>NC_090937.1:529874023-532374023 GCF_040938575.1 Ambystoma mexicanum
TTTGTGTTATGCTAATGGGACTAATGTGGCGTTCATCCCCCGTTCTAGGGACTGGAACGGGGGATAACAGCCCGCCAGCCCAAGTTATCGGCCCAAGTGAAGCCAGGTTAGATAACAAGGGCTCTAGACCGTTATCCCCCATTCCAGCCCCTGCAATGAGGGATGAAGGCCACTGCCACCCTGGGTTGCCAAAGTGGTAACCTGGGGCGCTAAAAAAAGGACTTTTCTTCCTACACCTGGATGTGCGTGGTGTCCCGCTGTAGGAAGGAAAATCCTTTTCCAAGATGGCCAGCATGGAAAGGGAAGGCGGGGCTCCAATAGAGCCCCTCTTCCCTTTCCATGGTGGCCTGCAGAAGGTGAAGAGAGAACCCTATAACCATATCGCCACAAGCACATTTTTCCTTTTCAAATCTATCCCAATTTCAAAAAACTTTCCAACATAGCTGGTGAACATGTTGGACATGGCCACATTTTCCCCATTGTTCTTCCCTCATGGTTATGGCAAGTAGCCATATTGTCTGGGTCATGACCTTAAGCATGGCCCAGCTAATCTGGCCACTGACCATGGCCACAGGCTATACCTCAGTCACCAAAGGTTTTTTGTACCTGCATTATGACACTTGTCAAAAAAGAAAACACTGACATGTTTGCAAAACCCAGCTTAGAGGTCCTTGCCAATGTTCCTTACACAAATTTGCTGGAAATTCGCCCATGTTTTATTTTTTCAAAAGGCTCAAAATGTATGCACATACAATAGTCATATAACTTTACCCCCACTTGAAAAAATCTTACTGGTAGAATGCTTTGGAAAGTTAACTCTAGCAGCAGACATCAAATTAATTCTTCCTTAAGTGTTTTTCCAGATATGAATCACAGAAGGAGTGGTAGACTCCATCTTTTTAGGAAAAAAGCCCACATGTGATTGCACTAAAGCAAACCTGCTTTAAGGGTTTCAATCCCTGCTTTTGAGCCAAGTCGTCGTTGCTTTCTGACATCATACACCCAAAGTGTTGTGCTAAAGGAAGTGGAACAGCTAGGAAGGAAAGAGAGATGTAGAGAGAACCAGGATATTGGAATAGGCTTCCACCTATGCTGAGCTCCCCCTGTCTACATTACCTCTGCTCCTTCCCTTGTCCTTTTGGTATGCAGAACCCTGTTATGATGCTAGTCCTTTTAGAGTGGGTGTGCTCTTTGATTCCTGCTTTCCAGGACAACTCTTCCAGCACCCCTACAGAAGTGCATGCTACCAAAGTCAGATTTTACGCCATGGACCAATTCTTCAATGTAATAGCAAGTCCAAACTGCACACATGTGGCATTGATGGCTCCCTGATATCAGAGTTTTGGTTTTGAAACAGGAAACAATATCATTCTCTGAATGTACAATGTACATGCAATGCATAATTCTTAGTGACCCACTGTTGCACCTATTTTATTGGTTTAAGTCTGATGCCATGGTACTACAGAGCAGCACCCTTCCTGTATACATAGAGACCAACGGAGGACGTCACATTTGGATCCTAGCTATATATCCACAAGGTGAATGTGGATGTGTTTTGATGGGGAATCCAAAAATACACCATGCGCGGGTGGCACAAAGTTTCCTGGGGCTTGATCCTCATTGCCTCGCAAACACCCCATTCCATACCTCCTCCAAAATAGAGCAATCAGTCTGCAGGGACCACAAGTCCCAGAATGCATAGGACACAATACCCAGAATATCATTTTAATGGTGAAGTGTCCCCACTGATACCCCTCAGATTTGATGAAGGGCATGAGTGGTCACCCATGGAATCAGAAGGGAAAGCACCCCACCATCCGAGTAGCACACACATGACAGGAGATGTACAATATGCCAATTAAACCCAATGCCATAGACACACACCAAAAACACCACAATGATCAAGAAAAAGGCAGCACAGGTTGCAATATGCCAACCAGTAATTTGGATGTGCAGGGTTGATGTGGGAATGCAGACAATGGGGGTCCACAGTTATGCTGCAGAGGACAATGGCCACACGTCATTGGGCATTGTCAAATGCAAGGCAAACATATCCTGATGTCACTAGAGGGTGCTCAAATGACTGCATAGAAGTGGAAAGCCTGCACCACTTAGTCAAGATGGGAATGTTGGACCATTAAGTTTGTGCAAGTGATCCAGTCTCATTCCATTTGCAGATGACTCTGGCTACCCACAACCACCATAGCTCATGAGCTCAATAAGGAAACCTAGGATATCACTAGAGATTGCTTAAACCAAGGCCCAAACAAGGACAAGTGAGTGCATAGGGCTTACATTTGGACTCCTGAAAGAAGGTTCCAGTACCACCACCAGACTTGAGGGGCACTTTTGTGTAGGCTGGAGAAAGTTGGGAACATAGTCTTGTGTGTGTGATGCTGCATAACATGTGCATCCGGAGAGATGCTCCTTTGCCTGCTGAGGAGGACGTGGCATTGGAAGCCTCAGAGTAGGAGGAAGACAAGACACAGGCTGGCAGAGAAGCACAGGATGGCAATTCAGAAGGAAGGGATGGGTATGTATGGCATAAGGAATTGATTGCAAATATAATGTGATATATTATATTTGCACTGTGAAATGTAAAAAGAGACATCACTGTAGTAAAATCTATGACACGATCCAACCCTCTACCAGATCTTTACTTTACAATGAAAAGTCCATGTATTAAATCTGTGTATGACAAATTGAATTCTGCTACACAGGAGTACACGGATGAGTGGATGTAAAATGGCCCACTCAACCCTCACACTTTTACTTCTACAAACCAAAACACAACACAGTCATACAGGTAAAACAGGGACCGTTAAGAGGTATTCCTTCATTGCCTATTGTGGTAACGTTTTAACCTTAAGAGGGGTGTGAAGGTAAACCAGTAGTGACCCAAACAGAACAGTTTCACAATCCAAAATATTGGGAATACACAATCAAGGTTGTATAAAAAATATATGTACTTTAATAAAACACACGATCCGCACATAGTACAAATGAAAACATTGTACAAACCTCTCCCCCCGCACCACCCCCTAGGCAGAATAAAGAAGATGTGACAGACTGGTTGTAGTAGCACACTGAGTGAAGTTCCAGGGGTGATAGGTTAAGTACTAACCACAAAAGGATATCTTAGTGGAAAACAGGAGTGATTGTCACATAATCAGTATCTAGGGCCCAAGTGGACCGAACGGGCAGCTCAGGGTAAACAGTATCTGGATTTGGTTCTTGGTGGGCTGACACAGTGTGGCCAAGGAAGGCCCTCACTTCATTTAGGGTGGTGGGAAAGTCCCAATTGTACACCGACTGGACTTAAGCCTGGAGAGGCTGTTTCTTACTGCCACCTAGGTAAGTCACAGTACCCTGCAATATCTGGAAATTGGGTTCCAGGATAGTCAAGCATACTTTCTCCATGGCTTTGAGCATCTGTTCCAGATGGGATAGGTTGTATACCCAGAACACTTCCACATCATCTCAGTAGGTGACGATTAACTCGTCTAGCCCCGTTTGGATCTGGTTTACCATCCTCTGGAAGGTGGAAAGAGCATTATTTAATCTGGAAGACATAACTGTAAACTGATAGTCCCCATCCAGGGTGGGGAATAAGGACCTCCCTTTGGCATGATTGGTCACGTTGACCTGCCAGTACCCAGCCAGAAGTTTGTAGGTACTCATAAACTTGGCAGAACCCAGCCTGACAATAAGCTCCTCTGCCCTAGGGATGGGGTGTACATCTGTCTTTGTGACAGAGTTGAGTCACTGATAACCCACGCAAAAAAAGACCTAATTTTTCCCTCCACTGGATTCCTTGGGGCCAGCCGAGGGTCTGCGGGATGGATCGATTGCTGCCAAAGTCAAGATCTAAGAAATTCCTTCTTGACAGAGTCCTTGACATTGTGCAAAATCTGGCAAATCCTACTTTTCACTGATTCTTAGTACCCAGTGTCGATATCATGGATGAACCAATCAATATTCCTGGGAGTCAGTGAGAACAGTCCTGCAAACCGATACAGCAGCCGCAGGCAGTCCCACTATTGCTGTTTGGTGAAGTCTGGAGAGAGTGGACCTCCCTCGAGAGACCCGTCAGTGGACTCTGTATGCAAAATGTCAGGGGGAGGGGATCCAGCTTCTCCTCCCTCACGTTATCCGTGACCAGACCCATCACTATGTAATCCTGGTTGTAATGGGGATTAAGTAGAACATGGAAGACCCATTGAGCCTGCTTTGGGATCTTTGCATCAATGAGGTTGTTCACCTCACTGATCTTTTCCCAGATCACACAGTGCCCAGTCCTATTTTAGGCAAAACACTGGGGCTGATGGGCACCATGTTACAGACCATCTGCCCTGGTGGGTATTCCGTCATGCTGGCCTTCTGGTCTTTCCAGTGCTTCATGAGATCATGGCTTTCCTTCATGTTGTGGATGTTCTCTATACTTAGCCATCTTTGATCAAAGGCCAAGCACATAGTCCACTATGTCATGGGAAGAAGTGTGCGAATTGCCCTCCCATCCTTTCCACACCAGACTTAGCAAACTCCTAAAAGGATTCCCAAACAGAACCTCGAAGAGACTGAACTCAACACCATTCTGTGGCACTTCTTGTTAGGAGAACAGAAGGCATGGCAGGATAATATCCCACTGTATCCTGAAGGGCTCTTTCAAACCACCTATCATGTCTTTGGGGGTCTTATTGAACTGCTCAGCAAGCACGTTGGTTTGTGGGTGAAAGGCCATGATGTTCTTGTAGGTTACATTGCCTTCATATACACTGATATGAAGTTGGATCCCAAGTCAGAAATTACATCTTTATGGAATCCCACATGAGAGAATATTCCGACAAGTGTCTTCACGACCACGGGGGCTTTGATGTTTCTCAGGGCGGCGTCCTTGGGGTACCGTCAGTATATTTTGGTATGATCTACCATGACCAAGATATACTGGTTTCCCAAGGAGGTTTGAGGTCCATGCCTATCACCTCCAAAGGCTGCCTAACCATTATTAGTGCAATTATGTGGACCTTGGTGGTGCTGCCAGCTTTGCTGGATGATTGGCAAGTCTGGCATGACTGGAAACATTATTTTATCTTCGAGCCCATCTGGGACCAATAGAAATGTGCATACAGCCTTTCCGCCCTATTTGTTAAAGCAAGCTGAGCTGCCAACAGAATGTTTTGAGGCAAGTCCAGAAGGAATCTTCGGTGGCACTAGGGAACCACAAAATGCTGGCTGGCCCCTTTCTCAGAATTCTTGGTTTGTCTGAACTCAAGGAATCTGTCCTTCTCAACCCTTAGGCCATCACATTGCCCACCACACCACATGTCTTGCTGGACGCCATCTGCCCCTGTCCTCCCGCCACCTAGTACAGCTGTACCCCCTCCGCTGTGTGCTTTGTATCCTACCCCTTGCTGTATATCTGTTCTCTTGTTACCTCTGGAAAGTGATCCATTATGCATCTGTACTGTTGCATACCTCTGTAAAGAGCTCTGTTTCATCTAGAAGATAGTTGTGCACTCAATAAATACAATAATAATAATAATAATAATAATAACTGTAGAGGAGACCATTACCTTAGGACACCCTGAACATCCCTGGGACTTCATCCTGGGCCTGCTTCTCTGCCAGCTCTGTCAAAGTTGGGTAGTCGCACTGTGCCTGGAAAATGTCAGCCTAGCTCAGCCCCCAGCTAAGGACAAGTCGCTTAGCTCGGGGAGACATTTGAGGTATGAAACAACAATGTCATCTACCTCAGGTTCTGGTTCTACACTGGTAGGCAACCCTGAGGTCAGTAAACCGGGCACTACTGCAGCAGGCTCTTCAGTGGCCACTAGACCCTCTTTGGGATAGGCAGGAGACTCTGGATCCGAAATCGGTAGTACTGGTGGTGCCAGTCTTTTGTTGTCGTCAGGCGGAAGATTCCCTGGACCCATGGCTGCCAGGGCTGCTTCCTGAGCTGTCTAATTTTCCCCAGATTTTGGTGTCAGGTTTATGGCTCCCAGAAGACAGTCGACTGGAATGGCATCTTTAACAGCACCACAGAGCTGAGAGGTTTCCCCCCTCCAACTAAACTCCACAATAGCCAATGTGCATTGAGTGACATCATTGAATCCCCTAACTATTCTGGGAAGAGCAGGGATTATATGGTCCTCTCGCACCCACTGTAACTGGACTGCAGTTTTACTCACAGCAGTATCACAAAGTGCTGGGGTTCTGTTCCCATAAATGAACATGTGGTCCGAAAAGATATCTGTATTCATAGGAAATTGCAACTTGTGGAAGATGTAAGAGGATTCAATTCAACACTACAGCTAAGTCAATGCCTAGTCTGGGATACTGAATGGAAACCCTTATTGATGTATCTTCATGTCCAGTTCATGCGTTCTGGATGCCTACCCGTATATAACACCCCTCTCTTGGAATCCCCCTGACCCCACTGAGCCAAGAAGTAGTTCTGTTTTGCAAGTTAAAAGGTTTATTTGAGAATCTAAACAATATATATATATATCACACTTTATAATAAATTAATAATTGAATATCACACTTAATCTGAGCAGTAATCAATAATGGATAGTCTGGCACTAGCACATTTGTGAATAGGAACAGAAGAATAAGGTGGTAGAGAATGCTTTATATAAGTTCAGATGGATGCAATGTTGAATGAAAATGCAATACAGAAAATACTCAATATGATTTCAACAAAACAATGTAATCACTTTTCTCTGGCAATCCACTCCCCCCTTTATGCAATGCAAGGAAATGGAAGGAAAGCACACAGTTCTCAAAAATGCAATCAAATTTAATTCAGTTCACCCCAGCAAGCTTAGACTACAGAAGTTTGAAACACAGGCCCAAAATGCTTTTATATGTGCTGGCAATGAAGTGAAAAATATGCTAAAATGCTTTTAATTCCCTCTAGAGGTTCAGGGTGAGTGGTATCTAGTTAATATTAGTCCAGGCTCACTCTAGCAATGATTCAGGGATGGTTCTTAAGAGGCAAACAAATTTTTAGCAAGGAAAGCAAGGAAGCTGCTGTTTTCACAAGTGGAGAAATTTGCAAATCGCGGCAAATTCACGAGTGCGTTTTTCGCGATTGCGGCAAAAGTATCGGGAATAGGAATGCGGTTCTAGGTTCGTTGAAAAGCCAAGATTCTAAGCTTTCAGAGGAAAGTTAAGCCAAGTTCCACAAACGGTTACGGAGTTATGAACGATTTTGTGAAGGCTGTTTTTCGGATTTGAAATTTTAAAAGTTCAAATCGACAGGTTACAGCTTGCAGCTAAAAATGACAAGTGACAGCTTTGCAAATGACAGGTGACAGTTAGGAGGCAGTTCTACTTAGATTAAAATAGTTTGGATTATATTATTTTAACTAAGAGATTGGTTCTGCACAGTTCTGCTAGGTACTCACAATATATTTTAAAATAGAATGTGCCTCGTCACGGATCTGGTCAGGTTTCCTTCACTCGCCACGGACGGTCTCTGCGCACAGCGGTCTGGGTCAGCTCTCTGGTTCTGATCAGGTCTGTGGGTCCGGATACAGCGGTCTCCTGTTCAGCTGGTCTCTCTCTGGATACAACACTGCTCTCTGGCAAATGGCAAGAGTTCTTGCAAAGAATTCAAACAGCTCACCTGGCTGTGATAATGGCAATGATTTGAGGCCTGCTAAAGAGGGATTTAGCTTGTAGTTGACCTCTCTGCTACAAATTCTGAAGTAAAGTCTAGGTCTCTGAAGGTGGATAGATTGAAGTCTCTATGTTGGCTCTCTGGAGGTTGATGGAGGTAAAGTATGGATTTTCCCGACAGAGCGTCCCGCAGCAGATGGAATTGAATGTCCCTATCTGTCCTGACTGTCTGCTTTTATGTGTTTTAAAAAATGGGTGGAAAGGCTAGCTTCCTAGGCCCTACCCCTCTCCTCTTGTCATTGGCCACTTCATCCTCTTCCCCTTGATTGGGGGAATGAAATGAAGTGTCATCATGATGAGGTCTGTTTATGGTACAGAGAACCCACCCCTGTCAAATTACACACAATCTATATTTTGACCCAAAAGACATATTTGCACAGGTACACATTTGTTTAAAATTACATGCACCCATCACATATCACAGGAGGTATACCCTGTCCAAATCTGCTCTTCCTGGGAGCTTGCATTCAGAAATGGCAACATTTGCACTTTTTAAATGGTTTTGTAATATCGGACATTACCCCAAATTTATACACATGTGCGCAAGGTGTATGGACATTACTTGATGAAGTGTCAGATTTTTAACATGCATACATTTTAAGTAATACCCTCTTAACTGCTAGCTTGCCCCCAGATCATGCCACCGGTTCTAAAAACCTCTTAAAATGTGGGCAGAAAAATCACAAGAATTATGTTATCATTTAAATAATTATGACAAGTCCGTACTATGAGTTATTCATCTTTTTCTAAGACCATATTCTGGCTACAGGGGTGTGTCTTCCCAAGTCCCATGGTGTAGAAACCAGTTTTTCCACTTTCTTCAAGCTCAGCCTCTGTCTCATGTTTCTCCCCCTCCCAGTTTCTGCCAAGAGGAAGCCATTTTTATGACCCCTGCAATAAACCATCTGCCTGGGCCCTGGAAGGCCCATTGTTCAAGAGGAAGCCATTTATGGCCACTTCAATAAAACCCTCTGCCTGGGTCCTATGTTTAGTCTCTAGCAGCCCCTTGGTAATTCAATCAGAGAAGTGTCATATCCCTTTTGGTGGGAACAGCAAAAGGCAGCTAGGCCTGGGAACTGCTGTGGATCCAGTTTCACTCCAATTGGGAGGAAGTTGTCAAGCAGAATCCAATTCCTTAAGCCAGGCCCCAGCTAATGTCACTTTTAGTTACCCAGTTTTCTGCACCCAAATAAACTAACAATTTTTACACATGCAGCTAGAATGCTGATTCTAAGTTTAAAACTATGACATTTAAACAATTGCAACCTATGTGGCACTCAAAAGTAGGTCACTCATTTCTTTTAAACATTTAGATTTTTAGTGTCTTTCAGTCCAAATTTACTTAAACTGCTGAAATCCACAGCTCAGCCAGTCTTGTTATAAACCTTCAAGTCACTTCAGAATATAACTTTACATTGGATCCACCTCTCAGTAAGTCTTTCTTTGGCCTGCTTTGGGTTCATCTATTCTGTTTTACACAAAAAGAAAAAAGTCTGGTGTTGTTTTAAACCGCCGGCTTTCTGATAGTGGTGAGTACTGGTAATGCAACCATTTTGGGGATTTTTCTTGGATTAATGCATTCCAAACAGGAATATTTCTTACATGGTAGTAAATCCTTGCTTAACATTGTTTTGATGGGGCTCCTTACAGTAAGATGGTTATGGGGAACCCCACAAAAGGGTTGAATCTTTAAAGTGGTCCAATGAGTCACGATTTCAGCAACTTTTTGACATCAGTAACAGTGGATTTTGTTAACAAAGATCTTTCTTTACACTGGTGGGTGGCAAGTTAGGTAACCATTTTGAGTGTGCGCACAAACTGCGTGGTTCTCCTGGATTCTGGCGCACTTGTGGGCTTTTTGGCCATCTTGGATTTTCTAAGCCCACAGCACCAAATGTTGCAGCATGATAGCTCAAACGTGGGTCAGGACACCCAACAGATCCCCCCACGTGACTGCCCTTTGAATTTGAGTCGATGATGAGTCGGGTGCACAAGGGTTTTGACCCACGCACTGGTCTGTCCGCATAATCTTCTTCCAATTCTGCAAATGGCACAGTTCAGCATCTTTTCCTCCATCCGGTACTGATCCATCGGTTCTCCTCGCCGGTCCTGATGGGAATATTGGGCGGTACCCCGGGCCCCTCGCGTCTCTGCTCCCGGTCTCCGGATCGTCCTCCTTGGCCAGTCTCGAGGTTTTCTTTCTCCTAGGACGACAAAGGAAGAGCGGCAATACCTATTCATAGACATTCTTCCCCCACCATTGATATAGTGGGGTGGCATATAAATGTATAGTCAAAACATATGGACATGCACATTTCATTTTGCATTCAAAAACCAAAACACCCACATTGAGAAACTCAGAATTTGATAGGCGATATGTAGGATATTTTAAGTTAGAACTGAATTAATCTGAGACAGTACCCTCTAGGATTCCAGAGGATTCCTCCAGTTGTTGCAGAGTGTGCCTGGGATGGCAACACTTCAACTGGTTTATGTGGACCCACTTGTCTTCCCCCTCTGCCAAACCGCCTTTGGGGATGCGGATCTTGTAGGCCACAGGGGAGATTTTGTCTATAATCTCAAACGGTCCCTTCCATGTAGGCAAAAATTTTCGCTGTTTGGCCTGATTCCTTTGGAAATTGTATAGATAGACCCGGTCCCCCACCTGATATTCCTTCCTGGAAGTCTTCAGGTCATAGTGGGTCTTCATGCTATCAGCTGATCTTTCTAGATTCCGCTGAGCATAAGCAAAAGCATGTTGAAGGTGTTTCCTTAAATTCTCCACATACTCATGAGTTGTGGAGGCATTTATCAGTGTCTGCTCTTGGGTCCTGTAGAGCAAATGCTGAGGAAGCACCATCTTGCGCCCAGTCATCAACTCAAATGGTGACATTTTGGTTGCAGATGGAGGGGTAGATCTTATGGCCATTAGGACCAGAGGTAATCGGATATCCCAACTTGGCCCAGAATCTGCCACAAACTTTTTTAGTATGCTCACAATGGTTCGGTTATATCTCTCTACTGCCCCAGAGGAAGCTGGCCGGTAAGCAATATGCAACTTCCTTTTGACCCCCAGTATCTCCCACATCTTTGTCATCACTTCACTGGTGAAGTGGCTACCTCTGTCTGACTCAATCCTTTGAGGTAGACCAAAACGGGAAAATATGTGGTTAATCATCAAGGCAGCTGCCGTTTCTGCCTTGCAGTTTGGGGTTGGGAGACATTCCACCCACTTGGTAAACAAGCATGTCACAGTCAACATGTACTTATTCCCCCTAGCAGAGCGAATCACGGGGCCTACAAAGTCGATTTGCAAATCTGACCATGGCAGTGTCATCCCCCTCTTTTGGAGGGGTGCACGGTGCATGAGGGATGATGGCTGAAATTGTGCACACACAAGACACCCCTTCAAGTATTGGTCAAGGTCCTGCCCCATGTGTGGCCAGTATGCAACCTCTCTTAACATTTCCAGTGTTGTGTGAAACCCCCTATGACCGGTGGTGGCCGCATCATGGGCGTGACTTAACATCAGGCTTTGGAATGAGGTAGGAACCACCCACTGATCGTGGCCAGCTTTGGATTTCCTTACCAGCAAACCGTCTTGGATCCGGAACATTTTTGGACATTTCATCAACACTCTTAGGTCCTCTTTCCCAATGTAATCGGTATCCGTCAGGGGAAAGTTCTCAGGGTCCTCAAGGTGCTGGTAAAATTTACCAATTATTGGATCCCCCTTCTGAGCGGTAATCAAATCAGCATCAGGGGTCTCCTTACTCCATTGTGCAATTGAAAGATCATTGTGAGCATTTGTCTGGGACCTAGTGATAGCAGTGACCTGGATTTCCCCCAACAGGGACTCAATCTCAATTAGATCCCCTTGGATGGCCCCGGTTTTGGCCAACTGATCAGCTAAGTCATTTCCAGTTTTGTCTGGTCCCTCTACTTTGGAATGACCCTTGATCTTTTTCCAATAGATGGTCATCTCATTCGAGGTGACCAGATCATCAATGTTTTGGATCAACTTCCCATGTTTCAAGGGTTTGTTGTTAGCACATAACATGCCTCTGGTTTTCCAATTAACCAGGTGCTCCACGAACCCGTTCCGTACATAATCCGAATCTGTGATTATGACCAGTTCGTGGAGTTGATGCTGGACAGCAGTGAGGATGGCCTGATGCACAGCCATCAATTCTGCCACCTGACTACTTCGGGGACCAATTTTGTATTCAGCGGAGGGTTCTGGGGACTCATTCACCCATGCATTCCCTACGCCGGCCACCAGTTCTTTCTCCCCGTTGTTGTCAACATGGTAAGAGCATCCATCCACATAGACAGTGGGCATTCCCTCACACTTGTCCTCTTCAAAGACTTTGTGGGGGGAATTAAGGTATGCCTCCATGTTGTCCTTTATTTTTAGACTTTCGTCCGCGAGACAGTTTTCTCTGGCACAATCATGCAAGTCAGCCAGACCTTGCGCGAGTGGACTCTTCTTGTTTTGGCCATATCTGACCTCCACAGGAAAGCCTTGCATTGACAGAATCCAGGAAGTAATTCAGGAATTACTCACATTTCCGGCCCGGATTCTATCACTTTGGAGATATTGCAGAGGCTGGTGTGGAGTCTCCACTATGATGTGTTCCCCCTGGATAAACGGGCGGTAATTCTTCAATGCCCACACCGTTGCCAGGAGTGCCTTCTCACAATCGTTGAATTTTTCCTCCACAGAGGATAAAGTTTTGCTCGCATAGGAGATTACTTTATTGACCTTGTCATGCTTTTGGTATAATACTGCTGTCAAGCACGTATTAGAGAACCCCGTCTCCAGGAAGAACTCCTTGTTTCGGACAGGGTAAGCTAGGCAAGGCGCTTGTGAGAGGCTTCTCTTGAGTTGTTTTACTGCCTCGGCTTGTTCTGGACCCCATTCCCACTTGACCCCCCCCCTCAGGAGATGAATCAGGGGTCTGGTGATCTCTGCGTAGCCCTCAATGAACTTTCTGCTGTAATTAGTCAGTCCAAGGAGGCTCCTTAGTTCCCGCAGAGTTGTGGGGTCTTTCAGTTTCTGAAGTGCTTTTCCTGGGGACAGAGACCCTGAGGAGTAATCTCATGCCCCAAGAAATTAACACGGGTTCTACACCACTGTGCTTTCTGAAAGGAAAGTTTTGCTCCGGCGGCCCTCAACTGGGTCAGAACATAACGGATCTCCGCTATGTGTTCCTCCACAGATGAACTTTTGATGAGGACATCATCTACATAAACCAGGTTACCCCTCGCACCCAGGTCGGGCATGGCCTTATGTAGGAAAATGTTGAATTCATTGCCGGAGTTGAGGTATCCGAAGGGAGTCCGGGTCCATGTGTATTGCTGGCCCCCAAAGGTAAAAGCCAGCTTGTATTGGTCCTCCCTACTGACAGGCACAGTCCAGTATCCATTGGTCAGGTCTATTGCAGTGAATACCTGTGACCCCTGGATCTGGGCCAGCCTTTGGACAATGTAGGGCAGAGGCCATCGGGAAGTATGGACCCGTTTGTTGAGCTCCCTGAGGTCGGCGCAGAGTCTCCACTGGCCGTTTGGCTTCAATATTCCCAGCACCGGATTATTGAAGGTGCTGTGGACTGGACGAATTATTCCCCGGGACTCAAGGTTCTTAATTATTTCAGTAAGGGACTCCATTGATGCGAGAGGCAAGCGATATTGCTTCACAAACACAGGAGTCATGCCAGGGTCCGTGGGGATTGTTGTTGTGTGGATGTCGATGCGGCCATAGTCATATGAGTCTACTGCAAAGAGATCTTGGAAATCCAAGAAAACTTGTTTCAACTTTTGCATTTGTTTCAGAGTCACACAGGCATCAGCTAGGTTGACTCTCTCTTCCACCATCTGCCTGAAGCCTGGAAAGACTTCTGGTTTGGCTATCTCCGCGGCCTCCTCCAGCTGGGTGGAGAAGTCCCTGGTCAGAGTGCTGATTTGGACCGGAGGCTTCAGGTGGGAAAGGCAGCCCTCATGGACCTGGAAAATCACCTCATCCCTCCTGAAGTCACAAGTCACATCTTCCTTACCATAAGGGCAAGAAGTGTACACCAGGAAGTTCCCCCCATGCCGGGTAAAAATCCTGTCTGGTGTCGTATTGTCATCACTGTCACTTTCAAAGCAGTCCTTGGGGATTGGCCCTAACGGTTCATTACCTAAATCAATGGAAAAATGTCGGTCATCAACCGCCATTCCAATAATGGTGCCTGCGGCTAGAGTAATACTCTTCAAGTCGCTGTTATCCACCTCTATTAGAATGGTGTCATGTTCTATGTTGACTAATGGAGTTGGGTTTACCCCCAACCCTTGCTGTTGGAGAGAAGCGTTTAGATGTATGTAAGCATCAGGGTTTTGCAAATATTGTCCTCTTTTAGCTTTCACTTCTAGGGAGAATTGTCGGGTCCTTTCTGGGATGGTGACTTCCTCTTTGATCTGAATTTCAACTGCATAAGGTAGCAATTGAGCTGACCTAAATGCTTTTTCTGGATCATCAAAGCCCATGGGATTATCCGCTAATCGGGACCAAGCTTTGAAGTTTATTAGGTCCAAACTAATGGCAAAGCGATTGAGAATGTCACTGCCTAAGTAAAAGGCGGCAGGGACGTCTCGCACAACCCAACAATTGTGGACTATGCTCTTGTTGCCAATGGAGATTTTGAGCATACACCTGCTTGGCAGGAGATGTTTGGAATTAGGTGCTTCCAGATCCATTCCCCATTTGTCTATCAGTTTGAAGGTGGGAATGGCTGGATCTTTTGGGAGTTGGCAGAACATGGCTTCGCTGATGAAGCTCTTACCGTTGTTCACACACACTCGAGCGAGGACAGAGTCCTTCCCATCATTTAACTGGACAGGGATGAACAACTGCTCTCCAATTTGCTGAATATCAGCCAGGCTCTGAGCTGATTTCACATCTTTCTGGACTATAGAAGTGGGAGTTTCTGATTGTGGATTAGTATAGAATTTCAGAGTGTTTCCTTCCAGCGTGGAATACCACTTTAGGCTGGAAGGAAGGTTGATTTTCAGAAATAGAGAGGACCCCCCATCACCAGTCTGTTGTCCTACTGCTATTACTGTCACGTCTGGAATTTGGTTGTTCTGGAAGTGAAATTCTACTTGGTCAGATTTTTGTTCAACCATGTGGCAGGTGCCGTTTAAACTAACATGGTTGACACTCTGTTTTAATTTTATTGGTCGGCTAGTCTGGGTCCAGAGGACCTTGTTTACGCAATCTATTAAGGGTGACAACCTCCTCAGGAGGTCATTCCCCAGTAAACAAGGAGTGCCCTCGGGGGGCGTGGCTTGGAAGCCATGTGAAAAGACGTGACTGTACGGGGGCTCCCGCTGATCCGTACATTATCCGACTGATACCGCGCAAGGACCGCTGCGATTTGGCGAAGATTGGGATGACTGTGTACATGAAGTTCGGCTGCACGCGAGGATACATTTTTACACGGGCTCGCATTGCGTACGTGTACTTAGGAGCCGAGTGAAGCGCTGGTGGCGAGACCTCGACGGACGACAAAATGGCCGCCGCCGCTTGACGAGGGGACAAAGGAGCGGTGGACCGGGACCACAGCATACGTGCGCCCTCTCGGCGTTACGAAGGGGGCAGCGCGACCCGGCCCATCTGGGGGGAGCGCCGGACAACAGCGGTGCCTGAGATTGTTGGGCGAGCTGTGACTTTCAAACTGAGTTGTGGTGTATTGTCATAGTGCCTCCCTGCTTTGGACCTGAGCGCGGCCAGAAGGACGCTCCTGACTGGAGATATGTCGAACAAGCCTTTGAGAGCGAAGAATAAACAGCCCACGCTCGACGAA
Organism: Ambystoma mexicanum; assembly: GCF_040938575.1. Taxonomy (NCBI): domain Eukaryota; kingdom Metazoa; phylum Chordata; class Amphibia; order Caudata; family Ambystomatidae; genus Ambystoma; species Ambystoma mexicanum. The sequence goes on from NC_090937.1 coordinate 529,889,554, forward strand.
TACGCCAAGACACCGCCCGGCCCGGAAGGAGCCAAGAGCAAGGATAAGGCTCAGACCAAGGAGATGGCCGCTGGTGGTGCGAACCAGGAGGTCCTTGCGGCGATCGCGGACCTGAAGGCGACGTGGGAGACCAAGCTCCAACTTGCTGTGGCCGAATTGAAAACTGCGATGGAACTACAGGTTGGGGCGGTGCAGGAGGACGTGAACCTCCTGAGGCAGGATGTGCGAGCCCTGGCTGAGCGCACGGAATCTCTGGAAAAGGAGATGGGCCCTACTGTGGCGGACTGCACTGCACATAAGCGCGATATCCATGCCCTGGTGCAGCGGGTGGGCAACTTGGAAAGTAGGGCTGAAGAGGCGGAAGGACGTGCCCGGAGAAACAACGTTCGCATCGTGGGCCTGCCGGAGGGGGCTGAAGGCCAGAATCCCACGGAGTTTATTGAGAACTTGCTGCTGCAGGAGATCACTGGGGGAGCCCTGTCGCAGGGGTTTGCGGTGGAGAGGGCGCACAGGGCCTTGATCAGGAGACCACCGCCGGGGAACCCGCCTAGGCCTGTGATTGCCAAGATCCTCAATTATCGGGATCGGGAAAGGATCCTTGAACACTTTCGTAAGGGGGGCACCATACGGCGAGGAGAGGCGACCATTACTGCTTACCCCGATTACACCTTGCAAGTGCAGCGCAGTCGCATGAACTTTGGGTTGGTTAAGAGGCGATTGAGGGCAGCTGGGTACAAGTATATGTTGCTCTACCTGGCCAGACTGAAGGTTTTCTTCAAGACTAAGATGCTGTTCTTTGACACTCCGGAGGAGGCCATGGAGTGGCTCGATGCACAAAACTGTCCTCAGGAGCCAGATGAGCGGACGGCGGACGGAACGGGAAGAGATAAGTGACGCTGCGGGCCCGGTTGGGCTATGAACATTGGGACTGGAATATAGTCTTTGTGACTTTGTTGTGGAAGTGTATGCGTTGGGAGTTTGGAACACGGTCCGTGTGCGTGGATACGGATACGAGGGAGAGGAGCCTCCAGGGGCTGTTCTTTGTACCCCAGTTTGAATTTAGGTTAGTCACTGTGTGTGGGGTGACACCCTGTCGGGTTCTCTACTTGGGCTCCAGAGAGAACCGAACACGGGGATGCCTGAGATCCAGGGATGGAGCTGGGCAGTTGGTTGGGTTAGGGGGGTGGGGTGTGTTAGTTTTTGTATGAGCCTGGGAGAGAAACTGGAAATAGGGGTCTTTGAGGTGGGGGGGAGGCGAGCAGACCTGGGAGGGAGGAGGGAGCTACTGATACATCATGGGGGACCTTAGGATACTAACGTGGAATGTTAGAGGGCTTAACAGCTACCTTAAGCGTAACAAGGTCATGTTGTACCTAAAAAGGCAAAAGATAGATGTCGCCTTGTTACAGGAGACGCATCTGACAAGGGATAAACTGGAACTGGTGGGGAGGAAGTGGAGAGGGACAGTAGTGGGATCTACATTTTCGGCCTATGCTAGAGGTGTGCTGGTTTGGATTGCACCACATGTCCCGTTTAAGCTACTTGGGGAGGTTGTGGAGTCTGATGGGAGGCTGGTCATGGTAAGGGGGCTTGTGGAAAATAAAGTAGTGTGTATTATAAATACTTATGCTCCCAGCCAGGACACGGCGACGTACTTTAGGACGCTGATCACTAGACTTGGTGAAGGGATGGGGGGTCCGGTGATTTGGGGTGGGGACTTTAATTGTGTACTAAACCCCAGGGAGGACAGGTCGGATGACAGGGTGGTCAGGCCCAGCCCGGCGGCTAGGGTACTGCAGACGCTACTGGTAGACCTTGGCCTGGCAGACGTGTGGAGGACGAGACACCCTGGCGTGAGGCAATATTCGCATTATTCGGCCCCGCACCAGCTACACACAAGGCTGGGTTACTTTTTCGCCACTCCGGACGTTGTCGCGGAGTGCGACCAGATAGACTACAGGGCGAGAGTCCTTTCGGACCACTCGCCCCTGGTCATGCGATGGCAGCTTTGTCCCCCACGTGCGCGAATTCCAACATGGCGCCTTAGGGCGGAAGCGCTCAAGGATCCAGTCTTCAGGGAGGACATGAGGGAGGAGATAGTTGCTTACTTTGAGGCGAATACAGGTAGTGCCAAGTCGGCTGGTACTTTGTGGGAGGCCTTTAAGGTTGTAATGAGGGGGGTTGCCATTGCGAAGTCCAAGGGATTAATGGGTGGAGTCCTGGCTGATCTGCGTACGGCCGAGATTGAGTTGGAGAAAGAGCTGGGGGAGGGTGGGATTGATACGGAGACGGTCACTAATCTGCAGCAGAGGTGCGCAGAACACTGGGACAGGCTCTGTAACCTGAATTACAGGAAGTACATTGAGAGGTTGCATGCGGGTGGGGACAAGACGGGCAGGCTTCTTGCTTGGCTGTATAAGAGCGAGACCCCGAGATCCCCGATCCGATCAGTTATCGCTGAAAAGGGCGTGGAGGAGGACACCCAGGAAGGGGTGAACGGGGCATTCGCGGATTATTATCAAGCATTATATGAGGATCGAGAAGGGGGAAGCCGGGAGGAGATAGAGGTAGTACTTGAAGACATAGGCCTGCCCAGGATAAGTGACGAAGAGCGAGAGGAGATGGATGCTCCGATCACTCTGGAGGAGCTGCAGGAGATTGTGCGGCAGCTGCCCACTTGCAAGGCCCCAGGAGCGGATGGGTTCCCCAGTGAATTTTATAAAGCGTATGGAGAGGAGGTGCTCCCGCCCATGCTGGAGATGCTTAATGAAGCGTTCGAGGTGGGGCGGCTGCTGGAATCGCTCAGGGAGGCGATTATAGTACCGCTCCCCAAACCCAATAAACCGGGACATGATTGTGGCTCCTACCGCCCCTATCGATGCTGAACCAGGATAGCAAGATCCTAACAGCTGTCCTGGCGGCCAGAATGCGGAGGGTGATAGGCAAACTGATCCATCCTGAATAGACGGGCTATGTCCCGAATCGGAATATTACTCAGAATCATAGACGCCTTCACAGGGTGGTTGAATGGGGGTGCAATGAGGACAGCGAAATGGCGATAGTGGCGTTGGACGCGGTTAAACCATTCGACTCTGTTCGATGGCCGTGGCTGCTGGCGGCTTTGGGGTGGTTTGGACTGGGACCAGGCTACATGAGGTGGGCCGAGCTATTATATAGTGCGCCCCTGGCTAGGGTCCGTACGGGCGCAGTGGTGTCAGACAGATGGCAGTTAGGCAGAGGCACTAGGCAGGGGTGTCCTTGGTCCCCAATGTTGTACATACTGGCCCTCGAACACTTGGCAATTTACCTCCGGCAGCAGTATGATCCGGTGTGCATAGAGGTGGGAGGGGAGTGCCATCTTATATCCCTGTATGCAAACAACATGCTGTTATACCTGAAACATCCGGAAGAGAATTTGCAGTATATCTTGGAGATATTGGAGAGGTACGCCTGGCTGTCCGGCATAGCGGTCAACCCTCAGAAATCCGCACTATTCCCGCTAGGCAGTTATGTGGGGATACCGGTGGAGAGGCTGCCAGTGCTGCGGATCCCGTGGGCGACGAGCTCCTTCCGGTACCTGGGCATTGACGTGTATCACACTACCGATGAAGAACACAGGCATAATACCGAACTAGCTGTGGGAAAGATTGAGAAGTGTATGAGGTTCTGGGAAAGATTGCCTTTAGCGATGATGGGTCGGGGAGCTATGCTTAAAATGGTGGTGCTGCCCAGGCTCCTGCATTACTTTAATAACATCCCGTATATGATACCTAGGAAGTTTTTTGCTAGGTTACATAGTGTACGTAGGAATTTCCTATGGCACGGCACGCGCAACAGGGTCGCATTGTGGAAATTGCAGAACTCTTATGAGAAAGGTGGCGTGAAGCTGCCAAACTTTGAGGCCTATTATATGGCGGCGCAACTGCAATATGTGGCCAGGTGGCTCTCGGATGAAGAGACCTCCGAACACAGGCTGCTAGGGAAAGACTGTTCCCCCTTCTATCTGCGGGAGGTGATCTGGGTGACCGGTTCATGGATGAGGGAACGTCCTGAGATGCTAGCCCTTGGCAGGAACATATGGCGTGCCTGTCGGATGATGGGTGACCCCTTGCCGTGTATGCCGCAGTTACCTCTGGTTGCCCTAGCAAAAGAAGACGGGCAGCTGAGAGCTATTCTCCGGACATACTGGGAGTCAGTGGGGTTGATCACTATGGGCGACATCTGGCAGGATGGGACCCTGATGGAGTTCGATGAACTGGAGGCAGGGTCAGGGCTACACAGGGGTCAATATGTGACATATCATAGGGTGGTCCGGGAGGTCCGGAGCACGTGGCCCGAAACTACCTTGGCCGGTGAACCGGATGCCACGCTGGAAATAATGTATGACGCATCAGAGGGTGGGCACGAGGTCTCTAGGTTGTACGAGATGTTGATGACAAAGGTTGGGAAGGATTTGGGGCACCTGAGACTGGAATGGGAAGCGGAGATGGGGGCCCCGATGGCGGATGGGATGTGGGAGCGCGCCCTGGGGTACCACAAAAAGGTATCGAGGATCGTCAGGTTTAAGCAGATACAGCTCTATATTACGCACAGGGCATATATGACCCCCCTCAGAATTTCCAAATTTCTGGATAATGGGCGCCAAGCGTGCCCCAAGTGTAACGAAGAGAATGCGGACATGATACACATGTTCTGGGCGTGCCCAGTGATTGCAACCTACTGGGGTGAAGTGGCGCGGAGGCTGGTAGGGAGGGGTGTCACACTTGAGGTGGATTCGGCTTGGGCCTGTCTGCTGGGAGGGTATCCCAGGGCGCGTAAGCTTCGACATGTTGAGAAACTTAAAGATCTGGCCTATGTGCTTGCCAAACGTAGGATAGCCATGGGGTGGAAAAAATGTCATAAGCCGCGAGTGGAGGTCTGGTGGCGAGATCTCCAGAAATGGGCTGATGCCGAAACGGCAGCGTGGCAGGATGGCAGTATGACAGGGGAGGAGGAAGAAACAGGCTCTCTCACGGCATGGAAGTTATTGTTAGCTGAGCTGTTTGGTATGGGGTCGGCCTCGGCTGGACTTGAGAGCGATGAGGCCCCACCGCATGGAACGGACACTGATGGCGGACACTCTACAGGCTCATAGGGGGGAGGGATGGGGATTGCAGTGCCTTATTTTTTGTTTGTTTGGTTTTATTTGTTTGAGGTGTTTTATTTATGTTTCGTTGTAATGTTGTTTGGTTGAGATAAAATAAAAATATATTTTAAAAAAAAAACAAAAAAAACAAGGAGTGCCCTCTGGAGTCACAACTATGACCTGGTGTTTCAACTTGTGTCGCCCAATTTTAATGTCCAAATCTGCCGTCCCCTCGACGGGAATTTCCTTCCCGTCAAAGTTCTGCAGTTGTCCAGGAAGAGAGGTGAGAGGAATTTGGTAATTCTCTCCCCTTCCTGCATTCAGTTTGTCAAAGGCCCTTCTGGACAGAAGGGTAGCTTGAGATCCAGTGTCTACCAGTGCCAAAATTGTACCCTGCCCCTGTACTTGTACCGGGGCATAATATCTTCCCTCCTTCTCCTCAAGGGGGCACAGATAATGCACATTTTTGGACAACTGATGGGCTAACTTTCTGGTTTTGGACATCGCTAGCGAAGAGATTTGGGCAGAATTCTGTGGAGTGCCTTGGGAATCTGTAAGAAAAAGTTGGCAACTGGAGATCAGAGCCATTGTGGGTTCCCCTGGCTCCGGTTCTGGGCCGCCCCCCCTTTTTGGAGGCAGTCATCAGGATGGGTTTGAACCAGGGGATTTTGGTATTGTGGGTTCTGGGATGAGATGATGGGCGGCGGTAGCTCAGTCTCCATATCTCCCCAGTCTGAATTGGCATCCCTTGGGACCCATTTTTCCTTGGGAGGAGTTCCCCCATCTCTGAAGGAGAAGGTCCTTTCCCCAGGATCCTCTGAGGATCCCTCTCCCTCAAATTGGAAGACCTGTACCTCCTCCACAAAGTGGGTCTGTTTGGGTCCTTTGTTTCTCCTACCCCCCCCTCTGCTCCTTAGGAGGCAGACTTTCAGGGGCAAGAGATTTTGTTTCCGGTTCCTGGGTTTCCAGGGGCTGTTTACAAGTGAGGAAGGAAGCTTCCTCCCAGGCTTTACACCCCTCTTCCCTTTGTGCCTCCTCCATGGGAACCGGTGAGTTATCGGGGTGCTGCCCCCGTCATTGTTCTGGAGCACCAGGTCCAGAGTTGGGTGCGTTCTGCGCCGGCATGCCGATCTGAGGGTTCTGCTGAGCCCTCAGTATGTGACCCAGATCCCGCGCCATGTTTTGAACCTGGCGCTCTAACTGGGAAACCCGCTCAGGCTGATACGGGGCCCTGTTTTCTCCCCTGGGCTGATCCCGGGAAGGGTAGCTATCCCTTCTTTGGTAGTACCCCTGGTTGGGAAGATTTGGATACCCCTCCACCCTTGGCCTCCCCTCTCCCGGATTCGGTTGTCTGGGCTCAGGGAATTGGGGAAAGAAGGGTGGAGGATTTTGGGGCTGGAAGTTGGGTGGATACCTGGGGAAGAAGTTCTGCCCAGGGTTTGGTGAGTTTCTGCCCTCCTGTGAGAAGTTGGGAGGGAATTTCTCTGGGTTAGGTGCTTGGCTGGATCCCCCCCCTTGGGCTGGAGGAGTCCACACATAACCCAGGATGGGTCTGTTTCCCTTGTAACGGGGGCTTACATAATCAGGAGAGCGAGGGACCCCATTTGTGGGGCTGCCTCCCTGGCTCCCTGTCTGTGACTGGCCCGAGGACCTTCTGGGCCTAGCATTATTAGGTGCAGGTAGGTTTTTAGGCCCCCCCATCTCCAACTCTAAAACTGGGGTGACCTTTACCTCTGCCACCTTGGCAGCAGCAGGGGTGTTGTTGGCTTTGGGGTTTTTGGGCGCATTATTTTTATTTTCTATCAGCTTCTGCACCTCATAAATCCGGGTCGCCTGTTCAATGAACCAGTCTAAAGATCTTTTCTCGTGAAAATCCCTCACGAGCTTGGTCATTATGTATTTGGGCAAGGCATGGAAAAACGTATTAATACATTCTCTGCTATCCGTGCGCACCCTTCTTGTGGTCTGTGCAAAAGCACGCTTTAACTCCTGCACACATTCTTGTGGGGCCTGATGCTCCCCACATTGTAAATTGTAGGCTGCCTTGTGAGCCTCTTGAGGATTTCTATGAGTGGAAAAATGTTTCAAGATGGCCGCCTTATAGGTGGACCATCTTAAATGATTTTGGTCCTCCAGCCCCGCAAAGAAACTGGAGTGTTCCGGGGAGAAGGTCCACTTTACATATTGAATACAGCTTTGGCTGTCTTTCAAATGGAAAGTCTCCATCATTTTCTCAAACAACTCTAAGTGCTCCCAAACAGAATACTTGGCGTTCTTATGATAAGGCGTGATGACGCTCCTGATTGCCTTAATCTGCTTTAAGGGGTCCTTAAGCAAGGCCCTTTTTTGTCTTATTGGCCCTTTTGGTCCGGGTAACCCTGGTCCATTCATCTTCTGACTCAGAGGCACTGGTCCCAGAGGTTCCCGTCTGTTCTTCCAGGTTTTCCCGGATTCTGCGAGCCTGGGAATGGCTGGCAGAATGTGGGGACCTGGTCTCCTGTGTCCTGTACCGCTCAGAGGAGTCTTCAGATCCCTCCTTGCTGCCAGGATTTGATGGGTACCCCCCTCACTGACCTAACTGGGCAGAGGTTTTCAGGATGCCCTTAATGGGCCTACTCTCCTGGGGTTCCCCATCAAATTGCACTGTGCTTGGGTGCCCATACCCGGATGCCCGCCCCTCCATTCCTGGGTGGTACTGGCCGATGAGCCCCAGGCTTCTGGCTGGATAGTATTCTGCCATCCCTGTGGCCCTGTGCTCATGTGCGCCAGGGGACATGGGGGTGGCAGAGTCCAGGGACTGAGAGAGATACAGGCCTCTGGTACTAGGGCTCCTGGGGTTATGCTCAGGAGTTTCTCTTTCCCAGCGAACCTCATCTCTATCCGCCCTTGATCCCTGTTGCAATGCAAGAGCCTGCGCCTTCAGTTCCTCAGTTAAGGCCTTACTAGACTCTATCTGTCTCTCCTGCATCGCTACCTGTTGTTGGAGTCTATCATTGTGCTGGCAGAGAGCCTCATTCTCTCTCTGTGTTTCCTGATTGGTCCTGGAGCACTGGGCCAGTCTTTGCTGCAGGAGGGTTACCTCCTGAGCTGTGTCCCTATTGGCCTGCTCCTTTCTTGCCAGAGCATCCTCCACCTTCCTGGTGTGCTCTAACAAGTTATGGTGTTCTTTTTGGAGGTCACCCAGTCCCTGGAGGGCCAAGTGATTTTCTTCCATTTTCCTTTTTAAGTGGCAGACTTCCTGGCCTAAGGTATCCCTTTCCTGACTAAGAGCCTGCATCTGTGCCGCCAGGTCGTCCCTTTGCCTTTGGAAGGCACCAGCTTTCTGGCGCTCCTGGTCAAACTCTGCCTGGGTAGCCCGGTCTTTCAAAATCAGTTTATTGCTCTCTGCCTTCTCCCTATCTAGGTGGCTTTGCAGGGTGACTACCTGCTCAGCACATGCCCTATTGAAGTCTAACTGTTGCTCCAGCTTTTTCTGGCTCTGCAGTAGGGAGTCCAAACCTTCTTGGTACTCCTTCTGCAAGGCCAGAAATCTGGTATCCTGGTCAGCCTTTTCCTGTTGCAGGATGTCCATATCCCTCTTTATTTTAATGATGTGCTGTCTACTCTCATTTTCTGACTCCTGGCTCCCCTGCAGCCTCTGCTCAGAAGAGACCAGGTCAGATTGGACCTTCTCTAACGCCATCTGTCGCTTATTCGCCAGATCTTGGCTTTCAGTACATTTATCCTGCATGTCTCCCATATATAGGTACAGTGTCATGATCTCTGCTTCCAAAAGGTCAGGGTTTTCCCAACTCCCTTGGAAGCAGATCCATAACCCAGGTTCTGAGTGCCAACCAGTCCCAATTGGGACCTTTTGGACCCAGTCCTGGCGCCAGTGGCACCAGGCTCATAAATATGCCCAGTCCCAGCGCTGGAAGCGCCGGGCTCATAATGCTTGGGTGGACTTACCTGCAGCAGACCATGCTGCTTACTTGCCTGCCAGTTGAGTCTCTGATCCTCTTCTGTTTGGAACTACTTTTCCTGTTGGGTGGGGCAGGAGCCACTCCCTAGATTCAGAACACTGAAACTCTTCTGGAAAGCAGGAACTCTTTTCTTACCTAGGCGTGGCTGTGGAAGGAGACACCTAAGCACTACAGGAGGCTATTTAAACCACACCCGATGGATGAATCTTGCTTTGCGTTATTCTGCATCCTCAGCAGCAGAACGCTCATCGTGTCTTCTGCATCTGATCCTGGGCCTAAGGAAAAAGGCTTACCATTCTGAATCCAGTCTTCAGCAACACCTATAAAGACAAGAAAGAACAGGTTAGCATTACGGTCTTCAGTGACAGCTCTTCACTTACCTGGTCCATCGGCTGTCACCAACGCCTTGCGCTGCATTCCGGCATCTGAAAGACAAAAGCTTACCTACTCTTCGTGTGCTCCGGAAGTCTTCACACTGCATTCCGGCATCTGAAAGACAAAAGCTTACCAACTCTTCGCACGCTCCGGAGGCCTTCGGCGCTGCATCCCGCATCTGAAAGACAAAACAAGGTGCGTTTAAAGACATTGGGGAACTTTAATACTCACGTGCCATTACCCCTTTCCACATCTAATCCAGTGGGTATTCCGGCACCCTGCAGCCGCCCCGAACTTGTACCTGCAAAATAAAAAGACAGTTAGAGCGCATCGTGAAGCAGGCAACAAGCGCTTACTTACGTGCTTCCAGGCGCTTTTATTCATCACACGGGCTCCATCTTCAACTCACTTCAGCCCGCCATCCGCCATCGCCGGAACCCTGCAAAACAAGAGACATCATTACTAAAGACTTTAAAGACATTAGAATTACTCGAAACTTACCGTTCGTGCAGTAAACGACGGACAGCAGTCCTCTGAAGTCAAGAGGCCTGCTCCCCTTATCCAGTGAAGAAACTGGTTACAGCACCCTGCCTCGAGGCAGATGGAGAGCACGGCGTTCACTTACCTAAGGTGAGAGCGTTAACCTTTGGGGTTCTACAGGAGAAGAGAAAGGGAAGAAGAGAGAGACATTCAATAACCCAGTTCATTAATCCCACATTTTCTATCTGCAGACATCTTACCCTTCAAGCCAGACATACAGTGCACAGAGGTCCAGCCCAAAGAGCCAGCCGTGTGTTACACATCACCTTTGAAGATACGGTATACGCCCAGTCAAGACCGGCGCCTCTACGGGAATCAGGTGAGCGTTACATACAGGTATGCCGCTATCCTAACCATCTTGTCTTGTTCATCCTTAGCTTTAGGAGCCATGTATAGTTCACTCAGGGCCACATGTAAGGGACCCTGATCTCTCCATGTATCTGACCCTGTTTCCGTGACCTGTTGCGTGATGGCCTGCAACCAGACCATGCGGTCCTGGTGAGTCCACTCACCTCTCACAAATAACTTATGTAAGAAGTGCTCTCTGGCTATTTTCATGTCTACTAAGGTCGTCATTCTGGAATTTGAGTTCCTTCCTGACTTACAGAAGTTTGTATTTTATTTTTGCAAAACAGACCTTTTCCTTAGAGCGTTCCTTTGAGGAGTGCTTTACAGCGTAACACAGCGTGGTGATCCGACCGGATATGTGTATCTGGTCAGCTGGCACACTGTATTAATCTGCACAAGTGATAGATCTAATCCAGAATCCCCGGCTACGAGCACCCAATTTGTAAGAGGATTCAATTCAACACTACAGCTAAGTCAATGCCTAGTCTGGGATACTGAATGGAAACCCTTATTGATATATCTTTATGTCCAGTTCATGCGTTCTGGATGACTACCCCTATATAACACCCCTCTCTTGGAATCCCCCTGACCCCACTGAGCCAAGAAGTAGTTCTGTTTTGCAAGTTAAAAGGTTTATTTGAGAATCTAAACAATATATATATATATGACACTTTATAATAAATTAATAATTGAATATCACACTTAATCTGAGCAGTAATCAATAATGGATAGTCTGGCACTAGCACATTTGTGAATAGGAACAGAAGAATAAGGTGGTAGAGAATGCTTTATATAAGTTCAGATGGATCCAATGTTGAATGAAAATGCAATACATAAAATACTCAATATGATTTCAACAAAACAATGTAATCACTTTTCTCTGGCAATCCACCCCCCCTTTATGCAATGCAAGGAAATGGAAGGAAAGCACACAGTTCTCAGAAATGCAATCAAATTTAATTCAGTTCACCCCAGCAAGCTTAGACTACAGAAGTTTGAAACACAGGCCCAAAATGCTTTTATATGTGCTGGCAATGAAGTGAAAAATATGCTAAAATGCTTTTAATTCCCTCTAGAGGTTCAGGGTGAGTGGTATCTAGTTAATATTAGTCCAGGCTCACTCTAGCAATGATTCAGGGATGGTTCTTAAGAGGCAAACGAATTTTTAGCAAGGAAAGCAAGGAAGCTGCTGTTTTCACACATGGAGATATTTGCAAATCGCGGCAAATTCGCGAGTGCGTTTTTCGCGATTGCGGCAAAAGTATCGGGAATAGGAATGCAGTTCTAGGTTCGTTGAAAAGCCAAGATTCTAAGCTTTCAGAGGAAAGTTAAACCAAGTTCCACAAACGGTTACGGAGATATGAACGATTTTGTGAAGGCTGTTTTTCGGATTTGAAATTTTAAAAGTTCAAAGCGACAGGTTACAGCTTGCAGCTAAAAATGACAAGTGACAGCTTTGCAAATGACAGGTGACAGTTAGGAGGCAGTTCTACTTAGATTAAAATAGTTTGGATTATATTATTTTAACTAAGAGATTGGTTCTGCACAGTTCTGCTAGGTACTCACAATATATTTTAAAATAGAATGTGCCTCGTCACGGATCTGGTCAGGTTTTCTTCACTCGCCACGGACGGTCTCTGCGCACAGCTTTCTGGGTCAGCTCTCTGGTTCTGATCAGGTCTGTGGGTCCGGATACAGCGGTCTCCGGTTCAGCTGGTCTCTCTCTGGATACAACACTGCTCTCTGGCAAATGGCAAGAGTTCTTGCAAAGAATTCAAACAGCTCGCCTGGCTGTGATAATGGCAATGATTTGAGGCCTGCTAAAGAGGGATTTAGCTTGTAGTTGACCTCTCTGCTACAAATTCTGAAGTAAAGTCTTGGTCTCTGAAGGTGGATAGATTGAAGTCTCTATGTTGGCTCTCTGGAGGTTAATGGAGGTAAAGTATGGATTTTCCCGGCAGAGCGTCCCGCAGCAGATGGAATTGAATGTCCCTATCTGTCCTGACTGTCTGCTTTTATGTGTTTTGAAAATAGGTGGAAAGGCTAGCTTCCTAGGCCCTACCCCTCTCCACTTGTCATTGGCCACTTCATCCTCTTCCCCTTGATTGGGGGAATGAAATGAAGTGTCATCATGATGAGGTCTGTTTATGGTACAGAGAACCCACCCCTGTCAAATTACACACAATCTATATTTTGACCCAAAAGACATATTTGCACAGGTACACATTTGTTTAAAATTACATGCACCCATCACATATCACAGGAGGTATACCCTGTCCAAATCTGCTCTTCCTGGGAGCTTGCATTCAGAAATGGCAACATTTGCACTTTTTAACTGGTTTCGTAATATCGGACATTACCCCAAATTTATACACATGTGCGCAAGGAGTATGGACATTACTTGATGAAGTGTCAGATTTTTAACATGCATACATTTTAAGTAATACCCTCTTAACTGCTAGCTTGCCCCCAGATCATGCCACCGGTTCTAAAAACCTCTTAAAATGTGGGCAGAAAAATCACAAGAATTATGTTATCATTTAAATAATTATGACAAGTCCGTACTATGAGTTATTCATCTTTTTCTAAGACCATATTCTGACTACAGGGGTGTGTCTTCCCAAGTCCCATGGTGTAGAAACCAGTTTTTCCACTTTCTTCAAGCTCAGCCTCTGTCTCCAGTTTCTCCCCCTCCAGTTTCTGCCAAGAGGAAGCCATTTTTATGACCCCTGCAATAAACCATCTGCCTGGGCCCTGGAAGGCCCATTGTTCAAGAGGAAGCCATTTATGGCCACTTCAATAAAACCCTCTGCCTGGGTCCTATGTTTAGTCTCTAGCAGTCCCTTGGTAATTCAATCAGAGAAGTGTCATATCCCTTTTGGTGGGAACAGCAAAAGGCAGCTAGGCCTGGGAACTGCTGTGGATCCAGTTTCACTCCAATTGGGAGGAAGTTGTCAAGCAGAATCCAGTTCCTTAAGCCAGGCCCCAGCTAATGTCACTTTTAGTTACCCAGTTTTCTGCACCCAAATAAACTAACAATTTTTACACATGCAGCTATAATGCTTATTCTAAGTTTAAAACTATGACATTTAAACAATTGCAACCTATGTGACACTCAAAAGTAGGTCACTCATTTCTTTTAAACATTTAGATTTTTAGTGTCTTTCAGTCCAAATGTACTTAAACTGCTGAAATCCACAGCTCAGCCAGTCTTGTTATAAACCTTCAAGTCACTTCAGAATATAAATTTACATTGGCTCCACCTCTCAGTAAGTCTTTCTTTGGCCTCATCTATTCAGTTTTACACAAAAAGAAAAAAGTCTGGTGTTGTTTTAAACCGCCGGCTTTCTGATAGTGGTGAGTACTGGTAATGCAACCATTTTGGGGATTTTTCTTGGATTAATGCATTCCAAACAGGAATAGTTCTTACATGGCAGTAAATCCTTGCTTAACATTGTTTTGATGGGGCTCCTTACAGTAAGATGGTTATGTGGAACCCCACAAAAGGGTTGAATCTTTAAAGTGGTCCAATGAGTCACGATTTCAGCAACTTTTTGACATCAGTAACAGTGGATTTTGTTAACAAAGATCTTTCTTTACACTGGTGGGTGGCAAGTTAGGTAACCATTTTGGGTGTGCACACAAACTGCGTGGTTCTCCTGGATTCTGGCGCACTTGTGGGCTTTTTGGCCATCTCGGATTTTCTAAGCCCACAGCACCAAATGTTGCAGCATGATAGCTCAAACGTGGGTCAGGACACCCAACAAAGACCCAGTACCTTTCCTGTTCAGGGATCTTACAATGCACTCGGCCAACTTCAGGACAAGTGGGAATTCATCATCTAAGATTCCCACATTGACTATGTCCTCTTCTTCTTCCTTTCCTATGAGTGTAGCACTAATTACGGCCAGCTTGGGTCTTCCCTTGTAGGTGGGATTTCACATGCTATGTCTTGGAAGTCTGCAGACAAGGCAACCTTGAGGAGCTGTAAATGTGGATGCCCCAGTACTGTTGGCGCCCTCTGGTTTTTGGGGCCCTTTCTAAGCAAGAAGGTTCAGAACTTTGTCTTTACCCTCTTTAAATTGACTTTTCTCATTCCCTTTTTCATCTGGTTTGGATGCAACGGCCACTGCCTTTTTATGAATGTGAGTAGCCATAAACCGGTCAGCTGTCTTTGCAAGCTCTGAGTGGTCTGAAATATTCTTGTCCAGTAGATGCTGGTATAACTCATTTCACATTGTTTAGGTATGCTAACATAAGCTATCAGATTAAACATGGCCCTAAATATGTCAACTTTTACCTGTTACCTAACCAATCAGATATTTCAGGGATTGATGCGTAAAAAACTCAAAGGTTTGATTCCCCTTTTTTGGTGAGCTCTCTAAAGCTTTTGAGGCATTGTGCAGGGGGTTTGTAGAAATTCCTGAGGACAGCAGCCTTCATCTTGCAAATGATAGGCCTCTCTCCAGGAGTCAACTGAATAATCACATCAGTTGCAACGGTCGGTGGAGGGGTCATAAGGGCTGCACCACATAACATTCTTCCACCTTCTGGAAGCGGAACGCTAACTCCAGCTTTTTTGCCAGTCAACAATATCCTTCCCCTCCTCATATGGCTGGACTTAGCCCTTGGGGAGGTGATGACGGGGCTTTCCTTGCGATCGACCACTGGAAGCACTTCCTTCTCCACTGGAGGTTTTGCTGGTTTCCTTCTGAGCCTGAAGCTCCATCTAGTGCAGCATCACACAGTCCATTTTCTTTTTTTCTGGCAGGGTCAGACAGCCTTCTCTTTGCATTCCACTAGGGCTACTCTCCTCAGGAGGTAGAGTCTATTAGTGTTGAGTCCAGTGAGAGGATCTCGAGAGGTGGCTGAAAAGCGGGAACAATGGATGAGTGTGACTTGAGGGAGGCTTGTGACCATTAAGAAAGCACAGTGCATGCTCAGTGGGAGGAATGCTGAGAGGCACTATTTCTGTCACTCTCCTCAGTAGTTTCCTTTCCCCCAGGTGCATGGGCAATAGGGCTACAGGTCCATCTCACTGCGGGTCTCTGGAAAGCCCAATATATCACTAGCTTCCTCAAAAGCTTGGAGGCATTTTAATAGTTAATCTTCCTTAAGTTTATTGCCAAGAGGGAGGCCCCTGTTTTGATATAGGTCACATAAGACACTTGGTGTTAAGATCTGCACTATGCTCATGCTGATTTCCATGGTGGTAAAAACACCTTGGCAATGAAAACTAAGGTTAACTGCACACTTTTAATTTTGCTGCCTGAACTGTAAGTGCAGTCTGTTTAAAATCCCACTGCTGCCACCAGTCTGATGAATTTGATTCTACTCTGCAGGAGTACAAGGATGGGAAAGGGTAAAATGGCCAACTCAGCCCTCACACTTCTACAAACCATAACACTATGCAATCAAAAAGGTAAAACAGGGGCCGTTAGGAAAAATGCTGCCTTTACCTTTTGTGATAACAATGGCTAAGGGAAGGCTGTAATCTTTAGAGCGGTGTGAAGGTTAACCAGTAGTGACACAAACAAAAAAGTATCACACTCCAAAATAAAGGGAATGTACAATCAAGGTTCTATACAAATATATGTGCTTTAATCAAACACACCACCTGAAGGGCATGTAGTGGAGAGGCAATAACCACAAGAACAATTGGCAATGCTCCATTATTCCCTCTTCCAGAACAAACACATTTGAATCACTTGCCTGCCAGTTCCCTCGTGGCACAGGGAATCCATCGCCTTCCACCTCATCTCCACACCACCTCATTGGAGTGACTCTTTCATAGCAGACATCTCCAACTAACTCTCCACTCCCAATATAGCACATTCCAGTATTGTCTTTCTTGTGGATTTTAACGTTCCTGAGTAACAGGCTGACAACTGCACTTGAAGAATGTGTTTCACACTGACCGATTTGATGGACCTTACCCAAATGGTGCTCTCCCCCGAACACAGCAATGGCAACACCCCAGACTTAGTCTTCACATAATCCCCCTGCATCACCTGTGCAGACTCTATTTCACTTGACTGGTCTGACCGCACCGCCATTCCATTATTCACCCACTCGATTATGGCTCACAAAGTTTAGGCTAAATGCCCACCCTCTCAAAATTGCTCATGCAAAACCTGCACAGTCAATGAGCTGGAAGCAAAAATTGCAGACTTCCCCACCACAGGGAATGCCTGGGGTCTACTGGAATTATTTAGCAACTCTGCTATGAAACTGGTGAACAACAATGCCCCCCCTAAAATACAGCTGGCCAAAAGCCAAACCATCTTCCCCATGGTACACCTCAGAGCTAGCCTCCATCAAATGCTTGATTAGAGCCTTAGGGAAACGACGACACAAAAACCATAACTCGGGAGACCTCACCAACCTCAAATTTGTTCATGCATTCTGATTACTGAGGCCAAAGCTGCTTACTATTCCACCACCAGGGCAGCAGCATCCAACAGGAGCAAAGCCCTTTTTGAAGTAGTAAAGCATTGGACCAAACCTTCACCCAACCCTGAGGTATCAGCAGGCTTGTTAAAAAATAGACAAAATCTGAGAGACCATTGAATCAACCTCTAACAGCATTAGAATTCCATGCACCCTGGTACACACACTGCCCCTCTGTATGAATTCTCTCCTCTCTTTCCCCAGGTTCTCCTAAAAATGATTGCCTCCCTCAAACCTGCATCTTATTCTGATGATATAATTCTATCCTGGTCTCATATGACCTCTTTTGTAAAAAAAAACAACCCTAGATCCAGATGACCTAGGCAACTACCAGCCCATTACGAACCTCCTGTTTATTGGCAAATCTTGGAAAAGGTAGTTGCTACACAAGTACACCAGAATCGAACAACTCTACCTTCTAAATGACTATCAGTGACTGTTCTGCACCAAGTGTAGCATTAAGACAGCCACCATCCAAGTAGTGAATTATGCCATCCATATCATAGATAAGGGTGACTCATGTCTCCTTGTCTTCCTTGACCTCTCAGCTTCCTTGAACACCATCAACAACTGCATCCTTCTCTCCCTCATTGCTGACAGGATGGGATTCTCTGGCACTGGTTCACCTCCTATCTCTCAGACAGACACCAGGCAGTCAAATTAACGTCTTGTGTTCTTACTGACTCCAGGTCTCCTGCAGAGTCCCCCAAGGCTCTATCCTCTCACCAATCAACTTTTATCTGGAGCTTTTGGGCACTCTCCTCAAAGATCCTAACATAGCCATCCACCAATATGCGGAGGATACTCAGTTGTACATGAGAGCAAATTGCTCACAGGACATTATTCGTCTCTGTGATTATCTAGCCATCATCCAGTCTTGGATGTTGAATGCCTACCTCAAATTAAACCCATCCAGGACTGAATTCATCATCATTAGTCTGTCCACTAAAAAACAACTTGTCCAACATTGGCTCAATGTTATTTACCTAGAAGGATCTGATCCACAACTCTCAGACTCAGACTCAGCAAAATCCATGCACTTCACCATTGACAGCAGACTGTCCTTCCAGAAATAAATAGCCAGGAAGGCCCAAATAACCTGGCTCAGAATCTCTACCCTTTGATAATTTAAACCCTTCGTCTCCGCAGGACTTCTGGACTATAGTACCGGCCCTTTTGGTCATACACATCCATGGGGGAAATGTTGTCATTATAGGGCTCCCAGTTGCTCACTCAGCTTCCTTAAAAGCAGTCCACCACGATATAGCACGTCTTATTAAAAGAGCATGGAAATTTGACTGAATTACCACCTTCCTACGTGAACTACATTGACATCCTCTCCAAGCAAGAATACTGTTCAAAGCAGTCAAGAATAGTACACCAGTGTACCAGGGGCTAAACTCCCCTGTTGGCTCAGAATTCCACCACATTTCACCAATTTTGAAAATCTCTCAAAACATACCTGGTTCAACAACATCCGACCATGGCTGATTCCATTGGATGCACATACCGATGTACAGACCTCACAGTACTGTGCTATTGTTAAAAGATGGCAGCTGAAATGCTGCCTACACACACTCTGTACAGCGTTCCGCTGCTCTCGAGCAAGGTCTGCACTTTAAACAGGAAAAACTAAACAAAATAAAAACAAATGTATGGATCCAGTTCCAAGTGAGAAGAGCTTCACGTCCTGCTAATTCGCACTAGCCGAACATGGAAAAAGCCTTCAGAGGCTGTATCAATGTTGCCCTATTCATAGGTTGTTGTAGTTCAAGTAATTGAGTGTCTTTTTAAGCCAACTTGTGGAAACGTTTATTATTTCTAACATCAATCAAAAACCCACTGACAATCACTGTTAAAGTCTACTCCAACACCCTCCCCACCCATTTTATCCCCTTACCCCACCCTCATCTATGTTTGCACAAACATGCGGTGTTTGTTTTGCTGTTTCTGTTTTGTTATAAATTCCCTCTCTGTAATTGTTTTCTCTGTAATCACCAGATACCACGAAATTACTTCTACCCGCAGGAGTCAAAGATGAGGAGTGGCTGTTTTTGCATTCATCAATATCCTTGAATGTCTGACGTCATCGCAGACCTTCTGAACAGCGTCACATGACCACACCACGTGTGAACCTCCCAATTGCCACCACCACCACCAGCTGGAGGACCTACGCATCAAAAAAAGAAAGCAGAGTACTTCCAAAGACAATGAAGAGGACCAAGAAGATGAGATAGAGGAAATACCTACCTCCAGCACCAAGACAGATTCATGGATTTGGCAGTTCTTTACCACTGTTGGAAATGTACCAAAGGCTAAAGCTACCAAAGTGAAATGCACTGAGTGCAACTTTGTACTCAGTCACAGACTACCTGGACAATACTCTTACGGGACAACCTCCATGCGCCGCTAGACCCATTCTAACCACTGCAATGCTCTCAGAAAGGCTGTTCCTAGCAAGTAGTAGGTTGTCTTCCTTCACTTCATCTTCCTTAAACAATACTGTAACCACATAAACTAATTCTGTGGGACACAAATTCCCACCAGCTACCTTGCAAGCAATAAAAGAGGATGTTGATCCATAGCTTTTGAAGACAACAGTCCTCTGTATATACTGCAACACACAACTCTGCAGGCGGGAGCAATTTCAAAGTGCTTTTGAAGATGTAATCAAGGAGAAGGAGAAACACTGCCCCCAACCTTAAATGTAACACATGTGCAGCATTTTCCACTGTCCACCTGTCCCTCAGATTAGTGCTTGGTCCCTCATCCCTCATTTCCCTCCTCACCTTTACGTTTTAACCTCTCCTGCAAAAAAAAAAAACAAACAACAAAGAAAAGTTTCCTTTAGGAACCACCTTTCACAGTTAAAAAATAGAGCTAACATTTATTTTTATTATAGACTCCATGTACTTTACATTTCTCAGAACAGTACATTGACTCAGTACGATTTTCCAACATTTCCATTAGCGTTTTGTGTTATGCTAATGGGACTAATGTGGCGTTCATCCCCCGTTCTAGGGACTGGAACGGGAGATAACAGCCCGCCAGCCCAAGTTATCGGCCCAAGTGAAGCGAGGTTGGATCACAAGGGCTCTAGACCGTTATCCCCCATTCCAGCCCCTGCAATGAGGGATGAAGGCCACTGCCACCCTGGGTTGCCAAAGTTGTAACCTGGGGCGCTAAAAAATGGACTTTACTTCTTACACCTGGATGCGCGTGGTGTCCCGCTGTAGGAAGGAAAATCCTTTTCCAAGATGGCCAGCATGGAAAGGGAAGGCGGGGCTCCAATAGAGCCCCTCTTCCCTTTCCATGGTGGCCTGCAGAAGGTGAAGAGAGAACCCTATAACCATATTGCCACACGCACATTTTTCCTTTTCAAATCTATCCCAATTTCAAAAAACTTTCCAACATAGCTGGTGAACTTGTTGGACATGGCCACATTTTCCCCATTGTTCTTCCCTCATGGTTATGGCAAGTAGCCATATTGACTGGGTCATGACCTTAAGCCATGGCCCAGCTAATCTGGCCACTGACCATGGCCACAGGCTATACCTCAGTCACCAAAGGTTTTTTGTACCTACATTATGACACTTGTCAAAAAAGAAAACACTGACATGTTTGCAAAACCCAGCTTAGAGGTCCTTGCCAATGTTCCTTACACAAATTTGCTGGAAATTCGCCCATGTTTTATTTTTTCAAAAGGCTCAAAATGTATGCACATACAATAGTCATATAACTTTACCCCCACTTGAAAAAATCTCACTGGTAGAATGCTTTGGAAAGTTAACTCTAGCAGCAGACATCAAATTAATTCTTCCTTAAGTGTTTTTCCAGATATGAATCACAGAAGGAGTGGTAGACTCCGTCTTTTTAGGAAAAAAGCCCACATGTGATTGCACTAAAGCAAACTTGCTTTAAGGGTTTCAACCCCTGCTTTTGAGCCAAGTAGTCGTTGCCTTCTGACATCATACACACAGTGTGTTGTGCTAAAGGAAGTGGAAGAGCTAGGAAGGAAAGAGAGATGTAGAGAGAACCAGGATATTGGAATAGGCTTCCACCTATGCTGAGCTCCCCCTGTGTACATTACCTCTGCTCCTTCCCTTGTCCTTTTGGTATGCAGAACCCTGTTATGATGCTAGTCCTTTAGAGTGGGTGTGCTCTTTGATTCCTGCTTTCCAGGACAACTCCTCCAGCACCCCTACAGAAGTGCATGCCACCAAAGTCAGATTTTATGCCATGGACCAATTCTTCAATGTAATAGCAAGTCCAAACTGCACACATGTGGCATTGATGGCTCCCTGATATCAGAGTTTTGGTTTTGAAACAGGAAACAATACCATTCTCTGAATGTACAATGTACATGCAATGCATAATTCGTAGTGACCCACTGCTGCACCTATTTTATTGGTTTAAGTCTGATGCCATGGTACTACAGAGCAGCACCCTTCCTGTATACATAGAGACTAACGGAGGACGTCACATTTGGATCCTGGCTATGTATCCACAAGGTGAATGTGGACGTGTTTTGATGGGGAATCCAAAAATACACCATGCGCGGGTGGCACAAAGTTTCCTGGGGCTTGATCCTCATTGCCTCGCAAACACCCCATTCCATACCTCCTCCAAAATAGAGCAATCAGTCTGCAGGGACCACAAGTCCCAGAATGCATAGGACACAATACCCAGAATATCATTTTAATGGTGAAGTGTCCCCACTGATACCCCTCAGATTTGATGAAGGGCATGAGTGGTCACCCATGGAATCAGAAGGGAAAGCACCCCACCTTTCCGAGTAGCACACACATGCCAGGAGATGTACAATATGCCAATTAAACCCAATGCCATAGACACACACCAAAAACACCACAATGATCAAGAAAAAGGCAGCACAGGTTGCAATATGCCAATCACTAATTTGGATGTGCAGGGTTGATTTGGGAATGCAGACAATGGGGGTACACAGTTATGCTGCAGAGGACAATGGCCACACGTCATTGGGCATTGTCAAATGCAAGGCAAACATATCCTGATGTCACTAGAGGGTGCTCAAATGACTGCATAGAAGTGGAAAGCCTGCACCACTTAGTCAAGACGGCAATGTTGGACCATTAAGTTTGTGCAAGTGATCCAGTCTCATTCCATTTGCAGATGACTCTGGCTACCCACAACCACCATAGCTCATGAGCTCAATAAGGAAACCTAGGATATCACCAGAGATTGCTTAAACCAAGGCCCAAACAAGGACAAGTGAGTGCATAGGGCTGACATTTGAACTCCTGAAAGAAGGTTCCAGTACCACCACCAGACATGAGGGGCACTTCTGTGTAGGCTGGAGAAAGTTGGGAAGATAGTCTTGTGTGTGTGATGCTGCATAACATGTGCATCCGGAGAGATGCTCCTTTGCCTGATGAGGATGACGTGGCATTGGAAGCCTCAGAGTAGGAGGAAGTCAAGACACAGGCTGGCAGAGAAGCACAGGATTGCAATTCAGAAGGAAGGGATGGGTATGTATGGCATAAGGAATTGATTGCAAATATATTGTGATATATTATATTTGCACTGTGAAATGTAAAATGAGACATCACTGTAGTAAAATCTATGACACGATCCAACCCTCTACCAGATCTTTACTTGCAATGAAAAGTCCATGTATTAAATCTGTGTATGACAAATTGAATTCTGCTACACAGGAGTACACGGATGAGTGGATGTAAAATGGCCCACTCAACCCTCACACTTTTACTTCTACAAACCAAAACACAACACAGTCATACAGGTAAAACAGGGACCGTTAAGAGGTATTCCTTCATTGCCTATTGTGGTAACGTTTTAACCTTAAGAGGGGTGTGAAGGTAAACCAGTAGTGACCCAAACAGAACAGTTTCACAATTCAAAATATTGGGAATACACAATCAAGGTTGCATAAAAAATATATGTACTTTAATAAAACACACGATCCGCACATAGTACAAATGAAAACATTGTACAAACCTCTCCCCCCGCACCACCCCCTAGGCAGAATAAAGAAGATGTGACAGACTGGTTGTAGTAGCACACTGAGTGAAGTTCCAGGGGTGATAGGTTAAGTACTAACCACAAAAGGATATCTTAGTGGAAAACAGGAGTGATTGTCACATAATCAGTATCTAGGACCCAAATGGACCGAACGGGCAGCTCAGGGTAAACAGTATCTGGATTTGGTTCTTGGTGGGCTGACACAGTGTGGCCAAGGAAGGCCCTCACTTCATTTAGGGTGGTGGGAAAGTCCCAATTGTAAACCCACTGGACTTTAGCCTGGAGAGGCTGTTTCTTACTGCCACCTACTTGGTCACCTAGGTAAGTCACAGTACCCTGCAATATCTGGAAATTGGGTTCCAGGATAGTCAAGCATACTTTCTCCATGGCTTTGAGCATCTGTTCCAGATGGGATAGGTTGTATACCCAGAACACTTCCACATCATCTCAGTAGGTGACGATTAACTCGTCTAGCCCCGTTTGGATCTGGTTTACCATCCTCTGGAAGGTGGAAAGAGCATTATTTAATCTGGAAGACATAACTGTAAACTGATAGTCCCCATCCAGGGTGTGGAATAAGGACCTCTCTTTGGCATGATTGGTCAGGTTGACCTGCCAGTACCCAGCCAGAAGTTTGTAGGTACTCATAAACTTGGCAGAACCCAGCCTGACAATAAGCTCCTCTGCCCTAGGGATGGGGTGTACATCTGTCTTTGTGACAGAGTTGAGTCACTGATAACCCACGCGAAAGCAGACCTAATTTTTCCCTCCACTGGATTCCTTGGGGCTAGCAAAGGGTCTGCGGGATGGATCGATTGCTGCCAAAGTCAAGATCTAAGAAATTCCTTCTTGACAGTGTCCTTGACATTGTGCAAAATCTGGCAAATCCTACTTTTCACTGATTCTTAGTACCCAGTGTCGATATCATGGATGCACCAATCAATATTCCTGGGAGTCAGTGAGAACAGTCCTGCAAACCGATACAGCAGCCGCAGGCAGTCCCACTATTGCTGTTTGGTGAGGTCTGGAGAGAGTTGACCTCCCTCGAGAGACCCGTCAGTGGACTCTGTATGCAAAATGTCAGGGGCAGGGGATGCAGCTTCTCCTCCCTCACGTTATCCGTGACCAGACCCATCACTATGTAATCCTGGTTGTAATGGGGTTTAAGTAGAACATGGAAGACCCATTGAACCTGCTTTGGGATCTTTGCATCAATGAGGTTGTTCACCTCACTGATCTTTTCCCACACCACACATTGCCCAGTCCTATTTTAGGCAAAACACTGGGGCTGATGGGCACCATGTTACAGACCATCTGGCCTGGTGGGTATTCCGTCATGCTGGCCTTCTGGTATTTCCAGTGTTTCATGAGATCATGGCTTTCCTTCATGTTGTGGATGTTCTCTATACTTAGCCATCTTTGATCAAAGGCCAAGCACATAGTCCACTATGTCATGGGAAGACGTGTGTGAATTGCCCTCCCATCCTTTCCACACCAGACTTAGCAAACTCCTAAAAGGATTCCCAAACAGAACCTCGAAGAGACTGAACTCAACACCATTCTGTGGCACTTCTTGTCAGGAGAACAGAAGGCATGGCAGGATAATATCCCACTGTATCCTGAAGGGCTCTTTCAAACCACCTATCATGTCTTTGGGGGTCTTATTGAACTGCTCAGCAAGCACGTTGGTTTGTGGGTGAAAGGCCATGATGTTCTTGTAGGTTACATTGCCTTCATATACACTGATATGAAGTTGGATCCCAAGTCAGAAATTATATCTTTATGGAATCCCACATGAGAGAATATTCCGACAAGTGTCTTCACGACCATGGGGGCTTTGATGTTTCTCAGGGCGGCGTCCTTGGGGTACCTTCAGTATATTTTGGCATGATCTACCATGACCAAGATATACTGGTTTCCCAAGGAGGTTTGAGGTCCATGCCTATCACCTCCAAAGGCTGCCTAACCATTATTAGTGCAATTATGTGGACCTTGGTGTTGCTGCCAGCTTTGCTGGATGATTGGCAAGTCTGGCATGACTGGAAACATTATTTTATCTTCGAGCCCATCTGGGGCCAATAGAAATGTGCATACAGCCTTTCCGCCCTGTTTGTTAAAGCAAGCTGAGCTGCCAACAGAATGTTTTTAGGCAAGTCCAGAAGGAATCTTCGGTGGCACTAGGGAACCACAAAATGCTGGCTGGCCCCTTTCTCAGAATTCTTGGTTTGTCTGAACTCAAGGAATCTGTCCTTCTCAACCCTTAGGCCATCACATTGCCCACCACACCACATGTCTTGCTAGACGCCATCTGCCCCTGTCCTCCCGCCACCTAGTACAGCTGTACCCCCTCCTCTGTGTGCTTTGTATCCTACCCCTTGCTGTATATCTGTTCTCTTGTTACCTCTGAAAAGTGATCCATTATGCATCTGTACTGTTGCATACCTCTGTAAAGAGCTCTGTTTCATCTAGAAGATAGTTGTGCGCTCAATAAATACAATAATAATAATAATAATAATAATAATAATAACTGTAGAGGAGACCATTACCTTAGGACACCCTGAACATCCCTGGGACTTCACCCTGGGCCTGTTTCTCTGCGAGCTCTGTCAAAGTTGGGTAGTCGCACTGTGCCTGGAAAATGTCAGCCTAGCTCAGCCCCCAGCTAAGGACAAGTCGCTTAGCTCGGGGAGACATTTGAGGTATGAAACAACAATGTCATCTACCTCAGGTTCTTGTTCTACACTGGTAGGCAACCCTGAGGTCAATAAACCGGGCACTACTGCAGCAGGCTCTTCAGTGGCCACTAGACCCTCTTTGGGATAGGCAGGAGACTCTGGATCCGAAATCGGTAGTACTGGTGGTGCCAGTCTTTTGTTGTCATCAGGTGGAAGATTCCCTGGACCCATGGCTGCCAGGGCTGCTTCCTGAGCTGTCTAATTTTCCCCAGATCGTGTGACCACAGCAACAATTTTGGTGTCAGGTTTATGGCTCCCAGAAGACAGTCGACTGGAATGGCATCTTTAACAGCACCACAGAGCTGAGAGGTTTCCCCCCTCCAACTAAACTCCACAATAGCCAATGTGCATTGAGTGACATCATCGAATCCCCTAACTATTCTGGGAGGAGCAGGGATTATATGGTCCTCTCGCACCCACTGTAACTGGACTGCAGTTTTACTCACAGCAGTATCACAAAGTGCTGGGGTTCTGTTCCCATAAATGAACATGTGGTCCGAAAAGATATCTGTATTCACAGGAAATTGCAACTTGTGGAAGACCCAGTACCTTTCCTGTTGAAGGATCTTACAATGCACTCGGCCAACTTCAGGACAAGTGAGAATTCATCATCTAAGATTCCCACATTGACTATGTCCTCTTCTTCTTCCTCTCCTATGAGTGTAGCACTAACTACGGCCAGCTTGGGTCTTCCCTTGTAGGTGGGATCTCACATGCTATGTCTTGGAAGTCTGCAGACAAGGCAACTTTGAGGAGCTGTAAATGTGGATGCCCCAGTACTATTGGCACCCTCACTTCTCCTTTTTGATAGAGTGAATGATCTAAGTGACTGGAATTTCCCCTCTGGTTTTTTGGGCCCTTTCTTAGCAAGAAGGTTCAGAACTTTGTCTTTACCCTCTTTAAATTGACTTTTCTCATTCCCTTTTTCATCTGGTTTGGATGCAACGGCCACTGCCTTTTTATGAATGTGACTAGCCATAAACCGGTCAGCTGTCTTTGCAAGCTCTGAGTGGTCTGAAATATTCTTGTCCAGTAGATGCTGGTATAACTCATTTCACATTGTTTAGGTATGCTAACATAAGCTATCTGATTAAACATGGCCCTAAATATGTCAACTTTTACCTGTTACCTAACCAATCAGATATTTCAGGGATTGATGCGTAAAAAAACTCAAAGGTTTGATTCCCCTTTTTTGGTGAGCTCTCTAAAGCTTTTGAGGCATTGTGCAGGGGGTTTGTAGAAATTCCTGAGGACAGCAGCCTTCATCTTGCAAATGATAGGCCTCTCTCCAGGAGTCAACTGAATAATCACATCAGTTGCAACGGTCGGTGGAGGGGTCATAAGGGCTGCACCACATAACATTCTTCCACCTCCTGGAAGCGGAACGCTAACTCCAGATTTTTTGCCAGTCAACAATGTCCTTCCCCTCCTCATATGGCTGGACTTAGCCCTTGGGGAGGTGATGACGGGGCTTTCCTTGTGATCGACCACTGGAAGCACTTCCTTCTCCACTGGAGGTTTTGCTGGTTTCCTTCTGAGCCTCAAGCTCCATCTAGTGCAGCATCACATAGTCCATTTTCTTTTTTTCTGGCAGGGTCAGACAGCCTTCTCTTTGCATTCCACTAGGGCTACTCTCCTCAGGAGGTAGAGTCTATTAGTGTTGAGTCCAGTGAGAGGATCTCGAGAGGTGGCTGAAAAGCGGGAACAATGGATGAGTGTGACTTGAGGTAGGCTTGTGAATGTTAAGAAAGCACAGTGCATGCTCAGTGGGAGGAATGCTGAGAGGCACTATTTCTGTCACTCTCCTCAGTAGTTTCCTTTCCCCCAGGTGCATGGGCAATAGGGCTACAGGTCCATCTCACTGCGGGTCTCTGGAAAGCCCAATATATCACTAGCTTCCTCAAAAGCTTGGAGGCATTTTAATAGTTAATCTGTCTTAAGTTTACTGCCAAGAGGGAGGCCCCTGTTTTGACAGAGGTCAACCAAGACACTTGGTGTTAAGATCTGCACTATGCTCATGCTGATTTCCATGGTGGTAAAAACACCTTGGCAATAAAAACTAAGGTTAACTGCACACTTTTAATTTTGCTGCCTGAACTGTAAGTGCAGTCTGTTTAAAATCCCACTGCTGCCACCAGTCTGATGAATTTGATTCTACTCTGCAGGCGTACAAGGATGGGAAAGGGTAAAATGGCCAACTCAGCCCTCACACATCTACAAACCATAACACTAAGCAATCAAAAAGGTAAAACAGGGGCCGTTAGGAGAAATGCTGCCTTTACCTTTTGTGATAACAATGGCTAAGGGAAGACTGTAATCTTTAGAGCGGTGTGAAGGTTAACCAGTAGTGACACAAACAACAAAGTATCACACTCCAAAATAAAGGGAATGTACAATCAAGGTTCTATACAAATATATGTACTTTAATCAAACACACCACCTGAATATAGTACAAATGAAAACATGGTACAAAACCCCATCCCAAAAGTAGAATAGAGAAGATGTGACAGAACGGAGAAAGTAGCACTCTGAGCATAGTTCCAGGAGAAGTAGGTAAAGTACTAAGAACAAAAAGGACATCTTTGTTGAAAACTGGAGTGATTATGACCAAATAAGTCTCTAGGGCCAAGTGGACCGAGGACGCAGTTAAGGGTCAAGAGAACCTAGATTCAGTTACTTGTGGGCTGGCACAGTAAGAGCCAGCGTCAAACGTAGTTGCAAGTTGACCAGGCTCAGTTTGGGCACATTGTATCATGGAGGCCCCAGCAGCAAGCAGGCACTGAGGAGGAGTGAAGATGGGAGCACTGTGTGTTAGAAGGGCGGCTCTCGAGGGTGCAGGTTGGGGTGGTCCTAGGAATGCTTTACATGTGGCCAGGCAGAGTAAGGCTTTAACTGCCAGGAGGAGTTGATGAGTGCCGCACTAACAATTCGACTCTGTGTGCGACGGTCATCGAAGTGGGGATCTTGGGATCATCAATGTGTGACTAATGAGACGGCAGTTCAAGAACTAGCTGGACCGAGCCATCGTTGTAACCCCTGGTTACAGTCAGTGTGTGACTCTCCAGTGATTTGGTTCGGGTCCTGGCATTGAGCAGTGCTTGGGCTTAGTGGTTGACAAGCTTAGCCCGGTCACGATGCAGCATCAAACTGATCTAAGGTGGAAGCAGTGTTCAATGGGGTGGAGGAGCGCAGCAAACAGTGCTGGCAATACCCCTCTTGTTCGAGGTGCGGTGAACATGGAGCAACTGGTTCAGTGGAACAGGGAGCTTTGGCTGATCTGGTTCTACCAGTTGCTGTAAGGCCCTCTCAAGGAACTAGAGGATAGCATGGTTCTGTTCAGCGTCTGCTCTCCCAGCTCTGGAGAAGCTGGCGCAGAGTGGTAGGTCCCGATCCACATCACTGGTTACTCCCATTGTGCCTGGGAGTGGTAGGGGACAGAGCTTCCTTCTGCCTTTGAATGATTCCTTCTTCAATTCATTCTGAGGGCTTTGGTACTTTCCCAAAGGAAGTCCAGTGAGATCTTCAGAACCCATCTGTGGCCTAAAAGAATCCAAGAGGATCTGAGTGAATCTGTTGAAAGGGTGTAAAACTCAGTATTTTAAAGGTACAATTCTTCAGGTGTTTGGACCAAAGCTAGCCTGCCTTAGTGGTACAATCCCTGCCCTTGAATGGAGTGGGCTTTGTACTTCTGATGCCACACCCAAAGTGCTTTGCTCTACAGGAAGTGGAGGGAACAGGAAAGAGAGGGAGGGACAGTGAGAATCAAGATTGTGGAAGTATCCTTTGGTTGACCAGAGCCATCCTGCCTATCATAATCCTGCCCCTTTCCCTTTTCACTGAGAGCAAAAGCATGTAGAGATGCAACATCATAGTGTGAGGTTATTCCTTTTTATTGGGTGTGTTCCTTTGATGTGTGGGCCAAGGGCAGCTGCCTGCTGTGATGGGTCTCGAGCAGAGAGTGATACCTGCCCTCACAAAGATAACAAAGGTTCTTGACCTGCCATTTGGTGGGTTACACCCAGCTGACCAGAATACACATAACCACAGCAGAACAGACTTACAGGAGCTGATATGTGTATGATATCAATTGAAATGTGGCAGTTATGCTCAAAAGTAGTACTATGCACTATGCCTAAACTCATATATAGCTTTTACTTACAGTTTAGCTTGCCACCATCATTACTTATGATCATCATAGTTTTGGGTACAGGCGGGCATATCAGGGGGGACATATCTTAAAAGCCACCTCTGTGCTACAGGGGAGTTGCTGTCTCTGTGATTGTCAGTTGGAAACCTTGTGACAGTGAACCTGCTCCGTGACACAAGTAGAGCAGGTGCCGCAGCTCAAGCTACTGATTTGGAGTCAACAGAAAACGGGAATCTGTTTGGCAGATTATCCCTTTTGGAGATAGAATTACCCTCATCATTCTATTTGATAATAAAAATAAAAAGCTGGGGCTTTGCACACTTGCTAAATGTCAATTCCTCACACTGTGACACCCATGTCCTCATTCCACCCTCATTCCCCAACACTCATGTCCTCTCTCCAAACTCACTCCCCAACACCCATGTCCTCCCTCTATCCTCACTCAGCAACACCCATGTCCCCTCTCCACTCTCACTCCCAAACACCCATGTCCTCCCTCTCCCCTCACACACAATTATATATCCACAGACAGATGATTTACTTCTTCCCTGGTCCAGATGGAGCCTTTGGTGCACACATGGCAGTGCTTTGCGACCTGCATCTTGGACTACTGGCAATGGATGCCTCTGTTGGGGGGTGGCAGAAGTGGAGCTAATGGAATCAAGCCAATGGATGTGCTGCAGTGCCTGCAGCATAGCATGTTGCATTGACTCGTTACCTGCAGAAATGGTCTCTGCTATCTCTCGCATTGTGTGGCCAACCACTGTATTTGTAGCAGTGGCTTCTGTGAGGTGTCTGCATTGGTGAACAAGTTCCCTAGCCACCCGGCAAGATCCACCCTGCACTGCATCCAGAATTGCTTGAGCATGCTGCATTTGGAAGTCTGTGAGCTCCACCAATCTTTGCTGCTACTGTTCAATCCTTGAGAGCCTTTCCCATATGGTTGTCAGGTTTTCTTATGGAAGTAGAGGTGGGGGTTGTATACAAATAGTTTGTTTTAGAATTGCTCGAATTACAATTGACCTTTTCACAATTGACCAAATTGTGAAGGTCAATTGTAACATATATGCGGGGGGATACCCCCCGCAACCACCCACCCAACGCAAAACCCCCCAAACCCATATATTTATATTTATATATATATATGCGTGTAGTTATGGTTAAGTTGCTGTTTCCATAGGAAGAGCACTTTTTGGGTGGCTTATAACTTTGTTCCCCCTGGACTAATCCTCACCAATCTTTGCAAAAAAAGTATATGGGCCACTCTGATTCTTTTTGCAAAGTTCGGTGATGTTTGGTTCAGGGGGGGAAAAGTTATAGGGGGGGTTCCAAAATGTCTTTTTCTCCCATAGACTGAATGGGGGAAAACCTTTGCGCACGGCTAAAGGTCAAAACGCTGGACGGATTTTCAAAAACATTTGTGGCAGGTATAGGGGCTTGGTCCAGAAAGCATGCTTTTGTAAATTTGGTGACAATCTGTTCAGTATTTTCCTTTAAAACTACCAAAAAGTGTGTCTCAAAAAATGTGTGATATCTATGTCCACTCCGCGGTCACACTTCCCATTTCGCTCAACGGACAAGATAACGATTAGCTAATGGGCTTGCATCATGACCGCGGACACGCAACGTCTCTGCCGATTGGCTGCTGCGAGACGTGTTCTGCGTCAGATTGTTTGGCTGCGTCCGACATCTTGGATCCGCCGATAGCAGAGCAACAACCAGCGTACACGTGCTATATTTATAAAACTCTTTTGCTGTGTCACAGAGCGTTGGGACAGGTTCAGACAGTAAGACATGGGTGATCAATGCATTTGTTCTGGGGGGTCGGTCTTCACAATATATTTTCTATGGCCACCTTGTACGCACAGAAAATGAGGGGTGTAATAACGGTAGCATTTCAGTCCATGCAGTGCACAGGAACCTTGTTACTGTTGGAAGGACACACGTAGTGGTAGCGAACATTGAAATTGAGTACATGCTGTAATTAAATTATTTTTTCCCTATGAGTGTGCTATTCAATTGTACGCTGCCATGGGTGTGACATGCTGCGGTGGTTGTGGCCAGGGCGTAGAGTCTTGGATGCATGGCCGTAGGCCGAAGGCCATACTTCCAAGACTGTACGTCCTGGCCACTACCATCGCAGCATGTCACACCCATGGCTACACCTGTAGTATTGCTTATCGATCAGATGGTTGTGTGGAGTGTGTAGAGTCTTGGCCACTGGAGGTATAAGCCACTGCACACACATACATTGCTAGGAGTGTAGCCTCTGGCCACAAGCACTGAAGCATACCACACTTATAGATACACCTGTACTACCGCACATCACTCAGGTGGTTGTGGGGAGGGCCTGCAGTCTTGGGTGCAATGACATTTGTGATGTCATCTTTGATTTTCTGGGTGTTAGTCTTAGCATTGCACGGTGGTGGCGCGAGTTATGGTTGCTTAGCTTACCATAACATGTGATGTTATCAGTGATGTTATTAATGACATTTGTGATGCCATCTTTCATGTCCTGGGTGTTAGTGTTA
The DNA here is from genome assembly GCF_040938575.1 of Ambystoma mexicanum. Classification (NCBI taxonomy): domain Eukaryota; kingdom Metazoa; phylum Chordata; class Amphibia; order Caudata; family Ambystomatidae; genus Ambystoma; species Ambystoma mexicanum. The sequence continues at coordinate 529,921,785 of NC_090937.1, forward strand.
GCAGAGGACAGTGATGCGGGCAGTTAGGGTTGCTTAGCCTACCATAACTGGCGAATTTCAGGGGTTTTTCGGTTTTACTTTGAACCATAATGGCACGTTTGAAAAGTTGTTTTAGTGAAGTGCACAGGTTTTTGGTAAGGCAACTTAACCATAACATCCCCTTAAAGTTTATTTTTTATCTTTATTGAACACATTATATATATATATATATATATATATATATATATATATATATATATATATATATATATATATATATATATATATATATATATATATATATACATATATATATATATGGTCAATTGTGTATAGGTCAATTGTGAAACTTTAAAATCAGTCAATTATTCATTCAACAATTGTAAACGAGCAAACAAACAATTTGGGCAGAGGAGGAGTTTGTCTTCTCCATCAGCTGCAGACTATTCATCCTCTGTGCTAATATCTGTGCTGGAATGGGGCTGCCAAAGTGGACCGCAAGCCACTGAGCGACGAAGAGAAGCAGATGCTGGGTATTCAATGCTGTGAAGGGGGTCAAGTGTTGGCAAGTCGTCCTCTGTAGATGCACCCACCAGTGTGCTGGCAATGATGTTGGTGACCGGGGCAGTCTCATGATCACCTCTTGACTGACCCACAGTGGTGGCAGTGTGGCGATTGGACAGAGCAGTGGGAGAGTTGGCTGATGTTGTGGGAATATGTGTTATGGTGGATGCAGGTTTCTTGACTGGTGTTTGTTTCCATGTTGGCCAACTTTGTGCAGCAAGGAGACACTTTTCTAGCAGTTGCTTGGTGAGATTCAGCCTGTCAAGGTCCAGCTGCACTGTTGCTAGCATTTTCTGCCTGGCTGATTTGTGAGCCTGTTGTCAGAAAAGGGAGGCATGCTCATTACTGTGCTATGTAGCTGTAACCATTACGTTTAACCATGCAAGCTAGTAACTCTTCCACATGCATCTGGTATAGGGTAGATGTGACACATCTCTGGAACTGAATATACATGATAGCTTGATTGTGCTTTGTTACAGTAGGGTATTCTGGACAAACTGAGACATCTTCTAAAAAGCTGTTGCCTCAGGGGTACTTTGATGATGTCAGTCTCACATACTCAATATCACAGCCTAAGATCCAGGCCTATTTTTGGGATTGATGGATGGAGTTAGTGAGACTGACCTCATCAAAGTCTTTTTGAAGCATCAGATAGACTTTTTGGGGGTGAATGTGCAGTATTGTTCTGTGCTAGAGTTCACATTGCCTGACACTTGTTTTTTGTTGGGGTTAAGGTTTTGCTTATTGGTGTGCTGTAAGGCATATTCCTGGATACAGGATGTACTTCATAATGAAGGTCAAGGGACATGTGACGTGATTCATGATGTTAGCATTCAGCTGGCTGCCCCAATGTTAAATTGCCATCAAGTATTTTTGGACAAGAAAGGTCCTTTGGGGTCTTTTCCATACTGCAACAATCATGAAGAGTTGCTGCCAAATCTATGGGTCCAGCATGCTTTTGGGTAATATGCCCTGCTGGCTTAATGTGTTGGCGTGCTCTTGGATGACACAAATTACATTGAGGTGGAAATCCATGGCCTAGTGGGAACATTGGCACAAATGATTGCATGTGACATTCTTTTATCGTGTTATAGTCAAATATATGACTTTTCACAAAACGAAAATACAAGAAAGAAAACATTACAGCAATAAAACCATACCAAATATATATACACATTTCACATCCCTCTTATTCATTACATAGTTAGAATGAAATAACTCCTGTACTGCGCAGGACCTCATGCACTTCAATCGATAACCGCCTTGCATGCGACTTTCCCAGAAAACTTCTCTATGTAACCGTTTCACATTATCCACAAACCTTCCCAAATGATGTAATCAATGCTCTTTTGTGCCCTGACACGCAATCAATAGATGGAAGCAAAGCAATGCGTAGCAACACAGTTTTGATACCCGGGTCTGTGCTTAGAAACCTCTGGTTATTAAGCGTGTTGTAAATAACCAATTATAACCTTATTCCTTCTGCATTGCAGCTCAGCATGTATTTCCCTATATAAGGAGTCACCAGATGATGATAGTAGGTATCTATAAAGCGTTAAGATGTTCCAGTCTAATGACATGTTTAATGATTGCAAGCCCAGTTTGTATACTAGACTCACTATCGGGTAACCCCAAGGTATTCCTAACACTTCCTTCCAGATTTAGCATTCTACCCATGGCCACTAAACCTTCTGTAAATATAATACAGTAACCGATCAACAAAGAAGGAATAACCTTTGCATTATAGAATTATATCAAAGGCTTTATCAAGTACTTATGATGATTTATTTTCATTTGGGCCATCAGTCGGATAAGTCACAGATAAAAATCAAAATCTAGATGGTGGAGCGTTGTAGTAAGGTAAAGCTTGATTCCAAGATACATTATTTTTTTTATAACTGGAATGGGCTGTTTAAGGAGCTCCCATTTCTATTTAGGCAGTATCCTTCCTGGACTTCTAAAAATCATAATATTTGTCCAGATTCACTTGTAAATCGTTAACAACAGCATACCTGCCAAAAGCTGTTAGGAGGCGCTCTAGTCCTCTAGGTGTATAGTCCAATAGGACTATGTCATTGGCATATGCAATCCAATATATTGCAGTGCACCGATCTTTGGACTTGCAAAAGCGTGCTGTGCAAGGAATCCATTAAAATCCGCTAAGTAGAGGTTTAAAATGTGGGGGCCAAGTCTGCACCCCCGTCTTACATCTCTTTCAACGGGCATTTCACTTGATAATTCTCGATAGGTATTTCGTAAAATTCACATTGTTGTGTCTTCCAGGAGACTTCTCAGAATACCCAATAGATACTTTGGAATTCCCCAGAAAAAAAGCTTTGCCCACAGTTTCTCTCTATTTACTGTGTCAAATGCTTTTGACAAGTCTGACCAGGTCGCATTCACAGCTCAATCTTTTTCTTTACCCAAATGGGGGATCGCTGACATTTTCAGCCCATTCAAGAAAGTCGACAATCCATTTTGGAAGCCTGTTTGTAATTTTGACAGAATATTATATCTCACAATGCACTCCTCCACGTCTAATAGGGCGATCAGGCGATAGTTTGCCGGATCAGCCCAGTCACCCTAGTTATAGTCTGGCACCATATTGCCGTTTTCCAGGAAGTAGGGATGGATCTTGTCCGTAGCACTTCCACAAAGAATGCTCTCAGTATAGTTGTCCATATTTCCGAATTTGATTTCAGAATTGTATTAGTTAACCCATTTGGCCCCGGTGCTCGCAATGAAGAAGATTTTTTTATTAGATCTATCAGACATTCCTCATCTATATCTAACTGCCATTTTCCATCGGAACTTTCAGAGGTCCACCCCCCCCCCCCCCGCACGCTTGTAAATGTATCCTAAATAATTAGACCATGTGACATCAGAAATTACATTACTTTGGAACTGTTTTTGATGGGAATTTGCGTTGTTGATCAGATTCCAGAAATTACGAATTTGGCCACCAAAGCTTTTAACATCTTCTCCCCATCTCTTTGGTGTCGTAGGCATTTTTGTGCCCTTGAAAAGTTCTTAAAATTGATATGCAATTTCTTTATCTCGTCCTGATAACTCCCCTGAGAACTAACCTTATTCTTAAGGTTTCTGATAGATTTCCTAAGTGCTCTCTTCTTCATCCATGTTGTTTCATCAAACAAATGACAATGCATTTGACATATACCCCTGTTCACTAAACTGGGTTGATTCAAATCCCATAAGAATTTCACGAATAAAGAGGGATGACAGTGTAACCAGAACCACTTCAGATTTCTCATTCACCACCCTGCTCAAGTTTTTATTCAAAATACTTCCATTCTGTTTAAACTTCAATACACAGTTTTTCCCATTACTAACAGTCATCTATGATTTCTTAACTGTACTTCTTCCAATCTGTTCCAGGTTAAATGTTGCTGCCTTCTACAGGGTGGCACACTTCCCCAAAGTGCTTGGTACCATAGATTGCACCCATGTGGCTCTACGTCCACCTAGGGACACTGAAAGCATCTACCGCAACCGCAAGCACTGGCATTCCATCAATGTGCAGGTTGTATGCGATGCCAAGGGAATCATCACCTCTGTTTATACAAACTATCCAGGGTCCACCAATGACAGTTTCATATACAGAATGTCCGCCCTGAGCTGGGCCCTGGAAGCTGGGAAGCATGGCGATAGATGGCTCATAGATGAGTACAAATGCCTGTGCACATGCATGCATGTCACACACAGACAAATACACAAGCCCAACTAATGACAGCCATTATCACCTACCAGGGGACAGTGCCTACCCTCTGAGCACCTACATGATGACGCCAATACGGAACCACACCACTCCAGGTAAGATGCAACACAGCCCATATTGCAACCAGGGCCATAGTGGAGCGCACATTCGGAGTGCTCAAGTCACGCTTCCGCTCCCTTGACCGCTCTGGCGGACAGCTACTATACGCACCCACAGTAGTGTGCAGGATCATTGTGGCAGCATATGTCATGCACAACATTGCAACACGGCAGGGCATACCTGTGGACATGGTGGTGCCCCCACATCCCCAACCACATGCACGGCTGCTGCGCATGGTAGGTGAAAGGGCATGTGGCGAGGCAGCCCGTACCCAGCTTGTGGCCACATTTTTCACCTAAACACCAACCCCTGCAGAGTGCACACAGGCCGGGCACATACCAAGTAACAATTGATGATGAGAAAGGGACAGTTAACTGTCACAACCTTACCACCCTGAGAATGTGTCCATGGAAGTGCCACATTGTGTGCATCCCTAGCTACTTAAACACAACCAATTCCATGTGAACAAAAGGAACACATGCAAGGTGCATATCCCTCGCCCTGTAAAACAGGGCATGAAAGTACTGGTATGCCACCCAAACCCTCCCAACCCCCATGACCCCCATCTGTCACAGCATACCATGCTATGCAACGGCAAAACATCAAACCATATGCACAGCACATCACACAATAGTCATGAAGTGCCACGAGAGAAATGTAAATGGGCACCAGACAATTACAACTGGCATGTAATCTGAAGAAATGACTGACCAAAACCTCACACCCTGAAAACGGTGGCAGAAATGCATGCCACCAATGGTGCAAGCAATAAAAGTCAGAATACCTGTTGCCATGCACATTGGACAATAGCAAATTGGCATTACAAACACTGTGTGCTGCGTGTGTGTCCCCTGCAACACACCGCTCACCGGACAGCACAGTGAGTGTGCATTGCATTGTGGAAACCCCTTGAGCATCATGAAAAATAAGTACAATCAACCAAATAGTACCCTGTCATGCATGTACACGATCAATGAATCGGAAGTTAACATGGATTGTAGGGACACAGCATGCCTAAGAAGGCAATCTGGGTGCACGTGTGTGCATGGTGTCGCCGTAGTTGGTGTGGGCAGGCGTTGCCTACGTGTTTGTGTCAGTAGGGACATGCTTTGAATACATGCATGTGAAATGAAATGAGCCTCAGTGTCCTGTACACAGCACATGTGAACATTGCACTCAAGGAACCCCTGTGTGTTAAACCACACCAATCCCCTGACACCTCAAAATAAAACCCAACATAGGATCAGCCATTGACCAGCAGAACACATCATGTACAGAGTACCCCACATCGACAATGGCAGACAGTGAGCAATCACTGATTTATTGAAAATCCTTATAGGGCCAACACACAAAGTGCTTCAAAGTGCCTCAAGGAGGGAGGGAATAAGGGAGAATAACAGTACATTCCTACAAGTCCTTCAAACATTCAGTGGAAAGGGGGTGCCCAAGGGTGTCTTCTTTTTGGAAATGCATGGGGTTCTCTGTTTCCTTGGTGGCTTTGACACCCTAGGCCCAAATCTGTAGGTTGTCCACATGAGCAAAATCTGCTTTGCCAAAAGGCTTAGGGTTATCAGTGGGTTAACCTTTTCCCTTTGCGCCAAGGTAGGTGCACCCACACATGTGAGGTACCATTTTTGTCGGGACACCTGTGGGAACGCGGGAAAGTAGGACATCTTTTGTTGGCTGCGATTTTCGGTGGGTGGGCAGATGGAAATGTCTTTGAAATTTGGTGGTTTTCAGACATTTCACTCTGGCCACCCACTGATCCACACCGCCAACAACACATGTCCTACCATCCTGCATTCCCACAGGTGTCCCGGCAAAAACTGTACCTCACATGTGTGGGTGCATCTACCTGGGCTTTTTCTGCGTGTGTCTTCCCCACAGGGCGACAGATACTGACTCAGACATGGGTAAGTCTCAGGTAGCAAGCCTGTACCCTAGTTGATGTGGCAAAGGATTCCAGACTTCTGAGGCTGATAACATTAGCACCATTGAGTTACATGCCACCTGACAGGTATGTCTGATAAAGTTGCAAAGCAGAGCTTTTAGTGGGCTAAAGCAGGAGGCAATATCTGCCCACCCTCAAAGGGTACGTACAACCGAAAGTAATAGGCCCCTCCCCCATCATGGCTGTAGGGGCCAGGCTCCAAACCAGGGCAAGAATGCCCTCCAATCATCCATGCCCACGAGTAGGGTAGTCCTCGTGCTCCAGGAACCCTGTTGAGCAACCTCTGTGCTTTCCAGGTGATACTAACATTATTTAAAGCCAGAAGTCTAAAAGGTAATCGCTTAATTGCAGCTGGAAATTAGCTCCTGGCGTGATCAAAATGCCTTAACCAAGTGTGACATCATCCCCTTCATTTATAAGCAGTATGTGTGTTCTCGTGTTTCTTCATCCACTGAATTACTGTTAGAAACAAAGGCAAGAGTTGTCTCTTGTGTAGGCATTAGGAAGGCAGTTGGCAGCCTCTGGCATAATATGCCCATGTTCTTCCAATATTGGCTAGCTGTTGCCCTCTTATGGCCAGGTAGAAACATGGCAGTGACTGGCAAATGCCTTTCCCCTGCAGACAGAAAAGCGGAAATAAGAGGCCAATACAAGATACGGAACAAATAGACGTTAAGACAGACTGCAGCTGCCATTGCTGTGTTAGGGAGATTATGTTGAGTGTTCAAGCAAGGAGGTATTGATATTGATATTGATATTTTATTTCTATCACGCTCGTACACAAGTGTTTCAGAGCACGACAAGGCAAGGGAGGGGAACAGGGGAGAACAAAACAGCGAGTTGTATTAAGCAAGCAAGCAGTGAGACAAGGGAGAGGCAAACAAAGGCCAGAGGGGCTCTTTGAATAATTTAACAGGGCAGAGGACCCATGCTCTGCCGTCCTACTAACATATGAGAGAATCAAATAGATCACGCTTTGCAGCAAATGTTAAACGAGAAAAGAACAGAGTCCAGCTCTACATTCAGAATAACAAAGGCAAAGAAAGGCTAGGCTCTGAAGCGAGCATGAGATGGAATAAGAGGGACCAGACTCATCGTGAGAGGCTGGCCCTGTGCTCACCGGGCTGTAGAGGGGCAGCCCACATAGCGGGATACCCCTCTGGCCACCCCCCTGGGTCCACATACACCCCACCTACTAGGCATCCTCCAGGTCAGACACATCTGCTCCTGGACCTCAGGAGTGCTTATAAGGGGGTGGGCTTGCGATTGCTCATCCTCCTTGTTTGCTGTACCCCCCTACCCCCCGAGGACAGTCAAAGCAGCAACATCACACACCTGGTCCCTCTCTCCCATAACAGGGCTTACTCAGGGGTACAAACAAGATGTCCTCTTTCTTTGAAACCCCCATCCTTCCATTCCAAGAGACATACACGTCTCCTTGACCCACACAAAATAAGTAGCAACTTGCAGTTGGTAGAAAAGGCTGCAACTCCTTTATTTGGCAGGAGTCCACTTACAGGTGTTCTGCCACTTAACAAGCTGGCGTCCTAACTGTGGCCCACTGCAAGTAATTATTTCCTCTCTATTACCACAAGCTGATAGTCAGATCATAAATCCAGAAATGCAACATACAAAGACATGTTCTTTTCTACTGCATCCTTTAATTTTCTTCTGTTTTCTTTTCTTCTCTTCTGTTGTTTTATACAGTGATATTTGTAATTTAATACGTACTGCTATTTTAATTCTGATTTTGTGAAAAGTCAAGTTCTTTGACTAAAACACAATAAATAAATAAATACAAAACGCGCGACGACCTCTTTGTTGCCGACGTACCCCGCATCACTCACCTAGTTTGATCTGTGGAAAGCCTTTTTTTTGTAGAAGAACCTGGAAAGAAAGACTTCTCAAAAGAAATCTCAAGACATATTTTGATAAAATTACAGGCTTGCCTGAAATATAAATCAAAATTAAAAAATAAATAAAAACAAATAAATAAATAAATAAATAAAGCAAAGTCTCCAAGATGTCCCCTGTCCCCCCCAGATTGTATATGTCTCCCACGCCCCTAGCTTGAGCTGCACCTTTCAGGGGGAGGATGGAATGGGCCACACTTTCAATAACTTCAGCCATCATCTCAACTGCTGCCCCTTATTGCTGTGCTATGGCAATAATGGCATGCTACCACTCAGTTAACCCCGGTAGCGCACGGCCACCGCATTGCCGGACACGTCACTGTCATGATCTCTGCTTCCAAAAGGTCAGGGTTTTCCCAACTCCCTTGGAAGCAGATCCATAACCCAGGTTCCGAGTGCCAACCAGTCCCAATTGGGACCTTTTGGACCCAGTCCTGGCGCCAGTGGCACCAGGCTCATAAATATGCCCAGTCCCAGCGCTGGAAGCGCCGGGCTCATAATGCTTGGGTGGACTTACCTTCAGCAGACCATGCTGCTTACTTGCCTGCCAGTTGAGCCTCTGATCCTCTTCTGTTTGGAACTACTTTTCCTGTTGGGTGGGGCTGGAGCCACTCCCTAGATTCAGAACACTGGAACTCTTCTGGAAGGCAGGAACTCTTTTCTTACCAGGAACTCTTTTCTTACTTGGGCGTGGCTGTGGAAGGAGACACCTAAGCACTACAGGAGGCTATTTAAACCACACCCGGTGGATGAATCTTGCTTTGCGTTATTCTGCAACCTCTGCAGCAGAACGCTCATCGTGTCTTCTGCATCCGGTCCTGGGCCTAAGGAAAAAGGCTTACCATCCTGAATCCAGTCTTCAGCAACACCTATAAAGACAAGAAAGAACAGGTTAGCATTCCTGCATCTGAAAGGCAAAGGCTTACCATCCTGAATCCAGTCTTCAGCAACACCTATAAAGACAAGAAAGAACAGGTTAGCATTCCGGCATCTGAAAGGCAAAGGCTTACCTACTCTTCGTGCGCTCCGGAGGTCTTCACACTGCATTCCGGCATCTGAAAGACAAAAGTTTACCAACTCTTCGCACGCTCCGGAGGCCTTCGGCACTGCATCCCGCATCTGAAAGACAAAACAAGGTGCGTTTAAAGACATTGGGGAACTTTAATACTCACGTGCCATTACTCCTTTCCACATCTAATCCAGTGGGTATTCCGGCACCCTGCAGCAGCTCCGAACTCGTACCTGCAAAATAAAAAGACAGTTAGAGCGCATAGTGAAGCAGGCAACAAGCGCTTACTTACGTGCTTCCAGGCGCTTCTATTCATCACACGGGCTCCATCTTCAACTCACTTCAGCCCGTCATCCGCCATCGCCGGAACCCTGCAAAACAAGAGACATCATTACTAAAGACTTTAAAGACATTTGAATGACTCGAAACTTACCGTTCGTGCAGTAAACGACGGACAGCAGTCCTCTGAAGTCAAGAGGCCTGCGCTACCTATCCAGTGAAGAAACTGGTTACAGCACCCTGCCCCGAGGCAGATGGAGAGCTCGGCATTCACTTACCTAAGGTGAGAGCGTTAACCTTTGGGGGTCTACAGGAGAGGAGAAGAGGAAAGAGATAGGGACACCCCAATAACCCCAGTTCATTAACCCCATATTTTCTATCTGCAGACATCTTACTCTACACGTCAGGCATACAGTGCACAGAGGTCCAGCCCAAAGAGCCAACCGGGTGCTACACATCACCTTTGAAGATACGGTAGTCGCCCAGTCAAGACCGGCGCCTCTGCGAGAATCAGGTGAGCGTTAAAGAACGCAAAGCCTACCGCAAAACTCTCGCCCAGGCGCTATGGAAACCTCGGATACTGACCCCCTAGCCCGGTTACTTGGGGAACTAAGGGCAGAAGTGCATGCAGCTCGTCAGGAAACAAATGCTCTAAGAAGGGAACTAATTATTTCCAAGGAGAGAACAGACAATCTTGCTAGACAAGTGCTACAGTCACAAGCCGGACAGACCCCGTTACCCGCATCAGGGGCAAATCTTCCTTCAACATCCTCTATGAATCCAGTGCAGATCAACCTACCTGGGAATGTACCTCTGGCTCCGCCCAAACGATTTTCTGGTGACCCAAAGAGGTTTGCAGTATTTATCAATCAGTGCCGGTTGCACTTCTTATGCCGGCCAGCAGCCTTTCCAACTGATCAAGCAAAAGTAGCTTTTGTACTTTCGTACCTTAGTGGCAATGCGGCAGACTGGTCGATCCCTCTAGTTAATCAAGATGATCCGGTTCTCCATGATTTTCAAGCCTTTCAGCTTAGTATGGAAAAACTGTTCGCAAGACATTCACAGGGGCAGGCCTTGGACAATGAGCTTCTTTCGTTGCGACAGGGTAATCAAGACCTTTTGGCTTATATTGCATCTTTCAATAGACTAATAGTGGAAACTCAATGGCCTGAGGACAAAAGGATTACGCTGTTTTATAGAGGTCTACGTGGAGAGCTCAAAGACGTTTTAGCCCAAGTAGTGAATCCCCCACAAGACTGTTCGGATTATATAGACTTAGTCGTTCAAATAGATCACAGGCTGCAGAACAGGAAGGCCGATCGTTGCAAGTTTGATGCTCGAGTATTTTCCAAACCGCCAACTCCTTCCAAAGGAGTAGACTCCAGGGAACCCATGCAAATAGGGGGTCTGAAAGGTCCTCTAACACAAAGGGAGCGGGAAAGGAGGAAACAGTTGCAATTATGCCTATATTGCGGAAACTCAGGGCACTTTCTTCGAGACTGTCCGGTGAAACCTGCCATGAAGGCAGTAGGAGCTGCAGTTACCAAAGTTACAAACTCTGAGCAGGGAAACGACCTCGCCCGACAAGAATAGAGGTCCTCTTGCCGAGCGTGAAAACCAGTTCCGTGACCCCGCATTTCGTGATACCTATGGTCCTCATTAGCCCTGATAATCCGGATCGATTACATGCAATTGAAGCTTACGTCGACAGCGGTGCCATCAGCAATTATGTGGATCATGAAATGGTTTTGAGGATGAATCTAACTCTTTGTCCCAAGGCTGTAAAGGACGTCATTACTACGGTGGATGGTACGGAGATAGCCTCCGGGCCAGTAACGCATACCACTCAAGAGGTGACGCTAGTAAGTCAAGATGGACACCATGAGAAGATCGTGTTCGATGTGATCAAGGCCCCTCAGTTTCAGATTATTCTAGGAATACCTTGGTTAGAGAAACACAATCCTCTGATCGATTGGCGAGCAAGAACGGTCCAGTTTCCAGAATGTGTCTCTACTTGTCACCCTCCACCTGGTGTTGCACTGGCCGCAATTTCTTCAGAGACTCCCCAGTTACCTCCCGAATACCTAGAATACCAAGATGTTTTCCGGAAGGATCAGGCTAACTCTCTACCTCCTCATAGGTCTTATGACTGCCAGATAGACCTGATACCTGGATCTACTCCTCCTTGTAGTAGAATTTATGCCCTCACCGAGCCTGAGAACCTTCACCTTCGACAATACCTGGATCAATACCTGGAAAATGGGTTTATTCGTCCTTCCAAGTCCCCTGCTTCTTCAGCTTTGTTCTTCGTTCCAAAAAAAAAGGAGACCTTAGAACTTGTATCGATTATCGCTCCCTGAACCAGATCACCGTTAAGAATAGATATCCGTTACCTTTGATCCCTGAACTCCTGGACCAAGTCAGAAAAGCATGCATATATACAAAGCTGGATCTTAGAGGAGCTTACCACTTGGTACGAGTAAAAGAGGGCGATGAATGGAAGACGGCCTTCCGCACCAAGTATGGGCTATTTGAATATCAGGTCATGCCCTTCGGACTTTGCAATGCCCCGGCCGCCTTTCAATATTTTATGAACGATGTCCTCAGAGAGCTCATAGATGTATGTGTTGTTGTTTACATTGACGACATCCTCGTTTATTCTTCATCGGAATCTGAACATCGGAAACACGTGAAAATGGTCCTCGAAAGATTGCGTCAACACAAACTTTTCGCTAAGTTGGAAAAATGTGTTTTCAACGTGACTGAAGTTGAATTCTTGGGATTCATATTATCACCTGGCGGAGTGCGTATGGATTCAAAGAAGGTCGATGCAGTTCTCAAATGGCCATCACCATCCTCCGTAAAAGGTGTGCAAAGCATGTTAGGCTTCGCTAACTTTTACCGCAGGTTTATCCCCGAATTCTCTCGAATAGTCCAGCCCATCACTGCCTTGTTAAAGAAAAACAAACGTTTTGAATGGTCTACCGAGGCGGAACAAGCTTTCCAGGATTTGAAGACTAAATTTATCTCTGCACCAATCTTAAAACACCCTCGCCCCGAACTCCCCTACATCGTGGAAACTGATGCTTCAAGCCTTGCCATGGGGGCAGTTCTATCACAAAAGGACCCGGTAACCAATCAGTTGCATCCCGTGGCATTTTGGTCCCGCAAATTCTCGCCTCCTGAAATCAATTACACGATTACTGACAAGGAACTTCTGGCTATCAAGTCTGCCTTTAAGGCTTGGCGGCATTATCTGCTGGGGGCCCGACACACCGTTACTGTGATTACGGATCACCGAAACCTGCAATATTTGAAGACCGCAAAAGCCCAGTCCTCTAGACAACTCCGTTGGGCATTATTCTTTGCCGAGTTTGACTTCATAATTACCTATCGACCTGGTACAAAGAACGGTAAAGCCGATGCCCTTTCTCGGATGGGAGTGGAAGAACACTTGGTCAACCCTAAACCTGTACCAATCATTCCCGAACAAAGAATTCTGGGTGTAATCGCCACAGAATCCATAGAGGAAGTTAAGGATAAAGCCAGGCAACTTGTAACTCCAGCAGACATACAGAATTGGCATCTGCAGGGAAAGGACTTTGCAGTAAAGGACAACTTATTGTATTTCCAAGAACGATTATACCTACCCAGCACAGATTTACAGAAAAAAGTAATCTCTTGTTATCACGACTCTTTAATGGAAGGTCATCCCGGTATAGCCAAGACCTCAGAAAAGATCAAGCGCTACTTCTGGTGGCCGTCTTGGAAAAAAGATATCAGAGACTTTATAATGTCCTGTGGAGTATGCGCCCAAAACAAGAGTCAAAAGGAAAGACCAGCAGGCCTCTTACGCCCTATTGACATCCCACCTCGCCCTTGGCATACGCTTTCTATGGACTTCATCACCGATCTACCTCCATGCTCCGGATACAATACGATTCTAGTAATCGTGGACTTATTCTCCAAGATGGCGCATTTCATTCCGCTCAAAGGCTTGCCAACAGCAGCAACTCTGGCCCGAGAATTTCTCGAAAACATCGTCCGACTGCACGGTTTCCCTTCGGTTCTAATTTCGGATCGAGGTAGTCAATTTATTTCTCATTTTTGGCGAAGTTGCTGTCGGTCGGCTCAAATTGATGTGAGACTATCGACCAGTCACCACCCTCAGACCGACGGACAAACCGAGAGGACCAATCAAACTCTGGAACAGTATTTACGCTGCATGCTGCAACAAACTGAAAAAACTTGGAAAGATATCCTTTGGATAGCCGAGTATGCCTACAATAACTCTGTCCATTCGGGAACTGGGAAAACCCCGTTTTTTCTTTTGTACGGCAGTCACCCTCGAACCTCGGAGTTGGATCCCCTCCAAGATCTTGAAACACCAGCAGTAGACTACCTGCATTCTACAATCACCCAAGCCTTTAAGGAAGCTGTTTCTCACTTTCAAAGGGCTAAAGAACAATACAAGAAAGGAGCAGATCAACATCGGAAGGAAGCCCCTCACTATCAAGTAGGGGATCAAGTCTGGTTATCCACCAAATATCTATCTCTAAAAGGGCCACGCACATTCAACCCAAGATACCTTGGTCCCTATTCCATCACTACCATAGTAAACCCAGTAGCGGTCAAGTTGGACTTGCCCCCGCACATGAAGATACATCCGGTCTTCCACGTCTCTCTATTAAAACCCGTGCAACCTCAAACCCGACTAACCAAATCTCCAAAACCTATCCTAGTGGATGGAGAACTCGAGTTTGAAGTCAAAAGCATTCTGGACTCCAAGATCTCCAAATCTAAACTATTCTACCTAATTGACTGGAAAGGCTACGGCCCCCAAGAGAGATCCTGGGAACCTGCTGAATATGTCCACGCTCCTCGCCTAATCAAAAGATTTCACCAAACATTTCCTGACAAGCCAAAACCCCCGGAGAAGCCCGGTTTGGGAGGGGCCTTGAGGGGGGGTACTGTCATGATCTCTGCTTCCAAAAGGTCAGGGTTTTCCCAACTCCCTTGGAAGCAGATCCATAACCCAGGTTCCGAGTGCCAACCAGTCCCAATTGGGACCTTTTGGACCCAGTCCTGGCGCCAGTGGCACCAGGCTCATAAATATGCCCAGTCCCAGCGCTGGAAGCGCCGGGCTCATAATGCTTGGGTGGACTTACCTTCAGCAGACCATGCTGCTTACTTGCCTGCCAGTTGAGCCTCTGATCCTCTTCTGTTTGGAACTACTTTTCCTGTTGGGTGGGGCTGGAGCCACTCCCTAGATTCAGAACACTGGAACTCTTCTGGAAGGCAGGAACTCTTTTCTTACCAGGAACTCTTTTCTTACTTGGGCGTGGCTGTGGAAGGAGACACCTAAGCACTACAGGAGGCTATTTAAACCACACCCGGTGGATGAATCTTGCTTTGCGTTATTCTGCAACCTCTGCAGCAGAACGCTCATCGTGTCTTCTGCATCCGGTCCTGGGCCTAAGGAAAAAGGCTTACCATCCTGAATCCAGTCTTCAGCAACACCTATAAAGACAAGAAAGAACAGGTTAGCATTCCGGCATCTGAAAGGCAAAGGCTTACCTACTCTTCGTGCGCTCCGGAGGTCTTCACACTGCATTCCGGCATCTGAAAGACAAAAGTTTACCAACTCTTTGCACGCTCCGGAGGCCTTCGGCGCTGCATCCCGCATCTGAAAGACAAAACAAGGTGCGTTTAAAGACATTGGGGAACTTTAATACTCACGTGCCATTACTCCTTTCCACATCTAATCCAGTGGGTATTCCGGCACCCTGCAGCAGCTCCGAACTCGTACCTGCAAAATAAAAAGACAGTTAGAGCGCATAGTGAAGCAGGCAACAAGCGCTTACTTACGTGCTTCCAGGCGCTTCTATTCATCACACGGGCTCCATCTTCAACTCACTTCAGCCCGTCATCCGCCATCGCCGGAACCCTGCAAAACAAGAGACATCATTACTAAAGACTTTAAAGACATTTGAATGACTCGAAACTTACCGTTCGTGCAGTAAACGATGGACAGCAGTCCTCTGAAGTCAAGAGGCCTGCGCTACCTATCCAGTGAAGAAACTGGTTACAGCACCCTGCCCCGAGGCAGATGGAGAGCTCGGCATTCACTTACCTAAGGTGAGAGCGTTAACCTTTGGGGGTCTACAGGAGAGGAGAAGAGGAAAGAGATAGGGACACCCCAATAACCCCAGTTCATTAACCCCATATTTTCTATCTGCAGACATCTTACTCTACACGTCAGGCATACAGTGCACAGAGGTCCAGCCCAAAGAGCCAACCGGGTGCTACACATCACCTTTGAAGATACGGTAGTCGCCCAGTCAAGACCGGCGCCTCTGCGAGAATCAGGTGAGCGTTACAGTCACCTGCCGGGCCCAAGGAGCCGTGGTCCTTGCTGGGTTGGTGCAACTCGCGGCTGCAGAACTGCATCCTTCCGTCGACCTGTTGCCCCAGGAACATGGCCAACTGGTGTTGAATGTGACTGTGCACCCGTAACCACCACAGGCGGACATTCCAACCCTGCCTGCCCCCCTACTGCAAGTGTCCCAGACAGAAGATCATCCAACACAGGATCACTTACCGGCGACAACACGTCATGATGCAGATCCTGCTCAACATAGTGGTCCGAGGATACATCAGAGCCTGTCTCAGAGTCCGCTCTGGACATGATGGCCTGGAGCACCAGTGGGTTCTCGTGGGCTGCCACCCCACGACCACCACTGGTGCCTAGATGGTCATGTGAACTGACCACCGTCTCTGAGATGACATCTTCATCAACTGCCTCCAGTGCTTCATCACCTGCAACATAAACAAAAGAAACAAGAACACACATGTCAGTAGCACATACCACACACATACAGATCACAACATTGACAACCAACACATGAAGCAGACATGTCACACGCAACTCAAAGCCCAACATGTAGCCAGTGGCATTGCAATGCAAGGGTATCCCGAAAGCAGAAAAGGATGTGTGCAAAATGTGAAGCCAATACATGTTTTGCATGTTGCCCATCGCCTGCATCACACCCTCTAGCAGGCACATATCCAAGGCAGAAATTAGAGATGGCAACAAAGAGATGGCACTTAGCATGTGGGAACACACAAATAGCCACAGATGGCAATCACACCAAAAACACCATGGTACATGTAACATGCATGTTCACGGGCAGCACTCAACAACCATTGACTATGCAGAGTACATGTGTCACAGGAGGCACCTACGGTACTGTTTTTCGATACAGTGAAAGGAGGGACATGGGTACATACATGGCAGGACACTATCACACAGCAGCATTGTGTTGGCATGTTGAAGGGCTGAACTTGGCACAAGAGTGGGTGTGTGCGGTGCAGTGCATGTGTACCCCTCAACTTCCAACATCAACACGTATGTAGTGATGTCAATCTCCAAACATAACAGCAGTGTAAGGGCAATTGCAGCCATCATGTGCAAATGTCATGCACCATGTTGCATGGATACCGTGAAACACCCACCCTCTGGGAAATAGCAGGGAGTCACTGCATGGCAATGTAAGGTTCCCCACAGAACTGTGCATTGACAGACAGTGTTGGCATGCGTCTATTGCATGTCATCAGTCAAATGTCACTACAGCCGACGAAAAGTGGACATGATGCAGTACAGCTGAGGAACCATCAATAGTACACCCATGCATGCAGAAGACACAACACCAGTTGAAAAGAGGCAGTGGGCGTGTAACAGGGGGAGTCATGTGCACGACACAGATGTGGACACCCTAAAGTTGTGCGTGATGACACACAGACCCACAGTGAGCATAAAATGGCTGTCCAAATAACATGACACTTGGATCCTCCTGGAGACATACTACATTGAGCAGGCGGTCAAGGACACCTAGGGGCATACATGGAAGGCACATGGAACATGAATGTGCACACATGTGCACAGGGAGGCACTGCCATCAGCACAGTCAGAAGGACAAAGAATGTATATGACATGATATGACATCTCATCAAGATAGCCCTTGAACACAAGTAGCTCAGAGTGCACCCAACCAAAGGGAGGGGAACAAGGGAGAAAAGGAAATGAAAACAACGATCATACTGGGCACAGTGACATTGAGAACAATCAAGTGCATGGAGAAGGGATAAAGGGTTGAAGACCCTGGAAGTGGGAGAAGTGGAACGTGCCAAACAGAGGAGAGCAAAGAATGAAAATGAAGTCCAATGATAGAATAGACATTTAAAAGGTGGTAGTGCAGCCAGCAAGTGGCAAGTGCAAGATCATTTGGATAGGGCAAATCTGATGAGTGCAGAAGAAGAGTGGGGGACTGTATGGGTACATGTACAGGATCCATTGCAATGGGAGGCCTGGAGGCAGTGCAGCAGGGAGCCAGGGTGATCAGGTACCTGGGCTCGGAGGACAGAGGGTATCCAGGTGCACAGTGCCAAGAGAGGAAACTGTTCAGCTGGGGAGAAGAGGGACTAATGCAGGAGCAAATAGGAAGGTCTTGAGGTGCTTGTCCTCAAGTTTCAATGTGGCATGTAGGCTGTTCCAAAGGGAGGTCCCAGCCGTAGACACAGATCTGCCCCCATGTTGTTTCTTCGATAAACAACTGACCTGGAGGGAGTGTGAGATAGAGGAGCAAAGGACTCAAGAGGGAAGGTATTGCCAGAGGGATAGTTGAAGGTATTTTGGACCCAGGCCTCAAAAATCCTTGTGCACAATGCAGAGGGTCTGAAGTTTCATCCTTGCATCCACTGGTAGCCAATGAAGGGATTTCAGAGCTGGAAAGATAGGATCCCAGGGCTTGAGGCCAAGGACAAGTCTTGCAGTCCTGTACTGGATTAGCGGTAGAGGGCAGAGTGTGGAGGCAGGTAGAATTTTGAAAGAGCCTCTCACAGTAGTCCAACCTTGAGACAACCAGAGCTTGAGAGACTGTGAGCCTGTAGGTGAACGAGAGGAAAAGCACAGTACCCCTGAGGAGGTTAAGCAAGTAGTTAATATATCTCGAGAAACGTCAGAAATGTGTGCAGAAAAGGAATGTGTGGTGTCAAAGGTGACCCAGAGGTTGTTGGCCTTGCAGGTGGGGTTAGGAGGAGGGCCAAGGGGGGCCGGCCAGAGAGTGAGGGGAAAGGATGGTGAAGGTGTACCGATGAGGAGGATGTCAGACTTGCTGGCATTTAGACAGAGATCGTTGGCAGTACACCAATTTCAAATGTCAATGTGGCAATCAGAATTGAGGAAGGGAGAAGAGGTGGTGAATGTCAGCCTGGAAATGAGTTGATTGTCATCAGCATAGCACTGGAAGTTGTAGCAGAAAATAAAAATGCAGTAGGTAAGAGCTGCCAGGTGCTACTTGGAAAGCCAGTCTGAGAGGTCAGACTCCTGATGAACACCACAAGTAGAGAGAGAGATTGATGAAAGGAAGGACCCAAGTTGTAGCTGGGAGGGTCACACACGCTAAACACACATGTTATTGAGTAGCGCGCATCAATACTCACCGGACGATGCATCATAACCCATCCTCTCTCCCACTCCACGGATTTGTTCTTCCGGGATGAACTCTGCAGCAATCTCCTCATGCTGAGTGAGTTCATCCTCCTCTGGTGCTGGCCCACCACCAGTCACCTGAGACATGGAATAATTGGAGGCACGCTTTGGTTTTGCATTGCGTTCAAGGTCATTCCAATGCTTGTAGCAGTCTGGAGCCGTGCGCACCTGGAATCCCATGGATATCACACAATCCGCAACATGCTGCCAGTGGACCCAGCGCTGATGATGCTTTGTATGGCACTGTGGGCCCACAAGCATATCGCGTTGGTTTGCCGACACGTAGTCCACAAGGAAGTCCCATTCCTGCTTGCCGAAAGCATTCTTCCTCGACGTGCTGGAGGCCGGAGCCATGTCTGGGGTCTCAGCCTCTTGCGCAGGAGCACACTTCCTCCTTTTGGGCGGTGCTACTGACCCTGAGTGGTCAATGTGACCCTGATCAGTGGAGGCAGTGGTGCTGGTGGACTGGACCAAGGCAGTGGGTGTTGGAATGAGGACGGAAGGTCTGGCTTGGGTCTGACTCACTGCCGGGGTGGTGTTGGCTGCATCTGCCCATGCATTTACCACCACCCGGCTGCTTGGGGCAGCAGATGTCACAACTGCCCCAGATACGTGTGCCCCAGTCACAGCTACACTGGACACACGTGACTCGCACCTGTGGACAAGATGGAAATCGCCCTGGGAGTCCTCGTCATGCAACGGAACATGCACTGCCCCACACCGAGCCCGGGTGGTGGTCCCCACAGCTGCATCTGCAGCTACCACCAACGGTGGACCCATGACAGCAGATGTAAGTTGCTGTTGGGTCATATGGGTGCCAGGTTGTGATGCAACAGCTGCATCTCTAGGAGCCACAGGGGGTGGTGGCATGTCTGCACCAGCACATGGCTCGGCATCCTGCCCGAGTGGGACACCCCTGCCTCTTCCCCCTCTGTAGCCACCCTGCCCACCCTGGACTCCCTGTCCCCCCTGGTCTCCGCGCCCACATGCCCGACCACACCCAGCCCTGGGATGATGCCCAACTTTGCCGCCCTTAGTCTTTGGTGGCCTCCCAACCATGGCACTGATGGTAAATAGCTGATGGGAGGTGCACTCAACAATTGTCCTGGGCAATTGGGTTGAAGGAGGCAGGGTACTGGATGGAATAGGTACCCCTATGCTCCTGCAAGGCTGTCTGTGACCCGGGTCACAGACAGCCTTGACGGGTCAACGCAATGACGGGTCGCGCAATGCTCAGGCACCCCAAAAAAAAAAAAAAAAAAAAAACATTAAAAAAAATAATAATAAAAGAATAGTACCATTTCAAAAGAAAAACATGCATGCGACCCCGGTAGCCAATGTGTGTGAATTCTACCTCCAGCAGTATGGTGTGGCACCCAGGGACACAAAAAACATGTATGAGTGTAACACGCGGGCTACTATGACCTCGAAAAAGGTATGCAATGCACAGGGGGAACCACAGTGGGAAATATAGCGTGCGCGACTCACCACCTGCCTTGCGTGGAAAAGAAAAAGAAAAACACGCACGCTTGTGTGCGTAGGCAACACCCCGCCAAAAGAAGAGGTACAAACTTCAAATGCCGGGAAGTAATCGCGTGTGAATCCAGAAGAGTAAACACATGCATCGGTCTCCACGAAGAGCACGTACAGTGGACTGCTGGCCCGCGCTCACCTTTAACCCATGCTGAAGGCAATGCCCACACGCGTAACATCACTGGCGCTCTTACGCGCTAAGGCCCTTTCCTCAAATTACACGCTGACATGCTGTTTTTTCATGTGCCAATTCACTCTGCATCAAGCTGGCCACGCGACAACACACAGAACACCAAGCTCCTTCCCAGAAGGTCATTTTCCTGCCCCCCAGAACCCGGGGGAGACTCCTACAAGCCATCTGCTGCTGCCTGCTTGCCTACTGCCAACAGTGCCCTGCCATTCGGTGCCTGCACACCAGCCATCTGCAGGGGTCTAGTTGCTGTGACCACCCCTGCTGCAACAGAAGACTCCCGACTGGTGTTCCATCACTCCACAGCCCAGCCCCAGGGCCAAGTTGTCCACCCACACCTGCCTCGGGGGTTGCCATGGCTGACGCAACACCATCCAGCACCAGAGGCAACCCCCCAGCAGAGAGGTAGAGGGCTGCCAGCTTCAGTGCAAATGAAGTTGGCATCCTGGTGGAGCAAGTCCTGGGGCATTATGATGCACTCTTCACACAATCGCGTGCTGACAAGGAAGGATGGAAGAGGATCTGGATGGACAAAGTGGGTGCCATCAACGCGGAGGGGGTGGCACCCCGTGACATCAAACATGTCCAGAAGCGCTAGGAGGACTACACGTCCAGGATCCTCAAGAAGGCCCGGCACCTCGTGAACACAGCAGATGCAGTGGGGCCTCCTTATCACCCAGCAGATGGGGGACCTGGAGAGCATTCGCCCAGTGCTTCACCACCAGAACCTCAGGATGCAGGCCAATCTGGAGTCGAGCGGTAAGTGCCCATGACTTCCTTTTTAAAACATTGCATGTTGCAGTGTGGTGGTAGTTAGCTTCTTGGCTGTATGTGTCACATGAGTCATGTATGGATGTGTGTGTGCAGGGACTTGATGGTGCGGCATGTGAGTCCAGTCAGGCATGACCCACATGGATGGTGTATGTGTTACAATGCATCATGCGGAGCAGCATGCAGAATGCACGCATGTATGCATGTCTGTGTCTGTACTTGTACATGTTTGTGTTGTGAGAGATGGGTGCTGCTGTCATGGACATGCATGGTGTACATGTCTGTGTGTCTGAGTAGTGTGTGAGTGACTGGTAAACACCATGGATGCATGACACATGTCTGTGACGATGTGTTGATTCACTGATACAGCGTAGTCATCCTTGTATCCACTATGTCTGGGAGTATACGGGGCCAGATGCATAACCCTCCGGTGATGTGTGTGTATTTGATCAGCATGTCCCATGATGCATGTGAGTTTCAACCCACCACTGGATGTTTCTACGGTGCCTTGGACATGGATGCAGATGTTTGTTGCATGTGCCATGCCTGTTCCTGCATGAGTGTTGCCTGCACTGACCCATGTGTTGTGGAGGGACATGATGGAAGTGACGTTTGACAGTGCCACTCATGTGCTATTGCTTTGTGTCTAGGGGACTATTCTACAGTACCCTGATGCTTGTGTTTAATGTCTCCCTTTACACAGCAGCGAGTGAAGAAGAGGGCGAAGACGGCGGTGTGGAGGAAAGCGGCATGGATGCCTCCACCGGCTGGCGACACAAGGCTCAGTCACCCTCCCAGGAAATTCTCTCTTCCAAGAGCGAGGGGACTGGTGCCACGTCCGCCACTACGGCTGCAGTGGAAGGGGTGGGTGAGCCCCCACAGGGGCTGGCCACGGCAGAAGATGGTGCGGAGCCATTCAGGTTTGTGGTGTGTACGAAGGAGGAGGAGGCCGCTTTAGAGCTGCACATGGGGCCAGGTGGGGGTGGTAGCACTGGTGCAATTGGTGCAGTCCAGGGGCAGGGGCAGGAGGCAGCACAGGTCACCACGGAGGGGCCTGTGCAGATAACTGTCCGTGATACTGTGACAGCATCACCATGCACCAGCAGGGATGCCCCGTCCCAGGCCCGTCCGCAGGTAGGGGGGAGGTCCACGTCATCTGGCACTCCTCTACCTGCGGACTTGGGGACCTGTGACAGGATTGAGTCCGTCCTGATTGGTGTCGCTTTGCGCACACGTGTCATTAGTGATGACGTGCGTGCTTCCTGGGGGGACCACGCATGTCATCACGAAGAAATGTGTGCCAGCATGGCCCAATTGGGAGGGCTCATGGTCGGGGGTTTAATCCTTGTGTCGCTCTGTCTTGCGGCCCTCTCCTCCTCTGTGCACACTATATGCCAGTCATTCTCTGTTCCGTCATCCGGCCCAGATGCCACCAGGGCATGGCTTTGAGTTGGAGGAGGCCATGGCTGCATCCCTGCGAGACCTCGAGGCCAGGGAACAGACCCGCCTCCGGAACATCAACATGGAGTTCAATGATGCCCAGGCCCAGGACATCAATAAGTGAGCTGTCGGACTAGCCTGCCGCCTTTGTATATAGTTATGGTTTAGGTTTCATTTGGTTTTAATTATTTTTTGGAGTTCACAGACTTTGCTCCACTTTTTGTATATAGTTGTATATTAGATAGGCTTTTGTTTTGGGATAATGGACCTTTCAGACTTTCGTTTTCAATATTCCGGACATGTACATATTTTTTTTTTTCACATGGAGTAATGTTTTATTATGCTTTTCATTTTAGGATTTAGTTCTAAGGACTTTGGGGATGGACCAATTTTATTATTTCATGTTTTAGATTTTTATTTTTCCTTGGATTTCACTTTTTTCTTTCATATTGCAATCATCATTTCTTCATTTGCATGTGTGATTTTCATTTTGTCATTTTTTAAAATTTTTATTGCATTTCATTATTCTTCATTCTTGGTGTGGTCTACTATGATTTATTTTGTGCATGTCTCCATGGGCATTGGCCCAGTCATGTGTTGCCACTGTTTGTGTCTGTAGGATATTTGTTGATGGGCATGCTGGTTCTTTTCAGACTATCATGGAATGGGTAATTTAGTAGGGAGTGGGCGCTGTGGATCATTGGGTGTTTGTACTGAGGGGTGGGGGTGTGGGATTTGGGTTGGCATTAGGGCCATGGGTCTGTATAGTTATGACGTGGTGTTTGGGGGGACTTGAGTCGGGGCCTCCTGGCAGGTGCCTGTCAATGGGGGGGTGTGGGGGACATGAGTCGGGGCCTGCTGGCAGGTGGCTGTCAATTGGGGGTGGGTGGGGGTACATGAGTCGGGGCCTGCTGGCAGGTGCTCGTCAATTGGGGATGGGTTTGGAGGACATTAGTCGGGGGTCTGCTAGCAGGTGCCTGTCAATCGGGGGTGGGTGGGGGGACATGAGTCAGGGCCAGCTGGCAGGTATCCGTCAATTGGGGGTGTGTGGGGGGGACTTGAGTCAGGCCTGCTGGCAGGTGCCTCTCAATGGTGGGTGGGTGGGGGGACATGAGTCGGGGCCTGCTGGCAGGTGCCTGTCAACGGGGGGTGGGGGAACATGAGTCAGGGCCTGCTGGCAGGAGGATGGATGGGGTGCCTGCGGGGCATGGTCAGGGTGGATGGGATGCCTGCGGGGCATGTTCAGAGTGGATGGGCTGCCTGCAGGGCATGGGAGGGTGGATGGGCTGCCTGCAAGGCATGGTCAGGGTGGATGGGCTGCCTGCGGGGCATCGGGAGGGTGGATGGGCTGCCTGCAGGGCATGGTCAGGGTGGATGGGCTGCCTGCGGGGCATGGGAAGGTGGATGGGCTGCCTGTAGGGCATGGTCAGGGTGGATGGACTGCCTGTGGGGCATGGGGAGGGTGGATGGGCTGCCGGCGGGGCATGGTCAGGGTGGATGAGCTGCCTGCGGGGCATGGGTGGGTGGATGGGCTGCCTGCGGGGCATGGTCAGGGTGGATGGGCTGCCTGTGGGGCATGGGGAGGATTGATGGGCTGCCTGCAGCACATGGTCAGGGTGGATGGGCTGCCTGTGGGGCATGGTCAGGGTGGATGGGCTGAGTGCGGGGCATGGGAAGGTGGATGGGCTGCCTGTGGGGCATGGTCAGGGTGGATGTGCTGCCTGCAGGACATGGTCAGGGTGGATTGGCTGCTTGCGGGGCATGGGAAGGTTGGATGGGCTGCCTGGGGGCATGGTCAGGGTGGATGGATTGCCTGTGGGGCATGGGGAGGGTGGATTGGCTGCCGGCGGGGCATGGTCAGGGTGGATGAGCTGCCTGCAGGGCATGGGTGGGTGGATGGGCTGCCTGCGGGGCATGGTCAGGGTGGATGGGCTGCCTGTGGGGCATGGGGAGGATGGATGGGCTGCCTGCGGCACATGGTCAGGGTGGATGGGCTGCCTGTGAGGCATGGTCAGGGTGGATGGGCTGCTTGCGAGGCATGGGGAGGGTGGATGGGCTGCCTGCAGGGCATGGTCAGGGTTGATGGGCTGCCTGCGGGGCATGGGGAGGGGTATAGAGTGGACCCCTGTGGTGTGGTCTGGTGCGAGCGGGGTACGCATAATCTGAGGGGTGTGCAAGGAATTTTACACACGATTTTGCTGGCATGAGCGCGGTATGGGTAATCCGAGGGGTGCGCAGGGAGTTTTACACGTGATTTCGCTGGCGTGAACGTGGTATGCATATTTTGAGGGGTGCGTGGGGAGTTTTACATGCGATTTTGCTTGCACGAGCGGGGTACATGTAATCTGAGGGGTGCGTGGGGAGTTTTACATGCAATTTTGCTGGCACGAGCGGGGTAGAGGTAATCCAAGGTGTGCGCAGGGAGTTTTACACGCGATTTGCTGGTGCAAGCAGGGTACGTGTATTCCGAGGGGTGCGCAGGGAGTTGTACATGCGATTTTGCTGGCGCATGAGGGCTGAGTGGCGTTTTTTGCGCATTTTCTTGCTTGGGGGGCTATATGCTGGTCCACTGGCCTTTGCACCATGTAGGGGATTTGTGCAATGTTTTTGGCACATGGCGCAGGGTTGGGGCGTAACTGGCGCTGCTGCAGGGTTGCTGCACCACTCTGCGGCATGGTTGGTTATCGATGTACGTATCCATGAATATGCTGTGCGTTAAAATGGGTTTTGGCGCACGCAGCTGGGGCACGCTGGCGCAAGCTCCCTCTTTGCGCTGCCCGCGTGTGCTGCTTCTGCGCTAAATTCTATGAATTACCGCCATATTGTCCAAGATTGAGCTCAATGAGCTCGTGCCCACATATATGCTTGTTGAATATCTCCCTAACACACCCATTCATCATCTTCAGGTTCTAACTTTCCAGAAAACACTCCCATTGTAAACCATTACCTGAATATTGTTTACCCAACTTTGTCCCCCCATGCCTTTACATTTCAATACGCTGAGAATTCAAGTCACCAGCTATCAAAACGATTGCTGTATCATGTAAAGTATTGATTGTTTATAACAGAGCTGATAGTGATTCCAAAAAATCCCCTAATTTAGAATTTGTGAGGTTCCAGTAAATATTTAAGAATGCTAGCTCCAAAAGTGAAGCCAATCCATTTAATTTGATGAGAGAGCCCAACAGGCATTTCCTTGAAGGAGGTATTAATTCTAAAGAAGTGCCCCTCATAGCCTGAATTCCACCCATCTTCCCCCTGATAGCCAATTGTTTCAAAACCATCTAATTTCACCTTATTTAGGAGCTAGGCCTCTTGTAACATAATCACATCATATTTACCAAATATCTCTTCCTTCTCTGATTTAACTTTAAAGGAACCAGAGCCCCACATATTCCAACTCTGGCCACTCCAATAACCTTTCACTTAAGTGACAGCGCATTCCTCCTCATCCTCTCAAAGTACTGAGCAATTATTTCCAGTAATTTCTCCCACATGTCAGTATATAACTGGGATGGTACACTGTCCCTGTCCCAGCACCCTGTGTTTGTTGATTCAGACCGAGGCATGGAAGGACCCACTTACTTTTCACACCCAGTGTTAGGTAAGAAATGGTGCAGTCACACTGTGTGAGACTACACAACACTTATCTTCTTTGTATTAGGTAACCCACTCCTCTCAAGAGGGATACATGTGAGCTGCAGAGTTGTACAAATGAAATCTGATAAATACAAGTAACCAATAACACTTACACTCAAGGTTTCAGTCAAAAATAGTTATTTATTTAATTAACATCAATTTTTAAATAAGCTTTCTTTAAGAAGGCAATTTGTTGTAACAATGTAAATAAGACTTTAAAATGACTGTTCAGAATCAAAATACGTTAGTGGATAATCTTTGGATATGCTTCTTCCAACCTGAGGTGACTTCAATCAGAAGGACAGTAATGGCATCTTATATATCACACTAGTAAAATTTGCAGATTCTGAGGTTTAAGGAAGTAAAAAGGTTATAACAGTTTATCTGCGAATGTGAGGACAACTAAATCTGCCAATGAAGTCTATGTAAGCCTTTCACAGCAGCACCAGTACACAACAGGCTATCACCTATGAGGGACAAACAATATTAAAGTCAAAGGAATTAGACGTGTCTTCAGGGAGCCTGGATAGCGTCATTTGGGACGAAGTCTATGGATCAGATGCACTTATTAGTTGAAAATCTTTCACACAGTTACAAAGGTTCAATAAAATCACTGTAGGGTCACAAGCTGTAAACTTGTGGCAAGGGAGTTGGAATCCACTCGAAAATAAGGTAAGCCAATGCAATTCCCAATTGAGAAGAATACAGCTACAGGCTGTGAGGTAAGTACCCCAAGCCTAAAAAGTACCTCTGTTTGAAAGAAGACTGATCCTGCTGGATTCTGTCTTGCTACAGCGGTGCAGACCCTTGTACCTGAGCCTCAGTCATGGTGACAAGAAGGAGGACGTCTGGAGTGCTCCTGCGGCAGTACTTTGGAGGTCATCAGCAGCTAAAGGCTCTTTTCAGTTCAGCGGCACTTTGTGGTTTCAGCGCTTAGCAAACAGCACCGATACGGATCAAGAATACTGGTTGCACTCTCATTGGTCCCTAAATTCCGGGACTCTGGTAAGGGGACTCTGGATATGGAGGTCCTGCTTCAGGGCGGTCCTTTGGAGTCTCCTGGAGCTTCAGGTTGGATTAGTTCTGCGGCAGACGTTGCACTCGACTATTGACACTCAACCCCTGCCATTGGCCTTCTGAAGCAACAGAGAGGCACAGCAAGTTGGGGATGGTGGTTGAGTGGAGTTCATCTCAGGGTTAGTTGTTCACACTAACCTAAGGGGAGAAGTCATTCCATCTGGAGCTTCTCTGTCAAGGGGATAAGGGAGTTCAGCATAGCAGCAGGGCTCTACCAGGCAATTCAAAGGTCCAGGAGGTTGCATACAGCTTTGTTCATGGTTTCCTCTGTGGGTGTTTCTCCCAGTGGTCGACTCTGCCTGTAGTCCCAAAACCCTCGCATTTTAAGCAGGTTTCTTCCATTCATGCACACCCTAGGCTGTCAATCACATAGCAGTGTGGCTGTCCTCAAAGGACAGCCAGCCAATCAGGAGTAGTTGAATTGAGGCATTCCTAGAGACAAAGGGCAGGGGAGTTCCGGGACCCTCCTTCACATCCTGCTCTTCCAGACACACTCAACCGGTGGGGAACACCCCTGGTTGCTGCAACCTCCTGGACCTTGGGTTACTGGGACCAACTAACCTGATACAAACTCCACTGGACTACCATCCCCGACTTGCTGTGCCTCTCTGTTGCTTCAGAAGCCCAATGCCAGGGGTTGTGTATCTGTAGTCGAGTGCAACATCTGCCATGGAACAAATCCAACCCAAAGCTCCAGGAGACTCCTAAAGACCATCCCGAAGCAGGATCTCCACATCCAGAGTCCCTTCACCCAAGTGTCGGACCGACGGAGCGGAGAGAGTCCAACCGGTATCTGTGATCCGCATTGGTGTTGTTTGCTAAGCACTAAAACGGTGAAGTGCAGCTGAACTGAAAAGAACCTGGTGCTGCAGACGACCTCCAAAGTATTGCCGCAGGAGCTCTCCAAACGTCCTTCCCCTTGTCCCCATGACTTAGGCTCATGAATAAGGTTTTGTACCGCTGTAGCAAGACAGAATCCAGTTGGACCACTCTTCTTCTAACCAGAGGTATTGTTTAGGGTTGGAGTACTTACCTCTCTGCCTGTAGCCGTGCTTGACTCACTTGGGAATTGCATTGGCTTACCTTCTTTTCAAGTTGATTCCAACTTCCTTCCCACAAGTTTACAGTGTGTGACCCTACGTTAATTTTAATGAACCTCTCTAACTTGTGCAAGACTTTGATCTAAGAAGTGCATCAGATTCATAGACTGTGTCCCAAAAGACATTGGCTGCCCTGGATCCCTATAGATTCTTGACTTTGATATTGTTTGTCCCTCGTAAGTGGTAGCCTGTTGGGTACTGGTGCTGCTGGGAAAGACGTATCTAGACTTCATTGGAGGATTTAGTTGTACTCAAATTCACAGAGAAATTGTTCTAAACATTTTACTTCCTTAATCCTTTCCTTTCTACAAACCTCAGAATCTGCAAAGTTTGCTAGTGTGATTTATAAATGCCATTACCGTCCTTATGATGGAAGTCCCCTCACGGTGTAGGAATTGTGTAAGAAGCATTATCCACTAACTTGTTTTGATTTTGAAAATTACGTTTTAAAGTCTTATTTACATTGTTACAACAAATTGCATTTTTAAAGAATGCTTATTTAAAAATTGGTGTTAATTAATTGAATAAATATTTATAAATGAAACCTGGAGTGTAAGTCTTACTTGGCTACTTGTATTGACACATTTCATTTGTACAGCTCTACTGCTCACATGTACCGCTCTTGAGATAGGCCTGGCTGCTCAGTCACTCTACCAACCTGTGCAATACAGACCTACACCAAAAGGTGAGTTACATAATACCAAGCAGATAAGTGCTCTGTAGCCTCACAAAGCGTGACTGCACAAATTCTTACCTAACACTGGTGGCAGGCGGTGGGATTGGCGTGGAGTGGTTACATTGACCATTTGTTGTACTTGTGCCCAACAAAACCAGCCACAAGGCTAAGCTCCACCAAAAAGATAAGAAACTGTAACATGCCAAATATGGATAACTTTAATGAGTCAGCATTGACTTGCCTGACAGTAGAACAGATGAACGATATGTGTAAGAGTAGGGGTCTGACTTTGAAAAAAAAATGTGAATTGATTGTAAGTTTGTTAAATCACCAAAGCTTGGATAGTAGGCCTGTAGCACATACTAACCAAAATAATGTGGAAGATAATGGTGAGGATGCTAGTTTAGAGTCAAACTTCAATCAGCAAGAAGAGTCAGATGAGGGAGAGGAGTCTCTAGAAGGGATACCCTCCCTTCCACAGCCTACCACTGTTCCTCAGTCACTTCCCATTGAGATCCCACAAGGTCCAAATCTAAGCCCAGAATATATTTCACTTGAGAGACTAAGATAAGAGTTGGATTTCAAGAAACTGGATGTGCAATCTGAAAACAAACATCAAGAGGTTAAACTAAGAGAAAGAGAAATGCAGCACGAAATGGAAATGAGGAAGATGCCCTTTGATTCTGCTTTCCTTTCAGGGTCTTCTAGGTCTACTAGTCCCAATAGGCCTCGCCTGCCTAAAGAAGCAGTGAGTTTGTATGAACCTAAACTTGATGTGTTAGATTGGCTGAGTATGTTTGAATACACCTATGGTCTTCAAGGAATAAGTGGCAATGATTTGATTATATGGCTCATGTCTAGGTTCCCCCAGAATGGTTGTGATGCTGTTATGGAGTTGGGTGCCAGTGACAGAAAGGATTATGAGTCAGTTAAGCTAGCATTAATAGCTAGATTTGGGAAGACTTCTTCCCATTACCTTACGAGGTTTAGGACTCTCAAACAGACTGATGGGAGCCCTTGGGATACCTGGGTATGTGAATGTTTGAAGAATTTAGATGGTTGGGTTAAGGGGTACAGAGTACACACTTTTGAAGGAATGAGAAATCCTTTTTTGCTTGAATCTATTTGTGATGCCTGCTCTCCTGAGCTGAGACCGTGCTTGGCTGACAATAAGGAAATTGATCCTAAAAAGCTATCACAATCTGCTGTCTCATGGGTAGCCAACAGGGCCCCTTGCAGGGATTCTGGGTCTACTCACAAGCAGGAAGAGGGGAAGCAGCACAAGAAAGGGGGTAAAGGGAATTCTAATTCCAACCATCCAAAAGAGGGCCACAAACAGAATAAGGGTAAATCTCTTGGGAAACCTGGTAGGTATAGTGAACCCTCTGGTGCCAAACCAGAGGGAGATCAACAGAAACCCCCATTCCAGAGGACATTTGGAAAATGTTTTGTGTGTGGGTTCCCTTCAACAGAGCCAAAGCACCAATAAAGGTCTCTAAACCATAGTCCACATCTCAGGTACTTGAATTGAAGAGAGCATGTAGGGGAGCACAACAAAGATGGAGGAAAGAAAGTACCACATGAAATTCAAATAAAGTTAAAGTAATGTTAACTATATATAAAATAGCAATATTCCAAGCTAAAGCGGATTTTCTTAGGGACCAGATAGAAGCTGCAGCCAATCAGCCACAAGAACTCTTCTGGCTTATCTCAAATTGTTTTGGGGAATGAAATACTCACTGCGGAAGGAGACGTTTAGTAGAACAGGCAAATATATACTTCTTCTTTCTAGATATGATTATAACTATACAAGGAAACCTGGCACAGGTGAGAGAAGCACAAGTGAGGGAGACATGTAATCATCCTAATGTAGGATTTATGGGGAGGGTGATAGCATGCCCTTCAGCTTTAACACCGTTACAGAAGAAGTCATACATCCCCTCATAATGGCTTTAAAACCTATTAACAATTTACTTTCCCCCTTCCAGCAAGTGTGGTTAAGTGACTTGCATGAGACATAACACCATTTATGACACATTTTGTAAATATGTCATTGAGTCAGGGTCTAGTCCCAGATGAACTTAACATGTCCATCAGTACACCATTGATGAAGAAGGTTGATCTAGATTCTGATAACCTACAGAACTACCGTTCAGTGGCAGGTCTGCCACGGCCAGGAAAGACCCTAGAAAAAACAATGTAATCCAGGAATTTGTGGAGAGAGAAGGCAATTTGGACCCTCTGCAATCAGGGTTTTATCTGACATATGGAACTAAAACTGCCCTGGTTGTGGTATGGGGCAAACTACTACAGGTGGGAGACCAAGAAGAACTGTCTCTAATCGTTATGTTGGATCTATCCGCGGCCTTTGACACTGTGGACCATAACATTCTTATTGATCGACTGAATAAAGTGGGAAAGGCGTCGGAAAGCACTCTCAAATAGTTCAATTTGGTTCTGTCAGGTCTTTCTTCGGTTTTACTCAATGCATTGAGATAGGTTTGAGCCCTTTGTTTGTCTTGCCTTTGATATGATATGATATGATATGATATGGCATTTATAACGCTCCGATACACAAGTGTTTCAAGGCATGATGAGGCAAGGGGGAAACAGAGGGAAGACAGAGACAAACGATCTACTAGGCTTGAGATTGTGCAGGTTCAGGGGAGGGGGGAAGGGAAAAGTGCAAGGGGAAATGGAAGGGGGCAGTGCAATACATAGGATAACAGTAAAATAAATAAAACAAATAAATGCAATAAATAAGAAGTGCAGTCACGTGGTGGCAAGTGCAGGGTTAAGTGCAGATATCAGGTGTTGGTAGGGGGCTGTAGGGAAACAGAAACAGACCCCAAGTGCAGGGGGTATCAGAGGGACAGTGCATGAGTGCAACTGGTGGGGAGGGGACCTGGGCCTGTGAACAGAGGGTAGCCAGGTGGCCAGTGCAATTTCTGTTTCAACAGGGGGGAAGAGGAGAGAAAGCAGAAGCAAAGAGAAAGGTCTTGAGGTGCTTCCAGTACCATAGATGGTTCTCCTCAAGTTTCACAGAGCCAGGGAGGCTGTTCCAGAGGGAGGCCCCAGCTCAAGAAAGAGAAGAAAGAGATCTACCACCAACTCGTGGCTTGGAGAAGCGACTCACCCTGAGGCAGTTGGAGGCAGATGAGCGAAGGGCTCGAGAAGGACATATTTAGGAAGAGAGAGTTGAAGGTATTGATGCCCAAGAAGGTCTTGTGGACAACGCAGAGGGTTTTGAACTTAATCCTCGCGGCCACTGGGAGCCAGTGCAGAGATTTCAGTCCTGGAGAGATACGATCCCTGGGCTTGAGGCTAAAGAAATGTCTGGAAGTCCTGTTTTGAATGAGTTGCAGAGAGCGGAGAGTAGAGGCAGGCAGATTTAGAAAGAGGCTGTTGCAGTAGTCCAGCCTAGAAAGAATCAGAGCTCCGGACACAGTGATCTTCTGTGGGAAGGAGAGGAAAGGAAGACTACCTCTGAGGAGGTGCATCCAAAAGTGTGAATTCTTAGAGACGTCAGAGATGTGAGTAGAAAAGGAGAGTGTGGAATTGAAGGTGACCACAAGGTATGTTGCCTCACGGGTGGGAGCAGGAAGAGGGCCAAGGAATGCTGGCCAGAGAGCAACAGGAAAGGAGGGAGCGGGTGTGCTGATGAGGAGAATCTCAGTCTTACTGACATACAGGCAGAGATTATTGGGGCACACCACTCCTGGATAGCAGACAGACAGTCAGAGATGGGAGAAGGATAAGAGGTGGCTGAAGGGAGCCTGAAAATGAGCTGAGTGCCATCCACATAGCACTGAAAGTTGGGTAAGAGAGCAGCAATGCGGTGGGCAAGAAGTGCCAGGAATTGGTTGAACATCCAGGGAGAGAGGTTAGACCCCTGGGGAACACCCCTGGGGAACACCACAGGTAGAGATAGAGATAGAGGAGAGTAAGGACCCAAGTATGACCTTGGAGGGTCGATCGGAGAGGAAAGAAGTCAGCCAAGCCAGGGCCTGATCATTGATACCAAGTGGTCGACTCTACCTGTAGTCCCAAAACCCTCGCCTTTTGAGCAGGTTTTTGCCATAAATGTACCACCTAGGCTGTCAATCACACAGCAGGGATTAGGAGAAATTGCATTCAGGCATTCCTAGAGACAAAAAAAACCTCCATCACATCCTGTCCATCCAGACACACTGGAGCCAGGGTTGGGCTTCGGGGCTGAAGCCCTCCAAAGGCAAGACAAACAAAGGGCTCACCTCTGTCTCGCTCATAGAGTAAGACCTATGAAAGATCACACACACAGAAAATGGTGAAAAAAGAAGACAGGCCATTTTACAAAATGGTCACCCATGGGTGCTGTACTGCAGCTGAGCAATCAGCCTACGGTACAAAAGCACAATGGTAGGAATAAGTAAACTACTGCCACCAGCCATTTAAAGTAGTGAGGGTCATATACATTGTTTACATGAGAATGTAGGATAAGGGGTTAATACGTAACCCCCAGCACTACACATGAGATTGCGTGTGATGGACCTACAAAGAGAAAAGGTAAGTAAAGTCAATTTTACTTTACTGTTTTGGGAACTGTAGTTCACCCAAGAAAAGGTATTTAAACCATATGAGAAATCTAAAGGGTTTCTCAGTGACACTGCACTAAAGGTGCTGTGTGTCACCATACAAAAAACAGATGCACATGGAGTTTGTCGGACTCCAAAAACAGTGAACACACAACATCCAAATCAGGTAAAAACACTAAGTCCAGCAAAAGAGCCGGGGGCTGCTAAGGTTGAAAGAAATACGCACAGGTCAAGGTCAAGGTGAGTCTAAAGATTATTTCCTCACTCTTAAGGCTGTGACACAAGCAAGCCGGAGGAATGGGTCGATTTGAACCCCTGGTCCTTCCTTTAGTCCCAGCCTTCCAGGGAGTGTATTAAAGCACGTGTGGTTAAACATATATGACATGCCAAAGAATTGGCAAAGAGGATTGGTCTCTATAAAATACACTCTACGTTTACAACCTAGGATAGATACATAAACAGCATGATACAAAGCCCAAATCAGTATGAAGTGGGAGAATGGAAGAAAGGGCTCCCACCAATCCCCTCTCTCCCCTGGCCTAGAGGATCGCGGCTCAGGCACCCACCACGAGAAGAGTTTGCCCAGCTACCAGACGACCAAATACCCTTGTATAAGAACATACGGATGTGCCCACCCGCGTGCCCGCCAGCCTGCCATACCCTTGCCGATGCCTGCGGCATGGAAGGACTCGACTGAATCATCCAGCACTAACTCAACACATCGTTAGAGATGCCATGACAACCTAGTCAACTGTCAGAATACCCGTACAACATACACACTGGACACTCCCACACCAATCCACACGAAGAACATACTCAGTGCTACGACATAGGTGACGGACACACCCACAGACGCGCATCTTTATTATTTTTCACATAGGCTTCTCAAAATGCAGAAACGCCAGACGCCCAATGAACGCATCTAAAAAAGTTTGCTCACGCTTCTCCTAGAACCATGCGAAATGATGGAAAATATAATGAAGACACGATACTGGAGATAAAGCAATATGATACCATAACTTAAAGCGCCTGTGTATCAGATGGCTCCACTTATACACCAGGCCCAAGTAGGCCTCAAGCAAGAGTCCCTTGAACATCCAATGAGCCAGAGTTCATTTGCTGATCCCGCAGAATGAGCCCGGCGGAAGCAGACAGTCAAGGGCACAATGTTGCTAATTCGCATGCCACAAGCCGACGCCAAGGTCACACCTGCAATCAAGCCAGGCACACAGTGGAAAAAACAATATTAATTGTGCAGAATTCTGCCTCAACCACGGTCCCACCTCACGTGATCAAGACAATCCTGACAGGGTGCCAGGCCCGGGAGGTGGGAGACGCCTGGATTCCCCGCTTCAAGACTCAGGCAGATACTATTAAGCGTCTCAAAGGACATCTGCAGCGGTGGGAGTAGCCGGCCTTCCAGCACATGAATAAATCTCACATTGTCTGTACATACCCATAGTGAAACATTGTTGCAAATGACAGGTGCACCGCGAGCTGGGAACAGCGATGGTCCCTGACTGGGGGGCTCGTGTGTGGACCAATCAGATCATGGGGCTCTTATCACTGACGCCATTAACATTGACCAATCCTCAAGGGCCTCCATGTAACAATTTTTATGTATCAATTTTTAGGGACAACCCAAGTATACCACCTAACTAACCCTCAACCACTTATAAAGCTCTCTATACGTATGCTATACTAACCCTACCACTCGAGGAGCCAATCCAGAGTGGCGATAGGTTTTTTTGCTAACTTTCCCAGGTGACGCAAGTAGCGCGTCATATTAAGATAAAAAGGGCCTGCGAGCCCATGATGAAGAGTGTGTGTCAGGACGGACGCGTACGATCCTTGACCCATCCCTGCCGTTTGTTCAATAAAACAGCAGAGTTACCTTGCTTCTTGCATGTGCCTCATACTCATTTTTGGGATACACGGGAGGGGTTGGGGCCTCCCTGCCCGGAGGTCCGCGGACGGCTCAGCCGACCCCGGGAGAATTTCCCCCCGACAAGTTGGAGGCACTGCTGAGATCTGTTTGAGGTCTGCTTTTATTTTTATTTTTCCGAGTGCTCCCGTTGCGAGGAGGCCCGGCGGCGCGGCCCCCTCTGCCGCTGCCCCCTTTTGAGGACTACAGGACCATCGCGGAACTGCGAGAAGACCGGACAGCGCAATCCGGATATTGGCCTTCGGGAGCCGGTTGAGAAGTATCCCGCCCGCGGTTGGCGAGTGTCCAGACGTGGTCCAGACGAGGGGAGATGGCGAGCCGCTTGGAGGCCCCTCATCAAGAGCACTTGGTGAGTATGCCACGCACAACAAGCAATGTGAAATTGTGAGGGAGGGGGGAGGAATTGAATAAGGGAGGTGGGAGGTGTTGCACAGGTGCGCGGCGAAGGTTTGACAAATTAGTGTTGGCAATTAAATAAATGGTAGCCGGACAAGTGCGAGAGCAGTCCGCTACGTTACGAGAAAGAAGGGGGCGGAGCACGAAAACATCACGTGCGACCGCTTGGAGACACTGATTGGCCTAGGTTGCGACCACGTGTAAGGGTGTGTGTGCATGCACGGTTTCCTACGATTTGGTGATTATTGATCAATGAGTAGATGAGGATCCCTATTGATCGAGCAGGAAACTCGATAGATAGATGAC
This sequence comes from Ambystoma mexicanum, assembly GCF_040938575.1. Lineage (NCBI taxonomy): Eukaryota > Metazoa > Chordata > Amphibia > Caudata > Ambystomatidae > Ambystoma > Ambystoma mexicanum. The sequence continues at coordinate 529,958,512 of NC_090937.1, forward strand.
GGTTCCCTGTAGGCGCTAGCCGGTTGCCCAATACGGAAGATAATTGGCTGGTTAAGCCCTCCTGTCGAGGGGTGTATCACACGCGAGGCGACGCATTGTGCGCAGTCCGATTATATTGTTGATTACCTTGTTCCAGGCGTGACAGGAAGACAGCTGTGGGGTTAACGGGGGTGGATTGAAAGTATATTTTGAACTTGTGAAGAACTTACCAGTGGTTTGAAGAAATCGGTGACGTCACCAGTAGGGTTTTCATAGGATATATCGAGCACAAGGCCTTTTTATTTTTTATTTTTGAAAGTGGGGGGAAAGAGAGTTGTGGTAGGGGAGTGGGAAACAAAGATAAACGGTAGTGAATAGACCGGGGAAAAGGCGGAAACGGGGGCGTGGCTACGCACGGAGAATGCCGGCCACGGCAAGTGTAAAGGAGAGAGGAGGAGCAAGTGGAAGTGGGGCGGCTGTATAAGAACGTAATAAGGGGCACGCAGCTGCAGGGGGATACGTGCGCCTCGGCCGCAGGGGGCCGTAAAGGTGGAAAAGAAAGAAAAGAATATACAAACGTGAATGCTATATTTTACAAATTTTGGTTATCGGATTATCACAAGTCCCCAAATTTACGGGGCCAGGTGAGAGGCTGTATATTATAAACCGTCAGTAAGATAACGGCTACCAAATAAAGGAAGGACAGCAAGTAAAGAGCTACCATGTCATATGGGGCAGGATCGGGAGGGTGGGGGAACACCCTCACTACCCCGCTACAACACATATGTAAAACATTGTCGCCCCATAGGGAGAAACTGATCAAGTATAGTATTGAATGGACACAGGGGACGGATAACAAAATGACGACACCATGGCCACCTAATGGTAGTTTCGATCCATATACCCAACATTCTCTATTGACCTATCTGCATAACACATACAAAGGGAAGAAGTTGACACACCACGTAGAGGTGTTTAACTTATGGAGAATGTTCCAAGGGTCCCGACCAGGACCAAACGGAATGTTTATTATGGGTGAAACAACGGAGGGAGAAAAGATTAAAGAGGAAGGAGAGAATGGGTAAAAAGAGAGTGAAAGCCCACAGAACACGGGGAATGGAGAAGAGGGAGAGAAGAGCAACAACATAAGGGAAAAGGAAATAAAAAAGGAACAGACCGACGATATACCCCTAGCGAAAGTGGTGAAAAAGGAGGAAGGGGGGTTATATCCTTTAACAGAACGACGGGACATGGTTCAATTGAGGGCGGCTGAGGGATACTCGAACCCGCCATACAGCCCGCCACCATATATAGCCTCAGGTAGCCACACAGGAAGGGAACAGGATAGCACGACGGGATCCGCCTGCACGAAAATGCCCGTAGGGGAAGGAGGGATTAGCCGGGAACGGATCGCAGGAATGGAACAGGATGAGTCGGTAGCCGTGCAGATATTATTAAAATTACGAGGTTCATTAACAGAAGAGGAGGAGGAGGTAGTGAGGAAAATGGACGAGGATGACACCAGGAGGAGCAACGGGAAAGGGGAAAAGGGGAAAAGAAAGGGGGAAGAGCTGTTAAGACAGACGGAAGAGATCTTGGAAGAACGACTAGCAGGATTAAGGGATGAGCAGAATACACTGATTAAGCAGCTCGAGGAAGAGGAAAGAGAGAGAGCACGAAAAAAGAAAGAAAGCAAGGAGGAGCTGGACAAAATAAGGGAACGAAATGAGGAGAAAAAGAGAGAAGCAGAAAGGGTGAAGGCAGTAGCAGAAAGGGTATCCAGAGCAGCACTGCGTGAGAAAATGAGGGAAGAAGAAGAAGAAGAAAAGAAATTGGAAATATGTATAAGAAAATTACTATCAGAAACGACAAGGAAATACGAAGAAAGAAGAATGATAGAGGGCATATTAGAACAGGAAAGAGCGAAATGGGAAAGAAAAAGAGAAGAAGAAAGAATAATGGAAAAGATGAATATTAAAGCAATGGAGGAATTTATAAAGAAAAGAGAAGAAATTGGTAAGGAAATAGAGAAAAAAAAATGAAGGGGAGAGAGAAGACAGGAAAGGGGGGTGAAGTAAGAAAGTGGCTTTACAGAGACACAGAAGTAGCAACAACATCACAACGAAGGGGAACAATCGGCAAAGGAGGCAATGAAAGACTAGACTTAATAGACTTACAAACAGTAACGATTAAGGGGAACAAAACAGACTGGGGGTTGCCACCAATGGAGGACTTTTGCAGTGAGGAAGAAGGAGGAATGGAGAGGGAAGGGAGAGACAGTGGAAGGGAAAGCTTAGATAAACTATACATCACTCGGACAAACGGAGGATCGCCTTGGATATGCAGGAGAAAGGAAGAACTGGAGGGAAGTGAGGAGGAAGAGCAAGGAACAGTGGAAAAGCAGACACGTGCAGCCACACCATCACCATCCCGTCCTACATGCTCCACTACCTCGCGCTCATTACGTGCGGCGTGCCCATCTAAACTAGCGCCCTTCCCACACGAACTGACACCCTATGCAGGGAAGCTTAGAGACCTCCCTGGACGAAGGCAGAGAGAACAAACACACACGCCCATATTAAATAAAGGGAAAAATATAAGAAAGGGAAAAGAGGGAGGCGAAACAGCTACATGCAATATGGACCCCATTGACGACATAGAAGACAGAGAAGAAGAGGAGGGGTGTACGGATTCGATTGTGTGGGACCCAAAGGGCCAACAAGGACACAACCTAATGCCACTCCTGGAGAGGGGAGGGGTTAGACCACAATACGTCCCCTGGAAGCATGCAGACAAGGAAAATATAAAGTGCAGACTCCCATCACTAAGTGGAGGGGCTGGTAAATGGATATATGAAATGGAAAAACATACTGCAGGACAGAAGTTGGCAGTGGGGGATGTAAAGGGCCTTCTAATATCAATATTAGGGGATGCAGCGGATGACATCTGGAAGAGAGCAGGCTTCCCCGGGGTCACAATAACAAACACATCACACGATGGGGCACCATTCGCAAACTGCAGGCATGCATTATGGCAGGCACTGAGGGTACAGTACCCGGACACATCAGACATAGGAGCAATTACCTCACGCAAGATGCGTGACAACGAAGATCCTGTTGATTATATCCAGGAAATTCAAGAGAAGTGGCGCATGGAAACTAGAGAGCAATGGGACAAGACACCAGCAATATTTTACCGCATACTAATACAAGGGCTCCCAGAAGTAGTTCAGAAACAACTGAAGAAAGTAGTAGGGATGGAAGCAAAAACATGGCCGGAAATACAACTGACGATAGTGCATCATTGCAGAACATGGCAAGAAAAGATGAAACAAAAGGAAGAGGATAGAAAAACGGAAGAGGCTAAATTAGTACAGAAAAAACTTAATAAATATACGATGGAAGGTGCACTAATAACCACACCTACAACAATGACTCAAAACCCCACACAAGTAGTGGCTGCACAAGATTCCTCTCAAATACAATCATCACAGATTATAACACAACAGCAGCCGCCACTCCCACCATATACAACTAACATGGGAGGAGGATACTCAACACCAGGAGCTGGGTATTATAATTACAACAGGGGGCGGGGAGGAATAATGAGAGGGAGATGATACGGATATAATACACAACAGCAGGTGGGAGGGCTTAGAAATTACTACCCCAACGGGCAACCAGTATACCAGGACAACACAGGAAACTTCCCATGGCAGAACAGGGAACCACCGGTGTGTTGGATCTGTGGATTAGTAGGGCATATGTCATGCACATGCAGAGTGAGAACAGGCACATCATCATGGAGTGAACAGGGACAACAAGGACATACAGAGGAACAGCAGGGCATCCGGCAACAGCAAACATTGCAACAGGGAAATGGACAACAACAACTGGTAACGCAACCACAGCCACTGGTATATCCACTACCACAACATCAGGTAGCAATGGCACAACAACCCCAAACACAGCAGGTACAACAACCCGCACAAATCCAAGATAATAACATATCGTCTACCAATACACAACTACAGCAAACACAACTGTGTAGGGTGAGGTTCTTGGGACACAACCCTTACACAGGAAGTGGTCAATCATTATACCCCCAATAGGACAGCCCACAGATGGCCTTGGTGTGTCCCATCCTGTCAGTAACACCTAATAGTGCGGAGGAACCACGCATAGAGGTAACGATAGGTGACAAAAAGTTATCATTCCTTGTTGACACTGGGGCAACCCGGTCCTGCATAAGGGAAGGTAAGTTTAAGATGTCAGGTGAAGCCATGAACACCCAAGGATTCTCTGGGGCTAGAGGGTTGGTCCCCTTTACTGATAACATTTCCTTATCTATAGGGGATTATGACATGTCAGTCCCACTGTTGTATCATAGGGCCTCGCCAGTAAATATACTGGGGAGAGACATCATGAGCAGACTGAATATGACGATCTCCTTTACGGAGGACGGCATAATTTGCTCAACCCCAGGAATTAACATGCTCACTGCACGACAAATTATGCAAGCATACTGTGGACAGACAGTGGTTAGGGCTGAGCCAGTGGATGGTGAACTGTTCCAATACGGGACAGACATGGCATTTGCATGGATGCCAGGGATTGAAGGAAAAGTTTGGAGGAGACCAGCAGCCTACTTGTTTAGACCTGAAACGCCCACAAATGAATCAGAAGGAAAGGTGATTTTGGTGAACATAGAGAGTATAATAGCAACTGCTGATTACATCGCAGTACATGCCCAAGACAGAGAAGGAAGAGCATGGAGGGCGGTGATAGCACTAGCAGAAGGATGTAGACTCACCCAGGTGTCAGATGAGGAGCTCTTCTCGGAAGAAAAGGAAGAAGGAGAAATGGTGTTTATGATGAGTGTAGAAATATGGCTAAGAGTGACGTACAAACAAGTGGCACAGAAAATTGCAATGGCACTTGAGGCACCCGCGTCCACTCCAGTTCCTTTCCTCGAGGAGGATATGGCAAAGGTACCCACATCATTATGGACCACCAGTCCCTATGACGTGGGGTGCATAAAAAGCATTGGGGGAGTAAGGGTAAAAGTGAAAAAGGGCGCAATACTACCCAGAGTGAAACAATACCCACTATCAAAAGAGGCAGATGAGGGCATATATGAAACAATAACGGCCCTTATTAACAATGGCATATTGGTCCCATCAGAATCACCATGTAACACAGCTGTATACCCAGTGCGCAAGGCCAAGGGGGGGTCTTGGCGCTTCATACAGGACCTCAGGCCTTTGAACAACATAGTGGAGGCAGAATACCCTATAGCAGCAAACCCGGCCACAATCTTGTGCGGCATTCCAGCAGAGGCATCACGATTCACAGTGATAGATCTCAAAAATGCTTTTTTTTCAATACCCCTACACCCAGATTCACAAGACCTGACAAGCTTCACTTACAGAAACACAAAGTGGAAACACACCAGATTACCACAGGGGTACTGCGAGTCGCCCTCAATATTCAACAGAGTAATACAGATGGATTTAGGTAACATTGAAGTGGAAAGCACAGTGTTGCAATATGTTGACGACATAATAATTTGCAGCACCAGTGAGAAAAGATGCAGAGAAGACTCAGTAAAGATGCTGATAATACTGGCCGAAAAGGGTTACAAGGTAGACAAGGAAAAATTACAGTACTGTCAGGAACAGGTGCTTTACATTGGTCAGCTCATATCCCAATACGGAAGAAAGATTGCACCACAAAGGGCACAAGCCATTTCAAAAACGCCCCTGCCACAAACAGTAAGGGAACTACAACAGTTCCTGGGACTATGCAACTACTGTAGAGCATGGGTATTTGACTACAGCTCATACATAAGACCCCTACTTGAGGGATTGAAAGAAGCTAACAGAGGGGAGAAAAGGTTGGGGTGGACAATGGAAATGAAAGAGGCTTTTGATGAACTAAAAGATGCAATATCCACTGCCCCGGTACTGGCCACCCCAGATTATGAACGACAATTTTTTATATTCTCATATTGCGACTCAGCAGTGATGAAAGCAGTACTGGCTCAAAAAACAAGCATGGGCCACAAACCAGTAGCGTTTTACAGCGGCCACCTGGATCCTGTGATGTTAGGACATTTCCCCTGCGAACAAGGTCTCGCCGCAGCTGCCTTTGCGGTGGAGAAAGCATCAGCAGTTACCATGGGGTGCCCAACCACACTGTTTGTAGAGCGTGCACTATTTGCTATATTGAACAAGCCTAAGTCCACACTGACCACGCAGAGGGCGTCAGGCTATGAGATAATTTTATCCAGACTAGAACTATCTATTGTTAGATGTAGCACTGTTAACCCTGCAAGATTCATAGCAGAAGTGATTGAGGAAGGAGACTATGTACACGACTGTACGCAGACTACTGAAATATACTCATGCACTAGAAAGGTTGAAGAGAACGCACTAGATGGAGGTGAGCTCTTGTTCATTGATGGGTCATCAACAATTGACCAAAGTGATGGTATAAGGAGAACTGGGGCGGCAGTGGTAAAAATGACGGAAGTCCCGGTGAGTGTGGCGATGAAATGTGTACAATTACCACAGCATTACTCTGCTCAAGCAGCAGAACTAGTTGCACTGATCTTGGTGTTGAAGGAAGCTTTGACAAACGAGTGACCATATATTCTGACAGTGCATATGTCACATCCACTCAGTCCACTCAGGTTTGTCGAAATGGAGGAGAAGAGGGTTTAGGAGAGCAGACGGCACTCCAGTACAACATGCCCTATTGTTGGCTGAACTAATTGAAGTAATAAATGACCCCCAAGAGTTAGCATTGGTTAAATGCACCGCACATACTAATGGAGAGGATCATGTCTCAAAAGGAAATGCAGCAGCAGACGCACATGCAAAGTATGCTGCTTATTTTGGTGAGATATGGAACCCCCCAGAGTCAGAGAGAGGAAGAGGGAGGGGGATAGCTAAAGAGATGTTGATAAGAGAAGGGTACACACATCTCCCGGCCACACAGATAATGGAACTACAAGCAGCTGCACCAATGGCAGAAAAAGAAATATGGGTAAAAAGAGGATGTACAATGTCACCAACTGACGCACTATGGCGCCAGGGTAACACTGGAAAGATGGTAATGCCACTGACCCTATTGAACACCGCCCTGAGCCAACTACACCACCCAGCCCACACAGAGAAGGAGGTCATTGCAGCACGAATTAGGGAAGACTGGTTCTTCCCCGAGTTAAACTCCCATGTGACAAACTTCATCAGCAATTGTCTCACATGCCAACAGTTCACGGCTGGTCACACACTGAAGGTGATTAAAGGTACTATACCCCGGCCAGAGGGACCCTTCCTACACATCCACATTGACTATGTTGATATGATTAACGTATGTCAAGGAAATAGGTATATGATCGTAGTAGTATGCCCATTCTCCAGATGGATTGAAGCTGGACCCTGCTCACATCCAGACGCATTCAGAGCAGCTAAATTCCTAGTGAGGGTAGTCTTCCCCAGGTGGGGAGTGTGCGAGGTACTGTGGTCAGACAATGGCCCGCATTTCGCCAATGAAATGTTTCAGCACATCACATCTTTACTGAATATCAAGCATAAATTTGCATGTGCATATCACCCACAGGCCAACGGTGTATGCGAACGCCTGAATGGCCTACTAAAGGAGGCAATTGCAAAAATACAGCAAACAACAAAGAAGAGTTGGTTGTATTGCCTTCCACTAGCACTATTTGAGTTGAGGAATAGACCAGGTTCCGACCACCACCTCACCCCTCACGAGGTGGTGACCGGACGTCAAATGCGCCTTCCTCTGATGCAAACCTCAAGAGCATTCACTGACCACGAAAGCACTGCAGTTGTTCTTGGTGATGAAATGTACCAATATGTGTCTTCTTTGATTACTAGTGTAGTTTTTGTGTCTCAACAGCTCGAGCGCACGCGGGGCGGGTCTAAGAGTGATCATCAAGAAGACGAGGACAGAGAACAAGAAAAAGAAAAACTGTGCAAAATTGCTAAAGGTGACCACGTATTACTCCGCAATTTCAACAGGAAGTGGAACAGTCCACGTTTCACTGGCCCCCACCTGGTAGAGGAAGTATCAACAAGGGCAGTAAAGCTACAGGACAAACGTGCCTGGAATCACCTACACGACGTAAAGATCTGCAAACTCCAGACCCGCCCTAGCGTCAACGACATGGCCATTGGAAAAACCACAACAGCGTCACCGACGGAGGAAGAGATTTCTACCACAGCCAGCGGCCCAAGTGTCTCCCTACCCCACCACCCCCCAGAGACAACTACCGGCATAGAGAAGGGTAATTCCCACACCGCCCACCCCATGGTCACACGATCAAAGAGTAAAGAGACTTCCGCCAGTTGAACCATAAACCCCCTGCCTATCGACGTCCCTCTCACTGCAGCAGTAACCCAACTGAAGGACATTATTTTTCACATATACACATGTAAACACTTGAATGTTCTCTCTTTCTCTCGCACATGCAGGTACCGTGTATTATTATTGCTAAGAAAGTAAATAACTAACAGAGTTCACTGCCCAGGAGTAGATGCTACCATCAGACGACAACTACCCTGAAGAATTATCACACCAATTTGTCTATCACATAAAAAGGCCAAAGTATCTAAAAAGAAGGAGGGTACGTGTCTACTACACAGCATTTCTCTTGGCCATAGAACAGTCGATGCCCCATCTCCTCCCTTACTTGCCTGTCCTAAGAGATAGATCACTTAGATTGGCGTGGTAACAGCTCTTCGCCTGGGCACTGAACGACTACTTGATAGGGAGAGCTTGAAAAACAACTAACACTAATAATGAGCATTTTTGAGAATTTTCAGGCGGGCAACTTTAACGTCGCAAGAATTAGCTGCCAGACTGCAGCAAGGTAAGAGCAAAATGCCGGTGAGATTAGCATCTGTAATAAAAATGATAGGGATTTTGATGATCACTGGGTTCTTGGCTGCCTCTGTATGGCAGAACAGTTGTGCTATCCATATTTTGGCTGTTACCAAATCTAACATACCCCCACCCCCGGCTGCAACAGGTGTTACGTCAGGTGGTACTAGCAAAATCCCACACAAGGGAAATAGAGTTAAACGCAGCACATACTCAGAAAACAAAGGTATTGACGACTACATACAAGATTCAGCACACGTCTCGAACAACATGTGGTACCAACACATGACTCAAATAGGTAAGCAGACAACAGAAGACAGCTGCTACGTCTGCTCATTGATCCCATACGCCATGAGCGCTTCCCGAACTTTCGTTGCCACAGAAATTGATGGAAAAATAACATGATGTATAATATATTTGGCACTGTTCCAAACGAAAGGGAGATTTCAAGGGAGCACGGTGCACCTTGTATGGAAAACACGAGACACATACCCGTACGAAAACAACTTCCTCAAGGATTACTCGAGTTACCACAAGGCCAGTTTGCACGCTGAAGCATTCAGATACATAACAAGCGGTCCTGAAAAAGGAGAAACAAAGAAAGTAACATTACAGTACCTACCCTGTGATTGGTATGCCACTGAAGTTCCTGGTAAACAAGGATGTTGGGAAAGACCACTGATAATAATAACAGGGAAGGTGTACCTGGGTGACAAGCGGGACATAGGAGTGGTTGGTAGCAACGTAATAACGAGAGAGGATACTAAGAGTATTGCTGAACAGAACGACAGATGTTGGATGACCTGGGTCAAGTACGTACCCCTGCTAACGTGGATAGAGAAGAATGAAGACCCAATAACAATACTGCCGCTGACAGTTACCTGAGGGGGGAGCAGGGACAGCAGTGGTGATGGACCATTACTGGGCCTGCGGAGACAAGGCATACCACACACCTCCCCCTCTGTGCAATGGCATATGCACAATGGTACACGTCAATGTACCATCACTAGTGGTGCCCCAGAAACATGTGAATGTGGCACACTTTCCCAAAATGGATGAAGGCAACGAGAGGAAGAAGAGATCTGTACACTCCCAGAAGGAGCCAGAAAACCAAAATAGCGACAACCACACTGTCCTGAATAGAAAGAAAAGACAAGGCGAACCTTTGACAGGAAATTACCTATGGGGACGGTCGGAAACAGCACTCACTTCAATCCCGCCAGAGCACAGACTATTCAGCAGAGCAGCAATGTTCTTCTCCTCAATAATACATCCGGGACTACAGGCTTACGCAAACGCAAAATGGCTCCAGATAACTAGATGGGAACTAATGATGACAATTAATTCTACAGTAAATGGATTCAACGCAATAAAAGAAGAGCTACGAGCAGTGCGGATGGTAGCACTACAGAACAGATATGTACTGGACCTCCTCACAGCAATGGAAGGAGGAGTTTGCGCAAAGATAGGACAATCATGCTGTACATTTATTCCTGCTAACGATGCTGACAATGGTACATTGACGGAAGCAGTATCACAATTGGCCCAGATGCACTCCAAAATGATGGATGAAAATAAAGGCGTGAAAAAGGACGACAGCTGGTTTTCGATATTATGGTCATGGATGCCAACTTGGGTGTCAGATGGACTGAAGATTATAGTTGGATGCATTATTTTGGCTGGAGCTGCACTGATCGTGATAAGATTTTGGAAGGCCCGAAAGGCACGCACCACTGATGAGATGATCGAAATGGTTGGTATGCACCCCTTGATGCCAGCAGATGATGGTCAACACACAGGCATAATAATAAAGGAAAGAGAGAAGTTGCGCAACCAGATCATCACCAACCATCTGGACCCACCATCTGTGAAGCTCGAAAACCCAAAAAACCCAAGGAGCTACATAGGGAAGTGGGTATACTGCACACCAGGAGGAACGTGTGTATATATGTATTGGTCATTCGAAGACCATGTGAACCACTACGGACATCTGGGAGGAGTAACTAAAATATGGAGAGTGAGAGGAGATAAGGAAAAGGATATGTTTGTGGTCGACAAGTCGACCAGAGGGGGGACTGAAGTGGGAGAATGGAAGAAAGGGCTCCCGCCAATCCCCTCTCTCCCCTGGCCTTGAGGATCGCGGCCCAGGCACCCGCCACGAGAAGAGTTTGCCCAGCTACCAGACGACCAAATACCCTGGTATAAGAACATACGGATGTGCCCACCCGCGTGCCCGCCAGCCTGCCATACCCTTGCCGATGCCTGCGGCATGGAAGGACTCGACTGAATCATCCAGCACTAACTCAACACATCGTTAGAGATGCCATGACGACCTAGTCAACGGTCAGAATACCCGTACAACATACACACTGGACACTCCCACACCAATCCACACGAAGAACATACTCAGTGCTACGACATAGGTGACGGACACACCCACAGACGCGCATCTTTATTATTTTTCACATAGGCTTCTCAAAATGCAGAAACGCCAGACGCCCAATGAACACATCTAAAAAGGTTTGCTCACGCTTCTCCTAGAACCATGCGCAATGATGGAAAATATAATGAAGACACGATACTGCAGATAAAGCAATATGATACCATAACTTAAAGCGCCTGTGTATCAGATGGCTCCACTTATACACCAGGCCCAAGTAGGCCTCAAGCAAGAGTCCCTTGAACATCCAATGAGCCAGAGTTCATTTGCTGATCCCGCAGAATGAGCCCGGCGGAAGCAGACAGTCAAAGGCACAATGTTGCTAATTCGCATGCCACAAGCCGACGCCAAGGTCACACCTGCCATCAAGCCAGGCACACAGTGGAAAAAACAATATTAATTGTGCAGAATTCTGCCTCAACCACGGTCCCACCTCACGTGATCAAGACAAACCTGACAGGGTGCCAGGCCCGGGAGGTGGGAGACGCCTGGATTCCCCGCTTCAAGACTCAGGCAGATACTATTAAGCGTCTCAAAGGACATCTGCAGCGGTGGGAGTAGCCGGCCTTCCAGCACATGAATAAATCTCACATTGTCTGTACATACCCATAGTGAAACATTGTTGCAAATGACAGGTGCACCACGAGCTGGGAACAGTGATGTTCCCTGACTGGGGGGCTCGTGTGTGGACCAATCAGAACATGGGGCTCTTATCACTGACGCCATTAACATTGACCAATCCTCAAGGGCCTCCATGTAACAATTTTTATGTATCAATTTTTAGGGACAACCCAAGTATACCACCTAACTAACCCTCAACCACTTATAAAGCTCTCTATACGTATGCTATACTAACCCTACCACTCGAGGAGCCAATCCAGAGTGGCGATAGGTTTTTTTGCTAACTTTCCCAGGTGACGCAAGTAGCGCGTCATATTAAGATAAAAAGGCCTGCAAGCCCATGATGAAGAGTGTGTGTCAGGACGGACGCGTACGATCCTTGACCCATCCCTGCCGTTTGTTCAATAAAACAGCAGAGTTACCTTGCTTCTTGCGTGTGCCTCATACTCATTTTTGGGATACACGGGAGGGGTTGGGGCCTCCCTGCCCGGAGGTCCGCGGACGGCTCAGCCGACCCCGGGAGAATTTCCCCCCGACAAGTATGCAGACTGCCACTCAATTGCATAATCAGGCTCGTGAGAACAAAATAGCCCACAATACTATCATTGAAAAATGAGACTTGCTGTGAAGCATACTAGCCGAGGGACACAACAAAGTTAAGACTTTTTTCAGACTGGATTTCTACCTGGCGTGAGAAGGAAGAGAGAAGGTCAATCTGCTCGCATGCCCTGATTCTTCTCAGGAAACATTATGAAGGTCTACATGTTGGACCAACTATCTGAAAAGGTGCACACCTGGCAAATGTGGTGCCATCTCAAAGAATTTTTGCGACTTGCACTCCATCCAAGTTACCTGATATCGACTGGAATGCTAAAATTGCTGCACATCCACGGTGACAATGGTTTCTGCGCACTTTAAAGTGTTTTTTTTATTTTTTATAAATCTGCTTGTTCAACACCTTTAATACACAGAATGTCAGTTCTCTGTGTTTTTACCCATCTCTCCGTGGTCCCCATTTTAGTTATGCTCACCCACAATCGCACTTTTAACCCTGTACAAGTGGTCTCGAAATAACAATTTAATATCAACAGGCCTTCAGTCCAAATCAAAGCTTTTCTTACTTGCTAATTCCTCACTATTTAAAACAGAAGAAAAGTCAGTACTGTGAACGTGTTTGTCAAGGTTGTTACTCTCATGAGATAAGGGGTCAATGATCAAAAATGGCTGTAGGCAAATCCATGAATGGACACACAAACTAGGGGCTCCTGACGGGAACTGCGGGGCTGGGAAAATAACTGCTTTGTGCCACATGTTTGCCTGCCACAGAACAACCCAGATAAACAAACCGAGCAGAGAGGAGGCGTTATACAGAGAAGACTGAAGGGATGGATGCCCTGAAGACAATTACATAGTGACCTTTGCGACACACACCCTGACAAACCTCAGCTAAGCAAAGCACGGATTTGTGATTGAATGTGCAGGGTTCGAAATATAAGTGTTCTGTAGTGACTGCCCAGATGCACTTGGATGATTCACAGGAGCATGCCTAGTAAATGAGTGCAGATGCCTGCGGTGACGAAGGGGCCTCTCATTACTGGGGAAATCACTTTGCCTCGTGGGACACACCCCTCAAAATCCGTGTATGTGACCTGTGCAAGGTATGAAGCATAGCACATGGGCTGTCCTTGTGCCAACAGGGTAAATGGAGCAGTCAGAAGTCAGATCTGGACCTCTTAAATCTACAATCCACAAAAAAGTGCTTATGACAATTGAGGTATAAATACAATTTCGTTTTACTTGGTTTACATGTACCTCCATCTGTGAACCAACGTGTGTTCAATTTATCATGTATAAGCGGAAAGGCTCTTAAATCCCCAGGTGAGGCAACCAGCAGTAAAAACTCTTACAACATTCTACTGATAAATACCTAAGACAGGTGATGGGCAATCTCAAAATAAAATACTGCTAACTAGAGCAGTGCCTCAGAGAAGGGTCATCTTTATACCATTCCATATTTAAAAAAAAAAAAAAGATCAAAGGTGCCCCAACAGGAGTACAAAAGCAACAGTGACTTCGCTTGTGTCCAAAAGGTAATAACCACTGAACTATGCCCCTAGTCCTGCAGGAAATTGAGTGGAACCCAGGGAGTTTATTGTGGTATTATGATATCCTGAAAAGATTCGGCGGAATTACAACTGATTACCCTTTAAAGGCAAATGTTGTTCCAACAAGGGCATTTTAACAAAACACTGAAATGTGTGTGCATTCCAATAACATAACTTTGACAAGAGTGAGAAGTACTTGTGAACCCATGGAAGTAACACAGACTGATTCAATATTGAATTCAGAGCCCACCTTTGTATCTATAAGGCATGCAGATTGATGTCTCCTAAAGTCATGGAACTGCATTTGAATTGGTTGTTGGTACCAATAATCCAAAAGTCATTACCTGCAATTAATTCACTGTTGGTATCGCCTTCTGAACGCTAAATGATTGTTGAAATTATTCAGCTATAAACAGACCTAGCCCCAAACACTCTACCATTGAATACTCAACACCCTACTGACACAAATGGTGAAACATGCAACATTGAATACCATCCCTACCTAAGAATCACAACATACTCCAATCCCCTTTTGCAAAGCACTCTCCAAATATACTGCTGCATGATTCTGTTGTCACTAACATCCGCTTGCGTGTGTGTCCCTTTTTGGTTGTCCTTGATGTGCTTATCTGTGCAGATGAGTGCTACTCCGTCAGTGCGTAACTTACTTACTTCGTGTGAAGTTTTTATTTCCTTGGTGTAAAACTGCATCACTCAACACAGATTAAGTATATGTTTAAGAATCACCTAACATTGTATTTGATACAGACTAATAGGTTTCACTGGAGGGTATTATTCTAGCGCAAGTGCCAGTCCACTCACAAACACCGTTGACACTCACATATGCACATTAGGTTTGACTGTGACTGTACACCCTCAATGTGCATGTATGCGCGCTCCCGTTCGTGCATGCCAAGGAGACTCAGTCCATCTCAAGGTATGCGTGGAAGAGCAGACATGTGGAATGAGTTTGGTTTGTTCTATATCAATATATCTATATCTTTCTTTTGTAAAAGAGATTAGTGGGTTCATTGACCTACTGAAAACCTATGTAGGCAATCCATTCACCGCAGATTCCAAAGCAGGCACGGTGGGGCCAACCTTCTCAGCACCCTAAAGCTGATGAAACTGAGATCCGAAATCACTCAGGCCATTACTCCCAAAATCGATTCTGTTTGTGTTGTGAAAGCTATCAATGCAACCCTGTTATTATTATTATGTGTACTCTTTATTGGCAAAAATAATCCACGCAGAAGAAAAGTAATATTCTCTCCTCAGTTGTCCTTTAGTTGTGATCTCCAGCCCTTTTATTGATCATGAGCATTGTCCTTTTCACTTTAATTCTTTACTCCAGAAGGCTTTTAGGTAGCGAAAAGCACGTTATCAACACCCAGATATTGTTTGGGGATGCACACTTACATAATCACTAGAACACATGGAACGGCCCTGCAGTTGCATTACATTTTTTTTTTTTAAAAACATGTATTTTACATTTTTAAAGTGCTCACACAGCCCGCGGGCATCGAGGCGCTGTTATAGGAATTGTTTTTGTGTTATTTAGTTGTATATTTTTTTTTGTGTTAGTTGCGTATTTATAATGCGCTTAAACACCCAGAGGTTTCTAAGCGCAGACCCGGGGATCGAACCTGTGTTGCTTTGTGTCGTCTTGTTTCCAAGGCGCGCACGTTGGCGCTGAGCTATCCTCCTGGGTCAAAGTTCATACAAGGTGCCTGCAATGTTGTAAGTGAGCCCCTGATTTCCTTTTGTATGCTTTACATGTACTTTTTTTTACTCGTGCTGCATTCAAACGTCGAATGATTACCGATCGCAATCTAACCTATGATCTATGAGTTGCAAATAGATATCTAAAGCAATTACATTCACCGAATGAGTTGTCTTCCACAGTGATAAAATGTACGAGTATATTGCTAAAGCCAAAATTTTGCAGCATCATAATTATTATTTATTTCTTACATACCCTACACACCCATAGGACTCACAGTGCTGAAATAATTGAAGACATTATTATCTCAGAGTGACACTCAATTTATCAATCTCGGAAACATGAAAGCCTGAGTTGACCTTGCCAGGATGCGAACCTGGCACAGAAGGCTTCTGTACAGATATTGGGGTCGAGGGCTTAGGCCACTCTGTAATGGCTATCATGAAAGCCTTCCTTCAGCTTACTTTGCTCTACACAAACTACACAGTGAGTTGTTTCATGGTGGAAGAACAGGACACATCGGTAAAATCATTTCTTTACAATTTCATCTTTGTGGTACTGTATGGATGAGCCCTTAATCTCCTTGACCCAAAGCAGCCCCACCACTTATGGAACAAGTGCACGTTTGAATGAAAAGCAAGTTTATTGCACAATCGTCTTGAGAGGGGCTAGATGACGCTGTAGAGTCAAACGAACCTGAGTCTCACCGAACCACATAAATGGACATATTATATACATTTTTGCAACAGTTAAAACACTCCCATATATTTTATAACAATCCACCCCCCATATATGATTGGTTAAAAGCTACACAAAGAAATCCAATCTTTCTCCAATTCCTCCATTCCAATTGGTCAATGTTATCTTAACTACCATTTTTTTAGATCATATTGATAGCACACCCCTTTTTAGGATTTGTCTGTGGCAGGTCATGACATCATCACACAGTTACACATTCACATACAAACATCATTCTTTACAGGTCCCAGCAGGTCTGAGACCTCTTAACCCCAACTGTAATTGCACATGGTTTGCACGGATCATTCATACAAAATGAGAGAGAGCAAAATAAACAGGTTCCCTTTGAACTGTCGATAGCAATGGCACCCACCCCGGCTTACTGGTGTCATTGGAGCATTCTAATTTAATTATTTGTATTTACTTATTGGTAATTTGTAACGTGCACTGTACAGCAAAATGTGTGTCTCAAGGCGAATCAAGAAACGGCAGAGGAAGAAGGAATAAAACAAAAACAACAAACCATTCTTAGAATGTCTTGAAACATTTGGAATGTGCAATTGCAATAGGATGTGAGCAAGGAAGAGAGGGAGGAGGGGGATTTTGGGAAGGGGTAAGGGGTAGAACAAACAAAAACATTCTGACAAGGTTTGATTTAGAGCGTGCAAGTGCTGAACATGAAAGAAGGGGGTGGGGGAGAAGATATGCAGAGGAGGAAAAGGGGAGCGAACAATAAACAAGACTGTTAAAAGGTGCAGGAAAAGTAGGTAGACTGCAGTTAAGAAAAACCAGAATGCAATAGTGACAAGCAAATAAGACTGACTGCAGACTGGAAAAGCCATGTCTCATGGAGTGAGGATATACATCAGAAATGTAAGCAGGCAAGCGAGACTAGGCAAGTAAGATTAACTGAGGCCTGGACAAAGCCTCACCATTGGGAATAAGGGGCTACATCAAGCACAACTAAGAAGCTGACATTGGAGGGCATGCAGGCAGGGGTGCATCACCCTAAGGTGCAGGGGTTACACATAGCAGGTACAGATTGGTAAGGTGCAGAAGTAGGAATGCTGACATCAAGTGAGGCAGACTACACTAACTAAGATGGTACAGATAGGTTTGAGAGTGTCAGGTCAAAGGGGGTAAAATAGAGAAATGCAGGCCTGAGAGTTATAATCAGAAATAGGGGAGGGAGAGAGTAGACAGCGGGGAAGACTGGTGTTGGGAGCTAACAGGGTGTACTCGGGTGTAGAGAGGGAGCCAAATACCCCCACCTCAAGCATTGTGCCCATGTTGCCCATATGCCGGGAACCAGAATGTGAAATACATGCAGTGCCTGTAAAGATACCAATACCAAGGAGTATTCTGGAAGCAAGGTTCCCATTGAGAAAGCCATACCTGCATACACAACAATATGATGGCCATTTGAATGAAATGCCAGAAGTGATGTGAACAGTGAGTAAGAGAGCAGATTGGTGATGTCACACAAAGTCAGACTGACACACCCAGAAGAGATACAGAAATTAGAGAACATAGATGTTCTAGAGCCATCAAGGAAGTTTTAAAGATAAGTGATATGTCGAGATTTAGGTTACAAAAATCATGAAGATATAAAGTCACTTCAGATGTGTACAGATGGAAGGAAAGTCAAGCAGACAATGTATGTAGTGAATAGGTTGCGGCATACAGTAGTGGCCATGTAGTTATGGCTATGTTGCTGTTTCCATAATAAAAGTATATGGGCCACTCTGAATTTTTTTCCAAAGTTGGAAAGGATTCGTCAAAGGGGGCCAAAGTTATAGGGGGGGGGCAAAACGTCTTTTTTTCCATAGACTGAATGGGGCAAAAACTTTGCACATGGCTACAGGCCAAACCACTGGACAGATTGTCATCAATTTTGCGGCAGGGGCAGGGCCTTGTTCCCCAAAGCGTGCTTTTGTAAATTGTATGATAATTCTTACTGTAATTTCCTTTAAAATGATCAAAAATTAGCACTCTAAAAATTTGTGATATCTATGTCCGCTCCGCGGACCCACTTCCCTGTTCGCTCGGTGGAGAATATTTCTATTGGCTAATCCATGGCATGCTGTACGTCAAGATGTTGCACCTTCACCCATTGGGTCTGCCGCAGCGTCAAGTGCGTAGCATTCTTTTGATACGGCCGCCATGGTCACTTAGTTTTTGAGTTGTACGCCGAAATCACTGCAAACAAACCCTTTTGGAGTCTTGTGTCAAAAGGTAAGCATTACTTATAAGTGGCAGTTGTTAAGCAGAAACCTGTGCAGTTCCCTCTGGGACCACTGTAAAAGATTAAGGACTACAGGTGTTTCGCAGTAAACCCACTTGGTAGCAGTCTGTACCACACAGATTCATTTGGTAGCTGTGGCTGAGCAGTCAGACTTCCCTCAAGAAGAGTTAGGCAGTATACAGAGTATTCACAATAGGTCAAGAGCACACAATAGAACAAGTAAACACTGACCAGGGCTTGGTGTAAAAGAGATATAATTATTTATTTAAAACCACATCTAGAAAAACACACAGGCACAAATAATAAGCAATTCAAAAACACGGTCACTAAAAGATATACACTCCCTTAAAAGAATATTAGACAAGTCTTAAGTAAAGCCCCACTTATTTTCAGACAGCGGTGAGCGCTTAACATAGATGGCACTCTAATAGTTCGTTTTAAAAAGGGAGAGAAAAGCAGAGAACAAATTGAAACAGATCCCAACACTTTTTCAAGAACACAACAAGGGAGAAAGGCAAAGTAAAACCGTGAAGTTAGAGTTTTCCCATCCACTTGACTGAGGACTGCACCTATTCCTACATTCGAAGCATCTGTTTGCACAATGAAAGTTTGGTGGTAGTCAGGAGCTCTGAGTACTGGGGCTTGGCAAAGAGCCTTTTTCAGGGTTTCAAAAGCTTGATTGCATTCCTCATTCCATCTAACCTTTTTAGGGAATTTAGGAGAGGAGATGACATTCAGTGGAGAAGCTATGGACCCATAGTTCTCAATGAAATTCCTGTAATACCCAGTGAGACCTAAGAAGACTCTCACCTGGGTCTGAGTAGTAGGTGTTGTCCAATTTTGCACAGCTTCAATCTTACTGGGCAAAGGCCTTATTTCTCCACCTCCTACCTCATGTCCAAGGTAGACCACTTTACTCTGTCCAATCTGGCATATACCTGCCTTTATGGTCAGATTGGCCTTTCCAAGAGCCTGCAAAACATATCTTAGGTGGCCCACGTGTTCCTCCCAGGAATTGCTGAACACTGCTATGTCATCCAAGTATGCCATGCAAAAGTCCTCCATCCCATTCAGAACCTGGTTTACCATCCTTTGAAACGTAGCAGGTGCATTTTTCAATCCAAAAGGCATAACCTTAAACTGGTATAAGCCAACTGGGGAAGAAAATGCAGTTTTCTCCTTGGCATGGCCTGTCAGGGCTATTTGCCATTAGCCTGACGTCAAGTCAAATGTGCTGAGGAACTTGGCTGCACCAAGTCTATCCACCAACTCATCTGTCCTTGGCAAAGGGTGGGCATCAGTCTTGGTGACTGCATTAAGAACTCTGTAGTCCACACAGAATCTAAGTTCTTTAGATCCTGCCTTTGGTACTAACACAACTGGGCTAGACCATGGACTAGTAGAGGGCTCTATTACCCGGAGATCACGCATCTTGTTGACCTCACCTTTGATGTGGGTTCTTACATTTTCTGACATTCGATATCCTCTGCTTTTGACTGGCAGACAGTCACCAGTGAGTATGTCATCCTGTCCCCAATGGGTCAAGCCTGGTGAAAGTGAGAACAGAGAGGCAAACTGATTCAACATAGATTTGCATTCTTCCTGTTGCTCAGGTGTCAGATTTGAAGAGAGATTTACTCCTTCAATCTTTTCGTCCAAAGGTAAGCCTCTGAGGAGATCAGGAAGAGCTTCACTCTCTTCTTCCTCTGATGATGCTAGAAGCAAATCTCCTACATCAGGTCTGGAGACATATGCTTTTAGTCTGTTGGTGTGGAAGACTGTTGGAGCCTCCTTGGGGTTGCCCAATTCCACCAGATAGTTGACCTCTCCAAGTTTACCCACAAATTTGAAGTCCAATCCATTTGTCTTGCAAGGCCCTCTGCCTTGTGGGAATCAAAACGAGAACTAGCTGGTCTTGAGTAAACTCAACCATGTTAGCCTTTTGATCATGCCAGTGCTTGACCAATGCTTGTCCAGCTTTCAAGTTATCACTTGCTTCTGCCATCATTTGTGACATTCTCCTGCGGAGACCTATCACATAGTCAGTCACTCTGACTGGCTTGGGGGAAGGAGCACTCTCCAGCCCCTCCTTTGTCATGGCCAATGGACCTCTGACCAGATGACCATAGAGAAGTTCAAAGGGAGAATAACCTACTCCCTCCTGAGGGACTTCTCTATAAGCAAAGAGAAGGCATGGCAGTTGAAGGTCCCACTTTCTTTTAAGGGGGTCCTCTAAAGCACCTATCATGCTCTACATGGTTCTGTTGAACCTTTCAACCAGTCCATTTGTCTGAGGGTGGTATGCGGTTGAGAACTTGTAAGTAACTCCGCAGGTTTTCCACATGGCTTTCATGTAGTGGGACATAATATTTGACCCCCTGTCAGAGATTACTTCCTTAGGAAACTCAACCCTGGTAAAAATACCAACGAGGGCCTTAGCCACAGCCGGGGCTGTAACAGTCCTCATAGGAATTGCCTCAGGGTACCTAGTAGCATGGTCTACTACAACAAGTATAAACCTCTTGCCTGAGGAAGTTGGAGGATCAAGGGGACCAACAATGTCAATCCCTACTCTCTCAAATGGGACTCCCACAACTGGGAGAGGCACTAAAGGTGCCACATTCTTGGAGCCAACCTTACCAGAATTCTGGCAGGTGTGGCAGCTCCTGCAGTATTTATCTACTCCGGCCCCCATCTTTGGCCAATAGAAGTAGAGTGAGAGCCATTCCTTAGTCTTCTTGAAACTCAAGTGACCAGCCAAAGGAATCTCATGGGCTAACTGCAATAACTGTGGTCTGTTCTCTTGGGGTACTGCAATTCGTTTGTGGTCCCCAGGTGCAGACTCGGTTGGTTCACTGTAGAAGAGGCCATCTTCCCAGTGTAACCTATATTTTCCAGGCTCTTGCCCTTCAGCCTGAGCATCTGCCTGGTGGCGAAGACCTTCCAGAGTTGGACATTCTCTCTGTCCCTTACTGAAGTCTGTCCTGTTGGGTCCACCTTCTGCCAGTAAAGAATGCAGCTCAGGATGGTCAACCGGATCCAAATCTCCAATGAGTTCCTGGCCTTCCACTAGCTCTTCTTCAGAGTCTAGTTCAACCACACAGGGTTGTACCTCCCTCTCAGCCTCAGCTGGAGGGGGAGTTACAGGTGTAACTTTGGACAACCTAGGGGAAGTCCTTGTTGGCTGCACTGGAGTGCTGAATGCTGGTTTCTTGTTAGAAGTCTTAGGTTCCCCCTTTGCTTCTGGTTTCTTAGAGACAGCAGCTGACATCTCTAGTGGAGCAGGAGTGATCACTTTCTTCATCATCTCCTTGGGAGTACCTCTCATGGTTCTCTCCCTTGCAGGTCTGGTGAGCTCCTGTAACCTTTTACTAGGAGGTCTGGGAGTATGTGACACTACTCCAAGAGTTTTCAAGTCATTACCCAGCAGAGCCCTTCCTGGCATCTCACATTGTATGCTGACAGGTATCTTCACAGTCATGTCATTACACTGGATGAGAACTGGTAATTGGGGAAGCATCTGCACAGGCCCTCCAGCTAACTTGGTGAGGCATTTGGGTGCCTTAGCAACATCCTCAGCCTGAAAAAATGATGTGTCCACCACAGTTATGCTGGCCCCAGTGTCCCTAATGGCAGGAGTCTCCTGACCATTCACCTGGACACTGTCCTTATAGTACTCTTTAGTATTATCTGGGATAGAACTATAGACATCTAAGATCTGCTGTTCCCACAGACCCAGAGACACTAAAGAAACACTAGCTGAGACTCCAATGGGTTCATCAG
This sequence comes from Ambystoma mexicanum, assembly GCF_040938575.1. Classification (NCBI taxonomy): domain Eukaryota; kingdom Metazoa; phylum Chordata; class Amphibia; order Caudata; family Ambystomatidae; genus Ambystoma; species Ambystoma mexicanum. The sequence goes on from NC_090937.1 coordinate 529,981,058, forward strand.
CTAGTAATAGAAAGTTTCCACTTGCCATTTGTACTTCCTCCTCTGGAGCGAAGGCTAAGGAGACAAGCTGGGCCCCTGAAGGTTTACCCTTACATCTGGGATCTCCTTTCACATGGTCAGTAGAGCCACAAACAAAGCATTTACCAAATGCTTTCTGGAATGGTGGCTTGTTCAGACCTCCTTCTGGTTTGGTACCAGGAGGTACACTAGCCTGATTTGGTTTCCCTGGTGGCTTACCCTTTTCGTTCTGTTTGGGGCCCTCTTTGGAATTGGAATAATTGGAATTCTCTTTGGAGTCCTTTTTTGGCTATTTCACCTCATCATTTTTCTGAGTAGCCCCAGAATCCTTGTGAGTGGCCCTGTTGGCAACCCACAAGTCAGCAGCCTTAGCTAACTTCCTGGAATCTAATTCCCTTGAATCAGCCAAGTGCTGTCTGAGCTCAGGAGAGCAGGCATCATAAATTGACTCCAACATTACAAGATTTCTCATTCCTTCATAAGTGTTAACTTTGTAACCCTTAATCCATCCCTCTAGGTTTTTCAAACTTTCACTCACCCAGGTAGCCCAAGGGGTACCATCATGCTTTTTGAGGGTCCTAAACCTCTTAAGGTACTGGGAAGGGGTCTTCCCAAATCTAGCTATCAAAGCTAGCTTCACACATTCATAATCCTTCTTATCCACCTCCCCCAACTCCATTGCCACATCAGTTGCAACAAGAGGAAGCCTAGAGAACAACCAGGGAAGTAACTCATTCCCTGTGATGTCCTGGAGCCCATTATTATACTCAAACATTTTCAACCAATCCAACACATCCAATCTAGGTTCATACATACCCACTAATTCCTTAGGCATCCAGGGTCTTTTGGGACTGGAACTCCTAGAAGAACCAGAGGATAGAGAAGCATTTTCCACTGACAACTTTTTCATTTCTAACTCATGATTAAGCTCTATTTCTCTGAGTCTTAATTCAGCTTGCTTCTGCTCAACCTGGGCATTCATTCTTCTGAACTCTAGCTCTTGGTTTCTTTCAGATTGAGCTAAAAAACGTTTGTACTCTAATTCAAGCTTCATTTTTTCAAGTTCAAAATAAGCAGGGTTACATGTGGGACCTGGTATGGGCCCAGTAGGTACAGTAGGTAAGGCAGATAGAGGTTCAGAGTGGCTAACTTCATTAGGTTCATTTTCCTCTTCTGACTCATTCTCAAGACTTTGATTCAGATCAATACCATCATTGTTTTCTACATTTGCTGGGGGGTGGATTCCTCTGTACCACCCATACTTTGGTTTTCTAACAATCTTTCTATAAATTCCATTGTCTTGCCCTTGTCAGAGAGGTTCTTATGTCTACACAATACTTTTAAGCAATCAGAAGTTTTGGCAGACAATGATTCTAGGGTATAACTCTCCATAGCAGACATAGTTAGAAAATCAGCTTTTTAGTGCTAAGCTCTGTGGTTAATTGTCCTAAAGTGTCCAACAGGCACTCTAAAGTGTATACTCAATACAAATCCCACCGCTGTACACCAGTGTTAGGCAGAAACCTGTGCAGTTCCCTCTGGGACCACTGCAAAAGATTTAGGATTACAGGTGTTTGGCAGTAAACCCACTTGGTAGCAGTCTGTACCACACAGATTCACTTGGTAGCTGTGGCTGAGCAGTCAGACTTCCCTCAAGAAGAGTTAGGCAGTATACAGAGTATTCACAATAGGTCAAGAGCACACAATAGACCAAGTAAACACTGACCAGGTCTTGGTGTAAAAGAGATATAATTATTTATTTAAAACCACATCTAGAAAAACACACAGGCACTAATAATAAGCAATTCAAAATCAAGGTCACTGAAAGATATACTCTCCCTTAAAAGAATATTAGACAAGCGGTGAGCGCTTAACGTAGATGGCACTCTAATAGTTTGTTTTAAAAAGGGAGAGAAAAGCAGAGAACATATTGAAACAGATCCCAACACTTTTTTGAAGTTAGAGTTCAAGAGGCCGGATCCACCTTCGGAGGATCCAAACGAAATGTGTCCAAGGTCACACGGTTGCAGTGCACAAAGGTCTTGTAAAGGCTCAAAAAGGAGTTGGACCACAGAAAGGGACCAGTTAGAGGGTCAAGGTGGCCAGCCCAGTCCAGAAGATTAAGCAGTTATTATTACCTTGTAGCAATCTTTAGAAAGGGAGGCCTGGCGGACACAGTACCTTAAAGTGATGAGAACGCTCCAGCGGGGGCAGTTGTTCCTGGCAGCGGGTGCAAGTCAGTGCTTTGTCCGGGGGAAGAGAGGATCTCATCGTGGAGGAAGACAGGAGTCCGTTGCACTGCCAGGGAAGAAACCAGCCGCAGAGTTTCTCAGGTACAAGGAGTGGTCCGGTGATTCGCGGTTCAGTGGTGAGTGGCTATCCGGCTGCCGGGGTGCTTGGCACAGGCAGTTCGACCACAAACCGCGAAGGGGTGCGAAGAAAGAAAGGAAATCTGGTTGTGCCCACCAGTCAGGGGAAGAAACCTCTCCAGCCGGGAGATCTTCTCTGTCGTCGGGAAATGGTGAGTCGGTTCTGCAGGGCTCCACCGGTGGTGTCATCGTGGTAGGTCGGCTCAGCTTCTCCCTCGTCGGATTCTCAGGTCCTGTGGCGACTTCTGAAGTTCCAGTCCCCAAAGCCCTGCTTTTATGCAGAAAACCCCCATTCACTCAGCCTAGCTGTCACTCAAACGTGCTAAGTGGTGAGCCGGCCGGCTCACCACTTGGGCCAATCACACAAGAGTGCGACCTGAGTTACTTAGGTAACTCGGTCCAGGGTGCCTTAACCCCCTCCCACACCCTCTGTGGTATCCAGACAGAGTGGCACCACTTTTGGAGGCTTCTGTGGAGAAGCCCGCCAAAAAGTGGAAGAAAGGGCTCGACTTGGGTTGGAGTCACAGAAGAGAACACAAACGCCATTTTAGAATCGAGTCTTGGCAAAAAATACCAACCGGAGAATTAATATCAATTAAATAAATCGGTGGTATGTTCGAGGCTATGAGAATTAAATAATTATAGTTGGTAGCCTCGAACAATGGGAAAATCCCATAGGAAAATATTTGCGGTCGAATATAAAAAGTAGTTTCCACTGCCACCAGCCAAAACTCGATCAGGGGGGACGGAGATGTGCCCCCTCGACTAACAGACCCTGGGGCAATCGAATTGCCCCGAACAGTACGTCCACAATATGATGGTTTGTACTGGTTTCTGTTAATAATTTGGGACCAGTAAAGCCAATGGTGACTTTACATGCCCTGGGAGACAGTAGTCAGTCCCAGGGTATGGAGTCTATGGTGGGGTGTCACTATGACACCCCTGTGTTACTGCACGGAGGGTGCTGTGTAACACACATAGGAAAAACACATGAGACCCTATGGAGTAAAGGACCCCATAGCCCATAAAACACATTACCAATCAAAGGAATACCATGAATCATGTCCAAGAGTGGGAGAAAAAGAGTCTCACTCTTGGCAGGAGGTAAAAAACAAACTCCAGAACTCCAGCAAAGCTGCTGGGGGACTCACTAGGTTAGGAAATTCAGCCTAAAGAGAGAAAAACAGCAGTAGAAAGTGAAACAGTACTTTAATCTTGTTACCACTATTGTACCGTGCACTGCAACTTGGTAGACAATGTACTACAATTATTTGCTGCGTCTATGTAAGAAGCCAACATCAGAATTACCGCGGTTAGACTGGCGTCCTATATTTTGGAATGTGAGGCAGCCACCTGCACGGTTTCAGAAACAGAGCGCGTCTGCACGTAGTCAGGAAAAATGGTTCTCATGATCGACTGCTGACATGTAGTTGCAAAAAGAGAATGTATTTACGTTCGGAGTGAAGGTCAATTAATCTCATTTCATTTTTTCAGTAGGCGCTCAGTATGGTCGCGCATATGGTATTTTTGGTATTTTTTCCAAACTTTCACTCCCTGCATTCTTACTGAATTTTCCGTTTCAGTCAAGGTCAAAAAACAATTGACCCTTATGGGTTCAGTCAGATGCATGGGCCTACTGAGCTCACAACTGAAAAAGCAAAGCAAATGAGCTTCACTCAGAATGAAAATACATCCTGACTTTGGAACAACATATCTGAATGCATTAATGAGAACTGGTACTCCCATACACTTGCAGACCCGCCGTTTCCATCAATCAGGGCAGGTGGCTGCCTCAGATTTCAAACTCTAGGACGCCAGTCTGACTGCAATATTATTTGAAATACTTAATGGACACTATATTCCAATTTACCGTATGACTTTGGTGACAAGAAAACACCACTTTTTGCCTTCCTGCTGCCACATCCCATCCCAGCCTCATTAACCCTCACCTTCCGAAACAGTATTTCATAAGTTTAACAAGTGCAATGCTGTGTTGTTTTATATGTGTTAGCGGCGATGTCCGCATACACCAAAACACAAATGAAAGATGGCGGGCGCAGCGAAAGACTCTGACGCAGTTCACGCTGTTCAGCCAATCAGTGAATGCATCACATGTCCGTGGACATGATGCTACGGATTAGCCAATCGGTATCTTTTCAGTGGAGCGAACAGGGAAGTGTGTCCGCGGAGCGGACACAGATATCACTAATTTTTTGAGACATACATTTTGGTTGTTTTAAAGAAAACTACTGGACTGATTGGCCCCAAATTTACAAAAGCACACTTTCGGGCTTATAGTGGTTTATACATTTTTTCCTTATAAATTTGTTTTTGACTCAAAGTTATAAGCAACTATGAGTGTGATATGCTGGGGTGGTTGTGGCCAGGGCACAGAGTGTTGGGTGCATGGCCAAATGGCCAAATGGCCATGCACCCAACACTCTATGCCCTGGCCACAACCACCCCAGCATATCACACCCATAGAGTCAAACATTTCAACTATGGCCTATGAAAACCTTTAATGTCCGCAGACATTATGAAGGTTCTTAGAACACTTTCAACTTGCCAGCGAACATTACGGACAGCGTCCTCAGAACCCCCCCATTTTATATTTGCAAACATTTCAGGACACCGCAAGTGTTCCTAGAACACATTCAACTTGCCAGCGAACAATATCTTCAGGACACCCCCTACGAACATTTCAGGAACCGCAACAGTTCTTAGAACACTTTCAACTTGACAACAAACAATACGGACAGTGTCCTCAGAACACCCCCAATTCGTTTATTTGCAAACATTTCAGGACACCGCGAGTGTTCTTAGAACACATTCAACTTGCAAGAGAAAAATACGGACAGCGTCCTCAGAACACCACCATTTTTTTATTTGCGAACATTTCAGGACACCGCAAGTGTTCTTAGAACACATTCAACTTGCCAGCAAACAATACGGACAGCGTCTTCAGGATACCCCTATGAACGTTTCAGGACACCGCGAGGGTTCTTAGAACACTTTCAACTTGACAATGAACAATACGGGCAGCGTCCTCAGGACACCCCCATTTTGTTTATTTGCGAACATTTCAGGACACCGCGAGTGTTCTTAGAACACATTGAACTTCCCATCGAACAATACGGACGGCGTCCTCAGGACACCCCCATTTTGTTTATTTACAAACATTTCAGGACACCACAAGTGTTCTTAGAACATATTCAACTTGCCAGAGAACAATACGGACAGCGTCTTCAGGACACCCCCTACGAACATTTCAGGACACCGCAAGTGTTCTTAGAACACTTTAAACTTAACAACGAACAAAATGGACAGCGTCCTCAGAACACAGCCATTTTGTTTATTTACGAACATTTCAGGACACCACAAGTGTTCTTAGAACACATTCAACTTGCAAGAGAACAATACAGACAGAGTCCTCAGAACACCCCCATTTTTTAATTTGCGAACATTTCAGGACACCGCGAGTGTTATTAGAACACATTCAACTTGTCAGTGAACAATACGGACAGCATCTTCAGGACATCCCCTACGAACATTTCAGGACACCGCGAGTGTTCTTAGGACACTTTCAACTTGACAACGAACAATACGGACAGCGTCCTCAGGACACCCCCATTTTGTTTATTTACAAACATTTCAGGACACTGCAAGTGTTCTTAGAACGCATTCAACTTGCAAGAGAACAATACGGACAGCGTCCTCAGAACACCCCCATTTTTTTATTTGCAAACATTTCAGGACACCGCAAGTGTTCTTAGAACACATTCAACTTGCCAGCGAACAATACGGACAGCGTCTTTAGGACACCACCTACGAACATTTCAGGACACCACAAGTGTTCTTAGAACACATTCAACTTGCCATCGAACAATACGGACAGTGTCCTCAGGACACCCCTATTTTGTTTATTTATGAACATTTCAGGACACCACGAGTGTTCTTAGAACACATTCAAATTGCCAGAGAACAATACGGACAGCGTCCTCAGGACAGCCCCATTTTGTTTATTTGCGAACATTTCATAGAACAATACGGACAGTGTCCTCAGGACACCCCCATTTTGTTTATTTATGAACATTTCAGGACACCACGAGTGTTCTTAGAACACATTCAACTTGCCAGAGAACAATACGGACAGCGTCCTCAGGACACCCCCATTTTGTTTATTTACGGACATTTCAGAACACCGCGAGTGTTCTTAGAACACATTCAACTTGCCAGAGAACAATACGGACAGCGTCTTCAGGACACCCCCTACGAACATTTCAGGACACTGCGAGTGTTCTTAGAACACTTTCAACTTGACAACGAACAATACGGACAGCGTCCTCATGACACCCCCATTTTGGTTATTTACGAACATTTCAGGACACCAAAAGTGTTCCTATAACACATTCAACTTCCCATCGAACAATACGGACAGCGTCCTCAGGACACCCCCATTTTGTTTATTTACGAACATTTCAGGACACAAAGAGCGTTCTTAGAACACATTCAACTTGCCAGAGAACAATACGGACAGCGTCCAGCGTCCTCAGGACACCCCCTATGAACATTTCAGGACACCGCAAGTGTTCTTAGAATACTTTAAACTTGACAACGAACAAAACGGACAGCGTCCTCAGAACACCCCCATTTTTTTATTTGCGAACATTTCAGGACACTGCGAGTGTTCTTAGAACACATTCAACTTGCCAGTGAACAATACGGACAGCGTCTTCAGGACACCCCCTACGAACATTTCAGGACACCGCAAGTGTTCTTAGAACACTTTCAACTTGACAATGAACAATACGGACAGCGTCCTCAGGACACCCCCATTTTGTTTATTTACAAACATTTCAGGACACCACGAGTGTTCTTAGAACACATTCATATTGCCAGAGAACAATACGGACAGCGTCCTCAGGAAACCCCCATTTTGTTTATTTGCGAACATTTCAGGACACCATGAGTGTTCTTAGAACACATTCAACTTGCCATCGAACAATACGGAGAGCGTCCTCAGGACACCCCCATTTTGTTTATTTACGAACATTTCAGGACACCACGAGTGTTCTTAGAAAACATTCAACTTGCCAGAGAACAATACGGGCAGCGTCCTCCGGACACCCCCATTTTGTTTATTTACAAACATTTCAGAACACCACGAGTGTTCTTAGAACACATTCAACTTCCCATCAAACAATACAGACAGTGTCCTCAGGACACCCCCATTTTGTTAATTTACAAACATTTCAGGACACCACGAGTGTTCTTAGAACACTCTTGCCAGTGAACAATACGGACAGCGTCTTCAGGACATCCCCTACGAACATTTCAGGACACCGCGAGTGTTCTTAGGACACTTTCAACTTGACATCGAACAATACGGACAGCGTCCTCAGGACACCCCCATTTTGTTTATTTACAAACATTTCAGGACACTGCAAGTGTTCTTAGAACGCATTCAACTTGCAAGAGAACAATACGGACAGCGTCCTCAGAACACCCCCATTTTTTTATTTGCAAACATTTCAGGACACCGCAAGTGTTCTTAGAACACATTCAACTTGCCAGCGAACAATACGGACAGCGTCTTTAGGACACCACCTACGAACATTTCAGGACACCCCAAGTGTTCTTAGAACACATTCAACTTGCCATCGAACAATACGGACAGTGTCCTCAGGACACCCCTATTTTGTTTATTTATGAACATTTCAGGACACCACGAGTGTTCTTAGAACACATTCAAATTGCCAGAGAACAATACGGACAGCGTCCTCAGGACAGCCCCATTTTGTTTATTTGCAAACATTTCATTGAACAATACGGACAGTGTCCTCAGGACACCCCCATTTTGTTTATTTATGAACATTTCAGGACACCACGAGTGTTCTTAGTACACATTCAACTTGCCAGAGAACAATACGGACAGCGTCCTCAGGACACCCCATTTTGTTTATTTACGGACATTTCAGAACACCGCGAGTGTTCTTAGAACACATTCAACTTGCCAGAGAACAATACAGACAGCGTCTTCAGGACACCCCCTACGAACATTTCAGGACACTGCGAGTGTTCTTAGAACACTTTCAACTTGACAACGAACAATACGGACAGCGTCCTCATGACACCCCCATTTTGGTTATTTACGAACATTTCAGGACACCAAAAGTGTTCCTATAACACATTCAACTTCCCATCGAACAATACGGACAGCGTCCTCAGGACACCCCCATTTTGTTTATTTACGAACATTTCAGGACACGACGAGCGTTCTTAGAACACATTCAACTTGCCAGAGAACAATACGGACAGCGTCCAGCGTCCTCAGGACACCCCCTATGAACATTTCAGGACACCGCAAGTGTTCTTAGAATACTTTAAACTTGACAACGAACAAAACGGACAGCGTCCTCAGAACACCCCCATTTTTTCATTTGCGAACATTTCAGGACACTGCGAGTGTTCTTAGAACACATTCAACTTGCCAGCGAACAATACGGACAGCGTCTTCAGGACACTCCCTACGAACATTTCAGCTACCGCAAGTGTTCTTAGAAAACTTTCAACTTGACAATGAACAATACGGACAGCGTCCTCAGGACACCCCCATTTTGTTTATTTACAAACATTTCAGGACACCACGAGTGTTCTTAGAACACATTCATATTGCCAGAGAACAATACGGACAGCGTCCTCAGGAAACCCCCATTTTGTTTATTTGCGAACATTTCAGGACACCATGAGTGTTCTTAGAACACATTCAACTTGCCATCGAACAATACGGAGAGCGTCCTCAGGACACCCCCATTTTGTTTATTTACGAACATTTCAGGACACCACGAGTGTTCTTAGAAAACATTCAACTTGCCAGAGAACAATACGGGCAGCGTCCTCCGGACACCCCCATTTTGTTTATTTACAAACATTTCAGAACACCGCGAGTGTTCTTAGAACACATTCAACTTCCCATCAAACAATACAGACAGTGTCCTCAGGACACCCCCATTTTGTTAATTTACAAACATTTCAGGAGAACACTCTTGCCAGAGAACAATACTGACAGCGTCTTCAGGACACCCCCTACGAACTTTTCAGGACACCGCGAGTGTTCTTATAACACTTTAAACTTGACAATGAATAAAACGGACAGCGTCCTCAGAACACCCCCATTTTGTTTATTTACGAACATTTCAGGACACCACAAGTGTTCTTAGAACACATTCAACTTGCAAGAGAACAATACGGACAGTGTCCTCAGAACACCCCCATTTTTTTATTTGCGAACATTTCAGGACACCACAAGTATTCTTAGAACACATTCAACTTGCCAGCGAACAATACGGACAGTATCTTCAGGACACCCCCTACGAACATTTCAGGACACCGCAAGTGTTCTTAGAACACTTTCAACTTGACAACGAACAATACGGACAGCGTCCTCAGGACACCCCCATTTTGTTTATTTGCGAACATTTCAGAACACCGCGAGTGTTCTTAGAACACATTCAACTTGCCATCGAACAATACAGACAGTGTCCTCAGGACACCCCCATTTTGTTTATTTGCGAACATTTCAGGACACCGCGAGTGTTCTTAGAACACATTTAACTTGCCATCGAACAATACGGACAGCGTCCTCAGGACACCCCCATTTTGTTTATTTACGAACATTTCAGGACACCACAAGTGTTCTTAGAACACATTCAACTTGCCAGAGAACAATAAGGACAGCGTCCTCAGGACACCCGCATTTTGTTTATTTACAAACATTTCAGAACACCGCGAGTGTTCTTAGAACACATTCAACTTTCCATCGAACAATACCGACAGCATCCTCAGGACACCCCCTACGAAAATTTCAGGACACCACAAGTGTTCTTAGAACACTCTAAACTTTACAACTAGCAATACAGACAGCGTCCTGAGAACACCCCCATTTTGTTTTTTTACGAACATTTCACGACACCAAAAGTGTTCTTAGAACACATTCAACTTACCAGAGAGCAATACTGAAAGCGTCCTCAGGACAACCCCATTTTGTTTATTTACAAACATTTCAGTACACCGCGAGTGTTCTTAGAACAGTTTCAGCTTGCTGTCAGTAAAGGATAAAAGAGGGAGACAGACATGTGATGTCATCAGTGATGTCATCAATGACATTTGTGATGTCATCTTTGATGTCGTGGGTGTTATTCTTAGCAGTGCACAGTGGTGGCGCGAGTTATGGTTGCTTAGCTTACCATAACTGGCGAATTTCAGGGGTTTTTCGGTTTTACATGGAACAATAACATCCCTTTAACAAAGTTTTTTCACTGAATTTCATAGGTTTTTAGTAGCGCAACTTAACCACAAGGTCGCTTTAACAAAGTGTTTTCACTGAATTTCATAGGTTTTTAGTAGCGCAACTTAACCATAACGTCCCTTTAACAACGTTTTTTCACTGAATTTCGAGGTTTTTAGCAGCGCAACTTAACAATAATAACCCTGACTTTATGTACATGTAATATGGAACATACTGAACTCCCTCTACTGAATTTGATGTCAGTGAACTCTTTTAATGTCTGCGGACATGTTCAGACAACAGCACCACTACCCAAAAAGTCTGGGGGCGTATGTTTGATTGTTATGTCATAACATATGAACATTTTACAAATTCACAAACCAGCACACATACACATTATATTTAGTAATAAATAAGAAGTTTAACCCATATATATATATATATAACACACCAACCATTCATTTAAATACAATATTTTCTAAAATGGAATATACCAAAAGAAGAAAGATAGGCTTCCAACATGATTACCTCACAGAAACTCCACAACTAATAACAACAGCAGATCTACAGACCACTCAGAACACACCTTACCTGAAATAGTAAGTGTACTGCATTGTATTCATATATTTATAAACTTTCTGTATTAGATACAAAAAGAATGATATTATGTTTTATTTTCTCACAGAAATGTCTAGTACTCTGGAGTGGCTAGAGGAGCATTTCCCACGTGAGGAAATGTCAGAAGATAGTGGATCTAATTGTAGACACTTTACTATATAAACCAATTAATTAATATTATTTTATATACATTTAACATATATTTTTTTCTTTGCACAGACCATACAAAGATTGAAAATACTAATGAAAAAGCTGTATTGGATAATACTCTTCAGCACATAGAAGAAAACATTGACCTACTCTTGGAAAATTTTAATAATTTGAAAAACTTTGTGGAGGATCACTTCAAACAAACAACTACATACCATTGTCCCACATGTACCTGTCCCCCCTCACCATATCCCAGTCAATTATCCCCAAACCCTCTCAATGAACCAAAACGTTTTGATGAGACTTCCATTCCTTCTTCACCTCATATAAATCCTATTGAAACCCCTAATTCTCCTTTTTTTGTTTCAGCTTGTGCCTCACCTTCTCTGGTATAAATGTAACATATATGTAAAATAAAGTCAAATTATTATATTGTGTCCTAATTCTTTTTTTTTTAATTTTTTTTTTTTAAAGCAATTCAGGTGTCCGCGGACAGCGCGGGTGTCCGGAATGTCCGTAAAGAAATGAAAATGGAGGTGTCCTAAGAACACTATATCTGTCCGTACTGTTCGCTAGCAAGTTAAAAGTGTTCTAAGAACACACGCTGTGTCCTGAAATGTTCGTCAATGGACGAAATGTGGGTGCCCTGACGACGCTGTCCGTATTGTTCGCTGGCAAGATGAAAATGTTCTTGGAACATATTATGTGTCCTGGGATGTTCGTAAATAAACAAATGGGGGTGTCCTGAGGACGCTATGCCTGTCCGTATTGCTCGCACGCAAGTTGAAATTGTTCAAAGAACACAGGCTGTGTCCTAAAATGTTCGTAAAGAAACAAAATGGGAGTGTCCTTAGGACGCTCTGCCTGTCTGTATTGTTCACTGGCAAGTTGAAACTGTTCTAAGAACACACCCGAAATGCTCAACACCTTCTATAAAATGGATGCTGTAATTCCAAAAAAGGTTGCAATGCATTTGGTACATTTCTCAAAAAAATCTTATTGCCAGCATAAGTAAGATGGACTCCATCTCTGCGAAAAATGTATGTACTAAGAAACAAACAGCCTTATTGACATTGTGCCTTGCTTTCTCCATTTGTGGACCAAATGAAGAAGAACGAAGCCACATTTGTCTCAGCGCAAACCGTGAAAAAATTACTTGAGGATTTGGAAACATGTCCATGACCTTCCCAAGTCCTTCTTTCATTGCAAAATGCAAACAAATTCCAGACACACGTCCTAAACTGTTCCCTCCACAATGAATTATAATTATGTCTAGATGTTGCTCTGGCCATATGGCCATGCTCCCAAGACTCTATGCCCTGCCCACAACCACCACAGCATATCACACCCATAGTGGCTTATAACTTTGTTGCTTATAAATTTGTTCTTCGATCCCAAAGTTATTAACCACTATGGGTGTGATATGCTGCTGTAGTTGTGGCCAGGGCATAGAGTCTTGGGTGCATGGCCATATGGCTATGCACCATCGCAGCATATCACATCCATAGAATCAAACATTTCAACTATGCCATATGGACACTTGTCCTTAGAACAGTTTCAACTTGCCTACGAACAGTACAGACAGATATAGCGTCCTAAATACACATTTCATTTATTTACGAACATCCCAGGACACATAATGTGTTCTAAGAACACTTTGAACATGCTTGCGAACATGTGTTCTTAGAACAATTTGAAATTGCTTGCAAACAGAACGGACAGGCATACTGTCCTCAGGACACCCCCATTTTATTTATTGATGAACATCCCAGGACACATGATGTGTTCTTAGAACACTTTCAGCTTGCTTGCGAATAATACGGACAGGAGTAGTGTCCTCAGAACATCCCCATTTCGTTTATTTAGAACATTTTAGAACATCTGCGTTGTCCGCAGACCAATCGAACACAACAGGGGGTCTACCACCTAAATAAATAAAACATTTAACACATTTCTTACTCCCCCACACTTCCCAACACTTTCACTCAACAACACACTGTAATAAATAGTATTTTTCAACAAAGTTTCACCGCGCTGTCCGCGGACGTCAGCGAATCCAAGATGGCGGGCGTTCCCGAAAATCTGACGCGTTTCACGCTCTTCACCGTCCAATCACCGTCCAATCAATGACCATGTTGCATGTCCGCGGACAGGACGCAAGCCGATTGGCCAATTAGGACACCGACAGCGGACCAAACAGGTAAGTGTGTCCACGGACCGAGCATAGATATCACTAATTTTTTGTGACCTACTTTTTGGTCATTTAAAAAAAACTACTGGACAGATTTTCACCAAATTTGCAAAAGCATGCTTTTGGGACCAAGCCGCTGCTCCTGGTCCAGATTTGGTGAAAATCCGTCCAGCCGTTTGGGCTGTAGGCGTGAGCAAAGTTTTTTCCCCTGACTTCATTGTGGACCTTCCGGACAGTGCCACATGACCATATGCTAAAGTGTGGAATGATGACGTGTCCGAGGACCCGTCCGCACTTCACGATAAGATCCGTGCTTCACGGACATTTCGGAACTGCATTTTCTACTGATCTAGGAACTTTCAACTTCAAAATTTCCCATGCACAGCTCCGACACCTATTACTACTCATTATCCATTAACAATCTAATACACAGTACATACCTTTAGCAAAGCTGCTATTTATCTTAAAATGGCATCAGCTAATGCCATCCCTCCTCCCCAAGAGCCACCACCACTGCTGTAATCAAGGATCATGGGAAGCACTATCCCCTACCTTAGAAATAACACACGCGCAACATTTTCCCCTCTCCACCTACCCCTCCATATTAGTGTTTGGTGGCTCTTCCCTCATTTCCTCCCCACCTTTCGTTCTTAGCTCTCCTTCCAAAAAAATAAATACATCCAAAACAACAAAAGAAATGTTCCTTTAGGAACCACCTTTCACAGTTAAAAAATAGAACTACAAAAAAAACCTATAGACTCCATCTACATTATATTTCTCAGTAAAGTACATAGACTCAATAAGATTTTCCAACATTTCAATTTGCATTTTGTGTTATGCTAATGGGGATATCGTGGCATTCAATCCCCGTTCCAGGGACTGGAACGGTGGATACCGGCCCGGCAGTCCAAGTTATTAGCCCATGTGAAGCAACGGTGGATAACAAGGTCTCTGGACCATTATCCCCCCATTCCAGCCACTGTAATGGGGGATGAAGACCATTAGCACCCTAGGTTCCCAAAGCTGCTTCCCGGTGTAGGAAGGAAAATTCTTTTCCAAGATGGCCACTGTGGAAATGGAAGGCGGGGTTCCATACAAGGCCCCTCTTCGCTTTCCATGGCAGCCTGTAGAAGGCGAAAAGAGAACCCAATGACCTTATTACCACAAGCACATTTTTCTTCCCTTTCAAATCTATCCCAATTTCGAATATCTTTACCACAAAGCCAGTCCCAGGTGGACAAGGCCCCTTTAACCCCATGTGTTGTCCTTTGTGGTCATGGTCAGTAACCAGATTGTCCAGATCATGACCTTATTCCATGACCTGGACAATCTGGCCACTGCCCAGGGCCACAGGCTACACCTCAGTCACTAAAGATATGTCACTATTTTTTGTACCTACATTATGACACTTGCCAAAAAATAAAACACGGGCACATTTGCAAAACCATGCTTTCAGGTCCATGCCAATGTTCCTTACACAAGTTTGCTGGAAATCCACCAATGTTTTATTTTTTCAAAAGTGTCAAATGTATGCACATACAATTGTCATATAACCTAGCCCCCACTTGACAAAATCTATTCAGACTTTACAAAAACGTTTATATCTAGAGCTATAATCTTTTTGCAAACCTTTGCGTAAATTTGTCAAATGGCACCCCATATATAAGCCTTTACAATATTTTGGGACTCCCCCTCTTATTTTGCCCCCTCTTCACAGAATCCCACCAAACTTCGGAAAAACATTTATATATAGATCTATTATCAGTTTGCCAATTAAGTGTAGATTCATCAAATGGCACTTCATGTATAAGCCTTTACATTATTTTGGGACCCCACCCTCTAATTTTGCCCCCTCTTGACAGAATCACACCAAAATTTGCAAACTCATTCAGAATCAGGCCAGCAAAATTTCATGCAGTTTTAGTGAGTGGTGCCAAAGTTATATGCCAATTCGAAAACTTCCCCCAAACATCTGAGGTGTCCGCGACCTTCTCAGGACTGTTCGCGGACTTTCATGGCAAAAGACACCTGTTTTTTTGCTTCTTGCAGCCATATCCCATCCCAACCTCATCACGCCTCACCTCCCCAGAGTTAATTTGTTAAGTTTGATAAGTGCAATGTTGATTTTTTTTATATGTTTTTACCGCGATGTCGGCGGACACCGGCTGCTATCAGCGAATCAAAGATGGTGGTCGCTTCCAAAAATCTGACGCACTTCACGCTTTTCACCATCCAATCAGTGGACATGTCCGATGTCCGGGTACGCCAAGTTGCCCTCTAAACCAAACGGAGTCCTGTCCGTGGACCGAACAGGGAAGTGTGTCCGCGGAGCGGACATAAATATCTGTCATGACCACTGTGAGGGGGCACAAGTTGTGCCACAAGCAGGCTCCCACCAGAAGCCTGGGGGCCTTAAAAGCACTGCAAAAGGGCTCCTGGAGCCAGTCCTGGCACCTTTGGCACCATGCTCATATGTAGGAAGGAAAGGCTGTTCAAAGTAGGTCCCATTTATGTACATGGACCTGTAAATCCAACATGGAAGCACCCACACAGTCTAGTTCTAAGAACCAAGCCATGGGGTCTAGTGTTTTGGGTGTGGCATGCCTGGAACTACTTTCCCTTGTACTACTTTACCTGGGCTATATAAACCACACCCTGACTGCAGAACACCCTTTGTGTTATTCTGCAACCAGCAGAGTGACGCTCACCGTGTCCAGCTCCTGGTCTTCAGCATCTTCCTGTAATCCGGCAAGAACAAGAGCAAGATTATTCTGTTTTACCTGAGAAAACACCATCCAGCACTCAGCATCTCAACTGGGCTGCAATCTGTGGAAACCGAGAGAAGAAGAAACATCACTCACCTGTGAGTACTAGCTTAAGGACTTTCGGGGAACCACTACCACAGCTGATGTTCGAACATTGCAACCTGCAATAACCAGAAAGGGAAAAACAATATTAGAACGCGCGCTTCCAAAGCCTCGAATTCCACAAGTCTTACCTGAAATCCATCGCGCTACGCCACGCTTCCATCCAGAGAACCACAGCAACATCTGCAAAGGAAAAGAGACATATTCAGGTTTGCTTTCAATATTAAACAACCGCACAGCGCTGTACTTACCTTAACAGATTCCTGGGGCCTGTTTTTCATCGCGCTCTCATCCACTCGCAGCACCACAGCGGCCAGTGAGGAGAAGAAGAAGAAAACACAGGCTAGCTTTAAAAGACAATAAAGGTGCTGCGCTTCGCGCTTTCTCTTACCTAGAAAACATGCCTCTCCATCAGGCACGCAAGCATCAAGACCTTCGCACCTGAAAAGGCGAAGAAAAAGACATTAACGAATTCCCACCATAAACAGAACAAAGACTTACAATTAACAAATCTACCTGCCTACCAGCAGATTTGGGGTCAGACCTGGGCCCAAGGAAGGCGTACTGCACCAGTGAAGCAACTCGGGCAGCTCGCTAACAAACATCAAGCGCCCCTGCACAAGAAACGCAGGACGGATAGCTCACCAATAACTAAGATTCATTATTCAGCACTGGGCAACCACGCATCCAGGGTTCCAGATCTCAGAGCCTCCAGACGCCCCCGGGATATCAGGTGAGTGTAACAGAATCACTAATTTTTGGTGAGGATTCGTCCAGGGACAGCGAAGTTATAAACCGTCCAAAAAGTGCTCTTCCTATGGGTTTAGCAACTTAACCATAACTACATGGCCGCTACCACAGGCCATGTTGTATAAGAGTGAGAGAACTATAGACGATTCCACTACGCATTTTAGAAGAGCTGGACCAGAAAAGGAAAGCTTTTCCAGTGCGTTGCAGTTGAAAAGCAATTGAATTACAGAAGTGAATCAAAGAAGGACGAGGCTGGACCAGCCCCAAGAAGCCAAGTGTGCTCTAGGATGGAATGACCAGACAGTAGCTACAAATGTGTGAAAGAACAAACTCCTGTTCAGAAGACCGGTAAAAAAACAATGAAGACGTCAGAGGTTCATTAAATAGTAGTATTTTAAATACACAAGAGCTCAAAATCATGGTCTTCATTCACGTGGATGGCTGAAAATTGACAATTGTGATGAACCACACCTACGCAGGGAGACAGAGCATCCTATACTCCTCGTATTCTCCAGAGCAAGGAACATTTCCAAGGTCAAGTTCAAAGCCTTAATTGACGTGCAGACCACAAGAGGTGATGATAGATGGCATGCTAGTTGGGCAGGAAGCTATTTTCAAGACCAACCCACCAGCACCTGTAGGCCAGCCTGCGTGCTGCTGGCATATGTGGAAAAGTACTGATGGATGTAAGGCTGCCAACCAATTATACGGGGCCATGTAGTAAAGGGCCCTATAGTTTGTATAACCAATGGGACGTTGTGTAATTGATGATGTTCATAGTGACCTGTTTGAGGGGAGGGCTTAGTTTCCTCACCTGACCTTAGATACCCTATCAATCTCTTAGACAAGTATGGAACGTATACCTTGATGTTCCCTTAGACCCAATCACTTTCTCCAATAGGTTTTTGTAGTTTTTCCACGTAGAATGACATCAGCAATGATGAGTTTTTACTACATAACCCATGTTTTTTATGAAGTGCATTGAGATCATGCTGTGCGACGTCCATTGATGTCCGTTGTACTCCCTGTTTTAGACAATTGCAAATAAAGCAGCTTTGATTTGCCAACTTCCTGAGTTAGTTTGATTATTCATCTTTGAGTAGCTTCTGCATTCCCATCCATCTCAAAGTATTGCTACCTTGTCTTAAAGGGTTGGGTCAATAATCCCGGTTCACAGGCATGGCAGCTGGAGGAGGCTGGCAAGTAGATTAGGAAACAACAACATAGGGCGCACAATGAATGGTGGTCACTGTTGAGCAGGGGTGGCAGCGGTGAGAAACAAGGTGGGCAGAAATCGAAAGAGAGAGGATGCGGTAAATCAGTGAGACACGACTCAAAATCACACACACAGCATCAGGATACAGCAGGAGGAGAACCGAGCACACAAGCAGGTGACAGGAAAGGCAGGAAGGATGCAAATGCAAGGACAGTACCAAATCAAACATATTGATAGACAGTAAGGGGAACATGATGAAAGTTTGAAGAACAATGGTTATGGAGAGCATACAGTGGAGGAGCAACTAAAAACAAAACAGCATTACAGGAGGGGAAACACAGCAAGGTAGTAGGAGGCATAAGGTGGAAGAAACAGAGGAATGCAAATTAAGAGTACTGAAGCACCAGGGAAATATGTGCTCAGAACTGGTCAAACAACGAGGAAAGGCCCAAGTCCAAGAAGTGCAGAGCAACACAGTCAAGTGCCGCTGGCAAGATTACAGGTTTTGTAAGCACTGCAGCATGTGCAAAGAGAGCCAAGGACAGATTGGTGAGCAGGCAACGCAAAAGAACAAAGGACAAAGTATGGCACAGTTGGTGGAGTCGGAGGCATGCAGGCATTGTAAAGATTCATTGCCCTCTTTAATAGGGCAATAGATGCAGGCATGCCTCAAGGCGAAGGGGGTCTGCCTAGGGTAGAGTGAGTAACCAGAAAATAATAGGAGTAGTCAGCTAACGCTTACCCAAAGACAACTTTAAGAAAGGTACGCCGAGGTATCCCTGAAGACTGAGCAAGGATTAGGCACATTGGATCAAGGGACTGTTGCCGGCACTCTGGCCACAGCCGGACAGGCCAGACAGGAACAAAGGCCTTGTTGTGGGCCTTAGTGGGGAACCGGCTTCACCTGCTGGCTCTCTGGATTTGGTGCAAATAATGAATGAGTGACCAATCCTCCCGCAGAACAAAGGGAGAGGTGGAGCAGCCAAGCAAAGCCGGATTTTGAAGTAGATTGTGGTGGTCATATTGGAATTGCCTGGGGTAGTATTCCCTCATGCTACAGCCCGGCATGGCATAGCTACTACCGGCAACATGGTGGGAAAGTCATGCAAAGGGTTTGCAGGCTCTGGGCAATGGGCAAGGTGATGCTGAAGAAGTGCCCCCGGAACCCTCACCCTGCAACGTCATTCGTGTTGCTTCATGTTGCTTTATACGGCTACCAACACAACCCTCATGGCCTCTGGCCACATCCTGAGAAAACAATTGGAACACAGGGAGTATAAGTCACTCTGGCTTCGAGCGTTACCTCACCCTACATTTATTGTTGGTGAAAAGCAAACAGCTGAACCCCTCTGCAAGCTGTCATGCACTTAAAGAGATTACATCTGCTTTCTGTGACACAACTGGGCAATAAGCACTTGGCCAGTTTGCTAGCTGCCCATCTGCTTGGCTCAGTTAATCATTACTCCTCCTCCCACCCCTAACACTGCAAAACTAGATTTTCACAGTCACTTAAAATTCACCTCGCAAACTCCTATCTGCAGGGTTTAATAAATGTACAAAAAACCCATTAGATGCATATGTATACTTTCCCTGTCTATGTATCTCAGTGTGCATGCAGGTTTTAATAAATATTGGCTCTTCTTTAAAGTGGGTCCTCCACAATCAGTCGCCTTCCTCACATACGCATTGTGAAACTCCTTGCCACCCAAACTTTAAGCACTTCATCGGACACCATATCTAGATTTTGTTTCATTTTTCATTTGGCGGTTTTGGCATTTGTCTTTCTATGTGTGTGAAAATCTAATATGTATCAATCTTGAACACAAAGTAACACTTGAAGTAACACATCCCATTCACATTTAACAACACTGGATACATATAAATGTATAACATCACTGTAAAGACTGGAGGGGGTTTCTGTACATCTGCTCTATATATGGTAGAGGAGAGGGACAGAGGACCCCAGCCAAGATTCTCTATTATTGGTACGTGGTCGAGCAATCGAGGCCTAGCTTCTCAGGAGGTGATGCGGGCTGGTTATTAAGTACAGTGTAGTCCCCAAGCCCCCACAAAGGAATGTCCACACACTGTATTAGTTAAAACACAGTCTTTATATAATTAATATTCAAGGTTATGTACACTATCACAATAACTCACTTTGTGCTCAGAAAATCTACAATGGCAAATATATACAGTTCTCATTAAAGTGCATCAACTATACTCTGGTCAAATGTCACACAGATCAAGGACTAAAATTAACCAACAATAGCTATAGGAGGAAAGCAGTTGGTTAGAACAATTGGCAGAATATTGACCCCTACCAACTAGGCACAATTCTGTGTGGAGATCCCCCCACCTGGACAACCTGTAAATAAAGATCTATCGTACAAGCCCAGTCCATATATTGTTCTAAAGAGTCTTATTTCCTTCTAAAATAATTCTACAACCCCAATGACACTAGAATAGCAGAGTTCGTCATTGAGTCGTCGACGGATCCTTCTTGAGCGGCTCCCTTTAAGGCAGGAGCCACAGATCGTTGAGATCCCATGAGGAAAAAGGGGTGAACGATGACGGTGAGGTGGCAGCTTCGTTTCTAGCGGTGCTCAGCGACGACGGAGCGTTGGCGTCCTGCAAGGAAGAGGCGTGCGGGGCCCC
Source organism: Ambystoma mexicanum (assembly GCF_040938575.1). Taxonomy (NCBI): domain Eukaryota; kingdom Metazoa; phylum Chordata; class Amphibia; order Caudata; family Ambystomatidae; genus Ambystoma; species Ambystoma mexicanum. Next base: position 530,002,179 of record NC_090937.1, read on the forward strand.
TCGATGACGATAGTTCAGGACAACAAAGAGATTGTGAAGAACTGTGGCCCAGCAAGGGCGTCGAGTCATCCGGCATCCACAGGGGCCATCTTGTTTCCTATCAGGAGTCAACTGATTCCAATGGCAGGGCCTGGGTATCCCAAAATGGAGGATACTCAGAGCATCTGTCAAGTTCAGCATGGAGCTGCCACCAGCCCATACCCTGCTCTGTGGCCATACACAGGTGCCCAAAAATATACACTAGGGGTACAGGGTTGCACCCCCACCCATGGGTGCCATAAGGGTATCCCATGGGTCTGTACACCAAACCAAAAGAGAGAGCTGCCCCGCCAGGAGACCCACAGGAACTCCTGTGTGGAAAACACGACAGAACACACAATAAAAAGCAGGAAAGGACAAGCATACGGAGGCCCTGTCTCGCCGATGCATTTTCAGCATCACAATCACGTCTTCTTTGCCGCACCTACAGTCACAATATGGCACATGCAACGTGAACCCCTCTTCATCATTGGGACCTTCCTGACCACCCCAATAGTACTCATATTATCTATTGCCTGCATTCTAACCTGTAATCTAGAGGTTACTGACTGATGTATGCAGAAGTCCTTCTTTTATCCCGTTGAGCTATCGCATAGGAGCATTAAGACCTGCATAGCGACTTCATCTTTCCTTTTCGTACCTCAAATACCCTTGTTACCTCAAATTGTGCATATGGTGCGGAGCTTACAGGCAGCTGCAAATAGATCCAAGGGAAGTCTGAATGGTTCTTGAACCCCCTTATTGTAGGAAAGAAAGTTTATAGAGCCCGACATCCACATTTGAAATGTTACTCTATGAATAATCTTGAACTTATCTGCTCCATTTGCTCATTATTCCGACATGCATTGTCCTTATTTTATGTCAAGCACATTACGTTTTTAAAGGGCAAACCTGAATCATATCATACAGTGTATGAAAGCATTATACTATGACTTCTGTCAGGGACATTATATTGCTAGACTTGTCTTACTCATAAAAATAGCTGCAGTTTCAGAAATGTTGACAAATGTGCACTGCCTCTATAAATGTCACATTACCTCTTGAGTCAGATTATGAGAAATAGCAAATGTGTGCGATGAAGTTAAGTCAACAATCGCTGAAATTGTCGCTTGGTTTACCTTCAGGAGATAGATTCTTTAATTGTACTGCAGGCTTTTCTTACTTCTATGCATCACCGAACTTTAGCGTTATCAAACATATTTTGGTTCAATCCTGTCACTGAATTAGACAAGTCAATGATGCTGAAAGTAGGACAGAATCTGCATATGGCTGCTATTTATTGTTTCATCTAATGAGCAAACACTGTCAAATGACACAAAGCTCAGAAGTAAGTTGTCTTGGATTTTTTCATGCCAAAGACAGACTGTTATTTCAAAGATGGGTTGAGGTATTTTTTATGATTTATCGATGACACACAGACGCAGACACAGACACACATAAATATATATATATATATATATTCAAGGAAAAACGTAATGCAACAAAACCCCTGAAATTTAGCTAAAGCCACCTTAACTTTTTCACCCCCTGTTGCACAGTCTATGACCACAATGATGGCATCACAGATAACATCAGTGATGACATCACTAATTACATGTTGCATGAGAACATTAATGAAATTACAAATCACATCACGGATGCCATCACTGGTGACAACACTAATTACATTGAATATAACTGATTACATCAATAATGGAATTAGACATAACATCATTTATGAGTTATCTCATGAAATGTTTGATTACCTTAATAACAATTTTGGCCGTGGACCCGGCCACAACAAAGGCTGGGGTCACTGGCCAGTACCAAAGATCATTGCTAGTGGTCTGTTACTGTTCAAAAATACAAATATGCATGGTTAAAAGCAATGCTTAGTAGCCCATAACTGTTTTCAAATATACAGCGGGCAACATTCAAAGCTGTAGTCAGTGACTATGGCTAAAGGCCATAGCTAGTGCCCATTAATATGTTAACATTTACAATCCTAAAAGCTCAAAACCGTAGCCACTGGCTCGTATTGTGTTGAAGACCGTGGCCACTGGCTCGTATTGTGTTGAAGACCATGGCTAGTGGCTGGTTACTTTATATAATATACAGTGGGCACAGCTGAAAGCCATAGCTAGTGGCTGGTTATTATTGTATAATACACAGTGGGAATGGCCAAAGGACACTGCTTATTTCATTTTATTATTGTAAAATATACAGTGGACATAGACAAAAGATGTACAAACTCTTCATGGTCAAAGGCCATGGCTAGTAGCCCATTTATATGTTAGAATCTATAGTGCCCACAGCCAAAGATAGTGGCCACTGGCCTGTATTTTGCTAATGTCTATTGCTAGTGTCTGACCAGTGTATATAATATACAGTGGACATGACTGAAAGCTGTAGCACTGGTAAAAGCCAACATCTATGGTTGGTAGACTGTCAGTGTTTTAACATTTGTAATGCACATGGGTGAAAGTTGTCACCACTGTCCATAACTGAAGACCATGCCTAGTACCCATTCATGTGTTAAAATATATTTGGCGATGCACACCGACCATGGCTGAAGGCCATGCTTAAGGCCAGTTATTTGTGTAATGTAATTAGTGTTGTCACCAGTGTTGGCATCAGTGATGTGATTTGTAATGTCATCGGTTTTCTCATACAACATGTAATTAGTGATAGCATCACTGATGTGATCTGTGATGTCATCATTGTGGTCATAGACTGCGCAACAGGGGGCACAAAGTTAAGGAGGCTTTAGCTGAATTTTAGGGGTTTTGTTGTATTACGTTCTGACCTTAGCTTCCCTGCAACTAAAGTTTTTTCCTTGAATTTCAAGGGTTTTGCTACAAGATATTGCTCAACTTGATTTACCTGCAACTAAAGTGTTTTCCTTGAATTTCAAGGGTTTTTCATTCTATACACAAAGTTGCATATTTTAAAATATTATTATTTGTAGCCGGAGCTACAGCATCAGCCTATGAATTGCAGGATTTGATGTGTGAACCTAACAAGAGCAACAACTGGAGTGCTTTGATTCACAACTAAAATACTGCCCCTATTAACAGTGTAACCACACAAATAAAACAAATGGGAGATTTGAATTACTGAAACTGCATAAAATAAATTACAATAGATATTGCAATATATTTTTGCAGTCTGTGTTCAATTTTATCTATTTTTGTAACTTAAAAGGCAAACATTAAAAGGGCACTTCTCTTGACTACACTTTCAAGACAACAGGCTTCATTACAAATTTGCCAGTCTGGAAACAAGGATGCCAGTAAGCTCACTGGCACCCTTGATTCTGGACCGGCAAACTACGAGTCTGCCTGCCGGAGCGTCTGTGTTCGACAGGTCTGACCCTGCCGGGCACAGAGACCACCTTAGGCAGACTGGTAACAGAAGCACTTGCACCGTTGGTAACGGTGCCGGAGCTTCTGATTCCCCACTCCCATAGAGTCCAACTGTCAGCAGTGATTTCCATCCCATTTGCTTTCTTTCTCGGTGGCGATGGATTCGGAACTCAAATAATAACGTCCTCACTGCTGGTACTCTCATGGTCGGACATGTTGAAAATGTCCAACCAGGAAGAAATATGTAAAACAATAAAAATGACAACATGAAAATGACAATGCCACACAACATAAAAAAGGGAACATTAGAAGGGCTACGTCTTACTGTTTTCTTGCACAATGTTAGACATATTCAAATGTCCAACTGGTGACGAAAAAATAAAATAACAACAACTACAACTCTAAAAAGACAATGTCACAATAAATGAATCCTCCCTTTGAACCTCTCTAGCATTTCCAATGACTTTTCAAATACAGTGTGCCAGTGCTACCAGTGTATGAAAACAAAACTCAAGCTGTTGCTAACAGCACCTTTAGCAGGGGGAGGTTCATTATGCACAACCACAGCTCATACCTACAGTAAAAATAAAAGACCACATATAAGTAAATAAAGACTGCAGCCCAGTATGTGTCAGACCATCTCGTCCAATTTCCAATACACATCATCAACATCATCCCAGGACACTTGCACCAGATAATTCATCATAATTCATGTTTGCATTTTTTGTGACAGAACATTAAAAAAGCCACACCTTCATGTTTCTAACTCAATGTAATTTTACTGTTCATAATTTATCTTAAATGTTCAGTATCCTTTTTAATTGATTGTACTTCTTTTCCAACATTACCTAATAGCCAATGTCATTGTTTTAATTAATCCAGGATTTGTTTTGTGAGTAGTTGTTGTAGTGCTTCTTTTTTCATTCTTTGCCTTACTCCAATAACTTCTTCACCTGTTTGAAAATATTTCAAATATTTTAAACAATTGACGATATAATACACTTTAAAAATAATTGTGTTGGTTGTATGAATAATTTGTAGTATATAAACAATCTATATGTGTTTGGTGACTAATATTTCTTTCTTAAAATATCATTGTTAGACTTATTTTACATATACATAACAGTGATGTGTAGTTTTAGGAGATTGTGCTATTTTTAGGATACACGTATTCTTGAATTAGATATTTGAAACATGCAGCCCATTTTTTGAAAGAGAGAATTTGTATTGTTCAGAACACTTAGACATTACCAGACAGAGAAACTGGAACATGTAAAGTAGATACTACTGTCAAAATCAAGGGTTCATTAAGTATTGGTGGCATTGTACTGGGGTAATCACCTACTCGACTTGCAGCCTATTTTCATAAACATAACACATGAGCACCAAGCATTTTATTTTTTGTAGTGCTCATGCCATTTCCAATACGCATCATCCACATCATTTCATGTCCTTGCCAATGCTCCTTACATGGGTTAGCTGGAAATCCGCCCATGTTTTTTTTTTTCAAAACTGTCAAAATGTACATGCATACAATAGTCATATGACTTAGCCACCACTTCTCAAAATCCATTCATACTTTGCACAAACATTCAAGGTTGGGTCTATAATCTTTCTGAAAACTTTTCTCCACATTCTTCAAACGGCTAAAAAGTTATAAACCGTTTAACAATGTTGAGACTCCCTCTAATTTTACCTGCTCTTCACAAAATCCACTTTGAGCCCCAATCATTTTATTTTTTGTAGTGCTCATGCAATTTCCAATATGCATAATCCACATCATTTCCGGAAACTTGCACCACATAAGTGCACCGCATAATTGATCATAATTAATGTTCCCAAACTTTAAAACCGAACATTAGATGGTGACCCCTCATCACATACATAAAAGAACTATAAAGCTCCTTTAAGAAACATTATTTGCAACACATACTTATGTCTGTGTTTTCAACAGTGCATCCTATAGATGGAAGTCATCATTCAATTGCCTATGCCATAAGGTTCCACCATGACCCCATCCAAACCAAACAACCCCCATTATTCACTGCACCTACCCTACATTCTAGTTCAGTGTCCACTATTCCATAATAATGTAACCAATGGTCATTGCTCATTGCTCATAGCTTGTAACCATTCCCCAATAAGCAATTCAGACTACACATTTGTGTTTGCCAAGGTTCAGGTCGACTACCCAGACACCAAATGTATATCACTAGTTTTTCTACTTACATTCGTACACTTTGGAAAAAATAAAACTCAAAACATATTTCCAAAAAACATGCCTGCAGGTCCTTGCTGTAATCTAATCCACCAATTCAGGCTGTAAACACAAGCTAAATATGTTTCCCCATTCAAACCTATCGCGTCTTCCATGTTGCCTGCCACAATAAGCAAATTACAGTAAACATTTCTCCTTGTGATGCTGACACCCACACCCATTGTCTAGTCACCAGAGTTATATCACAGTGTTGTATATTTACTATTTATACTTAAAAAAAACACAGGCCATATTTGCAAAACCATGCTTTCCAGTTCTTGCTGACCCCTTTCGTACTTATTTGCTGAAATCCCATCCAGCACTTCAACTTGTACCCACGAGCCCATTAATTTTTCCCTTTCAAACCTATCCCAATTTAAAAATAAACTTGCCATATAGCCGGCATGTGCACATGGCTACTTTAACCCAATCGGTCATCCCTCGTGGCCATGGCCATTATCCAGATTGTGCGGGTCAAGACGTTTTTGCCATGAATGAGATAATCTGGCCACTGCCCATGGCCATAAGCTATACTTCAATCACGACAGATATATCCCTATTTTTAGAACCTACATATGCCACTTATAATTAATCATGCAATAAGTTCCTTGCCAATGCTCCTTACACGACTTTGTTGAAAATCCACCCATTTTTTATTTGTTCAAAACTGTCAAAATGTACGTCCATACAATAGTCACATGACATAGCCCCCACTTCACAAAATCCATTAAGACTTTGCAAAAACTTTCAAGGTTGGGTCTATAATCTTTCTGAAAACGTTTGTCCAAATGTGTAAAATGGCAGAAAGTTATAAACCATTTAAAAATATTGAGACTCCCTCTAATTTCACAAAATCCCCCCAAACTTTGCAAAAAACGTTTATATCTAGATCTAAAATCTTTCTGAAATCTTTACTGCAGATTTGTCAAATGGCACCACATTTATAAGCCTTTACAATATTTTGGGACCCACCCTCTCGACAAAATAGCACCACACCTTGCAAAACCATTCAGAATCAGGTCTAGAATGAAATTTCTGAATTTCATGCAGTTTCATTGTGTGGCTCCAAAGTTGCAAGCCATCCAAAAACTGTTTTTCACCAACTCTGTAATACACACAAAAGCATAGATGCCCCTGAACATCTAAGATGTTCGTGGACATCACAGGACTTTCCAGAACGGTGTGCCCAGTAAACTGCCATTGACAGCTGCCAGTATTTCTGTAGAAGATAACAGTACAGCAACAAGAACATTAAAACAAAAACAGTGTTTCCTATTTAAAACTGTTGTCCAACATTTTACAACCTCTAATTTCTGTACTAAAATAGCATTTCCTAAAACATACTGCATTTTACACTTTAGGAGTTTGCATAGCAATAAGCCCAAAGCCAAGGGGGCATTCTTGCATCCAATTCTGTCCCAAAGTCTTTATTGAAGCCCTCACAGTAGTCAGAACCTTTAACTATGGGCACACTAAATATCACGCAACACCAGCAACAATAAAATTATCTTTTCAAAACAAACACATTTTTATATCACCCCAAAAATCACTTTAACACACACCATAAGTGATTAAAAAAGCATTGTAAATAAAATCACATTCCTACTGCTCTGTGATAAATCTTTTATTTTGAAAACAACAAGCATACTTCTTGATTTTATATTATGCACCTCACTAAAATTCAATGTCTTTTCTAATAAACAACTTTCAATATTTATTCACACCCATTGTCTACTTATACAGCAGCAGCACTTCATTGTAACACATACTGAAAAAAACAAAGAAAACCACAGAGCCCATTATGAACATATTATCAAATCAAACTTTCTACACAACAATCACCAACAACTGATTAATGCCTATCATATTTTATCAGAGATAACATGAATTACACAGTCTCAGTTCAACAGTGAAAATTAGAAAGGTAGACAAAAAGGGAAGTTTTATACTTTCTAAAATCAAAACCACAAAAAGAGGACTATATTATAAGAACACAAATAAAATGGCCAACATGTTCACTGGAACCTATCACAATGAAGTATACATGAACACATTTAACACTACCCAATTCAAAACACCAAAACACATACAAACCCTGCTCAGCATCAAAAGTAGCTGTGGATATTGAACACGGCTACAAAGCTGACTTGTTACCGCGGGTACACATACATTTTTCTGCAAGCCCCAAATCAAACTAAATTGGCCTTAAAACCTTCAAATCAAATAAGTGAACAACCAAGTACATGTAATAACATACATAAATACACATCTGTACTGTATCATCCACATAAAAGTATGATTATTGCACAGAAAATGTATATTTATAGATGTGGCTTTAAATATACACACGGCTCCAGTCACAACGAATGAAATGCAGAGTAGTTTTGATGTGCCTTGCATGTGCTTTTTTATAGACATGGCTATAAAAGAGCCCCTCTTAGCCATCTGTTGATAGCCGCGGCTCATACCCTCAACCATTAATGTCTATGGCAATTGTTTTTTGTTGTTCTTGTTTATAAGCTTCTTCATTGAAATATGGTTCTGTACTGCTTCTGTGAATCCATTCACCATCACAGAAGTTTGAAAAGGTCTCTACATTGACAATGTGCATGTTTAGAATTACTTTTTGTAATATATTGATTAATTCAGTTAGTGGCTTTATTCTGTTTAAAATCAATATAAACAATGTTCTCTATAGTAGAAAAGTGTTGTCAATTAGTGTTTCCAGGATTAGTCTCCTGCTGTAGTTTTTATGTGTATATCGTGACTTTTCAACTGTTGTTATAAGATTGTGAAGAACTCTATGGTGGAACATTTTTTGTAACATACATTTTTGGGATTGCTTTACCGTGAATATTTTAACACTGGTAGATACAGTGTTAGGTCTGTTAGTAGGTCTGCATTTCTTTGTACATATTTTGTTTTACTTTTTGTTTTTGCAAGAGGGTCCTTAACTGTTTTAGTCATGGCTGGTTTAGTTTTGTTCAGTGAGGTTACTAGCTGTTTTGTTCGAATGTTTTCTATAAATGGTTTTAGAGTTGGATGACTATATGATTTGGTTGTATTCTTATCTGCTCTATTTTTTCTTTATTTTCTACAGATTTGCTTGTTAGTAGGCATGGTGTTGTGTCTGTTGGTAAAAGAAAATTTGGATTTCAAAGTTGTGCAATGTATATGCATCTATTTTGAATGAGTGCCTGGGTGTGATTGGAGAGCTTAATGCAGTGCTGTTTATTGTGAGGTGTCATATTAGGTGTGGTGGTAAGGTTGCAAGAGTAACAGTCTGCAGAGGTGTGATGGCATTGGATTAATGAGTAAGGGAGTTGTGGTGTGATAGAATGTGTCTGGACATTGTGCTGTTTTCAGCAAAAGAGTGGGTGATGCAATGTTTGTGTTTAGATGGGAATAGGAAGAGTTTGAAAATTGCAATACAATGGGTTAGAGTGAAAGAAATGTTGGTTCGAAAAGATTAGTCTAAGGTAATGTATAAAGGAACTATACTGCTGTAATTACATAAATATACATGGCACATTAATGTCCTTAATTTGTAGTATGTGAGGGCATTATTTTTTCTTCTGTTTCTTGTATTCAGCAATGTGATTCTTTCATGTAATTGTAAAAGCAAATTAGTGGGCATATGTGGTAATGGTCTAGTGCTTTTAGTATGCAAGGTTGTTATTTATGAAGGTAGGAGTTTTGGGAAAAAGAGTTGAAGAAATTGCTGGACATTTAATGTGCATGTGCATATATTGAAGCTCTGTGTGCAATATTTGGTAAAAGAGAAGAAAAGTTCATAGGAATGATTTGCAGTACACTTTTGGAAGTTTAATATGTTAGGAGTATATGCATGCTTGCTAACATGATGCATTCTAATATTTAGGTGTTTATGTAGTCCTAGATTGTTTGTTTGCATCTGGAACATGTAGTTGGTAGTAGGTTGGAATACAAGTCCCAGACTGTAGAGAAATTAGGACTGCATAAGCAGCTAAAGATTGCACTGGGGTGTATTAAGAAGTATACATTCACTTTCAATATATTAAACTGACACACACTGAGTGGCAATTAAAATGATTTACACATCTATTGTATCTACTTTTACTTTCTTTTATGTAAAAGTGACACAGTGCAGCTATAAATGGAGATATGCATTTTTAACTTTCATTCAAATGCTTCTTGAAAGAAATATTTTGAAATGCACAGAATTGCATATGTGTATTTGATATACATGTTACAGTTTCGAGTATTCAAGTCCACTGGACTTGTAGTTTGAGTTTTATAATCGGAGAAGTGGAATTGGCAGTGTTAGAATGCAAAGGGAAAAATGAAGACTTGATAAGCACCTACAGATTGGAATGGGTGATGTGGGGATGGATGCATGTTCTGCCAACATATTAAACTGATGCAGACTAGGGGGTAATTCATGGAATCAAGTGCAGAACTGGCGCATGTGGCTGGCGCACAGAGGGAGCATGCGCCAGCTTGCACCAGCCGCTTGCGCCAAAACCCATTTTGACGCACATCATATTCATGTATTTAAACATCCATAACTAGCCGTGGTGCAGCGTGGCGCAGCGACACTGCAGCAGTGCCAGTCACGCCGCCAAACCAGCCCTGTGCACCAAAAACGTCTGCACAAATCCCCTACAGGGCGCAAAGGCCAGTGGACCAGCATACAGCCCCCCAACAATGAAATTGCGCTAAAAACACCCACTCAGCCCTCACGCGACAACCCAATCGTGTGTAAAACTCCTCAAGCACCCCCGGAATACACGTACCCCGCTCGGGCCAGGCCAACCGTGTGTAAAACTCTCCACGCACCCCTCTGTATACGCGTACCTTGCTCGCACAAGGCCAATCGCATGTAAAACTCCCTGCGCACCCCTTTGAATACGCGTACCCCACTCACGCCAGGCCAATTGCGTGTAAAACTCCCAGCACACCCCTCTGAATATGTGTACCCCGCTTGCGCCGGGCAAATTGCATGGAAAAACTCCCCCCTGTGGTGTGGGCTGCCTGTGGGGCATGGTCAGGGTGGATGGGCTGCCTGTGGGGCATGGGGAGGGTATATGGGCTGCTTGCGGGGCATGGGGAGGGTGGATGGGCTGTCTTCGGGGCATGTCCAGGGGTGATGGGCAGCCTGTGGGGCATGGTCAGGGTGGATGAGCTGCCTGCGGGAAATGGGGAGGGTGGTGGGCTGTCTGCAGGGCATGTACAGGGGTGATGGGCTGCCTGTGGGGCATGGTCAGGTTGGATGGGCTGTCTGCGGGGCATGGGGAGGGTGGATGGGCTGCCTGCAGGGCATGGTCAGGGTGGATGGGCTGTCTGTGGGACATGTCCAGGGTTGAAGGGGGCTCCACTGTGGTGTGGGCTGCATGCAGGAGGTGCATGTGGCTCCTCACCACACGTGTGTGTGAATATGGGGGTACGCGAGTTCCGAGAGGTGTGTGGGGAGTTTCACATGCGATTGGGCTGGAGTGAGCGTGGTGTGCATATTCTGCGCAGGGAGTTTCACATGCGATTGGGCTTGCCCGAGCAGGGTACCCATATTCCGAGGGGTGCGCAGGGAGTTTTACATGCGATTGGCTTGGGTCGAGTGAGGTACATGTATTCAGAGGTGTGCGCGGGGTGCATGACACATGATTGGCCAGGCACGAGCGGTGTACGCGTATTACGGGGGTGTGCAAGGAGTGTGACATGCGATTTGGCAGTGTGCTCCTCCCGGGTGTGCCCCTCCCCCCTCTACATGCTCCGCAGGAAGCCCACACCACAGGGGACACCCCTACAACCCCTGGCCATGCCCCGCAGACAGCCCATCCACCCTGACCATGCCCTGCAGGCAGCCCACATGGCACCATGCACTTGGGGGCCCCAACACATGTCCCCCCCAACCCCACCCCCAGTGACAGCAACCTGCCAGCAGGCCCCGACTCATTTCCCCCCACCCCCAGTGATGGCAACCTGCCAGCAGGCACCGACTCACGTCCCCCCACCCCCACCAGTGACGGCAACCTGCAAGCAGGCCCCGACACATGTCCCCCTACCCCCATTGACAGCAAACAGGCAGCATGCCCCTGCACATGTCCCCACCACCCCACCCCATTTACGGAAACCTGCCAGCAGGCCCCGACAAATGTCCCCCCAAACACCACATCATAACAATACAGACCCATGGCCCTAATGCCAACCCAAACCCCCCCGCACCCCAGTGAAAACAAGCAATCATCCACTGCACCCACTCCCTACTAAATTACCCATGCCATGAGAGTCTGAAAAGAACCAGCATGCCCATGAATAAATGTCCAACAGAGCCACACAATGGCAAGACAAGACTGAGGCAATGCTCATAGAGACATGCACAAAACCAATGAGAGTAGACCACACCAATAATGAAAATATATGAAATGTATTAAAAAGAAAACAAAATGACATAATGAAAGCCACACATGCAAATTAAGAAATAATGAATGCAATACCAAAAAGAAAGTAAAATCCAATGAAAAATAAAAATCCACAACATGAAAACTGAAAAGTGGTCCATCGCCAAAGTCCATAGAAAGAAAACCAAAAATCAAAAGCATAAAAAACCATTGCTCCATGGGATGAGGTAATAAAGAAAGTATGTACATGTCTGTTACTATTTACCATGAAAGTCAGAAGGGTCCATGATCCCAAAACCTACAAAAAAGCCTATGTAAAACACAACTATATACAAAAAGTGGAGCAAAGTCTGTGTACTCCAAATCATAAAAAAACAAATGAAACCTAAATCTAAATAATTATATACAAAGGCGGCTGGCTAGTCCGACGGCTCACTTATTGATGTCCCGGGCCAGGGCATCATCGAACTCCACGTCAATGTTCTGGAGGCGGGCCTGTTCCCTTGCCTCAAGGTCTCGCAGGGATGTAGCCATGGCATCCTCCAATTCCTGTGAGTTGCCTCGAGGCACTCAGCCTGACTCAAAGCCTGGTGCATGGAGTTCTCCACCCTGACCATTGTGAGCCGTGCCCTCTCCACCCGCTGCCGCTCTGCATAGACTTTCTGGCCCAACCCCTGTAACACGGAAGAAACTCCTAATCCTGGCTCCTCCTGCCCGCCGGCCGATGCCTGCTGGTGCGGGATGATGCAGTCACAGGATCAGGGACAGGATTACACAGAGGCACCTCTGTGGTGGCCCGTGCTGCCTCCTGCCCCTGCATCTGGGCAGCACCACTCGCACCAGTGGAACCACCCCCTCCAGGCCCCATGCGTGGAGCTGATACGGCCTACTCCTCAACCACACCCCCCACCAACCTGGATGAATCTGTGCCGTCTTCCTCCATAGGCCCCTGTGGGGGCTCTGCTGCCCCTACTGCTGCCCAGGAGTCCACCTCCAACGTCCGCCTCTTAGACCTTCGTTTCGCAGCTGCATCCATGGACGCGGCACCAGAGTCCTCACTCCCGGAAGATATCAGTACCTGGGAGGAGAGCTGGGCCTTGCGTCTCCAGATGGCAGTGGTATCCCTGTCGCTGTGCTCCACAGTACCATCTCTGCCCTCTTCATCAGTCAATGCTGCAGACAGGGAGAGATAGAACACAGGCATCAGGGCACTGTACAATGGTTTGATACACACATGACAGTTGCACATGAGTGGCAGTGTCAAACTTCACAGATGGCATTACACTCCCCAACACTCATATCATTTGAACCCAAACACATGCGCCAATAAACTGGTATCATGCAACAAGCATAAGCATCCATACACACGTAACTGCATGAAAAACCAAAGGTTGGCATGATGTCACAAGCAACATGGGGAGTGCCAATCATATGCACACACGCCATCAGACAGGCATGCATCTGTACATCTCCACCACCTGTCACAGTGCAACCATTGGCAACTAAGTCACATCTGCCAATCAGGTACCCATATGTCCGGTTGACATGCATCCATGGCGTATCACAGTCGCACACATGTCAAAAACACACACGCACATGTACACCGTGGACGTACATGAAGGTGGAACCAGCATCCATGTGTCACACCCCAACCATGGCATAGTACAAGCACAGAAATCCTAACATGTATGCATCTTCACATGCAGTTGGGCATCATGCATTGGAACACATACATCATTGATGTGCATCACACATGACTGCACTCACATGCAGCACAGGCATGTCCCTGCACACACACACATCCAACCTGGGCCACGTCAGACATATGTCCAAGCTGCACACTCCTGCCACACCTCAACATGCACTGTGTGGAATGGGATAGCCCAGACACTCACCACTCGACTCCACAAGGGTCTGCCTCCCCAGGATCTGGTGGTGACGCACTGGGTTGATGCGTTCCAGGACTCTCATCTGGTCGAAGGAAAGTTGGTCCCGGTGCCCCCCTGCATCTGCTGCACGCAAGAGGCGCCGGGCTTACGTGAGGCCCAAATCTAGTTTGTCGTGGAAAGTAAAACACAAGAAGGACTTTAACAAAAAGAAATGGCGAATAAACCCAACCGGAGTCAAAAGAAAGACGATTTGGTCAAGCGGGTTTATGTTCGAGGCTAATATAATAGCCAAGAACAGTACCACGTTTATCTAATATAATTGCGGTAGAAAAGTTAGGGTAGATACCACTGCCACCAGCCAAGTCTAAATGTTAAAAGAGCGACACAATGCTCTAGGAGGTACAGATAAAAAGGGATACGAGTTAGTAGAAGATGGGGTGTACTGGATCTGTGGTAGATTGACTAAGTAAAGTTAATGGTAACTTTACCCTTTTCTGGGGGACAGTAGTCGCCTCAGAAATGGAGTCGAGGGAAGTGTCAAAGACAACCCTATGCCACAGCCCTGAAGATGCGGTGTGACACACACAAAGAAGGGGGCTACTGAAGTGGTGTACTTCAGATCCACAATCACAAAAACAGATGGAAACACATAGCAAAACACAGGTAAGAGTGGGGGGAAAGCTCTCACTCTTACCAGGTGGAAAAAAATAAACTCCAGAAGTCCAGCAAAGCTGATGGGGGACTCACTAGGTGAGGGAAATTAGCCATAAATGAGAATTCTCCCTAACACTCGCCCCCAGACTAAGGGACAGGACAATTTAATCCACTCCTGGATGGACCTTAGACCTCTAGTCGGTTACAAACATCCTAGAGAGACAATCAGCATTTTGGTGGTGACCTGCTGCTTTGTGCTCAATGGAAACAAATCCTTGCAGGCAGATTGACCATCTGAGTAACTTTGGGTTTTCCCCTTTCATTTGCATCAGCCATCTCAAGGGTTGGTGGTCAGTATAAATAGTGAAGGTAGATCCATACAAGTATGGTCTAAACCTCTTCAGTGCCCACACAATAGCAAAGCATTCTCTTTCTATTGTTGCCCACCTTGTCTCAGGATCCTTTAACTTCCTGCTGATGAAACAAATGGGGTTTTCCCTACCTTTCTCATCCAGTTGACTAAGGACTGCACCTATACCTACATTAGAAGCATCAGTTTGTACAATGAAGGGTTGGTGATAGTCAGGAGCTCTTAGGACTGGAGCATGACAAAGGGCTTTCTTTAGGCCTTCAAAGGCTTGATTGCACTCCTTATTCTACCTGACCTTTTTATAAAATTTGGGAGAGGAGATGACATTCAAGGGAGAAGCTATGGTCCCATAGTTTTCTATGAAGTTCCTATAATACCCAGTGAGACCTAGGAAGGCTCTCACTTGCGTTTGAGTTGTAGGGGTGGCCCTGTTTTGTACAGCTTTTACTTTGCTACGCAGTGGACTTATTTCACCTCCTCCTACCTCATGTCCAAGGTAGACCACTGGACTCTGACCAATTTGACGTTTGCTTGCCTTTATGGTCAGATGGGCCTGTTCAAGAGCCTGCAATACATAAACGAGGTGTTCAACATGTTCTTTCCATGTAGGGCTGAACACTGCAATGTCATCCAAGTATGCCATGCAGACGTCCTCCATCCCATTCAGAACTTGATTGACCATCCTCTGAAATGTAGCAGGTGCATTCTTTAATCCAAAAGGCATTACCTTGAATTGGTAGAGGCCAGCTGGTGTGGATAATGCAGTTTTCTCCTTTACATGGTCTGTCAGGGCTATTTGCCAATAGCCTGACATTAGGTCAAATGTGCTGAGGTACTTGGCTGCACCAGGTTTGTCCACCAGCTCATCTGTCCTAGGCAAAGGATGGGCATCAGTCGTGGTGACTGCATTTAGAGCTCTATAGTCCACGCAGAATCTCAACTCCTTGGATCCTGCCTTTGGTACAAGCACAACTGGGCTAGACCATGGGCTAGTAGAGGGTTCTATTACCCCGAGTTCAAGCATCTTGTTGACCTCATTTCTTATGTGGGATCTGACATTGTATGGCATTCTGTATTGCTTTTGACAGGCAAACAGTCACCAGTGTGTATGTCATGCTGGCCCCAAGGGGTCAAGCCTGGTGAAAGTGAGAACAGGGAGGCAAACTGATTTAACAGTAACTTGCACTCATCCTGCTGGTCAGATGTGAGACTGGAATAGAGATTAACTCCTTCCACTTCCTCATCTAAAGGTAAGCCTCTGAGGAGGTCAGGCAGAGGTTCACTCTCCTCCTCCTCCTCCTGAGCTGAAGCTAGAAGCAAAGCTCCTATGCCAGGTCTGGAGACATAAGCCTTTAAACGGTTGGTGTGAAAGACTCTGGGAGCCTCCTTAGGATTGCCTAAATTCACTTGATAATTCAACTCTCCAAGTTTACCCACAACCATAAAGGGTCCTATCCATTTGTCCTGCAAGGCCCTCTGCCTTGTGGGAACCATAACACGAACAAGCTGGTCTTGAGTAAACTCAACCATGTTAGCCTTCTGGTCATGCCAATGTTTGACCACAGCTTGATCAGCCTTCAAGTTATCACTTGCCTCTGCCATAATGTGTGACATTCTCCACGGGAGACCTATCACATGGCCAGTCACTCTGACTGGCTTGGGGGAAGGAGCACTTTCCAACCCCTCCTTAATCAGGGCCGATGGACCTTGACTGGATGGCCACAAAGAAGTTTGAAGGGACTAAATCCTACTCCCTCCTGAGGGACTTCTTCCTACTCCCTCCTGAGGGACTTCTCTATATGCAAAGAGAAGGCATGGCAGTAGAAGGTCCCACCTTCTTCTAAGGGGTTCTTCTAAAGCACCTATCATGCTTTTCATAGTTCTGTTAAACCTCTCTACCAGCCCATTGGTTTTAGGGTGATAGACAGTTGAAAACTTGTAGGCAACTCAAAGGTTTCCCACATGGTTTGCATGTAGTGGGACATAAAATGTGATCCCCTGTCAGATATCACCTCCTTAGGAAAACCTGCTCTGGTAAAAATACCAAGTAGGGCCTTAGCTACAGCCGGAGCCGTAACAGTCCTCATAGCTAGAGCTTCAGGAAACCTAGTGGCATGGTTCACAACAACCAGGATAGACCTGTTGCCTGAAGTTGTGGGAGGGTCAAGTGGACCAACAATGTCAATCCCAACCCTCTCAAAAGGAATTCCCACCACTGGGAGAGGCACTAAGGGTGCCACATTTTTGGATCCACTCTTGTCAGAGGTTTGGCAAGTGTGGCAGCTCCTGCATAACTTGTCTACTTCTGTACCCATCTTAGGCCAGTAGACGTGCAGAGATAGCCTTTCTTTGATCGTCTTAAAACTTAAGTGACCAGCCAAAGGTACCTCATGGGCTAACTGCAGAAACTGGAGTCGGTTCACTAGAGGTACTACAAGTCTTCTGTAGTCTCCAGGGGTTGACTCAGTTGGTTCACTGTAGAAGAGGCCATCTTCCCAGTGCAACTTATACTTCCCAGGTTCAGTCCCATTGAGCTGAGAAGCTGCCTGTTGGCGAAGACCTTCCAAGGTAGGACACTCTCTTTGTCCCTTTCTGAAATCTTCTCTGTTGGGTCCACCTTCTGCCAGTAAAGACTGCAGCTCAGGATGGTCAACAGGGTCAAGATCTCTCACCAAGGTAAGATCCTCTTTTAGATCTGATTCCTCAGTATCTAGTTTGACCATACAGGGTTGAACCTCACACTCAGCGTCAGCTGGTGTGGGAGTCACAGGTGTGACTTTGAACAGTCTCGGAGATGTCCTTCTGGGCACAGGAGTGCTTGCTGGTTTCTTGCTGGCAGACTTAGGTTTCCCCTTTGTCTTTTCTTGTCCTGCAATGGCAGTAAGCCCTGTGGACTTGGGGTGATAGCTTCTCTATCATGTCCCGAGGAGAGCCTCTTAAGGTTCTCTCCATTGCAGACCTTGTCTGCTCCTGCTTCCTTCTGCTGGAGGGCCTGGGGGTGCTAGACACAACTCCAAGAGTTTTAAGGTCATTACCCAACTGGACCCTGCCAGGTACTTTATTTTGCACACTTACAGGTATTCTGACAGTCATGTCATTACACTGGATGAGAGCTGGTAACTGGGGAACAATTTTCACAGGGCCTCCAGCTAACTTGGTCAAGTGTTTGGGTGCCTTAGCAACATCCGCCACTTTGAAAAAACATTCATCAACCACAGTTATGCTGGCTCCAGTGTCTCTGATGGCAGGGGTCTCCTGACCATTCACAAGAACACTATCTTTATAATACTCTTTAGTATTATCTGGGATTGAGTTATGGACATCTAAGTTCTGTTGTTCCCAAAGACCCAAGCACAATAAAGAAACACTAGCTGAGACTCTCATGGGCTCATCAGCTAGTAGCTGAAAGTTTCCACTGGTCATACGTACTTCATCCACCGGGGAGAAGGCTAAGGAGACAATGTTGATCCCTGAAGGTTAACACTTACACTTGGGATCTCTTTCACATGGCCAGGCAACCCACAAACAAAGCATTTTCCAAATGCTCTCTGGAATGGGGATTTGCCCTGGCCTCCATCTGGTGTGGAACCAGGTGGTACACTAGCCTGATTCAGTTTACCTTGTAGCTTACCGTGGTTATGTTTGGGGCCCTCTTTTGGATTGGAATTATTGGAATTCTCTTTGTTGTCTTTCTTTGGCTGATTCCCCTCATCCTTCTTCTGATTAGCCCCAGAATCCTTGTGAGTAGCCCTTATGACAACCCACAAGTCAGCAGCCTTAGCTAGCATTTTAGGATCTATCTACTTTGTAACCCTTAACCCAACCATCTACATTTTTCAAACATTCACACACCCAGGTAGCCCAAGGGGTACCATCTTGCTTTTTGAGGGTTGTAAACCTCTTCAGATACTGGGAAGGGGTCTTCCCAAACCTAGTTATTAATGCTAGTTTCACACACTCATAATCCTGCTTATCCTCCTCCTCCAACTCCATTACAGCATCACTTGCAAAAGGGGGGAGCCAAGAGAAAAGCCAAGGAATCAACTGATTCCCTGAGATGCCTTGAATCCCATGATTGTACTCAAACATTGCTAACCAATCCAAAATATCAAGTTTAGTCTCATACATACCATTCATTTAATTTGGCATACAGGGTCTCTTAGGGCTGGAAGACCTAGAGGACTCTGGGAGAGAAGCATTTTCTAGAGACAGTTTCTTCATTTCTAGTTCATGGTTCAGTTCCATTTCTCTGAGCCTCAACTCTTGATGTTTCATGGCAGTTTGTGCATCAATATGTTTCACTTCTAATTCAAGTCTCATTTTCTCAGGTGCAATAAACTCAGGAGTAAGTGCAGGACCTGTGGGGGTCCATGTGGACAGAGGTTGTGCATTCTGAGCAGGCAAGGGAGTTGCAGGGTTTCCTAGAAAGGACTCATCTACTTCTTCACAATTAACACTCTCATAATCAGAAACATCAAAATCCACATTTACTGGAGTGGTTGGTCCTTCTGACCCACTCTCCAGACTTTTTCCCATTAACTTTGCAACCAGTTCAGATTTCTTTCCTTTACCAGAGATATTCTTATCCCTACACATGGTTCTCAGAACCTCAGCAATATAGAGAAAAAGACTCTCTTCAGTGTAGTTTTCCATATTTGACATGATTTCTTAGTTAAATAGAATTAGTGGTGGTAGCCTTGTGGTTAGTTGAACCCAAGCAACATTATGTGGACCATTATCCGACCAGATGACTCTTGGTAGCCCGAATCTCGGGAAGTACTCTTTTAACATAGTCTTTGCAGTAGTCATGGCTGTAGCGTCTTTTACAGGAAAATCCTCAACCCATTTGCTAAAAGCACAGATGACGACTAACACATACTTTAGATTATTGCAACGTTCCATCTCAATAAAATCAAAATGGATGACATCAAAGGGAACAGAAGTTCGACCAAAACTACCCCTAGGAGTTGATGTGCCCTTTCCCACATTTTGCTGCAAACAAATCATACATTCCTGAACAAAACGTTCAGCTACTTTAGAGATTGTGTCATTTCCCATACTTTTTCCAACATTTTTGTGATTTTACAAGCACATATGTGTGTGGGACCATGAGCCATAAAAAACATCATCATAATGTACGCGTCAGGAAGTAGCCACTTCCCTTCAACTCTGTCCAACCAACAACCATCATCATCAAGATTCCCCAAGCCCTCAGCCATTTCTTAGACTCTTCTAACGTGGCGTCAGCTTGGATATCCCTTACTGAATTAATACCCTCATCTATAGTACAGGCATTTGTGGCTTCCCTTGAAGTATACATGTCTGAAGAGAGATCAGTGGCAGTCTGTTTGGCTATCTGATCAGCAAAAGCGTTCCCTTTTCCTACATCATCTATAATCTTCTGATGCGCTGCGCATTTCATGATAGCTAGCTGAGTAGGGAGTGCAAGCGCTGAGAGTAGCCGTACTATCAAGGAGCCATGCTGGATTTTTGTACCATGTGAAGTCAAGAACCCTCTTTCTAACCAAAGTCTCCCAAAGTTGTGAACCACCCCAAAGGCATACTGACTGTCAGTGTTTATATTTACGGTAAGCCCTTCGGAAATTTCACAAGCTCGGTTCAATGCTATAATCTCTGCGGCCTGCACGGAGTTATGCATGATTCTCTTGGTTTCCACGACCGTGCTCAATGCAGTGATTGCATAAGCAGCTGCGGATGTACCATCCGGAAGTTTGAAGCAGGAGCCATCACAAAACAGCTCCTCTTGTGGATTGTTCAAAGAAGTATCTTTTAGATCAATTCTACTCTTTGTCTCTTGTTCGGAAGTGTAAAGGCAATCATGTGACTCTTCGTCACTGCAACAAGTACCTTGCGGGAAAGGTAAGAGTTCAGCCGGATTTTGAACACAACACCTCTTAATTTGTATGTGTGGTGCAAACAAGATCAATTCATATCTCCTCAACCGTGCGGAAGTGAGGTGTTGCGTTTGAGTTCTGTTCAATAGAACATCCACAGAGTGAGGTACCATTAGGGTTAAAGGATCGCCTAGTACAGCTCGCAAACATCTTGGCAAAGCGCATGCTACAGGATCAAGGGTGGAAGTAAAGTAGCCGCACAGCCTATTCTTCCCTCCATGTTCCTGCGTTAATATAGCCAAAGCACATCCATCACATTCATGCACATACAACACAAAGGCCTTTTCATAATTTAGTGTGCCCAAAACCGGTGCCGAGCACAATGCAGTCTTGAGCAAATCAAATGCACGCTGGTACTCCATGTTCCACGGCAATGGCGAAGAAATGCCCTTCTTCATCAGAGCCAACATCGGCTTAATCACTAGTGAAAAGTTGGGGATCCATTGCCTACAGTAAGAAGCCATTCCTATCAAGGCTCTAACTTCCTTCTGTGTATTTGGGACAGACATGCTATAAATGAGTTTTATCCGTTCAGGCGTCAACCTTCTTCCCTCCATTGACAAGAGATAGCCTAAATAGGCAACCTCCTTACAAGAATATTGACATTTTTAAGCAAAGCTTTATGTCCGTGTTTAGCCAGATAAATGAGCAACAACACAGTCCCCTCCTTACAAGCGCTCTCTGAGTCAGCAGCGAATAGCAAGTCATCAACATATTGAAGCAGTGTACAAGTAGAGGGCAACTCAAGGGTGTCGAGCTGCTCTTTCAAAGCCCTACTATAGATGATAGGACTTTCCGTGTAACCTTGCGGTGCACGGGTAAAGGTAAACAAACGTCCCCTAAGGTGAACGCGAACAAGTATCTACTGTCTTTGTATATAAGAATACTAAAGAAAGCATTCTTTAGATCCGCAACACTAAAGTTAGTAGCTGAAGCCAGGATCATAGTTAATATCGTTGTGACATCAGGCACAATTGGAAATTGTGGGGTGACGATCTTATTAATGGCATGTAGATCAATTATGAAACGAAAAGGAATTGCATTATCACCTTTTTTGTACACGGGCAAAATCGGAATATTGCACAAACTACCTGCAATTTCCTCAATCACCCCTCTATGCACAAAATCGGAGACGATGCATTTCAAAGCTTGCTCACCATCGAATGAAATCTTATACTGTGGAATATGTGGCAGTTTTACTCCATGTTTCAAGACAATTTTAACAGGTTCAATTTGCAAAACACCGACATCATTGTCGTCAACTGCCCACAAACACTCCGGAACATCACTAAATTCCGGCGGCAAAGGTCTGGTCAAGAATTGAGAGACAGAATGTTGCTGTGGTGAAATCGTCAAACGCACTCCATCAGAAGAACAATGAATTACTGCATTTAATTCCTTCAACAGATTCAACCCCAACAAATTCTCTCCACAATTCGAAGTAAAAAGGAATGGACAATGGTCCGTAAAGGGACCCAAAGAAATAGGTACCGACGAAGAAACCGGACAAACAACTGTTGTGCCAGAAAACCCTACAGAAACGTTAGTTTGCCCTGACAGTGGAATGTTTGGAACTTCTGTGCCCCTATATCTATCAATAATAGATGTTTCCTATTTCCCACTATCATTTCAACATAGGGACCTTTCTGATTAACGGGAATAGGCGTTGGTTCCAAACCCTGCTTCAGGCAATCCTAGCGAAGCAGAATGTCATCGAAAGGAAGTTCTTCAGAAAGGTAAGCGGCAGAAGGATGATCAAAAATGTTTCTAGTATTCACACCTGATGCCTGTTTGTCCTGTGAAAAAGGTTGCTGTGAATCCTGTGAAAACTGACCTCTACCAGGGCCCCCTATAACCGGGCGACCTGTGGATCGTCTACCCATATTCCGAAATTATTTTACCTCTGTCGGAGGATCAGGCATTGTGCACGCCAATGACCCTCTTGCCTACAATAGGCACACTGGTTAATGTTTACAGGACCCAAGGGTGTATTACCTTGTGGAACACACTGACCTCTAATTTGTGAATTATCCCCTCTAGGGCCTCTAACAATTTGCTGTAATAATACTTTTGTCTTTAAGTCACCTTTCCTTTTTTCAACTCATTCTTTGTCATGATTGACACGATTCTCATAGTACTGAGCCATATGCAGTACTTCTGATTGAGACTTTGCTTGCCAAGCGCTCTCAGAAGACATAATTTGCGACTGGATGTCAGGCAGCAATCCACGCACAAATTTGTCTACGAATAATCTTTTCCCAGACTCTGTGCCTAAGTCTTGTCCACTGAAATCTGAAAATACCTGTTCGAACTGATTAAAGAACTCAGTAGCACCCTCAGACTTCCCTTGGACACAGGCAGTAAGCTTGTCCCAAATAATTCTCTTTTCGGGAATTATAGTTTTCAATTGCGCAACTATTCTGTCAGGTAAAGTTAGTATCACCTGAGGCGGTCTTTCGCCAGCTGGCCTTTCTCCATCAAGTCTAATTATGTTAGCCCATGTATCTCCTAACCTTGGCACATCATCTACAGTTCTAATCTGTTTCCATAAGTTGACAGGCAGAAGTACGGGAAATAACAAATCAATATCACTCAAAGTGAATACAGATGATTGCAAAACAGACTCTATTTCTTTGTAGAACCCCTTCGGATTCTTCCTAATGTCGGGAATTGATTGTTTAATGGTGTTCACTTCCTATCTTGAGAACGGTAAGTGAACAAACTGTGACACATAATGTGCAGGAATGTCATAGGCTTGTGCACCCGTTCCAATATCCGCTCGAACCTCGACTTTTGTGACAAGTGTCGGAGGGACCTTTCTCATAGGCAACTGAGAGGTGGGCAACTCCGAACGCTTACTAAGTAACAGAGCCAAATCGAGCGCTAAAGCAACCGAAGAAGTGTCAAACGAAAAAGCTCTCTTGTAAATACTCAATAACTCTGCGGGACAACAAATCTTTCTTTTTACACACTCGTCCTGTAGATATTCTACCATACCTGTATCCCTTTCCTCTGCATTTCTGGCGTATACTGACTATGTGTCTCATATACTTCAACGGGAGTTATTGATGTGTCTGAAATCCATCTAATGGTGTCTTTCTTGCAAATTCGCGTTTCCTCAGTTATCGATTTACGACAAGGAAAGAACCATTTTTGTACGAACATAGTACCCAAACTAGCTCCATCTTCATCTTCATTCTGTAACCTTTCCAGCTCAATTCTATACTCAAGTACCCTCTCAACATCCTCTTGCACTTTCTCTGCAGTGTCTCTAGAGAACACTTAAGTGTTCAGATCCCTCAATCCTTGTGGGAGATCTGTATCATTTAACCTGTCCCACATTACACACAAATGAATCCCTAATCCTTCAATAAAAACGTTTTTCTCAGGAAAATTGTCTATGTTAGAGAGTGCAGCAAAAACATTGGCTTGATCACCCATCTCCATGCAATGCTTAGCCCACGCAGTTAACTCATGCTTTTTCTCTGGAGACACAGTATTGCGAGCGACGACCCTCGATCCCGCTCCCCGATCTACTACAAGCGGTGTAGAACCACTTGGAAGAGGGAGAGTAGGCAAGTTCAATGGAGGTGCTATCACTGGTACAACAGGTAAAGGTGGAGGAGCAGGTGGAGGAGCAGCGACAAAAGGAGGACCAACAACTGGAGGAAGAGGAACAATAGGAGGAGCAGGAGGAGCAGGAAGAGGCAAACCAGCAGGAAGAGGAACATACCGAGGTGGCACAGTGGCACCAGGCCTTCGTTCATTTAACAATTTATCAATAAGTTTGTCAGAAACATGAAAGTATTTAGAGGGATAGATCTTCTGGATATCAAGTGAGAAAGCCCTATCCATATTCCTAGCTGACTCAGACTGTTTCTTTTGGTCATACAACAATGCTTTTTCGGCGTTCGTCATATGACGGCGCACATGTTTTTCTCTACTCTGGAGCTGCTGTAAAGCTTCTTTCTTCCAATTCTGTAATACGTCAAATGCTGCAGGTCTAGCCTTTTTCTACAATAAAATAGATTCTAAGTATTCAATATGAAGGATTACAAAACTACCATTGATTGGCCACTGAAGTTTGGAAGCATGTCTAGTTTGTCTGTGCCAAATATCATTAAATACTATACTACCAATGCCATGCTTACAGTACATAGTACAAGCCAGTGACCCATCCCGTGGCGCCAGACGGCTAAGTTCCAAAGATTGTCTGTCCTTGCAGAATAATGACCTGAAGCAGGCAGACAGTTTCCCAGGCATATCAGAATACTGGTGTTACCGGGTCGATAATTGACCTTGCAAGTGTAATACGCCAAAGCAAATTATCAGGATACTTAAGAATCGGGTCACGACTCACCTGATGAAATCCTAAGGAGGACCGATCGGATTTCAAAATTTTCTAACAAAGTTGACCTTGTGTTTTGTGATTTCGGCAAATCTGCCCGCCTCGATATGTGGACCCTCGTCAAGATGCCGACTCGGACCGCATGCTCATAGTCCAGGGATCGGGCCGTGCAGCGCTGCTGAGGTATCCCTTCTCATTCAGGAAAGGGGCCCCTTTACACCGTCCGATCCCGGTCCGATAGCCGCGTCAACCGTCAACGAGCTGGCATCAATCTTGAGGGTCCCTATTCAGGCGCCATCTGTGAAAGCAAAAAGAGAATATCCAGGCTGAGTACCCCAAAAGGAAATACACCAAAACGGGTTTACAAAGATACACAGATCTTTATTCTACAACTGAACAGTTTTCAAAGGACAAAGTAACAGATAGCTATCAGGCCCTCAGTACAACACAGCGAATACCAGCCCTGTTCAGTGTGTGAAGTGAGTGGGGCTGAACATCAGAATATTTGCTCTTTTATACAGTTTTGTAACATGATGTTCAGCCCCTCTGTATGTTAATAATTCCCAATCTAGGGTTTGTGCCGAGTTCACCTCTGACTCGCCCAGCTATATGCATATGGATCACCTTCAGTTTACATGTTCAACAAATCACAATGGCAACAGTATATCCTCAGATCTAACAGAAGCCTTAGTACATATTTTAATACAATACAGTTCAACAAGTGTTCACGTTTAGTATTTACACAACGTTGTGCTTAATATATGTTCATGGATTAGTATCATTGGCACAGGTAATCCTCTATTCACAGGTCAACAAAGGACAAGGTCTCATTACATGACCCTAACATTTGGCCCGAGGGCAGTTTAGGCATTAACATGCATACAGAGGTCAAGACACCCATGTTACTAACAGAAGAACACTGTCCACCATTTTAGAACACAGGGTGACTTTGGAGCGAGAATCAAAATGGCGGATGAACCTAAAAATTACGGCTAAATTGATCTAAGGTCAGAACCTTGAAGCACAGATTTCATCGCAGAGCGACTGGGCTTAGGCCAATATATACAATAAAGAAGTCACAATATGATTTCCCGTTCGACACAAGGCGTCCTTATAAAGGATTCCCTTAGATCTAGAGGGGCCTCCAGGTTTCCTCACCACCTCTCTTTTGGGAGACGGTTGGGTCTCAGGCATCTTGGTTGGAGGGGCTTGGGACAAGCAAGGTATATGCTTCCCCTTCCTCTTAGATCTAACCTTACCTACTTTAGGATTTTTTCTCATAACATTAGGATTTGGGTTGGAGTCTTCTGTAGAAGGTCCAACAGTCTGAAGGTTTTTGGCCTTAGAATTTTCCTTTCTGGTTTTCCACCAGCACTGAGAATTGCCAGTTCTCTTAGGCCTAGAGAGGGGTCCAGTTGGTCTATCCACCTCTTCCTCAGAAGCTGGGGGAGTCAGAGACTTTAAAAGTGGGGGAACAATAATGGAGCTTGGTTTGGGCTCCCATTTCCCTAATGTACTAGCCTGAAAGTTGCCTGGGTTAGAGGTCAACTTACTAACACCAGGGCTTGTAGTGGGGTTCTCTGTAGAGGTCCCCACAGGCTCAGAGTGGTCCCTTAAGGTGACCTCTCTAGCCAATTTGGTTTGGTTCTGCTTCTCCATACAGGAAGGCCTGGGGGTACTGGATACTACACCTAGAGTTTTTAGATCATTCCCCAACAGGACTCTCCCAGGCACCTCCCTCTGAATACTGACAGGGATCCTCACTGTCATTTTGTTATACTGAATGAGAGCTGGTAGAATAGGAACCATTTGTACAGGGCCTCCAGCAAGTTTGGTGGGGCCGTTGGGTGCCTTAGTAACATCCTCAGGCCTGAACAATCTTTTGTCCACAACTGTTCTGCTGGCCCCAGTGTCTCTCATGGCAGGAGTGTCAAGGTCATTGACAAGAACACTGTCCACATAATACCCCCTAGAGTTTTCAGGAATGGAGTCATAAACCTCACTATGTGGTTTCTTACCCAGACACTTGGACTTTAAGGATACAGTTGCTTGAAGAGCCAGAGGTTATTCAACAAGCAAGTGAAAGAGAGCACTAGGCATCTGGACTTCTTCCTCTGGGGAGAAGGCTAAGGAGGTAGTGCTGACCCCTGCAGGGTTACCCTTGCATCTGGGTTCTCCTCTTACATGGTCAGTTGACCCACAACTAAAGCATTTACCAAATGCTCTCTGGAATGGGGGTCTGTCCTGACCTACCTCTGGTTTGGCACCAGGGGGTACAATAGCCCTATTTGGTTTCCCTTGTCGCTTACCCTGGTTATGTTTGGGGACCTCTTCTGGATAGGAGGTATTGGAATTCTCCTTGTTATGTTTCTTTGGCTGCTTTCCATCATCCTTCTTCTGAGTTGCCTCAGAATCCTTGTGAGTAGCCCTGTTGGCAACCCACAAGTCAGCAGCCTTAGCTAACTTCTTAGGATCTATCTCTTTTGAATCAGCCAAGTGCTGTCTAAGCTCAGGAGATCAGACTTCATAAATAGACTCCAACATAACAAGATTCCTCAAATCTTCATAAGTGTTCACTTTGTAACCCTCAACCCAACCATCTAAGTTTTTCAAACATTTACACACCCAGGTAGCCCAAGGGGTACCATCATGCTTTTTGAGGGCCCTAAACCTCTTAATGTACTGGGAAGGGGTCTTCCCGAATCTAGCTATTAAAGCTAGCTTCACACACTCATAATCCTGCTTATCCTCCTCCCCCAACTCCATTACAGCATCACTTGAAACAGGGGGAAGCCTAAAGTAAAGCCAAGGAATCAACGGATTCCCTGTGATACCCTGAATCCCATGATTGTACTCAAACATTGCTAACCAATCCAAAACATCAAGTTTAGTCTCATAAATACCAATCATTTCCTTTGGCATACAGGGTATCGTAGGGCTGGAAGACCTAGTAGATTCTGGGAGAGAAGCATTTTTCAAAGACAATTTCATCATCTCTAAAGCATGAGCCATCTCCATTTCCCTGAGCCTTAACTCTTGATGTTTCATGGCAGTTTGTGCCTCAATACGTTTCACTTCCAATTCAAGTCTCATTTTCTCAAGGGAAATACATCCAGGAGTGAGTGTCTTACCTGTGGGTGTCCCTGTGGACAGAGGTTGTGGTTTCTGAGCAGGTAAGGGAGTGGTAGGCTCTCCTAATAAAGATTCTTTTCCTTCTTCTAAGCCAACACTCTCAGAATCAGAAACATCATTATTCACATTTGCTGGAGTGGTAGGCCCTTCTGACCCACTCTACAGACTATTTTCCCAATAATTTAGCAACCAGTTAAGATTTCTTTCCTTTACCAGAGAGTCTCTGTTCTCTACACAAGGTTCTCAAACCCTCAGCAGTGTAGTTTAAGAGATTCTCCTCACTGCAGTTTTCCATATTTGACATGATTGTTCAGTTATTAGACTATAGTGGTGTATAGCCTTGTGGTTAGTTGACCCAAGGTAATAGCAGCACTCTAAGTGTAATCACTATACTTAAAAATCCCACCGCTGTACACCAGTGTTAGGCCGAATCCTATGCAGTGCCCTTAGGGACCACTACACAGATTTAAGACTACAAGTGGTAATACAAGTTCACCTTTGGTACAAGCTTGCACTACACAGAAAGAGTGGTAGCAGTGACTGAGCAGCCAGACTTATCTCAAGAGCAAATGATCAGTAGTAGAGATTATACAAAGGACTACAATTACTGTGACTCAAGCAAACACTGACTCAAGGTTTCTGGTTAAAAAATATAAGTACATTTAATTTTAAACCATCTGTTCACAAAACACTTCACTTCTAGTAAAAATAAAACCACACTTCAAATACACCACACACAACCAATTCCCCTTGTGCAGAACAATTCAAGGTAAGTACCTTAGGATTTGACAGACCAGTGTTATGAAACAAAGACGTTACCGGGAGTACATATGCAATCACTTTTTGACAGTAATGACAGTTTTGTATTACTAAAGATAAGCGTACCCGCTAATCATAGGCAATACTTTTGTCAAGGCATAGAGAATCAGAGGGCACTTTCTAACAAGAAGATAAAAGTCAATAGGCCTGCGCCAGTGTCAAGTGGAAAAGGGTTCCTGTTGCCGAGGATCACACAGTTAGAACAGTTCATGTTTCAAGATTGCCAGGAGTACTTAGATATTGTCAGAAGAGGAGGCACAAGTTATAAGAGGGAAGGAAGAAAAGGAAAAGCCTTTGGTGAGGAAGAAGGGATCACCCCAATTCCTCCAAGTCGGACACAGTACCTTATTCGTTGAAGAACACTGGTGCCACGGCAGTTGTTCCTGGTAGTTTCCTGCAGACTCACGGTTCCTGGAGCTTCAGTCATGGAGACAAGAAGGAGGATGTCTGCAGTGATCTGCACTACCCAGGGATAAGGCCAGCAGCAGCGACGGTGAATAAAAGGTTTGCTCCTTTAAAACAGGAGAGCCTCTTCAGATGGCTATCCGGACCACTACAGCAGTGTGCAGCGATTCCAACCATGAAGAGGATCCCCTGGCTGTGGAAGATGAGCTAGTTAACCCCACCCAGGCTCAAGGGAAGAAGACTCCAGACTGGATCTTCTCTGGTCGTTGAAGGGTAGATAGCTCAGGACTGCAGCAGGGCTTCACTGGGACTCGGGGGTGCAGCAGCCGTCTTCTTCTCTGCTTCTCTTCGGTTCTTTGCAGTTCCAGTGGCAACTCTCTGATTTTCAGCCCAAGAGTCCTGCCTTTTATGCGAAAATCCCTCATTCACACAGCCTGGCTGTCAATCACTCAGCAGGGGGATTGTCCGGCCCGGACAACCACCTCAGCCAATCAAGACAAAGTACGACTTGGGTCTCCATGGAGACCCTGTACAGAGGAGTGACTACACCCCTCCCTCACATTCAGCCCACCTAGACACCAAGGCGCCAAAAGGAGGGCTTCTCCATAGAACGCCGCCAAGAGACGGTGAACAAAGAAGGCAAACCTGGTTTGTCGTGCAAAGTAAGACACTAGAAGGACTTTAAAGAAATTTAATGGCAACTAAACCTGACCAGAGCTGAAATAAAAAGTATTTGGGCAAGCGGGTTTATGTTCGAGGCTACCACAATAGCCTGGAATAGTACCACGTTTATATAGTATAATCGTGGTAGAAAAGTTAGGGTAGATACCACTGCCACCGGCCAAGTCTAAATGTTAAAAGAGTAAAACAAAACTCAGAGAGGCACAGACAGAAAAGGGTAGGGATTAACCCTTTCAAATACTCCAAGTAAAATGGGGTGTACTGGGTCTGTAGTTTAAAGTGACTAGGTAAAGATAATGGCAACTTTACAGGTTTCCTGGCGGACAGTAGTCAGCCCCAGAAAATTGAGTCAGTGGGAAGTCTCAAAAGACAACCCTGTGTCACTGCACTGAAGGTGCTGTGTAACATACAAAAAAAACAAGGCTCATGGAGTGGCATGGCTCCAGAACCCAAGATCACAAAAAGTAGAAATACACAAGGCAAAACACATGTAAGAGTGGGAAAAAGGCTCACACTCTAACCAGGTGGAAAAAAAGGAAACCCCTGAAATCCAGCAAAGCTGCTGAGGGACTTACTAGGTGAGGGAAATTAGCCATAAATGAGAATTCTCCCTAACAATGATTGGTCAATCTGCCACCTATACTAACTGGTATATGCCGCAGATTGATTATAGCCTGCCAATTGGGTTGTAATGACTGGAGAGCTGCCTGCACGTGTGTATTTGTACACTTTCACATACATCAAAGCAAGCAGCATTGTAGCTGCTTGCTCTGCTGTATAGGATGCTGTTCATATTCACCATACAGTTGTATATGAACATGGGTGTTTTTGAACACTTTCACATATACATATGCATACAGCTATTTACTTATGTGTGTGTGAAAGTGTTTATTTACACATGTGTTCTCTGCAGCTTTTTTGTTGAATGACTAATATGTTTTTATTTAACGTAAATGCTGCTGAGATTTCAGCATTGCGCCCATTATGTCAACGGGCACAATCCTGAAGGTGCACTTTCGTGCAGTACGTCTACACCCAGGCCCACTTAGAAAATCTGGTGGAGCCTGGGCGTGATGATTTGACACACTGAATCATTTTTTTGGCACATTCAATGCACAATGTGCTGGATCAGGCCATGAGGGGTGTTCTGGTCGTTTCATGGACTGGCAGCTCAGACCGTACTGGGCGTTTTGGTCGCTCATGCCTCGTTACAGGCCCTCGCTATGTTTGGGACATTCACTATGTCTGCATGGCCCATGATACTCGGTACGGGCCAAGCTGCAGATGGATGAAGCTATATTGGTGATGATAATTTAGTGATGCATGTGCACATGCATATTACGTGTGTCATGGTGTGTTTTGATTCACTTGCAGCTGTGGCCATTTGGCTGTTCAGACATGCTTATGGTACGTGCCATCTTTTTGTTGCCATCTGTAATTTCTGCATGTGATATGTGCCTGACAGAGGTGGTGTGTGTGATCGAGGTGATATAATACATTCAGTACATGTGTAGACATCGCAATTCACACACATCCATTTCTGTTTTCAGGATGCCATTGCATATCAATGCCACTGGATGCATGCTGGAATTTCAGTTGCGTGTGACATATATGCTTCATGTGTTGGCTGTCAATGTGATGTCTATGTCTGTGTGGGTTATGTGCTTCTGACATGTGTACTCATGTTTCTTCACGTTACAGGTGATGATGCAATGGAGCCAGAGGATGGTGATGTCATTCCAGACACAGGGTTGCTATTAAATCAGCAACCCCTCACAAGTGGGGGTCGTGGGGTGGTAGACCATGAGAACCCACTTGTGCTCCAGACCATCATGTCCAGGGCTGGCAATCAGTCAAGCTCTGATGATCACTCTAAGCACAATGTTGAGTTGGATGCGCGTCATGTCCATTCGTCGCCGGTGAGTGATCCTGATGTGGACGATCTTCTGTCCTTGACACCAGCACTGAGAGGCCAGACAGTGTTGGAACCTCCGCCTGTGGTGGATCAGGATGCACAGTCACACTCCACACCGGTTGCTGATGTGCTTGGGGCATCATGTCAATAGAGGGATGTAGTGCTGCAGCTGCGGGTGGTGCCAATCCAGCAAGGACCACGGCTCCTTGGGCCCCGCAGGTGTCATGTCTGGCTACAAGGTGGCCATGCGCCACCAGGGTATACTGAGTGGGAGCAATTCAAGTATGCCAGTTCAGAGCAACAGGGGGCAGCTATTGATAAGATCGCTCAGAGCATGGAACATGTGGCCCAATCCGTGCTCCACCCTGCTAGGCAGGTGGAGCTCCAGCAGCAGGCAGCGCAGTCCACGGGCCGCTCACTCAGGCTGGGCATGGCGGCCTCAGACAGGGCACACCGGGTTGAAATGGTTTCTCTGCGTCAAGCACTTGCTGCTCCTGCAGAGGCTCACATGTAGGCCCTGAAGGATGACCATCAATCCCTCAGATCTACTCTGGGTGTGTTCAACATGTCCCAGAGGCAGCGGACAGAGGAGAGTTTGGAGCTGCTTGAGAATACCATCTCAGCTGAGATACGTGCATGCCGGGAGGTGCTCCAGATGTCATGTGAGGCCATGCAGGCAGAACTCCATGTTACACGTGCTACCTTGCAAGAGGAAGCACGCGTATCACGTGAGGTGCTGCATGCTGACCTACGTGCCATCGCCACACTGGCCCTTGCTTACCAGACCTGCAGGCTTGCAGCCATTGAGGGGCAAGCTGTGCATAGGCGTGGTCAGGGAACTGTGCCACGTCTACCTTCTAATTTCCATCCAGAGGGTGAGCAGGACTTATCTCCCACACAGGTCGGGCCGTGCAGTTGTTGAGCCCATGGAGGATTTTTTTTTATCTCAAAATCATCGCATGTGGGTGTTGAGGTGCACCCTGTACCCCCTCCCTCCTGGTTGTCCCCCCCTACCGGGTAATATGTGGCCATTTCTTTTATTTGTTTTTAATAATATCGTTTGTCTATTGTGCATTTGTGTGACAGCGTGGTGCCTTGTGGCTTTTGAAAGCATCCACTGTCTGTTCCAGCTGGGCCCATTCAAGCTAGTCTTGTGTATGTGTTTGTGGCTTGGGGTCCAGACACATATGCCACTCCTGCTTCCCCTTTCCATCGGCTTGCAAGGATGGTTCGGTGTGACAGCAATTTACACAAGGGCATTGGACTTTCATCATATCTGTGGCCAGTCTGATGCTGTACTACTTGTGTTTACATCCCTAGTGGGGATTATGGATGTTTTCTCCATGGCATGTCTGCAATCAATTTTGGTGAGTACATTTTTGAACTGTGCATTTATTAACATTGATTGTGATGTTTTTTTTCATGTCTTGCCAGTATACGTGCTTGATGCACTTCACGCTTTAGATGGTCGACTTCACCCTTGAGCTGTCAAAGTCACACTGATGGTGGGAGAGGGCCGGGTGGTGACAATGTCAAGTTGGTATGTGTTAAGTTCAGCCGCTGGAAATTGTGGCAAAGGAGGAAGCATAAAGAATGTGACCCAAGAACCAAAACTCACGGTCCAGTCGTCACCTGAGATGTCCGCCTAGACTACTTCTCTGCTCCTTTCCATTTGGATGGCACGTTGTATCTGTCTTCCCTGTTGGACTTCGCTGCTGCGTGACGGTGCAGTTTTCCTACTGGACTACAGCTCTTTTACTCGATTTTCACACTGTGGTGCCTTTAGTCCCTGTTTTTCTTCCTGCTACTGTCCTTATTGCAGATCTGTCCACCTGTCTTTTGGCAGTTTTTTCAATGTACTCTTACGCTGCCTCGGTTTGCCTCTGTGCACTTCTGTACCACAGCATCTCTCTCTCGCTCCTCCTGTCTTTCATCTATTACATCCATACCTTTATGTTGACTGCGCCCTTTTACCAATGCTATTCAACAGTTCTGGATCTTAACTTGCTGTCAGCTGTTTCTGGCTATCTCGCATTCACTGTGGCTTTCCAGACTTGTGCTGTCTCTGCCTTTCTTCATTCACGCTATCAAGGATTGATTGGGTTTCAGCTCAAACATCCAGTTGTGCCAGCCTCCTTGATTATTTTCTACTCAATTTTCAGCTCTACCCATCAGTTGTGGCATCCTCATTGATTATTGTGTACTGAAATTCATACCCATCCTGTTGAACCATTGCACAACTGTGCAACCTTGGAAGTTTTTCTATCATTCAGCTTGGAAATGTACTTGGCCATATTCTACGACTACAAGTCATCTACTGGGGGATCTTCCAGGGTTTTTTGGTGCCTAGTGGCTTTTTTCCCTGGTTTGGGGATTTGACTCCTTGGAGTTCTCTGTGATTTGGTATTTTTACCGGTCAAGGTGGCCTCTGAGGGAGCTAGACCCTATTTACATGAAAGGAAGAACAAGGAAACCAAGGGAAAGGGGGATCCTGAAGCCAAGTAGACTTGAAGGAAGAAGCCAACCGACTCCAGAGACTGTTCTTCTGAAGGTCAAGGTGATGAGGAAATGAGGGAGGGGCTTTTGTTGTTTTACAGTACACTTGGGCTACAGTGATTGGGCACTCTCTGACATTGTCAATGCGGGGTACTATGTACATGATGTGTTATGCCGGTCAATGGCTGTTCCTGTGTTGGGTTTACTGTTCAGGTGTCAGGGGATTGGTGTGGTTTGACACACTGGGGTGTCCACATGGGCAATGTTCACATGTGATGTGTACAGGACACTGAGGGTCACTTCATTTAACATGCATGTATTGAGTGCATGTCCCTACTGACACACACACTTTCACAATGCACCACCACACATTCAACCACTCATCCATGCCCACACATACACACAGATTGCCTTCTCTGCCATGCTGTGTCCCTGCAGCACATGATCACTTACCATTTTGGGATCATGTACATGCATCACTGGGTAATTTTCGTTGCTTGTCCTTTTTTATATGATGCTCAAGGTGTATCCCCAACACAATGGCCGCTCACTGTGCTGTGTGCTGAGCGGTGTGTTTTAGGTGGGATTTGCAGATTTGGATTGTCCAATGTGCATTCCAACAGGCATTCTGTCTTTTGTGGATGGTGCCGCAGGTGGCATGCATTTGTGTATGACTTTGTATTTGTGGTAGGTTGTTGGTCAGTCATTTCATCTGATTCCATGTCAGGTGTGATTATCTCAGGCCTCTTTCCATTTATCACGTTGCACTTTGTTTCTAATTTGTCATGTGTTGTTCTTTTGGTTTGCTCTTTTGCTGTTGCATGCCATATCGTGGGGTGGCCGACGAGGGTGATGGGGGTTGGGAGGGTTTGGGTGACATAGCAGTGATTTTCATGGCCTTTTTTGCAGGGGGTGGTGTGATATGCACCTTGCATGTGTTCCTTTTGGTCACACCAGGTTGGTTATGTTTAAGTAGCTAGGGATGCACACAATGTAGCACTTCCATGGAAACATTCTCAGGGTGGTAAGGTTGTGACAGTTGACTGTCTCTTTGTCATCATCAATTTTCACCTGGTATGTGCCAGGCCTGTGTGCAATCTGCAGGGGTGGGAGTTTAGGTGAAAAATGTGGCCACAAGCTGGGTCCGGGCTGCCTCACCATGTGCCCTTTCCCCTCCCATGAGCAGCGCCTGTGCCTGTGGTTGGGGATGTGGGGGCACCATCATGTCCCCCGGTATGCACCGCTGTGTTGCAACATTGTGCAGGACACATGCTGCCACAATGATCCTGCACACTACTGGGGGTGCATATAGTAGCTGGCCGCCAGAGCGGTCAAGGTAGTGGAAGAGTGACTTGAGCACTCCGAATGTGCGCTCCACTATGCCCCTGGTTGCAATATGAGCTGCAATGTATCTTACCTAGGGCGGTGTAGTGGGGTTCCATATTGTTGTCATCATGTGGTGCTCAGAGGGAAGGCACTGTCCCCTGGGGAGGTAATGATGGTTGCCATTAGTTGGGTTTGTGTATTTGTCTGTGTGTGACATGCATGCATGTGCACAGACATTTGTACTCACCAATGAGCCAAGTGTCGCCATGCTTCCCAGCTTCCAGGTCCCAGCTCAGGGCGGACATTCGGTATATGAAACTGTCATGGGTAGACCCTGGATAGTTTGCATAGATAGAGGTGATGATTCCATGCTTATTGCATACAGCCTGTACGTTGATGGAATTCCAGTGCTTGCAGTTGCGGTAGATGTTCTCAGTGGCCCTAGGTGGACGTAGGGCCACATGGGTGCAATCAATGGCACCGAGCACTCTGGGGAAGTGTGCCACCCTGTAAAAGTCCTGGAACATGGCCTGCCTTTCTGTGGTTATTCTGGACATGTATATGTGCCTGCAGACTGAGGGGCGCACAGTCGTGATTGCCAACACCTGGTGTAGGACGCGTGACTGTGTGGGCTGTGAGACACCCCCAACTATGGCAGTTGTTCGCTGAAATGACCCAGTGGACAAAAAATGCAGGACATTGAGCACCTTTTCGAAGGGGCTCAGTGCTTGGGAGCACAAGGTTGGTGATGTGAGCTCATCCTCCCAATCAGTGACCAGGTCTAGAATAATATGAGGTGGAAACCTATACCTGCCATAGACCTCATCATCAGGAATCCCAAAAAGGCTGGTCCTGGGCAAAAAACTGCGGGCCTGGCTATTCTCCTCCTCCTGTGGTGTCCCACTATCACTGCGGTGAGAAATGGGACATTCATCATAGCAGTATATACGTGTTTGTGCGCACTTTTATACTACTCAGGGACACTTCTGCCTGCCTTCACGTGGCGGACGTTTTTATGCCTGTGCATGTCTTTTGGTGTGCGCGGGTTTCCCCTATTTGATTCCATGAATACATGTTGTTTGCGTGCATGTGTGCCTTCATTTATTTCCCTGCAGTACTTCCCCAGTTACGCCCTCATTTTCAAGCTTTATTCTCCAGTCTGTGTGTTCCGCCCCCTTTTTGGTGTGTGCGCTACACATTGTGCGCTTTCAATGTGCGCGTCTCACACAGCGTTTGGGATGTCGCAGTGACGTGTGTGCCCTTGTGTGCCACGCATGGTTTTGGTGCAGCTCTGTGGAAAAACACGCACACAGGGCCTCATTACAACTCAGGCGGTAAGGGGTTTACGGCGCCGTAAACAGCGCCGACCCTTACCGCCTGAGTACGAGGTCCCTTAGCGCCATGGCGGATTTAACACCTGCTTTTAGCAGGTGTTAAAATCCATGGCGCTAAGGGACCATGGAGTTAATTACGCCACCGTAATTTACGGTGGCGTAATTAACGCCTTCCCCACTCCCATTATGCCCTATGGGGCAAAAATGGGAATGGGGAAGGGTAAATGGGGATTGGGGACTTACCGCCCCGCCAAACTCGGAATGGGGCGGTAAGTCCGCCAACCACCATGGCGTAAACGTAGTTTACGCCATGGTGGTAAAGTCACGGCCCAGGCGGTAACTTACCGCCTGGGTCGTAATGAGGCCCACAGACTTCCATGAATCGCTTGCGTGCGATTCGCACGCGTGCGCTTAATTATTCTCGCTTGCGCCACCGATTTCGGCACACAATTATTCCATGAATCGGCCCCAACGTGTCACTTAAAAAATTCTATATGTTTTTCCTTTCTTTTATGAAAAAGGAACACAAAGTGCTGCTGTAAATGCACATATGATTTTTTTTTTTACTTTCATCAAATTGCTCTTCAAAATATACATTTTGTCAATTTGTAATTGTTTGCTGCTTCATGTGAGCAGGTGCTGAATGCTGCAATGCCTGGCTTTATCTAGTGTGTTTACAAAAGAGAATATGCTTATTGAGAAGCTTATGAAAGGGTAAGTAGCAGGAACATTCTACACATATATATTTGTGAAAGAGATGAAGAAAATATTATTCATGAAGTTGCTCTTAAAAATATACATTTTGTCACTTTGTAATTGTTTGCTGCTTCATGTGAGCAGGTGCTGAATGCAGCAATGCATGGCTTTAGCTAGTGTGTTTACAAAAGAGATTATGCTTATTGAGAAGCTTAAGAAAGGGTAAGTAGCAGGAACATTCTACACATACATAGTTGTGAAAGAGATGAAGAAAATATTATTTAAAATGTAAG
This sequence comes from Ambystoma mexicanum, assembly GCF_040938575.1. Taxonomy (NCBI): domain Eukaryota; kingdom Metazoa; phylum Chordata; class Amphibia; order Caudata; family Ambystomatidae; genus Ambystoma; species Ambystoma mexicanum. Next base: position 530,040,469 of record NC_090937.1, read on the forward strand.
CATACCTGTACTATGCCTTGTTAGATGCAGATCGTGTTGAATCTGGAAATTGAAATCTTGCACAGTTTCAGAGTAGTTTTTGATGCAGATGCCTTTGATTAACAGGAGATATATACTCTCAGAATTCAAGTGTACATCTGAAGTGTTGAACTGAGATGACTGGGTTAGGTTTAGAGGTTAGGTTTGTGATTGGTAGATGGATGTGTGACTCTTTGAAATTAGCCAATGAGGGAGTATTGATAAAATGAAAGTGGAAAGGGTGCCCCTGTGTTATGAGTTGTGTGGCCCCCAAGCGGTAATCCGCGGACGGCACACGCCAAATCTGGGTCTTTTGAGAATGCCTGGCATGGAAAGGGGACTGTGAGGATCAATCAATTAGGTTTTCTGGGTGTGGGGTACAGGAAGAGAGGGTAACAGGAGTTTTGTTTGCAGGAGTTGTGAGAGCACTGAAAATGGCTATGGCTATGCGTTTGAGAAGGAAGTATGTATGGGTTTTGAGGGACCCTTCAATTCAGGCAATGTTGGCATATGCTGTAAATCATGGCATCTTTGGAACTATTGGATTATCAGAAGTGGAATTGTTGTGGCTTAAAAGTGGAAAGCTTGTTTTCATTCTGTGAGAGTAAGGCTCACTTCAAATGTCCAGACATTGTAATTTTGCATTGTGGAGGGCACAGTTTGGGGTTTGTGACTCTGGTGTATTTTCACAGGTGACCCTCAAAGACTTCTTTAATAGCCTAATGGACCTGTTTCCTGTTGCCAGAATTATCTTTATAAGAAATAAATCAGAGGCAAACATGGAGATGTCCAACAAATCTTTTATGTCCACAAATTGAAGAATCAAGGCAGCTTGTCAATACAGCCGTATCTGCTGCAGGAATGTCATCTTTTGAGAATGACAATATAAGGTCTGATGGTGTGATTTTTTTTTTTGTGAAGATGGAGTTCATTTCACAGATGTCGAAAATGCAATTTTCCTTTACAATGTTAAGAATGCATTGAAAATGTTGTTGTAAGAAACTTGTAGAGTGTACAGTACTACTGTGCATAGGTGCAAAACAAGGGGGGAACAGTGTTTGTTAACAAACCTCCCCAAAAAAGGTTATTTTCAGAGCCACTACGAAAGAATAAATAACTGAAATTGTGTTTAACTCCTCCCCACCTCTTTGAATGGGTGCGACGTCTGCGGATACCGCGGTAGTCCACGGATAGCACGTGCCACATCTGGGTCTTTTGAGGATGCCTGGCATGGAAAGGTGACTGTGGAGACCATGGACAGTTGTGTATGCCAGTAGACATCAAGGGATCAGCCAATCAGGTTTTGGTGTACAGGAAGAGAGGGCAGCAGGAGCTTTGTTAGTAGGAGTTGTGAGAGCACTGACAATGGCTATGGCTTTGTGTTTGAGAAGGCAGAGTGTGTGGATTTTGGGGGACTCTTGGGTACATTGCTTGAAGGTCAATACACATCAGTGTGGATTGGTGGATAATCTTGCATTCCACAAATGTAAATGTTCATGTTATGGAGTGCCAGTGATGAAGGCATAATTATTCTTCATTGTGGAGGAAACAGTTTGTGTTATGTGATTAAAATTAAATTGCAGTTTGCAATAAAGGAGACAATGGTAAAGTTAAGGAAATGTTCCCAAATTCGAAAATATTTTTTCTTGCATTGCTAGAGACAGATGTGGATGTGTTCTAATTTACTATGTCCACAAATAGAAAAAAGTGAGGTGCAATGTCAATAAAGCTGTGTGTGGTTTTCTGTGAGACATTTAATTTGATATTGCCAACATTTTTCAGAGCGATGGAGTCCACTAACTGATGTTGGTAATCAGATTTTTCTGCAAAACATTACAAATGCTTTGAAGCAGTTTTTGTGAAAGTTAAAAGAAATATTTAAGTTCAGTAAAATGTTTCTTAGTTCAGTTTATAAAACCAAAAATAAAACAAATATATATAAAAGCCAAAAACACAAAAAAACATTTATTTTAAGAGCTATAATTTTTCAATTCAAAACAATTAAAATGATTTCAATTCTACCACTCCACACTTGCAATTTTTTAGATTTCCACAGACAACTGAGCTGTTTATGGACTATGCAGGCTGAACAGAGCCCTGTGACTTTTTTCACTTCTATTTTTTAATTGTGAAAGGTGGCTCCTAAAGGAACCTTTTTTGTGTTTTTTTGGTTTTATCCTTTGTTTTGCAGGAGACCACGGTAAGGTGTCGGAGGGAAAGGACAGAAGGGAGGGAAGGGGCACCAACCACATAGACGGATGGGCAGGCAGAGAGGGGAAGATGTTGGGCGTGCCTTCAAGTTAAGGTAGGAGGCAATGTTTCTTGTGCTTCTTGACAAATGCCTCAAAAACACTTTGAAACTGCTCAGACTCCAGAGCAGTGTGTCGGGAACAGACCCTTGAAAGGTAAATATATTCCGCATCATGTATGGCCGGCCAGGTGGCCAGTGGGATTCTCTGCCCCAAAGGAGTATCCTGTGTGTAGGCAGTATCAGTTGAGGAAGATGGCACAGTCGAAGATGCCTGCTCCCCCCTGAGAAAGGAACAGTCTTTCTCAGTGCGACTGGGTGGTTAGAATGGACTTGGTGGTGCATTGGTGTGGTCCCAAAGGAGTAGTGCCCTGTTGTCCATGACTGAGATTCACACCACACTTGATGCATTCAACACGTGCAGCCTTCGCCTTTGGGACATCACCCATTGTTTTAAAGAACCGCCATATCCAGGACTCACTACGGGTGATGGAGATAGGCACTTCTACTACCTCATCTCTGTATTCTTCTTCATCCTTCTCTACATCATAGCACCTGTTCCCCTGTACAGGCCCTCCAGATGGTGATGGTGGGGCTTGTTGGGGAGCAGAAGTGGCCATAGCAGATTCCATGATGCTGTCCACAAAGAAAGTTCTGCAAAGCAGGTGCTGTAAGATGCTCTCCCCTAGATAACCAGTGAGGAAAAGTAATGGGTGGGTCCCTTCTGAGGAACGATCCGTGGACAGTCCACAGTCCTTGAAAAGTTGTAAAAAGTTGCCAGATTAACCTAGAATTGGTCTGGGAGCAGTCGAAGGGTCAGGTGTCTTCTTGAAACACCATATATTGTCTGAAAATGCACTTTCAAACTATCTGCGGTCACGCACACCCTTTGCGTCCATGCCATCACACCACACAGGTGCGGTCACATGATGACATCCACGGACGTCTTTGGCCTTGACGGCCGTCCGTGGACACCTTTCTAGCAGGAGACACAGGGCACATGTGCTGGGTGTTCACAGGATAACTGTAGTGTCCGCAGACTAATTAAAAGTATGTCATGTGAGAACAGACAAGTCCGGACATTGTGCCTGTCAGGAGGCACCTCCATTTTCAGTGTAGACACCCCGGACAGTTGTAGTGTCGGCAGACTCATAATTGGAGTTTAAAAAAAAAAAAGAAATATCACACAACAATAAAAAAACACATTTATGTATGATGGCATTTGTAACGTGCCTATACACAAGTGTTTCAAGGTGCAACAAGGCAAGGAAGGGGGAACAGAGGGAGGACAGAGACAGCTATCTGTCTAGGCCAAGTGACATTGAAATCGATCAAGTGCAGGGGAGGGGTAATGGGAGTTTCAAAGAGGCAGGGGGGCTGTTCCAGAGGGGGGCCCCAGCCGAAGAAAGAGATCTACCACCAACTCGTTGATAGGAGAAGTGAGTGACCTTGAGGGAGTTGGAGGTGAAGAAGGAAAGAGCTTGAGTAGGAAGGTATTTACGAAGAGAGAGCTGGAGGCATTGAGTACCCAGACCCCAGAAAGCCTTGTGGACAATGCAGAGGGTCTTGAACTTAATCCTTGCAGTCAGTGGGAGCCAATGCAGCGATTTCAGTGCTGGAGAGATACAATCCCTAGGCTTGAGGACAAGGATAAGTCTCCCAGTCCTGTTCTGGATGAGTTGCGGAGGGCAGAGAGTAGAAGCTGCAGATTTAGAAAGAGGCTGTTGCAGTAGTCCAGCATAGAGAGAACCAGAGCTCTAGAGACAGTGTGCTTCGGGGGGAAGGAGAGGAAAGGAAGAATACCTCTGAGGAGGTGCAGTTGGTAGTTGGACTTCTTAGAGACATCAGAGATGTGAGGAGAAAAGGAGAGTGTGAAGTCGAAGATGACCCAGAGGTTCTAAGCCTCACAAGTGGGAGCAGGAAGAGGACCAAGGGAGGCCATCCAGAGAGTGACAGGAAAGGGTGCAGGTGTGCCGATGAGGAGAATCTCTGTCTTACTGGCATTTAGGCCGAGATCGTTTGCGGCACACCACTCCTGGATAGCAGACAGACAGTTTGAGATGAGAGAAGGAGAAGAGGTGGCAGAGTGGAGCCTGAACACGAACTGAGTGTCATCCACATAGCACTGAAAGTTGGAGCAGAGAGCAGCAATGTGTTGGTCGAGATGGGCCAGGTATTGGTTGAACGGAAAGGGAGAGAGGTTAGACCCCTGGGGAACACCACAGGTAGAGGGTGAGATAGAGGAAAGGAAGGATCCAAGTTGGATCTCTGAGCCTATGGCCTCCAGCTATGCACCCAAGAGTCTAAGGTCTGGCCACAACCATAACAGCATAATACAACCATGCACCCAAGAATCTGGCCACTGACCACAAACAACACACAACAATTTGCCCCTTTTCACCAATGGCAATATCACCATATAATTTAGAATGCACTCCCCTACTCTAAGAATCCATCATGCAGTCACCAAACAACCCCAAACATGTTCCTCCAACTGCCCACCAAACACTACCTCCTGCAATAGTTGTAGGCACATTCTTGATTGCATGGTCATATGATATTACACATGATATAAACCATCTTTCACTCCCCCACCCTTCCCAGCCCCTCTTCCCAAAACCAGATGCCCCAAAACATGTTTCCCAGCCATGTCCCGTCCACGGAAAAATATGACGCTCATCATGCTTTTTACCAGCCAAACACCATTGGGTATCGGCGGACATTACGCTGCCCTCCGGACCAATCGGAGTCCTGTCCGCGGAGCGAACAGAGAAATCGGTCCACGGAGCAGACCCAGATCTCACACATGTTTTAGGACCTACAGTTTGCATGTTTTAAAGATAAATACTAGACGGATTTTCACCAAATTTACAAAAGCACGTATTCGGGACCAAGCCACTGTTCCTGCCGCTAATTTGGTGAAAATCTGTCCAGTGCTTTGGGCTGTAGGCGTGAACAAAAAAATGGTTTTCAGAGCGGCCCATATACTTTTTTTGCAAAATTTGGTAAGGATTCGTTCAGGGGGGAAAAGTTATAAGCCTCCCAAAAAGTGATCTTCCTATGAGTTGAACAATGTAACCATAACAACACAGCCACTACTGCAGGCCGTGTAATATATATCAGTGAAAAAAACATTGTTGAAGGGACGATATGGTTAATAGTCATTAATGAAAACCTAATAAATTAAGTGAAAAAACCCCCATTATTAACGGGATGTTATGGTTACAAGTAAAACCGAACCCCCCAGAAAATAGTCAGTTGTGCTAGGCTAGGCAACCGTAACTCGCACTACAACTGTGCACTGCTAAGACTAAAAGTAATCATAATGCCCCATTAACAAAGTTTTTTTTCCTGACTTTCATAAGTTTTTATTAGTGCAACTTAACCATAACACCCCTTTAACAATGTTTTTTCACTGAATGTATATATATTCAATGAAAACACTTTGTTAAAGGGACATTATGGTTAAGTTGCACTAATAAAAACCTAAGAAATTCAATGAAAACATGTTGTTAAAGGGAGGTTATGGATACAAGTAAAACCAAAAAACCTCCAAAATTCGCCACTTATGGTAAGCTAAGCAACCATAACTCGTGCTACCAACATGCACTGCTAAGACTAACACCCAGGACATCAAAGATGACAACAAAAATGTCATTGAGGACATCACTGATGACATCACATATCTGGGCCACTTGTTTTTGTTCACTTACATTTCTATGCCAGGTGATTTTGTTCACTGACAGACAAAACATTTAAATTCAAATGGTGCTATATATCTAGACCTTAACCTTGTCTGATTTTCTACAAGTACTTTCCGTAGGGTTAGGTCTCAGCTCATGGTGCACATAACATGGGGCAATGAGCAGGCCTCAAACACACAAGTCATTTGTATACATGAAGATAAACTTTAATGTTATTAACATTTTCTGAAGATGCTGTTTCTTTCTTCCTTACTTTAGTTTCCCTGTATGTGCCTCTGATTTGTATGCATTGTGGGTCTTCATATGTATTGTTTGTACTAGCACAAGTGTGCAGTAAGTCTTGAATTATTGGCTAGTTATTACATGTTTAACATTACACAATCACCCCTGACATCATGTAACCAACATTATAAACACAACCCCTTGTAGGGACTTTTCATCAAAATTAGTTTCAGATGTGATGTCATCAGTGATGTCATCAATTACATTTGTGATGTAATCTTTGATGCCCTGGGTGTTAGTCTTAGCAGTGCACAGTGGTTGCGCGTGTTATGGTTGCAACTTAACCATAATGTCGAGTAAACAAAGTTTTTCATTTAATTTCATAGGTGTTTACTAGTGCAACTTAACCATAATGTCCCATTAACAATGTTTTTACAGCGAATTTCATGGGTTTTTACTAGTGCATGCTATTTTCCTACAACTTACTAATATCATACTTACCCCAATATAGCAACATTGTTGTCCAATTTACAAAGTTTTACCTTAAAACTCAGACATTTCCCACCTTCTAGCATCATTTTTAACACTTTGATACACTTTTTACAACTTTTCCCACTGTTTTTGTGTCATTTGAGGTCCACAATGACAGTACCACGTGACCATGCATTTATTTTGTATTTTGTTTATTTGTATTGCGCACCTGGCCTAGAGGCACCTGGGCACATTACTTAGGGAAGGGTGGCAAGGGAGGTAAATACAGTAGCAAAGAATTAATAAATTGGCAGATGCAGTAGTGTAAAAAAGCAAATATACATATATACAGCAGGGCAATGAATCCAAATTGGTGTACATATATACACAAGGGGCACAGTTACTTATGTGATGTAGAGTGTTTACAGGATGTGGGATACACGGTAAAACAAATTACATATTGGAAGTAGTGCGGTCCTGCTCAGTGAGCCATAATTTGGCCTTATTCTTAAAAGCCAAGTAAGATGGTTCGGCTCTCAATGTGGCAGACAGAGTGTGCCAAAGTTTGGCGGTGAGGATAGGGAAGCTAGAGCCCCCCACTTTCTGGAGCTTGAATCTCGGTAAAACCAGTAAGTGGTCGTGTGCTGATCTTAACAGTCTATTTGGTGTGTAGGTGGTGAAGCGGTTGGCAAGATAGATAGTTGCCTCGTTAGTTCTGGATTTGTGAGCAAGTGCGAGAGTCTTGAGTGATATTCTAGAGGCTATAGGAAGCCAGTGTAGGATATGTCGTGTGTCAGATATGCTCGATTTCCTGGGGATGTTGAGGGCCACCCTTACGACATTATTCTGGGTGACTTGGAGTTTGTTAATGTTATTTTGGCTAGTGCCGAGATATAAGGCATTACAATAGTCAATTTTCACCATAACCAAGGTTCTAGCGACAGTAATGCAGTTAGAAGCTGTTAAGAAGGGTCTACATGCTGTTATCAGCTTGCAGGTGTATGCCGAAGCCGAGACAACCGTATTAGTTTGTCGTGTAAGTGACAGAGTGCAGTCCAGATAGATACTGAGTGTTTTTGTGTCCTTGGAAACGTTAATGTACCGTCAATGGTGAAAGATTTGAAAGTGGGATTCAGTTTACTAAGTCTAATGTGAGAACCAAGGATGAGTAGCTTGGTTTTCTTATCGTTTAGGCACAGTCAATGATGAGCCATCCAGGCCTGGATGATCAAGTAGACATCATTGAGTGCTTTGGAGTCGAGAGCATGGTCGCCAGTAATGAGGATGAGTATCTGGGTGTCGTCAATAATTTGTGTATGAGACACCCAGATGGTCGAGAATGTCAAAAAGTGGCTTAGTAAATACATTGGAAAGTATTAGGGAGACACATGAGCCTTGAGGTACTCCACATGAAACTGGTGAGGGTTCGGCTGATGCAGACATTGAGAAAACCCACATTGTTCTGTCAGCTAGGAAAGATCTGATCCACGAAGTAGCATCATCCGAGAAGTGGGCAGCTGTTTTGAGGTGTTGGCACAAGATTTGGTGGTTGACCAAATTGAAAGCTTCTCATAGGTTGAGCAATAGCATTAGCGCTAGTTTGCCTTTATCTTTTAAGTCTTCAATTTGTGTTGTGAGGTCAATAAGGGCAGTTTCGGTTTTGTGTCTAGGGCGGAAGCCTGATTGCCTGAGGCCAAGAAGATTGTTTGATTCGAGGTAAGCCTGAATTTGTAGATAGGTTGCCCTGTCCAAAATATTTAGGAGGAAGGGTACCGTAGTAATAGGTTTATAATTGGCCAGGTTACTAGGATCCAATGTTGTTTTTTTAATTAAAGGTATCACCCAAGCATCTTGAGGTTGTCAGGGACAATCGTCGATTCAAAAGAGGCGTTATAAAGGTAGTGATGAATGGGGCAAGTTCGTGGGCAGCATCTTTAATGAGAGGTGCTGGGCAGGAGTCACCTTGACAATTAGACAGTTTGAGTTTTTTAAGGATATTCACTATTTCCCAAATAGAGAGGGGCGACAAACTGAAGGGTTTAAGATGAGGATGTTGTTTGGCTTTGCACAATTTTAGTGGTGCAATGGTGTTCAAGGCTTTTAAGATGCTACGGTTATAGATGTCGACAAGGACTGTAGGGTCAGAGTCAAGTGATGCCAACTTATTAAGAAGGGGGAGATTAAACGGAGTAAATTCTCTTTAGTAATGTCCTTTTTGTTACGAGTGGGGACAGCGGGTGCTATGTTGGTTTTAGTGCCTGATGCGGATGCTTTTATAGTAAAGATTATTTTATGGTGGTCAGACCATTCGCATGGCGTTACAGCCAAGAGGTTAATTGTGCAGTTCAAATCAGTTAGCCAATCAAGAGTTCTACCCTTTATGTGGGTAGGTTCCTGGATATGATGGGTAAATCCAAAGTCTGTGATGGAGTTGGCTAAATCACAGGCGACAGTATCATTTGGATCCTGGAAACCGAGGTTGAGTTCACCAAGTAATATGATTTGTGAGTTAGGCTTTGTATTGGCAGCAAGGATTGTAGATGGATCCTCAGTGAAGGTTGAGATGGGTTCTTGGGGCCTATAGATGAGGTGTATTGTGGATGTGTGATTGGGCGAGATAGATAGTTTGACTGTTAGCAGTTCCACCAAAGGGATTTACAAATATGGGCTGGGTCTAAGTCCAAGGGTGCTTTTGAAAATAAAGGCGGTACCTCCACCTTTAGATTGATTGTTATTTCTGTCCCATCTGATGGTGGCTTAATTGTCTGGAACAGCCAAGGAAAGTGCGGGCTAGATGCAGCATAGAGCCCAGGTTCTGTAATGGCCAGAAAGTCCAAATCTTCTGATGTGATGAAGTCGGCGATATCAAGGGCATGAGCTGGGAGTGACCTAGCATTAATTAGTGCAACTTTGATAGGTACGTTTTTGGAACTGGTGGTACTACTATTATGACTGTTTGGGAAGATGTTTGCGCAGGGGTAGCAGTGTTGGTCCAATCAGTAGGGAACTCCTGGTTGGTATTGGTATGTAGGTGTGGGTGGTGCGCTTTGTGGCAGAATCTGGCGCCAAGTGTTAGCTTTCTGAAGCGAGTGGCACATGGTTGGTTTGGCATTGGCTTAGAGGCAAAATGTAGCCAGTGGGCTGGCGAGTTCAGGTAGGCATTAGAGTCTGGCATATTAATTATAGTTGGGAGAATAGGCATGTGCACATTCAACTTGAGTGAAATAGATGATAGTGGTACGTGAAGGAGGCCTAAGCAGTCCAGGTTCTGTTGTGTGAGTTGTGGTTGGGCAAGGTTACTAATGCGCAGAGTGTTAAAGGTAGTGATGCACTTGTGCGCGGCATGGTGGCATGTCCGCGAACATGTCTGCACTTTGCGATCAGGTCTATGCTTCGAGGACAATTCATATCTGTATTTTCTACCGATCTAGGAACTTTCAAGCTCAAAATGTACCCTTGCACAGCTCCTACTCCTAAACCTACTCATTATCCATTAACAATCTAGTACAAAGCACATACTTGAAGAATATTAGCAAAACTGCTACTTATGTTACAAATGGCATCAGCTATTGCCATCCCTCCTCCCCAAGAGCCACCACCACCAGCTGGAGGACATACAGAACAAAAAGCGCTGCACTTCAAAGACAATGAAGACAATGAAGAACATGAGGTAGAGGAAGTACATACCTCTAGGACCCAGTGTCGTAGGCTCTTATTCCAGCGCAAAAGTAGCACAAACTCCTTCCTCCCCTTAGCAGTTTTGGCGCCTGGGACTTAATGCACACAGGGCACCGCAACCACCAGGGGGAAAGAGGGTTATGGTCCACGGGTTGGATAGGTATGGGGTTGTAGGATCACCGGGTAGAGGTTAAGGGAGATATTATGGATAGGTAGGGGATTTGGGGGAAGACATGCTCCTGATCTCTTGATGCTTGGTTGGTCACACTAAACACCTTTAGATCAACACATTCAGGCACGCACACAGGAGAATTCTTAGAGACTCATACTCAGTCTTGCTGCACTGAGTTGGAAGAGGCTGCTTAGCTTATTGACACTGATTCATAAGCTAGCACCAAGCATTGCTTACTCCAGCAATAACATCATTAGTTGACACTTACTTCAGTGTCAATTACACTGAATGACATGGGTTTGTGTTCAGCTCAACCCACAGCTTAGAAACCTTTACACATTGGGCGTGGTGCTGTCTTGAAAGCCTCACTCACACTACATGGCATGTGCTAGTAACTAAGGAACACATGTGCACCACAGTCTGGACTTGTACTGGTCCAGTACCAGGCAGTTAGTGACACAATACAGAATGTATTTCTCAAAGAAACTGTAAAAGACTTAGCTTTGGTGCTTGTCTGGTGTCCGGTTTTGTCTGCGGCCCCCCAAACCGTGGAAACCATGAGCTGCGTCAGCCAAATGAAAAGGAATTAGTACGCGTGTTTACGTAGCTTGTTTCCACCACAGATTGACTCGCACACAATTCTACATGCGATTAGTAACATCGTGCGCCTGATGCCCAAAATGCGCTTTAAGTCTCCAGCAGTGAACGGGTGCTTCCCGGACCTCGATCCCCCCGTGCCTTCATGCAGTTAGTAGTTCGGGAACTGCGCACACAAGTCTACGTTCCATTCAGGAAATCAGATAAATGTACTTAGCTTTTGTGCCGCAGGGCCGCGGTAAACTGGTCTGGATGAGGGATGGCCCCGCGTAGAAGTTTTGCCTTCTCGGAGCTCTGCAGGAAGCGTCCGCCCGTGAAGAAGTCGAGCGCGAACAGAGTTTCGGGGTCTGCACATGCGCGATCCCATTTCGTGCATGGGCGATAGCTGGGGCATTGTCCGCACGGGTTGCAGGCCTCGTGTGCCTGTTACTGGATGTGCTGCTCCCGGGGCTGCTGGGAGTTGTAGTCTTTGGAGCTTTGTTTGCTCCTGATGCAGTTTTGGTCCAGCAGATGCCACTCTCCCCCATCTGATATTCCTACAAGAGGGACAGAGATGGCATCTGCTGGATAAATATGTCCCCATACTGGTGGCTGCCACACTAGGCCCCTGCTGGGCTCTGACACCCAGAGAGAATCATGGGTGTGGCAGTTCTTTACCACTGTTGGGAATGTACCAAAGGCTAAAGCTACCAAAGTGATTAGCACTGAATGCAACTTTGTACTTAGAATTTAGTACATTGTCTTCCTCCATTTCATCTTCCTCAACCAATACTGTAACCACACAGCTTACTTCTGTGGGACACACAATCTCACCGGCTACCTTGCAAGCAATAAAAGAGGCTGTTGATCCATATCTTTGGAAGACAACAGTCATCTGTATATACTGCAACACACCACTTTGTAGGGGGAAGCAATTTCGATGTGCGTTTAAAGCTGTAATCAAGCAGCATGAGAAACACTGCCCACTACCTTGGAAGTAATACCTGTGCAACATCTTCCCCTGTCCACCTGCACCACCATATTAGTGCTTGGTGCCACTTTCCTCATGTCCCTCCTAACCTTACATTCTAACCTCTGCTGCAAACATTTTAAAAAAAGAAAAAAACAACAAATGAAAGGTTCCTTTAGGAGCAATCTTTCACTGTTAAAAAATAGAACTAAAAAAAATCTCCAAGCCTCATTACACGGATGGCGGTAAGGGTTTACTGGTACCGGTATTTTACTGGTACCGGTAAATCCTTACCGCCTTACTACGAGGTCCCTTTGTGGGTTGGGGAATTTAACGCCTGCTTTTTGCAGGCATTAAAAACCAACCCGCAAAGGGACCAGGGGGGAATTACCGCCCCGCCAACCTTGGAATAGGGCGGTAATTCCCCTTTCCACCAAGACGGTGCCGGTATTTTACCAGCATGAACCATGGCGCTAATAGCGCCATGGTTCACCGCCATCCGTGTAATGAGGCCCTCCATCTACTTTACATTTCTCAGTAAAGTACAGAGACTCTATGGGCCTCCTTACGACCCAGGCGGAGAACCATGGTGCTATTAGCACCATGGTCCATGCCGGTGTCCGCCATGGCAGAATGGGGAATTACCAGCACATTCCGAGGTTGGTGGGGCGGTAATTCCCCATGCCGCCATGGCCCTTCCCCATTCCTATTTTTGCCCCATGGCTCAATGGGAATGGGGAAGGCGCTAATAACGGTACCACAAATTGTGGTACCGTTATTAGCACCAAAGTCCCTTTGCGGGTCCCTACTTTAACGGCTGGAAAATCCAGCCGTTAAGGTCGGGTCCCGCAAAGGGACCTCGTAATTAGGTGCTAAGTGTTTAACGGCGCCGCAGCCTTTTACGGCACTGTTAAACACTTAGCGCCTGGGTCGTAATGAGGCCCTATACGTTTTTCCAACATTTCCATTGGCATTTTGTGTTATGTTAGTTAATGGGAATAATGTGACGTTTATCCCCCGTTCCAGGGACGGGAACGGGGATAATGGCCCGGTAGCCCAAGTTATCGGCCCAAGCGAAGGGTGTCTGTGTGAGCCCTGATGGCTGCAGGCTTTGATGTGTTATAAATAAATAAATAAATAAATAAATAAATAAATACATAACAAGGGCTCTGGATCATTATGCTCTGTTGCAGCCCCTGCAATGGGGGATAAAGGCCTTTAGCAACCCTGGTTCCCAAAGCGGGAACGAGGCTGCTAAAAAATAGATTTCTCTTCCTACAGTGGGACGCCGGAAGGAAAATCCTTCCTAAGATGACCACCATGAAAAGAGAAGGCGGGGCTCCATACAGAGCCCCTCTTCCCTTTCCATGGCAGCCTGCAGAAGGCAAAGTCAGAACCCTATGACCACATTACCACGAGCACATTTTTTTTCCTTTTCAAACCCATCCTACTTTAGAATAACTTTACCACATAGCCGGTCCTGCTGGACATGGCCACTTTAACACCATTTTTCGTCTCTCGCGGTCATGGCCAGTTACAAGATTGTCCAGGTCATGACATTATGGCATGGCCCGGACATTCTGTCGAATGCCCATGGCCACAGGCTATACCTCAGTCACCAAAAGTATATCACTATTTTTTGTACCTACATTATGACACTTGTCATGAAATGAAACACAGACCCATTTGCAAATCCATGCTTTAAGTTTCCTTACATGAATTTGCTTAAAATTCACCCATGTTTTATTTTTCCAAAATGTATGTATATGCAATAGTCATATAACTTAGCCCCCACTTGACAACATCCATTCAGACTTGACACAGACATTCAAGGTTGGGTCTACAATCGTTTTGCTAACTTTTGTCCACATTCGTAAAACGGCAACAAAGTCATAAGTCATCTAAAATGTTGAGACACCCCCTCTAATTTAGCTCCCTTTTGACAAAATCTGTTTGCAAACGTTTGTGTAGATTTGTCAAGTGGCACCACATTTATAAGTCTTTACATTATTTTGGGACCCCCTCTCTAAGTTTGCCCCTCTTGACAGAATACCACCAAACATGGTGAAACCAGCATATCTAGATCCAAAATCGTTTTGCTAACCGTTGTGCAGATAACGTCCCTGTAACAAAGTTTTTCCATTGAATTTCTTAGGTGTTTGCTAGTGCAAATTAACCATAACGTCCCTTTAACAATGTTTTTGTTAGTGAATTTCATAGGTTTTTAGTAGGGCACTGTAAGCAGAATGTTCCTTTAGCATAGCGTGTTCTGTAAAGCAGATGGTATTTTGTACGGCGACATAACCAAAATGTCCCCTTAACAACGGTTTGTTACTGATTCCTTGGCTGCCCTCATTATAAACGTGTGGAATGGGCAAATTGTCTGGTGTATGTATCCATTTGCGCTACCCCTTACTTTTCCGAACACTGTTGGTGTACCGTAGCAATTACAGATGTACACAGCAAATGTTGTTTAGTGTGTCAGTATGCTCTCTTTTTGTATTAACAGTGCATTATAAATCTGTGCCGCACACTACTGGACGAGATGATTACAGATGAGCAATATGGATGTTTCCTACGGAGACTGTACCTGGTTGGCGTTTGTGCAATCACACTGCAAGTATCCATAGGACGGCATTATTGACTGAATGTCCGCATCTTCGAATGCACTTTTATGTAGTTGTGGAAGCACACATGTTTCCATTCTAGAGCTAGACCCATGCATAGGTCATCCGCTGTATGCTGGTAACAAAGCCCCTGTCACCAGCCCTATGGATTCATGCAGTAGGCTACCGCTTTTCAAGAACTGCTGCCGACTTTGTAGGAGGCTCTGCAAATTTACTAATGTGTGGCTAAACACTCCTAACTGTATAACGGCTACTGCTAAACAAGGAACAGCAACCTGTAGTGTGACATGGGTGTGCTAAATGTTGCATTCATTTGTATGCATGAAGAGGTCGCCTGCCGATCATACAGTTGAAGAAAACATGTAACTGCAGGTGGGTCAGTTTATAGTAAGTCAGCAAAATGGCAAAGTTGATGCACCTTCCTCATACACATACTAGTGCATGTAAAGGCAAGTAAGAAAACAGCAGAATATAGAGAGAACAAACAATCTTAGAGGTGGTTACAAAAGCGCTGTAGCTGTATGGGTCACACACAATAAATGGCTTCTTACTGCACGTAATGAAGCTCTGTTTCGAGTTGTTGTAAATATTCTTGTATTCCACAATGTATGTATATCCGGATTGCTACCCTTAACACTAATGGCGTAGCACAAATTGTTTATAGTTCATGCCATGACAACTGAAATGAAAGCACACAGGACCAGTGGGCAGGCTACCACCCTTCCAACAATTACTTAGGTTACTTTCATGTACAGCATTTGCCACATCTGCTCTGCACAACATGAGGGGCACTCCTGTAGGGCAGTGGAGCAGTAAAACAACCTTTGCAAACCATATGGTGCACAACAAACCCTTACCCGGCAAAGGGCATTGTATTGTGCATATACTGCAATGCGCTACTGTGCAGAGGTAAGGTACTTGGAAGTGCATGGGAACGATCCTTACAGGAGCATTACAATGACTGCCGCCTATGTAGGTGAGGGCTACCCATTAATTCTGTTTCCTGGCACGTCCCCTATAGTATCCATACAGGTGCTGCCCCTCTGTACATGATCGTTGCTGCCGTTCCTTCTGTGGTGTATGGGAGAACACCATAATAAATGAAAATGAACTGGGAAATGAAAAAAGGTAAATAAAGAAAGCACCTTTCACAGATCAACAACTGAATTGTAGTTCAATCAGTTAGAAAGGGGGTCGCTGTACAAAGAGGTTTATTTACATGTTGCAGAGTGTTTTCAAGAGAGTCAGTGCCCAACACGTACTACAAAAAAAAATCACTACTTTCAAGAAGGGCACCAAGCCAATTTAGCTGTTGTGTGCAGAAAGGGAGATGGCAGGCATAGTAAGATGAACGTTATAGCTGGGGGAAAGTAATTGTGCTGTCAAATGTCATATTCCCATGGGCGAATTATGACATAGGCACATGTCGAACAAAGGCACAAATACACGTCTTTGCAATGTACCATCCTGTCTGCATTCACGGACCAAATAGGAAATGATGCTGCCACATGGGCGGCTGCATAATGCGATAGAAACCTATGCAAGACATCGGAAACACACGCATGAACTGGGTAGTGCCTCCTTCATTGCAAACAGCTCTGAAACTCATGTAACATGTTCTGCAATTTCCCCTCTGCAATGAACAACAATAATGTTGGCATGATTGCGTGTCACCATAGAGTCACACAGAGAAACCAAAATCAGGCACTTCATTGTAGGTACTCCACAGCACTACACATGCACATTATAGATTGCTAAATGAGTAGCCACCACAGAGTGTTTCCATTCACTTTCAGTCGATATATGTCTGAATCCCCTAAAACCTGATCGCTGTGCCTCGTGAAACACACAGCCATAACCACACCCTCTGCATTTCTATCGACAAACTTTGTTGCCCAATCCTGTATCCTCTGCCGGCCCATTTCTATGGCCGTCATGTTCAAAAGGGTTATATGTAACACGTGCCAACCTGGCACTATTGCAATATTTGCTGACTTTTTTGCTGTGGGAGTGGGGGAATAACTTTCAACCAGGGGAGCAGACATCCTTAGTTGTGATGGCTCTTAAAACGTTTCATTGCCACTGTGCGACAAAGACATGCCATTTGCCTTGAAAAGGTGTATGTATCGCGAACCAATGTTCTCATTCTCACAGGAAAAAAACCCAGCAGCACTCAAGAATTCACACATGCTTCTGTTGATGAGACCCCTTCCTACCTGTCTGGCGACAGGAATCATTGGAATACTTCCACACTATTGTCGGGAGAAAATCACCTTGGCAGTAGGAAAAATGTGCTGTACTGCTTTCATCATAATCTTCAACTGACTAAACACACACAAACAAGGCATGTAACCTAAAAATAAGGCTCCAAAAAGCACAATCACAAATTGTACAGTTGCCAAAGAGACCACGCGCTGACATTGTACAAGCAGTTCACTGAAACAGCACGATTCCACACAACACCACAAAGCGTCCACTCCCTCCAAACCAAAATGGCCATACAAGTCTTCTTGGAGGGCAAGCATGCACAGATCTTCCAAAAAGCCATTACCCACAATGAAAACTGTGTGTCTTTCCATGTTTGCCAGGTGCAGTACACAAAGTAATTGGAAAAGTGAATGCCGCCCTTTCCTGTGACGCACACCCAGAGCACCTGATTGGCCAAAGGCCATAGTCCCATTCCCATTGGCTACCATGGTAAGAAGTGCAAACTGTGCCACATGCCTTTCCCCAATGACCGTGAGGGTCGCACCCCAGGAAAGCAGGAGGACTCCTCCCTATTGGTGCTGTTTCCTGTGACATACACCCTTAGCGGCTGATTGGCCAAAGGCCATAGTTCCATTTCCATTCGCCAGCATGCTGAAAAGTGCAGAATTTCACACGTACCTTTCTCCAAGTACCGTGAGGGCGGCTCCCAAGTAAAGCTGGAGGAGTCCTTCTTCCTATTGGAACACTTTCCTGTGACGCACACCGAGCACCACCTGATAGGACAATCGCTACAGACCCATTTCCATTGGCCAGCATGGTGAGAGTGGTGAATGTAGCACGTGCGGGTCCCCAAGTATGTCGAGGGCTGGGCCCGAGAGAAGCAGGAGTCCCTTGTCCTATTGTCACACACCTTAAGCATCTGATTGGACAATCCCCACAGTTCCATTTTCATGGCCACCAACCGCAAAATCCCTGGATGTGGCTTCTCTGCTGCATGCAGGCATGGGGGAATAACTTGCAACGAGGGTAGGAGGACATCGTGGTAGGGGTGACTCTTAAAAGAGCCTGTTGGTTTCTTTTCTTTAGATGCTTCTACAGAAACACTTTTTGGGTTTTTTATTAGGTTTTGTGTTTTCTTGTGCTCACATTAGTACAGTAAACTCTTCACTGCATCCTGTAGACGAGCAAGCAAACTGCATTGCCAATGGGTGACAACAAAATGCCATTTTCTTGGAAAAACTGCATTTCCACAACTACTGAGGTCATTGTTGCAGAAGAGCATTTCACGAGTGGACAAAAAAGTAGACATGCTTCTGTTGATGAGACACCTTCCTGCGTCTGGCTCAGAACAACATCCATGAGCAGGGGGCCATACTCTTTGGGGTATTATGGATGAGAAAAGCACATTGGCGGTGGGGGAAACCGTCCTCACGACATCCATCAACCTCCTCTGTCTACGCAACAAATCTAAGCAAACCAGGTAACCCATATGCATGCCGCCGTAATGTATGACAATAGCATCTGCTACTGGAAAACTGGAGAGGTATTTGCAAAGAGCACGCATATCACCGCAATTGCACTCATACACAGCGTTGCACAATGTGTTCACTCCTTCCAAAACAAAATTGCCGTCAAAGTGTCTTTGCAGTGCATAGTTGTGCATATGTATGACAAAGGATCACCTACAGTGAACACAATGCATTTCGCCATGTCAGCCACCCTCTGTACACAGAGTATAATGTACAACAGTTTCACCTCCCCTTCATGTTAACCACACCCACATTACCTGATTGGCTAATCCCCACACTGCCATGGCAATTGGGCAAAAGATGTAAAGGGCAGATTTTCGCACTTGCGCCTCCCAAAGTAGCGTGACGGCCACACCCCTGTAAAGCTGGAGCAGTCCTCCTTACCTTTGCTCTATCTTCACTGAAGATCTACTTCATTGGGTTGTGCGTAAATAGGTGCACATGCATCCACCAATCGCATCGAAGCCGCCATCATCCAACAGTGTCACTCCTGTACAACATTTGAAATGTGCCGCTACAAATTTACAGTACAAATGTTGTACCATTCCGAATCACGTCCACTGCACATTTCAATAAAAGTATGCACAATTTCTCCATCTGCATACATCTACGTAGCCTAGCCACCCAGGATGTGGCACGTGTAATCCTGAATATACCACGTAATCCACTACCTTTTCATGACAGTGAGTGAGGGGTTAACAATATTAAACTTGGTAGGGGATGCAGTCTTCCAGTGTACATGTATACTGTTTTTTTGTGTTTTATTTGTTGACATGCGTGCAAGGAAGTTGTTTTGTATTTTCTCTTTATATACGTTTCTGTTTGCCTCTCCTCACATTTTTACCACATTCTGCTCAATGCTTCTTGCACAGTGTAAAAGAAAACGGCATTGCCAATGGCACTCAAACAAATGCCATTTCTACAGAACCACTGCATATTTTGCGACCTCATGATCTCATAGTGGGCGGGGAACATGCCAGCAGTCTGCATAAACTCACGCATAATTCTGTTTATAGCACACCTTCCGACCTCTGGCTGGGGAGAAATTACACCGTCATGGACCCATACTGTCAGAAATAGGGGCTGGGGCAGACGTGGGGTATTGCAGTTTGCCCAGTAATAGAGTTTTTCAGCGTTAACAGGCTATCTAGATCAGGAAAACAGCCTATGAACTTCAATTCCCAGCAGCCCCTGGGACCGATGGTAGTTTTTACTGTTCACACGTGTAACCAGCTGACAGTGATTATTGTCAGCATATTAGCAGGCAACGGCATGTCCCAAGTGCAGATTATTTCATTTTGCATGGGCGTTTATAGGTGAAGGGAGGAGGATTCCTGACTACGCGCTACTTCTTCAGTCCGGGTAGTGCTGCGGGGCTCCCGGACCAAAAGCTAAATACTTGGATGTATGATTATAAATGCTCTGATTACTATTGTCGGCGTTCCGACTGCAGTGACAATGGTTTTCTGGCATGCCAAAGTTCAGCCTCATGTTAACCCTATGTCTCATACGTTATGCTGGAAAAGACTGCAATACGTGTTTTGGCCCCTCTTTACTCCCGACGAGGGGGAAGACCGTTCATTAAGGTTACGAACGCTGACCTATTGAATATCATATGATTTATCCACAGCTATGGTTATGCAAAGCGGAGGAAGCTCAGTTATGTTTTGGTCATGTGTGATTAGATAACATGTGTAATTTCTAATCAGCAAGTTTGGTGCAATATGGTGCATGCTGGGAAGTAATGTTATGTTACTGCTGTGTATGTTTGCTTCTGCCTGCCCCAGGGCAATGAGTTTTGTCAGTTCATCTGGGAAGCTGTCCCTTGTTTGTTTCATTCAGCTTGCTGCTACATGTCCTCACGCCTTCATGCTTATATGTTCCATGTGATATGTTGTGTTTTGACTGAACTATGAAGGAGGAAGGTATTTGTTTAAGACCATATGGTACAGGAGTCTCAGAGTGCAATAGGCAGTCAGGGATTGGAGAACATGAGTATGTCTAGTTAAGTTTATGTATGTTAGGTGTTTACCCGTTGCTTCCCCCATAGCTATCTCAACTAGGTTTTCCCTCTACCTCTTTCCAGTTTCCATAACTACTAACAGTATCCACAACCTCTTCTTAATCCCTCTTCCCCCCATTGGCTGCCACGTGGTTACCTGTATTTGTAAATCAGGTGCCTGTGCCACCAAGGTGGGAGGGTTGAATACCATTCGGCTTCTGTGGTTCGGGGAAGAGTGTTGAAAAATCTTCCCTTGCAAGTATTGTTGACACATACTCTTCTTGGCGTTATGCCTGAGAAAAGGACCTTAGCAGTAGGAAAAAATATGCATCACTGCAGTCAGCTACCTATTCAGGTGACAGATTAATCGTCCACACGACATGTAACCCAAATATAAACTTCCATAGTGAAGCACGACAAATTCTACATTTGTGACGGACATCACATTGCTGCACAGGTGAACCATCCCGCCAACAGCAGTCACCATGACAGGCCCAGAAAGCATCTACTCCTTCTAACCCGAAATTACCAGCAATGCCTCTTTGCACACAACACCTGTGCAGATGGCGCACAAAGGTATCACCGACGATAAACACTGTGTGTCTCTTCATCTCAACCACCCTCACGACACAGTATTGGGACAAAATGGTACCACCTCTTCCTGTCAACCATGCCATAAACTCCAATGGACCTATTTCCCACAATTCCATTTGTCTTTCCACCCTGCTCATAATGGCAGGATGTTCACGTGAGCTTTCCATTCTATAATGAGGGCCACAGACCAGTCCAGCTCACACAATATTTCCTCCCATTGAACTGCTGTTATCAGCTTGCAGGTGTATGCCGAAGCCGAGACAACCGTATTAGTTTGTCGTGTAAGTGACAGAGTGCAGTCCAGATAGATACTGAGTGTTTTTGTGTCCTTGGAAACGTTAATGTACCGTCAATGGTGAAAGATTTGAAAGTGGGATTCAGTTTACTAAGTCTAATGTGAGAACCAAGGATGAGTAGCTTGGTTTTCTTATCGTTTTGGCACAGTCAATGATGAGCCATCCAGGCCTGGATGATCAAGTAGATATCATTGAGTGCTTTGGAGTCGAGAGCATGGTCGCCAGTAATGAGGATGAGTATCTGGGTGTCGTCAGCATAATTTGTGTATGAGACACCCAGATGGTCGAGAATGTCAAAAAGTGGCTTAGTAAATACATTGGAAAGTATTAGGGAGACACATGAGCCTTGAGGTACTCCACATGAAACTGGTGAGGGTTCGGCTGATGCAGACATTGAGAAAACCCACATTGTTCTGTCAGCTAGGAAAGATCTGATCCACGAAGTAGCATCATCCGAGAAGTGGGCAGCTGTTTTGAGGTGTTGGCACAAGATTTGGTGGTTGACCAAATTGAAAGCTTCTCATAGGTTGAGCAATAGCATTAGCGCTAGTTTGCCTTTATCTTTTAAGTCTTCAATTTGTGTTGTGAGGTCAATAAGGGCAGTTTCGGTTTTGTGTCTAGGGCGGAAGCCTGATTGCCTGAGGCCAAGAAGATTGTTTGATTCGAGGTAAGCCTGAATTTGTAGATAGGTTGCCCTGTCCAAAATATTTAGGAGGAAGGGTACCGTAGTAATAGGTCTATAATTGGCCAGGTTACTAGGATCCAATGTTGTTTTTTTAATTAAAGGTATCACCCAAGCATCTTGAGGTTGTCAGGGACAATCGTCGATTCAAAAGAGGCGTTATAAAGGTAGTGATGAATGGGGCAAGTTCGTGGGCAGCATCTTTAATGAGAGGTGCTGGGCAGGAGTCACCTTGACAATTAGACAGTTTGAGTTTTTTAAGGATATTCACTATTTCCCAAATAGAGAGGGGCGACAAACTGAAGGGTTTAAGATGAGGATGTTGTTTGGCTTTGCACAATTTTAGTGGTGCAATGGTGTTCAAGGCTTTTAAGATGCTACGGTTATAGATGTCGACAAGGACTGTAGGGTCAGAGTCAAGTGATGCCAACTTATTAAGAAGGGGGAGATTAAAGGGAGTAAATTCTCTTTAGTAATGTCCTTTTTGTTACGAGTGGGGACAGCGGGTGCTATGTTGGTTTTAGTGCCTGATGCGGATGCTTTTATAGTAAAGATTATTTTATGGTGGTCAGACCATTAGCATGGCGTTACAGCCAAGAGGTTAATTGTGCAGTTCAAATCAGTTAGCCAATCAAGAGTTCTACCCTTTATGTGGGTAGGTTCCTGGATATGATGGGTAAATCCAAAGTCTGTGATGGAGTTGGCTAAATCACAGGCGACAGTATCATTTGGATCCTGGAAACCGAGGTTGAGTTCACCAAGTAATATGATTTGTGAGTTAGGCTTTGTATTGGCAGCAAGGATTGTAGATGGATCCTCAGTGAAGGTTGAGATGGGTTCTCGGGGCCTATAGATGAGGTGTATTGTGGATGTGTGATTGGGCGAGATAGATAGTTTGACTGTTAGCAGTTCCACCAAAGGGATTTACAAATATGGGCTGGGTCTAAGTCCAAGGGTGCTTTTGAAAATAAAGGCGGTACCTCCACCTTTAGATTGATTGTTATTTCTGTCCCATCTGATGGTGGCTTAATTGTCTGGAACAGCCAAGGAAAGTGCGGGCTAGATGCAGCATAGAGCCCAGGTTCTGTAATGGCCAGAAAGTCCAAATCTTCTGATGTGATGAAGTCGGCGATATCAAGGGCATGAGCTGGGAGTGACCTAGCATTAATTAGTGCAACTTTGATAGGTACGTTTTTGGAACTGGTGGTACTACTATTATGACTGTTTGGGAAGATGTTTGCGCAGGGGTAGCAGTGTTGGTCCAATCAGTAGGGAACTCCTGGTTGGTATTGGTATGTAGGTGTGGGTGGTGCGCTTTGTGGCAGAATCTGGCGCCAAGTGTTAGCTTTCTGAAGCGAGTGGCACATGGTTGGTTTGGCATTGGCTTAGAGGCAAAATGTAGCCAGTGGGCTGGCGAGTTCAGGTAGGCATTAGAGTCTGGCATATTAATTATAGTTGGGAGAATAGGCATGTGCACATTCAACTTGAGTGAAATAGATGATAGTGGTACGTGAAGGAGGCCTAAGCAGTCCAGGTTCTGTTGTGTGAGTTGTGGTTGGGCAAGGTTACTAATGCGCAGAGTGTTAAAGGTAGTGATGCACTTGTGCGCGGCATGGTGGCATGTCCGCGAACATGTCTGCACTTTGCGATCAGGTCTATGCTTCGAGGACAATTCATATCTGTATTTTCTACCGATCTAGGAACTTTCAAGCTCAAAATGTACCCTTGCACAGCTCCTACTCCTAAACCTACTCATTATCCATTAACAATCTAGTACAAAGCACATACTTGAAGAATATTAGCAAAACTGCTACTTATGTTACAAATGACATCAGCTATTGCCATCCCTCCTCCCCAAGAGCCACCACCACCAGCTGGAGGACATACAGAACAAAAAGCGCTGCACTTCAAAGACAATGAAGACAATGAAGAACATGAGGTAGAGGAAGTACATACCTCTAGGACCCAGTGTCGTAGGCTCTTATTCCAGCGCAAAAGTAGCACAAACTCCTTCCTCCCCTTAGCAGTTTTGGCGCCTGGGACTTAATGCACACAGGGCACCGCAACCACCAGGGGGAAAGAGGGTTATGGTCCACGGGTTGGATAGGTATGGGGTTGTAGGATCACCGGGTAGAGGTTAAGGGAGATATTATGGATAGGTAGGGGATTTGGGGGAAGACATGCTCCTGATCTCTTGATGCTTGGTTGGTCACACTAAACACCTTTAGATCAACACATTCAGGCACGCACACAGGAGAATTCTTAGAGACTCATACTCAGTCTTGCTGCACTGAGTTGGAAGAGGCTGCTTAGCTTATTGACACTGATTCATAAGCTAGCACCAAGCATTGCTTACTCCAGCAATAACATCATTAGTTGACACTTACTTCAGTGTCAATTACACTGAATGACATGGGTTTGTGTTCAGCTCAACCCACAGCTTAGAAACCTTTACACATTGGGCGTGGTGCTGTCTTGAAAGCCTCACTCACACTACATGGCATGTGCTAGTAACTAAGGAACACATGTGCACCACAGTCTGGACTTGTACTGGTCCAGTACCAGGCAGTTAGTGACACAATACAGAATGTATTTCTCAAAGAAACTGTAAAAGACTTAGCTTTGGTGCTTGTCTGGTGTCCGGTTTTGTCTGCGGCCCCCCAAACCGTGGAAACCATGAGCTGCGTCAGCCAAATGAAAAGGAATTAGTATGCGTGTTTACGTAGCTTGTTTCCACCACAGATTGACTCGCACACAATTCTACATGCGATTAGTAACATCGTGCGCCTGATGCCCAAAATGCGCTTTAAGTCTCCAGCAGTGAACGGGTGCCTCCCGGACCTCGATCCCCCCGTGCCTTCATGCAGTTAGTAGTTCGGGAACTGCGCACACAAGTCTACGTTCCATTCAGGAAATCAGATAAATGTACTTAGCTTTTGTGCCGCAGGGCCGCGGTAAACTGGTCTGGGTGAGGGATGGCCCCGCGTAGAAGTTTTGCCTTCTCGGAGCTCTGCAGGAAGCGTCCGCCCGTGAAGAAGTCGAGCGCGAACAGAGTTTCGGGGTCTGCACATGCGCGATCCCATTTCGTGCATGGGCGATAGCTGGGGCATTGTCCGCACGGGTTGCAGGCCTCGTGTGCCTGTTACTGGATGTGCTGCTCCCGGGGCTGCTGGGAGTTGTAGTCTTTGGAGCTTTGTTTGCTCCTGATGCAGTTTTGGTCCAGCAGATGCCACTCTCCCCCATCTGATATTCCTACAAGAGGGACAGAGATGGCATCTGCTGGATAAATATGTCCCCATACTGGTGGCTGCCACACTAGGCCCCTGCTGGGCTCTGACACCCAGAGAGAATCATGGGTGTGGCAGTTCTTTACCACTGTTGGGAATGTACCAAAGGCTAAAGCTACCAAAGTGATTAGCACTGAATGCAACTTTGTACTTAGAATTTAGTACATTGTCTTCCTCCATTTCATCTTCCTCAACCAATACTGTAACCACACAGCTTACTTCTGTGGGACACACAATCTCACCGGCTACCTTGCAAGCAATAAAAGAGGCTGTTGATCCATATCTTTGGAAGACAACAGTCATCTGTATATACTGCAACACACCACTTTGTAGGGGGAAGCAATTTCGATGTGCGTTTAAAGCTGTAATCAAGCAGCATGAGAAACACTGCCCACTACCTTGGAAGTAATACCTGTGCAACATCTTCCCCTGTCCACCTGCACCACCATATTAGTGCTTGGTGCCACTTTCCTCATGTCCCTCCTAACCTTACATTCTAACCTCTGCTGCAAACATTTTAAAAAAAGAAAAAAACAACAAATGAAAGGTTCCTTTAGGAACCATCTTTCACTGTTAAAAAATAGAACTAAAAAAAATCTCCAAGCCTCATTACACGGATGGCGGTAAGGGTTTACTGGTACCGGTATTTTACCGGTACCGGTAAATCCTTACCGCCTTACTACGAGGTCCCTTTGTGGGTTGGGGAATTTAACGCCTGCTTTTTGCAGGCATTAAAAACCAACCCGCAAAGGGACCAGGGGGGAATTACCGCCCCGCCAACCTTGGAATAGGGCGGTAATTCCCCTTTCCACCAAGACGGTGCCGGTATTTTACCAGCATGAACCATGGCGCTAATAGCGCCATGGTTCACCGCCATCCGTGTAATGAGGCCCTCCATCTACTTTACATTTCTCAGTAAAGTACAGAGACTCTATGGGCCTCATTACGACCCAGGCGGAGAACCATGGTGCTATTAGCACCATGGTCCATGCCGGTGTCCGCCATGGCAGAATGGGGAATTACCAGCACATTCCGAGGTTGGTGGGGCGGTAATTCCCCATGCCGCCATGGCCCTTCCCCATTCCTATTTTTGCCCCATGGCTCAATGGGAATGGGGAAGGCGCTAATAACGGTACCACAAATTGTGGTACCGTTATTAGCACCAAAGTCCCTTTGCGGGTCCCTACTTTAACGGCTGGAAAATCCAGCCGTTAAGGTCGGGTCCCGCAAAGGGACCTCGTAATTAGGTGCTAAGTGTTTAACGGCGCCGCAGCCTTTTACGGCACTGTTAAACACTTAGCGCCTGGGTCGTAATGAGGCCCTATACGTTTTTCCAACATTTCCATTGGCATTTTGTGTTATGTTAGTTAATGGGAATAATGTGACGTTTATCCCCCGTTCCAGGGACCGGAACGGGGATAATGGCCCGGTAGCCCAAGTTATCGGCCCAAGCGAAGGGTGTCTGTGTGAGCCCTGATGGCTGCAGGCTTTGATGTGTTATAAATAAATAAATAAATAAATAAATAAATAAATACATAACAAGGGCTCTGGATCATTATGCTCTGTTGCAGCCCCTGCAATGGGGGATAAAGGCCTTTAGCAACCCTGGTTCCCAAAGCGGGAACGAGGCTGCTAAAAAATAGATTTCTCTTCCTACAGTGGGACGCCGGAAGGAAAATCCTTCCTAAGATGACCACCATGAAAAGAGAAGGCGGGGCTCCATACAGAGCCCCTCTTCCCTTTCCATGGCAGCCTGCAGAAGGCAAAGTCAGAACCCTATGACCACATTACCACGAGCACATTTTTTTTCCTTTTCAAACCCATCCTACTTTAGAATAACTTTACCACATAGCCGGTCCTGCTGGACATGGCCACTTTAACACCATTTTTCGTCTCTCGCGGTCATGGCCAGTTACAAGATTGTCCAGGTCATGACATTATGGCATGGCCCGGACATTCTGTCGAATGCCCATGGCCACAGGCTATACCTCAGTCACCAAAAGTATATCACTATTTTTTGTACCTACATTATGACACTTGTCATGAAATGAAACACAGACCCATTTGCAAATCCATGCTTTAAGTTTCCTTACATGAATTTGCTTAAAATTCACCCATGTTTTATTTTTCCAAAATGTATGTATATGCAATAGTCATATAACTTAGCCCCCACTTGACAACATCCATTCAGACTTGACACAGACATTCAAGGTTGGGTCTACAATCGTTTTGCTAACTTTTGTCCACATTCGTAAAACGGCAACAAAGTCATAAGTCATCTAAAATGTTGAGACACCCCCTCTAATTTAGCTCCCTTTTGACAAAATCTGTTTGCAAACGTTTGTGTAGATTTGTCAAGTGGCACCACATTTATAAGTCTTTACATTATTTTGGGACCCCCTCTCTAAGTTTGCCCCTCTTGACAGAATACCACCAAACATGGTGAAACCAGCATATCTAGATCCAAAATCGTTTTGCTAACCGTTGTGCAGATAACGTCCCTGTAACAAAGTTTTTCCATTGAATTTCTTAGGTGTTTGCTAGTGCAAATTAACCATAACGTCCCTTTAACAATGTTTTTGTTAGTGAATTTCATAGGTTTTTAGTAGGGCACTGTAAGCAGAATGTTCCTTTAGCATAGCGTGTTCTGTAAAGCAGATGGTATTTTGTACGGCGACATAACCAAAATGTCCCCTTAACAACGGTTTGTTACTGATTCCTTGGCTGCCCTCATTATAAACGTGTGGAATGGGCAAATTGTCTGGTGTATGTATCCATTTGCGCTACCCCTTACTTTTCCGAACACTGTTGGTGTACCGTAGCAATTACAGATGTACACAGCAAATGTTGTTTAGTGTGTCAGTATGCTCTCTTTTTGTATTAACAGTGCATTATAAATCTGTGCCGCACACTACTGGACGAGATGATTACAGATGAGCAATATGGATGTTTCCTACGGAGACTGTACCTGGTTGGCGTTTGTGCAATCACACTGCAAGTATCCATAGGACGGCATTATTGACTGAATGTCCGCATCTTCGAATGCACTTTTATGTAGTTGTGGAAGCACACATGTTTCCATTCTAGAGCTAGACCCATGCATAGGTCATCCGCTGTATGCTGGTAACAAAGCCCCTGTCACCAGCCCTATGGATTCATGCAGTAGGCTACCGCTTTTCAAGAACTGCTGCCGACTTTGTAGGAGGCTCTGCAAATTTACTAATGTGTGGCTAAACACTCCTAACTGTATAACGGCTACTGCTAAACAAGGAACAGCAACCTGTAGTGTGACATGGGTGTGCTAAATGTTGCATTCATTTGTATGCATGAAGAGGTCGCCTGCCGATCATACAGTTGAAGAAAACATGTAACTGCAGGTGGGTCAGTTTATAGTAAGTCAGCAAAATGGCAAAGTTGATGCACCTTCCTCATACACATACTAGTGCATGTAAAGGCAAGTAAGAAAACAGCAGAATATAGAGAGAACAAACAATCTTAGAGGTGGTTACAAAAGCGCTGTAGCTGCATGGGTCACACACAATAAATGGCTTCTTACTGCACGTAATGAAGCTCTGTTTCGAGTTGTTGTAAATATTCTTGTATTCCACAATGTATGTATATCCGGATTGCTACCCTTAACACTAATGGCGTAGCACAAATTGTTTATAGTTCATGCCATGACAACTGAAATGAAAGCACACAGGACCAGTGGGCAGGCTACCACCCTTCCAACAATTACTTAGGTTACTTTCATGTACAGCATTTGCCACATCTGCTCTGCACAACATGAGGGGCACTCCTGTAGGGCAGTGGAGCAGTAAAACAACCTTTGCAAACCATATGGTGCACAACAAACCCTTACCCGGCAAAGGGCATTGTATTGTGCATATACTGCAATGCGCTACTGTGCAGAGGTAAGGTACTTGGAAGTGCATGGGAACGATCCTTACAGGAGCATTACAATGACTGCCGCCTATGTAGGTGAGGGCTACCCATTAATTCTGTTTCCTGGCACGTCCCCTATAGTATCCATACAGGTGCTGCCCCTCTGTACATGATCGTTGCTGCCGTTCCTTCTGTGGTGTATGGGAGAACACCATAATAAATGAAAATGAACTGGGAAATGAAAAAAGGTAAATAAAGAAAGCACCTTTCACAGATCAACAACTGAATTGTAGTTCAATCAGTTAGAAAGGGGGTCGCTGTACAAAGAGGTTTATTTACATGTTGCAGAGTGTTTTCAAGAGAGTCAGTGCCCAACACGTACTACAAAAAAAAATCACTACTTTCAAGAAGGGCACCAAGCCAATTTAGCTGTTGTGTGCAGAAAGGGAGATGGCAGGCATAGTAAAATGAACGTTATAGCTGGGGGAAAGTAATTGTGCTGTCAAATGTCATATTCCCATGGGCGAATTATGACATAGGCACATGTCGAACAAAGGCACAAATACACGTCTTTGCAATGTACCATCCTGTCTGCATTCACGGACCAAATAGGAAATGATGCTGCCACATGGGCGGCTGCATAATGCGATAGAAACCTATGCAAGACATCGGAAACACACGCATGAACTGGGTAGTGCCTCCTTCATTGCAAACAGCTCTGAAACTCATGTAACATGTTCTGCAATTTCCCCTCTGCAATGAACAACAATAATGTTGGCATGATTGCGTGTCACCATAGAGTCACACAGAGAAACCAAAATCAGGCACTTCATTGTAGGTACTCCACAGCACTACACATGCACATTATAGATTCCTAAATGAGTAGCCACCACAGAGTGTTTCCATTCACTTTCAGTCGATATATGTCTGAATCCCCTAAAACCTGATCGCTGTGCCTCGTGAAACACACAGCCATAACCACACCCTCTGCATTTCTATCGACAAACTTTGTTGCCCAATCCTGTATCCTCTGCCGGCCCATTTCTATGGCCGTCATGTTCAAAAGGGTTATATGTAACACGTGCCAACCTGGCACTATTGCAATATTTGCTGACTTTTTTGCTGTGGGAGTGGGGGAATAACTTTCAACCAGGGGAGCAGACATCCTTAGTTGTGATGGCTCTTAAAACGTTTCATTGCCACTGTGCGACAAAGACATGCCATTTGCCTTGAAAAGGTGTATGTATCGCGAACCAATGTTCTCATTCTCACAGGAAAAAAACCCAGCAGCACTCAAGAATTCACACATGCTTCTGTTGATGAGACCCCTTCCTACCTGTCTGGCGACAGGAATCATTGGAATACTTCCACACTATTGTCGGGAGAAAATCACCTTGGCAGTAGGAAAAATGTGCTGTACTGCTTTCATCATAATCTTCAACTGACTAAACACACACGAACAAGGCATGTAACCTAAAAATAAGGCTCCAAAAAGCACAATCACAAATTGTACAGTTGCCAAAGAGACCACGCGCTGACATTGTACAAGCAGTTCACTGAAACAGCACGATTCCACACAACACCACAAAGCGTCCACTCCCTCCAAACCAAAATGGCCATACAAGTCTTCTTGGAGGGCAAGCATGCACAGATCTTCCAAAAAGCCATTACCCACAATGAAAACTGTGTGTCTTTCCATGTTTGCCAGGTGCAGTACACAAAGTAATTGGAAAAGTGAATGCCGCCCTTTCCTGTGACGCACACCCAGAGCACCTGATTGGCCAAAGGCCATAGTCCCATTCCCATTGGCTACCATGGTAAGAAGTGCAAACTGTGCCACATGCCTTTCCCCAATGACCGTGAGGGTCGCACCCCAGGAAAGCAGGAGGACTCCTCCCTATTGGTGCTGTTTCCTGTGACATACACCCTTAGCGGCTGATTGGCCAAAGGCCATAGTTCCATTTCCATTCGCCAGCATGCTGAAAAGTGCAGAATTTCACACGTACCTTTCTCCAAGTACCGTGAGGGCGGCTCCCAAGTAAAGCTGGAGGAGTCCTTCTTCCTATTGGAACACTTTCCTGTGACGCACACCGAGCACCACCTGATAGGACAATCGCTACAGACCCATTTCCATTGGCCAGCATGGTGAGAGTGGTGAATGTAGCACGTGCGGGTCCCCAAGTATGTCGAGGGCTGGGCCCGAGAGAAGCAGGAGTCCCTTGTCCTATTGTCACACACCTTAAGCATCTGATTGGACAATCCCCACAGTTCCATTTTCATGGCCACCAACCGCAAAATCCCTGGATGTGGCTTTTCTGCTGCATGCAGGCATGGGGGAATAACTTGCAACCAGGGTAGGAGGACATCGTGGTAGGGGTGACTCTTAAAAGAGCCTGTTGGTTTCTTTTCTTTAGATGCTTCTACAGAAACACTTTTTGGGTTTTTTATTAGGTTTTGTGTTTTCTTGTGCTCACATTAGTACAGTAAACTCTTCACTGCATCCTGTAGACGAGCAAGCAAACTGCATTGCCAATGGGTGACAACAAAATGCCATTTTCTTGGAAAAACTGCATTTCCACAACTACTGAGGTCATTGTTGCAGAAGAGCATTTCACGAGTGGACAAAAAAGTAGACATGCTTCTGTTGATGAGACACCTTCCTGCGTCTGGCTCAGAACAACATCCATGAGCAGGGGGCCATACTCTTTGGGGTATTATGGATGAGAAAAGCACATTGGCGATGGGGGAAACCGTCCTCACGACATCCATCAACCTCCTCTGTCTACGCAACAAATCTAAGCAAACCAGGTAACCCATATGCATGCCGCCGTAATGTATGACAATAGCATCTGCTACTGGAAAACTGGAGAGGTATTTGCAAAGAGCACGCATATCACCGCAATTGCACTCATACACAGCGTTGCACAATGTGTTCACTCCTTCCAAAACAAAATTGCCGTCAAAGTGTCTTTGCAGTGCATAGTTGTGCATATGTATGACAAAGGATCACCTACAGTGAACACAATGCATTTCGCCATGTCAGCCACCCTCTGTACACAGAGTATAATGTACAACAGTTTCACCTCCCCTTCATGTTAACCACACCCACATTACCTGATTGGCTAATCCCCACACTGCCATGGCAATTGGGCAAAAGATGTAAAGGGCAGATTTTCGCACTTGCGCCTCCCAAAGTAGCGTGACGGCCACACCCCTGTAAAGCTGGAGCAGTCCTTCTTACCTTTGCTCTATCTTCACTGAAGATCTAATTCATTGGGTTGTGCGTAAATAGGTGCACATGCATCCACCAATCGCATCGAAGCCGCCATCATCCAACAGTGTCACTCCTGTACAACATTTGAAATGTGCCGCTACAAATTTACAGTACAAATGTTGTACCATTCCGAATCACGTCCACTGCACATTTCAATGAAAGTATGCACAATTTCTCCATCTGCATACATCTACGTAGCCTAGCCACCCAGGATGTGGCACGTGTAATCCTGAAAATACCACGTAATCCACTACCTTTTCATGACAGTGAGTGAGGGGTTAACAATATTAAACTTGGTAGGGGATGCAGTCTTCCAGTGTACATGTATACTGTTTTTTTGTGTTTTATTTGTTGACATGCGTGCAAGGAAGTTGTTTTGTATTTTCTCTTTATATACGTTTCTGTTTGCCTCTCCTCACATTTTTACCACATTCTGCTCAATGCTTCTTGCACAGTGTAAAAGAAAACGGCATTGCCAATGGCACTCAAACAAATGCCATTTCTACAGAACCACTGCATATTTTGCGACCTCATGATCTCATAGTGGGCGGGGAACATGCCAGCAGTCTGCATAAACTCACGCATAATTCTGTTTATAGCACACCTTCCGACCTCTGGCTGGGGAGAAATTACACCGTCATGGACCCATACTGTCAGAAATAGGGGCTGGGGCAGACGTGGGGTATTGCAGTTTGCCCAGTAATAGAGTTTTTCAGCGTTAACAGGCTATCTAGATCAGGAAAACAGCCTGTGAACTTCAATTCCCAGCAGCCCCTGGGACCGATGGTAGTTTTTACTGTTCACACGTGTAACCAGCTGACAGTGATTATTGTCAGCATATTAGCAGGCAACGGCATGTCCCAAGTGCAGATTATTTCATTTTGCATGGGCGTTTATAGGTGAAGGGAGGAGGATTCCTGACTACGCGCTACTTCTTCAGTCCGGGTAGTGCTGCGGGGCTCCCGGACCAAAAGCTAAATACTTGGATGTATGATTATAAATGCTCTGATTACTATTGTCGGCGTTCCGACTGCAGTGACAATGGTTTTCTGGCATGCCAAAGTTCAGCCTCATGTTAACCCTATGTCTCATACGTTATGCTGGAAAAGACTGCAATACGTGTTTTGGCCCCTCTTTACTCCCGACGAGGGGGAAGACCGTTCATTAAGGTTACGAACGCTGACCTTTTGAATATCATATGATTTATCCACAGCTATGGTTATGCAAAGCGGAGGAAGCTCAGTTATGTTTTGGTCATGTGTGATTAGATAACATGTGTCATTTCTAATCAGCAAGTTTGGTGCAATATGGTGCATGCTGGGAAGTAATGTTATGTTACTGCTGTGTATGTTTGCTTCTGCCTGCCCCAGGGCAATGAGTTTTGTCAGTTCATCTGGGAAGCTGTCCCTTGTTTGTTTCATTCAGCTTGCTGCTACATGTCCTCACGCCTTCATGCTTATATGTTCCATGTGATATGTTGTGTTTTGACTGAACTATGAAGGAGGAAGGTATTTGTTTAAGACCATATGGTACAGGAGTCTCAGAGTGCAATAGGCAGTCAGGGATTGGAGAACATGAGTATGTCTAGTTAAGTTTATGTATGTTAGGTGTTTACCCGTTGCTTCCCCCATAGCTATCTCAACTAGGTTTTCCCTCTACCTCTTTCCAGTTTCCATAACTACTAACAGTATCCACAACCTCTTCTTAATCCCTCTTCCCCCCATTGGCTGCCACGTGGTTACCTGTATTTGTAAATCAGGTGCCTGTGCCACCAAGGTGGGAGGGTTGAATACCATTCGGCTTCTGTGGTTCGGGGAAGAGTGTTGAAAAATCTTCCCTTGCAAGTATTGTTGACACATACTCTTCTTGGCGTTATGCCTGAGAAAAGGACCTTAGCAGTAGGAAAAAATATGCATCACTGCAGTCAGCTACCTATTCAGGTGACAGATTAATCGTCCACACGACATGTAACCCAAATATATACTTCCATAGTGAAGCACGACAAATTCTACATTTGTGACGGACATCACATTGCTGCACAGGTGAACCATCCCGCCAACAGCAGTCACCATGACAGGCCCAGAAAGCATCTACTCCTTCTAACCCGAAATTACCAGCAATGCCTCTTTGCACACAACACCTGTGCAGATGGCGCACAAAGGTATCACCGACGATAAACACTGTGTGTCTCTTCATCTCAACCACCCTCACGACACAGTATTGGGACAAAATGGTACCACCTCTTCCTGTCAACCATGCCATAAACTCCAATGGACCTATTTCCCACAATTCCATTTGTCTTTCCACCCTGCTCATAATGGCAGGATGTTCACGTGAGCTTTCCATTCTATAATGAGGGCCACAGACCAGTCCAGCTCACACAATATTTCTTCCCATTGAACTGTTGCTTTTTGCGGCACTCCCCCATTGGGTGCTGTCAAATTTTAGAAAACAAATGCAGCAATCACATACAAAAACTCTGCATTGCACACTGTCATTTCTGTCCACCACTCCATATTTACAGTTAAACACTCTTAGTAAACGTTCTGGTTGATTGCAAAGCTCCTCCACCTGAAAATTCTGCTGAATAATTTATTTATTTATTTATTTATTTAAATTTATATAGCGCGCAAGCAGCCCAGGGGCATTGAGGCGCTGTTACTTGCAATAACTTAGTTACATGGTACATATGATAGCGATTGTTGACACATTATGAATAGTACAAGAAATCATACTATTGTTACAAATATTGCATTTGGTCGTATATTGCAAACATAAATGATAGGTATTGGTGCTGATGTGTCGGTCCTTATGTGAAGAGGGTAGTTTTCAGTGTTTTGCGGAAGGTGGTGAGGGAGTCCTCGCCACGGATGGTGGGAGTAATAATAATGCACAATTGCAGCATCCACAAAGATCCTAAGATGTACCCAGCACACCTTTGGCCATGCACACACCATTGCAGCCCTTTCCACACCCAACACAACAATATTCATCCAACCAAGCAACCATGCAGGCACCTAACATTATGCACACATGTAACATACATAGCAGCACTTCCACCCAACTCCACCACAGCATAAAACACCCATTCACAAAAATGTGTCTCAATTAGCAGAATCCACAAACATACCACTGCCTGCACCACCCCTACACACTGACATTCACAAAGTAATGTGTCACTGGCAACCTATGCACAACAGCTGCACAACATTGGGATTACTTCAATAAATCTGCACACAGCAGAGTAACCAGCCACATATAAGCTGCACTTCAACCATACCCATTTCCATATTCACATTAAGTACACACTGTATCCTGTGTCTACAATGCACAACTTCTCACTGCATCCTCTCCTGCACACATCAAATACTATAGCATGTTGAAACTATAACCACAACCATGGAATGCACAATACACACTTTGCAACACACTTGTGGTGCTGTAGCATGTCGACAATGTGCTCCACACCCATTCTCCAAAGATCACCACCCTATGCCTTATGCACTGTCAAACCTGCATTGCTCCACTGGATGTGCTCCTTGCACACATTCCCAGCACCGTAATGCAACCATGCATGTCAGCATGTCACCAACTACCACTATACACATACGCACCACTGGCACCAGCACTCCTAACCAACCTCCACACCACAATGGACATGCACAGCGTGGCATGCAGCAGTTAACATATGGTATAAACATTACACTGTCTCCGCATCCCTACGCCCTTTCATTCACATACCATTGTTTTACCCACTTCTACTCAGAAAGTATTGTGTCACAGCCAAATTAACCACAAATGTACACCATTGCCCATACTGCAAGCATTGTGCACACAGCACAATATCCACACACATATAAGCTGCCCTTCAACCATACCCTCTACCATACTGACATTATGCAAACACTACTCCCAGCGGCCACACTACATGACCTTTCACTGCAGCATCTCCAACCACAGCGCACCGCCATTGGAGCTATGAAGCAACAAATTGCTACAGTTACCCTAATGTACAAACAAAACACTCTCTCCTGCCTCCCTGTGCACTTTCAATCACATACTATGGGCATACTCACTTCCATTGACAATGTATTGTGCCACTTCCAACCTACCCACATTCTGTTTGCAACACTGGCCTATAATGGCTTAAATGTGCTCCACAACCATTCTTACATGTCACCACCCTCTAACTCATGCACAATAAAAAATACATTACTACCGTGGGTGTCCTCAAGGCCTAGACTCTTGAGAGCATGGCCGACGGCTTTCGGCCATGCACCCAGTAGTCTAGGCCTTTTACACACCCACAGCAATGTGATGCCACCATGGATGTTGCCGTGTTAGCAAGTAAGGCAATCCACATACACAACACTGCCACCAGCACTCCTACCCAACCTGAACACCGCCATGGCACTATCCAGCAACAAATTGCAACAGTTAACATAATGCCCATGTGGGCAGCTAACATTATGCATAAACGTAACACACGTAGGTAGCAGCACTTCACCCCAACTCCCCACACCATAAAACACCCATTCACAAAAACAGGTTGCAATTACCAGAATCCACAAACATACCACAGCCTCCACCACCCCTACACACTGCCATTCACAAAGTATTGCGTCTCTGGCAAACTCTGCACAACAGATTCACAACATTGGGCCTACTTCAATAAATCTGCACACAGCAGAGTAACCAATCACATATAATATGCACTTCAACCAAACCCACTTCCATATTCACACTACATACACACTGCACCCTGTGGCCACACTACAGAACTTCTCACTGCACCATCTCCTGCTGCACAACAAAAATTGTAGCATTTTGCAACTATCACCACAACCATGGAATGCACAATACACGCGTTGCAACTCACTTGTGGTGCTGTACCACATCGACAATGTGCTCCACACCCTGTCTCTAAAGATCACCACCCTGTGCCTCATGCACCGTCAAACCTGCATTGCTCCAGTGGGAATGCTCCTTCCACACATTCCCTGCACCATAATGCAACCATGTGTGTCAGTGTGTCACTAACTACCACAATACACATACGCACAATGGCACCAGCACTCCTAACCAACCTCCAAACCGCAATCGACATGCACAGTGTTACATGCAACAGTTACCATAATGTGTAAACATTACACTGTCTCCTGCACCCCTGCGCCCTTTCATTCACATACTATTGTTGTACCCACTTCCACTCACAAAGTATTATGTCACTGCCAACTTAACCACTAAATGTTAACAACATTGCCCATGCTGCAAGTAATGTGCACACAGCACACTATCCAAGCACATATAAGCTGCCCTTCAACCATACCCACTACCAGCATACTCACTTCCATTCACAAAGTATTGTGCCACTGCCAACGTACCCACATTCCGTTTGCAACACTGGCCTATGATGGCTTAAATGTGCTCCACACCCATTCCTTACATGTCACCAACCTCTAACTCATGTAGAATAAAAAATGCATTACTGCAGTGGGTGTCCTCAAGGCCTAGGCTCTTGAGTGCATGGCCTACGGCCTACAGCCTTCGGCCATGCACCCAATAGTCTAGAACTTTTACACACCCACAGCAATGTAATGCCACCATGCATGTTGCCGTGTTAGCAAGTAAGGCAATCCACATACACAACACTGCCACCAGCCCACCCAACCTGTACACCGGCATGGTGCTATGCAGCAACAAATTGCAACAGTTAACAGAATGCCCTTGTGGCAGCTAACATTATGCATAAACATAACATTCGTAGGTAGTGGCCCTTCACCCCAACTCCCCCACACCATAAAACACCAATTC
This sequence comes from Ambystoma mexicanum, assembly GCF_040938575.1. Taxonomy (NCBI): domain Eukaryota; kingdom Metazoa; phylum Chordata; class Amphibia; order Caudata; family Ambystomatidae; genus Ambystoma; species Ambystoma mexicanum. The sequence goes on from NC_090937.1 coordinate 530,078,726, forward strand.
ACGAAAACAGGTCGCAATAACCAGAATCCACAAACATACTGCAGCCTCCACCAACCCTACGCACTGCTATTCACAAAGTATTGTGTCACGGGCAACCTCTGCACAGCAGCTTCACAACAGTGGGCCTACTTCAATAAATCTGCATACAGCAGAGTAACCAACCACATATAAGCTGCACTTCAACCATACTCACTTCCATACTCACACTACGTACACATTGCACCCTGTGGCCACACTACACAACGGCTCACTGCACCATCTCCCCAACTCACCTGTGGTGCTGTAGCACGTCGACAATGTGCTCCACACCCAGTCTCCAAAGATCACCACCCTGTGCCTCATGCACTGTCAAACCTGCATTGCTCCAGTGGGTATGCTCCTTCCACACATTCCCCGCACCATAATGCGAACATGCATGTCAGCATGTCACCAACTACCACTATACACATACGCACACTGGCACCAGCACTCATTACTAACCTCCAAACCCACAATGGGCATGCACAGCATTACATGCAACAGTTACGACAATGTGTAAACATTACACTGTCTCCAGCAGCCCTACGCCCTTTCATTCACATACTATTGTTGTACCCACTTCCATTCTCAAAGTATTATGTTACTGCCAACTTAACCACAAAATGTTTACAGCATTGCCCATACTGCAAGCATTGCGCATACAGCATATTATCCAAGCACATATAATTTGCCCTTCAACCATACCCACTACCAGCCTACTCACTTCCATTCACAAAGTATTGTGCCACTGCCAACGTACCCACATTTTGTTTGCAACACTTGCCTATAATGACTTAAATGTGCTCCACATGTCAGCAACCTATAGCTCATGCACAATAAAAAAATGCATTGCTGTAGTGGGTGTACTCAAGGCCTAGGCTCTTGATTGCATGGCCGAAGGCCGTATGCACAGCGTTACATGCAACAGTTACCATAATGTGTAAACATTACACTGTCTCTAACACCCCTACGCCCTTTCATTCACATGCTATTGTTGTACCCACTTCCACTCACAAAGTATTGTGTCACTGCCAACTTAACCACAAAATATTTACAACATTGCACATACTGCAAGCATTGTGCACACACCACACTATTCAAGCACACATAAGCTGCCCTTCAACCATACCCTCTACCAACGTACTCACTTCCATTCACAAAGTATTGTGCCACTGCATTTCCTAACGGCTAGCTACACTTCAAAACGGCCTAACATCTGCAAGATAGTGCAAACAGTTCACCAAAACCTAGAATAAGTGAATAATATCACCCGGCTTTGAGGAACCCTGAAATCAAGCTCACTCTCAGCCAGTGATATCACCGAATTTATATAGTCCAATAAACTATCAAGTCGCACTTGAAACTACACCTAACAGCCATTAAGCATGAGTGCACCCACTCGACCAAAGTTTGTTGGAAACAAGCACCATGGACCGCCCCCTCTTCACGATCTGCCTTCCCTCCCGTCCCCGCCCCCCTCTTCCCAAATCAACCCACCCTCCTTCGCATTCCCTACCATTCCCCTCTCCAAACACCAAGCCAGAGGGGCACGATGGTGAGCCAACCACCCTAAGACCACTCCTCCCCCAAATCCCACCACCGACCAACCAAGGATAACCATGCCTGCTCCCTTCACTATCATACCGGGGACATCCCGCCCTGCAAATATCCACCCTAAAACCACTCCTCCACTGAACCCCACCACCGACCAGCCAAGGATAACCATCCCCGCTCCTCTCACTATCATACCAGGGACATCCTGCCCTGCAACCATCCACCCCCCGCCTTGCCCACAAACCCCCACCACCTTCCACCACTGACCACACCCTTTCCCCTCCCTAAAAAGGGCACACCTGGCCCTAGCAAGAACCAAAGCAGCATCCCTCTCCCCCCTCTGACCTCCCTACCCTCTCTCACACTCCAATCGCAACAAAGAAACTAAAGAGGAAACGTACCTGGTCCCCCTCAATCTCTCAACACTCTTCACCTCCCCTGTCTCGACCCACCTCCTCTTTTCCCCAATCACCTCCTTCCCCCATGGCTTCACCCTTCCTGAAACCCCTCTCCTTCGACTTCTCATCAAATGCAACTGAAACTCCTAACCGCCCACAACCCACCTTTAAATCCCCCGAGCCAAACCCGATCATCCTAACACACGCAATCATCCAATCCGGCCCGAAGCGCACCATTTTGTCAGCGCGCCCACTATTCCCAACGATCATCACCCACACTACCCCACCCCCTCTCCAACTTCCACTCTCTCCGCCAACACCCCCTTCCTCTCCAGCCCTTAGACCATCCTCGCCTGCCCATGTGAACTGCATCCTATTTAATGCCCGATCCGTAGCAAAAAACAGACACTGCATCTTTGATCTCCTCACCTCTGACAAACCAGACGTGGTTTTCATCACTGATACTTGGTTCTTGGATGACTTTACCCCTATCGCCAATGAAGCCTTCCCCTCTGACTACTCTCTCATCCCACTGAACCATCCCTCTAGAGGAGGGGGAGTAGCATTCGTCTTCAAGTCTCTCTTCCGTGCCTCAATCATCGACAACCAACCTTCCATTCCTTCCTGCAAATCTCTCCTTGTTAAACTATCCCTCTCCCCGTCGCTCTCACATAGCTTCCTAATTATCTACCGAGCCCCTGGCTATGATAGACAATTTGCAAACAACCTATGCGACTCTATTGCCACCCTTCAACTAAACCATCCCAATCTCACCCTTCTTGGAGACTTCAACATATGGCTCGACATCCCCACCAACCCTATGACAGACTCTCTGGTTGACGCTTTAGACCCAATGAACCTCCAACTCCACACAAATGGCCCGACTCACTATAAAGGACACACTCTTGATGCCATCTTTAGCTCCAACACCCGGATTCATTTAAACCCACCCACCCCCATCATCTGGTCTGATCACTTCATTCTCTCTTTCACCATTCGCTCACCTGACCACCTATGCGTACTTGAATCCGAACCTCTGAATCTACGCAAATGCTGGAAAAAAATAATAATCATGCCGGACCTAGCCAACGCCCTCCTCGAGTCTCCACCACCTACCTGCCAACTCAATAAACAACTAAACCCTGATGCTTTTGACTTGTGGCTCAATGCATCTCTGATGCAGCTCACACCCTCTTGCAAACCAGCAACACGCCTCAGCCTTTTCCCGAGATGGTTCACTCCGGAGTTGAAATCCACTAAACAACTATATAAATACCTAGAACGCAAATGGCAGAATAACAAAACCCAGGAGAGCAAGGCCACCTTGGCCAGACACCTCTATCAGTACAAGGCCGAAATCCGGAAAGCAAAAAAACCCACTACAACTCCCGAATCCTAAACTGCAAAAATCCAAGCAAAGAACTCCACAAAATCATCTCCGAATTCACCAAACCCGCTTGACCCATCACCGTCCCGACCCCCTCCCAATCACTGTGCGACTCACTCTCCCTCCACTTTTACGCCACAGCTCTCGAAAGAACAAATACTCTAGCCACCAAACTAGCTCTCTTACATCCACCAGACAATACTACCCCCATACTGCCCAGTCCATCAGTTGTGACCACTACCCGACCAACATTCGAATCCTTTAGTCCAATATCTCCAGAGCAATTTCTCAAACTTCTATCTGCCCGCAAACCATCTGGCTCTCCGCTGGACCCTTGCCCAGCCACAACCCTCAAAGACATTTTTGCTTCCACCTGCGCAGGAGAACACTCTAGATCCATCATAAATGCGTCCTTATCCTCTGATATCTTTCCCGACTAATTCAAAACGGTTCATGTCAAACCTCTAATTAAAAAACCTTTGCTCGACCCTCTGGAGCCCAAAAAATACTGCCCCATCTCAAACACCAGGTTCCTTGCCAAACTCATTGACTGAACCACCTACTCCCAACTAAATGCCTTTGTCGAAGCCAACAACCTCCTTGATCCCACACAATCAGGTTTTAGAGCCTGTCACGGAACTGAAACCACCCTAACCTCAATCTGGGATGACCTTGAAATGACAGCAGACTCCGCGGGATGCGCCACACTAATCCTTCTTGACCTATCCGCCGCCTTTGACACAATCAATCACTCAATCCTCCTAGACCGCCTCTACTCCCTAGGAATCAGTGGAACCGCCCTTAAATGGATAGCTTCATTTCTCAAAGATAGGTACCAAATAACGATACTCTCCACCTATACCTCCCAAGCCAGACCAGTCGACACAGCAGTCCCACAAGGAGCATGCCTATCCACCCTTCTATTCAATCTCTACCTGATCACCCTCCCACCGATAATTTGGTCACACAACATTCTGTGCTACAACTATGCCGACGACACTCAACTAATTCTAAAACTCCTGAACTCAAAACCCAACTACCGACCTGACCTGGTCTCCTGCCTCCTTGACATAGAACTCTGGATGTCCCAAAGCCACCTCTTGTTAAACCCCTCCAAAATGGAAATCATGATATGTGGCAACTCAGAACTTCTTCCGCACCCGCTACCCTGGCCATCCGCCATGGGCAACTCACCGACCCCCTCCAACTCAGTGAAAAATCTTGGATGCATCCTTGACTCTGATCTAACACTCTCGCGCCAAGGCAACAACGTCTCAAATTCCTGCACTACCACCTTAAAACCCTTAGGTGCATCTTTCCATATCTCTCCTTTCCCAACAGACTCTCCGCAGTCCAATCAATCGTTATATCAAGACTGGACTACGCAAACCACCTATACCTCGGAGTCAACGCGTACCAACTGAATAAACTCCAAAGGACACAAAACGCGGCTGCCAAATTGCTACTTGTGCTCGGCCCAAGAGACCACATCTCACCAGCCCTTAAGACTCTGCACTGGCTCCCAGTAGCCCGAAGGGTGACCTTCAAAACCTTATGCATCTCCCATCGAGCACTGCATAAAACCGGACCTCAATGTCTTCAAGACAAGCTAAAACCCTATCACCCCCCTCACACACTAAGATCAAGCTCAGCCGGCCTCCTAGTCATACCAAAGACAAACTCAGTCAGATTAGGCAGATCATCATTCTCAGCCTTGGCCCCCACGCTATGGAACTCACTCCCACCCCACATCCGCCTAACCGAGGATTTAACGTCTTTCCGCAAACTGCTGAAAACCTGGCTCTTCCCCTAAAAACCAACCTGTACCAAATAACCCAAACAGACTAACAGCAACTCAATGGCACCAATCCAACAAACTACCTAATGCAAGAAATTGACAGCTAATAATCCCCAATATAAACTAGAACGACAACCAGAATTAAACGAATAAAGTAGATCAAAGCAGTGAAATGGTTAATAAGAGTAAATCTTACGGAATAAGTAACGAGATTTAAACTTCTGAAATAGACAGAATGAATGACGAGTGAACAAAATGAATAGCGTGGATGAAATAGTTAGAATAGATGAAGCAGGTGGAGCAGATGAATGCGCTGAGTGGAAAAATGCATGAATGGAAGAACAGATAACTATATTGTTTGAATGAATGTGGAAATCGAATGAATATGTAGATCGGATGAGTGTATAGAATGGATAAACATATTTAGCGGATGAGTGTTTAGAGCGGACGAGCGTGTAGCGCAGATGAGTGCGTAAACACAGAGAAGCGAGTAGAACGCAGGAATGCGTAAGCATGATGAATGTGCAGAACGGATGAGCTTAAACCAGATGAGTGTGTAGAACAAATGAGTATGTGGAGCGGATGAGTATGTAGAGCCCACGAGTGTGGATAGCGGATGAATACGGAAGTGCGGAGAGTGTGTAGATAGCCAGAGCAGATGAATGTATAGAATGGTTGGGTCTATAGAGTGGAATGAGTGTATAGAGCGGAATGAGTGTATAGGGCGGAATGAGTGTATAGGGCGGAATGAGTGTATAGGGCGGAATGATATATAGGGCGGAATGGTATATAGGGCGGAAGAGTGTAGATGGTGGATGTGTGTATAGGAAGGATGAGTCTATGGGGCGGATGTGTGTAAGGAGCAGATGGGTATTTGGAGCGGATGTGTAAATGGAGCGGATGAGTGTATGGAGCGGATGAGTGTATGGAGCGGATGGGTGTATGGAGCAGATGAATGTATGGAGCGGATGAGTGTATGAAGCAGATGGGTGTATGGAGCAGATGTGTAAATGGAGCGGATGAGTGTATGGAGCGGATGAGTGTAAGGAGCGGATGAGTGTATGAGCGGATGAGTGTATGGAGCGGATGAGTGTATGGAGCGGATAGGTATATGGAGCGGATGGGTAAATGGAGCGGATGGGTGTATGGAGCAGATGTGTAAATGGAGCGGATGAGTGTATGGAGCGGATGAGTGTATGGAGCGGATGGGTGTATGGAATGTATGGGTGTATGGAGCGGATGTGTAAATGGAGCGGATGAGTGTATGGAGCGAATGAGTGTATGGAATGGATGGGTGTATGGAGCGGATGGGTTTATGGAGCGGATGGATGTATGGAGCGGATGGGTGTTTAGAGCGGATGGGTGTATGGAGCGGATGGGTGCATAGAGCGGATGGGTGCATAGGGCGGATGGGTGCATAGAGCGGATGGGTGTATAGAGCGGATGGGTAAATGGAGGCGCATGGGTAGATAGAGCGCATGGGTGTATGGAACACATGGGTGTATGGAGTGCATGGGTGTATGGAGCAGATGGGTGTATGGAGCGGATGGGTGTATGGAGCGGATGGGTGTATGGAATGGATGGGTGTATGGAGCGGATGGGTTTATGGAGCGGATGGATGTATGGAGCGGATGGGTGTATAGAGCGGATGGGTATATGGAGCAGATGGGTGTATGGAGCAGATGAGTGTATGGAGCGCATAGGGTGTATGGAGCGCATGGGTGTATGGAGCGCATGGGTGTATGGAGCGCATGGGTGTAAGGCGCGAATGGGTGTATGGACCTGATGAGTATATGAGAAGATGAGTGCGCAGAGCAGATGAAGGTATAGAAAAGATGAGTGTATGAGATGAATATAGAGAACAGGATATTGCTGTTGGATGAATGAAAAGCACAAGTACTTAAAGGGGATGAGTGCGGAGAGGGGATGAGAGCATGGAGCGGATGAGTGCGTGAAGCGGATGAGTGCGCAAAGGGGATGAGTGCGCAGAGGGGATGAATGCGCAGAGGGGATGAATGCGCAGAGGCGATGAGTGCGCAGAGGGGATGAGTGCGCAGAGGGATGAGTGCGTAGAAGGGGTGAGTGCGTAGAAGTGGTAAATGCGTAGAGGGGGTAAGTGCGTAGAGGGGGTGAGTGCGTAGAGAGGGGGTGAGTGACTAGAGAGAGGGAGTGAGTAAAGAGGGGGAGTGCGTAAATCTCAGAGAAGCGAGTAGAATGCAGGAATGCGCAATCCAGACGAATATGCAGTCCTGCAACTGACCTGCCACCACTCACCATCGAAAGAATTTGCTGCAAACAGCTCGAGGATGAAGCTATGCGGCCGTTACGACAGCAGCTTCTAATCACCACACAAAATAATCACCTACGTATATCACATGAACTACTTCTTACTCCCACACCCGTTCCCTCCCTTATTGCTGCCAACACATTCCATATGATTCATTTTTCAGACCCTTCCGCCGCTGCACTGTCCTCTGATACACCATAGCAGCGTTTCCCAAAAACTTTCATGCACAGCACGCTTCCCTCCAGCCAACCACCGGCCTCGTCCACTGTTTGCCAACAGCATGGCATACCGCAGCCAAATGAGACGTCAGTCCGCAGAGCCAGATATCACACATTTTTTGGGACGTGCATTTCAGTATTTTGCAAAAAAATTACTGGTCCGATTTCCACCAAACACACAAAAGCACGCTTTCTGGCCCAAGCCCCCGCTTCTGCCGCAAATTTGGTGAACATCTGTCCTGCCGTTTGGGCTGTAGCCATGCGCAAAGTTTTTCCCCATTCAGCCTATGGAACAACTTGGCAATAAAATTCGAACCGGCCAAATACTTTTTTGCAAAGTTTGATGGGGATTCGTCCAGGGGGAGCAAAGTTATAAGCCACCAAAAAAGTGCTCTCGCTAAGAGTTTAGCAACTTAACTATAACTACACGCCTGCTCCCATAGGAACCTCAAATAAAATTGTTAATAACTTTTGATTTGAGTAATGGATTTGGCCGAAAACCTGATTTGTGAAAAAAAAAAAGTCATTTATGTATTCATGTATTTATTTATTTAATATGCATACAGCCATCATGCTTTACATATAAAAAACAACAATTTCATACAGCACAATACATTTCATCAAAAAAAGAGAGAACAGTTTACTATACTCACTTCAAAGAAGTTTAAAAACTTGCATACACATTTAATTAATATAACATTCCACCAGACAGTTCCTTTAAAATTGATTAAACAAGTGCATAGTACTTCATATTATGAAACATCAAGTTCTGATCATTTCCTAGCATTAATACTCACCATGTTTTATTCATATTACCATCATAATAAGTATTGTCATAAGCCTTCAAGAATTTAGCTCTTAAACAATTCAAACTTTCACAATGACATATTAAAAGCTCTGCGGTTTCTATGGTCAAGGTCCCACACAGTCTACAGTATCTCTACAGTATCTCATGTCTTTAGGAAATCCCAATTTGCTGCCTAAAAAAAGTTATTAAGAATGCAAAAATGTTTTTTTCCAAAGTATTGGCCTAGTTCCCATTCATTTTCCCATAGACAAACAATGTCAATTATTGCCGGACTGTACAGTCCACAACGCTGGACGGATTTGGACCAGGTCTAAAACAACATAGGCACACAGCATTTAAAAAAGGCCTTTTAGTGGTTTGGGGTTATTCTGTGCAGTCGTTTTTTAAATATTTGACGGTGAACAGTGTGACCCATCTCAAAAATAGATGACTACATCTCAGGCAAATTGGTAAAACCGGGGGTTTTTAGAAACAAAACGTTTTTTTCTCATTGCGAGAGATAGCTGCGGCTATAGCCTAGGTTATGGGAAAATGAAACATAGGAAAAAAGCAGTTTCCAGGTTACAAAAAATGCAAATGCCACATCGGTCAGAAGGTGGGGTGGGGGGTGGCTAGAGGGCACCAATGGACATTTGGGGGTTGGAGCATGTCTAGGGACTGAGTGTGCTGCACAAATCTGTTCTGTAACCTTGGCTATATCTGCTAATAGCCGACATCTCAGAGCAAACTGCATTACAGAAACATCATGTGTTGTGGGGGGAAAGAGAGAGGTCAGTGGAGGTGAGGAGGCAATCTGAGGAGTAGGGGGAGCAGTCACAGATGATGGAGGCACTTGGTGAGAGGCAAGAAAGCATTTTTTCCACCGATTTTACGATATTTGCGACTATGGAAAACTACAAATATTCGCAGCTATCTATTGTTACATACCTGCAGTTACTTTTTTAAAAATATATTTTTACAGCTATAGTGATATCGGAGGTGAAAAATCACTGGCCATGTCCTTTGGCCAAAGTTGTAAGACCAATTAGAGAAACATGGCTTGTGGGGACCGACCATTTCCTCACTTTGAAGCTAAGCATGGTCAGTCCCTTTTACTGCATGGATGAACGACCTAATGGCCATCAGCATACTTTTTTCTAAACCATGCTACTGTCAATCCTTGAATGCTTTGCACTCAAAGACCATTTATCTGCCCTTTTCTGAATTGCATTCTGGTATTTGTGGTCTTCCAGTCAAGATTGGGAGAATAATGCAACAATTGTACAATTTTTGCCTAACATAGTTCGATAAGAATTTATATATTTGAGTGACACTATGGAATGTGCACCTTTCAAGTTATGTTTATAAAGCAGAGTATTGATGGAAGCCAGACATGTGGGTAAGGAGGGGAAATGATGAGAGCACAAGAAAGTCATGAGTATTTGCCCATGATGTGGCAAGAGAGATTGCAATTCTGGACACTGGTGCAGTTACTTTCCCCTGACTGTGGCTGCTTTTCAGGGCATAAGTAAAGGACACATGTGGGTGGACAGCGTAACTTTTTTCAGAGGGCGGTGGCAACCCTGATGTTGGCAAGCTTGATCCAGTATTTGGGCTACTAGAATTCTACTCAGATTGTTATGTTCCCAGTGCAGACGTTTACCCACAAGACCACAAGCAATTGTTTTGTATTGGGATTTTATTTTCTAGGGACTATTTCACAACAGATTGCTGTGTTTCAAACGTGAACACCTTTTATACTTTGCTATTTATTGGAACATTTCCAATCTCAGGTTACTTTTCTCATGCTCATTACTTTTATTAAATGTCCAGTGGTATTTTGGGTTGCACATTTTCTACTAAGGAGAAGGTCTAATGACTACATCTGTATATTTCACTTTAATATATGCGTTCACTTACTGTGTATAAATTATTGGGTGCCAGCTTTTGATTTTCACCATGGGGCAAAATTACCTGGGCATATGTGATTCTTGCAGCCAGTCATTTTTTCAGTGCTGCTAAAATGTGGTTAGTTGGGGTTGTGCAAAGTATCAAAACAGTCACCAAGAGACTGGCCATAAAACAAGGGGCTTGTAGCATACTGCTTAACGAAAAAGAGAGTTCCTTGGCAAATCATTTAATCTCACTGCACATTGCGGAAAAACATTGTGAGCTCTCAAAGCCTGAAACATGTTTTAGATAACAATACCACTGTCAAAACAGGTCAAAGTATGTTTGTGATTGATGAACATCTTGAGTGATGGGTTGCAAGTGTTTTAAAATATAGAGTGACCATGCCCACCGGCCATGGCCGTCAGCTATGTCCAGTGGTCTGGTAGTGTTCTAAAATGGACTTTGTTCACGGCCATGGCTGAAGGCCATGGCTAGTGGTCTTTTATTGTTTTAAAATGCACAGTGGGAACAGCCGTAGACAGTGACCACTGGCCATTTGCAGAAAAAATCTAAAGAATAACAACACCCTTGAAGTTCAAAGAAAACACATTAGTTGCACAGACATTAAGTTGAGAATTTAGCACTACAAAACCCCTGAAATTCAGCTAAAGCCACCTTAACCATGTGCCCCCTGTTGGGCAGCCTGTGACCACAATGATGACATCACAGTTGACATCATTGGTGACGTCCCTATGGACATCATCTATGACATACACAAAAGTCAATGTAACAAAAAATTGGATACTATTTAAAGATTATTTTTACTTTTTACATTGTGTTTTATTTTATTTTGAACATGTTAAAAACTTTCAAAAGTCACACAGAAAGTAATACACCACTATGTACATGTTTTCAAGAAAATGTTGAATTTAAAACTTCATTTATTTTCTATACATATAATCATTTAGAGTAATAATCACTTTTATTTCAATACCCATGTATGGAAATCTTAAAATATATCCCAATCGTTTTTCTTGTTTTAAAGCACTTCCCCTGCCATTTAGAAAGTGATAATGTGAGCAAGGCATGGAATCACGAGATAAAGAAAGACACAATGATTCAAGTTTATGAAAACCTTTATTTTGTAAAGAAGGGGGCTTGGAGACTGCCTAACTTACCCTATGTCTATAATGGGATTAGCCTGCTAGTCTTGGGTGGCTATCTCGAGTTTCACTTGGGCAATCAGATTGAGACTCTGTCGGGAAATGCCAGCCACCATCAAAGCCATCAAGGATTAATTCTGTGTCCAGCCCTGCTCATTTTCATGCCAAAATCTATTTAGTAGCTTGCTCACTCACAGAGCACTATGTGTAGGTGTCCATCAGCCAGATGCACAACAGCGCCCCCCGTACAACACCTCTTATGGACAATGTTGTAGCTTCTCCTGTCTACCTTGTATCCTTTGTCTGCTAATTGTCTGAACTGAGTCTTGCCTGCACTCCACACTTTTCAAATCAGCATTGCCTAGGTCTATCTGGAGGACATTGTTAAAGATAGATGGAGATTCACAGTATCCTTGAGGCAGCCTAGTGTGTTTCTGTTGAGTTTGGTGTAACATAAATGAAGTCAAGTCTTGTGAGTCTTTGTGCAATGAGATGAGAAAAATGCATTTTTCAAATCAATCACCGTGAAATAGTGTGATTCTACTGGGATACTGCATAGTATCGTCGCCGGGTTAGGGACTAGAGGAAACTCTGCCTCTACAATCTTGTTAATCGGTCTCATGTCTTGTATGAATCTGTACAGCCTTCCCTTTGTTTTTTTGATAGGATACAAGCGGTATTGCACAATGATTCTGAGGGCACAAGAATACCTTGTTTCATTAGTGCTGAATTGGTCTTTAATATACTCTCATCAGCCTCTCGAGGCATGGGATACTGTTTGCTCGAAGTAAAACCACTCCTGGCTTCAGCTATAGTTTAACTTGTCTTATTCCCTTTAATCATCCTACATCATAAGGGCCTGTATCCCATAGGACGGTGGGCACCTATTCCAAGTCCACTTCAGAAAATGCTGGATGCTGCCACATTATTGCCATTCGCTGTGGGATTTCCCTCTTCTCTATTCTTATCCAGTATGTAATGTTCATAAAGAGCACTACTTCATCGTCTGCTGGGTCTTCTCTAAACATATCATCATCAGTAATGTCAGTCAACCTGTACCCTTCTTTGAGAGCATTTTCTGTCCTCCATGGTCTACCCTCATCATCCATTCCATCGAGCATCGCCATTTCCCTTCGTATTATGTCTGCTTCTAGCTCTAGTGGCATAGCCTCTCCCCCCTATTCTTCCATGTGTATATGTGGTCTGAACAAGAATTTGTCAGGTATCCTTACAGTCTTCCCCACTAAACCAGGTAGCCATGTTAGTAGAATGATCACTCAATAAAGAAACACCTCTGTCTCTACTGGAACGCCTTGCAGTGTCATTTGCCCTGTGAACGCCAGTATGAATTCACTTACATTTAAGTAGAGTATTATGGGAGTGGAACACACTATTCTGTCGTCAGTTAATTAAATTGTGATGTTAAGTTTTGCCATGAAATCTCTTCCGAAAATGTTAACTGGTGCCTGTCGTGAATACAACAATGGAACAGACATATCACATTCTCCTATAGAGACTGGCAATTCATCAGTAAAAGGAACTCTACTCGTAGCTCCAGAGAACTCTTCAGCATTCATGGTAATTCCTAACATTGGTTATTTTCCCTCTCATATACATAAACGAGTAGCCCCAGTGTCTACTAGAAAAGAAAAAGATTTGCCTCCTATTGTCACATCAACCCTTGGTTCCTCCTGGGGGTCCGGTGTCACTGATAGCACTGAACACATCAAGTCACCCTGTGAGCTGTCCTATTGTGGATACATGCATACCCTTGTACCTGTGAAAGGATTTCCTACTATCACAGTGGCACCTCCTATTCTAGATGTCAGTAATTTTCCCGTGTTTGCATACTGTGGTGTCTGCATGGGGGGTATGTTGCGACTGCCCTTGCGGTGGATTCATTTGCGCTCGCTCCAGTTGCTGTGTCTGTTTCATTTGCAGAGCTTTTGTCCAACACACTGTCTGATCTTGGGCAAACCCTTCCCTAGTTTGTATGTCATACGGTGGAGGATAAGCTGTCCCCAATCTTGAGAATCGGCCATTCTGTACATTCCCTTGGCTCCCACATACACATGCAATGCGTCCTGTCATCTCACAAGTTCATCATACAGGGAGAGGCCACCTGACTAGTCCTCTGTGGGTGAAGCCTTCTTACACATTCTGATTCTGCACATTTTGAAACCCATCTTGATTGTTTTGGAATCCACCCCTTCCTCTATAGACCATACCTCTGCCGTGTAGCATGAACCTATTCCCTCCTTGGTCCATTGGGAATTGATTATTCGCATGTGATGCACCCACTTCTTGCTGCATTCCCAATCCTTCTCCGCTTGTCTACACTACCCCTTCCATGGCAAATTTTGACAATTTTTTCTGAACCAATTTGATTTCCTCAATTTTCCTAGACTCATCTATCTTCTTGTTATTCTCCTGAAATAGCTGACAGTGATGCACTATAATTAATTATATTTCAGCCCTTGGCTTCAATTCCATGTGCATTTGTTTCTTCATTTGCCCCTGTACTTGCTCGGGCAACCCCTCACATGTAATGTGGTAAAATATTGCCACAGTTTTTTCCCATAGCTTATGTGTTTCAAGTTGCCAACACTCTTGGATATCCTGATGTAAGCAATATTGTCTTCATCTTCCTTCATCTTACGTGTCATGGTTGCATCCATATCTGATATGTCGGGATATTGCAACGTAAGAGCCCTCCAAACATCTGCTCTACAAATATTGAATAGTGCTCCGTTGTGTGCTGTGTTTTGTGATGTCACACTTGAATAGCCTGCTCTATTCCATATGTCATCAGCTCTCTCCCCAAGAATAGCTGCCAAGATACCCTTAATGTCCCCTATGACCAGTGTGTTTCCTCCAGTCATTTTTTCTAACTCATGTATCCATTTTCCAGCACCCGACGTCAAACGTGCAAGCTTGCACCTTTAATTATCCTTATCCATCTGTGGCCATGCAATATACTGTGGTCTTGTTTCCTCTTTTTCCAATAAGGGGAACTGCGTAAACCCTAACCCGCAGTCGGCTCCCATCATCTGTCTATCCATGGCAAGGACGGTCGTCCCTGTACGTCGGCTTACTGGTAGCGTTCATAACCTGCTCACATATGTCGGTGATTCTCTTTTTTCGCTATACGATCGTCCTCTGTGACGCTCTGGATATGCTATGGGATCTGGAGTCCTATCCTTGGGTTGCTCTAGATCAGACCATCTTACTTCTTTGTCTGTCTGCAGGCTTTCCGCGGGGGCACACTTACTCCCTCTTCCGCAAGGAAGGATTCTCTTTCCTCATCTGACATGTCTAGTCCACAACTAGTGTATCGCTCATCCCCTTTTCCTTATCCAAGTTCAGTATGCTTGAAGATAAGGCTCTGTGCTTGAGGCTAAATGGATTTTCTTCTTTTCTTTGCGATTGGAATACTAGGGACCTCCCTTCCCTCGGCTTCCAATTTTGCTACCTTCTTTTAATTCTCAATAGGCTTTATCGATCCTGTCACCAATACTTTCTATATCAAAGTTGTCTTCTTCTAATGCTACTCTAGATGCCCCTGACATTGCTCCCTTTAATGGAAGAAACTATTCTATTCTGTCCCGTCGTATTGCTGGGCTTGGCTCTACTGGTTCCTTATGGACACTTCTAATATCATAGCCTTGCTGTCTCCTTCTTCATTTTAACTCTTCATCTAATTCTCGTAGATTCCTTGCCTCCCTTCTAATTCTCTCCTCTTCTTGTCTTTGCTCTTCTCCCCTCACTTCTGCTCTCCTTTCCTCCTCTACTATTCCTCTCTGTATCCTTTTGTCCCGTAATTGCTGTGCTATCTCCTCCTCTCTCTTCCTTCCTTTTCTATCCCTATCTTCTATTGCTCTCTACCTATTGTCACATTTTCTTTGCACCTCTGCCCACCCCTGTTTTTTCTCTTGCTCCTCCTAATACATCTGTTCTTGTCGCTCCTTGCCTTTTTTATTTAATGCTCATCTTCCTTCAACGTCTTTTCTCACTCTCTGTCTTTTCTATCCTGTTCGTCCTTATCTTCTCTTTGCCTTACTTCGTTGATACTTTCCCCATCTAGCTTGAGTAATATCTGTTCTCCCATCCATTTGTTCTGCACAAGCATTAACTTGTCAGCTTTGTCCTTTTCCCATTTCCCTTTCTTAATCTCTCTTTCTAATTCTGTCAATGGCCCTCATTACGACCTTGGCGGAGAACCATGGTGCTATTTGCACCATGGTCCATGGCGCTAAGTTGCCAACTCCGCCATGGTGGTTGGCGGACTTACCGCCCCATTCCGACCTTGGCGGGGTGGTAAGTCCCCAATCCCCATTTACCCTTCCCCATTCCCATTTTTGCCCCATAGGGCATAATGGGAGTGGGGAAGGCGTTAATTACGCCACCGTAAATTACGGTGGCGTAATTAACAACAAGGTCCCTTAGCGCCATGGATTTTAACGCCTGCAAAAAGCAGGCGTTAAAATCACCATGGCGCTACAGGAACTCGTACTCAGGCGGTAAGGGTCGGCGAAGTTTACGCCGGCGTAAACCCCTTACCGCCTGGGTCGTAATGAGGGCCAATGTGTTTGATCGCTCACTCTTCTCTTCTTTATTTTGTATGATCTTAAAGATCTCCTCTTTTCTCTAACTTTCCTCTGGACTATCGCCACTGTTATAATCGGGCAGTTTGTATATCGGATTACTGTACCCCATCACCACTTTCAGTTCATTTAGAGGGTACAGCCCTACTTCTTCCACACTAGCACCTTTTACTTCAGGTGAGGTAAGGGGACCTGAGGGCTCAATACCTTCCTTCTTAGACTAATTAAGCATCCACTCCTCAGGTGGCAGATCTTCCCTTTCTTCTTGTTACATCTTCCAAAGCTCTAGAATCTCTAATCTTTTCTCCAATGTCTTTCCCGTGTACGCAGTGTGCAAGTATGTGGTCATTTGTTGCAATACAGCTTTTGACAGTGATCCCCCTTGTGGCAACAGCCTGAACATCTTATCTGCCGTGCCTTTCACCCATTCTGCAACATACTGTTTGAGCTTGGGCATGTGCTTTGGCAATATCTTAATTAATAATTAAAATCATCAGGGGAGTGTCTCCCATTGTGACAAATCTCAATTGACTGTCAATACTTGCCATGTTTTATAAAATAATTTAACCACTGTTCAATATTCTTAAAACAACAAATATGAGCGCGCTCCAACAATTGCTCCTCAAGCCTCTAGCTTCCCAATTATCTCTGTCTATCTCTGGATTGGTACCAACCACTTTCCAAGATAGTCTGTTTAGCACCTTAGCTTCATTTCAATTCCTTCACAACTTGTGTCACTTCTTCAACACTTTAACTAAACACAAAAGGCAGACAGACTAGTCGACATTACACATTTACACAGGGCATGTTTTCTGAAAACCCACAAACTTACTTGACTAAATTGCATAGCACGGCCTTAATGGGATTTATAATGTACATACGTACGTACGTACATACGGATATCCTCCCAGTTTTAGAATGTGTGTGATCCTGGAAGTTTATTCCATTAGATGAACATATATGCAGGCATCGTAAACTGAACATTGAAACTACCACTCAAACTTATGGCCTGCCCCAAACTAACTCGATAATATGAGAAAGGCTATGCAAATTTCCCCACTCAGTGGACTGACCAGTTTTGGGCATCTGTTTTTGGGGCTGAATCCCTAGTAATGACTGCAGCGGCCCATCAGATATGGATCCAGGCAAAGAAAAATCTTGATTCACTTCTTACTTAACTTGTATTATTGTTCTTTTCTTAATTCTCCATATTATCTTTAAGATGTAATATAATCAATTAATTATACACTTTTTAGGCCTATATTATTGCCAATTTTACTCTGTTTAACTCTGATGAAAATTGATGAATTTGTTTCTACTTTTGTTCTCTTTTTCTAGGTATTGCTGTATCATGTATTACGTATTTTGAAATGTATGCCATTTACTTGTACATAGTGTAGAAGGCTTGTCTCACTAGCCACAATCCATTTAATTAAACCAAAAAAAAACCTGTTCACATATTAGGTATTGTTGATATAATCATCACAAACAGCCCTGACCACTCTTCAGAAAAGATACATGGCTTATCCCAATAGCCTCCAAAATGCTGGATGTCCATGTCTGCACCAACTACAGCATCTTGTTTGTTTGTTTGTTTGTTTATTTTATTTATATAGCATGCATGACCCAGAGGTATCTGGGCGCTTTTGTATGCAATTACATATACAGTTATGCAGTTACAGGTACAGTGTAAAAATCTATCATGGCAACTGTACAGACACGTCTGGTGGGGGGTTCACAGTCATCCACAAGATGTTATGGGCATGCACAGTCCAGTATCCATAACCCCTCACATCTCGGGAGCTTTATATATACCATGTTTTGCTTTTCAACAGGACAACTGCCACCTTCCACCTGATCTACAATGCAGCACAGAGTAATACAGTCTTCCTGGAGTTAATCATCAACCTAATCACTGCATTATCTATCAACTAAAATGTCATGGTCTTCCTAGAAGACCTCAATCTGTTAGCAATGCAAGCAACCAAGGAAACCAAATAAGACTCCTCAATCTCGTGGACACACTGCACATCAACATTTTCATGACTCATCCCATCCAACCCAAATGCAGCACTCTACATGGTATTTACCCCATCACCAAACATCAACTACCACCTTTACAACTTGACTCATCTAATCATTCAACCTATCAAGCTCCAGCTCCCACAGCCCTCCCATTGAGGGCAACAGAAACCAACAAACAATTCACAATCTTCCTCTTGGATGCCTTAGAGTAAAACCTCTCCAACCTCTCTTCCACAATAGGCCTTCTTCTGATTTCAATATCCTACTCATCCAACTCAACTTCACTCTAACTCTGTCAACTTTCATCCACGCACCATTGAAACTATGAAACAATAAATCCTAGCCATCAACACCCAGGTATACACAAGAAATCACCAGAAGTACATATGTGATCCATAGACAAAAAAGCTCTGCAAACAAATGCAACTGCAAGAACATATCTCCACCTTGAAAAGCCTTGTATTAGCCCATAGGACCCTTAGTACCTGAGCACCTCAGCAAAAGCATATTACTGAACAGCATGCAAGGTTAAAGGCTCGAGCAAGAGAAGGGTGCTCTCTAAGGGTGCCAAACACTCCATTAGCCCACTTCCAGCCACCAAATCCATGGAAAGGTGCAATACATTTAACATGTTCTTCACAGACAAAATTGACAAGATCCGCCACCACATTGATGACACCCTAACCACCATATACATTTCTGCTATACCACAAGGCCATGTCCCATGGAGGTCACAGTTCAAGACCCTAACCCTGGAAGAACTCCTGGACAATCTTGCATCACCCAAGGCCACCTTCTATGGTGACAGCATCATCCCAACCTCCATCCTGAACAACATCAAAGGAAAGGTGTCACTCTTCTCCACCCTAATCATGCAAGCATGCTATCTTCCCTAGCACGTTTAAAACTGGGCAATTCATAACCATTCTAAAGAAGACCACATTTGAACTTGGACAACTTATCAAACTACCACCCCATCCCCCATCTATCCTTCATTGAAAAGATCCAATTGCACAAAATGTTTGCCAAACACAAAATACTTCAAAAATATCAGTATGGCGCCCAGTCAAGATTAATCATCAAGACCAACATTGTTCAGGTAATTAAAGAGGCACTCCTTATCATGGACACAGGAGACCCATGCCTCCTGTTCCTGCATGACCTCACTGGTGCATTTGACATAGTTGAGAACAAAGCTCTATATGAAACCACAGTCCTTTGCTGTTTTGACTCCTGCCTCACCAACATACTCCAGCTCATCAAGATGGGTACCTTCATATCCAAGCAACACCTACTAATCTGCAGAGTCCCACAAGGCTCCATTCTCTCTTCTGCCATCTATAATGTCTACATGGTGTCACTGAGGACAATCTTGGCCAAATTCAACATCAACCTCCACCAGTAAGCTGACATTAACCAATTGAAACAATGCTTCTCCACCATTTAAGCCTGAATGGTAACTGACTACTTGAGATTTAACACTGCCAAAAGTTCATTTTCCTCAAGAGGGGGGACTACACCAAAAGCATGAATGTTCAAAACTGACTGACATAAATGGATCTGAACGACTTCTCCACCAACTCGATCATAGTGCAAATCTCTTCTGTTCACCACTGAGTGCAACCTCTCCCCAAACTACACTGCAACAAGAAATAACAAACAACATAGTTTGGCCTCTCACTCTAGTGCAAAATGAAACTGGTAATTGCTAACCTTAGCCTTCAGATCTGTCATTCAGACCCTGCTGTTCTCCTGCCTGGCCATTGGCAGCTCCATCAGACAAGTTGTCCAAACCACTACTATGGCCTCAAGAAAGCTCTACAGCATACCACGGCATGTCTCATTGCCGTAGGGAATACATTCAACCACATTTCCCTATTATCATGAAACTACACTGGATATTCTTTCATACTCCTATCTCCTTTAAGACAGCATGCATCACGTATGAAGCTCTAACATCCACAGCACTCTCTAACATAGCTGAAAAGTTAACCATCTGAGGAGATCAACACAAAAACAGAAGCCATGATATCACCAGACTTGAATCCAAGAAATGCAAGAAGGAGAAGACCTGTAAACAATCACTCTCTTGCTATGCACCCATACTTAAGAACATCCTGCTCATATAAGGCTGGCTCCTTCCCTTCTGGAATTCAGGAAATATCTGCATACCTTACTCTTTGAGAAATACTTCACCGACACAAAAGGACAACAGACCCCCACTATGTTCCATTTCCTTTATTGTACAGCTGTCCCTTACTTCGATCTAGGTTCTTGCAATATAAATCAGCAATTTACATATAAACATACATAGTGATATATATATTACACAGCCACGGTAGAGGCTGTGTAGTTATGGTTAAATTGCTGTTTCCATAGGAAGATCCCTTTTTGTATGGCTTATAACTTTCCCCTCCCTGGACGAATCCTCACCAAACTTTGCAAAAAAAGTATATGGGTCACTCTGAATTTTTGGTGAGGTTTGGTCCGGGGGGGGGAAAGTTATAGGGGGGGTCCCAAAACTTCTTTTTTTCCCATAGACTGAATGGGGAAAAAACTTTGCTCACGCCTACAGCATAAACCGCTGGATGGATTTTCACCAAATTTGGACCAGGGGCAGAGGCTTGGTCCCGAAAGTGTGCTTTTGCAAATTTGGTTTAAATCCCTCCAGTAGTTTTCTGCACCCAAGACTCTATGCCCTGGCCACAACCACTGCAGCATATCACACCCATAGTGGCTTATAACTTTGGGATCCAAGAACAAATTTATAAGCAACGAAGTTATAAGCCACCATTGTTGTGATATGCTGTGGTGGTTGTACTTATTATAATATACTTACTGTTTGGTTTAGTAACTGGAGTACACGTATTACTTGTTCATTTCTGTGATAAAAGAAAAGATCATGTTAGTATTGGTGTACTGTGCAATTTGCTCAGTTTCTGTGTTTGTTGCTAAAATCATATATATATATATTCAGTGAAAAAAACTTTGTTAAAGGGACGTTATGGTTCCAAGTAAAACCGAAAAACCCTTGAAATTCGCCAGTTATGGTAAGCTAAGCAACAATAACTCGCGCCGCCACCGTGCACTGCTAAGACTAACACCCAGGACATCAAAGATAACATCACAAATGTCATTGATGACATCACTGATGACATCACATGTCTGGCTAACTATTTTTTCTTTTGCTGATATATCTAGGCCACATGGATTTCTTCAGTAACAGTCAGAAACTAAGAATTTTATTTTATTTGTAGACATATCCTTCTAGTAGGTTCTTACAGTAATTCCCTTAGAGTACAGTCACATCATATGAAACATATACATATGGGAAAACACAAGCTTGAAAGACAGCAATCCTTTTTGTGCATAAAGATAATCTATGAGCACTTTCTGATAGTTCTATTGTTCTTTTTTATGGCTGTACTTTCCCTGTATATGGTCATATTTGTATACATTGTACTCACACTACTTTCCTTAGGGTCCAATCACATCAAGTGATACATATACATAGGGTAAATAGCAGCTTTGAAACAGAGCAATCATTTATTTGCATGAAACTAATCAGTTAAGTTATGAATTGTTTCTGCTACTACTTGTGCTTTTTTGCTAACTTCACTTTCCCTGTATATACCCATATTGGTATGTGTTCTTGTGTCTTTGTGTTTTGTCTATAGTAATGCAATTATGTAATACATGGGTTTTATTAGCTACTTATTACATATTTCACAGTACACAAAAATCTATTAAGAAAACAATTATCATTTCATTATTCAACATATTAACATTACGAATATCATACCTTCATCTTGTACGCTGCACACAATGTTATGTTTCTGTATGAGTAGCTTAGTATACTAGATAGAACCCCATAATAGGATGCTATTTATATCAATGCATCGTTCAATGCACTTATTAGGGTATATTTCTTGCAATGATTCTTGACACTTTTTTCGCAACATAATAAGAATCCCTTCTACACATATTTCATGAGAAGTACATACACATGTGATGTCATCAGTGATGTCATCAATGATATTTGTGATGTCATCTTTGATGTCCTGGGTGTTAGTCTTAGCAGTGCACGTTGGCGGCGCGAGTTATGGTTGCTTAGCTTACCATAACTGGCGAATTTCAAGGGTTTTTCGGTTTTACTTGGAACCATAACGTCCCTTTAACAAAGTTTTTTCACTGAATTTCATAGTTTTTTAGTAGCACAACTTAACAATAATGACTTTGACTTTATATACATGTCATATGGAACTGACTAGATCTCTTCTTATGAACTTGATGTCCGCGAACTTATTTAATGTTCGCGGACATGTTCAGAGAACAGTACCACCACCTAAAAACTCTGGGGAGGTATGTGTAATAGTTATATCATAACATAGGAACATTTAACAAATTCACAAAGCAGCACACATACAAAGTATATGTAGTAATACTTAAAAAATGTTACCCATATATGTAACACACTAACCATTCATGTAAATACAATATGTTTTAAAAAGGAATATACCAAAAGAAGATAAAGTGGCTTCCACCATAATTACCTCACAGACGCTCCACAACCAACAGCAAGACCAGACGTATACACTACTGATTACATATCTCACCAGACATAGTAAGTGCACTTCTTTTTTCTCATATATTTATAAACTTTCTATATTAGAAAAAAAAAACATATTACTTTTTTGTTTTCTCACAGAAATGTGTAGTACTCTCGACTGGCTAGAGGAGCATTTTCCCACGAGAGGTAATGTTAGAAAATAGTCCACCTAATGGTACACACTTTACTATATAAGCCAATTAATAAATATTATTTTGTATACATTTAACATATACTTTTTTTTTTATTACAGACCATACAAAAATTCCAAACATCTCACAACAACAATCAGAGGATATCACTCTACAGCAGATTCATCAAAAAATGGACGACCTTATGCAAAATTTTATGGATTTGAAAAACTTTGTGGAAAATTATGTGAAACCCCCAACAGCACACCATTGTCCAACCTTCACTTGTCCCCCCTCATCCTATCCCACGCAGTTAACCCCAAACCCTGTCTATGGACCAAAGCGTTTCAATGAGATTTCCTTCCCTTCTTCACCTGATCCCAGTTATCTAGAAATCCCTAATTCTCCTGTTTTTGTTTCCGTTTCTGCCCCACCTTCCCAGTCATAATTGTATATATATATGAAATAAAGTTACTTTTCTTATATTGTGTTGTAATTACTTTCAGTTCCTTGTAATAAAACCAATTTAGGTGTCCACGGACACCGCGGTTGTTTGGAAATGTTCGTAAAGAAACGAAAATGTAACTGTCCTGAGGACACTACATCTGTCCGTAATGTTCTCATGCAAGTTCAAAATGTTCTAAGAACACTCGTAGTGTCCTGAAATGTTCGTAAATTAAAGTGTTCTAAAGAACACTATATCTGTCCGTAATGTTTGCTATCAACTTAAAACTGTCCTAAGAACACAATTGGTGTCCTGAAATGTTCGTAAATAAACGAAAATGATGTGTCCTGAACAACAGTACAACTGTTCGTAGTGTTCGCTACCCAATTGAAAGTGTTCTAAGAACACAATTGGTGTCCTGAAATGTTCGTACATAAACTAAATTACACGTGTCCTGAAGAACACTATATCTGTCCTTACTGTTCGCTACCAAGTTTAAACTGTTCTAAGAACACACGCGGTGTCCTGAAATGTTCGTTTCACGTGTGACGCACTTTTAATTACTTCAGAACCCTAACAGTGTCCGTAGGACATCAATGCGCATGCGCTAACCAATCTCCGTGCACTTGGTGTCCTGCGGACAGGCGCTTCCTTCGCAGACTAGTTCGCAAACAGATCATATGACCGCGCCCACGCTCATCGTGTGTCCTGAAATGCGGATACTGTTCATGTCCCCGAACAATTTAAAAGTACATTTTCAGTTAATCCATAATATTTTTCAACAAAATCTCACCATGCCACAAGTCCCACATAACAATCTTGAGTTTCTATATATCTTTTGAAACTTTCCGATCCTTTTTTTGTGTTCGATCTGTCCGCGCACAGTGCGCATGTCCGCGGACCGTGCACAAGCACCCCTATAAAAGACCACGCCCAAGAGCTTATTCCCATTGTGTTTCTGGCTATTCTTCAGAATACAGTGATTTTTGCTGCCACCTGCAGACTACACCATCATTGACATGGCATCCTTGGCTGCTGAACTGCCACTTGGTGTTGCACCTGCTTCAGCACCACCACCACCACCCCCTCCACCACCACCACCTCCCCAAGGGCCTGAAGAGGGGAACAGGACTGAGGATGCGGAGGAGGAAGAAGAGGATGATGAGAATGAGGTAGAGGAAATCCCTACTACCCGCACTAGGCGTGAGTCTTGGGTGTGGCGGTTATTTGCCATTCATGGGAATGGTCCTAAGGCTCGTGCGAACCTTGTTTACTGCAATGAGTGCAAAATGATACTCAGTCGCGGGAAGCACGGTAACTACAGCTTTGGGACCACTACTATGAAGCGACACCTGAGGTCATTTCACTCTGGGGCTATTCGCAGGGTTGTACCTTGCGAAGAACGTAGCAGGTTGATTTCCTCTACTTCATCCTCTGTTTCTGATCCTGTCACCACAAGGACCACCTCTGTGGGACAACGTCTTTCTCAAGCTGCCTCATAGGCCATACAGAATGCTGATGACTCTTACCTTTCGAGGGTCACAGTTGTATGTATGTACTGTGACACAGTACTCTGCAGGGGGGAGCGACTTCAGAGTGCTTTTGAGACTATCATCTCAGAGCATGAGAAGACCTGCTCACTACCCAAATAAAACCCACTCTACATCTTCCTCTCTCTGCTCGCCCTTTCTTATCCCTGTGGTTGGTGCCCCCCCCTTTACCCTCCTTTACCCTCCTCTACTAGTGTGTCGTGTCTGAAAAACCAAAAAAAATACAAAATTACAAAAATCAAAAAAAAATAAGGCTCTTTTCAGAGCCGCCTTTCCCAGTTAAAAAATAGAAGTGAAAATAAATGAAGCAGGGCTCTTTGTATTTTTTAGAAGTCCGCGGACAAATTGGGTTACTACTCCATCACAAACATTGTAATTTTCTCTGGAAAGAAGTGGTGGCTCTGAAAAGAGCCTTTGGGTGTGTTTGTAAGTCGAAAATTGTAAATGCTTAACATCTACTTCAAAATCGTTGTTGTAATTCCAAAAAAGGTCGCAATGCATTTTGTACATTTCTCAGGAAAATCTGATTGCCAGCATAAGTAAGATGGACTCCATCTCTGCGAAAAATGTATGTACTACAAATGCTTTCATTGTGAAAAGAAGACATGCCAAAATCTCTTAGAAAGCCACAAACAGCCTTATTAACATTGCGCCTTGCTTTTTCCATTTGTGGACCAAATGAAGAAGAACGAAGCCACATTTGTCTCTGCGCAATCCATGAAAATATCACTTGAGAAATAGGAAACATGTCCATAACCTTCCTCAGTCCTTCTTTCATAGCAAATTGCAAAAAAATTCCAGTCACATGTCCTAAACTGTTCCCTCCACAATGAATTACAATTATGTCTGGATGTTGCTCTGTCTCCAAAGTAGCACAGAGAGGTAGCAAGTCCAACCACTTCATTCCACGTAATCCATGCCAATGTACTTCCACATGTGGGAATCCAAGATCTACAGCTACTCCACAGCTTTCTGCATGCACCTTCAACCAATGTATCCACAAACCTCCTAAAATCCAAACAATCTGTTTTCTGAAACACACAGCCATAGCTATCTTTTGTTCTCTCAGCAAAAAGAGTATCTGAGAAAATCTCTCCTGGCACAACACACCCACCAAACTTTCCTGACCAATCCCTTTCAGTGCTTATTCTCATTTGCATGACTTCTGAACCCAAAAATCCCCGGATGTAACTCCCGATGTCCGAGAACTACCGCCATGTTCGCGGACATATTGTAACATGAACAGCCCTTCTACCATTTCCACTACACTCTCTCTGCCATTCCCTCATTGGATGTACCTCAAAAATCACATGACCATGCACCAATCACATTCAAGACCTCTACATCTAACTGCATCATCATAGATCAGCACTACAAATGTACTCTGAATCTCTGAGTACAAGTGTCATATCATTGGCAAGCAGCATCTACCACAAATACTGTACAAGTCTTCAAGATTTCTACTTGCAGCTCCATGCATATCCATATGCATGAACACAAACTTCAGGTATGCATATTTTCTGTATAGTAGATGACATAGCTCTCAACCATTTTTGTTTTACAGGCGGGTGAAATCACCCGATTTTGTTTTTGGCGAGTGAGACGCCCATTGGAATGAATGGGCGTGCAGGAGGCTTGGCGGGTGAGTCTGCCCTTTACAAGGCATGTGACACCCGCCAAAAGCGTGTGAGTTGAGAGCTATGGTAGATGAACACATTTTCAAACAGACTTTTACCTTGTAAAATCTGTAAAATGAATTTACTGTACTTTTTTCAATTTTCTAAAATCAACTATCACGTATACACCTTTATACTTTTTACTTTCTTTATACACACACACTCAAATCATGTTAAACTAACATTTTTTAAATGAAATATATAGACTACATATATTCAAACAAAATTGCATGCAAACACAATCTATGTTTAAACCTTTATAAAAATACTTATACAATTTCATATTTTTTGTTTTTATTTATTTAATTACTTAATTACTTTAAATTAGACATGACATTGAGGCGCTATTACCTAAAACAGTTTACTTACAGAAATAGTGGTATTCACTAATATATTATAAATTTCACAAGACATAGTAAAGATATTTTATTTTTGCTACAGTTAGTCATTCAATACAATTTGTTCATTAAGAACATATCATATGTACTGAACTGATGCAATGTATCTTATGTAAATAAATTAGTTTAATGGTTTTACAGAAGGCACTGAGGATTTCAATTAAAAAAAAATCAATATCTAAATTAAAAACAGTGCTATATACAAACAAAGTTACTAATTTGAAGCTTTTACAGTTGCTGTGAAGACCAGTTTCCTGAAAAGAAGCAGCCGAATTCGAAGAAGAAAGAAAAACTAAGAAGTTACCTGTTAATTTTTAAAAAAAAGTAAGTAAAATATCACCATAATATTTATATTATTAATCAAATATACTATAACATTAATACGAGCTATTTTGGTTTCTTAAAATAGAGATTTTGTACCATTTTCTCCAAAAATGTCCATGTCTTAAACAGCGATTTACAACCAGAATGGCCCACAAATTTCTATTTTTGGACACACAAATTAGCCAACTGAACCACTACAATTTTCATATTATAGAACAAACAACTGTTTTAATTGTATACATTAGATTTACTATTTGTACTTTTCCACACCACTAGCTTACTTTTTTTTTTCATCCGAACCCCAGTTTAGTAACACATAAATTCAAGAATACCTATCCCTACTAGTTTTAGTTCCCAATGCACAATCACACACCATTACGTACATCTTTATCATCTTACTCAAACACTCATGCACACAGCACACATACATTCCAGAACACCCCAACCCATATCTTCTTTATTTTTTTCAACAGACCCTAAAGAATGCCTACCAAAAGACAACCTCGTAGAAAGCAACGCAAAATTAGAGCAAATGAAAATAAAGGTGTCCAACATAAGCATCCATCTCTAGCAGAATTTGTAAAAAAAGTTAAAACAAAACAGCTAATACAATCATTTAGTGAAACACAAGAAGTTTCAAGTACAACAACTTCGCTTGCTCTATCAAAATGTAAAACAAACCAAAAAACAATTAACAGAAAATCAGCTATCAGTACAGATAAAACTACTTCTTCAAATTTTAATAAAGTGAAAAGTAAGCATACCAAGAAAAGTATTTTAGCCAAAATATACCGTCACAAAGTCCTTCAAAATCTTATGAAAAAAGGAGAGAAATCAGGTTCAAAGCTTAAAACCTATCGTAGGAAATTAATCTTAGAAGCATTGATGGACAGTGCAATTCTTCTCAAAAGAAATGTATTTATTCTACTGTTAAACAAAATGAAACCACTAACAAAACTAATAACTAAATTACAAAAAATACTTCTCAATAAGCGAAATGTCAACAGAAAGAACTTCTTAAGTATCTGCGGAGGTGAATGGAATCACACTACGAGCACAGAACCATATTTTAATGAAGAAGCATACAAACAAAAGCAAACAAATACAATTGCCATAAATAGCAGTGGTCGAGGTTATGAAAAAGTGAATAATACCATAATGGAACAAGAAGTACTCCTTACAAAATTATGCCCTGAAAACTTAGAATTACCCCTCCATTCAACTGAATCAGAACGTCTAGTGTACACATGGCCATGCACGTCAATGTGTAACATTCCCAAACAATGTTTCAAATCTTTACACCAATTCCTCAATAAATATGAGACAAAATAAAAATTAAATAACTGCAAAATATAGATACCTGTCCGGTGAGCAAGTACACAAGACTACAAGGACATTCATTGGCCTGCATTACAGGACCTACTTGTAAAACCACTTTCCATGATATCAAAAGGATATCAACACATCATTCAACTATAAGAAATCTAGTCTATAAACTGTACTATGCTAAAAGTCCTGCTTTAGCACTAGCAAAGTTAAATAACATCCTTCTACATGGTACAGCAAAAGACCTACTTGAAGAAATTCACTATATCCAATAAAAATATTTTGGAAGTGAAAGCCATTTACAGAATGAAATAGCTTTAAACCAAATAAGCAACAATTCTACACATGGCGACCTTTTGCTAAACACATACAAAAAAGAAATACTAAAATTTAAAAGTACATCAGCTCAAGTACCAAACCATGTATGTGTATGTTGCCGTAGACTTTTTTATAAAAGTAACACAAAAACTGTGGACCTATCATACAAAATAGAAGACAATGAAGATTCTAAATGGTTTGAATTAGCTCTCTACCTTCTAGCAGAAAACAAATATGAAATAACTGAGCCCTTAATACTTTGCAGTTATTGCACTACAAAACTTGACAACAACCAAACTCCTTCACGTTCTATCACAAATAATTTGGAATTATACCCAGTACCAAAACCTCTGCAACAACTTAATTTATATGAGAGCATCATAATTCAAACAGTACACCCATTTCAAGCAATAATACGCCTTCAACCAAAAACAGCAAAATTACCTCCCTCTGAATTGGTAAAAGGCATTCGTGGAAAAGTAGTTTATTTACCATTAAATCTAAAAGAAAATGTGCATACTCTAGGACTGCAACGTCCAATCCAGCAATCTTTAATTATATTAGTAAATGGAGTACCTACAAAAGACAAAAAAATATGGCAACAGCTGGTAGATTTATATAAAGTTAGACAAGCCTTCCAATATCTTAAAGAGAATATTACAAAGAAAACTTGAAAGATACAACTGAAATAATTCAAGAAACACAAGAAGCTGGTCAATTTGAGCTACTAGATCCTGCTACAATATCAAATACTTTAGACCATTATACAATTCATCCTTTGCACTGTAATGACACCATACAAGATGTACTAGAAACTTACCAAATGCGTCAAACAAAAGGATCGCCAATCAGTATATGGGAAAAAAGTATAGAAGCACATTCTTTTCCTCTACTCTTTCCTACAGGCAAAGGAGGAAGGAATGATGATAGACCTATTCAAATATCAGCTTCAGAATACCGCTCATTACGGATGTATTCTGAAGATCCCAGATTTAGACAAAATGTGGAATACATATTCCACCTACTCTTTGAAAGTGAACTAGCAACTTTATGTTACGGAGTTGCACACATATTAAAATCAGGATCACACTTTCAAAATATGACAGCTACACAATTATTAGAGAAAGTGCAACAAAAGGATGAGGTTTTACAATCAAATATTACAAATCTATTAGCAAATATGCGTGGTACTAAAGAGTACTGGTTTCGACGTCATGGAGATGTACGTTGTATGATCAGAAACCTTGGCCCACCCACTTGGTTTGTTACATTAAGTTGTGCAGAATATGCATGGGAAGATTTACATGACATATCAAATAAAAACCAAAACACATAGATATTCTAACACCTGGAGAACTTTGTTCTTTGGATCCTGTTAATGTTTCAAGATATTTTCACCATCGCTTCATTGCTATGCTTTGTAATAAAACTGTTCCTCCCCTTGGAGAAGTGCAACACTTCTTTTGGAGAAAAGAATACCAAGCCAGTGGAGCACCACATATCCACATGCTTTTATGGATTAAAGATGCTCCTAAATTTGGTCAAGACATTGATGCCACTGTTTTATAGTTTATTGAAAAATATGTCACTTGTGAAATTCCACCAGAAGCCACAAATAGTGATCTTCGTGCACAAATTTTACAATTTCAAAGACACAAATGTGGAAAATATTGTCGTCGCAAATACAAAAACAAAGGCAAATACTACACCAAATGCCGATTTGGTTTCCCGAGACCAGTTACAAATACAGGTCAAGTAAACAACCTCATGTCTTCAGTTAGACATACTGTTAAAGGAAAGTCACCTAAAAATACATATTACATAAAAAGAAAAGAAGAAGAAAAATATATCAATGATTATAATGCAATCATTGC
This sequence comes from Ambystoma mexicanum, assembly GCF_040938575.1. NCBI lineage: Eukaryota > Metazoa > Chordata > Amphibia > Caudata > Ambystomatidae > Ambystoma > Ambystoma mexicanum. The sequence goes on from NC_090937.1 coordinate 530,109,509, forward strand.
CCACTTATGGAATGCAAACATAGATGTGCAGTACATTACAGACAATTCTACTGCAGTTGCACGATATGTCACAGCATACTTAACTAAAGCAGAAAAGACAGAGCTCCAAGACCTCTGGAATGACCTGTCATCAGATAAAACAGTATCTCAGAAATTATACAGCTTTGGCATAAAAATGCTCACCCATAGAGAATGTGGATCTTATGAAGCAGCTGATCGTTTAACTGGTACTTCATTGTATGGTAAATCTGAAAATATAGTATGGCTAAGTCTTGGTCCAGCTAAATCTAGAAAAAGAGTTCTAAAATCTTATGAAGATATAGAAACAATAGCCAAACATGATCCCAACAGCCAAGACATTTTAAAAAACAATTTATTGGACACATACTACCCAAACAGAAGTAATACTTTGGAAAACATGTGTCTATACCAAATAGCCCAAAACTACACATACAAAAATAATATGAAACCCGATGCAAAAAAAGGTAAATACAGAGTGACAGACTGTAAAGGCAGCTTAGTTAAACTCACTAAACCAAATTTAATTAATCATATCAAATTGTCATTGAAGACTCCTCAACATAAAGAAGTATATTACATGTCCTTGCTACAACTCTTCAAACCATGGAGAAAAGAAGAACAATTACTAGATAACTATGACTCTTATGAGGATGCTTTCAAAGCAAATGAAAGCACTATAACTGATGTAAACTTTACACAGTACAAAACAATGTTGCACAATGAACAGCAACATGAAGAAGAACTCCAAGCCCAACTAGATAAGGATACTCCTGACAGTAGTCAACCTTCTGTAACAGGAAGCCAAGAACCACTGGGAGAACCACTAATAACAAATGAGGCAGAATTAGCTATGATAGAAGTAGAAAACACCATGTGTCAGTATGAAGATAAGGAAGACTTAACTATACTACAATCAAAACTAAACAATGAGCAAAGTAGCATTTTTCAAGAAGTAACAAAACAAATTGCACATGGTGTAAAACATGAAAATAAAGAATGTTCCTGCCATAATTATAAACCTATACTACTGTACGTCAGTGGTGAAGCTGGTTCTGGCAAAACATTCCTAATCAAAATCATTAGTAGGTTCCTTCAACAATTGACAAACAACAAACTGTCAGCTGTTGTCACTGCTCCCACAGGTTTAGCTGCCTACAACATAGGTGGTGTTACATTACACCGATTACTACTATTACCAGTAGAACACCAGAACAAATTAGACTATTACAAACTTTCTGCAGAAGCTGCAATGGAATTACGCAGAGTATTGAAACAAATGAAAATGCTACTAATAGCTGAAGTGAGCATGGTCTCCAACCTGATGTTAGCTTTGATTCACCTCAGATTACAAGAAGTACTCAAAACAGACTATGAAGAGCTCTTTGCAGGAAAACACATTATTGGTTTTGGAGATCTGCTTCAATTAACACCAGTAAAAGGTGAACCTATTTTTAAAACATTAGGGCACAAACTCTGCCGTAAAACTGTTGGCAGCATTGGAAATGTCAACCTTTGGCAACATTTCGAATACAGAGAATTAACAGCAAACATGCGCCAATATGCAGATCTAATTTATGCCAACATTTTAAAAAGTTTGAGAGTTGGTATACTTTCTAAAGAAGCAGAAGCAACATTGAAAACCCGGCACATTAATGCACTTTATGGCGATAATGCATGTGCTACAGATGTTATGGAACAATTAGCCCACAAAAATGTCAATTGTATGGCCTTAATGCCAACTCTTGCAAGCTGTTTCAAATTCAATGAAATCATGCTAAGTAAAGAAATGCAACCAATAATGAAAATTAGCGCCACAGACAAACTAGATGTACATGGTATGACACTACCCATGTGTGACCAATCCACAACAAGACTAAATAATTTAGAAAAATCAATCTCAAACACAGCAGTTTTAGAAAAGATGTTAAAAGTATCCTTAAATTGCAGAGTAATGCTTAAACGTAACCTTGACGTCGACCAAGGACTAGTTAATGGAGCACTGGGTACAGTTGTTGGCTTTCAAACATACCCACGTGACAACAAAATTCAGTTTGTCAATATACTCTTTTACAAACTTTCAGAAGTAAAATGGATAGGACGCTCAACAGCTAGATTCCTTCTCTTCAAAGATATGTATGTACGCAGAGAACAATTTTCTCTAACTCTTGCATACGCAGTCACAATTCATAAGTCACAAGGTCTTACCCTAGACAAAGCAATGATAGATATTGGTAACACAGTCTTTAAAGAAGGCATGAGCTACGTAGCACTATCACGCTAACGTACACTTGACGGTCTATTTCTAATCAACTTTGATGCAAGTAAAGTAAACGCTGATATTCCTTGCATTTTAGAATATAATAGACTTCGCTCACTATACATCCCCATCTAAACACATATTCTGTTCCACAAAAACTAAAACGTTGTAAAAGAAAACTAAATCAAACAGAAATGCAACAGGACGTCACTGCAAATCCGCCAAAGAGAGTAAAAGAAACTAATACTTCATCAAGTACCACAAACAAAAAAGAATCAATTAGAGAAAGTAAACCCGGTACTTCTTTAAAGAAGGAAGACAAACTCCAAAAAAAAAACAGTTAGATACAGAACTACCTGGACCATTTAAATTCTCAAATATAGTTGGTGTAAGTTGCTATGCAAATGTAGCAATGAATATTCTATTTCAATTACCACCAATTGTTGACAACATTTACTCACACAGTACAGACCCATTGTGTTTGCAAATGTTAGTACTTCACAGAAATGCAGCAAACAATCCTGACAACACATATAGTGTTTTTGGAATAAGACGACAATTGGACTACTGTGCTGGAATGGTGAAATTCACTATAAACTCACAGGAAGATCCACAAGAATTTCTAATGTACTTACTACAAGTACTGGAAAACAAAAACATACCTATAAACGAAATCTTTCAGATTTCATACATGTGGAAACATACATGCACTCTCTGCAACAATGTGACACAAGAAGAAATCCCCAATGAACGCTTCATATATATATCAATACCAAATTGCGAATCCATTCCATTTCAGCAACTTGTACAAAATGCAAACCATGGTAGATTATGCTCTACCTGCAATTCAGATAATCGCTCCACGTTAGTAATACAAACACACAGTAAATACGTAATACTAATGCTTCTACGTTACAATGCAGATGGTACCAAAAACAACTGCAAGCTGACTGGATTCACACATGGTCAAAAATAACTTGGTAAGAAAACCTTCACAACAATTGGTATAATCTACCACGCAGGAGCCACAACCAATTCAGGCCACTACACTGCATATATAAAAAAGAAATGTGGATGGTTTGAATGTATTGATAGTATCATTACTCTAAAGCAGAGATTACCAGCAAATCTTACAAACGCTTATTTGATGTTCTTAAAACCAAAATTTGATAAATAAACTGTATTTAAACCTTTAAGTAAATTTGTGTTACAAAAATATAAACTGTTAGAATACTCCAAAAGCTATCTAACTGCTCAAAGATTCTACAACAACTAATCAGATGAATGAATACCACTAGATTCTACAACAACTAATCAGATAAATGAATACCACTAAATTAGACCAAAAATACACAGTTAGAATACGCCAATTGGTATCTAACTGTCCCAAAATTATAAATTTGTGTTAAAATAATATAAACTGTTAGAATACTCCAAAAGCTATCTAACAGCTCAAAGATTCTACAACAACTAATCAGATAAATGAATACCACTAAATTAGGCCAAAAAATACACAGTTAGAATATGCCAATTGGTATCTAACTGTCCCAAAATTTAACAATATCCAAATAGATAAATCAAAACCACTAAAATATATTAAAAAAATAGACAGTTAGAATACGCCAATTGGTATCTAGCTGCTCCAAAATTTTATAATATCAAAACAAATGAAGAATCTGTTACTGCTCCAACAAAAAATACAACAAAGCAAAGTATAAAGCATTAGCCAGAAACAACAAGTGAACACTGAAAACAAACAAACAAATAAACTGTAGCATAACAGAAAAAGGTTTTTTTTTTAATCCAACATGGATTTTTTTTTCTCCCACAGACCCAATGATTTTAGCAACAAATACAGAAACTGAGCAAATTGCACAGTACTCTGATTTGTACTCTACTAAATATGAGGGTCGAAAAAAAATAAAAGTATATTGCTTATACAATGTAATAAGTCATTACAAAATACTTATACTAACATGCTATTTTCTTTTATCACAGAAATGAAGAAGAAAAACATGGACTCCCATTACTAGACCAAACAGTAAGTATACAATAATAAGGACAACCATAGCAGCATATCACATCCATAGTATCTAATACCTTTGTTCCTTATACATTTGTTTTTCACCCAAAGTTATAAGCAAATATGAATGTGATGGCCATGCACCCAAGACTCTATGCCCTGGCGACAACCACTGCAGCATATCACGTCCATAGAGTCAAACATTTCAACTATGATCTATGGGAAACTTTTAATGTCCGCAAACAATGTGAGTGTTCTTAGAACACTTTGAACTTGCCAGCGAACAATACGGACACCGTTTTCAGGACACCCCCTACGAACATTTCAGAACAATGCGATAGTTCTTACAACACTTTCAACTTAACAACGAACAATACGGACAGCGTCCTAAGGACACCCCCTACGAACATTCCAGGACACCGGGAGTGTTCTTAGAAGCGTCTTCAGAACACCACCATCTTGTTTATTTGCGAACATTTCAGGACACCGCAAGTGTTCTTAGGACACATTCAACTTGACAAAAAACAATACGGACCGCGTCCTCAGGACACCCCCTACGAACACTCCCCGGACACCGAGAGTGTTCTTAGAAGCGTCTTCAGAACACCACCATCTTGTTTATTTGCAAACATTTCAGGACACCACGAGTGTTCTTAGGACACATTCAACTTGACAAAGAACAATACGGGCAGCGTCCTCAGGGCACCCCCTACGAACACTCCCCGGACACCGCGAGTGTTCTTATAGCATCTTCAGAACACCCCCATTTTGTTTATTTGCGAACATTTCAGGACACCGCGAGTGTTCTTAGGACACATTCAACTTGACAGAGAACAATACGGACAGCGTCCTCAGGACACCCCCTACGAACACTCCCCGGACACCGCGAGTGTTCTTAGAAGCCTCTTCAGAATACCACCATCTTGTTTATTTGCGAACATTTCAGTACACCGCGAGTGTTCTTAGGACACATTCAACTTGACAGAGAACAATACGGACAGCGTCCTCAGGACACCCCCTACGAACACTCCCCGGACAACGCAAGTGTTCTTAGAAGCGTCTTCAGAACACCCCCATTTTGTTTATTTGCGAACATTTCAGGACACCGCGATTGTTCTTAGGACACATTCAACTTGACAGAGAACAATACGGACAGCGTCCTCAGGACACCCCCTACGAACACTCCCCGGACACCGCGAGTGTTCTTAGAAGCGTCTTCAGAACACCCCCATTTTGTTTATTTGCGAACATTTCAGGACACCGTGAGTGTTCTTAGAACACATTCAACTTGACAGATAACAATACGGACAGCGTCCTCAGAACAACCCCTACAAACATTTCAGGACACCGGGAGTGTTCTCAAAAACGTCTTCAGAACACCCCCATTTTGTTTATTTGCGAACATTTCAGGACTCCGCGCGTGTTCTTAGAACACATTCAACTTGACAGAGAACAATACGGACAGCGTCCTCAGGACACCACCTACGAACACTCCCCGGACACCGCGAGTGTTCTTAGAACAGTTTCACTTTGCTTGCGAACAAAACGGACACATAATGACTCCTTAGAACACCCCTAGTCAGTTTATTTAGAACATTTCAGAACACCCGTGATGGCCGCAAACAAATCGAACACAAAAAGAACGTCTAACACATAAAAAACACAACTTTCATCCTATCTCATACACTCCCACCCTCCCCAAACACTCCTACACACCAACACACTCTACAAAATACACATTTTGAACAAAGTTTCACCGCGCTGTCCGGGGACGTCCGCGAATCCAAGATGGCGGGCGCTACCGAAAAATCTGACGCGCTTCACGCTCCACGCCGTCCAATCAGCGAACACTTTGCATGTCCGCGAACATCACGCAAGACGATTGGCCAATCAGGACACTTTCCGCGGAGCGAACAGGGAAGTGTATCCGCAAACCGAACACAGATATCACTAATTTTTTTACCTACTTTTTGGTCATTTTAAAAAAAAATACTGGACGGATTTTCACCAAATTTGCAAAAGCACGCTTTCGGGACCAAGCCGCTGCTCCTGGTCCAAATTTGGTGGAAATCCATCCAGCGGTTTGGGCTTTATGCGCGAGCAACATTTTTTTCCCATTCACTCTATGGAGAGTGAGTATAATGTATACAAATATGAGCATATAGATGGAAGGTAGAGTAATAAAAATAAAACTATGAGAAAGTGCTGATAACCATAATGATTATCTTCATGCACAGAAAGGATTGCTCTCTTTCAAGCCTGTATCTTCCGCTATGTATATGTTTCATATGATGTGACTGGACCCTAAGTCTACAAATATAGTACCTTTTCAATTTTTACTTCCTGACTGTTACTGAAGAAAACTATGTGGCTTCGATATGTCAGTAAAGGATAAAAAGGGAGAGCCAGCCATGTGTTGTCATCATTGATGTCATCAATGACATTTGTGATGTCATCTTTGATGTCCTGGGTGTTAGTGTTAGCAGTGCACGGTGGCGCGAGTTATGGTTGCTTATGTTACCATAACTGGCGAATTTCAGGAGTTTTTCGGTTTTACTTTGAGCCATAACGTCCCTTTAACAAAGTTTTTTCACTGAATTTCATAGGTTTTTAGTAGCGCAACTTAACCATAACATCCCTTTAACAACATTTTTTTAATATCACGCAAACAATATACAAACATGGCGTGCAAAAACCAACTTCTACAGATGGCTTTACCCAGAATGTTGCAAAGTAAGAATTTATGCTCGTTCACAGTGAAGGTCAGCTGCTTCCACAACTTCTACAGATGGCTTTACACAGAATGTTGCAAAGTAAGCATTTATGCTCGTTCACAGTGAAGGTCAGCTGCTTCCATTTTTTTCTCGGGCCCCGGAGAGGCACACGAAGCGGTCTATAAGGTTGTATTGTGTTTTGACCTTGACAGACAGAGATTGTGATGAAAGACTTCTCTTGAAGGAGTGTTGCTAAAATGTAAGAGAAGATAAAGATGAAATTTCTGAAACAAAACCACTTTTATATATTATATCACTATACGAAAGATCGTTGGCACACGCGGAGTCGTATTTTGGGACTGCACCACTCGTAGACAATGGAAATTGCAATTGTACTGTAAGTAACCCTTTAGATTACTTTATACCAAATATAATTACAATAGCGTAGCATTAAAGACCGCTCAAGTTGAACTTGCTCGTTGAAAGTGGCATAATGTTTTCTACCGCGCACTATCACCGCCGAATTGATCCCCTGTCGTTTAGAGGGCTCTGAAAAAGGCAGACAGCACAGGGTGGGTTAATAGAAATAATTTAACCGGTCTATAGGCGGTCAAGCGCTCTACTCGCTGTGCCACTTCACTGTAGCCTGTCAAGTGGCACAGGGAGTACAGCGCTCGCTTTGAAGTTTGAATCCCGGCAAGGCCAAACTCAGCCTTTCATCCTTCCGTGGTCGATAAATGAGCACCACACACCGTGGTTAATAATAAGCACCGCTTACATACCTCACGGTTCTTAGCGCTATATGAATGGGAAATATTATTATTTTATTATTAACATACTCTGTTGCACTATCTTCGATAGCAAATAGTTCACGCCCTAATAAATAAAATGATGATTTTTAATGAAGATCGGCTGGTGAGGCTAATTTATGTTTTTTAAAACAGGTACGTGGCCCCATTTTGTCTATGTCACGATTTACAGACTCCAGCGGATGGGGTCTTCAACTGCCAGGTGCAAGTCCAAATATGCAACTTCATGACCCTCACCATTTTATGGGACAATCGCCAAGGACCAATATGTCCTTATGCAGTACTAGCGGCTACAAACAACATACCAACCAATAGGGTGGTCTAATGGCTCGTTGTTGGAGCAACCTTCCGATTATCAGAGCGACCATTTACTGCTTTTATCATAAACCAACAGCCTATCTACCACAAAGGAACAACACGTGGCTCCAAATAAACTTTTGCTGATAGACAGCAGAGACAATAGCAAATCGCTGAATATTCACTAAACATTTCATGTGAAATAAATGTACTTTACCAAATGTACAATCCTGCTGTTTACTTTTAAACCACAGTTTCATATTCCGAATTGTGGCGCACTGAGTTGTAAGCTGATCTAACACTCTCTGTACCGCAAAGGAACATCGCGTGTCTCAACATGAACTTTTGCGGATCGACAACAAAGACAAATGCAAATTGCTGAATATTCTCTAAACATTTGATGTCAAATAAATGTACTTTACAACATTTACAATCTTGCTCTTTGCTTTTAAATCACAGTTTCATATTCTGAATTGTGGCGCGCTGTGTTGTGACATAATGTGTCTTGTCTTCCAGGTTCTGTGTAAAGTCGCGTAGTACTGGAGATGACTGGGCGCGTTTCATTACGTACCCTGTAACGTCACAGAGAAAGGCGGGGAATATGAATGCTTTGATAATATCAGGCTTAGGGGCGGGAGATATGATTTAGTGTCGCAAAAGCAAGTCAGCCAGGTCAATAGCGCCAGTCATAGGATTATCACATAATGTCGGCGCACACCAGCCGGATTTATCGTTTCTTTAGTGGACAAAAAGTCGGTTGACGCCCCTAGGAAATTGTACTATTAGCGAACAAAAGGAGTGCTCTTAAAACACTTTCACCCTGACAACGAACAATACAAACAACGTTCTCAGAACACCCCCATTTTGTGTAATTGCAACCATTTCGGGACACTGCGAGTGTTCTTAGAACACATTCAACTAGACAAATTACAATACGGACCGCGTCCTGAGGACACCCCCAGTTTGTGTATTTACGAACAATTAAGTACACCGCGAGTGTTCATAGCTCATTTTTACCTTCCTTGCGAACAAAAATGACACATACTCCGTCCTCTAAACACCCCACCATTTAGTGTATTTACAAAATGTCAGAACAGCCGTGTTCTCCGCGGACAAATCGAACGCAACAAAAAGGTCTAGCACATAAAAAAACAAAACATTGAACCTATCTCGTACTCCCCCACCCTCCCCAAACACTCTTACACACCAACACACGGCACTAAATACAATTTTTTATCCACGTTTCACTGCGCTGTACGCGGTCGACTGCGAATACAAGATGGCGGGCGCCACAGAAAATCTGACGCGCTCCACGCCCCTCGCCGTCCAATCAGCGAACACGTCGCATGTCCGCGGACATGACGCAAGGCCATGGGCCAATTGGGGTGCTGTCCGCGGAGCGAACAGGGAAGTCCGTCCGCGAAGCGAACGCAGATATCACTAATTTTTTTGCCTTACATTTTGGTCATTTTTAAAAAAACTACTGGACAGATTTATGCCAAATTTACAAAAGCACTCTTTTGGGACCAGGCCGCCGCTCCTGCCGCAAATTTGGTGTAAATCCGTGCAGCGGTTCGGGCTGTAGCCGTGCGCAAAGTTTTTTCCCATTCAGTCTATGAGGAAAAAAAAAGTGTTGGGACCCCCCTATAACTTTTCCCCCCCTGGACGAATCCTCACCAAACTTTGCAAAAAAATTCAGAGTGACCCAACTACTTTTTTTGCAAAGCTTGGTGAGGATCCGTCCAGGGAGAGCGAAGTTATAAGCCGCCCAAAAAGTGCTCTTCCTATGGAAACAGCAACTTAACCATAACTACATGGCCACTACCGTATATATAAATATGTATATATTACACGGCCCACGGTAGTGGCTGTGTAGTTATGGTTAAGTTGCTGTTTCCATAGGAAGAGCACTTTTTGGGCGGCCTATAACTCCGCTCCCACTGGACGAATCCTCACCAAACTTTGTAAAAAACAGTATATGGGCCACTTTGAATTGTTTTGCAAAGTTTGGTGAGGGTTGGTTCAAGGGGGCAAAGTTATAGGGGTGTCCCAAAATGTCTTTTTTCCCATAGATTGAATGGGGGAAAAACTTTGCTCACGCCTACAGCCCAAATCGCTGGATGGATTTTCACCAAATTTGTGGCAGGGGCAGCAGCTTGGTCCCGAAAGCCTGCTTTTGTAAATTTGCGATAATCAGTCCAGTAGTTTTTTAAGAATGACCAAAAAGTAGGTCACAAAAGTTAGTGATATCTATGTCCAGTCTGTGGACACACTTCCTGTTCGGTCCGCGGACAGTGTCTTGATTGGTCAAACGGCTTGCGTCATGTCTGTGGACATACGACGTGTCTGCTGATTGGATGGTGAAGAGCGTGAAGAGCGTCAGATTTTTGGAAGCGCCCGCCATCTTGTATCCGCGGACGTCCGCGGACAGCGCGGTGTCAAATGGTGGGGAAATACAATTTTGGCAAGTGTGTTGGTCTGTAATATTGTTTAAGGGTTATGGGGGGGTAAGAGATGGTTCAAATATTGTATCTATTTAGGTGGTGGGCACCGCTGTTGTGTTCATTGTGTCTGCGGACAGTAGCTTTGTCCTTGATGTTTGCAATCGTCACATATGGGGATGTCCTAAGGACACTATACCTGTCTGTACTGTTCACAAGCAAGTTGAATCTGTTCTAAGAACACACGCCGTGTCTGGGATGTCTGCAAATAAATGAAAATGGAGGTGTCCTGAGGACACTTTACCTGTCCGTATTGTTCGCAGGCAAGTTGAAACTGTTCTAAGAACACACGCCGTGTCAGGGATGTCTGCAAATAAATGAAAATGGAGGATTCCTGAGGACACTTACCTGTCCGTATTGTTCGCAGGCAAGTTGAAACTGTTCTAAGAACACACGCCATGTCCGGGATGTCTGCAAACAAATGAAAATGGAGGTGTCCTGAGGACATTATACCTGTCCGTATTGTTCGCAGGCAAGTTGAAACTGTTCTAAGAACACATGTTGTGTCCGGGATGTCCACAAATAAATGAAAATGGAGGTGTCCTGAGGACACTATACCTGTTCGTATTGTTTGCAGGGAAGTTGAAACTGTTCTAAGAACACACAATGTCCGCAAACAAATGAAAATGGAGGAGCCCAAGGGAACTATACTTGTCCGTATTGTTCGCAGGCAAGTAGAAACTGTTCTAAGAACACACGCGGTGTCTGGGATGTCCGCAAATAAATGAAAATGGAGGTGTCCTGGGGACACTATACCTGTTCATATTGTTCTGTTCTAAGGACACCCAAGGTGTCCGTGGACATAAAAAATGCCATGGGGCCTAGTTAAAAATGTTTGATTCTATGAGTGTGATCATAGTTAAAAATGTTTGATTCTATGGGTGTGATCTATTGGTGTGATATGCTGCAGTGGTTGCCGCCAGGGCCTAGAGTCTTGGGTGCATGGCCGAAGGCCGTAGGTAGGCCTTCGGCCTTGCACCCAAGACTCTAGGCCCTGGCGGCAACCACCACAGCATATCCCACCCATAGATCACACCCATACAATCAAATATGGGTGTGATGTATGGGTGTGATATGTTTTGGAGCTGTGGCCAGAGTTTACCTAAGACCGAATTTATAAGTACTGAAGTTGTAAGCTACTATGGGTGTGATATGTTGTGGTGGTTGTGGCAGGGTGCATGGGTGAAGGCTGTAGGCTGTGTAATTAATGCTCTAGGTCCTGACAAGAACCACTGCACCATATCACAGCCATAGATCACACCTATAGATTTGATTATGTTTCAAATGGTTTCAATTATACTTACTGCATGATTTGTTGACATTCAATACATTTTTTACATGAGTTTGGTACCTGGAGGAAGTATTCTTTTTCAAGTTCTGTGATAAAAGAAAAGAGCATGTTAGTGTATGTATTCTATAAAGACTTATTATTATTCATAATAGATATTTCAGCTTTTTTTTTGTACCCTCATATTTGGTTTACAAACCAGTGTAATGTGCATTTCTGTGTTTGTTTTTGAAATCAATGGGTCTGTGGAAAAAAAAAATCCTTGTCGGATTAAAAAAACTATTTTTGGTTATGCTAAAGTCTATTTGTTTGTTTCCTTTCAGTGTTTACTTCTTGTTTCTGGTTAATGTTCTATCTGTTGGATTGTTGCAGATTTATGAAGCAGTTAGATACCTGTTGGCACATTCTAACTGTCTATTTTTTGTTACAATTTATTGGTATTCATTTATCTCTTTGGTTGTTATACAATCTTGGGCTAGTTAGATACCTGTTGGTGTATTCTAACAGTTTATAGTTTTTTCGTAGAATTTTTTTAAATGTTTAAGTACAGATTAGTTATTAAATTTTGATTTTAAGAAGATTTAAAAAGCGTTTGTAAGATTTGCTGGTAATCTCTGCTTTATAGTAACCATCCACATTTATGTTGCAGATTTCTGAAGCAGTTAGATACCTGTTGGCACATTCTAACTGTAATTATTATTTTTTTTTAATTTTGTGATATTCATTTATCTGTTTGGTTGTTGTAGGCCATGCACCCAAGACTCTAGGGCCTCGCTGCAACCACCGCAGCATATCACAGCCATAGATCTTGTTGCAGATTTTTGAAGCAGTTACATATCTGTTGGGGAATTCTAACTGTCTATTTTTTGTTATAATTTAGTGGTATTGATTTATCTGTTTGGTTGTTGCAAAATCTTGGGGCAGTTAGATACCTGTTGGCGCTAACTGTCTTTTTTTTGTTATAATTTAGTGGTATGGATTTATTTATTTGGTTGTTGCAAAATCTTAGGGTAGTAGGATACCTGTTGGCGTATTCTAACAGATTATAGTTTTCTAATTGAAGTTTTGTTCATGTTTAAGTACAGATTAGTTATTAAATTTTGGTTTTAAGAAGATTAAATAAGCGTTAGATTTGCTGTTAATCTCTGCTTTAGAGTAATGGTACTATCAATACAATCGAACCATCCACATTTCTTTTTTATATATGCAGTGTAGTGACCTGCATTGGTTGTGGCTCCTGCGTGGTAGATTATACCTATTGTTGTGAAGGTTTTTTTACCAAGTGATACTTGACCATGTGTGAATCCAGTCATCTTGCAGTTGTTTTTGGTACCATCTGCATTGTAACGTAGAAGCATTAGCATTAAGTATTTACTATGTGTTTGTATTAGTAAGGTGGAGTGATTATCTGAATTGCAGGTAGTACATAATCTGCCATGGTTTGCATGTTGTACAAGTTGCTGAAATGGAATGGATTCACAATTTGGTATGGATACATACACAAAGCGCTCTTTAGGGATTTCTTCTTGTGTAACATTGATGCAGGGAGTGCAGGTATGTTTCCACTTGTATGAAATCTGCAAGATTTCACTTATAGGTATGTTTTTGTTTTCCAATACTTGTAGTAAGTACATCAGAAATTCTTGTGTATCTTCTTGTGAGTTTATAGTGAATTTCTCCATTCCAGCACAGTAGTCCAATTTTTGTCTTATTCCGTGAACACTATGGCCCTCATTACGACCCAGGCGGTAAGGGGTTTACGCCGGCGTAAACATCGCCGACCCTTACCGCCTGAGTACGAGTTCCCTTAGCGCCATGGTGGATTTAACACCTGCTTTTAGCAGGTGTTAAAATCCATGGCGCTAAGGGACCTTGTTGTTAATTACGCCACCGTAATTTACGGTGGCGTAATTAACGCCTTCCCCACTCCCATTATGCCCTATGGGGCAAAAATGGGAATGGGGAAGGGTAAATGGGGATTGGGGACATACCGCCCCGCCAAGGTCGGAATGGGGCGGTAAGTCCGCCAACCACCATGGCGGAGTTGGCAACTTAGCGCCATGGACCATGGTGCTAATAGCGCCATGGTCCTCCGCCAAGGTCCTAATGAGGGCCTATATGTTTTGTCAGGACTATTTGTTGCGTTTCTAGGAAGGACTAACATTTGCAAACACAATGCGTCTGTACTGTGTAAGTAAATGTTGTCAACAATTGGTGGCAATTGAAATATAATATTCATTGCTACATTTGCGTAACAACTTACACCAGTTACATTTGAAAATTTGAATGGACCAGGTATTTCTATGTCCAAGTCATTTTTTTCGGAGTGTATGTTGCCTCTCTGAAGAAGTACCTAAGTTACTTTGACTAATAGGTTCTTCTTTACTTATGGTAAATGATGAAGTATTAGCTTCTTTTACTCTCTTTGGAGGATTTGCAGTCAGATTCTGTTGCATTTCTGTTTGAATTTGTTTTCTTTTACATTTTATTTTTTGTGGAACAGGATATCCTTTTAGATTGGGGGTGTATAGTGAGCGTAGTCTATTGTATTCTAGAATGCAAGGAATATCAGCGTTGACTTTACTTGCATCAAAGTTGATTAGAAATAGACCGTTAAGTGTACGTAAGCGTGATAGTGCTACGTAGCTCATGCCTTCTTTAAAGACTGTGTTACCAATATCTATCAATGCTTTGTCTAGGGTAACCTTGGGATTTATGAATGGTGAATGCATATGCAAGAGTTAGAGAAAATTGTTCTCTGCGTACATACATGTCTTTGAAGAGAAGGAATCGAGCTGTTGAGCGCCATATCCTTTTTACTTCTGAAAGTTTGTCAAAGAGTATATTGACAAACTGAATGTTGTTGTCACGTGGGTATGTTTGAAAGCCAACAACTGTACCCAATGCCCCATTAACTAGTCCTTGCTCCACGTCCAGGTTATGTTTAAGCATTACTCTACAGTTTAAGGAAAATTCTAATATTTTTTCCAAGCCAGCTGTGTTGGAGATTTTCTAAGATATTTAGGGGGGTAATTCATAGAATTCAGCGCACAAGTGGCGCACGCGGCTGGCGCACAGTGTGCGCGTGCGAATCCCTGCGCCAGCCGCGTGCGCCAAAACCCATTTCCGCGCACAGCGTATTCATGGATTCCAGGCACCGAAACCAGCCGTGGCGCATAATGGCGCAGCGACCTTGCAGCAGCGCCAGTTACGCCCCCAAGAACGCCTTCCGCGCAGGGAAAAGCCATCAAAATCCCCAATCCAGCGCAAAGGGCTGCGCTAACCCTGTACCAGCACGGCAAGCGGGCTACGTGTATTTCAGGGGTTTGCGTGAAGTTCCACACGTGAATAGCCTGGGCGCGTGTATTTCAGGGGTGCGCGTGAAGTTCCACACGCGAATAGCCTGGGCGCGTGTATTTCAGGGGTGCGCGGGAAGTTCCACACGCGAATAGCCTGGGCGCGTGTATTTCAGGGGTGCGCGGGAAGTTCCACACGCGAATAGCCTGGGCGCGTGTATTTCAGGGGTGCGCGGGAAGTTCCACACGCAAATTGCCTGGGCGCGTGTATTTCAGGGGTGCGCGTGAAGTTCCACACGCGAATAGCCTGGGCGCGTGTATTTCAGGGGTGCGCGGGAAGTTCCACACGCGAATAGCCTGGGCGCGTGTATTTCAGGGGTGCGCGAGAAATTCTACACACGATTTCAGCAGGGTACGTGTATTTCAGGGGTGCGCGAGAAATTCTACACGCGATTGGCCTGGGTACGTGGATTTCAGGGGTGCGCGAGAAATTCTACACGCGATTGGGCCTGTGCGAGTGGGGCAGTGTATTACGTGGGTGTGCGGGAAGTTGAAGAGGTGAATTGCCAGTGTGGGTCCTCCCAGGACTCCCCTCTACCCCCTCCACGACCTCTGCAGGCAGCCCACACCACAGGGGACTACCCTGCACCCCTGGTCATGTCCCGCAGGCAGCCCATCCACCATGGGCATGCCCCCCAGCCAAGCCACATGTCCCCTTGCACCCCCACCCCCCAGCACTGTGGGGCACCTGCCAGCAGGCCCCCAACCATGTCCCACTCATGTCCCCTTGCACCCCCACCCCCCGGCAGGCCCCCACTCATGTCCCCTTGCACCCCCACCCCCCTGCAGGCCCCCACTCATGTCCCCCTGCCCCCAGGTCCTGACGAAACGCAATCATGGCAGTAATGGGCAGCATACCGAGCACAAACACCAAGCCAAGGATTGCATCCACCCACATAGTAGATGCAATTACATGATACAACCCCAATGGCAAGTATGTAAATGAACACATGTCCGTCACACACACATACACAATGGGTGCAAGTGAATGTCAAAACCCATATCATGACATGCATGAAACCAATGAGAAAATACCACAAATATAAGTAAGAAATATATGTATTAAAGATGAAAATGAAGTAAAGAAATAAAACACACAACAATGGGGATGACAAAACAAATGGTCCATGTCCGAGAACTAATAGAAAAAATCAAAAAACAAAGGAATCCAAAAACTAATGTAGTCCAAAGAAAAATAATGGGGGGAAAAAATAAGGAAAAACCATTGCCTCATGGTGAACACAAATATAAATCCAACAAATGTTTTCCAAACATCAAACTATGTACAAGAATATCCCAGGGTCCATGATCCCAACACCATAAATGAAACCTACTACTACTAACTAATAAAAAAAATATATACAGAAAAGTGGCCATTGTCCGAGCGGTCCAAAAAAAACTTAATAAATAAAGGAAACCTAACACTAACTAACTAAAGAACTATATACAATGGCAGCGGGCAAGTCCTGCGGCTCACTCTGTGATGTTGCCGGCCAGGGCATCATCGAACTCCATGTCGATGTCCCGGAGGCGGGACTCTGTCCTGGCCCCGAGGTCTCGCAGGGACAACCCCGTGTCCACCTCAAACTCCCTGCGAGCTTCCTCGAGGCACTCAGCCCGCCTCAATGCCCGACGCATGGAGAACTCCACCCTGACCATGGTGAGCTGCTCCTCTTCCGCCCGCTGCCGCTCCGCACCTATCCGCTGGACCAACTGCTCCCACACGGAAGACACTGCCATCCCAGGGTTCTCCTGCCCTCCGGCCGATGCCTGCCCCTCTGATCTTGATGGCCCCGAGCCATGATGCCTCCCACGTCGAGCCTGCTGCTGCCTCCGACGCCACTGCCTCTGCCAGCACGACGGCATCCAGGCTGATGGAATCCACCGATGCCGTCGTGCACGTGCCCTGCCAGATGATGCCGGCACATCCTCCATCTGCAGGGGGACAGTTGCTGCTGTGTCCACCCCTGCTGGACCTTTGACTCCCGACTGTGGCAGGGATGGGGTCCCCACCGAGCTGGCTGCGTTGGTCGGGGCAGGTCCACAGGGGGCCCTGGTGGCATCTGGGCCGGAAGACGGCATGGAGCACGACTGGCTCCACAGAGAGGGTCGCCAGAAGGCCACACACATGTAGGAAACCCCCGACCATGGCGGCTCCCAAATGGTTCACGTACGCACGGTGCTCTTCGTGATGATGTGCATGCTCCTCCCGGGAAGCATGCACCTCATCACGAATGCCAGCCGTGCGCAACGCGACACCAATCAGGACCCTCTCCACACGGCCAGGGGTCCCCTCGTCCGCAGGTAGAGGAGTGTCAGATGACATGGACATCTCCCCTACCTGCGGACGGGCCTGGGATGGGGCATCCCTGCTGGTGCATGGTGGTGCAGTCACAGTGTCAGGGACAGTGACATGCACAGGCACCTCCACGGCGACCTGTGCTGCCTCCTGCCCCTGGCCCTGGACTGCACCACTTGCACCAGCGGGGATGCCCCCACCAGGCCCCATGTGTGGCTCAGTAGCGGCCTCCTCCCCCTCTGTGGAAACCACCAACCTGGATGTCTCCACGCCGTCTTCCGCCGGTGCAAGCCCCTGTGGGGGCTCACCCACCCCTTCCGCTGCAGCCGTGGCGGCATCCCCGCCGCTCTGCTCCACAGCGCCTTCTCCGCCCTCTTCTTCACTTGCCACTGTGTAGAGGGAGACATAGAACACAAGCATCAGGGTACTGTACAATGGTCCCCTAGACAGGAAGCAACAGCAGATGAGTGGCACTGTCATACATCACTTCCATCATGTCCCTCCACAACACATGGGTCAGTGCAGGCAAAACACATACAGTAACAGCCATGGCGCATGCCATGGACATTGGCATACATGACCAAGGGACTCATGATTCATACAATGTTGGTTTTAAACTCACATGCATCATGGGTCTTGCCATCACATGCACACACCTCACCGTAGTTCCATCCATCTGGCCTCGTACACCACAGACGCAGTGGATACAAGGATGACTAGGCTGCATCAGTGAATCTGAACATTGTCACAGACATGTGTCATGCATCCATGGCAGTTACAAGTCACAGACACGCAGGTCAGACACACACACATGGACACCATACGTGTACATGGGACCAGCACCCATCCCTCACCCCCACCCATGTCCAGGAACAGAGACTGCCATGCTTCCATGTGTCCATTCCGCACAGAGCCCCCCATGTTGCAATAGAAGACATGCACCAACCATGTGGTTCACACATCACTGTACTCACATGCCTGACCATGATGTCCCTGCACACACACATACGTACATGGCCTATGTCACACATACAGGCAGGTATCAGACAACCAGCACACTGCAACATGCCCTGTCTCACACAGTAATGCTTGGCCACTTACCGGCCAACTCCAGATGGGTCTGCCTCCGAAGGATCTGGGCATGGAGCGCTGGGTCTACGCGTTCCAGAACCCTCATCTGGATGTCACTCAGGCGTGCCCGGCCCCCCTCCGCGAGGCGCCGGGCCTTATTGAGGGTCCTGGCCCTCAAGTCCTCCCAGCGCTTCTTGATGTGCTTGAAGTCGCGGGTTGCCACCCCCTCCGCGTTGATGGCAACCACTACATCGTCCCAGATCCTCTCCCGTCCTTCCTTGTTGGCGCGTGGTCTTCCGAAGAGGGCATCATAATGCCCCAGGACATGCTCCACCAGGACACCAACTTCCTTCTCACTGAAGCTGGTGGCCCTCTGCCTCTCTGGCTGGGGGTCGCCACTGGTCTCAGATGGTGCTTGCCCCGACATGGCGACCCCCGAGGCAGGCGTGGGTGGGCAACTGGGTCCTGGGGCTGGGCTGTGGAGCGATGGTATCCCAGTCGGGAGTCTACTGTTCCAGCAGGGGTGGACACAGCAACTGGACCCCTGCAGATGGCTGATGTGCAGGCACCAAATGGCAGGGCACGGTGGCAGCAGGCAGGCAGGCAGGCAGGCAGCAGCAGATGGCACGTGGGAGGCTGCTCGGGGCACTGGGGGCAGTAATTTGGCCTTCTGGGCAGGAGCGTGGTCTTCCGTGTGTTTTCGCGTGGCCAGCTTGATACGGAGTGATTTGGCACGTGAAAAATCTGCACGTCAGCGTGTAATTCGAGGAAAGGCCCTTAGCGCGTATGCGCGTCAGCACGCGTACGCGATTTCATTGGACCAAAGGCCCTTACAGCGTAAGCGCGTCTGTGACGTTTTGCGCACGGGCGTTGCCCTGGCAGGGCTTGGAGATCCCGCGTGCCTTTATGTTCTGTACCTGCTTTTCGTGCGGTGCGTGTGTTTTCCATCCGTTGGGGTTCACACGCTATTACTTCACAGCGGGTGTTGGCTACGCGTTCTACTACACGCAAGGCAGACGGTGAGTGGTACCCCGCTCCCCCAGGCCCGATCGCGTGAGAAAATTCCCGCGCACCCCTGAAATACACGCGCCCAGGCTATTCGCGTGTAAAACTTCCCGCGCACCCCTGAAATACACGCGCCCAGGCTATTCGCGTGTAAAACTTCCCGCGCACCCCTGAAATACACGCGCCCAGGCTATTCGCGTGTGGAACTTCCCGCGCACCCCTGAAATACACGTAGCACGCTCCCCCAGGCCCGATCGCGTGACAAAGTTCACGCGAACCCCTGTAATACACGTAGCCCGCTCCCCCAGGCCCGATCGCGTGAAAAAGTTCACGCGAACCCCTGTAATACACGTAGCCCGCTCCCCCAGGCCCGATCGCGTGTAAAAGTTCACGTGAACCCCTGTAATACACGTAGCCCGCTCCCCAGGCCAGGTCGCGTGTGTGACTTCCCGCGAACCGCCGGAATACACGTACCCCGCTCAATCGCGTGTGTGACTTCCCGCGCAACCCCGAAATACACGTGCCCCGCTCGCACAATTGCTGTATGTTGCCACGTTTGTAATGCGCAGGGACGCTACAGCCTGCCTTCTTGTGGCGGACGTGTATCGGCTTGTGCGTGTCTTTCGCTGTGCGTGGCTTTGCCCTATTCGGTTCCATGAATACGTGTGGTTCGGGTGCGTGTGGGCGTTCCCTCTGCTTCCCTGCAGTACATCCCCAGTTACGCCCTTGTTTTTGCAAGTTGTTCCCCATTCCGCGCGTTACGCCCCGTGTTCCGCCCACTTTCTTTTTTTTTTTTTTTTTAAACTTTATTTTTGTTGCACATCACGGCTGTCACATCATGAATTATATATATACTTTACAACCATGTTATATTCATCCAGATCCGTATCAATTGTTACCGATTGGCATCGTTATTTTAACAGTTAATGGCCTGGGCGTACATCTATAGGAGTATGTATAGGAAGAAATAGGGCACCATACAGGGTTAAAACACATTAAAGTTCGTTCACACTGTTATCATCAGAGCTTTCTGAATCCGAGGAATTTTCGGTTAGGTACTTCCTGAGCGGCGCCCAGATGTCCTTTGGTTTGCATGGGGTAGGCAACAGTCCCACATACTTTTCCTCACATTCATTCACATATACCAGTGTGGAGAGAAACTGCTCCAATGTCGGGGGCTGTGTACTTTTCCACTTCTGCAGGATGCATTTCTTAGCGACTGCACAGGCGACATTGAACAGTCTCCTAATTTTTTCGGGCACCTTTCCGATGTCTCCAAACAGGTATTTCGGGGGGTTAAGATTAGCAGGGATTTGTGTAATGCATTCTAGGGTGGTTGCTACAGTACATATGGTAGGAGTCTGCGCCGGGGGTGTGGCACTTTGGGCAGGTGTCGGGCACATTGGTGTAGCACTTCGCCATCTTTGCCGGGGTGAAGTGTAGTCTGTTCAGGATCTTGAACTGTATTAGTCTTAAGCCCGCATTTAACGATACCTTTTTGGACAGGAGACAGTATCTGGACCATTTTCCCGCCTCGATGACAGTGCCCATATCTTTTTCCCATGCTGACTTGGTGGTACTCAAGGCGTCTGTGTGGGTCTGGACCAAGGTATACAGTTTGGACACCCCTATGCCAGACTGGGAGTGTAAGGATTGAAAACATGCGTGCTCTGGAGGTTCGTCTGGAAATGTGGGCCAGCGCTTCTTGAACGCTGCTTTCATTCTGTGGAACTGCAAGGTTTTTAGGGGAGTCTCGCCGACCGATTCTGCAAAATCTTCGGGAGTTACAAATTTACCGTTTGGGAACATGGATTTCATTGTGAGCTCATATTCTGGGAGCCAACTTCTTTGAATGCCAGTATCGTACGTGGGTGCGATGCCTGGGAAGTTCCAAAACGGAGCTTGTGAGTCATACGGGACATCTATGTCCAGTCGCTTACTGATAGCTTTCCATGCTGTGATCGTGCATGTGGTTGGGTCAAATTTGCAGTCATCTCTGTGTCTTTTCGAGTAGATGACTGAGCGCAAGTCTGTTGGGCGGACTGAGCGGCGTTCTATGGATACATGTGGTGTCGTGTCCAGGGGGTTTTGCCAGAATTTCGCGTATTGGGCTTGTGCTACTTGCCAATATAGTTCGAAGTCCGGAGCCGCGAAGCCCCCCTTATCATAAGGTTCGACCAACTTGGCCCAGCTTATCCTGTTCGCCCCCCCATTCCACACAAAGGTTGTAACCATGGATCTAAGGTTATCGAAAAATGATCTGCCCGGCCAGATGGGGACGTTGCAGAAAATGTAAAGGAGCTTGGGCAGAACAGTCATCTTGAGCACCGCAATACGCCCAGCCAGGGATATGGGGAGCTTAGCCCAGATCTGAAGTTTTGAATGTATGTTTTGTAAAATGGTCTCGTGATTATCTATATACAGGGAGGCGCCGTCACGGGAGACCTGTATTCCCAGATAACGAATGTGTACAGGAGCCCATGCTAGTCCATGTGTGTTTGTGGGACAGTTGGTGGTATCGGTTAACGGGAAGATTTCAGATTTGGTGTTGTTGACTTTGTACCCCGAATGTAGGGTGAAGTCGTTTATTACGGCCAGTATGGGACCCAGATTTTTCTCAGGTTCTCGAACATATAGCAGAGCATCGTCCGCATACAACGAGATGGCCTGGTATTCTCCTGACATATATATGCCTCGATGTTCCTGTTCTGCCCTCACTGCTGCCGCCACTGGTTCGATTGTTAAAGCGAATAGTATGGGAGAGAATGGGCATCCCTGTCTTGTCCCTCTGTGTAGTGAGAATTGATTAGAGAGCGTTTGATTAGTCAGTACCCTGGCTTTAGGAGACGAGTACAGGAGCCTAATATAACTGGTTAAATAGGGGCCAAATCCAAATTTATGGAGAACCTCAAACATATACATCCAGGAGACTGAATCGAACGCTTTTTCTGCGTCCAGGGATATCGCTACTGCCTGTGCTTGAGGTTTGATCTGTGCTAGGATGCAGAACAGTCTGCGCAAGTTTAGCGCAGTGGATCTCGTGGGTATAAATCCACATTGGTCGGGGTGTACCAGTGTGGGCATCTTGGGGAGCAGTCTATTTGCAAGAACTTTTGCGTAGACTTTAGCATCCGTGTTTATCAACGACAGGGGGCGATAAGAGGAGCGATCATATGCTGGACGTCTGGGCTTCGGGAGTACTGTTATAACAGCTTCTGTCATTGAGTCCGGGAGCGAGCCAGTGTTAATGGCTTCCTCCCACACACGGGTGAGGACAGGGACAAGGATCGTTGAGAAGGATTTGTATAGCTCGGCACCTAGCCCATCAGGGCCCGGGGTTTTACCTGAAGCTAGTGTTTTGATGGCTTCGGTTATTTCGTCACTGGTAATAGGCTGCTCAAGGATCTGGTGATCTGCCAGGTTTAATTTAGGGAGGTCAATCCTGCTCAGGTATTTGCGAATTCCTTCTTGTGTACTATTATCACGATTGGAGTATAAGTCAGTATAATAGCGCAAAAATACATCATTTATTTCTTTGTCGCCGTTGACAACTACATCTTCCTCTGTCAAGATGCTCGCGATTGGGGTATGGGAGTGTTCGTTGCGGAGCATACGGGCTAAGAGGCGGCCTGCTCTGTTGCCCTCCCCATATCTGCGTGCTCTGATGGGAATGGCCGTGTACTGCTGTTCCTTAGTCGCCAGATCATTGAAGGTATGGAGCTGTGTATTGATGTCAGCTAGGGTGTGTCTGTCATGTGTCATACTATATTCAGTTTCGAGTATTTGCAGGTGTGATTCTATAGTGTCTAGTTCGTTCCTCACGGCTTTGAGGAGACCAGTCGTTTTGGACATCAATACCCCTCTCACCCACACCTTAAACGCCTCCCACACAGTCGCCCATCTGTCTACGGAGCCATGGTTCAGAAGGAAGAATTCCTCTATATCAGTGTGGAGAGTCTCCACGACATTCGGATCTTTTAATACGTTGGGGGACATTCTCCATCGTCGTGTTGGGCGGTCTATTCCAGGGAGCAGCGTGGTCAAGGTGATCGGGGAATGGTCTGAAAGCGTGCGGGAAGGATTTCGCATTGTTCCGTGTAGTTAACCAAAGGGGACGAGATAAGCCAGTAATCAATTCTAGATTCAGTGTCGTGCACTGAGGAGTAAAATGAGTATTTCCTCTCCGTAGGGTGAATACCCCTCCAGGCATCAGACAGGGTGAACTCTTCGAGGGCATGTCGTATAACATTCGCCGCTTTGGTGAGGGCTCTAGGTCTACTGGAGGACCTGTCTAATGTAGTGTCGAGAATGGTGTTTAGATCTCCTCCCCAGAGGATCCAGGCGTTAGTTGTGAGGCCTATCATAGCAAGAAGTTGTACATAAAACTGCGGGTCGTCATTATTCGGGCCATACGTGTTTATCAGGACGAGTTTTACCCCGGCCAGGCTACCCCAGACCACTACGTATCTTCCCTGTGGGTCTGTCTTGCATTTGTCGGTGGAGAACCCCAAGGAGGGGTGTATCAGTGTGATGACCCCTCTACTCTGTGAAGAATATTCCGTATAATGTCTATTACCACCCCATTGCCGAAGTATTTTTTCGTGTGTAGACTTCAGCGCATGGGTTTCCTGGAGCATTACAATATGCGGATGGTGCCTGTTGATGTAAGCGCCTACCTTACTAGCTTTTGCTCTGTTATTTAACCCCCGAATGTTCCACGTGAGCAGTTTCAGGCGGAGCCCCTGGGGTGTCCTAGTGGTTTGTGCCATTTGTGGTCATGATGATAACATGTAAAAGTGTGAATAGTTCTGTAAGGAGGGACAGCGAGTGAGCCAGTGAGTGCACTTTTAACCAAACGTAACCTATAACCACTGATGTAAGCTTTGCATTAAGTGCCCAACAGGGGCATCCGGAGGCCTCAACAATGGCCAACAATACCCATTGGCAGCCCATATCGCCATAGCCCACCCCCACCCACATCATCGCACCCAACTTGATGATGATCCCTTTACTCAGTACTAACTTGTGGGAGAACCCAAAGATAGGGGTCGTGTGCCGCAGCAAGACCGGCTACATTCCAGGATTAAGAGCAGAGGTGCGTCTCTGCCCCCCGTAGAGTCCATTACCATACGAAGTTCACATGTCCGCCAGACTCTCTGGGTACTCAATGTGAGGTGAATGTTCAGGTTACACCGGCTGTTGCAAGTCATCATGTTCAGCGCCCTGTCTTCCAGGCGGTAGAGGAATCGAAGCCTCCATATAGGATAGGGCGGCCGCAGGGGATTCGAAGAAATGTGCTCTTCCGCCATGTTGTATTCGAAGTTTAGCTGGATAGAGGAGTGCATAGGGGACCTGTCGCAGCCGCAGTTGACGTTTAATTGTTTCGTAGGATCGTCTTTGAGTTTGGACCCCTGCTGAGAAGTCCGGGTAGACGTGGATGCGATCATTTCCAATTTTTAGGGGGCCTTTCTCCCTGGCCAGCCGCAGGATGGCATCCCTGTCTCTGTAGTTTAACAATTTCGCTATGACAGTGCGGGGTGGGGCCCCAGGCCTAGGCGGCGGCGCGAGGGAGCGGTGGGCCCTCTCCACCATAAATTGAGACGAGAAGGCCTCTTCCCCAAGGAGAGATTTCAGCAAGTCCTCAATCCGAAGTTCCATTGGCCCCTTACAAAACGATTCAGAGAGGCCGACAATACGGATGTTGTGCCGCCTGGAGCGAGACTCCAAATCGTCGCATTTACTACGAAGCGTGTCCATCTCCCTTTTCAGAAGGGTAATGTCCTGCGCGTTTCGCCGGGTAGAGTCCTCGTTCGAACCAATTCTGCCCTCTGCTTCAGTGATCCTGGCACTTTCCTTGTCCACTCGGGCCTTCAGTGAGCCTATTGTGGATACAATATCGTCTAGTTTGACGTTTATAGCCAGGAATCCGCTCTGGACCGTGGTGAGCAGGTGGTCGAATTTAGAGTCCTCTGACAGCGGAGATGTGGTGGAGGGTGGTGTGTCAGGGCTAACAGAAGGCGTCTGCGAGCTGGTAAACGAATCCATAGGGCCGGTTCTTCTGCACTTATTCGAGTTCTTACCAGGCATGTTGTGGGGTAAACAGGAGTTTGATGTTCACGGCTCAGCGTGCCGCTGGAAGGACTGGCGGCACTGCCCTGGAGCGGTAGAGGGCCGAGTCTCAGCGGGGCACAGTCGGCCGATTCCAATGCAGGTATGGCCCGTGGTGTGCAGGCCGCCTCTCGGCCACCGCTGACGCGAGTTATAGGAGAATCTCCCCAGCCCCACCCCGGGGCGGAGGGCAGGCACCGCGGCAGGCCTACACCAAGCCAAGCGCCAGGCCCGTCGGTACCCGCGATCCCCGGCGACGCCGCACGGAGTGGTGGCGGCCCAGAAGCACCTCTCAGTGTGTTGTTTTATCGCTTTCCCGCGCAGCGGCGCAGAGCCAGGGCCCACAGCCCACTAGGGTTCCTGGATCGGCACTCCGGAGCTTGTCCGACCTCGCGCCCGCGACGCAGCTCGGTCCACCCTCGTTCTCTCCAGTCCCAGGGCCGCGCCAGGGGATCGATTCCTCGCCTCGTATCGAAGGATCTGGTTTAGGAGACCGAGGCGCAGCTCAGCGGATGACTGTTCACCTCCTCAATGGTCTCAGCGTGGGAGTGTCTGGGCGGTCCCAAGCCGCGGTTCTTGCGTGATAGGCCGCGGAGCCGCGCGGTGGGCAAGGCGAGCGAGACCACGGGCCTCACCCGTCCGTGGGCTTACAATGTCCGATTTCAGCCAGGATTTTCCCCAGTGGAGTCTGGATGTGGCGGGAAGCAACTCAGCTAGTCTGGGGGTTCGGCGCACTCTGGTTCCGGATAAAAAAGTTAACAAGGATTCATGCCGGAGTGGAGCTCCTCGGCTATGCGGCCATCTTGCTGCGCGGTAGCCACGCCCCCGTGTTCCGCCCACTTTCTAGTGTATGCGCAGAGGTTGTGCGCTTTCACTGTGCGCGTCGCGCACGTCTTTCGGGATGTTGCAGTGACGTGTGCGCCATGCACGGGTTTGGCGCACATCCCGAGGAAGACACGCGCAGGGACTTCCATGAATCGCACGCGTGCGCCTCTTTTTTTCCGCTTGCGCCTGCTTGCGCCTGCTTGCGCGTAGATTTTCGGCGCACGTTTGTTCCATGAATCGGCCCCTTAGTCTTGTTGTGGCTTGTTGACACATTGGCCGTGTAATACCATGAATGTCCAGTTTGTCTGTGGAGCAAATTTCAATTATTGGTTGCATTTCTTTTTTCAACATTGTTTCATTGAATTTGGAACAGCTTGCAAGAGTTGGCATTAAGGCCATACAATTGACATTTTTCTGCGCTAATTGTTCCATAACATCAGTAGCACATGTGTTATTGCCATAAAGTGCATGGATGTGCCGGGTGTTTAATATTGTTTGTGCTACTTGAGATAGTACACCAACTCTAATACTTTTTAAATGTTGGTGTAGGTGAGGTCTGTAGATTGGCACATGTTTTCTGTTAATTCTTTGTATTGGAAATGTTGCCAAAGGTTGACATTTCCTATGCTGCCAATAGTTTTAAGGCAGAGTTTGTGTCCTAAGGTTTTAAAAATAGGTTCATCTTTCACTGGTGTCAATTGAAGAAGATCTCCAAAAACAATAATGTGTTTTTCTCCAAAGAGTTCTTCGTAGTTTGTTTTAAGTACTTCTTGCAATCTGAGATGAACCAAAGCCAACATTAGGTTGCAGACCATGCTCACTTCATCTATTAGTAGCATTTTCATTTGATGTAACACTCTGCGTAGTTCCATTGCAGCATCTGTAGAAAGTTTGTAATAATCTAATTTGTTTTGGTGTTCTAGTGGAAAGAGTGGTAATCGGTGTAAAGTGACACTGCCTTTGTTGTAGGCAGCTAAACCTATGGGGGCAGTTACAACAGCTGACAGTTTGTTGTTTGTCAATTGTTGAAGGAACTTGCTGATGATTTTGATTAAGAATGTTTTGCCTGAACCAGCTTCATCACTGACGTATAGTAGTATAGGTTTGTAATTTTGGCAGGTACATTCTTTATTTTCATGTTGTACACCATGTGCAATTTTTTTTTGTTACTTCTTCAAAAACGGTGCGCTACTCTTTGTATAGTTTTGATTGTAGTATAGTTAAGTCTTCTTTATCTTCATACTGACACATGGTGTTTTCTACTTCTGTCAGAGCTAATTCTGCCTCAATTGCTATTAATGGCTGTCCCAGTGGTTCTTGGCCTCCTGTTACAGAAGGTTGACTACTGTCAGGAGTGTCCTTATTTAGTTGGGCCTGGAGTTCTTCTTTGTGTTGCTGTTCATTGTGAAACATTGTTTTGTAGTGTGTAAAGTTTACATCAGTTATAGTGCTTTCATTTGCTTTGAAAGCATCTTCATAGGAGTCATAGTTATCTAGTATTTCTTCTTCTTTTCTCCATGGTTTAAAGAGTTGTAGCAGGGACATGTAATATAGTTCTTTATGTTGAGGAGTCTTAAATGAAAATTTCATATGATTAATTAAACTTTGTTTGGTGAGTTTTACTAAGTTGCCTTCACAATTTGTCACTCTGTATCTACCTTTTTTTTCATCGTGTTTTCTATTATTTTTTCTAATCAGGGCACACTGACTTCCAAATCTTGGTTCCTAAGCAGTATCTGCGCTCATCAGTGCGCCACTGGCGCCAAAGACTTTGTTTGCTGAAGAATCTACGCTACCATGAGTGAGGAGGTGCGTGTGCCTTTAACATTTTCAGCTGGGACTTGAGCAACTGACTATAAGTGGCCGCCTCCACCGCCCTTGCGGCGTTAAGCCCTGAGGAGAGAAGGGCTGAGACTCCTGCCGTTTGGCTGTGGCGAGTATTTGGACTGGCTGACACGCTGACTCATTTTTTTGTACTTTCTACCTGCTGCAGAATCTACGCTACCACGAGTGAGGAGGTGCGTGTGCCTTTAACATTTTCTGCTGAGATTTGAGCAGCTGATTATAAGTGGCCGCCTCCACCGCCCTTGTGGCATTAAGCCCAGAGGAGAGAAGGGCTGAGACTCCGGCTGTTTGGCTGTTTGGCGAGTTGGGGAGCAGGAGCCTCTCAACGATGTCGGATGCCATTCCATCTGCCTTAAAGACTAGGGTGCAAAAATGACGTGAGTCTGTAAGTGGAGTCGCCTCCAGTGCATTAGATCAACGCCCTCCTACTAACAAAGTAAGTCGTTACTTCTCATGCACATCAAACCCAGACTCAGCCACTGACGAGCAAGTAATTGTTTCTGCTTAACTTTCTGACTCTATGAACTCGACACGTATACTTAAAAACTGTGCACCCATTTCTGACGTTGTGATGCCTCTTTTTGAAACTTACGGTACGGTATGCCCACGACCACATGCTAATATGCCTGTTGAATGTGCAAATATTAACACTACACTCGAAGCCACTCCCCAAGTTGAACAGCTATCTATTGCCATCACTGGTTGTGAGGGAAAGAAATTCAGATCCGTTAAAAATTCCAGCGTTAAACCAACTGACTCACCTAATGCTGATCTTCGGACGAATTCGCTGTTGTGTGCAACGATCGGCAAGGGTGGGGGTGGCACTTTGCGGAGGGTGCCGAGTCGTGACTCAGACGATGCCCGTGAGGACGCTGCCGAGGACGTTGCCGGTTCCATTATGGAGGATGGTCCGGATGTGGCACCTGGGAGTGTGCACGCTCCCGATGGGACCGGCTGTGCGCATGACGGCACGAGTGTATGTGAAATGGACGGCTGGCAAGACGGGGCATCCCTGACATCCGCCAACTTGCCTGGTCCGCTGCAAGTCACCAATAGCCCCGTCCAGCTTGAACCTATAAGTGCCAGCTCTCCTATTTACACAACACGAAGTGTGTACTGTGTGTCTCCTCTTGATGACATGCCTACCCACTCGATCCCTTTAGCTCTGAGTATAGGTCAGGTGCCTGCCCCGTGCCAACAGAACACTCATCCTGATAGACCTGTGTTTACATCGCAACCAGACACAAGTGCACCACCTACTGACAATAGGAGACATTCCTTGAGTGTTGTGAACAAGGTTTTGGAAAACTTAGTGTCAATGAATAAAGAATGTCTTGAGAGGGTCAATAAAGGTTCCTTTTCATCCCTGATGAAATTAGACAAACACCCTATGAAAAGACAAATTTCTCAACTAAGCGGTTCTAATGAAGACATTTGGACAAAAGTGAGTTATAAACGTTCTAAAACAAACAATCAAACTCCAAATGGACAATATAAACATGACGTATTCGACTCTGTGCTAACCTCTCAGAAAAGGTTGACAACCCTACAACAGTATTCTAATAACGTTCATATGCCTCTTACTCACACCTCAAAGTTGCCCACCAACAATGGATGTTCGTCCGATGACTCTCAAGACTCCTCAATGATGGAGCGTCCATGCCCTAAAATATGTCACATTAGAGAAAATTCCACAACAACAAATTATTCTCAAGCCTAAGTGCCTAGCACCACAGGGATCCATCCTACTCCACCTGCTGAGCTACAAACCCTAATATTCTCATCGATGGCAATCTGTATGACCCCGTTTATGAAACTGTATGAAACTATACATGAAGCAACTAAAGATCTAACAACAGTCATGGCGCTAATGCTTTCAAAATTGATTCAGATCGAACTAGTATGTGAGCGGTTTTACAATGAACAACATGAGGGAATTGATAAATGAGCAAAGGAAAAATGACACAACTGATAAAAAACTTTTGGCGGAGGTAGCGAGAGAGGCTCTTGCATTATTCAAACATAATGGGTCTATGCCAAACCTTCAAAAACATCAAAACACCCTCATTATAGAAGATTCTTCTTCCAATCGGTGTTACAAGCCCTTAAATGATTATGGTTCAAGTGAAAAAGAGCAAAATCCTCAAGAACTTTAAGAAGCGACTAAAGCTCATGATGTTGGGCACGCTGGACTGTCTGAACCGAATGGTCTTCCCCCAAAAACTCTTGTGACACCTTTAACTCCAAGTGCGGCAATCACGCCAAGCCTAACATCCACAACTGGGAATTTGCCTATGCACGGTCCAGAAATTATGACAACATTGATTGCACCCTCTGAAGATCCTATGGTAGACATTTCATTTCATACTGCATTTGAACAGGCGAGGGGGAACGCAAATCACGCATTACATGATTCCCAGGTACCGTCCTCCTCACAGGGAAACTTGTGTCCAGAAGATATCCATGCTACTTTGTCTACATGACCTGTAGTGGACCCAGTAACTGTTTATCCAATCTTTAATGGGGTGCTACAAACGAATGCACTGATACCCAAGCCCCCATCTAAATGTTCATTAAAACAAATGAAGAAATCTAAAAATCAAAAGGGATTGAATAATAAGACACTACAGGGGGCCAGGAAATGTCTCCATAATATAAATGTGGTTCAGAATGTGGCAAGTAACATTAACAAATGCCTAAAGGCAGCCTCCTCAACAAATGTCAAAATGCACAAAGCACTGCCCGCTAAAGAAACTTTCTTAACGCCTGATGCAGAGATTGTGGTAGAGCTGGAGCATGAACTACCTAGTGAGATGCTGAATTTATCTACTTATGACGAGGTGGCAGACGAAAATCCTGACATGGAGGTTGACCCTATTCTGGGGGATGCAGTGAAAGACAATCAAATTAACATTGATGTAATGGAAAAGAGCGCCATAATTGAGCCCCACGTAGGAAAAACAGGTACATTGACCTCAAATGTAAGTATTGGCACAAAGTGCATCATGCAAATGACTCAAGATAAACTGTCCACACCCAGAAGAACTTGTCAAATCATTATCGAAAAGGATGGCAACCAAGCGCTATTGAAACCATCAGACAGCCCGGAGTTTATGACTCTACAGGAAAAAAGGATGCACTGTACCATGGAGTCACGGATCGTCTCCCTTGAAAACACTTGGCGTAACTCACATGTTCCCGTCAAGCCGGAGGCTGCAATGCCGCATAGTGAGTCCGTAAGAACCCTAACCAGTGGAAGGATAGACATTTGTGAACGATCTAAAAAAAATTTAAAGATTCTTCTGAATGACCTTATGATACCTCAGCCTACATTGTTGCGTAGTTCGAGCTTGATGCCCTCCACCTTCATTGAAAGATTAGAATACTCTGACAACTTAATATTGAATTGAAGTAACACGATTAGGCTTTTACACCTTGTGCCAGCCTTACATGATATAAGTTCAAATGACTTGAAGATTGTGGAGTTTTATGATGAAAAACAGAATGACAAAGTGGTGCTTCATGTTTCATCACCCATAATTGCATCAACAATACTGGATGCTAACATCGCCTTGTTCTCCTTAGGATTTGACATCTTCAAATTTACTGAAACATCTTATAAAGTTCTCCGTGGAGACGATGAGTCACGCAGTGTTAAAGCACTACCTAAGGAATCTGCTGTGAGTACGATAAGACCTAAGGTACCGGTAGAATTAGACTTACAAATTGTCCCTTGTCTACCAAATCAAACAGAAGACTTGGTGGAAAACACTCAGCAACAACTGGAAAAATCCTGCTATGAATTGCCATTGAATGTCTCAGACACGAAGCGACAAAAAGACTCCATACGAATTACCATACATGGTAACGTTGGTCCTGATGTCCCTAGTGTAGTGAATGATAAATCTCATTGTTCAGGCAGAGGACAGCACGAGTGGCAATGGTTGCCTGCAGCCTTGTGTGGCAAAAATCATCAATAATGCCAGGCTGACGCATCCAAAAATGTGTGTAGATTGGCTTCCTGGAATATTCAAGGCTTTTCACATTTGTTTGATCAAACTGGATTGACTCGTTAGATATGGCATGTCTCCAAGAGACTTGGTTAAGTGAAATCCCAGACATGAATCAAATTGAGGTGGCATTAAACCCTGCTTTAAGATCATTAAAAGGACACCCAATGTTGGGTATGGCCACCATGGTTAGAAAAGCCTCGGGTTGGAGGATTGTGAGTTCCATTAATCACTCCTCTTTCATCCAGGTAACCTCTATGAGAAAGCATGATCAAGTAAATAAGCCGACTGAACAGTTAAGTGTAGTAAACCTGTACTGGCACCATAGAAGTGCTGGTAAACAGGATTTTATTGATCGAACTATGGAAATACTTGACCAACTGTTGGAAACGTCTGGTTGGCCGAACATAATCATCTGTGGTGACCTAAATATTGATCTGTTTAAACCATCTGCTGCGGAAAAAACAGCTTTGGCCAATTCATGGTCCGAAGAGATGTCTATACGCAATGTACAATTATTAAATGGAAACACCTGTGATGACATGCCTCCGGCCTATACGTGGCATCGTGGTGGTTTGTCATCAACTATTGACTACATGTTTGTGTTTGAAGCCTTACATCCACAGATAACATTGCTGAAAATTATTTTA
The DNA here is from genome assembly GCF_040938575.1 of Ambystoma mexicanum. Classification (NCBI taxonomy): domain Eukaryota; kingdom Metazoa; phylum Chordata; class Amphibia; order Caudata; family Ambystomatidae; genus Ambystoma; species Ambystoma mexicanum. The sequence goes on from NC_090937.1 coordinate 530,142,588, forward strand.
AAAACCGAAAGCGACCATAACATGTTAGTAACGGAATTCATAACTACGTCGAAGCAAGATCTGGAATTATGGTCCTATAAAATACAAGTGGAACCCAATAGAGTGAGGTTACAACTAGGCACACATGACTTGGAACATCTGGTAAACCAATACTATAATCTTAGCCCAATTGTTGAATATGACCATCTCTTGACACAATTTAAAATTAAGAAAACTGGGCTTAAGCACATGGCCTTTGAACGCCAACATTGCTTTGACCTGGAACTGTTGAATCACAAGCGCTGGATGCGCCAAGAAATCAGAAGGCTGAAAAACTGAAATGTTCTATCGTGTAAGCGCGACATAAAGGCAGTCAAGAAAAGATACAAAAATGGGTTAAAAGCTCACAAGCACGTGATGTCTCAAAACGATGCAGAACAGATGTTGATGGTTCTAAAAAGTAAAAACACAAGAGACTTTTGGAAGATAATCAAAAATCTGCATACTCCACAAAAAGCCTTACAAGCTTGTATGGTTTCTGAACTGGACTGGATAACTCATTTTGAAGGTTTATATAAAGCAACCGAGTCAATTGACGGCCCTGTCAAAAAAATGTCCAAACCGTGGGCCTTGTCCTACTCGAAAGATGATATAGTGTGCATCATTAAGAAAGCAAAAAACTTGCGTGCACCTGGTCCAGACGGCCTGACAAACTTTACTATTAAACTACATCCAGAGTTATGGGCTGAGATCTGTAAAACGTTGTTTAAGTGAATAAATAAAATTGGCAAGACTCCGAAATCCTTTTAGACCGCGATCATTGTACCTGTATTCAAAAAAGGCGCTAGAGCAAACCCGAAAAATTACCGACCAATTGCTCTGTTGGACGTCCTAGGCAAGATCTACGCCACTATGTTTCAACAAAAACTGTTAGCTTAGTCTCTAACATGAAACCATGTGGACAATCGCCAGTCAGGTTTTGTAAAGCGGGTGGGATGTTCGCTGAATTTACTTTTGTTAAACATCATCAAAATGGAAGTGATAAAATTGAATATGAAGGTCTATTTAGCCTTCATAGACTTTTCATATGCATTCAACACTATCAACAGAACGATCCTGTGGGAAAAAATGGAGCATTGGGGATGTCCGTTAGATCTACTGGCTGCAATAAAAGAACTCCACACAAACACATCAATTCAAGTAAGACTGGATCAAACTGGGCTACTATCCAAAACGATTAACACCTCTAAAGGAGTGAAACAGGAGTGAAACAGGGGTGCCCGCTAGCCGCAGCACTATTCAGCCTTTTTATATCAGACATAGGCGAATCAAAATGTCTTGGCTGTTGTGATCATTTTTGGCTATTGTTTCTATGTTGTCGTATGATTTGAGAACTCTTTTTCTAGATTTAGCAGGACCAAGACTTACTTAGCCATACTATATTTTCAGATTTTCCATACAAAGCAGTACCGGTTTAATAATCTGCTGCTTCATAGGAGCCACATTCTCTATGGGAGAGCATTTTTATGCCCAAGCTGTACAATTTCTGAGACAGTGTTTTGTCTGATGACAGGTCATTCCAGAGGTCTTGAAGCTCTGTTTTTTCTGCTTTGGTTAAGTATGCTGTAACATATCGTGCAACTGCAGTAGAATTGTCTGCAATGTACTGCACGTCTATGTTTGCATTGAATAAGTGGGCAATGATTGCATTGAAATCATTGATATATTTTTCTTCTTCTGTTCTTTTTATGTAATATGTATTTTAGGTGATTTACCTTTAACACTATGTCTAACTGAAGACATGAAGTTGTTTCTTTGACCTGTTTTTGTAACTGGTCTAGGGAAACCAAAACGGCATTTGGTGTAGTATTTCCCTTTATTTTTGTATTTGCAATGACAATATTTTCCACATTTGTGTCTTTGAAATTGTAAAATTTGTGCATGAAGATCACTATTTGTTGCTTCCGATGGAATTTCACAAGTGACACATTTTTCAATAAACTGTAACACAGTGGCATCATTGTCTTGACCAAATTTAGGAGCATCTTTAATCCATAAAAGCATGTGGATATGTGGTGCTCCTCTGGCTTGGTATTCTTTTCTCCAACAGAAGTGTTGCACTTCTCCGGGGGGAGGAACAGTTTTATTACAAATAAAGTGTAGCATAGCAATGAAGCAATGATGAAAATATCTTGAAACATTAACAGGATCGAGAGAACAAAGTTCTCCAGGTGTTAGTATATCTATGTTTGTTTTGTTTTTGTTTGATATGAGTAGGAAATCATGTAAATCCTCCCATGCATATTCTGCACAACTTAATGTAACAAACCAAGTGGGTGGGCCAAAGTTTCTTATCATACAACATACTACGTGACGTCGGAACCGGTACTCTTTAGTACCACGCATGTTTGCTAATAGATTTGTAATACTTGATTGTAAAACCTCATGTTTTTCTTGCACTTTTTGTAATAATTCTGTAGCTGACATATTTTGAAAATGGGTTTCTGATTTTAATGTGTGTGCAACTCCGTAACATAGAGTTGCTAATTCACTTTCAAAAAATAAGGAGGAATATGTATTCCACATTTTGTCTAAATCTGGGATCTTCCGAATACATCCGTAACGAGCAGTATTCTGATGCTGTTATTTGAATAGGTCTATCATCGTACTTTCCTCCTTTGCCAGTAGGAAAGAGTAGAGGAAAAGCACATGCTTCTATACTTTTTTCCATATGCTGATTGGTGATCCTTTTGTTTGTCGCATTTGGTAAGTTTCTAGTGCATCTTCTACGGTGTCATTGGAGTGCAATGGGTGAATTGTATATTGGTCTAAAGTATTGGATACTGTAGAAGGATCTAGAAGTTCAAATAGACAAGTTTCTGGTGACTCTTGAATTATTCCAGTGGTTTCCTTCAAGTTTTCTTCAATATTAATTTCTTTGTAGTATTCATTATTGTCTTTTTTCGATATTGCAAGGGTTGTCTAACTTTATGTAAGTCTACCAGTTGTTGCCAAATTTTTTTGTCTTTTGTAGGTACACCATTTAATAAGATATTTAAAGATTGCTCCATTGGACGCTGCACTCCCAGAGTATTCACATTTTGTTTTAGATCTAATGGTAAATACACTACTTTGACACAAATACCTTTCACCAATTCAGCGGGAGGAAATTTTGCTGTTTTTGGTTGAAGGCGTATTATTGCTTGAAAGGGGTGCACTGTTTGAATTATGATGCTCTCATATACATTGAGTTGTTGTAGGGGTTTTGGTAGTGGGAATAATTCCAAATTATTTGTGATAGCACATGAAGGAGTTTGGTTGTTGTCAAGTTTTATAGTGCAGTAACTGCAAAGTATTTAGGGGTTAGTTAATTCATCTTTGTTTTCTGCTATAAGTTAGAGCGCTAATTCAAACCATTTAGAATCTTCATTGTCTTCTATTTTGTATGTTAGGTCTACAGTTTTTGTGTTACTTTTATAAAAAGTTCTGTGGCAACATACGCACGCATGGTTTGGTACTTCAGCAGATGTACTTTTAAATGTCAGTATTTCTTTTTTGTATGTGTGTAGTAGAAGGTTGCCATGCCTAGAATTGTTGCTAGTCTGTTGTAAAGCTATTGCATTTTGTAAGTGGCTTTCACTTCCAAAATATTTTTTCTGGATATAGTCGATTTCTTCATGTAGGTCTTTGGCTGTACCATGTAGATTCATGTTATTTAAATTGGCTAGTGCTTAAGCAGGACTTTTAGCATAGTACAGTTTATAGACTAGATTCCTTATAGTTGAATGATGTGTTGATATCATTTTGATATGATGGAAGGTGGTTTTGCAAATAGGTCCTGAAATGCAGGCTAATGGATGTCCTTGTAGTCCTGTGTACTTGCGCACTGGACAGGTATCCATATTTTGCAGTAGTTTCATTTTGATTTTGTCTTTGCCTTTCTCACATACTGATTGAGGAATTGGCGGAAAGACTTGAAAGAGTTTTTGGGAATGTTACACATTGACGTGCATGGCCATTTGTATACTAGACGTTCTGGTTCAGTTTAATGGAGAGGTAATTCTAAGTTTTCTGGGGATATTTTTGTAAGCAGTATTTCTTGTTCCATTATGTTATTATTAACTTTTTCATAACCTCGTCCACTGCTATGTATGGCAATTGTATTTGTTTGCTTTTGTTTGTATGCTTCTTCATTAAAATATCGTTCTGTGCTTGTGGTATGACTCCACTCACCTCCACAGATATTTAAGAAGTTATTTTTGTTTAAATTTTCGTTTATTGAGAAGTCTTTTTTGTAATTTAGTCATTCGTTTTGGTAGTGGTTTCATTTTGTTTAACACTAAAATAAATAACTTTCTTTTGAGAAGGATTGAACTGTCTCTCAAAGCTTCTAAGACTAACTTTCTACGGTAGGTTTTAAGGGTTGTGCATGATTTCTCTCCTGTTTTTATAAGATTTTGAAGGACTCTGTGGTGGAACATTTTTGCTAAAATACTTTTTTTGGTATGCTAACTTGGCACTATATCAAGGTTTATAGGAACAGTTTTAGCAGTTGTGGTAGCTGAATTTGTGTTAATCGTTTCTTGTTTCGTTTTACATTTTGTTAGAGGAGGCAAAGTTTCTGTACTTGAATCTTCTTTTGTTTCGCTAAATGACTGTATCAGCTGTTTTATTTGAACTTCTTGTACAAATTCTGCTCGAGATAGATGCTTATTTTGGACACTTCTATTTTCATTTGCTCTACTTCTGCATTGCTTTCTACGGACTTGATTTTTGGTAGGCATTCTTTAGGGTTTGTTGAAAAAAATAAAGAAGGTATGGGTTGGGGTGTTGTATGTGTGCTGTGTGCATGAGTGTTTGAGTATGATGATAAAGATGTATGTGATGATGTGTGATTGTTCATTGGGCATCTACAACTAGTTGGGATGGGTATTCTTGAATTAATGTGCTACTAAACTGGGGTTCAGATGACAGTAGAAAGTAAGCTGGTGGTGAGGAGAAGCACAAATAGTAAATCTAATGGTATAGAATTAAAACAATTCTTTGTTCTATAATATTAAAATTCTAGGGGCTGAGTTATGTCATTTGTGTGTGAATGAACCCCACAGTGTGTTTGAGTAATAGTAAACATATTATGGTAGTATTTAACTTACTTTTGTTTGTGGAATGAGCAGGTTTCTTCTGAGTTGTTGTTTGTCCTTCAGATTCTGCTTCTGCTTTGCAGGAGAGCGGTCTTCACTGTAATTGTAAAGGAAAGAAATTAGTAATTTTGTGTGTTTATAGCACTGATGTTAATTTATTTATTGATTTTTATGTTTTTGTACAAGTATTGTTGTTTGATATCTGAACATAGTGTGTGCATGCAATTTGTTTTGACTATGTGCGGTCTTGATATTTTACTTTAAATATGTTAGTTCAACATGCTTTGCAAATGTGTGTGTAAAAAGAAATTAAATAGCAGATATGTTTGGAAGTGACAGTTGATTATAGCAGATGAGGTTATACAGGTTAAAAGGCAGTTAATCTGTTTATATGCATTCATAATAATTGTACATGTACTATACAGAACATATTCATACCTGTAGTTTGTGTTCATGCATATGGATATGCATGCAGCTGCAAGTAGAAATCTTGGAGACTTGTACAGTAGTTCTTGTAGAAGGTGCTTTCCAATTATATGGCACTTGTACTCAGAGTGATTAACAGTACATTTGAAGTGCTGATCTATGATGATGGAGTTAGATGTAGAGGTCTTGGATGTGATTGCTGGATGGTTGTGTGACTGCTTAGCTGTATCCAATGAGGAAGTGGCACAGAGAGTGAAGTGGAAATGGTAGAAGGGCTGTCCATGGTACGATATGCCCGCGGACATGGCGGTAGTCCGCGGACATCGCGTGTTACATAGAGGGCTTTTGGGGTGGGGTGCATGCAAATGAGAATGAGCAGAGCAGGGGACTGGTCAGTAAAGTTTAGTGGGTGTGTTGTGTCAGGAGAGAGTTTGTCATATAGTCTTTATCCTGAGAGAACAACAGATAGCCATGGCTGCGTGTTTCAGAAAACAGATTGTCTGGTATTTGGGAGACTCATGGATACATTGGTTGAGGGTGCATGGAGAAAGCTGTGGAGTAGCAGTAGATCTTGGATTCCCACATGTGGAAGTGCACTGGCATGGAGTGCGTGGAATGAAGTGGCTGGGCTTGCTACCTCTCTGTGCTACTTTGGAGACAGAGCATCATCCAGACATAATGATAATTCATTGTGGAGGGAATAGTTTAGGACATGTGCCTGGAATTTCTTTGCAATTTGCAATGAAAGAAGGACTTGGGAAGGTCATGGACATGTTTCCAAATTCTCAAGTAATTTGTTCTCGGATTGCGCAGAGACAAATGTGGCTGCGTTTTTCTTCATTTGGTTCACAAATGGAGAAAGTGAGGCGCAATATCAATAAGGCTGTTTGTGCCTTTCTAAGAGATGTTGGCATGTCCTCTTTTAACAATGAAAATATTATGTTTCGTAGCACATACATTTTTCACAGAGATGGAGTCCATGTTACTTATGCTGGCAATCAGATTTTTCTGAGAAATGTACAAAATGCATTGCAACCTTTTTTGGAATTTCAGCCATCCATTTGCAGTAGGTGTTGACCATTTCAAGTTTTTCAAACACAAACACCACCAAAAGGCTCTTTCCAGAGCCACCACTTCCTCCCAGAGAAAAGTGCAATGGTTATGATAGGGCAGCACCCCAAAATTTTAGATATCCGCGAACTATCCGCAGACTTCTAAAAAATACACAGGGCCCTGCTCCATTTTTTTGCCACTTCTATTTTTAAACTGTAAAAGGCGGCTCTGAAAAGAGCCTTTTTAAAAAAAAAATAATGTGTTGTTTTATATTTTTTTGGTTTTTTACACACGACACACTAGGAGAGGAGGGGAAAGGAGGGTAAGGGGGACACCAACCCCAGGGATAAGAAAAGGCAGGTGGAGAGAGGAAGATGTAGGGTGGGGCTTACTTAGGTAGGTAGCAGGTCTTCTCGTGCTCCTTGACCGCAATCTCAAAAGCACTACGAAGTCTCTCCCCCTTGCCGAGTACTGCGTCGCAGTACATACACAAAACTGTGACCCTCGAAAGGTAAGGGTCATCATCATTTTGAATGGCCTGTGAGGCATCTGGGGGGATGCGCTCTCCCACAGGAGTGTCCCTTGTGGTGAGAGGAGCAGAAACGGAGGATATAGTAGAGGAAGTTAACCTACTACGTACCTTGCAAGGTAGAACCTTGTGAATGGCCCCACCATGGAACAACTTTAGGTGTCACTTCATAGTTGTCATACCAAAGCTGTACAAACCAGGTCTCCCGCAACTGAGCACCATTTTGCACTTGTTGCATGTGACTTTGTTCGCACGCGCCTTGGGTACGTTACCATGAATGGTAAATAACCGCCACACCCAAGAGTCACGGCGAGTGCTGGTAGTAGGGACTTCCACTACCTCATCCTCTTCATCCTCTTCATCCTCCTCCACATCTTCACTCCTGTTCCCCTCTTCAGGCCCTTGGGGAGGTGGTGGTGGTGGAGGGGGTGGGGGTGGTGCTGAAGCAGATGTACCATCAGGTGGCAGTGGAGAAGCCATGGATGTCATCAGGTTTCAGTCGAAAATCTGGAAAGTTGGCAGCAAAATGCACTGTGTTCTGTAAGGTAGCCAGAAACACAATGAGGATGAGTTCTGGGGTGTGGCCCTTTATAGGGGTGATGGTGCCCAGTCCGCGGACACTCACTCCGTCCGCGGACAAATTGAACACCAAAAAAAAGCTCAAAAAGTCCCAAAAAGTATGTAGAAACTCAGCTTTATTGTCTGGGACTTGTGCTATTCTGATTTATTATTATAAAATATTGTGGATTGCCTGAAAAAGTAGTTTTAAATTGTTCACAGACACAAACAGTGTCCGCAGTCAGAACACACGCTCAGCGTGGGCACGGTTACATGATGGCGTTGCGAACATGTCCGCAAAGGGAACGGGTGTCTGCAAGACACCAAATGCACTGAAACTGTTTTGCGCATGTGCGTTGGTGTTCTACAGACAGTGTTCAGGTCCTGAAACTCATTGAAAGTGCGACACAAGTGAAACGAACAGTTACGGACAGGTGTTTGTTCTTAGAAAAGTTTCAACCTGCCTACGAACAGTACGGACAGGTATAGTGTCCTCAGGACACGCACATTTTTTTTATTTCCGAACATCACAGGATACTTGATGTATTCTTAGAACAGTTTCAACCCGTCTATGAACAGTACAGACAGGTATTGTGTCATCAGGACACCCCAATTTTGTTTATTTACGAACATTTCAGGACATCACCTGTGTTCTTAGAACAGATTCAACTTGCCTGCGAACAATACGGACAGGCATAGCGTCCTCAGGACACCCCCATTTTGTTTATTTATGAACAGTTCAGGACACTGCTTGTGTTCCTAGAACAGTTTCAACTCGCCTGCAAACAATATGGACAGGTACAGCATCCTGAGGACACCCTCATTTTGTTTATTTATGAACATCCCGGGACACTTGATGTGTTCTGAGAACAGTTTGAACCTGCCTACAAACAGTACGGACAGGTATAGTGTCCTCAGGACACCGCCATTTCATTTATTGACAAACTTTTCTGGACACAGCGTGTGTTCTTAGAGCAGTTTCAACTCGCCAGCAAACAATACGGACAGGCATAGCGTCCTGAGGACAAACCCATTTTGTTTATTTACGAACATCCCAGGACACTTGATGTGTTCTTAGAACAGTTTCAACCTGCCTACGAACAGAACGGACGGTATAGTCTCCTCAGGACACCTCCATTTCGTTATTTACGAACATTTTGGGACACCTGTGTTGTCCGCGGACACCACAACTGGCTTAAAAAAAAAAAAAAAAACAGAAAGGACTAAATTAACTCACACATAACATTTATTTTTCCATTATATGTATGTACATTTTATGATACAGAAGGGGTAGCAGAAACTGACACAAACACAGGGGAATTGGGGTTTTCAAGAGGATGGATAGGAGGAGATGAAGGGATGGAAATCTCATCAAAATGTTTTTCTATGTGGTGAGGGTTTGGGGATAATTGACTGGGATATGGAGAGGGGGGAAAGGTACATGTTGCACAATGGTATCTGATTTTGTGTTTTATATGGTCCTCCAGAAAATCTTTCAAAAGGTGGAAATTTGTCATGAGCTTGTTCATTTTTTCTTCCATGCGCTGGAGAGTTTGTTCTAAAGTATCTTGTTGTGTGTTGTTTTCATTGTTTGTATGGTCTGATAAAAAAAATATATATATTACATGGATGCACTAGCGTCCATGTAGTTATGGTTAAGTTGGTGTTTCCATAGGAAGAGCATTTTTTGGTTGGCTTATATCTTTGCTTGCCCTGGACGAATCCTCACCAAACGTTGCAAAAAAAAAGTATATGGCCCACTCTGAATGTTTTTGCAAAGTTTGGAGAGGTTTGGTCCAGGGGGGGCAAAGTTATAGGTGGGGTCCCAAACTTTTGTTTTTTCCCATAGACATAATGGGAAAAAACTTTGCGCACGCCTACAACCCAAACCACTGGACGGATTTACACCAATTTGCGGCAGGAGCGGGGGCTTGGCCCCAAAAACGTGCTTTTGCAAATTTGGTGTAAATCCGTCCAGTAGTTTTTTTTTTAAATGACCAAAATGTAAGGCAAAAAAATTAGTAATATCTCTGTTCGCTCCGCGGCCGGACTTCCCGGTTTGCTCTGCGGACATTGCCCTAATTGGCCGAGCGGCTTGCGTGATGTCCGCGGACATGCAACGTGTTCGCTGATTGGATGGCGTGGTGCGTGAAGCGCGTCAGATTTTCTGTGGCGCCCGCCATCTTGCATTCACGGACGACTGCGGACAGCGCGGTGAAACTTGGATTAAAAATTGTATTTAGTGGAGTGTGTTGGGTGTAAGAGTGTTTGGGGATGGTGGGGGAGTATGAGATAGGTTCAATGTTCTGTTTTATTTATATATGCTAGACACTTTTGTTGTGTTCGATTTGTCTGTGGACAACACGGCTGTTCTGAAATGTTCTATATAAACTAAATGGTGGGGTGTTCTGAGGACGGAGTATGTGTCCTTTTTGTTTGCAAGCAAGCTAAAATTGACCTAAGAACACTCCCGGTGTCCTTAAATGTTAGTACATAAACAAAATGGGGGTGTCCTGAGGACGCTGTCCGTATTGTACTCTGGCAAGTTGAATGTGTTCTAAGAACACTCGCAGTGTCCTGAAATGCTCTGATTACTTACCGGTAATCTTTACTCCTAGTCCTACTCTTCCTCGTCACAGTACTGATGACCCTCCTCACCCTCCCTGCGGGGAAGGTCCCATTCTCCGGCTTGGTAATATGAAACTGAGTGATGTGAATGTGGGGGAGGAGTTATAGGAATTTAAAGAAATAGAAGAAGGTCCTGTGTCGGAGGCAGGGGCCTCATGAAGTAAGTACTGGGACGAGGAAGTGTGGACGTGGAGGTAATGTTTGCAATTAAACAAAATGGGGGTGTTCTGAGAACGCTGATCGTATTGTTCGTTGTCAGGTTGAAAGTGTTCTAAGAACCCTCCTTATGTGAGTTGACATTACAATTTCCTATGGCCCTTACCCGACTTTTTGTCCACGAAACAAACGATAATTTAGGATGCTGGGCGTCGACATTATGTGATAATCCTATCACTTGCCCCATCGACCTGGCTGACCTGCTTTTGCGACACTAAATCATCTCTCCCGCCCCTAAGCCTGACATTATCAAAGCATTCATATTCCCCGTCTCTCTCCGTGATGGTACAGGGTGCGTAGCCACATGCGCCCAGTCGTCTCCAGTCCTACGCGACTTTATACAGAACCCGGAAAACAACACAGATCATCTCACAACACAGCGCGCAACAATTCGGAATATGAAACTGTGATTTAAAAGCAAACAGCAAGATTGTACATTTCGTAAAGTACTTTTATTTGACATCAAATGTTTAGAGAATATTCCGCGATTTGCATTTGTCTTTGCTGTCGATCCGCAAAAGTTCATCTTGAGTCACGCGCTGTTCCTTTGCGGTACACATGGTGTTGGTTTATGATAAAAGAAGCATTATGGTCGCACTGATAATCGGACGGCTGTTCCAACAATGAGGCATTAGACCACCATAATGGTTGGTATGTTGCTTCTAGCCGCTAGTACCGCGTAAGGGCATATTGGTCCTTGGCGATTGTCCCATAAAATGGTGAAGGTCATGAAGTTGTTTAGAAGTAGCTGCACCTGGCAGTTAAAAAATCTGTCGGCCGGGGTCTGAAAATCATGGCATGGACAGTACGTAAGTACATACCTGTTTTAAAAAACATAAATTAGTCTCACCAGCCGAACCTCATTAAAAATATTCATTTTATTTATTAGGGCCTGAAACTATTTGCTAGCGAGGATAGTGCAACGGAGTATGTTAACTTATTCCCATTAACCCACCCTCTGTCCTCTGCCTTTTTCAGAGCCCTCTAAGCGACAGGGGACCGATTCGGTGGTGATCGTGCACGGTAGAAAATACTATGCCACATTGAACGAACAAGTACAACTTAACCGGGCTTTAACGCCACACTATTGTTTTTATATTCCGGTATAAAATAATCTAAAGGGTTACTTACAATATATTGGCATTTTCCATTGTCTAAGCGAAGTGGAGTCCCAAAATACGACTCCGTCTGTGCCAACAATCTTTCTCATAGTGATATAATATGTAAAAGTGGTTTCGTTTTAGAAATGTCATCCTTATTGTGTCTTATGTTTTTGCAACACTCCTTCAAAAGAAGTCTTTTAGCACGATCCCTGTCTGTCAAGGTCAAAAAACAATCGAACCTTATAGTGCGAGTCGTGGGACTCTCCGGCACGCGAACAAAAAATGGAAGCAGCTGACCTTCACTGTAAACGACCATAAATTCTTAGCTTGCAACATTCTGTGTACAGCCATCTCTGAGAAATTGCTTTTTACACTCCATCTTTGTATATTGTTTGCGTGCTAATAACAAAACTTTGTTAAAGGGACGTTATGGTTCCAAGTAAAACCGAAAAACACCTGAAATTCGCCAGTTATGGAAAGCTAAGCAACCATAACTCGTGCCACCACCGTGCACTGCTAAGACTAACACCCAGGACATCAAAGATGACATCACAAATGTCATTGATGACATCACTGATGACATCACATGTGTATGTACTTTTCATGAAATATGTGTACATGGGATTCTTATTATAATGTTGCGAAAAAAGTGTCAAGGATCATTGCAATAAATATCATACCCTAATTAGTGATTTGAACGATGCATTGATATAAATAGCATTCTATTATGGGGTTCTATCTAGTATACTAAGCTACTAATGCAGAAACATAGCATTGTGTGCAGCGTACAAGATGAAGGTATAATATTCGTAATGTTAATATGTTGAATAATGAAATGATAATTGTTTTCTTAATAGATATTTGTGTATTGTGAAATATGTAATAAGTAGCTAATAAAACCCACGTATTACATAATTGCATTACTATAGAGAAAACAGAAAGAGACAAGAACACATACCAATATACATATACATAGGGTAAATAGCAGCTTTGAAACAGAGAAATCATCATTTATTTGCTTGAAAATAATGCTGTCTTTAAAGCTTGTGTCTTCCCCTATGTATATGTTTCATATGATGTGACTGGACTCTAAGGGAATTACTATAAGAACCTACTTGTAGGATACGTCTACAAATAAAATACAATTTTTAGTTTCTGACTGTTACTGAAGAAAACCATGTGGCCTAGATATGTCATCAAAAGAAAAAAGAGTGAGCCAGAAGAACACTTGCGGTGTCCTGAAATGTTCGTACATAAAGAAAATGGGGGTGTTCTCAGGACGTTGTCCGTATTGTTCGCTGGCAAGTTGCATGTGTTATAAGAACACTTGCGGTGTCCTGAAATGTTCGAAAATAAACAAAATGGGGGTGTTCTGAGGACGTTCTCCGTATTGTGTGACTGCTTAGCTGTATGCAATGAGGGAATGGCACAGAGAGTGAAGTGGAAATGGTAGAAGGGCTGTCCAAGAGCTACGCGGTCCGCGGACACCGCATCTGTCCGTGGACAGGGCGTGCTACATCCGGGGGTTTCCAGTAAATCCAGCATGGAAAGAAGACTGTAGGGATCAGCCAATCAGATGTTGAGGTTGTGGATGTGTGTTGAAAGAGACTGTGTGTAGTGAAGATGGCAGAAGTGGAGAAAGTCAGGGTGTTGGTGCTCGGAGATATGTTTGTGCATGGTTTACAACAGTATGCTCAATGCAGGCATGTTGCAAAGAATTTTGATGTTAACGGAGTGGAGGTCGTGTGGAGCACTGTGCCTGATTGCCAAGTACAGGGAATTGTACAACTTTGTGAAGATATGGGCAGGATCAACAGTGCCCATGTGGTAGTATTGTACTATGGTGCTTTCAGTTTGGGCTATGTCAGTGCCCCTACTTTGTTGGCAGATTTGGAACACTTGGTTCAAGCAGTAATGAACATCCTTCCAAATGCCAAAGTATTTTTTTCTGGATTACTACCTAGGGCAATATGGGACAATAGTTCCGTTTTTTGTCCTCAGCAAAACAATGCTAGGTGTGTAATCAACCGAGGCATGCTTAGAGCTGGTATGTTCTTCTGTAATAATGAGAATATTGATTCCAGTAATGCTGTTTATTTTAAAGAAGATGACATTTCCTTTTCTTTTATGGGAAATGCCATGCTGTATTGGAATGTAAGGGTTGCTTTGGAGAAGGTTATGTGAAGATTTTAGGACTAAAGTAAGAAAAAAAGAAAAAAAAAATACAAAATAACAGGTGTCTGTCAAGCATCTGCAAAAAAAACAAAAGAAACAGCTCTTTTCAGAGCCAACCTCAAAGGGGAAATGAGGCACACTATTTAAATTTACATTCACCACGCTCAGATCTTTGATATGTCCGCGGACATGGCGGTAATCCGCGGACATCGAAATCACTAGCTAGGGGTTCAGTATGTTCTATGTTACATGTATTTAAAGTCAGGGATATTATGGTTAAGTTGTGCTACTAAAAACCTATGAAATTCAGTAAAAAAACGTTGTTAAAGGGAAGCTATGGTTAAGTTTTGCTACTAAAAACCTATGAAATTCAGTGAAAAAACTTTGTTAAAGGGACGTTATTGTTCAAATAAAACCGAAAAACCCCTGAAATTCAGCAGTTATGGTAAGATAAGCAACCATAACTCGCGCCACCGTGCACTGCTAACACTAACACCCAGGACATCAAAGATGACATCACAAATGTCATTGATGAGCTGCTCCTTATTCTGTTTTTGGGCTTCCAGGACAGAGACTACTCCTTGTTGCATTGGATTGCTCTTGCTCTTTGAAACAGATGTCCTGATGGCATCCATGGCTGCTTCTGGTCCTACTGCTGTCTCAGCAGCACTCCCATCCCCTCCACCACCAACCCCTCCCTGAAGGCCTGCAGAGGGGAACAGGTGTCATGATACAGATGAGAGTGATGAAGGGGATGAAGAGGATAAGGTAGTGGAAGTCCCTACTACTAGTTCCCAGTGTCAATCTTGGGTGTGGAGGTTATTTACCACTGTTGATGGAGTACCAAAAACATGAGGACACAAGGTGACCTGCAATCAATGCAAGAAGGTGCTGAGTCATGGGAAACCGGGTTCGTACAGCTATGGTACCACCTCAATGAAGCAACACCTAAAATCGTTCCACGGTGGGGCTATTCGTAAGGTTGTACCTTAAGATAAACGTAGTAGGTTGAGTTCCCCTACAACATCCTCCATTTCCACTCCTGCCACTACAAGAGACACTCCTGTGGTGCAGCGCATCCCTCCAGCGGCCTTGAAGGCCATACATGATGCTGTTGATCCTTACCTTTCGAAGGTCACAGTATTGTGCATGTACTGTGATGCAGTACTCTGCAGGGCGGAGAACCTTCGAAGTGGTTACGAGACTGTGGTCAAGGAGCTCAGAGGAACTGCTACTTACCTGAATAAGGACCACCCTACATCTTCCTCTCTGCACCTACCCTTTCTTATCCACGTGGTTGGTGTCCCTTCCTTTCCCTCCTTTCCTTTCCTTTCCTTGTGTGTCATGTTTAAGAAACCCAAAAAAAATATAAAACAACAAAAACCAAAAAAAAGGCTCTTATCAAAGCCGCCTTTCACAGTACAAAAAGAGAAGTGTCAATGAAATGTGCAGGGCCCTGTGCATTTTTAGAAGTCTGCAGACTGTCCGTGGACATCTAAAATCTGTGCAGCTCTATCCTGTCACAACCACTGCACCTTTCTCTGGGAGGATGTGGTGGCTCTGAAAAGAGCATTTTTTTTTTTTTTTTTGTGTTTCGAAAACTTCAAATGGTCAACACCTACTGCAAAATGGATTGCGCTAATTCCAAAAAAGGTTGCAATGCATTTTGTGTACTTCGCAGAAAAATCTGATTGCTGGCATAAGTATGATGTACTCCATCTCTGCGAAAAAATGTGTGTACTACCAAAAATAATGTTTTCATTGTGAAAAGAGGACATACCAACATCTCGCAAAAAGGCACAGACAACCTTGTTAACATTGCGCCTTGCTTTCTCCATTTGTGGACCAAATGAAAAAGAATGCAGCCACATTTGGCTCTGCACAGTTTGGGAAAAAATACTCTGGAGTTTGGATACATGTCCTTGACTTTCCCAAGTCCTTCTTTCATTGCAAATTGCAAAGAGATTCCAGACACATATCCTAAACTGTTCCCTCCACAATGAATAATAATAATAATGCCTGAATGACACTGTGTCATCAAAGTAGCACAAAGAGGTACCAAATCCAGCCACTTCATTCATTGCACTCCATGCCAGTGCACTTCCACATGAGGGAATCCAAGATGTACAGCCACTCCGCAGTGATCTGCATGCACCTCCAACCAATTTATCCACTAATCTCCCAACATCCAGGCAATCTGCTTTCTGAAACACACAGCCATAGCTATCTCCTCTCCCCGAAGGAAAAGACTTTCTGACAAACTCTCTGCTCACACACCACACCCAGTAAACCCTATTGATTAATTCCTTCCTGTGCAACATCACATGTGCATCCCTCTAAACCTCACAATTCCTGTATGTAATATGCGCTGCAAACAGACAATCGCGCTGTCCGTGGACACATCGAAAAATCTGAGGGTGGGGAGTGAACATTTTAAATAGTATGCTCCACTTCCCCTTTGAGATTGGCTCTGAAAAGAGCCTTTTTTAATAATTTTGAGATATTTTTAGGCTTCTTTCTAGCCTTTTTTTCAGATTATATCTGTTACATGACTTCGAAACATCTTTTTGATTGAGGTCTGCATATTACCAAGAAATATTGCTGTGAAATCTGTGAAAGTCCTTCCATTACAAGAAAAAAATGCACCATCTTCCAAAAGGTTTTCATTTTGGAATGATGACATGCCAGCACGAAATACACAAAATAAGACATTCCTTCATTAACAAGACATCTTGCTATGTCTTGTTGAGGCGTACATACATGACAAGGCATCCATGCAGTCCTAGGTGGTATTTGTGAATAAATTATTTTAGCAGATGGAAACAGGTGCATCAGTTCCTTTAGCAACTGCTTCAGTGCACCCAGCAAACTTGTTGCACTCAGATAGCCCAAATGCATTGCTCCACAATTTACCACCCGAATATCAGGAGTGTTAAAATAAGCCATATTTCCACAAAGTGTATAAACACCTTGCACACTTTCCCTGGCACATCACACCAGGTAGCCCCCACTCCCTTCATTCCAACATTGTCTGAAATGCCACACATGTTTGCATATCACTGCAGATTAGGAATATAACAATCTCCCATTATCCACACTCTAACTTTGTCCATCTCAGCAACCAATGCCATCTTCACAGCATACAGCAATGACTAAAATGAATACTCTCTCCCTGTGAATGACACCCTCAGCACCTGATTGGCTCATTCCCCCAGTCCTATAGCCATGCCAGATATGCAGAGAAGCCCCAGATGTGGCATGTCCTGTCTGTGAACAGCTGTGCTGTCCGCGGAGCACTTAACACTGGGGCAGCCCTTCTACCCTTTCAACGTCACTCTCTGCAGCATTCCCTCATTGGATACTGTTAAGCAGTCACACAACCATTCATCAATCACATCCAAGAACTCTACATCTAACTCCATCATCACAGTTCAGCACTTTAGATGTACTGTTGATCACTCTGAGTACAATTGAGCTGTGATTGGAAAGCACCTGCAGCAACAACTACTATAAAACTCTCCAATACTACTTCTTGCAGATTCATACACATCCACATGCATGAACACAAACTACAGTTATGAATATTTTCTGCACAGTACATGTACAGGTATTGTATAAATACATATAAACAGGGTAACTTCCACTTACCTTGTATAACCTATAAAAAAGCTTACTGTCATTTCTCTGATCTGCTATGATGAAGTGTCACTTGCAAAACTGTCTGCTCTCCAACCTTTTGTTTACCCATATTACTAACTGTAATGTGGAAACTGTTATTCTCTTCATTCATTCTATCATTTCTGTAACCACTGACACCTATGTATCCACATTTGAACCATAATAGCATTTAATGCATTATAGTGCCTTGCATGGACATACAATTTCCTTTCTATACATTCGGTATAATTTACCTACAATCTATCATTTGAACTTCCTTTAGGAATGATTAAAATAGTAATCAGACATAACACACACAGCTATCTAACAAAGTATAAATTCATGTTAAAAGATGGGAGAAAAAAAGTATAATTGTGGAACAATGCTTTCTAGTGTGTTATAAAATGACACGCAGCCAAGATGAGTGCATGCATCTTTATTTATGCACACAGATAGCCAATATCATTTGAAAGGCTCCCAGCTGAAACAACAACATTCCCTCTACAACTGTTCTTCCAATGTACAAAGCTCTCTCATTCCAACTGGTGCAGTCATATCTATCACATCATCTACAACTATGTACAGTGTTGTAAAGCAAGACATACAATATCTCCCCCCGTCCCTTCAGTCTGCAACACAAGCACCAGGTCCTTCGTTGCAATCCTTACTTTATTTCAAACTCTCCCATCTCCAAGCACCACTGAATCATCCAGTACTTAGTAATCACCTACTAAGTAATAAGCTGGTGACCCCATCAAATCCTTTGCATTTATTTCCCCTTAGCAGCCCACATACCACAATCAAAATGTTTGGTAGCATTGTAGAGTTATGCTGCGATGCTGGTGGCCGGGGTCTAGATTCTTGGGTGCATGGCATGTGGCCTACGTCCTTTGGCCATGCACCGAAGACTCTAGGCCATGGCCACAGCCACCACAGCATAACACTCCTATAGAATCAAACACCTAACAAATTAACACAACCCAAATACATAAGACAGCCACCTCAAAACTATGCACTTCAATTAACATTCAAAGTAGTGCGCCCAGACTTTAGTATGTCCACTGACAACCGCAGTGACCACGGACACCGCAAACACATCACGGCCTTCTCCCACCTAAACAAATACAGCATTTGACCCATCTCTTACTCCCCCACCTTTTCCAGGCACTCATACACACCAACAAACTCTCCAAAATTGGATGTATGCTCACTTCCAGCGCATGTCGGCACATCCAATATGGCGGGCGCATCGAAGCAATTTGATGCACCTCATGCCTCATCCCAGCCAATCAGAGAACACGTCAAGTGTCCGAGGACATGACGCAAGCCGATCATCCAATAGGTTTCCTGTCCGCCGAGCGAACAGGGAAGTGTGTCCGCGGAGCAGACAAAGGTATCATTAATTGTTTTGACGGATAGTGTGTGTCTTCATCAGGATTGGATGAACATTTAACAAATATTTCTAAAAGCAAACAAACATACAGTAGATAAATATATTTTGTTTAAAATTGCATACCATAATCACCCCTCTCAGTGTTTCCTCTCAAAAATATTATATACAACATCAGAATTTAAAGCATCCATATGGCTTTAACTCCAAGGTAGACATCTCTTTTATCCACCATTTCATAAACATAATGGAATAAATCTAACCAATTATGACAGAAACTCTATACTGACCTAATCCTGATGAAGACACACACTATCCGTCAAGTCGAAACTATTTACCAACTGGGAAGCTTTTTCGTAAAGAAGAACGATTTGTTAAGGCACCAAAAGTCGATATATTTTTCTGGAATGAACCACAATTTTGTTATTTGCGTTTTTTTGAATTATTATGTTCACAATGAAAAGAAATGTACCAATGAAATAAATGACATTTCTTATGGCACTTTAGTATATTTATATAAACTTTTAGATGTGCAAATAATTTGAATGAATGTTTTTGAATGTCTGAGTAGCAAAATGTTTTTTATAATGATCTAAATGTTTTCCTAATATTGTGTTTTATATAATTCTAAATAAAATGAAAATGATAATTTGATTCATGCATCCATTTACCCTCTTTCTATAGTGTTTCCTTACCTCCTGGTACCATTTTCTGTATATTATTATATGTTTCTACCTCAAGGTATCAGTGATTGTTGAGGTTCCCACTTCTTTTGGGTTTGTTTGATCATTAATTGTTTTGCCTTATGCTTATGTTTTGGTTGATTAAATTAAAACTACTGGACGGATTTACACCAAATTGACAAAACCACACTTTCGGGACCAAACCGCTGCTCCTGCCACAGATATGGTGAACATCCGTCCAGCGGTTTGGGCTGTAGGTGCGACAGAGATGTTTTCCCATCATGTCTATGGGAAAAAAAGAAATGTTAGGACCCCCTATATCTTTGCCCCCCCTTTGCCAAACCTCACCAAACTTTGCAAAACAAAATCAGAGTGGGCCATATACTTCTTTTGCAAAGTTTGGTGAGGATTCGTCCAGGGGAGCGAAGTTATAAGCCGCCGAAAAAGTGCTCTTCCTATGGGTTTAGCAACTTAACCATAACTACGCAGCCACTACCGTGGGCCGTGTAATATATATTTTTAAATATTGTGGGCCTCATTACATGGTAGGCAGTAAGGGTTTACCGGTACCGGTAAGGGCACCGGTACTGGTAAACCCTTACAACCTTACTACGAGTTCCCTTTGCGGGACCCGACCTTAACAGCTGGTTTTACCAGCCGTTAAAGTAGGGTGCCGCAAGGGGACCCCGGTGCTAATTACGGTACCGCAATTTGCAGTACCGTAATTAGCTCCTTCCCCATTCCCATGATGCCCTATGGGGGCAAAAATGGGAATGGGGAAGTTCCTTGGTGAATGGGGAATTACCGCCCCTGCTCACCTTGGAGTAGGACGGTAATTCCGCCATCCACCAAGGCGGACACGGTAAAATACCGGCCGCAACCATGGCGCTAATAGTGCCATGGTTACCGCCTACCGTGTAATGAGGCCCTCAGAGTCTTAACTTAGTTTTATATAAGCATAGCTTGAAGCGACCCAAGAAATGCACGTTCACCTCATGCTAGTAATGAACAGATATATAGTTATATGTATTGTACTCAACGAGTCTCCCTAATTAAAGTTTCAACATTCAATGTTATTGTTTCAATACCTTAATTTGATATATTGGTACGGCATGTTCACACGTGTTTCAAACCAGCAGTGATGCTTACATACTTGTTTTATTAGCTCCTCTTTCAAGTATGCCAATTCAATATTTTCAAACAAATTACTAAACATCATTCTCCTTTTATTTTCTGAATCTGAATTCCATATAAAGGATCATCATTGTTTTCAATATAGCTGATCAGTGCTTACCTGAGGTCTATGGCATCATTGTTTGAGCTGGTCACTATGTCGCAAAAGAGATCCAATAAATCCAGCATTATTAATTTGTCCTAGAGTGGACGAGTTAAAGTATCCTGGGGCATTCTGAAGTGAAGTGCTTACTAGTCCTTGTAATATAGGGGCCATTATGAAATTGTGTTCGTTTTTATTATTAAACTGAACCTTCATTCTGTTAAGCTGAACAATTTAGCTGATGTTGAAGTATTAATCCATTTTATGTGTACATGTGTGTATTGTAACAGTCCCTCAAATTAAATTACATCAAGACAATGGATACAAAAAGACGTATCTTATTGTACGAATTAACTACAAAAGAACATTTATCCAGGTACCCAAAAAAGGCAAGGCCAGTTTTTCAAAACAAGTGTAGCAATCGAAAACCAATATACACGTGGTAAACAAGCACCATTACATCTCACAAGGTGTGGTGAATAGAAAGACACACAACATTATGTAGGTGGTTTGAGAATTGAAAGTGGCATTATGTGAAAGCTATTGAAGATTTTTGAATTCTGAATCTCAAGAGCCATGTAACAAGTAGAATTTGCAAACATTATTTTGAGATTTATACAACATGTGACGTGACATTTCCTAATTTCATTTGGAGAATTGTGCAGCACCTGGAGGGAAATGTGAAGCAGCATGTAAACTGTACTCATGAGAGCAGTCAAACACTTGATAATTGGGAAATCCTCCCAAGAATGGCAGTGCGTGCTTATGGTTGGAACAATTGCTAAAGCCATGGAATCCGTTTTCCTTTGAAAGCATGTTTTTTCAGATATATTTTTCTTTTCAGTTTTCTATGAACATTACATGAGAATGGTAAAATTTTTTGAAGAATATAATTTAAGAAAGACAGTTTCTCAAAATGTTGTGAAAGATTAAATTCGCCACTCTTTTCTAAAATGGCAAACCACTTCCCAGGGGTCACATTTCAAAGAGCATGTCTTCCCTCCATCCAGATACCCATAGTTATTTTTCAAATAGTGACCTTCCTCTATCTTCATAAATTATGTCGTTATCGTTATGCCCACAGTCCTCAAAATAGTGATCTCACATTGAAGGTTGATGACATTGTTTGCAGAGTTTTTGTCAGTGGAGCGTAGTTTACGCACGTGTGAAAGTCAAATACAGGCATGGTCGTTGTGTGCAGTAGAATCGTGTAAATAAATAGTGCCATCTGTTTTTGCTCAGTGGATTTTTAGGGTGAGGGCATTTTCTGAAATCCAGAACTCATTGCTCTTTTTCCGGAATTATATATGTCCAGTGATCTGAGAGAACCACAACTCCTGAGGGTCTCTGGCACCTACAACATCTGTACCTTTTGCAAAGCTGTTACATTGTGCAATAGCTCTTCACATTACAGCATTGAGTTCTGCGTTCAGGGGTCGGCTAAGGGGATAACCTTTGATGAATGATCACCCAATGAACAAAGAAAAGAAAAACCCATTGCAAGATAATTGTCACTGACAAGGGAGAAGGGCTTAGGAGAGAGCCGCTTCACTCTTTCTGTTTTGGAATTCAGGGAAGACGGAAGGAGATTCGAAGGCCAAGAGGAGATCCGACCCACAGATGAATGGACATATTAAGAAATTGGGGGCTGCTTGGAGGGGTTAGAGGGGCGAGTGGGACGGCCAGGATAGGGGCAGCACACAGGAGCCCTGCCTGCTTTGGTAGGAACAATCAGCTGTCCTGCAACGCAGATTACCACTGGCAGTGCCAGCTCTGCATACCAGGACACTGATTAGTTTTTATTCTTACACTAGATGCTAATGCGTTTTACTATATCTATAGTTTATGGAGAGCACAGCAACATGCAAGAACTAGCATTCCTGAGTTGGAGGGAGTTAGCATGATTTCAGCCGGAAGAGAAGAGTAAATTAATAATCCGTGTATGTCCTCTATGTCCTGTAGCAAAACACTGTTATTAATCACAGTACAGTGTGTGTGTGTGTGTGTGCGTGTCTGTCTGTGTGTACACAAATAATAAAATGGCACAGATGATCTCAACACCATTTGCAGCAGATTATTACAAGACATAGGGCAATGTACTTTAATGCACAATAACTGCATACTAAAAACGTCATCAAAATGTACAGGCAGCTACAAAACCTTTGTTTTGTGTTTATGCATGTTGTGGAACTGCTGACTGCAGTGATTTTGAGTTATTTAAACTAAAAACAACTATTGATGCACTTCTGGTCTATATCAAGCGAGGACTTCTCTCTGTGCTACAACTGACTGCTAATTAAGCAATAGAACCCGAGCGTCGGGGGCATTACCGTCTCAGGTAATGCCCCGGGGCCCATAGGTAAGGACCAGAGCGACCTGAGACGGTAATGCCCCCGACGCGAGGGTTCTATTGCTATTAGTACCCCGGCCCGCAAAAATTGCGTGACCGGGGCACTAAAAGATATTTTTTTTTGTCCTGAAACGCTGCGGCGTTTCGGTGCTGCGGCGTTTCAGGAGAAAAAAAAATGACCAAGAAAATGGCCGCCACCATGGAAAGGGAAAACGGAGACCGTTTTCCCTTTCCATGGCGGGCATCGGGAGCAGAAAAAAAAAATTCCCTACCCGAGTCCCCGGCGGGGGGCGAAGGCAGCCTCTCAACCGCGGGGAGGCTCGGAGCGGGGATGGCCCCGCTTCGAGCCTCCTCATTGGCTGAGGGGCTGCCACGCCCCCCGCCAGGAACAAAGGCCGTGGAATCCCGATGAAGGGATTCCCGGCCGGGTAGGGACCTGGCGAGAGCCAATCAGAATGGCTCTTGCCTTCTGATTGTCTTTCGCCGGGTTACTAATAGGCGATAGTTTCACTTTTCATTCATTTGTGGCAGAATGGCAGCAACATCTCATTCAATGTTGTCAGTGTTCAAAATGAATGACTTGGTAAGGTTTGACATTGAAAGTAATAGTGAATTAAAGAAGACATGTGTCAACCTCAGGCAAGAAGAATCCGAGAGGATTCACCTTTTCACCATCAATATTGTGATGCAGATATACCAACAAGAGTTGCCCTACTTGAAACATTGGTGTCATGATGTAAAACCTAGACATCTGGTGAGCTTCAACACCATCTTCGTGTGTGTGAGATGCTGCTATCTATGGCATTCATATAGTGTGATCAGCATTGCGGCTACTATGTCAAGGATGTCCTGGAATCCTGGTGTTTTGTGCTACTGTTTCAGGAGTCAAGTGATTGTGTTGGGGTTTTAGTCTGAATGAAATATTTGTAGGGCCAAATTTTGGTCCACATGAAATGCCTGGCTGGCCAGTCTACTGGTACATGGGGCCTTGTGTGCAGTATCAGTATGGAAGGCAGAGGTAGAAAAACCTTCAAACATGTCTGCTTCTCTTTATATGCCCCAAATTTGGTGTTTCTCGAAAGAAAAAATGACAGTCAGCTTTACATCAGTAGGTTTCTAACTGTCTCAGCTGTGCAACGTTTCAATTGCCACAAGACCTCTCTCCATGCATTTTTGTTTATGGCCATGATTGGAATTCGAACATAGGGGAGCTGTGGCTGTTAAGACATTGTAGTGGCTATCCCTGCTAAAACAAGGGAGATGAACAGTTATCCTTATATCACTCTTAAAATCCATTCAGTCAAGGCACTTAGTTGTGCTTTGCAATAAGAAGATTTCGGAAAATCTTGCTGTGACTTTAGTAGACCCTCATTAATCGTTATTCCTGTGTGAATCTTCTTTCATATAGCAACAAGGCAGCCAGTGCAGCCTGTTTTGTAACTTCCGTTGTCCTGCAAAAGTTTAAATGCCTAGTTCGGCCACATGCTCTAACAGATTTGTCTAGAACCACTCTTCTGCAATTGTAGCAGCTAGACTCTCTCGCGCCACATGTGCAGAGTAGTGGTGCTGCTTAGCGCCTTCCCCATTCTCATTGAGCCCTATGGGGCAAAAATGGGAATGGGGAAGGGCCATGGAGGAAGGGGGAATTACCGCCCCGCCAACCTTGTAATGGGGTGGTAATTCCCCCTTTCTCCATGGCGGAGTCGGTAACTTACCGGCATGGACCATGGTGCTAATAGCACCATGGTCTTCCGCCAGGGTCATAATGAGGCCCAGAATGTTGAAGCCCTCCTTTACCAACATGCATCTTCCTGTCATCCGTTTAACTCTTTTCATTTCCAAATTAGAAATGATTGGGAAATAGGCTGCTTTTTTGGTTTCTAAATCTGTGGCTTCATTTCAACGAGAAATTATGTCTTCTCTTTTAGTGTGTGCTGTGCATTTTACGAACGCTAGAGACAAAGGGAGTTCTAGTGCTTCAAAACGTTTATTCAATTGGGGTGCATGTTGCACTGATGTGCCATCTGCACAGAGGAAGCACCTCCTTTTCCAGCGTGACAAACCTGCGTGCATAGTTGACGTCACTGAGGCAGAGTCATAGTACACCGTCACTTCCTCATCTTCAAATCTTGGCGATAAGTATCACTAATTCTTCACCTGTGCTGAGTAATGCAAAGGCAATATTGCGCTTGTCACTAACTCAAATCCAACCTGTTGGTTCAGCTTCACTACCGATGATCCAGTATGCCTTTTGCCAGTCATTTTGATCAATTTTTGAAGAACCATCAATAAAGAGAACTTCCCCCCTCCCGATAGCATTTTCTCTAGCTTAGGGAATATCATCATAGTGTTCAATGTACGTTTTGCAACATTTACATAATCATCCTCCCCTACTGCTTCTGCAATGAACGTTTATGGGTTCACTGTCTAACATCCGCCAACTTTAATCACAGGATTCAATATAATTACCTCGTATTCTGATGCTCTTCCCCAATAAATTGACAATGTGAAATGCAAGCTTTGTTAGAAGGAATGGTATCAGTTGTGCAAACTCTTATTATGTCAAAAATAAATATTACATTGCCCCAGGCTCACTATGGGATTCAGTAATGCAATTTCACAATTAATATTTGAAGTATGGGTATGTTTTACCTACTCCTTTTATGAGTTGCTTTCTGTTTTTAATTTTGTAAAATAAGGGGATTCCTTAAAGTGCCAATTGCTTTGGTATGCTAAAATAGCTTTTCTGTAACCATGTAGAGTGCGATTTCACACCATGGTGCAGTTATTATATTTCAGACACTTTATTTTGCATTTGTGCAGATTTGGTATGTTGTGTTATTCATTTTTGTACCAAAGTACAGTGCAGCTGACACCAAAAGGCAACTTGGTGCTAAAAGACTGAACAAGGCACTATAGTTGTACAAAAGAGTTTAGAAGAGTAAAGTTTTTAAGGCTCGTCTAAATTACAGGTGGGCAGCAGTAGAGCAAAGTGCAATAGACAGGGCATTCCACAGCTTGGCAGCCCTCACCGAAAATGAGCGGCTACCAATTCCAACATGATGAAAATCTAGGCACAACGAGAAGGAAGCAATCCTTAGAATGCAACAAGTGGCTGGGTAAGTAAGGCTGGAACTTCAGCTGCAAATACTCAGGTCCTACCGCGTAAGAAGCCCTGTGCACAAGACACATATATTTAAAATGCACACGTTTCACCACTGGCAGCCAATGCAGAGAACTCAGGATTGGGGAAGTGTGATCCCTGAAGGATGAACCGGTAGCAAGCCGGGCAACTGAATTCTGTACAATTTGAAGACAATGGGCCTCATTACGACCCAGGCACTAATGGGTTAGTGGTGCCGTAAAAGGCTGCGGCGCCGTTAACCTATTAGCGCCTAATTACGAGGTCCCTTTGCGGGACCCGACCTTAACGGTTGGTGTAGACCAGCCGTTAAAGTAGGGACCCGCAAGGGGACCTTGGTGCTAATTACGGTGCCGCAATTTGCGGCACCGTACTTAGCGCCTTCCCCATTCCCATTGAGCCCTATGGGGCAAAAATGGGAATGAGGAAGGGCCATGGAGGCAGGGGGAATTACCGCCCCGCCAACCTTGTAATGGGGTGGTAATTCCCCCTTTCTCCATGGCGGAGTCAGTAACTTACCGGCATGGACCATGGTGCTAATAGCACCATAGTCTTCCGCCAGGGTCGTAATGAGGCCCATGTACCAAATAGGTTGTGCAAGATAAAGGAAATTCCAATAATCAATCCGGCTAAGGACCAAGGCAGCAAACACTGGAGCGCGAAGATAAAAATTAATAAACTGCAATACCTTTCTAAGGATCTTCAGTTGATCTAAATCCCAACTGAAAGGCATCAAACAAAGACATATATTCACAGAAACTTCCAAGCAAAGGGGCAACCAGTGATTCCAACAGCTCAAAAAAAACAAGGAGAAGCAATATTGGACAAAAATGTGTGGGAACCAAAGGATTGAGAGAAGGTTTCTTAAGCAAAGGATTCACTGTGGCACATTTAAGATTAATAGCAATCGTAACAATAGAGATAAACTGAGGCAAAATCACTTTCACTATTCTCAGGGAGATGGCATCAGTGGGTGAAGCTGATATAATTCTCCCCACCACCAAGATAATGTCACCGGCAGAGAAGGAAGGGAAAAAGTCCCACAAAGTGGTGGACGCAGGCAAAGGCCCAGAAACCAGGGCATCAGCAGATAATGGGGAAGGAAGCCACGTCCTAGGATTGCGACCAGAAGAAATATGATTCTGAATATCAACTATTTAACAGACAAGGAAATGAGCAAGAGAATCACAATGCTTTTGGGAAGGAGGAGCAGAATCAGTCGGAGACAACTTAGCAGACAAAGAGCAAACAACCTTAAACAACTCTTAGGGCTGATTGATAGAATTCTCGATTTGAGACGTAAAAAACTTTTGTTTAGCCTGTTTAATGGCAAGATGATAGCTGGAGGTAATAGCACAGAATACAGTCCTATCACCAGGAGAGTAGAAAGATTGCCAATCCATTCCACTTGCCTGCGTTTAAGACAAATAAGTTTAAGATAGTCATCAAACCAGGACTCAGAATGCCGGCCACATATCCGAATATCAACAAGAAGGGCCAGTGAGTTTGCCACAGTGGTAAATATCTCAGAGAGAGAACATAGATCCAGGCAAGGAGCAGCCAAACAGCACACATTGATATCGGCTGCCAAGAGAGAATGATCAATACAGGATATATGAGGGCAATCAATAAAATCATAAACAAAATAGATAACAAAATGATCAGACCAGATGATCCTATGGGCATCAGAACCTAAAACAGTATCATGCTTAGCAAAAACAAAATCCATGTGATTGCCAAGAATATGAGTGGGCTCAGTAACATGTTGCACCAATGATAAGTCATCCATGGCCACAATGAACTTGTCAGCAGCACTATCAGAAGGGTCATTACACCTATAGTTAAAATCAACTGCAACAATCGGATTGGTGTATTGAAGCTGAACGGAAGCTACAAGTTCAGCGAAAGATTCAGTAAAAGTAGGGTCAGAACACGGAAGGCGATAAACAACCAAAAAATGAAGAGTCCTAGAGGCAGAGAGAACCACGCGAACCAAAAGTGCCTCAATTCAGCATTTTACTGACAAAGGGATTACAGTAGATACAAATCTATTATTAAAAATAAAAGCAACGGCACCACTGGGGTGACTAGATACCCGATCTGACCTCAATATGTTTTAACCATCAGGAAGCATAGCCACCACTGCCGGCCCCGATGAATTGGAGAGCCAGGTCTCAGTGACGAGCAAACAATCTGGTTTAAGGTCCGATAACAGGTCAAAGCAGCCTGCATTGTGGGCCAACAGGGACCTAGCATTGCACAATAAGCAAGTCAGCTGGTAAGGATTGGATACTAACCTCATTGCAGTATCAGCCAGATTAGGTACAAAGCCAGAAGGCCAAAGAGTGGCAAAAGGGGACAAGGCAATAAGCTGTTCCCGTCTAACAGAAACAGAAGAGGAAGATTCACCAGTGCCAGAATCTGACCTTGAGGCCTCCTTTTTAGCAACTGCCAACCTGTTGGCTCTAGTTAAACTCTGTCAACAGCGGAGTCACCCTTCGGAACTGTGGTTCTTGGAGGAGCTTAGAATATGTAAACTGCACTGTAGACAGGCTGAAAGGAAATGGTGCCTTAACTATTCTGAGGAAGCTAAAACCACTTCTTGCCTCTCTGTCACAAAGCTATCACCAACGCAAAAAAAGCCTACTTTGGTCATATGGTAGAGGGTGCATTAAAAAAACCTAAGACCCTATTTGATTTCCTACAGCTTCTATCTAACCCTGAAAAAGGGTGTACTTCAGTATCCCCTTCAAAGAAACTGTGTAACTCTCTCTCAGCCTTTTTAAAAAATAAAATATCTACCCTCTGGGATAATATAAAAACTGAGATGCCTACATGTTCAGCCATCAAGGACTATGGTGAACCTTTTGTGGCTACACCGAGTGGTCCACATTCCCTCTCTTTTCTAACTCTGATATATTGGAAGCAATCCATCATCTCAAATCAGCATCCTCTGCTGATGCCATACCCTTTGCCATTCTTCAAAATACATCTAGTGAGTTGATAGGTCACATTGCTACTGCTGTTAATGCCTCCTTTGTCACTGGTGTGATTCCTGCCTCTCTGAAGCATGTATTGGTCATCCCTCTGCTGAAAAAGCAATCTTTGGATCCTGAGGTGTTGGCCAATTATCGCCCGATTTCCCTCCTTCCTTTTTTAATGAAGGTCCTGGAAGCTCTTGTCTCACCCCTCTTATCCAAATTTCGGGAAACTTTCTGCTATTTTGATCCTTTTCAGTCCGAGTTTCAACCCGGGAGAGGGACCGAATCTGTGCTTAATTCAGTACTTGATGATTTGCAGTGCCTGGTAGATCAGGGGAGTATCGGAGCAGTCTTGTTGTTAAATCTATCGGCTGCTTTCAATACTGTTGACCATGCTACCCTGATCTCCCGTCTTTCTGGGCTGGTCCAGTTATAAATTGATTTAAGGCCTTCTTGGCCGACAGATCTCAATTTGTCTCTTTGCCCCCTTTTTGTTCTGAGGCAGTTCCTTCATTTTATGGGGTTCCGCAGGGTTCAGCACTTTCTCCTATACTATTCAACATCTACATCAGACCCCTTCTGCATCTCATTCAATTGTATGGGTTCTGTTACTACTCCTATGAGGATGATAACCAAATTCTTGTCCGACTCAACCCCACCCAGACTGAGACAGCAAGTCATCTCAAAAGATGCCTTGAGGACCTGGGAGCCTGGATGGGGAGTAACTGGTTAAAGCTGAACAGTAGTAAGACTGCAGTCTTGGTTGTGGGTACTAAATCTCCCGACCTGTGTTGGACCGCTGAGTTCTGTCCCTCTTCCTTGGGCCTTCTCCCCACCCCTGTTATGTTTCATCGGTCAGAAACCTGAGGGTTAAATTCTCTGCATCCCTTTCTATGGATGAGCAGGTGGCAGCGGAATGTAAATCCGGCCACTTTGAGCTCTGTATTCTCTGAAAAGGTTCTCCCTTTTATTCCGGCAGCTTGACAGGCGCCAGTGGTTGCTGCTTTAGTTCTAAGCATATTGGGCTACTGCAACTCCCTATATCTGGCTCAGCCCCTCTATCTGATTAAGTGGCTTCAGCTACTGCAGAATGTGGCAGCCAGAGCAATTCTTCATCCCCCTTTGGAACAAACATGTCTCCTTTGCTCAGGAAACTGCATTGGCTTCCGGTGGCAGACCGGATCTCTTTTAAGTCTATCTGTATGATACGCCAATCTTTCTACGGCCTTAGTGCAGAATATCTGCAAACAAATTGTTCGCGTTTTGTACCTACTCGAGCCTTATGCTCTCAATCAGCTCTCTTGGTAGCTGTTCCCCGCTACCGGCTTGTTCGAACTGGAGGATGCGCCTTTTCTGTAGTAGCTGCATAGGCTTGGAGCAACCTCCCTTTTGCACTATGTAGCACTATGTAGCATGGCTGACCTCCTCAAACTCTAGCCTTTTCTGTCAAAACATCCTCTCATGCTATACAGCGCCAAGATGCCTTAGGGTGTACGTGCACTTTCTAATTTTAGTTAACATAACATAACAGAATAAGGGGAGGGGCCCATGTTCAGCCACTCACCCGGGACCCGGAAGGGCCCAGATGTGCTTGCCTTTGGCGCTCCTTCGGCATGCATCAGTCATGCCCGCTGCGCCGGTCCACTGTACTGCCTGTGTGGGTGACACATAAGTGTCATCTCGGAGGGCCACATGGCTGTGTTATGCATGGAAATCAAGGAAAGACTTTGCCAGGAGCCAGCGTAGGAAGAAACACTACTCAGAAAACGTTGCCGTCACTAAAGTAAATAAAACCAACAGAAGGGAAATTTGGGGCAGAGGAGGTATGCACACAATTAAAATAACGATGCAGTTAGAATTATGAAATATAGCGCAACAAAATACCAGCTTGCACAGTGTAGGACTGACCTCCTCACGATCGGCACCTAAGTGTCATCTCGGAGGGCCACGTGACCGCGTTATGTATGGAAATCAAGGAAAGACTCTGGTAGGAGCCAGTGTAGGAAGAAACACAACGCAACTCAGAAAACGTTGCCAACTAAAGTAAATAAAACTACCAGAAGGGAAATTTGGGGGAGGGGAGGCATGCACACAATTAAAATAAAGATGCAGTTAGAATTATGAAATATAGTGCAACAAAATAGCATCTTGCAAAGTGTAAGTATAGGTAGGATAGCAAGAGGTTGGGTGGAGGTGGCTGGAACAGAGGAAGCAATAGAAATGGAAGAGAGTGACGCAGATGTGGTTTCTAGAGCAGATATCTGTGCACAGATTATTGGTCATGGGTTTGTGCATTTTTATGTAAATTAGCATTCGTATAGGGTTCCTCTACATTGTTATAATGGGAATGGATGCAGTGCTAAAACAAATTAGAGGTTAGAAAGTTTGGGATGATTTATTGGAAGCTTCCATCTGCAATACCTTACAAAAGGAAACACACTGCACTTTTTTAATGTCCTTCTTACTCCGATGCTACTTGACACAGGCATACTGCCAGCTGTAAGTGACAGTTTTCTGGGCACACCAATTCTTAAATGGAGATAGGCAAATGTTTAGCATGCCCATGCACTTCTTCATAACTTTCTTTCATGACTTTTTTCCCTTTGTGCTGAGCAGGTTTCATGTAGGTTTTGAGCAAGTGATTTGCAAATTCCCCAAGAAAGTGACAATGTCCAATGCAACTTAGACAAATCCCTGGTGTTTATTTCATTTATATATTGAAATAAATATCAAACAAAACCGAACAAGTTACCAATGTTTATTTTTCACCCAACGGGTGTTTCTTAAATAAGGGATGGACAATGTCTGAAAGAATGAATAAAAATGAAAAAACAAATCTGTTAGGGTTATCTCTGATTAACTATTTGCCAAATAATGTGCCCGTGTCTGTTGTTGCCTTCGATGTTGCTAGCTCGCTCAAAATAGGACCAATGTATACTTTGATGGCCCTTTTCCTTTTCATTGAGATTGTACAGGTACTATGCAGTAGATATATTGCTTGTGGGGCCCATTTTGTCAGAACCACATTTTCTCCACCCTTTTCTCTTTTAATTTATCAGCCAGGTGGAGTATCTCTGGAATTGGTCCCACAACATCCAGTAGTTTATCTTGGTATGATTTCCAAGATGCATCAAGCTGTTTCTTGATGTGTTTAGGATACTTACCCATGTAGGTGAGCATTCTTTTGTATTTTTTAGGTGTTCCAGCAATTCCCTTTGACAGATGTGGTCTCAGACACTCATCCCATATTTTGTTTCTAGCTTTTTTGACCAGTGTTGTTCTCAATCTCCTTATCAGGTATGCCACTATTTTTGTTGATGTTTCCCATTTTGATGACCATTGATGAATAAGATTGCCCGGGTCAAAATTGTCTCCATTCTCCTTCTTATTTTACTCAGTCTTTCATTTCTTGAGAGCTTTTTTGTCTTTATCTTCACTGGAAGATGACAGCGTTTCTGCCTCCTCTTCGATGAACTGCACCTGCCAGCTGTCGTTTTCCTTTTTATACTCAATTTCAGTGTGTTTATTTTGCCACTTTTCTCCTTCTGTGGTGTACTCTGAGGTGCATGGCTATCATGTGCCCTCTGGGCTTTCTTTTTTCCCCTTTTTCTCTTCCATCCTCGCCTATACATATGGTCTTCTCCATGCCCTGGGAGAACTTTCACCAAATCTGCATGAGGGATAGATGCTCTGAACTATGTCTCAATTTCACACCTAATACCTTCTGGATGGTCCGCCCCATACCTTTTTTGGCTTAGATGTGATCATACCATTTCACTGTAGCTGTGAGAGGTGGTTGTGCAGAATCAACCTCCACCCATCAAAGGTGCTGCCAGCAACAGCCAGAGTCTTGAAACACCTGTAGCACTGGAACACTCGTTTGGAAAGTCATCAAAAATGCTATATAGGTTCAGAGTGGAGGCTTCATTTTTTGTGGGATTGGCCTTCATTAGGATCATGGCGTTAAGGGGTTAACGGTGCCGTAACAGGCTGCGGTGCCGTTAACCCCTTAACGCCTTACTATGAGGTTCCTTTGCAGCTCCCGACCCTAACGGCTGGTCTGGACCAGCTGTTAAAGTAGTGACCCACAAAGGGATCTTGATGGCAATTACGGTACCGCAATTTGTGGTACTGTAATTGCCACCTTCCCCATTCCCATTGAGCCCTATGGGGCAAAAATGGGAATGGGGAAGGGCCATGGAGAAAGGGGCAATTACCGCCCCGCCAAACTTGGAATGGGGTGGTAATTCCCCCTTTCTCCATGGCGGACTCCGGCATGGACCATGGTGCTAATAGCACCATGGTTTAGTGCCGGAGTCCTAATGAGGGCCATTGTCTTTTTAGAGTTGTCATTTTTGTTGTTTTACATTTTCCTCACCAGTTGGACATTTCAGGATGTCTAACCATGAGAACAGCAGCAGCAGTGATGATGATGATGATGCCACCTGGTCTCCAATCAATCACCATTCAGGCAGAAAGCCACAAGAATATAAACTGCTTTAGACAGTTAGATATATTTCAAGGTCAAAGAACAGTGCTCTAAAAGGGAGGCAGAGGATATTCAGTGCACATTGTGCATGAAGACTCTAAGACGTGAACCATCAAATATGCCATTGCAAAGCCTTGGAATATCTGTGATGATCAATCATCTGGTGAGAGTTCATTGTGGTGATGTGGACGACACATTCTGTAAATCGCACAAACACCACAAAACTAAAATGCATAGGGTCATGAATTACGTGCATGGAAATCAGCACCACATACCGCACCTGATTCCACCAGTGCGCTGCCACTGACACTGAAGGAACCCTCGATTTTGGCAGCAGTGTCAACTCTGCATGTTCCAATTTTACCAACTCCCAATGTTTAAGTTATGAGAGTCATGTGTGATCTATTCCACCAATAGGTAGCTGTGGGAGGTGCTGCAACTAAGGATTGTTACAAGTTAAACGAGGAATACCAGATTGTCATCCTTATGTTTGTTTTTTAAGTGGCAATTTTCTTGAGAAAAACATAAAGATTATGTGTACACCGATGAATCACTTATGGCATTAGACATAATATGGTTTATAAGTTTGCTTATAAAAACTTTGCATTTTCTTAATAACATTCTAGGCTATGATTGCAGAAGTCACACTGTGCACATGCTGAATCTGTTGCGGATGTATATATCTGTGGATCATTTGGAAATCAGATAGTAAGTGTCAATAAATATTTACAGCTTTATTTCCAGGGAAATTCTGTGAGTGCATTTTTGTTGTTATTTAGAGCTTGTTCTATGATACATTATTGTTTACCCTCTTACAGATTTCAATTTGCAGATTTGAGAAGTCTTTATTTTTAACTCTTTATTTTTTACGCATATTACTTTTTAATAAAAAAGAAGAACATGTAAAGAAATCAATTTACACATGGCTTTGGGGAATTAGTGTCTTCTTAATCTAAGTGTGTAATATATTGCGCATCTGTGTTGCAGCAAATTATTATTTACAAATAAGCCCTGAGCCGGGGGGACATTACCATGTCAGCTAATGCCCCGGGGCCCATAGTTACAGGCCCAAACAAAGTGAGGGCCACAACAAAGACCCTTGGGCATTAACTGATGCATTAATACCCCCTTCCTCTGTGGTTATTGCTAATAGGACTCTGGTCTTTTAGAACAGGTACTCATAGTGTCTTTATTCGGTTGCAAGACACACCTGTATTTCACAACTGAAAAAGATGTCTGCCATGGAATGGGATACAAAGTCCATTCCCCCTTTCGATGGCTGCCATTTAAAACAGGAAGAGGTCATGTGCAATTTCTGTGGTCATATGTTGTAGGTGGGACCTTCAAACACGCCGTTGCAAAGTTTGGGAACCACAACATTAATTCAGCATCTTGTCCACGTACATTGGGATGAAGTGGATGAATCACATAGGAAGGTTCATGTGAAACATAGGGTGAAAGCGAATCGAGCAAGATCAGCAGAGCAGTATTTATCATTTGTGCCATTGAGTTCCAATACCATTACTAGATATTTTCCAGCAACAACCAACCTCATTCCATCCTGCCTGCACCCGATTTTTGAAACTTTTTGGTGATGTGCAGAACCTGTAACAGTTTGATGGAGGTGGGAGCTGGCATCCAAGATGCTTTGGGCAAGGCTCTGTCAGAACATACGGCCAATTGCAAATGCCAGGAATGTTATTTTTATCTGTCCATTCTTTAGGTAAAAACAGATAAAAGACTTTTACAAAATATGACATGTGAAAACAACAAATGCTCTTTTTTAACCTTTTGTTATAGGTATACATTCTAGTGCTTTCCCCTTCCCAGTTACTACCCCTTTTACCTTTGGGCAGTGGCAGAAGACAGCCATGAAAGCTACTGGGATGAAGATAATGATTGACATAGATACAGGAACCGGTTTGCAGATGCAAAATGAAGAAAGTACCCGTGAAAATAAAGAGAAAACCCTGCCACCTCCAGAAATGACGTTCTACTCCCAAGGATCATGAAAAATATTTAGGACTTTGGATATTCTGTACACCATCAGGAGAATGCTATCACATGACCTGGAGTGTGGATGAACATATAAACAATGCAGGTCACCTGAGGGAGGTGACAAAGATCTGTATTCCAAAAAAACAACAGCATGAAAAGGAGATAAAGGAGATTAAAGAGGAGAATGTGGTTGAAGTCTCAACCTGAGTTTGGGAATGTAGAGGAGCAGTTGGATACACTTTTCCTAACTCCCACCCCCTCACCGCCGACATACTGGAGCAGTAAGAGAAGCACCCTATATGGGACTCCATGGCCCTCATTACAACCCCAGCGCTAAACCATGGCACTATTAGCACCATGGTTGGTGCCGGTGTTGTAACGAGTCCGCCATGGTGGAATGGGGAAATACCGTCCCATTCCAAGGTTGGTGGGGCGGTATTTCCCCATTTCACCAAGGCCCTTCCCCATTCCCATTTTCGCCCCATAGGGCTCAATGGGACTGGGGAAGGCGCTAAGTACGGTACCGCAAATTGCGGTTCCGTAATTAGCACCAAGGTCCCTTTGCGGCACCCTACTTTAACGGCTGGTGAAAAAGGGACCTCATAATCAGGCGTTAAGGGTTTAACGGTGCCGACACCTTTTACGGTGCTGTTAAACCCTTAACGCCAGGGTCGTAATGACCCCCCATGTGTAATGCCTATACTGCATTGAGTGTACGAAAGACAATATGTACTCAGACAACCATTTTGAATGTATCCTCACAATGAGAGAGGGGCAGGCATTGTGTGGAAGGATGTCAGCACACACCATTGGACTTCATGTAATGCTGAGTGAAATCTGATGAGGGTAGAGTGATATCATGATGAAGATGTATGAAGACATACTGAAACAATATGAAAATACTTAAGAGTGACGATGTAACTGAAGTGACAAGAGAAACATGTACGAAATGATAAAGTGATCATATACAAAGAAGCCAAAGTAACTTGCTGATCAATAACAGTAAATACCCAGTAACACAAGTTAGATGAGACATATAGAAGCTTGCTATAGAGGAAGATATAGCATGGCAAGAACGGTCATGAAAGGAAAATGGACGTCGGCTTGTTCATATGTTCCATTCAGCTACCTCAGAGACAGACCAGGGGTGTAGAGTCAGGAGACACTGGAAAACAGTATTGTGTGCAAAACAAAGAGGACTCTATGTTAGCCCTGGATCAAGGATGCTATTTTTAAGGTATAGCTGCAAAGCCCAAAGGGAGGCAGACAGATAAGTCATGGACATGAGACATGCTTCTCTGAGATTAAAGAAGAAGAAAACATTCACAAGAGCCAAATATTGAACATTTAAATGTCTTTCACGTCTATACAAGATGGAGTGAGCAAGTCTCTAATGGCCAAGAGGAGCAATGACACCTAGCATAATTTAATTAAATAGCAGTAAATAAGAGGTTGAAATGGACACATTTGTGGTCTCCTCACAAGTGATCTAGAAGGAAAAAACAAGGGCTATTCAAGAACAGAGAACAGACTACAAGGTCAACTACAGATGGGGAACGTTGGCTCTTGGCCGGACTGATGAGAGATGATGGACTAATTGTGAAAGTGGGGTGTAATCTGACATTACTCAAGCACCTTGGTTTCGTTTCACTTACATGCTGCTAGCCAGGCCGAAAGTCCAAGGTTCGGTGGAGATGCCAACCAATCAGAGGGTCTATGGGACATCATGCTTTACAATGTTGCATAGACCAATCTGCTGCAATTATATTCACTATAATCTTTATTATATATATATTTTGAGGTAGTTCAAGGCGTATCTTACAAATAAGAGACAGCCAATGGTGTAGGATATGCATTCCATAAGTAAATATGTTCACCCTAACCAATCCTTCCCAAGCGCAGGTTTTATAGTTTGCCACATAGGATGATGTCATATATGACACATATTGGGGTATTAGACCTCTCTGTGATCAAGTCTGTGTGTGAGTGTGCAAGCATCAGTCCGATGTCTGTCAGTTTTGCACTGCTTCATTACATTGAGAACAAAGTAGTATTTTGCCATATTATTTGAATCTGTCTGGTTATTTGGTCTGGGATTTTTATTTGTAATCACATCTAGCACAAGAGACACTTCAAGGTGCTAGAGCACACCTGGGCATCTGAAGTGAAGGGCGGAAGAATACAAGGGCAAATCCTATACGGAGGAACAAAACCCTTCTGCGCTATCAAAAAGTAAGCTCCCTAGAATGTGTATTTCATCCCTCTTTTCCTCATCCTTATCATCACCACTGAACACCAACCACACTGCTCCCAAGTAACATCAATGGATACCGCATTACACCAACCTACCCACATTTCAATAGACCCCATCAGCACCATCATCCACCACTACACGAAAACTGGCGCTAGCTAATGTCCGTTCAGCAATCATCCATGAAGCAGACATTGTACACCTCATCACTACACATTACTTTGAAACCCCCCAAGCTCTTTGCTCCTCTACCTCTAACTCCCTCAGGGTCAGGCGTTTTTCAAAGAAATGAGCCGGGGGTAGATCTCTGTCTTTGGCTGGGTCCTCTCTCTGGAACAGCCTCCCTGCCACTCTAAAACTCGAGGAGAACCATCTCTGGTTCAGGAAGTACCTCTAGACCTTAATCTTTTCTTCTGTCTCCCCTGCTGATCGGTTCTCTCTTGGCACTGTGCACCTGGCCACCCTCTGTCCTCTGGGCCCAGGTACCTGTTCACCTTGCCACCCTCCCAAACTGCCTCTGGGCCACCCCTTGCACTGGGGTCTGTATCTGTACCCATACCGCCCCCGCACCCAACGAGCACAACAGAAATAAAATATCAATATCAAGTGTAGTTAGAAAAACTGTGTTTGGCTTTAGAGAAATCCCCTCAGACCCAAAAAAACAGAGGGGGCACAAATGTGACAAATTGCTGCTTTTATTAGTCCAAGCAGTGATACACAAACTGATTCTACAGCTCCAAATGCACTCTCAGCTCATTACAGGTGAACATTGAGTTTTTAAGTTGCTGTGACCTCACAAAAAAAAGATACATTCCTCGTTCTTAGGAAAAATTATATTGGGTGAACAGTATAGGCATAGTTACAGCCTATAAGGGACACATAATTTGATTGGTCTGGCTATATCTGGCAGCTTCACCTTGCACCACCTCCCAGGTCAGTTCAAGCCTTGTCAGTTTAGGAAATTTACCAGCATGTGAGCAAAAATGATGGGTGGGGAAGGTGAGCTCAAAGCACCGCCTGTTTCCCACTATTGTTTTACTCCACTGATTTACCAGTCCTTGAACAAGGGCACTTCATTCTCCATCTTCATGTTGTGTTGCTTTTTTTTCATCTTCTGTCTTCAATTCGATGTGAACAACCTTATCTGTCTGAATGGGCCTTGTTCCCCAGCTCCAGGTCACATGTTCAGGGACCATGCAAATTATTTTCTCTTCTCGCAATTATGAGGGATTTCAACCTTTTTGTCCTTGCAGGTGGTGTATCTTTTCAGGTGACTCAAGCTCTCTCCCCCAGCATCCTTGGTTGGGCTGGAAATGCTGCCAGGCCTGCCTTGCTTTTCTCCGAAAAGTCAGTGTATCAGGCATCAGCCCTGTG
Source organism: Ambystoma mexicanum (assembly GCF_040938575.1). Lineage (NCBI taxonomy): Eukaryota > Metazoa > Chordata > Amphibia > Caudata > Ambystomatidae > Ambystoma > Ambystoma mexicanum. The sequence continues at coordinate 530,181,987 of NC_090937.1, forward strand.
TTTTGAGCTTTCCCAATTCTTTTCAATTCAACCGTGGCTTCCATTTTGCTTTCATGGCGGTTCAAGGTAGTTGCTTTTTCTGTGTCAGAAAGCAGTTCTTGTGTGTTGTTTTGCTCCTGGCTAATGTCTCTGCGGGTGTGTTTAGCCATGTTGCCTCTACATGGTTACTTTGGTGATGTCATCTGGGTATGGTCTGTGGGGCTTCTTCAGTGGGTGGCATCCGTCAGCTTTGGGGTATGCTGGGGGGGGGGTTGAGACCCCCTCAACAACTTGAGTACCATCTTCATTACTGAGACCTGGATGACATCCACCTCCACCTACATCCTAGATGTCCTCACCCCCAACAGCTGCCCAATTCTACAATTAGATCATGCAATCAAGATTAGTGGAGGCTTCACCATCATTCATAAGGCATCATGGTTCTGCACCCAACTGGACATTGCCACCATTGGCTCTTTTGAAAACCTTTTCCTGCCACTTCCTGCTCTAACCAAATGACAAAGTCACTTTTCATCTTTTCTACAGGCCACCCAATCGCAACCCCTCCTTCATAAAATAATTAATGGAGTTGGTTAGCAACAGATCTCTCATGAATCCCAATAACATATTCCTCTGTGACTTCACCATCCTTGGTAATCCAGCTGCCAAGTCAATTAAAACATATCCCCACGATATGTGAACCTCTGAATGTCACACAGCATGTGAAAGAAGCAACTCACAGATAAAGTAATATACTCAGCCTCATCATCTCCACCATGCCCACCCTCCAATCCTGCTTGACTGGTCATACCATCTGGCAATCCCCTTTGACATTAGTCAAGACACACCAATCAAGCAAATGCATTGGAAAACCAAGAAACACGCATTCACAAAATTTCAAGAACTTCCTTTTGGAGGCTCTCAAGGATGATATTGCCAAATTCCTCACATAGGCTGATCTACCTCTGATAAATCAGGACTGCAACTTACTTCTCCAAGATCTCAACGCCACCCTCAAAACAAACATCAATTACCATGCCCCACTGAAAGAACACACCCTGAAGCCAAAATCAAATGCAACCTGGTACACCCAAGAACTCAACTTCAACAATCGAACCATCAGAAAACAAGAAAAGACCTCCAGTGCATCCAATCCCGATCTGCTCAAGGAACTCTGTGCTACATGCAGACGACAGTCAAACAATGAAATCAGAGGCCTTTTCAAAACCATCAAGCACTGCATCAACTCTCTGACTGGCACGACTGTATTGCACTTCATCAAGAAATCCACTGCTATCAACCCTTTCTTCATCAATATGACCAGCATGATCTGCCAGCACATAAACACCAACTCCACAGGTGGCAGCACCCTACACATTCCATTGTACAAAATCACAATTACCTGTGCAACTTTCAAAACACAAATTTGTAAGACCTCACTGCAACCCTAGCATACCTCAAGGCTACAACTTATGCAGACATCTTCCCTGCCTCCATACTCAAGACCCGTCCGACTGAAGCACTACTCGCTTAGCGGACAATAATCAATAGCTCCCTAACTCAAGGCATCTTCCCCTTGACCCTTAGTACAGGATATATTATCCCACTTCTCAAGAAACCAACACTGGATCCCAACAACCTCAGCAACTATCGCCCCATCACGCATCTTCCCTCCCTAGGTAAGATCCTTGAGAACGCAGAAGCCACACAAGTCCTCCAACACATCAAAGACAAAAGCCCCCTTCAGTCCTACCAATTTGGCTTCAGACCCTGATGCAGCACATGAAATGACTTCCATCAAGAAGATTGGCGATGTCCTTAAAATCCTTGAGGAAGGCCTTTTATGCCTCCTTGTTCTCCGTCATCCCTCCAATATAGTAGATAACCAGTTAATAACCAACAATCAACATTGCTGCATGGGGATAAGTATGATTGTCCTCAGCTGGGTAAAATCCTACCTTTCTAATCACCACCAATTCATACAAATGGATTTCTCCAGATCACCAACTCAACCCATCACCTATGGAGTCCGGCAAGGATCCATCCACTCCCCTGCAATCTTCAATATTTGCCTGGAACCACTCAGAACCCTCCTTACTCCACACAACGTACAAATCCACCAATATGTAAATGACACACAGCTCTACCACAAGATATTCTCCATCAAGATATACTCCATCCACTTGCTCAAGGCCTGCCTCACTTTGATACAGTCATGGATGTCGAATGGGCTTACCAAAACTCAACCCCTACAAGACTGAATTCCTACTGATGACCAACAACACTGAACCCTGTCACACCCATGAAATTCAAGGGCCTCACCACCAGCATGGCCACCTGCATCCATTTAATTGGGTTCAGCATCAAAAGCCACCTCTCCGTCAAACAGCACATAGCAAGAAAGACACCATTTAGACCAACTTTCTTGTATGTGGAAAATCTAGCCCTTCATCCCAGAAAGCAACTTCACATTGGTTGTCCAAACATTGGTCCTCTACCACCTAGATGGTAGCAATGCAATTTTGCCATTCCAAAAACGACCCTGGCACCCCTGAGATGTGTTCTGCATGCTGCAGCACAACTCATTAAAGGAAACTCCAAATTCTACCACATCATTCTAACCCTCATCAAACTGCACTGGCTCCCACTGCAAGCCTGTACCCTCTTCAAATCATGCTGCATCATCTACAAGGCTGTGCCATTGAATTCCCCAAGCTACCTCACTGAATAACTCATCATCTCCAGAGGCCTAAGATCCACCAGATGTAAGGGCATGGGCAGACTTGAACTCCACCAATGCAGGAAGGAACCAGAAGACAGGCCTTCCCTGTCTACATCTTGAGAGTCTGGAACCTCCTCTCCATCAACATCAGATTCACCCACCCACATTTACTGTTCAGGAAGGAGCTCACAAGCCTCATCTTCAAGGGATGGCTCCTCCCTAATGCCTAGATCTACACACTGCAACTCCCCACCCTATATGGAACTGGATGATCTGCTCCCCACTGTTTCCTTACCTGGCTGTTTACAGATCCTGTGCTGCCCAATTGCCTGCCCTCCCCAGCTCCTTGTTTCTCTGATTCCTTCACTGTCTTTTCCCCAATGATTGAAAAGCACTCCATTGCTTTCCAAAAGCTAGGTGTGTGATCTATGAATAATAATAATAATAATAATAATAATAATAATAATAATAATAATAATAATAATAATAATAATAATAATAATAACATTAGGAGGGGCATGATGTTTGCAATGTATGTTGCTAAGTGACAATATATTGAGTTATCAATGCATGATGAAGAACAATTCTTGTCAGGAGATCCTGTTTAGTCAACTGATAGTTGAGTATTTTTCAGAAGCTAATGAGCATTTATTCAGGAGGGAACCCAAAGCAATGTATGCAAGTGATGTGGAATATTCTGAGGGCCACAATGTAGTCATTTCCTCTCAGAAAAGTTTGATTGAATGTGAATTGGATGGATTGTAACATGTCTGGTGTGGTGAGTTTGAAATGTACCAAAGAACTAACAAAGGACTGGGTTTTTTTTTGTTTGGAGAGGCATAGGACAGTGCCCAATGGAACTTGTACTGTCAACAGAAAAAGAGTCCTAGCTCCTCTCGTGACCTCACCCTTAGGGATCCAAAAAGAACTGTTCAGATACCTGACGACCTGCCCTCCTTAGTTGCAACAAATTACACTTACAACCATCATTGAAAAAATATATATATATATATATTGCTATGCTTTATTACAAAATTCATTACATATTAAAAGATTTTTAAAAACAGCATATCAACCACAACAATTCTAATGCAACGGAGAAACACTTAAATGTAAATGAAAAATAGAAAATGTGTCAAGAAAGAAAACAGAAACCCTAAGGTAGAACTGAAGGATTTCTGTGTCAACGTGAAAAAAAGTAACTGCACCTTTAGTAAGCAAGAAAACAGAAGCACAATTAACATAACAAATGTTACTCTTTTGTGGTTGTTATTAACACTCCAATCAAAGACATCCAATTGTATACTAAACAACACATAAAACATACAAAATATGAAACATTAGCATCTTAGGTCAAACCACAAATCTGATGTCTAATTATGAATCTCTTAAATTGATGATGAAATCCTATTATTAATTCTGAGTATGCAGCAGCTCTTAATGCCTTGTTGAAACCATGACATCTTTCTCACAGCCAAAGAAACCCGACATGTTTCATTCCCATAGTTCCTCAAAAGCGTTGTTAAAGGGAAATTCTTCAGGGGGGATGTACTGTAAACAACAATCGGAATTGTAATTACTGAGATAAATCACAGTGTTGACAGTGTGACTTGATGCAAGGAAGAGGGGGCAGCTCTTTGAAGGCGGCTCTTATCACTGTGTAGTGCCAACCTAAACACAAAAGGGGAGGAAGAAAAAGAGACAACCGGACAAATCAGTTGAATGTACCAAGTACAAACCCTAATTAAAGTGGTTTGTAGGCCTTTTAGAATATAAACAATTTTAAAGGCTTACCTCACTGCCAACTTGTTAATAGTAGCAGGGGTAACAGGAGAGTCTTTGTGTGCAGAAATTCTGCTCTCTACAAAAAAGTGGAAATGCAACACCTCGTCAATAATGTAACCGAGACAACTACATACATCTAATAAAAAACAAGTGGTATCAAAAAGAGATCACATCACTCTATCAATCTCTAGGCATGTGGCAGAAAAAACCTTTTCTTCTCATGTTGACATATATTGCACACTATCAATCACGTGTGCCCTTATATGTCGCACAAGCTAGAAATATGCAAGTGTTCTAAAATGCTGCACATAATAGAAACCCTAAATTTATTAAATCTTCTGTGTGCATGACCGCAACTCTACTGTATAGAAAAAAGCTGCTTCATTCTCATATCATTATCGTAATGATAACTGACCTTAGGCTTGAGGCTTTGTAATATAGATGGCAGCAAGAAATTGGGAATCTCCATGCAACCGGAAACATTTTAGAAAAGACTCGGCTTCAAATGCTTTCGCAACGTTAGCCTTTCAACGCACTTCACTGTGCCTGTAAACAAATGAGAATGAACGCTTCACTACTAATGCGAGCGGGAGCCGCCGGTAAGCGGTTTAACAATCTAAATATAAACGACGTTGATGAACGGCAACACGCGCTCGTGAAAGTTCCTTCTGAACTTATCTTGCTATGTCTAAACTCTGCATAGGTTCACACTGGGCGGTCTCCTCTGTAGCGTCCTCCTGCACCGAAAACGTGTCCTCCCTGAGCATTGCAACGCTACTAAATGCAAACGTAGCTGCATGTTAGATGGACATAGAAATAGAAGATGGTGGAGAAGGCAAGGTATGTGTAGAAACAATGGGCGCCATTTTGAAAAAGAACGTGTTACTACATTGCAAACTAACCACCTTATGTGTTAAAATCTTGGCAACCTAACTTAGTAACACTCAAACTAGCTGTTTGTTGGATAGCAATACTCTTATCTAAACAGTTGATTGCCTATTGTGTATTATACTGTCCTCGCGAGATATTAATTCAATATTCGTCATAGCAGGATGGTGCTTTGGCATACAACTCAGCGCGGCTAGGACTGTTGGATTTAATCAACCAGTATGTACTATTCTGTAGATTAAAATGAATGCTACCAGAATTACAGCAGGATTTTACTCGATTGGCTGCTCAGATCTAACTCACACATTGGTCCAGTCAATCTGTTCATTGAGACCTGTCTCTACTGAGTTGCAGAGAAAAATTAATCTTTGTTCTTTCTCTAACAGTCTCTTTTTGTTCAAAGCTGTGTTTTCTTTCCTATCAACTTGTGTTAGGACGCTCCAAGTTAAAGATTCCGGTGTGTGGTCCATGGCCAAAAAATGTCCCACAAGGGGGGCTGTCTTGTTCTTATTTCTAATACAGCTTTTGTGTTCCGTGATCCTTGTTTTTATTTTCCTTTCCGGCATGCCGATGTATATTTTCTGGCAAGGGCACCAGATCACATAGACTACCATCTGTGAATTACAGTTAGTGAACTGTCTCTGTTGCCATGGTTTCTTTAAGCCCAAATCGACTTCTTTCGTGCGCTTGGTGTTGGAGTGGGGTGTTCCAATGGGTTTAGGCATTCCCCAGGACTCGGTAAGAGTCGTCTGGGGTGGCCGTATCGAAATGTAATTTCTAGTGACCATATATTTTATGTTCTGGCCTCTCTTAAATGCACATAATGGTCTGGCCACGGGACATTCTCCCGAATCTAAAATATGCCAATTGCGTTTGATAATAGCATTCACTTTATTTGAAAGTGTATAAAAAGTGATCACAAATACTATTTGATCAGTATTTTTCAATTTGTTACGGTATTCTAGTAGAGCTTCTCTGTTGTTATTCTTTGCTTGTTTGTGAGCGCTCTTCACAATCTTGTGGGGATACCCTCTTGACAATAACTTAGAACTTAAATCTGCTGCTTCTCCTTCGAAAATGGTTGTACTAGAACTATTTCTTTTGAGACGAAGAAATTGACCTACTGGTAAGTTGTTTCTAATGTGGCTGGGGTGGCAGCTATTAAATAGTAGCAGGGAATTCCGTTTGGTCGGTTTATGGTAAGGTTTGACTTTGAGTGAGTTGCTGGTGCTATCAACCCATATAGTGATGTCCAAGTTATTGATTTCTACAGTACTTGTAGTCGCTGTAAATTTGAGAAATTGATTTTGCTCATTCAGCCATACTTTAAATTCGTCAAAAGAGGCTATATCACCATCCCAAATGATTAGAATATCGTCTATAAAACGTACTCCACTCAAACAAATGTGTTCCTATTTGGTTAGATTTAAATGCTGTGCTGGTCACAATGGGCATTGGTGGTGGCATGTGCATATATTCTTAGCTGGCTTCCATGATGGTGTACTGGTGTAGTTTTTGTCACCTGATGGTCCTGTGTTGGAGAAAAATATTACTAAGGCGGGTAATGGGTGAGTTACAAGCAACTTTTGGTGCACAAGCTGCTCGAATGAGGAAACCGACCCAAATGTTGTCCATAATTAGTTGTTCTAATGCACAATATGAAGATGGCAATGCAATGTATCAGACAACTGCCATCAGAGAGAATGCAGGTATCCATGTAGACTCAGGTAAGGAGAACCCAAACATTCTGGACACAATCTAGATTCAGGAAATGGTGTTTGAGACTGTGAAAAATCAACTTTTGGGGCACCAGTGGTCCAGGGGTGAGTATCGGTTTCTAAACCATCAATCAGTCACACACCACTAGTACACCGGAATGGATCCAAACAGTTTGGAATAACAAGCAAATTATAAACCTTGTGGTGTTTTATTGGTAACGTGGATGGAATGGCAGGATTTTCTCAAAAGGTTGTGAATGGTTGGTTAGTTGGAATACAGCAAAAATACAATTATTACCCAATGAGTAAAGGGACTGTCCGGTCAAGGTTGTATCTAAAATATCTATGTTATTTATATCACGAAAGACAGTGCTAGCAATACTACGAAATACAACCTACCCTGTAAAGGAATGCAGAGGACAGACAGTTTCAAAGAAGGAAAAGGGATGCACTCTGGAAACTGACAGGAGGGTTGTTGATATGGTTAAAAACCACAACAGTTTAATGTTTCATGGTTTTAACGCAAAGGGAGCAATGGGTCTTAAAAAATGTCTCATGGGCCTTCTGGGTATCACAATATACCTTGTGCTGTAGGTATTCTTGGTGCTCAACAGGATGGAGTCAGCTTCCTGGTGCTTTGACGGCTTCTGTGACAGAGTTCGAGACAGCTGAGTCAGCTGAGGGCATCAGGCAGCATCAGGCAGCATCAGGCAGCATCAGGCAGCAAGACGGTTCAGTGAGCAAAGCTGGACAAATGGCTGCAGGTTGGCCTACACTGTGGTTCATGGTCAGGAATCATTGTCTTAGTAAAGGGCAGTGGTTCTGAAGCACTAGTCGAGGTGTTTTGGATTTACGTAAGGTACTTTTGGCTTGACAACGGTTGGTATTGCAGTCCTTTAAGGTGGACAGCAGTAGATGCTTGTCGAGTCACTTCTCTAACATTCTTCAATGTGCTTGTGTTGTCCTTTAAGGCAGATGGATTGTGTTGCAGACAGCTGCCTTTTCCTTGGTTGTGGGTTCAGAGACCGTCCTACCTAGGAAGTCTGCTTCAGAGTATAGCAGGGCACGCTGTATGTTGGCTGGGTACTGGTTCTGGAGCACCTGGAGGGTTCTCTGAGTTCTGGATCTCCCTCTGTTCCCTGGGCGATTTTTAGGGGGGTGGGAGGTGCTTCCCTCTTTGGCAATCCTGGCCTTTCTTAACTGGAAAAATCTGTAAAGCAGACTGAACCTTCAGACAGGTTCCAATGATGAGTTTTTATTTCTTACTTCCTGTGAAATAATCAGATGATCTGCCAAAAAAGTGTCTCACCCCTCTTTTAAAGCCAAGTGGTAACAGTGATTGGTGTAGGCTAAACCTGCCTTAATGAACCAGTCCTGGGGTCCCCACCAACAATCTCCTGTATGCATGAGGTCATAACCAGAGTGCTTTGGAAAGGTGAAGGGTTGAAACATGTGATAATAAGTCACATCAATCTTTCTGTCTGTTTTTGATCAGAGTCTCTCTGTTTAATGGATCTCTCTGTGGATCCTGTTTAAAGCAGCAGGTCTCCCTTGAAGTTGTGGCGAGAACAGACTCTCTGGTTCCTGCAATCCACATTCTCTTACCTGATGAATGGGGTCCCCCTACTGGGGAGGCTTACTTTAAATACGCAAACCCAGACAATGAGGGTGGGCGCTGGCATCAGGTTGACACAGGTTGACATATGAAAGGTTGTTGGGGTTTCCTGTCTCATTTGTTAACTTCTGAAGCCAGGCCCTAAGTGGCCCTGTTTGAATTACACTCTGTTAGTATGATAATCACTGCCATTAGCTGCAGGGTGAACAAAAGAGCAGAGCAGATGCATTGAGTCTTTGTTAGTTAATCAGGCTGGCCATGGAAGAGTGAAGCTTGGATCTTCTCCTTCCTGGAGAGGACATAGTGCGCAATGCCGGCTATCAAATTCCAGCTACATATAACAGGGCGGACTGTAGGTGTAGAGGTGTATGTGTTTTTGTGGTGTGAGCATAGGAAAATGTGTGTATATTAGCCCCACAGATCTTCCTGAGGCTGGACTAACATCACTGTATTTAATTAAATATTTCCAAAAAGACCAGGCGAGCGCAAATCCACCATGCAGATACTCAGATTCCGTACATTCTCCCTGCATCAACATGTGAACCAACACCCTACTGAGGGTTTGGTTATGGTCATGCAACATTGGATGAATCTTCATTGTCATATAAATCAGGACTATTACAACAACATACAAGGAACCAGGTGGATTTCACACAGGTCCTTCCAGTTGTCTGATACCTTACCCAGACCAATATCCAGTTAACTGCTGGTACAATCTTGTCATTAGATCTGGAAGGATTGCTTGTGTCTGCTAAAAGGATTGTAGTGCTAGGAACTTACCCCCATGGGTGCCAATGGCGCACTGTGTTGTGTATCAACCCCAATGTACCCCTACGAGAAGTGACAGATGGAGACCTCTTTGAAGATGGTAGTAATGAGGGAGAAATAATCCTCAAAATGTGTATACCCTTTTACATAATGGTACTGTATAGGGGTGCCAACCCCTCCACCCTCAACTCAGTGTAGGTAATATGATAAGCAGATCAAATTGTACTACTATTGTAGAAATCAAGATTATAGTGTTTTTATTTGAGGTCAAAAGTGCACATGGCGCTGTGTATATTTGGGTTAAAATGACCTACTAAGTGAAGGATACTTTAAATATCACACACATACCATGAATGTATAAAGACACATCCGAATAAGGACTACAAAGTGAGGAATGCTTAAATAAATAAATGATAGTTCTCTGTAGAAATGATACAATGACAGGCAAAATAAATTTACAAATTGATACCTTGGCACAAAATGGTGTCCACTTCTGAAGCCAGGTGTGAAAACCCACGACTCATGCAGACCAGTTACATTGGCTGATACATTAAGCGATGGTCTTTGGCAGCCTCTCACAGCGAGATAATTGAGTCTGGGAGGTTAAACTTGGAACTTGTCAGGAAAAGCAGACAAGATTGATGATAAAGAAAGACAAGGCAAAGGAAACCTGGATGCATTTATCTATGTTATTAAAAGTCTTACTGTACTTATGAGAGCCCAGCTGTATTATTTGGCATCATATAATAGAGGTTATGTGTTTCTCCACAGTAGAAAGTACTAACTGACTTGGCAAGACCTCGAAAAGAAGCTAAAGGATTGACAGTGATGTGATGAAGTTGTTTTTGGCAGGAGTTGAAGACCGTCATAAGTGTGTCTAGCCGGGTCTAAAATAAGCTTATCAATTTGTGCATCAGAAGAAATTGCTAATGCCAATCATGACTAATGTGGGCTTGGTGTACACTAGACTATAAAAGAAGGGGAGAGGCATAATGCCTTTGAGTATGTCTAAAGCCTGTCTTGAAGCTACATCCAATACAGACTGCTGAGAGACCCTTCCAGGTGCCTGATTTTCTTTTGTCTATGTCTCTGAGAAGCATTCATAGATGCCAGAAGCTTGATGGGATGGGAAGAGGACCCCCTGTTCACTACAATACAGGAAGATGCAGAGCCCCCTCTTGGCCACTGTCAGTGGACCACCCCCATTCAGCAAAAGTGATTTGCAACATGTCCCTACACATTTGTGGACAACAAACCCACATGATGTAGAAATGTTATAAGAGGTAACACCTGTAAAGATAACTCTCAAACCAGGAGTCCTACTTGCATGGGTCAAACAATACCCCCTGTCCAGAGAGGCAGAAGAAGGGATTCAGGAAACACTGCAGGGCCTGTTACAGCAAGGGATTATAGTGCCCTCCACCTCACCATCTAATATGGCTATAGATACTATTACAAAGGCAACAGGGGCAGTTGGAGGATGATTCAGGATTTGAGACCCCTTAATGACATTACATAGAAAGAGTTTCCACTTGTTTCTAACCCGGCATCCATTTTGTATAGCATTCCCAAAGAGGCTACCCATTTCACGGTGGTTGATTTGAAGAATGTGTTTTTCTCAGTGCCCCTCCATCCAGACTCACAGTACCTTACAGCATTCCGCCTGGGAGGAAATCACTGTGATCACCATTGCTTAACCAGGGGTACTGTGAAAGCCCTAGTATTTGTAACAGGATATTGCATGAAGACCTAGGGAACATTTAGGTGCCCAGCACGACTATTCAATATGTAGATGACTTACTGGTCTGCAGCAACAGTGAACAGAGCTGTTAACGGGATTCCATTACACTACTACAGTTGTTAGCAAGGGAAGTATACAAAGTGGATAACAAAAAAGCTCCAGTACTGTTTATTGGAAGTGCTCTACTTAGGGCAACTCATCTCAAAGGATGGCAAGAGGATAATTCCATACAGGGCAGCCACAGTACACAACACTCCCAAGCCACTCACAGTGAAAGACATGATATGATATGATAGGTTATTTATAATGCACCTAATACCAAGAGGTTTCTAAGCATGGACCCAGGGATCGAACCTGTGGTGCTCCCTGTCGTCTTGCTTCTAAGGCGAGTATGTTGCCCTTGAGCTATACTCCCGTTAAAATCCAAATGTTCCCCTAGAGTTATGTAACTATTGTAGAGCTTGGATCTTAAACTACACAGCATATACTACACTGCTCCTACAAGGCATCAAGGAGGTCCAGAAAGATGGCAACATAATTCAGAGGACAACAGAAAGGATGACCAGTTTTAATGATCTAAAAGAGGTGATTTCAAGAGCTCCTGTCCTCACCTCTCATTATTACACACAGGAGTTTTACATTTTCTCTCACTAAAATGGCATACTCATGACAGCAGTACTCACACAATAAAGTTCAATGGGTCACAAACCACTAGCCTACTACTGCGCCACACTCGGTTCAGTTATGCAGGGACAATTCACTTGTGAACAAGCCCTCACTGCTGCGGCCTTCACCATTGAAAAAAGTTACACAATTGTCATGTGATGCTCAGTAATGTTATACATCAAACACTCCCTCTTTGCGATACTAGACCGCTCCAAGACCACCCTAACCACACAAAGAGCATCAGCATATGAAATAATACTGTCCAGCCCACATATACATGAAGTGCTGTGCAGAACAGTAAATCCCACCACATTTCTCACAGAGCCGTGCACGGATGAGGACATAAAACATGATTGTGCGTCATATGAAGGGGAAGGTGACAATATCCCCAAAGCTAAAAACAGCCCATTAGAGGAAGGAGAAGTACTCTTCGTTGATAGGTCAGCACCCATTGACAATGACACAGGTGAAAAACACGCTGAGTCAGCAGTGGTGCGCCTAGAAGAGGAAGAATACGAAACACTGTTCATGAAAAGATTTCCCATACATTTTTCTGCACAAGCAGCAGAACTCGTATCACTCATAGAGGCTCTTTGGGCCTCTAAGGGGCAATTTGTGACCATCTACTCAAACTCCGTCTATGTTACCACTACGGTGCACACGGGTCTATCACGCTGGAGAAGGAGGGTGTTCAGGATAGCAGATGGATCACCAGTACAACATGCTGCCTTACTTAACACATTGATTTCTGCCCTTGCATAGCCATTTGTGGTGGTGGTCATTAAATGCTTAGCACACCCACAATACAGATGAAATATCATTGGGAAATGTGGCCACCCAAGCGGCAGCCAAGGAGGCAGCATACTTCTCACTACCAACATCAGCAGAATATGTCATGACCACATCCAACACAGAGCGACACACAGATGTATACACAGCCCTCCCAATAGCTCAAATCATCGAACTGTAGAGCAGGGTACCCACAGAAAAACAGGATCTATGGCTCAAATGTGGGTTCATGCAATCACCCATGGATCTCTTGTGGAGACAGCAGGCCACAAGAAGAGTAGTGATGCCCATGGAGTTGCTGTACACAGCCTTTGAACAGTTGCATTTCCCATCCCGCAGCTTTAAGCAACGCATTGCAGCAGACCCTCAGGAAGAATGGGTCATCCCAAACTTACAGGAGCACCTGGGCAAAGATGGTGGTCCAATGTACAACGTGTTACTTGTTTAGCAGAGGAATGACACTGAGAAGTCTGAGAGGGACATTGCCCCGCCCTGTAGGTCTCTTCCGTGATCTGCTCATTGAATATGCAGACATGGGAGAAAGGTGCAATGGGGCACAATATCTAATTGTGGTTCCTGGTTGATTGAGGCTGGCTCCTCTGCCCACCTAGATATGATATGATATGATATGGTATTTATAACACACCTATACACAAGTGTTTCAAGGCGCAAGATGCCAAGTGTGCTGCAAAATTTCTTGTTAGAGATGTTTTTCCCTGCTAGGGAGTGTGTGATGTTCTAAGATCGACAATGGGACACATTCTTTCAATGAGCTCTTTAAAGAGGTGAGCACCCTGTTTGGAATTAAACAGCGGATGTGCTCCATTTACCACCCACCAGTAAACAGGGTGTTTTGGAGAGAATAAATGGCCTTCTCAAATGCAGACTAAATTATGCAACAATGTACTGCCTTCCCTTGACCCTGTTTCATTTGCGCACACAGCCGGGTAAGGACCAGTAACTGGCCGGTGCATGCAAACACCATTTGTCACCAGTAAGAAGAGCATCCGATGTTCATAGGGCAGCTACAATTCTGGGTAAAGAGTTCAAAAAGTACCTAACTCAACTCACTCGTGCAATCAGATGTATTGTAAATTAAATGGCACCATCCCACACATAGGAAAGGGAGACTATGACTACCTCAATGGCAGACACCACCCCTACCCAACCATTGTTGCCTGGGGAATGGGTCTATGTCAGAAGCTTTGTCCAAAAATGGAACACACCTAGGTTCCATGGGTCCTATTAAGGGTTTTTTCCACCCCCCTTGCAGTGAAAGTGAATGGGCTGAGATATTGGATACACCTCTCTGATGTTTGTAGGGCATCAAAGGATGCTACACCAGGGGTCCAGACAGAGAACAACGACACTATTTCAAAACTGTAGCACTTCGCTGACCATATTTATGCATGTAAAAATAATCTCAGTATATGCATTGACGCTAGAGCACGACCTACGTACACTAAAACTCCCTCTCTCTTGCTCCCTCTATTTCTCTCTCTCTCTCATTTCCCTATCTGCTACCCTTCCCATGTTATCCTAATTCCACAGGTGCAACAAAGATGGTGATGGCACAGCTGAGAGATTCTTCAAATATAGATAGTAATAGGAGAAGTATTGTTACTAGGACCTACAGCTATGACTGTGACCTACATTATAAAGCAATTCTGTTTACTATACGTATGTTTGTATTAGGTATTTATCTGGGCTGGCCATCTAAAAGAAGGGGAAGGGTTCTAAATGGACCTAGAACAGGAGTACACCCTTGAGAATTACTGGATTACATTTAAATTAAACAGAAATGCCCTCAAATATTACTGTTTCTCTTTCAAATGTAACTGAAATGCTGCCTCATGCCCCAAGTTCTATTTTTGTGCATTTTACAATAGTTGAAATCACTCCTACCCCCTCCCCTCACCCAAATGAAAGGATGAATCTAAGTACGTCAGTAATAGCAGTTGAGTTCCCCACAATGCCAAGTTATAATACTAGCCTTGTAAATAGTAGCAACTTTCAAATGACTATGTTTAATAGTAAAATGTTCAAACTACTAATGCCAGGGATAAAACAAACCCTATGCAATACTAACATTACTAGAGAGACAATACCAGTAGGAAAAAGGCCCATGTTGCACAGTAACAGAAAGAGAAGGCAAGCGTGCCATTGTAAATATGATGCATATCATGGCTTAAGACGAGATGTGGTGGGAGACATCCGCCACCTCGAACACTGAAACACTTAGTACTCCGACATGAGTACAATGGGGAGGTGAACAACTAATGGGAGTTGCTATGTCTGCTGCTTAATACTGTATGCATCTGGGGCACCCAAGGGCTTAGAACCACAATGGGTACCCATGATAGAAACACAATGTCTGATTCACCTTGCACTGTGTAGGATCAAAGGAACTTTCCAGGCACGCAACGTCCATCTAGAACTCATCAATCCTGATCCTCGAAAATGCAAAACGAGTTCCATATAATCCCAACTGCCTCATAGAATTGCATCTAGTAATCAAAGGAGCAAGATATGTCAATATTGAGTGGCAAGAAACAAAACATGCATGCAGGGATGAAGGACTTCTTGGACTGTCTGAGAAAATTGCAATACTAGTAGAGCAGACATGCAAGCTAACATTGACAGAGCACATCACAATATTAATGTGGAGTGTGCCCCTCGAGAAACCAGTGAAGGCACATCCTCAAAAATCATACAAACTTTGTCTTTTCAACGAAGGGACAGTGGCTGTTAGGTCAAACGAACAATGCAACCAAACTCTCATAGTGCCCGACCTCAAGAAAGACACTGCTGCACTGATGGATTATTATTGGGTCTTCGGCCAGCAAGCATACTTGCACCTCTCGCCTCCTTGGAGGGGCTGCTGTTCATTAGCAACACTGCATTCTGCCCTGCTGGTCATGCCAGAGGAGCACCTAAAGGGGGGACTCCTGTTCGAAGCTCCCACAGTGCCTCCCAATTTAGAAGCTCAATTCACTGAGGCACCAACAAACATTTGTATGCTCCCTGAGAAAGAGCCCTATGACCAACGACACAGAAGAAAAAGAGCATCAAATTACATTTCCAGTGACTGGTCCGAGCGGCTTGCGGAAATACCTGAAGACTATAAGCTCGATAATTCAGCAGACATTTTTTGCAACATTAGTACTCAGTATCCAGACATGGGCAAATAGCAAATGGCTCCAGATAGTTTGATGGGAATTAATCCAGCTGGCAAATAATACTGAACAAGGACAAGTTGCAACTGTGCCTGCACTTATTTGCACCAAGATACATTACTGGTGTATTTCCTTTTGCTATGAATGACAAATCCAAAAGTTCTGTTGTATTTGATGAAGATTTTTATTTTGAATTTTCAGCCCCTCTTGGATGACACGTGTTTCGGCGTACAACCTGCGCCTTTTTCAAATCCGGGCCTTTAATGTGTCATTACGGTTCACACAAAGAATAATGTTCTTGTTGTAAATGAAGCACTTTTAGTCTTGGGCTCAATCCCACCTGAAAATTCTGATGCTCGCGCTACAAGCGTCAGGTTTCCTGAAAATACACCAGTAATTTATCTTGGTGCAAATAAGTGCAGGCACAGTTGCAACTTTTCCTACAGTTTACAAACGGAGTAGAGGAACTCAGTGTCTCCGTAGTGACCTACACTCATGCAACAAAGAACCAACCACAAAAGACAAAAACCCGAAAAAGACTAATAATCACCAAGTAACCCCGATTTGGTCACGAAGGTACAGGCCTATGATATCTCAAAAAAGTTCCTCAATGTTCGAAAACTGATACTGAACAAGGTTTCAATGTCATCAAGGTGGAATCAAGGGCCCGAAGACTTTTGACAATGCAAAATAGGTACGTGTTAGACCTGCTGACGGCTATGGAAGGCGGTGTTTGCAAAACGTTCGGGAGTTCAAGTTGTACATTTGTACCTTCTTAAGATGCTGAAAATGGGACAATGTCACACGTCATCGCTGCTGTGCTCGAGCTAGGGGTGAAAATGAAGAAAGAAGATGGGGTCAAAGAAGTGGAGTGGTTCACCCTGGCCTTCAGCTGGGCACTTTCGTGGCTTGGAACATTTGTGAAAATGCTGGTAACTATCATCGTGGTTAACCTGGTGATGTTTTGCATGTTCCTATTAGGTCTCCGGTGTTGTGCCAAATCTGTGCCTAATAGTACAATGATGATGGTGACTATTGGGAATAATAAAGTACCTTGTGATACAAAAGAAGTGCAGATTCAAAATGAGGAAAAATGGCCACCCTGCTCACCACATAGTCCCCATCCCTATTAACGATGTAGTTCACAACTTGTACCACACAACCATTGTACCTCTCCCTGATCCCGAAAACTGTAAAAAGTGTGGGTGGATTTTCCGGGCGATGCATATACATGAGTTGCACACCTCAACAGTATGTGCAGCGAGAGGAGAGTTTAAGGCATGTGTGCAGGGTGTGGATCCTCAGCATTGTGCGGAGCAGATAGAAATGCGATTGAGCGTAAATATGAGAGGGAGAATTTGTTACTGTAGAAGTAACAAACAGGGGGAATGTTGGGATGTAAATGAGCCTATCCCACCCCTCTAGACACTTCCAGGTAAGATGAACACCATATGAGGTTATGTAGCGTACATGGGGGGAGTACTCCACACTATCAGGCAACATGTAGAGGCACTGTAGCGGTTAGAAGTAGATGTGCGGCACTAGATAACCCATAGCCCAGGTCTCTATTTTGTATTAGCCACCCAAAAAAAAAGGTGGGGACCCCTACATTGGAATCTAGGGTGAGTTCAATATATACTAAACAGAGAGGATACCCTATGTGCTGAAACAATCAATAAATGTTTTTCAGAAAATGCATGCTGAGGACAAGGGAGTGTGTTCTTATTAAAATATATCATTTTATTCTGTTACAATTTCATAAAATACATCATTTTTTAACAATTATAAGACAACAATTAATTTCCAATCAACATATATTTTTGTGAACAAAGGTTTTTTTTTGTGCAAATAGCGCATTTTTGTGTAAACATTTCTCCTATGTGTATATAACTAACACACGATTCTACCATTCATCTTCAGAATCAAATCTAATTTGTATAGAGACCTTCTAAATAACTTTTACAGTAGTAATCTTCCTACTTTGACAGTCCACCATTATGTATCAACTATAAGTATCCAAGATTATTCTGGTAGTATTCCTCTCATCATTGGATTTCCTTTTGTATAGTTTCGACTTGACATCAATTGGCCAGATTGTACAGAACCATCGGTCAATGTCTTATAATTGTTCAAAAATGATGTATTTAATGAAATTGTAACAGAATAAGATGGTATATTTTTAATAAGAACACACTCTCTGGTCCTCAGCATGTGTTTTCTGAAACACATTTATTGAATTTTTCAGCACATAGGGCATCCTCTCTGTTTAGTATCCATTCTGTATTAGGCCCAAAAGGGATAAGTCACAGGCTCACGCTGTTCACATTACTGGCTGACTAGGCCTAATTTCCACAAGGCCGACTGACTGCAGAGACCTGTTCTCATGAAAGTCCACTTCCTCCTCGTTCCTCCAGTGTTGTGAATTTTTAGTATCTTCCAAAGGAATGCGCCCTGCAAGACCGTGAGACAACTCTGGGCTCCACACTGCGTCCATTGATCTCCACTAAAATGCCATTAGGCCTCTAACCCCCCAACCAGCCAGTCCGGAGCTAGTCCCACACCACTGACCCAACCACCACACCTTTGCATTCCCTGATAAGCAAGCCACCCATGTGTCCCAACACAAATCAAGTGTTCATAGAAGATCTAATCATGCGCGCCTGTATTTCATTTAAGCATGGAAACGTATCCCTTGTAACACGAGGTACAGGGAGGGATACATTAAAGATCAAAATCCTGGGTGGAGACCTTGAGTGCGGGAATTCTGGTGTCAATGAAGCCCTGAATGTGTGGGTTAATGTGACTGAATTTTATCCTCTCTTCCCCCGACACCATTTCCTGTGCCACTTCAGGTGCCTGCCACAATGAATCAATAACCAGGCTTAGCATGTTTAGTTTAGACAGAAACAACGTATTAATGTGCGCCCCGACCTTCACCATGAGGATGAGCGCAGCTGACCCACATGGATCCAGACCAACGGGAAAGAATTAACCAATTACCGCCTGGAATCCCCTATAGAGCAGGCTTTGTGTAGTGTTCCTCTAATCAGTGTACTGTATATTGTGATGATTTTGGGGTTTTTAAGCCCTGTTTTGCAACTGTAAGTGTCAGAGAGCTCTCGAACATCAGAGACTTTTGCCAACAGTTGCATTCTGTACAATTAAACCTTGTTATCCTTGCAACGCTATCTCCTGGCCTATTTCTCTAGAGTGCACACTTTATTATGGAGTGTGCGTAAAAGGGGACTTTTCTTCATCATTCTCACCCATAACACTGGAGGACGTCACCAAGACAGTTTGCTCCATGAAAGTCTCCTCCAAACAGGTGCTTCTCTGCTCTTTCAGAACCATTAAGGACAACCTGTCCTCTATCACTCTCTCCTTGGCTGAGTTCGGTAACCACTCTTTTGCCACTGGAGCATTCCCTGCATTGGAACAGAAAAAAAGTATCCAAGATTGGAACCCTCTCTTACCCTGCACACCATATATTACCATCAAAAGACAGTTAAGGATTCAGTTCAAGAAGTTCTTTGTACTGCAAGTTACAATCAATAGGTATAACAGAAGACATTCAGACCTTTATTGTAAAAATAGAAGCAATTAATAGTGAAAAGTTTTTCAGCAAAGCTATGCATTTGTCCAATGTAACTGGCTGATGCGTTTTGAGTAAGAATCCTCTTCTTCATGAGCCTAATTGGACTGTGGAGAAATATCACATAAAAAGAAACTATAAGTATGATACATGTCATGTCCCTAAGTCCATATCTGAAGTGCAAATATACAGTACAGTCACAGAGATGTATGATTTCATAATGCCAGACCAGATGGCATTTCCTTATTGTAAGTAATCTGTGTGCCAAACCATTATGCCAAGTATTAATTCCCATTACCATCTAGATACTAGACCAATTGGATGTGAACACAACAATCATCAATTAGCATGGATGTTCGAGTAACCCTAGGGTTATATGGCTCACAAGAAGTGAGATTAGGAACAATGTCAAGGAAGAATTAAAAAGTGGTTTGATGGAAGGACTATGAAATGCCATAGATACATATGGAAGTAATTGTTGAACCATATACATTAAAACATATATCTTAAAAAGGATGCCTCTCTTAGTAGTCGAGATATGTCCCTTGTCAATCGAGGCTGCTTAAATTGTCTTTCATAAAGATTCAAAAATAACGCTGTGTTGCGTCACCACCTAGAGGAGGAGAAAGTTTCACCTAGTCATATTGTTCCAAGTACTTCCTCCGTTATTACCTCTACATCACTCTAAAACGAATGGAAACACATCTGATATTCGTACCACAATTATATTGGAAATATATCATCAACTCTCTGCCCACGCGGTATCACCATCAACCTGTGGTGCCAGTAACTGCCTTCTACGACCATGAGTTGAACAATGGACATTATGCCATTTCATGGATTAATGTAATCAAAGTTTGCAGTCTGGGTAACTGTGCAAAATAATGAGTATCTATCAGTCTCCCACATCAATTGACAGAGGTACACAAAGGGTTACAAATAAATAGACCATTTTATCAAGAAGTCGCTCAAAATGTCACTCACCCACATGGATGAAGTCTTATAACTCAGCAAAAGTTGTTTAGACACATTCCAACCATAATCAGCAAGGGATTCGCTCTGTACTCGTGTTGTGTCATGGTGGAAAGCTGAAGTAAGTATGTGGTGAGAATGATTGTATTGTTAAATCAAGGGAGCCCCCCTCTGTCAGGATAGTTCATGGATATGTAATGTAGCAGGATACCTTGTTCGTGTATGGACCACTGTCTCCCACCTAAGCACCTGAAGTGTGTGCCTCAGTTACCACGATGATGGTTGTCGATGCTAGATTCCACCGAGCGCCACCTTGGGTAAGTTTAAAGGGTTTCATGATTCAAACTAAAGAAAAAGGACAATCTCCAGTTCGTGGAGTCCAGCATCCATCTTGGAGTAGCTTCAGTCAATGAAAGTGATCTAGTCACTTAATGAAGAATATCCATGAACGTTAATAGAGTGTATTAATAAAGTGACCTATGAGGAGTCCAAATCATTCAAATATCAATCGTATCCATGTGCCATGATTGTGTTGTATTAACAACCAACTTGATGCTGTACGTGATCATTTGATTTATGATGTACATATTTTTTGATGAAGTTACACGGCACAACCAAAACCCTGTTACAAATCGGTGATTATTTGTTTCAATATCGCGGTGCATGAAATATTTGATTTATAGAGTGTTACACACCAAGCACGAGTATAGACCTCTACATATTCAAATGGGTACCATTAATTTGATGTCAATCATAATTACATTATAGTATGCTTATGGATACAAAGGTGAACTTCCATGAACTAACCAAAACCGTGTTACATATTGGTAATTGTTTGTTTCAATATCATGGTATAACACATACTTGATTTATAGAGCGTTACACACTAAGCACGAGTATATACCTCTGCATACTACAATGGGTACCATCCATTTGATGTCAATCATAATTACATTACGTTATGCTTGTGGTTACAACGGTGTTACGTTAGTGGTGTGAATATACACATTGGCTATACTGAATATGATTCACTGCTGTTGTATAGTGGGTGGTCAAAATAGTTATAGCTTATAGGATGGGGGGTCAATCATAATTACATTCCAGAGTGTACATGGTTACAAGGGTGTTGCGTTAGTGGCATTAATATATACATTTACTGCATTAGGTAGGATTAACTATTTTTTTTAATAAGTAGTTATAATATGTATAGCTTATAGGTCTCGGTGTAACTGGGGGTAACATCACCAAGGGTATACCCTGTTAATAAAGTAAAACACTGAACAGTTTAGTCGCCCCTCCAAGGGGGACAGTTGATATATCAAACAGCTCAATCAGTTCCAAAATATGTAGCCAACCTTTACATACAGCAGTTAACCCCTGTTAAGGTATATATCATATATTATATCAACTTTCCCCCTTGGAGGGGTGACTAAATTGTTCAGTGTTTCAAACCTGGGTGTAATCGTTGACTCCTCTCTTTCCTTCTCAGCTCAAATCGCAGACCTTGCCAAGAAGCTTTTTCAGCTTAACCTCCTCAGCGGAATTCTTCCTGTCCTCACAAACTCAATGTCTCCAGAGCTCTGGTTCTCTCCAGGTGGGACTACTGCAACATCCTCTTCCCTAATCTGCCTCTTCCCTCCATCCGTACTCTTCAACTAATCCAGAATGGGACTGCAAGTCTTATCCTTGGCCTCAGGGCTAGGGACCACATCCCAGCCCTAACATCTCTTCATTGGCTCCCGGTGGTTGCAAGGATCAAATTCAAGTGCCTCTGCATCAACTACAAGTCTTTCTAGGTCATAGGACCTTGCAGCTTCCAACTCAGTCCTCTAGCTCACACTCTCTGCAGATCAGACGGTTCTCCAAGCAGAGAGTGGGGGGCAGATCTCTTTCATCAGCAGAAGCCTCCCCTGGAATGGCCTCCCTACCCCTCTCTGACTTCAGCCGATCTCCTTAAGTAACTGAAGCTTCTCATGACCTTCTTTTTCTCCTCGTCCTTCCCTCTTTGCCTCCCTTGCTAGACTCCACCTACCGATGCACCTGGTTGCCTGCGTCCCTTATGAGTCTTATTAGAGCCAGGCCCTCCTCCGAACAACCTTCCCTCGCCCCGCACTTTATCAGCACTTGCCCTCTGGTACACTTCCCTGACTAGCCTACTGTGTCTTGTCCACCTCTGTCCTCGCACTAGCTGACCCCATCCCCCTGGTTCCTCAGGCACTTGCCCTCCTGGGCTCCCCTTAGCCCTTGCCAAGCCCCTGGGGCCCCCTCCACCCTGCACTTCTCCCTCCTTCCCTCCCCCTATCCCTTCTCTTAGCCCTTACCCCTCCCCTCCCCCTGCACTTCTTAATACTCCACTTGCACAATCTGAATGTCACAAGGCCTAGTAGGACCGTTGTTGTTTTTCTTCTCTGCCACCATCCCCCCCCCCCCCCCCCCTCAACCGCCCTCTTGTTTGGCTTGTGGCGCCTGGAAACACTTTTTGCTGTATAGACACCATACACATGTTCAATAAATAAAAACGAAAAAATTTAGAAGGCAACACCCTCAACAATACATAGTCATTATTTAGGCTGTTGGGGGGGGCATGTTCTCCGCAGTTAAGTTGTAAATGCTGTAACTCGGCTATAATACGCCTTTCACAGTCCACCACATTGCATCATAACAGTGTTGTCAGCTATGGAAAAAATTAACATCTGAACTAAAGTGTGATATAAAAGACATTGATGTATACTCTTCAACCACGTATGTGGCCACACACTCTCAGTAAGCTTTCGGCACCATCTGATTAAAATGTGCTTTTATTGATGCCTGTGTCTTAGCAAATCCCGCACACAGTCCGGAAACACATGAACCTTGTAACTGCGGAGAACATGTCCCCCCCCCCTTAATACTCCACTTGCACAATCTGAATGTCACAAGGCCTAATAGGACCGTTGTTGTTTTTCTTCTCTGCCACCATCCCCCGGAGGATAGCTCATTGGCAACGTGCTCACCTTGGAAGCAAAACCACACGGAGCAACGCACGCGCGTTTTAAATAACCTATCATATCATACACATAAGATAGTTGTACCTACATGTAAATGCTAGTGATGTTGTCTTGCAACCCAAGGGATGTTTGAATTGTGACCTGTATGTTGGTAGCAGATCTAGAATGGAATGTGGCAAAGAAGGATGCCCCAGGGCAGTTCTGTGTGCTTTATAAATGCAAATAAATAAAACAAATGCAAATAAATAAATAAAGGAATATTATGTGGTTTGTCCTTGAAGCCACATACAAAGATGTATTGCTGGCTGTTCATCTTAGTGAAAGATGGTGTTTGTCCTTTTTTACATGTCGTCTGCCTGCTTAGTAGGTTGTTAGCCAGATAATAGATTGCCATGTAATATAATGTAATAAAAAATGTTCACACTGCATACTATATGTGTGCTTTCATGCACCAAAAAGTTAGGAAAAGTTCCTAATGACATTTGTCTTTCAGTTTTCCAGAATGCATACTGAGTCCTCTAAAATCAACGTTCTATTCTGCTGCTGTCGCTTGTGCAAAGACATGTGATCATATCGCCCTGTTTCTCAGAACTCCAGACTGGTTGCCGACTCATGAATGCACTTCAAACCTTGTTGTATTTCTAGTAAAGCAATTCAGACGCAGGAACCGCACTATCTTTCTGAGAAAGGGATCACCCTGGGTGGTCATCAAGAGTCTCAGAGTAAACAATTGATTTCGATGGGCATTCCCTCAGTGAAGAGGTTGCCATTGAAGATCTACTGCGAATCGTCTTTGGTCTTGTGTCACCATTCAAATTGGATATATTGTGCTATGACTTCCCTGTTAGCATTGTTTCTTATTCACTTTTCTAAGCACGTGTAGACGCGTGTGTTTTTCCTAAGGAAACAGTTTGCTTATCCTTTTGGGCTTGAATCTTTGCACTGTTTTCTATCTGTTTTTACATTTTGTTTTCGTTTTGATTACTGTTTTATTCTTCATTTATCATTTTTTGCTGCTTTCTATTGATCGGAACGCCGTGTGTCGATCTGCCTGGCTCACGCTTTAAGAAATGCTTGTAATAAAAATACAAATAAATACACGGTTCATGAATCTCTGACAGATGACATGTTAGAGTCCAAATGTAGCTCATGAGCCTCAGTGGATTATGCCAGTGACACAAGACACTTATATGTATGATTGGATGAATTTCATAATTTGCATTAAACACTAAGAAACATAACACACATTAAATAATGCATACGACTGTCTAAGATGACATTTTGAAGGTCCAAAAGTAGCCACTCAGTATCAGAAGAATGTACCAAAGACGAGGGACACCTTAAAAGTGGGACTTCGTGAAGTTCAAAACGTGCATTAAAAGGTGAGTGACGTAACGTAACACAACATAACTTAAACAGTGCATGCCACTCTGTAAGAATGCTTATTAGAGGATTAAATGTAGCCCCTCAATGTCAGTGGACTATATAGATGTTGCTGGAGAGCCTAATGGTGTGATACAGTGAAGTTCAAAATGTCTATTAAAAATTGAGCAACATACACAAAACAACAGAAAAGCTGCATACACCCCTTTGAAGAGGTCCGCATGTACAATCACTATCACTGACGTATACAGATGAGGAAAGATACCTTAAAAGTGGGAGACAGTGAAGTTCAAATGTTACATTAAATCTGAGTAACATCATACAACATAACATAACATAATCAGTGCATGAAACTGTCAGATGACATTTAAGAGCTTCACTCAAAGCACCTCACTACCAACTGAAGCTGTTTTACACTTCCTTCGCCCCTATTCCTTTTCCCATGTTAGTTCTCTGCATTCACATTTTTTACAGCGCCTATCATTGGCTCTGTTCCTTCTGAAAATGTGCATTGTATTCCCAGATTATATAAAGCTTGCACCTAAAACATGCTATCTCACAAATATGACATCCACATTTCAAGCGCTTGAAAAGCCTCAGGGGCATCGCACACGCATGCTTCCGCTAATGTTAGTGCTTCACCATTGCTGGAAAATGCGTGTTGCTATGAGTTTTCTTATTGACCCTCTAGTTCCAAAGCAATATTGGTCCTGATGCATTGCCTGACGTTACAGAGGCACCACAACGTATCCAATCATATTTCCTCTATCACAGTCTTATTGTATGTTCACAATGTGTTAGCTCTGTGAATCTCAACAGCATTCCTGCTTCTCACCACACCCGCCTTTTGCTCTTTTATCCATTGTTCTTCCTCTGTAGGCTACAGTCTCCCTACCATGGGCAGGAATATAATATGCCATGTTCTAAGACAATTAAGATCACTATGCTGGAGATGGATGCATCATATAAGCTTCATAAAATAACATTGGCAATGCCAACTGTTTGAGCTTTTGTGTAGGAATGGGCAAGGCACTTGCTAGGCACAGGCATATTGGCATTAACTGGCCTTTGATGGTAGCAGGGGCGAGTACCTGGGCATCTAACAGCAGTGCCTGGCAAATGCCTAATACTTATGCACAAGGCAAAACTGTTGGCTTTGTCAATGTTTGTTTTAACAGGACTTCAGTCAACTAAATGCAAAGTACTGATTAGTAAAGCAATGGCTC
Organism: Ambystoma mexicanum; assembly: GCF_040938575.1. Lineage (NCBI taxonomy): Eukaryota > Metazoa > Chordata > Amphibia > Caudata > Ambystomatidae > Ambystoma > Ambystoma mexicanum. The sequence continues at coordinate 530,207,994 of NC_090937.1, forward strand.
AATGCAGACCTGGTAAGACATTTTTATTAGAGCATTAGTGGGTTTACAACTCCAGTCATGAACTCTCAGAAGACTGCTAAGAAAAAAACACTGGCAGGCACTTTGAGTGCACAGTTTGATGGTAAGGCATGGATAAAGCAAGCCCAAAGAGTTTGTGTGAGTGTTTTGGGCGCAAAGGGCAGGAAGTGGATGGGAATGGCCAAGGGATTAGCATGGCCATGGACAGTCAATGGGTGGGCACATAACCAAACAACACCTACAGCCCGTGTGTTCCACCTCATTTTATTACTATGTGTACTTTAATGCAATAGTTTCTGCTTACGGGTGTCACAAGCGACACCTAATAGCCCAACATAATGACATGATCAACAAGGGCCATGAAATGCACAGAACTACAGCTTTCTAAGGTTGGGATATTACGTTTAGCCTAATATGTATAGTAGGTCTAGATAATGTAGAGGCATATTAGACGTTTGCATTTATTTTACTACAAAATGGCGCAAAGTCTTTCAATCGTGTGAGTGGGAGGCAATGTGCTGGCCATTCTTGTAAATCAAATCGCTGCATGGTGTTTTTGCACGTCCCTTACTCATCTATCTTCCTCATGACTGTGTGCACTGGTAAGTGATGAATAGAGATGTCCCATATGGATTTTTGTGAGGGCTGATGAACACGTGTCAATTGTCGTGTGTGTTTTGATGATGCCAATTGTAAGACATGGAAAAAACGAAATGTGTAAATAGACAGAGCCAACAGTAAAACTGTGAAGAAAAAAATAACAATGGTATAAGGAATTGAGAAATAGGTTGTTCCTAAAGTCCTTTTGCTGGCAATCTTCATTGTTGAAAACAGATGAGTTGCGACAGTTTTGCATACGAGATGGTAAACAATCTCACATTTTTGTATCCCCTACTAGTGCTTGTCACAAGAAACATGTAAACCAATTTCCCAGAATGAATGCAACAAAGTGACATGCCACACCCTACCCTTCAATGCTATTTGTAGAAGCAGCGGGCATGTTTGTCATACGACTGCATTGCCAATTCCCTGGCCCCTCTGAAGCCAAAAAAAACCTCTCGAGACAAGAAAAGTAAACCTTGGTTTTCCACTGAGCTTCAAAAACACAAATCAACCACTCTCAAGTTGTTCTACAGTTGGAAATCTAACTCTAGCCCTTCTTCTTTGGCACTCTATAAATCCACCACCAAAGCTTATAAGCTAGTGATAGTGGATTCAAAGAAGAGTAGTCATGACTCCAGAATTCAAAAGGCTAATTCTGACGTCAAGGAACTTTTCAAAATTTTAAAAGAACACAAGCTTATGCCACCACTATTGGCTCTTTCTCTAACAAAGGACGCAAATTGATGTCAGCAGATTCAAGACACAATGCATAACAAACTAATAGGCATTAAAGAAGATATTGCCTCTAAGAAAGAGTTTTCCGTACCATCTCCGGAAGGTAGTGGGCTTAAGCCCTTTGTCAGATGCTTCTCTATTCCATTATTTAACGTCTGCCCTATTTTGGTGGAGGATCTCACAAAGACCGTTGAGCAACTGAAGGCAACCAGTTATCAGGGTGATCCTCGTTCATCCTTGACCATTAAGTCCTGCCCCCTGGCACTTCTGGGGGCGATCTGTGAATTTGTGAATTCTTCCTTGCTATAGGGTTATGTCCCTGACAACCTAAAACAAGCCTGGGTTACCCCTATTTTCAAAAACCCTGGGCTCGACTTGGAAAACTCACTGAATTACAGGCCCATAACAAACATGCCATAAAAATGTTAGACCGTGTCACCTATTCTCAGCTCTCTCAGCACTTGAACCAGTTTCCTATCCTGAACCGTTATCAATCAGGTTTTAGACCTGGTTTTGGGACCAAGACTTCCCTATTGGAACTGAAATCTAGTCTTCTTGGGCGCATGGATAAAGGGGCGATTTCCCTTGTTGTTTCAATTGACCTATTAGCTGGGTTTGATTTGGTCGACTACTCCCTTCTTTTAGACAGAATGGTCGAGGTGGCCAATTTCTCTCCTTCTGCAGCGCTATGGATTCGATCTTATCTAGAAAATAGGAAAAGCAGGGTCTGTCTTGAAGAGGCACCATCTTCTCCTATTCCAGTGCTTTTTGGGGTACCACAGGGTGCAAGCTCATCCCATTATAGAGGACCAGAGCTCGAGAGACATTCAGCTTCTGGGGTAAGGTGAGGATAGGGAGAATATTTCTAAGGAGGTGAAGCTGAACGTGGTCTTTTTGGCAAGTTCCAAGATATGATTGGTGAAGGAGAGAGCAGAGTTGAAGATGACCCCATTATTTTTGGCCTTGCTAGATGGTGTGGGTAGTGGGCCCAAGGAGGGCGGCCAGACGGAAGGAGGGAAACAGGGAGCATGTGTCCCAAGAAGGAGGATCTCAGTCTTACGGGCATTAATACAGAAGTCGTTAGCTGCGCACCATCCCTGAATAGCAGTCAGAAAATCCGTAATGAGAGAGGAGGAAGAGGATGTAGTAGAGGGAAGTTTGAATGAAAGCTGTGTGTCAAACAGCATAACAATGGAAATGCGGAGAGAAGGAGGAGATCAGGTGACCAAGAGGGGTGAGGTAGATATTAAAAAGCTGGAGCAATATGAGAGAGCCCTGGGGAATGCCACAGGTAGAGAGTGAGGTGGTGGAGGAGAAAGGGCCCAGTTGAACCTGGGTAGGATGGTTAGTTAGGAAGGTCAGCCAATCCAGTGCCCAGTTCATTATGCCGACGGTATCACTCAGCCGTTTTATGAGGAGAGAATGGTTGACCATGTGAAAGGCCAATGAGAGGTCGAGGAGAATGAGAACAGCAGAAGAGTTGGAGTAAATATTAGCAAGCAAATATTCAGGAGAGCAGTTTCCATGCCTCTGGATGCCCAAACTCCAAATTAATGGTCATGGAGACAACCAGTAAGTTCAATATGATGGCTCGGTTGAGGGAAGACCAACTTCTCCAAGAGTTTGCCTTGGAAGGGAGTGGTTGAGGTAGGGCGATAGTAACCCAGGCAGGAAGGGACAGCAGATGGCTTTTTTAGGAGGGGTGTGCAAGGGAGTGCTTGAGGGATAGAGGGAAAGAGCCAGTGGCAAAGGAGTGGTTACATAAGTCAGCTAGAGCCAGTGTGAAAAAGGAGATATTGTCCTTAATAGTTCTGGAGGAGCAGTGGAGCCCCTGTTTGGATGAGTTCTTCATGAAGCAGACACATTTAGTGACATCATCCGGTTCTAGGGGCAAGAAGCAGGAGTGTGTGGGGGAAGAGGGGGGAGACCAAGGGAGGCAGGAGACCAGGAGGAGGAGTAAAGATAGTGGTGGAGGAGAGTGAGGACAGAATATCCTGTATTGTAGACATGAATGGAAGGACAATGTAGTGCAGACAGCCTGGGAAGGAAAGGGAGAGGTAGAGACTGCAGTTGGATTGATGAGTTCCTTGTAGATTTTGAAAAAGTTCAGCGATATTGTTAGTGGCTCCAGAGATGCAGACTTGAATGTGGGCCCTCTTCTTGGAGTGAATGGACAAACAATATTGCCTTTGCAGCAGGTGAAAGGCCAGTTTGTCAGCAGATGTATCCGAGGTCTGCCACTTACGTTCAGCCACTCTGCACTTATGTTTCAGAGAAGCTAGATCTTTCAGAGAAGCTAGATCTGAGTCATACCAGCCGTTGCACTTGGAGGGAGACTTCTGGTGGATCCTCATGACAGGGGCAAGGATGTCGATGGTATTAACGATGGAGAGGTGTAGGTTGACATGGACAGAGTCAGTTGGAGAGTCGATAGCAGAGGTAAGAGGGTGATGAAGGTGGCAGCAAGGTCATCAACTGAGACTCGCTTCATTGGTTGAATGAGGGCAAAGGACAATGACAGTTCATGAGGCAGCTCTGCTGGGGGCTCAAGGGGCCCTATGTCGGCGGAGAGCAGAGAGTGGTCAGACAAGGAAAGGGGGGAAATGAGCAGGTTAGAGATAGGGATATATGCAGAGATTAATGCAACAAAAGGGTGTCCGGCTGAGTGAGTCGGAGCGTAAGGAACAATGATAAGGGAGAGGGTGTCACAAAGGTCACAGAAGAGTGAAGTGGCTGATTCAGCGGAATCAAGGTGAATATTGAAATTTATGAGGAGGAGGAGTTTAGACATAGAGATTGAGAGAGAAGAGATGAGGTCAGCCCATTCAAAGATGAAGAGAGAAATCGGCCCGGGGGGCCTATCGATGGTGGCTAGGGTAAGAGAGTGGGTAGGAGATGCAGCAAGCCTACAGATAAGGACTTCAAAAGAGGAATAGGATTGCATAGGTATGATAGAAGCAGGGACCCACTCAGGGAAAATCAGGGCCACTCCACCTCTAGACCGGTTGGACCTGGGTTTGGAGAGGACCTTGTATCCCTCGGGGAGGAGAGTGTCAAGAGCAGTGACAGAGCTGCCATTGAATCATGTCTCGGTAAAGGTGAGGATGTCAAGGTCAAAGTCTTCAAGAAAGAGACAGATGCCAGAGCAGTGTTTAACAGCAGAACAAGCATTCAGAGTAGCTAAGTGGTGCTGGTTACCACCTTTGAAAGCTTTCCCGAGTAGGGATACAGGGAGATGGTACTCCCGTTGGTGGTGGTAAAGAGGTTTGTGTAGGGCAAGAAGGAGGGGTGGGAGGTGAAGGGAGGAAGTTAATGAGAGATGCAGGTGCCAATCAAGAAAGAATAGATTAGGTTGAGAACCCTTGTCATGACCATGGCATTGTGATTGACATTAATGTTGCACCTAGAGGATGAGAATTATGCCAACAGTATTTCCCATCTAGTGGCGGGATGAATGGGTGAAGAGAAAAAAGGGGATATCTTTGAGACTAAATGGGAAGTCCATAGGTCAAAGGAGGGGGCAGAAAAAAGGATATCAGTGTTAGTTTGCCTGGAGGAAGCATTGACATATGATTCTGTGACAGGTGGGGCTGGGTTAGAAACCAGGAGAGCTTTTTAAAACTTTCTTCTTCCAGGGTTCAAGAGTGAGGTATGATAGGTGATAGAGTAACAGATGTAATAGAAAAGGGAGATAGAGTGCACCATAGGAGGAAAGAGACAGCTAGAGGAGCTGCACAGTGCATGACGGACAGTGGCAGGAGTCACCAGTTGGCCTAGCAGGCAATGGACAGGCAGTTAGAGGTAGAGAACAGGTAAATGGCCTAGCAATTGACACAGCAGTTTTTTAAACTAGTAAAATATGAAGCAATGAAGGGGTTGCAGATCACCAACATATGAAATCGGGAGGGAGGGAGAACAATCATAACATGTAACACAGATCACCTAGCTTTCACTATCAGGAATGGGGGTCAAAAAGACAACTCATATCAAACAGATCACCTAGATTTGACTTGCAGGAGTGAGGGTCTGAACAAGATTGAAGGAAGGGCAGCAGATTTAGAAACAACCAGTTTTGAGTAATCAAAATACAAGAGAATGCCAACATTTCTTTAAAAAAAATATATATATATATTGTATCAGCAAGGGTAGAAGATTTAAAGAAAAAGAAGAACATCCTTATTTTAATTGCTTAACAGATGTTTAAAAAACAAACCTTTTATGAACATCCTGGAGTGACAAGTCGGCAAGATGTGAATTTCAAACAGATGGGTGAAAAATATTGTCTAGGCACAAAACAAATAACAGGTAAGCAGATTTAAATAAATACATTCATAAGTAAATAAATAAACATTAAGGTCTCAGAGCCGCCAGATTTTGTTATCAAATTATGTGATAAAAAAGGCCTCAGGTAACGTAGGCAATTTCAAATTTGGTTCAGTGCGTGTGTCCGAAGAGTGATGGCACAACATCACCAGGACCACCACCAGGAACACACAGAATGAGTCTTAAAAGTCACATAGAACTGGCGGAAATGTTACATGTTTTGTGCCGGTAGCTTGAAGTTGCAGTATGAGAGCATCAGGATTAGAGAGGGGTGTGGCTAGGGGAAGGCTTCCAACATGCTGAACTCAGTCGGGCTAAGCTGCAGGCGATGGGATAAGGAACCATAAGCGTTACAGCAGCAAAGTGGGGGGAAATGCAAGGAGTCTCAGTGAATGCCAGGGATAGAAGGAGAGGGAGCGCTTTGCAGAAGAAATGTCTCTTTAGTAGTAGGGGCCCAGTGGTGAGGATGGCGGTGGTGGACAAGGGAAGAAAGAACCATTTGCTTTGTGAAACCTCCGTATGAAAGTTTTAACTCACATATGCTGTTATATATGACACGTGCAGCCTCAAATTCCCCAATAAAGCAATCATATGCTGAATAAACCACCACTTGTAAGTAATGTACCTGCCGAATCTGCCTTCATATGCCGAGTGCAGCTTTAATTACCCAACATGCAATCATTTTCGGACTTAGTTCATATCTAATGTACACCCGTGCATGTGCTGCCCTCAAATGGCAACCGGAGTCTCACACCTCCTGCCCTTCATTCTTTGAACTTTCTTATTTACGCTTACCAGCCCTGTATGTTAGTCACCTCTTGGTCTTGGTCTTCTACCCCTCCCACACCTCTTCAGGCTCAGACTCTGTTACCATTACCTCTTCAAAATCAGAGCATGTCCCCACCCCCTACATATTCGAATAGCTCTTAAATCGTGCTTGCAATGTTTTATCCTCCTTAGCCTTTCCCTCTAAGGCATAAAGGGCTTTCACCTGTAGGCCTCTTGCCATTTTTATTCATTTACTCATGTGTATCTCTTCCTTATTGTGTATTGTAAATGAGTTGAGGTAAAAACACTACATGAATTAAACATATACATTGATAACATAGTTGGATAATGGGCATCAGGGGTAACTGTTTCCAGAAGTATGTTGGCTTTTGAAGACTGGATAGGCTCATAAAGAAATCATGTTTGTAGGTGCACTCCTCCCCACCCCTATGTTGAGGCAGGTTTAATAACGTGGCGTCAAAATGGGATGCTGCTCATCGAGCAGAGACGTTTTTATGGGAGGGCAAAAGGGGCACTTGCCCCAGGGCCCCACCTTGTGGGGGACGGGGGGGCACAAGGCTGCCTGATCTAAAGAAGTAAGATTCCGTTGTTCACCAGACTTAAAACAGCACACGTCAGGATATTTTATGGAATGCTGCTGAGGCTCTAAACCTATTAACTCTCTGTTTTGACAAGTACATTCAGCCTTGATCAATTCATTGTGTAATGCTTTCTGTGTTTACTGTAGAATACATCGTTTGTGTGTTACCTCCAGCACAATTCTGTAGCATTTGTTCCTTCCTGTGGGAATTATGTTGATCATGTACAATAGCCAAAGTTAAAATGCATATCGATAACTTGAGTGCCACAATGGTTCAGAAGTTAGCTCAGTGTGTTAAGCACTCATTGCAGAGATATGTGTCCATGTGCAAGATTAGAATAGCACATTCCAAAAGGTTGGCTGAGTCTTTCCTATGTCTGAAGTTTATAAACCTGCCTGCATAATGCACTTAGTTTTGCAGCACAGCAGGTGCTATTATCAGCAATGTACCTGCACCAGATAGGGGTTGCCATAAAAACTAACTTGTCATCTGTATGGTGAAGGTCTAGAAATGGGTTTGTTAAAATGGGGCGTTGTAAAACCTAGGCATTCACCACCAACAATGAGCATAAACTGTTAGTCCAAGAGGTGAAGAAGTATTTAAATTGAAGGGATTTGGGTTGTTTGACCGAAGTGTAAAGATTAGCAGCTTAGTCAATTTCGCCTCAAATCTGTTTTCGCTTCAACCAAACAAATCAAATCATGCCATATTTCAATCCCGCACCCATTCCCCTAGTTACCTTTTTCCCTGGACAGCCTCTGCCACTTCTACTACATCCCTGCGGCATCAGATCTGTCCCTCTAACGTGGGTCGGATCTGACAAGGTCGCTTTTTCTTTTTTTTTTTTCTTTAAGTAGTCGGGTGCGGGAGACACCCCTCCAACCCCTGCTGACATTATATTGAACAAGGGTACGGGGGATTCATCTGCAGCCCCTTCACCGCTTGTTCACTATAATGCCATTCGAATGGGAGATTTGATCATAATGATCGTATTCGATCAAATCTCCCATTCAAATTATTATTTTTGGTCGGATTGGGTATTACCAATTTAAGACTGTGGAACCAAAACATTGATGCTTCTATCCTGGCTTTGCCAGCAGACGATACAGAGATCCTGGTCAAATCATCTAATATCTCTTACATTACTGTGCTGTCTTCTGTGAGGTTTGCCTTCTCACATGTTGGTAGTGTCATTCAGCCCATCACTTGATCTTTCTTCTTATGTAGGACATTTGCGTGGAAAGGGTTGTAGACAGATGAGAGCGGACAAGATGTTGCAATCCTCGGGCAAGCATAGTTTAAGATTTGACACACAAAAAAATGTTTACTTTTTTGTAAAAGCCAAAGGTTTTTCTGCATGTTTATAAATGACAATTTCACAAGCCAGTGTTCTGGAAGTATTTAAAGCTTTCAAATGCAAAACAAAAACCCACATTAAATGTGTTAAATCCATTTGATTGTTAGGCTGGTACTGATATACTTCTGTTGATGATGGAGAGAAGGAAGCTAGAATCATACTCATTTTGCATAACACCCTTCTATAATATTTTGTTTTTCAAAGTTGTCATGTTTGGTAATGTGATTTGTGTACTTTCCAAGTCAGTTTTATAAAATGAGAATATTTTAGTTCTTGGTGAAAACTGGAAAAGAAAGTGTTCAAATACAGAAATTGTAAAGTTGTCCCACATCCCAGCTTCACCCCTCAACCAATGTGTGATCCTGGGCATTTCATTTAATCTTGTATTGCCTAACCTCTCACAATTGCCAGTCTCTAATCCTTTGAAAATTGTCAGCCCTTCAGAGTGACTTCCTTCTCAGGTTATGATCTTCAAAAAAGCCCCACTCATGCTTTCACTGGCTATAGTGTTGCTGCCACTATAATAATGAGAATGTATATACTGCACATCACAGGCACTAGTTACTTTAATCTCTAATGGCAACACTATTTGAAAACCATGTTCGACTTCTAATCTCAGTCTGTCTTGATACAGACACCTTCCTGATAGCCTATAATCTGCATCCACTATCTATGCTATGGTATGTGTAGCTTACTCCTTCCGTCCAATTGCTCTCCTCCATCCATGCTGCCCCCTTTTGCATTCTGTGAGGCAGCTAATGTGAGTTCTCTGTCTATTCTGGGTTACATGTACCTTTTTACATACAGTTCTGCATTAATACTACAGGCTGGATATCTTCCAGGATGCTATTGATCAAAGGTATCCTGTACCTGTACTAGAAGAAAAATAACCTTGTCATAGACTGTTAATGTTTGGCTTCAAAGACTACTTGTTTATCATTCTGATTAGAGCAAGTATGTAGGGTAAGGGGACATAAAGTGAGTAAACATGCTTAGAATGCTGCAAAGCAGCATATCAATCTATAGGTTGTGATAACGGCAGGGAGGAGGAGGGGTGTATGACCAGATATTATTGATCACTTTATTCCTTTGGTTTGGTGGAGGGGGCCCCCAAGGATGTCTGTGCCCATGGCCCCAAAAGTACTTAAGATGGCCCTGTCCCTCAGATCTAGGAAAATACATCCTTAGCTCTCACTATCTTTAGGTTCTTAAGAATATACCCCCTCCCCCCCAGGAGGTGTATTATTCTTGTGTTACTGAGATGACTCGCTTTATTGGATTACATCTTGAAAACATTGGTCAAAGTGTACAAAAAGAAGTAGTGGAACTATGTTCCCGTTTGCCTATCCCCACTCCTGACAAAACCCATCACCACACCCCCTCTGACATGCAATACAAACCCCTAAACAAATGTGCCTGCTGTTTATGAGAACGTTCAGTGCAGTGCACTGACGTACAAGATTCAACTTCTTCCTACATCTTTATTTGAAAACAAAACCATTCTGGAAAGGTTTTGTTTTAAAATAAAAGTATAGGAACCGCTCCCGCCCACTTTGACCACTGCAAAATAGAAGGTCTCTGTATTTTGTATTGCCTAGATATATTACTTTACACCTCCATCTAGTTTATCATTGGAAATTGCCGACACCACTATATCCCCTCTCATCTGTGAGCACTGTATTTGCCCCTTATTCAGATTAGAGTTCTGTTCAAAATATTGCCTGCGCAGACTCTGTGTTCAGTGGAAAATGTCAGATTTTCGGACAATATGCATTTACTGTGACCCAAACACCAACAGATCTATCAAATTGTGCATTACCCATACAAGAGAAGAGATGACAGAGCCTTCTCTCTTGAACACCTTACCTCTATTTTTGCACTTCTTGGATCCTGGCTTTTCAATATAAGTATTGTCAGCTTTCACATTGGCAAGTTAGTGGTTCCTTCTGTGCCAAGAGACTAGCGTTTAAGTGGTGTCTCCAAGTAACTCTTGAATTCTATCACATACATAAAGTAACATACTCAGCTCCCCACCCCCAATTCATTTCCTCTCGGATGTACTTCAATCAGATCACAAGTTTCAAATAGAGCAAGTTGTGGAGGCTGGTATGTCCTTTCTTCTCCGAGCCCTACATATCATCCCAAAATTCCAAATTTTGTGATGACACATAGGGCTCAGAGAAGAAAGTATTTTTCACTAAGCCTTTTCCGAGCTGAGTATACATTGTTTGCAGTCCACCAACTAAAACCTAACATGTCTATATTGTCACAATTGGCTTAAAGAATACTCCAACACTCAGAGATGGTTCAAATGTGGTTATCGAGTTCTTTGGCAGGATGATAGCGCTGTCCCTTACTCTGTCATCTAGTTGCAACATTTTCCAACCTTTCCCTGTCATCCTTATTCCCCAAGTTAGTATATAGAGATTATAAGTCTCTAGTGTCTAATATCTAAATAGCTGTCAATGAGGACCTAAAAGCAATCACCTGCTGTATCTAAGCAGAACATTCTAAACTGGTCCTACACTAATGACATTGTTAGTAACTAAATAGATTATAGGGTTGTCCCTGCCAGACACACTGTCTGATTCAATCTCTGTCATTCATGCCCTGGTATTCTTTTCCCTATCTCTGACTGCTATTCTCCTCTCACCATGTGCCCGTGTCCAGCTCTACCCACCTGTTGTCATTATTTCCCTATGTCTTCCTCATTTGTCCCTCCAATGTCTCCCTCTCCTTCTACTACCTGCCTCCACCCTTCGGTGTTACTTCTTGCTTCTTCACTCTACTGCTCATTCCTATACACTATTACTCCCTCCTCTACACACCTACTCTCTCCTCCAAACTACACCCCACCCACCTTCTTCTCAGTCACCCTACTTTCACTCTGAAACTCACTTTTCACTTACTTCCTACACTCCCTCTAATGCTCTCTCCTACTCACGTTGTACAGCCGCTCACCAAACCATACCACTTGATCTCACTAACAAACACCTCCGATTTAACCAAGTTTGTCTCCCTCCATGCTTCAATCTGCCATCCTTCCTCCTACTGATCCTTAGTCTTCCATCTCTTCCTCATTTGAGCTCACCCAAGCAACCACACCTTTCTTTTTATTGATGCCACTTTTATCCTCACCCTCCTTCTCCTATTGAGAAGGAGGGTGAGGATAAGAGTGGCTACTTCCGCAATGTCCAACCAATCCGACCAGTTGTCTTGAGTGGCATTGGCGTAACATCGCAGGTAATGTTCAAGGGTTTCATTGGTATGCTCTGTTTGCCCATTGGTTTGGGGATGGTATCCAGAACTCAGAGCACGCTGAATGTCCAAATGACGACACAGTTGATCCCAAAAAGAAGAAATAAACTGAGAACCACGGTCAGACAGGATCTTCTCAAGAAGGCCATGAAGACGATACACCTCATGCAAGAAACGCCGCACCATCTGCGTGGCTATAGGAAGCATCGGGAAAGGAATGAAATGAGCCAGCTTGGAGAAGCAATCCACCACCACCATGATATAAGTATACCCTCCCGAGAGCGGTAATTCAACGATGAAGTCTGTGGCGATGGTATGCCAAGGGTACGGCAGCGTGGGCATAGGTTGCAGTAGACCAAGGGGTTTCTTGCGTGGAATCTTCACTTGGGCACAGACGGGGCAGTAATCCACATATTGCTTAACCTGTTTGGCCCATCCTGGCCACCAGAATTGTTGAGCAACCAATTCCTGGGTAGCCTTGACCCCTCGACGACCACAGACAACAGAATCATGGCAATTCTGAAGGACAGTCCTCTGAAGATCTGATGTGGGGACATACAGGGGATCCTTGAAGAAAAGCAATCCATTTTGTTCACTGGTGTCATATTGTTGCCGTACCCGAAATGTGGATGAATCCGTCGGGGTGGCATCTAAGAGTTGCTGAAGATGGGGAGTCAACATTGACAGGAAATGCTTTGAAGCAATTAAGGGTTCCTTGATCTTGGCTTTGTCAATGTCATTCTCCAAGGAACGGGACAGGGCATCAGCCCTTACGTTCTGAGAGCAGGGTATGTAAGTCACCATGAAATCGAACTGAGAAAAGAAAAAAGCCCATTGTGCATGCCATGAGGTTCTACATTGCAAGGAACGCAAGAATTGGAGGTTGCGATGGTCGGTGCACACTTCCATCGGATATCTTCCACCCAGCAAATGATGCCGCCACTCCTCAAAGGCTGCTTTTATATCCAAGAGTTCTTTCTCGATTACTGCATAGTTTCTTTCACTGGATGATAGTTTCCGTGAAAAATATGCCACAGGATCTTCCGTCTCTGTAAACGGATCGCGTTGCATTAAGACTGCACCAATAGCATAATCAGGATGTTTCAGAATGGGTGCAGACATAAAGGCGTTCTTCAATTCCTGAAAGGCCACTTCGGCCTGAGAATCCCAGTAAAAAGGTATTTTGTCACTGGTCAGACGAGTCAACATGGCAGACAGGTGAGAACAATGATGGCTGAAGCGTCGATAGAAATTAGCGATGCCAAAGAACCGCTGCAGTGCTTTTAGATTGTGGGGATGTTTCCATTCCTGTATGGCTTGCAGCTTAGTAGGGTCCAGCCGTACACCTGTGCTGCTGATTACATAACCCAAGAATTCCACACTTTCTTGATGAAACTGGCATTTCTCGGCCTTGGCGTACAAATGGTTGGCAGATAACCTACGAAGGACCTCCTGAACATATCTGACATGAGCTATGCGGGTAGACGAAAAACCAGAATGTCGTCCAGATATACCCACACTGATACTCCAACCAGATCCGAAAAGACAACATCCATAAACCGTTGGAAGATGGCTGGGGCATTGCAAACGCCAAATGGCATTACCCTATACTCGTAATGCCCAAAGGGGGTCTTAAAGGCCGTCTTCCACTCATCACCATCTTTAAACCGCATCAGGTGGTAGGCTCCTCGTAGATCCAATTTGGTGAAGATCTGAGCAGTCTTTAAAGATTCAATGATGTCCCGGATGAGTGGCAGGGCGTATCTATCTTTGCACGTGATTTCATTCAGCTGGTGATAATCAATACAACGGTGCATCATACCCTCTTTCTTCTTGACAAGGAAAAGTGGAAATCCCGCTGGAGACTTTGATGGTACGATGTAACCCTTCTTAAGGCATTCCTCGATGTATTCTTGTAGGACACTTCTTTCGGATTGCGTCAAAGAACAGATCTTACCATGAGGGATGACTGCATCAGGTAGAATATCAATGGAGCAGTCAAACTGTCTGTGAGGTAGTAATGGAATGTCTTCTGGCTTGGAAAACACCTTAAGAAAACCCCACATATTCCTGTGGTATGGACTGGGTAACACATAGGCGTACGGAGGTTTTTCCCGGAGTGGATGGCCCTGTGCCAAATTCCGCAGGAAAAGTATCATGAAGGTTACACTCTTGCGAGCATCGTGCAGAAGAAAAGACTAGGGTTCGGGAGGTCCAGTTAACCTGCGGGATGTGATAAAGCAGCCACGGCAAACCGAGTACAACTGGGAAGGAGGGAGACTTGATTACTTCCAGGGAAATCCGTTCCAGATGTCCCTCCACTGATAGCCACAACTGACCAGAATGTTGGCACACAGGACCTGAAGACAAAGGTGTGCCATTGATAACCTCTACTACTGCTGAGTGTTCCTTGTAATGCATGTGTATTCCGTTGGTAACTACAAACGTGACATTGATGTAATTGCCCGATACACCACAATCTAAAAGAGCCACTGTCTTAATGCGTTTCCCTTGCCATGCAATACCAACTTCCAAAACCAACAAGGGCACCGATTGCATGCGTGGAAGTTCTGATTCAGGAAAACGGCCCACTGCTGCCTTCTCACCACACAGCGGGCCCTTTAGTTTTCTGACTTCTTAATGGGACTCAGTGGACAGGTTCCGAGATAATGTCCACTTCTTCCACAGTACAGAAATAGATTTAGCTGGAGTCTTCTCTTCTTCTCGGCCTCCGATAGTGGTCCTCAAATAGCTCCCAGTTGCATAGGCTCCGGGCCCACGTCAGTTAAGGTGGCTGACCCAGAAGGATGTACTGATAGTCCCGGATGATATCTTTCCGTTCGACGACGTTCGCTTCTCCTTTCTGCCAGTCTGTGGGCAATACGGAGGACCTGATCCAACAATGCGGGTAGAGTTTCCGGCTCTGGAATATGCAGCAATTCATCCTTGTATTCATCTCATGGAGCAATGTCTTCTGTGTGATTTCGGGCCACTGTGAGTCTGTTGCAAGCTGTCGAAACCGACTAATGTAGTTGATGATGTCTCCGGATCCCTGTTTGATATCCATCAACTGGTTCTGGGCTACTGCTGCCAAATTTTGCGGTTTGAAGACATCCAAAAAAGCTTTCTCAAAAGCAGCAAAATCAATCAACAAGGGACTGTTAGAGGAAACCAGAGGAGCGGCCCAAGCTAGAGCAGTGCGGGTTAAATTACCAAGGATGTACCAAATCTTGGCTTTGTCTTGATTGAAATGGCTTGATCGGACCTGGAAATGGATTCTACAATGGGTACAAAACTCCGCCACTCGACGTGGATCAACATCAAACTTCATAGGAGTGGTGTGGGCCATAGATCTCAGGCTGTGGAGCAACATTTAACCCCCGACCCATGGTTTGCCGAAGGGTGTCGTTTTCCTGCTGAAGGGTGGTCTTCCCAGATGCATGGCCCGAAGTTCTTCCCGAAGGTCTTGCATTTAATCCATGTCAGTGCTGGAAGACCGGCATCTCAATCTGTTATACAAGGCGTCACAAGATCGCTGGTTACCTTTTCTTCCTGGGGAGCGAGACAGTGAGGCTGCCAGTCTGTCAGTGAATCTTCGTACGATGAAAAGGGCGACGCAGGGTACTCATCCAACACCCTCCTGACACTAAACAACAGGATTGAGCTGAACCAGCTCCCAACGCCACGGGTAGCACTTCTCTGATTATCGTGATGTCAGGACAGTATAAACACTGACAGAGAAGGCTTGGTGTAATTTGCTGCAGAACTGGCTGATGGATGGTCTGATCTTCAGAATATTCTTGGATGTAGGCACAAGCACAGATACCAGCAGGGCACAAGACCAGTAGATGACTGAAGGAATTTGGTAATGTGAAAACTGACCCTCCAAGAAATGAAGGACAACAGGGAGGGGTGAATTCCAGAACCTATCCACCCCAGGACCGGACCCCAAGAACCAAATAAGGGGACAGAGCCAGGGAAGCATAGACTAGACCCAACCAAGGGACCCTAAGAACCAGGGACTAGGCAGGGGAACAGAGAAGGCAGGGACCCCAAGGGAACAAGGCAGGAGCAAGCTGGACACGCAGAGCGTAGCAAAACAGGAACTAGGGACTCAGGCAAGGCAGGCCCCCAGGAGCGCAAACACGGCCAAACAACCACAGTGAGACGCAATGTTTCCCTGTCTGCGGAGGCTATTCATAGCCTGGGGTCAGAACAAGGCTTGGAGCGCAAACCTCTGTCTCTGCGCATGCGCGGAACGTCGAACGCTGATGTTCGTGTTTGCACAGGACATTCACAATGGCAGTGACCAGGGAGCTGGAAGGGCGGACCATGGGAAGCTGACGAAGACGCCAGCGTGGATACAGTCTCCAGGAGGGAGACTGCCGGAGCCGAGGACCCCGACCCCTAGAAAAGGTAAGTGATGCAGGCGACATGACACCGTGTCGTGGGAGCATGTGACATAATAGCATGCATCATAAGTGTGTACATGTCACAAGAGTGTGTGTTGTTTGTGTGTGTGTTGTCGAGTTTGTGCTATAAGAGCATATCTTGTAAGGGTTTGTGATGTAAATGGGTGTGTCTTACGTGTGTGTGTTGTATACGGATGTGTCATAAGGTCCATAAATATGTGTTTATTCTGTGTATGTGACATAAGAGTGTGTGTTCTAAGAGTGTGTGTCATATGAATGTGTATTGTATTAACATTTTGCATAAGTGTGGGTGTTCTAATAACATGTTGTTTAAATGTGTATGTGTATCATAATTTTGGTGGCACAAGTGTGCATGTTGTAAGATTTGCACCTGGGGGAGGAATGATGAGCCAATAAGGTGGCTGGAAAAACAGGCGAGAATACACATTCTCCACTCGCTGTTTCCAGCCACCTGAGGCGCTACCCACGTTCCCACACTGCCAAATCAAACCAAATCCCTTCCCTACCCCCTCACTCCATCCCTCCCCACTTTCTTGCTGGTCCGGAGCTTTGTGCTCCGGTCCCGGTGCTCCTACTGTTCCTGGCCACCACCATAGAAATAGAAAAGGGCCTTAGTCCCTTTTCCCTATGGCGCTGTCTATCTTGTGTTTTTTTTGTTTTTTTCTCAAGAGATTGGTGTTGCTTGTAGAGCCAATCTCTTGAGAAATAAAAAGAAACCATTTACATCCTGGTTAAAACACGGGGTGTGAATGGCTTTCACCTCTACTGTGGGGGGCGGACATGACCTTTAATAGTCACAGCCCTCACCAAGGCACTCATTTCACTCAGTCCTACCTAAGCTCGGGCTAGTGGGCCATTAAAGGCCATGTCTGACCCCTAAATCAATGGTGAAAGCCATGTTATATGTTGTAACATGTATGAGTGTTTGCCCTGTAAGTGCCTGGCATGTGTGTGCATGGTGTATATGTAGAAAATGAGTGTTTGGTATACAGTAATGAAATCCCTCTTATATTTATGGAAGCTGACTTTGAAGTAATGTTTGAATTTGACGTGATTTTTTATGCCTATAAAAAGTAAATCCTGACTTTCATATGAGTTTTCAGACACATATTACTGTACATGTATGAACAGTTCATCTTAAACATGTAAATTTACAGTTCATATATTAGATAATCCTTTATTCTGCGCATGTATTATACACCTTGTATGAATTTAAAAGTTCACATTAAAATGAGTTCTAACTTTGATGTGAGTTTTCAACACATACAAGAGGCACATGTGAGTTTTACAGTTAATACATATGCACAATTTATATCTTCAGACAAATGACATCAAAGTCAGCCCTTACTTTGAAGTTAGTTTACTGACATATATTACTTTACATGTAAGACGTATAGCTCTCCCACACGTACTTGTAGTTTGTATATGAAATTGGCATTCATCCCCCTTTTGTATCATATTTCTCACATGAGAATAAAAGCTCATGTTAAAGTGTTTTCTAACGTTGATGTGAGTTTTCCGTTTTAAAGATTTTATTGTATGAGATAGACATACATGGCAATTAACAATCATTACAGATACATAAGACATATGATAAGCATGTGAGAGAGGTATAACATAATCTATTTCTGAACATATGTTTGGCGTAAATAGGAGTCAAGTATATTTGAATAACTGAATAACGAAATTTGAACATTTTTTAAATACAGGGAAGGTGGAAGACAATACAAATGACGAAACAACGAGTAACTAACAAGAAAAGGACAGGACATAAAATCCATGAAAGGAGAGGAGGTGGAGGGCAGTAGGATGCATAATAAGTCATATAATGCATATTTTGATATTAATGTTAATATTAATGAGAGTCAATGTTGGATAAGTAATCAAGGAATGGTTGCCATTTCAGTTGGTGTTTACATAACAAATCAGGAGAAGATGCAATGCAACTTTCTAGTCTATGAATATTGCAAATACTATTCTACCATATATTATAATGGATATTTAAGCATATTGGCGCAAGAATATTGTGTGATAATTTTATTATATTGAAATCTTACTTTTAGAATATCATCAAGAATGGAAGGAGAATTATTATTAGCAAATTGGATTTCCAAATGCTTCAGCCATTTAAGAATGGATTCTGACTCCTATTGTGTTTTCTTCTCTTAATAGCAACAAATGAAATTATATGGCCTCTAAGGACAGCTTTGTAGCAGTCCCAGTTATTTGTAATAGATGTATCTTGATTTTTGTTATCAGGAAAGTATTTATTATGATGTTGGGCTATAAAAGGCGAGAAGGAGTCATCACTCAGTAAATTAGCATTGAATCTACATCTGTTTGAACTTCTATAGGTAACTGGGGATGTAGGTTTGATATATATATATATTGGGGCATGATCGGAGATTGTAATGGATTCTATATGAGTTGAGAGGAGAAGGCTAACCATAGAATTGGGTAAAAAATATAATCAAGTCGTGAGAAGGAGCTGTGGGGTGTAGAGTAGAAGGTGAAGTCAGAGTCAGTAGGATGAGTTAAACGCCAAGTATCAGCAAGACCTAGATCAGCTATAAAATTAATGACATATTTGTGAGACGAGTTATTAATAAATCATACACTAGATTTCCTATCTAGAAAAGGATCTATGATTTGGTTGCAGTCTCCATAGACAATCAAATTATGGGGGTCACATTGGAGCATGTGGTTCTTAAGTAGCTGCCAACAGTTAGGGTCTGGGGATGTTGGGCCATACATGTTTAGTATAGAGTATTCTATGGAATCAATCAATAATTTGAATACAACCCATCTTCCCAGGTTATTTGATTCGCTAGATATAACTTTACATTTAAGAGCCTTATTAATTAGTGTAATAACTACATTTGTCTTCCCATTGGCAGCACTGGAGGAGATTTGACCAACCCAATGCCTTTTACGTTTTGCTGCTTCTTCATTAGAAAGGTGTGATTCTTGAATACAGGTAACAGATGGTTTGAATCTATTGAGGTGAGATAGTAGCAAGGATGTATTGTTTTCCTTCTTGTTGCTGTGTTATTTGAAACATCTTGGGTAATGAGGTTTTTTTGCCATTCCATGTTTGGTGTTTTTTTTTATTTTGGCTTTCTATCAGATCATACGTACATGGGTATAGTCTAGTAGGATAAGTAACATAGTTCTTGACAAGTTATTGGTGGCAGTGCTAGAGGATTGCGCCAGTATGTAGGGGCCAATACGATGTGCCCTTTGAATGTTTAACTTAATTGAGTGTGGAAGCTCCAGAAGCTTAGTCAGAAGATTGTTTATGAACAAGATAGGGATATCACCTTCAACTCCTTCTAGTAACCCAATAATTGGCAAATAATTCTTCTGTTGCGATTTTCTAGTTTTTCAGCATGCTTTTGTAGTGATTTAACTGTGTTCTCAAGTATTGAAACTCTTTCTGTCACATACTAATCCTTTGTTCAACCTCAGACATTCTTGTTTCAGAATTAGACAATGTTTCATCCATTTGTTGCAGTTTCACATATGTTGCTTCCATGAAGGATTTTAGCGATTTTACTTCCGTAAGTATGGCTTGCATGGTATCATTATATGTGTCTTCATTAAGTTCCAAAAAAAAAAAAAAAAAAGGCGTTTGTACCTTTAAATGACTAATACAAACATTTTGTGATGTTTCTGAATGGTGCCAGGTCCGTGTTGTCTTCAAAACAGCAACCCGCCTGCTTAGTGAGTGCTTCATCCGACACGTCCCCGAACAGCTCACATGAACGTCGGTACGCGAGTCACGGGACTCGCTCTTCCATCACAGAATCGCTCTTGCTCCAGAGCAACGCAGGATATTATATATTATTATTATATACCCCATGGACCACCAGCGATACTTACCAGGTATGCAGAAACCTTTCCTGACCAGACGTTAGTCACCAATTATGAAAATAAAAGAAAAACAAATTTACGGAGTGGGAGCAGCGCACTAAGCTGCCATTCCCTATGGCACCTGGCCATGCCCCCTGATGTGAGTTTTCAATGTGTCTAAGAGACATACAGGATTTTTACATTTCCTACATGTATGCAATTTACATCTTCTTTACATCCAAGTCAGTCCAACTGTGATATGAGTTTTCATGTGTATATTAGCGGGTTGGCACGAAATTGAAATCTTCTATATGCACGTGTACATTTCATATAAAAGATGTACATTCATTCTGTGCATGACTCATATATTCATACATATAAAAACATGAATATTTTGAAAGTGGCCAGCTCGATTTTCAAAATGTTTTTTCAGCGCACAAATCCTTCATAATATCTGCGTACATGACTTAAATCACGGAAACCCAAGTGGCCAATTTTTAGATATTTGGGCCAATTTGTTTTCCGTATTAGAAACTGCATGTAAAAAAAAATAATGAAACAAACCTTTGGAATGCAATCAAAACAACATTCCTTTTGTGTTGTTTTAAGAAATATATATTATGAAGCCTTGCATAAAATAATTTTGTTTTTCATGCAGTAGTATCTGCCTTGAAATATTACTGTGGAATTTTAGGGTTCAATCCCATTATAGAGTGGGCGCTGATCAAGTCAAGCACCCTTTAAATGTTTGGAATTAAGCCTCAACTTTGCTGCTACTGATGAAGCTCCTTGACACTTGAAAACTGTTTTACAGTTCTTTGTCTCCCCAGCCATCTGCACTGAAACACGTATCTAGACATCGTATATGCCATACATGCCATTCAGAAATATCAAAATAGTTTCCTGTCAGTCCCTCAGCAGGCGAAACAACACTCTTCGAAAATTATAGTGTTGGTTTTAATGGTGCAGAATTATTTGCACTAGGTTAAGCATGCGCTGTGTAGTTATTGTATAAATCTGGAAATTACTTCAGCAGTGGAACAAAAGCTTTTATTGGAGTGCTTCATCTTCATGGGAAACGGTTAGCTGATATGAGCAAAACCCTGTCAAACATATTCAGAAAATACATTTAAAGACTGCACATGCACGTGAGTGAAGCAGCAACCTGAACGAAAGTCTGAGAGCCTGTCAACCACACCAAGGCAGTCAATAGACATTGTATAAGGAAGAAAAAACATTGCATATGAGATTTAACCAAAGATATTAAACACACGGCTAGGAATAACTTTCCTCATCTCTCTATTTATGTGGATCTCAATATGATTCATGAATTTCCATAGCAAATGTAAGCGTATCTTATGGACCTCTCTGGCTGGCTCATTTCTGTATGGAGCAGAAAGAATGACAAACTAGGCATTCCAGTGTGGTCTTACAAAGTGATTCAAGCTGAAAAGCCCATACTCTATTCATCTGGCCCTCCAGGCTTCTGGGGATTGGGGTCAACACTATCTATGAAACCGATTAGAGCCCCACTAGCTGTTCAGTTTTAATGAAATATCATTTAGCTTATAAATGAAACAATACAAGAAGTACAGTGACACAAATACACAATCACTTTTAGCATTGTCCATGCCAGGTTTCGAGGTAGTGGATATGGGAAGTGAGAATGCATCTTTAAGCACCTTTCTGGATTTAATATGTGTCTCCATTGTCGAGTTCTTTCACACTCATGGGGATATTGATTACAGATCGGTTGTCCTCTTTTCCTGCATCTTGCCCTTATCGTCATTAGCTGGGATGGTACATTATTTATAGAGTGCATCATTCACCTGAAGGAGGCATCATGGTGATTGGGACAAAGCCAAATTACTGAGAGACCAAAGGATAGAACCCGTGCATTTGAACCAATTTAATGTAGGCTATCCTAGATATATGTATCTTAATTTTGGTGTAAACGATTGGCTATTGTTCTGAAGTGACATCGTGATGTTCTTCCAAATAGTAACTTCCATCAAAGAGAAAGCTCTTTCTCACTAATGGGAGAATATCGCTTTAGGAATTGCTCAGAGACTCTAATCTAAGTGATCATTGGGGAATACACTGAATAAACCCGTTCCTTAGAGGAGGAACTGATTGATGTATCCCATAGAGAATAATGCTAATAATTTTGCTCTTCAGGAAGCAGTGTAAAGTGAATATCGCTGGGACACTAGGGGGCCCAATATACCAAGATGAGCGTTGGAGGAATTGAGGAGATGGCAGGAGGACCTCGGATTTCCTCTCGCAACACTATACCTGAGTCACAAAGCCTAAAACAGTAGCAAATCCGGAGGTGGATGGTGCATCTCACAGATGCCCTTGTGCAAACCTGTGTGAGTCACATTATCACATGGGCATCCGACATATGCTCCAAGCAGTCCTATATGTGTTTCAGACCTGACTCCAGCAGGAGAGCCACAGGGGACCAGGCCCCCCCAATGGCACCCTTCACCCACCCATCCCCCGAAAGGAGGCCTTTCCAATGGTGTTAATCATCAATGGGAGCCAGGGAGGCAAGGTGAGTTGCAGGAAGGCTGGATTTAGCAATTAGCATTAGCAATTGGGTGTAAGCCAGAAAAATTGTATTGGCCCAGAGATAGGATGGAGAAATGATGTTAGGAGGAACACACATTCAATGGACGAGTATGGACCAGCTTCAGATCTTCTCATGCATACTTAGCAGTTGAGTTCTGACCTACATAGTATGCATATTTGTCTTGATGGAAGCCTAGCCCTCCTGGCCAGAACTTTTCATGAAATTAACTGATAAGTACTGACTTGATGACATCTTACTGTTGGAATACCTATTAACAGTGCTTGCATGCACGCATAATATCATGTTTACTGTGGGTCTTGTTTGGAAAGTTTGATATAAATGCAGAGTGTTTAGGCAGTGCCAGAAATGGAAGTTATTTAATCTGGGATCCCACCAGTGACAGAGAGGGGGAGCGTGACTGAAGGAGTGCCACTCACCCCCAAACACATTTGCCTCTCAGAAAATTGATCATGAATACCTGGGAAATAACACAAGAAAATAGCATTTCATATTATGTTACTGCCATAGTATGAACAGGGCACATCTTTTAAAACTAAAAGAAAGTTATTGAAATATTTTCTGCAGAGTGCAATCAGAGATGGATTTAAAAACAATAGGCCAAGGGGCATATGCCCATGGGGCACCCTGCTCTGCCCTTGACCCCTCAAAGTCAACCAGGGCTGCAAAGGCCATCCCAGAAGGCCTTATTTTTTTAACATAGTTCAGCAGCAGATTCTTTAAAATAAGATGTGGTTAGTGATGGGAAAAGGAAACTGGCACTTTTGTCTTAAAATCATGTAAGGTTTTAATAAGCTTTGTAGGTGTGATTGTTGAGTGATTCGAATTTATAGGGGTACAGAACAAGCTGTATGAAACAATGGGCCTCATGACGAGTTTGCCAGTACAGTAACAAGGGTACCGGTAAACTTGCCGGTACCATTGTTACCGTACTGGCAAACTACGAGTTCTGACCTGGTGGCCATATTTGCACCCGCGAGCAGAACATGATGGTAGCAACGGTACCGTTATTAACGGTACCGTTGCCCACTTTCCCCATTCCCATTGAATGGGGAAGAATTCTTTCCGGCACCCAAAATAGGGCAATTCCCGGGTCCGGCAAGGTTGTAATGACCCGGTAATTGCCCTTTTCTGGGTGCCGGAAAAAAAAGAATACCGGCGGCAGCCATGCCTGTACTACACATACGGCTATTGCAAGCCTCGTGATGAGGCCCAATGACTTTTGCTATGCATTTAAGTTCACTTTGTGTCTGTATGGGATTTGTTTTGTAAATTCTCATTAATTTGCATTCTGGAACGTGTAGCCTTCTATTCAGGATGAGAAAATAAAGCTACAATCATAACATCATTTTAGCACTGCTTGTTCCACTCTGCAGAACTTGAAAAATTACCTCCTACCATAGTATCCTTATTGGTAAAAGCAAGCTGATTCCAAATCATTTGTTTTTGTTGGAGAGATTTACACTTTTGTAAATACGTAGAAATGACAAGAAAGGGTGATTTTTGCCTATGTTTTGCTATTTACTTTTCTAGTACTTGGTGGAAACAATTAAAATTGCCTGTAGGGGCTTGTTAGGGAGAATTCTCAGAAATGTGCTAATTCCCTTCACCTTAGAGACCCCCAGAAACTGTGCTGGATGTTGAGGACTTGATTTTTTAACCTGTAAAGAGCGTGAGCCTTTTTCCCACTCTTTCATGTGTTTTGTGTGTTTTGATATGTGTTTTATATTTGTGTTCTCTGATTATGGAGTTTTTGTGCCTCCAAAGGCATCATCTTTTCATGTCTGTTACATAGCACCCTCAGGGAAGTGACACAGGGATGTCTTTTAGACTTTCCAAAGGTTTAAATACCTTCTCTGGTATAAACTTCTGTTTCCCAGAGAATGTAAAGTGAAATTGACTTTACTAGTCTTTTCCAAATTCATAGACCCAGCACACACCATTTTACCGTGGAGTGCTGATGGGGTTACATAGTATCCCCTGTGTCTAAACACTCATGTAGCAGTCAAATGCTACCCTTTCCTATTGAAAAGGCTGGTGGCAGTGGTTTTACAACAAACTACCATGATTTCTCCCGACCGTGAAAACCAGTAGCTAAAAATCACGTGAGCCATTTTTTTCAAGAAGGCGCCTTAAGCCCCTTTGTTTAAATGGGTCTGGGTCCTCTTTTTTCGCCATTTCTTTTTGGAAAGGTCCTTCTAGTGTTTGTCTATGTGCGCCAAACCAGGTTTGGTCCCTTTGTTTGTGTGCCTTTGGTGGGCTTCAGGACTGAATTCCACCCTTGGCATCTGAGTGTCTGGGGTGGAAGTGAGGGAGGTGCCCGAAACTCCCTGTGCTTGGTCTCCTATGAGACCCAAATGCACTCTGGCATGGTTGGCTGGCTGACTGTCCGGCACGGACAGCAATCCTTCTGGGTGAGTGACAGCTAGGTTGGAATGAAAGGGAGAAAACTGTTTAAAAGGCAAGTCGTGTGGACTGGAAGGCAGAGTTGACCACTGGTATGAAAGAACCGAAGACGAGCTGGAAGAGGATGGCTGCTGCAACCACTGGACCGTTGGTTTGCCCGGTGAAGCCCTGCTGCAGGTCCGATTTGCAAAACTCCATTCGACAGAGAAGCTCCTTCAAGGACGGCTTCTTCTTTGAGTTGATGGAACCAATCAACTCATAAAACACCTGGATACCATTCTCAAGGCTGATTAGGTTTAACCAGGGAGAGGGACACCAGTTCATGTTCTTGAATCTACAGCTACTGGAACTGAAGTTACTCCATTTTGTTTGCTTTCTTCAATGATCACGTGCCGTGCAGGAGTCCCCTGAAATCCTCCCTCTTGTCCCCACGACTGATGCTCAGGAACAGCGAGATCTGCAGGAAGTGCCAGGAACCACGACTTCAGCAACATTGCTTTTCTTCATACAAAGGTACTGTGCTAACCCGATTGAGAGAACGTCACTCTTGCGGAGAAAGTTTGTGAAACGTTCCCAACTTGCAGGCCTAATGAGCTTATGAACTCACACATGATTATTATTTTCACCTAACTACTTCTGATAACTTTTGCAAATACTTTACTGTTTAATACCAGAACTGCTCATTCCCATCCAGAACAGTAGCCCATTGACTTTGGCCTGGCCTGTTGACTTGCATTGAACTATTCTGGTGAACTGAAACTATTTGCACTGCCTAGAAATTATATATATTCTATTCTACTTACTTTTGTCCTTTTTGATCACTGCTAAGTAACTGAACTGCCATTTGGCTCCATTTTCAGAGGAGCTCAAACTGTCTCAAAAACATACAGTTTTGTCTTGAAGTGTATTGGTCTATAATATTAATTTGTCTTCTTCTAGTGACATATTTTTTATAAATGATTGTGTAAATTAATTAATACATGTTTTACCAAGAAACCTTGAGTGTAAGTGTCTACTTGAACCACTGTGATTGAAAGTCCTCTGTGTAACTACATGTACTGCTCACATTCACTCTTGAAATAAGCCTGGCTGCTCAGCTCGCTACCAACAAACTGTGTGGTACAGACTTATACCAAAGGTTGGTCTTGCTTACACCTGTAGTCCTAATTGTGTGTGGTGGTCCCAGAGGGTACTGGATGCATTTCTGCCTGACACTGGTGTACAGCGACGAGGATACATTATAGCTTTTACATTGAAAGTACTGCTATCACTTGTGTTCAAATAACCTTCACAAGGTTAAGCTAAGCATCACTAGAAAAGCAATTGTCTTATAATGCCAAATATGGATAACTTCAAACAAGATGCTATGGTCATTCTAACAGTAGATCAAATGAAAGATATGTGTAAAGTCAGGTCTCTCTCTGTTAAAGGCAAGAAAAACAAATTGATTGAGACATTGTTGAATCATCAAAGACTGGGAGGTAGAGCTATAACCCATATCCCCCCAGCAAATGTGGATACTGTTGATGAGGATAATAATGTTTCTGATTCAAGCTCAGATGTTACTGATGAGTTAGAAGAGCCAGAGGAGTCTCAGGAAGAGAGGCCCCTCTTTACCTCAACCAGCTCTAGGCCCTCAACCTATAGCTACATGGACCCTACCAGGTCCAGTAATGAGTCCAGAATGTGTCTCTCTTGAAAAGTTGAGACTTGAGTTAGAATTTGAAATGCTCCAAATGCAAACTGAAAGCAAACATCAAGAACTCAGGCTCAGAGAAAAGGAATTGAATCATGCACTTGAAATTAAGAAATTGTCTCTTGAAAATGGTTCTCTCCCAGAGTCTTTTAGGTATTCAAGTCCTAAGAGGCCTTGCATGCCTAAAGAAGCCGTGAGTATGTATGAGGTGAGACTTGATATTTTAGATTGGTTGGCTGCCTTTGACTATAACTATGGAATTCAGGGAATCAGTTGATTCCTTAGCTTTTGTCTAGGCTCCCCCATGTTGCAACTGATGCTGTAATGGAGGTTGAAAGATTGGAGTATGAAAATATGAAGCTAGCTTTGACAGCTAGATTTGGGAAAACCCCTTAGCAGTACCTTAAGAGGTTTAAGACCCTCAAAAAGCATGATGGTGCCCCTTGCGCTACCTGGGTGTGTGATGGTTTGAAAAACTTAGATGGTTGGGTAAAGGGTTACAGAGTTAACACTTTTGAAGAATGAGACATCTATTTTTGTTGGGATCTATTTTTGATGCCTGATCTCCTGAGCTGAGACAGCACTTGGCTGACTCTAAGGAAATTGATCCAAAGAAGTTAGCAAAGGCTGCTGACTTGTGGGCTGCTAACAGGGCTACTCACAAGGATTCTGGGGCAACTCAGAAGAAGAATGATGGCAAGCAGCAAAAGAAAGAGGGCAAAGAGAATTCCAGTAACTCCAATTAAAAAGAGGGCCCCAAACATAAAAAGGGTAAGGCACATGGGAAACCGAATCAGGCTAGTGAAACCTCTGGTGCCAAACCAGAGGGAGGTCAGCAGAGACCCTATTTGTCAAAACATTTTGAAAATGTTATGCTTGTGGGTCTACTGGCCATGTGAAAGGGGATCCCAGATGTAAAGGTAAACCTTCAGGGATCCACACTGTCTTCTTAGCCTTCTCCCCTAGAGGAAGAAGTACATGTGATATGATAGGTTATTTATAACGGACTAAATACCCAGAGGTTTCTAAGTGCAGACCTGGGGATCGAACCTGTTGTCTTTCTTCCAAGGCAAGCAAGTTGCCCCTAAGCTATCCTCCCGAGACTGTGACAAGTGGTAACTTTCAAGTACTGGCTGAAGACCCCATTGAACTCTCTGCCAGTGTTTCTTTAGTGTCCCTGTGTCGTCTGTGGGAACAAAAGAATTTAGATGTCTATAATTCGATTCCAGATAACACAAAAGAATATTAATATTACAAGGACAGTATACTTGTGGATGTTCAGGAGACCCCTGTGATTAGACACACTGAGGCCAGCATTAGTGTAGTGGATTAATCCTTTTTCAATGCTGAGGATGTTGCTAAGGCACCCAAAAGCCTCTAAGTTTGCTGGAGGTCCTGTCCAAATGCTTCCTAGACTACCAGCTCTCCTCCAGTGCAACAACATGACTGTCAAGATACCCGTTAGTGTGCAAACTGAGGTGCCTGGGAGAGTCCTGCTGGGGAATGACTTAAAAACTCTTGGAGTTGTATCAAGTACCCTCAGGCCTCCCAGCAAAAGGAAATAGGAGCAGACAAGAAGGGCCAGGGACATTTTCTTAGATAGCTCTCTTGAGGATGTTACAGAAGAATCTATAACACCTAGCCCACAGGAGCTACTGACTTCTATTACAAAGAAGAATGAGACAAAGAGGAAACCCAAGATCTCCAAGAAAAGGCCAGAAAGCACTCTTGTGCTACCATGAAGGACATCCCCGAGAGGACTGTCCAAAGTAATACCTGTGACTACTCCACCAGCTGAGGCTTAGTGTGAGGAACAACCAGAAAAGATTGAATCAGCTGCTGAAGATTGAGTGCTGGAAGCAGACCTGACCCCTGTTTGATATCTGGATCCTAAAGACCATCCTGAGCTGCAGTCTTTACTGCCAGAAGTTGGTCCTGTAGGGCAGACTTCAGCAGAGGCCAGAGAGAGTGACCTACTCATCAGGGTCTTCACCAACAGGCAGCTCCCCAGCTGGAAAGGCAAGAGCCAGGGAAGCATAGGATGTACTGGGAAGATGGCCTCTTCTAAAGTGAACCAACTGAGTCTGTTCCCGGGGACTACAGTAGACTTGTAGCGCCTCTAGAGGCAAGACACCAGTTCCTACAGTTATCCCATGAGATTCCTTTGGCTGGTCACTTGAGCTTCAAAAAGACCAAGGAAGGGCTTTCTCTGTATTTCTACTGGCCTAAGTTGGGGTCCAATGTAGATACATTCGGTAGGAGCTGCTGTCTCACTTGTCAAAGATCTGGCAAGAGTGGAGCCAAGAATGTGGCACCTTTGGTGCCCCTCCCAGTGGTGGGAGTCTCTTTTGAGAGGGTACAAATCAACATTTTTGGTCCCTTAGACCCACCAACATCTTCAGGCAACAAATTGATATTGGTTGTGGTAGACCATGCTACCAGGTATCCTGAAGCTATACCTATGAGGACTGTCACTGATCAGGCAGTAGCTAAGGATCTACTTGGTATTTTTACCAGGGTACGTTTTTCTAAGGAAGTCATCACTGACAGGGGATCAAACTTTATGTCCCACTACATGCAGGCCATGTGGAAGAAATGCGGAGTGACTTACAAGTTCTCAACTGCCTACCATCCACAGACAAATGGATTGGTAGGGAGGTTTAACCGTACTATGAAGAGCATGATCGATGCTTTAGAGGAACCCCTTGGAAGGAAGTTGAACCTTCTACTGCCATGCCTTCTATTTGCTTATAGAGTTGTCCCTCAGGAGGGAGTTGTATTTAGTCCCTTTGAGCTTCTCTATGGTCATCCAGTTAGAGGTCCATTGGCCTTAAATAAGGAGGGGATGGAGAGTGCTCCTTCTCCCAAGCCAGTGAGAGTCACTATGTGTTAGGGCTCCGGAGGAGAATGACACAAATGATGACAGAAGCATCTGATAATTTAAAAGCAGGTCAGGCTCAGGTAAAGTATTGGCATGACCAGAAGGCCAACATGGTTGAGTTTACTCAAGTTACTACAAAAAAGGTACACAGTATTCATCAACAGTTAGACCTCAAATACATTTAATTCACATGCATTCAAAATGTTATTAAGATGCTTCATAAAAAATCTCATTTGTTATGTTATGCTATGTTACTTTGCATTTATATAGCACCTTATGTATCATTGGTATGATCTCAAAGCGCTGGTAGGTTTAACACCCTTGGGAACCGTAGTTCAAGTCAGTTCAGAGAGAGAGAGAGTCATAAGGTGCGTGGGTGCACTGGATATTTGTGCAGCTGGTTTGGCACTTGCATGATAGCTGCTTCTTAGCGCTAGGTGTGGTGTTTGGGAGGTCAGGAATATGTGTTCATTCTGGAGGGTTGATGCCAGACTGATTTCTGGCTGCGTTAGGCCTGAGGAGATGCTTAGGCTAGCGGTGTGTGCTCAGTAGCAGTGCTTAATTAGGATGTTGAGGAGTAAGAGGCAGGTGTTAGTATGATAACAGCTATACCGAATGTGTCATAGTATTGCTGTGTTCTAGTTGAGTGGTGGTGTATAGGAGAAAGTAAGAGTGGTAGTGTGATATGGTGGTTTCCACTCCATCCACTCCATCCACTGGATGAAGAAAGAACATAACAAAAACATTCCTACTAGTCCTTGAGACATTCGGATCCTGCAAGTGCTGTAACATGAAAAGAGGGAGAGACAGGGGAGGAAGGAACGTGCAGGACGGAGAGGAAAGAGATACTTAAGGAGGGAAGAGAAGGGCACATAAGTGCCAGTGAACAAAAATTACAAGGCTGGAAATGAAGAGTGGGTGTACATTTTGGGAAAGCCCCAAATCATGGTTTATGGGCTACATCAAATATGCAGGTACAAGTAGTAAAAAGCAACATTGGAATGCCTCACC
Organism: Ambystoma mexicanum; assembly: GCF_040938575.1. Lineage (NCBI taxonomy): Eukaryota > Metazoa > Chordata > Amphibia > Caudata > Ambystomatidae > Ambystoma > Ambystoma mexicanum. The sequence goes on from NC_090937.1 coordinate 530,238,530, forward strand.
TCATGGTGCAGGGGGGGGGTACATAAAATATCAAATCATGGTTTAAATGCAAAACAGCACAGGTTGCGAAAAGTCAATCGAGTGGGTGCACGTAGGTAAAATGTAAATCAAAATAGGAGATCACAATACATAATTTTAAAACAAACACAATTGGAAAAGTGACTACCAAGACATTCTTCAATTAAAGAGATTGGATGTTCAATGCATCTACAATATTGAAAAAACAACATTTAAGCAAAAAATATAACTTCTAAATGTTGTGTCGACCCTAAATCGGTGTCAGTTTCAAACGCTAAGTTAATTAATACTTTGGGGAAAATGATCTCAACATGTTTCTGTCCTCTAGGTAGTTCCGGGACATTCATCAGGAGAAGGGTCACTAAACATCAAATTCCAATAGGACAGTGTTCAGTTGTCTTCTTCTATTGAAGTGTTAGTCACAGGTTGAGAGGTACAACTGTTGATAAAAAAAACATGTAAAACCTTGTTGGAGAACTTTGTATGCTCTCATTTCTTAAGACAATTTTAAGTTGCCATCGCTAAAAGAGGTATATTAATTACCAATTCTAGCTGGTGAAGTGGGTCCTTCTTGGTTTGTTATTCTGAAATGGGTGTCACTTCGGGCTCAAATGGACTTTCAATGTCGATGGGTACGAACCTGTAGATGAATTGCATAAGGACTATCAGATCGTGTTGTGAGAACATGGCACAAAACTGGGGTTAACAACTCTTTCCTGTTAAAGATGAAAAGGTTTGTATGGCAGCGGTTATATAACAACTGTATCCTGTTTAATTCTAGTTTTAGTTCAAAATGGGGCATCACAATTTAAAAGGTTCTGGTCCCATAAGTCATCATTCTTACCTGTATGGTGTTCTTTACTGTAACAGGACTTGCTGCACACCGTACAATGCTTTTGGAGTTGCGTGATTATTGAGGTTGTCCTAGGTCAGACCTGTAGTCATTGTGCATCAAATTAACACCTCAGACATAGGCTACAATAAACAAACATGCTATCACAATTAATGCCTGTGTGTGCAGACTAATTGCTTGTGCCCACTTTCTCTTATGGTTACGCCTTCTCACTTAGGGAGCAGAGGTATACTAATTCATCATGCGTCAAAATAACACCTCAGATGGGGGCTACATCAGATAATGCCATACGATCTCTGCAGACTAGTTGCTTATGCTCACTATCTCTTATAGTTACAACTTCACTCTCAGAGAATAACAGTATATTCATGTGTCATGTAGTTGAGTCTCCTACCTTATTGTCTTTAATTCAAATTCAAGGCACGTTCGATCCAAAAGTCTGCCATCAAGCACAATGATTTTTTCTAGTTAGCCTTCCTCGGGCCATTAAAACTCGCTGGTTGAATCACAGCGAGGCACACCTGCAAGATGTATACAAGAGAATCCCCATATTCAGGTCACTCGGATATTGTAGTATTCCCCACTACCAATCATTACAACTCACAACTTGAGATCGATTTTTCTTACCTCTGCTTTCAGTTTGAAATGGAAAAGAACATGAAGCCGGTCTTAGGAGTTTGAAATGCGGGAAATTTACAAAGGCTTCTCCTTAGTTGTATTTAAAGGACTACGTATTCGATGGAAACCGGAAATGCACCCAAAAGCACCAGACAAACACTAGTCCTTTTTTAGTGTTAATACTCAAACCATTACAAATAGACGTATTAGGCACTGATTAATTCACCAACTAGCCGTTACTCAAGGTTAGTGTACTGGTGACTCCTAGATCAATTTTCAGATTTCATTCCGCTATATGCATCAGTGGTCCATGTACCGGCTGTTCCTCTACCTAGAATATATACTATTTACATCTGATAATCCGATCTATAACGAGAATAGAATGGAAGTCTTTGAGGGTGGATGATTGTACATTGGACCAAAACTGACGCATTTTGCCTGTTCTTAAGCCTTTGGAACTCTTAAGTTGCAGAAGACAGATGTCGGTACCGTGGTGTTAATATTTGGCCTGCTGCCAAGTGTCAAAGCCGACCCTGGGATCTACAGTTTGGGATATAAACTATTAACTTATGACATAACGGATTTATCATCCTCAAGTGGTTCAGATCTTGCGCCACTTGATTGCTTAACTGAGGCCATTTGTATCACTTTGTATAAGGAAAATTAGCGTTTGTTCTTTTTCTAATAATAGCCTGTTTTTTTTTGTTGTAATCGTGACCCTATATAGTCATTAGCACTGTCCGTTTGAACTCCTCATGGCCATGTTTCATTTCAACAAAATGTTTCACCATCAGGGCCAACATTATCTTGTTCTTAATACAACTTTTATGTTCAAAGATACATGTTTTCATTTTTCTATTTGTTTTACCTATGTATCTGAGTTGGCAGGGACAGGTGATCATGTATATTGTAAACTCAAAATTACAATTAGAAAAATATTTCTGTTGCCAAGGATTAGCAAGTCCGATATCAACTTGATTAGTTTTTGTGGTCATTTTACATACAATACATTGGCCACATGGAAAATGCCCAGTTAGTGGTTTGAACTCCCATATTTGGGGAAGATTTCTTGTATTGGACGTCCTGACTTTCAGCTTACTTACCAATCGTGGTTGATTTCTTATATGCGAAAAGCGGGAATGGAATATTACATTTAGAAGTATAATTTTTTCTTAAATGTTGTTTTTTCAATATTGTGGTTGCACTGAACATCCAATCTCTTTAACTGAAGAATGTCTTGGTAGTCACTTTTTAAATTGTGTTTGTTTTATGAGTATTTTTAATTTGTGTATTGTGATCTCCTATATGAGATTTTTTATGAAGCATCTTAATAACATTTTGAATTAATGTGAATTAAGTGTATTTGAGGTCTAACTGTTGATAAATACTGTCTACCTTTTTTGTAGTAAAAGTCTTACACCCCAAAACCAAGGTAGACAATCACGAATCAGTGATCGCTTTGGGTTTTCCTGTTTGTGTAAACATGAGTTTACTCAAGATCAGCAAGTTTTAGTTATGGTACCTACAAGGCAGACGGCCTTACAGGACAAATGAAAAGGACCTTTCGAGGTTGTGGGAAAACTTGGAGATGTCAACTATCTGGTGGCCTTAGGCAATCCTAAGGAGGACCCCAGGGTCTTTCACACCAACTGTCTAAAAGCGTATGTCACCAGACCAGAAGTGGGAGCTTTGCTCCTAGCTTCAGCTCAAGAGGACGAAGAGAGTGAACCTCTACCTGATCTCCTCGGGGGACAGCCTTTAAATGAGAACATAGAAGGAGTTAATCTCTCTTCTAACCTGACACTTGAACAACAGGAGGGGTGCAGGTTTCTGTTAAATCAGTGTGTCTCCCTGTTTTCACTATCACCAGGCTTGTCCCCTTGGGGCCAGCATGATATTCTCACTGGTGACTGTTTACCTGTTAAAAGCAGAGGTTACAGAATGTCAGATAATATCAGAACCCACATAAAAGAAATGAGGTCAACAAGATGCTTGATCTTGGGGTAATATAACCCTCTATCAGCCTATGGTCTAGTCCAGTTGTGCTAGTGCCAAAGGCAGGCTCCAAGGAGTTGAGATTCTGTGTGGACTATAGAGCTCTAAATGCAGTCTCAAAGACTGATGCCATCCTTTACCTAGGACAGATGACCTGGTGGACAAACATGGTTCAGCCAAGTACCACAGTACATTTGACCTAACGCCAGGCTATTGGTAAATAGCCCTGACAGACTATGCCAAGGAAACAACTGCATTATAAACCCCAGCAGGACTCTACCAGTTTAAGGTAATGCCTTTTGGATTAAAGAATGCACCTGCAACATTCCAAAGGATGGTTCTGAATCGGATGGAGGCCTCTACATGGCATACTTGGATGACATAGCAGTGTTCAGCCCTACTTGGAAAGAACATGTTGACCACTTAGGATATGTTTTGCAGGCTCCTGAGCAGGCCCATCTCACCATAACGGCAAGTAATTGTCAAATTGGTCAGAGCAAAGTGGTCTATCTTGGTCATGAGGTAGGAGGAGGTGAAATAAGGCCATTGCCTAGCAAAGTACACGCTGTACAAGAATGGGCCACCCCTACTACTCAAACCCAGGTGAGAGCCTTCTTAGGTTTCACTGGTTATTATAGGAACTTCATTGAGAACTATGGGTCCATAGCTTCTGCCATAAATGTGGTCTCCTCACTCAAATTTCCTAAAAAGGTCAGGTGGAATGAGGAGAGCATTAAGGCATTTGAAGGACTTAAGAAAGCCCTTTGTCAAGCTCCAGTCTTAAGAGCTCCTGACTACAACCAAACCTTCATTGTGCAAAAAGAGGGTTCCAATACAGGTATAGGTGCAGTTCTGAGTCAGCTGGATTTGAAAGGTAGGGAGCACCAAATCTGCTTCATCAGCAGAAAGCTGAAGGGACATGAAACAAGGTAGGCAACCATTGAAAGAGAATGTTTGTTATTGGGTGGTCACTGAAGAAGTTTAACCATTTTTGGAATAGATCTACTTTTGTGACTCAGACTGACCACCAGCCCTTCAGATGGTTAATGTTGGTTAATGTAGATGAAGGGGGGAAATTCTAAATCGTTAAGATCGTCAATCAGCCTACAGGGGCTTGATTTTACCATTGAACACAGGTCAGTGTGTACTCACCAAAATTCTGATGGTCTCTCCAGAATGTTTGACTGACTGGAGTAAGGAGATTCATCCAGGGGTGGATTAAATCCTCCTGTCCCTTATTCTGGGGGGGACGAGTGTTAGAGAGAATTTTCAGAAATGTGCTAATTCCCTCCACCTTCGAGACCCCCAGCAACTTTGCTGTATTTTGAGGACTTGATATTTTAACCTGGATGAGTGTAAGCCTTTTTTCCCACTCTTTCATGTGTTTTGATGTGTGTTTTACATTCGTGTTCTCTGATTATGGAGTTTTAGATAACTCCATCGGCCTCATCTTTTCATGTGTATTACACAGCACCCTCAGTGCAGTGACACAGGGATTTCTTTTAGACTTTCCAAAGGTTTACATACCTTCTCTGGGATAAACTACTGTTTCCCAGAGAATGTAAAGTGAAATTGGCTTTACTAGTCTGTTCCAAATTCATAGGCCCAGCACACACCATCCTACTATGGAGTGCTGGAGGGGTTACATAGTATCCACTGTGTCTAAACACTCATGTAGCAATCAAATGCTATCCTTTCCTATTGAAAAGGTTGGAGGCAGTGGTTTTACAATGAACTACCATGATTTTTCCCGGCCGTGAACACTGGTAGCTAAAAATCACGGGAACCATGTTTTTCAAGATGGCAACTTAAGCTCCTTTGTTTAAAAGGGTCCCGGTCTTCTTTTTTTACATCTGAGTGTCTGTGGTGGGCAGGACGTGAGGGAGGTGCCTGAAACTCCCTGTGCTTACTCTCCTAGGAGAACCAAATGCACTCTGGCGTGATTGGCTGGCTGACTGTCCGGCGAGGACAGCCACCCAGCTGGGTGAGTAAGAGCTAGGCTGGAATGAAAGAGAGAAAACTGTTTAAAAGGTGAGTCTTGTGGACTGGAAGGCAGAGTCGACCACTGGAAAGAAAGAACCGAAGACAAGCTGGAAGAGGACAGTTGCTGCAACCAGTGGACGTTGGTTTGCCCGGAGAAGGCCTGCTTCAGGGGTCCAAATTGCCAAACTCCATTCAACAGAGAAGCTCCTTCAAAGACGGCTTCTTCCTTTGAGTCGGTGGGACCAATCAACTCATAAGACTTCTGGATACCATTCTGAAGGCTGGTTAGGTTAAACCAGGGAGAGGGACACCAGTTCGTGTTCTTGAATCTACGGCTACTGGAACTGAAGTGACTCCATTTTGTTTGCTTTGTGCAATGATCCCGTGCAGTGCAGAAGTCCCCCGACGTCCTCCCTCTTGTCCCCATGACTGAGGTACAGGAACAGCGAGATCTGCTGTGTGGAATATGTTTATCCACACCACTGTGCCACACTGCACCCCTTTGCCAATGGGAAAGAAAACAGTCAAAAATTGAGGCAATAACCCTGTGCACGCTAAATCTGAAATATTGCGCATGGTGCATAAACCACCAAAGAGCTGCACACCCTGCCACACGCACAGGCAAAGTTGGTGTAAAAACAGGAATCACTGCTATCATCTGTCATCTGTCATCTGTCACTGTCACTTGAAACAAGGCCACAGGGATAAAATCCGAAAATGCTCTTAAATACAGTATCCTAATCAAATGCAACATTCAAAGTGCTGTTTGGCGCTAAATTCAGTCATTTTCCCCAGTGAATTATTGAAATGAAAGTGTGCTGAAATCATGGATTATCCAGGCAGTCAGAGGAGTCCAGGCCTCACTGACTGACAGCTACATCAGAAAATTAGCTGTCAAACCCTGTTTAAAAGTGTTTCTATTTCCTGATTAAAATGGCAAAAATTGCCTGTGTTGGTGAAGGGCTAATTCTTTTAAAATGTTAAAATCCTTTATAAACTGTGCTTATATTTTAATATGGGAAATAAAAAAATAAAAAAATTAATGTCAAAGGGCCCAGTCTGGGAACAATCCACTATGCAATTCTGATCTGATAGCCTGGCCTGGGAACACTGACATCTCTGCTTGACACTTCCTTGAGAACAGGAAGGCTAATGGCTGTTAATGGTTCCCGCATAATGAAAACAAAGAAAGCCTCAGACATTTTGTCTCCTAGCTGACCCAAGGACAAAGGAAGGCTTGGACACCCACCTTCCTAAAGGAGGGGCCGGATGTGGAGAAGATTTCTCAGTGAACTACAAAGGGCTGGCCATTTTCTCAAATTGAAAGTAAGAAAAAAAACGTGGACTGGATTTTGAATGGAAATTACTTGTTTTTGCTTCAGAACTTTATGACATTTAACAGGACAGCCAAAATAAGTAGACAAGTGAAAAATACAAACTTACAAATCTTAACTCATGCTAGACAGTTGAAGATGTGGTTGGAGTTTGTACTACATAAGAACCAAAGATACACTAAAACACTGATTGTGGCAAAACTATACATGTTGCAAGCTTAAAATTGTATGTACATGATCCCCTGATCAGGTCCCAGAGATGTATCAAATAAGAAATGATTAATCCAAAGTGTTATGGGTAAAATTGATAAAAATCAATAGAATGACCAATACAGCTCTTGCAAAGATGGGAAGGGGGTGTAAATGTAGATAATCTAGTATAAAGTATATGTGTACAATTTTATGAGGGTACATAATGGTAGAAATGTACATTTGTGCAAAAGTATGTTTTGCGTAAAAATCCAGGTGGGAGTTCCTAAATCCTGTCATAAGATGACAACACTCTTTAGACTGCCAACCAGGACAAAGCACACATCAGTAGCCACTCACAGAAATGGGGATGTGTTTTAAAGTTCTGCCCACACCATAAACTGGGGGAAGGCATTTGCAATGTATACATATAGAAGTTTCACTAAACAACAGACAGACTGCTTCCAGAACACACTGATTCCAGAACCGTTCCAGATGTCCGTGCAGCACCTTATTCCAGAACTCTTCAACTTGTAGCTGACTCCAGAATTCTTAAAAGATCCAGATTTCTTTGCAGAATCCAGATTCCAGCATTGCAAAATTATTGAAAGCCTGACCCAATTGCATACATCCTAAACTTGAAGGGATTTAATTCTGATTCAGCTTGGCTTGCTACTACTAAGGCTTGACCGCTGAAAACTTGCATCCTGCTATCTACCGTGTCCAGTAACCATAAGGGGCCCTTCCAAATACAGGATGAGGTGCAGTCCAGTTGACCAGAACCGCCTTGCTGATCCAATCCCGCTAGAGGCGCCTTGCTGCCGGTAGACCAGATCCAATTTATTGAGCAGAGCTGACAGTCCAATTTAATAACTTCTTCTATAAGTATTAACAGGAAGAACAGTGACACTTCGTATATCTGCATTGTATTATCCCTATCTTAACCCATCCCATCTTTAATTCAGAACTCCAGTAGTGTTATAATCCTTCTTGCGCTGATTGTCTTACCTGTGTTCCAAAACCATAACTCCATAGTGATTCTGAATAACCAAAGTAAATCCCAGGAAGAAGTAGAGTATCCACAACAGGACGGGTTACGCTATGTGACTGTAAGATCCATCTGTGTCATTCTCTTTTTCATAGTCATTATATAGTGCAATCAAACCCATCTGTCATTTTCAGAAGGGCATTTCTGTTTTCAATTTCGTGCCTATTTTGCAAAAATGCCTCTCACTAAAACCTCTATAACTCCTTCAGCTTTAAAGATAGAAACAAGATTTCAACTATCACTGATACCTAACATCCTTAGCTGTCCCCATAACGAAAGACCACATCGGAGCAGTGTATTTGACCCGTTTTTCTTCAATGTTGCATAGTAAAAGTTTGCCGCAAATTTGCCAAATTCCCAAGTTTACACGTGTCATTTCCCCATTTCAAAGTGCTTTATCCATCCCATCCTGATCTCAAGTGCGTATTGTTGTTTATATTTTAGCTTGTATATGTTAGGACCTGATTAGTGTTGATTTCTTTAGAACTTGTCTCCATTCCATTTAAGCATTTTTGCACCTTTTTGCAGTCTTTCACAAAGCCATTTTTCATCTGCCAGTTTACAAGTGTCATTTGCCAAAATGGTTTCCTCTTTTGTTTAGGTAGGGAAGATTGCCTATAACTATAGACATTTGGGGTCATTACGACCCTGGTGTTAAGGGTTTAACAGTGCCGTAAAAGGTGTCGACGCCATTAAACCCTAAACGCCTGATTACGAGGTCCCTTTGCGGGACCTGACCTTAATGGTTGGTTTTACCAGCCGTTAAAGTACGGTGCCGCAAAGGGACCTCGGTGCTAATTACGGTACCGCAATTTGCGGTACCGTACTTAGCGCCTTCCCCAGTCCCATTGAGCCCTATGAGGCGAAAATGGGAATGGGGAAGGGCCATGGTGGAATGGGGAAATATCACCCCGCTAACCTTGGAATGGGGCGGTATTTCCCCATTCCACCATGGCAGACTCGTTACAACACCGGCACCAACCATGGTGCTAATAGCACCATGGTTTAGCGCCGGGGCTGTAATGAGGGCCATTGTGTTTCATTCCTGAAAACCTGCTGATTACTCACATTGGTGTAGGACTGCTCAATTGTATTTAAACAAAACTTTACAGGGGGAACATTAACCTAAACGCTATCTATGTGCAAAAAACTTTTTCCCTGTGTTTTTGAATTTGACTCCTTATAAGTGAATTCAATTGCTTTGGTTATCTTTCTGAATTGTATTGTCACCCTTTGGGTGATTGCTGCCCCATATATATCTATATTAAACGTATGTGTGATTGAATATTAAACACATAAATAAACATTTACCTTTCCGAACTAGCCTGATTCCTGGTTCAGTGCGACCTGGGGGGTATTTTGAGAAGGGTGTGATGTGAGTGGTATATCATTCAGAATATTGAATTTATAGACAAAAATAAAATAAGGGTTTCATTTGCGCACTACATACTAGGCGAGACTTGGGGGTGTGTGCCTGATTGAAATCCCTTACAGCTGGAACTGGCAGGAACCAAGACTTCAGCAACATTTGTTTTCTTCATGCAAAGGTACTGTGCCAACCCGATTAAGAGAACGCCACTCTCGCGGAGAAAGTTTGTGAAACTTTCACAACTTGAAGGCCTAATCATCTTGTGACACCACAAATAATTCTTTTTCACCTAAACGTCTTCTGAGAACTTTTTCAAAGACTTTACCGTTTGATACCAGAACTGCTCTTTCCCATCCAGAACACTAGCCAATTGACTTTAGCCTGGCCTATTGACTTGAATTGAACTGTTCTGGTGAACTGAAACTATTTGCACTGCCTAGAAAGTATATATAATCTATTCTACTTACTTGTGTCCTTTTTGCTCAATGCTAAGTAACTTAATGCCATTTGGCTTCTTTTTCAGGGGAGCTCAAACTGTTTCAAAAACATACAGTTTTGTATTGAAGCGTATTGGTCATAATATTAAGTTGTCTTCTTCTAGTGAAATGTTTTATAAATGATTGTATAAATAAATGAATACATGTTTTACCAAGAAACCTTAAGTGTAAGTGTCTACTTGTACCACTTGATTCAAAGTCCTTTGTGTAACTACAGGTACTGCTCACATTCACTCTTGAGATAAGACTGGCTGCTCAGATCGCTACCAACAAACTGTGGTACAGACTTAGACCAAAGATTGGTCTTGCTTACACCTGTAGTCCTAATTGTTTGTGGTGGTCCAAAAGGGTACTGCATGCAATTCTGCCTAACAGGGCTCTTATGCAAAAAAGTGCAAACAGGAGTTGTCCCCGCCATACAATGTAGGATTCACAACCAAAATTACCCCATTACTCTTTTTATCAACCCATTTTTACATTGTTATACATTGCTAGGTTGGTTCATCACATAACTTGTGCATTTCTAAAGTAATCTGCATAAAAAATGTTTAGGTATTTAAAACCAAACTTCAAAACATATTGGTACCAACTTGAGCTGGGAGGATGTGTGGTCAAGTACCAACATTTCAGGCTAGGTCAAATGGTCAAATTCTGGCTTTACCACTTTACCAAAGTGTATAATGCTGGTCAAATCATGTAATCTGACTGTGTGTTACCTGCCCTAATATTGAATTAGTTTACAGTATGAGATATTCCAAAAAAGGCCCACTCATGGTTTACCAAATGGGCAATGCAGGGGTCAGGGCTCACCCAGCAGAGACACACAACTTTCTTTGGAAAATCTGATGCCATATTTATTGAAAGAAATTGTGACAATCAATAGAAAATCAACGTAAAGATGTCAAAGAAGAATTCCCCATGGTCTATTGCATATTACAAACTGTATGTAAACAGTATGTACCAGACAATGAAGTATAGAGGGTGACAGGGGAGTAGCGGCCCCCCTCACTGCCACACCGAAATGGGAGCAATACCAGGAGGCCGGAAAACCATCAACATGCACTGTCTACCTTCTGATTCCACTTTAGCATGCATGCTAGCACTCCCACACACCCTCAACTCAATTAAAATGTGCCGTAAAATTGCAACATAAAATACAATGTTGTGCTTCAAAATGTCATTTTGTAAGAAACAAAATGTCCTATTCCTTGCTTCATTGTTTATAGAGCGGAGGAGCGGTCTGTCTTTCATAACAAGATGGCTAGACCACAAGCAACTCCTCCGTGGCCTGCTAGGAGTAGCCATTGTATTCAGGGAGGAATTGTTGCCACACACAATTTGAGAAGAAATCAAGACTAGGGGCCTCATTGCTCAGCCCCTGCAGAGGAGCATATGGCACCATCATCGATTCTCCCCAGCCAGGCCAAGAAGACATGGTGCGAGTGGGGGGGTTGGGGGTAGGTGGGAATGGAGGTTAGGGAAGCTGAAGGAAGGTGACTGAGGGGGAAAAGTGAAGGAGGAGTGAATAGCATAGAAAGGGGATAGCAAATGGGAAGAGAAGATAGTGAGCAGATCCAGGATTGAGACACAGTGGATTCATGGTTTTGGTTAAATACTTTTATTAAAATAAAATGGGATGGGAAATGCCTCTCTGCCCACACTCTAAGAGGTGGTTCCCCTACCTAAAGCAAAAACTAAGGGTCTGCCCAAGGACAGAATGTCTAAAGCAAATTTTGCTGTGTCCAAATTACCATTCTGGCCCTCACATCTAAGAAAAATAACTCTACGGTGAAAATGAAACATATCTTTGGTCTTCAGTAGTGCACAAATGTTCTAAAAGAAAATGTGTAACTCCAACACAAGAATGATCCAGAAAGATAGAGTTCCTTGTTCCAGATAGTGATTCCCTTACTCTGGATTTCTCTTGACACTTCATTGTGTTTCAAGAAAGTCAATTCTTTAAGACTCTTTGATCAACCACACAAAGCAACTTGAATGCTAATCTGTATTTTACTCGAATCCCTAGTGTACTCTCCGGTCAGGTTTCTTCTTCCTTTTAACATGCTTTCACAGCCTTCTCACAGCCCTATTATATCCTGCTCAGGACTGTCTGAGGTACTGTACAGTACACACTGTTCAACTTGACTATACCAGATATACTTCTCCCGCCAGGGCCTATCTTGTTTGCAAGTATTCCTATGACTTGGCTTTGCTTGGTACACTCTCCTGCCAGGGCTTTCACATTTAGGTGTATTCCTGCAACTTTGCTCTGCCTGGTATATTTTTCTGCAAGGATTTTCCTAATCTGTATGTTCTTGCACCTATAATTTGACTGGTATTCTTTCTTGCGAGGGCTTTTTCCCTTCCGATTTAAACCTGCCTGGTATAATTTTACCAGGGCTTTTCTCCTCTCTTTATATTCTTGCAGCTTTTAAGTTGCCCGGTATCTTTTCTTTCGGGTCTTTTCACAGGTGCATATATCTGTAGCTCATATGTGTCTGGTACAGACTCAGAAATGTGATGACCTCTGTGGTTCCCTCTTAAATCCGCCTGGCATATTATTTTGCCAGGGTTTTCCTTACATATGTATTGTGCACCTTCAAAGACTTCACAGTGTCATGTATCTGTACTGTCCCATCTTGAACTGCCCTGGTATACTATCCTGCATGCTGATAAAACGTGAGTGATAAATAGTCAGTCGGCTCCCTCCATCGTCTTTTCATGTGACTCAAATAAGCTTTAATTATAATGCAAATGCACAAGCTGATGAGTACCCACAAGAATAGAGGGGCACTTTGTAATGTCACAGCCAAATCTGTTGCTGCTCTGTTGCACCCTCAACTAATCCAGAATAGGGCAGCAAGACTTATTCTTGGCCTCAAGCCCAGGGACCACTTCTCTCCTTCCCTAAAAACTCTTCACTGGCTCCCAGTTGCTGCAAGAATCAAGTTTAAATCCTGCTGCATCATTCATAAGGCTTTCTGGGGACGGGGGCAATGCTATCTGCAACTTGTTCTTACTAAATGCTCGCTAAGTTCTTCTGGCACCAACTCTCTGTGTGTCAAGCTTTTCACTAAACAGTGGTCCGGAGGCCGATCTCTTTCCTCAGCTGGCTCCCTCTTATGGAACAGCCTCCCCCTTCCTCTTTGTCTTGAGATTGATGTCCTCAAATTCAGGAAGCTCCTCAAGACTTTGCTGTTCACCTCCTCCTTCCCTTCTTCCCTCCTCTGCTAATCTCACAGTTGCTGTGATTGGTGACCGTGCCCTGGGCCCTGGTCTCCCACACACAATTGCCTTCAGCCTCTGCCTACACACTCCACTTGCCTTAGCACTTAGTGGTCTTTGCCACTCACACATTTATATTTATATATTTTTTTACAGATCAAATTTCCCTAGCACTTCCTACACTGGGGCTCCAGCACTTACCCCCTCTCCTATTCCTCTCTCCTCTCTCTGCGCTTGCATGCTCTGAATGCTCAAAAGGCCTAGTAGGTCTTTATCCTCCAGTCTAATAATTGTTTTCTATCCCATGTTCCCTGCCAGCTGCCCTGTGGGTGCTTTGAAACACAATTGACTTGTTGTTTTAACACCTGACAAATGCACAAAAAATAAATAAAATAAACATGAGTCCCATGCAGTTCTTAATTTGTAAGAGACTAAGTGTCAGGGCCTAAATATTTTCTAGCACACCTATCACACATTGGGGTGGGCACCTCTCCGCCCACTTTTGATACTATGATGGCTGCTCCACACTGTGTCAACATATGTGATGTTAACTTAGAAATTCCCACCAGTTAATTGAGTGTGATTGTGTAGCATTATATTGACAAACCACCCTTAACCTGGGGAGTACTTTCCCGCCCCCAATCAAGGAGCCCAAACAAATTGGCTCATTTTTTTAGTGCTGACACTGTTAAAGACTCAGAAAGAGCCACATAATTCTCAGCTCCTGTGCCCACAGTCTGCCAAGTACCAGACCGGAGAATAGAACAAATATACATTTATTTAAATTATAAGGTAAATGATTAATACATTTGTTAATCTCACTTGCCACCTACCATGTGGCACAAAACAAATCTTCAATTACAAAACACACGTTTTAGGATCTTACTTTAAACACACTTCTGCTGCATTTACTTTTGTCTCACAAACATGGATCACAGGTTAAATAAACTGGTCAAAACTATTTTCCCTCTGTGCGGGGCTCGCAGTTTTCAGTCGATGGATGGATGTCGCCACTTATGCCAACGCAGGTCTGTAGTCCTTTCTGTGTCGTGTGCAAAATGAAACCCTTAAATACAGCCTACCCTCCGCCAGGGCATCTGCGGCATGATGTGCTCAGCCAGTGTCTCTGCGGCGAGCTTGTGAGGTGGCCGGGCGAGTTTTTTATCCCCTCCCTCCTTCCCAACTTTTTTACTTTCATCTCCCGAAAGCACAAGAGCGCAGCCCTGTTTAAAGGTATGGCATCAGTGTGGGCCCCACCCTAGGCTAACCATAACCCTGGCTGCAGATCATTACCAGGCTGCCTTTCATTGCTGAGCTGGAACATTTCACAGCCTGGACACAGTGGAGGCCGGGTTAGCTGGGTCGCATGCTGGGCTAGGTCATGCCTCAATGATGCCTTTGGATGGTTTCCCATCAGCTTGCTATCAGAAGATAATTCGTGCTTGCATCTGTTTGTGTTCCAAGACAGTACTTTCTGGGAGAGGTGCGTTTTTTACTATTTTGGAACATGTGCAGGGATGGGTGGAGAAGCCGTTGCACAACCAGCCTACCTCCAACGTATAAAATCTTTCACGTCTGGCTGGCATCATTGGCATTTTGTGAGTGCTCGCTCATCGACCTCTGCGTGTTTTATCTTTGACAAGGGCACCCTGGTATTATAAAGAAGTTCTGCAACCGCCGTTATCTCCGTTTGGATGCACTAGTTAATGACATACTGAACTGTGGCATATTCTGGGCTACTATCTATTCAGAGCACCTAATTAGTAAGTCATTTATACATTTGTGTTCCGAGACATGGAATGTGCTATCCGGCTGTAGGGGCTAATCTTCCAGTGATCCCCTTTGCTACATCTATCTGTGCAACATAGAATTTTGTTGGTCTCTCGGGAGGCCGGAGTGTGCTGTTCACCCAGGAGAGCCTACTATTCTGGGGAGCCCGGTTCCACTCTGCTGCCTCTCCCGACCCCTCTTTCCACTGCCAATGTGTAAATGGAGGTCTGATTAATGGAATTGACGGATTTCCATCATGTGCAGACACATCTTCAGTTGGTTAAGCCTGCCCAGGGAAGTAAAGAGACAGGGACATCATTAGTCGAAGGCACCTGAGTTTTATGTGTAAGGTTGCACGGTCTAGTGGTGCATTACTACTGATGTTAACAGTACAAGTGGTACTGCCGTGACTGCATACTAGCCAAACTGGTATCGAAGTGCTCAGCAGGGTGGTATGAGGCTCAAGTGTCAAGCAGGAGTATTTTTATTCATGTCTCATGTCATTATCAGGTCTGATCGCGTTTTGCTGCCTTGTATGTCATAGGCCTTCTTGGAATGGATGCATTGCCTGTTTAGTAGATGCATGATTTCGGGGGCTAGCAGGGTGTACGGCTGTTTCTTCTTTTTAGCCCCCCAAGCTATACATTGTAGCCTCTTATAGTTATCTTATGCTACATCTGGTCCTTTACCTGATTGGTGCTCTGGCTCTGGCTATTGGCAAACTTAATTGGTACCTGGAGTCACAATGTGGTGAATGTTTTATCCCTCATACTCTTGTTTTAGTTACAGACCGATGTTGTAAATGTTGGGTATTCATGATTACGGCATGTTCGCTGTGTCCTAGCTGACCCCTGTCCTACTCGTATACAGTGGGCATTGGCAGCCGTATCACATACTGCTTCAATGAGTTCTGTCTGAAAAAAGGTAGGCTGTCAAAATATTGATTGTCTTAAGAATGATTTTATCCATTTATTAGCTAGATGGTCTTGATACTTTTGTGATGTTGTACTCTCTGATACATTCTGGGGTGCTATACAAGCAGGTCCTAAGGGTGATGCAAGGTGAACTTCTCTCATCTATTAATTAAAGGTTGGCGCATGCATAATGCAAATGTGGATTTTCCGTGTGCCTTTGTTCCCCACCTCTCAGCTCCTTGGAATTTTCGGGAGAGATGAGCGGTGGTAGCTGGAATGGGCGCCTCCATGCCTTCTGGCCCCGATTTTTCTCTTGCTTGGATTGTGTTGGTTTCACCTGCCCTGTTTGCACGCTCCTACCAATTCCCTGTTATGAGTGTGCTCTTGATGGGAGAGTATATATGGACCTGGGAATAGAAGTGGCTGTATGGTGATGTGAGGGGGCTGGCTGGTGTTCCCAGCCTCATTCAGTAACTTCATGCAGACACTTTTGTTTGTAAGGTGCAGTGTGAATGCAGTTAACCTGTGATTAAATGTGCACTTGAAAAATGTTCACCAGATCTTCGCCTCCCATCCAGAATGAAATGTTTTGGTGTACCTATTCCCGTCACCTGGAGTTGGGTTGGGTCATGTGATAGTCTTTTCATGGTGCTATTATAGGGGTTTAGAATGTGCAATGTGCTTCTTATTTTATGACAACTTTGACTGTTAATTCAAATTGCAAAGATGGGATGGAATGGGGAGGGCTATCTGCATAAATGTGATGCATCTGCATTGAATGCCTTGTTTTATCAGCAACACCGTCTGTGGCTGGTGAATTATATCTGATGCATATTTGGTGTGTATGATATTTTGTTTTGCTTGTGTTGGTAGCTTATGTTGGTTTGAATTGCTTATTTTATGGAGGCTGCAACAACATCGAGCTTCGATTAAGTGATTGACTTCCTGAGATGTTTTATTTTGCTTCATGCTTCAGGGTTTTTGAGTACTTACTGTGTTGTCATTTATCTGTTTGTTGCGGTGTGTGGAATTGTGGAATTGTGGGGGTGGATGAGGCAGTCTTGAATTTATGCTGGGGGTACGGTTACGGGAGGTATCAACTTGCTTATGGCATGTGCTAAGTTCTAGTTGTGTTGTCTTTGAATTTATATTTAATGTACTTAACAGGCCTTGTGGGGAGGCTGTCTGCATTTCTGTATGGGCTGGAATGTGGCGGCCGAAATGCTGTGGATGTACAATGATGTGGTTGCAGTGGTTGAGTTTCTGATGTTGGTTTAACGGAATCAATTTAATGGTTGCCCTTTTTTCAGGCTATGGGGGATTTATTGGGGAGTTCAAGCTATTTAGGAGAGGAGTCCAGGGGTGTTGGACTTCTTGGAATGTGTTTTAGAATTTTTTTCTTATTCGCTGTTCTTATTGTTTTGCATCTGTTGCAACAGTAAACGTGGGGGTTTACTGTTGGGGTCACAAATACATTTGAGGGTCTGTTGGAGGGGTCCCTTTCAATTTGGGTTGGGGTGGATAAGCTGGGTATGGAAATGGGGGATCAAATGCGAGTTGTCTCGTGGAATGTGAATGGTCTGAACAATGTACAGAAAAGACGGAACATTTTGGCTTATCTGAATGACTTGAAAGGAGACGTGTATTTTCTCCAGGAGACACACCTTTTGAAAGGCGATATGGATGGTTTGAGGAAAGGTTGGGTGGGGAGGGCTTATGGTTCGTCTTTTGAGTCACGTTCCAGGGGTGTAGTTATTCTTATTAGGAAACATGCACCGATCAAGGTTGTCAAAGAAATATGTGACAAGGAAGGTAGAATGGTTGCTATTTTTTACAAATATACAAGGCAAAGAAGTGACCTTTTGTAATGTTTATGCACCAACGTCAGATGATGATGCTTTTTTCAGAAAGGTGGCTCAAACTCTTCATAATCTTCAGTCCGGTAACATAATCTGGGGGGGGGGATTTCAATACAGTTATGGACTCTGCCATGGACAGGAGTAGTGCCAGACATTGCAGGAGGGTTGACATGCAATCTCTGGCTTTTCGGGATCTGCTGGAGGAACATAATATGAAGGACTGCTGGAGGATTGACAATCCTTCAGTGAGAGAATACACTTTTTATTCCGGTGCACATGCTACGTATTCCAGAATTGACATGATTTTGATGGCTGGAGACATGTTGCAAAACTATAAAAGGAGTGATTTGGGTAATTTTGTGCTGACTGACCATGTACATGTTTAAGTGGATTTGAAGTGGAGTTACACTTTGTGTAAATCAAAATCTTGGAGACTAAATACTATATTGTTGGACAATCTAGAGGAGATGGACAAAATTGCGACTGAAATTGACTATTTTGTTGAGGAGAATTGTACTGGTGAAGTAGGATCTGATATGATATGGGAGGCATTCAAGTGTACAGTTCGGGGTATGTTTATTAGTCTGGCGAGTGGTTTGAAGAGGAAATGGGACAATACACAGAATGTACTGGAACTGAAGATTAGGGACTTGTCAGGGGTTCTGATGGTGGATCCTACAAGAGTGGACTTGCTTCCTGAGCTAAACAAGTTGAAAAGAGAGTTGAGGGAGTTGATATCTAATCGGGTGGATAAGAGGTATTTTCATCAAAAATGCGCTTACTTTGAACATGGGGAGAAATGTGATCGCTGGTCTGAGCGCTCAATCATGTCTATTACAGACTGTAAGGGCCACGTCACTCCGGAATGTATAAATGAGGTATTCAGAAAGTGTTATGAGGAATTGTATAAGAATTAAACCCATATTGGTGTTGAGAATGGAGACTTTTTGGAGGGGGTTTAAGTTCCAGATATTTCAGAGGAGGAGGCTACCTTGCTAGAGGGAAATATCACAGTGGAGGAGGTCAAGAGGGCAATTTCGAAATTGAATATTGGTAGGTCTCCAGGGCCAGATGGACTGCCAGTAGAATTCTATAGGTGGTTGCCTAATTCTGCATTGACGCTATTGATGGACATGTATGAGACCTCAAAGGCTAGGGGTATACTTCCTGACACTACTAGACATGCTACTATTTCTGTCTTTTTAAAGAAAAACAGGGATGAATCACTGGCGCCCAGTTACAGACCAATTAGTTTGATTAATGTGGACAATAAGATTCTGGCTAAGATTCTAGCTCTACGAATAGAAAATCTTTTGCCTAAATTGATTGATCGAATCAGTCTGGTTTTGTTAAAGGAAGGATGACGTCCAGTAACATGCGGACACTGCTTTGTGCTATCGCAAAAGCGCCAGAGTTGTCGGAAGACTCGGCTGTTCTGTCACTGGATGCGAAGAAGGCGTTCGATAGAGTTGATTGGCAATTCATGTTTAAAGTGTTGCACAAGATGGGTTTTGGGATTCATTTCAGCTCATGGATTAAACTGCTGTATACCAGGCCTACGGCGGATGTTAAAACTAATGGTCTGAAATCCAAATCTTTTGAATTGGAACGTGGCACGAGACAAGGATGCCCATTGTCACCTTTGTTATTTGTACTTAGTATTGAACCTTTGGCTATAACTTTGAGAAATTAGGAGGGTTTACAGGGCATTAAATGTTTGGGAATGCAGCAAAAGATCTCGTTATACGCAGATGACTTATTATTGGTCCTCAAGAACCTTGGAGAGTCAGTGCCGGTTCTTATGAACATTCTCGAGGCCTTTCACCAGTGCTCTGGTTACAAGATCAACTGGGCAAAATCAGAGGTTTTACCATTGGTGCCGCTGTCTGACAAACAACTTATGACCAGATTGGACTTTAAGTGGTGTGCTGATAAACTACTGTACTTGGGGGTTTGGATTTTGACCACTGTTGCTGAATTTGTATAAATATGACTATGGTGTGTACTAATTTAAAATTGGATTTGGAAAGATGGTGTTTGTTGAACCTTTCCCTTTGGGGGAAGGTGAATGCTTTAAAAATGGTGTCGACTCCTAGAGTAAACTTTGTTCTGAGCATGGTCCCAATGGACATAGGGAAGCATTTTTGGCATGAGTTGGATAGACTTATGCAGGAGTTTTTGTGGTATCGCAAACCTCAGCTTCTGAAAATTAGCAAACTGCACTTACCTTTGTCCAAGGGTGGGCTGGGGGTCCGTAATTTCAAGGCGTACCATCTGGCTTTTATGTCACAGAATATATTCGGTTTGCTCAAGTCGGAGCATGACGATTGGGTGTGTGCTGAGTCTAGCCATGTAGGCCCTTTGTCGCCTGAGGCTGTGTTCACCAGTAAGCCACGTCGAGCTGAGTTGGTAGGCCCACTGACCAGGAGTTTGCGGAACTCATGGGTGGCGTTGTGTGAGTGTTTGGGTGTCAATGCACTGAAAGATCCGAGTGTTTCCATTTGGTTGAATCCAAGTATTACATATGAGGGGAAAATTTTGTTCTGGCATGAGTGGTACCTGGCTGGGGTGCGGTGGATTGGCGATCTGTTCAATGGTTTGAATTGGATGACGGCTAGGGAGTTACAGTTGAAATTTGACATTCCTTCTTTTCGCCTGGCGGATTATCGGAAGATTAGGAGGGCGGTAGGGGTGGTGGATATTGAAAGGAAAATCAATACAGACATGCTTGGGTGGGTGCCTGGGGTGAGTGGATGTGGCCTAGTTAGTTATGTTTATAGACTGGTTGTGTCCAATTATCGGCCTAATGATGCATTAAGATTGGATTGGAATGAGAGAATTGGTGAAGATATTACGGAGGATGATTGGATGTGTATTTGTGAGAATGTGAAGCTGTGTTCTTTGAGTCTTTCAGACAGGTCGCGTCAAATAAAGATCTTGAATAGGACATATTGGACGCCTGAGAGAATGATGAAGAGGGGTATGTGTGACAGTTCTGACATGAGGTGGGCACCTTTGAGCATATGTTGTGGGAATGTTCATGGGTGAGGGGTCTGTGGTTTGAATTTGACCAGATCTGTGAAAAGATTCTTGGAGAGAAGGTTCATATGGACTTTAAGACCATAGTACTGGGTAGTGGAGATTTGTTGAACGACCTGACTACTTTTCAGAAGAAATCGATCTTTCGTGGGGCAATGGTGGGAAAGAAACTAATTTTGAGACAATGGAAAACATCTACCCCTGTTACTATTTAGGAATGGATTGCAGAGATGCATTCTCTAGCGGATATGGAGAGAGTGTTGTATCGGAGAGAAAAGAAGGATGCGTTATTTAAAAAGATCTGGGGCAAATTTCTTTTATTGTATTAGACCTGTTTATTGATTATATTGTGACTCCAGGGGGGGGTGGTTCTGATGTATATAGTTTAGATGTGTTTAGTGCATGATATTATATTTTTGTACATGTGAAATTTTTGAAAATAAAATTTAAAAATAATAATAATAATAATAATAATAATAATAATAATAATAATAATAATAATAATAATAATAATAATAATAATAATAATAATAAGATACAATAATAGAACATATTCTCCAACGTTTCTTGCTGAGAGTTTTTCTGGAAACATAGGCACAATTTTCGTTTTATGAACACTAGTTCACCATCAAGACATGATATATGGAGTTTCATGCACACTCAAAATGGTAGCAGTTAAAATTACAGATTTATAAAATTACATCTGTATAAAAATACATGTTCAATGCAGAATTACACTTTTTCACATTTCACTTGGCCAAACACCAGCCCGAGAAACCCAAGCATTTATTACATGCAGCACCCTTCTGTTCAAAGGCCAGGTCTAGGGAGTGGGGAGAGTTTAGAAATTTTGATTTTCAGACCCGCCTCTCACTTAAAGGCTTGTATTGTGTAAATTAGACAGTAAAATGAGTACAATTATTAATTTTATTTTTCAGACCCCCCTCACTTAAAGGACTGTGTTGGGGAATGAGGACAGGTATTCATTTCTTTTGTGGTGGGTTCAAGGGCACCCCTTTGTTAAAGACAATTTAGAAAGAGTGGTCAAATTTGGGAATTTTTTTTTGAGATAGGGTTTGAGATAGGGTTTCAGTTGGGATTTTTCCTTTCATGGACAATTATCTTTTGGATTAAAAGGCAAGGTTTGGCTGTGGAATTATTATCAATTTCAGTTTGGTGGCAAGTATATATTTTGTTTTTGTTTTAGGGAAGAACACCCCTTTTCATTTGAGAAGACGGGGTGAACAGGAAAAATCAAAGCAACCCAATTAGTTTTTATTATTATCTTGTATCATCCCACTGAGAGAGAGGGTGAAAGTTCCAATCTCTTCTCTTCATAAATCTATTTGGGAGTTAATTAAATTAATATACTGTCAAATATTCTAGGGCTCTACACAATTTCCCCCACCTCCTAATGGAAGGAAACCCACTAATGAAAGTGAATAGATTAATTGAATAAATCCCCATGCGGATATTTGGCTGGACAATCTAATTACTTTTTGAAATCTCTGGGTTTGGCACTCATGGAGTCTGAGCAGGGCTTTGTTTTTAGGGAAAAACAGGATTCTGGAGAGCATTTCAATCAACTGGATCCCATAGCAATTATCCCTCTATGGCTCCAGGGAAGTATCACAGCATCTGTTGTTTTGGTCTCTGTAGCAATAGAAATCCTCAGCCCTCTTCCAATATTTTGACTGAGATGAGATTTCAGCAGATCTCATTTGGTAGATTTTGGCAGCTGTCCCTCTTCCATAGTGCACAATATTTTTATTCTCTAAGCCCCTCCCAGGGAAAATGAACATTGGGTGGTGCTAACTTAAGATCTCGCAACCAGGACTGGACATTTATATTTCTCTCCACCCCCAAAGTCCAGTCCCTCTCTAAGGATTGTTTAAGGAGTCTGGAACATAAATATTGCACTCCCTTTTGAGATTCACATCTGTTTCCATGTCAAATGTTAGCCAAGAAGTCCCTACATGGCAACATTTTGTAATTTACCAATACATACCATGAGAGAGATATTAATATTCCTCTCCTAAGGACAGATCAGTGAAGCTTACTTTCATTTTGGCACCTCAATGCACAGGTGTGCTATGATTATGAGAGTTATGAACATTACATTTAATCTCCAGATACCTAATTGTATGACCCATAAACTTGCCAATTCTTAAATTCAGGACATGTTTAGGGCATCTAGAAACATAATTCAGGTGATAATATGATTTCCAAAAATCACAAGTGGATCAGATTTACGAAGAAATAACCAGTGTGTTGCTAGCTTTCAAATGAGATATGAATGGACACAGGGCAACTTACCATTGCTGAGAAAGTGACCAGCTATGATGGTCCATTTAAAATACCAGGAAATCTTCAGCATGTATGCAAGTTTTAGCTCAATTTCTCCATGTGAGCTTTATTTCTCTGCAAGCATGTGGCACATTTTCCTGTAATCTGAGATTGACCACAGTTTTGATCTCAAACCTTATATTTCTAAGCATGTTCCCCAACCAAGGGCTGGGTCTGTGTTGATCTGGCCTTGTCATAAATGCCCTGGGTGTACATCAGCTTCACAGAGATTTCTCTTTCAGACAAGCAGCCAGGCCAGCCTTAAAAATCTGCACAACAAAAAGAAACATGGTCTGTCTCCAGCGTAAATGAGATCTACATGTGACCTATGGAAATGAAATAGCCTCTTTCAATTGTTGCCGGTATTTTGCCTGTGAAGTATATTACACATTTTAATGCATGGCATCTTGCCAACACACACCAAGTCTTTTACTATATATATGTATTTTAGCAGGGGGAATATTTTTGTTCATGTCTTAATCTAAAACTGCAAAACACACATGAAAGGCCATTTTAGTATCAGTTGTTGCAAACCCTGCTTTTCATGTCGAAGGAGGCTTGATTTTCTCTTTCAAATGCAAATGCAAATTAAAGGCTGTTTTTTCAGTTCAAGCTTTACCATTGTAATAAAATATAGGTCTTTTGATTTCCAATACTTGACCATTCACATAGCATTTCCATTTTGTCACAACTCGTCTTTGTGTTACTTGTAAAAAAGACACACAGTCTGCATCACCAGGCCCATTTTTCAATGTGGAAGATTTTGAAGGCAGGCAGGTCATTTTCCTAGTGGGCCATTCAGTATATTTGTGTGGGCTGTGATTAAACCCAACACTGGATACGTGCTGCCATTTAAAGATATCAATCGACATAACTTTAGTTGTGTCTTGAAATAAACTAAATGTTTAAGTATTTCTTTAAAACACATCATCGTTACCACGTTGCTCTGATCCTATCTGTGGCACGTGGAACATGTTATCCATATATCCATAGAAGAAAAAGAGCAAGCATACTTTCCTCCTATGGTAAATTGATGGACACATAGAGGCAAAATCATTACTTAACTGATGTACTTGCCTATCAAACACTGCAGCAAGATGTTTGTATATAGGTTGTCACACATGACAGGAACTCCTCTTCGATATTGGCCTTTTCACTGATCTTGTTCCTGTGCTGGGGCTGCTGGCAGGTAACTGTTCTGTTGTTTTCAACCCACCCTGATTGTTATTACAGTAGAAAATCTGCAGCATTGTCATTCGGGTGTAGCAGTGTGCAGACATGCCAGCATCAGTGCCCAGCATTGTCACTGTCCAACTCATGTTATTCATGAAAATGGATAAATAGGCCTGTCAACCTGGGTCATCAGGTTCATGAATAACAATTAGCTAGCCCATGCAGAACTCTTGCCAGTACACACTTGCTGTTATATTATTATGACTGATTGCCAGTTAAATTAATAAAGTTTCCAGAACACCACAACATAACTAAGCTGGAATCAGCAATAAGTGCAGGGGCTCAGAAATACGGGAGCGCTGGCAAGCCCCCCCCAGCCCCTGCCAGCCCCCCACACACAAATGAAGCACTTGTCACCTGTGGGGCAAGCATCACAAAGTAATGTGTGCAGTGGCATAGTTGTTGTAACATGGCCACTGTATATTCAATCAAGTCGCAATTTGTTCACTCAACACTTCATGTTCGAGATAGTCTTGCTCCAACCCCGTGCCTATATAGGGCCCACTGCTGGTCTTGGGGGGTCTGTCCTCCCATTATATAAGACCAACAAAAAAAGACTGGCAACGTATTAGGAATTTCTACCAGAGAGTCAGTTCAATTTGAAAACAAAAACAAGCTCACTGAAAAAATCTCTCCGAAATGCGTAGCAATGCCTTTGTTCTATCTGTTTAACTGTGATAATACTATTGCTACTGTGAAGATACTATGGAAGTACCTACCATAGTATTCCCTGTAAGGTCATCCTTTTCAGGTCACCTCTTAACATCACACAATGCATTTGTTCATCCTTCTGAACCGGTAGCACATGGTGCCACTTTCGGCAGATCTTCTAATGCGTTTTCGCCTCTCAATTGTGAACATGCCTCACATAATCAAAATGTATGCCTCCCCAGGTAAACCATGTTATGGGTGACTCATTTCATTATGTTCGAGACAGAGCATTCTTCCAGACCAGCAGTTTCCAGCAGTGGACTGAAGACAGGTTACTGTGTACACGTGTACCTGCACAGAATGAGAACACACGGATTTGCCACTATTAAATAACCTCATCAATAACAAAAGGCAAGTGACACAACCTAAAACGATTTCAACGTAAAACAAATACGCAGTCAATTTTCACATGAGAGACTCTTTATCACCTGGTATCTGATTAAAATTCAACGAAACTCTGCCTGTGCAAAAAGAATAAATAGATGCAGAAAGATGCCTGACGTGCAGTCTCAGCAAACCATGGCTCATCAAGTTCTCAATTACATTCAGCTACTTTGGCATTTCTCGTATTCATAGCTAATTTCACCCTTTATGCTGCAATTGATTTAAAATGTTCATCAGGTGTTTTCATGCCGCTCAAAAATGTTTTTTTTATTTTTTTATTGCTGGCTGTTGAAATAAATACAAAACGATCTCTTTGCCAGTACATGTTGAGCGGCCCACAGTGCTTTGAATTAAAGGAAACCTCAGTAAAAAGAGACATTAATTGCTGGCAGATTTGAGTTTCCTCGATCATGACCCAAAAGAGCCTGTAAGCCCTTCACCCTTTGAAAGATGGGACGGAAAGGCTTCGCTATGGAAAGGAAGACATGTCTTAAGGGCGCATGTGGTGTGAGTAGATACTTCGGGAACATGAGAGGAAAGACTGTTTGCTTCGTGAAGACATTGCACTGTGTTCATAAAACGTGTAATTACTTCATATTGTACAATTTTGGAATATACCATTGGAGTGTGGCCTAGTCATGCTAAAACTCCCCCCAAAGAAGCCCCTCAGGTTTTTAACTGTGGCTAAAGCACACACACAGAACTCCTGCAGCTGCCTCTGGATAGTAAACACTTGCTTGAATTTTGAAGGGGAGTTTGGAGTCTCGTGATAATTCGAGGAACCTATCATTAGACCCAAACTTCACATAAATCAGCAGCCTCATCTCCTCAAAAGTGTAATATCTAAATCCTGACAAAAGGCCCAGCGTGAGCGCTCAAACACAGCCCCACATTCTATGTACCTAGGGTGTGAAGGTTAACACCTAGTCAGAAAGTGATTATGTGGACACCATGTTCATGAAGGAGACTGGTTTATGCTTTAGAATGATAGGCCCATTGACAATTTGTGGAGGTCAAGCTATGGATGATGGCACTGGCTTCATAGCAATGGCAGGTGTCAGTGGAAAGAACAAATGTCACTGTGCTTCAGAAGGAACCCGAACGACTTACTCAGTGCAGAGGGCAGAGCATACCCCCAAGCATAAACCCCAAATTGGGATATATGGGAGACACTGAATTTATGGAGCCCGATGGTCTTTAGTTTGGGTAGAAACACATAAAATACATTAGCAAATGTGTCACTACATTTTTAGCATTGGGTAAGGTACAACGAACACTGAAAATGATTTGCAATGGAAAAGATTTTACTAGGACTGGTCATGGCAAGAATGAACCCACTGTTCATGTACTTTAATGTTCAGTTTCAATCAGGAAGCATGCATCAGTCACCCTTTTGCAAATGGAATTTTGCCTGTCTTGCAACTGACTACCTTCCTGTTCATATGCAAACGCAACATCCGAAACTTAAAGGGAAATACAGACTGCGACAATACCCACAAGGGCCCACGGG
Organism: Ambystoma mexicanum; assembly: GCF_040938575.1. NCBI lineage: Eukaryota > Metazoa > Chordata > Amphibia > Caudata > Ambystomatidae > Ambystoma > Ambystoma mexicanum. The sequence continues at coordinate 530,265,425 of NC_090937.1, forward strand.
GCAAAGGGCGTGTTTGTTGAGGTCCCGCAGTTGAGAAAGGAGGAAGATTCTTCCAGTCACAACGTTACCAGCTGTCTGCTCCTCTCCAGACTTTAAAATCCTGAGCTTCACCCATGAGGGCGAAGCCCGCGGGGTGGGGGTGAGGGTCCAGGTGTTGGCATCCCACTGTTGAGAAAGGAGAATGGGTCTTCCAGCCACACTGTTGCCAGATTTGCACCATACCCACTTCACAAGACATTCATCTAATCGTATTCTTCCTCTGACCGTGCCATGCCATAATCCATACTCCCCTCTCACCTCCTCTTATCCACTCTTTCTTTCTCTATATGCACATCTTTAATAGCTGCACTATCTATCCGAAACAAAATATCTTCTGCCCTGCATTCATCCACTCCTACAGACATCCACTGTCCATCAGTCATTTTTATTTTTAATCGCGCCAATTGATCCTCCAACTTCCTTAATGCATCTACCAATTTTATTTGTGGTATCATATCATCTCCATCCGATCACTTACCCCTGACAGCCACTGAGGCTGTAGGGTTAGGGAGATTCTGATAATGAGCAGACATGAGTGGCTGGGGAGCTGTGGGGAGCAAAGGGACACACATAGTATTCATATATCCTGATGCAGCACACATGGGGTAACACCCTAATGGAGGGCACCAGTCGGTTTCCCTGGGGGCCACAGGAGAACTCGGGATAGTGCCCATAGTAGTAACTGTACTACATGGAGTAAACACTTCACATATCACATTGAGAGAATCTGTTGGCCCATCGTCAAGATCTTCCATCATTTTCCAAATTTCTAATAATACTTCCTTTTGATTTTTTTAGTTTCCCTCCCTTATATTTAGCTGTCAAGAATGTATACATATGACTTAGTATCACACTATTATTTGTCCCCTGCTCTGACCAGGGCTTAAACCCCTCCTCCTTGTTTTCGTACACCATTGCTTTTGATACTTGAGAATGTTGTCTTGAAACAAAGGAAGAGCTTGCACTTGTAATCCAACAGGGTAATTGGCTCCATTGTAGCCACCCCTCCCCATCCGCAGTCTACAATATTATCAATACCCCTGTCCCACACCCAAAACCCATACCCCTCCCTGATGCCCCCTCCTTATGCCGCACACTTGCCCCCCTTTTACCCACATACACACATACTTCTATCACATACGTCCTATGTCACACCATAATCAGTCTTACCTCAGCCAAAACCACCACCACAAAAAAAATCACAAACAATGATATCACAATAAATTGTACTCTTTGTTCCAACATCGCCTTTATGTCGAGTGAGCAGATCCCTGGCCAACTAGGGCCTCTACCATAACTACTTTATTGTTCACACACCTCCCCTTTATACTGGGAGGAGAGATCCCAAACTCACTATATATATATATATATATATATATATATATATATATATATATATATATATATATATATATATATATATGTGAAAACACTTTGTTAAAGGGACGTTATGGTAAAGTTGCGCTACTAAAAACCTATGAAATTCAGTGAAAAAACGTTGTCAAAGGAAAGTTATGGTTCCAAGTAAAACCAAAAAACCCTTGAAATTCGCCAGTTATGGTAAGCTAAGCAACCATAACTCGCGCCACCACCGTGCACTGCTAAGAGTAACACCCAAGACATCAAAGATGACATCACAAATGTCATTGATGACATCACTGATGACATCACATGTGTATGTACTTTTCATGAAATATGTGTACAAGGGATTCTTATTATAATGATGCGAAACAAGTGTCAAGGATCATTGCAATAAATATCATACCCTAATTAGTGCATTGAACGATGCATTGATATAAATAGCATTCTATTGTGGGGTTCTATCTAGTATACTAAGCTACTGATACAGAAACATAACATGGTGTTCAGTGTACAAGATGAAGGTATAATATTCATAATGTTAATATGTTGAATAATGAAATGATAATTGTTTTCTTAATAGATTTTTGTGTACTGGGAAATATGTAATACTTAGCTAATAAAACATTACTATAGACAAAACACAAAGACACAAGAACACATACCAATATGGGTATATATAGGGAAAGTGAAGTTAGCAAAAAAGCACAAGTAGTAGCAGAAACAATTTATAACTTAACTGATTATTTTCATGCAAATAAATGATTGCTCTGTTTCAAAGCTGCTATTCACCCTACGTATATGTATCACTTGATGTGATTGGACCCAGAGGGAAAGTACAGCCATAAAAAAAAACAACAGAACTATCAGAAAGTGCTCATAAGTCTATTGATTATCTTTATGCACAAAAAGGATTGCTGTCTTTCAAGCTTGTGTCTTCCCGTATGTATATGTTTCATATGATGTGACTGGACTCTAACAGAATTACTGTAAGAACCTACTTGAAGGATACGGCTTCAAATAAAATAAAATGTTTAGTTTCTGACTGTTACTGAAGAAAACCATGTGGCCTAGATATGTCAGCAAAAGAAAAAAGATTGAGCCAGACATGTGATGTCATCAGTGATGTCATCAATGACATTTGTGAGGTCATCTTTGATATCCTGGGTGTTAGTCTTAGCAGTGCACGGTGGTGGCACTAGTTATGGTTGCTTAGCTTACCATAACTGGCGAATTTCAAGGGTTTTTTCGGTTTTACTTGGAACCATAACGTTCCTTTGACAAAGTTTTTTCACTGAATTTCATAGGTTTTTAGTAGCGCAACTTTACCATAACGTCCCTTTAACAAAGTTTTTTCATTGAATTTCATAGGTTTTTATTAGTGCAACTTAACCATAACGTCCCTGTAACATTTTATTTTACTAAATTTTAAAGGTTTTTATTAGTACAACGTGACCATAACATCCTTTTCAATAGATGAAGACCACTAACATCTTATGTCCTTAAAGTAGGAATGCCGGGTGGTAAAAAAAACAAAAAGATTTTCCTTCCTATGCCGAGGCGTCTCAGTGTAGGAAGGAAAATCTTTTACCAAGATGGCCACCATGGAAAGGTAAGGCGGGGTGTATAAAGAACACAACGGCGCATGAGCGGGGTTGGGGGGGCACAGGGGAGACACATGGGCATGTGCGGGGGGTGAGAGGAAACAGGGTACAAACGGGGCATGAGCGGGGGGTGGGGGTGAAAAGGAAGGAAACAGGGCATGAGCGGTGGTGGGGGGAACACGAGAGAGACACGGGGCATGAGAAGCGGGTGGGGAGGAACATGAGGGAGACACAGGGTATGAGCAGGGGGTGGGGAGTAACACGAGGGAGACACAGGGCATGAGCAGGGGGGTACAGGGCACATACGGGACATGAGCGGGGGTGGGGAGGAAAGGAGAGAGACAAGGGGCATGAGCAGGGGTGGGGGAACAAGAGGGAGACACGGAGCATGAGCGAGGGATGGGGGTAACACGAGGGAAACACGGGGCATGAGCGGGGGTGGGGGGAACACGAGTGAGACACGGCGCATGGGTGGGAGCAACAGGAGACAGACACGGGGCATGAGCGGGGGGTGGTAGGAACAGGAGAGAGACACGGGGCATGAGCAGGGGGTGGGGGTACAGAAGACAGACACGGGGCATGAGCGGAGTAGTGGGGGGCAACAGGAGAGAGACATGGGGCATGAGCGGGGGGTGGGGGGTACAGGAGACAGACACGGGGCATGAGAGGGGGTGGGGGGCAACAGGAGACAGACGTGGGACATGAGCGGGTGGGGGGAACCGGAGGCAGACACGGGGCATGAGCAGGGGGGGCAACAGGAGACACACGGGGCATGTGCGGGCGGTGGGGGGTACAGGAGACAGACATGGTTTTTAGTAGCGCAACTTAACCATAACGTCCCTTTAACAAAGTTTTTTCATTGAATTTCATAGGTTTTTATTAGTGCAACTTAACCATAACGTCCCTGTAACATTTTGTTTTGCTAAATTTTAAAGGTTTTTATTAGTACAACGTGACCATAACATCCTTTTCAATAGATGAAGACCACTAACATCTTATGTCCTCAAAGTGGGAATGCCGGGTGGTAAAAAAAACAAAAAGATTTTCCTTCCTACGCCGAGACGCCTGCGGCATCTCGGCGTAGGAAGGAAAATCTTTTACCAAGATGGCCACCATGGAAAGGTAAGGCGGGGTGTATAAAGAACACAACGGCGCATGAGCGGGGTTGGGGGGGCACAGGGGAGACACATGGGCATGAGCGGGGGGTGAGAGGAAACAGGGTACAAACGGGGTATGAGCAGGGGGTGGGGGTGAAAAGGAAGGAAACAGGGCATGAGCGGTGGTGGGGGGAACACGAGAGAGACACGGGGCATGAGAAGCGGGTGGGGAGGAACATGAGGGAGACACGGGGTATGAGCAGGGGGTGGGGAGGAACACGAGGGAGACACAGGGCATGAGCGGGGAGGTACAGGGCACATACGGGACATGAGCGGGGGTGGGGAGGAAAGGAGAGAGACAAGGGGCATGAGCAGGGGTGGGGGAACACGAGGGAGACACGGAGCATGAGCGGGGGATGGGGGGTAACACAAGGGAAACACGGGGCATGAGCGGGGGTGGGGGGCAACAGGAGACAGACACGGGGCATGAGCAGGGGGTGCGGGCAACAGGAGACAGACACAGGGCATGGGTGGGAGCAAGAGGAGACAGACACGGGGCATGAGCGGGGGGTGGTAGGAACAGGAGACAGACACGGGGCAGGGGGTGGGGGTACAGAAGACAGACACGGGGCATGAGCGGGGTAGTGGGGGGCAACAGGAGAGAGACATGGGGCATGAGCGGGGGGTGCGGGGGTACAGGAGACAGACACGGAGCATGAGCGGGGGGTGGGGAGAACAGGAGACAGACACGGGGCATGTGAGGGGGTGGGGGAAACAGGAGACAGACACGGGGCATGAGCGGGGCGGGAACAGGAGAGAGACACGGGACATGAGCGGGTGGGGGGAACCGGAGACAGACACGGGGCATGAGCGGGGGGGCAACAGGAGACACACGGGGCATGAGCGGGCGGTGGGGGGTACAGGAGACAGACATGGGGCATGAGCGGGGGGTGGGGGGAACAGGAGACAGACACGGGGCATGAGCGGGGGTGGGGGGAACAACAGAGACAGACACAGGCAGGAGCAGGGGGTGGAGGGCAACAGGAGACAGACACGGGGCATGAGCAGGGGGTGGAGGGCAACAGGAGACAGACACGGGGCATGAGCGGGGGGTGGGGGGCAACAGGAGACAGACATGGGGCATGAGCGGGGGTGAGGGGCAACAGGAGACAGACACGGGGCATGAGCGGGGGGTGGGGGGCAACAGGAGACAGACACGGGGCATGAGCGGGGGTGGGGGGCAACAGGAGACAGACACGGGGCATGAGCGAGGGGTGGGGGGAACAGGAGACAGATACGGGGCATGAGCGAGGGGTGGGGGAACAACAGACACGGGCATGAGCGGGGGGTGGGGAGAACAGACACGGGGCATGAGCGGGACGGTGGGGGCAACAGGAGACAGACACGGGGCATGAGTGGGGGTGGGAGGAACAGGAAAAAGACACGGGGCATGAGCAGGGGGTGGGGGAACAGGAGACAAACACGGGGCATGAGCAGGGGGGTGGGGGGCAACAAGAGAGAGACACGGGGCATGAGCGGGTGGGGGAACAGGAGACAGACACGGGGCGTGAGCGGGTGGGGGGAACAGGAGACAGACACAGGGCATGAGCGGGAGGGGTGGGGGGCAACAGGAGATAGACACGGGTCATGAGCCGGGGATGGGGGGAACAGGACACAGACATGGGGCATGAGCGGGGTGTGGCGAGAACAGGAGACAGACACGGGGCATGAGCGGGGGAACAGAAGACAGACATGGGGCATGAGCAGGGGATGGGGGAGGAGGAGAGACACACGGGCATGAGCGGGGGTGGCGGGAGGGAGAGAGACACACGGGGGGTGGGCGGGGTGGGAGGGAGGGAGAGAGACACACGGGGCATGAGCGGGGGGTGGGCGGGAGGGGGAGAGACACAAGGGGCAAGAGTGGGGGTGGGCAGGAGGGGGAGAGACACACGGAGCAAGAGCGGGGGTGGGCGGGCGGGGGAAAGAGACACGGGGCAAGAGCGGGGGTGGGCGGGAGGGGGAAAGAGACACGGGGCAAGAGCTGGGGTGGGTGGGAGGGGGAAAGAGACACGGGGCAAGAGCGGGGGTGGGCGGGAGGGGGAAAGAGACACGGGGCAAGAGCGGGGGTGGGAGGGAGGGGGAAAGAGACACGGGGCAAGAGCGGGGGTGGGCGGGAGGGGGAAAGAGACACGGGGCAAGAGCGGGGGTGGGCGGGAGGGGGAAAGACACACGGGGGAAGAGCGGGGTTGGGCGGGAGGGTGAAAGACACACGGGGCAAGAGCGGGGGTTGGCGGGAGGGGGAAAGACACACGGGGCAAGAGCGGGGGGGGTACAGGAGACAGACACGGGGCATGAGCAGGGGTGGGGGCAACAGGAGAGAGACACAGGGCAAGAGCAGGGGGCGGGGGGCAACAGGAGACAGACACAGGGCATGAGCGGGGGTGGGGGGCAACAGGAGACAGACACGGAGCATGAGCAGGGGGTGGGGGCGACAGGAGACAGACACAGGGCATGAGCGGGGGGTGGGGGGCAACAGTAGACAGACACGGAGCATGAGCGGGAGGTTGGGGGCAACAAGAGACAGAAACAGGGCATGAGCGGGGGTGGGAGGAACAGAAGACAGACACAGGGCATGAGCGGGGGTGGGAGGAACAGGAGACAGACACGGGGCATGAGCGGGGGTGGGGGGCAACAGGAGACAGACACGGGGCATGAGCGGGTGTGTGGGGGGCAACAGGAGAGAGACACGGGCATGAGCGTGGAGTGGGGGGTACAGGAGACAGACACGGGCATGGGTGGGAGCAAGAGGAGACAGACATGGAGCATGAGCGGGGGGTGGGAGGGGGTACAGGAGACAGACACGGGGCATGAGCAGGGGGTGGGGGGCAACAGTAGAGAGACACAGGGCATGAGCGGGGGGTGGGGGTTTACAGGAGACAGACACGGGGCATGAGCGGGAGGTGGGGGGCAACATGAGAGAGACACGGGACATGAGCGTGTGGGGGAACAGGAGACAGACACGGGGCATGAGCAGGGGGGGCAACAGGAGACAGACATGGGGCATGAGCAGGGGGGTGGGGGGGTACAGGAGACAGAAACACATGAACGGGGAGTGGGGGGTACAGGAGACAGACACGGGGCATGAGCAGGGGGGCAACAGGAGACAGACATGGGGCATGAGCGGGGGCTTGGGGGGTACAGGACACAGACACGAGCATGAGCGGGGGGTGGGGGGTACAGGAGACAGACACGGGGCATGAGCAGGGGGTGGGGGGCAACAGGAGAGAGACACGGGGCATGAGCGGGGGGTGGGGGGAACAGGAGACAGACACAGGGCATGAGCGGGGGGTGGGGGGAACAAAAGAGACAGACACGGGGCATGAGCGGGGGGTGGGGGGCAACAGGAGACAGAGACGGGGCATGAGCGGGGGGTGGGGGCAACAGGAGACAGACACGGGGCATGAGCGGGGGGTGGGAACCGGAGACAGACACGGGGCATGAGCGGGGGGCAACAGGAGACAGACACGGGGCATGAGCGGGCGGTGGGGGGTACAGGAGACAGACATGGGGCATGAGCGGGGGGTGGAGGGCAACAGGAGAGAGACATGGGGCAGGAGCGGGGGGTGGACAGGAGGGGGAAAGAGACACGGGGCAAGAGCGGGGGTGGGCGGTAGGGGGAAAGAGACACGGGGCAAGAGCGGGGGTGGGCGGGAGGGTGAAAAACACACGGGGCAAGAGCGGGGGTGGGCGGGAGGGGGAAAGACACACGGGGCAAGAGCGGGGGTGGGGGGGTACAGGAGACAGACACGGGGCATGAGCAGGGGGTGGGGGGCAACAGGAGAGAGACAGGGCAAGAGCGGGGGGTGAGGGCAACAGGAGAGAGACACGGGGCATGAGCGGGGGTGGGGGCAACAGGAGAGAGACACGGGGCATGAGCGGGGGTTGGGGGAACAACAGAGACAGACTGGGGGCATGAGCGGGGGTGAGGGAACAACAGAGACAGACACGGGGCATGAGCAGGGGGTGGGGGGCAACAGGAGACAGACACAGGGCATGAGCGGGGGGTGGGGGGCAACAGGAGACAGACACGGAGCATGAGCGGGGGGTGGGGGGAACAGGAGACAGACACGGAGCATGAGCAGGAGGTGGGGGGCAACAAGAGACAGACACAGGGCATGAGCGGGGGTGGGAGGAACAGGAGACAGACACAGGGCATGAGCGGGGGTGGGAGGAACAGGAGACAGACACGGGGCATGAGCGGGGGTGGGGGGCAACAGGAGACAGACACGGGGCATGAGCGGGGGGTGTGGGGGGCAACAGGAGAGAGACACGGGCATGAGCGTGGAGTGGGGGGTACAGGAGACAGACACGGGGCATGGTTGGGAGCAAGAGGAGACAGACATGGAGCATGAGCGGGGGGTGGGAGGGGGTACAGGAGACAGACACGGGGCATGAGCAGGGGGTGGGGGGCAACAGAAGAGAGACACAGGGCATGAGCGGGGGGGTGGGGGTTTACAGGAGACAGACACGGGGCATGAGCGGGGGGGTGGGGGGCAACATGAGAGAGACACGGGACATGAGCGTGTGGGGGAACAGGAGACAAACACGGGGCATGAGCAGGGGGGCAACAGGAGACAGACATGGGGCATGAGCAGGGGTGTGGGGGGGTACAGGAGACAGACACAGGGCATGAACGGGGGTGGGGGGTACAGGAGACAGACATGGGGCATGAGCGGGGGTGTGGGGGGTACAGGAGACAGACACGAGCATTAGCGGTTGGTGGGGGGTACAGGAGACAGACACGGGGCATGATCAGGGGGTGGGGGGCAACAGGAGAGAGACACGGGGCATGAGCGGGGGGTGGGGGGAACAGGAGACAGACACAGGGCATGAGCGGGGGCTGGCGGGAACAAAAGTGACAGACACGGGGCATGAGCGGGGGGTGGGGGGCAACAGGAGACAGACACGGGGCATGAGCGGGGGGGCAACAGGAGACAGACACGGGGCATGAGCGGGCGGTGGGGGTACAGGAGACAGACATGGGGCATGAGCGGGGGTGGGGGGCAACAGGAGAGAGACTCGGGGCATGAGCAGGGGGTGGGGGGAACAGGAGACAGACACAGGGCATGAGCGGGGGGTGGGGGGAACAAAAGAGACAGACACGGGGCATGAGCGGGGGGTGGGGGGCAACAGAAGACAGAGACGGGGCATGAGCGGGGGTGGGGGCAACAGGAGACAGACACGGGGCATGAGCGGGGGGTGGGAACCGGAGACAGACACGGGGCATGAGCGGGGGGCAACAGGAGACAGACACGGGGCATGAGCGGGCGGTGGGGGGTACAGGAGACAGACATGGGGCATGAGCGGGGGGTGGGGGGCAACAGGAGAGAGACATGGGGCAGGAGCGGGGGGTGGACAGGAGGGGGAAAGAGACACGGGGCAAGAGCGGGGGTGGGCGGTAGGGGGAAAGAGACACGGGGCAAGAGCGGGGGTGGGCGGGAGGGTGAAAAACACACGGGGCAAGAGCGGGGGTGGGCGGGAGGGGGAAAGACACATGGGGCAAGAGCGGGGGTGGGGGGTACAGGAGACAGACACGGGGCATGAGCAGGGGGTGGGGGGCAACAGGAGAGAGACACAGGGCAAGAGCGGGGGGTGAGGGCAACAGGAGAGAGACACGGGGCATGAGCGGGGGTGGGGGCAACAGGAGAGAGACACGGGGCATGAGCGGGGGTTGGGGGAACAACAGAGACAGACTGGGGGCATGAGCGGGGGTGAGGGAACAACAGAGACAGACACGGGGCATGAGCAGGGGGTGGGGGGCAACAGGAGACAGACACAGGGCATGAGCGGGGGGTGGGGGGCAACAGGAGACAGACACGGAGCATGAGCAGGGGGTGGGGGGAACAGGAGACAGACACGGAGCATGAGCAGGAGGTGGGGGGCAACAAGAGACAGACACAGGGCATGAGCGGGGGTGGGAGGAACAGGAGACAGACACAGGGCATGAGCGGGGGTGGGAGGAACAGGAGACAGACACGGGGCATGAGCGGGGGTGGGGGGCAACAGGAGACAGACACGGGGCATGAGCGGGGGGTGTGGGGGGCAACAGGAGAGAGACACGGGCATGAGCGTGGAGTGGGGGGTACAGGAGACAGACACGGGGCATGGTTGGGAGCAAGAGGAGACAGACATGGAGCATGAGCGGGGGGTGGGAGGGGGTACAGGAGACAGACACGGGGCATGAGCAGGGGGTGGGGGGCAACAGAAGAGAGACACAGGGCATGAGCGGGGGGGTGGGGGTTTACAGGAGACAGACACGGGGCATGAGCGGGGGGTGGGGGGCAACATGAGAGAGACACGGGACATGAGCGTGTGGGGGAACAGGAGACAAACACGGGGCATGAGCAGGGGGGCAACAGGAGACAGACATGGGGCATGAGCAGGGGGGTGGGGGGTACAGGAGACAGACACAGGGCATGAACGGGGGTGGGGGGTACAGGAGACAGACATGGGGCATGAGCGGGGGTGTGGGGGGTACAGGAGACAGACACGAGCATTAGCGGTTGGTGGGGGGTACAGGAGACAGACACGGGGCATGATCAGGGGGTGGGGGGCAACAGGAGAGAGACACGGGGCATGAGCGGGGGGTGGGGGGAACAGGAGACAGACACAGGGCATGAGCGGGGGCTGGCGGGAACAAAAGTGACAGACACGGGGCATGAGCGGGGGGTGGGGGGCAACAGGAGACAGACACGGGGCATGAGCGGGGGGGCAACAGGAGACAGACACGGGGCATGAGCGGGCGGTGGGGGGTACAGGAGACAGACATGGGGCATGAGCGGGGGTGGGGGGCAACAGGAGAGAGACTCGGGGCATGAGCAGGGGGTGGGGGGAACAGGAGACAGACACGGGGCAGGAGCGGGGGTGGGCGGGAGGGGGAAAGAGACACGGGGCAAGAGCGGGGGTGGGCGGGAGGGGGAAAGAGACACGGGGCAAGAGCGGGGGTGGGCGGGAGGGGGAAAGAGACACGGTGCAAGAGCGGGGGTGGGATGGAGAGGGAAAGAGACACGGGGCAAGAGCAGCGGGTGGGCGGGCGGGGGAAAGAGACACGGGGCAAGAGCGGGGGTGGGCGGGATGGGGAAAGAGACACGGGGCAAGAGCGGGGGTGGGCGGGAGGTGTAAAGAGACACGGGGCAAGAGGGTGGTGGACGGGAGGGGGAAAGAGACACGGGGCAAGAACAGGGGTGGGAGGGAGGGGGAAAGAGACACGGGGCAAGAGCGGGGGTGGGCAGGAGGGGGAAAGAGACACGGGGCAAGAGAGGGGGTGGGCGGGAGGTTGAAAGACACACGGGGCAAGAGCGGGGGTGGGCGGGAGGGTGAAAGACACACGGGGCAAGAGCGGGGGTGGGCGGGAGGGGGAAAGACACACAGGGCAAGAGCGGGGGTGGGGGGTACAGGAGACAGACAAGGGGCATGAGCGGGGGGTGGGGGGCAACAGGAGAGGGACACGGGGCATGAGCAGGGGTGGGGGGCAACAGGAGAGAGACACGGGGCATGAGCGGGGGGTGGGGGGCAACAGGAGAGAGACACGGGGCATGAGCGGGGGGTGGGGGAACAACAGAGACAGACCGGGGGCATGAGCGGGGTTGGGGGGAACAACAGAGACAGACACGGGGCATGAGCAGGGGGTGGGGGGCAACAGGAGACAGACACGGGGCATGAGCGGGGGGCAACAGGAGACAGAAACGGGGCATGAGCGGGGGTGGGGGGAACAGGAGATAGACACGGAGCAAGAGCAGGAGGTGGGGGGCAACAAGAGACAGACACAGGGCATGAGCGGGGGTGGGAGGAACAGGAGACAGACACAGGGCATGAGCGGGGGTGGGAGGAACAGGAGACAGACACGGGGCATGAGCGGGGGTGGGGGCAACAGGAGATAGACACAGGGCATGAGCGGGGGTGTGGGGGGCAACAGGAGAGAGACACGGGCATGAGCGTGGAGTGGGGGGTACAGGAGACAGACACGGGGCATGGGTGGGAACAAGAGGAGACAGACATGGGGCATGAGCGGGGGGTGGGAGGGCGTACAGGAGACAGACACGGGAAATGGGCAGGGGGTGGGGGGCAACAGAAGAGAGACACAGGGCATGAGCGGGGGGGCGGGGGTTTACAGGAGACAGACACGGGGCATGAGCGGGGGGTGGGGGGCAACAGGAGAGAGACACGGGACATGAGCGGGTGGGGGAACAGGAGACAGACACGGGGCAGGAGCAGGGGGGCAACAGGAGACAGACATGGGGCATGAGCGGGGGGTGGGAGGGTACAGGAGACAGACACGGGGCATGAGCGGGGGGTGGGGGGGTACAGGAGACAGACACGGGGCATGAGCAGGGGGGGCAACAGGAGACAGACATGGGGCATGAGCGGGGGATGTGGGGGGTACAGGAGACAGACACAGGGCATGAGCGGGGGGTGGGGGGAACAAAAGAGACAGACACGGGGCATGAGCAGGGGGTGGGGGGCAACAGGAGACAGACACGGGGCATGAGCGGGGGGTGGGGGCAACAGGAGACAGACATGGGGCATGAGCGGGGGGTGGGAACCGGAGACAGACACGGGGCATGAGCGGGGGGCAACAGGAGACAGACACGGGGCATGAGCGGGCGGTGGAGGGTACAGGAGACAGACATGGGGCATGAGCGGGGGGTGGGGGGCAACAGGAGAGAGACACGGGGCATGAGCAGGGGGTGTGGGGAACAGGAGACAGACACGGGGCAGGAGCGGGGGGTGGGGGGAACAACAGAGACAAACACGGGGCAAGAGCGGGGGGTGGAGGGCAACAGGAGACAGACACGGGGCATGAGTGGGGGGTGGGGGCAACAGGAGACAGACACGGGGCATGAGCGGGGGGAGAGGGGCAACAGGAGACAGACACGGGGCATGAGTGGGGGGTGGGGGGCAACAGGAGACAGACACGGGGCATGAGCGAGGGGTGGGGGGAACAGGAGACAGACACGGGGCATGAGTGGGGGAACAACACATGGGCATGAGCGGGGGGTGGGGAAAACAGACACGGGGCATGAGCGGGGCGGTGGGGGGCAACAGGAGACAGACACGGGGCATGAACGCGGGGTGGGAGGAACAGGAAAAAGACACTGGGCATGAGCAGGGGGTGGGGAGAACAGGAGACAAACACGGGGCATGAGCAGGGGGGTGGGGGGCAACAAGAGAGAGACACGGGGCATGAGCGTGTGGGGGGAACAGGAGACAGACACGGGGCATTAGCGGGAGGGGTGGGGGCAACAGGAGATAGACACGGGGCATGAGCGGGGGGTGGGGGGGCACAGGACACAGACATGGGGCATGAGCAGGGTGTAGAGAGAACAGGAGACAGACACGGTGCATGAGCGGGGGTGGGGGGAGGGAGAGCGACACAAAGGGCATGTGTGGGGGGTGGGCGGGATGGAGAGAGACACACGGGGCATGAGCGGGGGGTGGGCGGGGGGGTGAAAGACACACGGGGCATGAACGGGGGGTGAAAGACACAAGGGGCAAGAGCGGGGGTGGCCGGGAGGGTGAAAGACACAAGGGGCAAGAGCGGGGGTGGGCGGGAGGGTGAAAGACACGGGGCAAGAGCGGGGGTGGGCGGGAGGGTGAAAGACACGGGGCAAGAGCGGGGTTTGGCGGGAGGGGGAAAGAGACACAGGGCAAGAGCAGGGGGGGCGGGAGGGGGAAAGAGACACTGGGCAAGAGCGGGGGTGGGCGGGAGGGGGAAAGAGACACGGGGCAAGAGAGGGGGTGGGCGGGAGGGGGCAAGAGCGGGGATGGGCAGGAGGGGGCAAGAGACACGGGGCAAGAGCGGGGGTGGGCGGGAGGGGGAAAGAGACACGGGGCAAGAGCGGGGGTGGGCGGGAGGGGGAAAGAGACACGGGGCAAGAGCGGGGGTGGGCAGGAGCGGGAAAGAGATACGGGGCAAGAGCGGGGGTGGGCGGGAGGGGGAAAGAGACACGGGGCAAGAGCGGGGGTGGGCGGGAGGGGGAAAGAGACATGGGGCAAGAGCGGGGGTGGGCGGGAGGGGGAAAGAGACACGTGGCAAGAGCGGGGGTGGGCGGGAGGGGGAAAGAGACACGGGGCAAGAGCGGGGGTGGGCGGGAGGGGGCAAGAGCGGGGGTGGGCGGGAGAGGGAAAGAGACGCGGGGCAAGAGCGGGGGTGGGCGGGAGGGGGAAAGAGACGCGGGACATGAGCGGGGGAAAGACACGCGGGGCAAGAGCGGGGGTGGGTGGGAGGGGGAAAGAGACACGGGGCAAGAGCGGGCGTGGGCGGGAGGGGGCAAGAGAGGGGGTGGGTGGGAGGGGGAAAGAGACACGGGGCAAGAGCAGGGGTGGGCGGGAGGGGCAAAGAGACACAGGGCAAGAGCGGGGGTGGGCGCGAGGGGGAAGAGACACGGGGCAAGAGCAGGGGTGGGTGGGAGGGGGAAAGAGACACGGGGCAAGAGCCGGGGTGAGGGTAGGGGGAAAGAGACGCGTGGCATGAGCAGGGGGAAAGACAGCGGGGCATGAGCGGGGGGGAAGACACGCGGGGCATGAGCGGGGGGTTGGCGGGAGGGGGAAAGACACGCGGGGCAAGAGCGGGGGTGGGTGGGAGGGGGAAAGACACGTGGGGCAAGAGTGGGGGTGGGCGGGAGGGGGAAATACACACGGGGCAAGAGTGGGGGTGGGCAGGAGGGGGAAAGACACACGGGGCAAGAGCGGGGGTGGGCGGGAGATAGACAGACACACGGGGCAAGAGCGGGGGAGGGCAGGAGGGAGACAGACACACGGGGCAAGAGCGGGGTTGGGGGGAGGGAGACAGACACACGGGGCAAGAGCGGGGGTGGGGGATGGTGAGACGGACACACGAGGCATGAGCGGGGGGTGGGGGAAGGGGAGAGACACACGGGGCATGAGCGGGGGGTGGGCGGGAGGGGGAGAAACACACGGGGCATGAGCGGGGGTTGGGCGGGAGGGGGAGAGACACACGGGGCATGAGCAGGGGGTGGGCGGGAGGGGGAGAGACTCACGGGGCATGGGTGGAGGGAAGGAGAGAGAGACAAACGGGGCATGAACGGGAGTGGGTGGGAGGGAGAGAGACACACGGGGCATGAGCGGGGGGTGGGAGGGAGGGGAGAGACATACGGACATGAGCGGGCGGCGGGTGGGGGGAGACATATGGACATGAGCGGGCGGCGGGTGGGGAGAGACACACGGACATGAGCGGGCGGCGGGTGGGGAGAGACATACGGACATGAGCGGGCGGCGGGTGGGGAGAGACATACGGACATGAGCGGGCGGCGGGTGGGGAGAGACACACGGACATGAGCGGGCGGCGGGTGGGGAGAGACACACAGGGCAAGAGCTGGGGGTGGGCGGTTGGGAGAGATGAGCGGGGCACGAGCGGGGGGTGGGCGTAAGGGAGAAAGACACACGGGCATGTGCAGGGGTGGGGGACTTACTGTGCAGGTGGGATACAAAGCCGCTCATGCGAGGAACAAAGACTCACGGGGCATGGGTGGAGGGAAGGAGAGAGAGACAAACGGGGCATGAACGGGGTGGGTGGGAGGGGAGAGACACACGGACATGAGCGGGGGGTAGGCGGCGGGTGGGGAGAGACATACGGACATGAGCGGGCGGCGGGCGGGGAGAGACATACGGACATGAGCGGGCGGCCGGTGGGGAGAGACACACGGACATGAGCGGGCGGCGGGTGGGGAGAGACACACAGGGCAAGAGCTGGGGGTGGGCGGTTGGGAGAGATGAGCGGGGCACGAGCGGGGGTGGGCGTAAGGGAGAAAGACACACGGGCATGAGCGGGGGTGGGGGACTTACTGTGCAGGTGGGATACAAAGCCGCTCATGCGAGGAACAAAGACTCACGGGGCATGGGTGGAGGGAAGGAGAGAGAGACAAACGAGGCATGAACGGGGGTGGGTGGGAGGGAGAGAGACACACGGGGCATGAGCGGGGGGTGGGAGGGAGGGGAGAGACATACGGACATGAGCGGGCGGCGGGTGGGGGGAGACATATGGACATGAGCGGGCGGCGGGTGGGGAGAGACACACGGACATGAGCGGGCGGCGGGTGGGGAGAGACATACGGACATGAGCGGGCGGCGGGTGGGGAGAGACATACGGACATGAGCGGGCGGCGGGTGGGGAGAGACACACGGACATGAGCGGGCGGCGGGTGGGGAGAGACACACAGGGCAAGAGCTGGGGGTGGGCGGTTGGGAGAGATGAGCGGGGCACGAGCGGGGGTGGGCGTAAGGGAGAAAGACACACGGGCATGAGCGGGGGTGGGGGACTTACTGTGCAGGTGGGATACAAAGCCGCTCATGCGAGGAACAAAGACTCACGGGGCATGGGTGGAGGGAAGGAGAGAGAGACAAACGGGGCATGAACGGGGGTGGGTGGGAGGGAGAGAGACACACGGGGCATGAGCGGGGGGTGGGAGGGAGGGGAGAGACATACGGACATGAGCGGGCGGCGGGTGGGGGGAGACATATGGACATGAGCGGGCGGCGGGTGGGGAGAGACACACGGACATGAGCGGGCGGCGGGTGGGGAGAGACATACGGACATGAGCGGGCGGCGGGCGGGGAGAGACATACGGACATGAGCGGGCGGCGGGTGGGGAGAGACACACGGACATGAGCGGGCGGCGGGTGGGGAGAGACACACAGGGCAAGAGCTGGGGGTGGGCGGTTGGGAGAGATGAGCGGGGCACGAGCGGGGGTGGGCGTAAGGGAGAAAGACACACGGGCATGAGCGGGGGTGGGGGACTTACTGTGCAGGTGGGATACAAAGCCGCTCATGCGAGGAACAAAGACTCACGGGGCATGGGTGGAGGGAAGGAGAGAGAGACAAACGGGGCATGAACGGGGGTGGGTGGGAGGGAGAGAGACACACGGGGCATGAGCGGGGGGTGGGAGGGAGGGGAGAGACATACGGACATGAGCGGGCGGCGGGTGGGGGGAGACATATGGACATGAGCGGGCGGCGGGTGGGGAGAGACACACGGACATGAGCGGGCGGCGGGTGGGGAGAGACATACGGACATGAGCGGGCGGCGGGTGGGGAGAGACATACGGACATGAGCGGGCGGCGGGTGGGGAGAGACACACGGACATGAGCGGGCGGCGGGTGGGGAGAGACACACAGGGCAAGAGCTGGGGGTGGGCGGTTGGGAGAGATGAGCGGGGCACAAGAGGGGGGTGGGCGTAAGGGAGAAAGACACACGGGCATGAGCGGGGGTGGGGGACTTACTGTGCAGGTGGGATATAAAGCCGCTCATGCGAGGAACAAAGATGGCGGGCGTCTCTGAAGCCAGACGCACTGCACGCTTCCACGCATTCAATGAGAGAGCACGTCAGATGTCTGTGGACATCACGCAAGCTACTGGCCCAATCACCGTCCTGTCCGCAGAGCGAACAGGGAAGTGTGTCCGCGAAGCGAACACAGACATCACTAATTTTTTTCACTTACATTTTTGTCATTTTTTTAAAAACTACTGGACGGATTTACACCAAATAAAGCAAAGCACGCTTTCGGGACCAAGCCGCCGCTCCTGCCGCTAATTTGGTGTAAATCCGTCCAGCGGTTTGGGCTGTAGGTGTGAGCAAAGTTTTTTCCCATTATGTCTATGGGAAAAAAAAAGTTTTGGGACCCCCCCTATAACTTTGCCCCCCCTGGACGAATCCTCACCAAACTTTGCAGAACAATTCAGTGACCCAACTACTTTTTATGCAAAGTTTGGTGAGGATCCGTCCAGGGAGAGCGAAGTTATAAGCCACCCAAAAAGTGCTCTTCCTATGGAAACAGCAACTTAACCATAACTACATATGGGGTCATTCCGAGTTGGGCGGTAAAGGAAAAACGATGCTGGTAAAGGATTACCAGCATCGTTTCCCTTTACGGCCCATTCTGACCCACCAGACCGCTATTTACGGCGCCGTAAATTACGAGGCCGTAAATAGCGGTTCAGTGGCGTGCACCCGACACTCCATACTGAAAATAGCACCATGGCGTAAACTGGAGCTGATCCAAAGTAAAGCGGAGATGGAAAAAACGGCCTCCGCAAGGCCGCAAAGTACCTTACCGCCATGGAGTAAATACCGGCATCGCCAAGAAGGTGTTAAGAACCATGAGCAGTGCTTCAAAGAGGCACAGGTGCAGTCAATCAGCACAGGTGGAGGCAATGGAGTCTGTCACAGCACAAAAGGAGCACACCCACACACCCCCTCCCACACCAAGATGATACCAATTGTAGCAGCATTCCTGGAGCTGGAGGCCCTGCTTGCAAGGCAGCAACTACAACAACAGCAACAACAACAACCACAGCCCCCACCACAGAGGATACACAGGAGGAGAAGGAGGGTGAGACAGGCCCAGCATACCATTACCACGCCGGCAGCCCCCAATCCCCCGCATCAGAGCCACCCCCTTCAACCTCACACCAGAGAAGATCCACAGCCTGTACCGGCTTGACCCGGACACCATTACCACCATAGTGGATCTGATACATGATGACATAGTGAGCCGCATAGAAATCTGCACTGCCATCCCCCCTCTACTGAAGGTAGTGTCTGTGCTCCACTTCCTTGCCACAGGCACCTACCAGCATACAGTGGTGCACATGCATGGCATTTCACAGCCCACATTTTCCCGGATACTCAACCAAATGTTGGATGCCCTCCTCAACCACACAAGGGACTACATATCCCTACCACGGACTCCCCATGAGATATATGATACCAAAGTTGCCTTCCATGCACTGGCAGGCATGCCAAATTGCATAGGTGCCCTCGACTGCACCCACGTCACATTGGTGGTCCCGCATGCCATGGAGGTGCCGTATCGCAACCGCAAGCAATACCACTCCATCAACGCCCAGATGGTGTGTAACGTCAGTAAAGCCATCACACATTCCAATGCCTGATACCCCGGATCAACTCATGACTCCTTGGTCCTGCGGAACTCAACACTACCACGCTACATGGAGCAACATGCTGGACGACGTGCCTGGCTTCTTGGTGAGTAACCTGAATGGGCCATGGCAGTGCATTGGGGCTGTGAGTAGGTTGTCTGCATACTCCACCTGTGTGGGAAAGGGGGGGGTGCATACTCCACATGTGTGGGAATGTTCACGCCAGTGCACGATGTGCACCTCACAGAACACTGTGCCCTAAGACAAGTGACACGGCACATGACCACCTAACCACACAGTGCTGAATCCGAGGCGACACCTAACACTACATGACTAACAGGAAACCTGGCCAAATACCACAACACATGCACCACTCATCGGCGGCCCTTACACACCGTAATGGCATCCTGCATCATGCAGTGCAATAGCACCATGTCGCTGACTCCTGCATCACAACACACAGGACAGTCATCCCTGGGAGTGCATAGAAGTGAGTCTAACAGGGATCCCACAGCGTGTCACTGGTCCTGCACCCCCATAGGACTGCTGCAAGTTACCATGGTAGGGATCAGTGCAGAATGACGAGTATGCTACCAACTACAGCCAACACCCCCCTGTCACCAAATCTTGCGCATGAGATCAATGAATGCAGTCCAACACTGCTGTATGCATATATGACGCACATGCAACAAGACGTGAGTGCACACCATGACCCATCAGGAAGAAGCTACCCCCTCCATCATTCCATTGCACAGGACACATACCCGGGCCAGTAATGGGGTGACTGTCTCCTGGGACATGTGTGCATGGCCAGTAATCACCTGCTGCCATGTAAGATTAGTACATTTCTGCACCATGAATGTACAAACACTTACCTTCATTCCACTCTCATGCAGGTGATGCTGGCTACCCTTTGAAGCCGTGGCTCATGACCCCGGTCCGCAACCCACAGAAAAGGCACGAGGAGGACTACAATAGATCCCATACCCGTACACGGGTGGTGATAGAGAAGACCTTCGGCCTGTTGAAGGCACAATTTCGTTGCTTCAGCCGGTCGGGTGGGGCACTCATCTACAGCCACGAGAAGGTGTCCAAGCTCAACATGGCATGTGTAATGCTGCACAACATGTGCATCCGTCGGAACATGCCACTGCCTCCTGATGTGGAACTGCTACCACCAGATGATGATGAGGGGGAGGAGGAAGGAATGGCAGGACAGCATCACGGTGCCGATGCACAGGAGGGACGTGTCATGCAGCAATCATTGATCGGACAATATTTCTGACTCACAAGTCAGCTGAGGGTGTGAGGATGACAGGACATTGGGCACTGGGTGTGGGGATACATGTACACCATGCACTGTGAGACATTAAAGGACACATGCACAATGATCAATGTGCACTCTGTTTCTTAGGGATGATCAACCAGTGTATTGAGTAATAATGTTCAAATGTGTACAACAAAACCTCCACCCTCACCCCCCTCCCCCCCAACTCCCACACACACCCTCCCCCCTCCCCCTCACCCCCAACACCCACACACACACTCACCCCCCTCTCCCCCAACTCCCACGCACACCCTCACCCCCCTCTCCCTCCCCCCCAAATACCGCACACACATCCTCACCCCCTCCCCCTCCCCCTAACTCCCACACACACCCTCACCCCCTCCAACTCCCCCCACAACAACCCTACAATAGTCCCATTGGTACAACATAAGCATCATGTGTGTGCCAGCATGGTCAACATGCACTCCCAGAACCAGGGGGATCCATGTCGTGGCGGTGCAATGTACGCAGTGAGCGTCGGGCTGGTCTGCGTGGACGAGCTTTGGGAGGGTGGGTCCACCCGCTCAGGCTGTGGTGTCCGGTGTGCTGCCTCCAGGGCATCTGCGATCCGGCCCAGCACCTCGCAGAGCCGGTTTGTGTTCGCCGTGATCACCTCGCCCAGAGCCTGAAGGTCATTGTGCCACTCCAACCTAGAATCACGATTGTCCCTGATGAACTCCTCAATGAGGCCTGTGAGGTGCTGGGAGCGCAATACATCCGTGGCCGATGTAGCCGATGTGCTTGGCAGGCTTGGTATCGGGCCTGCAGGCCTTTCCAGAGTGTCTGCAGGGGAAGTGGATTCAGGACAGGCAGGTTGTAATCCTTGCCCTGTGAGCCCTGGGGTGTCACTCTCCCCGGAGTCGCTGTGTGCCACCTGGCTGTATGATGGTCTGTCAGGGGTATGAGCAATGTCATTGGTATCCTCCGCGTTGGCTCTGGAAATTGATGGTGGGCTGTCTGGAACATCGAGGAGGCACATGGCTGCATGCTCCCCAGCCACACTGGACTCCTCTGAGTGCAGCGTGGGGCACGTGTCCAGCAGCACTGCAGGCATGGGTAGGGGTACAGGTGGGGGCTGTGCATCCTCCATGGGGGTTGCAGGAGCAGGTGGTGTTGCTTGTGTTTTTCTCCTGCTTGCAGGTATACGTTGGCCCCTGCCTCTGCCCTGGAGGTACTGGCCTGGGTGCTTTCCTGGTCCTCGATGTCATGGCCGCTGCCTGTGGGGGGGGAGAGAGACAGCATGAGCAATGATTTGGGTGTCAGCATTTGTACATGCCTATGGTATCACAATGGGTTTGCAGCGTTTTGTGGACATTTGGGTGGTGAGTGGGACAGTGATCTGGGCTTGGATGCTAAATGCATGCAGATGTCTGGGTCACTCATGTTGGCGGCGTACTGTGATGACTCACATTCACAGTGTTTACAATCACTGCCCCGTGTGCCTCACAGATTCGGCCTCTTTGTGTGGTATGGGCCATATGGGTTACAGCCTTGCACCTGACATCAGACTGGGTCCCACTTGTTACGGCATGATTTCATTGGGGGGGGTTTGCCCAACCATGACGTGACACCTTGCCCAGTCCTTGGCAGTGACTTACATTAGGAATGCATGTTCTGTCTTGAATCATGACACTCACCTCCATCAGCTGATGACGCTGCACCGCACTCCATTTCACCAACCCCTTCTATGGCTTCTGTGCCCATCACTGCCGTGCACGTTTCCTCCCACGCAATAATTTTGATGGGGGAACCTGGCCCTCCTCCTGTCTCCAAGGCCTGACTTCGGTTTGCTGAGAGGATGGCCCACATCCGGAGACGGAGGTCATCCCACCGTTTCCGGCAATCCTTGGTGGTGCGGGGGGGTGTTTCCTACGGCGCTCACTCTCTGTGCTACCAAGGCCCAGATCTCTTTCTTCCTGACGACTTTGGGTCTACGCATATCACTGCTGAATACAGTGTCTGCATGTTCGTGCAGGGTGTCCACCAGTATCTGGAGCTCATCCTGGGTAAAGCGCTCCTTTCTTATGCGTGCGGCCCCCTTTTATAGTGCTTTAGGCATGATGCTGGTCTCGAATGCCAATTTCTCTATTCGGTATATGCCTCCGGGTCATGTATGGAGAGGATGGCAATGGATTGTGATTTTAAAGATGGCCGCCGTGCTCCTTCCCGTTCCTGTGCGGTGCTGTTTTTTCCGGTTCCGTTCTTTACCGGTGACCGTAAAGTAAATAGCGTAAATCGCTGATTACTCCATGTCGGTAGTGTCATGTACACTCCCTCACACCTCCCAATACATATACTCTCATACATCACTTATTTTTCTCTGAAGAGGTTGCACTTACGTCTACATGTTCACCCGTAGTCCTCTGTCATGGGG
Source organism: Ambystoma mexicanum (assembly GCF_040938575.1). NCBI lineage: Eukaryota > Metazoa > Chordata > Amphibia > Caudata > Ambystomatidae > Ambystoma > Ambystoma mexicanum. The sequence continues at coordinate 530,288,185 of NC_090937.1, forward strand.
TCCTGTCAACGGCCTGCACAATCTGAGGACAGCGCCCTGCTCCAAAGAACAGCAACACATTCTGATAACACGGCTCCAGTAGACCTCTCAAAGGTTGTCCACAAAGGGGATTGGTTGCTGCAGGTAGGTGTGGTCCCTCTGGATGTGCAGCCAGGAACTCCCAACAGGCCTGACCTGCCAGGAGTTCAGGCTCTATCGGCATGCTTTTCCATGAAGTGGGGGCCACTGGTATCACATCATGGTCACCAGAAATGTAGGGCGCCTCTCCAGCGATCAGACAAATAAAATACACTCACTAAGGGAAAAAGGCTAGTGCACACTTTTTCGAGAAAGACTACAGCTTTTATTTTGTATACAAAAAGGAAATGTAATAGGGTATTATGAATCCACTTTCATGGAGCTCTCTCTCGTCCTCCGTACAAAATTAAGGTTATAAACACAATAAACATCATTCATGATGCACCCAATACACAGTATTAATCACCCACCCTCATAGGTTAACACCATACATACATGCTAATAATCACATACAACCCATTATTCAATTGGCTTCACTGTCTTCTCTTTCATGGTCACCACACGTGGGTGACATCCTTGTCCATCTTGGAATGCTTCAAAGCAATTGGTTTAATTCAACTGGCACCACCCTGCCTTTGATCCTATCCACGTGATATGCACCTGGTTATCAACATGAACTCAGCAGACAACTTCGAGGTCAGCCTGGTCCTTGCGAACAAAGCAGCCCTTTTCGTATCCCAGACACGTTGGCAACCCCATCATACACTCCTCACTGTATGGACATCACCCTTAGCTCTCCTTGGAACAAATCATGGATCATAATGTTCTCTGCTTCCCCTCTATCAGTTCTCCTCCCCAAGAGTAAACCTAGTGCACCACTAATCAATCCAGTTTCCTTTCACATCTGGTAGTTCAAGTAGAATGACCATCATTCTGGGGGTTGCTAGTGTCTTAAAACATCATGTTTTGGCAACCCAAGAACCCTGCCTCAGCTCCAATGAGTATGACCTTGCTACCCGGCGCAGATCTTCACACTCAGGGAGGAGAAGAGGAGTGGGACACAGTAGATGAGTTAAGGGAAGAGCAGCCACCTGCGATTTCTCCACAAGTAGAGCAGATGTGGGGACCTAGGTTACAGAATAGGTTTGGGATGGATGGCAGTAACTAAGAGATCGGTGATGGGAAAGAAGAAAGTTGAGACGACGGTAGGAACGCAGTTTCTGTTGTCACATAAGGGACCGGACAGAGTGCAGAACATACCATGGGCACATTTGGACACCAATAATCTTATAAAGGCACACCAGTGCCTTACTGCAGGAGCGGGCAAGTGTAAATATGCATTAGAAAAGCACACAGCTGGCACCACCTTGGCCATAGGGGATTTGAAAAGTTTGTTTGTGTCGATACTGGGAGATCAGGGTGACGACATATGGACTAAAGCAAGAGTATTCGGGTCTGAAGTTGGGTGAAAATTCCTATGACGGAGCACATTGCAATGACATCAGGCCCCAAGTATGGGTGGCACTACGGTGTGCATACCCGGATATGCCTGAACTTGTGTTTATTATGCAAAGGACAATACATGATGATGAGGATCCTACCCAATACATATTGCACACACAGGAAATGTGGTAGGCAGAAATGGGAGATTCAGGGGTTTGAGAGAATCCATTTTTCTATTTTGTGGTCAAAAGGGGCCTTTCGAAAGAGGTACAGAAGACGCTTGACCAGATAGTGGGGACTGAGGTGAAGGGCTTAGCGGAAATTCAGTCTATTATTATTCAACACTGTAAATGGCTGAAAGATCAAGAGTAGGAAACTGTGCAGCAAGCGTAAAAGGAGGAATCAAAACTGGTTAAAAAAAAGTTAGCAAAGGTTTCATTGCAAGGGGCTGTAGCGATGGTGCAAACAGAAGAGTTGGCTGACTGCAGAGTGAATCAGGCTGATGTGTGTGTGCAGCACCGGCGTGGAGAGGAGAGAACGATTGGGTAGGTGGTTATCAGCCTCAATAACAAGGTGGGTTTCCAGGGGGATGTTCAGTGGGGAAGAGGAGTATTTTCAAGTGTTCAGGGAGTTCAAAGAGATTTTGGAGGGATGGGACCACAGGGAGGAGGAGGAGTAGGTCAGTGTTGGACATATGGGCAAATGAGCCATTTTTTGAGAGAATGCTGGAGCCGACAAATGTATGCTTATCCCCAACAACAGAAGTATCTCTAGCCTTATTGGTGTCTGGTCTCATATCCTAAGCCGTAAGGACAGTTACCCCCAGCAGCCCCTTATGGTGGGCTAATGCCAGAGAACCTGCCTGCTCCCCGACCAGCTTTTCCCCAGTTACCAGCCTCTGGTTTCCTGTAATGTGCCGCCATATGCTGTACACCAAGGACAACAACAGGGTCCCCACATTCCAAACAATAATCCTTTTCCTGGTCTTACGGTGACGCAGCATCCGGGGGCCACTGTGGTCAGAGGGAATCCATTAGTTTGATCTGGGATTAACATGCATCCAGTCCAATCCAATTGGTCACCGCTGACCCAGAAGAGGAGCCCTTGGTGGGCGTGGAGATTGGAAATAAACCATTCATCTCATGGTAGATGCAGGTGCAACTAAATCATGTATTAGTGAGGGAGGATTCAATCTATCAAGTGAGGTCATATAAATGCATTGATTCTCTGGGGCAGTACAATCAGAACTTTTACATAGACATTATCCATTAAGATAGGAAGAAGAGTGGTGTGGGCCCCCACCACACCTGGCATGTGTGCCGTGAGGGTAATTTTGACTTTACATGCATTAGGTATTGAATCTGTTGCAAGAGGAATACTAGTGGCCCCTGATTTGTTCCTATACAGCATTAAAATATTACTCAGTGCAGTGCCACAGGTGGGAAACAAATATTGGAGAGGTCCCTCTGAGTTTTTTTTCAGGGCTGCCCAGCCTCAGGAGATAGCTGAAGGTACCATTGTTGAAATTGAAATAGGGGTTTTAGTGGCAGAACACAGGATTGTGTTGATAGCAGTTGATTTGAACAAAGGGGAATGGCACACGGTTCTGTGTATTGATCCCACGATACCAAAGAAAAAAGTCTCGGATGAGCATTTGTTTGAGAACAGAGAAAATGAGGGAGAAAACATATTGCAAGTATGTGTCCCCTGTCAGATTATGATACAGCACTTAGATGTAACTTGTCCTATGTTACTGGTAGGAAATGCTCCCTCTTTTGCTTGTGCAGATTTGGCTCAGATACCTGACAAGTTGTGGATGAGTAATCTGCATGATGTGGGACTTTTACGCAGTGTTGCACCAATACGTATCACATTGAAACCTGGTGCTGTGTTGCCTCAAGTGAAGCAAAATCGCATATCAGAGGCGGCATAGGAAGGGATTTATGACATTATAATGATTCTTCTGCATCAGAGCATTATAGTACCATCTAATTTGCCCTGCAAAACAGCTATTTATCCAGTGAAGAAATTGAAAGGTTTTAGTTGGAGGATGATTCCGGACCTACGCCCCCTCAATGATATTGTACAGGCAGAATTTCAGTAGTTCCAAATCCTCCTACCATATTGTGCATCATATCTGTTTATGCCACCCATTTTACTGTGGTGGATTTGAAGAATGCGTTTTTCTCAGGAACCTTGATTCCTGATTCACATTATCTCACAATGTTTACATTTGCCGTGAGTCAATTTCAACACATTAGGCTTTATAAAAGGTACTGTATGTCCCTGAGCATTTTGTAATAGAGTGTTATATGAGGATTTGGGCATCATTTGTGTTCCCAGTACCATTATCCAATATGTGAATGTTCTGTTGGTATGTAGCTCTGCAGAGCACCAGTGCAGGGAGGACTCTATAGTTTTGATACAATTGTTGGCAGACAAAGGGTATAAGGTAGACAGAACAAAATAGCAGGCTGCCAGCAATCTTCAGAATACAAGGACGAGCACTACAAAGTGAGAAGTTGGTGTGGCAAAAGAGGATCTGCACAATCTCCCATTGATATGGTGTGGAGACAGACAGGTACAGGGAAGGCTGTGATTCCCCAGGCTTTGACTTTATTGACGTTCAACCTACTTCATTGCCCAACCGACATGTCCAAACAGCATATTGCTTCAGACATTCAGGAGGATTGGTATGTGCCTAACATTCAGGATTTTGTGTCAATGTACACCTCCAACTGTGTAGTGTGCCAGACATATAGTACTGGACAAACATTAACAACATTTACAGGCACTTTGCTGTGACCAATTGACCCATTCTGTGTTTTACATATAGATTTTGCAGACATGGGACAGAGGTGTAATTCTTTCCTTTACCTTCATTGTGGTAGTTTGTCCTGTTTCCCATTCGATTGTGGCTGGTCTATGTACATACTATGCTGCCAAATTGGTTTCCAAGTCCTTGGTGGGAGAATTGTTTCCCCGGTGTGGAGTGTGCAATACTCTCAAGAGTGATAATGGCACCCACTTCTTTAATGAGTTGTTCAAGGAGATTGCAGCTCTTTTGGGAATAAAGCACACGCTCTGTTCCATTTATCACCCTAGGGCCAATGGGATTGTAGTGAGGATGAACGGTTTGCTCAGAAGTAAGTTGTCCAAACTGTGTGTTACATTGAAAAGGAACTGGGTGCATTGCCTCCTCCTGGCCTTGTTCAGTTTGAGGACCTGGTCATGCAAGGACCATCACCTCTCCCCTCATGAGACTGTGACTTGCAGACATATACACACACCACTAACTCCTGTGTGTAGTACTTCAGATATTCACTGGGCTGTGTCAATCCTGGGGGATGAATTCCATTCATATTTAACTACCTTTCTTAACAGATTGCTCCACGGCAGTCAGAAGAAGTTGACAACAGCGCTGCACCGGACTCTGCAAGCTTAACACCATTGCAATTGTTCCCAAATAATTAAGTATATGTGAACTTTCTTTTTCGTAGGTGGAATGAACCTCAACACAATGCTCCTTTCATGGTGATGTATGCAACTCACCTTGCTGTTAAAGTGAAAGAACTGTGATATTGAGTGCATTTGTCTCATGTTAGAAAAGCACTGCAAACTTTACCTCCACCTTTAAGCATTTTGACAGAGTGATTTTAATTTGTGTTATCATCTCATGATTTTGTTTCAAGTACTGATAGCAAGTACCATTTTTTTTGTTGTTATGGTAGATTTTTATTTTTCATTTTTTATCTTTTTTAGAGGATTGTTTTCTGAATTATAACTGGGATTTTTTATCTGCAAACATTTTATTATGTATTATCAAAGGACCATGTTAATGAACAATGTTAAATATATGTGTTCTGGACATAGTTGCAGCACAATTTTGCTTCTGCTCATGTGTGGGTTTGCTTTTGGTTTCATTTATATATGTCTAGTGAGATTATATGGGTAAATCATATAAAAGGGGTTGGAAATATAGGAACTCAAGGGGGTGTTCAACATTTTGACAATTTATTTTTAAGCCACAACACCAAGTGATGAATACCTAACCACAGTGGATAATTTTAAGCAAATGAAAATACAGGAATCTTTCATATAGAATTTAAAAAAAATGCGATTGAGAAGGGGCTTGGAGGAAGAAAGGGAGTATTAGCAATATAAAGTTGCAGTGTTTGATATAATGTCTAATGTGCACCACCCAGAATTTAATAACAGATGGCATAACTGCTTGAACTCAGTGGGGAAACAGAGGTAAAAAAGGAGTTTTTATGTCTGCTCCCTTATCCCCCACATGTCACTAGCACCCAAAATGTTAGTACCCCAGGAAATATTCCAGTTGGAGGCCCAGTATTTGGTACACTTAGCACTGTATTGGGTCCCTATTCTATTCCAGGGGCGCAAAGTGCAAGTTGTACTAATGGACAAAGATGGAGAGAAGTCTGCAAAGGACAACAGTGCCCCTCAATGCAAGCCACGGCCCATGATAAAATTGGACGGTGTGTTACTTGTATCAAACCGATGGGAGAAGGAGTGGTGAGCTGTGTGGCAGGGGAGTTGGCAGGGCGTGGAGAAGAAGTTATATGAAACATTAACAAGAACTGTTTTGTGTCATGATTCCTGCCCCTCATGTCCCCAGCCCTCCAAGATGTCAGGCTGGAGCCAGGCCACGATCACCTACATGGCCCTCAAGGGCCTCTCCATCCCTCCAAAGACCCACTTGGAGTAGACTTGGTGCTTGTGGCTGGCACCAGACTCACTCACTCCCATAGGATAACATTGGGGATTGGACTTGTAGTGCATTGATGGGGACAATATGGATGCCCCCACATATTTCAGTTCCCAGAACTGCATGTGCAGTCTAGTCTTTTGGGTGTGGTTCAGCCCAGAGACACCTGAGATACCCAGAGACTATTTAAGCCATGCCCAGGCTGAGAAACATGCTTTGTGTTTTCTGCACCTGCAGTGTGACACTCACCGTGTTCGGATCGGTCTCCAGTAGGCCTGCAACTTTCTTCTCCGCTCAGCTCCTGCAAGAACAATAACACTGATAGGAACAGCCTTACCTTGCGGCGCTTCTGCCCATCATTCATTGCTCCTTCTGTTCTGCGGGCATCTTCGGCAGTGTCATTCCCATCCCGGCACGCCGCTTCCGAAGGAAAAGGGAAAAGAACAGAAAAAAGGCATTAGCAAGCAATCAGCAAATCTTCGCTTATTTTTAAAGACTGTATGAGCTTCAAACGGTTACCTGAATCCCAGCCGCTCTGGGGGAACTCTGTTTCCGGAACTTCTCATCCATCTGCAAGAGGGAAAAGACACTCCATGTTAGCCTGGAAACATCTAGAGGGGCAGCATACCGTGCTTACTCATTGCATTTCTTCTTCATAACCGGCATCCACGCTGAAAACGTTGTGGCACCTAAAAGACACGGAAAAAGAACTCAGTTCAATACAAATACGAAAGTGTTGCATCGCGCATCGTGCTCTCACTCACCTTCAGCGCTACTCATCTCAGCAGAAGGTCGCCATCCCCGGACGCCGGCCATCATCTAAGGAAGGAAAGGAATGAAGTTAGAGAACTGTTCAAAAGACTCATTATACTTACCTGTCAGACTCTTGCCAGTGAAGAAACTAGGCAGCAATGAGCCCGCATCAATCAACGCTCCCCTGCACTGAAAGCAGGATGGATAGCACACTTTCCAAGAAAACAAGGTGAGCTGTGGATCAAAGGGAAGGGTTGGACTCCGGGGAAGAAGGGGTTCAGGCACACACAGATAATAGGGAGTTAAACTCTACCAATCCTGTGTTTCAGGATACCATGTGAGTGTAACATTTTGTGATATGGACTGCATATTTACCTAAACTAACATGGATTGAAGCACATGAGACTCCAGTAAAAGTGCAACCAGGAGATGAATATCGGGTGTGTTTCCGAGGGCACAGAACTGTGCCAGTAGGTACTAACATCAAGTGCAACCAGACAATGTTCATTCCAGATCTTGCAAAAGGAACAGCAGCCTTAATGGACATGTACTGCATATGTGGCTAACAAGCATACCTATATCTTCACCTATTTGACAAGGCACGTATGCACTAACAACTTTGTATTCAGCTATCCTGCTGGTGCCAGAAGTACACTTGACAAGAGCATCTAAACACAAGGTGTTGCAATGTATTTCACCCTTGATCCAACCCTCCCAAATGAAGAAGATGAGGCAGTCAGTGAAGTCAAGAAGGAAGAGATAGAATTATCTGTTGGATGAATCATCCAAGTTGCTCAAAGCAATTCCAGATATATACCGGCTGTACACTAAAATGGAAGTATTCTTCATGTCCCGTTTAACCCCAGGAATAGAGGCTAGTGCGAACATCAAGTAGCTGCATATTGTCCGGTGGGAGGTGATTCAGTTAGCGAACAACACTGAACTAGGTCTCAATGCCATCAAAAGTGAACTGAGTGTGATTCGGTTGATGTAGCTTCAAAACCATTATGTCCTGGATCTCCTGATAGCAATGGAAGGGAGCATGTGCAAAACAATCGGGTTGTCATGTTGGGGCAGGGATGGCTCTGCCAGGCACAAAAGATGCACAGGCTCAAACTGAGGATCCAAATAAGCCACGTATGGTCTGAATTGAACCACCTATCCACCCCCTTGTACATTGAGATTGCACCCATCAGATCCTGAAAATTACACTAAGCACTGGGAAGATTTAGTGGAGGATGGGTTCTCTATAAATCTCATGTGTACCCCGTAGAAATATGAACGGGATGCGGGTAGTTTGTGTCACGTGTGCAGGACATGGGTTCCTAAGAATGAAGCAGATTGACAGAGTGAAAGGGAGAAGTTGGTTAAGGAAAGGTTACCTAAAGGAGGGAAATGTGGGATGCATGCTCAGATCTCAGTCCCTTCTAGACGATTTAGATTGAGAAAAATATACTGAAACATAGAGAGAAAATACAGGGCCGTGTACAGGGGAGGGCTGTGGTACATGGATGGTTGGTGGGAGTCGGAAATCAAATGGGGATAACTAATTAGTAGCTTCACAATAGAAGTGCATAGGATCCATAATATATAGTTAATAGTTATGACATTAAATATTTTTGTGTTTAAGAGTAGGCCTGAATTCTTGCAGGCTGTGTTTGGAGACACAGAACAACAAGGTCTCATCCCTCAATTTACCATCACATTCTGATGTCCAGGCACGGCAAGGAACATACACGTATACTGACATCAGTTAGGCCTTTGAACAAATTAGGCAGGAATGTGTGTAGCTGAATAGCCGAAGGGCAGTGGCCTAGTACCAAGGTCATATTCCTGGGAGTTGTGGCAGAGGTCCTGGGTTGACGAAACATGACAAAAGATGTAACACACTAGCGCACCCCAGAATGACAGTCATTCTATTTGAAGTAACAGATGTGCTGGGAAATGTGTCCTAAATCCTTTGTGGACTGGATTGATTAGTGGGACACTGGGTTTACTCTTGGGGAGCAGAACTGATAACGGGGAAGCGGAGAATAACATGATCTATGATTTGTTCCAGGGAGAGCTAAGAGTGATGCCCATACAGTGGGGAAGGCATGATGGGGGCACTGACATGTCTGTGATGAGAAAGGGCTGCTTTGTTTAAAAGGGCAAGGAGGACATCAAAGTTGTCTGCTGAGTTCATGTTGAAAACCAGATGCATATCACATAGTTAGGATCAAATGTAGGGTGGTGCTAGTTAAATTTAACCAATTGCTTTGCAGAATTCCAAGATGGACAAGGATGTTACCCACCTGTGATGATGAATGAAGAGATGACAGTGGAACCAATTAAATAATGGCTATATGTAAATATTAGCATGTATATAGGCGGTAGCCAATGAGGGTCGGGATTAATAGTGTATATTGAGTGCGTCACGAGTGACGACTTTTGTGATTTTAATCTGAATTTTGTACAGAGCACGAGAGAGAGCTCAGTGGCAGTGGATTCATAATACACCGCCACTTTTCCTTTTTGTATACAAAATAAAAGCTCTTGTCTTTCTCAAAAAAGGGTGCCCCAGTGGTTTGTATTTTCTTGGCCTGATCGATGTGGAGGTGCCCTACACAGCCTTAGGGCTTGCAATCGTCAGTATGTGGAAGATGCTCTTGCAATCCCAACCTTTGATAACTGAATGTCCCAAAGTAGAATAGATTACATTTTTGTAAATGTTGAAGCTTGGCATCTGGTGAATAGTTTCGGCATCCAGTGTAGGGTAGAAAGTGATCATCATCCATTGATGCTAGAGGTGAATAAGTCCTTCATGGGACTGATTGGGGAGGAATTTGCTAGTACTGACCTGTAGGACTGTGTAGCACTAGTTACTCTTCATGAAAATTTGACTGGGAAGCTGGAGTCCATGTTTTCAAAACCTATGCAATCAGTTTCCTGAATTCACAGAGACCAGGGAACCATGGTAAGATGCCGAGTGCAGGCAGGGCAAAGGCCTCTTGATTAGTGAGGTTAGATCAAAGCACACCCATGGCTCTTCAGACTTGTGGAAAGCTAGAAGCAAGTATTGAAAGCTTTTGAAGAACAACTAAAAGGCATGGTGTGAAAATACATGGGGTGGGTTGCTGACTACAGGTGACTGTAGGGGCTTCTGAAGCATAATGGGGGCTGGACGTAAGATTTTGTGTAATACACATCAGGGCTACATTACTAAATCAACTTGGATTGACATGGAAGATAGTCTCCCCTTCGGGGTTAAAACTGGGTCCGTTGATCATGGATTGAGGGGGGTGGCATATGAGTATCCACCATTCATCTTGACACCTGAGGAAGTCGGTAAAACCTTATATAGCCAACATTTCGGTAATGCCCTGGGTCCACATAGTGTTCCAATAGACCTATATTACACTCAACCTAGAATTGGGATCCCCTATCTGCCCAAGCTTTTCAGTGTAGTCTTGAAATATGGCACTGTTTCTACAACCTGGACCCTCACTGAAATAGTCCCAATTCATCAACAGGGAGATGGAGAATTGCCTGCAATTTACCATCCAATTTCATTATTGGATGGTGGGGGGGTATATGCTAGAGCAATTCTTTCACACCTTGAATCCTAGATTATCGATTATCAAATAATTAACCATCGTCAAGCTTAGTTCTGTGGGGTGCTGAGTGCAGTAGGCCAAAGCCTTTGGCTGAGACTGATATGTGACATGTATGCTGTCCTCAGAAAAATGTGTATCTATGCAATATTTGCAGACATGGAGACAGCATTTGACACAGTGCCCAGGAGCCATCTGTGTGAGGTCCTTCGGGGAGTAAATATCCTGTTATGCTTCTTATTTGCCATTCAGAATCTGTACATAGGCAATCTAGCTGTTCTCCAATGGGCAACTGACAATACATCCTTCAAGAGTGTGAAGGGGTTTGGGCAGGGATGTGTTCAGGACCCAAAGCTATTTTGGATTTTCATCAATGGAGTCATTGACAAGCTGGTGGGTTCCCAGTCAGATGCCCCTACATTTGCAAAAAAGAAGATCCTGGACCTGTTATTTGCAGGCTATGCTGTTTTAATGTCATGAACACCTTCTGGCGCAAACAAAGATTAAGCTGCATTTGTGGACTTTTGCAAGTGTAATGGCCTTGCTTTAAAGTCTCAAAGACAAAGTTGATGTTATATAGTTCAAGAACCAGGAGTAAGCCCAGAGTCCTAAGGCTAGAGCTGGATGAAGACCCTATCAGACAGGTTGATTTTTACAATTACCTGGGGGTAAGGGTAATGTCATCCTGTAGTCGGAGGAGCATGCACTTGGATAAAGCAATGTTAGAGAAAATTCTCCCGAATGGCTAATTTTCTTACCTGTTGAGTCCCTCAGCAGCTTTGCTGGATTTCTAGGATTTATTTTTTTCATCTGGTAAGAGTGTGAGCCTTTTTTTCCAACTCTTACATCTGTTTTGCAGTGTGTTGTTCATTTTGTGCTCATGGACTATGGAGTCTCACCAACTCCATAGGCATCATCTTTTTACTTTGTGTCACACAGCACCCTTAGTGCAGTGACACAGGGTTGTCTTTTAGACTTCCCACTTCAAACTCAATTTTCTGGGACCGAATACTGTCTACCAGAAGATGTAAATTTGCCATTGACTTTACTAGTCTTTTTAAACTTAGAGACCCAGTACAAACTATCTTCCCATAGAGTACTGGAAGGGTTAATAGTTATCCCTTTTTGTCTGTTCCTCATGGAACATTATTTTGTTCCCTTTTCTCTAAGATTTGGCTGGTGGCACTGGTATCTACCATTTGCATTCTACAATGAGCTATGAAAATAGTCTTCGTAACGTTAGAGGCTATGGTGGTAGCCTCAAACTCCAATCGGCTGGACCCCTTTTAATTTTATTTGGTTCCGGTCGGGTTTATTCTCCATTTCTTATTGTAAAGGTCTTTCTCATGTTTTACTCTGTGCGCCAAACCAGGTTTGGTTCCTTTGTCTGCCGTCCTTTGGCGGGCTTCTGCACTCCTTAGGCGCCTGAATGTCTTGGTGAACAGCATGTGAGGTAGGGGTTTGAGGTCCCCTGCATACAGTCTCCTTTGAGACCAAAGTTGCACTCTAGTTCGATTGGCTAGCCACCCTGCTGTGTGATTGACAGCCAGGCTGTGTGAATGGGGGAAAAATGCTTAAAAAGCAGGTCTCTGGGACTTGGAAGGCAGAGTCGCCACTGGAACGAGAGAACCAACAAGGACCTGAAGGAAGACGACTGCTGCAACCGCTAGACAACCCGGTGAAGCCCTGCTGCAGGTCCAAATCACCCGAAACTCCGACAACAGAGAAGATCTGCAAAGAATATTCTTCCCTTGAGCTTGGTGGGATCAACCAGCTTGGCAAACACCAAATGCCGGCCTTTCTCTCCTGATCGAATTTGCTGTGCGAATTTGCTGTGCCTCAATGCAGTGAACTGGATAGCCAGAAGGAACGGAACCTGTTTGGGTTTCAAGGAGTGCACCTTTTATTCAATCCTTTGCTCTGCTGCTGGCTTCTGCCCTGGGCAGTGCGGGACCCGCCAGTTTTCCTCCTTCTTGTCACCACGATAGTCGTTTCAGGAACTGTGAGTCTGCAGGAACTGCCAGGTACAACCACCTCAGCTACAGCATTCTTCTTCATTTAAGGTACTGTGCAAATCCGGTCATTCGTTCCGTCCGACCACTGTGAAATTGTTTGAAATCTTTCGCCTATCTGAAGGCTTATCCTTCTCCTCTCCTTTGAATAACTTTTCTTCTGACCAACTTTGTTTTGAACTCTTGGCAAAGACTGAACCGCAAACTACTCTGAAATTTGTGATCCTCTGCAAAGACTCTGAACCATTAACATTGGCCCAGGCCTATTGACTTGAATCCTAGTTGTAGTAAACCTTTTCTATATTGCCCTGCCTATCACTTGTTGGTGTTGTTGATTTTGGATAACCTTGTATTTTCCTCCCGTTTTAAATTGCTGGAGGGCCATTTTGCTCACATTTCATTTTGAGCTTAACTTGTCCAGAATTGATTGCGGGTTATTTCAGTGTATCAAGATTGTGATTTTCTGCTGCTTTATATTAGTGAACTGTTTTATAACTGATGGTGTAAATAAATGTATATTATTTTACTCAGAAACCTTGAGTCAGTGTTTGTTTCAACCATAGTAATTACTGTCCGTTGTGTAACGTCTGATACTGCTCACTTTACTCTTGAGATAAGTCTGGCTGCTCAGCCATCGCTACAACTTTACTGTGTAGTACGGGCTTGTACCAAAGGTGAATTTGTACTTACACTTGTAGTCTTAATTGTGTGTGGTGTTCCCAAAGGGTACTGCATGCGATTCTGCCCATCAAGCAAGAGTTACATTGACTTGGTATAGTGGCACCCTTTCAAGGTTTACTGCTGAGCAGGGGAATTGGTACAGTTTGTGTCACCCCTGAGGCCTTCAAAGCCAAAGCTAAGCAGGCTGAAATTTACAGGGATGAACTATGAGGGAAGGCAAGTATTAGTACTTTATCTACTGTAGAAAATAAGTACCTAAAGAATATCTAGGGTCTGCCCCTAACAACACCAAATACACCTTTTTCCTAGAAACAGAAATGTGATGTATTGAATCTATCTTCAGTTTGCAACCTGTCTGTAACAGGGCTCTGCTATAGTCAAATGGTCTGTGATCAAATATAAGGAAGCCCTTATTGATGTACCTATTCAAGCAGTGGGTTACTCTATACCTTGTTGTGTTCTTATCAAGGAAATGTTAGATACCTTCGAGGTTGGAGAGTACTGGTCTAACCCAAGCAGTATAACCAATCTTGCCTAGGCAGAAATTAAGGCAGCAGCGTTGGTAAAGATTTATTGTGATAATCGGAATAGATGGAACAGGTGGAATAGATGGAACAGATGGAGTGGATGGTACAGAGTGGATGGAACACATTGAGTGGATAGAACCAATGAAACAGATGGAACAGATCGAGTGGATGGAACGGATGGAATGGGTAGAACACACAGATCTGATCAAATGCATAAGAGGATGAAGCGGATAAAATGCATTAAATGGACGGGAAAGATGAAATGAGTCTACGAAATGTATAGAGTAGATTATGTAGATGATGGGTAGAATGGATGGAATTATGGAACGACTAGTAGATTAAATGGATGAAAGTGAAAAAATGGATGAACAGACGAAGTGGAATGAATGGACAGAGTAAATAAAATGGATAAAATAGATGGTACAGATGGAGTGCTTGATCTCAAGTGCCTTACTGACAACCACCATATCACACTACCATGCTTACTCTCTCCTATACACCACCAGTGAACTAGAACACTGTGATACTATGACACATTCAATATAGCTGTTCTCATGCTAACACCCTCCACATACTCCTCATCATCCCAATTAAACACAGCTAGCTGAGCACACACCGCTAACTTAAGCATCTCCTCAGGCCTAACACAGCCACAAATCAGTCTGAGTGTCATCCCTCCAGAATGAACACATAAACCTGACCTCCAAACCACCACACCTACCACTAAGAAGCTGCTCTCATGCAACTGCCACACCTGCTGCACACATATCCGGTGCACCAACGCACCTTATGACTCTTTCTCTCTCTACTGTCTTGTACTACGGTTCCCTAAGGCGTTCAACCTACCAGCACTTTGAGATCATACCAATAATACATAAGGCACTACATAAATGCCAAGTAACATAACATAACATAATCGCTCCAAAGTAGTGGGTTTGTCAGTCCTGACATGCTACAGGAACGTGAAGGTGAATGAGGACTATGAGGATTATTTAGATTATGTCAGCCCAAAACATGAAAGAGTGCTGTTTATTAAGCTGCATATAGGGATTTTACCAATTGCAAGCCGTTGTCACAAGCACAACAACAATGTGTCTTCTGTGTGCCCACTGTGTGACTACATGAATGAAACCATGATGAATTTTGCATTGACATGCTCGGCTACACTCCTATTGAGGAAATGCTATCTAAGGTTGTTATTATTGGCTTGAGCTTGCCAGACAATTAATGAGGCCATGTATGATTGCACTAATTCTATTGATGTGTTAGCAGTCTACGCTACTTGTAAATACCTTGTGTGTGTAAATATTTATTGATTATGTTGGGACATTTTATCTTTCCTTTTTTATGAAGTTTTTTTAATCATTCAGGTGAGTCTGATTGTTTGTCTATTAATCTTGCCAATGTTTTAAGTATCGTTTGAAAGTATTGTTATACAATGATGTTGGCTTTTATGACATTTTAGTCGAAATAAAGAATTATGAAATTAAGTGAAAATACTCACAATTCGAAGGGCCTATGTTATTTAAGTGATTGTGCCATTTTTCAATTAGGCCTCTGGTGAAGTCTTAAGCCAGTCGAGCTTATGACGGAGTAGTTTGGTAGCACATATCATAAAAGAAATTACTTCTCAAATGTGGGGTTTCTGTTGTATGGCTTTTCTATGAGCTCTCTCTCTCTCTCTCTCTCTCTCTCTCTCTCTCTCTCTCTCTCTCTCTCTCTCTCTCTCTCTCTCTCTCTCTCTCTCTCTCTCTCTCTCCCAGTAAAGATGAACATTTCTGTAAACTAACAATTTCTGTCCTTGGTCTAGCAGGTAAGAGTGCCAAGCTAAGAGGATTGTGTAGTTTGGCACTGCACCATGGAAAATGATATAGTAGATCAGAAAAATTCAAAAATAATAATAATTAGAGTAACTAAGTTATATTGGTATAGGTGGCACTGAGAGGATAGATGAATAATCAGAAACGTGGGTCTTCCAACTTGGTTTGTGACTTTAAATTGCACTGAGTATGGTTGCGATAACCATGGAGAGTAGATTTGTGAAAGTAATCCACAGAAAGAAGACATAGAACACATGACACCAGTTGAATTGTGTCCCCTGGACCCTGTAAGTGTAGCACAGTTCTCCCATCAAATTTTGTAGCAAGGTGACACTTGATATGTACTAAAGAAAATGGTCCACTGGCACTGGGCACTGTGGAAAATTTCTTTTGGAGGAAAGAGATCCAGGCATGTGGGGTTCCACATATATATTACACAGCCACGGTAGTGGCTATGTAGTTATGGTTAAATTGCTAATCCCATAGGAAGAGCTCTTTTTGGGCAGTTTATGACTTTGCTTCCCCTGGACGAATGCACACCAAACTTTGCAAAAAAAGTATATGGTGCACTCTGAAATATTTTGCAAAGTTTGGTGAGGTTTGGTCCGGGGGGAAAAATTATAGGGGGGTCCCAAAATTTCTTTTTTTCCCATAGACTGAATAGGGGAAAAACTTTGTGCACGCCTACAGCTCAAACCGCTGGATGGATTTTCACCAAATTGGTGAAAATCCATCCAGTATTTTTTTTTTAAAACGATCAAAAAGTAGGTCTCAAAAAATTAGTGCTATCTATCACGGACACACTTCCCTGTTCACTCCACGGGCAAGATATCGATTGGCTAACCGATTGCGTCATGTCCACGGACATGTGACACGTTTGCTGATTGGATGGTGAAGAGAGTGAAATGCGTCAGATTGTTCTGATGTGCCCGCCATCTTGGATCCGTGTTTTGGTGTCTGCGGACATCGCCGCAAAAACATATTAAAAAACACAACATTGCACTTGTTAAACATATCAAATACTGTCTGGGGAGGTGATGGTTGATGAGGATAGGATGGGATATGGCAGCAAGAAGCAAAAAAGTGGTGTTTTTTTGTAACAGAAGTCATACGGTACATTTGGAGGTGTTCCACAATATAATGTGCGTGAAGTACATGCGAAGGACTAATGTGTCTGCGTTAAAATGCATTTAAAATAATAATGGAGTCAGACTGCCGTCCCCTAGAGTCTGGCATCTGAGGCAGCCACCTGCAGTGTCTGATGGAAAGAGAGGCCCTGCACGTGTATGAGAATACAAGTTCTCATGGATGTGTTGAGCCATGTTGTTGCAAAGTGAGAATGTATTTAGATTCTGAGTGAAGGTCACCAGCTTTGATTTTTTGGTTACGAGCTAAGGAAGCCCACGCATGGGACACAAAGTATAAGGTTCAATTTTTTTTTGACCTTGAGAGAAAGGGAATATTCTGTAAGGAATGCAGTGAGAGGAGGTTTGTAATAATGAACATTTGATAAGGTTATGCATTCCAAAAGTGTGTAAGGAACATGTAAATTCAGTTCATGAAGACTCTTTGGTGCGAGGGCAGTGAGCGTTACGGTCTGATTTACGCCAAGAGAAATGGTGAATATAATGTAAGTTTGATTTTGACAACTGTATACCAGAACGAGCATTAACTTATTATTATCTGAAGATTAATTTTGGGTTATATTCTATTTGTGTGTTCTGTGTTTCTTATTGCAATGTAACGCAAGCACTATCTTTCTGTGTGGTTGTCTTTTTTACGTGGTTATGGGGAGTGCAGCATCTAGGTGCATGTAGACTATGACTAGGTTCATCCAGGTTAAATGCTAATATTTCATTAAAATGTCATGTATCACCATATGGAATTGTGTACCAGTTTCCATGTTGCTTTCTCTTTTTTGAGATTGTTTGATGTGTGTGCTAATCGTTAGTTTAAACTCTTTGCCGAATTAAAAATCAATAGATATATTGTAATAAAGTTTGAGTATTGATACACATTTTCTGTTATGTTTTCCAAATAGCTACATCCTGCCTTTCTGCCATTGTCATATATTCCAGATGTCAACTGACGGATTCTTCCATCGGCAGCTGCACGTAGTTGTCAACGGCTGGATCACAGTAACTGTTTTTGGGACGATCACCTAGGGCCAATGTGCCCATACGCTATACTAGCGATTAGGAGTAACATAAAATCCTTTAGGGTGGTCAAGGCCCAAGTTGATGCAGAAGCCCTGGAATTCACTGTACGACCCAAGTGGTTCTTTTATCGAAAATGAACACTTTGTGTATGGAAAAAGAATAACGTGTGCCTCACGATTAACATTTTGGATCACGAGCGAAGAAACAAATTTGCAATTTGATTTAATATGGGAATAGTCGGATTTTGTCGGAGAGTTTATTGTGAAATAAAAGTACTTTACAAATTGTACAGTGTTATTGTTTCCTTTTAAAGAACGGTTTAATATTCCGAATTGTGACGTGCTGTGTTGTTAGTCGATGTGTGTTGATTTTCGGGTTCTGCGTCACGTCACGTAGGTGATTAGGGTTGGTGATATGAGGGTCAGGGGCGGGGCATATGATTTAGTGATATCAGGGCAGTTTTCCTTAGGCAGATGCATGCAATAGATTAACGTATGTATAAAAATACATTGCCGAACCCTCGGGACAATAATATTTTCTGAACATTGCACTTGTGAAACTTATGAAATAATGTTTGGCGAGGTGAGGGATAATGATGATGGATGAGATATTACTGACGTGATTTCTAATGAGTTTACAAAGTTTGGTGGGATTTTGTGCAGACCCTATATGACGATTGTATGTAAATTCATTTGACAGTTTTGAAAAAATAAAACGTGGGTGGATTTCCAGCAAACTTGTGTAAGGCACATTGGCAAGGATCGAAAAGCATCGTTTTGCAAATGTGGCAGTGTTTTCTTATTTGACAAGTGTCATAATGTAGTTAAAAAGAATAGCGGTATAGCTTTAGTGACTCAGGGGTAGGCTGTAGCCATGGGCAGTGTTAAAAAGCAGGTTCCAGGCTTTTTAGGATTAACTTCATGTAATTTTATTCCAGCTTAATAGTTACAATCCACATTGAGGACATAAAGGACATAGATAATCAAACACCGGCTCCCATCACCCAGGGGCAGCCAGCTGTAACTGTCACTGAATGGAACACTCACTAAGACGATTCTATCATCCACACACAAACATTCCACACAACATCACTAGCTACATCACCAGAGATAGGCACAATACAACACACCTCCCTCCTTTACAAACCTAACCTGCACAAAACAAGTCACACAACACAACAAAACTACCACCTTCCAAGAACAGACACACATGACACTCAACAGGAAACTGACACTTCCACAGCCAAACCCAACCAACAAAATCATCACACCCTGACAAACGGCAAGCCAAATACCCTCACAAAAATACCATCATCCATCTGCCTGTTCCGGCCAAAAACAAGCAACTGGGCTCTCACCCCAGGACCTGGCCAACCCTAAAACTGGGCTACATCACCTACATTCCTAACCACCATAAAACTGCTTCGCCTCCTACCACCTGCCCCCGCCTACAACAATGCGGGTGTCCAGGCTGCCACCCTGGAATCTCCAGAAGGCCTCTAGACTGCCACTCTAGAGAACTGAGACCTCGAAGTCTCCCAGAAAAACAACCACAAACACACACTAATGGGGTTCAACAGAATGAAAACATACGACATCGCAGAGATTACAATATACCCATGGTCTCAACACCATACCATCAAGCCAGACCAAGATGAGCGAACCCTCCAACACATCGAGAGCGGTGGTCACACACTCTGAATTCCAGCATCATTGACTGGAGAAGAACTGGAGGATCTTATTAGGAAAGAAAACATCCTAAACCAAAATAGGCTGTGGAAACCATGGATACAACAGAATAGACAACAAATGCAACAAGTAAGATGGAAAACTATTTACTCATCACCTCGGGACACACTGCTCTCCCAACTAACGGGTCATAACCAGGCATCCCCAGCTACCCCTTAACCACAACCAACTACCTACTCTCCCCTGTGAAGAGAGGGCTAGCAAACCCTAGAGGAGGTGCTACCTCCCTTAAGAACAATGCCCTTGCCATAACAAATTTCACCAGTAAGCGAGCAAACTTCTCAACCTGACCCATACCCAGATACATTTTGGACAAACCAAACCCACCCACTCACGTGAGACGAGGCGCAACCTCGCTCTAACCAATACATGGTACTAGACTTTTTACTAAGTCCAATCAGCTTCATAACCAGCCCAATGCCTAAACTTAGATGCACCAAAACCCAAAACTCCTAATGCTAAAAACAAAACGAGGTGCTACCTCACTTTAAACCATAGCCTGGATACTTAACTTTCACCAAATCAGTTAAGCACTATACCAGACCATATAAACCCAAACTATGCATTTCATAACGCAGCATTTGTATCTAAATAGATATCGCTCCACACCCAATCCATTTCCAGGTTCTCACAGACTCTCTCGATAATGCTTGGGTCATATTCACAGCGCGCATTCCAAAACCATAGAATGCTGCTCCCATGAACTCACATTCACAACGCTCATTCCACAACCATAGAATGTTGCAACCATATGCAGTAAACAATACACAATATGCATTAAAACATTTGCATGGTAAGTATTGAAAATCATAACCATACTGGTCAATAGAAAGTAAACTCCCTGAATCACACAACTTTATGAACTAAACATCCATAGCCCTTTTTAGGCTCTACAGCGCACCTATGAGTCCATAGCCTTTTAAGGCTCTACTGTGACCCTCTAAGTCCATATTCATTTGGGCTCTAATGAAACCCCTACCAGACCATGTTGCCTAATGCAACAAACAAAAAAATGCAAATCCATAAAGAGATCTGGTTCATAACAGTTCATGTTGATGTGTAACTCCTAAAATGCCTCAAAAAAATTAAATCTTTGAGTAATTCAACCTCATCAAAGACATGCTCACACACACTTTACTTCACATACCTACCTTCTAAAGAAATGTGTGCATTGCATATCAAAAATCGTAACGTTACTGGTCAGATGGCAATGCTGCAAAAAGTTCAATGTTTAAAAGTCCAATGGTGGCGAACACCATATAAGCTGAAATTCCTCAAAAGAAAATTAAATTCTAGCTTATTCACTACTGTTCCAATCAGGAAAACACGTACTGCTCATTCACTCTAATCTCACCGCATTTCGCCACTACAATCGACCTTTGGTGCTCACACGCCATCTACGTTACATCTCCTCTTTTTATATCTGTACACACCCATGGGTGTGTGTAACCGTTACAACCTTAACAATAAAAGAATACATAGACTTCCAATTCTTTTTGTTTTAGCCTTTCCAAACCCACATCTGAAAACACCATCTTCAGACCCCACATATCAAACGTAGAAAAAAAAAGAAAAAAGTTCCCGATGCTTCACACTACTGGCAGCGCCGCGTGATCCATGGCACACACCGTACCTTCCTTCTTTCCATTGTCAGAGCACAAACAGCAAATGCATTATGGGCACATTGTTGAAAGTTCACTGGCACTGTCGCGTGATCCATGCCACCCACCATACCTTTACTCTTTCCATTGCCTACGCACAAACAGCAAACACATTATGGACACAACGCTGACTGTTTACTCATACAACACCCGTAGGTACTCTCCGCATCATGACTCCAATGCCCGCTGTCATCTCTGTTGGCTCTGCGTAATGACAAAGGACGTCGGAGGGTCCTTTACTCTCCTACTGGCAACATTGCATATAAACTATCACCTTCATCGGGTTACAGCTACGTCTCAGAAAGAATGTGACGTAGCTTAGTATTCCCCTGCAACCATTGGCACTTGATCGCCAACACCCCTGCCTCCAGGAGTGACGTCACCATTTCCACTTGACTGGCAGGGGGAACGGAGCTCAGCAGCTCCTAACATTACAGCTGTACAAGCAGCGCGATGCCTCAAACAGTCACAATTTCAGAACCAAGGTTAGCGGCACCCGATTAACACTTTCTCCAGGTGCATTTGCTGACGGGGCTGCACTACACAAGTCTACCGCTTGCCTTTAGAGGCTTCTCAGGGCTAATTGACTTTTTACCCAGAACAGAGGCCACTTCTCTGATAAGAAACGATTTTGCGATGCTGGCATCCACGAACATGACACTTCCAGCGCTTAGCTGCATAACCCTACATCTCCTAATGTGACAGCCCCACTTGGCTCATAAAACCCCTGATAACAGCACATCCATCAAAACTATGGGCTGCTGAATAAGTCTGTTATGGGGCTCTCAAATCAACCCCCTTGTGCGTACTGGGTAGGCAAGTCAGGGCTTCTCCCTGACAACCCAATAGGCCCCTGGGTGATGGGACTTACAGTTTCTGGGGGCGGTGTCTTCCTTCTCCAGCAGCTTGTCCTTCCTGCACCCCCCGCAGCAGGGTCCTCAGTCTATCAGCTAGTGGCACACAGGTTATCAAAGACCGCCTCGTCGCCATTGTTAAAAAGCAGGTTCCAGGCTTTTTAGGATTAACTTCATGTAATCTTATTCCAGCTTAATAGTTACAATCCACATTGAGGACATAAAGGACATAGATAATCAAACACCGGCATCCATCACCCAGGGCCAGCCAGCTGTAACTGTCAATGAATGGAACACTCACTAAGAAGATTCTATCATCCACACACAAACATTCCACACGACATCACTAGCTACATCACCAGAGACAGGCAAAATACAACAGGCAGTAGCCAGAATGTCTGGGTCATGGAATAAGGTCATGATCCGGACAATGTGGCTACTGGCCATGACCAGTAGGGACAAAACATAGGATTAAAGTGGCCATGTCCACCTGGGGCTGGCTTTGTGGTAGACTTATTCGAAATTAGGATAGATTTGAAAGGGAAGAAAAATGTTCTTGTGGTAATATGGTCATAGGGTTTTCTTTTTGCCTTTTGCAGGCTGCCATGGAAAGTGAAGACGGGCCCTGTATGGACCCCCGCCTTCCCTTTCCATGGTGGCCATCCTGGAAAAGGATTTTCCTTCCTATACCGGGACTCCAAAGGCGCCCCGTTGTAGGACGAAAAATTCTCTTTTTTAGTACCACGGGTTACCGCTTTGGGAACCTAGGCTGCTAATGGCCTTCATCCCCCATTTCAGGGGCTGGAATGGGGGGTATCTGTTCAGAGACCTCGTTATCCACCCTCGATTCGCTTGGGATGATAACTTGGACTGCTGGGCTGGTATCCACTAGTCCAGTCCGTGGAACGGAGGATGAACGCCCCAAT
This sequence comes from Ambystoma mexicanum, assembly GCF_040938575.1. NCBI lineage: Eukaryota > Metazoa > Chordata > Amphibia > Caudata > Ambystomatidae > Ambystoma > Ambystoma mexicanum. The sequence continues at coordinate 530,311,109 of NC_090937.1, forward strand.
ATTCCCATTAGCATAACACAAAATGGAAATGGAAATGTTGGAAAATCTTATTGAGTCTATGTACTTTACTGAGAAATATAAAGTAGATGGAGAATATCAGTTTTTTTTTTTAGTTCTATTTTTTAACTGTGAAAGGTGGTTCCTAAAAGAGCATTTATTTTGTTTTGGATGGATTTATTTTGGCAGGAGAGCTTACAACAAAAAGTGGGGAGGGAAATGAGGGAAGAGGCACCAAACACTAATCTGGAAGGGCTAGTGGGCAGGGGAAAATGTTGTGCCTGTGTTTTTTCTAAGGTAGGGGGCAGTGTTTCTCATGCTCCTTGATTACAGCACTGGTGGTGTCTCTTGGGGAGGAGGGAAGGGCTTAGCTGATGCCATTTAAAGATAAATAGCAGTTTTGGTAAAAGGTTGTACTGTGTACTAAGTTGTTAATGGATGAGTAGGAATAGGTGTTGGAGTTGTGCAAGGGAAATTTTGAAGTTGAAAGTTCCTAGATCAGTAGAAAATGCAGTTCCGAACTGTCCACAAAGCACAGATTTTATTGTGAAGTGCGAACAGGTTCTCGGACACGTCATCATGCTGCGCGCCAGCATATGGTCATGTGGCACGGTCCGGAAGGTCCACAACCATCGCACCATATTACAGCCATAGATCACACGTATATATTCCAATACGTATGAAATGTTTGAAATTATACTTACTGCTTCATTTGTTGAGGTTCAATATATTTTTACATAACTTTAGTACCAGGAGGAAATATTCTTTTCAATTTCTGTGATAAAAGAAAAGAACATGTTAGTGTATGTATTTTATAAAAATTTATTACATTGCATTATAGACATTTTAGCTTTTTTTCGACACTCATATTTAGTTTACAAACCAGTGTACTTTCCATTTTGCTCAGTTTCTGTGTTTGTTTTCCAAATCATTGGGTCTGTGGGAAAAAAAATCCTTGTAGGATTAAAAAAAAACCTTTTTCTGTTATGCTGCAAACTATTTGTTTGTTTCCTTTGAGTGTCCACTTGTTGTTTCTGGTTAATGTTCTATCTGTTGGCTTGTTGCAGATTTTTGAAGCAGTTAGATACCTGTTGGCGTATTCTAACTGTTTATTTTTTGTTACAATGTAGTGCTATTCATTTATCTGTGTGGTTGCTATACGATCTTGGGCCAGTTAATACCTGCTGGCGTATTCTAACTGTTTATAGTCTTTTCATTGCATTTTTGTTAATGTTGAAGTAGAGTTTAGTTCTTAAATTTTGGCTTTAAGAAGATTAAATAAGTGTTTGTAAGATTTGCTGGTAATATCTGCTTTAGAGTAATGCTACTATCATGACATTTTAACCATCCATATTTCTTTTTAATATATGCAGTGTAGTGGCCTGCATTGTTTGTGGCTCCTGCGTGGTAGATTATACCTATTGTTGTGAAGGTTTTCTTACCAAGTGATACTTGACCGTGTGTGAATCCAGTCAGCTTGCAGTTGTTTTTGGTACCACCTGCATTGTAACGTAGAAGCATTAGTATTACGTAGTTACTATGGCGCTCATTACGACCCTGGCGGAAATGGAAAAACGATGGGGGAAATGCAATACCGCCATCGAATAGCGCTCGGTGCGATTATGAGCCGTCACCGCAAAGTACGATGCCATTAGCGACACCGCAGTGAACGCCAACGCTAACTGCACCAAGTACGCGCGCGCGCGCCATGCCAAACCGCAATTACCACCATGGCGCAACGGTACGCAAATTCTGACCCCAGCGGACATGCACCTAACGCCATCAAGCACGGCGGAAAGTACCATTCCGCCATGGTGAGAAGTACGGCATCGCGAACCAACCGTAAACGGCCCTACTGAGTGCCTGTACACAGCTCCCTGGCCACATTGTACAACTCCCCGTAGGTGCAATGAAGCCACACAATAACCAGTGAAATGTACAAGTCATCCATGCCTGCCAACGAACAAATGAATTCCAAGAGGGGCCAATGGAAGCTGCAGGGCACAGATGGCACAAATACAGAAGCCACACAAATGGACATGACCTCAGTCTCCCTCCAAGAAACGCACGCAAACACAGGCACCTGTGACCAGCCATATTCTGATAATCACATCATACCACCAATCCAACTGGCTGACCGGCATCTGTTACACAAAAGCCATTCCCCCGCCCCTGAGCATCACATCACCAAAACAGTCACATTGGCAGCCCTCATCCCTGACCTCACTGGGCTTCGTAGGCAAACGCGCCCAGCACAGTACCACGCAACTATACTCCGAAGCTGGAACCCAATGCAGATCTCCTCACAATACATCGCTCCCCAAATACGAATATGACACATCACCTGCAAAGAAGAACGCTACACGGTTCATATCAGAATAGGAATAAATGCACAAAAAATTCACCAAGCCCATACAGCCATCAGGCCATGAACTCCAAAATACATTTCACCATTGTGGGCTGCATCCGCAAGAAATGACCAGCTACTTCTTGTGTGACGCCCTGTACCCTCATGGCACACAGGGGCTACATTCTCGTACGAAAAGGCAACATGGAAGCGCCTCGACCCGCAGGGCCGTCCCAATAGGGAGGCACTAGTCCAGCTGAAAGGCCGAAATGTTGCTCCTAGCCACTAGTACAGCGTAAGGGCATGTGGCCCATTGGCAATCGTCCCATAAGATCGTAATGCTGCTCCACTGATTAACACGAAGCAGCAGGTGTCAGGAGTAAAATCCATCTGCAGGAGTGGCATACAGATGGCAGTGGCAAAAGGGGAGGAGATACCTGTCACCCAAACGAAATGAAAAAGAATAGTATGGCCATCAGAACTACATTTGAATTACCCACTTCAATGATCACACCAAATCCACAGCCATATGCATGCTAGCCCACTCCAAAGGATCATCACCAACCAAAAACCACTAGCGAATCATAACTATCTATATCGAGGTGAAAACACTATCACAAACGCCTGCTTCCATACTCACATGACATGTGAAACTTCCATTGAGTCTGTGCGTAATGCAGCCTGCAAAATCCACTGTGCCCCAGCCCGTAATTCCAGTGTTGTGAAGCAACATGTATTTGGGAACGTCCGGCCTTATCGCCCACTTCGCTATTGCGCATCCCATACTATTCATATCAATCATTGCATCCTCGCCATGGCCCCTGTCCCAAGGACATTGAACAATAGAACGTTATATTCGCAGTCAGACCTGTGGCCATCTCCTCGCCGCTAGCTGAAAACCGAAAGCGCCGCCCTTCGAATTCCTCATTTGCAACATCACGTCGAAAAGGCATCTGTGGCCGCTTGAAATCACAAAATAATCCATCTAGTGCGGCTGTGTGTGAAAATGGCAACTGGCTACACTCACAAATGGGACGCCCCGCCCGTCTGGTGAACCGCGGTACAGAGCTGCATGAGGGTCCACCGTCAATCGAGTACTACATTCCACTGACCCTTCACAAGTTTGTTCCCGACAGCGAATATAGTATGTGAAACAATGGGAGCATAGCAGAATTAACATATGAAGCGATATCTCACTGCCATCGGGATGAAATACATGATTGTAATAGCAAGATGCCATGCGTCGATTTGCAGCGTTGTGTGCGGGACGTGCTCGCCCAAAGGGGATTGCAGCTTGCACAGGTGGAATGAATCACCACAGGTGGAGGCTATACAGCTTGGAAACACATAAATTGCACACCCAAACCCCTCCCACAACCACACCCACTCCAAAATGCTGCCGGCAGGACTTGCGATGTTGGCCCTGGGGGACCTGATAGCACTGCAAGTACTCCGACTTCAAGAAGAAGACGAACACCAACTACTACAACAACCGGCCGCACAGAGGAGACGCAGGAGGAGGAGGATGGCAAGGCAGGGCCAGCAAGGCCCACCAGCACAGCCACTACCACCACGCAGGCATCCCGCAATCCCACGCCTCCGAGCACATCCGTTCAACCTCACTGATGAGCAGATCCACACCCTCTACCGTTTGGACCGGGACACCATAACCGCCATTGTGGACATGACACACGCTGACCTTGTCAGCATGATAGATAGCCCAACCGCCATCCCACCCCTACTGAAGGTGGTGTCTGTACTCCACTTCCTGGCCACAGGCACCTACCAGCACACAGTCGGACAGTTGCATGGCATATCACAGCCACTGTTCTCACGGACACTATTGCAAGTGCTCGATGCCCTCCTGAAGCAGAAGCACGCAGACGACTACATCTCTCTACCACGCTCGGAGCAGGAAATTACCAACACAAAAGTGGGATTCCATGCACTTGCCGGCATACCGGGTTGCATTGGTGCCATCGACTGCACCCATGTGGAATTGGTTGTCCCACATGCTATGGAGGCCCAGTACCGCAACCAAAAACAATATCATTCTCTTAATGTACAAATGGTGTGTGACTAAAACGGGATCATTACACATTGTTGTGCCCGATTTCCTGGATCAACCCATGATTCCATGGTCTTACGGAACTCTACAATACCACGCTACATGGAGCGACATGCAGGGAACAGATCCTGGCTACTCGGTGAGTCTCATTTCATGCATGATAATGTGGGGTATGTGATGCGGCAATGACCTGCCAGGAAGGGGGGGGTGCTTACGTAGCAATGTCATTCCTCAAACATCCTTTATTGTCCACATACAGGTGATGCCGGGTATCCACTGAAGAGATGGCTCCTTACACCACTCCAGAACCCACAGGACCAGCATGAGGAGGACTACAACCATGCCCACTCACGTACCCGTGTAGTCATAGAACAGGCATTCGGCCTACTGAAGGCTTGTTTCCGCTGCCTCAGCAGGTCTGGCGGGGCACTCCTGTACCGCCATGAGAAGGTTGCTAAACTGGTCATGCCATGTGTCATGCTACACAACATGTGCATACGTAGAAATGTGCCCATGCCCCCTGACGCAGAACTGCAACCACCAGATTATGGTCATGATGTGGGTGGGGATGTGGCAGAACCTGAAGGAGTCCGCGAGGCACAGGAGGGCCGTGATATTCGTCAGATTATCATAGATTCATGCTTCTAGCACTCACGCCTGGTGGTTGATACATGGACACGGGAGTTGTGGCACTGTGTGTGTCCGGAACATGCACAATATGGACTGTACGCCTATGATGGCCTCGTACACAAAGATCAATGTCCACACTTCTCATTGGATGATTGTGAAATGTTTATAGCATATGTGAAATTGTGTTACACACCCCATCGACCCGCCACCCAAGTGAGCCCAACACACCCCCTCCACCCTCCTACCTCCCCCCGAACACCAGTGTCCAAAGATGCTCATTGTCAGTGGGCAGACGCTATTGCAAGCCCCCTCTCCGGGTATCAGGGGCACCCCTGCCTGTTGAGCGCAGGTTCCTCCCAGATCTACGTTGGGGGCTGCCCTGGACGGAACTTGCAACGGATGATGTCTCTGCCTGCTCACGTCCATGCATGTCCCTAAGGGTTTGTGAGAGCTCAGTGAGCACACGGCGCACAGCGGCAAGTTCAGCACATACGTCTTTGGACGTCGCATGCAGTTCCCCCCTCAGGCTCTCGGTGCTTCTCTCCATTTGTACTCTCAGGCTCTCGGTGCTTCTCTCCATTTGTTCTCTCAGGCTCTCGGTGCTTCTCTCCATTTCTGCCCTTAGTGTCTCTGTACATGTTTCTATGGCTGCCTTGGTACCCCCACATTCATCAGCATGCTCCTTGAGGAGCGTGGCCAGTTGCTGCTGTTGCTCGATCACCTGGTCGAGGGACTGTTGCCTCTGCTGGGCCATGGCCATTTGCGGTGGTGTCACAGAGGGGCTGATCACCTGATGTTGCCTTGCCACAGGGCTTGTGGGGGATGGCCAGTCGTCGTCTTGTGAGTGCCCCTGCGTGGTATCCTCATGTTGTACGGGATGAAACAAACAGGGGGATTGAGACAGGTCATGGATGGATCGTACATCGACATCACCGTTTTCTGTGTCGGAGCATGCTGCCATTAATGCAGTGTCACCTATGGTGCTGCTGCCACCAGAAGCAGTGCCTTCTGTGGCATCCATTGGGGGGGCCTGTGGTGGTGTTGGTGTTGTGGCCATGCTGGCTGCTGGGGTGCCTGTTGAAGTCCCCTCCTGTGTGCTGCCACTTGATTTGTGCTGCAGCCGTGTCTTGATGCGTGCAGCTGAGGTGGAGGGTCTTTGGCCGTTGGTCTTGGCCCTCTTTGCAGGTGTGCTGGTAGGGGTGTCCTGGAGCTCGTCGTTTGAATCGGACCCTGTGGTGGGGTAATGGAGGGCGAGCGTTATTAATGGGTCTGTGGAAATTGGAATGGCAATGTATCACATGCATTGGGGTGGTACCTGAGGGTGATTTGGGTCAGGGCCTTGGAGGTAGTTTCATTTTTGTGTGGATTGAGGGTGCAGTTGTATTGCAGCCTGCAGTTAGGGGGTGCCTGCTGCACGTGTAGAGGGTGTTTTTAGGAATTTTAATTATTTATTTATTTAATTAGACTTTTAATGTCCGCTATCAGGCCAATGTAAGTGGACGTTCTCCTGGACATGTGTTTCTGTTGCACTATGTGGACACATGGTACTTCACATGATTGGACATTGTGGTTTTAGCATAGTTTTATTTGGGCCACCTACCTGATTCTTCGGATGTCTGCACTCCTTTCTCCATCCCTCCGACTCCCTCTATGGTCTCCATTCCAATGGTGGAGGCACAGATTTCTTCCCAGGGGGTCAGCTTGATGGGTGATTCTGATCCTCCCCCGGTAGCTGTGGCAATGTTTCGGTTGGCAGAAAGTATGCTACGGACGCGGATCCGCAGGTCGTCCCATCGCTTTCTGCATTGCTGTGGGTTGCGGGGTGCGGTCCCCACCGCACTTACCCGCTGTGCCACCAGGGCCCATATGGCCTTCTTGTTCGCAAGTGCCGTCCTGGTCATTTGCGTCGAGAAGACGACGGCAGCATTCTCCTGGAGGGTCTCTGTGAGCACCGTGAGTTCCTCACGTGAGAAGTGGACCTGCCGCTTGCGGTCGCACGCTTTTTTCGCTACTTTTCCCATTGTTTTGGTTTCACTAGGGTGGATGTCGGGTTGGGATGTCTCTCAGGGTAGTATTTTTAATGGTTGTGTGAATGTTCTGATTTTATAGGTGTACGGCGTGCTGTTTCCCGTTCCGGGACCATGTTTTTGCTTCCGTTTCCGTATATTTACGGTCACCGTATTTTCCGATTGCCGCTCTTTGCGGTGACCGCTATGTCCGGTGGCGGTATTGCACCTAGGTCGCCGTACGACGGCGGTGAGGGGCGTTTTGGGGACATTTCCGCCATCGCGGACTTTGCACTTCCGCCATGGCATGGTGCTCGTGCCCGATGGGTCGGAATGAGCCGCACTTTGCTCCGTCGTGCAATGGTGGAAACGCTATTTACGCTATGGCGGTCCGGTCGGTCGATTTCCGCAAGGGTCGTAATGAGGGCCAATGTGTTTGCATTAGTAAGGTGGAGCGATTATCTGAATTGCAGATAGTACATAATCTGCCATGGTTTGCATTTTGTACAACTTGTTGAAATGGAATGGATTCACAATTAGGTATGGATACATACGCAAAGCGCTCATTAGGGATTTGTTCCTGTGTCACATTGTTGCAGAGAGTGCATGTATGTTTCCACATGTATGAAATCTGGAAGATTTCATTTATAGGTATGTTTTTGTTTTCCAGTACTTGTAGTAAGTACATTAGAAATTCTTGTGGATCTTCTTGTGAGTTTATAGTGAACCTCACCATTCCAGCACAGTAGTCCAATTCTTGTCTTATTCCGTGAACACTATACGTGTTGTCAGTATTGTTTGTTGCATTTCTAGGAACGACTGTGTTAGTTCTCCAGGTGTTAGTATATCTATGTTGGATTTGTTTTTGTTTAATATGCGTTGGAAATCATGTAAATCTTCACATGCATATTCTGCACAACTAAATGTCACAAACCAAGTGGGTGGTACAAGGTTTCTGATGATACAACATACAACATACAACATACATACAACATACATCTCTGTCATGTCGGAACCAGTATTCTTTCGTACCACGCATGTTTTCAAACAGATTTGTTATGCTTGATTAAACCTCATCTTTTTCTTGCACTTTTTGGGTTAATTGCGTAGATGACATATTTTGAATGTGGCTTCCCAATTTCAATAAGTGTGCAACTCCGTAACATAGGGGTGCTAGTTCACTTTCAAAGATTAGGTGTAATATGTATTCCACATTTTGTCTAAATCTGGGATCTTCAGAACACATTCGTAATAAGCGTTATTCTGATGCTGTTATCTGAGTGGGTCTATCATCGTATCTTCCTCCTTTGCCAGTAGAAAATAGTAGAGGAAAAGCACATGCTTCTATATTTTTTTCTCATAGGCTCATTGGTGAACCTTTGGTTTGTCGCATTTGGTAAGGTTCTAGTGCATCATCTATGCTGTCATTAGAGTGCAATGGGTGAATTGTATAATGGTCCAAAAGATTGGATACTGCAGCAGGATCCAGAAGTTCAGATTGACCAGTTTCTGATGACTCTTGAATTATTTCAGTTGTTTCCCTTAAGCTTTCTTCAATATTTATTTCTATGTAGTATTCATTATTGTCTTTCAGATAATGCAAGGCTTGTATATCGTTATGTAAGTGCACGAGTTGTTGTCACATTTTTTTGTCTTTTGTTGGTACACCATTTACTAAGACAATTAAAGATTGCTCTATTGGATGTTGCACTCCTAGAGTTTGCACATTTTCTGTCAAATCTAATGGTAAATAAACTACTTTGCCACAAATGCCTTTCACCAATTCAGAGGGACGTAATTTTGCTGATTTTGGTTGAAGACATATTTTTGCTTGAAATGGGTGCACTGTTTGAATTATGATGCTCTCATACAAATTGTGTTGTTGCAGGGGTTTGGTAGTGGGAATAATTCTAAGTTATTTGTCATAGCACGTGAAGGAGTTTGATTGTTGTTTGTTTTATAGTGCAGTAACTGAAAAATATTAAGGGTTCACTTATTTCGTATTTGATTTCTGCTAAAAGGTAGAGAGCGAATTCAAACCAGTTGGAATCTTCATTGTCTTCTATTTTGTATGTTACAGTTTATTGTTACTTTTGTAAAAAGTTCTGCAGCAACACACACACACATGGTTTGGTACTTCAGTGGATTTACTTTTACATTTTTGTATTTCGTTTTTTTTATGTGTGTAATAGAAGGTTGCCATGTACAGAATGGTTGCTAATCTGTCCTAAAGGTATTGCATTTTGTAAGTGGCTTTCACTTCCAAAATATTTTCTCTGGATATGGTCGATTTCTTCGAGCAGGTCTTTGAGTGTACCATGTAGAAGAGTGTTATTTAAATTGGCTAGTGCTAAAGCAGGACTTTTAGCATAGTACAGTTTATAGACTAGATTTCTTATAGTTGAATGATGTGTTGATATCATTTTGATATCATGGAAGGTGCTTTTGCAAATAGGTCCTGAAATGCAGGCTAATGAATGTCCTTTTAGTCCTGTGTATTTGCGCTTTGGACAGGTATCCATATTTTGCAGCACTTTCATTTTGATTTTGTCTTTACCTTTCACATACTGATTGAGGAACTGGCGTAAAGATTTGAAAGATTTGTTGGGAATGTTATACATTGACGTGCACTGCCATTTGTATACTTTACATTCTGGTTCAGTCGAATGGAGAGGTAATTCTGAGTTGTCTGGGGATATTTTTGTAAGCAGTGTTTCTTGTTCCATGATGGTATTATTTTTTTCATATTCTCGTCCACTGATATGGATGGCAATTGTGTTTGTTTGGTTTTGTTTGTATGTTTTTTAATTAAAATATGGTTCTGTGGTTGTGGTGTGACTCTATTCACCTCCACAGATATTTAAGAAGTTATTTTTGCTGACATTCCGTTTATTGAGTTTAGTACTTATTTTTGTTAGTGGTTTCATCCTGTTTAAAACTAAAATAAATAACTTCCTTTTGAGAAGGATTGCACTGTCTACGAGAGCTTCTAGGATTAATTTTCTACGGTAGGTTTTAAGGTTTGTGGATGATTTCGCTCCTGTTCTTATTAGATTCTGAAGGACTCAGTTGCAGAACATTTTTGCTAAAATACTTTTTTTAGTATGGTTACTTGCTAGTATATGAGGATTTATAGGAGCAGTGTTAGCAGTAGTGGTAGCCAAATTCTTTTTAAGCATTTTCTGTTTCGTTTCTTATTTTGATAGCGGAGGCAAAGTTTCTGTAGTTGAAGCTTCTTTTGTTTCGCTAAATGACTGCATTAGCTGTTTTGTTTGAACGTTTTGTACAAACTCTGGTAGAGATGTATGCTTAATTTGGACACTTTTATTTTCATTTGCACCAATTCTGTGTTTCTTTCTTTGGACTTGCTTTTTGGTAGGCATATTTTGGGATCTGTTGAAAAAAAAAGAAGGTATGGGTTAGTCTGTTTTACAATGTATGTGAGCTGTGTGCATGCATGTATGAGTTTGATGGGGAAGGTGTTTGTGGTGGTGTGTGAATGTGCATTGGCCAGTTACTATGAGTTGGGGAGGCTATTTTTCTGTTTATATGTTACTACACTGTGGTTGAGATGAGAGTAGAATGTGAGCTAGTGGTGAGGAGAAGCATTAATAGTAAACATAATGGTATCAAATTAAAACAGTTATTTGTTTTGTAGTACAAACATTCTAAGGCTTGAGTATGTTATTTGTGTTCCAAAAAAACAGGGATTTGTGTGCCATTCTGTCTGTTAATCTCTGTTTAATAAATGGCGATTTGTGGGCAGCATGGTTCAGAAATTGATGTTTTTATTGGTGCGGGGGTCCTGGGTGTTAGTCTTAGCAGTGCACAGTGGTGGCACGAGTTATGGTTGCTTAGCTGACCATACTTGAAAAAGTAGGGGGAAATCAAGTATCGTTATAGGTTTCAAGGGAGCAAACCTGACATATCATATAAATGAGTGAAAAAAGGGGGGGGCTCCCGCACCTTGAATAGGTGTATTTGCATCAGTCACTGGATCCAGTGACTGATGCAAATACACCTATTCAATTTGCGGGAGCCCCCCTTTTTTTGCTTAGCTGACAATAACTGGCGAATTTCAGGTGTGTTTCGGTTTTACTTGGAACCGTAAAGTCCCTTTAACAAAGTGTTTTACTGAATTTCACAGGTTTTTAGTAGCGCAACTCAACCATAATGTCTCTTTAACAATGTTTTTACTGAATATATGTATATATGTGTGTGTAGAATACCGATATACATACACACAGATTTGTTTTTTAAATATAAATATAACAGTGGTTACCGCACCAGCCAATGAGTTGTGTGTATTTGAAGATGTGTCAAATGCTAGCAACATCTGGTGTGATCCTATCCGCAGCTACATAACCCTATCTGCCCACATTATAATCACAATTGTCCACACGGCTTTCTGGGGCCTGGGTCCAACATACCTTCAGCTATCCCTCTGCAAATACCTCCCATCTCGAGCACTCCGCTCCTCTACCTCTAACTCCCTCAGGGTCAGTCGTTTCTCAAAGAAACGAGCTGGGGGTATATCTCTGTCTTCGGCTGGGGCCTCCCTCTGGAACAGTTTCCCTGCCACTCTAAAACTTGAGGAGAACTATCTCTGGTTCCGAAAGCACCTCAAAACCTTCCTCTTTGCTTCTGCCTTCTCCTCCAGTCTCCCCTGTTGATTCTACTCTCCCTCGGCACCATGCACCTGTCGACCCTCTGTCCTCTGGGCCCAGGTACCTGCTCATCTTGCCACCCTCACGCACTGCCTCTGGGCCACCCCCTGCACTGTGGTCTGTATCAGGACCCATACAGCCCTCCCTTTTTCTTCCTGCACTTTCAGACCTTCACAGCCTAATGCCATAAACCCAGCATTGCCACTTGCTGGCTGCACTCCCATTGTTTATTGTCTTTTTATTTATTATTTTAGTTTTTTCCTTCTCGCTCCGGACTCTCCTTTTGTTCCCCCTTCCATGCACTTTGCCCCCTTCTCCCTCTACCCTGCACTTGCACGTTCTCAATATCACTGGGCTAGTAAGATCGTTGTTTTTGTTTTCCCCTGTTCCCTTTCCGTGCCTTGTCCCGCTCTGAAACACTTGTGTATGAGTGCGATAGAAAAAAAATATCAATCAATCAATTATAAATTAACATTTTGGGGAGTGAATTTTAGTCACTCAAAGTGCATAAAATAAATTACAAAAGATGTTGTAATATGTTTTAGCAGTCTGTTTTTAATTCCATCTATTTCACTTTGAAATATCGCCAACTGTCTGCAGTGGTCTTCATTCCAGTTGCTTTCTTCCAGGGTGGGGATGGATTGGGGACGCACACAACATCATCATCACTACTGCTATAACTGTCAGACCTGTTTAAGGGGGTAATTCATAGAATTTAGTGCACAATTGGCTCATGCGGCTGGAGCACAGACTGCGCGTGAGACAGTCTGCGCCAGCCACTTGCGCCAAAACCCAATTTAGCGCACAGCGTATTCATTAATACTAACATCCATAACCAGCCAGGTGCAGAGTAGCGCAGCGACCCTGCAGCAGCGCCAGTTACGCCCCCAACCCCGCCCCGTGCGCCAGAAACATTGCATAAATCCCCTACAGGGCGCAAAGGCCAGCGGACCAGCATACAGCCCCAACCATGAAAACGCGTGTAAAACTCCTCCGCACCCCTCGGAATAGGCATACCCCACATGCACTAGTGAAAACGCATGTAAAAGTCCACGCGCACCCCTCGGAATACACGTACCATGCTTGCGCTAGCGAAAACGTGTGTAAAAGTCCACACGTACCCCTCGGAATACACGTACCCCACTCACGCTAGCATGTAAATGCATGTAAAACCCCCTAAGCACCCCTCGGAATATGCATACCCCGCACGTGTGAGTGAAAATGCATGTAAAACCCCCCACGCACCCCTCAGAATAGGCATATCCGGCATACACTAGTGAAAATGCATGTAAAAGTCCACGCGCACCCCTCGGAATACACGTACCATGCTTGCGCTAGCGAAAACGTGTGTAAAAGTCCACACGTACCCCTCGGCATACACGTACCCCACTCAAGCTAGCGAAAATGCATGTAAAACCACCTGAGTACCCCTCGGAATATGCGTAGCCCATACACGCTAGCAAAAATGCGTGTGAAAGTCCACGCGCACCCCTCGGAATATGCGTACCTCGATCACACTAGCAAGAACACGTGTCAAACCCCTGGCGCACCCCTCGGAATATGTACCCGCTCCGTCAGGTAAAATGCATGGAAAAAGTCCACCTTGTGGTGTGCCCTGCCTGCGAGCTATGGGCTGGGGTGATGTGCTGCCTGTGGGCATGCAAAGGGGTAATGGGCTGCCTGCGGGCCATGGGGAATGTGGATGGGCTGCCTGCGCATGGACTTTTACATTCATTTTTGCTAGCGTGTGCAGGGCACGTGTATACCGAGGGGTGCGCGTGGGTTTTAACACGCGTTTTCGCTAGCACGAGCGGGGTACGCATATTCCGAGGGGAGCTCATGGACATTTACATGCGATTTGGCAGTGTGTGCCCACCAAGGTGTGCCCCCACTCCCCATGCCCAGCAGGCAGCCCATCCCCCCAGACCGTGCCCCACAGGCATGCCACATGGCACCATGCACTCGAGAGCACCGACTCATGTTGTCCCCCCAAGCCCCATTGACGGGCACCTGCCAGCAGGCCCCGACTCATGGCCCACCATACAACATGTCCTAACAAAACAGACCGATGGCCTCAATGCCAACTCAATTCCCCCTTGGCCCCCAGTACAAGCATGCAACCATCCACTGCACCAACTCCCAAGTTACCCATGCCATGACCGTCTCAAAAGAATCACCATGCCCATGCATAAATGCACTACAGAGCCACACAGTGGCAACACATGACAGAGGCAATGTTCATTGAGACATGCACAAAACCAATGATAGTACACAACACCAATCATGACATAATGAAAAAACATAAAGGAAATTAAACTTGCATATTAATAAATAATGAAAGCTATTACCAAAAAAATAGAAATCCAATGATGAATAAAAATCTCTGGCATGAACAAAGAAAAGTGGTCCATCACCAATGTCACTATGATTTAAATAACCAAAAGAAAAAGAAAACCATTAATCCATGGGAAATGTTAAAAAAGAAAGTATGTATAAGTCTTCAACTATACACAATCCAAGTCCAAAGCGTCCATGATACCAAAACAAAAGGATACCTACAAAAAAGTCCTATGAACAAAAAACTATATAGATAAGGTGGAGCAAAGTCCATTAACTCCAAATAAAAAGATAAAACAAAGGAAACCTAACCCTAAAGAATTATGTACAAAGGCGCTGGGCAAATCCAACGGCTCACTTGTTGATGTTCCGGGCCGGCTCACTTGTTGATGTTCCGGGCCAGGGCATCATCGTACTCCACGCCAATGTTCCGGAGGTGGGCCTGTTCCCTGGCCTCAAGGTCTCACAGGGATGCATCCATGGCCCCCTCCAACTCCATGCGAGTTGCCTCAAGGCACTCAGCCCGCCTCAATGTCCTGTGCATTTAGTTCTCCGCCCTGACCATAGTGAGCCGTGCCCTCTCCGCCTGCCGCCTCACCGCATCTATTTGCCGGCTCAACCGTTGCCACACAGAAGACACTCCCAGTCCGGGGTCCTCCTGCCTCTCGGACGATGCCTGCCCCTGGGGTGTTGATGGCCCGAGCCATGATGCCTCCCACGCTGAGCCTGCTGCTGCCTCTGACGCAACTGCCTCTGCCACCACGACAGCCTCTGAGCTAATGGAATCCACCGGCACGGTCCTGCATGTGCCCTGCCCGATGATGCTGGCACGTCCTCCATCTGCTGGGGTACAGTTGGTGGGGTAACCACCCCTGCTGGACCTACGACTCCCGACTGTGGCAGGAATGGGATCTCCACCAGGCTGGCTGCATTGGTTGGGGCAGATCCACAGGGGGCCCTGGTGGCATCTGGGCCGGAAGACAGCATGGAGAACGACTGGCATATAGTGTGCACAGAGGAGGAGAGGGCCGCAATACTGGGCGACACATGGAGGAAAACCCTGACCATGATCCCTCCCAAATGGGCCATGTTGGCACACAGCTCTTCGCGATGACATGCGTGGTCCCCCCAGTAAGCACGCACGTCATCACGAATGCCACGTATGAGCAACGCGACACCATTCAGGACGGACTCAATTCAGTCACAGGTCCCCACGTCCACAGGTAGAGGAGTGCCAGATGGACCTCCCCCTACCTGCGGACGGGCCTGGGACGGGGCATCCCTGCTGGTGCATGGTGATGCAGTCACAGTGTCAGTGACAGGGACATGTACAGGCACCTATGCGGCAACCTGTGCTGCCTCCTGCCCTTACCCATGGAATGCACCACTTGCACCAGTGGTACCACCCCCTCCAGTCCACATGTGCGGCTCTGTAGCGGCCTCCTCCTCCTCTATACACACCACCAACCTGTAAGGCTCTGCACCATCTTCCACCATTGCAAGCCCCTGTGGGGGCTCATCCGCCCCTTCAGCTGCAGACGTAGTGGCAGACACGGCACCAGTCCCCTCGCTCCCGGATGATGGAATGTCCTGGGAGCGTGACTGGGCCTGGCGTCGCCGGCCGGTGGAGGCATCCCAGCCGCTTTCCTCCAAATCACCGTCTCTGCCCTCTTCTTCACTCGCCACGGTGTAAAGGGAGACATTGAACACAAGCATCAGTGTACTGAACAATAGTCCCCTAGACACAAAGCAATGGCACATGAGTGGCACTACCAAACGTCACTTCCATCATTTACCTCCACAACACATGGGTCAGTACAGGCAACACACATGCAGGAACATGCATGGCAAATGCAACAAACATTGGCATCCATGTCCAAGGCACCGTAGATTCATCCAATGATGGGCTGATACTCACATGCATCATGGGACATGCTGGTCACATGCACACACAACACTGGAGGGTCATGCATCTGGCCCTGTATACCCCATACACAGTGGATACAATAATGACTAGGCTGTAGCAGTAAATCAACACATCATCACATGTGTCATGCATCCATGGCACACACACTACTCAGACACACAGACATGTACATCGTGCATGTCCATGACACCAGCACACATCTCTCACACCCCAAACATGCCAAAGTACAGACACAGGCATGCATACATGTGTGCATTCTGCATGCTGCTCCACATGATGCATTGTAACACATACACCATCCATGTGGGTCACGCCTGACTGGACTCACATGCAGCGCCATCATGTCCCTGCACACTCACATCCAAACACGATCCATGTCACACACGCAGCCAAATACACACATTCCCTTATTTAGACGTGAATGCATGGCCACTTACCGCTCGACTCCAGATGGGCCTGCATCCTGATGATCTGGTGGTGAAGCACTGGGCGAATGTGCTCCAGGATCCTCATCTGCTGGATGGTAAGCTGGACCTGGCGCCCCACTGCATCTGCTGCTTCCAAGAGACGTTGGTCCTTCTTGAGGGTCCTGGACTTGAAGTCCTCCCAGCGCTTCTGGATGTGTTTGGTGTCGCCGGTTGGCACCCCCTCCGTGTTGATGGCACCCGCTATGTCCTTTCAGATCCTCTTCCGTCCTTCCTGGTCGGTGCTCGATGGTGTGAAGAGGGCACCATAATACCCCAGAACTTGCTCCACCAGGATACCAACTTCCTTTCCACTGAAGCTGCTAGCCCTCTGCCTCTCTGCTGGGGGGTTGCCATTGGTGCCGGAAGGTGTTGTGTCGGACATGGCAACCTCTGAGGCAGGTGTGGTTGGGCAACTGGGTCCTGGGGCTTGGCTGTGGAGTGATGGAACACCAGTTGGGAGTCTTCTGTTCCAGCAGGGGTGGTGACAGCAACTGGACCCCTGCAGATGGGAGATGTGCAGGCAACAAATGGTAGAGTACAGTGGCAGCATTCAGCCAGGCAGCAACAGATGGCTCATGGGAGGCTGCTCAGGGTTCTGGGGGGCAGTAATTCGTCCTTCTGGGTAGGAGCATGGTCTTCCATGTGTTGTCGCGTGGCCAGCTTGATATGGAGTGAATTGGCACATGAAAAACAGCACGTTTGTGTGTATTACGAGGAAGGGCCCTTAGCGCGTAAGCACGTAGGTGATGTAACGTGCGCACGGGTGTTTCCCTCGGCACGGGTTGGTGATCCTACGTGGATTTCCATCGCTCTATACATGCTTTTCTTGGAAAGCGGTGGTGTGTTTTCCAGACGTTGGGGTTCACACGCGATTAGTTCACAGCGGCTACAGTGCTTACTTCTTCTTTTGGCGTGGGTGTTGGCTACGCGTTCTTCTTCTACATGCAAGGCAGATGGTGAGTCACACACGCTATTGTTCCTACTGCGGGTGTCCCTGTTAGTCACGTACCCCTTTTTTTCGGGCATACTGACCTGCGTGTTTTTTTCTGTTCCTGGCTGCCACAGCATACTGCATGTGTTTGTTTACACGCATGTGGACTACAGGGGTCATGTATCTCTTTTTCTTGCTTTTTTGGGATGCTTGAGCGTTGCGTGACACGTCATTTCTCCTGAGGGGTCACAGAATGGGCCATTCATCGTAGCTGTATATAGGTGTTTGCGACCATGCCAACAACCAGTGGTGTAAAACAGGGGTGCATGGTTGCCACAGTACTCTTCAACCTATGCCTGGCAGATATGCAATTGGCATTCCACCCTAGAAGAGGGAACCCTGTGAAGATCTCAAATGTAATTGTCGGCTGGTTAGCATATGCGGATGCTGGACGATAAGAGCAAAGTGATGGCATTCACAAAAAAAAGAAAAGCAAAAAAATATGTGTGGCAATTGAATAGTAAAAGAATGGAACAAGTAACACCTTATAAATATCTGGGTGTTATTGTAGACGATCGTCTGAAATGGAATGTACATTGGTCATCTCTTCAGACTCGTTGCATTATCTCAACCAATGCCCTGAGCATATTTATTGGCAGAAACTGCGGCTACTCTGTATCTGCAGTACTATCTATATATACAGCTAAAATTAGAGCTATACTATTGTATGCAAAAACTATTTGGGGTCATAACATCATCAAGTCGATGGAACAGTTTGAGGCTCGTTTGCTATGCAAACTGTTCCGCCTACCAGCCAATATAAGTGTGGAGTACATCTACCTAGAATTTGATCTGCTAGGGATGTCATATGTATTCACCAGCCATTGTGTGTTAAACTATGAGAAGCTAAACCGTTTGAACATGGACACTATAATTGTACCCTATGTTGTTGCCCTAATGAGACTTGACGGGACTGCTTTGTTTGGTATTATGGTCAAACTAAAAAAGTTACACTCAAACTGGATTGGTGTATTGTCTACACAAAGAAAACTTAGTATTCTTAGCATAAAATCGACATTCAAAAGAGTAATGAAAGAAACATGTTACGAAGAACAGTTAATCAATCTTGCCACTAAATCACTTAGTGGATTTTACTGTCAAGAGCGTATAACTAGAAGTTGTACACCAGGCTATATCAATGCCTATCCAAGCCCGCAAACTGTCCGGCTATATCTTCTACTTAAATTTAATAGGTCGGTGGCGCTCCCAACACAAGGAGCAAAAATGGGGTTACCCCGCACAAAGCGCATGTATCGCCTATGCGGAAATGAAACAATTGAGACACTGCACCATCTATTGATTATGTGTGAAAGTCTGTATGCTGTACAGTATAAACACATGAAGTTTTATAACAATCACTTCGATCCTAGAGAAATAGAGGCACTGTGGCCTCAAATCTTGTGTGGCGATGACCTAAATTTGATATACTTCATGACTGCTTTTTATAAACAGATCATCCTGATTTTACACTGTATTTATTGATTTTATCATGTAATGCACTGAATTGTATATATATATATATATATGAATCATGAGACATGTGTTTGATTTTAACTTTGTTTTAACAGTGGTGATGAATTGTCAATTGTGTTATACAAAGCATTTGTTTTGCTATATGTATAAAAATAAACTTGAAACTTGATACGTGTTTGTTGTTTGTGTGCCCTTTTATACTGCGCGTGAGCGCATCCGCCTGCCTTCGTATGGCGGACGTGTTTAGGCCTGTGCGTGTCTTTTGGCGTGTGCGTGTTTCCCCTATTCCATTCCATGAATATGTGTAGTTCGCGTGCATGTGGGCGTTCCGTGTATTTTCCAGCAGTACTTCCCCATTTATGCCCTTATTTTCATGCGTTGTTCCCCATTCTGCATGTTACGCCCCATGTTACGCCCCGTTATTGGTGTGTGCGCTAACGTTGTGCATTTTCACTGTGCGCGTCACGCACAGCGTTCGAGATGTTGTAGTGACTTGTGCGCCACGCACGGATTTGGTGCATGTCCCGGGAGAAACATGCGCAGGGCCTGCCATGAATCGCACGGATACGATTCGCCCGCATGCGCCAGCTTTTTTACACTTGCGCCAGCTTGCGCCACTAATTTCGGCACACATTTATTCCATGAATTACATCGCTAAATGTCTAACAGTGGTGGAAAATGCAAAACACACAAATGACAAGACTAAAAAAAAAAATGACACAAAAGAGAAAAGATTTAAAAATAATGTGATCAAATCACAAGACAAGGGAAAAGAGGATTAGGTGAAAAGTGGGCAAAAAGGATTGAGAATTAAGGTTTAAGTCACCAAACGTTTTTTGTAATTACTTGGATATCCGTTCACCAACTAGCACTGATAGCAATGATCAACATACAGTTAATTTCTTTGATGTGGAAATTATTTGCGGCTCCGTACCACAAATCCTGATTGATCAGCTTTGCACGCGTGGATTCGGTCATATACAAGACTTCTCAGCATGGGATTGGTTGTTTGTCATCATGTTTAAGAATCATGTGAAAGAGCAGAACTGCAGTGCATGATCCAATTGGATGGCGCAACTGGCTCAAATATACATAACCACGCCAGTGAAATGCCCAGTGTGATTTGACATTTTGTAGGCACGGTTATGGCCCTGTGGTCAATAATTTAGGCACAAACACATCATTGCGCTTCTGCCTACCCGCGTGTATGGGAAATGCAATCTGGTTGGTTTTGCCATGTAACCATGGTTATATCCCACACCAAAACATCTCTTTCTTGTTTTCTGTCATTGTTTTTGTCTCTTAGTGGGTGAACTTGATAGTGAGCCTTCAGAAACTTTTAAAGAGCAGTATCTGCATGTATCCATTCCTTTTTTACCGTTCTTATTGTGGACGATCGTCTGAAGTGGAATGTACATTGGTCATCTCTTCAGACTCGTTGCATTATCTCGACCAATGCCCTGAGCATATTTATTGGCAGAAACTGCGGCTACTCTGTATCTGCACTACTATCTATATATACAGCTAAAATTAGAGCTATACTATTGTATGCAAAAACTATTTGGGGTCATAACATCATCAAGTCGATGGAACAGTTTGAGGCTTGCTTGCTACGCAAACTGTTCCGCCTACCAGCCAATATAAGTGTGGAGTACATCTACCTAGAATTTAATCTGCTAGGGATGTCATATGTATTCACCAGCCATTGTGTGTTAAACTATGAGAAGCTAAACCATTTGAACATGGACACTATAATTGTACCCTATGTCGTTGCCTTAATGAGACTTGACGGGACTGCATCGTTTGGTATTATGGTCAAACTAAAAAAGTTACACTCAAACTGGAATGGTGTATTGTCTACCCAAAGAAAACTTGCAGGGTAATTCATAGAATTTCGCAGAAAAGTGTCGCAAGCGGCTGGCGCAGAGTGTCCGCCCCCAAGAACGCCCTCGCGCAAGGAAAAGCCATCAAAATCGCTAAATCATCGCAAAGGGCTGCGCTAACCCTGGACCAGTTTACAGGGCTGCCAAACAAGGAACGCAAAGCGGGTAACGTGCATATCAGGGGTACGCATGAAGTTATACACGCGATTAGCCAGGGTGCCAGGGTACGTGTATTTCAGGGGTGCGCGGGAAGTTCCACACGCGAATAGCCTGGGCGCGTGTATTTCAGGGGTGCGCGGGAAGTTTTACACGCGATTTCAGCAGGGTACGTGTATTTCAGGGGTGCGCGGGAAGTTCCACACGCGGATAGCCTGGGCGCGTGTATTTCAGGGGTGCGCGGGAAGTTTTACATGTGTTTTCAGCAGGGTACGTGTATTTCAGGGGTGCGCGGGAAGTTCCACACGCGAATAGCCTGGGCGCGTGTATTTCAGGGGTGCGCGGGAAGTTCCACACGCGAATAGGCTGGGCGCGTGTATTTCAGGGGTGCGCGGGAAGTTTTACACGCGATTTCAGCAGGGTACGTGTATTTCAGGGGTGCGCGGGAAGTTCCACACGCGAATAGGCTGGGCGCGTGTATTTCAGGGGTGCAGGGGAAGTTCCACACGCGAATAGCCTGGGCGCATGTATTTCAGGGGTGCGCGGGAAGTTTTTCACGCGATCGGGCCTGGGGGAGTGTTTGGGGAGGGTGGGGGAGTATGAGATAGGTTCAATGTTTTGTTTTTTTTATGTGCTAGACATTTTTTTTGCGTTCGATTTGTCCACAGAGAACACGGCTGTTCTGACATTTTGTAAATAAACTAAATGGTGGGGTGTTAAGAGGACGGAGTATCTGTCATTTTTGTTCGCAAGAAAGATAAAAATGAGCTATGAACACTCGCGGTGTACTTAATTGTTCGTAAATACACAAACTGGGGGTGTCCTCAGGATGCTGTCCGTATTGTAATCTGTCTAGTTGAATGTGTTCTAACTCGCAGTGTTCCGAAATGGTTGCAATTACACAATATGGGGGTGTTCTGAGAACGTTGTTTGTATTGTTCGTTGTCAGGGTGAAAGTGTTTTAAGAGCACTCCTTTTGTCGGCTAATAGTACAATTTCCTAGGGGCGTCAACCGACTTTTGGTCCACTAAAGAAAAGATAAATCCGGCTGGTGTGCGCCGACATTATGTGATAATCCGATGACTGGCGCTATTGACCTGGCTGACTTGCTTTTTCGACACTAAATCATATCTCCCGCCCCTAAGCCTGATACTATCAAAGCATTCATATTCCCCGCCTCTCTCCGTGACGTTACAGGGTGCGTAATCAAACGTGCCTAGTCGTCTCCAGTACTATGCGACTTTACACAGAACCCGGAAGACAACACACATTATGTCACAACACAGCGCCCCACAATTCGGAATATGAAACTGTGATTTAAAAGAAAACAGCAAGATTGTAAATGTTGTAAGGTACATTTATTTGATATCAAATGTTTAGAGAATATTCAGCAATTAGTATTTGTCTTTGTTGTCGATCCGCAAAAGTTCATGTTGAGACAATCGATGTTCCTTTGCGGTACAGAGAGTGTTAGATCAGCTTACAACTCAGTGCGCCACAATTCGGAATATGCAACTGTGGTTTAAAAGTAAACAGCAGGATTGTACATTTGGTAAAGTAAATTTATCACATGAAATGTTTAGTGAATATTCAGCGATTTGCTATTGTCTCTGCTGTTGATCAGCAAAAGTTCATTTGGAGCCACGCGTTGTTCCTTTGCGGTAGATAGGCTGTTGGTTTATGATAAAAGCAGTAAATGGTCGCTCTGATAATCGGAAGGTTGCTCCGACAACGAGCCATTAGACCATCCTATTGGTTGGTATGTTGTTTGTAGCGGCAAGTACTGCGTAAGGGCATATTGGTCCTTGGCAATTGTCCCATAAAATGGTGAGGGTCATGAAGTTGCATATTTGGACCTGCACCTGGCAGTTGAAGACCCCATCCGCTGAGACTGTAAATCGTGACATAGGCAAAATGGAGCCACATACTTGTTTTAAAAAACATAAATTAGTATCACCAGCCGATCTTCATTAAAAATCATCATTTTATTTATTAGGGCGTGAAAATATTTGCTATCGAAGATAGTGCAACAGAGTATGTTAATAATAAAATAATAATATTTTCCCATTCATATAGCGCTAAGAACTGTGAGGTATCTAAGCGGTGCTTATTATTAACCACGGTGTGTGCTGCTCATTTATCGACCATGGAAGGATGAAAGGCTGAGTTTGGCCTTGCCGGGATTTAAACTTGCGTTAGCAAGCTGTGCACGGATGTCAAAGCGAGCGCTGTACTCTCTGTGCCACTTGACAGGCTACAATGAAGTGGCACAGCGAGTAGAGTGCTTGACCGCCTATAGACCGGTTAAATTATTTCTATTAACCCACCCTGTGTCGTCTGCCTTTTTCAGAGCCCTCTAAACGACAGGGGATCAATTCGGCGGTGATAGTGCGTGGTAGAAAACATTATGCCACTTTCAACTAACAAGTTCAACTTGAGCGGTCTTTAATGCTACGCTTTTGTAATTATATTTGGTATAAAATAATCTAAAGGGTTACTTACAGTACAATTGCAATTTCCATTGTGTACGAGTGGTGCAGTCCCAAAATACGACTCTGCGTGTGCCAACGATCTTTCGCATAGTGATATAATATATGAAAGTGGTTTCGTTTCAGAAATTTCATCTTTATCTTCTCTTACGTTTTAGCAACACTCCTTCAAGAGAAGTCTTTCATCACAATCTCTGTCTGTCAAGGTCAAAACACAATACAACCTTATAGTCCGCTTCGTGAGCCTCCGGGGCCCGAGAAAAAAATGGAAGCAGCTGACCTTCACTGTGAACGAGTATAAATTCTTACTTTGCAACATTCTGTGTAAAGCCATCTGTAGAAGTTGTGGAAGCAGCTGACCTTCACTGTGAACGAGCATAAATTCTTACTTTGGAACATTCTGTGTAAAGCCATCTGTAGAAGTTGGTTTTTGCATGCCATTTTTGTATATTGTTTGCGTGATATTAAAACAAGTTTGTTTAAAGGATGTTATGGTTCTAAGTACAGCCGAAAGACCCCTGAAAATCGCAAGTTATGGTAAGCTTTGAAAAATAACTGGCGCCAACGCCGTGCACTGCTAAGACTAACACCCAGGACATTAAAGATGATATCGCAAATGTCATTGATGAAATCACTGATGACATCACGTGTGTATGTACTTTTCATGGAATTTGTGTGCTAGGGATTTTTATTATAATGTTGCGAAAAAAGTGTCAAGGATATTGCAATAAATATCATACCGTTATTAGTGCTTTGAACGATGCATTGATATAAATAGCATTGTATTATGGGATTCTATCTAGTATACTGAGCTACTAATGGAGAAACATAGCATTGTGTGCAGAGTACAAGATGAAAGTATAATATGTGTAATGTTAATATGTTGAATAATTAAATAATAATTGTCCTGAAATGTTCGAAAATTCACAAAATGGGGTTGTTCTGAGGACTTTATTCATATTGTGTGATTGCTTAGCTGTATGCAATGAGGGAATGGCACCGAGAGTAAAGTGGACGCCGTCCGCGGACACCGCGGCTGTTCGTGGACAGGGCGTGCTACATCCGGGTTTTTCCAGGAAATCCAACATGGAAAGAAGACTGTACGGATCAGCCAATCAGATGTCGAGGTTGTGGATTTGTGTTGAAAGAGACTGTGTGTGGTGAAGATGGCATGTTGCAAAGAACTTTGATGTGAAAGGAATGGAGGTGGTGTGGAGCAGTGTGCCTGATTGCAATGTACAGGGAATTGTACAAGTTTGTGAGGATATGGTCACGATGAACAGTCCGCATGTGGTAGTTTTGCACTATGGTGCTTTCCATTTGGGCAACGTCAGTGCCCCTACTTTGTTGGCTGATTTGGAACGCTTGGTTCAAGCAGTAATGAAGATCCTTCCAAATGCAAAAGTATTTTTTTCTGGATTACTACCTAGGGCAATATGGGACAATAGTTCAGTTTTTTGTCCTCAGCAAAATATTGCTAGGTGTGTCATCAACCGAGGCATGTGTGCCTTCATGCTTAGAGCTGGTATGTTCTTCTGTAACAATGAGCATTTCTTTATCTTTTACGGGAAATGCCTTTCTATTTTGGAATGTAAGGGTTGCTTTGGAGAAGGTTATGTGAAGATTTTCGAAGTAAAGTAAGAAAAAAAACCAAAATAAATATACAAAATAACAGGTGTCTGTCAAGCATCTGTAAAAAAAAAAAAAAAAAACGGCTCTTTTCAGAGCCAACTTCAAAGGGGAAATGGGGCACACTATTTAAATTTACATTCAACACGCTCAGATTTTCGATGTGTCCGCGGACATGGCGGTAGTCCGCGGACATGAAAATCACTACGAGGGGTTAGTATGTTCTATGTTACATGTATATGAAGTCAGGGATATTATGGTTAAGTTGTGCACTAAAAACCTATGAAATTCAGTGAAAAAACTTTGTTAAAGGGACGATATGGTTAAGTTGCGCTACTAAAAACCTATGAAATTCAGTGAAAAAACTTTGTTAAAGGGACGTTATGGCTCAAAGTAAAACCAAAAAAACCCTGAAATTCGGCAGTTATGGTAACATAAGCAACCATAACTCACGCCATTGTGCACTGCTAACAATAACACCCAGGACATTAAAGATGACATCACAAATGTCATTGATGACATCACTGATGACATCACATTGCTGGCTCTCCCTTTTTATCCTTTACTGACATATCGAAGCCACATAGTTTTATTCAGTAACAGTCAGGAACTAAAAATTGAAAAGGTACTATATTTGTAGACTTAGGGTCCAGTCACATCATATGAAACATATACATAGCAGAAGATACAGGCTTGAAAGAGAGCAATCCTTTCTGTGCATGAAGATAATCATTATCTATATGCTCATATTTGTATACATTATACTCACTCTCGACAGAGTGAATGGGAAAAACATGTTGCTCGCGCCTACAGCCCAAACCGCTTGACGGATTTCCACCAAATTTGGACCAGGAGCAGCGGCTTGGTCCCAAAAGCGTGCTTTTGCAAATTTTTTGAAAATCCGTCCAGTAGTTTTTTTTAAAATGACCAAAAAGTAGGTAAAAAAAATTAGTGATATCTGTGTTGGGTTTGCGGACACACTTACCTGTTCGTTCCGCGGAAAGTGTCCTGATTGGCCAATCGTCTTGCGTGATGTTCGCGGACATGCAAAGTGTTCGCTGATTGGACGGCGTGGAGCGTGAAGCATGTCAGATTTTTCGGTAGCGCCCGCCATCTTGGATTCGCGGACGTCCGCAGACAACGCGGTGAAACTTTGTTCAGAATGTGTATTTTGTAGTGTGTTGGTGTGTAGGAGTGTTTGGGGAGGGTGGGAGTGTATGAGATAGGATGAAAGTTGTGTTTTTTATGTGTTAGACGTTCTTTTTGTGTTCGATTTGTTTGCGGCCATCACAGGTGTTCTGAAATGTTCTAAATAAACTGACTAGTGGGTGTTCTAAGGAGTCAATATGTGTCCGTTTTGTTCGCAAGCAATGTGAAACTAAGAACACTCCCGGTGTCTGGGGAGTGTTCGTAGGGGGTGTCCTGAGGACGCTGTCCGTATTGTTCTTTGTCAAGTTGAATGTGTCCTAAGAACAGTCGCAGTGTCCTGAAATGTTCGCAAATAAACAAGATGGTGGTGTTCTGAAGACGCTTCTAAGAACACTCCCGGTGTCCTGGAATGTTCATAGGGGGTGTCCTTAGGACACTGTCCGTATTGTTCGTTGTTAAGTTGAAAGTGTTCTAAGAACTATCGCGTTGTTCTGAAATGTTCGTAGGGGGTGTCCTGAAAACGGTGTACGTATTGTTCGCTGGCAAGTTCAAAGTGTTCTAAGAATACACACATTGTTCGCGGACATTAAAAGTTTCCCATAGATCATAGTTGAAATGTTTGACTCTATGGATGTGATGTGCTGCGGTAGTTGTTGCCAGGGCATAGAGTCTTGGGTGCATGGCCAAGTGGCCATGCACCCAAGACTCTATGCCCTGGCAACAACCACCGCAGCATATCACATTCATATTTGCTTATAACTTTGGGTGAAAAACAAATGTATAAGGAAGAAAGATATTAGATACCATGGATCTGATATGCTGATATGGTTGTCCTTATTATTGTATACTTACTATTTGGTCTAGTAATGGGAGTCCATGTTTTTCTTCTTCATTTCTGTGATAAAAGAAAATAGCATGTTAGTATTAGTTATTTTGTAATGACTTATTACATTGTATAAGCAATATACTTTTATTTTTTTTTCGACCCTCATATTTAGTAGAGTACAAATCAGAGTACTGGGCAGTTTGCTCAGTTTCTGTATTTGTTGCTAAAATCATTGGGTCTGTGGGAGAAAAAAAAATCCATGTTGGATTAAAAAAAAAACCCTTTTTCTGTTATGCTACAGTTTATTTGTTTGTTTGTTTTCAGTGTTCACTTTTTGTTTCTGGCTAATGCTTTATACTTTGCTTTGTTGTATTTTTTTTGGAGCAGTAACAGATTCTTCATTTGTTTTGATATTATACAATTTTGGAGCAGTTAGATACCAATTGGCGTATTCTAACTGTGTATTTTTGGCCTAATTTAGTGGTATTCATTTATCTGAATAGTTGTTGTAGAATCTTTGAGCTGTTAGATAGCTTTTGGAGTATTCTAACAGTTTATATTATTTAACACAAATTTATAATTTTGGGACAGTTAGATATCAATTGGCGTATTCTAACTGTGTATTTTTTGGTCTAATTTAGTGGTATTCATTTATCTGATTAGTTGTTGTAGAATCTTTGAGCAGTTAGATAGCTTTTGGAGTATTCTAACCGTTTATATTTTTTTAACACAAATTTACTTAAAGGTTTAAATACAGTTTATTTATCAAATTATGGTTTTAAGAACATCAAATAAGCGTTTGTAAGATTTGCTGGTAATCTCTGCTTTAGAGTAATGGTACTATCATTACATTCAAACCATCCACATTTCTTTTTTATATATGCAGTGTAGTGCCCTGAATTGGTTGTGGCTCCTGCGTGGTAGATTATACCTATTGTTGTGAAGGTTTTCTTAACAAGTGATATTTGACCATGTGTGAATCCAGTCAGCTTGCAGTTGTTTTTGGTAGCATCTGCATTGTAACGTAGAAGCATTAGTATTATGTATTAATATGTGTTTGTATTACTAACGTGGAGCGATTATCTGAATTGCAGGTAGAGCATAATCTACCATGGTTTGCATTTTGTACAAGTTGCTGAAATGGAATGGATTCACAATTTGGTATTGATATATATATGAAGCATTCATTGGGGATTTCTTCTTGTGTCACATTGTTGCAGAGAGTGCATATATGTTTCCACATGTATGAAATCTGAAAGATTTCATTTATAAGTATGTTTTCGTTTTCCAGTACTTGTAGTAAGTACATTAGAAATTCTTGTGGATCTTCCTGTGAGTTTATAGTGAATTTCACCATTCCTGCACAGTAGTCCAATTGTCGTCTTATTCCAAAAAATCTATATGTGTTGTCAGGATTGTTTGCTGCATTTCTGTGAAGTACTAAAATTTGCAAACACAAAGGGTATGTACTGTGTAAGTAAATGTTGTCAACAATTGGTGGTAATTGAAATAGAATATTCATTGCTACATTTGCATAGCAACTTACACCAACTATATTTGAGAATTTAAATGGTCCCGGTAGTTCTGTATCTAACTGCTTTTTTTGGAGTTTGTCTTCCTTTTTTAAAGAAGTACCTGGTTTACTTTCTCTAATTGATTCTTTTTTGTTTGTGGTACTTGATGAAGTATTAGTTTCTTTTACTCTCTTTGGAGGATGTGCAGTGACGTCCTGTTGCATTTCTGTTTGATTTAGTTTTCTTTTACAACGTTTTAGTTTTTGTGGAACAGATTATGTGTTTAGATGGGGAGTGTATAGTGAGCGAAGTCTATTATATTCTAAAATGCAAGGAATATCAGCGTTTACTTGCATCAAAGTTGATTAGAAATAGACCGTCAAGTGTACGTAAGCGTGATAGTGCTACGTAGCTCATGCTTTCTTTAAAGACTGTGTTACCAATATCTATCATTGCTTTGTCTAGGGTAAGACCTTGTGATTTATGAATCGTGACTGCATATGCAAGAGTTAGAGAAAATTGTTCTCTGCGTACATACATATCTTTGAAGAGAAGGAATCTAGCTGTTGAGCGTCCTATCCGTTTTACTTCTGAAAGTTTGTCAAAGAGTATATTGACAAACTGAATTGTGTTGTCACGTGGGTATGTTTGAAAGCCAACAACTGTACCCAGTGCTCCATTAACTAGTCCTTGGTCCACGTCAAGGTTACGTTTAAGCATTACTCTGCAATTTAAGGATAATTTTAACATCTTTTCTAAGCCTGCTGTGTTTGAGATTGATTTTTCTAAATTATTTAGGCTTGTTGTGGCTTGGTCACACATGGGTAGTGTCATACCATGTACATCTAGTTTGTCTGTGGCGCTAATTTCCATTATTGGTTGCATTTCTTTACTTAGCATGATTTCATTGAATTTGAGACAGCTTGCAAGAGTTGGCATTAAGGCCATACAATTGCCATTTTTGTGGGCTAATAGTTCCATAACATCTGTAGCACATGCATTATCGCCATAAAGTGCATTAATGTGCCGGGTTTTCAATGTTGCTTCTGCTTCTTTGGAAAGTATACCAACTCTCAAACTTTTTAAAATGTTGGCATAAGTTAGATCTGCAGATTGGCACATGTTTTCTGTTAATTCTCTGCATTGCAAATGTTGCCAAAGGTTGACATTTCCAATGCTGCCAACAGTTTTACGGCAGAGTTTGTGCCCTAATGTTTTAAAAATAGGTTCACCTTTTACTGGTGTTAATTGAAGCAGATCTCCAAAAAACAATAATGTGTTTTCCTGCAAAGAGCTCTTCATAGTCTGTTTTGAGTACTTCTTGTAATCTGAGGTGAATCAAAGCTAACATCAGGTTGGAGACCCTGCTCACTTCATCTATTAGTAGCATTTTCATTTGTTTCAATACTCTGCGTAATTCCATTGCAGCTTCTGCAGAAAGTTTGTAATAGTCTAATTTGTTCTGGTGTTCTACTGGTAATAGTAGTAATCGGTGTAATATAACACCACCTATGTTGTAGGCAGCTAAACCTGTGGGGGCAGTGACAACAGCTGACAGTTTGTTGTTTGTCAATTATTGAAGGAACTTACTAATGATTTTGATTAGTAATGTTTTGCCAGAACCAGCTTCACCACTGACGTACAGTAGTATAGGTTTATAATTATGGCAGGAACATTCTTTATTTTCATGTTTTACATCATGTGCAATTTGTTTTGTTACCTCTTGAAAAATGCTACTTTGCTCATTGTTTAGTTTTGATTGTAGTATAGTTAAGTCTTCCTTATCTTCATACTGACACATAGTGTTTTCTACTTCTATCATAGCTAATTCTGCCTCATTTGTTATTAGTGGTTCACCCAGTGGTTCTTGGCTTCCTGTTACAGAAGGTTGACTACTGTCAGGAGTATCCTTATCTAGTTGGGCTTGGAGTTCTTCTTCATGTTGCTGTTCATTGTGCAACATTGTTTTGTACTGTGTAAATTTTACATCAGTTATAGTGCTTTCATTTGCTTTGAAAGCATCCTCATATGAGTCATAGTTATCTAGTAATTGTTCTTCTTTTCTCCATGGTTTGAAGAGTTGTAGCAGGGACATGTAATATACTTCTTTATGTTGAGGAGTCTTCAATGACAATTTGATATGATTAATTAAATTTGGTTTAGTGAGTTTAACTAAGCTGCCTTCACAGTCTGTCACTCTATATTTACCTTTTTTTTCATCAGGTTTCATATTATTTTTGTATGTGTAGTTTTGGGCTATTTGGTATAGACACATGTTTTCCAAAGTATTACTTCTGTTTGGGTAGTATGTGTCCAATAAATTGTTTTTTAAAATGTCTTGGCTGTTTGGATCATGTTTGGCTATTGTTTCTATATCTTCATATGATTTTAGAACTCTTTTTCTAGATTTAGCTGGACCAAGACTTAGCCATACTACATTTTCAGATTTACCATACAATGAAGTACCAGTTAAACGATCAGCTGCTCCATAAGATCCACATTCTCTATGGGTGAGCATTTTTATGCCCAAGCTGTATAATTTCTGAGATACTGTTTTATCTGATGACAGGTCATTCCAGAGGTCTTGGAGCTCTGTCTTTTCTGCTTTAGTTAAGTATGCTGTGACATATCGTGCAACTGCAGTAGAATTGTCTGCAATGTACTTCACATCTATGTTTGCATTCCATAAGTGGGCAATGATTGCATTATAATCATTGATATATTTTTCTTCTTCTTTTCTTTTTATGTAATATGTATTTTTAAGTGACTTACCTTTAACACTATGTCTAACTGAAGACATGAGGTTGTTTACTTGACCTGCATTTGTAACTGGTCTAGGGAAACCAAATCGGCATTTGGTGTAGTATATGCCTTTGTTTTTGTATTTGCGAAAACAATATTTTCCACATTTGTGTCTTTGAAATTGTAACATGTGTGCATGAAGATCACTATTTGTGGCTTCTGATGGTATTTCACAAGTGACATATTTTTCAATAAACTGTAAAACAGTGGCATCACTGTCTTGACCAAATTTAGGAGCATCTTTAATCCATAAAAGCACGTGGATATGTGGTGCTCCTCTGGCTTGGTATTCTTTTCTCCAAAAGAAGTGTTGCACTTCTCCAAGTGGAGGAACAGTTTTATTACAAATAAAATGCAGCATAGCAATGAAGCAATGGTGAAAATATCTTGAAACATTAACAGGATCCAAAGAACAAAGTTCTCGAGGTGTTAAAATATCTATGTTTGTTTTGTTTTTATTTGATATGCGTAGGAAATCATGTAAATCTTCCCATACATATTCTGCACAACTTAATGTAACAAACCAAGTGGATGGGCCAAGGTTTCTGATCATACAACGTACATCTCCATGACGTCGAAACCAGTACTCTTTAGTACCACGCATATTTGCTAATAGATTTGTAATATTTGATTGTAAAACCTCATCTTTTTGTTGCACTTTCTCTAATAATGTTGTAGCTGTCATATTTTGAAAGTGTGATCCTGATTTTAATATGTGTGCAACTCCGTAACATAAAGTTGCAAGTTCACTTTCAAAGAGTAGGTGGAATATGTATTCCACATTTTGTCTAAATCTGGGTTCTTCAGAATACATCCGTAATGAGCGGTATTCTGAAGCTGATATTTGAATAGGTCTATCATCAAACCTTCCTCCTTTGCCAGTAATAAAGAGTAGAGGAAAAGCATGTGCTTATATACTTTTTTCCAATATACTGATTGGCGATCCTTTTATTTGACGCATTTGGTAAGTTTCCAGTACATCTTGTACGGTGTCATTACAGTGCAAAGGATGAATTGTATAATGGTCTAAAGTATTTGATATTGTAGCAGGATCTAGTAGCTCAAATTGACCAGCTTCTTGTGTTTCTTGAATTATTTCAGTTGTATCTTTCAAGTTTTCTTCAATATTCATTTCTTTGTAATATTCATTATTCTCTTTAAGATATTGGAAGGCTTGTCTAACTTTATATAAATCTACCAGCTGTTGCCATATTTTTTTGTCTTTTGTACGTACTCCATTTACTAATATAATTAAAGATTGCTGCATTGGACGTTGCACTCCTAGAGTATGCACATTTTCTTTTAGATTTAATGGTAAATAAACTACTATTCCATGAATGCCTTTTACCAATTCAGAGGGAGGTAATTTTGCTGTTTTTGGTTGAAGGCGTATTATTGCTTGAAAAGGGTGTACTGTTTGAATTATGATGCTCTCATATAAATTAATTTGTGGTAGAGGTGTTGATACTGGGTATAATTCCAAATTATTTGTGATAGAACGTGAAGGAGTTTGGTTGTTGTCAAGTTTTGTAGTGCAATAACTGCAAAGTATTAAGGGCTCAGTCATTTCATATTTGTTTTCTGTTAGAAGGTAGAGAGCTAATTCAAACCATTTAGAATCTTCATTGTCTTCTATTTTGTATGATAGGTCCACAGTTTTTGTGTTACTTTTATAAAAAATTCTACGGCAACATACACATACATGGTTTGGTACTTCAGTTGATGTACTTTTAAATTTTAGTATTTCTTTTTGTATGTGTTTAGCAAAAGGTTGCCATGTGTAGAATTGTTGCTTAATTGGTTTAAAGCTATTTCATTCTGTAAATGGCTTTCACTTCCAAAATATTTTTTCTGGATATAGTGAATTTCTTCAAGTAGGTCTTTTGCTGTACCATGTAGAAGGATGTTATTTAACTTTGCTAGTGCTAAAGCAGGACTTTTAGCATAGTACAGTTTATAGACTAGACTTCTTATAGTTGAATGATGTGTTGATATCCTTTTGATATCATGGCAAGTGGTTTTACAAGTAGGTCCTGTAATGCAGGCCAATGAATGTCCTTGTAGTCCTGTGTACTTGCGCACTGGACAGGTATCTATATTTTGCAGTAATTTAATTTTGATTTTGTCTTTGCTTTTTACATATTTATTGAGGAATTGGTGTAAAGATTTGAAACATTGTTTGGGAATGTTACACATTGACGTGCATGGCCATTTGTAAACTAGACGTTCTGATTCAGTTGAATGGAGGGGTAATTCTAAGTTTTCAGGGCATATTTTTGTAAGGAGTACTTCTTGTTCCATTATGGTATTATTCACTTTTTCATAACCTCGACCACTGCTATTTATGGCAATTGTATTTGTTTGCTTTTGTTTGTACGCTTCTTCATTAAAATATGGTTCTGTGCTCGTAGTGTGATTCCATTCACCTCCGCAGATACTTAAGAAGTTCTTTCTGTTGACATTTCACTTATTGAGAAGTCTTTTTTATAATTTAGTTATTAGTTTTGTTAGTGGTTTCATTTTGTTTAACAGTAAAATAAATAAATTTCTTTTGAGAAGAATTGCACTGTCCATCAATGCTTCTAAGATTAATTTCCTAAGATAGGTTTTAAGCTTTGAACCTGATTTCTCTCCTGTTTTTATAAGATTTTGAAGGACTTTGTGACGGTATATTTTGGCTAAAATAATTTTCTTGGTATGCTTACTTTGCACTATATTAAAATTTGAAGAAGTAGTTTTATCTGTACTGATAGCTGATTTTCTATTAATTGTTTTTGGTTTGTTTTACATTTTGATAGAGGAAGCGAAGTTGTTGTACTTGAAACTTCTTATGTTTCACTAAATGATTGTATTAGCTGTTTTGTTTCAACTTTTTTTACAAATTCTGCTAGAGATGGATGCTTATGTTGGACACCTTTATTTTCATTTGCTCGAATTTTGCGTTGCTTTCTACGGAGTTGCCTTTTGGTAGGCATTCTTTAGAGTCTGTTGAAAAAAATAAAGAAGATATGGGTTGGGGTGTTCTGGAATGTAAATGTGCTGTGTGCATGAGTGTTTGAGTAAGATGATAAAGATGTATGTAATGGTGTGTGATTGTGCATTGGGAACTAAAACTAGTAGGGATAGGTATTCTTGAATTTATGTGTTACTAAACTGGGGTTCAGATGACAAAAAAAAAGTAAGCTAGTGGTGTGGAAAAGTACAAATAGTAAATCTAATGTATACAATTAAAACAGTTGTTTGTTCTATAATATGAAACTTGTAGTGGTTCAGTTGGCTAATTTGTGTGTCCAAAAATAGAAATTTGTGGGCCGTTCTGGCTGTAAATCGCTGTTTAAGACATGGAAATTTTTGGACAAAATGGTACAAAATCTCTATTTTAAGAAACCAAAATAGCTCGTATTAATGTTATAGTATATTTGATTACTAATATAAATATTATGGTGATATTTTACTTACTTTTTTTAAAATTAACAGGTAACTTCTTAGTTTTTCTTTCTTCTTCGAATTCGGCTGCTTCTTTTCAGGAAACTGGTCTTCACTGCAATTGTAAAAGTTTCAAATTAGTAACTTTGTTTGTATATGGCACTGTTTTCAATTTAGATATTGATTTTTTTAATTGAAATCCTCAGTGCCTTCTGTAAAACCATTAAACTAATATATTTACATAAGATACATTGCATCAGTTCAGTACATATGATATGTTTTTAATGAACAAATTGTATTGAATGACTAACTGTAGCAAAAAAAAATATCTTTACTATGTCTTGTGAAATTTATAATATATTAGTGAATACCACTATTTCTGTAAGTAAACTGTTCTAGGTAATAGCGCCTCAATGTCATGTCTAATTTAAAGTAATTAAGTAAATAAATAAATAAAAACTAAAAATATGAAATTGTATAAATATTTTTATAAAGGTTTAAACATAGATTGTGTTTGCATGCAATTTTGTTTGAATATATGTAGTCTATATATTTCATTTAAAAAATGTTAGTTTAACATGATTTGAGTGTGTGTGTATAAAGAAAGTAAAAAGTATAAAGGTTTATAAGTGATAGTTGATTTTAGGAAATTGAAAAAAGTACAGTAAATTCATTTTACAAATTTTACAAGGTAAAAGTCTGTTTGAAAATGTGTTCATCTACCATAGCTCTCAACTCACACGCTTTTGGCGGGTGTCACACGCCTTGTAAAGGGCAGACTCACCTTCCAAGCCTCCTGCACGCCCATTTATTCCAATGGGCGTCTCACCCGCCAAAAACAAAATCGGGTGATTTCACCCGCCTGTAAAACAAAAATGGTTGAGAGCTATGTCATCTACTATACAGAAAATATGCATACCTGAAGTTTGTGTTCATGCATATGGATATGCATGGAGCTGCAAGTAGAAATCTTGAAGACTTGTACAATATTTCTGGTAGATGCTGCTTGCCAATGATATGACACTTGTACTCAGAGAGATTCAGAGTACATTTGCAGT
Organism: Ambystoma mexicanum; assembly: GCF_040938575.1. Taxonomy (NCBI): domain Eukaryota; kingdom Metazoa; phylum Chordata; class Amphibia; order Caudata; family Ambystomatidae; genus Ambystoma; species Ambystoma mexicanum. The sequence continues at coordinate 530,346,951 of NC_090937.1, forward strand.
GCTGATTTATGATGATGCAGTTAGATGTAGAGGTCTTGAATGTGATTGGTGCGTGGTCATGTGATTTTTGAGGTACATCCAATGAGGGAATGGCAGAGAGAGTGTAGTGGAAATGGTAGAAGGGCTGTTCATGTTACGATATGTCCTCGGACATGGCGGTAGTTCGCGGATATCGGGAGTTACATCCGGGGATTTTTGGGTTCAGAAGTCAGAATAAGCACTGAAAGGGATTGGTCAGGAAAGTTTGGTGGGTGTGTTGTGCCAGGAGAGATTTTCTGAGATACTCTTTTTGCTGAGAGAACAAAAGATAGCTATGGCTGTGTGTTTCAGAAAACAGATTGTTTGGGTTTTAGGAGATTCGTGGATACATTGGTTGAAGGTGCATACAGAAAGCTGTGGAGTAGCTGTAGATCTTGGATTCCCACATGTGGAAGTACACTGGCATGGAGTACGTGGAATGAAGTGGTTGGACTTGCTACCTCTCTGTGCTACTTTGGAGACAGAGCAACATCCAGACATAATTGTAATTCATTGTGGAGGGAACAGTTTAGGACATGTGACTGGAATTTTTTTGCAATTTGATATGAAAGAAGGACTTAGGAAGGTTATGGACATGTTTCCTAATTCTCAAGTGATATTTTCACGGATTGCGCAGAGACAAATGTGGCTTCGTTCTTCTTCATTTGGTCCACAAATGGAAAAAGCAAGGCGCAATGTTAATAAGGCTGTTTGTGGCTTTCTAAGAGATTTTGGCATGTCTTCTTTTCACAATGAAAATATTATGTTTTGTAGTACATACATTTTTCGCAGAGATGGAGTCCATCTTACTTATGCTGGCAATCAGATTTTTCTGAGAAATGTACAAAATGCATTGCAACCTTTTTTGGAATTACAACAACGATTTTGAAGTAGATGTTAAGCATTTACAATTTGATGTCATCAATGACATTTGTGATGTCATCTTTGATGTCCTGGGTGTAAGTCTTAGCAGTGCACGGTGGTGGCGGGAGTTATGGTTGCTTAGCTTACCATAACTGGCGAATTTCAAGGGTTTTTCGGTTTTACTTGGAACGATAACGTCCCTTTAACAAAGTTTTTTCACTGAATTTTATAGGTTTTTAGTAGCGCAACTTAACCATAACGTCCCTTTAACAAAGTTTTTTCACTGAATTTCATAGGTTTTTAGTAGCGCAACTTAACCATAACGTCCCTTTAACAAAGTTGTTTCACTGAATATATATATGAATTATGAGACATGTGTTTGATTTTAACTTTGTTTTAACAGTGGTGATGAATTGTCAATTGTGTTATACAAAGCATTTGTTTTGCTATATGTATAAAAATAAACTTGAAACTTGATACGTGTTTGTTGTTTGTGTGCCCTTTTATACTGCGCGTGGGTGCTCCGCCTGCTCTCATATGGCGGAGGTGTTTAGGACTGTGCGTGTCTTTTGGCATGTGCGTGTTTCCCCTATTCCATTGCATGAATATGTGTAGTTTGCGTGCATGTGGGCGTTCCGTGTATTTTCCAGCAGTACTTCCCCATTTATGCCATTATTTTCATGCGTTGTTCCCCATTCTGCATGTTACGCCCCATGTTCCGCCCCCTTATTGGTGTGTGCGCTAACATTGTGCATTTTTGCTGTGCGCGTCACGCACAGCGTTCGAGATGTTGCAGTGACTTGTGCGCCACGCGCGGATTTGGTGCACGTCCCGGGAGAAACATGCGCAGGGAATGCCATGAATCGCACGGATGCGATTCGCCCGCATGCGCCGGCTTTTTCACACTTGCGCCAGCTTGCGCCACTAATTTTGTCGTACATTTATTCCATGAATTACATCGCTAAATGTCTAACAGTGGTGGAAAATGCAAAACACACAAATGACAAGACTAAAAAAAAAATGACACAAAAGAGAAAAGATTTTAAAATAATGTGATCAAATCACAAGACAAGGGAAAAGAGGATTAGGTGAAAAGTGGGCAAAAAGGATTGCGAATTAAGGTTTAAGTCACCAAACGTTTTTTGTAATTACTTGGATATCCGTTCACCAACTAGCACTGATAGCAATGATCAATATACAGTTAATTTCTTTGGTGTAGAAATTATTTGCAGCTCCGTACCACAAATCCTGATTGATCAGCTTTGCATGCGTGGATTCGGTCATATACAAGACTTCTCAGCGTGGGATTGGTTGTTTGTCATCATGTTTAAGAATCATGTGAAAGAGCCGAACTGCAGTGCGTGATCCAATTGGATGGCGCAACAGGCTCAAAGTTACATAACCACGCCAGTGAAATGCCCAGTGTGATTTGACATTTTGTTGGCACGGTTATGGCCCAGTGGTCAATAATTTAGGCACAAACACGTCATTGCGCTTCTGCCTACCCGCGTCTATGGGAAACGCAATCTGGTTGGTTTTGCCATGTAACCATGGTTATATCCCACACCAAAACATCTCTTTCTTGTTTTCTGTCATTGTTTTTGTCTCTTAGTTGGTGAGCTTGATAGTGAGCCTTCAGAAACTTTTAAAGAGCCGTATCTGCATGTATCCATTCCTTTTTTACCGTTCTTATTCCTATACCTTTGTCCTTTGATTTGTGCTTTGTAGTAAGTAATTTTCTTTATTTTAGCTTGTTATTTTAAATTTTGTTTAAAGTGTTTTGATTTTATGTGGAAGAGTCCTTTTTCCATTGTGTTTTTTTACAATTTTCATTTTGTCTCCACATTCTCACATTTTAATTTGTCTGGGAACAGCAGCGAAGATGAGGTGGTGTGAGTGACTTCTGCTTTACCTCCATGCAAAAAGAAATGTGCGCAGAAAACAATTACTGAAAGTTGGCAATATTTTTGAGTCACGGAATAACTCATTAAGAAGGAGATTGAGGAAGTGATGTGCATTTTTGTGGAAAGGTTTTGCGGCAGTGACCTTCAAATAAGTTGTTGTTAGGGAGAATTCTCCAAAATGGCTAATTTCCCTTACCTACTGAGTCCCTCAGCAGCTGTGCTGGATTTCTAGGATTTATTTTTTTTACCTGGTAAGAATGTGAGCCTCTCTTCCCACTCTTACATGTGGTTTGCTGTGTGTTTTTAACATGTTTGTGTTCATAGACTGTGGAGCCTCAACTACTCCATAGGCATCATCTTTTTACTGTGTGTTACACACTCCTTTAGTGCAGTGACACAGAGTTGTCTTTTTCAGACTTCACATTTTAAACTTTATTTTCTGGGACTGACTACTGTCTCCCAGACCATGGAAAGTTGCCATTGACTTTATTAGTCTTTTTAAAACCACAGACCCAATACAAACTATCTTACATAGAGTTCTGGAAAGGGTTTATAGTTATCCCTTTGTGTCTGTTTCTCATGGAACATTATTTTGTTCCTTTTTCATTAAGATTTGGCTGGTGGCAGTGGTATCTACTCTATTGTTCCTAGCGTGGTTATTTTAAACAGCCTCGGTATTGTTTTAGGCTAGCTTAGTAGCCTCAAACTTAAACCCGCTGGTCCATATTTACTCTTATACAGTTCCGGCCTGGTTTATTCGCCATTTCTTTTTGCAAAAGTCTTTCTCGTGTTTTACTCTGCGCGCCAAACCATGTTTGGTTTGTTTGTTCGCCGAGAACAAAGGAACCAAAGCCCTCTTTAGGCGCCTGAATGTCTGAGGGGGACAGGATGTGAGGGAGTGGTTTGAGACTCCCTGCTTAGGGTCTCCTTGGAAACCAATGTCACACTTTGTTTGATTGGCTGTGGTGACTGTCCCGCCGGGACAGCCACCCTGCCGTGTGATTGACAGCCAGGCTGTGTAAATGGGGGAAAACTGCATAAAAAGCAGGTCTCTGGGACTGAGAAGGCTGAGTCCCCACTGGTTCAAGAGAACCAAAGAGAAGCTGACAGAAGAGGACCTCTACCAAGACTGAACCTCCCGGTGAAGCCCTTCTGCGGGTCCGAATCTTCAAACTTTGACAACAGGAAAGATCTGCAAGACATCTTCTCTCCTTGAGATGGTGGGATCAACCAGTTTGCCAAACTGCAAGCCAGGCCTCCCTCTTCTGGTCGAATATGCTGTGCACAGCTACAGTGAACTGGACAGCCAGGAGGATCGGACAATGCTTGGGTATTAAGGAGCGCACCTTTTATTTGTTGCTTTGTTCTGCTGCTGGTTTCTTCCCTGGGTAGTGCTGGACCCTCCAGTCTTCCTACTTCGTGTCAGTCAGACAGTCGCTTCAGGAACCGTGAGCCTGCAGGACCTGCCAGGAACGCCAGGAACGTCCACCTCAGCTAAAGCTTTCTTCTCCATTTAAGGTACTGTTCACATCAGGTCGCTCGTTCCGTCCAACCGAGGTAAAAGTGTTCGACATCTTTTGCTGATCCGAGGGCTTGTCTTTCTCTATTCTTTAAAGTAACTTTTCGTCCAACCAACTTCGTTCTGAACTCTTGCCAAAGACTTAACCGCAAACTACTCTGAACTGCGTGATCTTCTGCAAAGACTTTGGTCCATTGACTTTGGCCCTGGCCTCTTGATTTGATTTCCTCACTGTAGTTACTCTTTCTAGATTGCCCTGCTTACTTGTTGGTGCTGCTCAATTAAAATGTGAGAATGTGGAGAAAAAATGAAAATTGTAAAAAAACACAACGGAAAAAGGACTCTGCCACATAAAATCAAAACACTTTAAACAAAATTTAAAATAACAAGCTCAAATAAAGAAAATTACTTACTACAAAGCACAAATCAAAGGACAAAGGTATAGGAATAAGAACGGTAAAAAAGGAATGGATACATGCAGATACGGCTCTTTAAAAGTTTCTGAAGGCTCACTATCAAGTTCACCCACTAAGAGACAAAAACAATGACAGAAAACAAGAAAGAGATGTTTTGGTGTGGGATAAAACCATGGTTACATGGCAAAACCAACCAGATTGCGTTTCCCATAGACGCGGGTAGGCAGAAGCGCAATGACGTGTTTGTGCCTAAATTATTGACCACTGGGCCATAACCGTGCCAACAAAATGTCAAATCACACTGGGCATTTCACTGGCGTGGTTATGTAACTTTGAGCCTGTTGCGCTATCCAATTGGATCACGCACTGCAGTTCGGCTCTTTCACATGATTCTTAAACATGATGACAAACAACCAATCCCACGCTGAGAAGTCTTGTATATGACCAAATCCACGCATGCAAAGCTGATCAATCAGGATTTGTGGTACGGAGCCGCAAATAATTTCTACACCAAAGAAATTAACTGTATATTGATCATTGCTATCAGTGCTAGTTGGTGAACGGATATCCAAGTAATTACAAAAAACGTTTGGTGACATAAACCTTAATTCGCAATCCTTTTTGCCCACTTTTCACCTAATCCTCTTTTCCCTTGTCTTGTGATTTGATCACATTATTTTGAAATCTTTTCTCTTTTGTGTCATTTGTGTGTTTTGCATTTTCCACCACTGTTAGACATTTAGCGATGTAATTCATGGAATAAATGTGCGCCAAAATTAGTGGCGCAAGCTGGCGCAAGTGTGAAAAAGCCGGCGCATGCGGGCGAATCGCATCCGTGCGATTCATGGCATGCCCTGCGCATGTTTCTCCCGGGACGTGCACCAAATCCGCGCGTGGCGCACAAGTCACTGCAACATCTCGAAAGCTGTGCGTGACGCGCACAGCGAAAATGCACAATGTTAGCGCACACACCAATAAGGGGGCGGGTACATGGGGTGTAACATGCAGAAAGGGGAACAACGCATGAAAATAAGCGCATAAATGGGGAAGTACTGCTGGAAAATACACGGAACGCCCACATGCACGCAAACTACACATATTCATGCAATGGAATAGGGGAAACACGCACATGCCAAAAGACACGCACAGGCCTAAACACGTCCGCCATATGAGAGCAGGCGGAAGCACCCACGCGCAGTATAAAAGGGCACACAAACAACAAACACGTATCAAGTTTCAAGTTTATTTTTATTCATATAGCAAAACAAATGCTTTGTATAGCACCATTGACAATTCATCACCACTGTTAAAACAAAGTTAAAATCAAACACATGTCTCATAATTCATATATATTTTCAGTGAAAAAACTTTGTTAAAGGGATGTTATGGTTAAGTTGCGCTACTAAAAACCTATGAAATTCAGTGAAAAAACTTTGTTAAAGGGATGTTATGGTTAAGTTGTGCTACTAAAAACCTAGGAAATTCAGTGAAAAAAACTTTGATAAAGGGACGTTATGGTTAAGTTGCGCTACTAAAAACCTATGAAATTCAGTGAAAAAACTTTGTTAAAGGGACGTTATGGTTCCAAGTAAAACCGAAAAACCCTTGAAATTCGCCAGTTATGGTAAGCTAAGCAACCATAACTCGCGCCACCACCATGCACTGCTAAGACTAACACCCAGGACATCAAAGACATCAAAGATGACATCACAAATGTCATTGATGACATCAAATTTGTAATTGTAAATGCTTAACATCTACTTCAAAATCGTTGTTGTAATTCCAAAAAAGGTCGCAATGCATTTTGTACATTTCTCAGAAAAATCTGATTGCCAGCATAAGTAAGATGGACTCCATCTCTGCGAAAAATGTATGTACTACAAAACATAATATTTTCATTGTGAAAAGAAGACATGCCAAAATCTCTTAGAAAGCCACAAAAAGCCTTATTAACATTGCGCCTTGCTTTTTCCATTTGTGGACCAAATGAAGAAGAACGAAGCCACATTTGTCTCTGCGCAATCCGTGAAAATATCACTTGAGAATTAGGAAACATGTCCATAACCTTCCTAAGTCCTTCTTTCATATCAAATTGCAAAAAAATTCCACTGTTCCCTCCACAATGAATTACAATTATGTCTGGATGTTGCTCTGTCTCCAAAGTAGCACAGAGAGATAGCAAGTCCAACCACTTCATTCCACGTACTCCATGCCAGTGTACTTCCACATGTGGGAATCCAAGATCTACAGCTACTACACAGCTTTCTGCATGCACCTTCAACCAATGTATCCACGAATCTCCTAAAACCCAAACAATCTGTTTTCTGAAACACACAGCCATAGCTATCTTTTGTTCTCTCAGCAAAAAGAGTATCTCAGAAAATCTCTCCTGGCACAACACACCCACCAAACTTTCCTGACCAATCCCTTTCAGTGCTTATTCTGACTTCTGAACCCAAAAATCCCCGGATGTAACTCCCGATATCCGCGAACTACCGCCATGTCCGCGGACATATCGTAACATGAACAGCCCTTCTACCATTTCCACTACACTCTCTCTGCCATTCCCTCATTGGATATACCTCAAAAGTCACATGACCATGCACCAATCACATTCAAGACCTCTACATCTAACTGCATCATCATAGATCAGCACTGCAAATGTACTCTGAATCTCTCTGAGTACAAGTGTCATATCATTGGCAAGCAGCATCTACCAGAAATACTGTACAAGTCTTCAAGATTTCTATTTGCAGCTCCATGCATATCCATGTGCATGAACACAAACTTCAGGTATGCATATTTTCTGTATAGTAGATGACATAGCTCTCAACCATTTTTGTTTTACAGGCGGGTGAAATCACCCGATTTTGTTTTTGGCGGGTGAGACGCCCATTGGAATGAATGGGCGTGCAGGAGGCTTGGCAGGTGAGTCTGCCCTTTACAAGGCGTGTGACACCCGCCAAAAGCGTGTGAGTTGAGAGCTATGGTAGATGAACACATTTCCAAACAGACTTTTACATTGTAAAATTTGTAAAATGAATTTACTGTACTTTTTTCAATTTCCTAAAATCAACTATCACTTATAAACCTTTATACTTTTTACTTTCTTTATACACACACACTCAAATCATGTTAAACTAACATTTTTTAAATGAAATATATAGACTACATATATTCAAACAAAATTGCATGCAAACACAATCTATGTTTAAACCTTCATAAAAATATTTATACAATTTCATATTTTTAGTTTTTATTTATTTATTTACTTAATAACTTTAAATTAGACATGACATTGAGGCGCTATTACCTAGAACAGTTTACTTACAGAAATAGTGGTATTCACTAATATATTATGAATTTCACAAGACATAGTAAAGATATTTTTTTTTTGCTACAGTTAGTCATTCAATACAATTTGTTCATTAAAAACATATCATATGTACTGAACTGATGCAATGTATCTTATGTAAATATATTAGTTTAATGGTTTTACAGAAGGCACTGAGGATTTCAATTAAAAAATCAATATCTAAATTAAAAACAGTGCCATATACAAACAAAGTTACTAATTTGAAACTTTTACAATTTCAGTGAAGACCAGTTTCCTGAAAAGAAGCAGCCGAATTCGAAGAAGAAAGAAAAACTAAGAAGTTACCTGTTCATTTTAAAAAAAGTAAGTAAAATATCACCATAATATTTATATTAGTAATCAAATATACTATAACATTAATACGAGCTATTTCTAAAATAGAGATTTGGAACCATTTTGTCCAAAAATTTCCATGTCTTAAACAGCGATTTACAGCCAGAACGGCCCACAAATTTCTATTTTTGGACACACAAATTAGCCAACTGAACCACTACAATTTTCATATTATAGAACAAACAACTGTTTTAATTGTATACATTAGATTTACTATTTGTACTTTTCCACACCACTAGCTTACTTTTTTTTGTCATCTGAACCCCAGTTTAGTAACACATAAATTCAAGAATACCTATCCCTACTAGTTTTAGTTCCCAATGCACAATCACACACCATTACATACATCTTTATCATCTTACTCAAACACTCATGCACACAGCACATTTACATTCCAGAACACCCCAACCCATATCTTCTTTATTTTTTTCAACAGACTCTAAAGAATGCCTACCAAAAGACAACTCCGTAGAAAGCAACGCAAAATTCGAGCAAATGAAAATAAAGGTGTCCAACATAAGCATCCATCTCTAGCAGAATTTGTAAAAAGAAAAGTTGAAACAAAACAGCTAATACAATCATTTAGTGAAACACAAGAAGTTTCAAGTACAACAACTTCGCTTCCTCTATCAAAATGTAAAACAAACCAAAAAACAATTAATAGAAAATCAGCTATCAGTACAGATAAAACTACTTCTTCAAATTTTAATATAGTGCAAAGTAAGCATACCAAGAAAAGTATTTTAGCCAAAATATACCGTCACAAAGTCCTTCAAAATCTTATAAAAACAGGAGAGAAATCAGGTTCAAAGCTTAAAACCTATTGTAGGAAATTAATCTTAGAAGCATTGATGGACAGTGCAATTCTTCTCAAAAGAAATTTATTTATTTTAGTGTTAAACAAAATGAAACCACTAACAAAACTAATAACTAAATTACAAAAAAGACTTCTCAATAAGCGAAATGTCAACCGAAAGAACTTCTTAAGTATCTGCGAAGGTGAATGGAATCACACTACGAGCACAGAACCATATTTTAATGAAGAAGCGTACAAACAAATGCAAACAAATACAATTGCCATAAATAGCAGTGGTCTAGGTTATGAAAAAAAGAATAATACCATAATGGAACAAGAAGTACTCCTTACAAAAATATGCCCTGAAAACATTACCTCTCCATTCAACTGAATCAGAACGTCTAGTTTACAAATGGCCATGCACGTCAATGTGTAACATTCCCAAACAATGTTTCAAATCTTTACACCAATTCCTCAATAAATATGTAAAAAGCAAAGACAAAATCAAAATTAAATTACTGCAAAATATAGATACCTGTCCAGTGCGCAAGTACACAGGACTACAAGGACATTCATTGGCCTGCATTACAGGACCTACTTGTAAAACCTCTTTCCATGATATCAAAAGGATATCAACACATCATTCAACTATAAGAAGTCTAGTCTATAAACTGTACTATGCTAAAAGTCCTGCTTTAGCACTAGCAAAGTTAAATAACATCCTTCTACATGGTACAGCAAAAGACCTACTTGAAGAAATTCACTATATCCAGAAAAAATATTTTGGAAGTGAAAGCCATTTACAGAATGAAATAGCTTTAAACCAATTAAGCAACAATTCTACACATGGCAACCTTTTGCTAAACACATACAAAAAGAAATACTAAAATTTAAAAGTACATCAGCTGAAGTACCAAACCATGTATGTGTATGTTGCCGTAGAATTTTTTATAAAAGTAACACAAAAACTGTGGACCTATCATACAAAATAGAAGACAATGACGATTCTAAATGGTTTGAATTAGCTCTCTACCTTCTAGCAGAAAACAAATATGAAATAAGTCAGCCCTTAATACTTTGCAGTTATTGCACTACAAAACTTGACAACAACCAAACTCCTTCACGTTCTATCACAAATAATTTGTAATTATACCCAGTACCAACACCTCTGTGTTAGCCATGGGTACAACCCCACCAGCTGTTACTATATCTAGCTCTCCATCCATTAATGTAGCCTTGGCTTTAAAACAGTTTTTTAAAACAAAAAAAAAAAAAAAAAAAAATATATATATGGTGGCCATGTAGTTATGGTTAAGTTGCTGTTTCCATAGGAAGAGCACTTTTTGGGCGGCTTATAACTTCGCTCTCCCTGGACGGATCCTCACCAAACTTTCCAAAAAAAAGTAGTTGGGTCACTCCGAATTTTTTTGCAAAGTTTGGTGAGGATTCGTCCAGGGGGGGGAAAGTTATAGGGGGGGTCCCAAAACTTTTTTTTTTCCCATAGACTGAATGGGAAAAAACTTTGCGCATGGCTACAGCCCAAACCGCTGGATGGATTTACACCAAATTTGCGGCAGGAGCGGCGGCCTGGTCCCAAAAGAGTGCTTTTGTAAATTTGGTGTAAATCTGTCCAGTAGTTTATTTAAAAATGACCAAAATGTAAGGCAAAAACATTAGTGATATCTGCATTCGCTTGGCGGACGGACTTCCCTGTTCGCTCCGCGGACAGCACCCCGATTGGCCCATGGCTTTGCGTCATGTCCGCGGACATGTGACGTGTTCGCTGATTGGACGGCGAGGGGCGTGGAGCGCGTCAGATTTTCTGTGGCGCCCGCCATCTTGTATTCGCAGTTGACCGTGTACAGCGCAGTGAAACGTGGACAAAAAATTGTATTTAGTGCTGTGTGTTGGTGTGTAAGAGTGTTTGGGGAGGGTGGGGGAGTATGAGATAGGTACAATGTTTTGTTTTTTTATGTGCTAGACGTTTTTGTTGCATTCGATTTGTCTACGGAGAACACGGCTGTTCTGACATTTTGTAAATAAACTAAATGGTGGTGTTTAGAGGACGGAGTATGTGTCATTTTTGTTCGCAAGGAAGGTAAAAATGAGCTATGAACACTCGCGGTGTACTTAATTGTTCGTAAATACACAAACTGGGGGTGTCCTCAGGATGCTGTCCGTATTGTAATCTGTCTAGTTGAATGTGTTCTAAGAACACTCGCAGTGTCCCGAAATGGTTGCAATTACACAAAATGGGGGTGTTCTGAGAACGTTGTTTGTATTGTTCGTTGTCAGGGTGAAAGTGTTTTAAGAGCACTCCTTTTGTCCGCTAATAGTACAATTTCCTAGGGGCGTCAACTGACTTTTTGTCCACTAAAGAAACAATAAATCCGGCTGGTGTGCGCCAACATTATGTGATAATCCTATGACTGGCGCTATTGACCTGGCTGACTTGCTTTTGCGACACTAAATCATATCTCCCGCCCCTAAGCCTGATATTATCAAAGCATTCATATTCCCCGCCTCTCTCCGTGACGTTGCAGGGTGCGTAATGAAATGCGCCCAGTCGTCTCCAGTACTACGTGACTTTACACAGAACCCGGAAGACAACACACATTATGTCACAACACAGCGTGCCACAATTCGGAATATGAAACTGTGATTTAAAAGCAAACAGCAAGATTGTAAATGTTGTAAAGTACATTTATTTGACATCAAATGTTTAGAGAATATTCAGCAATTTGCATTTGTCTTTGTTGTCGATCTTCAACAGTTCATGTTGAGACACGTGATGTTCCTTTGCGGTGCAGAGAGTGTTAGATCAGCTTACAACTCAGTGCACCACAATTCGGAATATGAAACTGTGGTTTAAAAGTAAACAGCAGGATTGTACATTTGGTAAAGTACATTTATTTCACATGAAATGTTTAGTGAATATTCAGCGATTTGCTATTGTCGCTGTTGTCGATCAGTTTATTTGGAGCCACGCGTTGTTCCTTTGTGGTAAATAGGCTGTTGGTTTATGATAAAAGCAGTAAATGGTCGCTCTGATAATCGGAAGGTTGCTCCAACAACAATAGCCATTAGACCACCCTATTGGTTGGTATGTTGTTTGTAGCCGCTAGTACTGCATAAGGGCATATTGGTCCTTGGCGATTGTCCCATAAAATGGTGAGGGTCATGAAGTTGCATATTTGAACCTGCACCTGGCAGTTGAAGACCCCATCCGCTGGAGTCTGTAAATCGTGAAATAGGCAGAATGGAGCCACATACCTGTTTTAAAAAACATAAATTAGTCTCACCAGCCGATCTTCATTAAAAATCATCATTTTATTTATTAGGGCGTGAAAATATTTGCTATCGAAGATAGTGCAACAGAGTATGTTAATAATAAAATAAAAATATTTTCCCATTCATATAGCGCTAAGAACCGTGAGGTATCTAAGCGGTGCTTATTATTAACCACGGTGTGTGGTGCTCATTTATCGACCACGGAAGGATGAAAGGCTGAGTTTGGCCTTGCCGGGATTCAAACTTGCATTAGCAAGCTGTGCACGGATGTCAAAGCGAGCGCTGTACTCGCTGTGCCACTTGACAGGCTACAGTGAAGTGGCACAGCGAGTAGAGCGCTTGACCGCCTATAGACCGGTTAAATTATTTCTATTAACCCACCCTGTGTCGTCTGCCTTTTTCAAAGCCCTCTAAATGACAGGGGATCAATTCGGCGGTGATAGTGCGCGGTAGAAAACATTATGCCACTTTCAACGAACAAGTTCAACTTGAGCGGTCTTTAATGCTACGCTATTGTAATTATATTTGGTATAAAGTAATCTAAAGGGTTACTTACTGTACAATTGCAATTTCCATTGTCTACGAGTGGTGCAGTCCCAAAATACAACTCCGCGTGTGCCAACGATCTTTCGCATAGTGATATAATATATAAAAGTGGTTTTGTTTCAGAAATTTCATCTTTATCTTCTCTTACGTTTTAGCAACAATCCTTCAAGAGAAGTCTTTCATCACAATCTCTGTCTGTCAAGGTCAAAACACAATACAACCTTATAGTCCGCTTCGTGAGCCTCTCCGGGGCCCGAGAAAAAAATGGAAGCAGCTGACCTTCACTGTGAACGAGCATAAATTCTTACTTTGCAACATTCTGTGTAAAGCCATCTGTAGAAGTTGTGGAAGCAGCTGATCTTCACTGTGAATGAGCATAAATTCTTACTTTGCAACATTCTGTGTAAAGCCATCTGTAGAAGTTGGTTTTTGCACGCCATGTTTGTATATTGTTTGCGTGATATTAAAAAAAGTTTGTTTAAACGACGTTATGGTTCTACGTACAGCCGAAAGACCCCTGAAAATCGCAAGTTATGGTAAGCTTTGAAAAATAACTGGCGCCACCACCGTGCACTGCTAAGACTAACACCCAGGACATCAAAGATGACATCACAAATGTCATTGATGAAATCACTGATGACATCACGTGTGTATGTACTTTTCATGGAATTTGTGTACTTGGGCTTTTTATTATAATGTTGCGAAAAAAGTGTCAAGGATATTACAATAAATATCATACCGTTATTAGTGCTTTGAACGATGCATTGATAGAAATAGCATTGTATTATGGGATTCTATCTAGTATACTGAGCTACTAATGGAGAAACATAGCATTGTGTGCAGAGTACAAGATGAAAGTATAATATGTGTAATGTTAATATGTTGAATAATGAAATAATAATTGTCCTGAAATGTTCGAAAAATCACAAAATGGGGTTGTTCTGAGGACGTTATTCGTATTGTGTGATTGCTTAGCTGTATGCAATGAGCGAATGGCACAGAGAGTAAAGTGGACGCCGTCCGTGGAAACCGCAGCTGTTCGTGGACAGGGCGTGCTACATCCGGGTTTTTCCAGGAAATCCAACATGGAAAGAAGACTGCACGGATCAGCCAATCAGATGTCGAGGTTGTGGATTTGTGTTGAAAGAGACTGTGTGTGGTGAAGATGGCAGAAGCGGAGAAAGTCAGGATGTTGGTGCTCGGAGATATGTTTGTGCATGGTTTACAGCAGTACGCTGAATGCAGGCATGTTGCAAAGAACTATGATGTGAAAGGAGTGGAGGTGGTGTGGAGCAGTGTGCCTGATTGCAATGTACAGGGAATTGTACAAGTTTGTGAGGATATGGCCACGATGAACAGTCCGCATGTGGTAGTTTTGCACTATGGTGCTTTCCATTTGGGCAACGTCAGTGCCCCTACTTTGTTGGCTGATTTGGAACGCTTGGTTCAAGCAGTAATGAAGATCCTTCCAAATGCAAAAGTATTTTTTTCTGGATTTTTCTGGATTACTACCTAGGGCACTATGGGACAATAGTTCAGTTTTTTGTCCTCAGCAAAATATTGCTAGGTGTGTCATCAACTGAGGCATGTGTGCCTTCATGCTTAGAGCTGGTATGTTCTTCTGTAACAATGAGAATATTGATGCCAGTAATGCTGTTTATTTTAAAGAAGATGGCATTTCTTTATCTTTTACGGGAAATGCCTTTCTATTTTGGAATGTAAGGGTTGTTTTGGAGAAGGTTATGTGAAGATTTTATGAGTAAAGTAAGAAAAAAAAAACAAGAAAAAAAATACAAAATAACAGGTGTCTGTCAAGCATCTGTAAAAAAAAAAAACACGGCTCTTTTCAGAGTCAACTTCAAAGGGGAAATGGGGCACACTATTTAAATTTACATTCACCACGCTCAAAAATACGAAGTGTCCGCGGACATGGCGGTAGTCCGCGGACAAAAAAATCACTACAAGGGGGTTAGTATGTTCTATATTACATGTATATGAAGTCAGGGATATTATGGTTAAGTTGCGCTACTAAAAACCTATTAAATTCAGTGAAAATACTTTGTTAATGGGATGTAATGGCTCAAAGTAAAACCGAAAAACCCCTGAAATTCGGCAGTTATGGTAACATAAGCAACCATAACTCGCGCCACCGTGCACTGCTAACACTAACACCCAGGACATCAAAGATGACATCAAAAATGTCATTGATGACATCACATGGCTGGCTCTCCCTTTTTATCCTTTACTGACATATCGAAGCCACATAGTTTTCTTCAGTAACAGTCAGGAAGTAAAAATTGAAAAGGTACTATATTTGTAGACTTAGGGTCCAGTCACATCATATGAAACATATACATATCGGAAGATACAGGCTTGAAAGAGAGCAATCCTTTCTGTGCATGAAGATAATCATTATGGTTATCAGCACTTTCTCATAGTTTTATTTTTATTACTCTACCTTCCCTCTATATGCTCATATTTGTATACATTATACTCACTCTCCATAGAGTGAATGGGAAAAAAAATTTGCTCGCACCTACAGCCCAAACCGGTGGACAGATTTCCACCTAATTTGGACGAGGAGCAGCGGCTTGGTCCCGAAAGCGTGCTTTTGCAAATTTGGTGAAAATCCGTCCAGTAGTTTTTTTTTAAATGACCAAAAAGTAGGTAAAAAAATTAGTGATATCTGTGTTGGGTTTGCGGACACACTTTCCTGTTCGCTCCGCGGAAAGTGTCCTGATTGGCCAATCGTCTTGCGTGATGTTCGCGGATATGCAAAGTGTTCGCTGATTGGATGGCGTGGAGCGTGAAGCGCGTCAGATTTTTCGGTACCGCCCGCCATCTTGGATTCGCGGACGTCCCCGGACAGCGTGGTGAAACTTTGTTCAAAATGTGTATTTTGTAGAGTGTGTTGGTGTGTAGGAGTGTTTGGGGAGGGTGGGAGTGTATGAGATAGGATGAAAGTTGTGTTTTTTATGTGTTAGACGTTCTTTTTGTGTTCGATTTGTTTGCGGCCATCACAGGTGTTCTGAAATGTTCTAAATAAACTGACTAGGGGGTGTTCTAAAAAGTCAATATGTGTCCGTTTTGTTCGCAAGCAAAGTGAAACTGTTCTAAGAACACTTGCGGTGTCCGGGGAGTGTTCGAAGGGGGTGTCCTGAGGACGCTGTCCGTATTGTTCTCTGTCAAGTTGAATGTGTTCTAAGAACACGCGCGGTGTCCTGAAATGTTCGCAAATAAACAAAATGGGGGTGTTCTGAAGACGTTTTTGAGAACACTCCCGGTGTCCGGAGTGTTCGTAGGGGGTTTCCTGAGGACGCTGTCCGTATTGTTCTTTGTCAAGTTGAATGTGTCTTAAGAACACTCGCGGTGTCCTGAAATGTTCGCAAATAAACAAGATGGTGGTGTTCTGAAGATGCTTCTAAGAACACTCCCGGTGTCCTGGAATGTTCGTAGGGGGTGTCCTTAGGACGCTGTCCGTATTGTTCGTTGTTAAGTTGAAAGTGTTCTAAGAACTATCGCGTTGTTCTGAAATGTTCATAGGGGGTGTCCTGAAAACTGTGTCCGTATTGTTCGCTGGCACGTTCAAAGTGTTCTAAGAAAAGTTTCCCATAGATCATAGTTGAAATGTTTGACTCTATGGATGTGATATGCTGCGGTGGTTGTTGCCAGGGCATAGAGTCTTGGGTGCATGGCCATTTGGCCATGCACCCAAGATTGTATGCCCTGGAAACAACCACCGCAGCATATCACATTCATATTTGCTTATAACTTTGGGTGAAAAACAAATGTATAAGGAACAAAGGTTTTAGATACTATGGATGTGATATGCTGCTATGGTTGTCCTTATTATTGTATACTTACTGTTTGGTCTAGTAATGGGAGTCCATGTTTTTCTTCTTCATTTCTGTGATAAAAGAAAAGAGCATGTTAGTATTAGTATTTTGTAATGACTTATTACATTGTATAAGCAATATACTTTTATTTTTATTCGACCCTCATATTTAATAGAGTACAAATCAGAGTACTGTGCAATTTGCTCAGTTTCTGTATTTGTTGCTAAAATCATTGGTTCTGTGGGAGAAAAAAAAATCCATGTTGGATTAAAAAAAAAACTTTTTCTATTATGCTACAGTTTATTTGTTTGTTTGTTTTCAGTGTTCACTTGTTGTTTCTGGCTAATGCTTTATACTTTGCTTTGTTGTATTTTTTTGGAGCAGTAACAGATTCTTCATTTGTTTTGATATTATAAAATTTTGGAGCAGTTAGATACCAATTGGCCTATTCTAACTGTCTATTTTTTTAATATATTTTAGTGGTTTTGATTTATCTATTTGGATATTGTTAAATTTTGGGACAGTTAGATACCAATTGGCGTATTCTAACTGTGTATTTTTTGGCCTAATTTAGTGGTATTCATTTATCTGATTAGTTGTTGTAGAATCTTTAGAGCTGTTAGATAGCTTTTGGAGTATTCTAACAGTTTATATTATTTTAACACAAATTTATAATTTTGGGACAGTTAGATACCAATTGGCGTAGTCTAACTGTGTATTCTTTGGTCTAATTTAGTGGTATTCATTTATCTGATTAGTTGTTGTAGAATCTTTGAGCAGTTAGATAGCTTTTGGAGTATTCTAACAGTTTATATTTTTTAACACAAATTTATTTAAAGGTTTAAATACAGTTTATTTATCAAATTTTGGTTTTAAGAACATCAAATAAGCGTTTGTAAGATTTGCTGGTAATCTCTGCTTTAGAGTAATGGTACTATCATTACATTCAAACCATCCACATTTCTTTTTTATATATGCAGTGTAGTGCCCTGAATTGGTTGTGGCTCCTGCGTGGTAGAGTATACCTATTGTTGTGAAGGTTTTCTTACCAAGTGATATTTGACCATGTGTGAATCCAGTCAGCTTGCAGTTGTTTTTGGTACCATCTGCATTGTAAAGTAGAAGCATTAGTATTACGTATTTACTATGTGTTTGTATTACTAACGTGGAGCGATTATCTGAATTGCAGGTAGAGCATAATATACCATGGTTTGCATTTTGTACAAGTTGCTGAAATGGAATGGATTCACAATTTGGTATTGATATATATATGAAGCGTTCATTGGGGATTTCTTCTTGTGTCACATTGTTGCAGAGAGTGCGTGTATGTTTCCACATGTATGAAATCTGAAAGATTTCATTTATAGGTATGTTTTTGTTTTCCAGTACTTGTAGTAAGTACATTAGAAATTCTTGTAGATCTTCCTGTGAGTTTATAGTGAATTTCACCATTCCAGCACAGAACTCCAATTGTCGCCTTATTCCAAAAACACTATATGTGTTGTCAGGATTGTTTACTGCATTTCTGTGAAGTACTAACATTTGCAAACAAAATGGGTCTGTACTGTGTAAGTAAATGTTGTCAACAATTGGTGGTAATTGAAATAGAATATTCATTGCTACATTTGCATAGCAACTTACATCAACTATATTTGAGAATTTAAATGGTCCAGGTAGTTCTGTATCTAACTGCTTTTATTGGAGTTTGTCTTCCTTCTTTAAAGAAGTACCTGGTTTACTTTCTCTAATTGATTCTTTTTTGTTTGTGGTACTTGATGAAGTATTAGTTTCTTTTACTCTCTTTGGAGGATTTGAAGTGACGTCCTGTTGCATTTCTGTTTGATTTAGTTTTCTTTTACAACGTTTTAGTTTTTGTGGAACAGAATATGTGTTTAGATGGGGAGTGTATAGTGAGCGAAGTCTATTATATTCTAAAATGCAAGGAATATCAGCGTTTACTTTACTTGCATCAAAGTTGATTAGAAATAGACTGTCAAGTGTACGTAAGCATGATACTGCTACGTAGCTCATGCCTTCTTTAAAGACTGTGTTACCAATATCTATCATTGCTTTGTCTAGGGTAAGACCTTGTGATTTATGAATTGTGACTACATATGCAAGAGTTAGAGAAAATTGTTCTCTGCTGCGTACATACATATCTTTGAAGAGAAGGAATCTAGCTGTTAAGCGTCCTATCCGTTTTACTTCTGAAAGTTTGTCAAAGAGTATATTGACAAACTGAATTTTGTTGTCACGTGGGTATGTTTGAAAGCCAACAACTGTACCCAGTGCTCCATTAACTAGTCCTTGGTCCACGTTAAGGTTACGTTTAAGCATTACTCTGCAATTTAAGGATAATTTCAACATCTTTTCTAAGCCTGCTGTGTTTGAGATTGATTTTTCTAAATTATTTAGTCTTGTTGTGGCTTGGTCACACATGGGTAGTGTCATACCATGTACATCTAGTTTGTCTGTGGCGCTAATTTCCATTATTGGTTGCATTTCTTTACTTAGCATGATTTCATTGAATTTGAGACAGCTTGCAAGAGTTGGCATTAAGGCCATACAATTGACATTTGTGTGGGCTAATTGTTCCATAACATCTGTAGCACATGCATTATCGCCATGAAGTGCATTAATGTGCCGGGTTTTCAATGTTGCTTCTGCTTCTTTAGAAAGTATACCAACTCTCAAACTTTTTAAAATGTTGGCATAAGTTAGATCTGCAGATTGGCGCATGTTTTCTGTTAATTCTCTGTATTGGAAATGTTGCCAAAGGTTGACATTTCCAATGCTGCCAACAGTTTTACGGAGGAGATTGTGTCCTAATGTTTTAAAAATAGGTTCACCTTTTACTGGTGTTAATTTAAGCAGATCGCCAAAAACAATAATGTGTTTTCCTGCAAAGAGCTCTTCATAGTCTGTTTTGAGTACTTCTTGTAATCTGAGCTGAATCAAAGCTAACATCAGGTTGGAGACCATGCTCACTTCATCTATTAGTAGCATTTTTATTTGTTTCAATACTCTGCGTAATTCCATTGCAGCTTCTGCAGAAAGTTTGTAATAGTCTAATTTGTTCTGGTGTTCTACTGGTAATAGTAGTAATCGGTGTAATGTAACACCACCTATGTTGTAGGCAGCTAAACCTGTGGGGGCAGTGACAACAGCTGACAGTTTGTTGTTTGTCAATTGTTGAAGGAACTTACTAATGATTTTGATTAGGAATGTTTTGCCAGAACCAGCTTCACCACTGACGTACAATAGTATAGGTTTATAATTATGGCAGGAACATTCTTTATTTTCATGTTTTACACCATGTGCAATTTGTTTTGTTACTTCTTGAAAAATGCTACTTTGCTCATTGTTTAGTTTTGATTGTAGTATAGTTAAGTCTTCCTTATCTTCATACTGACACATGGTGTTTTCTACTTCTATCATGGCTAATTCTGCCTCATTTGTTATTAGTGGTTCTCCCAGTGGTTCTTGACTTCCTGAAGGTTGACTACTGTCAGGATTATCCTTATCTAATTGGGCTTGGAGTTCTTCTTCATGTTGCTGTTCATTGTGCAATATTGTTTTGTACTGTGTAAAGTTTACATCAGTTATAGTGTTTTCATTTGCTTTGAAAGCATCCTCATATGAGTCATAGTTATCTAGTAATTGTTCTTCTTTTCTCCGTGGTTTGAAGAGTTGTAGCAGGGACATGTAATATACTTCTTTATGTTGAGGAGTCTTCAATGACAATTTGATATGATTAATTAAATTTGGTTTAGTGAGTTTAACTAAGCTGCCTTCACAGTCTGTCACTCTATATTTACCTTTTTTCATCAGGTTTCATATTATTTTTGTATGTGTAGTTTTGGGCTATTTGGTATAGACACATGTTTTCCAAAGTATTACTTCTGTTTGGGTAGTATGTGTCCAATACATTGTTTTTTAAAATGTCTTGGCTGTTGGGATCATGTTTGGCTATTGTTTCTATATCTTCATATGATTTTAGAACTCTTTTTCTAGATTTAGCTGGACCAAGACTTAGCCATACTACATTTTCAGATTTACCATACAATGAAGTACCAGTTAAACGATCAGCTGCTTCATAAGATCCACATTCTCTATGGGTGAGCATTTTTATGCCCAAGCTGTATAATTTCTGAGATACTGTTTTATCTGATGACAGGTCATTCCAGATGTCTTGGAGCTCTGTCTTTTCTGCTTTAGTTAAGTATGCTGTGACATATCGTGCAACTGCAGTAGAATTGTCTGCAATGTACTGCACATCTATGTTTGCATTCCATAAGTGGGCAATGATTGCATTATAATCATTGATATATTTTTCTTCTTCTTTTCTTTTTTTGTAATATGTATAGTGTAAGTGACATAGTTTTCAATAAACTGTAAAACAGTGGCATCACTGTCTTGACCAAATTTAGGAGCATCTTTAATTCATAAAAGCATGTGGATATGTGGTGCTCCTCTGGCTTGGTATTATTTTCTCCAAAAGAAGTGTTGCACTTCTCCAAGGGGAGGAACAGTTTTATTACAAATAAAATGTAGCATAGCAATGAAGCGATGGTGAAACTATCTTGAAATATTAACAAGATCCAAAGAACAAAGTTCTCCAGGTGTTAGAGTATCTATGTTTGTTTTGTTTTTATTTGATATGCGTAGGAAATCATGTAAATCTTCCCATGCATATTCTGCACAACTTAATGTAACAAACCAAGTGGGTGGGCCAACGTTTCTGATCATACAACGTACATCTCCATGACGTCGAAACCAGTACTCTTTAGTACCACGCATATTTGCTAATAGATTTGTAATATTTGATTGTAAAACCTCATCCTTTTGTTGCACTTTCTCTAATAATTGTGTAGCAGTCATATTTTGAAAGTGTGATCCTGATTTTAATATGTGTGCAACTCCGTAACATAAAGTTGCTAGTTCACTTTCAAAGAGTAGGTGGAATATGTATTCCACATTTTGTCTAAATCTGGGATCTTCAGAATACATCCGTAATGAGCGGTATTCTGAAGCTGATATTTGAATAGGTCAATCATCATACCTTCCTCATTTGCCAGTAGGAAAGAGTTGAGGAAAAGCACCTGCTTCTATACTTTTTTCCCTTATACTGATTGGCGATCCTTTTGTTTGACGCATTTGGTAAGTTTCTAGTACATCTTGTACGGTGTCATTACAGTGCAAAGGATGAATTGTATAATGGTCTAAAGTATTTGATATTGTAGCAGGATCTAGTAGCTCAAATAGACCAGCTTCTTGTGTTTCTTGAATTATTTCAGTTGTATCTTTCAAGTTTTCTTCAATATTAATTTCTTTGTAATATTCATTATTCTCTTTAAGATATTGGAAGGCTTGTCTAACTTTATATAAATCTACCAGCTGTATTTTTTTGTCTTTTGTAGGTACTCCATTTACTAATATAATTAAAGATTGCTGCATTGGACGTTGCACTCCTAGAGTATGCACATTTTCTTTTAGATTTAATGGTAAATAAACTACTTTTCCACGAATGCCTTTTACCAATTCAGAGGGAGGTAATTTTGCTGTTTTTGGTTGAAGGCGTATTATTACTTGAAATGGGTGTACTGTTTGAATTATGATGCTCTCATATAAATTAAGTTGTTGTAGAGGTTTTGGTACTGGGTATAATTCCAAATTAGTTGTGATAGAACGTGAAGGAGTTTGGTTGTTGTCAAGTTTTGTAGTGCAATAACTGCAAAGTATTAAGGGCTCAGTTATTTCATATTTGTTTTCTGCTAGAAGGTAGAGAGCTAATTCAAACCATTTAGAATCTTCATTGTCTTCTATTTTGTATGATAGGTCCACAGTTTTTGTGTTACTTTCATAAAAAATTCTACGGCAACATACACATACATGGTTTGGTACTTCAGCTGATGTACTTTTAAATTTTAGTATTTCTTTTTTGTATGTGTTTAGCAAAAGGTTGCCATGTGTAGAATTGTTGCTTAATTGGTTTAAAGCTATTTCATTCTGTAAATGGCTTTCACTTCCAAAATATTTTTTCTGGATATAGTGAATTTCTTCAAGTAGGTCTTTTTCTGTACCATGTAGAAGGATGTTATTTAACTTTGCTAGTGCTAAAGCAGGACTTTTAGCATAGTACAGTTTATAGACTAGATTTCTTATAGTTGAATGATGTGTTGATATCCTTTTGATATCATGGAAAGTGGTTTTACAAGTAGGTCCTGTAATGCAGGCCAATGAATGTCCTTGTAGTCCTGTGTACTTGCGCACTGGACAGGTATCTATATTTTGCAGTAATTTAATTTTGATTTTGTCTTTGCTTTTTACATATTTATTGAGGAATTGGTGTAAAGATTTGAAACATTGTTTGGGAATGTTACACATTGACGTGCATGGCTATTTGTACACTAGACGTTCTGATTCAGTTGAATGGAGGGGTAATTCTCAGTTTTCAGGGCATATTTTTGTAAGGAGTACTTCTTGTTCAATTATGGTATTATTCACTTTTTCATAACCGCAACCACTGCTATTTATGGCAATTGTATTTGTTTGCTTTGGTTTGTACGCTTCTTCATTAAAATATGGTTCTGTGCTCGTAGTGTGATTCCATTCACCTCTGCAGATACTTAAGAAGTTCTTTCTGTTGACATTTCACTTATTGAGAAGTCTTTTTTGTAATTTAGTTATTAGTTTTGTTAGTGGTTTCATTTTGTTTAACAGTAAAATAAATAAATTTCGTTTGAGAAGAATTGCACTGTCCATCAATGCTTCTAAGATGAATTTCCGACGATAGGTTTTAAGCTTTAAACCTGATTTCTCTCCTGTTTTTATAAGATTTTGAAGGACTTTGTGACGGTATATTTTAGCTAAAATACTTTTCTTGGTATGCTTACTTTGCACTATATTAAAATTTGAAGAAGTAGTTTTATCTGTACTGATAGCTGATTTTCTGTTAATTGTTTTTTGGTTTGTTTTACATTTTGATAGAGGAAGCGAAGTTGTTGTACTTGAAACCTCTTGTGTTTCACTAAATGATTGTATTAGCTGTTTTGTTTCAACTTTTTTTTACAAATTATGCTAGAGATGGATGCTTATGTTGGACACCTTTATTTTCATTTGCTCTAATTGTGCGTTGCTTTCTACAGAGTTGTCTTTTGGTAGGCATTCTTTAGGGTCTGTTGAAAAAAATAAAGAAGATATGGGTTGGGGTGTTCTGGAATGTATGTGTGCTGTGTGCATGAGTGTTTGAGTAAGATGATAAAGATGTATGTAATGGTGTGTGATTGTGCATTGGGAACTAAAACTAGTAGGGATAGGTATTCTTGAATTTATGTGTTACTAAACTGGGGTTCAGATGACAAAAAAAAACTAAGCTAGTGTTGTGGAAAAGTACAAATAGTAAATCTAATGTATACAATTAAAAAAGTTGTTTGTTCTATAATATGAAAATTGTAGTGGTTCAGTTGGCTAATTTGTGTGTCCAAAAATATAAATTTGTGGGCCATTCTGGCTGTAAATCGCTGTTTAAGACATGGAAATTTTTGGACAAAATGGTACAAAATCTCTATTTTAAGAAACTAAAATAGCTTGTATTAATGTTATAGTATATTTGATTAATAATATAAATATTTTGGTGATATTTTACTTACTTTTTTTTTAATTAACAGGTAACTTCTTAGTTTTTCTTTCTTCTTCGAATTCAGCTGCTTCTTTTCAGGAAACTGGTCTTCACTGCAATTGTAAAAGCTTCAAATTAGTAACTTTGTTTGTATATAGCACTGTTTTTAATTTAGATATTGATTTTTTTAATTGAAATCCTCAGTGCCTTCTGTAAAACTATTAAACTAATTTATTTACATAAGATACATTGCATCAGTTCAGTACATATGATATGTTCTTAATGAACAAATTGTATTGAATGACTAACTGTAGCAAAAAAAAATATCTTTACTATGTCTTGTGAAATTTATAATATATTAGTGAATACCACTATTTCTGTAAGTAAACTGTTCTAGGTAATAGCGCCTCAATGTCATGTCTAATTTAAAGTAATTAAGTAAATAAATAAATAAAAATATGAAATTGTATAAGTATTTTTATAAAGGTTTAAACATAGATTGTGTTTGCATGCAATTTTGTTTGAATATATGTAGTCTATATATTTCATTTAAAAAATGTTAGTTTAACATGATTTGAGTGTGTGTGTATAAAGAAAGTAAAAAGTATAAAGGTGTATAAGTGATAGTTGATTTTAGGGAATTGAAAAAAGTACCGTAAATTCATTTTACAGATTTTAATGGTAAAAGTCTGTTTGAAAATGTGTTCATCTACCATAGCTCTCAACTCACACGCTTTTGGCGGGTGTCACATGCCTTGTAAAGAGCAGACTCACCCACCAAGCCTCCTGCACGCCCATTCATTCCAATGGGCGTCTCACCCGCCAAAAACAAAATCGGGTGATTTCACCCGCCTGTAAAACAAAAATGATTGAGAGCTATGTCATCTACTATACAGAAAATATGCATACCTGAAGTTTGTGTTCATGCATATGGATATGCATGGAGCTGTAAGTAGAAATCTTTAAGACTTGTACAATATTTCTGGTAGATGCTGCTTGCCAATGATTTGACACTTGTACTCAGAGAGATTCAGAGTACATTTGTAGTGCTGATCTATGATGATGCAGTTAGATGTAGAGGTCTTGAATGTGATTGGTGCATGGTCATGTGATTTTTGAGGTACATCCAATGAGGGAATGGCAGAGAGAGTGTAGTGGAAATGGTAGAAGGGCTGTTCATGTTACGATATGTCCGCGGACATGGCGGTAGTTCGCGGACATCGGGAGTTACATCCGGGGATTTTTGGGTTCAGAAGTCATGCAAATGAGAATAAGCAATGAAAGGGATTGGTCAGGAAAGTTTGGTGGGTGTGTTGTGCCAGGAGAGATTTTCTCAGATACTCTTTTGGCTGAGAAAACAAAAGATAGCTATGGCTGTGTGTTTCAGAAAACAGATTGTTTGGATTTTAGGAGATTTGTGGATACATTGGTTGAAGGTGCATGCAGAAAGCTGTGGAGTAGCTGTAGATCTTGGATTCCCACATGTGGAAGTACACTGGCATGGAGTACGTGGAGGGAAGTGGTTGGACCTGCTACCTCTCTGTGCTACTTTGGAGACAGAGCAACATCCAGACATAATTGTAATTCATTGTGGAGGGAACAGTTTAGGACATGTGACTGGAATTTATTTGCAATTTGCTATGAAAGAAGGACTGAGGAAGGTTATGGACACGTTTCCAAATTCTCAAGTGATATTTTCACGGAGTGCGCAGAGACAAATGTGGCTTTGTTCTTCTTCATTTGGTCCACAAATGGAAAATGCAAGGTGCAATGTTAATAATGCTGTTTGTGGCTTTCTAAGAGATTTTGGCATGTCTTCTTTTCACAATAAAAATATTATGTTTTGTAGTACATACATTTTTTGCAGAGATGGAGTCCATCTTACTTATGCTGGCAATCAGATTTTTCTGAGAAATGTACAAAATGCATTGCAACCTTTTTTGGAATTACAACAACGATTTTGAAGTAGATGTTAAGCATTTACAATTTTTGACTTACAAACACCACCCAAAGGCTCTTTTCAGAGCCACCACTTCTTTCCAGAGAAAATTACAATGTTTGTGATGGAGTAGCAACCCAATTTTTTTAATGTTCGCGAACTGTCCGCGGACTTCTAAAAAATACAAAGAGCCCTGCTTCATTTATTTTCACTTCTATTTTTTAACTGGGAAAGGCGGCTCTGAAAAGAGCCTTATTTTTTTTTGATTTTTGTAATTGTGTATTTTTTTTGGTTTTTCAGACACAACACACTAGGAGAGGAGTGTAAAGGAGGGTAAAGGGGGGACATCAGCATTCTGTATGGCCTGTGAGTCAGCTTGAGAAAGACGCTGTCTCACAGAGGTGGTCCTTGTGGTGACAGGATCAGAAACAGAGGATGAAGTAGAGGAAATCAACCTGCTACGTTCTTTGCAAGGTACAACCCTGCGAATAGCCCCAGAGTGAAATGACCTCAGGTGTCGCTTCATAGTAGTGGTCCCAAAGCTGTAGTTACCGTGCTTCCCGCGACTGAGTATCATTTTGCACTCATTGCAGGTAACATGGTTCGCACGAGCCTTAGGACCATTCCCATGAATGGTAAATAACCGCCACACCCAAGACTCACGCCTAGTGCGGGTAGTAGGGATTTCCTCTACCTCATTCTCATCATCCTCTTCTTCCTCCTCCGCATCCTCAGTCCTGTTCCCCTCTTCAGGCCCTTGGGGAGGTGGTGGTGGTGGAGGGGGTGGTGGTGGTGCTGAAGCAGGTGCAGCACCAAGTGGCAGTTCAGCAGCCAAGGATGCCATGTCGATGATGGTGTAGTCTGCAGGTGGCAGCAAAAATCACTGTGTTCTGAAGAATAGCCAGAAACACAATGGGAATAAGCTCTTGGGCATGGTCTTCTATAGGGGTGCTTGTGCGCGGTCCGCGGACATGCGCACTGTGCGCGGACAGACCGAACACAAAAAAAGGATCGGAAAGTTTCAAAAGGTATATAGAAACTCAAGATTGCTATGTGGGACTTGTGGCATGGTGAGATTTTATTGAAAAATATTATGGATTAACTGAAAATGTACTTTTAAATTGTTCGGGGACACGAACAGTGTCCGCATTTCAGGACACACGATGAGCGTGGGCGCGGTCATATGATCTGTTTGAAAACTAGTCTGCGAAGGAAGCGCCTGTCCGCAGGACACCAAGTGCACAGAGATTGGTTAGCGCATGCTCATTGATGTCCTACGGACACTGTTCGGGTTCTGAAGTAATTAAAAGTGCGTCCACCGTGAAATGAACATTTCAGGACAACGCATGTGTTCTTAGAACTGTTTAAACTTGGTAGAGAACAGTAAGGACAGATATAGTGTTCTTCAGGACACGTGTAATTTAGTTTATGTACGAACATTTCAGGACACCAATTGTGTTCTTAGAACACTTTCAATTGGGTTGCGAACACTACGAACAGTTGTACTGTTGTTCAGGACACATCATTTACGTTTATTTACGAACATTTCAGGACACCAGTTGTGTTCTTAGGACAGTTTCAAGTTGATAGCGAACATTACGGACAGATATAGTGTTCTTTAGAACACTTTAATTTTTGTTTCTTTACGAACATTTCAGGACACTACGAGTGTTCTTAGAACATTTTCAACTTGCATGAGAACATTACGGACAGATGTAGTGTCATCAGGACAGTTACATTTTCGTTTCTTTACGAACATTTCCGAACAACCGCGGTGTCCGTGGACACCTAAATTGGTTTTATCACAAGGAACTGAAAGTAATTAGAACACAACATAAGAAAAGTAACTTTATATCACATATATATACAATTATGACTGGGAAGGTGGGGCAGAAACGGAAACAAAAACAGGAGAATTAGGGATTTCTAGATAACTGGGATCAGGTGAAGAAGGGAAGGAAATCTCATCGAAACGCTTTGGTCCATAGACAAGTTTGGGGTTAACTGCGTGGGATAGGGTGAGGGGGGACAAGTGCAGGTTGGACAATGGTGTGCTGTTGGGGGTTTCACACAATTTTCCACAAAGTTTTTCAAATCCATAAAATTTTGCATAAGGTTGTCCATTTTTTGATTAATCTGCTGTAGAGTGATATCCTCTGATTGTTGTTGTGAGATGCTTGGAATTTTTGTATGGTCTGTAATAAAAAAAATGTATATGTTAAATGTATACAAAATAATATTTATTAATTGATTTATATAGTAAAGGGTGTACCATTAGGTGGACTATTTTTTAACATTTCCTCTTGTGGGAAATGCTCCTCTAGCCAGTCGAGAGTACTACACATTTCTGTGAGAAAACAAAAAAGTAGTATGTTTTTTTTTTCTAATATTGAAAGTTTATAAATATATGAGTAAAAAGAAGTGCACTTACTATGTCTGGTGTGATATGTAATCAGTAGTGTATACGTCTGGTCTTGCTGTTGGTTGTGGAGCGTCTGTGAGGTAATTATGGTGGAAGCCACTTTATCTTCTTTTGGTATATTCCATTTTAAAACATATTGTATTTACATGAATGGTTAGTGTGTTACATATCTGGGTAACATTTTTTAAGTATTACTACATATACTTTGTATTTGTGCTGCTTTGTGAATTTGTTAAATGTTCATATGTTATGATATAACTATTACGCATACCTCCCCAGAGTTTTTAGGTGGTGGTACTGTTGTCCAAACATGTTTGTGGACAGTCAAATTCAGTAGAAAGGGTTCAGTATGTTCCATATTATATGTACATAAAGTCAAAGTTATTATTGTTAAGTTGTGCTACTAAAAAACTATGAAATTCAGTAAAAAAACTTTGTTAAAGGAACGTTATGGTTAAGTTGCGCTATTAAAAACCTATGAAATTCAGTAAAAAAACTTTGTTAAAGGGACGTTATGGTTAAGATGTGCTACTAAAAACCTATGAAATTCAGTAAAAAAACTTTGTTAAAGGGACGTTATGGTTAAGTTGCGCTACTAAAAACCTATGAAATTCAGTGAAAAATGTTATTAAAGGGACGTTATGGTTCAAAGTAAAACCGAAAAACCCCTGAAATTCGGCAGTTATGGTAAGATAAGCAACCATAACTAGCACCGCCACCGTGCACTGCTAAGACTAACACCCAGGACATCAAAGATGACATCACAAATGTCATTGATGACATCACTGATGACATCACATGTCTGGCTCACTATTTTTTCTTTTGCTGACATATCTAGGCCACATGGTTTTCTTCAGTAACAGTCAGAAACTAAGAATTTTATTTTATTTGTAGACATATCCTTCTAGTAGGTTCTTACAGTAATTCCCTTAGAGTACAGTCACATCATATGAAACATATACATATGGGAAAACACAAGCTTGAAAGACAGCAATCCTTTTTGTGCATAAAGATAATCACTAGACTTATGAGCACTTTCTGATAGTTCTGTTGTTTTTTGTATGGCTGTACTTTCCCTGTATATGGTCATATTTGTATACATTGTACTCACACTACTTTCCTTAGGGTCTGTAAGAATATTTAGCAAACAGCACAGAGTACAGCACTACTGCACAGGTAGCAAACAGCACAGAGTACAGCACTACTACACAGGTAGCAAACAGCACAGAGTACAGCACTACTGCACAAGTAGCACATTTTTTTTGCAGCACCACCACCACAAGGGTGCGGTGCATTGCTATATGGGTTAGCAGATTAACAAGGAAAGACAGGCTATTCAGTCAAAAACGATTTTAACATATAAGATGCAAATCTATTTTTACAGTTAAAAGCACACGTGCTCATTTAAAAATGCACACTATTTTTCACCTGAAATGCCTATGGTGCGAGAGACACATTTGAAAATTAACAGCTAACCTATTAACCATTAACCTGACTAATAAAACCTTATTTAACATAACCCACTAATAAAATGTGTTCTCCACTGCAGAATTAGGCATACTCTGAAAACCATTTAAATGTGTGTGCAGATTTTTTTTCTTCTCTTCTCTGCCTGATTCTCCGTGTTTTTGTGCACAGTAACTGCAGGAAGAAGGAAGTCAGATTTGCAACAATTGCAAATGTATAAGCAAAGCTATTGTTGAAGAGTAGGAGGATGAGAGATGATGGATTTCATTGGGACACGTCATACAGAGGGCTGAGAGGAAAGTTTTAGTGGGCAGTAACGGGGAAAAAGAGGGGAGACATTTTTCTGCACTACTGGGGAGAAGACCTGGCTGTGGGGCTCCTGACTGAATGCAGATTCCTGTGTCCTGCTGCAGTCGAGATTGGGGAGAGCTGAAAGAAGGACCTTTCCACTGGCTGAGGCATTCCTATCTGCAAAAGCTGAGAATTCCAGGCAATGACCCCGGTTTGAGAAGGCAAGCGTTCCTTTTTGCTGGAGTTAATCTTCAAGGGAGTCACATTCACAAAGAGAACAGCCAAAGAGAACAACTAAAAAGATAAGGTAATGAGAAGTGTGGGAGCTGAGTGTGTACGGTAATATGCAGTCAGTGTAGGATTCCTGTGCGTGTCTTAATCAAATACCAATGTTGCAATTTGAGTTCTGTTCTCCGCCACGCTCTTTGCAGTGTGTCACAGACAATGCTTTGACTGTACCATTTTATTTCTGTAAAGAATGAGATCGTGTTTAAATGCAACTTTTATAATACAGAAAAATATTTGAAAACAGACGGGTGGTGTATTTTCTATTTGACTATGCCGATGATGTGGGGAGATTTTTAAACAGTGCAATGGTCATTTTAAGACAGATGTGTGCATGTCAGAATCAGTATGAATAATTGTGAGTGACTGTAGCATAGCTTGTTGGAGGTACATGAGCCAACGGGAAGAGAGACTCTCTGAACATAGCTCCCTACCGTCTATAAGGTAGTGTAAATTACCACAAGACTACCACATATAGCTCTCTGTCGTAAATAAGTCAGTGAGTTCGCCCATGGTGGCACACCAACACTATCACTGGAAAATGTGGTATTCCTAGAATGCAGGTCTGAGGTCTCTCTAGTGATCACACGAAAAATCTAAGCAAAGATAAGGGATTCTGGACATTGGGGCCACAAATAAAACAAGGGAATTATGCTCACCAAAATACCACCAACCACGTATGCCAAATATGCAGGTCTGGATGCTGAAATAATGCATGTCCATTGTATTATTGTTGCACATGGCCAAATCTGAATACAAAGAGTGATTATTGCTAAGTTATTTTTCGGCGGTAATAAAATACCGTCAGGCCCCAAATCTCCACAAAATACCCTACATATGTATGGTGCGTTGCAGGCCGGGAAAGTGATCATAGAGTACCTACTGGGCGTGGCAAGTGTGTCTCACACTGCCATTTGCACATTAAAGGGAACCCATTTTATAATAGCAGTGTGCCACTAAAAACAAATTTCAGAATGTCACAAAGGGAAACCACATTCTCAGATCTAGTGCAATATTTAGAGGCAAAGTTATTTGCACATGGGAATTGGTCTTCGAATAGCACGTTAGAATGGAGTAACCGCATTCAGGGTGAGGTGCAGAAAGAAAAACTAGACAATATTTTTGCAGAAGGCAGCATAATTCAGGTCTGCCTTACAAGATTATTGAATGCAGCCGATAAAAGTGCAGAGAAAGACTGTTTAATACGGCTATGCGGCAAAATATGGTTTATTTTAAACAAGTCCCTGCGAATGCAAGAGAATGATACTCAGCTAATTAACAGGTTAAAGACTGAATTAGAGGGGGCAAGTAAAAATCAGGAAATGTTGAGAGCAGAATTGGATGTATGCCAAAAAGACATGCAATTAAAATGCAGAGACTTTGATACTCAGTTATCCAAAAGCAAGAAACAATTTGAAGATAGTGAGCAAGAATTGGCACACTTAAAAGCCTTAGTGGATCACATTAGGCAGGATAAAGATGAGGTTGTTTCAGAAATGCAGATTTTACAAAAAGGACATTGTGAAAAAGAAGGTGATCTCCAGAGTGCAGAACAAGAAATGATTAAAATGATTCAAGAAAGAGACAAAAGAAATAAAGAGTTCAATGAATGCCAAATGCAAATGTGCGACATGCAGGAGGCGATTAATAAAATGAGCGATGAAAATAATTATTTGCAGAATGAAGCAACCAGACTCCTTAAAAAGTGTAAGGACTTAGAACAGCAAATGTGCATTCCCAGGTCCCAGGAGAGGCGGCAGGGTACCACATTCAATGGAGTGGAGGTGAAGTCTAGCTCTGCCCAAAGAGCTAGTGCCCCAGTGACTGGGCCGGTGACTGAACTTGGTTGCAGCGCCCTTGGGGGTTTTGATACTCCCATTGGGGGCAGTCACCAATCTCATACACCTGAAAACAGGATTGACTCACAAAATAGTGCAATTCCATGTATTGCAACAAGTAGCCCCATAAAAATAATGAAATCCATTAAAGCCCTGATCAAACCATTTAAAAAGGGAGGTGAATGCTGCATTGAGGATCACTTAGAAGCAGTGCATGACATTTTTGAAGCACTCCAGATACCTAAGGAACAGTACAGACAATATTTTCATTTAACTTTAGATGCCCCGACGGCCAGCATCATAAGGGGATTAAATGAACAGCAGAATATGACATGGCTGGAGTTTGAAAAAGAAATTAGGCGTCATTTTTCTCCTTTTCAGTCATTGCAGGAGGCAAAGAAAGTCGCGTACACAATTACTGCTGGACCTAATATGTCCCCTCGCCAATTTTTACAAGACTTAAAAAGAGCATTCTCTCGCTTTGATGTATCTTTTGACTCAAATTCCAATGAGTTTAAAACCGCATACTTCTATGGGCTACAGAAAGACATCATATCCCAATTGGTCCGTGAATTTGACCGTGACAAGTCCCTTGAATGGATTGTACATCAAAGCACAAAGCTATATGAGGTACTCTATTGTCAGGGTAGAGAAAGTGATAAAATGAAAGATACTAGGCCTAAATCTAAAGAACCCTCAGCCACAGTAATGGAAATCAGGTCAGCCAAAATGTCCCTTGAGTCTGCTCAAAGTCAAGGTAAAAATAATGTGACACCTGAACAAAGGGGTAATCAACAAAGATCGCCATTTCCTGTACCAATGTTCCAAACACATGATCCTAGTAATAGAGAGAGCTACATCAGCCCTAGATATTTAGGGGATAGACCCCGGGTAGGATATCGGCCTGATATGGCAGGTATGAACAATAACCAGAGACAAAATCAAGATCAAAGAAATGATGGTCCCTACCAGTCATTGGGGACACAGAGCAGATTTGATCCCAGCACCATGATATATGGTAATCAGGATAGGCCCCGATATGTGGATCGATTTACTGATAATGGAAATCAACATAGGGGCCAGTACCCACAATCTGAGAGACAGGACATGAGGCAAAACGTGAACTACAGTCCACGCCAGTACAATGATTCCCCACCAGGGGACTATAATCAAAGGATGGGTGCAACCCGCTCCCCTCCACAAATGAACCAAGAGTTCAGAAACCATCCCAACCGGTATCAATCACCTGAGAGGTATCAGAATAGATCCAATCAGGGGGAAAACAACCAATATCGACCTAGGCCACAGAAAGAGGATCCTAGAGAGATGGAAAGGTTCCAGTGCCTTGAGGCCCAAGTGAAAATGTTAGCTGAGCAAATAGGAAAGCTCTATACAGCGCAAAAACAACCTTCCAAAGAGGGGGCTGATGGCCATAGCAATGACCGGGGGGCTTCCGAAAAGTGCTCATGATAATCGCAGTGCCAAAATGACAGATTGCTCTGATATAATTTTGCATAACAACTCTGAGATGCCTAATGGATTAAAAATGAAAGTACCAGTAAATGAAATTGTGACAGAAAGTGCAAATATTTCTAAAAAAGAGGTACGGTTTAGCTTAGAGCTAAATAAAACAGTAAAGATTTGCACAAATGAAAAAGAAACATTAGGAATTCCAAAAGAACAAAGGAACAGATTTAAGAAAAATGACTCATGCATGGGGAATACCAGTGAACAGGGAGTAAGTGGGGATGCCATAGCTCCTTCCCTGGGCAAGCAAAACAATGACCAAACACGGACAGAAAAAAGAAATACTCACAAGGAGGGTACAAGTCAATCACCTGAAAAATTCTTTGAGCCACATATTTTTGAAGAGGCTGAAAGGGCTGGTATTACACTAAATGATCACAAATGCACAGAATTAAAAAATGACAAATTGCTGAATGATGTTGTTACACATGTTCAGTTGGAAGGTTGTAATGTGGTCTCTGATGTTACCCAGATGGATGGGATGGGCGAACAGTGGCCACACTCCAAAAAACCTCTGAACATGGAGAAATGAATAAAATATCTCGCACAGAAATGGGTAAAAAGGAGGGAAAAATGTCTTTTCATTTACCAATGTGCTTAGCCAAAAGTGAAAAAGACCTGAGAAAGGTGAGCCCTGAAATCAGTAAGAATTCACATTTCTTATGTGTATTAGAGGAAGTTGAGGACAGATATTATGCACCCATCACTGTAGAAGAAAAGTGCCACACCTTTGCTATGATTGACACTGGCGCACAGGCCACAATTATGTCCAAGGAGCTGGTAAAGAGTATCAATGAAGGGAGGCCTCCACAGAGTCAGATCACAGTGAAGGAAAATCAAGGCCCAGTGCATAACTTTAATGGGGAGGAGGTGCCCATCATAGGTGTAACTGAGGTTGACATAAAAATAGGAAAGCACAGAATGAAACAAGAGGTATTGATCACATCTATTTGTGAAATTCCATTTCTGATGGGGACAGATTGCCTGAAAAGATTGTCTCCTCTCATAGATGGGGTGAATGGAGTGCTGTGGTCCTTAACCAAAAAACCATTGAGGCCTAAGAAACTAAAATCACAAAACAGCAATATAAAAGAATGTCACACCGTTGCCAAAACAAATGATGCTGTGGAGGTATATCTCCAGAATAGCTGCATACCTAGTGTCACTGTTATATTAATGTGTCAAGACAAAGATCAGAGCGACAATGAAAAACTACCTGTACAAATATACTTGGACCCAAGGAAAGATTGGCAGACTGCCATAGATGAGCACACATTACGTTTCTATTTAAAAGAGAAAACATGCAAACAGAATATTGTTCCTAAAACAGATTCAGAAAAACACATTACCACTCTGGCAGAAATACACATGGAAGATGAGCAACCATGGGTTCATGTTGGTATAAATGATTATCTTAAAACAATAAAAGCCACTTTAGCACTTGAACATGAAAGGAGTTTCATTAATGAGAAATTGTTGCAAAAAATTATGGAGAGGGAAGAAATCCCGAAATTTAGGATTAAAAACCAATATGTTTCTGGGTTGGACAATCCAGACTTTGAAAACCGAATTGCAGGCAGATGCATGCTTAAAATTAGCATTGGGCAGAAAACAATTTACCATAATGTATGGATAGTGAATGGAGCACAAAATTAATTTTACATGGGCAATGACATCATGCACAGAATGTGTATGGTGTTAGATTTCCTTAATCAAAAAATATGGTCACGCCTAGGTGGGCCGGCACCTGAATTTGAAGACAAAAGAAGGGCTTATCATTGTGCACAACTGGTTCCTTATGCCATCGAATTACAAATAAGGAAAGATACTATTATTCCTGCATTTACAAAACAGTTTGCAATAACACTGAAATGCAAAAATGGGCAGCAGATGAAAGGCTCTGATGCATTTGTATGCCTGAATGAATCCATAAAACAGCAAGGCCTGGATTATGAATACATTCCATTGGTAGACATTGGTGAGGGATCTGTAAAAATCATGGTAAATAATAAAGGTTATCAGGATATTCATTTAGAGGAAAACTCCCCATTAGGAATGGCCATACAAAAATCACATTATACGGCAGATTTAAATAACATGGTGATTGGGAATATTCCTGAAAAATATGTAGATGCCAAGGGCGAGTTGCCAGAACACCTGGACTCTCAGCCCAAAGGAATATTTAAAATTCATTCTGTGTATCCTTATAATTCAAATGAGACAGTGTGCTGCCATCAAGAGGATTGCATAATATTTAATTTAAATGAAAATGAAACAGGAAATCAGCCCATTGAAGTGGAAGCTGATATGCCAAAATATTTAAAAGTGGCAGCTCTACAAAAAGACACAGCCACACAGTTAGAGGAAAGCGCTGAGATTCCTTTACCAGAAGAGTTTCCAGAATTTTCCAGAATGGTAGAAGAGCAGATCTCCTTAGCGGATGCATGTGGCAGCGATGAGGATCGACGCAATCTGAGGGAAATATTTATGGAGCTAAGGATGTATTTTCAAAAGATGCTTATGATTGTGGTTTAACTGATTTACATGTGGCCACACTACCAGAAGGTTGTAGTAGAAATCCAGTGTTTGTACGCCAGTATAGACTACCGCTGGCATGTTTAGAATCATTGGCAGAGATTATTAAAAATTTGGAATCACGGGGAATAATCAGGCCCATTCATAGCACATCCAATACGCCTATTTTAGGTGTGTTAAAGCCAAATGGTCAATGGCGGCTGTGTGCAGACTTAAGAGAGTTAAATAAAAGAGTACCAGTATCTAGATGGCCACTACCATTCATTGATCAGGGCCTAGCTCAGATACATGGTTCAAATGTATTTACCACGTTAGATCTCACATCTGGATATTGGTGTGTGCCATTGGCAGAGGAGATACAACACTTATTTTCCTTTACATTTGACAGGACTCAATATGCCTGGCTTAGAGCTCCGTTCGGGTACATCAATAGTGGGAGTGAATTTGGCATATTTTTGAGAAAGGCCATGCCGGATGCAGCGGAAAGAGGAACAATAGTTTATGTGGATGATGTCCTGATAAAAAATGAAAGCCTAAAATCCATTTTGATGAAATAAAACATGTACTTGGCCAATTGCAGAAAGCAGGCGCCAAAGTATCTTTGCAAAAAGCACAATGGTGCAAGAAAAAAGTGAACTTTCTAGGGCATGAAGTGACTGAACATGGGCTAAATCCACAAAGGAAGAAAATAGAGGCCATACAAAGATTAAAAGATCCTAAAAATGTGAAAGGAGTAAAAAGTTTATTAGGGATGACAGGCTATAACAGAAAGTTCATTGAGAATTATGCAGAAATCACTCAACCATTGACTAAACTGCTTAAACTAAATACTCCCTGGAGATTGGAAAGAGAGCAGTCTGATGCAGTGGCTAGATTGAAGGAATGTCTTGTAAAGGCACCATGTTTAGCATACCCCATAAAGGACAGGGATTTCTTTATAGAAATAGGTTTTTCTGAACATTGTATGTCAGCAGTATTATCACAAAAACACGATTTGAATCACAAAACCATTGCATATGCAAGTAAGGCATTTTCCCAAGTTGAAATGAAATTTAATGAATGTGAAAAGGCCCTATTAACCACTGTGTGGGCGCTACAACATTTCCGCCCCATTGTTCAGGGAGAAAAGGTGATTATTGAAACAAATCATCAACCTTTGCAATTTTTAGAGAGTAAAAGAATTAGATCAGGCAATCTAGCGCAATCCAGAATCACTTCATGGACGCTGGCATTACAAGGTTTTCCCGTAGAAGTGAGATATGGACAAAATAAAAAGAGCCCAATTGCTCAAGGGTTAGCTGACTTACATGACTGTGCAGCTGAACAAATACCAAATGAAATGGAAGTGGAAACTAGTTTGCAGGAATTTGAACAATCACCACACAAAGCTTTTGATGAAAAAACATGCAAGGATTTGCCAACTGTATATGTGGATGGTTGTGCTTTTAACATTGAAAATGACAGTAATAAACAATTAGTGGCAGGAATAGGAAATGTCTGGTTGAAATGTGAAGGCGTTCCTAGTATAGGGATGAGGATTGGAGATAGGAGCAGTCAGGTGGCGGAATTGGCAGCCATCTATAAAGCAATTGCTACTGCAGTTGATAAAAAGTTCAGTGAAATTGTCCTGGTGACTGATTCTGACTATGCACGGAATAGCTTTGTGGAGTATTTGCCTGGTTGGAAAGCAAGAGGCATGGTTACATACAACAAAAAGCCACTTAAACATGGAAAAATGATACAAGCCATAGACAAATTGGTGTCAGAAAATAATTTAACAATATACTGGAGAAAAATTCGTGGGCATTTAAAAACACCAGGAGAGGATAAGGAGGGAAATGATAAGGCAGACCATCTGGCTAAGATTGGGGCTGTGATGGGAGAATTGCTACCTATTGATTATTTAATGGGTGAAATACAAATTGATGCAGTCACACGTTCTAAAGCACCAAAGGAGGTAGATCAACCGGTGGTGCAGTGGAGTCATGACACGCCAGACCAAGATTTGATTGAGGCACAAAAGAATGATCAAATTTTGGGAATCTATTATAATCATTTGATAGATCCTGAACAAAATCCTGTAACAGAAAAAGATTGTATGGGAAAAGAAGAGTTGAGGGTGTTATTAAAGAACAAAACACGAATCAGATTACAGGATGGACTCATGATTAGAGAGTCCATAACAGGGCAAATACAGTGGGTAGTACCCCTTTCATTCAGAGGACTAATGCTACACCATGCACATGATGCCATAACTGCAGGCCATAGAGGTTCACAAAAAACATTAGAAATACTAAAAGATTATGCTTATTGGCCACATATGTCCCAAGATGTGGAATTATATACTAGAGGATGTCTAGTATGCGCCCAATTTAAACCTGCTTCACCAATTCATAGAGCACCATTGATGAAAAGAGGCCTAACTCTCCCATGGTCAGATTTGCAAATAGACTATGTAGGTCCTTTAAAAAGGTCGAGCAGGGGACACCGTTATATTTTGAGTGTGGTATGTTTGATGTCAAAGTGGATTGAATGCATTCCTGCACCAGATTGTAGTGCGCAAACAGCAGCCACATTGCTGGTGAACCATGTGTTCTCAAGGTTTGGGTTGCCACAAAGAATTGAGTCAGACAGAGGAAGTCATTTCACAAGTACTCTAATGAGTAAGGTATGGCAAATACTAGGTGTAAAAAGGAAACTACATATCGCATATCGGGCGGCGTCTTCAGGTACAGTTGAAAGAAGCAATAGGTCTGTTGTGGATATTTTAAAGAAATTTGTGGCAGAAGCAGGTTCCATCTGGGATTTACGTTTACCGTTGGTTCTGATGGCAATCAGGTCGACTCCTGCCAAAGCAACAGGTGTTAGCCCCCATGAGGTCTTGACAGGTAGGAAAATGGTGTTACCACAACACCTACTATACAGAACACATGAGCAAACTCTAGTGAGTGCATCCACAGTTCATGAATATATTGATGAACTGAGGAGGCATTTGCAACATGCATTTGCTTTTGTGCAGAGAAATCTGGAAAGAGCTGCTGACAGTGCAAAGTCATATTATGATAAAAAGACATCAGTAAAGGAATACAGTGTAGGGGATCAGGTGTACAAGTTTCATTTTGGAAAAAGTAAACAGAAAAATTCTAAATTTATAGCGGCCTGGCAGGGGCCATTTCGAATTATAGATAAGGTCTCTCCTGTAGTGTATAAAATTTTGAAAAATGAAGGTGAAACAGCAATAGAGCAGTTTGTCCATGTAAATCAAATCAAACCATGCCATCCCAGGCATGAGATCAGGCAGCTTAAGCATGTAGAAACAGATAGAGTCCCTTGAGAAAATAAATGGGTGTAATCAGGAGGCAGTGACAAAGAAGTTAAAAAAAAGTTGATTGTTATGATGGCACATAAACACTGTAATATATGTAAAAATATATAAAATAAATAAATAAATAAATAAATAAATAAATAAATGCACATATAACGGAAGCTCGTGGTTGGTGTGCAGAGAGAAAGTGTGTTAAATATTGAATATCTGCTTGTTTTCTTTTAACTTGTGTTTAATTTCAGAAAAAAAAAAAAATGAAATATTTTTACCAAGCATGTTTTATTTTTGGCAAAAGGATGAAGTTAGTATTATGCTATGTACTTAATTTGTTTATTTTCTATTTTGATTTAGACAATTAACATTATTTGATCGGAGGTTCCGAGATCAGAGCCCACGGGAGAGACGATGGAGTCCTGGAGTCCCCTGGATGAAGACCAAAAGATGCCTGCCTCCAGGTGGAGGTGAAGACAAAATAACCGGAATGCCAAAAGAGATGACTGCTGTGGATTCAAGATTGCCAAGATGAAAGAATACTCGAATGAACCGAATAACATCGCTGGTCGGGACATACCAAAAGAGACAAAACAGAAGTTCCGGCATATGAAGTTCCACGTATTTATTATTTTAATTATTTATTTTAATTTGTTATATTAATTATTTGTTTTAGTTAGTTGTTTTATTTCTTTGTTTTTAATTGACTTGGAAAATTTAAACTTAAAGTAATGCCACTTCCACTGAGAAGGCAAATGTGGAACATTTTATGAACTGATGGACTCAGATGAAATGTTGATTGCAAATTTTCATTGATGCACATGAATATTCATTTTGTTGGATTGCTATATTGTAAAAAAAAAAAAAAAAAGAACAAGTTGTTTTTAGGAATTGGCTTGGATTATAGCCAAGTTCTAAAAACAAAAGGAGGGTATATGTAAGAATATTTAGCAAACAGCACAGAGTACAGCACTACTGCACAGGTAGCAAACAGCACAGAGTACAGCACTACTACACAGGTAGCAAACAGCACAGAGTACAGCACTACTGCACAAGTAGCACATTTTTTTTGCAGCACCACCACCACAAGGGTGCGGTGCATTGCTATATGGGTTAGCAGATTAACAAGGAAAGACAGGCTATTCAGTCAAAAACGATTTTAACAAATAAGATGCAAATCTATTTTTACAGTTAAAAGCACACGTGCTCATTTAAAAATGCACACTATTTTTCACCTGAAATGCCTATGGTGCGAGAGACACATTTGAAAATTAACAGCTAACCTATTAACCATTAACCTGACTAATAAAACCTTATTTAACATAACCCACTAATAAAATGTGTTCTCCACTGCAGAATTAGGCATACTCTGAAAACCATTTAAATGTGTGTGCAGATTTTTTTTTCTTCTCTTCTCTGCCTGATTCTCCGTGTTTTTGTGCACAGTAACTGCAGGAAGAAGGAAGTCAGATTTGCAACAATTGCAAATGTATAAGCAAAGCTATTGTTGAAGAGTAGGAGGATGAGAGATGATGGATTTCATTGGGACACGTCATACAGAGGGCTGAGAGGAAAGTTTTAGTGGGCAGTAACGGGGAAAAAGAGGGGAGACATTTTTCTGCACTACTGGGGAGAAGACCTGGCTGTGGGGCTCCTGACTGAATGCAGATTCCTGTGTCCTGCTGCAGTCGAAATTGGGGAGAGCTGAAAGAAGGACCTTTCCACTGGCTGAGGCATTCCTATCTGCAAAAGCTGAGAATTCCAGGCAATGACCCCGGTTTGAGAAGGCAAGCGTTCCTTTTTGCTGGAGTTAATCTTCAAGGGAGTCACATTCACAAAGAGAACAGCCAAAGAGAACAACTAAAAAGATAAGGTAATGAGAAGTGTGGGAGCTGAGTGTGTACGGTAATATGCAGTCAGTGTAGGATTCCTGTGCGTGTCTTAATCAAATACCAATGTTGCAATTTGAGTTCTGTTCTCCACCACGCTCTTTGCAGTTGTCACAGACAATGCTTTGACTGTACCATTTTATTTCTGTAAAGAATGAGATCGTGTTTAAATGCAACTTTTATAATACAGAAAAATATTTGAAAACAGACGGGTGGTGTATTTTCTATTTACCATTACAATGCCGATGATGTGGGGAGATTTTTAAACAGTGCAATGGTCATTTTAAGACAGATATGTGCATGTCAGAATCAGTATGAATAATTGTGAGTGACTGTAGCATAGCTTGTTGGAGGTACATGAGCCAACGGGAAGAGAGACTCTCTGAACATAGCTCCCTACCGTATATAAGGTAGTGGAAATTACCACAAGACTACCACATATAGCTCTCTGTCGTAAATAAGTCAGTGAGTTCGCCCATGGTGGCACACCAACACTATCACTGGAAAATGTGGTATTCCTAGAATGCAGGTCTGAGGTCTCTCTAGTGATCACACGAAAAATCTAAGCAAAGATAAGGGATTCTGGACATTGGGGCCACAAATAAAACAAGGGAATTATGCTCACCAAAATACCACCAACCACGTATGCCAAATATGCAGGTCTGGATGCTGAAATAATGCATGTCCATTGTATTATTGTTGCACATGGCCAAATCTGAATACAAAGAGTGATTATTGCTAAGTTATTTTTCGGCGGTAATAAAATACCGTCAGGCCCCAAATCTCCACAAAATACCCTACAGGTCCAATCACATCAAGTGATACATATACACAGGGTAAATAGCAGCTTTGAACCAGAGCAATCATTTATTTGCATGAAACTAATCAGTTAAGTTATGAATTGTTTCTGCTACTACTTGTGCTTTTTTGCTAACTTCACTTTCCCTGTATATGTGTGTGTTCTTGTGTCTTTGTGTTTTGTCTATAGTAATGCAATTATGTAATACATGGGTTTTATTAGCTACTTATTACATATTTCACAGTACACAAAAATCTATTAAGAAAACAATTATCATTTCATTATTCAACATTACGAATATCATACCTTCATCTTGTACGCTGCACACAATGGTATGTTTCTGTATGAGTAGCTTAGTATACTAGATAGAACCCCATAATAGGATGCTATTTATATGAATGCATCGTTCAATGCACTTATTAGGGTATATTTCTTGCAATGATTCTTGACACTTTTTTTGCAACATAATAAGAATCCCTTCTACACATATTTCATGAGAAGTACATACACATGTGATGTCATCAGTGATGTCATCAATGACATTTGTGATGTCATCTTTGATGTCCTGGGTGTTAGTCTTAGCAGTGCACGCTGGCGGCGCGAGTTATGGTTGCTTATCTTACCATAACTGCCGAATTTCAGGGGTTTTTCGGTTTTACTTTGAACCATAACGTCCCTTTAACAACATTTTTTCACTGATTTTCATAGGAAACACAAGCTCAGCTGATCTGCATTATGTGTTACATGGGACCATATCACACACTGAAAAGTGGAGTGGAAGTATTTTGTAATGCTTGTGGTTGGGAAATGGATAGCTGTAGTAGGAAAGGAGAAACACTGGCCAGTTTTGGCCTTAAACATGCAATGTGTTATTGTTTGAGTCGTTTTCTTATTCCTTGTTTTGTCTCATCTGATTATTTATATGTATTTATTTTATGTTTTGGATATTTGTAATTGATATTTGGCCTATTCAGGTGAATCAAGGAGGGGGAAAAAAACAGGACAACAATGTTCCTACTATGCCTTGAGACGTTCAGATCATGCAAGTGCATTGAGGAATTGAGGGGAGGGGAGGAGGGGAAGTAGGGTAGGAGAGGAAAGGGGGAGGGAACAAGACAAAAGCGTTCCTACTAAGCAATAAGGCAATTTGGATAGTCCAAGTGCATTAGGAGAAAATAGAGGGGAGAGGGGGAGGAGGAGAAATGAAGGTAGGAGAGGGAAAGGTACGGGAAACAAGACACATAACGTTCCTACTGAGCCATAAGTTGATTTGGATTGTGCAAGTGCATTAACAGAACAGAAAGGGAGACATAGAGGAGGGGAGTGAAGTCAGGGGGAAGGAAAAATGCAAGGGGGAAGGGAAGAGGGGGAAGGGAAGAGGAGGATGCAATTAAGTGCAGGTGAGCAGGTATAATTACAGCACAATGCTGGACATGGCACAACAGTTTAGTGGGTGAACAATGTGGTAACAACACACCTATGGTGCAGGGCACTTCATCAGGTCAGCAGGTACACATAGTTTGAATGCAACATTGAAAAGCCTCACTATGTACTGCAGGGGGCTACTTCAGGTCATCATGAATAGGTAGATGAATTGCAAAATCGGAAAGCCTCACTACATAGTGCTGGGGGCTACATCAATTCAGCAGTTACAGGTAGGTAAAATACAACATTGTTAAGCCTCACTATAGCGCAGGGGGATACAACAAGTCAGCAGGTACAGGTAGGTAAAATGTCAAATTGGAAAGCCCCACTGCATACTGCAGAGGGCTACATCAAGTCAGCAGATACAAGTAGGTAAAATGAGGTAAAAGCAACACATTGATGCAATTCCTCAAGGCAGAGTGCAGCGACATATACACAGGTGTTTAGGTACACAGAGGATAAAGCCAGGCAGAAGACGAGAGCAGAATGCATAACAGTGCTAAGCAATAGTAAGGATGGGTAGGGTACAAGCAAGTTGGGTAGACAGAGGTCCTTAAGGTAGAATCCAGGCAGCCAAGCATCAGCTGCATAAGATACACAAAGAAGGTATTTGCAGCGTAAATACAAGGGGGATGTAGTTTGCAATACATTGATCGGAAGTGATTGCAAGTCAACC
The DNA here is from genome assembly GCF_040938575.1 of Ambystoma mexicanum. Classification (NCBI taxonomy): domain Eukaryota; kingdom Metazoa; phylum Chordata; class Amphibia; order Caudata; family Ambystomatidae; genus Ambystoma; species Ambystoma mexicanum. The sequence continues at coordinate 530,391,880 of NC_090937.1, forward strand.
TGTGGCAAAGGTCAGACCAGCCGCAGGAAGCACTACGAGGCAAAAGTCAAGTTGGAAGAGGCCAGGCCACTTACCAGTGTGGGCAAGGCAGAGCGCCAAAGTCAGGAAGAGGGTCTATGGTCAGCAGAAAGGGGATAGTTAGTTCTGATGTGAGTCAGGCATCTACAGAAGGTGTGTGACAGGCCCTGGCAGCTTAACAGAGTGGTTCAGGCAGAAGTCAATCTGGTGGGAAGATCAGTGAATCGATGGGAAGGATGAGTAGTATCGAGGATCATAAGTGCAGGGCAAGAGTATGTTGGGTGGTATGGCAGCAAGGAGAGAATAACAGGACAGTGAAAGACTTTACCTTCTGTAATGGGATTGTGAGGTAGACAGCTAAGAGAATATTGTGGCTGATGCGACCCAGCAGGAGGGGAACGTATCAATGCCTCAAGTGCGTATGTTCCCTGACAGGCCCAGAGAGGGGGATTTATAAGACTTTATAAGACCCTTAGATGAGGCCCTTGGAGGGGCCCGAGTCGCCTGCCAACACCTTGTCTTGGAAGGAGATATTCAGGCCCACGGCCAATACGCAGCAGCAGAGGTGGTCAAAAGTTGAATGCAGGTCAATGCGGCCCCGAGGCTGCTCCAGTGGACATGATGGAGGGACCGCCAGCTCAAACAATAAACTGGGAGCCTGGCAGGGCTCATCAGCAGCACAATGCTATTTCTCCTGCAAAGATGGGAAAGTGCAGGCCCAGGTAGCAGGTTTTATAAGACCCTTAGATGAGGCCACTGGTGGGATACGAGAATGCCTGCCAGCTCCATATCTTGGAAGGAGCAATTCAGGCAAACAGCCAATCCGCAGCAGCAGAGGTGGGCCAAAGGTGAATGCAAGTCAATGCAGCCTCGAGGCTGCTCTGGCTGCCATGATGGAGGTTCTGCTAGCTCAAACAATAAAGTAGGAGCCTCACAGGGCTCATCAGTGGCATACTGTCATTACTTCTGCAAAGATGGGAAAGTGCAGGACCTGACAGGGGGATTTATAATACCCTTAGAAGAGGCCCTCAAAGTGGGATAGCATCGCCTACCGACTCCCTGTCTCAGAGGGAGACAATCAGTCCCACGACCGATCTGCAGCAGTGAGGCAGACCAAAAGTCGATGCAAGTCAATGCAGTCTCAAATCAATAAAGTATGAATGATGTAGGAGCCCGGCAGGGCTCATCAGTGGCACAATGTTTTTTCTGATGCATCTCATGATCGTTGACAGAGCACAGTCACATAAGAACTTTCTCAATTTCTTCCACAGTCTACAGTGCACAGCCACCCTTTAATGATCTCGCGTTGTCCTTCATGGGCCCAGCCACCTCTTAATTATCTCAGGTTCTCTCATTAAGGTTGTTTTGTTCTGCCACAAAATGCAACTAGCCCATAAGGTTCTCATTTTCTCATTCGACAGTCTAAGGGTTCTCAGATTCTCTCTCAGGGAGAGTTTCTCCTTAAGGGTTTCAGGATCTATCACCGGTTGCATCCATTCCTTGAGATCTCAGTTTCTCCTAAAAGGCAGCACCACCCACAGAATTTCTCAAGTGTTTCACTAGTTTGAGCTGATTACTAATGCGTTCAGGTTTTTCCATAGTGGTACAGTCACTCATGAAAGTTCTTAATGTTTTTGACATTGCAAAGCAACCCACTAACATTCCTGGCCTCAGTCAAATGGTGCAGCCACCCAAATACATGTTTAAGCTCTACCACTGAGTATTAGCTAATGTTCTCTACCCCTTGATTGCCTCATTCCTTCTCCCCTGCACAATGGTGGGTAAGTTACATGTATCCTCCTTGGTTTCATGCCATCAACCTGCAGTCCATATTTCCCTGGCTAATGGACTGGTTGTAATAAAGGCTCCTAAGCATCATGATGCCATTGAGCGGTCATGCCCAAAATTGTCCACTCTTGGTTGTGCACTGCTTTTTGGTAGAACACAAAAAAGGGGTCTGCTACATGCCACATCTGCCAGTGCCACTGGCACAGATAAGGTAGGCCTGACTGGGGCAGGGTTTTGGCATGGCAGGCATGAGTTCACAACCTTGTTACACCCTGGTTCTGGAAAGTACAAGGACTCTCTTATTCTCCTCACCACTTCTGGAGTGATGGTGGTGGCCTATTTCTCACCCACACCATTTTCTGAGGCAGAGTACTAATTCAAAATTTTCTTGTGCCACTTGCCAACATGGTTTCTCATGGCATTGATCCCCACGGCACTGCGCTTGCCCCTTCCTGTCTGCCTCCACATGACCATATTCTGACTGTCCTTCACCACATCAAAGACCTCAGCCTTTCCGCAATTGTCATCTCTACTGGCATGTTATAATAGTCTCACACATATAACCGTGTGGGCTGTCCAGGGTAGTAGACCTCTTCTGTCCATGTGTCTCAACATGTGTCCGGCTTGCCCCCTCTTCCACAGTGGGAGCAATCTGTGGCTCCTCCTTCTCCCCCTCTTGCAGGGCCACCAAATGTTAGAGCGCTTTCAGAGGTTGGTACTTCTCCTGATAGACCTCAGAAGTAACCTTGTCCTGCTGGTTGGCGACCATTTATTTCTCAATAACCTGCACTCAGCCCTTAGGCCTGCTATTCTCACCCACCAGGTGATTGCTGAAGCCACCCTATTCCCAGATAAGGATCATGCCCTTCTGCTCCTTCGCTAACCCTGTCTTCATGGGGATATACAATAGAGCCTCTACCTCCACTAGTTTTGTGTGGTTGGCCACAAGAGGCCAATTCTTGCCCGTCTCAGAGGGGAAATCCTTTAGAGTCTATACATTCCCATGCTTGCATAGAGGGGTCCACAAGAGAACTACTGCCTCTGCGCTAATAGTCGGAGCTACCTTAAATGGCTCTGTCTCCCCACACACACCTTTTCCAGAACCCACAATGCCTCCACCTTCCCCTACTGACTCAAAGGATCTGGATTTCTTCTCTGTATTTCCCTGGCCAACAACGTGGAAACCACAATCATCCATCTTGGGCAAATCCTCCTCTACCCGATAGGAGAAGCAGAGCACCTACTCCTCTGCCTCCCTGTAATCTTTTTACCCTTCACATCTCAGCATCTCATGCATGCAATGGGAACCACAAATGGTAATTTTCAAAACAATTCCACAATATAACTAATACACAAATCCAAATAAGAACTAAACTATAATATATGATACACCAAAAAAAAAACAGCATCTGGGGAGATGTGATGATTTAAACAAACCATCAAAGGCTGAAACATTTTGAAATATTTTTGTGGGGATATGTTTATAGGCAGGAAACATTTTGCCTTCTTACATTTTCAAAGGGAACACTAATCAGAAAAAGCACAAAAGTGAAGGGAAACGTTGTTTTTTCTATGGGGTTAATTAACCACACACTACCAAAAGAATGAAGAACCACACACACCAATGGGCATAGATCATCCTACAAAAAACACTCTAAAGATGAAGAAACCAAATAGATAAAATTCCTCAAAACACATTGAAACAATAAACAATCCCTCCAAACACGCTACATGTTTGAGCCTGCCATGTGTGTGCCTTCCTTCACAACCACCAATACCCACAAAGGGGCAAGAAGTGAGCTGGGCTTTATTTAGTGGTTTAACTCACTTTTGGAGATTCTATGGCTCTGATTTGATGAACAAACCTGCATAAACTTGCCGAATAAATTTCTGATTTTACACAAAATTAATGAGATCTGCATGTCTGCCAAACGTTTGTCCTGGGATTCATTTGTTCAAAATCACATGCTGTTACTTTCGTAGGGACAATTGTTTCCAAAAATATTTCACAGCCCTGCTGGGTAATTTTCCTTAATTAAAGTTCTTCCGGGCTTACTCCTTACTGATTTATTTGATCAAATAATGAAATGATGACTGTATTATTAATGTATCAATTATTACATTAGGTTTCACCAACATGCCACTCGAATTGGCTTCCTGGTGGTGAAGGCAAGGGACATAGTGCTGTAAACCAAATGTATTTCATTATTCAACTAACTGAGTGTTGGGAGGACATGCCAAAATCTACAATCCATTCAGCTTCTCACCAGTCAAACCATTCAACTTCTCACCCTTGTCAATCTGGGAAGTGGAAAACATCATTAGGAAACTCAAACCATCAAATTGCCAAGGCGACGCCTGCCCTGCCCCGAACATCAAAGCAGCAGCACATGAACTTGCCCCATTTATTACTAACCTCATCAATGCCTACTTTAAAACTGGGGTAGTGCCTGATAACTTAAAAGATGCTTGGGTCATTCCTCTAATTAAAAAACCGAACCTTGACCCATCCAACCCTTCCAACTATAGGCCGATAACAACGGTACCCTTCTTACTAAAAATATTGGATAGAGCAGCCTACCTGCAAATACAGGGTACCTAGAATCTAACAATCTATTGGGACTAAGGCAATCCGGTTTCTGACCAAGACACGGCACGGAAACTGCCTTGATAGATCTCAACACCTAAATTCAAGTACTAAAAGACAATGGTAAACTAGCACTCCTCCTACTGCTTGACCTGTCAGCAGCTATTGACTTGGTTAACCAGCAAATGTAATGTCATCATCTAAAATCTGCAGCACATTTCTCTGACTCAGCCACATCTTGGATCAACTCCTTCTTGGCGAACAGAACTATGAGGGTTTTCTCTCCTACTGACGCTGCCGAACCCTCCCCGGTACTCTGCATGGTTCTGCAAGGCTCTGTGTGTACCATATGCTCTATAATGCCTTTACAACGCCCCTATTTGATATTCTTGACTATCTGGGAGTCACATATACTAACTATTCGGACAACACCCAGATACTCATTCCTATCTCCGGAGACTATGCAACTGACAGCAAAACCCTCAACGAAATTTACACAGTAATACAAGCATGGATGGCTCAACATGGCCTTTGTCAAAACGACAAAAAAACTGAGCTGCTCACCCTCAGCACTCACGCTAAACTGAAAAAACTAAATACTGCATTCAAATCATTCACTATAGATGGCAATCCCATCACCGTCTCAAACAACACTAAAACCCTTGGCATTTACCTTGATGTCACCTTATACTTCTCCAAACAAACAAATGCGCTGGCATCATTATCCGCCTATACTTTTAAGCTTATCACCACCTGCAGGCCATTCATTTCCACATCTAACTTCATTACACTTGCTAGAACGCTAGTTCTGTCCAAAATAGATTACTGTAACACCCTCTATTTAAGTACTAGCCTCAAAAATATTAGCAAGTTACAAGTAATACAAAATAACGCCATCAGGGCAGCCCTCAACATCCCTAAGAAGTTGCATATTTCTGAGACTAGACGCAATCTGCACTGGCTCCCGGTTGAGTAGAGAATATGTCTCAAAACCCGTGCCCTAACACACAAAGCCAGGGCCAACCTTGCACCAGCATACCTTGCTAACCAACTCACCCCACATATGTCCTCACGACCACTAAGAACAGCTCAAGCAAACACTATGTCCATACTGAGATTCAAACTCCATAACTCTGGAGGAGCTAGCTTCCCTGTACAGGCCTCAAAGCTTTGGAACACACTCCCCGCTCCCCTCAGAGCAGAACCCTCATTCCATGTATTCAAGCGCAACACTAAGCGATGACTTCAGGATTTGGATACAATGAAAGCCTAACCTCCTGGATCTTAGACTGGTTGCCCGTTCTACTGTATCTATTGTAAATACTATACTATATTATTTAACTGTAGTTTACACTGTTGACTACTGCAACATGTATGTATCTGTAACACTAATGTATCTCCTTATCTGTATGTAACTGTAATGTTTTGCAACCTGATTCAAACTTACGCGCCCGTATGCCCTTGGGCCTGGCTGCGCTTTATAAATAAATAAATACTCAAATACTCAAATACACTAGCCATATAGACGGGCCAGCCTCCTCTTACAACTGCCTGAACATCAGAACGACACACAATTTGTCACATAATTATATTGAAAGGTAAACGAGAAGTGATGGAACCTTGAGGGGAAATACAGTGTAATAGGGCCCAAGCTACCTTGTGAATATTCTGTATTGGGGATTACATTTGTTATGGATGTTTCTAAGCAGTCTTCTGATAAGGAATGAGCAACTATCTAACCTAATGGTAAGAGAGTCAATTTAACCAAAAAGAAAACTAAACCTGTATAAAGTGGTGGTTGTGTTGCATTCCAGTATTGTCATATGTCTTTTCCCTTGAGCCCTGTTGGGATGCTGGGGTTGTGACACACGGGAAACTCAGGACAGCTGATGAAGGAGAGAGCAGAGACTAAGGAAAGCATTGAGGCTGTTCACTTTTATGGTTTTCCAATTAATTACCTGTTCACACATCCACGCCTCTGCCTCCATTATGTTGGTGGTTTAAGATGCCACATTAGTGACATGATTTGCCTCCCTGTACCTGTATTTGGAGGCAAACCTGGAAACCAAGTGACCACCGACACAGAAGGCTTTCCGCCTGTCAGCCCTGTCGAATGGCCACAACTGCTGCTCTGCCCCGCCACTGCAGTTCCAATAAGACACAACGAGAATTAATAAATACTAAAAAGAATAAACTATATGTTTTTTTTATTTATTTAAAGTGCATATTGGTTAATTAAAACCTTATACACTAACAAAATTAATTACATCAGTAACAGAGAACATACATTAATTTCATATTATCCATACGTAAGAAGGGAATATCGCACATCAAATCATGTAAATCATACAAACAGGATATCATATTTAAGAAAAGATATCACAAGTTTAAAAAGAAATTGCTCGCTTCCAAATATAAAAGGCTGCCCCAATAAGAACCTTAATTTCACCGTCATAAATTACTGACCAAAATTGATTAGATTCAATCATTTGGAGGTCACCAACTAAATTTGAGTGCCCTTTATAATACCATTCCTTTAATTTAGTACACATAGTTAGAATGTGTCTTACTGTGTCCACCTCTAATTTACAGTGCCTGCACAATCTTTCAGCACGGGGTATATTTGCCCAAGCCCCAGTAATTTCATCACATGGAGAGTATTCATACGTAGCTGTAAAATAAATCTCCTCAAAGTCCTATTTCCCGTATTTAACAAATATTGTTTCGGAGTGGCTGGTTTAAGGCCTTGAAGATCATACATTGTGTATCGGGGGATATTATATAAATAGGACTGATTTTCACACAAATCCCAAATACATGCTTTTCTTTGAGATTTGTCAAGATACGTACAATATTGTCCTTCCCCGGGAGCTCATTAAAACCTAAAATTTCAAAAAAGACTAGTACTGTATTTTGTAAACTAACCACGTAGGAATTCTTAAACCTACCTTCGCTCTTATTTCTTCCTATGAGACCAAGAAGGCTTTCTTTCCCCTCTTTCCCCAATATTATTTTAAAATAAAGTTTACAACATCCTATTTTCCACCACGTGGAGAGGGAAATTATCCCCAACTCGCATCTTATTGCTTGTATAGGCACAGCTTTGGGCAACCCAAGAACTGGTCTCCAAAGCTTCCCTTCGAGTTGGTCTAATTTACCCAGATATTTACTTTCCACTGTTTCTATAGCGTACATAATTCCTGGAATAATACAACTCTTATATATTTCTAAAAAACCTTCAATGGACTGGCCACCCTTACTAGCCATGTATTTCCTTATCACATTCCATTTCTTTAAAATTTTTAAATTAACTGCCTCTTGGAAAAAATTAATACACGGTTTACTCAGGATGGGCATCCCCAAATAGGAATAGGCATCAACAACTTCTAATTTAATATTATTAATATGCCATCTGGAAATAAGCCTTTTCTTTTCCTGTTTAGTAACTCCAAATGCCATACTTTTTGTTTAATTTATATTAATATTGAGTTTTTTGGCCTCCGAGTAAGCAGATAAACCATTCAACATTCTTTGCAGTCCTATCGAGTTTTATCCATAAGGATAGTATCATCTGCATACATAAGTCCACATATTGGTTTCCCAGCCACAATAGGTGGGAAGATGTTTAAGGTCTTAAAACTCTCCCACATATCTAATACATATAGATTATACAGTATAGGAGAGGTAACACAACCCTGCTTAAGACCGGTGTTAGTTCTAATCTCAGATGACAACATCCTTCCTTTACCCAAGCAGATAGTCACCGTAGTATCCCTATACATTTCCTCCAAAAAATGAAGGATGTTTGGGCAAATCTTTTTCACTCACAATTTCTCCCACAAAAGTCCCCTATTAACACAGTCAAAAGCTTTCGAATAATCTATAAAACATACATATAATTTTTCCCCCTTGTCCTTTGAGTTGGCTATGATGTAGTTCAGCATGATCAGGTTATCCAGGGTGCTATATCCCTTTCGAAATCCCGTTGTTGAATAGAGAGTAAACTATTTTCCTCTATCCAATTATTCAAGATGTTTACTAACAAGGAGCAAAAGATCTTGCAACTACTATCCACCATTGCTAAAAGTCTGTAATTATCCGGCAGTTTTCGGTCCCCTTTTTTAAAAATAGGGACGACAATAGCTTTCCTCCAACTTTCCCGTATAATACCTGTTCCCCATATACTCGTGAATAGTTGGAGAAAGATACCTGCCCATTTCTTAGGGTTTTGTTTTATAGCAATGTTAGCCAACCCATCCGGCCCTGGGGCACGAGAGGAGTTCATTTTTGAGATCACTTTAAGAATATCAATAATATCAAAGGGGATATTAGCCATACCCCATGGATTTAGGCTAGTATTAGCTGATATGTGACTAGTCTTGAAAAAGAGATTAGTAATATATTGTTTCCAAACCTCCTGACCAACATCATTAATTTCCCTTTTATCTTCATCCATTAAAAATTGGCGATATAGATACCAAAATTTTTTTGAGTCATGAGTTTTACATAACTTATATATACATCTCCAATTTGCGTTGTTGGTATTGTATTCATAATCCTTTATCCAATTTTTATAATGTGTCTTTATATTACTTATTCTTTTACTTCTCTCTTTATCATCTAAGTCACATATCTGCTTAAGTTCCTGAATATCACATTTCATCTCTTTTTTCCTATCATAGATTGCTTGATCGAACTTATGTGTGTGATTTTTCCCCTTTGTACTTTTCAAAATGACATTACTCTTTGTACGACGTATCATACCCAACAGATTGGTAATAGAGTTAAGTCCATTACAAGCTATGTCGTAACCATCAATGACTAAACGATCAAACAGACCATTAAAGGAGGCTAGGTTTCTATCAGACCAATTAATCCTATTTCCACTAGCTGAAAATTGCATATTCATCTTCTCACCCACTCCCCATCTTTGGGTTCCTGGATCACAGTTAAATTTACCCCGGAGAGGTACATCATCACTCAGCAGGATATCTACATGTTCGAACGAGATGTTTGTGCGTCTTTGATTTTTATTAACGAACATGTAGTCAAGCCTATAAGAAAACTTTCCATTAGACCAGGTGTTCCCATCCCCTGTACCTATATTTGTTTCCAAGTATGTAAGCCCCCAGTCAAACATCAAGTTCATCCATCGACAGCCTAATAGGGTCTGCTGATTTTTTCCCCCAACCCCTAGACAATCCTGTAATTCTATAGATGCAAATATAGCAGTTTCCTCCCACAATTCTTTACACCTATTCATATCCTTTGCGGCTATATTACAATGGGCATTAAAATCTCTCACTATACAAATATCAGAATCAGGAGATTCCAGAGTCCAACTATCAAGGGTTAGGTTGAGATACTCCCCAATCTCCGGAAAGTTGACCCCATCAGGTTGAGAATAGATATTTATAAGTAGAAGTTTCCTTGTATGGCTTCCTCTATTTATAGATGCACACATGACATTCCGGAGACTCCCATGTTTCACATATGGTTTACAATTAAAATTATTTTTTAAACCTACACAGAGCCCTCCATATGGGCGACCCTTCTCACCCTTATCGGCAGGTTTTTACCAGATATTATATCCATCCAATAAGATTTCCCCAGTAATCCAAGTTTCTTGGAGGACAAAAATGTCACTCTCCAAGAGTAGTTTTATACCATCCTTGTGTAAAAGGGAGTTAAAACCCCTACAGTTCCAAGAGAGAAGGGTATATTCTTTAGTGCATACCTCATCTCAATTTGAGCATGGGGTATTTCCTTCCAAAATGTTTGTGTCCTTTAAATTACTTCCAGATTCAATACATGTTTCATATTCATTCCCCAAAATTCCATTGGAGTTTTCACGTATAAGGTCAACAAACACAGCAGATCTAAATCGGGCAATGACCCAGTTTTCCCAACTGCCAATTTCTGGTAGTATAATAGATTCAATGTCCCCTGTATCAATATTTTGTAACTGCGGTATAGATGACAATTTATTCAATAACCAGGCCCGGTTTAGAAAGGGGCTTTCATCTGTGGTATCCCTTTCTATAATCTTTATGGTTTTTCCCACTGGACACAGAGGCTCTTCATTCATTCCAACTAAGTTAGCCATGCCAATTTTATAATTACTATGCATGACCAGATGCTCCATCTCCCTAATATATCTTTCCTGTTCTGTTTTAGTAAGAGTCATATCATTACTATTCCGAGGTATTGTAACATATTTAAAATTATTTCCCATAAGTGCCCTATCCTTGGGTCCAAATTCCTCCAGCTCCTGCTTATTTCCTTTTAACCAGTCCTGTAAACCACTGTTTTTTGTTTTCGGTTTTTTGCCTAAGTCCAATTTCTGCTGATGTTCAATAATTTCAAAGTGGTTCCCCACCTCTACACATTCAGAGTCTGGAGAAGCTGTATCTGCTAGGGCCATCGTGTGCTTTTTAATCTTTTTTGTAGTTATGACTTTAGCCATCGCCACCCTTTTCCGAGTGGGCCTTCTATTTTTCTTTTTACGCCTAGTGCGTCTCTTCAAACCTTGAGATAATGTTACTACAACAACACTCTCATTCAGCGTTATTTCTTCTGGTGTGTTATCCCTAGGATTGGGCAACTCCTGTGGGGGTAGATTATACAGGGCTTGTTCTTTCTTACTTTCATTTTCAGCCGCTAAGACCAATTTGCTCAAATCTCCAAGATCATCACTTATTGCCATTGGATACTCCCCCCCCAATATTCTTTTACCCCAATCTCAAGGGATCTAGTATTATCTATATTCTGTTGTACCATTACCTTAATATCCCTTTGTTCTTTAAGCAGCTTAGTACAAATTGTCATTAAAACATCCATCATGGTGGTGAGTGCATCAAATTTTTCTCCAACCTCAAGGGGGTTTTCATTAATCCCACTCATATCTCTATTAAGAGAATTATTAAATGAGTTCTCTGTAGGATTCCATGACACCTCTTCCTCATTACCGATATCTTCTTCTTATGCAAATTTGGTCAAATCTGGAGTGTCAGATAGATTAGATCCAATAATATTATTCATTTCAATATCCTCCACTGCAGAAATGTTATGGTCCTTATATATTCCCATGGATTGGCGCCTCAGATTATGCACTAATGTCAATAAAGAATTATTATCAATCATTGAACTGTTAGAGGGGAGAAGGAGGGGTTGTTCAGTGTCAGGTACCAATATTTTTTCTTTAATAGTTAAAAAACTAAGTATTTTGGGTTGACCAGGTACATCTTTAATCTCACCAATGAGCTCTTTCTTTTCTCCCTTCCTATTATTTTTTCCTTTCCCCCCTTTCTTAGTTACTATTGTTATATTAGTTGTTGTTGGTGTACTTTGTTTGCCTTTTTTTGACCTAAGATTATGAGTACATGGGCTTGGGGCCATGATAATAGAGGGTACAGAATGTCTATACGGCACCGCCTTCTAACCTAGCAAACAGTAGGTCAATTTAAAGTTTCACTGGTCTATAAAATCAACCGTCAATTCCAGAGGTAAAATAGTGCTCACAATACACACCTTTCAATATAAATAGAAATGTATAACATAATCTCAATAGATTAAAACCAATAAAAGATCAGTAAAACAAGGTGCCTCAAGCAATATTACCCAAAAACAAAATCAAAATATAAAAATTATTTGTTAAAAGCGAGCAACTTGAGACTCGTATTATATAACAAGATCACTTCTTAGATAGAAGACTATTACTGACTATCTCAACCTTAAACTTGCGTCCCCGGCGCGCCGAACAGCCACAGAACAGTCGGCGCCCTTTACACCTATCGGGCTTAACGCCGCGAGGGTGGCTGTCTTGTAGTGAAGAGGCGATCGGGGAGTCACGTGATCGTGACGTGCGTTTCCCCAGCCCCGCCTCCTCCAGGAAGCAACGGGGTCTTAGGCACCAGCAAGAGCGTTTACCAGCTCGCAGTGCTGGCAGAGGTAATCAGGAGCCACCGTTATGGTAAGAGCATATGGTTATGTGCAGCAAAGATTCGCCGCTCGGGCGGCTGTCTCGTAGTGAAGAGGCGATCAGGGAGTCACGTGATCGTGACGTGCGTGTCCCCAGCCCCGCCTCCTCCAGGAAGCAACGGGCTCTTAGGCACCAGCAAGAGCGTTTACCAGCTCGCAGTGCTGGCAGAGGTAATCAGGAGCCGCCGTTATGGTAAGAGCATATGGTTATGTGCAGCAAAGGTTCGCTGCTCGGACGGCTGTCTCGTAGTGAAGAGGTAATCAGGGAGTCACGTGATCGTGACGTGCGTGTCCCCAGCCCCGCCTCCTCCAGGAAGCAATGGGCTCTTAGGCACCAGCAAGAGCGTTTACCAGCTCGCAGTGCTGGCAGAGGTAATCAGGAGCCGCCGTTATGGTAAGAGCATATGTTTATGTGCAGCAAAGGATGGGGACTACCCATAATAAACTATATGCTTTTGGGTGAAGCTGTTGGTGTGAGCACCACATAGTACAAAGCCTTTTGGTGGTTGCCCTTACATTCCACCTCAGTAAGCACTGTTCTCTGAGCAGCACAATGCACGATAAAAGCTAATGATGTTACAAGCATCCTCAATAATACGGACGTAAAGAATGCAGCAACTACATGATGACCAATTGACAAGTATGGCAACTCCTCATAGACTTCCAACACCCAAAACACAAGCTGCAGATGGGAAAGACCAAGCACATATCTACCACAAACACTCATGATCCAATGTTTTGAACCCTGGCCCAAATTTCTATTGCATCCAGGCACTCCACCAATTCCCTGGCAGTGGTGGAAATAAGAATTCTTATAATATGCCTGGAAGCCTCTGATGACTATCATGTTCCTGCCACAAAGAAAATTGCTATGATATTGAATTGTCTGGTGTGTCGGGTCAGAAGAAGGGCACTCGAAGGACATGTTCAACATGTGTTTATTATGGAATAATAATAAGGCCTAACGTTCTCTATCGCCATTGCATATTCCATACCCATTTTACTAACTAAGGTGCTTGTCAGTCATCAGTAAATGTCCAAAGGAATAAGACCAAAGTTCAAAACTAATGCTAACTGGACATAACTCTACTCTAACAAGCTAACGTCAGGAGAATGACTCCCTTCTCCTGATGGATGTTTCTCACACTTCTCTTCTTTAATCTTTCAAGTGTCTTGTTACTATTTATTTTTCAAGCATTATCTGTTTACTTTCTTTATCAGTTCCTGTAGTTCCTTTTGACTTTCCTCTCCTGCTTGGCCTTTGTAGAATCCTTTGATTTGGGCTGATGTGTTCTGTGCATTCGTGCAAAGTGTCCTTTCCTATATGTTGTTTGTAATTAGGTTTCAACCTTTCATGACGTAGTCTGTCCTGGATATCTCTTTTTTCCTGAGGCTTCTCTGCCCTTCAATGTAGTAATATTCTTTCTCTGTTAAATTAACCTTGATCTGTCTAAAGTAACTGGGGGTTTTCCAATCTTCATAGGATAGTGTGATCCATGTTCCATTGATCCCACCCTCAGGATTATTTATGATCCTTCTTCTTACATTAACACTATTCAACTTCACCAGATTTAGAATAACGAAGTTGTCATTTGTACTCAGCTGAGTTTCTGAGTTTGTATGATGAGTTCCGCTCAGCCTTCCCGCCCTCCCATTCTGCCCATTACCTTTGCTATGCTGAGAAAACTTCTCCGGGGCATGTACTGGCATGGGACCTTTTCTCGCGATCGGTTTCTCTGTCAGCTTTCTTCCATCTGAGTCTTCTCCTAGTGGTTCTCTCCCTCTCTCTTGGCATCTCGGTCTCTCGATGGGGGACCAGACTGGGTGACACTTCCTGATCGGTACATTTGGGCATTATTAGATGGGCTGCCTGCCCACCATGACGTCCTCACGGTCAGGCAAGTGCTGCATTTTGGATCCACTTGCCTCTGCTTCTTGCTTTCTGCACAGGCTGATCGTCCAGCATTTGATTCCCATGTTCAGAGCACTTCTGAACATTGTGGGTTTTGCGGCTCTCTCCAGCTTTGCAGCCTTCACCTCTTATGCTCGCAGGGGGCATCCCCTGGCTGTATATGGATTCCTCTCTCTCTGCTTCATTTGTTGCACTCTCTATCTTCAACCTACTTGTCCCAGTTGATTGGAGATTTTTATTTAAAGAAACATTTTTGTTTTCTTCCTAGTGGTGGCATAAAATATCTTTCTCTTCAGCCAAGTCTCGAGACATGAGACTACTCTGAATATTAGATAGTCCCATGTATGCCATCATGTGAAATGGTTTATGGAGTTCCTCACAGGAATGGAAGTCCTTGTCCCCTAATGGAAAGCTTCTCCCGATGAGGCCTCACTTGTCTCTACCCCTAGGGAGGGTATTGCAGAGCGTGCTCACTGCTCTAGCATCATGGGGGGGCTCCCCCTTGCAGAGAATGCATAAATGAACTTGCTGCATCAAACTTGGCTTGGGGGTCCAAGAAGGGTAGGCATTTGTCGGTCATACAATTGCCCTAGGTATCCCATCCATTATGCCCATTTGAAACACTCTTACGAAGGTTAGACAAGTATTACCTCCCTAAGTCAACACAGCCATGGACACCTGTTCTAAACACTACGGCATCAGGCAGGTGAAACCATTGAACAGTACATAGCCACCCTTAGAACATTGGCTGCAACTTGCAAATCCTGGCCCTTTCAGAACAAAGTCATGTGAGTTCAAATAATGGTCCTCACAAATAACCAACATGTTCAGGACTGACTCTGACTAGCAGTAGAACTGACTCTGGATGAAGCCATCACATTTACCAAAGGCAGGAAGCTAGTCTAATGCATGGAGCACTGTGATATGCAATGAAAATCTGTAAACCACTAATGTCGAAAGGATATGTAATGTCGACTCAATTTGCATGCTAAATCCCATTTGTTCAGTCAACAGGGAGAAGCAAGTCAAACAATTTGCGATGAATGACAACCAATATATGCCCAGAAGACCAAACACTAATCCAAGGACATCAGGATATCGTTCTTTCAGGTGTTTCAGCAGTAGTCACAACTCTGGGTACGGAGCATGCCTAGCCCAGGGCAGGAAGTGTGCACCATGTGGGCGCAATAATCATTTTTCACAAATGTGGCTAAAACATGAACGCCCACAAGTGTCAAATGAAGTGACTCCACAAAGCCATAACCTTGTGTGGCCACCATGAATGAACAGCAGCCCATGGATGAGGATGAAGTGGTCAATCTCCTTTCCAGAATGGTTTTTAGCTATTGGCGAGGCAGGCCCACCTAGATCGACGATGCAGGTGCATGTAGCTTAGAGAGTATGGTTGCTCATCATCATTTCAGGATCATATACACAGTGATTCAGAACAAAATGAGAATTACAACACACAGTGGGACATTTACCACCAATAAAGATTTCTCCAACGGCATACTTGGGACAATGCATCAAAATACTGGGGTATGTTCAGGCACACTTCAATGATAAGGAACATTGCAAAATTGGCATTGTCTATGTGACAGCTACATGGCCACAGTTACTCACCGGGAAGCATCAAGTAACATTCTACTTCACCTTAAAATGAGGCAAGAATCAACAAATCATTTCCTTGAGCCAACCCATCTCTGCAAGCCAAAAGGATGTGTCCTTCAAAAAGGAATGCAAGAAAATGCTAAAGGAATTCTGAACAATCTGGTTATAATGCATCCAACAACATTTGCTGACAATATTGTAAAGATGTGTGAATTGCCACCTAGACTATAAGAACAATTACACAAGCAGCTCAAAGGAATATTTTCAGCAGGCATTATAAAAGGAGTGGAAAGCTCAGAATGGTTGGTGCTCATTGTCCTGGCTCGGAAATCAGTTAGAAATAAAATAATGTGTGTGGATCTTCAGAGTCTAAATAAGAACATAAAATGAGATGCACACCCATTGCCAAACAATGGAAATGATAAGCACAATCATAGGCAGCAAGTTTTCCTAAACAATTCATTTGAGAAAGGCCTATCATCAGGTCAGACTCATGGAAAACTCGAGAGAATTAACATCATTCATCACTCCATTTGTAACTTTTACATTTTTACAGATGCCTGTTCTTTGAACATCTGCAGCTACTGTGTTTCAAAGACTCATGGACAAATTGTTTGGGTGCATGCACCCCAAAATCCAACACTTGATATTACCTGTGTGCAGTGATTCCTATGCACGAGTGTCTGTATGCCTGCCTTCGGGTGGTTGATAGAATGTGGCCATTTCCCCGAAAATAGGGTGCACGGTCGGAACCATGAATACATCTCGTTCAGCGCATTTGTGGGCATGCGATGGACTGCCTGCGGGCCATCCCTTGTAACACCCACATTTTTCCTTGTTTTGCTCCCTACTCTGCCCTTTGCGCAGGACACGCCCATGCTCTGCATGGAGTCTTGCGCAAGGCACTCGGCCGTTTGCAGAGATGGCCTGAGCCTGCGTGAAGTCCATGCAAAATACAAAAATGTCCTGCGCAGTCGATTCGATGAATTTACCGCAATTCACTGCACAATTAATTCCATCAATCGGGCCCTAAATATGTTCCAAAGAATATAAACTGGCATATAACTATTTGTTAGGAAAGCCATTTTGTAGCCAGTTAATTTTTCTGAGTGGATTTTTTTCTAGTGCATAGTAAATGATGAGTTGTATTGATTAATTTGACTATACGAAATGTGGCTAAAGAATAGATATTTTACCTTGGCAAGTTCAGTTGGGTAACAATAAACATGTTACCTGTCATTTGTGCCAAAATACCGATACTGCAAATACACTTGTTCTGTTAATTCATTTACTCGTGAATCCCATCGCAGAGCAAGGGAAAAACCTCTCCCCCACAAATGCTTGATAACTGGTTTTCTCTACCTTTAGGCTGGAATCATTTATTAGAGATTGGGTAAACTGCCCATTTTCAAATGCACTCACCTTATACAAAAAGGCAATACGCAATGCAGATGAACGTTATTTTTCTTAAGAATGTGTCCTTTCTTCCTTTTCATGTTTGAGAAGACATACAGGGTAATTCATAGAATTTCGCTGAAAAGTGTCGCAAGCGGCTGGCGCAGAGTGTCCGCGTGCGATTGACTGTGCCAGGCACGTGCGCTAAAACCGATTTCCGCGCACAGCGTATTCATGGATTTCATGCTCCCAAACCAGCCGTGGCGCAGAGTATCGCAGCGACCCTGCAGCAGCGCCAGTAACGCCCCCAAGAACGCCCTCGCGCAAGGAAAAGCCATCAAAATCGCTAAATCATCGCAAAGGGCTGCGCTAACCCTGGACCAGTTTACAGGGCTGCCAAACAAGGAACGCAAAGCGGGTAACGTGCATATCAGGGGTACGCGTGAAGTTATACACGCGATTAGCCAGGGTACGTGTATTACAGGGGTAAGCGGGAAGTTATACACGCGATTAGCCAGGGTACGTGTATTACAGGGGTACGCGGGAAGTTTAACACGCGATTAGCCAGGGTAAGTGTATTACAGGGGTACGCGGGAAGTTTAACACGCGATTAGCCAGGGTACGTGTATTACAGGGGTACGCGGGAAGTTTAACACGCGATTGGCCAGGGTACGTGTATTACAGGGGTACGTGGGAAGTTTAACACGCGATTGGCCAGGGTGCGTGTATTACAGGGGTATGCGGGAAGTTTAACACGCGATTAGCCAGGGTACGTGTATTACAGGGGTACGCGGGAAGTTTAACACGCGATTGGCCAGGGTACGTGTATTACAGGGGTATTCGGGAAGTTTAACACGGGATTGGCCAGGGTACGTGTATTACAGGGGTACGCGGGAAGTTTAACACGCGATTAGCCAGGGTAAGTGTATTACAGGGGTACGCGGGAAGTTTAACACGCGATTAGCCAGGGTACGTGTATTACAGGGGTATGCGGGAAGTTTAACACGCGATTGGCCAGGGTACGTGTATTACAGGGGTGCGTGGGAATCATCACACGCGATTAGGCTGGGTGGGTCCTCACAGGTGTTCCCTGTACACCCTCCACGGCCCCTGCAGGCAGCCTACAAAACAGGGGACTACCCTGCACACCTGCTCATGTCCCCCTGCACCCCCACCCCCCAGCAGTGCAGGGGCAGCCTCCACCAGGCCCCCACTCATGTCTCCCACCACCCCCACCCTCCCGCCACCAGGGGCAGCCTCCACCAGGCCCCCACCCATGTCTCCCACCACCCCCACCCCCCCGCCACCAGGGGCACTCTCCACCAAGCCCCCACCCATGTCTCCCACCACCCCCACCAGTGCAGGGGCACCCTCCACCAGGCCCCCACCCATGTCTCCCAACACCCCCACCCACCAGCACTGTGGGGCACGTGGCCAGCAGGCAGTCAGGCAGCAGCAGATGGCAGGTGGGAGCATGCTCAGGGCTCTGGGGGGGCAGTAATTTGGCCTCCTGGCCAGGAGCGTGGTCTCTCGTGTGTGAACGCGTGGACAGCCTGATAGGGAGTGAAATCCCACACGTCAGCAAAGGCCCTTAGCACATAAACCCGTCAACAGCATATGCGCGCCTATAGTCACCTGCACGTGCAGGAAATTGTTGCGTGACACGTCCCAGTGTCAAAGCGTGTGATTGGTGAAAATGGATGTACACGCAGAAGAGACAAAGCGTGTGATTGGTGAAAATGGATCTACACGCAGAAGTGACAAAGCGTGTGAATTGTGAAAATGGATCTACACGCAGAAGTGACAAAGCGTGTGATTGGTGAAAATGGATCTACACGCAGGAGTGACAAAGCGTGTGATTGGTGAACGTACACGCCGCGTAAGTGACGCTGTACGTGTGGGCCTGTATATAAGGTACATGTAGAACACCATTTCCTTGTACGTGCTTTTTCGTGGAGAGCGAGTGGGTGAATTCTGTACTTCTTGTCGTTTCACACGCGATTTACTTCACAGCGTTTCCAGTTCGTATTCCCTGTTACCTCTGACAGCTTTTTCTCTTTTTTCTCTTTTACTGGTTTACCTGGGCCTGTTCCCTCAAACAGTGTCCCCTTCTACTGTTGTCCTGTCTTCTCAGACAGCGTACACATCTTCTTTTGGCGGGGGTTTAGCCAGCCAAACGCGCTCATTCTTCACGCTCTTTTACCTGGCAGACGGTGAGTCACGCACGTATCCAACTTCTGTGCTTGCCCCGTGTGTAGCCTACCCCTTCAGAGGTCATTCTAGGCTGCGTGTGACACGCATACATTCATTCTTGTGTTACTGGGTGCCACAGCGTAGTGCAGGTTTTTCTTTCTGCACACGTGGTCTAGGAGGGGTTGCGTGCACGTCATCTCCCTTTTTTGGGCCTCCTGTGCGTTGCGTGACCCGTCATCTTTCCCCAGGGGTTACAATCAGCCGTGCTAGAGCACTAGGGTACAATTACCATCTGGTACCCAACCCCTTTGACCCCCAATTGCCCAGGACAATTGTCTACAGCCACTCCCATACGCACATTAATATCAGTGCCATGGCTGGGAGGCGAGGATTCCGTAAGGGTGGCAAAGGTGGAAGAGCCACAAGTGGTGGCCGTGGTGGATCCGGTAGGGGACGTGGTCGTAACTTGCAGGGTGAGCCTGTCCCCCCATGTGTGGAGGACCAGTCAAGGGCACCCATCATCCCCCCCCCCTCCTCCCCTCCCCCCCTCCCGTTGAGGCTGAAGTGGCTGACACCATCCATGCTCAGCCCTTGTTGGACCAGCCCATTGTGGCACCAGACCTGGCTGACTCCATGGCTGACTTCCAGGTCAGCAGGGCTACGACACGTGCGCTGGTGCACGTTGATGCCATCATGCCACGTGGATCTGGGGCAGCAAGGTCATCTGCTGCACCAAGGAGGCCGGGCGGAGTGGCTGCAGGGGCAGCTGCGGCTCCATCCACCCCAGCCCTCACACACCCAGCCAGGACAGTGTCGGTCCTAGTCCATGCTGCTGACATTCCCCCTGACACCATCACACTAGAGCCAATGCCTGCACCAACTCCCATGCTGAGTGTGCAATCCCACACTCCTGATACAGAGTCCACCAGGGCTCCTGCCCCTAGTGTCCAGAGCGGCGCAGGACACTCAGGATCACCACCACCTTCCAAGCGGAAGAGGAAGAGTGCTCGTCCGGCACAGGCTGATGCCCCAGACACGGCTACACAGTCCGGCCCGTCCAGGAAGCCCAGCTTCACGGATGACGAACTGAATGCACTTGTCGAGTATGTGTCCGGACATGACAACGAGATGGTCATTGTTGCAGGATCCAAGACCACACCTGCACAACGCCAGGCACACTGGCAGACCGTTGCGGACATCGTAAGTGCCCTTGGAATCATGAGGCGCACAGCCAATGATTGCTATAAGCGCTGGAATGACCTAAAGCGCAGGGCAAAGAGTAAGCTGGCCTCAAGTCATGCCGCAACTCTAGTGACTGGAGGTGGGTCTCCAGTAGTAGACATGGAACTCACTCCACATGAGTCAGTCGCTGGGACCTACGTCACGGAGGAACAGATCCAAGGCGTGGGAGATCTGGCTGATTACGAGGCATTGTCCGGTGAGTGCACATGCATGTGTGTGTCATCCATGTGCATGGTGTGTGTGTGAGGGCTTCTGTTTGGGTGCCAGGTGAGAGTGTGTGCGCCTCAGTCGTATGGGTCAGCCATGTGCTTCATGCAATACTTCCTGCGCAGCTGCATTTGGCCATAGCAGTATCCCTTCTGCCAACAGTAGACATCTAGCACAACTGCACGCCAGTTGCCCTTGAAGTGTCACCTTGACACAACATATTTGCTTATTTTTCACTGTTCATTCAGTCAGTTTGTTTGCATTCCACCACTTTCACTAGGCATGTCGCTGTCCACTAGTCACATGTCTGACATGGGTATGGTAAAGTGGAGTGACTTTGTTACCTGGATATCATTTGTACACACATGTCCCTGTGCAATTTGACCATTTCAGACTGGCAGCTCCAGGTGAAAAATCTGACCTGTTAGAATCAGAAAAGCTATTACATGCGGGAACTGGACTGAATGAATAGGTGCTGCCCTCCTCTCCATCTTCACTCAATAGCAATGGTACATGCCATCTGTGTGATGGCATGTGTGTTTCACCTGCCAATCACAGGCCAATGTGTGATGCCACTGCCAGGCAGCATGCAGAAAATTTGTTCATCTTCCATCTTGGTGTCATCAGTGTGTGCCATTTGCCTGCACTTCATACGCAGTGAGGGTGCATGCATGGGAGGGTTTTAGTCATGTGGGACATGTGTCAATCAAGTACTGGTTCTCTTGCTTCTCAGCCCTCAATGTGTGCCATGGTGCTAATGCCTGTTTCCATTACTTTGTTTTCATGTCTTTGCAGGGGAAGACGCACCTGATACTGCTGGGGTTGTGGAGATGGTGCAGACCCAGGAGGTGTCCCAGGGCCGACCAACCACCAGAGAGGGACGTGGTGTGGTGGTGGGGGAGAACCCACAAGTGCTGCAGGTCGTGCTCTCAAGGGGTGTCTCTGGCTGCACCTCCCCCGAGCTGTACTCAGGTGTTGATTCGGATGAGACCTACGTGCCGTCGCAGGTGAGTGTTCCAGGGAGGGATTCTGTTCTGTCTCACCCACCTGCACCAGGGTCAGTACCCTCCATGGGGATGTCAGTGTTGGCAGCTACGCCTTCGGTGGTTACGGATGCAGGGTCACACTCCGCGACATCTGATCCTGTTCCTGGGCCAGCAGATCAGAGGGGGAATGCAGTCCTGCAGCCTCAGGCAGTGCCGGCACAGCAAGGCGCAATTCGCCTTGCCCCAGACAGGTGTGGTGCCCGCCGACGTGGTGGCCGTACGCCACCCGGCAATACCGCATGGGAGCAATCCATTTACGGTATGGCTACCCAACAGGCTGCATCATCCGAGATGATGGCTCAGGCCATGGATAGGGTGGCCACTTCCATTGTCCCCCCAGAAAGGCTGATGGAGCGACTAGAGCAGGCAACCGACTCCATCTGCCAGTCACACAGGGAGGACATGTTGGGGTCCAACAGGGACAGGCGGGCGGCACTGGCGACTCTGCAGGAGGCCATCTCCATTGAGTCCCAGGGCCACAGGGAAGCCCTGAGGCAGGAGCTCCTACACCTCAGGACGACTCTTGTTGAGCTTGAGGCTTCAACACACCAAAGGACAGAACAGCAGCTGGAGCGTCTCACCCGTACGCTCTCAGCTGAGATGCAGGCAACGAGGGCGGAGGTCCGGGCATCCCGTGAGTTGTTGCATGGGGACCTCCGCACACTCATCCTCCAGAACCAGACCTACCACACCCGCATGCTTGCAGCCATGGAGGAGCAGACTAGGGCCTTGCGTGGGCTGCCTCCCATAGTGCAACCACCTCCGGATGCAGCTGCACAGGGTGATAATAGCGACAGCAGTGATACTCCCACAATAGGGTAGCCGTGTGGGCCATGAGCCCATGGAGGTGTTTTATTTTCCCAGGATCCACGCAGGTGGGTTCTGGTGTGCATCCTGTCCTCGGACCTCCTGGGTGGCCTCCCCAACCCCCCCGGGCCCATCAATGGCCATTTTTGATTGTTTCTTATTTTTATTTTTATTTTGATTTCTTTTATTCCCAATTTTTTTGGGACGATCTGTTGGCTTCGATCTGTTGGCTTCGATCTGTTGGCTCCGATCTGTTGGCTCCGATCTGTTGGCTCCGATCTGTTGGCTTCGATGTGTTGGCTCCGATGTGTTGGCTCCGATGTGTTGGCTCCGATGTGTTGGCTTCGATTTGTTGGCTTTTGGGTTCCTGTGGGCATACGCTGCATTGTGGCTGGGCACATGCAGGCTTGTAATGTATTAGGTTCAGATGCTTGGGTTTGAGTCACACACACCCCTCCTGCTTCCCGTTTCCATGGGCTTGCAAAGGGTGTGCCCAAGTGACAGTGAATTACACAGTGACGTTGGACTCCCATGAGCTGTGTGGCCAGTCTGTAGTCAATACTGTGTATACATTCATAGTGCATATTGCTGTTGTGTTGTACACTGCATGTTGCATTGATGTGTAACTCTTCTTCTGTGTCTACCTCCCAATTTGCAGGTCCCTTCCTCAAGTCCACACAAGGACCTCTAGTCTGGCGATGGGGACCATGTTGGCAGCAGTGCACCTACAACTCTACATGGCGCCAACACTGCACAGTTGGTAGTGGTGGGAGTGCAGGCATTTCCAGGTGGTGAGACTACTAATATGTAACATTTTTGATGTCATGTTAATGGTACTACGTGCTCAAGTATGTTGTTGGTCCGGCATTGCTGTGAGCATTTCAGGTGTTGCAGGTTTCTAATAGTGCCACTGTACATAGTGAGAGTGATGTCATGTTGTGGGGATTACTTTGTTTACCTGCAATTAGCATGACATGGCACGGTGTGTCGTGTGGCAGTGCTGGGGTTGGGTTGGCTGACATGGCACTGTCCTCTTGTTGCATTTTGCAAGTGGGTATTCATTTTAGCTGCTTCAATGTGTAACTTCACAAAACTGCATTGGTGGTGTCTGTGTGGGTAGGGATGCACACATTGTGACACTTCCAGGTGAACAATCTCAGGCTGACATGGAATTCCCGGTTCATTCTCCACACATTCAGGATCAGTGTCAGGTTGAGTCATCATTGATTGTCAGATGGAATGTGCCAGGGCAGTGTGCACTCCACAGGGGTGTGATTTCTATGTGAAGTAATTAGCCACTAGCTGTGTACGGGCTGCCTCCCCCCGTGCCCTTTCCCCTCCCATGCGCAGCGGCTGTGCATGTGGTTGGGGATGTGGGGCCACCACCATGTCCACGGCCAGGCCCCGGCGTGTTGCAACGTTGTGCAGGACACATGCTGCCACTATGATCCTGCACACTACTGGGGGAGCGTATAACAGCTGCCCGCCAGAACGGTCAAGGGAGCGAAAGCGTGACTTTATCACTCCGAATGTGCGCTCCACTATGCCCCTGGTTGTAATGTGGGCTGTGTTAAATCTTACCTGGGGTGGCGTGGTGGGGTTCCGAATTGGCGTCATCATGTGGGGGCTGAGAGGGTAGGCACTGTCCCCTGTGGAGGTGGGGATTGGTATCATTGGTGAGGTTGTGACCTTGCTCAGTATCCAACATGCATGCATGTGCAGTGGCATACATACTCACCAAGCAGCCATGTATCGCCATGCCGCCCAGCTTCTAGGTCCCGGCTTAGGGTGGACATTCGGTAAATGAAGCTGTCGTGGGTGGAGCCGGGATAGTTGGCATATACTGAGGTGATGATTCCCTTGGCATTACATGCTACCTGCACGTTGATGGAATGCCAGTGCTTGCGGTTCCTATAGATGTGCTCAGATGCCCTGGGGGGACGTAGAGCCACATGGGTGCAGTCGATGGCACCTAGCACTTTGGGGAATCGTGCCACTGCGTAAAAATCCAGGGCGGCAGCATGCCTTTCTGCAGGTGTTCTGGGCAGGTATATGTGCCTGCGGACTGATGGGCGTGCAGTCATGATGTTCAAGACCTGGTGTAGGCAGCGTGACTGGGTGGCCTGTGACACCCCACCCACTATGGCACTTGTCCGCTGAAATGATCCAGTGGCTAAGAAGTGCAGTACATTGAGGACCTTCTCCAGGGGGCTGAGTGCTTGGGAGCACAGGGTGGGTGATGTGAGGTCATCCTCCCACTCACTCACCAGGTCCAGTATGATGTGTGGTGGAAACCTGTACCTCCCATACACCTGGTCATCAGGCATCCCGAAAAGGCTGGTTCTGGGTGTGAATATTCTGGCCCTGACTATCCTCCTCCTCCTCCTTTGGTAGCCCACTGCCACTGCTGCTAGGAACGGTATGTTCATCCTGGCGTCTGAGCTTGTTATTGTTAAAGTCCGCAATTTATGCTTAGCGCGTGTTCTAGGCGAGCGTGTGACCCGCGCACCCCTGGAATCCAGTTCCTAGTCCAATAGCGTGTGGAAATTCACACGCACCACGGGATACAGCGTGTGACCCGCGCACCCCTGGAATCCAGTTCCCAGTCCAATAGCGTGTGGAAATTCACACGCACCATGGGATACAGCGTGTGACCCGCGCACCGCTGGAATCCAGTTCCCAGTCCAATAGCGTGTGGAAATTCACACGCACTACGGGATACAGCGTGTGACCCGCGCACCCCTGGAATCCAGTTCCCAGTCCAATAGCGTGTGGAAATTCACACGCACCACGGGATACAGCGTGTGACCCGCGCACCCCTGGAATCCAGTTCCCAGTCCAATAGCGTGTGGAAATTCACACGCACCACGGGATACAGCGTGTGACCCGCGCACCCCTGGAATCCAGTTCCCAGTCCAATAGCGTGCGGAAATTCACACGCACCACGTGATACAGGTTCGCTGACGTACTTGCGTGTGTAAGTGGCCGCGCACCCATTAAATACACGTACATAGGCTAATCGCGTGTACGCGCACTTTTGTCCAATTACACGCGATGACACTCTGACGTGCAGTATCTCCACGTGTGCCCCGTCATCACGTGCTGAGTGGGGAACACCCGTGCGGGTCACGTCACAGACGCGCTTACGCGCTGAGGGACTCTGGTCCAATAGAATCGCGTATGCGTGCTGACGCGCTTACGCGCTAAGGGCCTTTCCTCGGATTTCACGCTGACGTGCAGGATTTTCACGTGCCAAATCACTCCGTATCAAGCTGGCCACGCGAAAACACACGGAAGCCCACGCTCCTGCCCAGAAGGCCGAGTTACTGCCCCCCAGTGCCCCGAGCAGCCTCCCACGTGCCATCTGCTGCTGCCTGCCTGCCTGCCTGCCTGCTGCCACCGTGCCCTGCCATTTGGTGCCTGCACATCAGCCATCTGCAGGGGTCCAGTTGCTGTGTCCACCCCTGCTGGAACTGAAGACTCCCGACTGGTATTACATCGCTCCACAGCCCAGCCCCAGGACCCAGTTGCCCACCCACACCTGCCTCTGGGGTTGCCATGTCGGGCACTTCCACATCTGGCACCAGTGGCAACCCCAGGCCAGAGGGGCAGAGGGGCACCAGCTTCACTGTCACCGAAGTTGGTGTCCTGGTGGAGCATGTCCTGGGGCAGTATGATGCCCTCTTTGGATCGTCCCGCGCCAGCAAGGAAGGACGGCAGAGGATCTGGGCCGACTGTGTGGTTGCCATCAACGCGGAGGGGGTGGCAACCCGCGACGTCCTGAAGATCAAGAAGCGCTGGGAGGACTTGAGGTCCAGGACCCTTGTGAAGGCCCGGCGCCTCGTGGAGGGGGGCCGGGGCCGCATGAGTTCCATCCAGATGAGGGTCCTGGAACGCGTACGCCCAGCGCTCCACGCCCAGATCCTTGAGAGGGAGGCCCGTCTGGAGTTGAGCGGTAAGTGTCCATGCATTACTGTGTGAGACAGGGCATGTTGCGGTGTGCTGGTTCTATGATACTTGCCTGTATGTGTGCCATAGGCCATGTATGCATGTATGTGTGCAGGGACATCATGGTAATGCATGTGCGACCAGTGATGTGTGATGCACATGGTTGTTGCATGTGTTGAAATGCCGCATGGGGAGCCCTATTCAGATTTTGAACATGAGAGCATGCCAGTCTCTGTACCTGGACATGGGTGGGGGTGAGGGATGGGTGCTGATGCCAGGTACATATATGGTAGCCATGTCTGTGTGCCTGACCTGCGTGTCTGTGACTTGTGCATGCCATGGATGCATGACACATGTGTGTGACAATGCAGAGATTCAGTAAAGCAGCCAAATTACCCTTGTATCCGCTGTGTTTGGTGTGTTTGGGGCCAGATGGATGTGACTGAGGTGAAGTGTGTGCATGTGATGGGCATGAGGCATGATGCATGTGAGTTACATATCATTGAATGTTTCAAGAGTCCATTGGACATGCATGGAAATGTCCATGGCATGCACCATGCCTGTTACTGTGTGTGTTTTGCCTGGACTGACCCATGTGTTGTGGAGGGACATGATGGAAGTGTACTTTGACAGTGGTGCTCATCTGCTATTGCTTCCTGTCTAGGGGACCATTGTACAGTGCCCTGATGCTTGTGTTCTTTGTCTCCCTCTACGCAGCGGCTAGTGAAGAAGAGGGCGGAGACGGCGCTGTGGAGCAAGGCGGCGGGGATGCCCCCACGGCTGCAGCGGAAGGGGTGGGTGAGCCCCCACAGGGGCCTGCTACGGTGGGAGACGGTGAGGAGCCATCCAGGTTGGTGGTTTGCACAGAGGAGGAGGAGGCCGCCACTGGGGCACACATGGGGCCTGGTGGGGGCATCCCTGCTGGTGCAAGTGGTGCAGTCCAGGGCCAGGGGCAGGAGGCAGCACAGGTCACCGTGGAGGGGCCTGTGCATGTCGCTGTCCCTGACCCTGTGAGTGCACCACCATGCACCAGCAGGGATGCCCCGTCCCAGGCCTGTCCGCAGGTAGAGGGGATGTCCATGTCACCTGACTCCCCTCCACCTGCGGACGTGGGAACCCCTGGCCGTGCGGAGAAGGTCCTGATTGGGGTCGCGATGCGCACGGCTGTGATTCGTGATGCCGTGCGTGCTTCCCGGGAGGAGCACGCACGTCATCACGAAGTGCACCGTGCCGACGTGGCCCAATTGGGATTGGCCATGTTCGGGGGTTTCCTGCATGTGTTGGCCAATGTGGCGGCCCTCTCCTCCTCTGTGCAGGCTATCCACCAGTCGTTCTCCTTGCCGTCTTCCAGCCCAGATGCCACCAGGGCCCCCTGTGGACCTGCCCCGACCAAAGCAGCCAGCTCGGTGGGGATCCCATCCCTGCCACAGTCGGGAGTCAGAGATCCAGCAGGGGTGGACACCAGAGCAACTGGACCCCAGCAGATGGAGGATGTGACGGCATCATCGGGCTGGGCACGTGCACGACGGCGTCGGTGGTTTCCATCAGCCTGGATGCCGTTGTGCTGGCAAAGGCAGTTGCGTCGGAGGCAGCAGCAGGCTCAACGTGGGAGGCATCATGGCTCGGGGCCATCAACATCAGGGGTGCAGGCATCGGCCGGAGGGCAGGAGAACCCTGGAATGGGAGTGGCTTCCGTGTGGGAGAGGTTGTGCCAGCGGATAGGTGCGGAGCGGCAGCGGGCAGAGGAGGAACGGCTCACGATGGTCAGGGCGGAGGACTCCATGCGGAGGGCGCTGAGGCGGGCTGAGTGCCTCGAGGGTCTTCGCAGGGAGTTTGAGCTTGACACTGCGTTATCCCTGCGGGACCTCGGGGCCAGGGAACATGCCCGCCTCCAAGCCATTGACCAGGAGTTCGATGATGCCCTGGCCCATGACAACAACCAGTGAGCCGTCCGAATAGCCCGCTGCCTTTGTATACAGTTGTATAGTTAGGGTTAGGTTTCCTTTGTTTTTTTGATTTTTTTTTGGTTGCGATTGGACAATGCACCACTTTTTTGTATATAGTTCACTTTTTAGTTAGTAGTCAGTTAGGTTTAATTTGGTAGGGCTCATGGACCCAGGATGATCTTCTTAATTGGCTTATTTTAATTTTTCAGAATTTTTTCTTGGACATTCATCTTGTTTTGTTTGATTTGCTTTGTGTTTTTTCTTATTTGCTGTTCAATACATATTATTTTTTTAATCTTCAATGTGTCGTATCATCTCATTGCTTTCAGGCATGTCATGTTGGGTGTTTTGTCATTCACTTGCAGCCATTGTGTGTGACAGACATGTGTTAAATTGCATTATTTACATTGGGGGTGTAACATGTAATTGCCTTTGATATGTGGGTGGGTGTGATAGTTGGTTGGGCCTTTTGGCAGGGGAGGATGGGCATTACGGACATGATTGGGGAATGTTGGGACCCAGGTGCAGGGGGGCATGGATTGGACATGGGTGGGGGCCTGCTGGCAGGTCCCACACAGTGTTGGGGGGTGGGGGTGGTGGGAGACATGAGTGGGGGCCTGGTGGAGGGTGACCCTGGGGGGTGGGGGTGGTGGTAGACATGAGTGGGGGCCTGTTGGAGGGTGACCCTGGTGGCTGGGGGGTGGGGGTGGTGGGAGACATGAGTTGGACATGGGTGGGGGCCTGCTGGCAGGTGCCCCACAGTGCTGGGGGGTGGGGGTGGTGGGAGACATGAGTTGGACATGGGTGGGGGCCTGCTGGCAGGTGCCCCACAGTGCTGGGGGGTGGGGGGGTGGGGGACATGAGTTGGACATGGGTGGGGGCCTGCTGGCAGGTGCCCCACAGTGCTGGGGGGTGGGGGGGTGGGGGACATGAGTTGGACATGGGTGGGGGCCTGCTGGCAGGTGCCCCACAGTGCTGGGGGGTGGGGGTGGTGGGAGACATGAGTGGGGGCCTGGTGGAGGGTGACCCTGCACTGCTGGGGGGTGGGGGTGGTGGGTGACATGAGTGGGGGCCTGGTGGAGGGTGCCCCTGGTGGCTGGGGGGTGGGGGTGGTGGTAGACATGAGTGGGGGCCTGGTGGAGGGTGACCCTGCACTGCTGGGGGGTGGGGGTGGTGGGTGACATGAGTGGGGGCCTGGTGGAGGGTGACCCTGCACTGCTGGGGTGTGGGGGTGGTGGGTGACATGAGTGGGGGCCTGGTGGAGGGTGACCCTGGTGGCTGGGGTGTGGGGGTGGTGGGTGACATGAGTGGGGGCCTGGTGGAGGGTGACCCTGGTGGCTGGGGGGTGGGGGTGGTGGGAGACATGAGTTGGACATGGGTGGGGGCCTGCTGGCAGGTGCCCAACAGTGCTGGGGTGTGGGGGTGGTGGGAGACATGAGTTGGACATGGGTGGGGGCCTGCTGGCAGGTGCCCCACAGTGCTGGGGGGTGGGGGTGGTGGGAGACATGAGTTGGACATGGGTGGGGGCCTGCTGGCAGGTGCCCCACAGTGCTGGGGTGTGGGGGGGGTGGGAGACATGAGTTGGACATGGGTGGGGGCCTGCTGGCAGGTGCCCCACAGTGCTGGGGGGTGGGGGGGGTGGGGGACATGAGTTGGACATGGGTGGGGGCCTGCTGGCAGGTGCCCCACAGTGCTGGGGGGTGGGGGGGGTGGGGGACATGAGTTGGACATGGGTGGGGGCCTGCTGGCAGGTGCCCCACAGTGCTGGGGGGTGGGGGTGCAAGGGGACATGAGTTGGTGTTCATTAGTTCAAGGAGACATGTGCCTTTGCTGGGGGGCATGCCCATGGTGGGTGGGCTGCCTGCGGGACATGACCAGGGATGCAGGGTAGTCCCCTGTGGTGTGGGCTGCCTGCAGGGGCCGTGGAGGGTGTACAGGGTACACCTGGGAGGACCCACACTGTCAAATCACATGTGGAACTTCAGGCGTACCCCTGAAATACACGCGCCCAGGCTATTCGCGTGTGGAACTTCCCGCGCACCCCTGGAATACACGCGCCCAGGCTGTTCGCGTGTGGAACTTCCCCCGCACCCCTGAAATACACGCGCCTAGGCTGTTCGCGTGTGGAACTTCCCGCGCACCCCTGGAATACACGCGCCCAGGCTGTTCGCGTGTGGAACTTCCCCCGCACCCCTGGAATACACGCGCCTAGGCTGTTCGCGTGTGGAACTTCCCGCGCACCCCTGAAATACACGCGCCCAGGCTGTTCGCGTGTGGAACTTCCCCCGCACCCCTGAAATACACGCGCCCAGGCTGTTCGCGTGTGGAACTTCCCGCGCACCCCTGAAATACACGCGCCCAGGCTGTTCGCGTGTGGAACTTCCCCCGCACCCCTGAAATACACGCGCCCAGGCTGTTCGCGTGTGGAACTTCCCCCGCACCCCTGAAATACACGCGCCCAGGCTGTTCGCGTGTGGAACTTCCCGCGCACCCCTGAAATACACGCGCCCAGGCTGTTCGCGTGTGGAACTTCCCCCGCACCCCTGAAATACACGCGCCCAGGCTGTTCGCGTGTGGAACTTCCCCCGCACCCCTGAAATACACGCGCCCAGGCTGTTCGCGTGTGGAACTTCCCCCGCACCCCTGAAATACACGCGCCCAGGCTGTTCGCGTGTGGAACTTCCCCCGCACCCCTGGAATACACGCGCCCAGGCTGTTCGCGTGTGGAACTTCCCCCGCACCCCTGGAATACACGCGCCCAGGCTGTTCGCGTGTGGAACTTCCCCCGCACCCCTGAAATACACGCGCCCAGGCTGTTCGCGTGTGGAACTTCCCCCGCACCCCTGAAATACACGCGCCTAGGCTATTCGCGTGTGGAACTTCCCGCGCACCCCTGAAATACACGCGCCCAGCCTGTTCGCGTGTGGAACTTCACGCGAACCCCTGATATACACATAGCCCGCTCCCCCAGACCCGATCGCGTGTGAAACTTCACGCGAACCCCTGTGATGCACCTACCCTGCTGAAATTGCGTGTTAGACTTCCCGCGCACCCCGGTATACACGCACACGTATTTTTTGTCAGCGGGTGTCCGTGTTTGTGGGTACCCCTTTGCACGTCTTTTTTCCTGGAGGGCCACAGTATGGGACATTCATCATGGCAGTATATAGGTGCGATTTGTTGGCGCACCTTTTGGCGCACATTTCTTACAGCCGCAGAGACGCTACCGCCTGCTTTCTTGTGGCGGTCGTGTTTGTGCCTGTGCGCTGGTTTGAGCGTGCGCTTTTTTCCCCTATTCTATTCCATGAATACGTGTTGTAGGTGAGCGTGTGGGCGTTCCGCGCACTTGTGCCCTGTACTTCCCCCGTGACGCCCACGTTTTGGCAAGTTGTTCCCCATTCCGAGTGTTACGCCCGTGTTCCGCCTACTTTTGTTGCGTGCGCCGCGCTATGTGCGATTTTCGCTGTGGCCTGTGCGATTTTCGCAGTGACCTGGCGCACGCTGTTAGATGGCCTGTGCGCCAACGTGCGCCGCGCACTTTTTATCGCACATCCGCTGGTTTTCTCGCGCACGGCCTTCCATGAATCGACGTGCGCTGCTTTTCATGCGATTTTCGCAATTGCACTGCGATTTTCGCTATTCCACTGCGATTCGCACATTTTTGCCCACTTGCGCCGCGCTAATTATTCCATGAATCGGCCTCATATTCTGTAGATGGCAATGAAAGTAATTAGAAATTCAATGCATGTACATATTTAAAGCAGTGTTGTAGTCTCTAAAGTTTGTTTGTCATGTTTGCAACTCCATTTTTTCCCCAGAAAAGCAACTAATCTGTTACGGCTGCATTATGAACTTGAAAAAATGTATTTCTGAATAGTGCAAATGCAATTGTGCACACAACCGTTGGGTGAGTCACAATAGGAATTAGAGACGGAATTTAAAATGTAAACTGGATTTACGAATGTTTAGCAAAGCTACTGGGGTAAAAGCAAAATGCAGACGCTATCAGTCTTTAGAATCCTCACCAAATGCAACCGAAAGAGATCCATTCCAGAGTAAAAGTCCAAACTAATTGTGAAACTGCAAATTTAATCATAGCCATATACGTTCAAGTCTTGAAGTTCGGCTTGTAAGAAAATATGAGTAGCCATTCGGATCCCCACTACTTCTCACGTGTTAAAATCTGCATGTTTTGATTTAAGCAGTTCCATGCTGCTACTTGCCAATACATTATGAAAGCATGGCTTGTGGAGTAACATGTTTTTGTACAGTAAAGATGTGTTGAGAACAGGGGTGCACAGGGTAACTCCTCGGAGACTGCAAATCAGCTGGGTATTCATTTTAACTAAGTCATATGCAAATATTCCACGTTAAGATTTAAAGTATGCAAATTTGTGCCTGCATATTCATTTCTATATTCCGAATGGCAGCACTATTTTTGGTCCTCAAGGACTAGGGTTTTTTACTCTGTGGTGTGAAGTGACAAATGACAATTGCTTGTTTCCTACTAATAAATGAGACCTTGCTCCTTCTTCTCTTGCAGTGTTAACAAGTACGTTTTTAATGTCCGATGAGTTTGTTCAAGAATTAGTGTAGTGCATAGATTTTCGTAAATTAAATATTTGGATACGTTTCATAGTCTTTCTTAAAAAATCACAATGTACATACGCAGACCATCCGTAATATTGTGATTCTGTGCTCACTGCAAAGAATGTGCCATAACATGTTTGAAATGCTGCTAAAAAGGTGCCAAATACAGTATGTAACCAATCTAACACTTAATATAAGTCTGATTGGCATATGGAGGTCAATTTCTGATATCCAGTGGTCAGGCACTGGCCCAATGCCCTACACCTGATTTAAATGAAGGTACTTATTTGAGAGAGACTTCAATCAGAGACTCAATAACGACAATAGAAATGTGATTCGGTAATTTTAGCCGCATAAAAACATGTTGGATTTAAGTTAAATGATTTTATATGCAAAATGTAAAATTTCGATGTTTGGGTTGTAAAGCTTTTTTTCAGACTGCACAATTTTGAAATCAGAGCCACTTTATCCTGAGAGGTCTGCATAGGGAATTGGTCTGAAATGCATCTATGGTTCAAAACATCGAAAAGAAGAATAGGTCAATGTTCCATAGGATCTAGATAGGATTGTGAATGTTAGCATGTGCCACACTTAGATGAAACTGTGAATGTTAGCAATGACACACTCAGGTGGAATTCTGAACTTTAGCCTGCGTCGCACCTAGATAGGTCTATGCATGTTAGCATGTGCCACACTTAGATGGCATTATGAAGGTTAGCCAGTGACACAGCTATAATCGTGAACTTTAGCCTGCGTCACATCTAGATAGGATTATGAAGGTTAGCAAGCGCCAAAGTTATAATCATGAACATTAGCTTGTGTCACATCTAGATATGATTATGAAGGTTAGCAAGCGCCACACATAGATGGAATTACGAAGATAACAAGTGCAACACTTAAATGGATTTGGGAATCTAAGCATGTACCACACTTGGATAGAATCCTGAGTCACTTCTTGATGGGATTGTGAAGGATGGCCTGTTAAATATCATGTAACCCACTAACCAAAAAAGCTCAACATTTCTGCATACTTATCTCACTCAAAAAAAACACAACAATCTCTAACACAACAACCCGTACGCACTTCATAACACTGCAACAACACATAAGTCGTACCAACAGCACACGAGGACTGACATTGATCCGATACTCACACCAAAGCTCAGCACCCGATATATACAGTGTTGAAGTTGCCAACAGAACACCATTCCTCTCACTATCCTACTCCCTCTTCACCTTACTAACCCATCCCACTGTCTTACTTGCAGATCCGTCAGAGCGCCTGGGGACCAACTCCGTTGGTGACGGTGAGCGGTACAAATACCTTTAACGTTTAACATTTAACATTTAACATAAAGAACCTTGATGGGCATCATCACATAACATAATATACTGCTGTTATGCAGATCTTGATACTGATTTTATGTTTTGGTATACCCCTGAACAATCTGTTTTACTGCATCATGTATAAACAAGTAAGTTCACTGAATATATTGGGCCTCATTACACGGTAGGCAGTAAGGGTTTACCGGTACCGGTATTTTACCGGTACCGGTAAATCCTTACCGCCTTACTAAGAGGTCCCTTTGCGGGTTGGGGAATTTAACGCCTCCTTTTTTTGGCAACCCAAATTTGCGGTACCGTAATTAGCGCCTTCCCCATTCCCATAGAGCCCCATGGGGCAAAAATGGGAATGGGGAAGGGAAATGGTGGAAGAGGGAATTACCGCCCCGCCAACCTTGGAATGGGGCGGTAATTCCCCTTTCCACCAAGGCGGTGCCGGTATTTTACCGGCATGAACCATAGCGCCATGGTTCACCGCCTACCGTGTAATGAGGCCCATTGTGTAAAAACGAATGGTAATAAGTGGTGTTTACTCGTAAGGGTCTGTGGAGTCGTATGTGCAGATGTGGATGTGACAGGCAGCAGGGCAAAAACACAGGCCCAGATAACAACTTTGGAAGATTTAGAATGTGATGGAATCATGGCTAATTTAGGTAGTTGGATGATTGGTCATGAATCTACATGGGACCTGTACCAGCATTCAAGAAACCTTGTGGCTGTTGTGCCTTGTAATATTTATTACAAGGGGAGTCACATTGATAGCATGCCATTGTCTGTTGTCACTAGAGATTAGATGTTGGATCATTTCATATTGTTAGTCAAGGTTCGTGTTTATACCCGGAAATGCTAAAATTGGTCATGTTCTGTCATAAAGGCACGCACAGTAAAACCTCTTTGCATGCCTTAGTTTAAAAAAAGGATTCTCAACAGTTTCATTTCTGCATGTCACTAAAGTTTAACAACATAAACAGGATTATGTGCTTGTCTCGCCATGCTCGAGGACTCTGGTACCATCTCTATGTGAGTGAAATCTACCCCTTAGAATCCTGATACCAGAGTGGGCATCAGAATGCTTCATTGGAAGCTGCTTAACAAGATATCAATGTAGTCTAAAAAGTGGGGAACTTGTATAGTTCATTCTGAAAGGCTCAGTCAAGCAGTCGAGATGTGACATTCAGAAGGCTCTCCAGGCACTTGATGAGGTTGGCTAAATGTCAGAGGAAATATACATTGCAAGAATCCAACAACACAGAGGTATCAGCAAGCACAAATGTGATTTGGTTTGAGGAGAGAACATTGTTACATGTGTACATAAGAAGCCAGAAAGTTTTAGGAACATACTTCACCTGATTAATGTGGGGGTGAACCTCCAATCTCCGTAACTCAAAATAGGCCCACCTCTTAAGAAGCGAGTGTGTATTTGTTCTGCTTTTCCAAAGCCATTCGCTGCCTATACTCTATACTAGTGGTAAAATACACAGTCTACCTTTTTCACCCCTTCTCAGCCTATAAGCTAATATTTAGGCTGCTGGTCTCACTCTCTCACTCCTCCACCCATAATCTTTGTGCTAACTTCAAAGTAAGGGGAGTTTTACCCTTTTCACCTTCCGTTCTCCATCTTTCTGCGGCCTCGACCATTGAAGGAGTTACCCATTCACTTTCCTCGATATCAGATCTTTCAGAAATCATGCCTGATGGTGGGTTTACCCGTAACCACCTTGTAAGCACTGGAGTGGCCCCTGGAGAAAATGGCGGTTCGAACACTTTGTTGGTCTGCGGCCGATAAAGGATAGCACCTGCATTGGGGCGGTGTGGAAGAAATTCCCACATCCTCTTTGTCAGCCCATCCTCTGCAATATTAATAATGTTGGCTTTCCTGCCCTTCTACTACATCCTCCATAATGCTAAGATATTTAAACAATATTCTAACTTCGATCCAAATACACAATATTCAAACTTCGATTATAACATTAGTCAAAGCTAGGCCATGTCCACACAGCAACCCATTAGTAAATGAAAAATATTGACCAGGTTTGTCAGCTGGGGCATCCAGATCCCATTGGTGATGAGACATACCTGAATGTCAATTCGAGAAAAAGCGAAGACAAATGAAGTGGAAGAGCTTAATCGATGTAAGGCCAATAAAAAAGCACTGGGGGACCTCACGTTGTGGAATCAGAAAAAGTACAATATTAAGGCTGTTACACCAAGCAAATGAAAATACACCGACACAGGCTTGTAAAGATTCCCAGAATCTTTATTACAAAACTGAACAGAATTAACAAAGAACACACATAGCTATTTGCCCGTCAATACATCACAGAGACCACCAGCAGGGTTCAATGTGAGTAGTGAGCAGAATTTCCTAGCTGGACATCAGCGTATTTATACAGTTTGTTATAATGATGTCCAGCCTCTTACAAGTTAATTATACACTGGGCTAGGGTCGCGCCAGGT
The DNA here is from genome assembly GCF_040938575.1 of Ambystoma mexicanum. NCBI lineage: Eukaryota > Metazoa > Chordata > Amphibia > Caudata > Ambystomatidae > Ambystoma > Ambystoma mexicanum. Next base: position 530,428,951 of record NC_090937.1, read on the forward strand.
TCATTTCCTAATTTACATATCTCGTCCATGCGGTTTACTTTTAAATACATTTACTAACAGACATTATTATTCTCTAATTTAACGTTACACTCTTTACAAATGTTTCAGATGTCGTATTTGGATTGCATTATTGTTCTTGTATACTTGTAGGTTAACATCGCCGATTCAAGTAATCCCCTGATCCCAAGGTCAACAAAGGACAAGGTCTACATGACCCTAACATGTAGCCTGCAGGCAGGTTGGACATTAACTCTCCTACAGAGGTTGAAGAGGTTAAAGCAAGAACAAGAGAACACAGGTCGGCCATTTTAGGCCACAGGGTGACTTTGCACGATAAACTAAAATGGCGGTTCTAACCTAAAATGGAGGCTTGATTCACTTAAGGTCACGACCTTGCAATACGGATTTCCTCGCAAAGCGACTGGGCATAGGCCAACATATACAATGAGGACGAAACAATATTATATCAGTTCTAACAACGTGATGGGGAAATGACAGGTGAACTGGTTTGATATGAAGGGTAACTATCAACAATGTTACACACATTAAGGAGGAAAAAAAACAGGGCTAAACAATGTCCCCTAGCTTCCTCGAGTTTGTGCAACAGAAATTAATATGTCAAAAGGAGTACTGTTAATACATCAATACCATCTGAAGTTTCTCATAGCACAAACAAAGGAGTGGGCCTCATTATATCCATGGCGGTAGCCGTGACTGTAAAACAGGCACGGCTGCCGCCGGAGTTGCATTTTTTCCGGCAACCGCAAATGGGTAATTACCGGGTCATGACGAGTTGGGCAGACCCAGTAATTGCCTGTTCGTGAATGCCAGTAATAAGAGACTCCCCATCCCCAATCGACCCTATAGGGCTCAATGGAATGGGGATGGCGATAGCACCGGTACCGTCAATAACGGTACTGGTGCTACCATCATGTTCTGCTTGCGGATGCCGGTTCACCCACCAAGTCAGACCTAGTGGGCAGATGGGCACCCGCAAGCAGGACTTGTGGTATGGTGGTGCTGTAGCAACGTTACTGTACCGTCAGGGTTATAATGAGGCCCACTGACTCCATGGCTGTGGCTGAGCATAAACCTGTATTTATGTGGTTCAGAGTACCAATGGTCTCAATGAGCTAATATATTACACCTGTGACTATAAGCCCAGTGACTTAGCAAGGAAAGGAACCGGACAAATGGGACACATGTAAAGAGATAAAGGGATCAGGTGAATTCTTTTTAGGAAGAGATACAATCTTAGTTTACAAAACAGCATCTACAAGACAACAGTGTTTGCATAACAAATATAGTCAGCAAGGATTTAGTCTGCCACACTTTTAGTGTAAGGTGTTTGGAACAAGAACAAAAACAAGAAAAAAATATGCAACTGAAACATTTGCATCAAGAAACTAGCAATTTGGAAACAGAAAGCGATGAAAGAGAAGCCAGTGTGGATACATTGGAGGAAACAAGCAGACTATGAGAAGGATGTGTATTCTTCTAACACAGGAAAGTAACACAATCAGGGGCATGCATGTCATCCAAAAATGCATCACAGATTTTGCCTAGCACATCATACATAAAGGGCTTGAGCACCCATTGCAGAAGTTAGCAAAGGGATCACGTATGAAAGGTAGACATTCTGCTGGTCTTTAAACAGTTCTTCCAACAAAAGAAGCTAAATATGTAAGTGACCTGAATTTGTAAAAGCTATTAGAAGAAGAAAGCAATATTGTATTTGATCACAGTGGAAGAAGTAAGATGGTAAAAGGAGGACTCACGAATGGGAAATCACCAAATCTAGGCTTTAAAAGACCTGAGAGGTATAAACAACTCATAGGAGCTCATTTTGGAGTCCCCACAGAATTATGCGAAGGGGGCCTGCTACATTTACTCCGTTGTGTAAACAGTCCCTGCTTACTAATTTTCCTCATTTGCACAGCAGTGTGCAAATGGGTAGTGTAAACAAGGCAACATTGATGCTTGTCAGCCTCCCTTTTCACTTGGCATGCAAATGAAGTAATCATCGTCAGCCATGCACACATGGCAGGCATAGTTTACATTGGCCTCCTATGGAGTCTGCCTGCTTGTTGCTGGTGCAAGATACCGGCGGCCTTGGTAGCAACCCCCAGTATTTGCGCCCGCTTGAACAACCATACTGGATGAGGCAGAATAGTAATTTAGTATCTGCCCATCCTTTCTGCTTTGCAAATAAATGAAAAGTAGCTGCATGCACAGTTAATTGAATGCGTAAAAGACCTTTGCTGGACATATTCAATTAACGGTAGGGCTCACTGAAAATGAGCTCCATAGAATGTACTGCTCCTAGGTCATAAAGCCCCTGTAATAAGGAAACACAACCTGAATCTTTAGAATCCTGAAACACAACCTGAATCTTCACAATCCTGGAAAATGAACTTTATTATATTCATTAACAGAGTGTGCAAAATTATTAAGGCCCATCTTACTGCTCAGTCTTAAGCCAAGTATTTTTTCCGAATATTACTTGTATTATGATTGACTAGATGGACAGGAGCATTGATGTCAACTGACGAAAAGGGATTTTATCCGAAGGAGGCAGTTGGCAAACTTAACACAAGTGCTTCTGGAATCCATCACCCTTGCAATAATTAAACTAGCTCCTTTACTTAGATTAGAATGCAAAATGTCAAAGGCTTTCGATAGGGGGGGTTGGAAATACATGATATTTGTTGTTGAATAGCAGGCGCCATTGACCATTACAGACATCCCAGCTACCTTTCAGACTTCCAGGAACTTAAAGAACAAATGGGACATTATCACAGCCCATCTCAATTGAAAGAGGAACTGAACCTCAAAATGGATACAACCATAGCACTCGTTGCAGGTGACAGCTGTCAGATTAACCTGACACTGTTTGTGAACAGTCTGATAATATACTCCTCTTCAGATGAACAACTTTTGATCAACAGTAAAATAATACTGAGTCATTTAGAGAAGTTCCAGGCTTTAGGATACATTGAGCCAATTGTAAACGAATCTGATGGCACTCAACCTTTTTTACAAAACTGAAAAAATGCAGATCTGGCATGTTACGAATTGGATTCCTACTCCGTGAGTAGGTGTAAAATGGCCCACTCATCCCTCACACTTCTATGAACAAAAACACAGCGCAATGATAAAGGTAAAACACGGACTGTTAAGGGATATACCACCTTTGCCTTTTGTGGTAACGTGGGCTGAGGTAAGGCAATGCACTTAATAGGGGTATGAAGTTGACCGAGTAGTTACCCAAACAACACAGTACCACAGAACAAAATCAAGGGAATGTCCAATCAAGGTTCTCTAAAAATATATACTTTAAAGAAACACCCCATCTGCAATAGAACGAAAAGAAAACACTGTAGTAGAACCCACCCAAAGGAAGAACAGAGAAGATGCAACAAAGGAAAGTTTCAATCTGAGCAAAGTTTCAGGGGTGATAGGTAAGTTACCAGCCACAAAAAGGATAAATTGTTGGGGAAAAACAGAACAATTATGACCTAACCAGTCTCCAGGGCCCAAGTGGACCTTGGGTAAGGGGTTAGTTCAAGATCAGGAGTACCTGTATTCAGTTCATGGTGGGTTGATGAAGTCAGCCCTAGTGTTAAACAATGATGCAAGCGGATCAATCTCAGTGTGGGCAGGTTCAATTGTGTGCACCTAACCACCAAGAGGGTTATCAAGTTGGAGAAAATGCAGTTGCTCTGTGCAGTCAAAGGGCAGCTCTCAAGGAGGCAAGTCACAGCAGTCCCACAATCACTTTGCAGTTGGGTCAGGCCGAGTTAAGCTTAAGCTACTGGCAAGGGTCAATGAGTGAAGATCCAGCAGTTCGAGCCAGAGGGTGGAGGTTGTCAAAGTCGTGTTCTTCGGTGCAACGAGGTGCTGGTCGATGAGGTGGTCGTTCAAGGCTTAGCCAGGTTGAGCCACGGTTATAACCCCTTGTCAAATTCAGTGTGTGACTCACCCGGGATTCAGGTCGGGTCCCAGCATTGGGCAGTCAATTCGGGCTTAGCAGGTGATGGCTCAGCTAGTGCACAATGAAGCGTCAAGCTGATTTGAAGTGAAGGTTCAAATTGGTGACTAGGCACAAAATCCAGTGCCAGCTCCTTCCCCCTCGTTCAAGGTGCAGTGAGCACAGAGAAACCGGTTTTATGTAATAGAACAGTGAGCTTCGGCGGATCTGGCCTTTCGAGCTGCTATGAGGAGCATCCAGGGTGACTTGTGGACTGGATGATTCCATTCAGTGTCTGCTCTTCCAGTTTTAGGAGATTCCAGCGGAGAGCGGTAAGTCCTGGTTCACAGCAACTATCAATCCCAATGTGCCCTGATAATGGGTAGGGGGCAGATTTTCCTTCCGCCTTGGAGGGATCCTTGACCTCATGCTGAGTGCTTTGGAAAGTACAACTTTCCCAAGGGAAGTTGAGATAGTTCTTTCAGAGTGACTCTGTGAGTTTTGAGGGGGTCCCGGAGGATCTGAGAGATTATGAAGAAGCAGTGAAAGACCACTTATTTTGAAGGAAAAAGTCCCAAAGTGATTGGACTAAAGCTAACCTGCCTTAGTGGTACAATCCCTGCTGTTGAACGGAGTGTACTTTGCCCTTCTGATGTTACACCCAAACTGCTTTGCTCCAGAGGAAATGAAGGGGGCAGCAAAGTTATCAAGGGACAGAGTGAAACAAAATAGTGCAAGTCTCCTTCCTTTGAACAGATCACCCCTGCCTACTTTAATCCCGCCCCCTCTCCTTCTCACTAAAAACAATGTCCTTAGATATACCGAACCCTGTTTTGAGGGTACTCCTTTTGAATGGGTGTGCTTCTTTGATGCCTGGGCCCAAGACAGTTGCCTGCTGTGCAGCTGTCTCTGGTGCAGGGTGTTATTGGACTACACGAAGAGAGCAGCGAAGAGGCAAGGTCTTCCAGGTTCCTCTCCTGCCATTTGGCAGTCTCCACCCGGCTGACCAGAATACATCTCACCATCAACAGCAGTTCTGTCTCACAGGAGCTCATACACGTGTGATATCTACAGGGACTAAAGCTCAGGCATAGCTTATTTTTAGAGTTTATCCTGCCAATATCTTGGGCTATTCATGAACATCATAGTTTTGGGACAGGGGTGCATATCTTAAATGCAGCCTCTGCACTGCCTCTGAACATGATCTGTGCCACTGGTAGAGCAGGTGCTGCAAATCAGAATACTGATGCAGCAGGGCAGTTACATACTATGCTTTTGACATGGAGCTTATGAAAGGGCAATCTGATCAGCAAATGACCCTTTCACAGATGGAATTACCAGCATCATTTGGTTATTTAATAAAAATAACAAAGCCAGGGCTTTGCATCTTTGCCAGATGGTATTCCCTCACACGGAATCCAGTGGTATGTATATTTGGACACTTTTCTGGAGCGAAATGCATGCTTTTGATACAATGTGCATACCCACAATGTGCTGTTCAGTGTCTCCGAACTAGACGTGAGGATCCAGGGTTCATTGTTCTTGTCATTGCTGTTCTTTGGGGAACTTTAGGTGCATTGACACATTCTTCAGCAACAGCTGACTTAGAAGCATACATTGATAAGCGGGCCTGATAAAATGTCCTTGTTTCTCTTATTAATTTTAGTCTGCATTCATTTTATTTGTTTTAACATCATGTCTAAATCATTCCGCTCGTTGACCTGTGGAAGTCGCACCATATACCTTAAAGACAGTACCTGTCTATTAAAGTACACACGTTAGAAATGCAACAATAGCGCTTTGCACAGTTAAAGTAAGTTGACGTCCTCAATTGAACCTCACACTTTAAACTTACAACATATGTTTCCTAAGCTCTGGTTTACTGCTTGCCAGCATCAGGGACGTCATTGAGGGGTCGCCAGAGGTAGCAATTGCAACCTCTTATGTCTCCCTTGCTGCCCCTGTGATCTCCCTTGCTACCTTGTAAAAAAAAGAAAGAGAAAAGAAACTGTCTTTTTTTTACTTCTGGAGTGGCTGGCTTTCTTGTTCAGGCCTCTAAAAAAAGGAAGAAAAAAAAAGAACAGGGGTGCCACAAGTCCAACACTTTCAGCAATGACCCTAAATAATAAAGAATAGGAATACCAAATAATGTGTCTTTCTGGAATTGTATACAAAATTGCTAGACTCATTAAAGGTTTATTTCAGGCACACTTCAGGGGGTGAGTCACTGATTTAATCTGTTCTTAATCACCTCAACTCAGTCTTTCATCCTTCTGAGGTCGATAAATGAGTACAAACACAGGTTGGCCGATATTGGGTGTATATTTTTTTCTGTATAAAGCGCTTAAGCGTAAGTGCTATATAATAACACATCATTATCATTGGCCATGGACGTCTGCTTGCATTCACAGTAATTTTGTAATATGGGTCTATACACACTGATCCTAATGATACATACGGCGATCCATTCTTGTTTGAAATGTACATCACATTATAGTGATATTGTAAACATATTGGCCCTCATTACGACCCTGGCGGAAATCGAAAAACGATGGCGGAAATGCAATACCGCCATCGAATAGCGCTCGGTGCGATTATGACCCGTCACCGTAAAGTACGATGCCATTAGCGACACCGTAGTGAACGCCAACGCTAACTGCACCAAGTACACGCACGCGCGCCATGCGAAACCGTAATTACCACCATGGCGCAACGGTACGCGAATTCTGACCCTAGCGGACATTTACCTAACGCCATCAAGCATGGCGGAAAGTACCATTCCGCCATGGTGAGAAGTACGGCATCGCGAACCAACCGTAAAAGGCCCTACTGAGTGCCTGTACACCACTCCCTGGCCACATTGCACAACTCCTCGTAGGTGCAATGAAGTCACACAATGCAACCAGTGAAATGTAAAAGTCACCCATGCATGCCAACGAACAAATTAATGTAGGGGCTCCAAGTGCCTTGTGAGTGGCCATCCATATTTGCCATGGCACCATTGCCGTACTGATGCAGCACAGGCATGTGAAGGTTCAAGTACAGCAACATGAACTGAAATATGAGACAAACAAAAGCAGGCCCCCCATCGCTTGACACCAGTGTAAGGCAACATTCAAAGCAGTATCCTGAGTGAGACTGCACCAGCCCTGTACTCCTGCCAGTAAACAAACCAACCATCAGCATAAGCATGTACCACACAAGTTGGCAGAGTGACTGAGCAGCCAGGCTCATCTCAAGAGGGGCCAATGGGAGCTGCAGGGCACAGATGGCACGAATACAGAAGCTATTCCAATGGACATGACCTCAGTCTCCCTCCAAGAAACGCACGCAAACACAGGCACCTGTGACCAGCCATATTCTGATAATCACATCATTCCACCAATCCACCTGGCTGACCGGCATCTGTTACACAAAAGCTAATCCCCCGCCCCTGAGCATGACATCATTAAAACAGTCATAATGGCAGCCCCTATCCCTGACCTCACTGGGCTTCGTAGGCAAACACGCCCAGCACAGTACCACGCAACTATACTCAGAAGCCGGAACCCAATGCATATCTTCTCACAATACATCGCTCCACAAATAGGAATATGCTACATTACTTGCAAAGAATAACGCTACACGGTCAATATCAAAATCAAAATTTAGTGCACAACAAAATCACCAAGCCCATACAGCTATTAGGTCATGAACTCCAAAATATATTTCAATATTGTGGGCTGCATCCGCAATAAATGACCAGCTTCTTCTTGTGTGACGCCCTGTTCCTTCATGGTACACAGGGGCTACATTCACGTTCAAAAAGGCAACATGGAAGCGCCTAGAACCGCAGGGCCGTCCCATTAGGTAGGCACTAGTCCAGCTAAAAGGTCGATATGTTGCTCCTAGCCACTAGTACTGCGTAAGGGCATGTGGCCCATTGGCGATCGTCCCATAAGTTTGTAATGGTGCTCCACTGATTAACACGAAGCAGCAGGTGTCGGGAGTAAAAGCCATCTGCAGGAGTGGCATACAGATGGCAGCGGCAAAAGGGGAGGAGATACCTGTCACCCAAATGAAATGAAAAAGAATAGTATGGGCATCAGAACTTCATTTGTATAACTCACTTCAATGATCACACTAAATCTACAGCCATATGCATGCTAGCCCACTCAAAAGGATTATTTCCACCCAAAAATCACTTGCGAATCATAACTATATAAATCGAGGTGAAAACACTATTACAAACAAGTGTTTGTGTGCATGTGTCTGTTAAAACAGAATCCATTAGATGGGATTAGTAACGTGCATAGTCACAAGTGTTTGAAGGCGCGTCGAGACAGGGAGGGTTCAACAAGGACAGATAGACGATAGTCCCACTATGGCAGCTCTGCATCACATAGCGCAGGGGAAGGCGATAGATTCCAAAAAGCCATGTACATGGCAAACTCTCAATTAATCATCTGTCCATGCATCCATACATCATTCCCTCATCCCGGTATAAAAACGCCTGATTATTTACTCACATAACATTTGAAATTTCCATTGAGTCTGTGCGTAATGCAGTCTGCAAAATCCACTGTGCTCCAGCCCGGAATTCTAGTGTTGTGAAGTAACATGTATTTGGGAACGTCCTGCCTTATCGTCCACTACGCTATTGCGCATCCCATACTATTCATATCAATCATTGCATTCTCGCCATCGCCCCTGTCCCAAGGACATTAAACAATAGAACGTTATATTTGCAGTCAGACCTGTGGGCGTCTCCTCGCCGCTAGCTGAAACCCGAAAGCGCTGTCCTTCGAATTCCTCATTTGCAACATCACGTCGAAAAGGCATCTGTGACCGCTTGAAATCACAAATCCATCCATGTAGTGCGGCAGTGTGTGAAAATGGCAACTGGCTTCACTCACAAATGGGACGCCCCGCCCGTCGGTGAACCGCGGTACAGTGCTGCATGAGGGTCCACCGTTAATCGAGTACTACATTCCACTGACCCTTCACAAGTTAGTTCGCGACTGCACAGATAGTATGTGAAACAATGGGACCATAGCAGAATGAACATATGAACCAATATTTCACTGCCATTGGGATTAAATACATGATTGTAATAGCAAGATGCCATGCGTCGAATTGCAGCGTTGTGTACGGGACGTGCTCGCCCAAAGGGGATTGCAGCTTGCACAGGTGGAATGAATCACCACAGGTGGAGGCTATACAGCCTGAAAACACATAAATTACACACCCAACCCCCTCCCACAACCACACCCACTCCAAAATGCTACCGGCAGGACTAGCGATGTTGGCCCTGGGGGACCTGATAGCACTGCAAGTACTCCAACTTCAAGAAGAAGACGAACACCAACTACTACAACAACCGGCCGCACAGAGGAGACGCAGGAGGAGGAGGAGGGCAAGGCAGGGCCAGCAAGGCCCACCAGCACAGCCACTACCACCACGCAGGCAGCCCACAATCCCACGCCTCCGAGCACATCCGTTCAACCTCACTGATGAGCAGATCCACACCCTCTACCGTTTGGAGCGGGACACCATAACCGCCATTGTGGACATGACACACGCTGACCTTGTCAGCATGATAGATAGCCCAACCGCCATCCCACCCCTACTGAAGGTGGTGTCTGTACTCCACTTCCTGGCCACAGGCACCTACCAGCACACAGTCGGACAGTTGCATGGCATTTCACAGCCACTGTTGTCACAGACACTATTGCAAGTGTTCGATGCCCTCCTGAAGCACGCAGACGACAACATCTCTCTACCACGCTCGGAGCAGGAAATTACGAACACAAAAGGGGGATTCCATGCACTTGCCGGCATACCGGGTTGCATTGGTGCCATCGACTGCACCCATGTGGAATTGGTTGTCCCACATGCCATGGAGGCCCAGTACCGCAACCGAAAACAATATCATTCTCTTAATGTACAAATGGTGTGTGACTCCAACAGGATCATTACACATTGTTGTGCCCGATTTCCTGGATCAACCCATGATTCTATGGTCTTGAGGAACTCTACAATACCACGCTACATGGAGCGACACGCAGGGAACAGATCCTGGCTACTCGGTGAGTCTCATTTCATGCATGATAATGTGGGGTATGTGATGCGGCAATGACCTGGCAGGAAGGGGGGGGGGATGCGTACGTAGCAATGTCATTCCACAAACATCCTTTATTGTCCACATACAGGTGATGCCGGGTATCCACTGAAGAGATGGCTCCTTACACCACTCCGGAACCCACAGAACCAGCATGAGGAGGACTACAACCATGCCCACTCACGTACCCGTGTAGTCATAGAACAGGCATTCGGCCTACTGAAGGGTCGTTTTCGCTGCCTCAGCAGGTCTGGCGGGGCACTCCTGTACCGCCATGAGAAGGTTGCAAAGATGGTCATGGCATGTGTCATGCTACACAACATGTGCGTACGTAGAAATGTGCCCATGCCCCCTGACGCAGAACTGCAAGCACCTGAAGATGGTCATGATGAGGGTGGGGATGTGGTAGCACCTCAAGGAGTCCGCGAGGCACAGGAGGCCCGTGAAATTCGTCAGATTATCATAGATTCATGCTTCTAGCACTCACGCCTGGTGGCTGATACATGGACACGGGACTTGTGGCACTGTGTGTGTAAGGAACATGCACAATATGGACTGTACGCCTATAAAGGCCTCGTACACAAAGATCAATGTCCACACATCTCATTGGATGATTGTGAAATGTTTATAGCATATGTGAAATTATGTTACACACCCCATCGACCCGCCACCCAAGTAAGCCCAACACACCCCCTCCACCCTCCTACCTCCCCCCCGAACACCAGTGTCCAAAGATGCTCATTGTCAGTGGGCAGACGCTATTGCAAGCCCCCTCTCCGGGTATCAGGGGCACCCCTGCCTGTGGAGCGCAGGTTCCTCCCAGATCTATGTTGGGGGCTGCCCTGGACGGAACTTGCAACGGATGATGTCTCTGCCTGCTCACGTCCATGCATGTCCCTAAGGGTTTGTGAGAGCTCAGTGAGCACACGGCGCACAGCGGCAAGTTCAGCACATACGTCTTTGGACGTCGCATGCAGTTCCCCCCTCAGGCTCTCGGTGCTTCTCTCCATTTGTACTCTCAGGCTCTCAGTGCTTCTCTCCATTTGTGCCCTTAGTGTCTCTGTACTTCTCTCCATTTCTGCCCTAAGTGTCTCAGTAGATGTTTCTATGGCTGCCTTAGTACCCCCACATTCATCAGCATGGTCCTTGAGGAGCGTGGCCAGTTGCTGCTGTTGCACGATCACCTGGTCGAGGGACTGTTGCCTCTGCTGGGCCATGGCCATTTGCGGTGGTGTCACAGAGGGGCTGATCACCTCATGTTGCCTTGACACAGGGCTTGTGGGGGATGGCCAGTCGTCGTCTTGTGGGTGCCCCTGCGTGGTATCCTCATGGTGTACGGAATGAAACAAACAGGGGGATTGAGACAGGTCATGGATGGATCCTACATCGACATCACCGTTTTCTGTGTCAGAGCATGCTGCCATTAATGCAGTGTCATCTATGGTGCTGCTGCCACCAGAAGCAGTGCCTTCTGTGGCATCCATTGGGGGGACCTGTGGTGGTGCTGTTGTGGGCATGCTGGCTGCTGGGGTGCCTGTTGAAGTCCCCTCCTGTGTGCTGCCACTTGATTTGTGCTGCTGCCGTGTCTTGATCCGTGCAGCTGAGGTGGAGGGTCTTTGGCCGTTGGTCTTGGCCCTCTTTGCAGGTGTGCTGGTAGGGGTGTCCTGGAGCTCGTCGTTTTAATCGGACCCTGTGGTGGAGTAAAGGAGGGCGAGCGTTATTAATGGGTCTGTGGAAATTGGAATGGCAATGTATCACATGCATTGGGGTGGTACCTGAGGGTGATTTGGGTCAGGGCCTTGGAGGTGGTTTCATTTTTGTGTGGATTGAGGATGCAGTTGTTTTGCAGCCTGCAGTTAGGGTGTGCCTGCTGCACGTGTAGAAGGTGTTTTTAGGATTTTTAATTATTTATGTATTTAATGTGACTTTTAAAGTGCGCTATCAGGCCAATGTATGTGGACGTTCTCCTGGACATGTGTTTCTGTTGCACTATGTGGACACATGGTACTTCACATGATTGGACATTGTGGATTTAGCATTGTTTTATTTGGCCCACCTACCTGATTCTTCGGATGTCTGCACTCCTTTCTCCATCCCTCCGACTCCCTCTATACTCTCCATTCCAATGGTGGAGGCACAGATTTCTTCCCAGGGGGTCAACTTGATGGGTGATTCCGATCCTCCCCCGGTAGCTGTGGCAATGTTACGGTTGGCGGATAGTATGCTCCGTACGCGTATCCGCAAGTCGTCCCATCGCTTTCTGCATTGCTGTGGGTTGCGGGGTGCGGTCCCCACCGCACTTACCCGCTGTGCCACCAGGGCCCATATGGCTTTCTTGTTCGCAAGTGCCGTCCTGGTCATTTGCGTCGAGAAGACGACGGCAGCATTCTCCTGGAGGGTCTCTGTGAGCACGGTGAGTTCCTCACGGGAGAAGTGGACCTGCCGCTTGCGGTCGCACGCTTTTTTCGCTACTTTTCCCATTTTTGTTGTTTTCACTAGGGTGGATGACGGGTTGGGATGTGTCTCAGGGTAGTATTTTTAATGGTTGTGTGGGAATTCTGATTTTATAGGTGTACGGCGTGCTGTTTCCCGTTCCGGGGCCATGTTTTTAGTTCCGTTTCCGTATATTTACAGTCACCGTATTTTCCGATTGCCGCTCATTACGGTGACCGCTATGATGGGTGGCGGAATTGCACCTAGGGCGCCGTACGACGGCGGTGAGGGGCGTTTTGGGGACATTTCCGCCATCGCAGACTTTGCACTTCCGCCATGGCGTAGTGCTCGTGCCCGATGGGTCAGAATTAGCCGCACTTTACTCCGTCGTGCAATGGCGGAAACGCTATTTACGCTATGGCGGTCAGGTCAGTTACTTTCCGCCAGGGTCGTAATGAGGGCCATTGTGCGTAGTGTACTTAGGAACAATGCTATGTGATGCCACTTCCTGTTTTGTCAAGGGGTGAAAGGTCGAATTTCATCGCTTCCTTCGATATCACTCTGGGGTGGGGTCAAATGCCACCACTTCCTGTGATGTCATCGGAGGTCAAAGGTCGTGTGATGTCACTTCCGCTACCCCTGGCATTTTGGTGAAATGACGTCCCTGGCCATCATACATTCGTTGAGAGAAGCAGCAAGGTAGAGGCCGATTTGCTCTAAGTTCACTGTCTAGCATGTTCGAGAATCACCTGCAAGACCCGTCTACAATAAAGAGATTTCCATCTTATCATCTTTTGAAACTTAGAATTCTTGAGTGAGTTAATTAAAGTGATAATGCACATGGGCAAATATGCAAATTCCCCTCTGCATATTTGTCTCCATGCATTTCACAAATATATCTCCTCCCACACATCAGCTCTGTTAACGCAATATTAATCATGAAATCTGCGATCTTCTTTGAGCCAGACATAAATAGATCACATTACAAATGCATCAATCTGGAACAAAATGAAAACTTTGTTAAGGTGGGCTGGAATCCGGATGGCTCCCATGTATGTTCTTTTCTGAACAATGCACATCACGATTAATCATAAGAGCATACAGTCTGTTTTTTTTTAAAAGATACACAGTGTTCATGCCTTTTAAATACATAGTTTAATGCATTTTTACTTGTTTTATGATGACGGTGAAGGCTCAGATTTTAAGAGCCGTTCACAGCTGTGTTAGGCTAGTACACTGCACCCCACAATATACGTACATTGCCAAGAAAGAAAATCAAAGATGTGCTCCTCTGTCTATAATTTATGTGTCAATGTATAATGTAAATACTGAAATTGTCAATGATGTTTGTTTTACTTCGTGTCTTTAAGTGAGGTTCGCGTTATGGATGGGGGGATTGCAATGTTTATCACAACCTACTAGCAGAAGTAGGTAAAGTATACCTACATGCAGCTTAAAGATACTTAAGGTAAACTGCGGCATATTCATGCTCATGGCAATATGTGCCTGGTTCTGTTGCAACATTCAACACCCTTAACCATCCACTGTTAATGTATTTAATAGAGGATCTTATGCGGAAAGTGCTTTGCGCCTCCTTTCATGTGGAGGTGAGCTCATGAGGTTTGCGTGTGACTTTACCCGATGTGAAGTTGCGCTTTCAAATCCATGAATGCGGTTGGGTTTGAGCTTGACTCAGCGTGAGATTACTTTGCGTGGCCCCTCCCTGAACACACACACGTTCTTCCTCATTTTGCCAGGAGAATGTTGGAAAAGCATGTTCCATCCCCGATTTATTTCTTTGCACAGGCCCCTCGTACAATTTGCGTGGAGTCGCGCGCAGTGCGCTCAACTGCACGCAAAGAAGTGACGGACCTGTGCAGAGTCCCGGAAAAACACGCAAAGTCCGATCCATGAATCGGGAAAAGGAGTTTTTCACACTGAAAAGTGCACAGCCACTTTTCAGCGTGCACACAATTCCATGAATCAGGCCCACAATCTACATCCGTTGGAAGGCACCTTCTTTGAACAATGCTGTCACAGAAATATTGTTGTCCTGTCCATCACAACTCAAACGAAAATATTAGATACCTTGAGTTGAATGTACAAGAAACCTAATAAGCTTAATCTAACACTTCGTTTTGGTGTATGTAGGCTGGGTGATAACATGGTTTTGAAACACCATGTTATAGGCAAAGAAAACATGCTCTGTGGCCGTATGACTGGAATGTGGGATGTCTTGCACAGTGGGAATGCTGCACAACAGATCATCACGAGCAAACAAATTCAACGTGCTAAACGCACACTTGGTGAACTGTATGACATATACCATGAATTGTTCTTCAAAGAGCATCCTTGAGTAAAAATGCTTAATAACGTAAAAGAAATTACAAACCACATTTTTGAAGAACCGCCGCATTCAAGCCATGCTAGAAACCATGTACAAATGTTGTAAATCCAATAACATGAAGGAGTTTAATAATGTTCAAAGGCGGTCTTACCCAACATGTAAAATTAGGTGGGATTTTATAGAATTGTGGAATCTTTGTTGCAAGAATCATTGACTATTAGATTCGGGGATTCAATGAATTGATTTAACCAGAGTAAGCAATCATTGGGTATTTCTTCTCTGTGACAGGGTCAGAGGCGTGGCACTGTCAGTGGGGAAAGGGAATCCTCTCAAGCTGGGTAGTAGGCCTACCAGACTACCAGAGTTCAAACTAAAGCTGGCCCACTTCATAGTGTCCATGTCCCTTAACGGCAAAACGTGCCTTGAGTGTCGAACTCAGCAGCATTGTCATATACTTGATACATCACAACACAGTTTCTAGCCCGAGTTCTGGAGCAGCGGAGTGTTAAGGAGTCTGATGCAGGAGAAGTTGCTAGTACAGGTTCAGTGTTGAATGTGAGAAAGCGTGGTACCGATTTGAAAGAGTGCAGATGTGATTGTGAGAGTGTTTGTTTTGAAGGAAGTACTAAGAGTGTGAGAGATGGAAGAGTGAGTGGGAGGTTGCAGGTAGAGAAGGGAACGTGAGAGTGACGCATAGAGGAGAGAGAGGGGTAGAGTACATGTAGTTGTAGTTGGAAGCAGGAGGGAGTAAAGATGGTAGCAGAGAAGGAGAGTGACGCATAGAGGAGAGAGAGGGGTAGAGTACATGTAGTTGTAGTTGGAAGTAGGAGGGAGTAAAGATGGTAGCAGAGAAAGAGAGAAGTGTGGGAAAATTGTCGGGTGCAGAAGATAAAAGAGAGGCAGTGAGGAGACTAGAGAGAGAAGAGATCAGAGAGAGTAGGAGGATACAATAGAAAGAGGCATAGAGAAAGGAGATCAGAGGGGGTAGGAGGAGAGAGAGGTGATCAGAGGGGGTTGGAGGAGAGAGTCAATAGCAGGGTAGAAAGTGGAGAGAGATCAGAGGGAATCGAGAGAAAGAGAAATAGAAGGAGGAAGTAGAGAGGGTTAAGATCTGGGAGGAGAGAGAAAGGGGGCAAGAGGGAGAGAGAAAGAGAGAGTGTTTAAGAAAATTCAGGCCCATTATTGAAGGAAATGTGTGATCCTGGTAAATAGGTACAGCAGGGAACTCTTAATCATCCCTGTAGCCTTGTCAGCCTTGGCCTACTTGCCATCACTTGAAGCCCATAATACAGTAGTCAGTAGGGTATACCAATCTCTAGCTTCAATTGGATCCTGGGTGATAGGGACACTTGGGTTAGGGTGGAGGGACCACAGGGGATTTCAAGGGACCTGGCAGGGAAACTCAATATTTTGAACACTGAAATTTTATGAGATAAGACGAGCTGACACAATCATCCTTTTAATAAAAAACCCTTGAACCATCCGTGGTATTCCGGAGAGTATTGAAGCTGTCTGTGACAAGTGCTGTCATCGTGGCATTGTTTGGGCTCAGATACAGAGACCATGCATTGCACAGAAAGACGCTACACAATGTTGCCACACACACTTCAATGTACCTGAAGTATGGTTCAAAGTCAGGTAGCAAGGTTATGCTGGTGTATCCTCTGCTACCTGTCTCGTGCACTGTGAGGTACAAAAAGAAGGCTTAACGATGTCACTGCTAGTGCCAAGGGAGAAAAAACCCTCATGGGTTCAAGGATGCACTTGCAAGATCTGAATGACACCTGGCCTAGTAGGATTGTTGTCTGTCCTCTGTCTGTTCCCCCTCCATTGCCTCGTCGCGCCTTGAAACACTTGTGTATAGGCGTGTTATAAATGCCATATCATATCATATCAAGGATGTAGTAAGAACCCAGGAATACAATACAGAAACAAGGAACCAGGATTCAAGGAAGGAAGGAACACAGGAATGAACAGGATAACACACAAGACAAACAAGGGGACAGAAGGGGGAGTAAGAGGACCAGGAGAGATGAAGAGCATAAGCACAGGAACAAGCCCACCTGAGTGGTGTGTCACGTAGAGTACTGGGATTGTGATCCTTTTCATGCGTGCAATCATCCGCGTCCCGTGAACGTGTCAACATCTTAGAATTATGTCATCAACGTATGTAATGCCCATCCTCCATCTTGGTAATGGCAGTGTGGACTTGACGGTGGCGTTCTTTGATGAGGCATCTCTGTGAATGCATAGAATGGAAAGTCCCAATCCTCCAACATTTCCATAGGGACCAGTTTGACCTCATGATAGTATGCCCCCTCCTCGAGGTTGCTGTTCCTGGTTTGCATAGGTGGCAACAATGGAAACGTCAAATAAGATCCGCAGCATGGAAATCTGTTGCAGTCTCCCAGGAACAGTCACATGGCCCATAACCCTTCAAATCCTACTAAGTATTTGCACTTGAATCTTCTGGGGTACAAACCGGGAATATGGGATGAAGATTATTCCAAGAGGCAGGAAGTTGCAATTGAATTGAAAGGCAACAGAATTGATGCGTTTGGTTATCTGGAATGGCCTAAAATATTTTGGTGATCATTTTGATGGTACCTAATGGTTTGGTAAATGACATGAAGATAACCAAATCAGGTCACCAGATGTCAGTGGTGGTTCTTTAGAGTGTTTGTGGTCAGCAAACTTGGCTGTTACCTGGGCGTCTTTAAGGCATGTTGTGACCTTCTTGAATCTTTGCATTAATTTCATAGACTGATGGAAGATAGGTCTCCGAAGGAGTGACTCTCGGGTAGACCTGAGGATGGTAATTGTAGGTACAATGGCAAGGGCTGGTCTCTACTGATGTGTTTAACGTATTATTATAGGCAAATTCAGCGATGGAAGGAGATCATACCAGTTGACTTGTAAGCCAGAGATGAAACATTGTAGGTGTTGCTTGAGATATTGAAAAAAGTAGCCAGATGTTGGAGCCATTTTGATGCCGAAAAGCATGCAGGCTTGGGGCCAAAACTGGGATATCTATTGAGGTCCTCTATTAGATACAATGGTGCTATGTAGAGGTTGTAAAGTGGAACAGTGTGTTTTTATTATAATGGAAATGAAACAAAATTAATTGTAATTATTGCCTCTAGCCTTCTCCTTCTTATGTTAACATGTTTCTTCGTTTCTTAACCATTATCCTAAAACACTACGTTATTCTTTTTTTTGGCTGCCTTTTCTATTTGCTTATCTTCTCGTTTTTTTTTCTTGTTTTTGCTAAATTGTATGCTGTGGTTATGTGGATTGTTTTTATTCATTGTAATGAATTGATTTTGTGCATGTAAGGATGGGTAAAACGTTTTAATTGTTAATCAAATGTGATTAAAATAAATGAAATAAAAGATACAATGGCGTTATTTAGTCTATTTAACCTGAATATTTGCTGCAAAAAAAGATTAGCGCTGGGTCAAAAGGTATTTGCAGTAGAGGGCAGAAATTTGCAAATTATGACAAGCTGTTTATCGTAACCATTATATGGTGCATCAATTGGACGGAGGAAGTTCAATGACAAAATTGTTCGATATTTATCACCAGGGTCGATTGTGAATGGGTGACTGCAAGGTCTGGTCTATCCAAATGATGTGTGATGTGGTGGCTTAGATTGTAGACAAATCTTACAGGCCATAATACAGTCATGCACATCTGTAGAAAGTGTAGGCCACCAGAGATGCCAGGAAATATTCTCATAGGTTGCTTCTCTTCCCTTGCGTCCTGCAGCAGTTCTGTCTTGGCACATTTGCAATACTTCAGTCCTGAGTTCCTGAGTTGATAAGCACAATTTATTTTCATGATAAAGGAGTACTTGGTTTGAAGTAAGAGTGTGTTGTTGTAGTAGAGCTCGAGTCTCCTCAGAATCAGCTGACCCCAACGAGGACTTTACTTTCTGTAGAATGTTTGTGGCCATAAATATGAATGTAGCCTTCAGGAATAATCTTTTTGGTTATTGTTTTCTGGTGTTCTGTAAAAGAAAGTCAGCTGTAATGTTCTCGTTTACAGGAAGATACATGACAAAGTCATACTGTAAAATAAAGTATGCCCATATTGCGTGTCTGCTGTTTCGGCATTCAAACTGTTGGAAGACTTGCAGGTTATGGTGGTCCGTGCATACTTCCACTGGGTAGCAGGACCCAAGCAGCACATCTCTCTGTTCTAGACAGGTCTGTTTTATAGTGAGGAGTTCTTTCTCGAGAACTGTGTAGTTCTGGTTGGCGCTAATGAGTGTTCCGGACAGAAAGGTCACGGGGTGTGCCATTACATCTTCTTGTTTCTGCTTGAGAACAGCACCAATCGCTTCATTAGATGCATCAGTTCCAACAACTGTGTGCGGGTGTTGGGTTAACACAATATGGGAACGCAGGTAAAGGCCAGTTTGATCTCTTTTTATGCTTCTTCCACGCAATGATAATAACTCCCAAGCGAAGCATTTTCCTTTCTTTATTAAAGGGGTTATGGGTGCTATTTTATCAGAGTAATTGGATATAAATGTACTGGAGAAATTGACTACTCATATGAATCGTTGGACTTCTCAAACTGTGCGAGAGGCTGACAACTGAAGAATGGCTGATAACGTTTGGTGATCCATTGAAATGCTATCTGCAGATAGTATTTTCCCCAAGGTATGGAATGGTTCTTTGATTGAAAGAACATGTTTCCAGCTTAGCTAGTATATGATGGGCGTGTTGGCACTGAAGAACGATCTTTACGCTGTGTTCATGGTCTGCTGGATTAGTGGAATATTTCAAAATACCATCTAAATTGACGATCAGTCTCTGTAGTAGTAGGTCAGAGAAAATGCTATCCATAAACCTTTGGAGTACTGATGTTGCATTTGATAGTCCAAAAGGCATTATCCTGTATTCAAAATGTCCAAAGTGTCTTTTGAAAGTGTTTGTCCACTCATCACCTGATCATATGGGAAACAAGTGATAAGCGTCTGCCTGGACGTCTTTCCCTCATTCAGAATACCGTATTTTCAATTCCATCGAGCATGTGTTGCTCTTGTTTATGCCATATCCAGTCTACTACTTTATACAATGACTGTGTTTTAGCCCTACATGTTTGGTGTGCATGTTGTTCCTATATGCATATTTACTACATACGATGACCGTATGCTAATTTATGTGTGCTGCTTCTAATTGTTTAGCCATATCTAATCTATAATATTACAGTTTCACAGTGGCCACTCCCCTTTGCCAAGATAACCGCTCTCGCTACTATGTATCGCATCTAGCCTGAACGCCACACTTAGCCGTTCCAAATACTTTTTGCGGCTCCCAAAGGCCTTTCTAGGTTATAGTTTCACTGAACATTGCGGGCCCGGCGATCCACACCCAGCCTGCTCCAACATTGTGCATGCCTCACTCCCTGACTTGACTGCGCATTGCTTCCAGCCTGCAGTGTTCCCTATTATCCCATTCACCTATTCAATGGCTCACCAATAACTACGTTCACTTATCCCAATGGCGACCACGTGGAGTGCCATCTACACCATTTGGAGCCTCCTCCACTTTGGGTCTCTAGTATTATGGCACCTTATCACCCCCATAGCATGTACAGGCAGCTATATGCCCATGCCTGTAACCGCACAATATGGTCACCATCCCCTCTGCCACAGCCCGACCATGTTTGACGCTATCCACTACTTGAGTTTTCCTTTGTTCAATGTCCAGTAGAAACATAAAAATGAGCTCTCGTACATCAACAAAATGTGCAGTACAACAGAGGACCCCCACATCCAAGGGTTCCAGTACTACCAACACATTTTCTCATGTTCCTCATTACCCCTACTGCCTTCTCCAACACTTATTACTACCAAACGAACTCCTCAGCCAGATGTAGCAACCATCATGGGGACCATTATTAATGTACAATCATTAATTGCTCACGCCTTAGACATCGCAGATCTCGTCACCTCTAACAATCTACATTGTATAGCTATCACAGAAACCTGGCTACACCCAGCAGCAGGTCCTGCCCTTATGCTAGAAATCCCTGATGACTACAAGACTCTCAGAGCCAACATAACTACTAAGAGAGGTGGTGGGGTAGCTATCATTGCCAAAACACCTTAGCCATCAGAGAAGTGGACAATATCTCCTTCCCTTCTGGAGAACTCCTCTCTGTGAAACTCCCCCTTTCATTTGAGCGGACATGACTTATCCACACTCTCTACAGACCACTAGGCCAACTGTCCTCCTATGAGGAAGACCTATCTGATCTTCTTTCTCAAAATACAAAACCTAACTCTCAAATTCTGCTCTTGGGGGACCTGAACATTGGCCTTTGTGACTTTGAAGACTCCAACGCTCTATCATCCAAAATTCCATTTTAGAACTAGGCTTTGTTCAGAGGATCTCTGATCCAACACACTGCAAGGGCAGAACCCTAGATTGGGTAGCAGACTTCAATTGCAATATTAAAATTCTTAATAATGTGCCATGCGCATGGTCAGACCACAACATCATCTCCTTCAAAATCAATTACTCCAAACAAATGCCACCTAAGGATATCCAAGATCTGCCTGCTCTAACCAGGAACAACCGACTAATCACCTTAGAAAGCATGTTCCAGTTTTTTCAACCTATCACCCAACAACAACAGCTACCAGACTCTAACCCATCCACAATAGTTGAACTTTACAATCAAAATCTAATAGAGGCCCTCAACAAACTAGCCCCACTGAAATTAAGGAAAGCCAAACTCCTAGGACACATTAATAAGTGGTTCACCTCTGAACTAACAGCCCTTCGTGGAGCCAAAAGAGACGCTGAGGTGTCCTGGAAAAAAAAAAACTTCTAGGCAAAACAAGCACAATTTGATCACTGCCTCATCTACTTACAAAACAGCCATCTTCAGACAAAAAGGGCAAACTACAACACTAGAATGTCCAATGCCAAATCCAATACTAAGGAGCTCTTTAACATACTCAAAGACTGGGAATCTCCCAACACCCCTCCTGACTCCTGCAAGAAAGATGCTCTTTGGTGCACCAGCATCCAAAACGCCTTGCATAAAATTTCACTAAGCTAAAAGAGGCAGCATATCAACAACAGCCAAAACTTATAATACTAACTCTAATCAGCCTAATCTGAGCTCCCAAAATGTCACATTCACCTCTCAAATCAAACATTTTGAATTCAACGCTGTCACCACATTAGAGGTTGAGTCCATCATTAGAGACTTGGAACAAGCTACCCCTGACATTAAGGTCCAAAGCTTGGATCCTTTCCTCCCGGAACAAATTGAAAACCTTGTTGTTCCTGCAGTCGAACAAGGACCACGGCACACAATCATGACTATTACCCAGCAACCTCACCGACCTTACCTATAGTTAGGCATGCTTCACCTATAGGTCACAACGACTTATCACAACTTGCTACCTCAACTATGTCTTGAACCTGCAATTTGTGTACATGTCCTGCTCTTCTGTATATTTCTATGTATTCTTGTATTTACATTGTATGTTCTTCTTGTATTATTGTTAGGACTGTATATTTTTGTAACTATGTGCCTAAGTAAAGCACCCAGTCACCCTTGGGTTTGGTGCGCTATATAAGCAAATGAAACAAAACAAACAAACAAAACTAGCACCCCAGAGATCCAGTTTGAGGAATATTGTTGCCCCAAGTAGCGGTTCCAGAATTTCAGAAATGAGTTCAATGGATATTTGTTTTTTATGGTAACTTTGTTGATACCGGTATTGTCCAGGTATGGCCTTAGTTCGATCACAATAGGTTACCACACACTATTTCATGTACCTGAACAAAGGATCAAAGTGTGGCATTATGTGTTAATATCCTGTGATACCCGTCTTGCTACTGTAAGGTAAAATGGAATGGCTTCCGGGTGTCACAGCTACTGCCAATGAAGAAAAATAATCAGTAGGGGGAAAACTCTGCTGGCTTTAAGGATGTAATAAGAAGCCAAAAATCCAATACAGAAGCAAGGAAACCGTTTTCAAGGAAGGAAAACAGGAACAAACAGGATAATGGACAAGACAAATGAAGAGAACTGATGGAGGAATACGAGGACTAAGAAGGCTGGAGAGCGTCAGCACAGGACAAACTCATTAGAGACTTGCTATACATAGAGCATGGAATTGCTGTACTTTTCACACATGCGATCCTCCGGGTGCTCTGAACATGGCACCATCTTGGTACGCGCCATGTGTACTTCACAGTGGCCATCTTTTTTGTACTTCACAGTGGCCATCTTTTTTGGCCTGTCCATGCAAACACATAGAATTCAAAGCCTCAACCAGTTCGACCTCTTGACACAAATAGTCTAGATTACTAAAACAGCCAGATTACCTTTGAAGACAACATCTAGAGCTTCAGCCAGTGACCTAAATGGGGATGAGGTGGTTTGTGGTCCTGCCAAAGAGGTAGGCACTGGATAAGACACTAAGGCCCTCCTTCTGGGTTTGGTGGTATCCTGCTGGTTATTCCAGTGGCATGTCACCAAAATGGAATTAGCATTCCTGCTGCCTGATATCCAGGTACGGGCGTTGGGAATGCCGGTGACTCCTGATTCCATGGAGTCCCATAGGAATCCATGGGGGTAATGGTGGCTGTGTTTGCTGGTGGGGGGCTGATCTACCGGCAGGTTAAGCCTTGAAGTAGATCAGTGGCACCCACCAGCAAACTTGTGTTTCTCTGTTCTGGTAAAAATGCTGGTGCCGGATTTCCCGGCAATTTTACCAGTATTTTTTCAGGACCGGGGAAACATTAATGAGCCCCTAAGTTTCTGTATGGGCATTTTCAAGCGAAGCTATAAAATAATCACCCCAAAGCCCAGGCTGGCACACATGGGGCCTCATTACGACCCTGGCGGTACAGGGTAAACAGCGCCGTAAAAGGTGCGGGCGCCGTTTACTCCATACCACCTCATTACGAGGTCCCCTCGCAGGACCCAGGAAGCAACACCTGGTCAAACCAGGCGTGCTTAACGGGTCCCGCGAGGGGAAGAGGGAGCAAACAACGGGCCAACTCGTAATGGCCCATTGTTTGCTCCCTCTCCCATTCCCATTCAGCCCTATGGGGGCTGAAATGGGAATGGGGAAGGACCGGGTCGGGGTCCTTGGAGGGGGAATTACCGGGCCTTCCGAATTCGGAATGGCCCAGTAATTACTCATTCTGAGGACCCGGACCCGGATGCGATTTCGGCGGCAGCCATGCTGCCAATAGCGGCATGGCTACCGCCGAAGTCGTAATGAGGCCCCTCACTAAATGGGAGGACTTGAGTAACAGACAGAGATTATCAATGCAAAATCAAGATCATTTTCTTTAATATGAGGAACAATGCAAATGTGATAAAAATGTAGCTAACCAATCACCCAGCTTATATGAAAGAATATCCTGATCCTTGAGGTGGCGGACGTCGATGATCTGGAAAATACTGATAGGACTGAGTCTGGTTTTGAGAGATGACTGAGGCACAAGAAAGAGCTGAGTCCTGACAGGCTCACAGGGCCAGTTTTGTTGGAATTTTCAGGGGACCTACAAGTGAATCTGTTGCTATAGCAGGCTGCGAAGGCCATAGTTCCAGAAGAAGAAAGTAAAATGATTAAGTCCTCCCAGTTCATAGAGGCAAAGGATCTCCTGTACTGATTTAATGTAAATTCGAGGGCAGACGGGATTGACCACTACCAACTATTGGTCCCAATCATTCCAGAAGCTCATGACAGAGATGGGACATTTCAATCTTACTGCACCACACATGGGCATGGAGAAAAAAACGGAGAAAGTTGCTCATCTGTTTTTACTGGCCTGGAATATACGCATAGAAACAGTTCTGTTAAGTCTTCCCCATATGTCAAACAACTTGTCCTGATGACATATCGCTGCAGCCCTTACCAATTATCGAAAAACCTTTCTGTCAAATTGATATGGACATATATGGTCAACTGGTGCCCTTTAGAACTGAGAAGAAGCATATCCAAGTCATTATGACTATGCAACCAGGTATGGCAAGAATTTCCCATTGAGAAACAATTTCTTGAAGGCAATCCTGAAAGTATTGATTCCCTTCTTCATGGGGGTGGTATTTTCATTGAGAGATATTAACCAACCAGGAAAGCAGCCTCATCACCAAATCAATGGGGGAGATAAAGGAACGCATGAGATCAAGAGCCTTACATACATCAGTATACCACAGCCAGACTGATGGACTACATGAAAGGTTCGATTAGACACTGACAAGGATACTATGAAGACTAGTCAATGAGGAGGTATAGCATGGGATGACTTAGTTCCTTGGGCTCTCTTCACAGTCTGGAAGACTCCTCAAGCATCAACCAGATTGTTCCATTTTGAATTGGTGTATGGGTGAAACCCAAAAGGTACACTCAACATTATGTAAGCGGAGTCGACAGATACTGAAAATCACCAAACACATCACCATCACTTGGAAAGAAACACCCTAGAGTATATGGATTCTGGGTCTTGATAAAATACTGCCTCCATGCAGCACATCCAATTCAGGGGAAACCCTATTATTCAAAGGCCATACCACAGACTTTCAAAGTGGGACATAATGTAATAGTCCTCCTTCACACGTCCCAAAACATGCTACTAGCAAGATGCCATGGATTATTTGTCATTATTTTGGTGGAATCTAACCTGACTTGCAGAGTCCACCAAGCTGACAGGAGGAAACTGTGCAGAGTCAATGTTACCACATCAATAGACTTGAAACCTGAAGGGAAACAGCAACTTCTATTAAAACTGTTTGCAAACAACATGATTACTCTGCTGACAGCAGAGTGACAATTCCTCTGGGCTTACCTGTTTGCTTACCTGCTTACATGTTTGCACCCAGAAAGACTTAGTACAGTTCCTCAATGCTTACCCTTATGTCTTGTCCATGAAACCCAGGAAGATTGCAAGGAATTTTCCATATAATCATGGAGGTCAATCCCCTAATTCAATACAGGCTGTAAGAGGCCTGGAAAAGAATTGTTCAGGAGGAGCTGAAGAATATGATATACTTGGATGTTGTTAAAGGTCTTCCAGCAATTGACCTTCCCCTATCATGCTTGTACCTAAGCCTGATCAAACTTGACACTTTGCACCAACTTTAGAAGATTAAATTAAGTATTCGTGTTTGATGCCTAGCCAATGCCTTGATTACAAGCGTGTGAAGACTCTGAGAAATGCCAAGTTCATATCCACCTTAGACCTTACAGAGGGATATTAGCAAGAACCGTTAGATCTGGAGGCCAAGAAATAAATTGCATTATTCACTCCAGATGATTCCAGTTCACAGGGCTGCCCTTCGGCTTGCTTGGATCCCAGCAATTTTTCAACAGTTATGAATGCAAGAGACTTTTTGCATGGCAACATTTTATTAAATATGACATCACTGTGACACATCTTATACCGGGACAATTATCCGATGATGTGGCCCATGAATCTCTTCAGGTCCATGATAGATATGTACTGAAAAAGGAGGTCATGTCAAGGATCTTGTTTCCCTGTTGCATTATACATTTTGATCTTGTTCTGCCTCCAATCTATTATGCTGAACCAAATTGAGTGATCAGGTTTCGGCACCAGAGATATGTAGATAACCCAGTCACTACTAGACTTCATTAACATCTCAAATCTTGATGTTTACAACATCCGCATTTAAGCTTTGTGTGAATATGAGTGCAACGGCATGGGAAAAGAAAGAAAGAAAGAGAGAAAGAAAGAAAGAGAGAGAAGGAAGGAAGGAAGGAAGGAAGGAAGGAAGGAAGGAAGGAAGGAAGGAAGGAAGGAAGGAAGGAAGGAAGGAAGGAAGGAAGGAAGGAAGGAAGGAAGGAAGGAAGGAAGGAAGGAAGGAAGGAAGTTTGGTTGATCTAAAACATGCTCAAATTCCATCAAAATCCCCAGCTCCCTGGCAAAGTTAAATGATACTGACAGACTATATGATGCATCTACTCTCAAAGTTGGTCAACTTCTTATGGAGTTGCACTCCATCGAATGTAGAGTCACATTTTCAGCATTTCAGCAGTTTCAGCATATTTTCCCTCTTTTGCAGGATGTTCTTGGACAAAAACATATGGAATAGTGCTATCTTGACACAATGAATTTGGTGTCACTAGGCTTGATATGATATGATATGATAGTTTATTTATATAGTGCCTATACACAATGTGTTTCAAAGCGTTTCAAGGCAAGGGAGGGAACAAGGGAAAATGCAATGACATTCTTACAGGCCATGAACAGTAAGGATGTGAAATTAACTATCGTACTCGGCCTGACAACATTTCAGATAGTGCAAGAGCTAAGACATAGATAAGGAAGGGAGGGGATAGTGGGAAGGAAATGGTAACAGACTGTGACTACCGTACTAGGCCTGATGACATTTCAGATAGTGCTGGAGGGGAGTAACAGTAAGGGCAGGGGGAGGAGACAAGGTTGCTATCATACTAGATCCAGTGACAATTCTGAATGAATAAATTCATAGAAGAAAGTAAGGGGAGGAGATAGGAAAAGCGAGAAATTAAAGGAGGAGAGAACAGAGAGTTAGCAGTCAAAAGAGTGGAGAAGCAAGAGGCGATAGTGAATAAAATTGCAGGAGTCAGTAGAAACACGTAATGTTGCAAGCCAGGATAAAAAATGAAGATGGGAACAGCATGATTCAGGGCCACCATGAGTACCAGATGCAAAGGAAGTCCAGCATGAGAGTTGAGAAAGGGTGATGCACCATGAATGAATGAAGTCCATAAAAGTCAAATCCAGCATTGGCCACAAGACAGTGAACAATTGTGTGAGCTGGCATGTCAATATTGCTTGTACTACTTGTTCTTCCAGCGAGGTTCTTCCAGGAGGAGGGACAACCAAGGTGTCAGTTCATAGAGGCATTCCCTCCTATTAAGTATATAAGGAATGGTGGCCTGTCAAACAATGTGCTTACCCCTCCAGCCATCATGGACTAGCTTCAGGGCACCTTTAACCTGCCACCTATCATGCATATAGGACCACAAGTGAGCTCAACATTCCTGACTCTTGAAGCCATTTATGATAAACAAGGGCTGAGTAGGGAAGATAAATCACCTATAGCCAA
Organism: Ambystoma mexicanum; assembly: GCF_040938575.1. Lineage (NCBI taxonomy): Eukaryota > Metazoa > Chordata > Amphibia > Caudata > Ambystomatidae > Ambystoma > Ambystoma mexicanum. The sequence goes on from NC_090937.1 coordinate 530,456,902, forward strand.
CAAATGCTGATTTCTGGGTTGTAGCTGCATTTGGGTTGATTCACCCAAAGATGTGCCCTGGAAGACCTCAGCACAACTGCTTCTGTGCAACACGTAGCATCATCCCTTGTGATGAGGATATACCAATTGCTAATGCAACCCAGTGGAATAAACACAGCAACCTCATCAATCAGCTCTTTAAAATATTACCATAAAACCAGCAGGGGAACTATGTCAGGCTTAGACTTCCCATGTATGATCTGATCCTGGTTTTCAGCACACCCTGGTAACAAAGTCAATATTTATTCAGAGATATACCTCTTGTTTGGATAAATAATTTTATTTTCAATTTTCTAACATGTACAAAGCTGTTCACCTACAGTAAACCTCATATCACTGTTATTGACTGATATTAAAAGCTTTCAGTAAAAACAATGCAAACACATTTGTGGCAGGGCCAATCATAGCTGATGATAAAAAGAAAAGTGCAGACTTAATATCACGTATGAGAGAATTTCACAAACATGGTAACAGATAAGACCTACAAGAAATATAGTTTGGTCAAAAATGAAAACATGGAATATAGTTTCATGAGATCTTCCAATAGCAAGGGCCTAAATAGCAAGATTTTTGTTTTGGAAACAAACCCAGGGTCTCTGCTACTCACTTACAGTTGGAGATCGTTGGATATATCCTGGAGTTATCCATATTGCTGCATTTAGATTTTAATTCTGTGCATTGTTCTAATTCTTCTTTTAGTTGCCGTACTTGATCAACTGCATCATCCAAACTGCATTGTAACTTACTAATCACCTCATTATCATTTCCCTGCATTTTTAAAGATCTGTGTATCAGAAACCATAGCTTTGTACATAATCCGATAATGCAATGTGCTCTTCCTTTTTTTTTTAAATGGTATAGTTTTTATTACAAAACTTTTCATTTTTGATTTTCGTATCATACATGTTAGGTACTTAAAGGCACATTTAGTGCAATAGTAAAAATAAAGAAAGAAAGAAAAAAAAGAAAATGTTGGTTTTGGGATATAGTCATCTCTGTTATCTCTTTGATGAGGATGTCTTTTGTCTAATTCATTTCAGCAGTAACTAAAGGTCCTGAATTCACCATGAGAATTATGTGGTTCCAGAACTGAATGATAGCAGTTGTTAGACTTCTGATAGTCCCTGATATTATGGCGTTCCATCTGTAGTGGGAATTCAGGTCAGGGACACGTTTAGATATCATTCTTCTGAACACTGCTCTTTTGTCTGATAATGCTGAGCAATGTTCTCTTCCTTTTGATTTGGGGCTCTAAACAGCTTCATGAGGAATATCTGCACAATGCTCCCATCCTCAAAGATGTTTTCAAGTGGCTCTTTCTCTACTTCAATGCAAATGGTGTCTTTCCATATAGTTGCATTTTCTGAAGACCAAACTGCATGGGCCAAAAGCTTTGCCTCAAGATAATTTGCCAGATCAGAAAAATCAGCTTAAATTTGGGACATGGTGACACTATTGTGTGAGTCAAATGAGCACACCACGTTGCACCATTTCCAGCACTAACTCACTTAGTGAGTGCACAGTATGGCTATGCCTATAATGCAATGCCACACCCAGTAACTGTTTTAAAGTTCCCAATGGCCAACACACCAAATCTGTTAGATATATTCTGAGGTTACACCTAATTCTTTGGTATTTTATTATGGTGGTAAATAGTGGTATTTTATTGTGGTGTAGTATCTCCTGTGATCATTTGTTGGTATATTGCCTTTTACTGTGGTAAGACTCACTTAAGAATATTGCCTAACACTGTTCTTTTTACCAGGGTCACTCACTGCAACAAGGTACTGGACTTGGTGCACTCAGTGTTGTATTTAGTATTTCCACTTGATGCATGCCCTGATGGCCGAAAGGTAAAATATCTGTATCATATCATAAACAAATAATTGAATACACACACACACACACATCTGGCACTCCTAAAACTCCTGCAAAATTGTATTGAAAAACATTACCAATAATAAATAACATTTTATACTTCAACGTTAAAATCAACCTATATACATTATTCATGAAACACAAATTATACTATCTATATCATCTTTACTTAATAATTCTATTCCTTGCATGACACTAGTAAGGAAAGACTATACCAATGCTTACCCAAACTTAGTCTAAGTTCTATATTACCAACAGTCTGGACCCCTTCTTTTGGATCTCCTTCCAAATCTCAAATACACCTGTACATACAACTACTGAAGATGCCCCCTACATGTATGACCAAAATTGATCTCCTGAACAATCATTCAATTTGTTTTAATAAACTTTTCGTATCCCCTAGTGTATATCTAAAATAAGTAGTGTTTCACCAAGCTCCTGTGAATTCCATTGTGGGTAACACATTCATACGTAAGTACAGGACAAAATGCTTAAGCTCAATACTACTTAATTTCGTCACATATATGGATGATGTGTGGCTTAACCAACCCTGATGTGCCAAATCCTGATACCACAACACTTTTTGTGTAGCTTATAGAAATTAAGAGCCATATCCCAAAACCTAGCTTACATTTCTATTTTTTTCTCTTAATTGGGATCTTGTACCAGTATATCAGGTTCAAGGTTCAATTGTTATATAAAAATAGATAGCTGTGATTTTTTAAGTGCTGCCAAAAAACTGTTTTTACATTGTTTGTCCAGCCTTTTCCCCATCAACAGGAGCAGATAGTTTGACTCCTGACTGCTTCTAAAGAATGTTGCAAATAATAATGTTCTTAGAACATACCAAAGTGTTTTTAGTGAAGTTACCCCGTATTCCAAATGTAGCGCTTCCACAGGCAATGCTCTTGGAACATATATGATAGAGTGTAACATTTACCCTTTTCACTGCTTTAACCATACAATCTGCTCAAGATTAAGTGCTACCAAACCATACATTATATTATGGATTATGCTATATTTCCAACAGCCCCTTAATGCTGTTTCCTCCACAGTGAGCTATATAACGTTTGATTGCCTGCCACTTCCCCCAGACTTTTTCTTTCACCTTCTCATAGTAAAATTCGCCACTAGGATTTGACGTTATGAAGAAACCCAAATAGTTATATACTAATACGTTGACCATGTGGCAATATGAATTACCGCCTATTATCAAATAAACCTATCCTGTCACCTCAATCTATGTGCTGATATAAATGCAGTCACATAATGAGAACACAACCCAGTTCATTTTCAAACCTTTTGGTTTTTATCAAATTTTAAAATTCAAAGCTCTTCAGACTGATGCATTATGTGATACAAGTTACTTGGACATGAGAAAACAAAATGCATTTCATTAGAGTGTCTGCACACATTAACAGAACCAGCTGTGCACAATCTTAATATCTGACCTTGGACATGAGAAAATTGGCAAGAAATGCACTTTGAGAGAGAGAAATGATAAAATCGCAAATACTTTCATGTAAATTTTAAAACGTATGCACATTTAACATCAAAATATTACACATGAAATGATCTGTTTCCCTATCTAACTGCTTGACAGGCACACATCAACCCCCTCACCTTTGACCTATATTACCTAGAGGCTGCAATTCTCTTGGCTTGACTGGACCTGGACAATCCCCCTCAGTATATTTGCAAACAGATAAGGACTGCCACAATCTCAGGAAGTCTGCCAGCACTGAACTCTGCCCTGCAATTCAATGTTGCTCTCAGCCCAACATTCGGAAAGGTCTCTGGATGTCTCTCTCAGGAGGTTCCTGAATGTCTGCCTAGCATACACCCACTCAAAGCCTTTGTATGACCTCTCGCTGCCACTCAACAGAAAATACCTCCCATCTAGATCATACTACTGGAGTCCATGTGATTTTACTGTTGGAAAGCAATAAGATACATCTCGTCTTGCATTTCTTGTGCACAGATTGGCTTGTCTTTAGCAACACATAACTTCATATTTGCAGCTTGCCATACAAGCTCCAACTACACATTTAAACCTCATTGAAGAAGAGTATTTTCCAAAATCATGTTCAGGTTATTTCCATATAGAACAATGTGCACTAATTGTTATTAACGACATGTTACATGTTACTGGGGAGGGGTTAGAATCTTAATGTATATTAGTATTTAGGTTTCCTGCACGCCAGTCAAATGAAATATCATCCTGAAATAATGTACGCTTTTAAATCATGCTCTATATTTCTGGACCCTGTGCATTTCCTTTATGGCGTGCACACTGGCTGCATTTACAAACCTATTACTTGTGCATATGTTTGTTTTTCTGTATTTCTGTATAAAGCATGCACTAATACTGCATGCCCATAATAAGCTAATAACCCCTGTAACTCACAGCCCCCCAGCTATTCAGACCCCCCAGCTACTCCTAAATAGAAAGACTTGTGTTTTGGAAACACATCTAGGGTCTCTGCTACTCACTCACAGTTGGAGATAAAAGAGGAGAAATTGTTCTCTTCCCTACATGGTTGCAGGAACCCAGGTGGTAATCATGGGCCACTATTTCAGATGAGATTGTATTTTTTATTAATCTGTCAGGGATTCCATATGACTTTTTGGCAACAAACTGAATGTTCTAATGGTGATGAAGAACAGTCTGCAAGTTAGGTTTAGGTTCTGCAAATCTACCAGCATGCTGGCACTAGTGTGACAAATTGGATTCTGCCTTACAAGATGAGTATGGGTAAAATGGCCCACTCAGCCCTCACAATTCTGCATATCAAAACACAAATCAATAATAAAGGTAAAACAGGGAAAATCAAGTAATATACCTCCTTGGCTTTTTGTGGTAAGGCGGGCCAAGAGCTGACTATACTCTTAAGAGTGGTGTGAAGGTGACCGAGCATTGACCCAAACAACACAGTATCACAGTCCAAAATAAAGGGAATGTCCAATCAAGGTTCTAATAAAATATAAACACTTTAATGAAATACACCATCTGCAAGTAGAACAGAAAAAGATTACTATACAAAAACCCACCCCAAAAGAAATAATAGAGAATATGTAACAGGCTGGAGAAAGTAGCACTCTGAGCATAGTTCCAGGGGTGGTAGATAAGGTACTACCATAAAAAGGATATTGGGTTGAAAACAGGACTGATCGTGACCAAACAAGTCTGTAGGGTACCAGTGGACCATGAGTGCAGTTCAGAGTCACAGTACCTGGATTCAGTTCTTTGAGGGCTGACACATCAAACCGGAGTTCAAACGTTGATGCAAGCTGATCAGGCTCTGTCGGGACAATAGGATTGTGGAGGCCCTAGCAGCAAGAAGAGTTTGAATATTGTCTTAAGCAGGTCCTCTGTGTGGTTGAACTTCAGTGGTTCAATGATGCAGATTGTGGCAGTCCCAAGACCGCTGGAAGAGTTTGGCGAGTGACACTGCAGAAGTTTGAGTCGGTGGGCGACAGTTGCTAAAGTGGTGATCTATGGTGTGTTGACGTGCAGTTAATGAGACAGTGGTTCTTGGGCTAGCTTGGCCAAGCCATGGTTGTAACATCTGGTTAGAGTCAGGGAGTGACCCTCCAGAGATTTGTTTTGTGTTCCAGCGTTGAGAAGATGCTTAGGGCCTGACAAGTGAAGTGCTTTGCTAGGACACGATGCAGTGTGGAGCTGGTTTAAATGCAGTAAAATAGTTTGGCTGGTTAAAGGAACACAAACATCAGCACAAGCGCAGATTTACTGCTAGGATACAGGCAAACTCGGGATGACACCCCATATACCAAAATCTTTCCTTGAGATTTCAATTTTTGGTTAGAACTCAATTCGTTTTAAATAGTTTACTTTTCATTGTTTTGCTCTATTTGCTACTGTTTCCTTGTTTCAGACATAAACAGTTATCAGGATCAACACTCCCTACCTCTCAAATTATTGTACATGGAATCACTTACATAACCCATTGCTTGTAAGGAACACTTGCACATATTACCATATACAGTGTTTCACACAATAAAGCAGAAGTAGAAGATTGCAAAATGCTTGTTTTTTTGCAATGTATAGAATGTTGACTATCTACCATAAACATGTGTTTTGCTGTGATTTTGTATTGCAAACATGTAAATGTCTATCCTTTAGTTTACAGAAATGATGTATTTCCTATTTTCCTTTACAAATGTCAATATTGCATGTTTGTATTCACAAAGAATAAACAACATATTTTAAAATGTAAGTTCTACCAACTTTAAGTAAACATTCTATAAACCCAATCTAGCCTGGTGTCTGACTAGACAGTCATTGCAGACAAGCCAGTCTACTTCTGTACGCACCACAGTGAATTCATGCTCCCTGATGAAAAATGATTCAGTGTTTTTTTTAAGGTTTTCTTGCAAATAGAATCCTGACTGTTTAGAAGATTCAAAACTGGAATGCTAATGTTCCTATCATCTATAGCATATCACTGAAAGATTATTAAACAGTGCTTTTTAAAGATAAACATTTGCAGTGTTGACTGTAAATTACAACCACTTTCACTGCATTGCATATCATGGTATGCTTTTGTTACATTCTCACTTTTCTGATAAGGGTCAGGATGATAAATCTTTATGTAGGATCTCAAAAATGTTTCTTTTTATAACACTGTGGCTACTCATGGTTCCATTCATAAGCCATTCGACATGTATATCTACACTGTTTCATGCACTAGCTCTTTAAAATAGACATTAAAACTCTTGACTATCTTCCAGTGGATTATGAGAAAAATATTTGCTTGCACTCAGAACGGCTACTACATTTTGGATTGACATTGCCAAATGTGTGTTGTGTGTGTCTTTCATCTGCAGATACTTTAAGAATTGAAAGCTCCACACATAGCTGTTTCTCTACTGATGAAGCTATTCCTTGCATCAATGGTGTCATTTGAATCAAAATACACAAAGCTGCATTTGAATAGCATGCAACTCCTGTTTGATAATGTCAGGATGCATGTCCACCTCCCATGTCCCCTCAAGCATTTCAGGTTGAGAAAGGTATATTGAGTGCATGTGGGAATAGATGTAAGCAGCTGTAGGGGGACGGGGCAGTAAAATACGCTTAGTTGGGGTAATGTCTGGTGCATGTGTGTGTTAGTAAAAACTAGTTAAGCAGCGATGAGAATGAATAATGTAGCAGTTAGACCACAGTCCTGCTGAGGGAAATACGGAAGTACTCCCATATTTAGAGTGAGGCCTCATCTGCCACTGGCCTCAGTGAAAGCAACAGCATATTGTGGCAATTAGTCCTGAGACAGTTCTCCCATTCCCTTTTCTCAGCAAGAGAATTAGACGAGAAGGCCTTCAGGCCGGATAGATAAACCTTAATATTATCAAGTTGAAGGCATGCAAAGTCAGAATGGAATGACAAGCGCAAGCAAGGTGTAAGGACACACCCATGGGAGACTGGGCAGAGGTCCTGAACTGCCAAAACAACCCATCCGAGATTTAGGGAACTAGCGAACCCCAGGAGAATGGTCATCCTATTTCAACTGCCAGGTGCCCACAACCAGAACTCCTAAATCCCTCACAAGCTGGTTGATTATTGTGGTCATGGAGAGACCCAGGTGTAGTCCTGGAGAAGGGCAGCTGCCAAGGGGGGAGCACAGAGCATAATGTCCTGTGTTTGTGCTAGTGCTATGAGGAGCCAGGGGAGAGGTCGATAAATCTAGTTCGGCACTGGGCAGGCATGCTGGAGACACCTCTGTGCCTGAGATCACAAGAAGACCTTCTTTATTCCAGAAGGCTAATTTGACCTCAAAAGTATCCCCTGAGGTCATGTCAACGAAGAGCTGCACATCAAGTGATTTGACCCACACCAGACATGTATTTGGGACTCAAGGTGACAGGGCAGAAGATCACATGCTGGGGGGTTGGAGTAGAGTAGTTGCAGCCAGTCAGCCGAGGTACTATAGGGGACTTGTGGTATGTACATAGGGGTAGCCAATGGAGGTGGGGAAGGACAACCGTATACTCTTTGCATAAAAAGTGACAACATTGGGCCTCATCACGACTTGGGCGGTAACGGTAATGCTATTAGCACGGGCGGTATTAGCCCTACCACCGAACTCCCCGGCGCTAATAGCGCCGGATTACGAGTTCAGCGGTAATGTAAGTCCCCATCCCCACTGAGCCCATTCGGGAATGCCCCATTCCGCATTGGGCTCAATGGGGAATTTTTGCACTAATACCACCGGCGGATTTCCCGCCGGCGGTAATAGCGCAACTTTTCGGTGGATTTCCCCCCAGCTCAGAGCTGGGGCAAAATCCACCGAAGCCCTGATTCGGCTGACCCTTAAATCCGGCGGTAATAGCACTACCGCCGGATTTAAGGTTACCGCCGAAGTCGTGATGAGGCCCATTGTCTCTTAAGCATTTTCTCTTAAGATACATAAAGTTAGAATGGATTTCTAAACTTTGGCCTGGTGGACAGTTGTTTACGAGGCGACCCTTGCTACATGAATATGAGACAATTCTAGGGAATGATAGCTTGGGGAACAATCTTAGGAGGACTGAGGGCAATCAGGTGTCACCAATGAGCACACACAATGAAACACCAAGAATTAGAACTAGACAGTAGTATACGAACATCTGTTAATTATTATAGGCCCAATAACAACACATATAAATAATGAAATGTTATAGCAACACACCACACAAGCAGCACACTTTGTAATATATATATATACAGCCAATATAGTCAGCACAAGAAAGTTGATAGTCCCCCCAATACTTTCAAGGGAAAAAGGGTGAATAACTTATATAGCACAGACAGTCTTCAGCTATGGCAACCCTAACTTTATAAGTCCAACCAAAAGATGTATGGAGGTTTGTGCTCAATGTTCAATGCATGCGTAAAAGCTTGCTATTATGCGTAATGTTCACACAGCACTTCTTAGGAGGCTGGAAAAGGTTAGCAGGGATTGTGAAGTGGTGAAACTGGTTCCAAGAGTCAGGAGAGAACCTCCTTCAGTCAACACAGCTGTTCCTGACTTTCAGAGGGCTTTAGGGAGCAAATACTTCCCAAGCCAAAGGAAGGACACAATTAACCTTTAATGCGTAAATGCGATTGGATGAACAAAAGCCACCGGTAAGCGACTTCACTACTCACTGCCCTTAGCTCTGTTTTGACCTAGACTTGTCAGGTCTGGAGGAGGATGTCAGAGGTTCAATTTCCCACCCTTTGGTCTGTTCCCAGATGCACACATGCTGCGAGTGCTGACACAGGTCCGGTATTGGACAGGAACTTAATCTCTTGATTCAAATGAAGAACAAACGAAACATAGATGAAGCAGACCTCATAGCACAGGAAGGTACATGAGAAAACTGCCTTCAGTGACCGTCACTGTCACATAGTGACGCTGGGGAGCCCAACTCCTCTGATTTGATGCAGCATCCTCTCTCATGGCCCAACGATGCTGCAGTGATGAAATTCGGCAGGAAGGTGCTGCGTTGGGATTATTCAAAGTCTCAGGTTAAAACTTAAAATGATGGCACACCACCACAGCAACCAAGTATTAAGCTGGACGGTTCACAGTATTGCCACAGGGTCACTTTCCGTGTTACCAGGAGACATTGAGAGTGATTGTTCCCACCACTCCGCGGGTTCAAACACCTGCAGAGATCTTCTGATATCAAGTGCAAGCAGGGCTGGAGTGGGACAACAAAGGGATGAAGGTGCCAGCACTCTTCAGTGCATCTAAGGATCATCCTCTGTTCTGCTCAGCTATTCCGGATGCTTTGTTCCGTTGTCAGATCCATTTGAATCTTTTGCTGATTTGCTGGAATGAATGCAGGACCCCTCCTCATATCCACAGTCAGGCTAGTGCTCACAAACCTACCAACCAACGGGAAGATATTCTCCATGAATGCCCACCAGCAGTAGTCCAATCAGGGACCACTGAGGTTTGTTTGTTCTTGTGCACAACAGACAATGTGGCACTGGTAGTATGGATTGAGATCAAATAGGCCCAGCCCACTTCCTGGGTACCCACACACGTGAATTCAAGGGATCCGCAAAAGAAGCAGTTTCACAGGTAACTGCTGCCCAAATAAGGAATCCCCAGCCCTCAAATGACAGGGGGAAGATCAAAGGACAAAATGGCCAAAGGGACAGACAAAAGACCTTGTGGTATGGACATGTTTGACACTAGCAATAGTCATGGGCCAAACATGGTAAACATGGTATGGCTCAGCAAAATGTTACATACATATAAGAAAAAGATACTGCTGCCACCATTCTATTCCAAGGCACATTGTACAGCCACCAAACATTCCGTAGAGGGTATGTAGGGCCAAAAATGTAAAGGCCCCATTGTGCAATACTGTAAGGTACTTTACACAATGATAAAATGTTACCCAGAAGAGAAAAACAGTTGTTCAGTATTGACAGCCTGAAGGACACATCAGTTTCCCCATAACAATGAGCAAAAGCCCAGCATAGTACAGCTGATGACTGTGCTCCACTGTAAAAAGTTAGGTCAGGATACAGACACAAATGCAAAATGTTTGGGGGTCCATGGACTATGGAGGAAAATTGTTTTTAGAGTAATCTTTTCTAACACTATGCATATGCCATAACTGTGCATATATCACAAGGATTGGCTTTAGATTCTGTGTTGATAAACATAGGTCAGACAATTTTTTTAAAAAGGAATGTCATATGTAACACTGTCATGATTAAAATATAAAGAAGGATTATTTTTATTATACTTTCATGAGTCAAACGTGGCAGCTTCCATTTCATGTATTCAAGAGTACATGTTTATGGTATGCTTCATATCTTGGCTTGTTACCAACTCCTGTAAGACTTATTTTGACTAGAAATAAGCAACACGTGAAGCCACATTCAGAGAAAATTGTTCATGTACCGTCTGTAAAGGAAAGCAATCTAACAGTGCTAGAGAGTAAAGTAGATGTGAAGTACTCAGAGACTATTTTTCAGGAAATATTCAACAAGATACTGAAACAATTTTTTGAGTATTTTCATGGTGTTAGATTAAGAGACATTGGGCCCCATTACGGTTTTGGCGGTAGGGCTCAATGGAATGGGAGAGGGAGCTAACAACGGGCCGATTATAGATTTACCAGGCGTCCTTACCGGGTCCCGCGAGGGGACCTCGTAATCAGGCGGAATGGGAATAACGGGTCCGCACCCATTAGCAGACCCCATTAACCCATTCCACCTGACTTGTGATGAGGCCCATTAAGTGTGAACAATTTCATAGGAATCACTTATGAGTGGAACCATGAGTTTCCACAATGTAACAAACAACACATTTGTCAAAATCAAATTCTCCACCATTTACTCTTTCATTATACAGGATCACCCATGTAACATATAAATATGATGTTGGCTTATATCTCAAAATCCAAGTTAGCATACTAATATATTTGGGCCAAGGGAGGCCAACTTGATCTGTGTTGAATCCCTTTATGATATATGGATATATGGACTTTTTTGATGTCATCTTTGATGTCCGGGTTGTTAGACTTAGCAGTGCACGGTGGTGGCGCGAGTTATGGTTGTTTAGCTTACCATAACTGGCGAATTTCTGGGGTTTTCCGATTTTACTTGAAACCATAACGTCCCTTTAACAAAGTTTTTGCTTTGAATTTCATAGGTTTTTATTAGTCCAACATAACCATAACGTCCCTTTAACAAAGTTTTTTCAGTGAATTTCAGAGGTTTTTATTAGTGCGACTTAACCATAACGTCCCCTTAACAATGTTTTTTCATTGAATTTCATAGGTTTTTATTAATGCAACTTAACCATAACGTCCCTTTAACAACGTTTTTTCATTGAATTGTAAAGGTTTTTATTAGTCCAACTTAACCATAACCCACATTTAACAAAGTTTTTTCAGTGAATTTCATAGGTTTTTACCAGTGCATGCTATTTTCCTACAACTTACTAATATCATACTTACCCAATATAGCAATGTTTGTGTCCAATTTACAAAGTGTCACCTTAAAACTCTGCCATTTCCCACCTTCTGGAATATTTTTTAACACTTCCATACACTTTTTGCAACTATTTCAACTTCTTTTGCATCTGTAGATGTCTACGAACATCTGACTTCATAGTGGACCTTCTGGACTGTGCCACATGACCATACGCTGGTGCGTGGCATGATGACGTGTCCGAGAACCCATCGACACTTCACAATAAGATCTCTGCTGGCGAATTTCTGGGGTTTTTCAGTTTTCCTTGAAACCATAACGTCCCTTTAACAAAGTTTTTTTCATTGAACTTTATAGTTTTTTGTTAGTGCAAGTTAACCATAACGTCCCTTTAAGAAAGTTTTTTCATTGAATTTCATAGGTTTTTATTAGTGCAACTTAACCATAACACCCCTTTAACAAAGTTTTTTCAGTGAATTTCATGGGTTTTTACCAGTGCATGCTATTTTCCTACAACTTGCTAATATCATACTTACCCAATATAGCAATATGTGTGTCCCATTTACAAAGTATCACCTTAAAACTGTGCCATTTCCCACCTTCTGGAATCATTTTTAACACTTCTATACACTTTTTGCAACTAATTCAACTAGTTTTGCATTCATAGACGTCTACGAACATCTGACTTTATAGTGGACCTTCCGGACAGTGCCACATGACCATACTCTGGCGTGCAGCATGATGTCATGTCCGAGAACCCGTGCGCACTTCACGATAAGATCTCTACTTCGCAGACAGTTCGGAACTGCATTTTCTACTGATCTAGGAACTTTCAAGTTCAACATTTCCGTTGCACAGCTCCAACACCTATTCCTACTCATTATACATTAACAATCTAGTACACAGTACATACTTTTAGCAAAACTGCTATTTATCTTAAAATGGCATCAGCTAATGCCATCCCTCCTCCCCAAGAGCCACCACCACTGCTGTCATCAAGGATCATGAGAAACAGTGCCCCCTACCTTAGAAATAACACATACACAACATATTCCCTTGTCCATCTACCCCTCCATATTAGTGTTTGGTTCCTCTTCCCTCATTTCCCTCCCCACCTTTCGTTCTCAGCTCTCCTGCTAAAAAAAATACACCCAAAAACAACAAAAGACATATTCCTTTAGGAACCACATTTTACAGTTAATAAATAGAACTACAAATAAATTGCATAGGCTCCATCTACTTTATATTTCTCAGTAAAGTACATAGACTCAATAAGATTTTCCAACATTTCCATTTGCATTTTGTGTTATGCTAATGGGAATATTGTGGCGTTCATCCTCCATTCCAGGGACTGGAATGGTGGATACTATCCCAGCAGCCCAGGTTATCAGCCCAAGCGAAGCGAGGGTGGATAACACGGTCTCTGGACTATTATCTCCCCATTCCAGCCAGCCCCTGAAATGGGGTATGAAGGCCATTAACACCCTAGGTTCCCAAAGCAGGAACCCGGGGTGCTAAAAAAGAGGATTTTTCTCACAGGAGTCCCGGTGTAGATGGGCACCATGGAAAGGGAAGGCAAGCGTTCCATACAGGGCCCTCTTCACTTTCCATGGCAACCTGCAGAAGGCAAAAAGAGAACCCTATGACCATATTACAACAAGCACTTTTTTCTTCCCTTTCAGATCTATCCTAATTCGAATAACTTTACCACAAAACCAGTCCCAGGTGGACATGACCACTTTAATTCTATGTTTTATCCCTTGAGGTCATGGCCAGTAGCCAGATTGTCCGGATCATGACCTGATTCCATGACCCGGCCACAGGCTACCCCTCAGTCACTAAAGGTATACCACTATTTTTGTAGCAACATCATGACACTTGTCAAATAATAAAAACACTAACACATTTGCAAAACCATGCTTGTAAGGTCCTTGTCAATCTGTCAATGCTCCTTACGCAAGTTTGCTGGAAATCCACCCATGTTTTATTTTTTCAAAGGTGTGAAATGTATGCACATACAATCGTCATATAACCTAGCTCCCACTTGACAAAATCCATTCAGACTTTATGAAAACATTTATATCTAGATCTATAATCTTTTTGCAAACCTTTGTGTAGATTTGTCAAATGGCACCACATTTATAAGCCTTTACAATATTTTGGGACCAGCCCTCTAATTTTGTTCCCTGTTGACAGAATCCCACCAAACTTCGCAAAAACATGTATATCTAGATCTATTATCTGTTTGCCAAATGAAGTGTAGATTCGTCAAATGGCACCTCATTTATAAGCCTTTACATTATTTTGCGACCCCCCTGTAATTTTTCCACCTCTTCACAAAATCCCACCAAACTTACCACAAGCACATTTTTCTTCCCTGTCAGATCTATCCTCAATTCGAATCACTTTACCACAAAACCAGTCCCAGGTGGACATGCCACTTTAATTCTATGTTTTGTCCCTTGAGGTCATGGCCAGTAGCCAGATTGTCTGGATCATGACCTTATTCCATGACCCGGCCACAGGCTACCCTTCAGTCACTAAAGGTATACCACTATTTTTTGTAGCTACATCATGACACATGTCAAATAATAAAAACACTGGCACGTTTGCCATACCATGCTTGTAGGTCCTTGTCAATGCTCCTTAAGCAAGTTTTCTGTAAATCCACCCATGTTTTATTTTTTCAAAGGTGTGAAATGTATGCACATACAATCGTAATATAACCTAGCCCCTACTTGACAAAATCCATTCAGACTTTACAAAAACATCTATATCTAGATCTGTAATCTTTTTGCAAATATTTGTGTAGATTTGTCAAATGGCTCCACGTTTATAAGCCTTTGCAATAATATGGGACCCCCCTCTGATTTTGCTCCCTCTTGACAGAATACCACCAAACTTTGCAAAAACATGCATATCTACATCTATTATCTGTTTGCCAAATGAAGTGTATATTCGTCAAATGGCACATCATTTATAAGCCTTTACATTATTTTGGGACCCCCCCTGTAATTTTGCCCTCTCTTCACAAAATCCCACCAAACTTCTCAAAAACATTCCTATCTAAATGTATTATCAGTTTCCCAAATTAAGTGTGGATTCATGAAATAGCACCTCATTTATAAGCCTTTACATTATTTTGGGACCCCGCTCTAATTTTGCCCCCTCATGACAGAATCCCACCAAACTTTGCATACTCACCCAGAATCAGGTCAAAATTTCATGCAGTTCCATTACGTGGCGCCAAAGTTATAAGCCATCCAAGAACTGCATTTCACCAACCCTGTAATGCTTAGGTGTTCGCAAACTTTACAGGACTGTTTGCGAACATCCAAACTGTTTGCAGACTTTCGCAGCAAAAACACCTGTTTTTTTTTTTTACTTCTTGCAGCCATATCCCATCCCATCCTCATCACCCCTCACCTCGCCAGAGATTATTTTACAGGTTTGACGAGTGCAATGTTGTGGTTTTTAATATGTTTTTACAACGATATCCGCGGACACCAGCTGCTGTCATTGAATCCAAGATGGTGGGCGTTTCCCAAAATCTGACACACTTCACGCTCTTCACCATCCAATCAGTGAACACGTTGCATGTCCGCGGACATGACGCAAGCCGATTAACTAATCGGTGTCTTGTCCACAGAGCGAACAGGGAAGTGTGTCCGCGGAGTGCACATAGATATCTCTAATTTTTTGTGACCTACTTTTTGGTCATTTTACAAAAAACTACTGGACAGATTTTCACCAAATTTACAAAAGCAGGCTTTCGGGAAAAAGCCGCTGCTCCTGCCACAAATTTTGATAGGTTTTTAGTAGCGCAACTTAACCATAACGTCCCTTTAACAAAGTTTTTTTTACTGAATTTCACAGGTTTTTAGTAGGGCAACTTAACCATAACGTCCCTTTAACAATGTTTTTTTACTGAATTTCATAGTTTTTTAGTTGCGCAACTTAATCATAACATCCCTTTAAAAAAGTTGTTTTGCTAAAGTTGATCGGTTTGTAGTAGTAGCAAGTAACCATAATGTAAAGTAACATCTGACTTCATTGCACACCTTGCAGAGGATGAAACATGACCATATGCTGGCGCACAGCGCAGTAACGTGTCCGAGAATCCGTACACACGTAACAATAAGATGTATGCCTCGTGGACAGTGTGGAAATACACTTTTTACTGATGTAGGAACTTCCACCTTCAACATTTCCCTTGCACAGCACAAACACTTATTCGTAGTCAGCCATTAACAATATTGTACACAGTACATACTTTTAGCAAAAGTACTAGTTATCTGAAAATGACATGAGCTAAGGCCATGCCTCCTACCCAAGAAACAGCACCACTGCTGTAATGAAGGCGCATGAGAAACACTGCCCCTACCTTACAAATAACACACGCACACCATTTTCCCCCGTCAACCTACCCCCCCCTATTACTGTTTGGTGCCTCTTTGCTCATTTCCGTCCGCAACTTTCCTTCTTAGCTGTCCTTCCCAACAAAAAAAAACATCCGTACACAAAGTAAATGTTCCTTTCACAGTTTAAAAATATATTTGTTTTAAATCGCATACGCTCCATCTATCTATATTTCTCAGTAAAGGACATAGACGCTATAACATTTGCCAATAACAATCTAGATTTGCAAAGTAGTTACATGTTCTACTGAAAAAGAGGATTTGTTGTTCTAACACGGGACGCCTGTGATGGCCACCATAGAACGGGAAGGCAGTTGTTCCATACATGGACCCTCTTTGCTTTCCATGGCAGCCTGCAAAAAGCAAAAAGGAAACGCTGTTAACATATTACCAACAGCACTTTTTTCCTCCCTTTCAAATGTATCGTAATGTCGCACAGCTTTACCACAAAGCCAGTCCCAGGTGGACATGGCCACTGTAATCCTATCTTTTCTCCCTTCTGGTCATGGCCAGTAGCCACATTGTGCGGATTATGACCTTAAACCATGACCCCGACATTGTGGCCACTCCCCATGGCTGCAGCCTACCCCTCAGTCAATAAACGTATACCGCTACATTTTTTAACTACATTACGACACTTGTGTAATACGTAAACACTCCCACATCTCGTCACAAAACCAACCCTAATGATATTGTACACTTTTTTGGATGACGTTCCTCTCCAGCGTAGCCAAATGCACCCATAAGCACCTACGTGCCGTGATGGAGAACCTCAAATGAACACACAGCGACGTACAACGTAGCACGTTACATTTTGAAATAATTAACTGTTTTTTAAAGGAAAACATTAAGAATTGTAGAATTTGTAAAATACTTTAATTTCACAATAAACTGTCCGAGACCATCAGACTACTCCCATTTTCAATCAAATAGTAACTTTTTTTGTTCGGTCGTCATCGAAAATGTTAATCGCGAGGCACACGTTGATATTTTCGCATAAACAAAGTATTCGCTTTCGATAAAGCAACTGCTTCGGTCGCACAGTGATTTCCAAGACGTTGGCATGAACTTTGGCCTACACCACCATAAAAGATGTTATGTTACTACTAATTGCCACTCCCGCATATGGACAAATGGGGCCAGGCCAGTCGTCCCACAATACAGTGACGGTTAGGCAGCCGGTCACGAGTACGTGCATCTGGCGTGCAAAGAAACCATCACTTCGCATCTGGAGTCCATGGCAATCACAGTATGGCAGAATGTAGCTGTTTGGAAAAAACATAACAGAAAATACGTATCAATACCCAACCTTTACCAAACAATTTAAAAAAAGACAAAAAGAACGTGGAAACTGATAAACAAATCGATGTGGTCAAACATGACATTTTAAAGAAATAATAGCGTTGAACATGGGTGAACCTAATGATAGCCTACAAACGGCAAGAATCTGCACTCTCCATAAGTCTAAAAAAAATGACAACTACACAGAAAGATATTACCTCAGTTACAATGCCAAAATTATTAAAAATTAAAACTCGTTCCAGCGTACAGTCGTCAAAAGTAAACTTACACAATATTTACCATCTCCATTGTCTTCGTTAAACCCAGACAGTGATGTACTTGCAGCAAAGAATCTTATTCAACTGATATTACATGTGTCTTAAAAACGTTTTGAATACATAACCTTATCAAATTGTATTTTTTTCCAAACTTACACTCCCTGCATTCTTACTGAATTTTCCCTTTCGCTCAAGGTCAAAAAACAATGGACCCTTATGGGTTCAGTCGGATGCATGGGCCTACTGAGCTCGCAACCAAAAAAGCAAACCAAGTGACCTTCACTCAGAATGAAAATACATTCTGACTTTGCAACAACATATCTGAATGCATGCATGAGAACTGCTACTCCCATACACTTGCAGAACCGATGTTTCCATCAAACAGTGCAGGTACCTGCCTCAGATTTCAAACACTAGCACGCCAGTCTGACTGCAATATTATTTTAAATACATTGGGCCTCATTACTACCCTGGCGCTAATGGGTTAACAGCACAGTAAAAGGCTGCAGCGCCGTTAACCCATTAGCGCCTGATTACGAGGTGCCTTTGCGGGACCCGACCTTAACGGCTGGTCTACACCAGCCATTAAAGTAGGGACCCGCAAAGGGACCTTGGTGCTAAGTACGTACCGCAATTTGCGGTACCGTACTTAGCGCCTTCCCCATTCCCATTGAGCCCTATGGAGCAAAAATGGGAATGGGGAAGGGCCATGGAGGAAGGGGGAATTACCGCCCCACCAACCTTGTAATGGGGTGGTAATTTCCCTTTTCTCCATGACGGAGTCGGTAAGTTACCGGGATGGACCATGGTGCTATTAGCACCATGGTTTTCCGCCTGGGTCGTAACGAGGCCCATTGTACCACAGACGCAGTAAATCTTCGCCTGTACTTAGTGGACAATATATGGAGCAGCAACTTTCAATTACCGTATGACTTTGTTCACAAGAAAACACCACTTTTTGACTTCCTGCTGCCACATCCCATCCCAGCCTCACCAGTATTTCGTAAGGTTAACAAGTGCAATGGTGTGTTGTTTTATATGTGTTAGCGGCAATGTTCGCATACACCAAAACATGAAATGAAAGATGGCGGGCGCAGCGAAAGAATCTGACGCACTTCACACCGTTCAACATCCAATCAGTGACGCGTCACATGTCCGCGAAAATGACGCTACGGATTAGCCAATCGGTATCTTGTCTGCGGAGCGAACAAGGAAGTGTGTCCGTGGAGCGGACATAGATATCACTAATTTTTTCAGACGTACTTTTTGGTTGTTTTAAAGAAAACTACTGGACGGATTGGCACCAAATTTACAAAAGCACACTTTCGGGACCAAGCTCCTGCTGCAAATTTGGTGCAAATCCGTCCAGCGGTTTGGGCTGTAGATGTGCGCAAAGTTTTTCCCCCATTCAGACTATGGGAAAAAAGACGTTTTGGGACCCCCCCTATAACTTCCCCCCCGGACCAAACATCACCAAACTTTGCAAAAAAATTCAGTGGCCCATACACTTTGCAAAGTTTGGTGTGGATTCGTCCAAGGGGAGCGGAGTTATAAGTCGCCCAAAAGGGACTCTTCCTATGGAAACAGCAACTTAAACATAACTACACGCCCACTACCGTGGCCGTTTAATATAGCAAGAAATCAATCACATTCTCACTTCACTGTTCGATGGACATATTTACAAAGTTGGCCAAAAACGCAGCAGGCCCTATTAAGACATTTGGGAGGCAGACAGTGCAATGACAAGGAAGATGCTCAAATGTGGGGGCAGCACCTCCTCATGTAATGTGCAACAATATGCATGTCTTTCATGACATTTCATTTAAATGCACATAAGTGTTCAGATTTTGCTTGTTTAGTCAACGAGATTGGGGGCCTAATTCACAGAACGTTTAGCGTTGTGCAAAGTGGCTTTGAACTAGAAAAATACACTCACACCATGCCTAATTCACAGAGCAGAGCAGAGTGACTTTGTACTGCAAAAGTACTCTTTGCACCATGTCAAATGGGCCTAATTCGCAAAACATGCACTAAGTAGCCGGGCCTCGTCCTTTTTTGTGGATAAGGCCCATTTAGAGCGGTGCAGAGTACTTTTGCAGTGCAAAGTTACTTTGCTCCACAAAGATACACTTTGAACCGCTCTGTGAATTAGGCCCAGTTGATCTTGTTTGTTGGCAGTGCAAAGTCATTTTGCATCACACTAAACGTTCCATGAATTAGGGCCTAAGGCTGCACTAATTTGTCCTTTTTGTTTGAATTAGGCCCATTTAGCGAGGTGCGAAAAAGTACTTTTGCAGTGCAATGTCACTTTCCAGTGCAAAGTCACTTTGCTCCGTTCTATGACTTAGGCCTCGTGCAAAGTGTTATTTTGCAGGCAAAGTTACTTTGCACTGCGTTAAACGTTCTGTGAATTAGGCCCTATACGTTTATAGGACAAAATTAAAACTTGGAAATGAGAAAATATGGCCGCAGAAGAAGATAACTGGGAAATGGGGTATTTGATCTTTCTGACAACCCTCCCTCTCAATTGTGTACATGCATTGTGCGCCAGCCAATCTAATGGAGCCACGACCTTTGACTTGAACGCACAGATTAATGAAAGCAGGGAGTAGGTTCACCAACAGCCCCCTCTACACCTCTTTTCATGCATTTACTCTCTTGCATGACCTCTTTGCTTTTCTTCTAACAGAATTATTGCCAGCACACGTGTATGATAGTGTTGATGATATAATGGAAACATGTCTGCGTGGGCTTTCAGAATTAATTTAAAACATCAATATAGCTTAGAAATGTCTTAACTTTAATGATAATGTTCTGAAGATTGCTTGGGTAATCAGCAGAAGAAGAACAGCAGTCACAAACTTACACAGCAGGGAATGCTGGAGTGCATCTCTTATTAAAAACAAAGCACATGTGATAAACATGCATTATTAACCTTAACTGCAACATTTCCTTAAATGTGCTTATTTAGGGCACACAACTCGAGAGCGCTGATGCCTCCTTTACTTCGGCAAAGTGGTGCATGCAAGTGTTGCAGGATATTGGATTCCAACAAGTATTTTTAGATTCATAATAGATCTAGGCTTAAAAAAAATAATAAAGAATGAAAGCCCCCACAGAAAGCATGTAAAAAGCTCTTACTGATAACCATTGCCTTTCCTGTCTGCTACCTTAAATACAATTGCTGAGTGGTCAGCTGAATCTTCACTTATGGGAATTTATTAAGCATAAATCAGATAAAGTCATTCATTTCATTTTCCCTTCTTTGGTTACCAAGTGCTCAGCCAGACAACAGACAGCATCAAACGTCTCTGGGCAGCCTCCGCGGCCGAGCCGTCTCTGCCGTTGTCTCGGCTGGTTGTAATGCTCAGCAGGGAGCATGTGTTCCTACACGCTTTCTGAAATATTAATACACAAAATTGTACTGAGGTTTCTGATAGCAGCAGATTGGCTGCGCTGCGGTTTTCTGATTAGAGGTGTATTGGCGATTCCGGGAAGCCGGTGGCGCCTAAATGGGTTAAGCCTAATAGGGTTTTGAAAGCTGATCGCATAATTTAAGAGGGCTCAGAGTCACAAAGCTCCAGACCCGGCTGACCCTAGCAAATTACAGTGTTTGTTAATGCCCTGTTATAGACTTCTTCTAGTCAACCCAAAGAAGCCATATTAAGTGAAAAATTGAATTGCGGTTCTCGGAGACATGCTAGCCTTTTGGCTTAGTTTTGACAGTTGTTATACCCGAATGTAAAGGGAGTCATCCAATCCGCGGTCTGTTTGTGTGGCCTTTGGGAATACGATGTTGCAACAAAAAAAAAATCACTTATCTTTGCTCCTGGAGAAATGTAATTGCCTTAAAATCTTTATCTTCGTAACTTCGCCAGCAGCCATCTTGAGGAATTATGCGAAGTAACTACATAAACAAATATGCGCGTGAACAATGACCTCTTCAAGGTTTCTGACAGAAATATAGAAAATAGTTGTCTTATGCCTCATGGTCTTATTATGTGTGTTTTGTTAAGTGCTGCATGCACGGACATGGCTTCTCTGAGCTGTCAGTAATGATGCCCTGTGTTTTCAAATGCGAGGTCTTATTGTTGTGCTGGAAATGTAAATTACACATAGCACATATAATGAGTTAAATGAAATTCATGTTGGATTAGAGGAAAACATGTGAAACGTATTATTTTGGAGGCAGGACTACCCGCACGATTCTGCACAGAAAAGTGTCTTCTTTGACAAATGCGCACACATCCTGTCATTGAAGGAGGATTCCATCCTTCCTCCCTTTTGGGAAAAAACAGGATGCTATATTACCTTCCATTCTTTAGTTAGATTGTATGATCACACGAATAAGAAATTGAAAGCTAATTCCAAGCTGCTAACAAGAGTCTGGAACCATTTGGGGACCAGCAATAAGAAGTGATCAAGTGTCTCCATCTCTGTCTGAAACATCTGCTCTGGAGACTAATCTGGACAATCTTTTCATCTCTTCTGTTACGCTGGTCCAAAATCAAAACTTTTTGCCTTTGCCCTCCACACCCATGTGGAAAGAGATTTTACAATTTCCATGTCCTCAACAGTCGATACCAAATTCGCTGATTCAAGACCTTTCTCGGGACAAAAATCAGTGCACTGAAAATAAGAAAGCAAAGAAGAAGTAATGAGAGCAAAGAAGTAGAAAAGAAGTAAACAAAATGGTGCTGACAAAAGGGGACACTCAAGTAAGTTTCTCTGTGCTTTAAATCTGGAAAATCCTGAGGTTTACCGGCTGAGCTGGTACCTGCTGAACCATCCTTCACTTTGGTTGTCACTCAGAAGAAATCAATATCCAAGAGGGGCAAACTTCCTAAAGCGGGTCCTGTTCCGCCATTTGCTGATGGTACTAGGAGCAGTATACCATATTTACTCCCTGTAGCGTCTCTTTCTGCACCGGAGTTGTCAGAGTTGCCTCCTGGATCTGCTAAAGAGTCCCCCAATTCCCCCGGACAATCCTCGGAAGGTCTTGACCACACTCCTACAATTGATCTGTCATCGTCCAAGCAGACGGCACCACCTTTGATAGGACCCAAACTGTCTCATTTGCCTGAGTCTTGTCATATTCGATGGGTCATGGGCAGTATGCCTACTTCTGTTCTGTGCAAGGGCAGGTCAGTGTGTGGTGATTTGTCTCAAAATTCCTCAACTCAACCGTATATGTCCTAATCCTCACCGACACTTCCACCATTGTCTGCTTCAAATTCTTTGGTGCTTATTATTGAGGGGCTATTTAATGATGCTACCTTTTCTATATTAAATAGATGAATGTTCCTCTCCATATTAAGATCTGTATCAGCTCTAAGTTTGATTGAATCTGCAGACATTTACTTGCCATAATTTTTGGATGAATACTGACTGAACTTAATCGCACTGAATCTTAAATCGAAATTGATTCTAAAGCTGATAAATGAAGAGGGTGAAGCATTGTTAAGAATGGGTTTTGAAATTAACCCTTTTTTCAAATGGATGATGACATCACAGGTCCCTCCTTCTTCTTCTCATGGCCTCTCCAACTTTGGTGCAGAAATTAAGTATAAAATATCAAATGATGGTCCAAGATGTGTGTCCTATTCCTCCCTCAGCTTGGCGCCGCAAACATTGAACAGTGACTGGCTATGGCTAGCAGTCTCATTAGTTAAGGCAAAGAATTCAATGCACTCTAAAAATCTTTAGCCCACCTGAATGCAACCTTGACTCATGAAATACTCGGGGTTGTTCCAGTTTTTAAATCCAAATTCTAAAACGTGATGTAACTACATTGAATGTGTTTGCACTTCAGGAGGTATGGCTTAGGGATGTTCCCGTATTTGATGAGTTTGTGATGTTCTTCGAAAAGTCTTACAAAGGTCCTTTATGCAGTCTATTGATTGCTCTAAACACCACCCTTTCACCATCAATACAGCAATGGGAGCCTGCTTTTGAAAGATTATTGGGATTCAAGTTATCATGGAAGAAATACTCCTTTCCCGGTCCATATGCTCCTAATCAACATTTACTGGAATCCCATGAGAATGGATCAATCTCTCCTGTTTTTAACATTAGAAGATCTCATATATAATTGCCATTTGAATTATGGTGATGCACCAATGATTGTAATGCAGGGATCTAAATTGTTATATTGGGGATTGTCTCGTCTCAAATCAAATGGTATCACACTCTACTGTTCCAAGGGCGAGTAAGACTATGTTCGTATGACACATGCATATATTAAATGGTAGAACATGGGGTGATATCCCCTGCAAGTCCACCTGGCACAGGGGAAGTCAGTCCTCCACAATTACATCTATGTATCTGAGTCACTGCTACAGGACATAGCATTACTGGCATTATTGGTGCGCAGTGTGTTATTCGTGTTGGGAGACTATGGACGTTGGCTGTGGAGTCTGTTGTCACTATCAATCATTTGCCTCTGGAGAGGGCGTAACCTTAAATAGGGTTTCCTACACGGAGCGCCCGGTGTGCGCAGTGTGTTACTCGTGTTGGGAGACTACAGACGTTGGCTGTGGAGTCTGTTGTCACTATCAATCATTTCCCTCTGGAGAGTGTGGAACCTTAAATAGGGTTTCCTGTGTGGGTTTTTGCTTTACGCACGCCGACGTGAAACTGAAGTTAATCCGGCCCCATGGCAGTGAGGGGGGACCTCACCCTCACATAGCCCGGGGGTTGGATTACAGTTTTGAGCGATCCCTGCTTTCCAGGGATCGCTCAAAACAAGGTGCCAAAACCGAAGAGCCATCTCGTCTGTGGCAACCTGGAGGGGTTTCCACTGACGAGCCGGCTCGTCGGTGGGACTTGAGGGGTTAAAAGAAATCTAATACAAACAGAACCTATCACAGATCTCCCGACAATACTGCTAAATAAGCAATGACCAACTGTTTCTCCATCAAATTATACAACCACCAAACTGTCTAGTACATACTCAACTATATGTCCATCAGAAGACAAAGAGACAAAGATATCTTCTCAAAGAATAACTGCAGGCCCATCAAATGATGCAAAGACACAGCACTCTGTTCCATTTCAATTAAGCAACACAACTGCAGTAAATTGATTTGCAAATGTGACCATTAATCTTCTCTTCCAATTGCCACCAATTCTTCACACACATTTACTTAAACGGCTAGGACAAGTTGTGTTTGCAAATGCTGGTCCTTCATAGAAATGCCACAAATAATACCTACAGCACTTACAGTGTCTCAGGTATAAGGCAAGAATTGAACTACTCTGCAGAAATGGTGCAATTTGCCATAAACAGAAAGGAAGATCCATACAAATTCTTAATGTACTAACTACAAGTACTGGAAACTCAAAACATCCCTATAAATGAAATCGTCCAGATTCATACACATGGAAACATACATGCACTCTCTGCAACAGCACATCCTTAATAAAAGATGTGTATCCATACCAAACAGTGAATCGATTACATTTCAACAGCTTCTGCAGAATGTAAATCATAGCATATTATGCCCGTTTTGCAATTCAGACAATCGTTCCATCATACAAATAAACTCCCCTATCCAAAATCTCATACTAATGCTTCTAAGGTACAATGCAGATAGTACCAAAAATAACTGTAAACTGAATAGCTTTACACACGGCCAAGTATTTCTTGGCAAGAAAACCTTCACAACAGTAGGCATAATACACCACACTGGTGCCACAACCACTTCAGGGAACTATACTGGATATGTCAAAAAAGAAGTGTGAATGTAACAACAACTCTGTTACTCCAACACACAGGTTACCAGCAAATCTAACAAATTCCTTGGTAATGTACGCCATCATAGTTCTTGTTACTACAAAACATCTTGTAAACTCTATTTTAGTTAGAATACGCAAACAGGTCTCTAACTACTTTAAACGTTATCAGGTAATATTATCCCCATATATATGGTCGCTGTAAATAATATCGTCAGGAAAAGGTTGCAGTGATATTATATGGGTGACCATATATATGGGGACAGGGGCAAAAAAAAATGTTTTTCGGCGATATTTTTGCATGGCGAGATTTTTGTGGTGACATTATTACATGCAACCCTTTAAACATTCCTTAATTACAACACACTTCAAACAAATATACTATCACACTTACACTCACATAATTATATTTTTTTTTCTTTTTAATTCTCTTTGGATTTTATTTCCCAATGACATAGTGGTTAGTTCATGTCACTACAAAAACAGTCTATCACACACTTATGTTGTACTAAACACAGTAAATAGAATGTTCTGCTTATGAGGATAAAATAAAAGTAAATGTTTATGTAAAATTGTATGCAATTAACACTTTCAAACTGTCCTGCTTAATAGATTTTACTGTTTTTTCACAGAAAAAGAACCAAAGCTTTCAGCTTTATTTCTGTATGTAACTAAGTAACCATACCAAGTATAAACAGACACATTTTCCATAAGCACTATCCTCAATTGTATTACAATCATAAATACCGTATACACTTCAAATTATATAAGTCCACCATATTACAAATACTGTATACTCCCCCTACAGTACCTATAATTACTATATACACATTACTATAGGCCATTTGGTCAGTGGCCAGATTCTTGCAGACCAAGCTGTCTAAGGACATGCCCCCAAGAATCTGCCCACTGGCCACAACCACCACAATAAAATGAAACCATAGGACATGTATGTACAATACAACTTCAAATAACAAAACTTGCCCTGACACCCCCCCCCCTCCCGCAATTGAAATTATGTCGGCGGACACATCAATATGGACAGCAGACTTGGCAGCATCTGCAAACCCTTTTTCACCTATAAAAACAACTCCATATCATCTTTATTCCACTACTCTACCCTTTCCACACCCTCTTTCAGCCATCAAATAACCCCAAATGTGCTGCCAAACTGTTCATTTTCAGAGCAGTCTGCCAACTGCCACTGTGTCCACAGACTGGGCAGCACCCGCACCTACTTTTTTCACATATAAAAATAACTCCATATCATAATTATTCTATCCCCTACCCTTTCCAGCCCCTCTTTTGACCACCAGATTACCCCAAATGTGTTTTCCAGACTTTTCCCCCACTGCACTATCCATGTATACCGGCGGCTGTCCATGGATCCAACATGGTGACCGTTTTAAAAAATATGACTCACCTCACGCTTTTCACTATCCAATCGGTGGGAGTGTCCCATGTCTGTGGACATCACACATCCCCTGATCGGTCCAGGGGGTTGTGCCTGGACCAAATAGGGAAGTGAGTCTACGGACCGGACCGAGATATCACAATTTATTTAGCCTACTTTTTGGCCATTTAAAAAAAAAAATAATATCCCACTGGAATTATGGAACAAGCCACCGCTCCTGGTGCAAATGTGGGGAAGATCCAGCTCTTGGCTCAGGCTGTAGGCATCACCAATGTTTTATTTTTCAATTATGTCCTAGAGGCTTTCAACACATTTTGGGACCCCCTATAACTTTGCCCCCCTTCACAAAAGTGCACTAGAATCATTCCAAGAGGGGTATATACTTTATTTTGCAAAGTTTCGTGATGATTTGTTCAGGGAGAGCAAAGTCATAAGCTACCCAAAAGGTGCTCTTTCTATGAGTTGAGCAAATTAACCATAACTACAGGGCCGCTAGTGCAGGCCCTGTAATATGTATGTATGCCCACCTACTCCTCCAATCTGTGTCTTGATGCAGGACCTAATGTGCACTGACATGAATGCACAGAGTATTGAATGTTGTGCACCTGTGCATTCCATATGTGCAGCTCATGTTTGTGTGTGTATTTGAAGATGGCCACGATTTGCACACAAGCATCCATACTGTGTCATTGTACATTGTGCATGCAAAGACATGGACAATGCTTTCTACCAGTACAGTGTTAGTAGTCAATGAAAGGCACCATGTGTTTAGTGATGTGCCCACAGCCAGTTCAGAACTTTCACTGGGTGCAGTGTGGCAATACTCCCACATGAATATACCATAGCAAGTTTGATGCCAACAGCAGTGTGCAGCAAATTATATGAGTTTTTTGAGTACACAATCACAGGCATCCTGTAATGCACTTGAGTGGCCGATGCTCACTGTACCACACACCTCATTATACGTGCAGAAGGGACTGACATGTTATGTTCTGTTGAAGGCAGCAGAGGACAGTATGTGGTATCCAAACAGTTTCTACTGGCTTTCCTGACATGTTTAAGGGCAATAAATGCCCAATAAAATGCACAACATGATTACATGTACAACAGGCATGTGGCGTATAGTGTGTTTAGGCTGCCATTGTGCTTGTGGTGATGCTAAGATTGATGACAGACATTAGTGAATGCCCATTGCACATGTAGCAGGCCCTTTTTGTCTGTATGCATTTGGTTTTAAATATGCATTTTCTGCTGGGTAGGCCTTTGAATGTTGTTGTCTGATTTGGTGCTGTTGAGGACACAGAGGATGAGGAGCAAGAGGAGTGGGTGGAGGTCGGAGAGAAGAAGTAGGAGGAGGCACAGCCATCCAGTATTGTAGGCCAGGGTGCTGTGTCTGGAGAGAATCCCCTCCTACTGCAGGCAATCATCAGCAGGCCTGGCGAATTATCTTCTGAAAATGCTATTGACTCTGCTTTGGAAGGCATATTGAAGGACAGCACTGAGTAATCCGAGCTTCTAGAGTTTCTTGAGGCTGCTGACTCTGAGGGGGAGAGAGCCAGGAGACCCTGGACTATGAGTGGAGAGTCTTTCATGAATATTTTCCTATGAGTCTGCAACCTTGCCTTCTATTATGCAGGTATCAGTGCAGGTTGATGGCAGTGGGAGGGTTGTAGACTGCCAGCCAATGTCAGTGCATTCACTGGGACAGGTGTTGCCTTTGGCACCCAGTTTGGTAGGCCACACACACGTGGGGGACGTATGCCTGCTGGACACTTGATGTAGGAGGAGGCATTTCTGCATGAAACTGCTCAATAGAATGAGATCCTGCAAGAGATGGCCAGGGAAATCCTTTGTCTGGCTGAAAAAGTCATTTCATCCAATGCTACAGACATACAACATATGCCTATTGCGGCCGGCATGAGAGGTGAGAGGACATTCAGCACCTGAGGTAGGCAATTTGTGAGGAGGTCTCCGTCTTGAGGAAATCCGTGCATGGTGAGTTGTTGGCCTTAAAGGATGTTCAGGAGCAAAAGATGACCTCCCTGAGGCAAGCCATGCATGAAGGGATGCTGGCCTCAAGGGAAGCTGCCATCAAGACACAGATTCCATGAGACAATCTCTGCATGAGATGTTGCCCTCAAGGGAAGGCCTCTGTCAAGACATCGATTCCTTGGGATAATCTCTGCATGAGAAGATGTTGGCCTCAAGGCAAAGTCACTGTTAAGACACAGATTTCTTGAGACAATCTCTGCATGAGGAGAGGTTGGCCTCAAGGTACATCCACTACCAAAAGATGGCCTCCTTCAGGGAAAATCTCAGCATGCAGTTGAAGACATTCGGTGTCAGAAATGCATGCTGACATGTTGACCATTCGTGAGAACCATCATGAGGACCTTGTTTCCGTTGGGTCACTCATGCATGCATTCCTCTCACAAGTGGCCCTAGCCAATGAGGACCAAACTTTAGCCATCCGTGGTCAGAGGGCCCCATACCTGGATCCACCAGAGGATGTGGGTTTCAACTGAATTACATAAGTGATGCCATTGCCAATGTCCCCACACATCCTTATCCTGTTTCCATCACCACCCCATTCATGCACCCTGATGTTCATAAGTCATGGATGCAGTGTGTTTTTAAATAATTATTTTGTTCCTGTCCAAGGTGAACTATATTATGTTCTCCTGACAGTGCCATAGTGCTCTAGAGGCAGTGATTTAACTGCCCATGCTACTGTGCACATGATTGAGCTGGAGGACTGTACATGCAGACAAACCCAGTGAAGCCATTTCAGATCTCTTAGCTCATCCAGCAGCCACACTCCTGGTAAAGATACCCTAAGCCCTGTATTTCCATGCAAGTCCCCATTCCCTCTGATACTGAACATCCTTTCACCATTGGTTAGGTGTAGATGGTGAGGGACTCACAGCACACCATCGGTACCACACACTATTGGTATCACCAGTTAAAGTTCTACAGTGGCATGCATTAGTCTGGCTGTTTATCTCTGCATCCTAATAGTGGCAATATGTGGCAAACATAGGGTTGAGCATGAATGATTCTATAGTGTGATTTATGGGTAATGGTCACTGTCATTAAAGATGGGGGTTGTCCTACATCATGAGTGGGGTATGTCTTGTTGATCAACTATGCATGTACTATGTGTTTTTGGTTATACCTCCACAACATGCTACTTGGAGATTGTATCCTCTGAATGTTCATATGCACATGTTTTGGTGAGGGATGATGCATTAGCTTATTATTTAAGCAGCTTTACATTTACACTCCTGTCATTACTTTCTTGCATGCCATCTCCTGTCATTTTTCATATCAAGTATCCACTGCATTATGTATGAGCATGCAATATACCTGACTCTCATAATCCATGTGAGAGGATGATCCAGATATGAAGTATACATGTAGATGATGAGTGAAGTATGCTGTGAATAATTGGTCCCAGTGTGCATGGAGTGCACTTTGCCAGCCAGGGAATTTTGCCCACTGCACTGGGGCCTGGGACTGCAGACTGAGGTGTGGCTGGGCATACACAGATTTGGGAACATTTTAGGCTAGACTGCATAAGCTGTTGAACACAGCTTTGCAAGCACTAGCTTGACATGACAACATGTGGTTGGGACTGTGGATCTGCAGTACTCAGCTTTGGTGGGAGGAGCTTCAGCCACTTGCTGCAGTGCAGGCAGAGCATGACAAGAGGGGCAGGTGGAGGAGGCAAGCATTGCTCGTTCCATGAGAGAAGGGGTTTGGTCAGGCCTCCCTGTTTCTTTTTCCCGACGTGGGTGACTGGAAATAATGTTATGTTATGTTATTTTGCACCTATATAGCGCCTTATATTTTTTTTTGTTTTTTTTTTGTTTATTGTATATTGGTTTAAAAAAACCTTTACAAATTTTCATTATCAAAGCATACAATAGTAAAAATGCAGTTATGATTTAACGCAAACATCTTAAGCCAACATTTTACACATCAAATAAACATTCTTTTCAGTCCACAACTGCATAAACATTTTCTTTCTTAAAATAGACTTAATCAAGTCTTCAATTCAATACATTTCTTTCAGCTAAAAAACCGACTTGAGACCTTCTATGCAACTTTGCATACATTTGCCAAAAACGCTATCACCCTTATTTTCAATATGATGTTGCGACCATGTAGCATTTCAAACCATATTTGCTCTCTGAATACACAAGAAGTGTCAGTTACAAATTCCACAAAGTAAGCAAGTCTTTCTTCCTTTAACATAGGACAACCAAGTAGCAAGTGTGACAGTGATTCCTGAGATTCTTCATACATACAGAATCTGCACACTTTCATATTTTCTGGGATCAGTTTTCTTACTGCGCCTATTTCATTAGTATTCATAACATTAAATCTGAATCTCATGAAACTACAACGCAATTTCCGCGATGGACATTTTACCAGATACTGCTCAGGTTCGGGAAATCATTTCCAGATGGATAATGCTTGCGCATACAGTTTTGAGTTTATTATTACATAATTATTCGCTAGCCAATCAAAAGCTTTAATCATCATTTTGATTTTGTCGGGTCTTTCCAAGAGGGAAATCATTGTCACCTCAATGTTACTCATCGTCTTTTCCACCTCAGCTTTCAAATCAGACATATATCTCCCCGTATCATTCATACAAACTTGATATAATGAATTATGCTTAGCAAGCACACATTTTCTATAAAGCATCGCTTTTTTGCAGTCCATACAACATTTTAGGGAATTAAAACCAAACTCATATCTTATTAATTCCATCGGTATGCATTTTGACAGAAAGAATAATAACTTTTTCCAGATTTAAATTCAATACTTTTTAACTGTAATACTTCTTTCTCTGGATAGAATTCCAAACCATATGCCAACCTTGGAGTCACCTTCATGAGGTAGAAATCCCTACAAGCATTCATGGAGAATTTCCCATATTTGCTTTCAATTACTCTCATTTGATTTGCTGCATCGATGGCTTTCACTTCCAAACTTTGTTTCACAAAGCTATATGACATATTGCTAACAAAAGAGTAGCCCAAATACTTGAATGCTTTCTGTAGGCGAACTGCGGTTCCCTCTACATACCATACACAATTTGTAGATTTTTAATTGCTTTCCCCTAGGTTAATCACCACCGTTTTATGTGGATTGATTTTCAGTTTCAGATCATTAATAAAACTGACAAAGGCATCAATAAGCCTCTGTAGGCCGATCTTAGTTTTATCAAGGAGCATAAAATCGTCCGCATAGGCTAACCATCTGATCGCAATTCCACCAACCTTGGGAGCTAATAGGCCCGCAGATTCCAGTCTAGCATTTGCTCCAGAGACATACAGATTGAATAAAATTGCTGCCAAGGCACAGCCCTGTTTCAAGCTATTCTTTGATAGAATTTCCCTGGACATCAGGCCCTCATTATTCAATCGAACCTTTAGCTTTGTATTTGAATATAGGTGAATAATCATTGAGTAGGCCCCCCTCTATGTTTAACATTACCAGTTTCTGCCATAGAAGTGGCCTATCCACCATATCAAGGTCCATAGATGCAGCATATATGGGGCCATTCCCTATTTTAGATCTTTGGTTCTGCAAGATAGTCACTATAAGTCCCCCAGCATCGGTACCCAGGTCTTTACGAAAGCCAATCTGATGGACGTCTAAAATATCGTTTTCCTCTATCCAATCAAGTAAACTTTCAAGTATTATAGCTGAAAATATATTTGTTTCAATGTTTATTAAAGAAATCGGTCTGTAATTTGACGTACTCTGACGATTACCTTTTTTAAAGATCAGTATTACATAGGAAATTTTCCAGGAGACTGGCATAGTTTGCGTCTCAATTACATTTTTAAATATCATATGGAATATTTTCGCCCACAACAAATCATTTTGCTTTATCAGTACCATAGATAAATTATTGGGACCCGGAGTAAATGAGGCTTTCATTTTTTTTATAATCGATAGTATCTTATTCACAGATACATCAAGAGTCCAATTGGGAGCCTTTTTTTCAAACACGAAATCCTCATTACAAGAACTTGTGTATAACTTATCGAAATGCTCACAGCATACTATTTCACTAATCGGATTAGTGTTTAATTGAGTTTGTGTAATCTCGGTACTATTAATGAGGGCCCAATAATTTCTCGAGTTACTTTCCTTCATAGCTTTCAGCATTTTTTCACCATCCCTCTGTAATAAGGAGGCTTGATGATGTAACCTCCAATTCCTGTAAGCTTGTCGCCTCTTTCTACATAGCTCTCTGTTATTCTCAGGGGGTAGCTTTTGTTTTTTTTATGGCACGGAGGTCCTTATTCAACCTGGCCCTTTGCATCTTGATCTCAAGGTCAAAAGTGTGCCTATGGTTTTTTCTTTTTGGCAATACTCTAGACGTTGGTTGCTCTAACTTGTCCATCATTATGTCCAAAAAATCGCCAAATTTATCAACCGAGTATTGAATCTTTTTTACCTCTAGAGCACATTTCTCAAAATCATGACTCATCATGTTATTAAATTTAGCTGTTTTGTTCATATTCCACTTTATTCTCGATCCTCTAACATTTGCAATTGTTTGCGCACAATATACTTTATTAAGCCTATCGTGTTTCTTTATATTTAAATTTATAGATAACATTGCATGATCGCTTACCGAATTGACTTCCACATGCATATTTTACCTGTCCCCAATTAGAAGATCACTAGCAAAGGTAAAATCAATAACAGAAGATGCTCCACGCGCATTCCAGGTCATTGAATCATTAAACAACTGTGTCAAGCCCCAGGAATTAGCAAAATTACACCATAACGCTCCTCTATTCTGTTTGTTATTAGGCCCCCTTCCCTGATTACCACATCCACTTAGTCTTGCCGCTCTTTCATCACTTGTTAAATCACAATCCGCATTTAGGTCGCCTGCTAAGATTATCAAGCCCTTTGGATTGGAAACTGTCCACTCTTCTAGCAATGTATTCAACTCTAACAACAGCTTTTTAAGCATAAGATAATCCTTTTCCACACCATTCCAATAGATATTGATAATCATCAGATGAATGTTCCCCTCATTGGTTACAATTCTGAAATTTGCTGCTTGGCATGACTCCTGAACATGTCTCTCTTTTATCAATGATATATCATGATCATTACGATACGCAAGCGCTAAGCCACCCTTAGGTCGCCCTCTTTGTCCCTTTGTGCCGCATCGGCAAAGTACAACAAAGCCATCCCATAACAGTGGTGCACATGCCCAAGTTTCCTGTAACAGGACAAAATCGAATTTCTCTAAATTCATGCATACTTTTTTGTTTTGTACCAGATGTGTGTGTTGTCTTGAATTCCACGACACCAAGTTAAAAAAACTATCATCACTAAAGGGATTTACCCAAACCTTTTAGTTGTTCCAGGGTATCCCTAAGTGAAACCGCCATTACTCTCCATTCATCCATTTCACTTTGTGTTAAGTGCTCACCCCCTACTTGATTCATCACCCTTTGTTTCTCTACTATATTCTTTTTTCGAGGTAAATGCTCCTCATTTCTCTCTTGCATATTCTCACCAGAATCCACAAACTCATACGTGTCGAACCCCCTCTTTTGCAAAAGCCCAGCATCCTTAAGTATAAGGGCTCTCACCATTGGTGATGCAATCACTAGGCGCACAAAGTCCAACCTATTTGGATCAATGAAGTCCACTAGCTGTATATCACAAGATGAAACAAGAGCTAATTCAGGTATCTCTCTAAACAGATTCAAGATATAAGATCTATTTAATATAGGGTAGTAACCATCATCGAACACATAGTATAGGATCAAGCATGGTTCAGTAGGTCGATTAATCCGCCACACTCTATCATATTGGTTACTACTCTGATTTTCCCCATTCACATAGTTTTCATATGCCATATCTTGCACTCTATGAGCGTTCTCCCCTCGCTCCCTAGGAGCATCATCATACTGAGAACTTATGGCCACCGGTACTCTCCCTTCCTGCCTAGATTTCAAGCAGGAGCCTTTACTAAATTCATTATATCTGTTATCCTTCCGTATACCACTCTCGGTGATTGTATTTTCTATCACAGGCAATCTTCCAGATTTATTTGACAATAATTCCTGTATTATTTCTCGCACATTTGTCACAGTCAAAGGCCGCTCTTTATCCTCTCTGTCCTCTTTTTTGGATGGTATATTATCTCTCTTTATCAATATCTCTGATACCGGCATTCCTACTATGCCATCCGTGCCACTCTCCACAGTGTTACAGATGACTTGCGTCCCTATAGGAATCGGTGCCTGCTCTACACTCATACCTTCATTATGAGTTCTCTCAGGACTTCTCTTGTGATATATCTCTCCCCTTATTCCCTCTCTTTGATATATATAGCACCTTATATACCATTGGTATGGTCTGAAGGCGCTGGTAGGTTGAACGCCCTTGGGAACCGAAGTTCAGATCAGTAGAGAGAGTAGAGAGAGTCAAAGGTGCATGTGAGCACCGGGTATGTGTGCAGCTCATGCGGTATTTGTGTAATAGCTGCTTCTTATCGGTAGGTGTGGTGGTTGAGAGATCATCAGGAGAATGTGTTCATTCTGGTAGGTTTTTATCCAGAGCGGTTGTGGTTGCGCTAGGCCCGAGGAGAACGCCTGGCTGGGGGGTGTGAAACCCGCAGTGTTTACTTAGAGTGATCTGGAGTAAGAGGCGGATGTTGGTATGAGAACAGTTATACCGAATGGTGTCATAGTATCTCTGTGTTCTAGTTGAGTTGTGATGTAAAGAAGAGAGTAAGCGTGGTGGTGTGATATGATGGGTTATATGCTCATTCAACGTTCTCTGCATTCCAGACCATACTATATACGTCACGCAATTCTATGTGCTCCAGTCCGTAGCATGCACTCCTATCCACTTGTACACTCCAGTCTGGTCCAATATACTCCAGTCCGCCCCACGCATGCCCTACTGTCCGCCCCACGCTTGCAGTCTTGTCCGCCCCACGCATGCAGTCTTGTCTGCCCCACGCATGCAGTCTTGTCCGCCCCACGCATACAGTCTTGTCTGCCCCACGCATGCAGTCTTGTCTGCCCCACGCATGCAGTCTTGTCTGCACACGCATGCACTCCTGTCTGCTTCTGGTGAGACAAGGGCAAGTGTAATAGGGTGCGTAAGACCTAGGGGTTAAAAAGTTGTGTTTGTCCTTGGATTTAGCAAGGGGACCTTTGCCTCGACGGACCTCTGGTAGTTCTTGCCTGGGCCAGTGGTCAGGGATGTATACAAATGGAAGGCGGGACATGGAATCCAAAAGCCCCTGAGGGAGGCTTTTGTCTCATTGGTAGGGCATGTACGTGGCATCTGGCAGAATTGGAGGTGTGCAGTAGGAACCCCAGCTGGCCCATAGGACTGGGGGTTTCCCAAACAGCACTTTAAGATGAGTAGCAGCACCCTCAAGATGGATGGGGATGCAGATTAATACTCTCGCATCAAATCAATAATGACAACTCGATAATAAAATAATAATAATAATTAGGCATTTATATAGCGCTACGAACCCTCAGGTATCTGAGCGCTGCTTATTATTACCGACGGTATGTGGTGCTCATTTATCGACCTCGGAGGGATGAAAGGCTGAGTTTGGCCCCGCCGGGATTCGAACCTGCATTGGCAGGCTCTGCACAGATGTCAAAGCGAGCACTCTACTCGCTGTGCCACTTGACCAGCTGACTAGTTTGGCAAAGGGAGTCCTTTTAATGACAAGTACAAAAAACAGGGAGTTTATGAATATCAGCAATCGCTCGATCTTCCTTCTCACTTCAACTCCAATTAATTTAATTAAAAAACACATAATTTGTACCAAAATCTCGTCATCCCTGACGTGTAATATCTCAAAACTTAGCATGCAACTTGATTGGTTCTAGAAAGGTAACTTTAATATAGGTGCTACATCTGTATAGGGTAACAAAGTGAGCGGATTGGAAAAACAATGTAAGGTGTGGCATCTAAGCCCTTCCTTCAAAATGGCTACTGAAGACGTCACTAAAAGTATGATGCCTCATTGGCTCTACTAACTATAGGACCCTGGATTACTTGGTCCACTATGATTGGGTTGGCATCAACCCCACTCATACTTTTTCACTTGCTTAGCAGCGTGCAGAATAGCCGACCAGGTGCAGGGAGTTCATCTGAACCCCCAGCCTCCCTCCAATTATTGCAACAATCAATCATCACTTCCTTGGTCATGTGTCAATTATTCCTTTGTATTTTGGCCTCGAGTCTGGTTCTTGGTCTGGGAAAGTTAAGGCTTCTGGGCATGGCAAGAGTCCATGCGTAAGTGTGAAAGTTTAATCCCTTCTGCTTGCTCGGTCACGTGATTTCGACACCGTGAAATCATCTTATTCTCCATGCAATTTCATTTATTTGATTTAGTTCTGTCAGCAATCTGCCATATGTGGCTTATCTTGAATTTTCTGAATAGGATACTCTGTTCTTCTCCTTATTAATTGTATCCACTGCGGGTCTATTTCAGCCGATACGACCTTGGCTTCTTGGCTTGGTTTTCTTTGTCTGAGTTTCTATCTGTCTTTAATACTTGATTTGTTTGCTGCAAAGCTCTCCTCTTGAAACCTTTAGTAATCTTTGGTTGATTGTGCTCTTGTGCATAGTGGAAGTATACTTGTATAAAGTGCTCCTTTTGAGGTTGATATGTATAGGTGGTGCTTGCCGCAATCTATCTTACTACTAAGCATAAGCAATCCTCACGATTTTCTGTGCTTCTTTTTTTTTCACTTTAGACTCAGGATGTCACTTATCCATGGTGTTTTGTCTTTTTTCATCATTCGCAGGTCGTAATTAAATGGCCATGGTAGTGGCCGAGTAGTTATGGCTAAGTTGCTGTTTCCTAGGAAGAGCACTTTTTGGACGGCTTATAACTCCGCTCCCCCTGGACGAATCCTAACCAAA
This sequence comes from Ambystoma mexicanum, assembly GCF_040938575.1. Lineage (NCBI taxonomy): Eukaryota > Metazoa > Chordata > Amphibia > Caudata > Ambystomatidae > Ambystoma > Ambystoma mexicanum. Next base: position 530,494,840 of record NC_090937.1, read on the forward strand.
CTTTGCAAAAAAAGAATATGGTTCACTCTGAATTGTTTAGCAAAGGTGAGGTTTGGTCATGGGGGGGGGGGGTAATATAGGTGGGGTCCTAAAATGTATTTTTTCCCCATAGACTGAATGGGGGTACATTTTGCGTACGCTTACAGCTGAAACCGCTGGACGGATTTTCACCAAATTTGCAGCAGGGGCTTGGTCCCGAAAGCGTGATTTTGTAAATTTGGTGAAAATCCGTCCAGTAGTTTCCTTAAAAACGATCAAAAGGTAGGTCTCAGGACACCGATTGGCTAATGGGCTTGCATCATGACCGCAGACACGCGGCATGTCCGTCGATTGGCTGGAGTGAGGCATGATGTGCGTCAGATTGTTCGGATGCACCCGCCATCTTGGATCCACCGACAGCGTGGTGGCAAACAGAGGTGAAATGCGGTTTCGGGAGTGTTTTGGTGTGTCAGAGTGCTTGGGGAGGTTTAGGGAGTAAGAGATGGGTGAAATACTGTATTTGTTTAGGTGTCAGGTGCTACTGATGTATTCACCATGCCCGCGCTGTCCGGGATGTTTGTAATTACTGAAAATGAGGGGTGTCCTAAGGATAGTATTTCCATCGGTGCTGTGCGCAGGCAAGTTGAAACTGTTTTAATGTCACGCGTGTTGTCAGCGGACATTAAAATTGAGTTTATGCCGCAGTTAAAATTTTTGATTCTATGGGTGTGATACTGAGTTATAAGCCACCATGGAGCCAGGGCCTATAGTCTTGGGTACATGGCCGCAGGTCGTAGGCTGTAGGCCATACACCCAACACTCTAGGCCCTGGCCACAACCACCACAGCATATCACACCCATAGAATCGAATATGTATCATGTGGTTGTGGGCAGGGCCTAGAGTGTTGGGTGCAAATTGAGTATATTGCGCAGTTACATTTATTGATTCTATGGGTGTGGTACTGAGTTACAAGCCAACATGGTTGTGAAGCACTGAAGTTATTAGGTAGCATGGGTGTGATATGGTGGAGTGGTTGTGGTTGTGATATGGTGCGGTGGTTGTGGCCAGGACCTAGAGTCTTGAGTGCATTACCCAAGGCCATGCACCCTAGACCAAAGTTATAAGTATTGAAGTTATAAGCCACTACGGGTGTGATATTCTGTAAGGAGTGAAGTTATACGACAACATGGGTTTCATATACTGCGGTGGTTGTGGGCAGGACGTAAAGTTTTGGGTGCATTGCCGCAGGCCGTAGGCCATACACCCAAGATTCTACGCCTTTGCCAAAACCACTGCAGCATATCACAACCATAGATCACACCCATAGAATTGCCTATATATCAGGTGGTTGTGGGAAGGACCTAGAGTCTTGGGTGCAAACTGAGTATATGCCGCAGTTAAAATGTTTGATTCTATGGGTGTGAAAATGAGTTACAAGCCACCCTGGGTGTGATATGCTGCGGTGGTTGTGGCCAAGCCCTAGAGTCTTGGGTGCATGGCTGCAGCCTGTAGGCCGTAGGCCATATACCCAAGACTCTAGGCCCTGGCCACAACCACCGCAGCATATCACATCCATAGATACACCCATAGTATTGAATATCTAACAGATAGTTGTGGGGAGGGCCTAGAGTCTTGGGTGCATGGCCGAAGGCCCTGCACCCAAGACCAAAGTTATAAGTACTGAAGTTATAAGCCACTATGGGTCTGATATGTTATGAGCAGTGAAGTTATAAACCACCATGGTTTTGATATACTGTGGTGGTGTGGCCAGAACGTAGAGTTTCGGGTGCACGGCCAAAGGCCATGCACCCAGACCGAAATTATAAGCACTGAAGTTATAAGTCAGCATGGGTGTGATCTGGTGTGGTGGTTGTGTGCACAACCTAGGGTCTTGGGTGTATGGCCTTTTGCCATGCACCCAAGAACGAAGTTATAGTACTGGAGTTATAAGGTAGTATGGGTGTGATATGGTGCAGTGGTTGTAGTTGTGATATGCTGCGGTAGTTGTGGCGAGGGCTCAGAGTCTTGGGTGCGTGGCCACAGGCCGTAGGCCGTAGGCTATACACCCAAGACTGTAGGCCCTGGCCACAACCACCGCAGCATATCACAGCCATAGATTACATCTATAGATTCAAATAGCTATAAAATGTTTGAAATTATACTTACTGTTTGATTTGTTGAGATTCGATATATTGTTTACATGACTTTGCTACCTGGAGGAAATATTCTTTTTCAATTTCTGTGATAAAAGAAAAGAGCATGTTAGTGTGTGTATTTTATAAAGACGTATTACATTGAATAATAGACATTTCATGTTTTTTTGGGCCCTCATATTTTTTTTACAAACCAGTGTACTGTGCATTTCGCTCAGTTTCTGTTTTTGTTTTTCAAATCATCGGGTCTGTGTGAAAAAAAAAAATCCTTGTCGGATTAAAAATACCTTTTTTTTATACTACAGTCTATTTGTTTGTTTCCTTTCAGTGTTCACTTGTTGTTTCTGGTTTATGTTCCATCTGTTGGCTTGTTGCAGATTTCTGAAGCACTTAAATACCTGTTGACGTATTCTGTCTATTTTTTTGTTCCAATTTAGTGGTATTCATTTATCTGTTTGGTTGTTATAGAATCTTGGGCCAGTTAGATACCTGTTGGCATATTCCAACTGTTTATAGTTTTTTAATTTAATTTTTGTTAATGTTGAAGTACAGATTAGTTATTAAATTTTGGTTTTAAGAAGATTAAATAAGCGTTTGTAAGATTTGCTGGTAATCTCTGCCTTAGAGTAATGGTACTATCATTACATTCAAACCATCCACATTTCTTTTTAATATATGCAGTGCAGTGACCTGCATTAGTTGTGGCTCCTGCGTGGTAGATTATACTTATTGTTGTGAAGGTTTTCTTGCAAAGTGATACTTGTTCGTGTGTGAATCCAGTCAGCGTGAAGTTGTTTTTGGTACCATCTACATTGTAACATAGAAGCATTAGTATTACGTAGTTACTATGTGTTTGTAATAGTAAGGTGGAGCGATTATCTGAATTGCAGGTAGCACATAAGCTGCTATGGTTTGCATTTTGTACCAGTTGCTGAAATGAAATGGATTCACAATTAGATATGGATACATACACAAAGCGCTCATTAGGGATTTGTTCCTGTGTCACATTGTTGCAGAGAGTGCATGTATGTTTCCACATGTATGAAATCTGGAAGATTTCATTTATAGGTATGTTTTTGTATTCCAGTACTTGTAGTAAGAACATTAGAAATTCTTGTGGATCTTCTTGTGAGTTTATAGTGAATTTACCATTCCAACACAGTAATTCAATTCTTGTCTTATTCCGTGAACACTATATGTGTTGTTAGGATTGTTTGTTGTGTTTCTATGAAGGATGTGCAAACACAATTGGTCTGTACTGTGTAAGTAAATGTTCTCAACAATTGGTGGCAATTGAAATAGAATATTCATTGCTAAATTTGTGTAGCAACTTACACCAGTTACATTTGAAAATTTGAATGGACCAGATAGTTCTGTGTCCAAGTCATTTTTTCGGAGTGTCTGTTGCTTCTTTGAAGAAGTACCTGAGTTCCTTTGCCTAATATGTTTTTCTTTGGTTGTGGTAATTGATGAAATATTAGCTTCTTTTACTCTCTTTGGAGGATTTGCAGTCCAATCCTGTTGCATTTCAGTTTGAATTACTTTTCTTTTACAACATTTTCCTTTCTGTGGAACAGGATATGATTTTAGATGGGTGGTGTATAGTGAACGTAGTCGATAGTATTCTAAAATGCAAGGAATATCAGTGTTTACTTTACTTGCATCAAAGTTGATTAGCAATAGACCCTCAAGTGTACGTAAGCTTGATAGTGCTACGTAGCTCATGCCTTCTTTAAAGACTGTGTTACCAATATCTATCAATGCTTTGTCTAGGGTAAGACCTTGGGATTTATGAATGGTGACTGCATATGCAAGAGTTAGAGAAAATTGTTCTCTGCGTACATACATGTCTTTGGAGAGAAGGAATCGAGCTGTTGAGTGCCCTATCCTTTTTACTTCTGACAGTTTGTCAAAGAGAATATTGACAAACTGAATGTTGTTGTTACCTGGATATTTTTGAAAGCCAACAACTGTACCCAGTGCTCCATTAACTAATCCTTGCTCCACGTCAAGGTTACGTTTAAGCATTACTCTACAGTTTAATATATAATATATATTAAAATATTTAATATTTTCTCCAACCCAGCTGTGTTGGAGATAGAATTTTCTAAGGTATTTAGTCTTGTTGTGGCTTGTTGAAACATGGGTAGTGTCATGCCATGTACTTCCAGTTTGTCTGTGGAGCAAATTTCAATTTTTGGTTGCATTTCTTTTTTCAACATTGTTTCATTGAATGTGGAACTGCTTGCAAGAGTTGGCATTAAGTCCATACAATTGACATTTTTGTGTGCTAATTGTTCCATAACATCAGTAGCACGTGCGTTATCGCCATACCGTGCATGGATGTGCAGGGTTTTCAATATTGCTTGTGCTTCTTGAGATACTACACCAACTCTAATACTTTTTAAAATGTTGGCGTAAGTAAGGTCTGCAGATTAACGCATGTTTTCTGTATATTCTCTGCATTAGAAATGTTGCTAAAGGTTGACATTTCCTATGCTGCCAACAGTTTTACGCCAGAGTTTGTGCCCTAAGGTTTTAAAAATAGGTTCACCTTTCACTGATGTCAATTGCAGCAGATCTCCGGAAACACTAATGTGTTTTCCACCAAAGGGTTCTTTGTAGTTTGTTTTAAGTACTTCTTGCAATCTGAGGTGAATCAAAGCTAACATTAGGTAGGAGACCATGCTCACTTCATCTATTAGTAGCATTTTCATTTGTTTTAATACTCTGCGTAGTTGCATTGCAGCTTCTGTTGAAAGTTTGTAATAGTCTAATTTGTTTTGGTGTTCTACTGGCAGGAGTAGTAATCAATGTAAAGTGACACCGCCTCTGTTGTAGGCAGCTAAACCTCTGGGGGCAGTTACAACATCTGACAGTTTGTTGTTTGTCAATTGTTGAAGGAACTTGCTGATGATTTTGATGAAGAATGTTTTGCTTGAACCAGCTTCACCACTGACATATAGCAGTATAGGTTTGTAATTTTGGCAGGTACATTCTTTATTTTCATGTTGTACACTATGTGCAATTTCTTTTGTTACTTCTTCAAAAATGGTGCGCTGGTCTTTGTTAAGTTTTGATTGTAATACAGTTAAGTCTTCTGTATCTTCTTCATAGTGACACATGGTGTTTTCTACTTCTGTCATAGCTAATTCTGCCTCATTTGCTATTATTGGCTGTCCCAGTGGTTCTTGGCTTCCTGTTACGGAAGGTTGACTACTGTCGGAAGTGTCCTTATCTAGTTGGGCCTGGAGTTCTTCTTCGTGTTGCTGTTCATTGTGCAACATTGTTTTGTACTGTGTAAAGTTTACATCGGTGATAGTGTTTTCATTTGCTTTGAAAGCGTCTTCATAGCAGTCAAAGTTATCTAGTATCTCTTCTTCTGTTCTCCATGGTTTAAAAAGTTGTAGCAGGGACTTGTAATATAGTTCTTTCTGTTTAGGATTTTTAATGACAATTTGACATGATTAATTAAGCTTTGTTTGGTAAGTTTCATTAGCTGCCTTCACAATCTGTCAATATATATCTACCTTTGTTTTCATCAGGTTTTATATTATGTTTGTATGCAAAGTTTTGGGCTATGTGGTATAGACACATGTTTTCCAAAGTGGTACTCTTTTTCGGGTAGTATGTGTTTAGTAAATTGTTTTTCAAAATGTCTTGGCTGTTGGGATCATGTTTGGCTATTGTTTCTATGTCCTCATATGATTTGAGAACTCGTTTTTCTAAATTAAGCAGGACCAAGACTTAGCCAAACTATATTTTCAGATTTTCCATACAAAGCTGTACCGGTTAAACAATCTGCAGCTTCATAGGAGCCACGTTCTCTATGAGAGAGCATTTTTATGACTAAGCTGTACAATTTCAGAGATAGTGTTTTGTGTGATGATAGGTCATTCCAGAGGTCTTGCAGCTCTTTTTTTCTGCTTTTGTTAAGTAGGCTGTAACATATCGTGCACCTGCAGTGGAATTGTCTGCAATGTACTGCACATCTATGTTTGCATTCCATAAGAGGGCAATGATAGCATTGTAATCATTGATATATTTTGATTTTTCTGTTCTTTTTATGTAATACGTGTTCTTAGGTGATTTATGTCTGACTGAAGAAATTAAGTTGTTCACTTCACCTGTTTCTGTAACTGGTCTAGGGAAACCAAAGCAGCATTTGGTGTAGTATTTCCCTTTTTTTTGTATTTGCGACGACAATTTTGCCACATTTGTGTCTTTGAAATTGTACAATTTGTGCTTGAAGGTCAATATGTCTCGTTTGTGAAGGGATTTCACAAGTGACATATTTATCAATAAACTGTAAAACAGTGGTGTCACTGTCTTGACTGAATTTAGGAGCATCTTTAATCCATAAAAGCATGTGATATGTGGTGCTCCTCTGGCTTGGTTTTCTTTTCTCCAAAAGAAGTGTTGCACTTCTCCAAGCGGAGGAGCAGTTTTATTACAAATAAAGTGCAGCATAGCAATGAAACGATGATGGAAATATCTTGAAACATTAACAGGATCTAGAGAGAAAAGTGCTCCAGGTGTAGTATATCTATGTTGGTTTTGTTTTTATTTGATATGCGTAGGAAATAAGGTAAATCTTTCCGTGATTATTCTGCACAACTTAATGTAACAAACCAAGTGGGTGGTCCAAGGTTTTTGATAATACAACGTACATATCCATGATGTCGGAAACCAGTAATCTTTCGTACCATGCATGTTTGCAAACAGATTTGTTATGCTTGATTGTAAAACCTAATCTTTTTCTTGCACTTTTTGTATTAATTGCATAGCTGACATATTTTGAAAGTGGGTTCCCGATTTCAATATGTGTGCAACTCCATAACATAGGGTTGCTAGTTCACTTTCAAAGAGTAGGTGGAATATGTATTCCACATTTTGTCTAAATCTGGGATCTTCAGAATACATTCGTAATGAGCGGTATTCTGATGCTGTTATCTGAGTGGGTCTATTATCGTATCTTCCTCCTTTGCCAGTGGGAAATGGTAGAGGAAAAGCATGTGCTTCTATACTTCTTTCCCATATGCTCATTGATGAAACTTTGGTTTGTCACATTTGGTACGTTTCTAGTGCATCATCTATGCTGTCATTAGAGTGCAATGGATGAATTGTGTAATGGTCCAAAATATTGGATACTGCAGCAGGATGCAGAAGTTCAAATTGACCAGTTTCTGGTGACTCTTGAATTATTTCAGTTGTTTCCCTTAAGCTTTCTTCAATATGTATGTCTTTATAGTATTCATTATTGTCTTTCAGATATTGCAAGGCTTGTCTAACTTTATGTAAGTCCACAAGTTGTTGCCAAATTGTTTTGTCTTTTGTTGGTACACCATTTACTAAGACAATTAAAGATTGCTCTATTGGACGTTGCACGCCTAGATTGTGCACATTTTCTGTCAGATCTAATGGTAAATAAACTACTGTGCCACAAATGCCTTTCACCAATTCAGAGGGAGGTAATTTTGCTGTTTTGGTTGAAGGTGTATTATTGCTTGAAATGGGTCTATTGTTTGAATTATGATGCTCTCATACAAATTGAGTTGTTGCAAGGGTTTTCGTAGTGGGAATAATTCCAAGTTATTTGTGATTGCACATGAAGGAGTTTGGTTGTTGTCAAGTTTTGTAGTGCAGTAACTGCAAACTATTAAGGGTTCTCTTATTTCATATTTGTGTTCTGCTAAAAGGTAGAGAGCTAATTCAAACCATTTGGAATCTTCATTGTCTTCTATTTTGTATGTTACGTCTATAGTTTTTGTGTTACTTTTGTAAAAATGTCTGCGGCAACACACACATACATGGTCTGGTACTTCAGCAGATGTACTTGTATGTGTATAATAGAAGGTTGCCATGTGCAGAATTGTTGCTGGTCTATTCTAAAGCTATTGCATTTTGTAAGTGGCTTTCACTTCCAAAATATTTTCTCTGGATACGGTTGATTTCTTCTTGTAGGTATTTGGGTGTACCATGCAGAAGAGTGTTATTTAAATTGGCTAGTTCTAAAGCAGGACTTTTAGCATAGTACAGTTTATACACTAGATTTCTTACATTTGAATGATGTATTGATATCATTTTGATATCATGGAAGGTGCTTTTGCAAAAAGGTGCTGAAATGCAGGCTAATGAATGTCCTTGTAGTCCTGTGTATTTGCGCACTGGACAGGTATCCATATTTTGCAGCACTTTCATTTTGATTTTGTCTTTACCTTTCACATACTGATTGAGGAACTGGCATAAAGATTTGAAAGATTTGTTGGGAATGTTACACATTGATGTGCATGGCCATTTGTATACTGGACGTTCTGGTTCAGTCGAATGGAGAGGTCATTCTGAGTTTTCTGGGGATATTTTTGTAAGCAGTGTTTCTTGTTCCATGATGGTATTATTCATTTTTCATACCCTTGTCCACTGCTATGGATGGCAATTGTGTTTGTTTGGTTTTGTTTGTATGCTTCTTCATTAAAATATGGTTCTGTGGTCGTGGGGTGACTCCATTCACCTCCACAGATATTTAAGAAATTATTTTGTTGACATTTCGTTTATTGAGAAGTTTTTTTTTGTATTTTAGTACTTAGTTTTGTTAGTGGTTTCATCCTGTTTAAAACTAAAATAAATAACTTCTTTTTGAGAAGGATTACACTATCTACGAGAGCTTCTAGGATCAATTTTCTACGGTAGGTTTCAACGGTTGTGGATGATTTCACTCCTGCTCTTATTAGATTCTGCAGGACTTTGTGGCAGAACATTTTTGCTAAAATACTTTTTTTTAGTATGGTTAGTTGCTAGTATATGAGGATTTAAAGGAGCAGTGTTAGCAGTAGTGGTAGCCAAATTCTTGTTAAGCATTTTCTGTTTTGTTTCACATTTTGATAGAGGTGGCAAAGTTTCTGTAGTAGAAGCTTCTTTTGTTTCGCTAAATGGCTGCATTAGCTGCTTTGTTTGAACGTTTTGTACAAACTCTGGCAGAGATGGATGCTTATTTTGGACACTTTTATTTTCATTTGCTCTGTTCCTGTGTTGCTTTCTACAGACTTGCTTTTTGATAGGCATTCTTTGGGGTCTGTTGAAAAAAAAGAAGGTATGGGTTGGTTTGTTTTACAATGTATGTGTGCTGGGTGCATGCGTGTTTCAGTTTGATGGGGAAGATGTATGTGGTGGTGTGTGAATGTGCATTGGGAAGTTGAGTTGGGAACGCTATTTTTCTGTTTGTATGTTACCACACTGTGGTTCAGATGAGAGTAGAAAGTGAGCTAGTGGTGAGGAGAAGCATTAATAGTAAACATAATGGTATAAAATTAAACAGTTCTTTGTTTTGTAGTACTAACATGCTAAGGCTTGAGTATGTTATTTGTGTTCCAAAAAAACAGGGATTTTTGTGCCATTCTGCCTGCTAATCTCTGCTTAATAAATGGGGATTTGTGGGCAGAATGGTTCAGAAATTGATATTTTTTTTGCTGCGCAAATTACATGAATGAACCACACAGTCTCTTTGAGGAAAAGTAAGAATATAAAGGTAGTATTGTACTTACTTTTTTGTGGAATGAGCAGGTTTCTTCGGATATGTTGTTTGTAGTTTAGATGCTGCTGATTTTCAGGAGAGTGTTCTTCACTGCAATTGTAAAATGAAGAAGTTAGTAATTTTGTGTGTTTATAGCACTGGTGTTAATGTACTCGTTGATTTTTATGTTTTCGTGGTAGTATTCTTGTTTGATATCTGAACATAGTGTATGCATGCATTTCATTTGACTATGTGCAGCCTTTATATGCTATTTGTAGTATGTTAGTTCAACCTACTTCGCAAATGAGTAGAATTTTAAGTTGATGAAATTCATTTGTTTTTTTGCAGCTGTGTTGTAGATAGCAGAGAGGTTTGGAAGTGATAGTTTTTTATAGTAGATGGGAAAAATTTGAATAATTTCATATTATAACTAGACGTGCGAACAATCGGGAGCACCTGAGAGGGAGATTTCACCAGAGCAATCGGGAACATTTATTTTTCACATACGATTGCATTGGGATTAGCATTAATTTAGGCAGGAAATATTGTGACATTTTTTAATGAAAAATCGAGTTGTGCGTGTAAATCGGGTGGGGTTGGCATGTATGTATAGTTATGCGGGAGACAGTAAAAAGTAGTGCGATTTTTCAATGAAAAATCGGGAGTCTCGCGCCTAAATCAGGAGCGTTGGTATATATGTATTGGCTATGCAGATTTAGTGGCATTACTTTGTTTATATGGAATCATAAGTACAAGTACTCTGAATAAAATATGCATACCTGTACTTTGTAATCATGCATGTGGATATGCATGGGGATGTAAGTAGACAACTTCAAGACTTGCACAGTATTTTTTGTAGTAGGTGCTTTCCAATGATATGATACTTGTATTCAGGGTGATCAACAGTACATTTGAAGCGCGGAACTCTTATGATCTAATTGGATGTAAAGGTCTTGGATGTGATTGGTGGATGGTTGTGTGACTGCTTAGCTGTGTCCAAATATGGGAATGGAATTGCAGTGATGTGGAACGGGTAGAAGGGCTTGCTAAGAGTTACGTGCCATGCAGGCACCGCGGCTGTCCGCGGGTAGGGCATGCCACATACAGGGTTTTCAAGCAAATCCACCATGGAAAGGGGACTGTAGGGCTCAGCCAATCAGATGGTGATGTTGTTGATGTGTGTAGAAAGAGAGTGTATTGTGAAGATGTCAGAAGTGGAGACAGTCAGGGTGTTGGTGCTCAGAGATATGTGTGTCCATGGTTTCCAGCAGTTTTCTCAATGCAGGCATGTGGCAAACAATTTCGATGTTAGAGGAGTGGAGGTGGTGTGGAGCACTAGGACTGACTGCAGTGTAGAGGCAATTCTCCAAGTTTGCAGGGATATGCGTAGGATGAACAGTCCCCATGTGGTAGTTTTGCACTATGGTGCTTTCCATTTGGGCTATGTGAGTTCCCCTACTTTGTTGGGAGATTTGGAACAGTTGGTTCAAGCAGTAATCAACATTCTTCCAAATGCGAAAGTCATTTTCAGGAATACTTCCTAGAGCAAAATGGGACAACAGTTCTGTTTTTTGTCCTAATCAAAGCATTGCTAGGTGTGCAATCAATCGAGGCATGCATGCTTTCATGCTAAGAGCTGGTATGTTTTTCTGTAGCAACGAGATCATTGTTTCGAGTAATGCAGCTTATTTTGAAGCAGATGGTGTTTCTTTATCTTTTTTGGGAAATTAAATGTTCTTTTGGAATGTAAGGGTTGCTTTGGAACAGGTTATGTGAAGATTTTAGGAGTAAACTAAAAAGAAAAAAAAAAACAAAAAATACAAAATAACAGGTGTCTGTCAGGCATCTGCAAAAAAAACAAAAAAATGGCTCTTTTCAGAGCCCACCTTAAAGGGGAAATGGGGAACACTATTTAAATGTATATTCACTAGGCTCAGATCTTCCACATGTCTGCAGACATGGCAGTAGTCTGCGGACAGCGCATATTACATACAGGCATTCTGGGGTGGAGAGGCACGCAAATGAGAATGAGCTGAGCTAGGGATTGTCAGTAAAGTTTAGTGGGTGTGTTGTGTAAGGAGAGATTTAGTGAGGACGTCTTTTTCCTGAAAGAAGAACAGATAGCTATGGCTGTGTGTTTTCGAAAACAGATTATCTGGATTTTGGGAGTTTCGTGGATACACTGGTTGGAGATGCATGCAGAGCGTTGTGGTGTATCTGCAGATCTTGCATTCCCTCATATAGAAGTGCACTGGCATGGAGTGCGTGGAATGAAGTGGCTGGACTTGGGGTAACTGTCTGTGCTACTTTACAGACAGAGCGTCATCCTGACATAATTATAATTCATTGTGGAGGAAACAGTTTAGGACATGTGTCTGGAATTTTTTTGCAATTTGCAATGAAAGAAGGACTTGTGAAGGTCATGGAAATGTTTTCAAATTCGCAAGTAATTTTTTCTCGTATTGCGCAAAGACAAATGTGGCTGCGTTCTTCTTCATTTGGTCCACAAATGGAGAAAGCGAGGCGCAATGTCAATAAGGCTGTTTGTGATTTTCTAAAAGATGTTGGCATGTCATCTTTTCACAATGAAAATATTATGTTTCGTAGCACATTCATTTTTCGCAGAGATGGAGTCCATCATACATATGGTGGCAATCAGATTTTCCTTAGAAATGTAAAAAAAGCATTGCAACCTTTTTTGGAATTATAGTCATCTATTTTGCATTAGATGTTGACGAATCCAAGTCTTTTAAACACACAAAACACCACCAAAAGGCTCTTTTCAGAGCCACCACTTACTCCAAGAGAAAAGTGCATTGGTTTTGCTAGGGCAGCACCCCAAAATTTTATCTGTCCTAGGACTGTCCGCGGATTTTTAAAAAATGTGCAGGGCCCTGCACTGTTTATTTGACACTTCTATTTTTAAACTGTGAAAGGCGGCTCTGAAAAGAGCCTTTTTTTTGGATGTTTGTTGTTTTATATTTTTTTTTCCTTTTTTATACACGACACACTAGGAGAGGAGGGGAAAGGAGGGTAAGGAAGGGACACCAAACACGGGGATAAAAAAGGGCTGGTGGATAGAGGAAGATGTAGGGTGGCCCTTATTTAGGTAGGTAGCAGGTCTTCTGGTGGTCCGTGACCATAGTCTCGAAAGTACTTTGAAGACTCTCCCCACTGCAGAGTACTGTGTCACAGTACATACACAATATTGTGACCCTCAAAAGGTAAGGGTCAACAGCATCGCAAATGGCCTGTGAAGCAGCTGGAGGGATGCGCTCTCCCACAGGAGTGTCTCTTGTGGTGAGAGGAGTGGAAACGGAGGATGCTGTGGAGGAACTCAACCTACTACGTTCATCACAAGGTACAACGTTGCAAACGTCCGCACCATGGAACGTAGTTAGGTGTCGCTTCATGGATGTCGTACCAAAGCTGTATGCACCACGTCTCCCACAACTCAGCACTAATTTGCACTGGTTGCAGGTGACCTTGTCCGCACATGTTTTGGTACGTTACCATGAATGGTAAATAACTGCCACACCCAAGACTCCCGGCGAGTGCTGGTAGTAGGGAGTTCCTCAAACTCATTCTCATCATCCTCTTCATCCTCGTTCTCTACATCCTCACTCATGTTCCCTTCTGCAGGCCCTTGGGGAGGTGGTGGTGGTGGAGGGTTTGGGGGTGGTGCTGAGGCTGATGTAGCAACAGCAGCCATGCATGTCATTAGAGTTGATGCAGTAATCTGACCTAGAGCACTAAAGGCAGCAAAAGTCAATCTGCAATAGCCAGAAGTACAATGAAGATCAGCTCTGGGGTGTGGCCTTTTATAGGGGTTGAGGGGTGCACCTCGAGAACATATCGAACACTCAAAAGCCTTCAAAAAGTTACAAAAAATATGTGGAAAGCCAAGGCCATTGTCTGGGACATGTGAAATGGTGATTTTTTACTGTAAAATAATTTGAATTGTCTATTGTTCTTTTAAAATGTTGGGCATCCGGACAGAGTCCGCAAATTAGGACACACACCATTTTGTTCATTTACGGACAGCCCGGTCAGCTGGTGTGTTCTAAGAACAGTTCCATCTTGGTTGCGAATGGTACGGACAGGTGTAGTGTCTTTAGGACATCCACATTCTGTTAAATACAGACAGGCCGGACAGGCGCGCTGTCTGCTGTCATTCCAACTGCTTTTAAAAAATATATATATAAGATACAAAGAATTTCCTTACAAAAAAATAACATTTATATATATATATATATATATATATATATATATATATATATATATATATATATATATATATGTATATATATATATATATATACACAAATTATGAAAGAGAGGGTGAAGCAGAAATTGATAAAAAATAGGGGAATTAGGGTTTTGGAGAGGATGGGTGGGAGGGGATGAAGGGATGGAAATCTCATCAAAACTTTTATTTTGTTGTTCATGGTTTGGGGATAGTTCACTGGGACATGGAGAGGGTGCCCAGGGACAGGTGGGACAATGGTACTTCATTTTTTCTTTGATGTGGTCCTCCACTAACTGTTTCAAACTATCGAAATTTTCCTTAAGAATGTCTACTTTTTGCTCAATGTGTTGGAGAGTTTTTTCCATTGTGTCTTTTGGAGTCACATTTTCAATCTTTGTGTGGTCTGTAAAAAATAAACATATATATGTTAAATACACATTAGGTAATGATTATTAATTTCCTTGTATAGACAAGTGTCTACCATTATTATCACTCTCTTCAGACATTTGCTCATGTGGAAAATGTTCTTCCAGCCACTCCAAAGCACTGCACATTTCTGTGTGAAAAAGAAAAATATATTAATTATACTGTGCCTCACACAAAAAGTACAGTAATATATACCAAAAATTCAAGTTTACTTACTAGTTTCTGGAAAGTTGTAATCATTGTGTTGTGTAGGTCTACTGTTGCTTCTAGCTCTGCAGTTTCTGTGAGGTAATTATGTTGGAGGTATATCTTTTTTGTTATGGTATAATCCATTTTTATTACATATCGTATTTCAATGGCTGGTTGATTTGTTAAATATGTGGTTTCCACTGCTTATTTATTAATATATATAATGTGTATATATGCTGTTTTTCAACTTGCACAGTGTTTATATGGTATGAAAAACAATTTGAAATACCCCCTGCATGTTTGGGTAGTGTTGATGTCGTCCGTGCCCGTCCACAGACATCAAAATTATTAGCGGGGTGTTCGGTATGTTCTAAGTTAATTGTATATAAAATAAGGGAACCCTAGTACACATCTATCAAATTTACACTATGAAAATGGACATTCAGTAAAAAAACTTTGTTAAAGAGAGGTTATGGTTAATTTGCGCTACTAAAAACCTATGAAATTCAGTAAAAAAACATTGTTAAAGGGACATTAAGGTTAAGTTGCGCTACTAAAAACCTATGAAAATCAGTAAAACAACGTTGTTACAGGGACGTTATGGTTCCAAGTAAAACCGAAAAACCCTTGAAGTTCGCAAGTTATGGTAAGCTAAGCAACCATAACTCATGCCACTACCGTGCACTGCTAAGACTAAAACCCAGGACATCAAAGATGACGTAACAAATGTCATTGATGACATCACTGATGACATCACATGAGCATTTACTTTTCATGAAAACTCTGTACAAGGGATTCTTATTATAATGTTGACCAAAAAGCGTCAAAGATAATCTGAATAAATATCGTGAGCTAATTAGTGCATTAAGCAATTCATTGATATAAATATTATTCTATTATGAAGTTCTATCCAGTATGCTAAGCTACTCATGCAGAAACATAGGCAGTGTGTGCAGCATACATGACAAAGGTACAATATTCATAATCTTGCCATGTTGAATAGTGAAATGATAACTGATTTCTTATTAGAGTTTTGCGTACTGATAAACATGTAACAAGTAGATAATAAAACCCACTTAATACATAATTACATTATTACAGACAAAACACAAAGAGACAACAACACATACAAATATGAGTATATACAGGGAAATTGAAGTAAGGCAAAAAGCAGCAGTAGTACCAGAAAGTGTTCATAACCTAACTGATTATCATTATGCAGAGAAATGATTGCTCTGTTTCAAAGCTGCTACTTACCCTATGCATATGTATCACATGATTTGACTGGACACTAAGGAAAGTAGTGTGAGTACAATGTATACAAATATGAGCATATACAGGGAAAGTACAGTAATAAAAAAACAACAGAACTATGAGAAAGTGCTGATAACCCTACTGATTATCTTCATGGAGATAAAAGATTGCTGTCTTTCAAGCCTTTGTCTTCCCCTTTGTATATGTTTCATATGATGTGACTGCACCCTAAGGGAATTACTGTACGAACATACTTGAAGGATAAGTCTACAAATATAGTACCTTTTCAATTTTTAGTTCCTGACTGTTACTGAAGAAAACCATGTGGCCTAGATATGTCAGTAAAGGAAAAAAGGGGGAGCCAGACATGTGGTGTCAACAGTGATGTCATCAATGACATTTGTGATGTCATCTTTGATGTCCTGGGTGTTAGTCTTAGCAGTGCACGGTGGTGGCGCGAGTTATGGTTGCTTAGCTTACCATAACTGGCGAATTTCAAGGGTTTTTCGGTTTACTTGGAACCATAATCTCCCTTTAAAAAAGTTATTTTACTGAATTTCATAGGTTTTTAGTAGAGCAACTTAAACATAACGTCCCTTTAACAAAGTTTTTTTTACTGAATATCTTCTATATGTGAGTCAGTCTGGGTTCTTGTTATGTCACCATTCGTCTTCTTTTAGTATCTTCTTGGCTTCTTCAGGTATTGCATTTTGACAATCATCATTCTGTCTCATTTGTTGATATGGTTTTCTCAATGGGTACCTCACTGTCCAGTTTGTCTTAGGTGTCGGTACTTCAATAGGTGCTGTCAGACAGATAGGTACTGGACAGAGCCCCACTGCAGCTCTCTGCTGGTTTATTTGCTCATCATATGTCACATATTTCAGAATGAATGTTCCTGGTACTTCAAAAAGGGTGGTTGGAGTGCAAATCATGTTTGTTACCTCCTCTACAGTGGTAGCCATGACAGGTCAGGTGTAGGTTGAGGGGTGATGCCTCAGAAGTGGGTGCATTGACACATTGAGTGTCAAGGTGATGGAATGCCAACCCAGAGGAGGAGGATGCACACACATGGATATAGGGGCAGCTAAAGGGTATGTGTTGAGTAGGGGGGATTCAACATGCCATTGGCTCTGTTGAGGGCCTTGATAGGGTGCTGGGGGTGCTGACAGAGGGTGTGGGTCTTGTGATGATGGAGCACAGGGGTAGGAGGACACACAGGGAGAAGATGAGGTCGAGGGTGACTGAGGTACTGTGGGGGAGGGCCTGAGGATCATGGAAAGGGGTATAGGCACATGTGCCTCGACTGTTCATGCAAAGGGGAAAATGGTGTGCTCTGCGGAAGCAGGAAGAGGAGTGGATGTATGGGCAGTGCTCCATCAACCACCATGGCCACAGATGATAGATGAGCTGGTGCAACCATGCCAGGGATGGTGGCAGGGCAGCAGAGGAGTAGTGGAACTTCACTGTGGTTGTAGACCGAGGTTAAGGCATCGGATGGTATGCCCACGCATGCCATGAGCAGCAGGGTAGTAGGTAGGTCATTTTCCACCCATGTAGGAGCACTGATGTGTGGGTGTGCCCCCCAATGGTAAGATGTGGCATATGCAGTCACTAAAGATATGGGGGTATGAAGTGGTACAGGGTGCAACAGGAGTCATGAGGGGTTATTGATGGTTTTAGAGGAAACACTTTATGAAGACTGTGTGAGGAACAGAACATTGAAGAGAGTTTCATAGTGGGGTTGCGGTAAGTAGATTTAAGTGGCAAGGTTTGGGAGAGTGGGGAGAATGAAATGTAGGTAAGCAGGTACACTGGCTGAGCAGATGTTTTTCCCCCTGCAGCAGGAGCACACACATGGCAGAGGTGAGCAGGACCAGCAGCAATGATGCTGAGGGACCTGGGATCACGGTGGCACTGAGGTGAGTGAGAAAATTAGTGGTCAATAGAATGGCAGATGGGCTTGAGTTGGGTGAAACAAGGATATGTGAAGTAGGTAGTGGGCCACTGGAGGGCTGAAAGGCTGAAGGACGTGAATTGTGTGTCAGCAGGGTCATTCGTGTTAATGTGGGTGAAAGAAGCAGTGGGGTTGAGTGCAAAGGGGTGGATGTTGCATGGAAGACTGCAATAGGAGGATGGAATCTGAAGGACATAGGAACAAACATATCTAGAGACAAGGAAAAGGGGGGGCATAGCGGGTGAAAGGGAGGGAAGGGAAAAAGGGATAGTGCCCATGCAGTGACCAAGAATTTGGTCAGTGTAAGTAGTTGACCTGCATGGCCCTCAGTTTGCCTTTCTGGTTGTACTTGATGCCTGTGACTGAGGGGAACACATGAAATTAGGACATTGTGCCAGGAACTGGGTTTCCAACATTTGGATTATTGGGACTGTGAACAGATCTACTTTAAATGAGTGTGGGCATGGACTGTGCACTTTAAGGCATGGATGCCAATAAGGTTAAGGTGCACTTTTAATGTTATGGGACACAGACAGTTTGGCAATCCAAGACACACATTCCCAAGGTGTTGTTATGGGCAAGCTGGAGTTAGCAGATTTCATCATTGAAGGCCATCAGGGATGTGGCTTTATTATGTGTGTGTTCCACAGTGGTTGTAATTTTTGCGAAGCACGTTTGTGCTAACTGTTGCATGTGTCCAGTCTGTGCTCTTTCGGCCTGCTAAAGGAATGAGTGGTGCCTGTGGATGAGTGTGCAGGCCCCCCTGGACCTCTACTGCTATGCCACGACCAATGGCTATATTGTGCAAGAGACAACATGTAACAACAATTTTGCATAGTACAGGTAGTGTATATAGCAATACCCCGCCTGAATGGTCAAGGGAGGCGAAGCGTGGCTTACACACTTCGAATGTGTGCTCCACTATCCTCCCACTGGCTATATGTACTGCGTTATAGCAATCCTGACCTGAGGCAGCTAGATTCCTGATCGGTGTCAACAGGAATGGTGACATTATGTAGGCACTATCATATGCAAAAGTGTAAATGTTTTTTTATTACATGTATTTTCATTTCTTGTGTTTCTACGTGGCCTGTGACAGCTTGTGTGTGTTTGATGGTTGATACTCACCTAAAAGCCACATGTTGCCAAAGGTTCCTGGTGCCACGGACTGGTGTTTAGAGAAATGATGCAAGATGTAACTATCATGGGTGCATCCTGGGTAATCAACCATCACATGCATGATGTGTCACTTGGTATCACATGTCACCTGCACATTTATCGAACGCTGATGTTTTCTGTTACGATAAATTGCTCCGTTTCCCAGGGGGGTTGCAGCACATGGGTTGCGGCCCATGAAGCATGTGTCACTCACTCTCTATCCTTCCCTCTGGTCCGACTCACTCTGTCAGTCATACACTTGATGTCTTGATCTCCTCTGGCGTCCCCCTCTCGACCACCTTACCATTCCTCTCTCCTGGAGTGATCACTGCCTCCTGTCCTCTCATCTTTCCATCTCCTCCCCCCAAGCTAAGCCCACTCTTAGATTGCCACCCAAGTTCTTGGACATCAGGCCCATGAAGCATGTGTCAGTCAAGGCCTTCGCTGCAACCCCCCCCTACACCCCAGGCGGACTCACACCCTGACACAGCCCTGTCTCTTCTCTACTCCTCTAGTTCTGCTACTCTCGATGCTCTTGCCCCCGTCATGAGGATCTGTTTGAAGTCCAAAGCCAAGTGCAATTCTTGCTATGACTCTGACCTAGCTACACTTAAACGTAAGTGTAGGGCGGTGTAGAGGAAGTGGAGGGCTTCTTGCTCATCCTCTCAAAAACTGGTCTGCCGCCTGCTCCAAAGGCTATACTGACTTGCTGTCCGCATCAAGAAAAGAGTCCACATACAAGCCTGCATTTCTGCGGCATCTAACAATTCGGCCAAACTCTTCAAAATCTGCATGAGCTGGCCAACCCTGCTGCAGTCTCCACCCCTCCTCTCGCCTCCCAGGATCTTTGCAATTCCCTTGCCTTTCACTTTATCTCTAAAACCAGGACATCTTGTCCACCCTCTCCTCCGCTCCCCCTGCTCCTCCCTCTCCTTCTCGTCTTGCTGACCCTCCCTCAGTTACCCCCTTAACCCATTTCTCCTCCTTTCCTCTTTTCTCCCCTGGTGAGGTAGCTATATAAGTCTGATCTATGTAAACCTCACCAAAACAGGTCCATCCCTATTCCTCCAAAATCATTAAGGACCACATCAACACCTTTTGCTCCGGCCCTTGCTGATTTATGCAACCTCTCCTTCACATCTGGCTCTTTCCCCTCCCCTCTTAAGCACTCCCTTGTGCATCCTCTTCTCAAGAAATCCACAGCTGATCCCTCATGTCTGGCCAACTATCGCCCAATTTCCATTACTCCCTTTTTTGGTAAGCTTCTGGAAAAGCTGGCCGTCTCTCAGTTTAATCTTCATTCCGAATCTGTTGGCTCCCTCCATGACCACCAATCTGGCTTCAGTGCTGCCAGATGCACAGAAACTGCTCTCCTGAACATCCTTGAAGACCTGCTCTCCAACCTTGACTCTAACATTCCCTCCGTCCTCATCCTACTTGATCTCTCCTCTGAGTTCAACACGGTCAACCATACCACCCTGCTGAATCGTCTCCATGACAACCTGGATATCACTGATCTGGCTCTGGCCTGGCTGACCTCTTTCTTTTCTGATTAACCCTCCCAGGTACAACTTGGTTCCTTCCTATCTTCTATCTCCCTCTCCACCTGTGGTGTCCTCCAGGGGTCTAACCTCTCGCCCTGGCTTTTCAACCAATACCAGGCAATTCTCGCCTACCGCATTTCCATTTTCTGCTCAAATTTCCAGTGCTCTGCTGACGACACCCAACTCATTTTAAGGCTTACTTCCGCCACCTCCTCTCTTTCCCTCATCTCTGATTGTCTAATCGCCATTCAAAATTGATGTGCCGCCAACGATCTTTGTCGAAATGCCAACAAGACTGAGAGCCTCCTCATTGGTACACCTTCTCCATCCTTTCATCTCTCTTTCTGGCCAGCCTCCCTTGGCCCTCCTCCTACACCCACCTTTGAGACTAAGAACCTCAGAGTAATCTTTGACTCCACACTTTCCTTTTCCGCACACATCTCCGACATCTCCAAAAAGTCAAACCTTTCTCTCTCCAGGCTGGATTACTGTAAAAACCTCTTTCTAAATCTACCTGCCTCCAGGCTCTGCCCTTTACAACTAATCCAGAACAGGACTGTGAGACTTGTCCTTGGCTTGAAGCCCTGGGATCATATCTATCAAGCCCTAAAATCCCTTTACTGGCTCCCAGTGGATGCAGGGATTACATTGCCAACCCTCTGCATTGTCCACAAGGTTTTCTGGGGCCTGGGTCCAAGATACTTTCAACTATCCCTCCGTAAATACCTCCCATCTTGAGCCCTTTGCTCCTCTACTTTTAACTCCCCCAGGGTTAGTCGTTTTGCAAAGAAACAAGCTGGGGTAGATCTCTGTCTTTGGCTGGGGCCTCCATTTGGAACAGCCTCCCGGCCACCTCAAAACTTGAGGAGAACTATCTCTGGTTCCGGAAGCACCTCAATACCTTCCCCTTTGCCTCTGCCTTTGCCCACTTTCTCCCCTGTTGATCTGTTTTCTCTCTTGGCATTGTGCATCTGGCCACCCTCTGTCATTCGGGCCCAGGTACCTGTTCACCCTGCCACCCTCCTGCACTGCCTCCAGGTCACCCCCTGCACAGGGGTTCTGTATCTGTACCGATGCAGTCCCCCTCCCACTTTTCTTATGCACTTATCTGATATACCTTATCTGACTAAACTATCACCTGCCACTTTCTGGCTGCACTACCGTGGTTTATCAGCTTATTTATTTATTTATTTATTTTAGCATATATTCTGTTCTCTCCTCTATTCCGCACTTTCCATCCATCCCCTTCCATGCACTTTCCCCTTATTCCCTTTTCCATGCACTTGCGCTTTCTTAATGTTACTGGGCCTAGCAAGATTGCAGTATATGAGCACAATATAAATAAAATATCATATCATATCAAACATGCGTGCAGTCAATGGCTCCCATGAACCAGGGAAAGTGAACAACTGCATACAATTCCTGGCACACTCTTTGCCTGGCCAGCAGAGTGAGTGACATGTCTATGCATCTATGCACACCTGCTAAGATTCAGAGCAAGACCAACTGGAGGCTACTTCTTGTGTGAGCTCTGATATATCACCAACAATGGCTGTGGTATGCTGGAATTATCCAGTGGTCATGAAGTTTAAGGATGATAGCAATTTGACCAGAGGTATCACAGCCTGTGAGCACATGGTTGGGGAAACCAGGTCATTCTCCTAGTCCCTGACCGGGCCTAGGATGGTAGTGCTATGTTCATGCACCTCCTTATCTAGCATCCCAAATATTGTTCATGTATGATATATTCTGGCCCTACTCCTCTTCCTTCTTCTATTTCCATGTTGTCATATCAGTGTTAGCAATGCAAGATCCGGCATTGTGGCAATCAATGGTTCGGTGGAATTGCAATGCATTTTTTTATAAATAGGGTTTCATTGCACATTTGTGCGTTGTGATGGCTGATGTGTGGTGGTAAGATCGTTCATCTTTACAGTGAATGGAAAAGCACTGTTGATTCTGTGAAAATTATTTATTTAGCGGTTGATGGGGCATGTTGGCAATGTGCACAGTGCCTCCCTCCCCACGCCTATATTATTCCTCATTTTACTCTTCTAATGAGATTTGCATGCTCTGCCCCCTTTTCCTTCTTCGCACGGCCCCTTTCCACATTTTGATGTCAAGCCTGTGCTAAGGGCTCATGCAAGATGCAAAATGGGAGGATCCAGCACAAAGTTTGATCTGTGAATCAGCAAATAGTGATTAGCGCACATAGTCTACTTTTTTGGCGCAAAGTGACTGCGCTGCACCAAACTTTCAGTAAATTAGGGCCCACATCTCTTCTTCTGTTTTTCTTGTTACCACTTCTTTTTTGTGTTTCTTCGAGGTAACCTGTCCAAAATCTTGGCTTTTTTTCTCAGACTGCCTTGTGGAGAGTGTGGTTTGTCAATGGTTAGTTGGATTCAGATGAATTGTTTAATGAGTGACCACATCCAAGTGATGGATGTGTTGCAAATTCGGTCATTGATTAATTGATTGGTAAAATACATTGGTAAAGATTAAAAATACATACAGATTAAACTGTCTCATACAGCTGGACAACTGACCCCTGAGATTTTGAGATCTAATCTAACAACGGTCAAATTATGTGAAGAGGAAAGTTTGTATTGCCTTTCTGAACGTTGACAGGTTTGTTAAACTCAGAAGAGCAAGAGGAATCCAAATCCCCATTTGGCGAGCCCAGATATAAATGCGTTTGTTCTATGGTGGACGTTTGGAGAAAGTAACCATGACAACAATGGTCCGTGAGTTAAGAGTTTTTCTTAAATGTGTATTAGTTGAGGCAGTGTGACCCCCCCCACCCCGTGCTGCTCTGTGAAGCGGTGCTTTTCAAGATTCACTAGGCATTTTAAAGCCTGCATGCTGACCACCACCTCCTCCCCTGTGCAAAGCGTTTGACATATTTACACATCAAAGTTACGAAGGACTTTTCATAATGTAAACACTATTTGTTTTTTCAGAAACACAAACTATACATGTCTACAGTTATTTAGCAGAAATGACATCATCGATCATCTGAAGCTGGGTTCTTAAATAACAAACATCTACGGGCACAGAACACCTTTTGCAGAACAAATGGCAATGGTCTACGAGAAACGCCACTGTTATGTTCTAGATCATAACATCAGCATGTTTCCACAGCTGCCCATGCCTGATAAATTGTTTGTCATTAAACACTAGCAAGGACTGTGGACAATTAAATCAACATTGGAGGTTTCTTGAAGTTTAAATTAGTTACAGGGAGACATTGCTCATAAATCAAGACTCTGAAGGTACACTTTGTTCAGCGAGTTTTAGTTTACCAGGAGCAGCATTATGGCTGCCATTGACGAGGTGCTTTTTCATATGAATACTGAGGAAACACAATGGTAACCCCGTAACAGCACACAGTTTATTGAGAGAGGATACGCATGCAGGGGCGAACAATGTGTGGATGGTCTACAAGTGAGCTGAAACAGACAAAATGCGTGATTGACAAAGCGTTTTTCAATTGGTTTCCGGCATTCCAAAACATTTTTGTAAATCAGGCTCTTAGCGTTTAGCACCTATAGCATGCTCATGGCCTAGCACTGGGCGCGGGCATAACCAAGCGCCACCTGCAGGCAGTGTACCTCCTCCCATGTTATCTCCCCCAAGCTTCTATTCCTATGCTAGTGGTTTTTGATTGACAACACAGGCAGTTTTAACATGTCGTTACATATCACATTCAAATTGCCTTACAGCATAGGCTATGAGAACAAGGAAAATAAATAAAGGTTAACATGAACAAGTCAAGCCCCATTAAAACCATGAAGATTAAACAGTGACAATACCAAAGTATTCCTGGGAATAAATGACAGGGCAGTAAATGTTCACGTGAAAAATACAAAGCATGAATCCTTACGTTGATTGTAGTTGATGGTCCATCTACAGCAATAAAAAAGAAAAAGAAAAAGAAAAATACATAATTCGGGTTATGATCATTCTAAGGCAAATGTTTGTTTTCATGTTTCCTGTAAATTGGTGCAAAAGTCTGATTGCACCCTAATCCGCCCACATGAATTAGATAATCACAGCAAAGTAATTCACAACAGTATTTAGATCTCATTCCTAATGTAACCCTATTTATTCCACAGCATGGCATGCTGGCCTCAGATGAAAGGCAATGCCATTGCCAACTAAACCCTTTATTTCAGACGGGTTAACATGTGTGTCACCTCGTTTATTCTCTTCCAGTCCAAAACCATTTACCTTCAATGCTAAACAATACAATGCGGGCAGATGTTTTAATTAGACATGTCTACCAACTATAACAGCCTGGCTTAATGTATCTGTGACAAATTGACTTTTGCTCGGCATTAGTACAAGGATGAGTTGAGGCTAAAGCACTCACTCAGCCCTCACACTACTATAAACCAAGAGCCTACACATTCATAAAGGGAAAACAGGCACAGTTATGAGATATACCTCCTTCGTCTTTTGTGGTTAAGTTGGCAGAGTTAAGGCTATACTCTCAAAGGAAGGGTAAATGTGGTTAAATAGCAACCCATACAGCGAAGTGCAATAGTCCAAAATACAGGGCTGTGTAATACAGGTTCTATAAACATATATATATTTTAATTACATATGTTATGTATAATATTAACTAACTAGAAATACTATAAACACTCAACCGGGTAGAAGGAACACAGATAAAATGCAAAGATAGAAAAGATGCAGCACTCTGGGTAATGGGGCAGGGGCAGAAAAGTCAATAAATGACCACAATGTTCAAAGGATATGTTCTTGTGGTTGCGCAAGGTATTACAATGACATATCCAGGTTCTAGGGCTCATAGATGGACAAGAAGGCATCAGAAATTTGTCAATAATACCTTTGCAAAGATGTTGTTGTTTTGACAGCATCAAGCCAGGCTTCTCAGTGTTGATCACGGGTTCTCTTTGGTTCGAAGATTTCGCCAGTTGCGGTGGTCCACCAGCAAGCTCGTGTTGAGTCGGGGTCGAACTGAAGGTAGCTGCTGTCTTGAATCATCTACTTCAGCTTTGAGGATTGGGGGTCGAACTGAAGGTAGCTGCTGTCTTGAATCATCTACTTCAGCTTTGAGGATTGGGCACTGTTAGGAAAGATTTCATGATTGTAGGTAATTTTCCTTCCATGTGGCAACCCCCAAACCTTTTGCTGTTGTTTTACACCCTGATCTAGACTTTGCCGGAGAAGCGCAGCCTTCCGCCGCACTCCTCTGGGCTTTCGCTCCATTCTTACGGGGAAACTGACATGCCCTTAAGACAGTCAGTACCGGGAGACTTTGTTTCCCTTAGTCCTTTCCTCATGTTGTATCTTTTGAGCAACATGAAACAAGAGTGCACCGTAACTTACATTGCCGCGCTCTTGGGTCTCTTTTCATTCCAATGGCCCTAGAAACTCTCGCTGGACTTATCATGAAATGTGCAAGTGTGTCATGGACGGGACTGGTGGCAGTTATCGTTTCTTTTTGTTTTGAACCCCTTTTTGCCATGTTAACCACGCTTGCCACGTTTGGCCCAAATGGGTGGCCTGGCCTCCGAAATGGCCATGCCACGAGGTTCATTGTCCTGTCTGCTGACCCTCTTGCCCCTTCACCTTCCCCCAGGTCGAGCCAACCCGGGAGAGTCCTTATTTGGTCATGCACTTTCCCGCGAAACACAACATTTTCGCAGGCTTCTGCATGTCTTGTTTGTGCCTCCAGGGCTGGGATGTCTGTTCCCAATACACATCCTGGGTGCCAGAGAGTCTAGAGTGTCTTGAATGCCTGGGACCACCGCGGTCCGTGATAGGTCCACATATGGTGTGAGTGTTTTGTGAGCAAATCTCCCATTGGGTCCTCTCCGTTTTGGCGCAAAGGGAACTCTGGATAAGAGGAGGCTGGAAACATCACTACCATGTTGATCTCCTGAGTTCTCACGAACAAAGGATAAGGAGCCAAGTATCCTGCAACTAAGAAGCTGAGTCGAGGAATCGCTGGTGACCCGCTGAAGGTTTGGCACCCTGCACTGCTGTCGTCCTGTGAGACCCCTCTGCCTGTGATCGAACGAGAAGGCCTGTACTAGCGCTTTGACCCTTTAGAATGCTCTGTCACCGCCCTCTGGCTTACTGCTAATCCCGTGTCCTCGGCACTCTCACACGATTCGTACACTTGGCATTCCCATGTCTGAAGTGAGACGTGTGCTTTGGGACCGGAATACATGCGGTTCCCGAGTTGCCCTGCTTTGTTAACAAACCTGTGCGTGTTCACTGCATTTGGGACACCCTCGACCCGGACTCCTGCTGTCGCGGAATCTACACGGCGTCGAGACATCCTGCTGATCGCATCTGAACCTGCCAGTACCAAAACGGAACCAGAGAATCCTGGGTCTGCCTGCAGCGGGGACCGGTGAGTAGTCAATACCCTAACCAGTCGCCCTCCCGCAGGAGCCTGTGGCTCTCCACCGCTGTCGTAAACAGCAACCCTTTTCCGCACTCGCGCCCTGCTTTTGCCCACAAGTGGAGGCCGCGGTTGAGTAGTGGGGAACTGTTCATCATCGTTTTGTTCACCTCTCTGAACTGCCTGATCTCCCTGAAGAGACTCTCCTTTGCCCGTTGGCACATGCGTGTGCAGGTACTTTTGAGCACAAGGCTCCACTCTTCGTAGGGCTCGGACTTCCTTCTAGTTAGGTTGCCTCTGATGTCGAACTGGGTCTAACGATTACTTGCACTGCCTGTTTTCCTCCCCATCTAGTTGATCTGCATATTCCGTGCTTCTAACTATTTAGACCCCTTGGTCTTGTATATATATTGTATTCCTTGCGATGTGCTGGTTTATTGGAGTTTTACCGTGATTCTTTACTATGGTCGATGTTACAAAGTCCCTGTAATAAATGTGTCTATAGGTTTAATATAACACCGGTCTGGAGTAATTTGTAAGCGTCCTTGCTTTGTGTGCTCATTGCGGGCTTTCAGTCACCGTCACCCCTCTTGAGACCTAGTCTTGTCCGCCGCTATCGCTACCCTGATTGGTCTGGCTTGTCCAGAGGTTACCCTGTTCCAAGAAACTAGGCTGGCCTTCTGAACCTCTGCCCCTTCAGGACAGAGTTCAGAAATCCATCTTAACAAATTGGTGTACAGCGGTGGGATACGACTGAAGGTATCCAGTGTTGCGCACGAGCGAGGGAATTTCAAGTTATTCCTAACAGGACACGTAGTGAATTGTCGTAGTATAACTCTTTAAAGGCCATAGTCCTATCAAACAGTATGGAAACAGGTACCCTGTTAACTTTAAATGCTTCTAAATCCGAAACATTGAAAAAGATGTGTGCTGAAAGAGGTGTCTCCTCGCAAGGCACAAAAATGGAAATGATCCAAAGAATCATGGCATGGCAAGAAGCTCAGCTTGACGCTATAGCTTCCGAGGACATTGCAGAAGGAGGTGGGGCTGCTCTCACTGGTAGAACTGACAGTTCTGCCACTGCACTAGTCCACCGCGACCATGATGACAGGGAAGATTAAATGTCCAATGTTTCCTCTGCCAGTGCTGATGGGGAGGCCATACTTGAATTCAAGAAGCAAGAACTGCTGTTTAGGCAGAAGGAGCTTGGTTTCAATATAGCCAAACTAAAAATCGAACAGGCAGAAAAACAGAAAGACTGGGATCACCAGTTGGAACTGGCCAAGCTTCAAGTTGCCAATGGTGCCAAGGGTCCTGGACATGGGTCTGTTGCCTCCTCTCATCCACGGTTTCCAAAGGATCTGCACAGTGTGTACGAGGAAAATAATGACATTATGGACTGGCTGAATACATTTGAGTATGCATGTGAAGTTCAACACGTTGACAATGCTGATAAAATTGCCTGGTTACTCAGCAGACTGCCCCATTCTGGCTGCAGCGCCATTATGGAAATGTCGAAGGCTGAGCGAGCAGATTTTGCAATGTTGAAGCAAACTCTCATTTTAAAGTTTGGAAAGACTCCTGCCCAATATTTAAAACAATTCCGAGAGTATAAGAAAAAAGAAGGTGTTACTTGGTATCTTATGTAACCAAATCCTTAAAAAACTTGACTGGCTGGGTCGAAGGTTATAAGGTTTCTACCTTTGAAGGTATGATAAGTCTTGTCATGCTGGAACATATTTTTGCATCTTCTTCCCCTGAGCTTAAGCAGCATTTGGCAGATTCTAAGGAGATAGATCCAAAGAAGCTTGCCATTGCAGCAGATTTGTGGGTGTCATATCCAGTGTCCCATAAGGACAAGACTCAGCCTGGTAAGCAGGAGGAAGGGAAAAAGTCCAAAGATAGGAGGGTGGAGAAACTGATAAATCTTCTTCTCAAAAGGGCCACAAAAATAAAAATAAGTGTAAGACACAAGAGAACTCACAGGGTAGTGGAGGTCAGCCTCCGAAACAGAACTCTGATTATAATAAGCTTCCCTATGTAAACAGACCCAATGAATCATGTTTTGCTTGTGGAGCAACTGACCACGTGAAGGGTGATCCCTGGTGTAAGGTTAAACCTTTGGGAGTCCACTCTGCTAATCGGGCCTTCTCCTCCTACGAGGAAGAAGAGATTACAGGAGCATCCTTCTCCACAGACTCATTCCCCAGTGGGATAGAAGCTGAGGTAGTTTTAGTTTCCCTGGGTTCCTGGGAGCCTAAAGTCGGAGAGGCTGATGCTAGGATTCCAGATAACACCAAGTACTACTTTAAAGACAGTGTGCTGATCAATGGAGTAGATACTCCAGCTCTTAGGGATAGTGGGTGCAGTCGAACTGTAGTGGATTCTACCTTGGTAGACTCAGAGGAAGTTGCCAGAGCTACCCTGATGCCCACTAAGTCGGCTGACGGCCCACCTCGCATGTTTCCAGTAATACCTGTAAATCTTACAATCCATGGTACAGCAGTCAGGATTCCAGTGAGCATTCAGAGGAATGTCCCAGGAAAGGTCTTGTTGGGCAATGATCTCAGAGCTTTAGGGCTCGTGGGAGACACTGCTGACAGTCCCTGCACAAGGTCTCAAACACGGGCAGCATTGGCCAAGACCAATGCGCTGCCCCAGCCAAAGGGGAAACCCAAGGCTAAAGGAGTAAGAAAACCAAAACGAGGGAAAGAAAATATTGCCCCGAACTCACCTACCACTGCAGTGGAGGAAGTTTGTCAATCGCCCGGACCTGACGAGGAGGCAGCAATACCTGAAGTATTTGACCCTAATGACCATCCTGAACTAAACGACTTGTTATTAGAAGGTGGTCCTGACATGGAAGAATTCAGTAAAGGCCAACGTGAGTGCCCATCTCTGGAAGGCCTAAGGAGACAGGCCTGCTCCCAGCTTGAGGGTGAACCTCCTGGGAAGCATCGGATTTATTGGGAAGGTGGACTCCTGTATAGTGAGCCCACAGAGTCTACAGAAGGAGAACAAAGGAGGTTGGTGGTTCCCCTTGCTGTAATACCCTTCCTCCTGCAGCTGGCGCATGAAGTGCCCCTTGCTGGTCACCTTGGTATTAAGAGGACCAAGCAAAGGTTATCCATGCACTTCTACTGACCCAAGATGGGGGTGCAAGTAGAAAGTCAGCGCAGGAGTTGTGCCTCCTGCCAGTTAACTGGTAAGAGTGGCTCAACAATCTAAGCTCCATTGGTACCACTCTCAGTTGTGGGAATACCATTCGAAAGGGTAGGGATCGAAATTGTTGGTCCCCTTGTCCCGCAAACATTCTCAGGCAATAGGTTTATCCTGGTGCTGGTCGACCATGCTACCAGGTATCCTGAGGTCATCCCATTAAAAACTGTAACTGCCAAGTCAGTTGCAAAAGCGTTACTTGGCATCTTTACTAGGGTTGGCTTCCCTAAAGAAGTTGTGTCTGACCGATGCAGCAACTTTATGTCGAAGTATATGCAGGCTATGTGGAAAGAATATGGGGTAACCTACAAGTTCTCTTCCGCATACCACCCCTAGACCAATCGTCCGGTGGAACGGTTCAAAAGAACGTTAAGAGTATGATTGGGGCTCTGGAAGAACCCCGAAGAAGAAAATGGGATCTTCTTTTACCATGCTTACTGTTTGCCTACCGAGAGGTACCACAGGAGGGTGTTGGCTTCAGCCCCTTCGACCTTCTGTTTGGTCACCCTGTGCGGGGACCCTTTGCCATAGTCAAGGAGGGATGGGAGATGCCCACTCCCCCTATTACTACCAACATAGTAGACTATGTGTTAGGGCTCAGAAAACAGATGGTACTCCTGATGGGTCTGGCTAGTGACAAGTTGAAGGCAGGACACGCCCTGGTGAAACATTGGTATGACTAGAAAGCTTCCCACATCAACTTCATACCTGGTCAGCAAGTCCTGATCATGAATCCCATAAGGCCTAGAGCTTTACAGGATAAATGGTCAGGCCCTTACACAGTAGTGGAGCCCCTGGGTGAGGTCAACTATTTAGTGGACCTTGAAAGGTCTGGACAAGCTCCAAAAGTGTGCCATGTAAATAGGCTGAAGGCTTTCGTCCCAAGAGTCGAAATCGCAGCACTGCTACTGGCTTCAGATGTTGAGGAAGAGGAGTCTGAACCTCTCCCCGACCTGTTCCAAAGCGGCCCTTCAGATAGCTCCTTTGAGGGTGTCCGAGTGGCCCCTCACCTGACTTCTGATCAGCAGGCTGAGGTGAAAAGTTTGCTTAGGCAATTTTCCCCCCTGTTTTCGCAGTCCCCTGGTTTGACACCTTGGTGCAAACATAACATAGACACAGGAGAGAGCGTACCTACCAAAAGTAGAGGATACAGAATGTCAGACAAAGTACGGTCTTACATTAAGACAGAGGTCAACAAAATGTTAGATCTCGGGGTGATTGAACCCTCTAGTAGTCCTTGGTCCAACCCTGTGGTTTTGGTTCCAAAAGCAGGTACTTCTGAATTGAGGTTCTGCGTGGATTACAGGGCTCTGAATGCTGTCACCAAGACAGATGCACACCCCCTGCCTTGAACAGATGAGCTGGTGGATACCTTGGGTGCCTCCAAGTATCTCAGCAGGTTTGACCTCACTGCAGGCTATTGGCAAATAGCCCTAGCAGAACATGCCAAGGAGAAGACAGCGTTCTCAAGTCCAGACGGTTTTTACCAGTTCAGGGTAATGCCATTTGGGTTGAAGTATACCCTTGCCACTTTTCAGAGGCTTGTGAATCATGTGTTAAATGGGTTGGATGAATTCTGTCTTGCATATCTGGATGATATAGCAGTTTTCAGCGCCACCTGGGAAGACCATGTGAAACACCTCGGAATTGTGCTACAGGCTCTTCAGAAAGCACACTTCACCATAAAGGCTAGTAAATGCCATATTGGACAAGGCTCTGTGGTTTACCTTGGACATGAAGTAGGTAGAGGGAGGATACAGCCTCTACCCAGTAAAGTACACGCAGAGTTACGGTCTTGGTCCAGCAAGAGAGCTCACCCCTATGGTCCCTGGGGATGTGTATTGGATGAGCTCGCCTCTGCCTTGGAACACCTGCCTTCACCTCACAACTGGAGCACTCTGAAAAAGTCTGCTCTCCCAACCGTTCAAAACATTCTTTCAGCATTGGAGTCCAGGATGATAAAACATTGATTCAAAGAAGTGGTGGCAAAGCCATTCATTTAATTAAAAACTCCCACAGGTGATTGGACTAAAGCTAACCTGCATAAGCGGTCCAATCCCTGCTTTGTAATGCGTGGAACTTGCAATTCATACATCACAACCTAAGTGTGTTGTGCTACACGACGTGAAAGGGACAGGAAAGAAAAAGAGAGGCAGAGAGAAACAAGATGACAGAATGTTCCCAAAATTGCACAGATATTCCCCTGGCTTGGATCGCCCCTTCTCAATAGAATCAGAAGCCTTTTGAATTACAGCACCATGATGTGAGGCCTGTCCCTTTGTGAATAGTTGTACCCTTTGATTCCTGTTCCCTGGCCAGCTTCCTGTGGAGTGCCTATCCTTGAGGAATGTGTGCTACCTGCCTTTTCAAAGGAATGATGAGCAGCAATCTCCCAAGGCTACAGTCATGCCAGTGGGCGTCTTGGAGAGGAAAAAATCACATAACCCTCCCACAGCTGTACTCGACTCACAGGGCTGACACAATGGCTGAGATAACTATGAGGGATTTTGTCCGCAATACCTTAACTCAGGTATAGCTTATATTTACTGTTTAACTTGACACTAGGGCAGGATCCTCAGAGTTTAGCAGTTTTTGGAACAGTGGTGCATATCTTAAATGCAGCACCTGCACTGCAGATACTTGGTTGTCACTGCAGCTGTTAAGAGAGCGCAAGCCTGCACTATACATTTGGCATGAAGCTTATGAAAGCTTACTCTGATCAGCACATTACCCTTTCAGAGACCTGAATCCTTTTATTATTCAGGAAAAGTTTAAAAATCCAGGTCTTCTGCACTCTAGCCAGATGGCACGCCCCCAGCCAAACAATGTTGAGAGCAGCCCTTCTAAGTGTCAGGCTCATCTTCAAGGCAAGAACATAATGAATGACATCTGTAGTAGCAAGTTGAGGGCAAGGTTTAGGGAGTATGCCCACTTTAACTCTCTGTGGAGCGCTGTCCCAATGCCCAAGTTCTGGACACTTCTGAACTATGGCTAACTTTCACTATAATCCAATTAGCTACCTATGACTACAGGTAATGGGTTGATTGGCGATATCTAAGCTAAGAACCACTGATCCCACTCCAATTCCTGTTTTACAGGTGCCAATCTGGCTTTTATTTCTCTGCCTATAGTTTGGGAGTTCAAGTACTGGGGTCCTGCATAAGCCAGCTTTCAAGCAATGCAAAGTGGTTTGCCAGGCAGAGGCCCACTGAGGTTTCTGTGGTACCTGCACAGCCACTTGGATGACATGGGGTCCCCTGTCAGTTATACCATCTTGAGGAGATCCTACGTGAGAGAAGTTAGTTTTCCTCTGACAAGGCCATCCAACCACTGGCTGTGCATTTAAAGGAATCTGCTGTGCTTCTCCTGTTCTGTCAGAATCTTGACAGGAATAGACTATGTGCAGAGTTTCCAACTATTAATCGACATGTGGATTACTAAAGTAATCCGACGAGCTGTCATATGTTCCAGAAACATCTAAGTTTCTAGCAGGCTTCTCTGTATCAAATTCTGGTTGTTTTTTTATTTTTTATTATAAACGTTTCTCATTACCATTACATTACAATACATCAAAACATGAAAGAATCATACATTAAAATCCACATTAACTACACTTTACACATTATAAAATTCCTAAAAATGATTCCCCAAATCCTTAAAATTAAGCATTTCTGTATATGTTTATGAACATCAATACTAATAAAGTAACTGTAAACTATAACATTTAGATAGACTGTGAGTCTTTCATCGTTTCGAAAATACTCTCCCTAAAAAGGTAACAGCTGCAAAAATCAATGAGGTTTCTATTCCAGCACAAATCGTTTTCCACTGGAGTAATGAGAACAAAAAATACCAAAAATGCTCAAAGAATAAGGTTCTCAAAGCAGTTAAACTCGAACCAAAAAATAATATATGCTTTAGTGTTTCCTTCTCAGAAATATTATTGCAAACTCTGTTAAACCATATTCGCAATAATACAGTCCGATTATGAACATTGGCATAGCACATTTCCATTGTACAGAAAAACATGTCTAAAATGCCCTAAATAGAATTGACTAAAGTTGCCATTTTAGAAACGTCCACCATCTAAATTATTTTCTGTTTCTGTCTAAAACTGGACTATGGGCCTCATCACAAGTTGGGCGGTAACGCCGGCGGTATTACCGCTGGTGCTATTAGCGCTACTGCCAAACCCCCGGCGCTATTAGTGCTGGGTCATGGGTTTGGCGGAACGGTTAGTGCCCATTCCCCATTGGGCCCATTCGGGAATTCCTCATTCCCCATTGGGCCCAATGGGGAAAATTCATGCTATTATCGCCAGCGAATTTCCCGCCGGCAGTAATAGCGCGAAAATCGTCAATTTTGATACAGATTTCCCCCCAGCTCAGAGCTGGGGGAAAATCCACCAAGGCCATGATCCGGCGGACCCTTAAATGGGGCAGTAATAGCATTACCGCCAGATTTAAGGGTTACCACCAAACTCGTGATGAGCCCCTATGTGTTTTTCCAGCCTCAGCTGAGCTAAACAAACTTTGGACTATGTCAACATGCTGAGGCTGCCTAAAGCAGAATGTTTGTTCTATGCAAAGAAACCTTGGAGCCAAGATGAACTGCAATTTAGGTGTTGTCTGCACCCACAGGTTCATCCTCATTCAAACAACGGAACAGAATGCAAAACAACTTAAACCGTGTGCTTTTACCAGAAACCCTTTGTGTTCATCTCTTGAAACTGGACTTACTTTAAGCTGAAGAACAAGGAAAGATCTACATGGCCGAACAGAACAACATTTATCATCATCATATTCCCTGTGCAGAGAATTATGTCTTAAACCTGGAAACAACATTGCTGTATTTGCCATGTGAACTTCTGGGCATGATCTCTAGAAACTGTGTAACTTGAAGAGGGGCTGGACAATGTAACCGGGGCTGGGGAAGAAAGTATAAAAACTGTGAGCTTTGGGGTGTCCAGCCCTCACTCCCCTCACAGTGGGTCTTATCACGAGTTGGGAGGTAACGCTGGCGCTATTAGTGCCGGCGTTATTAACCCTACCGCCAAACCTACCGGCGCTATTAGTGCCGAATCACGGGTTTGGCGGAACGGGAAATCCCCATTCCCCACTGAGCCCATTCGGGAATGCCCCATTCCCCATTGGGCTCAATGGGGAAATTTTGCAATCTTACTGCCGACGGATTTCCTGCCGGCGGTAATAGTGTGAAATTTTGGCAGATTTCCCCCCAGCTAAAAGCTGGGGGGAAATCAGCTGAAGCTGTGATTTGGCAGACCCTTAAATGCATTTAAGGGTTACCGCCAAACTCGTGATGAGCCCAGTGTCTGCTGGTACACACTGTGGGGTGGTGGGAGCCCAGATAGCTATCTGATTTTGCCTTTGACAGAAATAAGATACTTGTATCTTTGAACCTGTATCTTTGAACCCGTGATTGGCGTATTTTGTTTTGATGGTACTAAACCTCGACATTTCTTTGGTCTACAACTGTTTGTATATTATATGTTTTATATGTATATGTTTTGTCCACTCACAGACCAAATGGCAAAGATTTAATGAATTGGATAAAGGTTAAAATGCAACTTAACAAAAACGATTTCTAAAGCATTGATTGGGAAATTTCATTAGATGGGGGGTACAGTATTTCATGTTTTTTCTTCATGAGTAAAATGATTAAAAAGCATATATCATCCTGATTGATCACAAGTCTGGATCCAGTCATTCAGCTACAGTTTCTCTTTTAACAAACCTTGGTTTGTTATCAGCAAATCTACAGAAATTCCCAAATCCACTAATATATTCAGACACCCAGATTTCCAATGATCCAAAATCCTGTCGCAGTCTTTCCTCAATGCCCTATGGAGTTTTTGGAACATCAAGGGGGCATCCTCCATTAAACTTTTCTGGAAAAGAGATAATTTTCTCCAACATACAATTGCCCATAAGGAAAGGAGACCCAATTCATATCTAATGATTGGGATGGTCTCATCATTAGGTACTGGTAAAATCTTCTTCCAGAACACACACTCAAGTACTGACCACATCTTAGAAGTAAAACACAGGGAGGCTTCTGCCCGTATGTAAAAACTGAAACAACTTTTAATTTATAAAATTGAATGATAGAGACAATTGGCAAAAGTGTTTGCGTTATAACACACCTTGTGCTGCCAAACTCTTCACCTTCATCTTTAATTGCTCAGCTGCTAGAGTTTACACATATACCCAAATTAGAGAAGGTCTTCACTTTTTAACAAGGTTCCCCACCTGTACACCAGGAGAATGTATTTGTTCTGGTTCTCCTACTAGGTTGCATTACCAAAATAAAAGACCTAGCAATGTTTACTGCCAAAGCATTGGCTTTGACATAAGATTGAAGCCTATCCAGCTGTCGCTGCAAACTGATTCAAGTCAGGTCTAGGCCATCACTCTTCTATTTGGTGGGGGCTGATCAACTATGCCACTCAACTATGCCTCTGGGATTTTCCTTCATGTTTTTGGGGGACTTTCTTTGAGGGAGTGTCAGAACCTCTCACATTACCCTTATGTGTCTTAGTGTTGCCATTGTCATCTGACTAAGATGAATAAGCCTGGTCCTTTTCTGTACTTGAATACTCACATACCTGTCAGTTGCCTTGTAAAGCTCCCTGGAGTCTGAGATATTCATGTCCACTAAATGCTGGTATAACTCTATCTCACATTTTTCAAGGATAATCTCACATGCAATCAAGTTGAGCATGCCATCAAATGTGTCAACTTTGTTTCTTTCCCATCTCATAAGGAGGAACCAAGTCTGTGGCGATGCAGCACCTATTCTCCCCTTGGATAACACCACTGTAGGTACTTCCTTCCCCATTAGAAAACTTAATTTCTTCCCTTTGATGCTCTCCATCTTGCTCAGGAGAACAAAACCCCACTGTTTATGCCCTTCTTGTGCCACAGCATATCTTTTGCTCCTCTGAAGCAGAATTCCTCTGTTTCTGTCTGTCCACATCAATAGCGTTTCTCTGCTTCCATACCTCTAAGGCCGACTTCTCTTCCTCAAGGAAGAATTCCCTATCAGTAACATTTGCAGCCTGTTGGCTAAACCATGAGTTAACTTAAACCCCTTTCCTTACAGATGATTGGAAACATGGCTAAGGCCTGGAACCTGTGAGCCATTTGAGGGACTACGCTTCCTTCTATCTGGGAGGAATGTGGGAGGCATCATGATGGTCGCACAATCCATCCATTTCCATGCGCCCCCATTAAAATGAGATATTGAGCTGGAAGCTCAGCACTGCTGCTTGCCTCCAGTTAATCATATGGACACCTAGTCAAAAACATGGAGGTCTTCATTACCTTACTGCCACAGGGGAGATTTGTGGCATGACAAAGCTCTCACAGCGCTCCTATTGACAAGCTGGCTGCGGCACTCATATCAGGTCCACTGGCCACTTACAAAGTATGCCTTGGCATTGAACCTAACCTTTTCAGCGAAATTCCCCAAGGCCAAAAGATGTTCTCTTAGGAAGATTATCATTATCAGAACCAACTAAATTTACCTTTCTGGTTTTCTCTATGGATCTCACTGTGTAAAACCTTTGTAAAAACAATGAGAAGTCTATGCTTGGGGCTACATTTCAGGGCTTCATCACAAGTCTGGCAATCTGGAAATAATGGTGTCGGTAGCAATGTACTGGCATCCTTTCCGGACCTCCGGATTATGAGAATGCCTGCAGGGACCGGTGCTCCTGGCTGGTCTGATCTGCCGAGAGCACCGACCCATGCAAACATGGTTTTTACAGAAGAACCGGCAGTGTTGCAATGGTGCCAGGGCACCGGGTTATCAGGAGGCGGAAACAGTGTTACGAGGTCGGCAGCAACCCGCCGATAGCAATTAAAGGTTATTGCCAACCTCGTAATGAGGCCCAATTCTATGCTGGTTTCTGTGACTGTTTTGCCACAGCTTTTGCAGGAATACACCTGACTCTGCTGCCTTGGTTGGCTTATTGGATTTTGAAAACTCCATCTATGAATATACTTACATCCTCACTATATGTTATTTTGTTGCAAAACCTTCTCAGGGGATGCTACTTGATCTGCTTTGTTTAGGCCCGAATCCAAGGGGAATTAACTCACTTGATCTTTTTATTTTCCTTTTGGAAGACCTTATTTGTCTTTGGGCATCTATTTAACTTTACAACTGTGAGCACTGGTTTAATTTCACATGCAACAGCTCCCAACACCAAAAGGCTGTATTAATTACATCGTTTCATGGGATGATAGAATCAGTTTGTACAACCCACACCCATTTGGAAGGAGCTCTGGACGTGCACGATAATGATTCTATGTTAGATGTTACAATTAGCACTCTCTTTTGGAGGTATGTTGTGTTGTAGCACCGTAAGAGACTGTATTGAGCTACAATCTGAACCATTGTGGCAGTAAAACGTATTAAGTTGTATGTCAACTTTGGTTACTACACATGATCAATATAAACCCTGCAAACAACGTGAAAATGCTGCGAATATTCTGCTACAGTGAACATGAAAAACGTGTAATACATCAGTGACCACAGAAAGCATTACACACTGAATTAATCAGATCCTAGTGATGTCACCCATGTGCAGTCAAAGATGAGAAAAGTGTGCACATGCATATTTTCATGTGCACATACAAATAAAAAAAAAGAGGGCAATTATTATTATTATTTTTTTATTATTATTTTTTTATTGAGCTTTCATTGAATCTGATTCTTTTCCTTGTTTCCAGGAACGTTGAAATTCAAGACCAAACTGCATTTTGATATGGACCATTTTCCATCCACTTATGATGCTAAATAATGTTTTAAAATATTATTGATAAGCCTAACCTCTGGCCCTGGACCCTGATTTTGGCTTTCATTTCTTTCTGCAATCTATTTGTATTGGATTTTCTTGTTCTCATCATTTACATAGCGCCATTTTCACATTTATATGGCCTCAATGTGCTTTGTTGTTGGAACGCCCTCAGGGACCGAAGTCCAGGTATGGGAAAATGTTCAAAGAGTAGACTTTAAGATTTGTGTGTGCATTCTACCAGGACTAGGAGGGCTGGATACGCCCCAGTATGCAACCCAGTCGGTCAGGTACTTGCAGGTGCTATCGGTGGTCAAGACAGAGTGCTAGTGCAGGAGATTAGATTGGAGCCTGCTAGACCAAATTTGTTGTAGGTTGTCACTGTATACTAATGGCAGAGGTTTTGAGGCACATCAGGGGTTTCAGTGAGCTAGGCTATGTGAGCGACTAGTCCGAATTTGACATAGCCGTAGCTGCATTCTAGAGTGCATAGATGAGGAGCCATGCCTGCGGCATGTGTCCACCAATGTGGTGGGGTTTTTACATACCTTAAATTAGTTTATCTTCAATACCGCTATGTAGGTTTTTCTGACCCCTAATTCTCTCAAGACAATAGGCTGGTTGTTCGAGTGCATCTGTAAGTGGAGGTAACATGCTACCATTGGGAAGGATCTGGCTGGTGTGATTCTTTGAGCGCCATAGGCAAATCAGTTAAATAGACATTGCTAATACGTGTCTCCCAAATTCTAAGAAGATTAACCAGGCAGTCCAATAAGCGTGATGGCAGGGGGTACTTGTACGTAACCATCTATGGCCTAATATCTACAGTATCATTTCCCATCCCCAAAGAAACAACTAAGTATGTCGTGTTTTATGACCCCCAGGAGCATCTTAGTGTATCACCATTCTTACACCCCCCAAAAGCCATCTAAGTGTAAAGGGTGTCCTATACCCCAAGTTAAACTGTCACACTTCCTCTCTATCTCCAGTGAACCTATGATTCAAGTGTTTTGAGTGCTAGGTCAAGCCCCTTGGTAATTTGATAGTGTGGTCCAACTAAGTGTGTAACATATCCTGTCTTCAAATCACACTAGGTTGTTACCTCTAGTGGTCCATAGAAGCAAGTGTTCTATCCAGTCACTTTTCAGTGGAAATGTTCAATGTACACTCAGATTTTCAGGTGTTTTTTGGTAACCACAGTGCACCAGTTAGAGAGTTGGAGGTCGGGGGGATGTATGATCGTCTGTGGGAGCAGAAAGGAGTGAGTATATAACAGTATATGAAGGTTACCGGAATCCACAGTAGTGTGAGATTGTTGGTGTTTTGGTGGGTCAGGATCAGTACTTGTGTGTGAGGAGCAATCAAGGATAGTGTGGAAGAGGGGAGTAGAGAAAGGAAAAACCAAGTTTTGAGGGACTTTCAGAATGTGAGGTGATTGTCAATGTGGCGGATGTGGAGATGGAGAGAGCGCCAGATGGTGGGAGCGTGGATGGAGAAGTACTAACCTCCCAGTCTGGTGCAGTTATAATGGGGGATCCCTAGGAGAAGTGCTGCACTAGATATGAGGGTCCTGTGGGGTTGGTAGCATGTGAGTTTATCTTGGTGAAATTCCAGACCAGTTTTGTGGATGGCATGGTGAGTAATGCAGATGACTTTAAAGGTAGTCCATAGACCAATATGGAGCCAGTGTACAAATCTCAGCGCAGGGCTGATTTGTTCTCTAAGAGGTAGGCAATTAGTAGGCGGGCCACAGCGTTTTGGTTTCTTTGGAGTTTCCTAAATTGGAACACTGGTGTGCCTATATTAATGCAGTTTGCATAAACTAAGTGGGAGAGGGTGATGGTGAGGATGGCAGAGATTCAGTGTGGGTAGGTGAGGTATGGCACGATTTGCATCAGGATGTGTAATTGGAAATATCAAATTCTGGATAAGAAGCTGATGGTTGATGTGTTAGGAGCGGGATAGATTTGAGTCCAGCATGCATCCAAGGTTTTTCACGAAGTGGAAGTTGTCAGGGGGAATTGAGGGGGGAGTGGGCCTAGGGAGTGAGGCCATGCGATAGGCTGGGTAAGGTGAGTGGTTTTATCACAAACTAGGATTTCCTGTTTTCCAGGGTTGAGGAGCAGGTGGTTGGTCATCATCCAGTGGTCAATATCCGAGAGACATGATGAAATATTGGGACGGGCGGTGCCTGGCAATTTTGGGATTTTGAGGAGGATCTGGGTTTCATCTGCGTAGTTGTTGCAGGTGAGATTGTGGGAGTGGATGAGTGCAGGGAGTGGGCTGAAATAGATATTGAAGAGGCAGGGAGATTGGGATGCTTCCAGCAGAACCCCTTTCAGCACTGGGCGAGATGTTGAGATGAAAGTTGGAGGAGCATGATTTGCAAGCGATTGGAGATTAAGGAGGAGATCCATGTGAGAGCCGTATCTTTGACTCCTAAGGAGTGTAACCTGTCTAGGAGTATGGCCTGGTCAATAGTATAGAAGGCAGCTGAGAGGTTAATACGAATGAGCACAATGCATCCTTCCTTGTTCACTGTTCTTTTTAGGTCATCCCAAAAGAACACCATGGAGGACTCAGTTCTTTGGAGGGGTCTGAAGCCAGATTGGGCAGGGACAACAAGGTTGCTGACTTCAGTGAAGTGGCAGAGCTGCTTATATGCTGTGCGGTCCATGAGTTTGGTCATGAAACAGGTGTTGGAAATGGGTCGCGAGTTCTGGGGAAATGAGAGGGTCAAGCATGTTTCTTTTGATGAGGATTTTGATAAAGGAGGATTATAAGGCTTTCAGGAAGAATTCTGAGGTGAGGGATTGGTTAAGGATTGAACATGCAATGCTGCCTGTGCAGGGTGATGTTAGGATGTTTTTGAGGAGTGTGGGTGGGCATGGGTATTCAGGAGATCCTGATGGCGGCTTTGTGCTACGAGCGAGGGGAACTCCTGCCGTGAGCTCGGGTAGAAAGAGGAAAATGCTTTGGGAGGGAGTTGGGGCAGGGGACAGATGGTGGGCGGGGTGTGGGCAGCGGCAACATTTCTATTTTAGAGACCATGGCACTATGTCAATTGATAGCAATATTGTTTTCTCTAATGGAATGGCTTTCAACCAAGCAACAGTGAGTGATCCAGCAAGTGGGTGTCATGATCCAAAGGAAGCATATCACACAAAGTGGTTGTAAATGTGTTGGCCAAACAGAGAAGAGAGTGGGCACCACCATGTATTCAAAAATGTTCAGAATATTCAAGTAAAAATCAAATGTTTCAAAAGAGAATATACATCCAATTGAAAAGGAGCTGGCTGTGACAAGTCTGGAGACACCCGGACTTATAATTGCAACACACGCTGGAGACCAAGTAATAATACTGGGTCACACAACCGCTCTCATATGGGGCCCAAGATGGGCACGTATTTATATCTGATTCACGACAATATGTTCAAGTATCCATAATATACCATACTTCTTAGAGAAAGGAAAATGAGTCTTTCTGATTCATATCAAAAATGATTTATCCATAATAGTTCAAACAAAAAGCTATCACTAATAATCCTTAGTGAGGAAGCAGTTGCCACAATCCACATGTATTAGACTAAAAAAGCCAATGCATTTCGGAAATTATTTCCTTCATCAGGCCGAGTCTAATTATATAAGTCCAGCAAGCAAGTATATAGCATAACAAATGCAAGTATGTGACATAAATTCATATAATGGTGACAATTCAAACGAAACATACATTGAAAAAAATGAAAGGAAACATACCAATCAGTAGATGTTACA
Source organism: Ambystoma mexicanum (assembly GCF_040938575.1). Classification (NCBI taxonomy): domain Eukaryota; kingdom Metazoa; phylum Chordata; class Amphibia; order Caudata; family Ambystomatidae; genus Ambystoma; species Ambystoma mexicanum. The sequence continues at coordinate 530,537,453 of NC_090937.1, forward strand.
TCATGGGTAAATATCAATAGCAAAAAAGAAAAAGAAAAACGCCCTAAGTGGTTTATAAGGTAAATAAATGAAACCAAAGAATATTAGGTGTGGATTTACCTCATTGGTGTGGTCAGTGGTGAAAAACAGAACGTCTTGCGTTCATGCCCACTCAGCAGTGGGTTGTAAATGACATTATGCACAAAGGCATGGAGAAAATCCACTCGTGCTTACAAGGAAACCAATCTGTGGATCATAGAAGATCCAATTAGATACTGTGTTTTACACTCATACTTGGTCAAAGAGAAGGATTGTAATCAGATTCTTACCTTGTAATACACAGAGAGAAACGATCCTCCACTGTGCAGCTGCAGAGTAGTGACTCAGACTGCAGTGTGAAGCCGTTGTCTAGGCAACGGTTCTTTTGTTTAGCATGTGACCACCTCGTTTCTGTGAGATGCAGGTGGTCACAATTAATGATGTAAAATCGGCCAGGGCCCACAAAAATGACAAACCAAATATTTATGGGGCATCATCAATAGGTGCCCATAATTGTGATGATAAAATCCGAAAAAAATTAAACATTAGAATAATGAATATAGAAAAGATACTGTCACAGGTCCTGTGGCTGTCTGGTCACAAATACTGCTGTAAAGTCGGCCAGGGCCCCCAAAAATAAATAAATGAGGTATTTATAGGGCATCACAAATGGGTGCCCATAATTGTAATATCAAATTCTCAAATTAAAAAAATTTATGAAAAAACAAAGTAGTAGTGATAGATTTATGCAGGTGGTCACAAATAATGATGTAAAATAGGCCAGGGCCCACAAAGATGTCAAACCAAGTATTTATGGGGCATCATAAATAGGTGCCCATAATTGTGATGATAAAATCCGAAAAAAAAATTAAACATTAGAATAATGAAGATAGAAAAAATACTGTCACAGGTCTTTAAGCTGTCTGGACAGCAAGACATAACGAAATTAAGCTAAGGTAATAGTAAAACTATTCAAACGTAGATGAGCAGTTGAAGTACAGTCACAGTGCGTAAGGTGTCGCCCAGGGGCGGCACCTTGGGTCCCAGACATACGTCCGGGACATGCACTAGGGCTGTTACTAGAATGCTCCAAACATAATTAGACAAAAGGCAACATATGCCAGACAATAATTAAGAAAATAAAGCAAAAAAGGCTACATGAGGTAGAGTGATTCGAACAAGTTAAGCTCAACGGCTGTCAACATGTGGAAATGTAAAAAGAGCAGTATCCAAATGTTCAGAACATCTTTCACAAATTACTCTGAGCATCATATAGAGTATCCAATGCAATCAAAAAGTAATAATTAGAGCACAGGGCAAAGAGACCCCTATGTATGAAAACACGTTAAAGTATACAACTCAAGCACAGAAAGAACAGTAGAAACAGTAAAGTCACAAGAGGAACAGTAGAGACCCTTATGTGTGAAAACATGGCAAAGCATACACCTTTAACACAGGCAAAACAGTAGTATCACAATCAAATATAACAGTGGTAATTGATCTCCTCATTCAGACCGCCCGGGACCAAACTACAGAGTTTATCAATCCAAAATGTCTCTCTGCGATTAAGGCGCAGACCTAAATCTTCATGAGGATTATTTCTTGTGAGTACCTCCAGAATCAGAAACTTAATCTGTGAAAGATTGTGATTGTTCAAGGCCCAGTGGCGAGCTACAGCCGAATTAGGGTTGGAATTACGGATACATGACCGGTGTTCGTTCCATCTGATTTTGGCTGCTCTAGTTGACTGGCCGACATAATATTTTCCGCATGGACATTTAATGCCATATATGATGTTGGCAGTGTTGCATGTGCCAAATGTCTTGAGGATGATCTTCTTACCTGTGCGTGGATGGAAGATTACATTGACTTTAATGACGGAATTGCAATTAATGCAGTGTAGGCAGGGAAACGTACCAGTGCGTTGTGTGATCATTTTTTTCAATGGAGGTCTTGTATGTACAAGTTCGTCCCTGAGATTCCTACTCCTCTGGTATGCAAACACAGGTAATTCAGAAAACAAGTTTTGTACTCTTATGTCGTTTTTGAAAATGTTCCAGTGTTTCTTAATTGTTTGTTTGATTTTATTGCTCTGGGTAGAGAATTTTGATACATATACTGGTGATTTAAGGTCCCTTGTTGGTTTCTTAGGAGTGAATAGTAAGGTTTTACGGTCAAGACTGTTGACCCTTTCAACTGCAGAATCCAGTTCTTCTTGATGGTAACCTCTTGCAAGAAATTTCTCTTTCATAGCCAGTTGCTGTGAAATACAATCCTCGGGGTACCTTACAATCTTTTTGACTCGAAGAAGTTGACTAAATGGCAGGTTCCTTAGTAAGCTAGGCTGATGGAAGCTAAGGCGGTGTAGATGATTATTGCGATCAGTTGGCTTCCGGAAAAAGGTGGTACTAAAACCATTGTCTATCTTTATTATTTGTACATCTAGAAACGTAATCTTGTCCCGTGATGATTCCTTAGTGAATTGAACTCGTTGGTCAATGTTATTAAGGTGCTCAAAGAAGTCATCAAATGCTGTATCTGTGCCTGTCCAAATACCAAAAATGTCATATATGTATCGAGTCCACATGTAGATATCCTTCTTCCATTCGGGTTTGTTCAAAATGTGGTCCGACTCGATATTGTACATAAAGCAGTTGGCGTAAGTCGGCGCCATAGTTGCGCCCATGGATGTACCAGAGACTTGAAGGAAAAACTGGTTATGGTATTGAAAATAAGAATTTTCAGCAATACATTGCAGAAGGGTTAGAATAAATTCCTTTTGGGCTCGAACATCCGGTGATTGAAGTAAAAGCCGTTCTACTGCTTCAATTCCAAGGTCTTTACTACTTTGTTACTTCATATATTTATTTGGAATTTTGTCATTACAATTATGGGCACCCATTGGTGATGCCCCATAAATACTTCATTTTTAATTTTTGTGGGCCCTGGCCGACTTTACAACAGTATTCGTGACCAGATAGCCATAGGACCTGTGACAGTATTTTTTCTATCTTCATTATTCTAATGTTTAATTTTTTTTCGGATTTTATCATCACAATTATGGGCACCTATTTATGATGCCCCATAAATATTTGGTTTGACATCTTTGTGGGCCCTGGCCTATTTTACATCATTATTTGTGACCACCTGCATAAATCTATCACTACTACTTTGTTTTTTCATAAATTTTTTTAATCTGGGAATTTGTTATTACAATTATGGGCACCCATTTGTGATGCCCCATAAATACCTCATTTTTTATTTTTAGGGGCCCTGGCCGACTTTACAGCAGTATTTGTGACAAGACAGCCACAGGACCTGTGACAGTATTTTTTCTATCTTCATTATTCTAATGTTTAATTTTTTTCGGATTTTATCATCACAATTATGGGCACCTATTGATGATGCCCCATAAATATTTGGTTTGTCATTTTTGTGGGCCCTGGCCGATTTTACATCATCAATTGTGACCACCTGCATCTCACAGAAACGAGGTGGTCACATGCTAAACAAAAGAACCGTTGCCTAGACAACGGCTTCACACTGCAGTCTGAGTCACTGCCCTGCAGCTGCACAGTGGAGGATCGTTTCTCTCTGTGTATTACAAGGTAAGAATCTGATTACAATCCTTCTCTTTGACCAAGTATGAGTGTAAAACACAGTATCTAATTGGATCTTTTCTGATCCACAGATTGGTTTCCTTGTAAGCACGAGTGGATTTTCTCCATGCCTTTGTGCATAATGTCATTTAAAACCCACTGCTGAGTGGGCATGAACGCAGGACGTTCTGTTTTTCACCACTGACCACACCAATGAGGTAAATCCACACCTAATATTCTTTGGTTTCATTTATTTACCTTATAAACCACTTAGGGCATTTTTCTTTTTCTTTTTTCTTTTTTTCTATTGATATTTACCCATGATGTAACATCTACTGATTGGTATGTTTCCTTTCATTTTTTTCAATGTATGTTTCGTTTGAATTGTCACCATTATATGAATTTATGTCACATACTTGCATTTGTTATGCTATATACTTGCTTGCTGGACTTATATAATTAGACTCGCCCTGATGAAGGAAATAATTTCCGAAATGCATTGGCTTTTTTAGTCTAATACATGTGGATTGTGGCAATTGCTTCCTCACTAAGGATTATTAGTGATAGCTTTTTGTTTGAACTATTATGGATAAATCATTTTTGATATGAATCAGAAAGACTCATTTTCCTTTCTCTAAGAAGTATGGTATATTATGGATACTTGAACATATTGTCGTGAATCAGATATAAATACGTGCCCATCTTGGGCCCCATATGAGAGCGGTTGTAAATGTGTTGGCCCCCATTTTTTGTGATCTGCATTATTTTGCCCAATTTGTATGATTGAGTTAGGGAGCAAGGTGGACATAACCTGTCTGTGCCCATTGTTTTGCTCTGCCACACAAATGCATAAGCATTAATGCCAGCATGGATTTTCATGTTGCCATTAATGCAATAGATTCCTCTGGAATCTGCCTGAAATTGCCAACTGCTAAAACAGGTCGATTCCATGGGGATCCATATTAAATGCTACCTGCAAATTCTGCTTTTCAGACAATATGTACACTTTTCAACTATCTAGGGGGCAAGTGAAGATTAAAGGCAAAAATCACTTATGTTTGCACTTAACTTTTCTACTTCATGGTGGAAAGGAGGGCAATTTGAAGGAGGGGCCCATTGCACAAAAGTGCAAACAAAGGGGGCAATTTGAAGGAGGGGCCCATTGCACAAAAGTGCAAACAAAGGTGGTCCCTGCCAGTGCAATTGATGTGGGGGAAAATGATGCACAGTATCTTCTTGGCAAGCACTATCTGAACCACAGTCAACAGAATCCGGCATGCTGCCATTCCTTTCCTAATTCCCAGTCAACTAATCAACAACCTATCATCCAGTCAATATCTTCTCCTCAAATGAAGAAAGCCAGGCACCATTAGTTCCACAGCTAAATGTTTCCACCATTCAAACTTCACCAGACAAGCCCTTCCAGCCATCAATTCACTCAGTATGGTATCAATCCTCATTCTAAAAGACTTATAAACATGGTAGTTCCTAAATAGCAAATTTAGGGCATGGCGAATGTATAGCTACAATATTACTATTATGTGAAGGATACTTCGAAGGTTAGGTAGAGTTGAAGAGATATAGAACATGTAGGATCAACAATATCGGCTTGTGAACAGTGACGGTGAGTGTGCAAGTGATGCATAATTAGGGAATTTGTCTATTAGTAATTTCACACGTCGAGTGCTGCACTGTACTTCTTGAACATGTTCTGACCGGTAACGTTTGCACACAAAATCACTCGAGAACAAGTTTTACATCATACGCCTCAGAAGATTATTGGGGAAGTGTTTTTTTCATGTTTTGAGCATAATACGTAACCAACCTTCACATATGTGCTTGGCATGACATGTTCTGAAAGAGTAACAACAGATGTGCTGCACGTTTTCTCCTTTTCAGACATTGGGTAAGGTTACCGTGTTAAATGGTGCTGGAAACCCTCAGAGAAATTACACATTTTCAGTGATCAGGTTGTGTTACACACTAAACCTCTACATACCATGTATGCTAGGATTCGTAATGAAACAAATTTACTTGAATATAACTCTGAGCACTACTAGTGATGTCTAGGGATAATAATCTTTATTGCTCTTGAGTATGTGAACATTTAAGAGAGATACAGGAATAAAATACGGGATCACTATTTGCCAAGACACTAATCAAAACCCTTTTGACCTTAGCTTTAGATTCTAGTCATTGAAGTCTGTGAATATCAGACATGTCTGGCTTTGAATAAGTAATTCAATTTATGTCCGTCAAAGAACAGCAAGTGGTATGGCACAACCCACACTACTCAGAGGTTACCTTGCAGGTCACTTTCTAAATCAGTAAAGAATGCTGAATGTAGCTTCTCAAATCATTGGAAACTATTATTTGTGGATGTGATGCTGGAAATGCATCGGAGGGACAGGGCCTCCGTATCCTTGTCCTTTACTGCTTTTTATCGTGTGTTCTGTCGGTTTTCCACACAGGAGTTCATGTGGGACTCTGGGCGGTGCAGCTCTCTTTCTTTTGGTTTGGTGAACGGACCCGTGGGATACCCTTATGGCACCCATGGGTGGGGGTACAACCCTGTGCCCCTACTGTATGTTTTTGGGCACCTGTCGGTGGCCCAGAGAGCAGGGTATGGGCTGGTGGCAGCTCCATGCTGAATTTGACAGGTGCGCGGAGTATCCTCCATTTTGGGATACCCCAGCCCTGCCATTAGGATCAGTTGAGCCCTGATGAAAAACAAGATGGTGTCTGTGGCCTCTTGCTTTCTATTACCTATTACCTTGTTTTCCCAAAGTCCTGGGAAGCCCTGACTCTGTCCCTTCCCCCTGACTGACTGTTGGGTGGAAATGCCATATATGGTGTTGTTGTGAAGGCCCAGCCAGACTAGCTGGAGCCTTCCCGGTGATGTATGTTGTGGGTACCTCCTGTGGGTGGGACCTGGGTGAATAGAGTGTGTGACAAATATGCATTCTGTGTTGTGGATGTCTAGTATCTGGTGGTTGACACAATGACTGAGACAGCCCTGCCTGAAACCAGTATGAATGCGGCTTGGAGTGTTGAATGGCTCGGTACTTGTCCCAATACACATAACTTGTTGTGAGTGTCTGGAGAGAAGTGAATGGCCTGAATACCCCGTGTGCCTGATTGGCTGCCTGCCTGCATGAATGCCCGTAGTCGTGATTGGATGCTTGAGTATGACCCAGCGGAATGAATGGGAGATCAACAGTATATCTGGGGACCTCTCACAGTTAAGAATCGTGTTCAGAAGCTGAAGTCCACTACGACGAGTAACTGGAGTAACTGACGCTTGACCTTGAAACTCCGCTGGACGAGAAGGAGTGCTGTGGCTCTGCCTCGCAATCTGAAAGCTGCTGTGTTTCCAAGGACTGACCTAGAGAGGACCTGGTAAGGCGCCTTCTTCCCGAGCTACGAGGGACCATCATGCATAGCTGATCTTTGCCAACGCTCCCTGATAGACAGACCTTCGACAGGCTGCCGACCCGACACAGGGACTGCTGCGGAACTCCAAGGAGAAGCACTCAGACTGTTATCCGCCACTGTCGACGACCGCCGTCGCTGACCGGAGCCGCAATGCTCCCGTTTGCCTAAGAACTTCAATTGATCATTGACGCTCTCGTCTGCATCATCACCTGCTTGTCTCCCGCTGGAGAAGGCCCGACCGTCGACGTGCAGAGGAGTATCCCCCGGTGGGTTTCCCGCCACCTAAAGACCACAGAGACGCCGATGACTCAACGCCCTTGCTGGGCCACAGTTCTTCATCATCTCTTTGCGGTCCAGAACTATTGTCACTGAGGTGCCCCGCATGCCTCTTCCTTGCAGGACGCCAACGCTATGTCGTCGACGAGCACCGCTAGGAACGAAGCTGCCACTTCACGGCCATAGTTCAACCTGTTCACCGTCGGACGTTCGACGACCCGTGACTCCCGCCTTAAAGGGAGGGCACTCAAGAAGGGCCGTCGATTCCCTGACACCGAACGCCGAGGTCCTCGACACCTCTCGACGATCCGTGGCTCCTGCCTGAAAGGGAGTCACTCAAGAAGGATCGGTCGACGCATCGTCGGAGACCTCTACTCCACCAGGTACATTGGGGGGGGTAAAATCTTAATAGGAAGAAGTGAGACTATTGATCATATGGACTGGGCTTGTGCGATATATTTTTATTTAAAGGTCGCCCAGGTGGGGGATCTCCTCACAGAACTGTGCCTCGTAGTAGGGGTCAGTATTCTGCCTATTGTTTCAACCATCTTACGTTCCTGCCTATATGTATTGCTGGTTTCCTCGTTATTAATCTGTGTGACATTTTAACCATACAGTTGATGCACTTTAATGAGATTGGATAACATTAGTGGTACCACTTTAGAACTGTATATATTTATCATTATTGACTTCCAAGTACAAAGTGCGTTATTGTGATCGTGTACATACTTTTGAATATTAATTATATAAAGACTGTGTTTTCAGTAATACAGTGTGTGGACATTCCTTTGTGGGGGTTCGTGGACTACACTGTACTTAAGAACTAGCCTGCATCACCTCCTGAGAAGCTAGGCCTTGATTGCTCGTCCATTGCTACCTTATAGAGAATCTTGGCTGGGGTTCGCTGTGCCTCTCCTCTACCATATAGAGAGCGGAAGTACAGACACCCCCTACCAGTCTTAACACTGGTGGCAGCGGTGGGATGCTTATGGTTTTAAGAATCAGTGTATAACCGTGCCACTTACAAAATATCTGCACTTTATTAGATTAAGGTTTGGGTGTATACGAAATAACTGCATTACGAGCAATGGAGTCTATTGCGAATGGTAAATTGACTCGGATGAGTTTAGAGGCTCTCCAGAGTGCTTGTGAAGCAAGGGAGTTAGACTTTGTGGATAAGTCTAGGGCTGAGCTGATAGCTGCCCTGGTGGACTACCAGACCGATGGTGAAACTCTTGATGAGGGGGGGAATGCAACCAATGAGGACTCCACCCCTGGGGTTCCTACTGAATCTATTTCTGGGAATGCCACCATTCCTGCTGCCTCTGTTTCGAACCCCAGCAATTCCTTGGAACTTGAGTTATTAAGGATTAAATTGGCCTTTGAATATCGCAAGTTGGAAATAGATGCTGAGCTTAAGAAAGAGGAGCTGGCGCAACAAGTTGAACACAAGAATAGGGATCTTGAACTCAAAGACAAGGACACTGAATGTCAGAAAATCCAGCTAGAGAAAGCTCGAGTGGAGACTTCAACGAAACCCAGTGAGAGTGTCAGGTCCCCAGCAACTAAATTTATGAAGGATTTGGTTGGTGTGTTTTTGGAGGGTTCTGATATCCTCCAATGGATTGAAGCGTTTGAAATGGCTTGTGCAATTCATGATGTTGAGTAAAGAGATTGGGCTAAGTGTTTGCTAACCAGAGTGCCTCAAAGTGGATATGACTGTATTCTGAAGCTGAGTGTGATAGAAAGGGGTCAGTATGAGTGTATGAAATCTGCTTTGATTGCCAAGTTTGGCAAGACGCCTACCCAAAACCTTAAAAGGTTCAGGGATTTTAAGAAAAGAGAGAATGTGTCTTGGGTTGACTGGGTGAGTGCTGCGCACATGAATATGATGGGGTGGATTGATGGTTACAAGGTGAAAACATTTGTTGAATTGTCCCACCTGTTGTTTTTTGAGCATTTTTCTGAAGCCTGTTCAACAGAGCTGCGTCAGTATGTTGCTGACCAGAACATTTTGGATCCCTTTAATCTGGCTAGGTTGGCTGACAAGTGGGTATCCCACCGGGTGTCCCCTAAGGACTCCAGTGGGAAGGACAAGGACAAAGAAAAGGGGGCCTCTCAGAAAGCTGAGGAATCCCAAAAGCAGTCACAGTCGAATAAACCTAAACCCTCCTCTCCTAAGACCCAAAAATCTAGTGGGGATAAGTCATCTGTGGGTGGGAATAAGAGTAGTGGTCCACCTGCTCCAAAGCAGGCTCCCGGTGGTTCCAGTACCGTACCCCGCACTCTCGGCACTTGTTGGGACTGTGGGGCTCTGGATCACAAAAGGGGTGACTCCAAGTGTAAAGGTAAGGCACTCGGAGTACAGGCTGTCAGCCGGACCTACCCTTACCCCATGTCCGAGGTGGAGGCCACTGTCCTCCCCTCCTCTACAGGGATCACTTTTGGTGCTCCCGTAGAGATTTCCTTAGTGTCCCTTGGGGCCTGGGACCAGTACGTGGAAGTACTGGCAACAATCCCACAGAACACCCGTAGATTTTTGAGAAGTGTCCTCCTGAATGGCCACCCTTCTACTGGTTTGAGAGACACTGGGGCAAACATGACATTGGTGGACAGGACCCTGCTCAAGCCAGAGGACTATGTAGATGCTCCTCTGAGAACCACCAGGTTAGCTGGTGGGCATCCCAAATTATCACTTGTAGCCCGAGTCACACTCGTAATTGGAGACAAGACAGCAAAGCTTAATGTCCTGGTTCAGGACAATGTCCCTGCTAACATTCTGTTAGGAAATGATCTAGTCGAGTTGGGATTGATCGCGGATGGTCTTCCCATGACTGCTGCTGCGGTCACTAGGTCACAGGTGACACCGGGTCTGGCTGTGAGTCAGGTACCCGAGCCGAAGGCGCGGCCTAAGGCAAGACAAAGGAAGAGCAAGAAGGCCACCTCTGTGGAGGGAGCTCCTTCTTTTCCTGCTGTTCCTACAGCACCCATTGGGATCCATGCTTTGGATGGGCTGGGTCCAGTGGTAAACCCTGTCTCAACTCCTGTTGGAGAAGAGCCAGAAGACTCTCCTGTGGGAGAGGTTCTCAACCCGGAGGATCATCCCGATCTTCAATGCTTGTTAGCTGAAGGGGGACCCTCCCGGGCAGACTTCTGTAAAGGACAGAGAGAGTGTCCCTCTCTCGAGGGTCTGAGGAAACTGGCCCTGTCCCAGGCATGAGGAGAAGTGCCTAGGACATTCTGGATTTATTGGGAGGGTGAGCTCCTTGTCAGTGAGCCCACTAAGCATGAAACTGGTGCCCTCAAGAGGTTGGTGGTACCCCAGGTTTACAGGCCCTTCCTACTGCAGTTGGCACATGAGGTGCCCTTGGCTGGTCATCTTGGTATCAAGAAGACTAAGCAGATGCTCTCTGCCCATTTCTGCTGGCCTCGGGTGGGAGTAGAAGTGGAGTCCCACTGCAGGACCTGCCCAACTTGTCAGTTGTCTGGCAAAACTGGAGGCAGTGTCATCGCCCCACTGCAGTCATTGCCAGTGGTTGGCACACCGTTTGAGAGGGTGGGCATCGACATCGTTGGTCCCCTTGACCCTCCCACGTCAGGTGGACATCGGTTCATCCTGGTTTTGGTAGATCATGCCACCAGGTACCCGGAGGCTATACCCCTTCGGACGGTTACGGCCAAGGTGGTTGCCCGGGCTCTCCTGGGCATTTTGACCCATTTTGGATTCCCCAAGGAGGTTGTCTCTGACCGAGGATCCAACTTCATGTCTAGTTACATGAAAACCATGTGGAAGGAGTGCGGGTAACCTACAAGTTCTCCACTTCTTAACACCCCCAGAACAATGTTCTGGTTGAGAGATTTAATAAAACTCTCAAGGGAATGCTAGGTGCTTTGGAAGAGCCCCTAAGGAGGAAATGGGATCTCCTACTGCCATGCCTGCTGTTTGCTTACAGAGAGGTACCTTAAGAAGGCGTTGGTTTCAGCCCCTTTGAGTTACTCTTTGGACATCCCGTGAGGGGGCCCCTCGCCTTGATCAGAGAAGGTTTGGAAGCCACCCCTCCCGGTCCCACCATGCAAGTGGGGGACTATGTGTTAGGCCTCAGACAGAGGATGACAAAGATGATGGGTCAAGCAACAGCGAATCTCAAAGCCAGCCAGGAATTGAACAAATACTGGCATGACCGTAAAGCATCGCAAGTGGATTGGACTCCGGGACAGGAGGTCCTCATGATGGAGCCTACCAAGCCTCGGGCATTGGCAGCTAAGTGGACTGGACCCTTCAGGATAATCTCCAAGATGGGCAAGGTCAATTATTTGGTTGACATGGGAATCCCAGGGGTAGCCCCTCAGGTATTCCATGTCAATAGGCTCAAGCCTTTCCACAGGCGAGCAGAAGTCTCATGTCTCTTGCTAGCTTCAGAGCAAGAAGAGGATGAGAGTGAGCCCCTTCCTGATTTGCTGCATAGCAACCCTCAGGATGGCTCAGTGGAGGGAGTGCAGCTCTCTCCAGATTTGACAACCGAGCAGCAGAGGGCCTGCAGGACTTTGCTCCAGCAGTATGCCTCTCTGTTTTCGCTGACGCCAGGCCTTACACCGTGGTGTAAGCACAAAATTGACACTGGTGACAGTGTGCCTGTCAAGAGCAGGAGCTACCGAATGTCAGATATGGTTAAGAACCACATCCAGGCTGAGGTCGACAAGATATGGATCTGGGTGTTATTGAACCCTCAACCAGTCCCTGGTCCAGTCCCGTGGTCCTTGTCCCCAAGGCAAGTTCCCAGGCAGGTACCAGGGATTGGAGGTTCTGTGTGGACTACCGAGGAATCAATGCCGTCACCAAACCTGACGCGCACCCATTGCCCAGGGCTGATGAGCTCATGGACACCATGGGTGCTGTCAAATTTGTGCGCACCTTTGACCTCACCTCAGGCTATTGGCAAATAGCTCTGATGGACCATGCCAAGGAAAAGACGGCGTTCTCAACACCAGAGGGACTCTACCAGTTTAGGGTCATGCCTTTAAGGTTGAAGAATGCCCCTGCCACCTTCCAGAGATTGGTCAATCATGCTCTCAGTGGGCTGGAAGCCTTTTGTGTGGCTTATTTAGACAACATTGCCGTCTACAGTTCCACTTGGGAAGAGCACTTGACACATCTGGGTAGAGTGTTGCAGGCCTTAAAAAGGGCTAACCTCACTATCAAGGCCACCAAGTGCCAGATAGCTCAGGGGAAAGTCACGTATCTTGGTCATGAGGTAGGAGGATGTCAAATCCAACCTCTCCCCAGTAAGGTACAGGATGTACAGGACTGGGAGACTCCCACTACTCAAACCCAGGTGAGAGCCTTTTTGGGCCTCACCGGGTATTATCAAAATTTCATGGCAGACTATGGAACCATAGCTGCACCACTGACAGCTCTGACTTCACCCAAACAGCCTAGGAAGGTCAATTGGACTGAAGACTATCAGAGGGCCTTTGATGGCTTGAAAGAAAGTCTGTGTCGAGCACCCATGTTGTGTGCACCTGACTACAGCCGACCCTTTATCGTCCAGACGGATGCCTGCGACACCGGAATTGGAGCTGTCTTGTCCCAGTTAGATGACAAAGGGAGAGAACATCCTATCATATTCATCAGTAGACAACTAAAGGGTAGAGAACGTAGGTGGGATACTGTTGAAAAGGAATGTTTTAGTATAGTTTGGAGCCTTAGGCATTTTAGGCCCTACCTTAAGGGGTCTATCTTCAAGGTCCAAACAAATCATAAGCCCCTGGAGTGGCTTATGCAGATGAAGGGTGAAAACCCGAAACTGCTCAGGTGGTCCATTAGCCTGCAAGGGCTAGACTTCACCATAGAGCATAGACCAGGGAAGAGTCACGATAATGCAGATGGCCTTTCCAGAAGGTATGTTGACCGTCTGGATGAGGGTGTCTATCTCATGGGAGATTAGGCACCCTCCACCTCAGTCTGGGGGGGGGGGGGCGACTGTGATGCTGGAAATGCAACGGAGGGACAGGGCCTCCGTATCCTTGTACTTTACTTCTTTTTATCGTGTGTTCTGTCGGTTTTCCGCGCAGGAGTTCATGTGGGACTCCTGGCGGTGCAGCTCTCTTTCTTTTGGTTTGGTGAACGGACCCGTGGGATACCCTTATGGCACCCATGGGTGGGGGTACAACCCTGTGCCCCTAGTGTATTTTTTTGGGCACCTGTGGGTGGCCCACAGAGCAGGGTATGGGCTGGTGGCAGCTCCATGCTGAATTTGACAGGTGCGCGGATTAGCCTCCAATTTGGGGTACTCCGGCCCTGCCATTAGGATCAGTTGATCCCTGATGGAAAACAAGATGGCCCCTGAGGCGTCTTGCTTTCTATTACCCATTACCTTGTTTTCCCAAAGTCCTGGGAAGCCCTGACTATGCCCGTTCCCCCTGACTGGCTGTTGGGTGGAAATGCCATATATGGTGTTTTTGTGAAGGCCCGGCCAGACTAGCTGGAGCCTTCCCGGTGATGTATGTTGTGGGTACCTCCTGTGGGTGGGACCTGGGTGAATAGAGTGTGTGACGAATATGCATTCTGTGTTGTGGATGTCTAGTATCTGGTGGTTGACACAATGACTGGGACAGCCCTGCCCGAAACCGGTATGAATGCAGCTTGGAGTGTTGAATGGCTCGGTACTTGTCCCAATACACATAACATGTTGTGAGTGTCTGGAGAGAAGTGAATGGCCTGAATACCCCATGTGCCTGATTGGCTGCCTGCCTGCATGAATGCCCGTAGTCGTGATTGCATGCTTGAATGTGACCCAGCGGAATGAATGGGAGATCAACAGTATATCTGGGGACCTGTCACTGCTAGGAATCATGTTCAGAAACTGAAGTCCACTACGACGAGTAACTGGAGTAAGTGACGCTTGACCTTGAAACCCCGCTGGACGAGAAGGAGTGCTGTGGCTCTCCCTCTTAATCTGAAAGCTGCTGTGTTTCCAAGGACTGACCCAGAGAGGACCTGGTAAGGCGCCCTCTTCCCGAGCTACGAGAGACCATCGTGCACAGCTGATCTTTGCCAACGCTCCCTGGTAGACAGACCTTTGACAGGCTGCCGACCCGATACAGGGACTGCTGCGGAACTCTAAGGAGAAGCACTCGGACTGTTGTCCACCACTGTCGACGACTGCCATTGCCGACCGGAGCCGCCGTGCTCCCGTTTGCCTAAGAACTTCAATTGATCATCGGACGCTCTCGTCTGCATCGTCACCCACTTGTCTCCCGCTGGAGGAGGCCCGACCGTCGACGCGCCGAGGATTATCCACCATTGGGTTTCCTGCCACCTAAAGACCACAGAGACGCCGACGACTCTACCCCCTTGCTGGGCCACAGTTCTTCATCATCTCTTTGCGGTCCAGAACTATCGTCACCGAGGTGCCCCGCACGCCTCTTCCTTGCAGTACGCCAACGCTCTGTCGTCGACGAGCACCGCTAGAAACGAAGCTGCCACTTCACGGCCATAGTTCAACCTGTTCACCGTCGGACGTTCGACGACCCGTGACTCCCGCCTTAAAGGGAGGGCACTCAAGAAGGGCCGTCGACTCCCCGATACCGAACGCCGAGGTCCTCGACACCTCTCTACGATCCGTGGCTCCTGCCTGAAAGGGAGTCACTCGAGAAGGATTGGCCGACGCATCGTCAGAGACCTCTACTCCACCAGGTACATTGGGAGGGTAAAACCTTAATAGAAAGAAGTGAGACTATTGATCATATGGACTGGGCTTGTGCGATATATTTTTATTTACAGGTTGCCCAGGTGGGGGGATCTCCACACAGAACTGTGCCTCGTGGCAGAGGTCAGTATTCTGCCTATTGTTTCAACCATCTTACGTTCCTGCCTATCTCTAATGCTGGTTTCCTCGTTATTAATCTGTGTGACATTTTAACCGTACCGTTGATACACTTTAATGAGATTGGATAACATTAGTGGTACCACTTTAGAACTGTATATATTTATCATTATTGACTTCCAAGTACAAAGTGCGTTATTGTGATCGTGTACATACTTTTGAATATTAATTATATAAAGACTGTGTTTTCAGTAATAGAGTGTGTGGACATTCCTTTGTGGGGGTTCGGGGACTACACTGTACTTAAGAACCAGCCCGCATCATCTCCAGTTTCCATGCCTCTGGCTACTCTGAATCCAGACTGATGGTCATGAAGACCGGCAACAAGTTCAGCATGAGTGTTAAGTTGGGGGATGGCCAACTTCTCAAGCAGTTTCCCCAATAAAGGGGTGATGGAGATGGGGCAATAGTTGGCCGGGCAGGAAGGGTCTTCTGATGTTTTTCTTTTGTTGAAGCAGAGCCCGGGTAACATTGAGTCTCTGGGGGAAGGTGAGGAAAGGTAGAATTCCTTTCAGAAGGAAAATATGAAAATGGGACTTCTTGACAATGTCCTGAGTATGAGGGAGAAAGGAGAGAGAGAAGTTGAAGACAACACTGAGGTTTTTGGCTTCCAAAGCAGGGGCAGGGAGAGAGCCCATGGAAAATGGCCAGAGTGAAGGGAAGAAGAAGAGTGTCAGGGTCCCAATAGGGAGGATCTCAGTTTGCTATCATTGATCATTAGAAGAACATCAGGCCTGGATGGCTGAGAGGTGGTCAGGGATGAAGGAGTGTACGAGGGCATCACTAGAAAGTTTGAAGAAGAATTGTGTGTCATCAGCATAGCACTTGAAGTTGGGGGAGAAGGAGGACATGAGGCGTGCCAGCAGAGTACAGTAGAGTTAAAGAGCCAAGGCGAAATAATGAAGCCCTGGGGGACGCCACAGGTGGAGGAGGAAGAATGGGAGGAGATGGTGCCCAGTATGACTTTAAAAGTGTGGTCAGTTAGGAAGGAGGCGAGCCAGTCCAGTGCCCACTCTGAGAGAGCAAGGGTCTCACCGAGCCTTTTTATGAGGATAGAGTGGCTCACTGTGTCAAATGCACAAGAGAGATCAAGGAGGATGAGGACAGCAGTGGAGTTGGTATCAAGGGATGCAAGCAGTTAACAAGTGTTCAGAATAGCAGTTTCCATGCCTCTGGCCACTCTGAATCCAGACTGATGGTCATGAAGACCGCCAACAAGTTCAGCATGGGTGTTAAGTTGGGGGATGGCCAACTTCTCAAGCAGTTTCCCCAATAAAGGGGTGATGGAGATGGGGCAATAGTTGGCCGGGCAGGAAGGGTCCTCTGATGTTTTTTTTTGTTTAAGGAGGGGTCGCACAAGTGAGTACTCGAGGGAGGATGGAAAAGAACCAGTAAGAAAGGAGTGGTTATACATATGAGCAAGAGCAGGAGCTAGAAAGAAAATGTTGTCCTTGATGGTTCTGGATGAGCAAGGGGCAAGCTGTTTGGAAGAGACCTTCATGGAGTTGACAACTCTGGTGACTTCTTTCGGGGAGACAGAAACGAAGGAGAAAAAGGAGGAAGGAGGTGGCAGAGTTCCCAAAGGAGGCTAGGGGGGAAGGGATGCATTAGAAGAATGAGTGACAATGCTGTTCAGTATGTCCTCGGTTTTGGAAGTGAAGTGAGTGGCAAGTGCATTGCATATGGCCAGGTAAGAGATAGGGGCAGAAGATACTGCGGATGGAATGGCAAGTTCCCTGCAGATTTTGAAGAGTTCAACCATATAGTTGGATGTGCCAGATACTCATGCCTGAATGTGGGCCCTTTTTATCTGCATGATTAGAGAGTCTGTATTGCCTTTGGAGCAGGCGGCAGGCCAATTTGTCAGAGGGTGAGCTTGAAGTATCCACTTCCATCTACAGCCCTGCACTTACCTTTTTGGTCTGCAAGTTCAGAGTCATACCAGGTGTTAAGCTTGGAGGCAGGTTTCAGGCAGATCCTCATGACTGGGGCAAGGATGTCAAGGGTGTTAGTAATGAAAAGATAGAGGTTGCAGAGAGCATATTCAGAGGTAGAGTCTGAGTTGGGTGGGGAAGGGGGAATGAAAGTGGCAATGAAGGCAGCAGCTGACACTCATTTCATCAGACAGATGTTCGTGAATGGGGTTGGCAGAGCTTTGGGAGGAGTTGTCATTGGGCCATAAGGACCCAGATGGGAAGTGAGAAGAGAGAGGTCAGACCAAGACCAGGGGAAATGAGAGAGGGCAGGATCCGATCAAAGAGAAGGAGATTAGCTTGAGGGCCCTGAGCCGGGATTGCCCCCGTGAAGTAGACATTAATGCAACAGCGAGGTGAGTAGAAGCCCACCTAGAGGACTTCCCACTTGGTGCCGCCATTAATGGTAGTGGAAGAGTAAGGAGAGTAGAGATGAGAGGAGTAGTCCATAGATCTGGAGATGGGACAGAGAAAAGGATGGCAGTGAAGATTTCTCTGGAGGATGCAGTGACATAGTTGTCTGCAATTGGGAGGCCAGGGTTTGCAGCATGACTATCCTTTGTATGCTATTTCTGTCCAGATTTTGTGAGAGAGAGTGGATAGGTGATAGCGTAGCAGTTGGAGTAGATTGAGGAGATGGAGAGTGCCATCTCAGAGCAAGAGAAGGAAGCAAGAGATGGAGAGATAAAGTGGTAGGGGCGGGCTCCAGTGCCCCGTTCTGACCTTAACTCACAGGTGGCAAGTGGGTGTTAAGAGTAATAGTCACAAAACAATGCAGGATAAGAGCACACCTAAATTTGACTTTTAAACTAACGGACACAAACAATGCAGAATGAAAGTACACCTACATCTGGCATTGAAACTAACAGACACAAACAATGGAGGAGGAGAGCACAACTAAATTCGATTATTAATACACAGCTATTGCAGCACAGCAGTAGAGGAGTGAAGGCAGTGAGAGTTCAGGAAGGGTAAAGAATGTTAGAATATTGACCATGAAGTGCAGGGGAGAGGAGTCAGCTCAGATGGGACACTGAGAATGTCAGGAGTGGTAAAGGCACAGTGTCAAGGAGAGATGGGGCAGACAACGGAGTAAACAGTCAGCACTCACGTAATATCAGAAGAGGGGATGCCATAGTCCAAGTGCGCATGGATGAAGGACACAGCATCAAGGTGCATTTCTTAGTCTGTAGCAGGAAATTGTGGTCGCAAGCCCAGCCAGGTTCAAACAGGCACAGATGTGAACCTTAGGAGTGGGGCATTCGGCAGTGGGCTGGCCAAGTATGCCAGCTTTGCGATAGGCCCAGATGAAGATGGGCTCAGCTAATCCTAGGCCCTCTGCTTGAACCAGTGCTCTTGGTGCGGGGGCCACTTTGGAGTAGCAACATTAAAGAAACACTACTGGGAGACAATTGCCCCCCAGAAAAATGCCTCCACTCAACACATTAAATGAATCGCAGAACAAAAGCCTTCTTCCTGGAACCAAAAATGCCCCCCCCCCCCAAGTTTTACATGTCGATCTTGCCATCTTTTGAAATTAGCCCAGGGGTCTTACCTATTTCAGATAATGCTGTATACGTGCAGGATGTTCACTGGAGGACTCATGGTGGGTGGGGGAGGCACTGGTGCGACCCGCTTCACAGCAGCCTTCGTCGGGATGTGGTGATGAGGAGAGTGTATACCGGGAGCAGGATCCTTAGGAGTGGCGCCTTAGGCAGTGGGCCGGCCAAGACATCCGGCTTTGCTATAGGCCCAGATGAAGACGGGCTCAGACAATCCTTGCTTGAGCATTTAAATGACCTGGTGTATGATGGCATCAGTGCACTTGACATGTGATGTGCCATGTGTGGATGGACCTTGGTGACAATGCCAGACATATGCCACAATGACTGGCATAAGAGAATGTTAATGGGAGATCCGACAATGCACTTGGAATTTTGATTGTAGCACCTCACCATGTATTGCTGAACCTGTTAGAAGATTATATGCCAGGGCATTGGGCCTGCACTTAAGATACGAAGGCAATACTTACGCATGTAAAACTGTGTCTTAAATATGATGATTATACCATGTAAGGCACTACTGGTGCCTTTGGTGCATCACTGGGCGGTGCCCTTTTTTATATTGACTACACCAGGCAAATCAAGCATTTACTGACGATAAATGGCAAAGCATCAGATTTTGGGGTGGGCGTGGAGAATGTAGCAGTAGCTTGACATGTGAGGCTTTACCTTGCATGCCCTACTCTACTTTGCTTTTCGAGATTATATGTGTCCAGGATATCCATAAAATAGCCTTCTGACTCATTTAATAACTGGCATTTTATTAATGTCACACTTTTTGCAATTTTTAAAATTAGTGTTGTCACTCTCTACAATGAAATTAGGGTCACGTTTCATCTGACATAATGTCATGCTATTTTGTCACTTTAAAGTGCATGTACTGTCACTTCTTATGATTTCGTCTGCCATGTGGCATAGCATGCCATTTTGGTGAATCAACATCAGTTGGTTCAACGCCTTATTGGTTGATACCAAATATTATTTTTGTTTAAATCCACATACATGTTCAGGCACAGTGGAAGTGAACACTCTCATCTCAATGTGTTACCTTCAAACCTTGCAGTTTTCCCCAAAACTTTTCAGATAAAAAGATATTTAAATTAAGCAGTTGGAAACATTTGGAACATAAGTGTTATTAGGCCTGGCTGTCTCAGTCCAATACAGCATTATTTGTCCTGCGGGAAAATAAGAAATTCCAAACCCATCCACGTCCATTAGAACAGAGGACTGAGCAGAGCATTAGGCAGGCACCAAACCTCCACCTCCAGATATGAGGGCACCAAGCACTCAGACCACTAGTCACAACTTGGCAATCATTAGATGTCACAGCAATGCCCTTTTACACCTCAAAAACGAAGTCTTCAGAATACATGTTCTTTAAATACCCAGATTGATCAAGGAAAGCTCATATGAGGCTCTTGTAGGACCACACTTCTATCAGGGGTAGCTTATTACGTTCAGCTGAAGTACATTTGGAAAGCCAGCATCATGTATAATTATGTGTCTCTTCAACGTTTTGCTTCTGTAGATTTAACAATTCAGGATGACCTCATCACGTTAATGTCTGATGTCAAAATACCAGCATTAGGTACAACCTTTAGGTCTTTTCTTCACAGGCCATATTTGTATTAATGTCATTGTGGGATTGGGTTGACCTTTAACAAATTATGTGTCGAAATGTTAATGGTAATTCATCAACGACGTTAGAACTATGTTTACGCCAAACGAGGTTGTACACACTACTTCTAATGCCCCGCGAGCGTTGCCATTCCCTAGCTTCAATTAGGTCACTAAACACAGGTATGATATAAAGATTCGTATCTGCTGTATAGGCATACATATAGTTGTTAGTGTTCAATCAGTCAAAGAACTGGGCAAGTCATTTTGGAATATAGCTGTAAATATTAAAGCCAGATGTTTGTCACCTGGGGTTATTGGGAATTCGTCTGCAACCAGAATAGAAAGTGACAAGACAGGGGGCCTCATTACGACCCTGGCGGTAAGCGCCCGTCATTAACGCCATGGCGTAATGAGCGTTTACGCCGTGGGACGATGGCGTAAAGAGCGCCACATCACGACCCATCGCGCACGAGCATTACGCCATGGCGGTAATGCTAATAACGCCATGGCGGAAAAGGCCCCTACCGCCATCGCTAAGCGAGCAAGGTGCCCATCCGCCAGCGTAAGTAGCGACCACCGTAATTTACGGCCACCGTAATTTACGGCCAGCGTAAATTACGGCCACCGTAATCTACGGTGGCCGTAAAAGGCCAAACCGGAAATAGCGTCATCGCGCCGGAACGGGAAGCAGCCCGTCGGCCATCTTTAAAAACACAATCCATCGCCATCCTACCAAACAACACCAGACCCAACCCTGACACCTGTCCCGACAAAACACCCACCCACCCAAGTTCCCGAAAATGCCGAAATGCGTGAAAAAGGCCTGTGACCGCCAGCGCCAGGAGCGATTCAGCCGGGAGGAACTCTGCATGCTAGCAGAGACCCTGCAGGACAACGCAGGTGTTGTTTTCTCCCCTGAAATGAGCCGGACAGCAATTGGGAAGAAGAAGGCCATCTGGGCCCTGGTGGCTGAGCGCGTCAGCGCGGTGGGGACCGTACCCCGCACCCCACAGCAGTGCCGGAAACGCTGGGATGACCTGCGCATACGGGTCAGAGCCGTCATCTCGGCAAACCGCAACCTTTCCCAGGGAACCGGTGGAGGGTCAGAATCCCCCCTGAAACTCCAACCGTGGGAGGAGATCTGTGCTGCCACCATCGGCATGGAATCCATCGAAGGCGTTGGAGGGATGGAAAGGGGAGCCCCGACATCAGGCGATGAAGGTAGGTGCCTCATACAAGACATGCCATAGACACAGCAGTCCAATCATGTGTAGCACAAGGTTGCCCTAGAGTGTAAATGCAACACAAATCAATACTGCCCATAGCCACATGCGAGCACCACCCTGCATACACTGCTGGCACCCGCATACCTGCATCCACATGCCACACCAAAAGGAGACAACCTGCATGGCACTGCCTGAAATCTGCCTCATCCACTGGCCAAAATAATGTCAACCATTGTCATTCAAAAGTCCGTATACCCATCAATAACGCCCTCCCACCTTTGCTCCACCACAGGCACAGAATCACACCCAGAGGACCAGGAGACCCCTGCGCCGAAGAGGGCGAAGTCCACCAACAACCTCCCTGCACCCTCAACCTCAGCTGCAGTGAGGCAGACCCCACGACAAGCAGGTCCCACTGCAGGCATACCGGAGGTCCCACCGGCAAGCACCCCTGTTGGCAGCAGGCCAGCAGCTGCTGCTCCACCTCCACCGACATTGCCTGCCACAGAAGGCAGGGGGTCAGCGGCCAGCAGCAACATCGGGGAGACAGCTGCAACAGCTGCATGTTCTGACTCGGACATGGAGCAGGAGGTCAGAAACCCCACTGACCAACTACATTCCCCCTGTTTCTCAGACGCCAGCCCCCATGAGGGCGACACACAGGGGCACACTGAGGCAGAGGAGTGGCCTTCCACCCCATGCCCTGTCCACACTCCACAGGAGGGGACCAGCCCCTCCATCACTCCACCTGCACTGCCCATGGGCCAGCACGGCCAGCCGTCCCTCGAGGACATCACACAACGGCAGCATCAACTGTCCGCAATGCTGGATGAGCATGCAGCGGAATGTGTGGGGGCTAGGTTTAGCATTGAACAGGCCACGGAGACACTAAGGGCGGAAGTGGCGCAGAGCACTGCCACCCTGAGGGATGCCATGCAGGCCATGTCCAGGGACATCTGTGCAGAACTTGCGGCCTTGCGTCGTGCGGTCATTGGCCTCACCCACACACGACAGGACGTGCATGCACAGGAGCAGCCAGGGACATCCTCCACTGCCAGTTCTGCGCAGAGCAGCCCCGTGCGCCGTTCCGGACGCAACCTGCGCTCCACAGCCAGGGGTGCCCCGGGTGCCGGGAGAGGGGGCTTGTGACGGCCTGTGGACACTGTCACAGGCATCTGTTGACAGCTACTTGGGGTGTGTTGGGGTGTGCAGGGGGGAGGGGGGAGGTGGGAGGGGGTGTGTTGGGGTGTGCAGGGGGGAGGGGGGAGGTGGGAGGGGGTGTGTTGGGGTGTGCAGGGGGGAGGGGGGAGGTGGGAGGGGGTGTGACACGACAGTTCATGGTTCCAATACACTTTTTTCTTTCAAAAAAAGGAAATGTGTGGCCTTTTCATTGCGTATGTGTGCTTTATTGGTGTACAGTCCACAGTGTGCATGCCCCAGAGACACACAGTGCCCCAAGTGCAGTCTCCATGCGATGAACACCAGCCGTGTGTGCTAGAAGCAGTGGTTGATGATACTTTGGCGCATGGCACGCCCCTCCTGTACATCGCCTCCTCCATGTGGTGGCGCCCCATCTGCACCCTCCTCATCCTCATCCTCATCGTCAGGTGGTTGCAGTTCTGCGTCAGGGGGCAGGGGCACATTCCGTCTGACGCACATATTGTGCAGCATGACACATGCCATGACGATCTTTGCCACCTTCTCATGGCCATACAGGAGTGCCCCACCAGACCTGCTGAGGCTTCGGAACCGTGCCTTCAGGAGGCCGAATGTCTGCTCTATGACCACACGAGTACGTGTATGTGCACGGTTGAAGTCCTCCTCGTGCTGGTTCTGCGGGTTCCGGACTGGCGTGAGGAGCCACCTCTTCAGGGGGTAGCCTGCATCACCTGTATGTAGACGAGAATGTATGTGTCAGTCATGTTGTCTGATCAGGAACATGATGTTCCACCATGGCTGGCATGGAACTGTTACCTTGGCTCACTTCTACATGCACTAATTGATTCACACTATGCAACCAGTATATGCTCATTGCTGCCATGGCCTGTTTTGCATGCCATCACCCTATGTATGCAGAGGGGTTTTGTGCATTGTGAGTGCCCTTCCTCTGTATCCGTTCTCTGTGTTACTCACAGGCCAGTGGAGTATGCATCATCCCCCCCCCCTTTCTGCCAGGTGGAGTATGCACTGGTACGTCATTCCCATGCCCACTTCCATGACATAGCACTCACCGAGTAGCCAGGATCTTGGGCCTGCATGTCGCTCCATGTAGCGTGGTATTGTGGAGTTCCTCAGGATCATGGAATCATGGGTTGATCCGGGGAATCGGGCACAACAATGTGTGATGATCTTGTTGGAGTCACAGACCATTTGCACGTTGATAGAGTGGAACTGTTTCCGGTTGCGGTACGGTACCTCCATGGCACGTGGAACCACCAATTCCACATGGGTGCAGTCGATGGCACCAATGCAACCGGGTATGCTGGCTAGTGCATGGAAACCCACTTTGGTGTTTGCAATCTCCTGGGCAGTCCGTGGTAATGAGATGTGGTCGTCTGTGTGCTTGAGGAGGGCATCGAGCACTTGGATGAGTGTTCGTGAGAATAATGGTTGTGAAATGCCATGCAGGTGCCCCACTGTGTGCTGGTAGGTGCCTGTGGCCAGGAAGTGGAGTACAGCCACTACCTTCAGTAGGGGGGGGATGGCGGTTGGACTTTCTATCATGCTGACGATGTCATCGTGTATCATGTCTACGATGGCGGTGATGGTGTCCCGGTCCAAACGGTACAGGGTGTGGATCTGCTCAGCAGTGAGGTTGTTTGGATTGGCTCTGATGCGTGGGATTGGGGGCTGCCTGCGTGGTGGCACTGGCTGTGCTGGTGGGGCTTGCTGGGCCTGCCTTGCCCTCCTTCTCCTCCTGCGTCTCCTCTGTGCTGCCTGTTGTTGTTGTTGTTGTTGCTGTTGTAGTAGCACATGCATTGCTATCAGGTCCTCCAGCCCCAACATTGCTAGTCGTATTGGCATCATTGTGGAGTGTGACTGGGTGTGGGTAGGGGTGGGGTGTGCTCTTTTTGTACTCCCCTGAGTCTGTATTGCCTTCACCTGTGCTGTTTCTGTGCACCTGTGGCAGCTGCATTCACTTGAATTGGCCCTTTACGGTTGGTTCGCGATGGCGTTATTTGCACCATGGCGGTAAGGTACTTTGCGGCCACGGTGATGGCGTTAGGTGCATGTCCGCTTGGGTCGGCATTTGCGTGCCTTTCCGCCATGGCGCTAAGTACGGTGTGGGCGGTCGCGTGCGCGCACCCTTAGCGCAGTTAGCGGCAGCGTTAACTACGATGCCGCTATTGGCATCGTAGTTTACGGTCAGGAGTCATGATCGGACCTGGCGGAAAACGATGGCGGTAAGCATTTACCGCCATCGTTTGTCACTTAGCGCCAGGGTCGTAATGAGGCCCAGGGAGTGTTTTGCAAAGTCTTTGTAATTCCAGCTTTCTGTACAACATTTCAAACACATTATATCAGTGTTTGAAATGGGCTTGTTATTTTCATATTTGGAGACAGAGTCCCATCTCCCGGCGTTTCGGATCAACCGCTGCTGGTTCCATTAACACAGGTGATCTCTGCAGTCCGGTGCAATCATGAAGAGGGTGACAGCAGGGGCTGGTGCCATATTATGTTTCATTTGAACCTGAGGCATGTTAGGACTCTATCATAAGCCCCTCCCAGTTTGTGTTACATGTGTTGCTGCTACCATAGAAGCCTGGACTGCAGCCTTCCTTTTATCTTTGACTTCCAGTGGAAAGGAATATGTGCTTGTATTATTAGATGTATGCTTCGCAAATCCAGTTTGAGTCTTTTGTTTCAATGATGGCCTTGTCTTTTCATTACTTATGTAACAATTGCATTGAAAGTGAATCAGCAATGGTTGAGATTATTGCACGGATCTGCGCTGCATTGCTCTGCATATCTAGAATTATGAATGTTCTAGGAACTTGGGAATTGTTCCCACCTTTCCTCAATGAGGCATGACCAACCAGTGTCTATCCAGATTACCAGGCACATTCCTGACTCTCATGTTACACAGAGCCTCTTCCCCAAGGTGTTTGTGTGACTGGCTGACAGAATTTCTGGTTAGAGGAGACTTTTTAATTTTTTGCTACATGAGCCCTCAGCCCAAATTCTACTACAATTAACAGTTTGAGTGCCCATGTTATGCTATTCTCTCACATTCACATCATAGAACCATAGTACATTACAACTTGCCAAGAAAAATAAAAAATGTTTTTTATATGTTCTCATGCAATTTAAATAACACTCAGACAACGCGCTAGGCATCCATGTCTGTAGCAGATGCTCCTTCAAAAATAGTTATCTGTTCACCTCATTACCCTTGCATAAAATAACGTTTGATACAAGCTAAGAGCCCCCCCCCAGAGAGAATCAGGCTCGTGTTGGTGACACAGATAGCAAAAGAGTAGTTGCGTAATTGTAACCTATAACACATTGATCTTTGATGTGCTTAAAATAAACTATTCCTTAACACCCAATCTATCACGTCGCCATAACCCTTTTTTTTAGCGATTTTGTACAGAAGTGATCTCAATGAAAATCATTAACAACACGATGACACTGTCCACTTGCAAACATCTATTTTGTTTAAGTTTAGGAAATGTATTTCTTTAACACAATATCCAATGTTAACAGAGCTTTAAAATGTCCACATTTTCTAACCGAGTCTTTTATATAATAAAAAAGTACAACAAAAAAAAACCTCCTTAAAGCTCGTTGTGCTTTCACCAAAGGCCATTCATGATCTCACTTTCAAGAAATGAAAAAAGACCTTGTCTGAAAGTCTATAATAATGCAATATTATGGAAATAAACCTAAGCTCTGCATCAGTTGATGTATTTAGTATGCTATAACCTTCAAATATGCGATCTGATGTGCGGCAATGCAATTTAAACACAATCTTCATTCCAGGGTGTAAATCCCCACCCACATCATTAATGCTTTCCTCAGTTTTTCAAATCTCTGACCTTTACCTTCTCCCAAAAGGTGCAAACACTGGATGAGCAAATAAAACAACAAAGTTAGAAATACAATTTGTTATTGAAATGCCATGCTAGAGAGCACGGCGCCTTGAACTTCATTGTGTTCATTTTTTAAATAAACTGCAGAATACACAGCAACACTTAACTCTAGTCAGCAAGCTCTATTCTCAACATCAATTTAGCACAACACATTGCTTCTTTAAGGTCAAAAAACATGTCGATGCGGGTTTCCATTATGGTTTGCTTTTCGAAATAACATTTTTAAAGATGAGTATATCAGCGTTTTGCCTTGATTAAATGTTATTCATGTATACAATGGAAAGTGCCAAATACAGGATACTCTGTATTAAATATGCCTGGTAATCGGCCTAGGATCATAATGAATATATGCGCACTTTAAGAATGTTAAGTTGATTCCTGTGCTCGGATTACATTTTCGTCAACGTGCCCAATTAACATTAGATAAATGAGGCAGAAGGGACACTGGCTGTGCTCTAGGATTTTGTATCAGCACGTTTTAATGGTGCTGTTACATCCGTAGGTGTACATCTGGAAAAAGGTTCATAACAGGGAACTGGTTTTAGGCGTTCTGACAAATTGACTTCTGACCCGCAGTGGTACAAGGATGGGTATTTGGTTAAAGCACATTTTCAGCCCTCACACTTGTACAAACTTGAAGCCAACACAATCATAAAGGTAAAACACGCACAGTTAAGAGATTTACCTGCTTTGCCTTTTTTGGTAACATGGGTCGAGGGAAGGCTATACTCTCAAGAGGGTTGTGAATGTGTGTCAGTAGTTAGGGAAATTAATGGGAAAGAAAAGGATGCAAAGGAAAACTTTACATTTAAAAATAAATACATGAGCTGCAGTCTGTGTACAGCATTTGAAAAAGGTAATGAAGAGGACATATGCAATGTTGACAGACCATCCACAACCAAAATACTTGTCCAAAGGAACAAAACGAAATCTTGTCAGGTACTTGACGTATCCAGCAAGCTTATATTAAAGGGACACCATTCCAATTAGAAATGAAAAGCACAGCATTCCACAGGAGAACCCACATCAAATTGAAGCTTGCTGGTGTTTGTTTTTCTTCTTTGCAAGACTGAGAATCAGCTCTGTATAAAGAAACTGACATAGATATTAAAAATAAACTGTGACAGGAGTTGATTGCTGCTGTTTAAAATGACAACTACAGTGGGGAAATATGTGGAACCAAATAATTTTACAAGGCTGAATTTGTGAATTAAACCAACCTAGGCCTGGTGTGAGGAATTTAACCACCTGCATGGTGGATGTGTGCTCACCTGGGCTTTTTTGAAATGTTTGTTTAAATGGAATGATGGTAGACCAACCTCAGGAAAAAATGTGTGTGGCTAATCCAAACACATTTTCCTATGCCCACACCATGACAAATGCAAAGACCTGTGTTCTCTGGTGTGGATACAGTCACCATCCAGCCCAGTCATATTTAGTTGGAATGTGACAGCCAGCCGTACAAAATGCCATCTCCAGGAAAGAGTAGGACCAACCTTCCCATGCCATGATCAGCCTGATTAACTGACAAAGGGCTCTATGGAACCACTCTGCTCTTTTGTTAGGCCCTGTAGCTGGTGGCAGCAGTTAACATTCCAATAGAGGGAACTTTAAACAGGCCCGCATGGGACCTAGCTGCAGAGGTTAACAAAGGAGGCAGGAAACCGAACGACCTTTCATATGTAACTGTGTCAACCTGGTGCCAGCTTCCACCCTAAGTATCAATGACAGTGAACTGTCACATCTGGGTCTCTTGCTTGCACTAGGCCACCATGCTACAGAGACCCCATTCATAAGGTGCAAGAATGTGGTTTGCAGGAGCCCGAGCATCCGGTCTTGCCCAGGCATCTAGAGAGACCTACTGCTTTAACAGGGACCACACAGGAAGGACTGTTAACCAGAGAGACACTTTGTAAACAATAGATAGGAAGATGGGTGGGAATCCATAGCACAAGGGAGTGAGCCCAGAGTTCTTTCTAATGAGAGAAGGGGTCAGCCATTTTAGTTATGGGGCACAACTTGTCCCTTTTTTCACTGCTTTACCCTTCCTGTTGCAAAGCGCTCTGGCGATGACCTCACACAGACAGGAGATTGTTTTCAGGGACCCCAGGATTGGTTCATTAAGGTAGGCTTAGCCTAAACCAATCACTGTGGCCCACCTGGATTTAAAATAGGGTAAAATTCCTCTTTTGACAGATCATCTGATGACTTCACAAGAAGATACAAATAAGAACTCAACCTTGGACGCTAGCTGAAAGCACAATCTGCCTTACATCTTCCACTAGTGGAAGAAAACCCGGATATCCAAAAAAGAAAGCAGGATCCCTCCCCTAAACTTCTCCCAGGGAACAACTGGAGAAACAGAACTCAGAGGACCTGCAGCTGCTCCAGAACTGGTGCCCAGCAAACACATGGCATGCACTGCTAGCCCTGCATGCCCTGCTAGCCCTGTGTGCTCTGGTAGGCCCTGCTACAAGCTTCCTGGATAGGAAGTGCCTCAAGGTCTCTGAATCTACAACCAAGGACAAAGCAGCTGCCTGGAACACACTCCTCAGTATGGCCCGTCCACCTTAAAGGACGACACAAGCCCATTGAAGAAGTTGGGAGAAGTGCCTTGCCAAGTATTTACCCATTGTCCGCCATAAAGGACATTTCTGAGCCATTCTGAGCCATTCAAATTCCTCAATCTGCAACCAACTGCAACGCTGACCGTTGTCAAGCCACAGTCACTTAAAAAAACCTGAGATGTCTCAACCAGTGCTTCCAAACTGCCGATCAGTACTGAGAGAATGATTCCTGACACTGAGTGTACGCCAGCATGCAGCCGTTTGCCCAGTTTAGCTTGCCGAACCGTCTTGCCACTTGACAGCTGCCTCCTTTCTTAAACTCTGTTCCAGAAGCCTGAAAAATGCACAGAAGCTGTCTTGACCCTGTTGAATACCAAGAACATCTACAGCCAAAAGTAGATTTCAGTTTTGTCCCCCTGGTGCTTCCCCTAGAGACATTGTAAGGGTCTTTGCTCCCTGAAGCCAATAAACCTTAATAAACTGTTGTGCGTATTAACCACACTGACTACCCTCCTGTCAGGGTCCAGAGTGCATGCCTTTTGCTTCTTTTGAAACTGTGTGTTTTCTGCATTCTTTTATAGGGTTTGTTGTATTTAATAGTGTTGTTAGACTGTTGTGATTAATACAGTAGATATGTTTAATACAACCTTTCCTGGACACTCCTTTTATCATTGGGTAATCATTTTATTTTTGTTGTGTTGCAAGTGACCAGTGATACACAGCCTTTTGGAGATAATCCTGCTGTTCCATCCATGCTATCAAAATTGGAGCAGGAGATTTATAATTTGCTTATTATTCCGATCTGTTCAGATCCTTTCTGGTATATTAGAGGTGTGGGGCTGATTGATGGTTTAGAAACTGATATTCACCCCTAAACCACTTATACCCCAGAAGTTGATTTGTCACACCTGGGAAGCAAAGTGCCACGTTCCTGACCTCCCCTAACAGATAAAGGAGAAGGATGTTTCCCCAAGGAAATGCAACCAGGCGTTGAAGCTGGCCACACGTATGACACTGCCTAGATCAAAAGGAACAAATGCTTTCTTTTTGTTCTAAAGCCTTGAAGAGGAAAACACATTCCTTATGAATACAACCAATATGCTCTGAGGACATGTCCTGCAGGGGACTGCTCAGCATTTAATCACATCTGTTAATAGTCAGGCCCTTTCCACGGGAAGTGATTTACAACTTCGAAGACTTGGAATCTGGCTAAACTGACAGAAAGGGCTGGAAGCGGTCAAGGATGCGGGACTGGGTCAAAAAATGGCCCTGCCAGCTCTACACTTCACAGAACCTATTCCATGATAGCCAGCATTCTCAGCAGTGATACATTACCAGCTTTGTGCTCCAAAGAGGACTAACAAAATTTGGCAGACCAGCTTATAACTGGAGATGGCATTTCATGTTGTGATATACCCTAAGGCATGCACAGATTCAAAAGGTAAACATTACATATGGAATCCTAGTTTTGTACATAACGTTTGATCGGACTGTCAAACAAAGTACATATTTTATATTGTTCAGGGTGAAAATATCAGCTAATGTAAAACAATATTTTTTAGATTTATTCATTTTTGCAAATTGGGCGAATGTGAATGTTTTTCACAGAAACAGCACGCATCAGTGATTTATATATCCTAGTGTCGGTGCCGTGGAGCCTGTTATTCTGAGATGAAAAAACTATTTTTGTATATAAGTATCAGTGTATAAAATGTAGAAATCTGTAACACAGAATCACATGATTAATTAATTTATTATTATTAATGTGTTATAGCTTAATATAAGCTTTCACATAACATAAAAAATTACATTTACAAACAGTTAATCATTAAAACAGATAAATAAAGAAATTAATAGAGTAAAAAGAAGGAGTGGATAGATATGAAAGAAAAAAAAAAGAAAAATGAGAATAAGAAAAAAAAGCGAGAAAAATACAAATTCAAAATTAAGAATGTTTATGTCTAAAAAAAAAAAAAATATGTGCATAAGTCCTTAAGACCACCAATAGATGAGTGTTGGTTCTTTTATGAATCAGAACTTCAAGCCCAGAATCACATGATTAGATTCACCTCAGTGAGAGCAATCCGATGAACTGATTATTAACCATGATCATATGTGAGGAATATGATCTTTCAGAAAATTGCAATTCCATAATGTAGAAATCTCCATGAGGGCATCAAATCAAGTGGGAGGCAAACTATGTTTGGAAGTTACTCCCATTAAACTGTGCTCTTCATTAATTTTCCCATTGAGTACAAACGGGATGGTTTACTGTGATGCACCTTTTAAATCATTGTTCAATCACATAAACTGACAATTTAGGTTAGAGAAATTATACTCATTTCCAAAGGGAGTTGTTTCTGATCTATAAAAATCCAAACCCATATATTCTAGGAACTCACGTGTTCACTCATTGACCGGGATGGACTAACAGACTGACAGAAGAAGAGAAAGGCTGTTTTCCTTTTGGAGTTTTGGATTTTTTTTTATTACTAGTAGTGCACTGTAAGAGAAGCCTTCCTGGAGTTAAAGCCCAGGCCTTCTTCAGTGGAGAAGATAACAGAAAGGCTCAATACAAAACGAGGGAAACCAGGCAGTGGATGGAAGCTGACCCCATCTTGCTGACTGATGCTCACCTGTTTCCAAAGGGAGATAATTGAAAAGTCCTTAAGAGGGTGTCCACCTATCGATGAGACAGCTGAAAATAAATTCCTATGTGAGTATACTGTTAAGGGGAAATTATCTTGAGGGGAGTGACACTCCAAATGATGCTAGATTAAATCTCAACCCTTTATTATTTGTGAAAGGACTGAAGGGTGGGATATATAAGTTTACTGTTCATTGTGATGAATCTGGAGGCTAGGGAGGTGAGCACACTCCACACTAAAGGTGGGATAAATGACACAACAGACAAAATAAATCCTTGATGGATTTTACTACTTGTAAAAGCTGAATCAATGCTCATGAGATGTAATCAGTGGTAAACAATGAAGACTATAAAGCAAGAGGAATTGTCTTTTTTCACAGAGAGGGGGAAAGCAAGAACTGTATAGAAGATACCTATATTTTACACAACAAACTACATACAAGGACTTGGGTATGGATACCCTTAGCAAACTTTGAGACTGAGATACGTCTCCAAGAGCCGGGCCAGGCAGATGCCCATGTTGAGGCTGTTGTGCAAGCCTCCATTCATTTACTCAAAGTGGTAGGGCCAGTTAGTAGTTAGGAATTTCGACTCAGGACTCTTTATTATTGACTATGACGAGGAACCTTCATTTTGTTTTAGAAGTCAGAGTATTTCCTGCATGATCATAGGGCAAGTTAGGAATTGTTATTTTTATTTGAGTAAATACGTATATACCATGACCCATTGTTATCTGAGACCTCCTTCTGGTCTGCCACAACATCCTGGAAAATAAGCAAATATTTCAGAAGCCAATGAACTTCTGGAATCATAGGTTGATAAATAGTTCCTCTATTGTGTATATTGGGAGATCTCTTACTGCCTTTTCTGTGCAATGTACATGCACAGAAAAATTATTTTGGAAACTAAACCAAAATACATACCTAGAAACATAGGCCCAGATTCACAGAATCATTTTATAATGGTGCAATCTCATAATAATACATTCTGTGAATCAGGCCTATGAAGTATTTGCATGTATTCCATGGTTACTTCACCAAGTAAATTGATTCATTTATTTCTATTTCATTAATAAATAGACGTTCTGTGAAACACAGCATGTTTAAAATGTCAAAAGATGAAGGAGGCTGTAGGGATTCAATAGTGTTAGATTGGGGGTCTCAGGTTCATAAAAATAAATTAATTCAATAAATAAGAACATTGGGCGCTCCTGATTTGGAAATTCTCCCAAATTAGTTATTGCCCAATCAAACATCATACAGTAGAAACCCACACAGTGAAGTATAACAGTAAAAAATAAAGGAATGTCCGATCAAGTTTGTATACAAACATCTATACTTTAATTAAACCCACCACGTAGAATAATACCCAACTAGAAGACAATGTAAAAACACAGCCATGTAGAAAGAACAGAGAATATGTGAGACAGAAAGATGCAGCACTCTGGGTAAAGAGAAAGGGAGAGAAAGGGCAATACAAACCATGATGGTCAAACAAAATGCTATTCAGCTGCAAAAAGGGATTCATGTGACCTAGCCAGTCTCTAGGGTCCGTTATATACCAGGGAGCCATTATCAATCAGTAATACCTCAGGCATAGTCTTGGCAGTTTGACAATGTCAAACCAGGATTCTAAGTGCTATTCTGTCGTTCGATGAAATTCAAAATGCACTAGTCGCTGTGATCCAGCAGCAAGCAGATGTCAAAGCGGGGTTGAGCTAAAGAAGGATACAGTTTGAAATGTTACTTAAGCGATGCAGATCCTGGACGTCATCAGGTTTGCTAGTCAAGGTTTCACTGTGGACAGGCTGATGTTGTGATTCACAGATGAGTCGGTCCAATGTAGAGGCTCAAAGGACACAGTTTGTGAGGAACACCAGGATCGGTTCAATCTGGGACTTGTTCAGTTATGATGAAGTTGGATGTCCAAACAGTGGTTTGAGCAGTGCAAATGCAGCGGTGCTTCATACAAACCAGAGGCAATTACGTGCTTTCAGATAAAGCAGTGCAGCCGTAAACTGGTTTGAACATGCGGTACAGTAGTTTAAGGTTCAGGGAGTGCCAAAGATAGCTCAGGAGGGACCTGCTGGTTCAATCTGGGTACAACATTCCTGAATCTCAACAGATTGCAAAATGGCAGGAATCCTGGCTTCCTTGGCTCTTAGGTAAAGTAAGCCCCTCTCCAGGAGCCAGGGACAACATGAGTCATTTTCTCATGGCTCCCAAACACTGGGGAGACTGGCACACACCTTCAGCGTTCCTTCAGCTTGGTGAGGTCCTGAGCAACAGTGTGGTTAGCAGAGATCCAGATCCTATTCCAGCAGCAGTTCACCCCCAATGGTCCCTGAGATGGTTAGCTGACAGAGCTTGTATCTGCCTTGGAACACTTGACAACTGGATGACTGCTATCCCAACAGGGTCCAACACAATATTCTTGAAGTTTTGAACTCCAGAGATGATTCAAAGACGTGATTGGACAAAGCAAGCAGGAGGGAATGGAGGAGTGAGCTGACATATGGTTAGATGGACAGGTGGGGGAGCTGGGTTTCCAAAGCCTTTATTAGTCCCTCTTGGACGCTAGGCATCCTGGTCAGTTGTTTGCCTGGTTACCCTCTGTTGTTTCTTGTGGATGGCACATATTGTCTGGTGCTTCTGCTGTGGAAACATCTTGGCGAACAATCTTTTGAAGTCTGTTGTCACAGGTGTATATTCTTTTCTTAATTGTAAGGGACTGCAATTTCTCCCGAGATACTGCTATAGTTTAGTTTATTATTTGTAGAGCGCACCAAACCGTGGGGTATGTGGGCGCTTGAACATAATTGATTGTTACAGGAACAAGAACAAAGAAACAGTAGATGCATAGCTTATTGACACGGGTTACAGGTTGATCAATCGTGCCAGCGAGATAACAAATACAGGTAAGCAGTACATACAGTTGGCATAGGAAACCAGTTACAAGGTCAACAACGATTACAACAAGGTCAGCTGAGCACAGTGGATACAGTAAATGCTATGTTTAGAGTTACTGGTTAAAAAGACAATCTTTCACTTTAGATCTGAAGGTCCAGAAAGAAGGTTCAGCCCTGATGGCTCCGGGGAGGGAGATCCAATGCTTAGAGGCAAGCACCGGGAATCTAGTCCCACATGCAGTTTTTAGTTTGTACTTTGGGATGTTGAGGATGTTTACATAGACATATTTTATGGGTCTAGAGTTCCTAGTGAATTTATCAGCCAGGTATTTAGGGGCTGTGTTTGACAGGCATTTATGTTTGATGAGAAGCGCACGCAAGGAGATTCTGTCACGCACTGGAAGCCAGTGAAAATCAGGTCTGAAGGCAGATATGTGATTAGAACGTGGGAGATTTAGTGCCGACATGAGTGCATTATTCTGCAGGACTTGTAATTTATTCAGGTTACGTTCGTTAGAGCCTAAGAATAAAGTATTACAGTAGTCCAGCATGGACAAAATCAATGCTCTGGCAAGGATCATGCAGTTGTCGGTCGACAAGTAGGGTTTGCATGCATTGATCAATTTGTTGGTATATGCTGTAGTTGAGGTCGTGATGTTGACTTGTTTTTTGAGGGAAAGAGTAGAGTCTAAGTAAACGCCTAGCGTTTTGACCTCATTGGCAACTTTAATGAGGTTTCCATCAATGTTAAAAGTCTTATATTGTGTATGAAGTCTATTTAGCCGGGCTTGAGATCCAATGATCAGGAGCTCTGTCTTGTCATCGTTCAGGCACAAACTATGGGCAGCCATCCATGCTTGATTTTCAAGTTAAATTTTGTTTAGCATTGTTGAGTCTTCATCATAGCAACCAGTGAGCATAATGAGGACTTGGGTGTCATCTTCATAATTAGTGTAGATGACACCCAAGTTATCAAGGCAATCAAAAAGGAGCTTAGTGAAGATGTTGTAGAGTTTTGGTGAGACACAAAAGCCCTGTGGAAGTCCACAAAAGATGGGTACTGGCTCAGCCGACGCTGTAGGTACAAAGTCCCTTGTTGTTCTATTTGAAAGAAAGGATTGGATCCAGCTAGCAGCGTTCAAAGAGAACAATGCAGCCGTAGTTAACTGTTTAGTAAGGATCTGATGGTCAACAAGATCAAAAGCTGCTGAGAGGTCCAACAATAAGGGGATGGCCAGTGTGCCTCTGTCGTTCGCTTCATCCATTTGGATTTTTAGGTCCAAGAGGGCCGTTTCTGTGCCGTGCCTTGGTCTGAAGTCGGATTGACGCAGGCCCAGCAGGTTGTTGTCCTGCAGGTGCTTTTGAATTTGTAGAGAGGTTGCTCTAGCTAATATTTTCAAGAGGAAAGGGACTGTTGTAATAGGTCTATAATTGGTAGGTGTGTTGGGGTCTAGATTGGGTTTTTTCAGAAGGGCATAACCCATCTCTCTTTAAGATTGTTAGGGACTGAGCAGCTTTCGAAAGATGAGTTAATCATGGTAGTGATGAAGGGAGCTAATTCTTTTCCTTCTTCCTTTATAACTGATGTCGGGCAGGTATCTCCCTGACATCTTGAGGGTTTTAATCCAGAGATGATCTTTTCATCTTCCTTAGTAGTGACTGGAGAGAAGTGGAACTGAGGGCAGGGAGGAGATTGCTGGTTAGACAGTTTGTGAGAGTCAGAGCTCAGCACAAGACTGTTCTTTTTTGTCTCAATTTTGGCTTGAAGTAAAGCTATTTTGTCAGATAAGGCCTACTGAATATTAGCGCATCAAGACGCATCTTTGATGCAGGCTTTGTAAAAGTAAATATATTTTTCATTGTTATGTTGGCCTAAGCACATACACATTGAACATACACACTGGACCGCACAATTGCAGTGTCCAAAAAGCTGATCTTGGATGCTTTGTGCCCATTTTCGAGTTTTCATTCTGAACGTAGTGAAAGCTCACAAAGTCACTGCTTCGGGAGCTCCCTGAAAACTGCCCCCACACAGGAATGCTAAGAATTACGCACGCTGAACTCTGCAACAGAGAACCTTGAAGCACTGGCAAAAACATAGCTAATCTGTAAATTAGGTGACATTCTGTCTTTCCTGACTGTCTTGTTTTCGTAGTCAATTGTGAACATGCCATCCAGACTATTAAAGCGAAGCACGATTTGCAGCATATTCTGTTGCTGAAAATTAACAAACTACTGAGTAGACATGCAGACTGTCATTTTAGTTTAACACAAACATAGATAATATAGTGTGAGGAATGTTACCTTGTATTGAAGAACACAATGGGGGTCATTCCAAGTAGGGCGGTAAGGGTTAACGGTCACCGGTAACGAGACCAGTGCCGTTAAACCCTTACCGCCCTATTCCGAGTTCCCTTTGCGGGTTGGTACTTAACGCCTGCTTTTTGCAGGCGTTAAAAAAACAACCCGCAAAGGGACCTAGGAGCTAATTACGGCCCCGTACTTTACGGGGCCGTAATTAGCACCTTCCCCATTCCCGTTGAGCCCTATGGGGCAAAAATGTGAATGGGGAAGGGCCAATGGTGAATGGGGAATTACCGACCCCGCCAACCTTGGAATGGGGTGGTAATTCCGCCATTCACCATGGCGGAATCAGAAAGATAACGGCGTCAACCAAGGCGCTAATAGCGCCTTGGTTAACGCCAGGGTCGGAATGAGGCCCAATATCTTCCTACATCCTTTCTGCTCTTTTTCCCAGACAGTAAATAGTCTGCAGGGTAACTTGGAGTGTTCAACCACATGTTACCATGGAGAATTGCACACGTATATGGGTCCTTAGGTCACAAGTAATTACCACTTGATGAACTAGCCTAAATTCATCATGTTATTGCGGAACTGTATATAATATCCGTATGCCCACAAGTTGGGGCTCACTATCTTATGCTTGTATGTCGTGGATTTCTTAAGTCAGTCCATGCTCAAGTACGAATAAGCTGTTGTTCATACCTTTTGTTCCTCGTGACAGGCGTGTCTTCATTGTCTTCAGTAGCCTCCTATTTTCGGATTGACAGAATGGTGCACGGAACGTGGGCTCTTCCGACGAGGACCCATCACTTGGCGAGGACGGAGTGAACAGACTGAGATCAGGAGTATAGGGGGCCCCTGCACATTTTAAGACGCAACTCCTCAGCAGTCTTCTGCTTACGATCTCCAGATGCAGGCTTTGCCTAGAGGTCCTGGCAGTAAGAGGCTTGGACTAGAGGCTTTTTGAGAAGACGGCCAGCCACAACGAGTTGATTCGATATGAGAGATCTCTCTTTGGAAATCAGGTGAGTCTGTTTCATACTGACAGTTCTCTGCCTGATGTTGTTTGGATTTGAACATGTGGTGGAACTGCTTGTTTAGACATGCCGGCCTTCAGTACATTGTCATCCTGTTGGGCAAAGCTCTGTTGCAGAGGAAGACAATTGAATGATTTGGAACATACTAAACCAGCGCCACCGCCAGGGTCACCGCAAACGATATGTTCATCAAATATGGTATAGGAGCTATAGTGTTTAATACTAAGGCGAGACCAGCAGCATTTGACGTTGTTAGGGATTGGAGGAAGGAAGCAATGCAATGGCTTAGAAGTAGAGAGAAACAGGCATGCAAGAATATTACACAAGCTAGTAAAGTGTTAGCGCATGATCAGCAAAAAGAGGAGGATGCATCGAGGAACATGGATAGGGGTTTCCAATTAGAAGAGCAGAAAATATATCCGTCACAATATTTGCATGCATCCTATGAATTAATTAATGCATCATTAAATGAAAGGAGAACGTCTCCTACCGCACTGCCTCCACATATATCACCACAACCTCAAGTGCAACCAGCATTGCTTACACCAGCTACACAGTCTGATCCTTTTCCTTTGCCTCCCAGAGCACACAATTTACTCTTGCTTTCATTACCAACCACTTCTAGCACCCCACTGTTGACCCATGACGATACTAATGACGATCCAGGAATTGTAACTCGTAGCACAATATCATCTGCGCGTATGAAGGAATTACGGAATTGGGCAGAGAAGTTCATAAAAGGGGGTGAGGAGGCTGCAGCTTTGCATTCTCTATCAGACCATGGGGGTGTTCCCGAGAAAAGGTTTTGATCGAACAGATGGGGTTATATTTAGCTGAAGTTTGGGGTGATTTGACTGATTCAACAGTACCATAATAATTTTCAGGATTTTAATTTTTTATCTCGTACTAGAGATACCGCGTTGAAAGTGCGTGATCATGTGTTGACATTATTTGTCTATAAATGAGAATTAGACCACCTACATCAAATAGCATGAGATGAAGGCACGCGATTGCCATCGTATGTGCAGAAGACATTTTTTTCCATCCTCGAAAACAGTCTGTGAAGAAACACGCATATGTACGAGAGACGCTGTTAGATGGATTTCAGACACTTCCATTACACCCATTGAAGTACATGACACGTTCAACCAATATTCTCCATCTATGCAGAGAAAAGTATTACAGGTAATGGTAGAATATTTACAAGATGAATTTTTGAAAAATAATTTGTGATGTCCTGCTGACATTTTGGTGATTTATAAATGTACCTTTTCTGCTGACACCACACTAACTTCATTGTCACTCAATGTGGCTTTGCTCCTTAATAAACGTTTAAACATTCCCACAATGCAATTGCCCATGAGAGAGGTTCCTTCAACACTGTCCCGAAAGTGGAAATACCTGCTGCGGGGGGCACCTGCCATGACTATTAAAGCCCATTACATTTCCCAGTTTGTTCATTTTCCCTTTTCACGACAAGAAGTAAACACACTAAAGCAATCGATCCTAGATATTAGAAAGAATCCTACAGGATTTTATAAAGAAATAGGGTCAGTTTTGAATTTGTCAGTCTTCATCCTAGGTGATATTGATCTATTGCTCCCCATAATTTTGCCGACAGATTTATGGAAACAAATTAGGACTATAGATGACCAAGCTGCCCTAGGAGATACCTCGGTTGCCCTGGAATTGGCGGATAAATCAAGGAATGCTGGAGAAAAACCGTTGCAGAGCATATTAATGTTACCGAACGACATAGTGACTAAACCTAAAACTTTATTGCCGGAGAAGAGAATTATTTGGGATAAGCTCACTGCATGTATCAAGGCAAAATGGAAGGGGCAACTGAGTTCTTTAATAGGTTGGAACAAGTATTTTCAAATGCTAGTGTTCAAGACTTGAGCACGGAGCCAGGGAAGAGATTATTTTTTGACAAAATTGTACAAGGATTATTGCCGCACATTCAGTCGCAGATCACTGCTTCTGAAAAAGCATGGCAGGCAAAATCTCATCAGAAGTTTTGCATATAGCTCAGTACTATGAAAATAGGGTGAATAACGAGAAAGAGAAGATAGAGAAGAAGAAAGGGGATTTAAAAACTAGGTATTACTGCAACAGCTTGCTAGAGGAGCACAGGGTGGGAATTATGGAAATAATAGGAATACACAGACGAGAAACCAATTCATGCCACAAACAG
Source organism: Ambystoma mexicanum (assembly GCF_040938575.1). Lineage (NCBI taxonomy): Eukaryota > Metazoa > Chordata > Amphibia > Caudata > Ambystomatidae > Ambystoma > Ambystoma mexicanum. Next base: position 530,577,801 of record NC_090937.1, read on the forward strand.
AGCCATTACAGGCAAACCAATGTGCCTATTGTAGGCAAGAAGGTCACTGGAGGGCACAGTGGCCAACCCTCCGGCAGAGAGCAGCGAATGGGGCGATTGGTAGAAGACCACCGAGAGCACACAATGGCATGCCGGTCTGAATAGTAATGAGTTTACTCAAAATTAACAGAACTAGCAACAGGATAATAATGCAAATAATCAGTGAGACCAACAACAGAATAATAGTGGCAATACAAATGTTTTTGACATCAATTTGCTCTCCTATTTTACATCAGATTTTACATCAGATGATGTTTTGTTTCGCTAGGACTGCCCGAAGCAGAGTCTGGCACCTATTCCTATTCCCGTAGATCAGAAAGGACCCTACGATGAAATGAAAGTCGGGAATAGAGAGCATATTTTTCTAGTAGGCACAGGGGCACAGAAATGTACTGTTTTATTATTAAACATTTAGCTGCACATGTCCATAAACCTTCCTTGAAGAAGTTCCAATATTGTTGACATGTGGTCGCCTATTTAGGCTATCTCCTGTCAAAGGAGGGTCGATAGCTTGCACCTGAATGTATACAAAGCATCTATGGTATGACTGTTCCAAATACTCAGAAAGAAGTTATGGTCTTTATCGGCATGGCTTCATATTGTAGGCAATGGATGTTAGGCAGAAGCCTGTGCAGTTCCCTTAGGGACCACTGCAAAAGATTTAGGACTACAGGTGTTTGGCAGTAAACCCACTTGGTAGCAGTCTGTACCACCCAGATTTACCTGGTAGCTGTGGCTGAGCAGTCAGACTTCTCTCAAGATGAGTTAGGCAGTATGCAGAGTATACACAATAGGTACAGAGACACAGTAGTACAAGCAAACACTGACCAGAGCTTTGGTGTAAAAGTATATAATTATTTATTTAAAGACACACTTGTAAATTACACTAGCACAAAAAGAGGTAAGCAAATTCAACACACAGTCACTATTACTAGATGTACATCCCTTATTCCTTATTAGACACGTCTTAGCTAACACCACTTATTTCCAGACAGAGGCGAGCGCTTAACTAAAGATGGCAACAATAAGTTAAGAAAAAGGGAGGGAAAAGGCAGAAATTAGGAAAAGCACACAACACAATATTTTAGAAGCACCCAGCAAGGCAGGAAAGTCAAGTCTACTTGTGAGCAAAAAGTTCAGAGGCCAGGCTCCCTCTTAGAGAGAACAGAGCACCAATGTGCTTAAGATCACACAGTTTAAAAGTCTTGAAAAGTCTTGCAGGGAGTTCAGAAAAGAATTAAGTCAGCTCAGAAAAGTTCAGTTAGCCAGCCTAGGGCCAACCCAAGTGGTAAGTGGAGGCTTTAAGAGTCACCCCATACAGACCATTGCGAGGGAGGCCAGGCAGACACAGTACCTTCAAAGTGGAGAGGATCCTCCAGAGGGGGCAGTTTTTCCTGGCAGCAGGTGCAAATCATGGCGTTGTCCAGAGGAAGAGATGGTCTCGACGTGGAGGAAAGCTGAAGGTCATTGCACTGCCAGGGAAGAAGCCAACCTTGGAGTTCTCCGGTTAAAAGGTATGACCCTTTTATTCGCGGTAGTCGAAAAACCGTGGTATCCCGGTTGCCGGGGTGCTTGGTACAGGCAAGGCGGCCACGAGATGATCTGGGAAGGTGAAAGGATGGGCAAACTGGTTATCCCCACCAGTCAAAGAAAGAAGACTCTCCGGGCTGGAGATCTCCTCTGTCGTCGGGAAAAGTGGTGAGATGGTTCAGGCAGGGCTCCACCGGCGGTGTCGTCGTTGCAGGTCGGCTCAGCTTCTCCTTCTTCGGACTCTTTAGGTCCTGTGGCGACTTCTGAAGTTCCAGTCACCAAAGCCCTGCTTTTATGCAGCAAACCCCCATTCATTCAGCCTAGCTGTCAATCAAACATGCTAAGAGGTGAGCTGGGCGGCTCACTACTTGGGCCAATCACACAAGAGTGCGACTTGAGTTGCCAAGGCAACTCAGTGCAGGGTGCCTAAACCCCCTCCCACACCCCCTGTGGTACCCAGACAGAGTGGCACCACTTTTGGAGGTTTCTGTGGAGAAGCCCGCCAAAAAGTGGAACAAAGGGCCCGACTTGGGTTGAAGTCACAGCAGCGAACACAAATGCCATTTTGGAACCGAGATTCGGCAAAAAATACCAACCGGTGATTTTATATTAATTTAATAAACCGGCAGTATGTTCGAGGCTATATTAAAAAGTGGTAGCCTCGAACAATGGGAAAATCCCATAGGAAAATATTTGCGGTCGAATATAAAAAGTAGTATCCACTGCCACCAGCCAAAACTCGATCAGGGGGGATGGAGACGTGCCCCCTCGAACAACAGACCCCGGGGCAATCGAATTACCCCGACCAGTATGTCCACAATATGATGGCTTGTATGGGTTTCTGTTCATAATTTGGGACTAGTAAAGCCAATGGTGACTTTACATGCCCTGGGAGACAGTAGTCAGTCCCAGGGTATGGAGTCTATGTTTGGGGGTCACTATGACACCCCTGGGTTACTGCACTGAGGGTGCTGTGTAACCCACATACCAAAAACACATGAAGCCCTATGGGGTAAAGGACCCCATAGCCCATAAAACACATTCAAAGTCAAAGGAACACCTCAAATCATGTCTAGGAGTGGGTGTAAAAGAGTCTCAATCTTAGCAGGAGAGAAAAAAATAAACCCCAAAAATCCAGCAAATCTGCTGGGGGACCCACTAGGTTTGGGAAATTAGCCTTAACAGAGAATTCTCCCTAACAATGGATTCTAAATTTTTCACTTTTGATTAAGCCAATGTTGGCATTGACGAGAAGGGATGTAACTATGCCGTTACCTTGGGATACGGATTGTCAAGAAGCTTTTCATCGGCTCTGGTTCTGGGCTCACCAAATTACAGAAAGGATATTGTCTTGTTTGTGCATGAAAGCGACTGGTGTGCCTTGGCTGTGTTGATGTAGGAACATGGGTAAGAAGCAGACCGTGCAGCTATTTTTCCTCCATGTTAGACCCTGTTGCATGCGCTTTGCCTAAATGACTAAGGGCTGCAGCTGCTGCTGCCGCCTCAGTGAAACAGTTTGAGGGTATGGTCATGGGTCACTCCTTGACTGTAATGGTACCCCACTCAGTGGATGCTCTGTTAAATCGAACGAAGATTCAGCATCTAACATCTGCCAGACTCACAAGGTAGGAATTCATTTTATTTGCACCTCATATCAAAATTAAGAGATTTTGTTCTCTGAATCTGACCAAATTATTGCCTCCCTTAAACAAGGATTGCGCTGACAGTGCATTCCATGACTGTCTGTACATGTACAAAAAAAAAAAAGGAATAATCAGGATGAAGAAGATCCTACAAGTAAGCCAGTTGAGCAGTGCATGTATGTTTATTTTACATTGACACAGTCCTTTTTTAGTTCATTCAACAATTTATTTTACAGGTCTTTCGATAAGCACGAAAGTTTTTTGGCATCAAACGGACAAAAGTGATTGTGAACGGTGGTAACACGGGTTAAGTGTCAACCTCTGGTGTATTGAGGTTAAAACTCCACACTGAAGTACATTCCCTGTATAGATGTGATAGAGAAAGAACTATCAAGCAGGGAAAGTATACCTGAGGCTTGAAAATGGCCCCAGGGTTAGTTCACACAAGGTGTACACAACAGATATTTACACAACATACACAAGGGGGAAGATACAGTTGTGTCACGGGGATCGACACAGGTGTGTTTCGGCCAAAACATGGCTTGATTGAAGCCGGTCTATATGCTGGCCTTCGTCAGGAAAGGCACCATTGGTGGTGCTGTCCGTTGATTCTGTGGGTTTAAGAGAGGCAGTGAGGATCTTCAAAAAGGGGTGATTTAATTAATTTAGGATAGTATTAAATACTGGCCAAATTTGGCCATGGTGTTACATCTCATGGTGCAACTGAGAAACGGCTTACCTGCTGCTCCGGTGGCAGTGGCAAGCTGGGAACTATCCTCACGTGGTTGAAGGATAGTGTGTGCGTGATTGCACTTAGGAATATGCCTGAGAGTGCTTCAGGCCGACATCTCTCGGGTTCCCGCTGACTGTGAAGGGCCACAGTGGGTCCCAGATCTGAGAGAAAGAGAATACAGGATCAGAATGCATGATCCTGGATAAGGATTCAGAGGAGTGGATTCGATGATGGTGAGAGAATCCTACTCGGGGTAGACTGCCCTCGAAGAGCATGGTGGTGGGCGAGTACGTGCCTATGAGGTGTAGACGTCTGACCAGTGGTTCAGGTGGTCTGTGATGAGTACATCTCGGTGAGCAGGGTGGCTCCCACGGGGGTAGAGTCGTTCCGGTGCAGCAGTGGTCCATGGGGGTGGAACTAGCCGCATGTCGAAATCCTGTATGGCTATCGGGAGTGTGAGAGCGCGCATCGAGTAGCGCTGAGGTCTAGGCAGGAAAATGACCGGTGAAAAGACTGAAATCGATGCAGTGAGACCGAGTTGGGAAAAAAGGCACGAGGGGTGTGGAGGACTTAGAGTGCCTGAAGGTGCGCGCATGCAGTGGCGCTGAGGTGTAGTAGGGAGCACTATACTCAATGCAGTGAGATCGTGTTGGGATCTGGGGAGTGAGAAAAGGCACGTGAGAGGTGCGAAAATTCGGGTAATTAGGTGCCTGAATGTGGCGGTGTGGACACCTGAAATGCCTACTTTTAGTTATGAGTGGAGCCCGGCAGCAGGGTATACTAAGTGCAAACTGGCAAGCCAAGTCAAAAAGGGGCACGCTCTGGTCAACAATTAAAAAGCTAAGGTGCTGTTCCCTGGCTAGCTTACCGCAGTATGTCCGGCGTACCTCTGTATACGGGGTCCTCAGCTCGAAATGAAACTGTGAGGAGAATGCTGGCTGCTGTGTAAATATACATTTTACAAGCTAGGCGGCAGCCAATCAAAAACGCGCATTGGAAGTACCCAATGGGTACAGGAAGGAGTTTGAACCAATCGCGTGTTGTCAAGAAGGTGGAGCATAATTGAACTACTCGAATGGTGGAGCATAATGGGAGGTCTGGTCCCAAAAACGGTGTTTGCAGGCTAAAGCAATGCTGAATGGGATGCACTGAATGCAAAGTGTGGAAAAGGGTGTGTGGAAACGGGCAAACCGGTTGGCTCTGAGTCTGGTAGCATTTCATAATAGCTCCATAGAGACACCTATTGTTTATTAATTATTACCAGCGGAAAGTGCGTGGTATATACCGGTGCATGATCTGTCAAACTGCCTATTGTGAGTGCTAGCATAATACAGGTAGAGAGGTCCACTATACATGCTGTTGAGTGCATACGCATCCATTCATTGTACGGGTCCATAAAATAAAAGGTTAATTAGCATTGGACATATATGCATGTCATATCACATGTCACCCGTGGTGGTAATTAATACATGTGTACACTTGGTGTTAACGGGAGATGCATAAGTACTGATTGCCAGATGTCAAAACAATTGGTGAAAAAACCACAGTCCATGTGAATACATGTGTACACTTGGTGTTACATAGGTTCTGATTGCCAGAGATTAAAACAATTGGTGACAGTTGTTAATGTATGCAAGCTGAGATATCTATATGGGTTGCCCCTAGTGTCCCGAAATGATAAAAGAGGGTGAGGGGGTTTTTGTTTTTAGAAATGTTTCCATTCAACGGTTATATTTAAACCGTGACGTACGGTGTCCAATTTGTGAACCCATTTCTGTTCAAGTTTTGTCAGAGTCAAATTGATATCCCCCCCATGACGTTGTGGTTGGAGCTGTTGCAGCACGGTCCATGAAAATTGTTCATGAGTATGGCCCTTTTTGGTGTAGTGTTCAACGAGTGGTTTGTCTTGGACTGAGTTCTTTATGCAGGACCTGTGTTCATTAATCCTTTGTTTTACGGGCCTTATTGTTTTGCCAATGTAGACCATGTTGCAGGGACATTTGATGGCGTAGATGTCACATCTGCTCTCGCAGTTGGTGTGGTTGTTCATCTTCCATGTGAAGTCCTTGTGTGTGAAGGTCTTACTGTTGGTAGTGTATTTACAGGCAACACAGTGTCCACAACTGAAGTGACCAGTAACTGGAGGGATACTCCATAGGGTTGCAGTCGTTTTCGTGGGTTCCAAAAATGTGTCTACAAGGGTATCCCTCAGGTTCCTGTTTTTCTTGAAAGCGAACAGTGGTTTCTTCGCTAGGCTGCCCTCGTTCTTAATCAAATGCCAGTTTCTGTTGATGGTGCTCTTTACTGAACAGGATGCCAAAGGCAGAATCGATCTGAACGATACACCATTATCATCACCGGAAGGAGAGCTGTTCTGTGATGACACTTGTTTTAAGGTACCTGATGGCAATTCGACTGCTGCCTATGTGATGACCACTTTAGGCAGCATTATTGAAAGCAAAAGAATTCCACATGACTCCGCCCAGGCTGCGGAGAGAGACGCCTTGACTAGAGCTTGTGAGATATCCCAAGGGCTTAGCGTTAACATATACACTGACAATCAGTACGCCTTTGGAGTCGCTCTCAACTTTGCAGATTATGGGCTGAAAGAGGATTTTTAACATCTCATAGTACAACAATTCAGCATGGTGCCTTGATAGTTCAACTGTTGTCTGCATTAGCCCTTCCCAGGCAACTAGCTATACTGAAATGTGCAGCACACCAGGGGGTGATTAACGGCATTGGAAAAGGAAATGCCTTTGCAGACAAAATAGCTAAACAGACTGCTACTGACCCTCACTCATGGATGTATGTGTTATATTCCACAAAATGGGTTGCTGAAACTGGGGTGATGGAGGAGGGCATTAGTAGTGTGAAAGAGATACAAGCTGAGGACCATAATGAAGAGATTGACAGTTCGGCTTCGGGACTTGGGATATTGGACAAGAGGGGATGTTGGCTAGATTGGGAAGAACAGAGATGGATGCTTCCCAACACACACGTAACAGCGATAGTTACTATGGCACATGGACCAGTACACATTAATGTGAAGAGCATTTGTAAAGACTTAGACCCAGTTTGGTATAACAATAACATTCCCAAAGCTGCTGAACAACTAGTCCAGAACTGTATGATTTGCTTACAACAAAATATTGGAAAAGGTACACCAGCACCTAGGGGTAGTTTCGGATGGCCCACTATGCATTTGAAGTAATCCATTTTGACTTTATTGAGATGGAACAATGCCAAAACTACAAATATGTGTTGGTAGTTATATACACCTTTAGTAAATGGGTCAAAGCCTTCCCTCTGAAAGACAACACTGCCATGTCAACTACCAAAGAAATGTTGAAGGAATGTTTTCCACAGTTTGGGCTGCCCAGAGTAATTTGTTCCGATAATGGACCACATTTTATAGCGGCTATCATGCTATAAGTATGCAAAGCGCTACAAATAAATAAAAGATTCCACTCAGTGCGGCATCCCCAGAGTGCCAGTTTGGTGGAACGTCACAAGGGTATCCTTAAGAATAAACTAGCAAACATATGTGAACACAGTAATTTAAAATGTTCATCCTCCTGTAGATGTAACTAATGCCTTGATAATGCAGGAAGCCACTATCAATCACAACTGTTCCCTTCTTACAAAAAAATATTGATACGGCAGCCTACCTGCAAGTGCAGCACTTCCTTGAAACCAACCACATCCTAGGACTGTGGCAGTCTAGTTTCCGCCCGTCAGGAGTGGGAGAACGCAGACATTCTTGACGCTGTCAGGCACTGTGCTTGTCAAAAAAGGAGGCATTTATGAACTAAGTGATAAAAGGAGTAAGGATTTCAGCACAGTCTTTGATGATGTGCGCTGGAGAAATATCTCCTTTACTACCTGAGGGTTTAAGCATTTAGTCTGTTGTTAGGACTTTGATATCTGAAATCTCCCTGAAGTTAAACTGGGAAATCAAGCTGTTAGGGCAGTCTGGGGAGGTTCTTGTGGCTGGGGCATATGGGTAAAAGTGGCATTTGGCTGGGTTTCGATTTTATTGAGCATTGCCCATTGGTGCATCATTTTTCATTGTTGGTAATGGTGGGAGAAAGTGCTGCTTGGGTCTCCAGTTCCCTAAAGATGGTAACAATATCTCTAGTGTCTGATTTGACGTTGCACATTCTGGCATTGAAGGAATTGTATTTTGCTGACATTATGGCTGATTTACAGAGCTTTATAGAGCCTGGAGGCTTTGCTGAAGTCATCTTTGAAGGTATCAGTAGGATTTTTTATCCAAATTAGTTCTGCCTAGCACTTCCTGTTGCACAGTTCTAGGAGTTCAGGGGTAAATCATGAGCTGGAGTGTCTGACGGGTTTAGCTCTGCAGGGGGCCAGGGGGGCAATAGTGTTCACTGCTTTGTTAAGGGTTGAGGTGTACATGTCCACTAGTAAATTGAAGTTGGCCACAAAAGGGGGTTTGAGTCAGGGTGTGTCCAACCAGGACATGATATTTTCTTGTGTGAGTTTCTGTGAACTACACTTGACTGCCAGTGGTAGTGGAGCGCAGGAAGTTTAAGTTTCCTAGGGTGGGGGTGGGCAAAATTGATAATGTGGTTGTCAGACCACAGGCACAGAGTGTTGGTGCTGGTGGAAACCTGGCAGTTGTGGTCGGCAATCCAGTCCAGGGCATGGCCTTTCACATGAGTAGGGTTGGTGATGCGGTGCTTGAAGCCTAGGGTTTAGAGGGCTTTATCCAGCAAGGTGGCTTGAGGGCCATTAGGGTTGTGAAGGCCCAGATTAAGGTCTACCAAGAAGATGATTTTCGAGGAGGCCTTGATGTTGTCTTTGAGGATGTGAAGGAGGTTCTCCTCAAAATTAAGTATGGGGCTGGTGACCGGTAAAAGAGGTGGATAGATATGGTACAGGTAGGTGAAGGTGACAGCTTAAGAGATAACAAGTCTACATTGTCCTTGAGGGTGGTGTTGACATGCCTGATAGGGAGGGAGTCTCTGGCTGCAAGGGTGACGCTACCTCCCCTAGATGTGAGCCTGTCATTCCAGGAAGATAGAGTAGCCAGGGGGAATATCTAGGGACAATGCAGGGTCTGATGCATCATGAAGCCAGGTTTCTGAGATAGTTAGTGCATCTAGTTTATGGGTGGTGATGAGGTCATTTATTTCCAATGTGTGTACAGGTACAAAATATGCATTAATGAGGGCAGAGATCATGAGGTTTTGTATGGCTAAGGAGATAGTGTCTGGTTCTGGAAGCTTGGACTGTTTGGTTGTGGCTGCGCATACCCATGTTCCAGGGGTAGTTGGATGGTCATGTCGTGATGCAAGGTTTTCATCTACACAGAAGGGGTCCTGTTAAGGTATTCTCCTTAACAGGAGACCCTGAGATGGCACAACCGGGTGACAATGTTGTAGCATTGAATCAAGAGTCATCTTTGTAGATGGGGTCAACAGAAAGACTTCAAGTGGATAGCCTCATATGCTTTCTTTTTTCTTTTACCTGTAACTGATTTTTTGGTTATGCTTATTTCCACAACCTCTGTATGAACTATTTAGATTGTATTTTGATCTCGTTTTCATTTGTCTACTGTGTTTGATATGCACACTCACTTTTTGTTACAGTTATTCATGTCCTGTTGATGTCTTCACCCAAACTGCTATATTTCGACCAACACAAAGCTAATATTATAAATTTTCTTTTTAATTAATTTGGCCTTCTGTGTGCTTCCTTTTGGGTACGTCAGATCTGTGACTAGTTCATTTTTTTAATTAGAATGGGGAGACCAGAATAGGCTCTAAATGACGTGCCCTAGTTTTTCTCACCCTTGGCTAGCAGCCCCTACTTTTTCTGTTGAAGTCAACATAAATAACAGCATTAACATTTGGTTTCCATTGCATACAGTCAAATGAAGGTTTGGTGGTTGTAATCAGATTAATTCTAGGAGAGAAGGCAGCAGAAGTATAGTTAGGTGCAACAAAACATTTGCTGGTAACATATTGACAGCAAGAGGTGGTGACTAGTGCAGGAGGATTAGATGACTTGGCATGTGCAGTGGTGATACCGCTAAATGAGTTACTGCTAGCAAGGTAAGGTCGGGCATTAGGGGGGATCTAGTGTTGGAGGGTGGTAGGCTGCAATGTGCACATTTTGGAAACATTACAATTTTACAAACATTACAGTGAACAGAATTGAGTGGAGTGGCATGTACAATGTCATATTTTTAGTGGTTTGTCAGTGGGAGGTATCAGATGTGCACTTGCCTTATGTAGTCCGAGGGTTCCAGCAGAAGCTGTTGGTGGCCTCAGCGGAATGTCCATATGTCCGTTAGTGGCCTGACATGAACGGCCATGCTAATGACCAAGGACAGAAATGTGACAATGAAGATAGCACAAGCCAGTCATTGGGTAGATAATTTGCTTCTTTCCTGGTAAATCTTCTTGATCAAATTATCTCTTCTTCTACAGCTCTTTTATGAAATTCATGGATATTCAAATAATGCACTCGAAGCAGAGAAATTGATAGTATGCAATGATGATGTACAGAAGCAACTCCCATTGCATACTATCAATATTCACATTGTGCAATTTATATGCAGAACGAACAAAATGAAAGGGCATTTCAATCTGATAAATCAAACTAGCAACAGTTGTGGTACTTTTGGCCTTTGAGTCATTTGCATGGCAAACCAATCCAACAATCATGTCATCTGATTATGAACTTGTCACAAACTCTTACACTTATGCAAGCACTCTCGATGAAAGGTAGTATCTCTCTGGAAGAAAAAAACCACACCTCTTTTTATCCCAGTAGATATCCCATAATGATGAGGCTTCTGTTGAGCCATCTGTTTCAGTCCTTTTCTACTGACCCATCCACTAACTAAAAAAATCTATACTCAATGGAGCTGCCACCTTATTATTCAGGATTAAACTGTTGATCTAAAAAGATTCACTTGACCTAGGTCAAATATCCCTTTCATTTTGAAAGGATGTTTCAACTCCCATTTAGTAAGTTTGGAAAAAATTGAACTAGAAATGTGTGAATGAAACCGGATTAGATAAAAGAAAACTATGTATGTCTGACTGTGTCAAATTTATATGAATTTCCATAAATGTGATTATTACAAAAATGTGAACATAAATGATGCTGAATGGGGAATTGTTCAAAATGCTTACTAAGATAATAGAACATGTAACAAGTTGTGCACGGTCGAAGATGGCCACGTAGTGCTTCAGCTCCGTGCTGGGCACATTCTTCGACTCAAACAACAAGCACTCGGGCACTGCGGTTTGTTGCGCTGCTCGGCGACTTGGGATGTGAGTCCCTCCGACACCTTCTGGCCGAGTCCCGACCCTCTCGGAGCCAAAACAGGGTTTTGCGGCTGACGGCTTCACCATGGTCGATTCCTGGTGGAGCCCGGGGGGCGGCTCCACGCGTGACTCTTTTTTGGATACCTGACTCTGAGGTGCTGTGGGCATGCATGGGGGAAGGTCGCTGCCGGCCCAGACTCTATGGGTCCACGCCTTCCCCAAGCTGCAATACCCGATTCTGCGGGCTGCTGCTCCCCTCCCGTGGCTCCCTCGTTGCATGGGCTCTGACCCCCCCCACCATTCATTGGCAGCCTGCCCTCAGATTCCTCTGCGGTGCCGATAACATGTCGATTGAGCACCCGCTCCGGCTGGGCGGTCCGCTCCCCTCAGGGCATCGGGCCTGGGTCCTGCTTAACTGGGCTTCGGTGCGAGGCAGCTGAGGCCTTGCCTTCAACAACCTCTAAGCACTCAGTTGGGACTCTCCACCGCAACGGTCCATCACTGGATCCCTGGACAAAGGAGAGGTTAGTTCATCATCCTGATTACTTGTTTGCATTCTGCTAAGAGGAGGACATTCGCAGTATCCCTTGCTGGACCCAGAGACGACCCTCCAGTTTGACTGCCCATATACTTGCCCATTATATTTATGACTCCCCCTGCTCCTCTTGAACCATCGTCCTAAACACTGGCGTCCATCACAGACCTTATTGGGGATGCATGTACTGGATTCCCTCGCACAGTGGGATGCAAGTTAATGAACCCCTAGAGTGCAGCTCTCCACATGCCCTGGCTTGTGCCCCCCCCAGGGGTCTGCTACCATCGGATAACTCTTACAAAGGGTATTAGCATTGAACCTAGACTAATCCATGCGTGGATCACGCCTCCCCAAGAGGCCTTCCCCTACCGACGAACTTCACAATTTACACAATTAGCATGATTACCTCACCATCTGGCCAAAACAACATTTGGAGGAGCTCTGATAGCCCTGGCATGCAGGAAAGAATCAAACATATCCTAACCAATGTGTAAACATGGGAGGCTACAACCCATTCTATAATACAGTGTGCGCTATATAGAGACCGCAGATACCCTCCTGTCACTGCTGCCATTTTCTGCACTGGAGACCTGATTCTCTGCACTCCTTCTCTTCCTCAGCACTGACCTCCCAGCAGGGTCCCCGATTTAACTGCCGATAATCAGCCCTCAGCACCATATGAGAACCTACCGGAGCACTACTGGCAGCAGTACACTTGAGCAGCATGCCCCGGAAGAAACAACAAGAAGCAAAGTACAATTAATATGTTCACAAAGACCTCGCAGAAATAAGCAGAAACAGGACCAGAGTCTGAGATGGCTACGGCGTCAGCCCGGGCAACCAAGATTCATACATAATGTTCGAATACATGCAAGAGGGGTTCACAGCCCTCCACTCTAAGCTGGATGACATGAGTGGGACGATCTGCTCGATCAAGGCGCACATGGAAAAGACTGATGGCTGGGTCACAGAGGTCGAGAACAGAGTGAGCACGGCCGAGGACGACATTGCTTCTCTCCGGGCCAAGGCGAGCACCCTGTCCAGTAGAGTCCAGGAGATCACCAGAAAGAATGATGACCTCAAATCGCGCTCAAGGCACAACAATATCTGCATTATTGGTGTACCTGAAAACTGTATTGATGGTTCCATGGAGGAACACGTAGAACAAACGCTCCTGACCCTGTTGGACTCCCCCAAATTGTCTCCACAATTCGCCATTGAAAGAGCCCACCGTGCTCTCACTGCTAAACCAAAACCTGGAGCCCCTCCCCGCCCAATGTTTGCGAGGGTACTGAGATGGCTACAGCGTCAGCCCCGGGCAACCAAGATTCATACAAAATGTTCAAATACATGCGAGAGGGGTTCACAGCCCTCCACGCTAAGATGGATGACATGAGTGGGACGATCTGCTCAATCAAGGCGCACATGGAAAAGACAGATGGCCGGGTCTCAGAGGACGAGAAAAGAGTGAGCACGGCCGAGGACAACATTGCTTCTCTCTGGGCCAAGGCGAACACCCTGTCCAGTAGAGTCCAGGAGATCAGCAGAAAGAATGATGACCCCAAATCGCGCTCAAGGCACAACAATATCTGCATTATTGGTGTACCTGAAAACAGTATTGATGGTTCCATGGAGGAACATGTAGAACAAACTCTTCTGACCCTGTTGGACTCCTCCAAATTGTCTCCACAATTCACCATTGAAAGAGCCCACCGTGCTCTCACTGCTAAACCAAAACCTGGAGCCCCTCCCCACCCAATCTTTGCAAGGGTACTAAACTACCGTGACAGAGGGCAAGCTGCTTTTGGGATCCTCAAGGATTCACCTTTAGCCGGATTTTTTTACTGCTGTTCAGCAAGAACGCAAACCATTCCAATCAGTGAGGAAATGATTGCGTGGAGTGAAATACTCTATGTTATACCCAGCCAACCGTAGGGTTGAACACGCCAACCAGATCCCTTTCTTTACTATCCCTGAGGAAGCCACTACATTTATAGAAGAGCACATTCATGGATAACCATGTTATAATGGTGTACATGTCTTCCGGGACCCTCCTGACATCGGCCCTCTGCTTCGGGCTTGGCCTGACACTGCTCCTTCATGCATTCTCCCTCAGTGCGGGGCACCGAAGCGGATATGCTTCTCTTTGGGACCAACCTCTTGACTGTGTACTGTATCAGTGACTCCCCCTCCATGGAGCTGGCTTTGGGGAGATCTGCGCCATGCATTCATTATTGAACTGGTCCCCCCAAACTGCGGCTATACTCCTTCGATTTATGCCTAGCTTTTGGCAATTGTTGCTCCGCGGTACTACCCCCTTTTTTCAATATCCATAATGGATGACAGCGATTTGACCTGTATGAGCCGGAATATGAGGGGACTAGGAAACGATAAAAAAATGAGAAACATACAACTGTATAAAGAACAACATGGTGCCAAGATCCTTTTCCTCCAGGAAACACATGCCAAGTTGCAGGGTTGCTTGCAATTCGCAAAGTCTTGGGGCACACAAAGATTTTTCACCGAATACTCCACTCAGAACAGGGGTGTCATGATTCTACTTCATGAAAGTGTTAAGTTCCATCTCATCTCCTCCCACAAAGATCCTCTAGGGCGTTATGTTTTGCGCCATGGCTGTTTGAATGGTAAAGAGAGTATACTTCTTGATGTTGATGACCCTGAGTTGTACTCTCATCTTATCACACTGCTCGCTGGGTTTCCCTTGGTTCCCATACTTTGGGGCGGCGACCTCAACACAATCTTCGATATTGACTGGGACAGATCAGGCACTAGGCCCCGCCAACTTTCCAGAGCTGCCAAAGTTATCCTAGAATCCTTACCACAACTCGTGCTCTCTGATGCATGGCGAATGATACACTCTAACTCCCGAATGTACTCTTTCTATTCCTCTGTTCACGACTCTCACTCCAGGATAGACAAAATTGCTCATCTCCGATATGCAGCTCAGGAATGTCACACAAATGTTAATCATTCCTAGAACACACTTTGATCACTACCTGGTGACCATCTCCCTGGCATGGGGCGGCTCTTTGTGAGTCCCGCTCCTGGAAACTAAAGCCTCAGTCATTGTTAGATGTAGCCTTCAAGGCTGACATAGAATCGGCCATTGATGAATACTTCACATTAAATGCTGGATCTGTTCCCACACAAGTTACCCTTTGGGAGTCATTTAAGGCCTACATCAGGGGAATAGCTATTTCCAAAGAGTCAGGGATTATCAAGACTATCCTCAGAGACATCTCATCAAGCGAATGTACACTCTTCTCCCTTGAGGCCCAATATCCCCCACATCTTACTCCAACCATCCTTGCCAGCATCGGCACTGAACTGGACACCTTCTGTACCCATGCTGACAGGGAGAGGAAATTCATTGACATTCTGCTCTGGTAAGACGTTATGGTGAAGACGAACGACTCGGCCGCGTGCTTGCCAGACTCCTTCAGCGAGAGACAGGATCCCCACACAACCCTGCCATTGAAAGTCCTGATGGCTCTTCTTTCACAAGACATTAACAAACAGTTTTGATTAATCAACTCCTCTTTATATACAAACTCCAACACTGTCCGACATGGTCCCGAAATCAGACATATCTTGATTCCCCCTCCTCTCTCTTCTTTCTGACGACACTAGCCTTGCCTTAGACTCATCCCTCCGAGGAAATATCTGAGGCCATCGATTCATTAGCCTCGGGCAAAACCCCTGGCTCTGACGGTTTCCCCATTGAATTCTATAAGCATTATAAGACACGTTTGGTTCCTCACCTCTTGGCACTATGGGAAGAATCCTGAATGCCGGGCACGCTCCTGCCTACTCTCTGTGAAGCTATTATAACCATATTACTTAAGCCAGGTAAACCTCCAACCCAATGCCAGTCGTATCGGCCTCATTTGCTTATAAACTGTGATATCAAGATCTATGCTATGGTACTGGCCACGCGACTAACTCCCTAAATGCTCCACATTATACATCCAGATCATTCAGGATTTATCCCTGGCAGCTCCACCTCTCTCAATCTGCATCACCTCTTTAACATCATCAGTAGGATCGACCCAAACATCCACGCAGTGACAGCGAACCTTGACATGCAGAAGGCATTTGATTCCGTATCCTGGAACTACCTTTGGTGGGTACTTGTAAAATGCAACTGTGGGTCTCGATTTCTCTCGTGGGTTAAACAACTGTACTCGGATCCTGTAGCCAGGGTTCGCATGGAGGATCGATATCCCCCCCCCCTTTTGCATATCCCGAGTTACGAGACAGGGATGCCCTTTCTCTCCCCAGATTTTTGCCATCGCCATTGAATCCCTAGAGGACAGAATACGGCAAACGCACTCACACCGAGGCCTATGTCTGCCAGACGCACCTGATATTATTTCTTTGTATGCAGATGACTCCCTGCTTTCCATCCGTTGCCCTGAACATTATCTTGCCCCAATCCTTGAAGATGTTGTACATTTTGGTGAACTTTCTGGTCTCAAAGTTAATTGCACCAAATCGACACGCTTCCCATTAACTGATGCCACCCGCCCACCTGATTTCATGGGGTTCGCTAAGTCACAAGCAGAAAAGACATATCTCGGCGCTGTCATGGCTCGCAGATGTAATAGAGTGCATGAAGTCAATTACTTGCATTACTTGTCTGCGCTTACTAAGAAATGCCAGGGCTGGGCCAAACTCCCATTGTCCCTTGCGGGAAAACTCAGTGGGCCTCATTACGACCCTGGCGGAACGGCTTAAACGGCGCCGTAAAAAGCTGTGGCGCCGTTCAACCCGTTCCGCCACATTACGAGGTCCCCTCGCGGGACACGTTAAGCACGCCTGGGAAAACCAGGCGTGCATACCGGGTCCCGCGAGGGGAAGAGGGAGCAAACAACGGGCCATCTCGTTATGGCCCGTTGTTTACTCCCTCTCCCATTCCCATTCAGTCCTATGGGGGCTGAAATGGGAATGGGGATGAACCGTGTCCGTGTCCTCGAGTGAGGAATTACCGGGCCACCCGAACTCGGAATGGTCCGGTAAGTCCTCATTCCGAGGACACGGACACGGATGCGGTTTTGCCGGCAGCCATGCCGCAAATAGCGGCATGGCTACCGGCATACCTCGTAATGAGGCCCAGTGTCTTAAAAATGGTGGTGCTCCCACAACTTCTCTATCGTTTTCTCAATCTTCCTCTGTGGCCAGGCAGAGAATTTTTTCTGTCATTGACCCGCACACTCAACGAATTCCTATGGCACTCCGGAGCGGTCCACCTCAAATATAATACCCTAGCTACCCCCGTGGAATACGGTGACTTTGGTGCCCCCAATTTTGAGAAATATTGGCTGGTCGCCCAAACACAATTTGCATTGTATTGGTTTGCTACCATGAACCCCCCATTGTATCTACGACTGGAGTGTCGGGCGGTATGGGATCACCATATCCGCCCCTTAACACCCCCCCCCCCAACAACAACAGAAATCCTCTGGACCCAGTAGACATCACGTTTCATGCACTCCACAGAATCTGGGCACTCTCTAACAACCCTCATCCATTCCACAGCTGCCCACCTCTCTGGAACGTCCTTCCTGGCGTCCCCCGTGTTCCCCTATCAGAGACATATAAATGGGCGGAGGTGGGCTTCCAAACCATCCGGGATGTTTTTGACCATGACCAGTTTATTGAATGGATCGACCTACTGATAACCCTACGGCGGGGCTTTGCCGTCTGGCTCCAGTACTCAGCCCTTCGTTGAATTCTTAAGATGAGATACCCCATTTTTCCCGTCATACCCCCTGATGACCAAACTTTTGCTGAAATAATGAACACCATGAATACCAGAGGGCAAAGCTGCAGATTATATGTGTTACTACAGTCTACAACTTCCCCCATGTTCGATGCACTGAGACAATCTTGGACCTGGGACTTGGAGCTAGAGGTGACCGACCACTGTTGGAAACGGATGTGTGCCCACACTCATGAAGTCTCATTTAACTCCAACTTTAAGTTAATCCAATTTAACATCCTACATAGATATCACTACACCCCACTTCGATTACATCGAATGTTCCAGGACCACTCTCCCTGTTGTCCCAGATGCAAGTCCACTGATACAACCTACATTCACATGATCTGGGCCTGCCACTGCCTTGCCCAATTCTGGTCAGATGTCTTCTCTACAATCTCATCTATCATAGACCATGAGTTCTCTCCTTCCCCTTTAAAATGCCTCTTACATGACTTCCCTTGTCTCCACCGCGACTCCCGAAAACCTGCTGGGCTATGTATGCTGCTTGCTGTATGCTGTATTCTGTTGTGTTGGCTTCGTCCCCAGACTCCTACACATACACAGTGGCTATCTACTGTCACCTGGGCCTCAGACACGGAGGAGGCATGGGCATTTCAACTGCAGCAATCAACGAGACCTAGGGATGAGTGGCCACATTTCTGTTCCTACCTCACATCCATATCCACTGAGCCGAATGACTCTACCTCTGTACAGTCGTCTCGCAACAGCTCTTCCTAGAAGTTAACTTTAATTGCCATGTCATCTGTGCTCAGTGACTTGCTACTGTCGTGATACCCTCCTGGTGATTTCCCACTGTCCGCCCTCCCTTTGCATTGTCAAGTGCAATAAAATAATGTTTTAAAAAAAATGTAAAACGAGAATGATTTATGAATGGCAGTGTGGCAAAAATATAATTTTTTTTAATTTTATTTATTGTGACATGGTTATCAAAATAACCTTACACATAAAAAAGCAAACAGTAGTTCAAAGATAGTCAATACCACATCACAATAAAAAGGAGCAAGTTATAAATATTTTCAAATTCTTTAAAAAATTGAAAACGGCCATAATTTACTGTGTCTCCTCACCACCAGACAGCCTCAATTAAAATTCTTCTGTAAGTATCCAGGTTACATTTGAAACAAAGTCACACAAAAAATGTATTTGCTGGTTTCTAAGAGCTCTACAATCAGTTAACAGATGTCTGAGCGAATGTACACTTGTTTTGTCATCACGCAAAGTGCATTTATCTGACAGATTATTTCAGTGGTCACTGATGCTTCTCAACTGGTTAGTTAAGAAAATATTAATTTGAAAGTGTAAGAAGATGTTTCTGTAAAAGTAATTGGAGAATCTAGCCAAATATCATAGCCCGGCTTCCAATGTTTTTTCCAAAGGAGAAAAAGATGAATGGAACTTCAATTTATGCATGGAATTAAATCACTTTGGTACAATAGTTTTTTTCACCTTACATGGTTTACAGAAAGCTCTTCCTTAGTACAGTCTTCATGAGTTAAAACAGATTCAGCATGATTTAAAAAATCAATAATAGGGCCAAAATCCTGTGTCTGCTTCACCTCTCTGATATTTGCATATAAGGAGTCATTGTGAGCAGTCAGAATATTTTTTTAAAAAGGTTAAAACTTTCCAATTTAAATATCCCCTCATTGAAGTTAGACATAATTCATACCTCACCAAAACTATAGGTAATGAGTTCAGCAGAGACAGAAATGTTTCCAGATCGCTGATTCTATAGTGTTCCATTTTCCATTTAAGTGAAAACGTCCTGCCCGTACAATATGGAGGGAAGGGCTTTCATTTTATAGTACTCAATCAGTGGCGGCAGCCTGAATCTGCAATATTTAGTTTGGAATTTCCTCATCTGTGCTGCTGATTGAATAGCGTTGATCTTTAGTCTATCCAGCCAGCCAGGAAGAATGAGAATCAGTGGCATCCAAAACAAAACCAAAATAAATGATTTGGGTCGAAGGGGAAACAGGAACCTGATCAATGTGCCAGGTATAGCCAAAAGGCTTTTTAGAACCAGGCAAGATAACACTAATTTTCCTTGGATTAGGAGGATATTATCAGCCACTTAAGCTATCCATTTTATACGCAAGCTGACATTATGCAGTGTAACAAGGTCATGTCATTGTAAAGCATCCCCCAGATCGGCAAGATACACATTGAATAGGCAGGGGGCCAAAACATAGCCTTGTCCTAAACCTCTTCAGTCATCAATGTTCCCAGTGACGCAACCCTGCCTTTTCAGTCGGACCCGTAAGAAGGTATCTTCATGTCATTTCATGAGGATCGAGAGAAGGCGGGCAGTGATTTTTTTTTATTATTATTAACTGTTGATTGCCACCACAAATATCAACAACACTCTTTTCTCCCAGACCTTTTGTTGAAAACAATTAATCAAAAAGCCATTCACCATTAATCAAAAAGCCATTCACCAAAGTCCCTGATCCCTTTCGAAACCGGTTTGATATTTAGAGAGGATGGTCTTCTCTGTGATCCATTTTTCCAGTTCATTACGTAATATTGAAGCTGTAATATTGCTTTCTACATCGCTTAAAGCAATTTGTCTGTAATGAGAGGGAATTATATGATCACTTTCTTTAAATTTTGGAATGATCCTCAACCTCTCCATGACTGAGGTATAGCTTGATACTTGATGACATTCCAAAAAGTAGAGCGAGTAATCAGTCCTAAAGGCCACTTTGGCCTTAAGTATGTAATTGTTGATGCTGCTAGGCCCCGGGGATATCAAATTGGAAGATCCTTTGATTGTATCCTCTGTGGGGTCAACTTCAACAATCACAGGCCATGGATTATAATATGAGGAGGTCTCCATGATACCCTTATTTGACTCATATAGAATGGTAAAATGAGCTCTTAGATTGGATTGAATTGCGAATCTCCCTTGGCAGAGAAGAGGTTGTTGACAATTTCCCAAAGGTTATGCAAGTATTCACTATGCTTTTGTACTAATAAATACCTGTAAGCCAGTCTTTGTATTCCTGGCAGCATTTACATTTTTGCTCATTCTTTTCAGTAACTGACAATTAGGATCTATTTAACTGCCACAGGTTGCATCTTAAACCAGCTTTCCGTTCTTGGACTGCTTTGTCAAAACAGTGAATTTGCTGTTTGTGAGCATACTTTTGCCCTCCTGATGATTGATTATGCTCTACAATTAATTATGAAATTCTATCTGAGGTAATCATGAAATTATATTCCAAGCAATTATGTCCATTTAATGAAAAATGCATAATGCATGCATATCCAGATTCCAACAGCAATTTATTCTTGCCTGCTGAAACTGTTAGATTAGTTCATTGGCCTGCTATCTCATGGATAGTGCTTACATACAAAGAGGCTATAAATGCCTTGTGATCACTGGCCTTTGTACCTATTAATGTCTTTTGTATGCAACAATAGTATAGCACACCAGAAACAACAAGATAGTCAATGCAAGATGAGAAGAGATTAACCCAGGTCCTTGGACTGGCCACACGTGTTCCCTTCCCCCCTCCCTTTCATTGCAAGTCTGGCACTTATGTTACTTAGAATGTACTGGGTCTGGTCTGCCAGGCTTAGAACACTAGTTTTTTGTTTCTGTATGTCCCCCACACCCCCTATAGCCTTACCATCTGTCACACGCTTGCGCTATTTGAAACGTCATTGGCCTACTACGGTAGCTTAAAAACTGTATGTTCCTCTCCCTCTCCTCCCCCCTTTGTCACTTCCTTTTTGTCTTACACCTGCACTTGTAGTAAAGCAGTCAAGCCAAGTTTGATAGTCATTTTTGCAAGATCATTCGGAAATTTCAAGGCCCAAGAATGACTCTGTATACCGCTGTTCCCGTCCCACATTGAGGCCTTTGAAGCACTTCACCTGTGTATAAATAAACAATTACAACAGTACGAGGTAAGTTTTTTCACCTCAGTGACAGTAAGAATAATGTAGTTATAGTTAATGGGCATAAACAATTGGATAAAATGACTGCTAGTGGTCAAAAGCAGAAATAAAAAGAGAAGAAAAACACTGTCAAAATGTAAATGACGCAAAAGATTTCAATGCTACAATATTGCAAAATACAGCAATTTTAGAGGCTAATTCTTGTAATGTTCCCCCATCATCAGACGGGCCCAACTAATTAAACACAGAATTCTGCATTCCAAAGAGGAAATACTCTGTTTTATCCACATTTCTACAAGCCATATGTGGGGCCGTTTTTTTAATCATTCAAAGGATGAACCATTTTACACACCATCCCCGAAAATTGAGTAATTCTTTCAGCAGTCGTGAGTCTAGTAACCCCATGGTGGGGATGTGCAACTATGCCTTTGTGTGCCAAGACCACAATTCAACCCATAATGCTATATTCAGAGGATTTTAGTCAAACTGTGGCTGATTTTTTAGGTGGCAACATCTAATTTGATGAAGCCGAATCTAATAGAAACATAGAAAGTAGCTCTGTGTTTGGAAATGGTATCTCTGAGCTGGATTTCCAAATTAGTCCTCAAAAGTTTGAATGACCCATTGCCATTGACAGACTGTCCCGGAATCAGGTGAAACAATTGGAGTGGCCCTCAGTTGTGTGAGGAAATAATAACGACTGAGCAGAATTGTCGAGCATTGCACAGTGAGAAATGTGAGCATTTTTAACCGTACTTGAAAATTATTCAAACCCAACATAAGGCATCTAGTGGGTCCCTGATAGAAGCTTAATTTTGATATGACACTTTGAGAATGTCAGCAGCCAGGAGTGCACAGTGAAGGATGTACCTGACCGATGAGTATTAATTAGGGTTGATGAAGCTTCAATGATACTCATGAAAACACATAGTTTTTCCTTGATTTGCAAAAGCAGTTCTGGAATCAAAGGTATACACCAATCAATGGCATTACCCTGAATGTATTTGCTACATGAAGGGGATTCCATAACAACGTATTTAGGCTTGACTTCAGTTCAAAGTTGCTGTGAAGAGAGGTGACCTTGGGAAAGATGCTAAAAAAATGACAAGAGCATTATGTGATAAAGTTTATGTTTTTTTTTTGACAGAGAACTCATGCGCCTCTGAATATCCTTAGTGCTTATAGGAATTTGTGTATGTTTTAAAAAGTATAACAGATCGAATTAATGAGATAAATGCTGAAATAGAAAGATACCAACTGATAGAAAAATCCATGGTGTCAGCTAGAAATAAAGAACAACATGTAAGAAGCCAGCAGACAAGTGGCAAAATTATGAGAAGTACTATCAACTGCCCTGAAGGTCCATAGTGACAACACATTATATCCTTGAATATCCCCAATAAAGATAAACCCCTAATGGTGTAAAAGACCAGCCGGGTGGAAAGGAGGACCCTAAGGTATTTGGCTGTCAATATGCCAACCTCCCTACCTCCGCCCCCCAAGAATTCCAAACAACAGCTGGCTGGGTTTTTCTGTGCTATGGAAGCATACCATTTGAGCCCTGCAATGCCTCCTAAACTCAATAGATGACCAGCAGAGCAGCAGAGCAGAGAACAAAACGGGAATCTTAACATAGGAGATTATACAATAGATTATACATACATGTAATGTTTGCAGCCTATGACTCATATCGATCTTACTTACACCTTCGATTCCAGAAGAGGTTGCCACTTTAGAGTCATGGTCATCACAATGTCTCTTCCAACACAATCTGGGTCAACCTGGTCCTCCCACCTCATAACCTCAGATACCTGGCTAATTTGATTGGTTTGGAACCAAATACAGGAGCATCCAACATTTACTGCATACAGAATATGAAATAATTCCAAGGTATCATGATTGGATGGCATTTATGAACATGTTTATAGATAAAAAAGATACTAATGCACAAAGGGCTAGCAAAAAAATCGGGTGCTTTAACTAGAATGGCCAGCATTTAAGCATGCTACACAGATATGTCCACAGATGTTCAGGGCTGTCATGAGTCCTATGAAAACTTAGCTAGCACATACGTGGGCCTCTATCGACAATACATGTCTGATGAAATGCCTTTATGTCAAATGTCTAGCATTCGAAAGACGTTTATGCTAATACGGATATTCTAAACGTAAGATACCATATGCACAAGAAAGAGAAATTCCCAGAATGCTCATTGTTTATGTATGCCACCTTTTTTCACTCCCTTTTGCACTCCGCCATACAAATTAGGAAAATTACACCGTGGGGACCTGTTACATGTGCAGTTCAGCATAGGCATGCCCCTTCTTTGTCTTTTTTAGTGTTTTGGCCAGGACCCAGAATATGAGCCCGATTGGAGGGGAGTGAGGGGAGCAAAAAAGAGGAGTTGACACATGGTGATCGCCAGAGAGGACAGGGAAGTCTGTTATTTTCAAGCATTTTCCCATTATTTTATTGTGAGATTGGCATATTATGGAATCATAACTGTGGGAATAGGGAGAGGAGGAAATAAATCACTGTGTCAGTGTTTCAAACCTGTTCATATCACATTTAGTAGGTAGGGAGCAATGGGTCTTTGGGAAGTATTGGTGCAGCATGTGCGATAGAGACAGCCATGGCCAGTGGAATAAAAAAGACACTGCTGTGGCCGGAGAACTCTGAGACCAGTGTCTCACTGAAAATGGCAAAAGGGCAGTGGGTCCTGAGCTCCCTAGGATATTGTTGGACTCCACCTGTAGGCCAGTGACAGTCCATCTTTTAAAATATTGGGACAACATGGACAGTGGCCACATATTCAAGCAGATAAGAACAACAAATATGGTTTGGCTACTCTCAAAATGTTATGAAGGGATTGGGGGATTACAAAATTAGCGGAATGTTCACATGTACATCCAGCAATGTTTGTACCATAGTAAGTGCACGAATTGCCCAGGGGGAAGTTAGGAAACCTAAAACGTTAGAAGGTACCAATGATTTTAGCTGAAAAGATTTGTTGTGAATTCATAGTGTGTATTCAATGTTCCTTTCGGACCATTTGGGAAATCTCCAGATGTTTCACTGAAGAATCACTATGTATGCAAGCCATGTGCACTTACTAAACAATAGAGTTGCATTGACGGTTACAGCAGGAGGGGACGATGTGAGCATGAGGAAAAAAAGAAGTATGATAACTTTTGAAGTGGATTCATCTTGCATGTATGGAGAAAATTAAAGCTGATTGTCGAAAGCACAGTGATCCATATTTCTAATCCTATCTTTAACGGTGTGGGCTAAGAGGTAAATAAAAATGGAGGGTAGAATGGTTCATTACAGACATGTCAAAAATAGATTGTTCACAGGTGAAGCCTTTTCAGAACAGAGACGCAGTTGCCTGAGACTTGATCAAGAAGTGATTGCATTGCACTGCACTAAAATGCAAACCGGTTTATAATGACAAGTTTACACTTCAAAGTTACAGCGTGTAGGTGCAGAGTAGCAACAGTTTTTGTAACTGGTAGAACGAGAAATTAAATATGTGTGTGTGTAGACCCTTGCACTTCAGAATGTAACCCTTCCATTGAATTCTGAAAGATCAAATGGGGGTAGTGCAATACTTATATATGCAAGCAGGGAAGATAAACAAATACATCCATAACAGTGGATTATACAAATATTGCACACCTATACAATAACATTATGATTTTACAGGAACAGCCAGTGAACAATTTTTACACAAGAACATATACAACTTCTGATGCCTATATGTATTTCAAAATCCTTGACAATCCATGACACACCTTTAGTTAAGATAGAGTTAAGGAGAAACAACTCAGTTAAAAAAAAACCCTTCGAATTCAGTGGACATTTGTGGTTGAAGTGATGTTAAGGTGCCCATCTAATGGAACAAACACACACACACTTGAATTGTGGGAGGTGTTGGAAGATACACCATCTTAACTCTTTGTCCCCTCCTCTGTTGAGCAGCCCAGGACCACATTGATGAGATCACTGATTCCATCACCAATGAAAGAACATGTGTCCTTGTTTATGACATCACTTTTGACATGATCAATGATGTCAACTAAAACTAGGGCACACTCATGGCATCAAACATGGCATCACAGATGACACCACATATGACATCTAGGACTTCACGTGTACAGTGGATGAAATGTGAAATGTGTTGCGCAAAATATTTAATGGCAATCACTCCAACACTGATTGTGAGGTGATCTGTGATGTCATGTGCATTAGTGTGAGCAATGCACAGTGGGGGCATGATGTATGGTGGCATAGCTTATATTACATATACATAGTTTAAAATCAGGAAAGAAATGCTGGTTAAGTTCCCATGTTAGGTTGCAAAATCAAACCCTTTTGCTTGATATAGCAGAGGTATGGAGAGTCTCAAGAGAGTGGAAAAGCATCTGGGCGAGACAGAATCCCTATTGACTTTTACAAAGATGAGCCAAAGGGAAGCTACCCAATTGTGTGTCAGTGTTTTAATACAGTAATTAGTCTGGATACTGTGCTCCTGTCATAGTGTAATGCAATGATTCTACCTATTTATAAAAAGGGGCTTATGGATGACCCAGCTAATTACTGGCCCATCTCACTTTTAGACAGTGTGGGGAAAATATTAGCAAAAACAATGTTGTCCCACTTGCCTGGGCTGATGAGAATGATATTGTAAATTATCTTCAGGTGGGGTTCCAAAAACTAAAATGCACTGTCAACCAGAGTTTCCAATTATTTCTGTTGATCGAGAAATATAAATGAAGATGTACACTGTATTTGTGGATCTTAGGACTGATTTTGACAGTGTGCCACAGCAATCCCTCTGGCAGATCAAGAGGGGTAGAGGCATTCCCTCGGAATTGATTTTAGACGTCCAAGCTTTGTATATTGGGAATAGGGCTGTTGTGTACTTTGGTCTGGTGGGGGAGTTGACTGAACCTTTCAATGTGGTGTAGTGGGTAAGAGAAGGCTGTGTCCTTGTACCCTTACTTTTTAACATATAAATTGATGAGATAATTAAGCATTGGTGGAGAGGAACAAGAATTTCCCTAAAATGGGCCATGATAACTATCCTGCATTATTTTATGCTGATGATGAAGTAATTTTATGTACTACCCCCCTGGCTCTAAAACACAATCAGAATGAGTTTCTAGAGAAATGCCAGGATTTGTAATTGCAACTAGATACTGAAAAAAACTAAAACCAATGTTTTTAGTTCACAGTTCTCGAAGCACAGTCATCTGCACATTTATATACTTGTTTAAGGGACTTAGGTTTAGTCACCCTAAGTTTCCTAGGGTCATCCAGGCGTGGACTCCCTGCTCACTATGCTCAGCGAGGCACAGCTCCACCTCACTGATGAGGCCCGACAAGGCTGAAACACGTGTATGGGGTTGCTGTTGATACTCTTGTTGAGAAGAGAATTGCCATAGAATTTCGGTGCTGGACTGCCCATGTGGGTGGGACAAATATTGATATGCAAATGGATATTTCCCTTCTGTGAAAGGTACAGTGAGCTAAAGTGTAGCTGCAGACTCTCAAGTGGGTACCTTCCCAAAGAGCAGGTCATGTAGACGTGTTTGTTCTCACAGAGGGGAGCCTATGGACTATTTTCTCATCTGGACATTTATGTATACACAATTAAATAAGAACAAACTCTTTTTTATGATTTCTGAGGAATCAGACTTCATGAGAACTGGGGATGGTCCCTACAGGTTGCTAAAGCCTGCTGTAATTTGGGAAAGTATAGCAGGGCACAAACTCCTTTTTTTTAAAACATGGGAATGGTGCGATCTCCCCAGCAGGTGAACTCTATCAAAAGCAGGCAATCCCAGCCTCCATTTTTGGAGCAGAGACTGGGGATATGCTTGCCAACGGCCCTTAATAAAATTGAAATTCATCTGTTATTGAAAAACTTGCTTCAGTTACGCCAAAGTTCCCCTGCAGCATTATTACATCTGGAATATGACATTGACTCTGTACTGCACCTGGCGGCTTTAAAGAAGTTTTTTTATTGGCTTAGACTGTGATGCACGGATGGCCTTGGGAAGTACTGAGATGCATTAACACATCTATTAAGCATGGTGGGGGGAAGTATCCTGTGGGTTGCACATGTTAAAGAAAACATAATTGTATTGAATGAACGTGTACTATGGGAACTCCCGATATTATAAACAAATCAGTTTTACCCAGGATTAAGAAGGCAGTAGCTGTTAGGAAACGAGAACGGATGATAGAGGCTGCTACACATCTTAAACTGGTCCCAGAGTACATTGAGGTTAAAACAGACTATGGTTTTGAGAGGTGTCTTGATTTAATGCACCGCCATCCAAAAGATCTTTGTATGCTCGATTTAGAATGGGGACATTACCTCTGTCCTGTTTTGCTAAATCTTGGGGTCTGGGCGGATTGGGCATCTGCCCCCTCTGTGACTCTGGCATGGAAACTATCATGCATTTCTTGTACTTAAGTGTAAAATTGTAACCTCAAATGTCCATTTTGTCGTATTCTCAGTAGCCCGTTACATCCACAGGGCCTGAATATGAAGAGCAAAAAGACTGTGAAGGATGATGGAGGGTGGTAGTCAAACCAATGCTCCATTGAATTTAAGATGCAGTTTTCCTTTATGTCACCATATGAGGCTGCAAGCTTGCTCTCCTCTTGACATGAATTGTTAATGATCTGTTTTGTATCTAAATTCGTTTAACTTGTGTAGGTATTTTATGTATGAATGTATGGACATGTTTTAATGCAAAGTGACTCCCTTCTTAATCCCAGAGACAGGAAATTGAATTTATGTATCTAAATGTATTGTTTTTTTTCTTACTTTATGGTTCTAAACCAAATGTAGTTGTTGTTGTTGCTTACCTACATTCTTGTATTTTGACAAAATATTTACGTATTGGATTAGTAAAATTCTTTCCAGTAGTCAATTTCAGCCATTTGCCATGCTTGTCCCAATATAATGCCCACGCTAACCTGCAAAAAGCAAAGTCAGATCCTGACAACTGTTTCATTCTCATTAAATATCACCAGGGAAGTAAAGATTGTCCAGGCAGGAGCTGAGAACACAGTGGACATGAAAAGAAAATATGCTTGTGATGACAAAGAAAACAATGCAAAAAAAAAAAATGACAGGAATCCTGAGTAACTTCCCATTTTAAGTTGCGAAAATCACATGAGTCACACCAATGTACAACCAATTTTGCTCAATGACATGCATGTAATCTGGCAAAAGCTGGAAAAATCTGTAATCATTGGTTTAGTAAATCGACACCAAGTCAGCAAATGACAGCCAAATATTTCTCTGAAGACACTATTACAAATTGAATTTGGAAAATATCATCCAACTCAACCTGGAGTGAGCAAGAGTACATTTTGAAACCTATTTCAATCTCATTGAAAACCATAAGAGGAATATAATTGTCTAGACAGGAGCTCAGTTCCCAGTATATGTGGAAATAAGATGTTCAGAAGGATATGATGGCACATATTATTTTCAAAGCCTAGAGAGCAACTCTGGGTATGTTTCCATTTTACGTGAAGAGCATCTCAAGTGGTATCCATCGTTCACACCAACAGAAACCTATTTTTCTTGTGACATAACTCTATACTTGTACACCAGGGTTAGGATCACAATTTACAGTGCACAACAAATCATAAATGTGGCATATAAGGCGACTTTAAAAGCCATGCTTGGTGTTTGACTGGGAATTACAAAGCACTCCAAAAGTCCACAGTTCAGTTGTTTTATTGAGCACCTGGCTGAGTACTGCTGCCAAAGATTTATATATCATACATCTTACATTCCAAAACAAGTGATTCTGCATACTACAACCAATCATGTTTGGGATCAATATCCTGTTTTATGAGGACGAGAAATGCCTGCTGTTACAGGGCTAACTGAGTGATAGGTAAGGGCGAACATACATGTTGTCCACAGACTATTGTAGATAGGGGAGTCTGAGGCATTCATTGCTGTACCCGTTTATCTTACTCTCAGCAGTCAGAGACAGTAGTTGCACAGAAATGCAGATCTGAATCTGAGACCGCTGACTGAAACAAAGAAAGTCAGTTGATCCCAACTGGCTCTCTGAGAGAAGGCAAAGGTCAATCAGGGCAAATGTCGAGAACATGTTAAATGTAGGTCCTGCAACAGCAGCATTGTCGGAGAGCGTTAAACATCTGGATTAATGTCACAATGTTCTGTCATGGCAAATCTGCTCAATGAAAGAGGGCTACACAATCAGAAGGGTGGGTCCACCACAGAGCCATATTTGTGAGGAAGGATAGCTCAGGGGCAACACATTTGTCTTGGAAGCAATCCCTATCCTGATGCCAATCTAGTGCTTAGAAACCACTTGCTAGTATTAAGTGCTTTTTAAATGAACAATAAAATCAAATAAATATATCTAACAACTGCAGCCTTTGGAGAGAAGTAGTGACTTTAGCTGGAAGGACGACCTGGTATCCCATTTCGCAACAGTGGGTGATATGGCTAACCTTTGTTTCATTAAAAATAGTTTTTCTAGGAAAAAGCCAAATATTAAATAATACTCTTTTTGGAAGTAGGGAATTTAAGTTGACCTACTTTATTGGATTAAGAGAGAAGAGGTTTGAAGAAATGAGAATCCTCCATAAAAATGAATTTCAAAATGACTTGGCCGAAAACACAGAGTTTTTTCTGTCTACTTTTTGAATTATTTTGCACTTTTTAAAATAGATGGGGTCGGGTAAGGGGAAACAATAATGAAGGGAAATGTGAAAGGGGCTGTGGGGTTCTCCTTCCGCATATTTTTTTAAAAAGTGCAAAAAATAAAAAAGGCCTTTTTGAAATTCAATCCAAAAATCTCTGCCTCTTAAGCATCGTTATTTTAAATTCGGAATTTCATTGTAGAACCTGAAGACGCACCAATAACAGATGCGACCTACTGCCTAGAAGATGTCTGTTGTTACTAACTATGGGGAATTTATGATATGCACACCACTGAAATAATGATATCCAACATTGTGTGACGATAACTTAAGTCCTACTCTGTTTTATTAATTTTTATTGTTAAATGTATTCTTCAAAACAATGCAGAGCTAATCGAGGGAGAATGTATCCCAATGTACCAAGATAACTACATTTCTCTAAGCTGGCCTTTTCCTTTTGACATCTGACCTTTTTGGAGTGTGGATGTGTGTCTCTTACTAATGCCCAAACATGTTACTTTTTCGGTTTCTTTAGGTTGTGTCAATGTTCCTTCTGGGAAAAGACATCGTTTTATTTTATTTTTGTTTTGATTTATTGTTACAGGGATTAAAAGACTCTTTAAAAGAATGGTGAACACTACCGTTTTGAGGCATTTGCAAGGAGGACACGAAACCAGACATCATAATTGGTAAATGAAGAGAGAGAAAGATAGTTAGGTGGTGGAGTTATGCCACTTTCCCCATTGGCAATGACAGATTGCACATTAAAAGCTCTCATTTCTTCTAGCATGGGGCAGGTAAAGCACCAACATCTTTAACCACATTGGTCTCGCAAAGCACATCAGTACCTAAAATGTCAGAAGGGACACAACACTTGATCATGGGCATGACCCAAGTTTTATTAACAATTAGTGTATATTCCTACATGGCTAAATATTCATCAGCGTCTTTCGGTATCCACCAAAAAATTCGAATGAAAAAAAGCGAGCCAGAAAATGCTGAATGTTGTTATTCAAATGTTTCCACTTTTTCGCAGATTAACAGATGGAGAGTGAGGTAAGGGTATATATTAGGGTATGAGGAATGTCGGGGTGCCGCAAGGGGTGTCCCCCCGCATTTCAAGTCGAACATTCGAATAAAAATAAATTCAGCATTTTTTGCTTCAGTATTTTCTATTCGATCTTTTCATGGACAACTAACATTCTTTTCATTGATGGATCAGGGGCATTGGTGTTTAGGCAGACAAGATGAAGTTATGGTCAGTATAGGAAGAAAAGGTCAATGCAATTTTGCACTGTTTAATTTCCCTGATCGCGTGGATGCACTATTTATGCTTTAAGAGTTGTACTGGAATCAGGACTGAGTTTTGGGATTGGCCAGGCCAAACCAATCTGCTTTGAGGAAAATTCATAGACACGTTTTCATACACTTTATATTTGAAACTCGGACCAGAATAAACGTACCACCAAGAAAGCACAGGAGTGTTGAATCATTAGTTCAATCAAAGACTTCAGAAACAAATAAACCCACCCCCTGCCCCTCTCTATTTCTCCCCCATTGTCTATGAACACTAGAATTCAGCATATTAACCTTGTATTTGAGGAGAAGACAGGCCACATACAGTCTTTGTTGTGACATGTGCCAGCCATGAGTGACATTCACCCGTGTGAGCTCCAACAGGTTTGCAAACACTTTGCTATCACTGTTATAAGCACAATTGTGTGCCAGTTATTTGATAGGGTGTTCTTTCTACCAGGTTTGGGAAGAACCATGTCAAAGACTTGTGCCAATATTTCCTCTACTTTTACAATGTTAAAACAACTTGTATTCTTCTTGAAACTGAGGTTTAAAGGTCATCATTAAATATATGTATTAAATGTACAGTTTTCCCGACTTGTCATCGAGATGTCCTTTTCTCCAGTGACATTTTAGGTGG
Source organism: Ambystoma mexicanum (assembly GCF_040938575.1). Lineage (NCBI taxonomy): Eukaryota > Metazoa > Chordata > Amphibia > Caudata > Ambystomatidae > Ambystoma > Ambystoma mexicanum. Next base: position 530,609,945 of record NC_090937.1, read on the forward strand.
TTGGCTTCAATGTTTCCAGCCGAATTAGAGATTCTCAGAGCCAAAATGCTATCTTAGTAAGTGTTAGGGTGTTGATTTTAGATGATGTGCATTATCAAAATATGTTTAGAAGAATGCCCCTTTCTCCTACACCCCCTTCACTGAATATGTGTTCTTTCCCACGTGGCATAGTTGCTTGTTCATTAAATGTTATTTCAATCTGGCGAATGGTGGCCAGTAGTTAATTAAGTCTTCCAAATGTGTAAAATCCTTTAACACTTCCTCTGATTCATTTTCAGGAGCATTTTTGGATGCTTTAATCTGGAGTATATTTCTTTTGCAAAGATAATATGTGTACATCTCAATTATTGTGTAAAGTAGGTTATGTCATGAAGGGTTTAGACAAAACAAATGTATGTACATGTAATAACATGAACAGAAATTACCCTGGACATAAAGGTTGGCATTGAGACGTTCAACAGATTTACCAAATGATTCGAAATCCAAAGATGGCATAACAGGCCCTTGGTCAGAGATAATAATAATAATAATAATAATAATAATAATAATAATAATAATAATAATAATAATAATAATAATAATAATTAATAATAATAATAATAATAATAATAAATAAATGCATTAACCAGCAAAAACGTAATAATACTACACTGTGAATCTCCAACCAATGATCTGAAGAATGTGCTCTATCTTTTTGTTGGGTCATTCTACAATGCATGCGCCATCCAGAACAAACTCCCTAACACAAGTCATGAATTAATTTAGCATTGTAATGTCTTGAATGTTGATGCTGCATTGCTTGCTATACACAAACTCAAACCTCTGATTTTTTACACATCCTGCAATAATATGTGTGTTCATGTTTCAATGAAGTCTCTCCTTTTCAGCTATATAATCGATTTCCTTCCCCATGACTGACGGATTCAGGATGGTAAATAATGTTCTCTTATTGCCTGATGAGCCAGAAAGCATATGCATTGGTTTCCCACATTGGCAAGATCACCCTTGCGGAAACTCTTTATGAAATCTAATAAAAATGTTGCTTCTTTCATTGGAATTTGCAAAAGATGGGGTCCTCTCTACTCATGAGGTGCACAGACAAATACACTATTGGATGGAAATTTTTCTTGGAAGATTTTGTATTTTCATTCAGAAGATTCTGAGTATCCTAAATGCATAATTTCCCTTAAAAGTATAGGTAGCATTAGCACATAGATTTAATTTGATACCTCTTCTTTGTCAACAAGAATTCTAAGGATGGAATAGATCTTATTACAAACAGTCTGGCTTGAACAGAAGCCAGACACTATAGACCTCAGCAGGGCTCCTGATCACTTGGGATACTGATGCTTTCCCAAACTATCTCCCTTGACTCCACCTCAGTATCTCGGAACTTGTCATGACTCTTTGGGGCGGATTCATGGAATTATTTGCGCCAAAAATGGGGATTTGTGCGCCATTCTGCCCACAAATCCCCATTTGTTAAACAGGGATTTGCGGGCAGAATGGCACACAAATCCCCGTTTTTCGGTGCAAATAATTCCATGAATCAGCCTCATTATCGTGTGATCATGGCTGCTATATTGGTCTTTAATATTTATTAACTTTTACAGTGAAATTATGACTATTCAAATGTGTATAGTATTAGTCAGGTACTTGGCATTGGCACCCTAGGCGGGGGCGCTGGCCAATCAGGTGCTCGGAACATGGGCTGTATTCTCTGATATAAGAATGTATTCCAAAACCTACCATGGCTACTCGTCCCCGTCTCTTATACTCCTCCCCACTTTCCCCATACCGCCTTTAGCACCGGTGAGTAAAGTGAAATTTAAAAAAGGGGTATCTTTCTTCTGTTGCAGACGTGGCATTGCAGGACTGAATAAATGTAAGGGTTCTTTTTTAAAAAAATATTTTGACATTTCCCATAGCAGCTACAGCAAGTGGGTGCTACAGGCGAAGTGAAATGAAAAGAAAAAGCTTAACTTTCTTTCATTTTTTTATTATTGCAATATGATCAGTAAACTGCTCTTTCACAAAAAACATATTCGATTACATGTTCTACACAAATTCATCAATTCTAACTGGGAGAAACCTGAAGGTGGCTAGTATACAGCCATTGCTATTGGATCCAGTTTCAGGGGGTGGACCTTGGGGGAGGATCACCTGGATGAGGGGTCTTCCGGGAGTGGAAATGGGACGCTTATTGTTGAGATGCGGTACCCCATTCTTTTTAACACCATTCCCCCGCCCTACCTTGTAGGATATTTAGAAGCTCTGCCCCCCACCTTTTCCAACACAAACACTTTCCTACAACGTAACAGGCACCAGACTAAAACCAGAGCTGTTTACCTGACAGGTCCCGACACTAGCGTCAGGCGGAGTCAGGCAATTGACAATAGTCACACACATCTGATGGCCCTTTACCTACCCCACAGGGATAAAAGGCGGAGCACGAGAGCACACAACAAGCAAGGCCGAAACGCACAAGGAAACAGCTACACTGAACTGGCTGTTCAAAAGGAGGAGAAAAGCTGCAAGACCTGAAGGGGCGACAAAGGGGTACTGCCCTTGCCCTTTTCACCTCATACCTGGGAAGCCTCGAAAAAGGGAATTAAAAGACTGGGAAGTACAGATGATGTGTGGAGGAACAAATGGCAATGGTGCACAGGTTCTTCACGCATTGATAACAGAGGTAAGGAGGCACGCTGGCTACCGTGGTACCATCCTTGACCCAAGAAGCAAGCCAAGCCAGCCGACCCAACACAATTGGTGAGTCAAACGAAGCTAATAGCGGACTGAGTCTTATTGAGTCCAAGGTTGGAAGTGGCAATATTAGATGAACAAGAACTTGAGAACAAAGAACTTGTGAGTGTTTGAACTTTTGGTGGAATCCCATAGAAAAGCCAGCTGCAGGGTGGTCAGGCCCCGCAGGAGGTCTTGATGGTCTCTGACCCATTGGCAAGAAAAAGCTAAAGGAGAGTGAATCCCACATTGTGCTAACGTACTGTATATTTGACAAATATGAACCCGTTTTGAGGGATGCCTGGGATTTGGGGTGAAGAGTAATACACACATAACCACTGTGTAGACAAGAATGAACCCAGTCAAGGGTTGTTCACAGTGGGAAGTTACAAGCTGCATTTGAGAGACCGCAGTGAACCCGACAGAGGGAGCCCCAAGTTGCAAGAAGGTATCAGAGCTCGGCAGAGGGAGATCCAAGGGGCGAAAATCAATTGCCTAAGGTACAATATTACAGAAGAAACGTTTGTTTGTTTGTTGTTTTGATTGATCACGCCTTCTAAGGCAATAGACTTTGCAGAAAAGGGACTTGGCCCCTGAAGATTCTGGTATCATTGAACTGGAATTGTGAGTCTCGTGCTGGAGAGGCCCAGGAGTGTGCTGTGCTCAGAAGTCCCACCTTGTCTCATGCTAAAAACGCAGGGAAGGGAGACCCATCCATAACATCCAGACTTATCATTTTGTGAACACTTCTTTCTTATCTGGAGAATATTATCCCACACTCTTTTTGTAACTTAGTGTTAGGCATTGGCAATAGTTTCATTTTAGTATATGCCCTTTTGATTTGACAAGACGCCAGTAGGAATGCCTTATTTTTAATTGATGGTTGTAGCTTGCTCCCATTTAAGATTTAGGTTTAGATTAGGCATTTAAATCACCTAATATAAAGTTCAATAAACACCCTTGAACTGTCATCACTTGTGTCTGTCTTTACTGTTGCCACCATGAGTTCCATACAAAACATAGAAAAGGAAATTGATTAAATTACATTCGATATATATAAAAAAAAATACAAAAACATAATTTTCATCCCTAACATAGACATTCATATTAAAATGTCCTAATTGAGTTTCCCATCCTTTTTACGTAATAGGCCAATCTCTGACAACATTATAAACGCCTCTGTGGTTAGGATGGTCTTGTTACCCGCATTTAGTCTTTCCAACAAACTACCCATGTCCACTTACCTTTCTTCAGTCCTCCCAGCCATGTCTGCCTGATGCAGGTGCAACATCGCCTGACTGAACAAAGGTATGTTTTCTTTCTTTTTCATTTTCACCTTGCCTTTCACACCCACAAATAACTACACACAATTCTATAGACGAGCTGATTTTTTTTATAGAAAAAAGGATTTTACCTTGTAGTTCGGATTAGCGCTGCATATAGTGTACCAACTATGTTTCCTTCTTGATGACGTGATGGTCACAAACATCAAAAATGGACATGGAAACTACGGTGCTGCAGCATGCCGAACCGCAGGGTATGTTCCATTATTTATATTTTATTAAAACCATTAGCACCCACATAGGGAACTGCACAGGTGCCAATGTCCATATTGATGTATCAGGTAGTAACACCCCAGGGCCCTTGTTAACTCGGGCCCTGGGCTATTACAACACTGTGTGGCCTGTGCCGTCATTATAGCCATATTACAAGAATCCACCTGGATCTTCAATAATTGCAACCATTTAAGTGCTGGTCTGACTGTAAATCACACACAAACATACATTATGCATATGACTATTTTCTACCACGTGCTTGTGATGTCTAGAATGAGGTGTTATGAAAAAGTGTGAAGGTAAAAAGGGACAGAAAAGCATAATTGATGGAATAGATAATGCACTTCACCTACTCACTTGGACCTAATATCTATCACTACTAATTGAAAGAGGATGAAGTATCAGTCATTGGCATTATCCCCAAACTACTGCATCCTTGCAACCATAAATATGGACAATTCACCAGCAGGGTATATATAAAAAGTAATCATCATTATAAAATGTGAGTATATTCTCAAAACACATAAATCCCTAGCAGCGAACCAAACACTTCATCTATTTTTAGGTATTCAAGCGAAAGGAAACCATAAGAATATCCCTAGGTTTACAAGTTGTTGATTGCAGTGTAGATCTTAATACTAAGCGATGTGCAATTTTAATTTGGTGGATGAACTCGCCAAGATCATCCGAAAGATATTTGAGAAGTTGTTTGCTGCACCTTTGCTTTTCACTGATTCCTGCAGGGCACGATATCAAAAGTGTATTTCTTTGATTACATTTTCCATATCTGTCATATCTGCATTTTGGAAATCTCCTTTTCTAGTACAAGCACAAAGGGTGAAAGTACTTGCATTCTACTGATTTTCTTCTTCATCTCAGACAGACTCCAGTGTTCTCTATGTTCTTGTTTTTCTACAGCCTGAAGCCAGTCATATTGTGTTTGCAGTCAGAAGTTTCAATAGATCCAGAATGTTCGCCCATGTCAGCTAGGTAGAGTTATATGAGGGTGCATAACCTTTCACACATTCTTTTAAAAAATATTGTCACAAGCTTGGAATACAGTCTTAGTGCGAAATATTTGGGGTGGGGTAAGGATTGAGTCCTCGAAGATGCCCACAACTCTAGCCAACCACAGCAGTTGCTGTTAGATCAATATGGTTTCTCTGCATGCACTGGCAAGACATATCAGAATAAAACAAATTCCTTCACCAAAGACATTGAGACCCAACCACAATTACTTAAGGTGTCTTACCAAAATATTGATAGATGTACAGACATAGGAAAACACAGATCAAGATATGAATTGGGTATGAACACTAAGTCAAAATGCAGCTGTTTCCGTACTGTGAACTGTTGCTTGGTTAGCAGAGACAGTGGCTTATATCATGCTGATTCTTTGTATTTGTTTGCGACCATGCAAGATTCCAAACTATCTGAATAGGAAAACAATTAAGGATAATTTTGTAGCCATTTATTTTTACTTGGTATTTTTTTCTTAATGAATCCATACCCGCCCTTTCAAGCACTGTTCTCCTCTCCCCTCCCATCTCCTTTTCCCACCATTTTTGTTCGCTCACTATTTGCTCTTAATTTTAAATGCCTTTCCATACCAAATATTTGTATGAATAAATAGTATGGAAATTGTCCATAGCATTGTCATGAAAATGGGTTTCACAATTCCTTTCACTTTTCTGACTGCAGGCCTAGCCTTTACATCTTTGACAAACAGCCAAGGAATCCTCGGCAATCATACCCATACTGCACGTTGACAAACATTGTTTCACAACTGCATGGAATCCTAAGTGCATTCCATCAATATGACAGCCCTCTATAGCTGAGGATAAAAAAATGGCAGGCAAATGTCTTCCCCAACAGGGAACCATTCACCACATGGAGGGTGAGGTTAACATCACTTCACATTGAAGACATATCTTCAAATGTTCTCTCTGCCCTGCTCCACAGCATTTCATTTTCCATTCCCTCAAATTGAGGGTTACCATGGTACCTGAGCTCAGCACAAATCCCCAAAGGAATTTGACTGGGTTTCTCCGCAATCCAGCCAATTAATGTCAGATATTAGCAGTAGAGGCACACTTGAACTTCTACAGCAGGAAACACTATATTAAGGTCTACTTAACGTCTATTCTGGCTCTAAAAATGCCACTAACGCTGAACTAAAAAGCGCCCACATTTTCACAAGTGACGTGATGTTTATCAAGGTGGGTATTTATATAGTAAAGTGCTCGTTTCTGAGATTAGGCCTGTCAGAAGATTCTGGGCCAGGTGGACTTAGTTTATCATCCTTCCACAGAGGAGAAATTAAGCACCATGGTTATTAATGCCTGCTATTAGCGTAAATAGATGCTGACAGATTCTGGCACTAAGCTCTCTACAAGAACACAGATTATTATGATGATGATGATTATTATTATTATAATAGTAGTAGTGTTGCTCAATTCTCAACATTCATTTAGATGATTCCAGAAGAATACAATAAGGGGTTCATTTTTTAAAAAAAATGCTAATTGCATAAATGGGACAACCAACATCAGCATGTATATGCTGCTGGATCCCCTGCAGGCAATGTTCACATTTTTACAAAAAGGAGTGCAAAGGAAAATAGATAATACAGGCAAAATCACCTTTAATGTTTACTGTTACTCTGCGTTTTGTTAAAACATGTAAAGTTTGCCAGCACATTGCACTTTGCAGAGCGCTTTTATAATGGTTTCTGTGGAATCTACCTTCTTTTAGCAGATGTTGAATGCATGTCCATAGTAAATGAGTGGAAGGATGGGTCTGTGAGGCCCCCCTCCCCTGCATTGCCCACCTATGTGAGGTTCATGACTTGTCGGCAGCCCCCATGCACCTGGGCCCGGGTGGCAGGGCGGCTGCGGATCGACACGTGAGGCTGCACAGCCAGTAGCCTGGCATAACCTAGACACCATTTTGTAATAAACAGAACTCCATTTTAAGCATGCTGAACCCAGGCCCATGCAGAATAGATGATGTACAGAGCTGCAGCCCAGGCCCCCACTTGACCGCACACAGAGAGGCCGGTGCTTCCCCCCAACCTCCACCCCATGGCAGATCCGCTGAAACCCCGTTCTCACGAGCAACTAGACACGAACAAGTAACAAAACAAACACTGTTAGGCCGATTCATGGAATAATTAGCGCGGCGCAAGTGGGCAAAAACGCGCGATTCGCAGTGGAATAGCGAAAATCGCAGTGCAATTGCGAAAATCGCACGAAAAGCAGCGCACGTCGATTCATGGAAGGCCGTGCGCGAGAAAACCAGCGGATGTGCGATAAAAAAGTGCGCGGCGCACGTTGGCGCACAGGCCATCTAACAGCGTGCGCCAGGTCACAGCGAAAATCGCACAGGCCACAGCGAAATTCGCACATAGCGCGGCGCACGCAACAAAAGTAGGCGGAACACGGGCGTAACACTCGGAATGGGGAACAACTTGCCAAAACGTGGGCGTCACGGGGGAAGTACAGGGCACAAGTGCGCGGAACGCCCACACGCTCGCCTACAACACGTATTCATGGAATCGAATAGGGGAAAAAAGCGCACGCTCAAACCAGCGCACAGGCACAAACACGACCGCCACAAGAAAGCAGGCGGTAGCGTCTCTGCGGCTGTAAGAAATGTGCGCCAAAAGGTGCGCCAACAAATCGCACCTATATACTGCCATGATGAATGTCCCATACTGTGGCCCTCCAGGAAAAATGACGTGCAAAGGGGTACCCACAAACACGGACACCCGCTGACAAAAAATACGTGTGCGTGTATACCGGGGTGCGCGGGAAGTCTAACACGCGATTTCAGCAGGGTACGTGCATCACAGGGGTTCGCGTGAAGTTTCACACGCGATCGGGCCTGGGGGAGCGGGCTACGTGTATTTCAGGGGTGCGCGGGAAGTTCCACACGCGAATAGCCTGGGCGCGTGTATTTCAGGGGTGCGCGGGAAGTTCCACACGCGAATAGCCTGGGCGCGTGTATTTCAGGGGTGCGCGGGAAGTTCCACACGCGAATAGCCTAGGCGCGTGTATTTCAGGGGTGCGCGGGAAGTTCCACACGCGAATAGGCTGGGGGCGCGTGTATTTCAGGGGTGCGCGGGAAGTTCCACACGCGAATAGCCTGGGCGCGTGTATTTCAGGGGTGCGCGGGAAGTTCCACACGCGAATAGCCTGGGCGCGTGTATTTCAGGGGTGCGCGGGAAGTTCCACACGCGAATAGCCTGGGCGCGTGTATTTCAGGGGTGCGCGGGAAGTTCCACACGCGAATAGCCTGGGCGCCTGTATTTCAGGGGTGCGCGGGAAGTTCCACACGCGAACAGCCTGGGCGCGTGTATTTCAGGGGTGCGCGGGAAGTTCCACACGCGAACAGCCTGGGCGCGTGTATTTCAGGGGTGCGTGGGAAGTTCCACACGCGAACAGCCTGGGCGCGTGTATTTCAGGGGTGCGCGGGAAGTTCCACACGCGAATAGCCTGGGCGCGTGTATTTCAGGGGTGCGCGGGAAGTTCCACACGCGAATAGCCTAGGCACGTGTATTTCAGGGGTGCGGGGGAAGTTCCACACGCGAATAGGCTGGGGGCGCGTGTATTTCAGGGGTGCGGGGGAAGTTCCACACGCGAATAGCCTGGGCGCATGTATTTCAGGGGTGCGCGGGAAGTTCCACACGCGAATAGCCTGGGCGCGTGTATTTCAGGGGTGCGCGGGAAGTTCCACACGCGAATAGCCTGGGCGCGTGTATTCCAGGGGTGCGCGGGAAGTTCCACACGCGAATAGCCTGGGCGCGTGTATATCAGGGGTGCGCGGGAAGTTCCACATGTGATTTGACAGTGTGGGTCCTCCCAGGTGTACCCTGTACACCCTCCACGGCCCCTGCAGGCAGCCCACACCACAGGGGACTACCCTGCATCCCTGGTCATGTCCCGCAGGCAGCCCACCCACCATGGGCATGCCCCCCAGCAAAGGCACAGGTCTCCTTGAACTAATGAACACCAACTCATGTCCCCTTGCACCCCCACCCCCTAGCACTGTGGGGCACCTGCCAGCAGGCCCCCACCCATGTCCAACTCATGTCCCCCACCACCCCCACCCCCCAGCACTGTGGGGCACCTGCCAGCAGGCCCCCACCCATGTCCAACTCATGTCTCCCACCACCCCCACCCCCCAGCCACCAGGGTCAGCCTCCACCAGGCCCCCACTCATGTCTCCCACCACCCCCACCCCCCAGCCACCAGGGTCACTCTCCACCAGGCCCCCACTCATGTCTACCACCACCCCCACACCCCAGCAGTGCAGGGTCACCCTCCACCAGGCCCCCACTCATGTCACCCACCACCCCCACACCCCAGCAGTGCAGGGTCACCCTCCACCAGGCCCCCACTCATGTCACCCACCACCCCCACACCCCAGCCACCAGGGTCAGCCTCCACCAGGCCCCCACTCATGTCACCCACCACCCCCACACCCCAGCAGTGCAGGGTCATCCTCCACCAGGCCCCCACTCATGTCTACCACCACCCCCACCCCCCAGCACTGTGGGGCACCTGCCAGCAGGCCCCCACCCATGTCCAATCCATGCCCCCCTGCACCTGGGTCCCAACATTCCCCAATCATGTCCGTAATGCCCATCCTCCCCTGCCAAAAGGCCCAACCAACTATCACACCCACCCACATATCAAAGGCAATTACATGTTACACCCCCAATTTAAATAATGCAATTTAACACATGTCTGTCACACACAATGGCTGCAAGTGAATGACAAAACACCCAACATGACATGCCTGAAAGCAATGAGATGATACGACACATTGAAGATTAAAAAAATAATATGTATTTAACAGCAAGTAGAATGGAAATGAAATAAGAAAAAACACAAAGCAAATCAAACAAAACAAGATGAATGTCCAAGAAAATAATCTGAAAAATTAAAATAAGCCAATGAAGAAGATCATTCTGGGTCCATGAGCCCTACCAAATTAAACCTAACTGACTACTAACTAAAAAGTGAACTATATACAAAAAAGTGGTGCATTGTCCAATCGCAACCAAAAAAAAATAAAAAAAACAAAGGAAACCTAACCCTAACTATACAACTATATACAAAGGCAGCGGGCTATTCGGACGGCTCACTGGTTGTTGTCATGGGCCAGGGCATCATCGAACTCCTGGTCAATGGCTTGGACGCGGGCATGTTCCCTGGCCCCGAGGTCCCGCAGGGATAACGCAGTGTCAAGCTCAAACTCCCTGCGAAGACCCTCGAGGCACTCAGCCCGCCTCAGCGCCCTCCGCATGGAGTCCTCCGCCCTGACCATCGTGAGCCGTTCCTCCTCTGCCCGCTGCCGCTCCGCACCTATCCGCTGGCACAACCTCTCCCACACGGAAGCCACTCCCATTCCAGGGTTCTCCTGCCCTCCGGCCGATGCCTGCACCCCTGATGTTGATGGCCCCGAGCCATGATGCCTCCCACGTTGAGCCTGCTGCTGCCTCCGACGCAACTGCCTGTGCCAGCACGACGGCATCCAGGCTGATGGAAACCACCGACGCCGTCGTGCACGTGCCCTGCCCGATGATGCCGTCACATCCTCCATCTGCTGGGGTCCAGTTGCTCTGGTGTCCACCCCTGCTGGATCTCTGACTCCCGACTGTGGCAGGGATGGGATCCCCACCGAGCTGGCTGCATTGGTCGGGGCAGGTCCACAGGGGGCCCTGGTGGCATCTGGGCTGGAAGACGGCAAGGAGAACGACTGGTGGATAGCCTGCACAGAGGAGGAGAGGGCCGCCACATTGGCCAACACATGCAGGAAACCCCCGAACATGGCCGATCCCAATTGGGCCACGTCGGCACGGTGCACTTCGTGATGACGTGCGTGCTCCTCCCGGAAAGCACGCACGGCATCACGAATCACAGCCGTGCGCATCGCGACCCCAATCAGGACCTTCTCCGCACAGCCAGGGGTTCCCACGTCCGCAGGTGGAGGGGAGTCAGGTGACATGGACATCCCCTCTACCTGCGGACAGGCCTGGGACGGGGCATCCCTGCTGGTGCATGGTGGTGCACTCACAGGGTCAGGGACAGCGACATGCACAGGCCCCTCCACGGTGACCTGTGCTGCCTCCTGCCCCTGGCCCTGGACTGCACCACTTGCACCAGCAGGGATGCCCCCACCAGGCCCCATGTGTGCCCCAGTGGCGCCCTCCTCCTCCTCTGTGCAAACCACCAACCTGAATGGCTCCTCACCGTCTCCCACCGTAGCAGGCCCCTGTGGGGGCTCACCCACCCCTTCCGCTGCAGCCGTGGGGGCATCCCCGCCGCCTTGCTCCACAGCGCCGTCTCCGCCCTCTTCTTCACTAGCCGCTGCGTAGAGGGAGACAAAGAACACAAGCATCAGGGCACTGTACAATGGTCCCCTAGACAGGAAGCAATAGCAGATGAGCACCACTGTCAAAGTACACTTCCATCATGTCCCTCCACAACACATGGGTCAGTCCAGGCAAAACACACACAGTAACAGGCATGGTGCATGCCATGGACATTTCCATGCATGTCCAATGGACTCTTGAAACATTCAATGATATGTAACTCACATGCATCATGGCTCATGCCCATCACATGCACACACTTCACCTCAGTCACATCCATCTGGCCCCAAACACACCAAACACAGCGGATACAAGGGTAATTTGGCTGTTTTACTGAATCTCTGCATTGTCACACACATGTGTCATGCATCCATGGCATGCACAAGTCACAGACACGCAGGTCAGGCACACAGACATGGCTACCATATATGTACCTGGCATCAGCACCCATCCCTCACCCCCACCCATGTCCAGGTACAGAGACTGGCATTCTCTCATGTTCAAAATCTGAATAGGGCTCCCCATGCGGCATTTCAACACATGCAACAACCATGTGCATCACACATCACTGGTCGCACATGCATTACCATGATGTCCCTGCACACATACATGCATACATGGCCTATGGCACACATACAGGCAAGTATCATAGAACCAGCACACCGCAACATGCCCTGTCTCACACAGTAATGCATGGACACTTACCGCTCAACTCCAGACGGGCCTCCCTCTCAAGGATCTGGGCGTGGAGCGCTGGGCGTACGCGTTCCAGGACCCTCATCTGGATGGAACTCATGCGGCCCCGGCCCCCCTCCACGAGGCGCCGGGCCTTCACAAGGGTCCTGGACCTCAAGTCCTCCCAGCGCTTCTTGATCTTCAGGACGTCGCGGGTTGCCACCCCCTCCGCGTTGATGGCAACCACACAGTCGGCCCAGATCCTCTGCCGTCCTTCCTTGCTGGCGCGGGACGATCCAAAGAGGGCATCATACTGCCCCAGGACATGCTCCACCAGGACACCAACTTCGGTGACAGTGAAGCTGGTGCCCCTCTGCCCCTCTGGCCTGGGGTTGCCACTGGTGCCAGATGTGGAAGTGCCCGACATGGCAACCCCAGAGGCAGGTGTGGGTGGGCAACTGGGTCCTGGGGCTGGGCTGTGGAGCGATGTAATCCCAGTCGGGAGTCTTCAGTTCCAGCAGGGGTGGACACAGCAACTGGACCCCTGCAGATGGCTGATGTGCAGGCACCAAATGGCAGGGCACGGTGGCAGCAGGCAGGCAGGCAGGCAGCAGCAGATGGCACGTGGGAGGCTGCTCGGGGCACTGGGGGGCAGTAACTCGGCCTTCTGGGCAGGAGCGTGGGCTTCCGTGTGTTTTCGCATGGCCAGCTTGATACGGAGTGATTTGGCACGTGAAAATCCTGCACGTCAGCGTGAAATCCGAGGAAAGGCCCTTAGCGCGTAAGCGCGTCAGCACGCATACGCGATTCTATTGGACCAGAGTCCCTCAGCGCGTAAGCGCGTCTGTGACGTGACCCGCACGGGTGTTCCCCACTCAGCACGTGATGACGGGGCACACGTGGAGATACTGCACGTCAGAGTGTCATCGCGTGTAATTGGACAAAAGTGCGCGTACACGCGATTGGCCTATGTACGTGTATTTAATGGGTGCGCGGCCACTTACACACGCAAGTACGTCAGCGAACCTGTATCCCGTGGTGTGTGTGAATTTCCACACGCTATTGGACTGGGAACTGGATTCCAGGGGTGCGCGGGTCACACGCTGTATCCCGTGGTGCGTGTGAATTACCACACGCTATTGGACTGGGAACTGGATTCCAGGGGTGCGCGGGTCACACGCTCGCCTACAACACGCGCAAAGCATAAAATTGCGGACTTTAACAATAACAAGCTCAGACGCCAGGATGAACATACCGTTCCTAGCAGCAGTGGCAGTGGGCTACCAAAGGAGGAGGAGGAGGATAGTCAGGGCCAGAATATTCACACCCAGAACCAGCCTTTTCGGGATGCCTGATGACCAGGTGTATGGGAGGTACAGGTTTCCACCACACATCATACTGGACCTGGTGACTGAGTGGGAGGATGACCTCACATCACCCACCCTGTGCTCCCAAGCACTCAGCCCCCTGGAGAAGGTCCTCAATGTACTGCACTTCTTAGCCACTGGATCATTTCAGCGGACAAGTGCCATAGTGGGTGGGGTGTCACAGGCCACCCAGTCACGCTGCCTACACCAGGTCTTGAACATCATGACTGCACGCCCATCAGTCCGCAGGCACATATACCTGCCCAGAACACCTGCAGAAAGGCATGCTGCCGCCCTGGATTCTTACGCACTGGCACGATTCCCCAAAGTGCTAGGTGCCATCGACTGCACCCATGTGGCTCTACGTCCTCCCAGGGCATCTGAGCACATCTATAGGAACCGCAAGCACTGGCATTCCATCAACGTGCAGGTAGCATGTAATGCCAAGGGAATCATCACCTCAGTATATGCCAACTATCCCGGCTCCACCCACGACAGCTTCATTTACCGAATGTCCACCCTAAGCCGGGACCTAGAAGCTGGGCGGCATGGCGATACATGGCTGCTTGGTGAGTATGTATGCCACTGCACATGCATGCATGTTGGATACTGAGCAAGGTCACAACCTCACCAATGATACCAATCCCCACCTCCACAGGGGACAGTGCCTACCCTCTCAGCCCCCACATGATGACGCCAATTCGGAACCCCACCACGCCACCCCAGGTAAGATATAACACAGCCCACATTACAACCAGGGGCATAGTGGAGCGCACATTCGGAGTGCTAAAGTCACGCTTTCTCTCCCTTGACCGTTCTGGCGGGCAGCTGTTATACGCTCCCCCAGTAGTGTGCAGGATCATAGTGGCAGCATGTGTCCTGCACAACGTTGCAACACGCCGGGGCCTGGCCGTGGACATGGTGGTGGCCCCACATCCCCAACCACATGCACAGCCGCAGCGCATGGGAGGGGAAAGGGCACGGGGGGAGGCAGCCCGTACACAGCTAGTGGCTAATTACTTCACATAGAAATCACACCCCTGTGGAGTGCACACTGCCCTGGCACATTCCATCTGACAATCAATGATGACTCAACCTGACACTGATCCTGAATGTCTGGAGAATGAACCGGGAATACCATGTCAGCCTGAGATTGTTCACCTGGAAGTGTCACAATGTGTGCATCCCTACCCACACAGACACCACCAATGCAGTTTTGTGAAGTTACACATTGAAGCAGCTAAAATGAATACCCACTTGCAAAATGCAACAAGAGGACAGTGCCATGTCAGCCAACCCAACCCCAGCACTGCCACACGACACACCGTGCCATGTCATGCTAATTGCAGGTAAACAAAGTAATCCCCACAACATGACATCACTCTCACTATGTACAGTGGCACTATTAGAAACCTGCAACACCTGAAATGCTCACAGCAATGCCGGACCAACAACATACTTGAGCACGTAGTACCATTAACATGACATCACAAATGTTACATATTAGTAGTCTCACCACCTGGAAATGCCTGCACTCCCACCACTACCAACTGTGCAGTGTTGGCGCCATGTAGAGTTGTAGGTGCACTGCTGCCAACATGGTCCCCATATCCAGACTAGAGGTCCTTGTGTGGACTTGAGGAAGGGACCTGCAAATTGGGAGGTAGACACAGAAGAAGAGTTACACATCAATGCAACATGCAGTGTACAACACAACAGCAATATGCACTATGAATGTATACACAGTATTGACTACAGACTGGCCACACAGCTCATGGGAGTCCAACGTCACTGTGTAATTCACTGTCACTTGGGCACACCCTTTGCAAGCCCATGGAAACGGGAAGCAGGAGGGGTGTGTGTGACTCAAACCCAAGCATCTGAACCAAATACATTACAAGCCTGCATGTGCCCAGCCACAATGCAGCGTATGCCCACAGGAACCACGGAAGCCAACAGATCGAAGCCAACAGATCGAAGCCAACAGATCGTCCCAAAAAAATTGGGAATAAAAGAAATCAAAATAAAAATAAAAATAAGAAACAATCAAAAAGGGCCATTGATGGGCCCGGGGGGGTTGGGGAGGCCACCCAGGAGGTCCGAGGACAGGATGCACACCAGAACCCACCTGCGTGGATCCTGGGAAGATAAAACACCTCCATGGGCTCATGGCCCACACGGCTACCCTATTGTGGGAGTATCACTGCTGTCGCTATTATCACCCTGTGCAGCTGCATCCGGAGGTGGTTGCACTATGGGAGGCAGCCCACGCAAGTCCCTAGTCTGCTCCTCCATGGCTGCAAGCATGCGGGTGTGGTAGGTCTGGTTCTGGAGGATGAGTGTGCGGAGGTCCCCATGCAACAACTCACGGGATGCCCGGACCTCCGCCCTCGTTGCCTGCATCTCAGCTGAGAGCGTACGGGTGAGACGATCCAGCTGCTGTTCTGTCCTTTGGTGTGTTGAAGCCTCAAGCTCAACAAGAGTCGTCCTGAGGTGTAGGAGCTCCTGCCTCAGGGCTTCCCTGTGGCCCTGGGACTCAATGGAGATGGCCTCCTGCAGAGTCGCCAGTGCCGCCCGCCTGTCCCTGTTGGACCCCAACATGTCCTCCCTGTGTGACTGGCAGATGGAGTCGGTTGCCTGCTCTAGTCGCTCCATCAGCCTTTCTGGGGGGACAATGGAAGTGGCCACCCTATCCATGGCCTGAGCCATCATCTCGGATGATGCAGCCTGTTGGGTAGCCATACCGTAAATGGATTGCTCCCATGCGGTATTGCCGGGTGGCGTACGGCCACCACGTCGGCGGGCACCACACCTGTCTGGGGCAAGGCGAACTGCGCCTTGCTGTGCCGGCACTGCCTGAGGCTGCAGGACTGCATTCCCCCTCTGATCTGCTGGCCCAGGAACAGGATCAGATGTCGCGGAGTGTGACCCGGCATCCGTAACCACCGAAGGCGTAGCTGCCAACACTGACATCCCCATGGAGGGTACTGACCCTGGTGCAGGTGGGTGAGACAGAACAGAATCCCTCCCTGGAACACTCACCTGCGACGGCACGTAGGTCTCATCCGAATCAACACCTGAGTACAGCTCGGGGGAGGTGCAGCCAGAGACACCCCTTGAGAGCACGACCTGCAGCACTTGTGGGTTCTCCCCCACCACCACACCACGTCCCTCACTGGTGGTTGGTCGGCCCTGGGACACCTCCTGGGTCTGCGCCATCTCCACAACCCCAGCAGTATCAGGTGCGTCTTCCCCTGCAAAGACATGTAAACAAAGAAATGGAAACAGGCATTAGCACCATGGCACACATTGAGGGCTGAGAAGCAAGAGAACCAGTACTTGATTGACACATGTCCCACATGACTAAAACCCTCCCATGCATGCACCCTCACTGCGTATGAAGTGCAGGCAAATGGCACACACTGATGACACCAAGATGGAAGATGAACACATTTTCTGCATGCTGCCTGGCAGTGGCATCACACATTGGCCTGTGATTGGCAGGTGAAACACACATGCCATCACACAGATGGCATGTACCATTGCTATTGAGTGAAGATGGAGAGGAGGGCAGCACCTATTCATTCAGTCCAGTTCCCGCATGTAATAGCTTTTCTAATTCTAACAGGTCA
Source organism: Ambystoma mexicanum (assembly GCF_040938575.1). Lineage (NCBI taxonomy): Eukaryota > Metazoa > Chordata > Amphibia > Caudata > Ambystomatidae > Ambystoma > Ambystoma mexicanum. The sequence continues at coordinate 530,627,298 of NC_090937.1, forward strand.
GAATTTTCACCTGGAGCTGCCAGTCTGAAATGGTCAAATTGCACAGGGACATGTGTGTACAAATGATATCCAGGTAACAAAGTCACTCCACTTTACCATACCCATGTCAGACATGTGACTAGTGGACAGCGACATGCCTAGTGAAAGTGGTGGAATGCAAACAAACTGACTGAATGAACAGTGAAAAAGAAGCAAATATGTTGTGTCAAGGTGACACTTCAAGGGCAACTGGCGTGCAGTTGTGCTAGATGTCTACTGTTGGCAGAAGGGATACTGCTATGGCCAAATGCAGCTGCGCAGGAAGGATTGCATGAAGCACAAGGCTGACCCATACGACTCAGGCGCACACACTCTCACCTGGCACCCGAACAGAAGCCCTCACACACACACCATGCACATGGATGACACACACATGCATGTGCACTCACCGGACAATGCCTCGTAATCAGCCAGATCTCCCACGCCTTGGATCTGTGGCGTAGGTCCCAGCGACTGACTCATGTGGAGTGAGTTCCATGTCTACTACTGGAGACCCACCTCCAGTCACTAGAGTTGCGGCATGACTTGAGGCCAGCTTACTCTTTGCCCTGCGCTTTAGGTCATTCCAGCGCTTATAGCAATCATTGGCTGTGCGCCTCACGATTCCAAGGGCACTTACGATGTCCGCAACGGTCTGCCAGTGTGCCTGGCGTTGTGCAGGTGTGGTCTTGGATCCTGCAACAATGACCATCTCGTTGTCATGTCCGGACACATACTCGACAAGTGCATTCAGTTCGTCATCCGTGAAGCTGGGCTTCCTGGACGGGCCGGACTGTGTAGCTGTGTCTGGGGCATCAGCCTGTGCCGGATGAGCACTCTTCCTCTTCCGCTTGGAAGGTGGTGGTGATCCTGAGTGTCCTGCGCCGCTCTGGACACTAGGGGCAGGAGCCCTGGTGGACTCTGTATCAGGAGTGTGGGATTGCACACTCAGCATGGGAGTTGGTGCAGGCATTGGCTCTAGTGTGATGGTGTCAGGGGGAATGTCAGCAGCATGGACTAGGACCGACACTGTCCTGGCTGGGTGTGTGAGGGCTGGGGTGGATGGAGCCGCAGCTGCCCCTGCAGCCTCTCAGCCCTGCCTCCTTGGTGCAGCAGATGACCTTGCTGCCCCAGATCCACGTGGCATGATGGCATCAACGTGCACCAGCGCACGTGTCGTAGCCCTGCTGACCTGGAAGTCAGCCATGGAGTCAGCCAGGTCTGGTGCCACAATGGGCTGGTCCAACAAGGGCTGAGCATGGATGGTGTCAGCCACTTCAGCCTCAACGGGAGGGGGGGAGGGGGGGAGGGGGGGGATGATGGGTGCCCTTGACTGGTCCTCCACACATGGGGGGACAGGCTCACCCTGCAAGTTACGACCACGTCCCCTACCGGATCCACCACGGCCACCACTTGTGGCTCTTCCACCTTTGCCACCCTTACGGAATCCTCGCCTCCCAGCCATGGCACTGATATTAATGTGCGTATGGGAGTGGCTGTAGACAATTGTCCTGGGCAATTGGGGGTCAAAGGGGTTGGGTACCAGATGGTAATTGTACCCTAGTGCTCTAGCACGGCTGATTGTAACCCCTGGGGAAAGATGACGGGTCACGCAACGCACAGGAGGCCCAAAAAAGGGAGATGACGTGCACGCAACCCCTCCTAGACCACGTGTGCAGAAAGAAAAACCTGCACTACGCTGTGGCACCCAGTAACACAAGAATGAATGTATGCGTGTCACACGCAGCCTAGAATGACCTCTGAAGGGGTAGGCTACACACGGGGCAAGCACAGAAGTTGGATACGTGCGTGACTCACCGTCTGCCAGGTAAAAGAGCGTGAAAAATGAGCGCGTTTGGCTGGCTAAACCCCCGCCAAAAGAAGATGTGTACGCTGTCTGAGAAGACAGGACAACAGTAGAAGGGGACACTGTTTGAGGGAACAGGCCCAGGTAAACCAGTAAAAGAGAAAAAAGAGAAAAAGCTGTCAGAGGTAACAGGGAATACGAACTGGAAATGCCGTGAAGTAAATCGCGTGTGAAACAACAAGAAGTACAGAATTCACCCACTCGCTCTCCACGAAAAGCACGTACAAGGAAATGGTGTTCTACATGTACCTTATATACTGGCCCACACGTACAGCGTCACTTACGCGGCGTGTACGTTCACCAATCACACGCTTTGTCACTCCTGCGTGTAGATCCATTTTCACCAATCACATGCTTTGTCACTTCTGCGTGTAGATCCATTTTCACCAATCACACGCTTTGTCACTTCTGCGTGTAGATCCATTTTCACCAATCACACGCTTTGTCACTTCTGCGTGTAGATCCATTTTCACCAATCACACGCTTTGACACTTCTGCGTGTAGATCCATTTTCACCAATCACACGCTTTGTCACTTCTGCGTGTAGATCCATTTTCACCAATCACACGCTTTGACACTGGGACGTGTCACGCAACAATTTCCTGCATGTGCAGGTGACTATAGGCGCGCATATGCTGTTGACGGGTTTACGCGCTAAGGGCCTTTGCTGACGTGTGGGATTTCACTCCCTATCAGGCTGTCCACGCGTTCACACACGAGAGACCATGCTCCTGGCCAGGAGGCCAAATTACTGCCCCCCAGAGCCCTGAGCACGCTCCCACCTGCTGCTGCCTGACTGCCTGCTGGCCACGTGCCCCACAGTGCTGGTGGGTGGGGGTGTTGGGAGACATGGGTGGGGGCCTGGTGGAGGGTGCCCCTGCACTGGTGGGGGTGGTGGGAGACATGGGTGGGGGCCTGGTGGAGGCTGCCCCTGGTGGCGGGGGGGTGGGGGTGGTGGGAGACATGGGTGGGGGCCTGGTGGAGGCTGCCCCTGCACTGCTGGGGGTTGGGGGTGGTGGGAGGCATGGGTGGGGGCCTGGTGGAGGCTGCCCCTGGTGGCGGGAGGGTGGGGGTGGTGGGAGACATGGGTGGGGGCCTGGTGGAGGCTGCCCCTGCACTGCTGGGGGGTGGGGGTGGTGGGAGGCATGGGTGGGTGCCTGGTGGAGGCTGCCCCTGCACTGCTGGGGGTTGGGGGTGGTGGGAGGCATGGGTGGGGGCCTGGTGGAGGCTGCCCCTGGTGGCGGGGGGGGTGGGGGTGGTGGGAGACATGGGTGGGGGCCTGGTGGAGGCTGCCCCTGGTGGCGGGGGGTGGGGGTGGTGGGAGGCATGGGTGGGGGCCTGGTGGAGGGTGCCCCTGGTGGCGGGGGGTGGGGGTGGTGGGAGACATTGGTGGGGGCCTGGTGGAGGCTGCCCCTGCACTGCTGGGGGTTGGGGGTGGTGGGAGGCATGGGTGGGGGCCTGGTGGAGGCTGCCCCTGCACTGCTGGGGGGTGGGGGTGCAGGGGGACATGAGCAGGTGTGCAGGGTAGTCCCCTGTTTTGTAGGCTGCCTGCGGGGGCCGTGGAGGGTGTACAGGGAACACCTGTGAGGACCCACCCAGCCTAATCGCGTGTGACTTCCCACGCACCCCTGTAATACACGTACCCAGCCAAATCACGTGTGATGATTCCCACGCACCCCTGTAATACACGTACCCAGCCAAATCGCGTGTGATAATTCCTGTGCACCCCTGTAATACACGTACCTGGCCAAATCGCATCCCTGTAATACACGTACCCAGCCGAATCGCGTGTAAAACTTCCCGTGTACCCCTGTAATACACGTACACAGCCAAATCGCATGTGATAATTCCTGCGTACCCCTGTGATACACGTGCCCTGGCTAATCGCGTGTGAAACTTCCCGCCTACCCCTGTAATACACGTACCCTGGGCAATCTCGTGTTCAACTTCCCGCATACCCCTGTAATACACGTACCCTGGCTAATCGCATGTAAAACTTCCCGCATACCCCTGTAATACACGTACCCTGGCCAATCGCGTGTTAAACTTCCCGCGTACCCCTGTAATACACGTACCCTGGCTAATCGCGTGTTAAACTTCCCGCGTACCCCTGTAATACACGTACCCTGGCTAATCGCGTGTATAACTTCACGCGTACCCCTGATATGCACGTTACCCGCTTTGCGTTCCTTGTTTGGCAGCCCTGTAAACTGTAAACTGGTCCAGGGTTAGCGCAGCCCTTTGCGATGATTTAGCGATTTTGATGGCTTTTCCTTGCGCGAGGGCGTTCTTGGGGGCGTTACTGGCGCTGCTGCAGGGTCGCTGCGATACTCTGCGCCACGGCTGGTTTGGGAGCCTAAAATCCATGAATACGCTGTGCGCGGAAATCGGTTTTAGCGCACGTGCCTGGCGCAGTCAATCGCACGCGGACACTCTGCGCCAGCCGCTTGCGACACTTTTCTGCGAAATTCTATGAATTACCCTGTGTATCTTTTACCTTCCGCAGTACATCATTGCCCTAGAAGTGACCGGACTTATAGTTGGAGTCTGGAAAGAACAAACTCCATCCCTCCCAAATGCACCCCGACCCCGCACCTAACCTCTGTACAAATAATATATGGTGTACCTGACCCCCCTGCCCAGTTCCCTGGATGAGGCGTTGACCATACATACCAAGCCCTCGTGTCTCTCAGCCTAATTCCTGTTACTAAAGAATGTGCAGTAATGTGTGTTAAATATGCAGTGCAGACTACTTATAGTAAAGCAAAGTGACCTCTTATACCTTCATGATTCCCCCCGCTCCATGTTCTGAAGCCCAGTGTACAACTACTCGATATATTCAATCTGTGCCAACCAATGTTTTGCTGCTATTGTAAAAAAAGGATAATTGAAAAAGCAATATATAAAATGCTTGTGAATGATGTAACGAAAGATCACGCATTACATGTAAGTTACGTATGGTATCGAAGCACATTGTAGTATAAGTGGACGCCACATTAATATGCTGCTCGTATGCTCTTGAAGGTATGACGCAACCTGATACTACCTCATGCTTTATTCGTCCACCTCTCTCATGAATAACACATATTAAGATCGACCAATGTTATGAATTGTATGTGATATTGTTATTGTTATGAACTTAGTGATATAGACAATGTAAACAGCAACATATATGTACCTTCCCTAACATTCCTGGCTTTAGCATTCGTCCCTTCCAAATGGTATAGTGTGCAGCCCCGTGAATAGAGAGTTGCTTAGAATTAGAAGGCCATCTCCACCTCCTTGCATCAAGGCACGCAGGGGCTCACTGGTGAGCAAGCAGTGCAGCCTCACCTCCCCACATTCCTGCTGGACCCGCTTCAAGTATTTACCTCCCCCATGGCAGAGACCGCCATGGCCAGGCCAAATGAATTATGAGCTACCTGGTCCTAAATCCCACCGCCTTTGAGGTGCCAGCTTGGTGCCCTCACTGACCCAATGGTATCCCAGTTCACCCCAAATCCAACAGACCACAAAGGCAGTTATCCATCCTTGTGCAAACATCCCTCAGAGTCATCCTTTACTGCATCAAACAGAGTAAAATGATGAAGACAGTCTGACCCATGCCCCCTGATAAGACACCTGGTCCCATGAGACTATACCCCCTGCTACTAACAGTTTTATGATGATGTATAGAAACAGCCTCACATTGCATATTGTTTTCCTGTGTCCCCACATAGGTATTATGTTAATGTGTTAGAAGTTTTAAATAACAAGTTGGTACATACAAGTGAATGTGATGAATGGGTATGAAAGGCCACAATGGCAGGTTTCTAGAACTATCGTGGTAAATCTTCACTGACCGCCAGCACTCACGAGTTTCACCCCGATGAGCCCAGCTTACCCAAGCACGTCGCGATGCCACTACGTGGACCTCCGGCAATCATGGAGCACCAAACCTATAGCTAGACATTGCCATCCAATCCCCAAGACTCTCGTGTATTTGTAATATAACTGACTCTCTTTGCTATTGTCAGACAGAGCGCTCTCGGAGTTTGCAGAGTCCTTTGCATGCCCTATTTGATTTAGATAAAAAAACCTTTTAACTTCACCCGCACTTGGTCGTGGACTCATTCCATCCTAGAGTGTGTCCTTTATTGCCTCTCATCAAGGGGAGGTTTTCTACCTCATTGGGGGATGCTTACTTTCAGTGGTGACCCCAACGTGATTCATCTTAATTGTCCCCTTTTGGCACGAGACGGCCACGGCTGTAGTGGAGACGCACGGCGCGCCCGCTCAAGAGAGCTGCCCGCCTACAGCAACTGGTATGCTTAGATGTGCGCTTGCAGTAGGGCGAAAGTGTACGGGCCCCGTTCCAAAAAACCCTTAGTACCGCTCGCCAGAGCGGGGGGCGGCCATTGAGTGTGAGGCAGCGCCGCCTGGACGGACCAAGTCCGGAGAGTCTCGGATCAAGACGGGCACGTGAGTATTAAGTGCGAGTGACTCTAAAAAGAGAGGGATATTAATAAGGGTGCACAAGGTGGAGCAAGAGGGGAGGAGTTCTTTTAGTAGTAAAGTGACTGGTACTTTAATACTTTTCTCTTTTCTATTGCATATTGCCATTAGGATAAGTTAAGGAGGTAGAAGGAGGCACCGCATAGTGCTATCTTGACTAGTACTGGGAATAGTGGAAATAGAAATAGAGGTGTCTGAGAAAAGGGAGACACAGTGTATAAAGTAGAACCTGTTTTTTTCTTCTTCTTTACTCCAGGTGAATTAAGAAAAGGGAGGGTCTTTGGTATGTGTTGTACGGCCAGTGTTTGTTAAATGTCTATTTTGTGTTGACTATGCTATGCTATCTATGTTAAGACAAATTGCATTACAATGTGATAATGTTGAACTAATGATGCCAAGGGATTATGTGATATGGTTATTGTAAGTGTGAGCCGGTAAGATTCAAGACAGATACATTGTGTAAAGGCATTTTAACATTTGAGAATTGTTAGTGATACAGCACACACACACACCCACACACACATAAACCCACACACGTGAGTCACAGTAATATTGACAGATAACACAGGAGGGTGAACAACTTGGAAATAACATGGGGGCAGAAACACCCCTGGCCCATATTTGTAAAAATCTATCTGACTATGCAGAATGTATAACCAAGTACCACGACCAGTGGGTCACAGAATTAAAAGGAGAGGGGCTACCGCAGGTATGGCCACAAGGAGGGTCATTTGACAAAAGTGTCTTGGACATGGTTGCCACATGCATATTCCTAAAATATAAAGGAAAACAATTCCATAACAGGAGAGAGATACTCAATCTGTGGAGGCTGTTTGAAGAGGTCCCCCCACTAAAAAGAAAATACATAGCAACAGGCAAACCCCCTACTACCAACACTCCCCTGGTAGCAAATGAAAGTGAAGGTGAGGGTGGGGGGAAAGATGGGCCAATAGAGGAAACACAGCAATACCCTCTCCTAAACAAGCCAGTGCCCTCCGAGGGGTATAGTGACCCTGTGTATGTGCCAGCCCATACCCCCGCAGCTGCCCCAAAGCCAACTGCACCGCCACCATATGATTGCCCCAGGACTAGTGGGCAGGTAAGTAATCCTGCAGTAGTCATTGAAAAACAAACAGATTTAGATTCCCGGCTATCTATGGCTAGATGTGAGCTATCTAGGATACAAAACATATGTGGGCATAGTGGAATGTACATGTTAAGATCAGAACAACCGCCGAGAGTACAAACGCTTGACAGGACCTCAGAGGAAGGGTGGAAAAAGGGGGAAATATTATTTCGGATACAGGTTGAGCCATCGAGAATAACTGAATTGGAATCACATGATCTCGGAGAAAACACAGGGGAGGAAGGGATGGCCACAGGGGGAATGGAAGAGCTGTGGTGTGATTAGACGATGATGAGCAGGAAGTTGGAAGCAGAGGGGGGAAGTTCAGGGAGACTAGATGAGACATCCCCTGGAAAGGGCCATGGAAGAAGATTGGACAGGGAGGTTAAGAAACAGGATGGGAAGAATGGCCACAGTGGGGAGGAAAGGGTTGAAGGTAAGTACCAGAAAAGGAATCAAAAGTAAACTGCATCTTCCATTGATACATATAGGAGGAGGGAGGCCAAACTACATACCCTGGGCTCAGATCGATAAGGCAAATGTATTAAAACTATTGCCCCCCTGTCGGGAGGGGCAAGTAAATGGATATATGCATTTGAAAAGCACAGTGCAGGAGTGCCATTAGCAGTGGGGGATGTCAAAAGTTTGTTGGTATCAGCCGTAGAGAACAAGCAGACAAGGTTTGGACAAGGGCAGGTTTTCCGGGAGTAACACTGGATTGTGACCGCCATGATGAGGCCTCCTTTAACACTGTATGTGCAAGGATATGGGAGGCTTTAAGAGAAACATTCCCAGACACACCAGATTTACAGTCGGTAATGCAATGTACCATGAATAAAGGGTAAGATGCTATGGATTTCATCTTTCGAGTGCAGGAGATGCGGAGAGCGGAGACGGGTACGGCCTGGGATCAGTCAACATGACTATTTTACTTTATAAAAAAGAGGCGGCTCCCAAAAGAAGTTCAAAAAGCACTCGATAAAATAGCAGGGATTGAAGCAAAAGGATAGCCAGAAATTCAAAGTATAATAGTGCAACACTGCAAGAGAATTAAAGAAAGAGAAAAGGAGATAGCACCGAAAAGGTTGGCAGACGAGGCAAAATTAATACAGACGAAATTGGTGAAGGTCGCCACAGCTGTAGCAGCACTCCCCCCAGATAGGGATACAGAGGAGGAGGAGGGACCAGTAGCAATACAAGGGAGGATGGCAGCAAAATGGGCAGGCACAGGGCAGACACAGTGGAATGGACATGAGCAATACAGAGGATCGCAGTGGCAAGTGTGGAGTCCCCGGGGAGGAAGAGGTGGGTACCAAGGGCGCAGAGGGGGTGGTCAGGCGTATGGAAGAAATGGCGGGTATGGGGGACAAGGACCTAAAGGGGGGCAAGGGAACTGTTGGAACTGTGGAAGGTGGGGACACTTCTTACGTGAATGCAGGAGCAGGCCAAATAACAACTATCAAGATGATCAATCTTGTGGTCACCCTCATCCGGGAAGTCCATATGGGCTACCAATGGGAGGGGGACAAGGACAGCAGGAACAAAGGTGCCTAGAACAACACAGGGAACAACCACATAATGTCCAGCAGCACTCACAATGCCACAAACATTTACCATACACACAGAACAATCCTTTTGCCAAAACAGCAAACGGTGCACCTGCACTGTATGGGGGAGTGGCAGTGTCATCGGGAAATGTCTTCAGCCAGGGGGGAAACACGAGACATCCAGCTTAGGATAGCCCACAGAGAGCACTTGCGTGTCCAATACTATCGACAACCTACAATGCAGCAGAGGAACCATTGATAGGGGCGGAGATAGGGAACAAACAATTCATTTTTATGGTGGATTCGGGAGCTGAGAAGTCATGTCTACATGAAGGCCGGTTTCTGCTATCTAATCGTAAATTGGAGACACAGAGGTTCTCTGGGGTGGTGGTGGAAGTTCCTTACAAAGAAGAACTAGATGTCACAGTGGGGGATAAAACAGTAAGGGCACCCCTATTGCACTATGAACAGTTGCCAATTAACTTGCTGGGGAGGGATCTCCTCAGTAAGCTTAACATGACCATATCTTTCACAGAGAGAGGAATAGTCTGCTCAACACCAGGGATCTGCCCTATGCATGTAATGCTGGTGGTGCACGCGTGAGCAACAGCGCCAGAAGTACGCAGCATACCAGTGGACCCTGACATGTTCATTCAAGAGCTCTAAACATTGGCACGGGTGGTCCCAGAATTGAAGAACCTAGATTGGAGGGTGCATGCAGAGTTTATTTTCCGCCCCATTGCACGCCCGGAGATAGTGCCTGGGACAGTAATGTCGTTGGACTTAGAAAAGTCCATGCAGTTCAGATATCAGCCAAAAGAATAGCAGTAATTGCAATGGATATACATGGCTGTGAATGGCGTACAGTATTGTGCATCAATGCCGACATTGCACTGTGAGATTTATCAGACAAAGTGCTCGTCACAGATTCTGAGAGTGATGGGGATATAATAATCGAAATAGCTATGCCCTAACATTCCTGGCTTTAGAATTCGTCCCCTCCAAATGGTATAGTGTGCAGCCCCGTGAATAGAGAGTTGCTTAGAACTACAAGGCCATCTCCACCTCCTCCCGCCAAGGCCCGCAGGGGCTCGCTGGTGAGCAAGCAGCGCAGCCTCACCTCCCCACATTCCTGCTGGACCCGCTTCAAGTATTTACCTCCCCCATGGCAGAGACCACCATGGCCAGGCCAAATGAATTATGAGCTACCTGGTCCTAAATCCCACCACCTTTGAGGTGCCAGCTTGGTGCCCCCACTGACCCAATGTTATCCCAGTTTACCCCAAATCCAACAGACCACAAAGGCAGTTATCCGTCCTTGTGCAAATATCCCTCAGAGTCATCCTTTACTGTATCAAACAGAGTAAAATGATCAAGACAGCTTGACCCATGCCCCCTGATTAGACACCTGGTCCCACCTGACTAGACCCCCTTCTACTGACAATTTTATGATGATGTATAGAAACAGCCTTGTATTGCATATTGTTTTCCTGTGTCCCCACATAGGTATTAGGTTAATTTGTTAGAAGTTTTAAATAACAACTTGGTACAAGTGAATGTGATGAATGGGTATGAAAGGCCACAAGGGCAAGTTTCTAGAACTATTGTGGTAAATCTTCACTGACCACCAGCGCTCACAAGCTCCACCCCGATGAGCCCAGCTGACCCAAGCACGTCGCAACGCCACCACGTGGACCTCCGCCAATCATGGAGTACCGAACCTATAGCTAGACATCGCCATCCAATCCCCAAGACTCTGTGGCCCCCATAGATTACTTCATGCATGACGTGTATTTGTAATATAACTGACTGTCTTTGCTATTGTCAGACAGAGCGTTCCCGGAGTTCGTAGAGTCCTTTGCATGCCCCATTTGATTTAGATAAAAAACCTTTTAACTTCACCCGCACTTGGTCGTGGTCTCATTCCCTCCTGGGGTGTGTCCTTTATTGCCTCTCATCAAGGGGAGGTTTTCTACCTCATTGAGGGACGCTTACTTTCATAATCATTAGTTGTACACCAGCATGATGCCTTCTTTTACAGGCCTACAAACTGTAAAACCAAGGCCTAAACCCAATACATACATGGTTTACTTTTTGGTTGTTCACCAAATGCATAATGCAGTGTTAACTTCCGCTCTTAACGCGTCGTAAACGAGGCATAACAAGAAGGTTCAAAATGACCTTGTGTTTTCACTTCACTTTACAACGAAAATGTACTCCTCAATTTAATACTTCTGAACATGCCTCCTCTAGTAAAAACCTACACCTTCATTTACCACCAATGCTTCTCCTTAACAACCACAAGTTTAAGAGTAGGTACTAATTGCTTGTGCCAAAGTGTCTTATCACACAGGTAAGTCGAAATCAACCAAGCAAACACTCCAACAATGCACAACAGGATACACATGAATACAACCAGCACTTAGGAAGTTGGAACAGCACATAAAAAGCAATCACAGAACAACCTCACTTTTACAAGACAACGGATAAGGAAGGACACTTTAAATTACACATCAGCCGGCAAAAAATCATGTTATAACCAGAGAGCAGCAGCAGCAACAATAGCATCAAACCTTTGAACCTGCTCCCAAGCCCCCTGCATGCAGCATATTATCCTGCACCACAGAGCCCACCACCTCAGGCAGCAATTAGTCTTTAACCCAAGTCACTCACAGGCAGTCTATCATGTTAACCACAGGAACCCCTGCTATCGGCCGATCAGCCAGGCTGTCCCACCATGACCTCAGAGAGTAGCAAACTGTATCCACCTATCATCTGGACATCCACGCATCTACTGGCTTCTGACAGAAATCGGGTACTACATTCAACCCGACAGTCATATTGAAATGTCTAGACCCCCTGTTGAAGCACATTACATTGCTCCATGTCCATGACACAGGCACATTTCAGTGCACTGTGGACGTGGAACAGGGAATCAATAACAAATGCTTCTCACATATCCTCACACAGGTATTGTCCTACACAAGAAGATACTCTGTTACTGCATTTCCTTCCCCACTCATTTAGTGGCACTAAACCACAGGAAAGCTCAGTTCTGCACCAAAGTTGGCATGCCCAATGTAGTTGTGGCTGTAGATGGCTACACAGGTGTCCCTTTTACCACCAAGGGCAAGAGAGCCCCCAGAACCAGACATATGCAGCACCCCATCAATATGCCTGACAAAGGACTAATTCCAATGTACGTACATACTGACACACCGACCTCACAGTACTACACGACTGTTAAAAGATGCCAGTCAAAAGTTGCCAGCCCATGGAGGCCACCGGGGGCGTGTGAATTATGGCAGCCTAATCCTTCAGCTCTGCCGAGCTGGGATGTGAAGAGGTTCTGAGCTCCCCCTTTGTCACACCCCCCCCCCTGTGCCAATCTGAGGGTCCTCACCGGGTGGAGAGGGTCCGGACCACATCCGCTCCAACTTTGAGGGCATATGGTGCAGTGACAGAGGAGGAGAGGAGGGGGCCTGCACTCCGGGTGACATCCCGGATGGCCCCTTTGCACCGCCCCACCCAGATAAAAACAGCGATCCCCCACCACAGAGAGGGAGAGCAGCACAGAAAGCAATAGCAAGCAAGACTGGCCTGTGAGTGAAGCAGCCTAAGAGCCTCAAACCTGTGCCCCCTCGCCCCAATGGCGACTGGGCATCAACTGGAAGAAAGGAGTGGAGTTGCTCCTGCAGCAGGGAGAGATGTCATTAGAAACAGGAGGCGAGAACAGGCGGGGGGGAACTGGAAGTTGGGAACTGCTGGAGAAACCATCTGAGGAGTGAGCCAGCTGCTAAGAGTCTGGATGAAATAAGTGAAGACAAGGGGGAGCCATAAAATGAAGGGGCAGAGGCCTCACCTGAGAGGTATGACCATGGTCTGAACTTGAGGAGCACCCCTATTCCCTGGCACCAGTGGCATTGGGGCAACCCTTTAGAGGCAATTGGACATCGTCACACAGGGGACTCATACTGCTGCGTTTGGTGAAGTGACCCATGTCCTGGAGAGAGTCCTTACACCGATTCCATTTCTCCAGAGTTGTGCATGATGCAAATCCAGACAGTGCAGAGACAAAGTGCACAATAACACTTACATAATCTGGGGGGGATAAATGCCATTATATACCCCCATTGTTGTATGTCTCTGCACTGTCTGGATTTGAATCATGCAGTGTGTAAAATACGTCTGCAGGCTGCAGCTGTCAGCTTGCAAAAGTACAGGTTCTGCAGACTTTTTGCAGGCTGATAATACTTCTGTTCGCACAACACATATTTCCCAGAATGGCCACTGGAAATCCTGTCCATGGCTGGAAACAAATGTCTTCACCCACCCCTCTCCCTTCCCCTGCTGACCCACACCCCCCAGTCTGATTCAGAGTAATAAGAAGGAGGACTGAAGGTAGGCGCCTGACCCCTCATCTGTGTGTACTGTGCATGCATACTCAAAGCCCTTTGATGAAGCAATTGCTATTGCGGCCAGGCCACAAGGTAACTACAAAGGCAAATGTGTGTGTCCCTGTCTCTGTGAGAGAGAAAGCCATACTGGTCATGTGGAAGTGCTATAATGTGTATGAATGTGTGAAGAAAACAGGGTCGAACTGGGCCATACAATTGTCTCGGGCACCAATGAAAAAGTGGCCGCACACAGTTGCAAATTGCTATTCATTCCTTTTGTGACATGGTTTGAATATTAACCAAGGAGGAGTTTTTTGATCACATGTGATTGTGCATTTTAAATAATATTTATTCAGCAACACTGGTTAAAACTATTAGCTGCAGAGTGAATAAACTCATCCACTGGCACAAAAAAGAAGCCCATTTTGAACAACAACTGTCCCACACCAGCATTTTATATTTTTGGTTCGGCCATGGGCCTATTGCCCTATATGCCAGTCCGGGCCTGGATGTGAGCATATGTGTGTGTTCAAGTGTGAGTCTGTGTTATAGTATTTGTGTGTATGCTTGTGTGGTTATGAATTCTCGAGTGAGATTTAGTCTGCATGGGGATATTGTGTTTGTGATGTGATGAAAAGAGATATGGGGTTGCGGGCTGTGATGGAAGGAGCTGGTGCATGGGCACTTAGCGAGAGGATGGTGATTGGAAAACGTGGACGAACATTGATCTTTTTGTGTAATGTGACATGGCAATATTATTGGCATTATGGGATAGGGCAGCATGACTGTTCTTAAGGGTGTTATCGCCTATGTTGGCTTTGCGTGCCTGAACATATTTGAATGCAATAGCCTGGCAATGTGGCTAGCATTATGGGCCAAGCCAACATGAGTTTGCTTACATGTAGGTACTTATCTGTGTTGGCACAGCCTGCATGGGCATGTTTTCATGCTGTGTCGTTGCAATTTTACTGGCATTTTAGGCAAAGCCAAAATGAGTATTCTTATATGGGTAAATGTTACACAATCTGCATGAACATGTTTACAGTGGCAGCATGGGCATACTTTCTTCATGTGTCATGTCAATAATACTGGCATTTTTGGCAAAGACAATGTGAGTGTTCTTAGGTGGGACATTGGCCTATAGTGGCATAACCTGCATGAACATGTTTATAATGGCATGGTAATATTACTGGCATTATTGGCAAAGGCATCATGAGGGGAGGGTTCTTCCATGGAGATACTAGCCACTATTGCCACAGTCAACATTGACACTTTTTTATCTAGTTACATGGCAGTATTGAGATATTATGTGAAAAGGCAATTTGAGTTTTATTAGATAAGGATATTGCCCTTAATTAGCACAACTAAGATGCAGCAACAACATTATGGAGCAATCCGTCATAAGCATTCTTACATGGGAGTACTAATATATGTGGGAATACTGCCATATATGAGTACTATCAGTTTGAATTTTTCTTCTTACAGTGGCATTACTAGCATTATGGGCAATACTGACATGAGTGTGTTCTTATTTTTGGAATACTGGCGCATATTGAAACATGGAGATTGAAAATGTCTTTTGACACTAGCAGAACGCTGGGATATATTGTGTGCAGAAGGACGCGGAAATGCACTGAACAATACCCTTGTATACTGTTGGTAACCTAGCATTCATTTTTGTTATTGTATTTATGTGATACACCCACACAGCCAATTGTATGTTGTATAGGTATTTACCCATTGTTTCAAAATAAACTCTGCCATAAACTGTACAATTGTAATCTTTCATTTAAACAAATAAAATCTAAGGGGGTTGGCAGGGTTATACCTCCGATCTCCCATGGCTTGGTTTTGGAAGCCCTCACAATGGTTGGTTGCTCACACACATCCATGAGAAATATGTATTCCCGTCCAATTAATACATTAATTCACCTGCAGACTCATGTGTTATCACTCATTAGCACTATCGATGGATGATACAGCCAAAGAGTGTGCTTGGACATGGGATTTATCCATTTTAATCAGGCCACTTTCTTAGTTGGCTAACAGCATTCTCTCACTATGCACCTCCCCTGCTTTCCCCTGTTTTTCCATTTCCTTCTAGATCTGGAATTAATGGAACTACATGAATCAAAATGCATATGTCTGCTTGCTTACTCCACCCTTGCTCCCAACCCACATTAACTCAAGCACTGTGACTGCCATTGAAATTGAAAGGGGGATATTTATAAAGCTTCCATTGGATTCTCCAAGACAGTCACCTTTTTGTAGTTGTATTTGTTTTTGTTTTTGAAAAACAAGTTTGCAATACCTGCTTGCATCTGTTTGCCACAAACAAATTGGGTGATAGTGGTGATAAAGTATGGACGAAAGGCCATACTGGCAATAAAGAGCCCTGTGCAGCACCTGCTAAAAGCCCTCACTGCATTTGCACCTTAATTCAGGTGGTGGGCCATTACTGGTTGGGACACACTGGCTAGTCATGCTTTATTATGCCACCACTTTCTGCCTCAATTGAACAATACAAACAGAAATATGACTAGAACATAGAGTTGGATCAGCATAGGTACAAATATATTTTAGGACCCTTTCCAGAATGTTTATGGTGGCCCACCCAATCAGAGTTGTGGAATTCTGGGCATTATTAGCAGTTTGTTGCCCAGAATTATCCTCTCATCAACGGCATTCTCCAATGTTAGTTCCATTCCCTCTGTGACTGGTTATTCTGTTTGCCCCCTTCAATTGAATAATCCTGTCTCCCAACTCCTCTTCAATGCTTGCATACAACTCTTATTCTCTCCCCTGCCCCCTTCCCTCACACTCTGCCTGAACTGTTCTCTTTTCCATCACCAAGCTTTTGGGCTATATGATCTCTGCACTGTTACTGACACCATACCCCCTCAAGCCATTTAACATTGCCGGCGTTTAACCCAACTGACTCTAGTCATGCACCATTCAAGGGGGGTGGGCAGTTCCACCTACTCTTTACTGTGCCATGCTTTCTGGTCTAATGCTGTTGTATTGCCCTGGTCATGCTGTCATACGAAGGCTCTTCTTGGTGAAGAATCCCAGTGCTCCCAGTTGCCATGGCAACACTGCAGAGGTGGAACATACGGGCTCACTAAAACCACTTTTGTTTCTTTTTGGGCCAACACAACCACTTGGACAGTACTTTAACACCCTTGGGAAGATGAAATGGCAACCATTATGTGGTGTTAGTTACCGACCCATTTACACGCACATAACACACAGGACCATATTTTATCCGCTTCATCTGCCGTCAGGGAGTGGGCACGCCCGCCAAACCTTTCCCTAGGAAATCGTGGCTTCTACAGGCAGGAGGAGACCCGAGACAAATTCCTGAAGCCTGTTGCTATGTAATGGGATGGAGACGCACGTTACAACCTGTATAGCAGTAGGGCAGCACACATCAGGGCACAGAACATGGACTGTCTGGCTGCTGGTCTGGCCTGATGGATTGTGTCATCTTACTATGCAAAGTCCCCAAGGTGTCCCCCCTAGATTTTATGTGTCTCCTACGCCCCTGCTATGAGCAGAGGAAGAGGATCCCTGGCAAGGCAATAAAGGGGGATGTGATTGCTGTAGGTGCAGCCAGGGTGACCATGACCTATCAGCTCTCATCCTGGCAGGGAGAAGGATGTGTGGCCCACTCACAAAGTAGCTAACAGAGAGAGGGGTACGCTACAGGTGAGGCTTACCATTCTCCCTGAACTTTGAGTATGAGGGTCAACCCTACAGACTGGCAATCGAGGCAGACATTTTCCGAGTTTCGGAGGAGTTCATGGGAGACTCACGACTCTGAGCACACCACTCGGGTGAGACCGCCGGGGGGAGGCCCTGTCCGCAAAAGTCAGAAACAAGCCCAAAATCTAGGGCTGCCACAAATTCAAGAAAATCAACACCCTGCCGAGGGACTAGCATGGCTCATGAGGAAGTGTCATGGGAGCGGACGGAGAGTGTGGCTTGCACTGTGGCAGTCTTCAGTGGAGGGGTGAGGATGATTGTGGTTCAAAATGAATGGTGGTGGTAGAAGGGGGCTCAGTAAGAATAAGCTGTTGATTGAGATAGTCTGTTGGATTTGGGACCCTTTGGTAATCCTATCCTGACCTGTTTTGGTGCTGCGGTTGGGGTTGGATGCCCAGCGAAGAGAGAGGGAGGAGAGGAGCGGGGCATAGTTTGGGGCCCAGCCAGAGGGATTTTTTTCAGTTTAACGTTGTTTCAGTGGTTCAGGGATCAGCCCCCTGAGGGGTAAAAGTTTCATACCATAGTGAAATTATTTCTCGAGGGGAGGGATGGCTCAAATTGAGAGATTGGTACTGGCGAGATGCCTGTAGATGATGAACTGGTGATTGGCTCCCTCAATGTTAGGGGGCTTAATTCACCTTCCAAACAATCTATGACCCTGCGGGAATTCAGGAGGGCCAAAATGGACATCTTCATGGTGCAGGAGACATATTGGCAGAGGGACAAGGAACTGAGGCTGGGACCAAAACACATGGGGGAGATGATCAGGGCCTCAGGCACAGAGACAAAAGCTGGGGTGGCAATCATTGTATCAACCTGCCTAGGACTGGTTGTGGATGGGACACAAAGGTACCCGAACGGGCACTACTTGTTCATTAAGGGAAGCCTGAAAGGTGAAAGGATCAACCTGTGCTCAAAACACGTTGCCAATACAGGACAGGCAGACTTCTGGGAAGGGGTCAAGGTTGAATTGATGATGTTTGTGGAAGGCCGACTGGTGGTAGGGGGAGATTTTAATATGGCGTTGGACACAAGAGAGATCATAAAAGAATGAGGGGGGAACAGGGGGATACCATGGGTAAAGCCTCTTCTAGGAGATTTGAGAAAATTAATCAAGACCTGGGCCTTGTCGACTCCCTGCGAGTGGAGAGGAGTGAGAGCGTAATTTCTGATTCTTCTCAGCAATGCATAACTCCTATTCACACATTGACCTAATACTAGTTGACGCAGAGTTGAAAGCCCAGGTGAAGGACCTGTGGGTGTCCCCAATCCTGTGGTCGGACCACGACTTAGTGGTGTACTTGATGAGTCGCCTTCACAGGTGGAGGATATCGGGAGGGTGGCATTGTAATGACTTCCTGTTGAAGGATATGGAGATCCTCCAAACTGTATTGACTGAGATCACAGACTACTTCTCCTTTACTGATAATGGGGAGGTAGGAGTGCAGACTCTCTGTGAGGGCTTAAGGTCACGATTCAGGGGGTGCTTCTCAGATTAGGTGCTCAGAAAAAGAACTATAAGGAGAATGAGGAGGAGGGGCTGAGGGGCAAAATGAGAGACCTACAGGGGGTGGGCCTGGGGGGATGTACATCGCACCGTCCAGCACAGCAAAGCTGAGGTTCTATAGGACCAAGCTCGGGGCGATCCTAGTTCAGGACACGGAAAAGAAACTAATGATCCCAAAGCAAAAATATCATGAGCGAGGGCAGAAGGAGGACAAAATACTGGCGTGGAGACTGCCGGAGGAGAGGGAAAAGAAGTTGATTGGGACAATTAGGGCCGAGGACGGGACAGAAGTGCACAACCCCGAGGGCATGGGGCAGGAATTTGCCAGGTTCTAAGAGGGGGCCCTAGCATCAGCATTTGAAGGAGACAAGGGGAATAGCTAATTTCTTAGACACCCTGGCCATACCAGAGATACAACAGGGGGATGCAGTTTGCCTGGGAGAGCCCATCTCTGAAGAAGAGTTTGTCCAGTCTATAAAAGGGTTGAAGTCAGGTACCACCCCAGGGAGTGATGGGTTCTTTGCACAATTTTATAAGAGGTTTAGATCTACTGTGGCCCCATATATGAGTCTTTAACGCAATACTGTTGGGGGGCCCCTTACTGAGCACTATGTGATTGTGACAATACAGAAAGAGGGCCAGGCCCGGTGAAATGTGTCTCCTACAAGCCAATATCGTTTTGAATACTGACGTTAAGATCCTGGCTAGAATGCTTGGGGCGAGGCTGGAGGGACTCATGCCGTCCCTGGTTCACGGGGACCAAGCGGGTTTCATAAAGGGTAGACAGGGCAATGGTAACATCCAGAAAACAATTAATTTGCTCTACCAGGCCAAATGTAGGGGAATGCCGCATGCCTGGTCTCTGTGGACCAATAGAAGGCATTCCACAGGGTGGAATGGGCCTTTATGAAGGCGGTACTGAAGAAAATGGTCCTTGAGAAGGGATTCTTGAAGTGATTAGATGCGATGTACTCACAGCCGACATAGCATGTGAGGGTGAACAATATCATGTTCAAGTTATTTCGCCAGGTGTGGGGGACGAGGCAGACGTGGCCGGTCTCACCACTGCTGTATGCCCTCATGATGGAGCTGCTAGCGATTGTGATCAGGGCTAACCAGGAGATCAAGGGCATTAGGTGTGGGCACCAGGTCCTTAGCCGGATCATGGACCTGGTGGGGACACAGCTGTGCCTTGAACCACTCCGGATACTGTTGGGAATTCCAATCAAGGACCAGGGGGAGAAACAATTGCCCAGGGTGCGTGAGGTTTTGTTACAAGCTAGACGACTGGCAGTGGCTCAACATTGGAAGGTGGAGAGAATGCCCACAAGATGGGAATGGGAATGTAAACTGTGCAGCATGATTGAAATTGACAGCCTGACAGCCATAGTAAATTATTACAGGGAGTCCTTCTTGGGGGAATAGGGGCTGCTGCTGTCCAAGTTGGAGGGTGTTAGAGACTGACGGTGAAGCAGGGAAGGAGCAGAGGAGAAGCACTATGATGACTCAATGGAGGTGTGCCAATCTAATACACTCTAGTCCACTCAATGCAATATTAAGTTTGGATCATTCATCCCTGATTGGTTTTGCTGTTGATAGAATGTGTATCCCCTCAACGCACTAACAGAGGGGATTAAGGGAGGAGGTGCAGGGGGGGATTGCCTCTGTTGGAAATGGTTGTTAGAAATACTATGTTGTCATTGAATTTCCAAATGCAAATAAAAACCAAAGTTTTTTTTTTTTAAAAAAAGATGCCAGCCCAAATGACGGCTACACATACTATGTACAGCACTGTTCTGCTCTCGGGCTAGGTCTGCACTATGATCAATAAAATAAAATTAAAAAAATAAAATGTAGAGATGATCTGTGATGTTGACCCGAGCTTTACCCACATCTGTGTTAGATTTTCTGGATTCAGCCATGGCTCCTCTATCCTGGCTCACAGCAGCCTGATGCATATCATAGGGGATTGCAACAATGCCAGGCAGTGCTGCTGGGTAAGTATAAGAAACCCTAAAGCTTCAAAATACATACCAACATACTCCTGACTAACATGTGAACCATTCTCAACCTACTGCTCACACAACACGCATGTCGTCTCTGGGTTTGCGCACATCAGCTGGATCAGCGTAATTGATGAAAGGAGTAGCAGAACAGTGTAAGCCATTTCAGCTTGAGGCAGGTTAGCTGGACTGGAAACTATGAATGGATAGGCATTCATATCCAACCAAATTCCAGGATGTTGATCAACCTTGAGGACACTGTGTGTAATAATTTTGGGCCTTTGTGCTACCTAACCAAGGTGGATGGCAATGATTTTCACATCAGGGAAGACTAAGATTAGAGGGACTAGCCATTAAAATGTCATGAGGAGGAAGTGATGGTTGGGTGATAGATTATAATTATAATTGTTCTATTATTACATGCTTAAAACCAGAGATTGGTTCATATGCACAGGACCAGGATTCAAACCTCTGTTGCACTGTGTTGTCTTGCTTCTAAGACAAACGTGTTGCCCTGAGCAACAGGCCCAGTTTGCAAGCCAAAAATAGGTGTGAGGCAATACTTCCTGTTGACCAACAACCAAACACCTTCTACACATCCAGATGAGTGTGAGCAGTTAGAGATGGCATCAGAATATATATGCAAGACAGCACTATGAGTCAGTCCAATGGTAATATACAGGTAGGGAAAATGGCAGTCACTGTAGGAGGAGAAGAGAGGGGCAAGCATAGTGAGCAAGTCCATAAGGCGCACGCGAATACCAATGAAAGGGCAAATAATACCAGTAGGGAACATTGAAAGACGTTTTGGCGGACAACATAAAATGTTGCAGTGGGAAATTGTGATGACACACAGCAGTGGTTTATGAGTCGTGTGGAGAGAGTGTACAGTAAAGGAGTAGTAATCAAAGGAGGCATTTGGCTAGCAAAAGAAGGAACATGCAAAATAGATGGAGGACAACCATTTGGGGAAAGGATTGGGCCATGTCAATGAGAAAGATAAATGTGCAACTGCATAATGCAGTAGGGCATAAATGATCTGCGTGGAGGTCAACATTTGAAATGTAGATTGCACGTGACCAGGTTAGCCAATCATGATGCCCCACAGCCTGCATTGGCCCAAAACGACCACAATAACTGGACAATGATGTATTGTGTAACCACAATGGCAGGAGGAAGGTTGGCAAACTGTTGGCGAGATAATGGGAATTACAAGCTCATACAGAGGCTGTGCTTTTTCCTGGGTCATGTGATGTCACACCCCTATTGTATCACTCTCACACATGACATGCATGCATATGACACGAAATTCAGGAACCATTGCCACTGTTCAGCTTCACTGCCCAGATAATAATGTTAAGGGATTCTCAGAGACAGTAGTGGCCATGTCACCAAAGGTCCATCAACACCACCTCCATCTATGTTGCCTGCACATGGACATAGAGCCCAACTTGCACACTCACACATGAGTCTCACATATCCTCCTTCCAATATTGCACCAAGGGCATATGCCCACTAAATATTTGTAAACACTGAAAAGTTAGAATCAGACACATTATCTTGTGTTGTACACTGTTGATGAATGGAATGGCCAGTGTTGATATACTTCCTTTTATCAGGTGACACTGGAGGCCCTAAGCAAGCATGGCAGATTGTTCAGCAAAGTTTGTATGCAGTACCCTTCGGATGCACTACAACAGCTCTGAGTACAGGTATAGGAAAGCCAACCTTTGGTGTAAGCTTGTAGTACACAGTTTTGGTGGCATGTTGAGCAGCCCAAGAGGGATCAATGTGAGCTGCAGGGGAGTTACACAGAGATTCACTGTGACAAGTACTCAAATAAACTCTTACACACAAGGTTTCTCAAATAAACAATTATTAATGCGTTTGTCAGTCAGTTAGAGTAAGAATTCTTTATGAGGGAGCAATATAAAAAGAAACACACAAATACACTTCGATACTATACACTCTTAGTTTCTAAATCAGTAAAGACCCTTTTGAGATGGCCCACAGACACAACCTAAACCCTCAGGTGACTTCAATTGCTAGGGTGCTGGGAACATTGATATCTTACTGTTTGCATTTAGAATACTATCAGAAGTTGGTAGAAGGCAAAGGTGATTAGAACAAGAGACCACAAATATTCTTAAGCAGGCAAATACTTTTGGATCCCCTAAGCAGAGTCATTCAGTGTAATAGGCTAAGCCAAAGTTAATGGGCAAAAGTATTATGTAGGATGAAGCATTTCTGGTGGTTAAGTAGAAACGTCTTTGCACAATGTTTTAGAAGTCTTTGAAGAAAAGAAGAACCACCGCACCCAATCCTAAACTCCTCACCCCCCCCCCACCCTGGCAAACCGTTCAGCTTCTCACCCCTGTCTATTTGAGAGGTAGAAAACAAGATCAAAAAGCTCAAACCCCTCCAACTGCCAAGGTGATCCCTGCACCGCAACAGTCATCTAGGAAGCTGCCCACGCCCTAGCTCCATTAATTACCTGCTTCATCAATGCCTCATTCAAATCAGGTAAAGTCCCTGATAATCTCAAAGATGTGTGGGTCATCCTTCTCATCAAAAAACCTACTCTTGATCCAAGCAACCCCTCAAACTACAGGCCCATCAGCACGGTGCCTTTTCTTCTGAACATCTTAGACTAGTGGCATATCTACAAATACAGGGCTACCTTGAATCTAACAAACTCCTTGGCCTCCGGCAATCAGGCTTCCATCCGAGACATGGAACAGAGGCCGCCCTCATTGACCTAAACACACAAATTGAGGACCTTAAAGACAAGGGCACATTAGCCTTATTTCTCCTATTGGAACTCTCCGCAGCCTTCGACCTGGTTAACCATCAAATTCTCTGCCATCATCTAAAACCAGCTGCCCACTTCTCAGAAGAAGCCTCCTCCTGGATCATCTCCTTTCTGGCAAACAGAACCATGTGGGTACTCTCGCCATCTGCATCTGCCAAGCCATCACCAGTTGCATGCAGTGTCCCGCAAGGATCTTATGTTTCCCCCATATTGTATAATGTGTTCACAAAACCACTATTCGATATTCTCGACTATCTGGGTGTCACCTACACTAATTACGCGCATGACACCCAGATACTCATCCCCATCACTGGAGACCATGAAACAGATTCTAAAGCTCTTAACAATGTCTATTCAGTCATCCAAGCCTGGATGGCACATCACAGTCTTTGTTTAAACAATGATAAGACTGAGAAACTTATCTTAGGTTGTCACCTCAAATTCAATAAATTGAACCCCACCTTTAAATCTTTTAACATCGATGGTAATACCATCAAAGTGTCCAATAATACCAAGACCCTTGGCTTCTACCTTGACTAAACCCTCTCTCTGACGAGGCAAGTCAATGTGGTGGTATCAGCATCGGCATACACATGCAAACTCCTAACAGCTTGCAGACGGTTCCTCACTGCCTCTAACTGCATAATTCTCACAATAATGCTCATTATGGACACAATGGATTACTGCAATGCCCTCTACTTAAGGACCAGTCTCAAAAATATCAATAAGCTACAATTAACTCAGAATAATGCTATCAGAGCAGCCCTTAATATTCCCAAAAAATCTCACATCTCCGTTACAGGACGGAACCTCCACTGGCTCCAGGTTGCTCTCAGAATCTCAATAAAATCCCTTGCACTCACTCACAAATGCTTAGCCAACCAATCTACTGATTACCTAGCCAACCGCTTTACAGCCCACACTGTCACCCGACCACTCAGATCTGCACAAGCCCATTCACTGGCCATACCCAGATTCAAACTGCAGAAAGCTGGGGGGGGTCATGATTCCCAGTCCTAGCCTCCAAACTCTGGAACTCACATCCTAACACACTCAGAACTGAACTCCCTTACGTTGCTTTCAAGAATAAAGCCAAACTTTGGCTCACTGAACAGGACATAGCCTCCTGTTCCGCCTGATGCATAGACTTTTGAAATGCCTTGTATATATCTCTGCATACTAATTGTTTTGTCTACTTTATTTTTGTAATTACTCTGTAAAACACCATTGACATATGAATCTGCATATTTTACGTAATGTAAAATATGTACTTATATGCACTTCCATTATCTGTATCACAATGCTTTTTGTAATGTTCATCTGCAACTTTGTAAGAAATGTGCCCAGATATCCCTGGGCCAGTTGTGCAATATAAATAAACCAAATACAAATACAGATAAAAAATGTAGGGCCACAAGCTGATTAGACTTGTGAGTAGTAGAAGATGCAAGCAACTCTACAATAAGAGGTAAGTCCTCTCAGACTTTACAGTACCTTTGTATTGAAGAAAAAGTGCAGCAGATGACTTCTGTTCCTGTGCAGCTCTGCAGATCTCTCTGTTCCTGGGCCTTAGTCATTGGGACCAGAGGGAGGACTTCTGGGGACTCCTGCACTGCAATGGGATGGTCACCGCTCGCAAATGCAAATGTTCAAATCAGCGGCTATTCAGTGTTTCAGCTCCTTGTGTCTAACTCAAATTGCAACACCGCGGTTCCTGGCTGTCGAGATGGGCTTTCCTTGCTTCTGGGGTCCCGCATTCTGTTAAGGGGGGGTCAGGCTCAGTCAGTCCTGCTTCCTGGCAGTCCAGAGGATCTTCCTGGAGCTCTAGTCCAGCTTAGAAGGATGTCCAAGTAGCTTACGAGAAGGATGTCCAAGTAGCTTACTTTGGAGTTGATTGGGCCCACCAACTCAAGGGGAGAAGTCGTCTGCAGGGGCTTCTCTGTTGATACGAATTTGGAGTTCCAGCACAGCAGCAGGGCTTCATCGGGCAAACTAACGGTCCAGGAGTTGCAGCAGGCTGCCTCTTCAAGTTCTTCTTTGTTCCTTCGTCCAGTGGTTGACTCTTCCTTCCAAGCCAAAAGCCTTGCATTTTATTCAGTTCTCTCCCATTCATTCCAGCCTAGCTGTCAGTCACCCAGCAGGGTGGCTGTCCTTGCCAGACAGTCATCCAGCCAATCACTACAGAGTACATTTTGATTACCTAGGAGATTAAGCACAGGGAGTTGCAGGCACCTCCTTCACTTCCTGGCCACCCCAGATAAGCTGGAGCCAGAGCCGCGCTTCACTCATGACTCCCACCAAGGCAAAGCAAACAATGGGACCAAACCTGCTTTGGCACGCAGTGTAAATCTCAAGAAGGACCTTTCCACAAAGAAATAGTGAAAAAAGAAGACTGGCGCCATTTTGACAAAAATAGCACCCTTGGGTGCTTTACTGAAGCTGCGAACGCAGCCCACCATAAATGCACAGCACGATAGTTAAAACGAAACCACTGTCACCTGCCACTCAGTGAGAAAAGGGTAACATAAAAATGTTACATGAGAAGCTAGACAAAAGGGGATACTAGGTAACCCCTCCAGCACCCTATTGTAAAATAGTGTGTGCTGGGTGTAGAAAGTTACAATTGTAAGTAAAGTCAATTTCACTTTACTGCTCTGGGAAACAGTAGTTTATCCCAGAGAAGGTATTTAAACCTTTGGGAAATCTGAAAGAATTCCAGGTGCCACTGCACTGAAGGTGTTGTTTGACACAATGTAAAAGAGGATGCCTATGGAGTTTATCAGGCTCCATAACCAAAAGAAACACAACGCTCAGAAATCACATTAAAATACATGAAAGAGTGGGAAAAAGGGGTCTCACTCTCTCCAGGTTAAAAAAATCAAGTCCTCCAAATCCAGCAAAGTGTCTGGGGTCTCTAAGGTGGAGGGAATTAGCACATTTCTGAGAATTCTCCCTAACACAGAAGACAACCTTTGTGGATCCCCGTGAATCCCAGACATCACTGCTAAAATGCAGCCCACACTCACAAATGCAAAATCATTGAGCAGCATATTTTGAGATTGTTAGGAACTACTTTTGGTTCCCCCATTGTGCATTCATCGGCAGATCCGAGAAGATGTGCGTCATCATGGCCAGGTGCTGCATGTTCCACAGCATTGCCATTGGACACAGTGTGCCCATAGCCGATAAGGATAGTGATGATCGAGAATAAGATGATTTTGACCATGCTCATGATGGGGAGGCACAAAGACCTTAGCAGCAACTGGACAACATTATTGGTCTGGTTCTGTGGGAGGAAGTCGAAAATATCTTGTTTCGATAGAAGTGAGTGTATCACTTTGAATAATGCCTGTCCCTCCTCCCGGAACACCACATCGTCTGTATAAATGGGTTCACCCTTCTCCCCCATCTCCCAAATCACTTGCAAAAGGTGAAGAAATTATTCTACAGTAGTAAAATAAGCGGAACCATTGCTGTCACGGGTTACAAAATGAGCTCATAATTCTATTCATGTATACATTACATTGTTGTTATCAGAAAATACATTTGATTTAAATTAACATTTAACAACAAATCTGGAAAAATATCCATGTCTGTACTTTTTTGTAGTGTAATATTATTTTTGGGAGTCTGGCAAGTTAAAGAAATTAGACAAAGATAATAGTGCAAAGCGGTATGAGAGAAGGTGATCCAGATTTATTTAGACATAAATTCGCCTGGTGAAAGAACCATACTCATAAGGAATTATCATTTACAGAACACATCAGCAAGAATGAATTCAAGTTGTGTGACATCCTCCCTTGGAAGAAAATATTGGCATAGAAATACACAGTGATATTTTGGCAGAAAACAAATCTGTTGAGCAGGGTACTTCACATACAGATGAATTGTATATGTACCATCCTGCAAGCTGTTACATCAATTTGTTTAACAGTATTTTAAATTCAATATTCCTAGCAACATTGCTCCATTTCAGATTTGGATGCATGCCAGATGCAGCACTGTTCCTGAGTTTAAAGGCATTAGATTCATTTTGCAGAAAAATGAACGTGCTTTAAAATCTATCATGTTATCAGACTATGGCCCTCTGACAATTCCTTCCTGTAGAAGTCTTGACTGACAGTGTTTTGAGACTGCAGAGTCATAGTAAATATCAAGATGTGACATATTGAGGAAAGTAGCACTCTGAGTGTAATTCCTAGCAATCGTAGGTGAGGGGTCCACACTTAGATCTAATTATACATAGTACATTTATTGTTTTCAGATACTGTTGTTAATTAAGTTCGGGGTGCACAGCCATTCAAAAGTGCTTTGGCACAGGGCATTGACAAATTAAGCTATAAAAAAACACCTAGGCTGAAAAGCCGACGGTGAGGGCAGCACTCCCTTAGTCTAGCCTACTAGCTAGAAACACCTTTATTATAATATTAATTCACTCTCAGTTAGTGTCAAACTAATGGAGAAAAAAATACATCTGCTTTTTATTGCATTAAAACAACATGTGTGAGTGATCGTTGCCAAAGGGCCGATCTGCCACTACATTTGGACAACAAATTCCATCATCAGGTAAAATAAAGTGGTTGTACATTGAGAAGGTGCTCAGGCCACTAATTTGGCTCTCATTTTCAGCCAGAACTTTAGCATCGGGGAGCCTGTATGGATGATCAATAATTACAACTTCCCTGCAACCCCAGTCAAGAGGCACAGTGATCCCTGCCATTACAATATTTGGGGAGCTGGTTGGTGATTCCACCATTCTAACAAAGTTCTTAGTGCTCAAAAGCAAGCCGTCCTTAGGGCATCCTCTAGGACCCTGTGTAGCTAAATTATCAATAAAGTGCCATACATCTACCACCACTGGCTCCGTCAGCGAAGTCTCCTGGAGAGCCACAATAGAGTACTGGGCCAAGCTGTCAAAGAGATCACCTGCCTTGAAAAAGTGGGAAGAGCCACGAGTATTCCAGATGATCATTTGAGCAAAACAATGGGGGGTAACAGCTAAAGGCCCTTGGGCCCACCCTAGGCAGCCATCCTGGATAACCATGCTCAATGGCATTGCTCCCTCGACAAGTTCACCCCTGGCCTTGCTCCAGAAGGGAAACTAGGAATGGGTGCAGAATACGGCAAGGGGCCTGTGCACTCATACAATCCTTCACACAGCTCCACTAAACAGTATCTCAGAGAATCGATCAACGTGCACTCATACCCAATTGGTTAAAAGAGGCAGCATGCTCCAAGATATAATCCATGGTCTCCCCGGAGTGGGGGTAGACCACGGTGTTAGCTCAATGAAAGGATTCACAAATGTCAACTGTTTTAATTTTGTCACTATGTAAAAAGTGCAGAGGATTGATACAGTGGAAAAGGTCAAGCAGTCATGAGCGGTTTAAGAACTGCACTTTAGTTTTACCAAAGACACATTGTATCAGGAGGGGCTTGGTGACAGTTTTATGAGGTGTCCAAGGTTGCTTGAGCCCTTGAGTAGGAGCTGCTTGAAAGAGTGGTGGCCCTACAACCGAAGGAGGAGGCAATTGGAGCCTTGAGTCCAGGGGATCCCTCAGTCCGTGCAAAGGAGTTTACAGTGGAACTCCCTTCCACATTGAGGGTACACCCTGGGGTAGGAGCAGTAGTAACTGCAACACCAGCCAAAGAGCTCCCTGGTACAAAGTTGGATAAGGGATTGCCATTTGCATCAGCAGGCAAAGAGTCAACACACGGACCAAGGTGAAGTGCAGGGTTGTCATATTTAATCAACGACAGATCGTCATTGTCCTTGGCGGAAGTCACACAATTAGAGTGCACACTGGATACATCTGGTTGCAAGGGGGGGTTAAAAATGGAGAATGGGAGAGGGGAGGGCCTCCTGTAGGACCGGCGTCATGCCAGAGGGTCTATTGGCAACAGTGCCCATTCGCTTTTTTTTTCCGCAAGCGGTTCGTACATAGATACATGGATGCTTAGCTGGCAGCCCTGCAGGACCACTTCACAGCGGGAATTCCCTTGTCAACTCAGAGAGGGCATCAATGGGTAAAATGCCAGTGGTGGGGGCCATGGAAATAGAAGAAACAGGCAACTGTGTACCATTAGTGGAACAAGTGGTGGAATCAGGGAGAAGAACCAACTGGTCAAATTGTTGACCAATGTGCTTCATGATGGGCCGATGCCTGAATGAGGGACTCCACAAACTCTAAGGCTTTTGCAAGCCGAAGGTCCTGGGCATCCAGTTTAGCAGTGATTGCAGTGCATTTGGAGGAGAGATCAGATAAGAGTGATTCCAGCACATTAAACATAGCAGCAGAGGAGTTGCTAACATCTGTCAAGTTCAAAGATACAGAAGAGTAGACAGAGGTAGATGGAGAAAAGCCATTGATTCAACAGACAGAAACCGGATGAGAGGCACCAAAGTCAGGGTCACCAGAGCCAGAAAAATAGGTGGGACCACAAAATGCAGGGGGAAAGTCCCCAGAAGAAGCTGAGATGGAACGGAATAGTGTAGAAACAACCTTAGCATCACGTTCACAACTGGGCAGAGGGGCCAAATGGGCCGGGAAATAACCTATATAATCACAGGTGAACTCTCAGGGGAACGACAAGAGTGAACCAAGCAAGCAGATTTCTGCACTGTTTTGTCAGAAGATGTATTCATATCAGGTAGGGAAAAATAAGACACGTGGCCCCCGGCCAGGGGTGAAATTGAGTTAGGGTCAATTTCTGTAAAATATTGGTCAGTCTCACAACAGAAGTAGATGGAAAAACAGTAGAGGTAGCAAATGAAGACACCACAGTCGGTTGGGCAGGTGAAAACATGAGCTCTTTGGCAACTTATTTGAGGGGCATGGAGCCCCAGCACAGGAGAGGACTAGAGAGTTCAGAGATGATGTCCTCCAAAAGGGCTTTGCTCGTGGAGATAACATCAGAACGTAGCTTGTTGCAAACCGGGAAGAAGGCAGTCATTTTAGAATCAGATAAAGTTGAGTTACATAGTTTAATGGTGCATTGCATGCAAGCCCGTTTAATGAGGTGAGTGTTATTGTCCGGGAAGTCATGCATGCCAACAAGGGTAACGGCATGGGTGTCAGCACCGGAAACTTCCACAGAGCTGAGCGTGTGGACTTCAGGTTAGAGTGCCGGGAGAAAGCACAGCGTTAGACATATCTCTAGACAAGGACCAGGCCATATGATTGTGGAAGAGGTGTGGAGATGGGGGCAAAGGCACAGTGCTTCACTGTGGAAATGGAGCGGGGGCATGCGTTATCCGCCAGTGAGGTCAGGGCAACAGGCACCAAGGGATGTAATGGATAGGAGGCAGGAGGCGCGGATCCAAAAGTAAGACAACAGTGATTAGGAGTGAAAGGAGCAGAGGGAGTACCCCAGTACTCACCAAACTGCCGAATTGCTCCTCACTTGCAGCTCACTTTCACATTGGTGCACGCATTCGCCGCAGCCAGCAAGTTTTTGGCAAGGAATTGTCGGAAGGTAAGCCGAGTACCTAGGTCCCAGGTAGGCCCTCCAATCAACTGCAGAGCGGAAGATACTGTCCAACAGAGTCATGTGCCAAACTGTGTCTCACTTGCAGCTCACTTTCACACTCCCACCATTATATATTATTTTTAATACATAATGGATATATTAAAAATGAGCATTGGGATAAGGAACAAAGTTACAATTGTGTTACCACAATTATAATGACATGAATGTAACATAAAAATACTCACTTTTGAGAAATGAAAGGAGTTGTTTTCTTGTTTATTCTCCTGCTTTTCTGGACACAATGCTGTTAAGTTTGCAAAATCTCAATTATAAAATACATTACAGTTTTTCTATTCTTGGGATGAGTGTTGCCGGCAATTGTGTTTTACAGCATAGCCAAAAGGCTATGGTTGAAGTCACGTTATATGCAATGTGATTTGTATTTGTGCACCAAGCCCTGAGGCATCTGGGCACATTTCTTGCATAGACAATGTTACAATGTTACGTAATTACATAAAGATTAGTGAAATACAATTACAGTACAGAGAAAGTGCAACAACGAGTACAAGCAAGTAAGCAGGAGCTGAAAGAAGATTTCTAAGTCTGTTGTGAGAAAAGCCAAATTTCTCAAATTGTTCCCAAACATCTGGTAGGTAGGTTCTGTTCTTAGAATTATTGGTAGAGTGTTCCACAGTTTAGCTGCTGGTACAGGAAAGCTATGTCCTCCTGTCTTCTGTAGTCTGAACCTGGGGATCTTGAGGCAATGTGCCTGTGCAGATGTGGTAGGGCGATCTGGGATGTTGCGAGAGAAATTGTTGGTCGGGTATCTAGGCGCTAAATTTGAGAGGCACTTATGTGTGAGTGACAGGGTTTTGAATGCGATCCATTGTTTGACAGATAGCCAGTTCAAGTTGCATCGGGATTCGGAGATGTGTTGAGATCTCAGGATGTTCAGCGCTGATATAATAGTGTTGTTTTGTATTATTTGCAACTTTTTTAGGTTCCTTTGGTTGGTTCCCAGATAGAGCACATTGCAATAGTCAAATTTTGATAGGACTAGAACTCTGGCTATGGCTATGCAGTAAGTTGTGGTAAGGAACGGTCTGCAGGCAGTAATTAATTTGCATGTGTAGGCCGAAGAGGAGGCTGTTGAGTTGATTTGTCTTCTTAGAGTTAGTGTGGAGTCGATGTAGATGCCCAATGTTTTCACGTCATTAGAGACCTTGATGGTATTACCGTCAATGTTGAAGAAGTTAAACTGTCCATCTAATCTATTGAGTTTATGAAGGTCTTTTATAGTTTTGAGGCAAGGCAGGGTGTATATAAAAATGTATCAAAAGAAGAAGCTCAGAAGGACATTAATGCTTTTATGTCTTAATAATTTGGACGTCTTTGCTATCAGAGGGGCTTGGTCAGTTCTCCCTATGGATAAAACTACCTATCGGCGATGTGGAGTGACTGATGCACTGGTTACAGCGAAGTACATCTTGAATTTCTGTCTTTCCTTGACAAATACCTATGCTCTGTATTACGGGCCACACCTTGAAGATCTGAACGAGATTCAAAGAGTGGTCTTTTGGCTTCAATGTGTGGCTGGGTCTAAATTATCTATGATATTAGCCATAACAAGGATCGGCATGGTGAGCGAAGGGAAGCTTGCTATGAAACTGCGTAGGTAATAACTTGTTGAACTGGTAATGGAGCATTATTGGCAGTTGGTTACCTACAATTTGTGTGGATGATCCAGTGGTTGAGATTACTAACACTGTAGCAATCCAGTGTGTGCTGATCATACTGTGGATAATGAAGTTAAGGATTATTTGGCATGTTTTTTTTTTTAAAGGGTTGAAAAGTAGATTGTGCTAGAGCAATTTCTGAATCACAGCACAAATGTACTCTCATAGTTGAAATGTACATCTGAACTGCTGAGGTGAGAAGGTTAGGTGAAGGTTTTGTGGATGTAATTGGTGGATGGATGTGTAAGTGCCTCAATACATCCAATCAGGGTATGTCACACAGATAAGGGTACAAAGAGAAGAAGTGACGCCGTGAGCCCCTTTCATGCGTCCACGGACAGATGAGATTGTTCACAGATGGATTGCACGGGCCATCTGGTACTTTTCATGCCCTTCAATGAAATGGCACTGCAATTATCGTGGACTTTTCAGATGTCTTTTGACATCGGAAGGCTCAGCCAGGCATTCATTCTGTGGAGGTGGCTGGTACTGTGTAAGAAAGGGCAACACATGCTTAGCTTCAACTCTGCATTGCTGAAAGCCTGGAACTCAACATGAAGATTCTTTGGATTTTTGGAGATTCCTGTCTTTATTTGTTGGAGATGTATGCAAAGTAGCTTTGTATCTCACAAAAGTTTGGCTTTGAAAATTGCTTGGTGCCATGGTATGGGGTTTGTGATATAAAGTGAAATCTGTTGAATTGCAACATCCATAACTGTTTATTTTCCATTGTGGAGGTAATAGTTAAGGGTATGTTACAGCAATATCCTTGAGAAAATACATTTAGAACTCTGATGACACCCTTCCAACAAACCACATTTATTTTTTCACAAATTGAGAAAAGACGAGTATTGAAAAGGTCACAACTGTTCTGTCTATAAATTTAAAATAAAAGCCGTAATGTGACTAAAGGTATCTGTGCATTTCTTCAAGATTTTGGTATAGCATATTTTGAAAATGCCAGCGTTCAACCTGGAGGGGGTGAAAAGCAGTGGAATGGTGAACTTGGGAACATTACTGCTAGGCAAGTACATCCAAAACTTGGATCTGAACTGAGATACAAAATCCAATATCACTCTTTCAGATACTCATAGAGATGGACAATGTGGTGCATGAACATGTTTCTGAGGATGGGAATACTGTGTGAAGGATTACATGTTATGTATTTCTTGACATACTGGCAAACTGGTAATGAGGTCTGAAGTGTAGTTGATGTGAGCTTTAAAAAACAGATCCCAGTGGATTAACAGGGCCTGAGCATCATTCCTCCATCAGGTTTTACCAGGTTTATGTGATCTATCCACACTTCCATTGGGTGTAAATCACCCTTAAACCGATGATCCCACTGTGTGAATCCATTTGTGATGGCTATTAGTTCACAATCGAAGATGGGATGGCATAGTTAGCTTGTTCTGAAGTGACATTTCAGGAATGGCCTCCCATGGCTCTGACAGTGACATCTCTTTCAAATACAAGTAGGTGACAACCATCAGGTTGGGTCAACATGGAGACCAAAGAGAAGGCTTTCTCAAAGTAGGTGAGAACTTCCAAATGAAGAGAACAAACATCAGAGGTAGCTGACAAAGTGGTTGTACCAACCAAGAGAAATCCTTCATTAATTTCTGACAAATGCTGGTGAATCCTGATAATCACTGAATTTACATGAGCTTGGTGGGTATATGCAACTTGAGGAAGGTTAAACCTTCATAAGGTCCACTGTTGCCTCAATAGAGTGAGAAGATACAGATAGTGCTCCACCTCCTTATTGTGAAATGGTCACGTTTCCATTTTCACATAAAGACATTGCCTCATTACACGTTTGCCAGTCCGGAAACACTGGTGCTGGTAAGCTTACCGGCACCTTTGTTTCCGGACCGGCAACTACGAGTCTGCTGGTGGGTGCTGTGGCGTTGCCCCGTGAGGGGATACGCACGCGGCGGCGTGACGTTGCACGTCGCCGCGTGCGCCTTAAATAAACGGGGCGTTCCCGGCCGCGTTAGAGCGACCGGGGAGCCCGAAGCACACAGACGTGTCCGTGTGGAGTCTGTGGGTGGAGGGGCTCGCGGGCACGCATTGGGGGCACCCAGAGACCCCCAACAGTGGCGACGAAGGCGGGATGCCCGGGCCCGGCGGTGAGCGCGATCCCGGACAATTTTTTCTTCAACGAAGGAAACATCCGCGGATGTTTCGCATCACGCTGAGGCCGCGGACCACACGCGGCTGGCGGCCATCTTGCGCACGAGGTGGAGGATCTTCCGAAAGCTCCGGTTTGGAGTAGGAAGGCCATCCAAGCCTAATTTTTGGATTTACTGACTGCGGGCAGTACAACCCGCAGGCCCATGCCAGAATTTTGATATTTTGGCCATTTTTTCAGACGATGACGTCGTGCTGTAGCTGGAAGATGGACTGAGGTGGCTGGGCCTTCTCAGCCCATTCCTTTTCAAAGCTCAATTTTTGGGAACATTTATCCACGGATCCTCTTCAGGACCCTCTTCAACCCCCTCATCATCATCACGTGGGGGATGACGCTCCCGCTTCTGCGGCCAACGTGGACACAAGGCGCCTCGAGGTACTCTCCTTTAACCCTTTCATCATCACGTGGGTGGTGGCAGTGTGGGGAGAAGTGCAAGTTGCGGCCCTCAGGATTGGAACGAGGGTGCCTGTGCGCTTGCGCCTATGAGTGATCCCGGTGCCCTGGAGGGTGCGACCGCCACGGCCTCGGAAGATTCGCAGGATGAAGGCCTAGCAGACCTGTTTCAGCAGGACCCCCCACAGCTAACCCCGCGTCCTACGACGTCTGGACTGCCTGCGTGCCCGGTTGGTGCCGCTCCCCCTCCGATTCAACCACCACCCCTGGCCATGGCCCAAGCCAGGGCGCAAGCGGCCCTACAGCCTATTCCGGAGTTTGATGCTACGGGCCCCCCATCCAGCCTGGGGCCCCGATGGAGGAGATGGATCGGACGGCTAGACATGTACTTTCGGGCCGCCCAGGTCACGGACAATGACAGCAGGGTGGCCACGATGCTGTATTCCGCAGGAGCGACCGTGCAGGAGATCTTTGAATCATTAACTCCAACGGATAACTCCTATGATCAAGCCAAAGCCGCCCTCCTCGCGCATTTCATCCCCCTTGCCAACGTGGACTTCGAAAGGTTCGTCATGCTGTCGGCCAAACAGAAGGAGGATGAGACGCTTGACACCTTCTATGGCCGCCTGCGCCGCCTGTCACAAGGGTGTGCGTGGGGGGATGCGGAGGACATGATAAGGACCATGCTGATCCAGGCATGCTCATCTGGCAAGCTGAGGCGACAAGTCCTAAGAGAGCCCGGACTCACTCTGCCCAGAATCCTGGAGCTCGGGAGGTGCCATGAGGTGGCGGAGGCTCGTGCCAACAAGATGGAGGCCGGATCCCGCGCGGCGAGACCGGAGGAGGTGTGCGCTGTCTGGCGGGGCGGCAGAGGGGTGCGAAAACCCGGTGTACCTCCCAGAGACAGAGCGGGGAAGCCGGTGGAGTCGTGCCAGAAGTGCGGCTATGACCTCCCCCACTCATCGGAGTGCATGGCAAAAGGAAAGATCTGTGGACGCTGTGGGGTGCCTGACCACTTCTCGAGGGTGTGCAGGGCGACCCTGCCTGTACTTATTCCGAGAGGACAGCCTCGTCTATGGGCCCCGCGGCAATACCGCCCGCCGAATGTAGCTCAGGTGGAACAAGCGGAACCCGAGGAGGCGCTGGCGGAAGAAGTGGAGGAGGAGGATGAGGAGAACATCTTCTTCGTCTCCAGCATGGAGGTCCTCAAGGGGAGGAGCA
This sequence comes from Ambystoma mexicanum, assembly GCF_040938575.1. Lineage (NCBI taxonomy): Eukaryota > Metazoa > Chordata > Amphibia > Caudata > Ambystomatidae > Ambystoma > Ambystoma mexicanum. The sequence continues at coordinate 530,663,848 of NC_090937.1, forward strand.
GAAGACAGCCGAGATGTGTCGTAGAGGTAAACTGCTCGCCGGTCCCGGTGTTAGTCGACACAGGGGCCTCTGTCAATGTAATGGCGAGAGGACACTATGCTGCGCTCAACCCACCCCCGAGGCTGGCGACGCCAAGAGCCCGCATCTTCGCATTTGGTGGGCGTGAGCCCCTGCCACTTGACGGGGCGTTTGTCGCCAAGGTGGAACATGACGGGTCGAAGATCAGGGCCCGTTTCTATGTGACTCCGGTGAGCAGCAACACCCTGCTTAGCTGTGCGGCAGCGGAGGCCCTTGGCATAGTCAGCTTCGCCTATTCAGTATACTTGGAGGACATCAACGACCTGCTGGACAAGTATGCTGACATCTTCAAAGGGATTGGGAGGATGAACGGTGACCCCGTGAGGCTCCACATTGACGAGTCGGTACAGCCCATAGCCCTGAAGCACAGGCGGATCCCATTTCATCTAAGGGACCAGGTGGACAGGGAACTCGATAACCTGGTGAACTTGGACGTAATTGAAAAGGTGGAGGGCCCCACACCATGGGTATCCCCCATCGTAGTGGCGAGGAAACCTAAACAACCGGACTCCGTCCGAATCTGTGTGGACATGCGGCTGCCCAATAAGGCCATCAGGAGAGAACGACACCTGACCCCGACGATCGATGACATCATTGCTGAAGTGCAAGGGGCCCGGTTTTTCTCGAAGTTGGACTTACGAGCTGGGTATCACCAAGTTGTTCTCCACCCAGAGTCCCGTTACATCACGACTTTTACCACCCACAGGGGACTCTATAGATACAAGCGGCTGAGCTTCGGAGTGTCGTCTGCAGCCGAGGTGTTTCAGAACTTAATCCGTGGCGCTCTCGCAGACCTGGAGGGCGTCCTAAACATTAGCGACGACATTCTGGTCTTTGCTAGGACTGAACCTGACCATTTGAAACGCCTAGCCAAGACCCTCGAAAGGCTGCAGTCGCTGGGGCTCACCCTCCACAAGGACAAGTGTGAGTTCCTCCGCCCGACCATTGAGTTCTTTGGTTTCATCTTCAAGGAGGGCGGGGTATCTCCTGACCCCAAGAAGGTCCAAGACATCAAGACGGCACGCCCCCCTGAGTCGGCATCAGAGGTGCGGAGCTTCCTGGGAATGGTGACGTACTGTGGGCGTTTCATCAAGAATCTCGCCTCGAGGTCGGAACCTCTGAGGGCCCTGACGAAAAAGGATACCATCTGGCAGTGGGGCCCGTTAGAACAGTCGGCATTCGAGGACATCAAGGGTGCCCTGACAGCAGATGACACAGTGGCTTTCTTTGAGCCCGCCCTGGAGTCGGAGATTGTTGTGGACGCCAGCCCGTTTGGCCTCGGGGCGGTCCTCACCCAGGTGGGCAAAGATGGGGGAATGAGGCCCGTGGCATACGTGAGCAAGGCCCTCTCCGAGACCGAACAGAGATACTCACAGATTGAACGGGAGGCCCTGGCGGTTCTGTGGGGCTGTCGGCATTTTCGGCTCTATGTGCTGGGGAGACCCGTGACAGTGGTAACAGACCATAAACCACTGATTCCGATTATGGCCGGATCCTCTTCCAAACCACCAGCCAGGATCGAGCGATGGATGCTGGCCCTCCTGGAATATGGCGTCACCCTAATCTACCGGCCGGGGGCCAACAATGCGGCTGACTACCTGTCCAGGCATCCGGTGGGCAGGGGCGGACCCGCACAAGAGTCGTGTGCGGAGGAAGCCGATGATCACGTCAGCATGGTGGTCGAGAGCGCCACCCCCAATGCAATGCCGCTACCCGAGCTGGAGAGTGCTGCGGCCAACGACGAATGCTTCCGCATCCTGAGGAGCTCGATGCAGTCGGGGTCCTGGAAGGCCGTGCTGGAGTTGGTGGCAGGGCGCACTCAAGAGGCTAAAGTGACCCTCGAGCAACTCTGGAAGGTGAAGGACGAACTGTCCTTCACGGAGTCGGGCCTGCTGCTGCGGGGCGATCGCCTGGTGGTGCCGGGCTCCAAGGTCCACGAAGTCATCAACCTGGCACACCAGGGACACCAAGGGGCCGCCAAAACGAAGGCGAGATTGAGGCTGAAGGTGTGGTTTCCCGAGCTGGAAAGAAAAGTGGACGACTTTGTAGCGGCCTGTGTATGGTGCCAGGCAGCCTCCCCAGTACAGCGGGAGCCTGAAATTGAAGTAATGCCACGGGGGACCCGCCCGTGGGAGGTCGTACATGCGGACTTCGGATCCATGGCCGTGGGTACTCACTTCCTAGCCATCGTCGATGAATACTCGCGATACCCGGAGGTGGAATTCGTCGAGTCGGTGGCATTTGAGCACGTGGTCGGCGCTGTGGAGAAAATCTTTGCCACCCATGGGTTTCCCGTGACCCTGTGCACGGATAATGGGTCCACATTCCAGAGCGCGAGGTTCTCGGAGTTTCTCGAGAGCTGTGGAGTGGCCCACCGGAAGGTGTCCCCGCTGTGGCCCCGCGCAAACGGGGATGCCGAGAGGCTGATGAGGACATTAAACAAAACGTTCCGGATAGCCCAGGCACAAGGCCAGCCTCTCCAGCGGGCGCTATACCAGTTTCTAAGAGTGTACCGCACCACCCCACACGCCTCGACTGGGGTAGCCCCGGCTGAAGCACTATTCCGAAGGTGCCCCCGAGGTCTCCTCCCGGAGGTACAGGAAAAGGTACCCGGCGTAATAGATGACCAACGGGTGGAAGCGGAGCGACAGGCAAGGACACATCAAGAAAACATACGGCGGGGTCTTCGTCCGCAGCGGCTGGAACCGGGCGACGAAGTGCTGATCAGGAATCGGCATCCCCACGGAAAGCTCTCGCTCCCATATGAACCCGAGCCGCTGGACGTAGTGGCAGTAAAGGGATCGATGGTAACGGCCTCGGACGGGAAGTCGGCCGTCACTCGAAATGTGAGTTTCTTCAAGAAACGGGGGGACTCTCGAACTGAACTCCCGCCTGACCCGGATGAGACTGTCCTCCCGGATGAAGATACCCCCCGGGGGGAACTCGTGGGGTCACCAGAACGAGGCACTGGAGCAGCGGGGAGTCCGGCGGCTGAGGTAGGTGGGAGGTACCCCCAGAGGGCTGGGCGAGGGAGACCTGCCTACCTCGGAGACTACGTGCTGGGGCCGATTGACTGTGTTCCGGAGTGAAGGGGACCTGGGAGGCTGATAATAAAAGGGGGCATGGGCCTTGTAAGTTCGCAAGTGACATTGTGTGCAGTGCTATGTTTTGACGTGTCTGTTTGTTGTTGTTCCTCCCGGAAAAAGGAGGAGTGTGGCGTTGCCCCGTGAGGGGATACGCACGCGGCGGCGTGACGTTGCACGTCGCCGCGTGCGCCTTAAATAAACGGGGCGTTCCCGGCCGCGTTAGAGCGACCTGGGAGCCCGAAGCACACAGACGTGTCCGTGTGGAGTCTGTGGGTGGAGGGGCTCGCGGGCACGCATTGGGGGCACCCAGAGACCCCCAACAGGTGCCAGGCAGAACAGCTCCCGCCAGCAGACTTTTATCGGAAGCACCAGCACTGTTGCCCACAGTGCCAGCGCTTGCGTCCTCCCCATTCTCATTAAGTCCTGTGAGACTTGAATGGGAATGGGGAGTAGCAATTGCCGCTGCCTGACTTACTGGACCGCCGGGGCTGTAATGCCCCTGTTATTCTGGCAAGTCAGGCGGCAGTAATTCATCAAAAGTCCAGCGGCAGCCTGCTGGTTTTACCGACACCGCTACCGCCAGACTTGTAAAGAGGCCCAGTGTTTTCACAATCCGAGGACTGCATCCTGTACATTGTGTGCATGGTCTTGTCTGTTTTGAGTGGAGATTCATAATTTATCCAGGTACACACATATATAGGTATTAAAAGCATTGGTGATAAAGTATAGAAAGGCAGAAGAAATGGCACAGAAGCCAAATGGCATTATGGTGTACTCAAAAAGTGGTCTTATTCGCTATTGAATATGATCCTTGACTCACCCATTTTTCGGATACTAAAGTTCTCTTGAATCCAGTTTAGTTAACCCTGAAGGAATCCAAACATTTTCAATAAAGTCAGGAATGAGAATTTATGGTTACCGGTTATTGATCTTGATTTTGTTTAACTTGTGGTAGTGAATGAACACACGAAGCTCTTGAGATGTATTCTTTTGGAAAAGGGTCAGGGCCCCAGTGGATGAGGTTGATGGTCAAATGAACCCCTTTTGCCTGGATTCATCCGTAAATGTATTTAGGACTTTTTCGTCCTTGGAAGAGAAGCAGCAGACGTGTCATGGGGAATCTTCAGACCCTCTATTTGGTCAATTGGGTAATTAAAAGTTTGTGATGTAGTAGATTCGAGATTCTTTTTGGTGAGAACACATCAGCAGGGGCTCAATATGTAGGTGGATTCCCACTAAGAAGACCATCTACAGGGGGGTGTTCCGGGGTTACTATGCCAAATGAATGCACAAGTCTAGCAGAATTGTTGACATTGTTGAAATAAAAATGTCCTTGTTGCTTGACCCAGATGATGCTGGGACTCAGGGACGTCATATGGGGGCTGCCAGGGGTCGTAGTTGGAATTAGAAAACACATTTGTAAATAGATATATTTTTTAAGAAAAAAGCAGCTCCTGGGCTGAGGTTTGTGTCACTCTAAGAGCCATTGTCACTCAACCTACATTTGAGGCTTTCCGGCTCCTCTCCATCTGATGTACATTATTGAAATGATGCTGGCGCACACCATTTTAATATGGTGGACTCTGTGCATACAATAAATCGGGTCACAGAGTGTCGTCGGAAGTGTCTACAATGTTGTGTGTCTTGATTTTCTAACCCATACACAGGGTCCTTTCCTCTTACTGTGTCTCATTCCTCTCATTTCCATGGGTCCTGCGGTGTACGTTCTGATGTTGGTATGTCAGCTAATTGGGAATTGAAAGGGCTGAGATGAACCTTGCATCTGCAGGCTGGGTGCCAGAGCCATTGCAGGTTGAGGGGAACCCTGAATCTATAAGATAGGAGCCACAGCTCAGCTTATGTGTGGTTCATGCACGTTTCGGTGAGTGTGAAGTGGAGAAGAACAGTGTTGTTGGACAATGGACAGCTAAAGCTGGGTGCCATAAAACTAGGATGTGCCTGTTGTCTAGTGCATTAGAGCCACCTGTGACTCCACATGAGCCACGATTTTGGATCCTGCAAGACTTTCTACGGGTCTGTGGCCTTGATTACTGGTCACACCTAGGTTTAGTGTTGACTGAAAAGCAAAACCAAAAGCTATTCACACCCATGAGTTCCTACCAGGGAAAAACCCAAAAAAGGGGGCTGTTATGAATAGACCCACATCTCATGCTGGATGTTAACCTCACTTCCAGTTCAAATGATTGCAATAGCTTGTTAACAAAGCCCTGGCTAAGCTGATAGTGGTGAAAACCTGAGTCACTGTACCCGTTACGGCAGGCATTACTTCATTGTTTCACCTATTTAAGAGGCACTGACTAAAGGTGTCCTTTTGAACTATGTGTCTGACGTGAACCCCGACAATGCACAGGCTCTGACTACATAGGGTAACTCCTACTCATGGGTTGTTCCTGGTTCTCTGTGGTGTTTTCAGGGCTCTCTTACCACTGGGTCATGTAGTGGAGGTCATAGCCTTTTGAAGATGTGACACTTGGTGACTTCAATTGGTCTGACAAGGCCATCCAGCTCTATATTTGCTTGGAATTCTGTGACTTGTAGTTTTCATGAATTTCAAATGGAAAATAAAATGCTACAAGTCTCAGTATCCAAAGGAAAACAGCAAGACTGGATGGCCTTCTCGTGCATGGCCTCTTGAAACTTGAGAGCTCTGGAATCAGAAGTTGGCAACTGAGTGTCGCTTTAAGCGCTGTCTATAAGCTGCAAAGATAGTCAAGATTTGCTGTCGCTTTTGCTGCATGCTGCTTTGTCTCTTTTTTCGTTAGGTGCACATTGCATTAGTTTAAGTAATTCTGCACCCTGACCACACATTGTCATTATCTTCTATGCTAGGTTTTGCATCCTGTGGTACAGGACTGGGATGCTGGATGACTGGTCCTCCCGCACCACACCAACACCAAGCAGGAGCAGCTTGCGTTGTCTTGTACAGAATCTTGAGTTGACCGTAAGTGCAGGTAAGACAAGGTAGGTGCAAATTCTTACATTAACAGTAATTTTATAATATGGGCCTATACACTCTGATAACGCTACATATGGTGGTCAATTCTTGTATGACATGTTTTTCATATTACAGTTGTAGAGGAGGAGCCAAGTACCTCTACCGGAAGTCCCGCACCCATTCTGCCTATATCTTGGCAGCAGTAAATTGCGACATGCGCAAAGCCAATAATGGTACCTATACCACAAAGAGTCCTTGAAACAAGGTATCCATTGAGAAAACCCTATATTTATCCGCAAAGATATTATGGTCTTCTGAAGGAAGTTCCGGAAGAAGTGTGAAAATGAATGAAAGAGTAGACTGGTGACGTCACAAGAAGCAGAAATGACGCACCCAGAAGAGATGCCAATAAAGAAAGCATATATACATTATTTAATCTGATGGCGAAGTAGAGAATCAAGCAACATTTCGGGAGTGAAATGAAGATTGCACATGCGCAGAAGCACTGAAGTAAATGCAAAGCCATTTTACAAATGTACAGACACAGTAACACAAGTAGAAGAAGTAATCATGTGCTGGCTACTTAGTGAATTGCCTGCAGGCGGTGCTGCCAATATATGTATAGGAATGTATAGAATCAGGATGTTCCACTATGCATTTTAGAAAAGATGGACCCCGTGAATGAAAGGGCTGAAATTGTGGCGCAGCAGAATAAAACAGCTAACGCCGAAGGAAGATTCGAGAAGGCTTGCCTGGCCTAGTGTCAAGAGTCGGGCCGCCAAGAGCCTTATTATCTACTCGAGAAGATACAATGAATGTAAGAAGCGAGTCAAACTCCTGTTTGAGGTATAATGGAAAAACAATAGAAGTGTCAGGTTTTCTTCATTCAATAGTATTAAATACAACAACACCATTCAAAACGTGGTCTCTAGTCACATGGTCAGATGAAAATAGACTTTGGGGTGAGCTACACTGAGTCCAGAAGATAATGCCATACCTTCACTACCTTTTATTCCCAGGCACAGTGAGCCTTTGCAAGGCCAAGTTCAAATATATTTATTGAATGGCAGACCGCAGGACTGATGATGGATGTTGGGCTAATTGGGTGGGGAAGCATGACCAGGTCAACCACCCAGCACCTGGGGTACCAGCTTGCATTCTTGTAGCAAGTGGAATATTCCAGAAGGGCTTAAGCGTGCCAACCAATTGTAGAGGGCCACGTAGCAAGGAGCCCTATAGTTTGAGAAGCCAATAGAACATTGTGTATTTTTATGACACAGAAGATGGCTTGCAATTGGGGTGGGCTTAGTTGTCAACCTGACCTTAAAGACCCATCACGATCCTTGCCCTTATAGAGAGTATAGTTAGATGTTCCCTTTAAGCCTATCACATCCTCTAATAGGTTTTCTTATTTTGCCATGAACTATGATGTCACTTATGACTTATGTGTTAAGCTATGTTTTTTCATGTAAATCGGAGAGAGACTTGAGCGAACGTCCGTTGATGTCCGTTGTCCGTTGTACTGCCTGTTTTAGATAATTGTTAATAAAACTGCTTTGATTTTGCCAAACTTCTGGAGTTAGTGTGATTATTGAAGTATGAGTAAGATCTGCATCCCCATCCATCTCAGATACTGTTACCTCATCTTAAAGGGCCTATGGGTTCACATGGTAGCATTAGAGGATGGTTAAAGACCCATCGACCCAGTAGGCTTTTAGGATTTCCGAATATCGTGCATCCTCCACCATTTAGCTGGAGCATCGCAGGGCTTCCTGTGGTGAGCAGCTGATATAGAACTCTTGCAATAAAAGATGATACAGATGGGACGGGTCCCTCTTTCACAAAATCCCTCTTGGTTTCCACAGGCGCTCAGCGGACCAAAGTCGATGGTGGCCGGTTAGAGGGCGAGACGATCCCGGGTGTCAGGAGCTGAAAAGGCGAATGGTGAGTAGATTGAGGAGGCTGGCAAAATAAGGGAATGGGATTGTGAAAAAAAGTGTAAGGTATTGGGGGGTTTGTTAACATATGACCAGGAGCATCAAAGATATATTACGAGGAGCATCAGGAAAAGGCCAGAGTTCTAAGCTCAAGGAGCTTTTAGAAGGAGTCATTTCAAAACCCAAGGGGTATTTAGGCGGCACATAGACAGGTCTATGATAGAAAATGATTCAAACTCTAATCAAGAGTATTTTAGAGAAAAGGAGTGTCATGGCAAGATATGTGTGAAGTCGACTAGACTGTTTTGTTTGTGTATTCTGAAGTTTTTAAGAAAGGTGTTGAGGAATGACAAAAGTACATTTGGGAAGTTAAAGAGGAAAATGTTGTTATCTATCTTTTTAGATTCAACGCCTTAACATTTTCCAAACTCGATAAAGAAAAAGTGCAAAGTGGACCTCATTCCAGACTATATGCATATGTCTTCCAAGTACCCCTTTTTAGGCTCTTCCTAAGAATGGTGACGTAGAGTCAATTAATCTATATGAGGGTAGATTATTCCCTAACCTCAGTGATAATGGAAAAGTGATGGATTGTCCAGGAAAAGATGCAAAGGTCGACTACTTTCAGCTATTTAAAAAAATAAATAAATAATAAAATATATTATATATATATATATATATATATATATATATATATATATATATATATATATATATATATATATATATATATGTTATATGGACGCGGTAGCGTCCATGTAGTTATGGTTAAGTTGGTGTTTCCATAGGAAGAGCATTTTTTGGGTGGCTTATAACTTCGCTCCCTCTGGACGAATCCTCACCAAACTATGCAAAATAAGTATATGGCTCACTCTGAATTTTTTTGCAAAGTTTGGAGAGGTTTGGTCCAGGGGGGGCAAAGTTATAGGGGGGTTCCCAAAACTTTTGTTTTTTCCCATAGACATAATGGGAAAAACTTTGCGCACGCCTACAGCCCAAACCGCTGGACGGATTTACACCAAATTTGCGGCAGGAGCGGGGGCTTGGTCCCAAAAGCGTGCTTTTGCAAATTTGGTGTAAATCCGTCCAGTAGTTTTTTTTTTAAAATGACCAAAATGTAAGGCAAAAAAATTAGTGATATCTCTGTTCGCTTCGCGGACGGACTTCCCTGTTCGCTCCGCGGACAGTGCCCTGATTGGCCGAGCGGCTTGCGCGATGTCCACAGACACCCGACGTGTTCGCTGATTGGACGGCGTGGTGCGTGAAGCGCATCAGATTTTCTGTGGCGCCCGCCATCTTGCATTCGCGGACGACCGCGGACAGCGCGGTGAAACTTGGATTAAAAATTGTATTCAGTGGAATGTGTTGGTTTGTAAGAGTAATTGGGGATGGTGGGGGAGTATGAGATGGGTTCAATGTTCGTTTTTTTTTATATGCTAGACGCTTTTGTTGTGTTCGATTTCTCTGCGGACAACACAGCTGTTCTGAAATGTTCTATATAAACTAAATGGTGGGGTGTTCTGAGGACAGAGTATGTGTCAGTTTTGTTCGCAAGCAAGCTAAAATTGAGCTAAGAACACTCGCGGTGTCCTTAAATGTTCGTACATAAACAAAATGGGAGTGTCCTGAGGACGCTGTCCGTATTGTATTGAATGTGTTCTAAGAACATTCGCGGTGTCCTGAAATGCTCTGATTACTTACCGATAATCTTCATTACTCCTAGTCCTACTCTTCCTCGTTGCAGTACTGACGACCCTCCTCACCCTCCCTGCGGGGAAGGTCCCATGCTCCGGCTTGGTAATATGAAACTGAGTGATGTGGATGTGGGGGAGGAGTTATAGGAATTTAAAGAAATAGAAGAAGGTCCTGTGTCGGAGGCAGGGGCCTCATGAAGTAAGTACTGGGACGAGGAAGAGTGGATGTGGAGGTAATGTTTGCAATTAAACAAAATGGGGGTGTTCTGAGAACGCTGTTCGTATTGTTCATTGTCAGATTGAAAGTGTTATAAGAACCCTCCTCATGTCCGTTGACATTACAATTTCCTATGGCCTTTACCCGACTTTTTGTCCACTAAACAAACGATAAATCAGGCTGCTGTGCGTCGACATTATGTGATAATCCTATCACTTGCCCCAACGACCTGGCTGACCTGCTTTTGCGACACTAAATCATATCTCCCGCCCCTAAGCCTGACATTATCAAAGCATTCATATTCCCTGTCTCTCTCCGTAACGGTACAGGGTGCGTAGCCAAAATCGCCCAGTCGTCTCCAGTCCTACGCAACTTTACACAGAACCCGGAAAACAACACAGATCATCTCACAACACAGCGCGCAACAATTCGGAATATGAAACTGTGATTTAAAAGCAAACAGCAAGATTGTACATTTCGTAAAGTACTTTTATTTGACATCAAATGTTTAGAGAATATTCAGCGATTTGCATTTGTCTTTACTGTCGATCCGCAAAAGTTCATCTTGAGTCACGCGCTGTTCCTTTGCGGTTCCTACGCGACTTTACACAGAACCCGGAAAACAACACAGATCATCTCACAACACAGCGCGGCACAATTTGGGATATGAAACTGTGATTTAAAAGCAAACAGCAAGATTGTACATTTTGTAAAGTACTTTTATTTGACATCAAATGTTTAGAGAATATTCAGCGATTTGCATTTGTCTTTGCTGTCGACCCGCAAAAGTTCATCTATAGTCACGTGCTGCTCCTTTGCGGTACACAGGGTGTTGGTTTATGATAAAATAAGCACTATGGTGGCACTGATAATCGGAAGGCTGTTCCAACAACGAGGTATTAGACCACCATAATGGTTGGTATGTTGCTTCTAGCCGCTAGTACCGCATAAGGGCATATTGTTCCTTGGCGATTGTCCCATAAAATGGTCAGGGTCAAGAAGTTGTTTAGAAGTAGCTGCACCTGGCAGTTAAAAAATCTGTTGGCCGGGGTCTGAAAATCGTGGCATTGACAGTAGGGAAGGATGTACCTGTTTTAAAAACATAAATCAGTCTCACGAGCCAATCTTCATTAAAAATATTCATTTTATTTATTAGGGCATGAAACTACTTGCTAGCGAGGATAGTGCAACAGAGTATGTTAACGTATTCCCACTAACCCACCCTCTATCCTCTGCCTTTTCACAGCGTGCCCGAGAAGGCAATATGTGTGCACCTGTGGGCATGGATGGGTGGTTGTACATGTGGTGGAGCATTGTGCAACAGTGTGTGTCAGTAGGGACATGCACTCAATATATGCATGTGAAATCAAGTGATCCTCAGTGTCCTGTACACATCACATGTGAACACTGCCCATGTGTACACCCCAGCATGTCAAAGCACAACAATCCTCTGACACCTGAAAAGTGAATACAACACAGGAACAGCCATTGACCAGCAGAACACATCATGTACATAGTACCCCACAATGACATTGTCAGAGAGTGCCCACACACTGCAGCCCAGGCTTACTGTCCAACAACAAAAGGCCCTCCCTGATTTACACATCACCATGACCTTCTGAACAACTGTGTCTGGGGTATGTAGCCTTCTCCCTTTTAGTCTACCTGACTACAGGATCCCCCTACCCCTTGGTCTTCATGTGCCACCTTGCTTGTAAATAGGGTGCAGTCCCCTCAGAGGGATCCTTGACTGGTAAAAATGACAAATCGCAGAGAACTCCAAGGAGCCAAACCCACAAACCAGGGAACAATCCTCTAGGCACCAAAGAACCCTGGAAGAGTCTCCATTAGATTACTTGAAGTGGAAAAAAAAGTCCAGGCACATGCACAAGCAGAATGATATAACAACCTAGGTAGCACAGTTCAACATTGGTTCAACAGGATGTGTACCTTTTTCCAGAAATAACATACAATGAGGATGCAACAACTGATGGGTAGTGTCACAGCTCTGGTCTCCAGGCGCAGGAGTGGCACGAACCAACAACCCCCTCTGTGGTCTGGGCACCTGCAATGTAAAACTTACACAGGCCTCCAAGACCCCGGTGGGGAAAGAGGGTCAGGGATCTGCTTGTACAGGCATTGGTATTCAGAATAACCGGAAAGAGGGGTAGGAGAGGGGAGTTGGCTTGGCATGTGTAAGTAGGCAAAATACCAAATACAACTATTGACAATAGCACATACTCAATCAGAGAAACCATGTCTACATGCACATTGTACAAAATGAGTGAAATGCAAGCCAAAGAGAGACTTATCTCTGTGGTGAGTGCTGGCCTCCTGCCTGCGCACTCTCAGGTCCGGTAACAGGATCACATCAATGCTGCAAAGAGAGCGTGAGTTAGTAATCTGTGTGTGTTTACAACACACACAAAACACCATTCATGTTCCTAAGTAAGTGACTTCTCCACAAACAAACACTCTTGTCTGCTGCTATGTACGTATATGTTAGCTTTCCCCGGTGATGATTCATACACTGTCAATGCAGTAAGGCCGGCGCGTAAATGGAAGACCAATGCGTCAAGAATCACACATGATAGAATGGTCCCTGGGTGAGCAGCTATACGCGTATAGCGAGGTGCGACTTCAGTACAAGTCGTGTTCTGGCAGCCGTGGATTACAATAGGTAGTTCAAGTGGCAATTTGCACATGCAAATGATATGCACTGCACACGAGTCTGTGCCTTGCTGGGTGTCCCTGTGTCCTGTACAACATTCTGGCTAGGAACGCTACTGCGCTAATAACTCTGCTTCTACGGAGCAGGGTGGACTGGACGATATGTGCGACAGACCCTGCATGTGCCCCATACAACTTGTAAAGGTGCTTGGCATTGGTCCCTCAACGCATTTTAGGAGTACTGTGCGCTTCTACAACAATATCTGGGCAAGCTCACCAGCACTGGCGCTACTTAGCATGCATGTGCAAGTGGCCTGGTGGAAGGTTGGCTGAGCTGTGGCCCCTTGTGCTGCTCACCTTGCTTGGAGCTCCTGGAAACATGTCTGCTTTTGTTGGACATCTGAGCACAAGCCCTGTGCTTCTGCTTGTGCACACATGTCTGCACCACCGAACGTGGCCAGGTTTCTGTAGTACTGGCCCTGTGTCTGCTGGCAAAGGTAGTCTGGAGGCTCATTTTCCTGCAGAAAGGGCATAACACATATTAATAATGCTGGGAAGTTCCTTGTGTGTGTTTCTTCATGCTGGTTGTCACTGGGCCATGTTAGAGACCTACATCAGAACTCCTCCCACCATCAGTGTGACTTTGACAGGCAAAGAGTGCAGGCTATTGTCTACAGCATGATGTGCATCAAGCACATATACAGGCAAGAACATAACATACCTCACAATCCACATCAATTAATGGAGACATCAATCATGAACTCACCCAAATTGACATGCCATGGATAAAAGCCCCTCAATCCCCACTAGGGGAGTTAACACAAGTAGTACAGCCGAAGACAGGCCACAGATATGAGGAAAGTCCAAAGCCCTTGTGTAAATGTTTGTTACACCGAACCATCCTTGTGAGCCCATTGATAAGGGAAGCAGGAGTGGCCTATGTGAGTCAGGACCCCAAGCTGCAAACACATACACAAGACAAGCTTGAAGTGCCCAGCTGGAACACACAGTGGATGCTTTCAAAAGCCACAAAGCACCACACAGTCACATGAATGCACAATAGACAAGCAATTTTAAACTATATTAACTAATTAAACTAGCTATAAAAAACCTACATTACCTAATTAAACTAACTATCAAAACCCATATTAACTAACTAAACTGACAAGAAAAATCAAAAATGGCCACATACGACCCGGTTAGGGGGAGGCACCCAGGAGGGGGGAGGTATAGGGTGCACCTCAACACCCACATGCGATGATTTTGAGACAAAAGAAAAAATCCTCCATGGGCTCAGCGCCTGCACAGCCCGACCTGTGTGGGAGATAACTCGTTGTCCTCATCACCCTCTGACTGAAAAGGTTGACATGGTACAGTACCCTGACCACACCTAGGCGCAGCTTGCCCCTCATCGGCAGCAAGTCTGCAGGACGGGTGAGCCTGGTTCTGTGCGGCGATGACACGTAGGTCAGCATGTAGAACCTTGCGTGATACACGTGCTTCCTCTTGTAAGGTAACACGTGTAACACAGACTTCTTCCTGCATGGCCTGGCTGGACAACTGGTACACCTCCCGGCAAGCACGTAGCTCAGCTGAGATGGTATTCTCTAGCTGCTCCAACCTCTCCTCTGACCGCCGCCTCTGGGACATCATGAGCACAGCCAGAATAGATTTGAGGGCTTCATAGTCAACCCTCATGGCCTCCATGTGTGCCTCTACATGAGCAGCAATTGCTTGACGCAAAGACACCATTTCACACCGGCGTGCCCTGTCTGAGGCCACCATGCCCAGCCTGAGTGAGCGGGCCTTGGACTGTGCCACACGCTGCTGGAGTTCCACCAGCCTAGCAAGGGGTAGCACGGATTGGGCCACACGTTCCATGCTCTCAGCGATGTTATGAATTGCTGCCCTCTGGTGTTCTGAATTGGCAACCATGGCTTGCTCCCACTCAGTATACCCCGGTGGCGCGCGGCCACCACGTTGCTTGGCTTGACACCTGCAGGGCCTAAGGAGCCGACGTCCTTGTTGGGTTGGCACCACGCGCGGCTGCAGGACTACATTCCTCCGTCAACCTAATGCCCAGGCACATCAGCAACTGCAGTGGAGGGTGACCCTGCATCCACAGGCGGAGGTCCCACCACCGTCTGGCCCCTCAGTGCAGGTGTCGCGGACAGAGGAGCGTCCACATCAGAATCACTCACCCCTGATGAATGGACCCGATGCACATCCAACTCGACATTGTCGTCAGAGTGATCTTCTGAGCTAGACTCATTGCCAGCCCTAGACAAGATGGTCTGTAACACAAGTGGGTTCAGTGGCCTACCACCCCATGATCCCCACTTGTGCTGGGTTGCTGGTGTGATAGCAACCCTGTGTCTGGCATGACAACACCATCCTCTGGCTCCATTGCGTCATCATCTGAAAAGGTGGAGAAAAGATAAACATTAGTACACATGTCTGAAGCACACAACACACACACACATAGACATCACATTGACAGCCAACATATGAAGCTGACATGTCACACACAAATGAGACCCTGGCATGCATCCAGTGGCCTTGATATGCAAACACATCCCAAAACCAGAAATGGATGTGTCTAAATAGCAAAGCCTACACAAGTACAAAATGTAGAATAAGAACTCCATCAGACACCAACTCTGTCTGGCACATGTCACAGGCAGAAAAGACAGATGGCAGCTAAGAGATGTAACACACCATAAGCATTTCTGAAATGCAAAATGACCACAGCTGAAAGTGATTCCAGAGACACAATGACACAGGTACCATGCATGTAGACATGCATCACTAAAGCATCATCCTCAATATAGCTACAACCATCTACAGCTCAGCCCGTACAGAGTGGCATGGGCCATGTAGATATAGTGAATGTCACAAACAAAGCAAGGGCCTGCAACCAGGCATGAGGGACCATGATGCCCAGTACCATCCGAGCTGCAGGCCATGAGGCCTCCACAACATCCCTCAGGGCCTGATTGAGCACATTGGGCTATGAATGTGCCAGATTACATCATTCCGTGTGGAAATCACCACGGCCAGTACCCACCATAGTAGTTAAGTGGGCCTGGGCATACACATACTGCACAACAGTGAACCTTTGGGTTCATGCCAGCTCCACATAACGTGCGCAATGCAGAAATCTCACCAGCATAAACCTTGATGAACTACATATTAGTCAGTCAACAAAAAAGCTGCGGAAGACACATGTCACAAAAACATAAGTGAGTACTCGCAATGTTGCACCACACAACGTTGAAGCTGCTTGCATATGTACATGTGAAAGCGTTCAAAAACACCAATTTCCCCATACACCTGTATTGGGAACATGACCAGCATCCAATACACCAAAGCAAGCAGCTATAACGCTGCTTGCTTTGATGTATGTGGAAGTGCACACATACTCACATGAAGGATTCTCCACAGTCATCACAACCCGATTGGCAGGCTACATCCAATCAGTGCCGTATGCAAGTTGGTATAGGCCGCATATTGACCAATCAACTCATCTAAACAACCACTAGGCAATTCCAATACTGAGTACATGTGTCACAGGATGCACCTGTGCCCGTCGCATACATGACAGAGAAGGTATGAAAAACAGTCCATACATGCCAGGTGACTTTGACATTGCATCAGTGAGTAGTCATGTAGAAGGGTGTAACGGCTCAGAAGTGGGTTGATGCAGTGCATAACATGTGTACGTGACCAACTATCTACATGAACAAGTAAATTAAGAAGTCTACCAATAGACGGAAAGGCAGTGAAAGGGCAAGTTCAGGCATCACATGCAATGTGCATGCAATGGGTTGCATGGCTACAAGCAAACCCCCTGCACCCCCTAAGTGAAAATGCAGGGAGGCATTGCATGGCAGCGAAAGGGTGACCAGAGACCTGTGTATTGCCAGACAGTGTTGACTAGCGTCAATTGCATCATCTGAGTCAACTGACAACACAGCAGATGATGATGGACAATAAGCAGGACACATGATAAACCCTCAGTAGTACACCCATGTGTGCAGAAGCCACTACAACAGTTGAACAGAGTAAGTGGGCCTTAAACAGGGGGAGGCCTGTGCCCCACACAGACTGTGACACCCTAAACCTCTGTGTGATACTGGCCTGAGCTATAGTGGGCAATTGATGTTCAAATACCATGAAATGTAGGTCATTCATCCTGGACACGTACTACTATGATAATCCTGTCAAGGACACATGAGGGCATGCATGGAATGTACATGGAGCATGAATGGGCACTCATGTCCCTGTGGAGCATCTGCCATCTGCGCAATCCAAGTGAGACACCCTGCATCAAGTACAGAGGATGTACCCCACTGCATGTGTCTGGCAGGTTGGCTGGTGGAGGTTTGCATGTACACAGCAGCCTTGAACAGGCCATTGCAGTAAACCAACATGATGCACACCAGTACCATGGTGAAATTGGGGTACAGGGGGGTGGAGGGGCAAGGGAGCATGCCTACGTGGAGTACCAGCATGCAGGCAGAAGACACATGCACCTCAGTCATGCAATGACATAGTCCCAGTGCTAAAATGAAAGACACCCCAGGC
The DNA here is from genome assembly GCF_040938575.1 of Ambystoma mexicanum. Taxonomy (NCBI): domain Eukaryota; kingdom Metazoa; phylum Chordata; class Amphibia; order Caudata; family Ambystomatidae; genus Ambystoma; species Ambystoma mexicanum. Next base: position 530,681,073 of record NC_090937.1, read on the forward strand.
TACATGCTGAAGGGCCACTGAGCTGGAACATGGACCCGAGGGGCAGCCGGGTGACTAGCATGTAGAGTGCAAGTGTGGCCAGGAGGACAGCCCCCGTCTGATCTACATGTCCAGCATCCTGAACAGCAGGCGCGCATCATTGAAGCATTACATGACTTGTACAGGGGAGCCATGTACACATGACATGTAGTGGCAGTCAAGCACAACACATCACACAAGCAAACCACACATGTCCTTGACAAACACGCAACAACACTCACTGGATGGGGCATCAAAGTCCACCATCTCTCTCGCACTCCTTCGACCATTCCTGCTGGTATGAACTCTGTAGTGATTTACTCGTGCAAAGTGAGGTCTTCCTCCTCAGGTGGTGGCCCAATGCCAGTCACCAGAGTCATGTTGTAATTAGAGGCATGCTTCACCTTAGTGCTGCGTTTGAGGTCATCCCAACACTTTTTGCACTCTTGAGCTGTGCGCACCTCATGGCCGAATGCACTCACACGATCTGCAACTTGCTTCCAGTGGGACATACGATGGGCAGCCGTAGTTTGACAATTCGGCCCCATTAGCATATCACGGTTGTGGTCCGTCCAATAGGAAGTCCAGTTCCTGCACGCAGAAAGGCATCTTCATCTACGTGCCAGAGGCCGGAGCTGTGTCTGGGGTCCCAGTCTCTACTGCAGGTACAACCTTCCTCCACTTGGACAGTGGTCCTGACCCTGGCTGGCAAATGCCGCCCTGATCAGTATGGGATGTGGCGCTGGTGGGTTGAACCAAGGGAGTGGCAGGTGGCACAAGGACAGAAGCCCTGACTTGCGTCAGTGGCTGCTGGGTGCCCTGGAATGGACCCTGCGCAGCAATATCTTCTGTGCCAGGGTCATTGATAGGGCCTTTCCAGGATGGTAGACTCACAACCGGGGTGGTGTCGGCTTCATCTGCCCATGCACTTGCCAACACCCGGCTGGTTGGGGCACCAGATGACATTACTGCCCCAGGGACATGTGCCTCGGTCAGGGCAGCCCTGCGTGCACTTACGGTGTGCCTCCTGACCTCCTGGAAATCTTCCAGGGACTATTCAGGTGCCAACGCAGACTGCGCTGGCAGACCCTGAGCCTGGGTGGTGGTGTCCACAGCTGCACCTTCAGCTACCACTCCCCTTGGGCCTGTGGCAGTCGATGAAACAGACTGCCGGGTCACATGGGTGTCAGTGCCAGATGCAAGAACTGTGTCTCCCTGAGGCGCCGCAGGGGGTGGTGGCATGACTGCACCAACACATGGCACAACATCGTGCCGAAGTGGTGCACCCCTGCCACTTCACCCTCTGCAGCCACTCTGGACACCCTGGAGTCCCCCTACTCCCTGGTCACCCTAACCACATCCCTGACCACGGCCGCCACGTGGAGTGTGCCCAGCTGAAGCACCCCTCACCTTTCATGGCCTCCCAGCCATGGCACAGATGTAGTAGTGCCGGCACAGATGTAATAGTGCCAGCACAGATGTAGTAGTGCCAATGGGAGGTGTACACGACAATTGTCCTGGGCAATTTGGGTGAAGGGGGTGGGATATAAGATGTTAACAGCACCCGGTGATTAAATGACGGGTCATGCAACGCTCAGGCACCCCAAAACTGCAGTAAAACCGTGCACGCATCCCTGGTAGCCCACGTGTGTGGAATTAACCTCCTGCAGTACACGGTGGCACCCAGGGACACGACATACACATACGCATGGGAAACGCAGGCTACTATGACCTCGAAAACAGGTACACGATACATGGGGGTCCCCGCAGTGGGAAAAATAGCATGCGCGACTCACCGTCAGACTAGCGTGATAATGAAAACATGCGTAGCCAATACCCCTGCCAAAAGAAGAGATACGTCCTTGATCCGCGTGAAACAACACAAAGTAACAACACACACATCGGTCTCCACGAAAGGCACGTACAGCAAACTGCTGGCCCCGCTCACCTTTAACCCATGCTGAGGGAAACACCCGTGCGCGTAATTTCTCTCACACGCTTAGGCCCTTTCCTCGGATTACATGCATTGACACGCGTACGTGGTTTTTTGGCGCGTGCAGATGCACCCGTGCTGAGGGAAATGCCCACGTGTATCACGTCACATATGCGCTTACGCGCTAAGGGCCTTTCCTCGAATTACACAATCATGTGCAATTTTTTCACGTGCCAAATCACTCCGTATCAAGCTGGTCACGCGAAAACACACGGAAGACCATGCTCCTGCCCAGAAGGCCATTTTCCTGGCCCCCCAGAGCCCCGAGCACCCTCCCACCTGCCATCTGCTGCTGCCTGCCTGCCTGCTGGCCAGGTGCCCTGCTTTTTGGTGCCTGCACATCAGCCGTCTGCAGGGGACTAGTTGCTGTGACCACCCCAGCTGGAACAGAAGACTCCCGACTGGTATTCCATTGCTCCACAGCCCAGCCCCAGGACCCAGTTGCCCACCCACGCCTGCCTCGGGGGTGCCATGTCCAACACAACACCATCTGGCACCAGTGGCAACCCCCCAGCAGAGAGGCAGAGTGTTGCCAGCTTCAGTGCCAATGAAGTTGGCATCCTGGTGGAGCAGGTCCTGGGGCATTATGATGCCCTCTTTGGAAGTTCAAGTGCCGACAATGAAGGACGGAAGAGGATCTGGAAGGACAACATGGCCGCCATCAATGTGGAGGGGGTGGCACTCCGCGACATGCAACACGTTCGGAAGCACTGGGAGGACTTCAGGTCCAGGACCCTCAGCAAGGCCTGGTGCCACTTGAAGGCAGCGGATGCTGAGGGGTGCCGGATCCGCCTTACCGATGACCAGATGAGGGACCTGCAACCTATACACCCAGCGCTCCACCTCCCAGTCCTTGAGAGGCAGACTCGTCCGTGGTCGAGCGGTAAGTGTACATGAGTACTGAATGGACGCTGTGCGTGTTGAGGTGTGCCAGGAGTGTGTAGGTTGGACATATGTCTTTGTAGGCCCATGTATGGATGTGTATGTACAGGGACATGAGCCTGCCACATGTGAGTCATGTGTGAGGCACATCAATGGTGTATGTGTTCAAATGCATGGTGGCCAAATGCATGTGTGGCTGCACACATGTTTACATTTCTGTGTATGTACTGTGGCATGGTTGTGGTGTGACACATGGATGTTGGTTCCATCTTCATGTATGTGCACAATGTACATGTGCATGTGTGTCTATTTGACAAGTGTGCAACTGTGATACACCATGGATGCATGTGACACTGGCATGTAGGAGGCTGATTGGCAGATGTGACTTGGATGGCGATAATATCAATGCAACAGGTGTTGGAGATGTACAGATACATGTATGTCTGGTGGCGTGTGTGCATGTATTCTGCACTCCCCGTGTTGCATTTGACGTCAGGCTAACCTTCGGATGCTCATGCTGTTGTATGTGTGTGGATGGTGCTGCCTGCTGCAATATTCCCATTGATTTGCGCATGTGTGTGAGTTCAAATGATATGTGTGTTGGGGAGTGTGATGCCATGTGTGAGTTTTACACTGCCACTCATGTGCAACTGTCATGTGTGTATCAGACCATTGTACAGTGCCCTGATGCCTGTGTTCTGTCTCTCCCTGTCTGCAGTGTCAACCGATGAAGAGGGCGGAGACAGTGCTGTGGAGCACAGTGGAAGGGATCGCACCGCCAGCTGGAGACGCAAGGCCCAGCTCCCCTCGCGGGTTGTTATCTCGTTGGGGAGTGAGGAAACTGGTGCTGCATCCATGGCCGCAGCTGCAGAGGGTAGGTCCAAGAGGCGGAGGTTGGAGGTGGACTCCTCGGCAGCAGAAGGGGCAGCTGAGACCCCACAGGGACCTATGGAGGAAGATGGCACGGAGTCATAAGGTTGGTGGGGGGTTTGGTTGAGGTAGAGGCTGTGGAAGGGCCACACACGGGGTCTGGAGGGGGGATTCCACTGGTCCTAGTGGTGCAGTCCAGGGGCAGGGACAGGAGGCAGCACAGGCCACCGCGGAGGTGCCTGTGTGTAATCCTGTCCCCGATCCTGTGACTGCATCATCCCGCACCAGCAGGGATGCCTTTGTCCAGATCCATTCTCAGGGAAGGGATGCGCAAACAACAACTGGCCTTCCTCTCCCTGCAATCCGGGACCGTGTTGAGCCTGTCCTGGCTGGGGTGGTGTTGCGTCAACGTTGCATCCTGAATGATGTACAAGGTTTTCGTGAGGACTCTGCACGTTACTTGGGATGCCGCATTGACTGCGTCGACCTACTAGGACGGGTCACCAGTGCTGGGTTCCTCCGTCTGCTGGACCTTGTACCGACCCCCTCCTCAACTGAACCCCCTTTGCACCAGTCGTCCTCCGTGCCATATTCCGGCCCAAGTATCACCTGTGTTCACTGTGGAGCTGCGTCTGACCCAGCGGCCAGGCTGGTGGAGGACACATCCCTGCCACAGTCAGGAGTCAGAGGTCCAGCAGGGGTGGCCACCCCAACAACTGGACCCCAGCAGGAGGAGGATGTGCAGGCATCAACAAGCAGGGCACATGCACATCAGCAGCAGGCTCAAGATTGGAGCGATGATGGCTCGGGGCCATCAAAATCAGAGGGGCACAGCAGAGTCCGGAGGGCAGGAGGACCCTGGATTGAGAGTGTCTTCCGTGTGGCAGCGGTTGGGCCAGCAAATAGATGCGGAGCAGCGGCGGGCGGAGGAGGCATGGCTCACTATGGTCAGGGCGGAGAACTCCATGCGCAGGGCGCTGAGGCAGGCTGAGTACCCCGAGGAAATTCACAGGGATTTGGAGCTGGACATGGCATTATCCCTGCGAGACCTCGGTGCCGGGGAACAGGCCCGCCTCCAGGACGTTGAACGGGAGTTCGATGATGCCCTGGCCATAGGACTTGCAACAAGTGAGCCGTAGGACTTGCCTGCCGCCATTGTATATAGTTCATTAGTGTTAGGTTTCCTTTCTATTTTTCTTTCATTTGGGGCGCATGGACTATGCCCCAACTTTCTGTATATAGTTATTAGTTAGGTAGGGTATTTTGTAGTTTTACTTTGGATTGTTGGGCTCATGGACCCTGGATTTTTACATTGTACATAGTTCTGGACTGGATTTGACTTGATTGATTTTTTTTTACCCATGGAGGAATGGTTTTCTTTTTTTTTTACCTTTGGATTTGTTTTGAAGGACGAACACTTTCAAGCCTTTTTCTTTTGGATTCATTTGGATTCTGCATTCATATATTTTTCATTCATTTTGGACATGCAACCTTTTGTTTATTATTTGTATTATTGTGTGATTTTCTTTCATTCCCTTGCTTTTGTATTTAATACATTTTGATTTCATACTTCATTTGTGCGGTATTCTCTCATTGGTTTCATGCATGTCACGGTGTGGTTTTTCTCATTCACTTGCACCCATTGTGTGTGTGTGATGGACATGACATGGGGATTTCAATGTGGGGTAGACTGAATACCTGGTTGTTTGTTTGGACTGGGGTGGCATGGGGTGGGATTTGGGTGGCCATAAGGGCCATGAGTGTGGATCGTGATGACGTGTTGGGGGGGACATGATTCGGGACCTGCTGATAGGTACCCGTCAATGCTGGGTGGGTGGGAGTGCAAGGGGGTATGATTCGGGGCTTGCTGGCAGGTGCCCGTCAATGCTGGGTGGAAGGGGGTGCAGGGGGCCATGAGTCGGGGCCTGCTGGCAGGTGACCGTCACTGCTGGGTGGGTGGGGGTGCAGGGGGACATGAGTCAGGGCCTGCTGGCAGGTGCCCGTCAATGCTGGGTGGGTGGATGGATGGGTGGGTGGGGGATATGAGTCGGGGCTCACAAGTGTGCTCACAAGTGAATGGTGCCATGTGGGCTGACTGCAGGGCATGGTGAGGGTTGTAGGGTAGTCCCCTGTGGTGTGGGCTGCCTGCAGGGCATGTGGAGGGGGGAACCGCACACGCAAGAGGGCCCACAATTCCAAATCGTGTGTGAAACTCCTTGCGCACTCCCGACATACACATACCCCGCTCACACAGGGCATATCGCGTGTGAAACACCCCGCATAACCCACAAATACACGTACCCCGCTCGCACAGGGCCTATCGCATGTGAAGCTCCCCGCGCACCCCACAAATACAGGCACCCTGCTCGCACAGGGCCTATTGTGTGTGAAACTCCCGGCCTACCCCACAAATACACATACCCCGCTTGCACAGGGCCTATCGTATGTGAAACTCCTCGCGAACCCCACAAATACAGGTACCCCTCTCGCACAGGGCCTATTGCGTGTGAAACTCCCCGCCTACCCCACAAATACACGTACCCCGCGCACACAGGGCCTATCGCATGCAAACTCCCCACGCACCCCACAAATACACGTAACTTGCTCGCACAGGGCCTATCGCGTGTGAAACTCCCCACATACTCCACAAATACGCTTACCCCGCTTGCACAGGGCCTATCGCGTGGGAAACTCCCTGCGTACCCCACAAATAGAGGTACCCCACTCGCACAGGGCCTATCGCTTGGGAAACTCCCCGCGTACCCCACAAATACACATACCCCACTTGCACAAGGCCTATCGCATGCAAACTCCCCGAGCACCCCAAAAATACATGTACCCCGCTCGCACAGGGCCTATCGCGTGTGAACCTCCCCGCGTACCCCACAAATACACGTACTTCGCTCGCACAGGGCCTATCGCATGTGAAACTCCCAGTGTGCCCCACAAATACACATACCCCGCTCGCACAGGGCCTATCGCCTGCAAACTCCCTGAGCACCCCACAAATACATGTACCCCACTCGCACAGGGCCTATCGCGTGTGAACCTCCCCGCGTACCCCACAAATACACATACTTCGCTCGAACAGGGCCTATCGCGTGTGAAACTCCCTGCGTACCCCACAAATACATGTATCCCGCTCGCACAGGGCCTATCATGTGTGAAACTCCCCACATACCCCACAAATACACGTACCCCGCTCGCATAGGGCCAATCGCGTGTGAAACTGCGCACCCTCGAAATACATGTACCCCACTCACACAGGGTCTATCAAGTGTGAAACTCCCTGCGTACCCCTCAAATACACATACCTTTCTCACACAGGGCCTATCGCATGTGAAACTCCCCACGCACCCCTGAAATACATGTACCCCACTCGCACAGGGCCTATCGCGTGTGAAACTCCCTGCGTACCCCACAGATACACGTACCCTGCTCGCACAGGGCCTATCGCATGTGAAACTCCCCGCATACCCCACAAATACCCGTACCCTGCTTGCACGTAGTATATCGCGTGTGAAACTCCCCGCTACCCCACAAATACACGTTCCCCACTAGCACAGGGCCTATCGTGTGTGAAACTTCCCTTGCACCCCTGAAGTTCATGTAGGCTGCCCATCCACTCTCCCCATGCTCCACAGGCAGCCCATCCACCCTGGCCATGCTCCACAGACAGCCCACACCACAGGGGGGACTTTTTCCACGCTATTTACCTGGCTCGAGCAGGGTACGTGTATTCCGAGGGGTTCACAGGGAGTTTTACACGTGATTTCGCTAGTGCAAGAGGGGTACATGTATTGTGAGGGGTGCGCGGAGAGTTTTACACGTGATTTTGCTAGCATGAAAGGGGTACGTGTATTGTGAGGGGTGCGCAGGGAGATTTACATGCGTTTTCGTGGTTTGGGGGCTGTATGCTGGTCGACTGGCCTTTGCGCCATGTACTGGATTTGTGCGCTGTTCATGGCGCACAGGGCGGGGTTGGTGGCGTAACTGGCACTGTTGCAGGGCCGCTGCACCACTCTGTGCCACGGCTGGTTATGGATGTTGGAATCCATGAATATACTCTGCGCTGAAATGGGTTTTGACACGGTGCGCCTGTCACGTGTGCCACTTGTGCACTGATTTCTATGAATTACCCCCTGAGCTATTAAACAGAGGGAGGATTTTGACAATCTAATGTCTGTGTTTCCGCTGCCATATTCACTAATAACTGAAAGTATAATGAAGATGATGATGAAATAGATGATGATCAAGACAATGATTATGAATGATAAGAGTGCAGGTGTTGCTGTTGGAAATCAGTGATACTGATGATGTGCATGAGGAGAATTACGCCACAGATGCAGAGGTTGTGTTATTATTAGAATCGCACCCAGCTATATACGGTCTATTTGAAAAAAAACAAAAAACTTTCTGTTGAAGAACAAAACAGACATCACACCATTACTTAGCATAAACACATCACCAGCACCATTACTTTCTGCACTATCATGCTTTCATGAGCACAACCTGTGTACTTACCAACAATGAAAGTCTAAAATGTGTCAGTACTTCACACAGAACCAAATCGGACTACTTGCACACTCTGCCTAAAATAATGTGCTCGCTTATGCAGAAGAACTATGAACAGACATGTGAAGAAGTGAGACAATCTGAGGTGCATCCACCCCGCTACCAATCGGACAAACAGAATACCTCCAGCAATCTGTGCAAATATCCCTGAAAACACTACTGCTTTGCTAGTGCTTGAAAGGGTGACACCCAAGTCCGCCCTACTCCCTGCAGTACAGCAACACAAAGCTGTTATCCCCCATTCTTTCAGGCTAGTGCTCTTGAAGCATTTCAGTGTAGGAAAAAGTATGTCTTTTGGATGACAGTGCCTGCTCAATGCTACCACGGCTATCATCTAAGCAATTATCATATGTTCTTATTCTTTTGTTGAACACCCTGAATTCCGTCAGCTTCTGGGGAAAGCTAATCACCACTGAAGTCCCCAGATGATGACTTTTTTTGATCACCGTGTAGTACTGGATTTATACAGCAAGGTTATGGTTACCATTGGGCAGGTGGTACAGCAGTGAATGGGGCAAACTGTCCACCTCTGCATGGGCATGTGAACTGTGGTGAGAGCATTGACCACAGGGCCACCATAGCATGCTATACAGCTATTTGCTTCCTCTACAAGCCATGGTATCAGGTGTATGGAATGTGGCATCAGGTAATGTTTTGCATGCCAGGTTTCAGGCCAGAAGACTAGCACCTACACCTGCATTTAGTCTTTTTGAAGGTAACAGTCGATCAAACGTTCTTGCTGACTTGAAAGTTAGCAGCAAGAAAATAAATATCGTCTGCTCTGTGCAAGTACTCAACACAAGGGCACACACTTGATCAACAGTTGGGAGCCTGTGGAGAAACAATAGATTGACATGGTCTAGAATATTAGCCCCAACTTGAGTTTAGCTTTTGAGTCCAAAAATACGCTGCACCAACTGCAGGCGAGCCACACATTACCACTGCAAATCCTGAAATGTTGAGGGGTCACCTGTTGGAATTCCACTTTGTACATGTTGCACAGGGTATATGAGCATTCAGCCATCACATATTACTGCAATACTCAAAGCAGGGCTGCAGATCAACATGTTAGACCCAGTTTCTATGGCAGTTGCTGTCTAATGTCTGCCTGATGCTTTGACCTTTTGAGGAGGCAACTAAGTAAGTTAGTCATCATAATGCATCCCTGCGTTCAGAATGATGATCATGGTTAGAATACATACTTCTGATGCTGAAGTGGCACACCTGTTGAGGGGCCTGCTTTCAGATGTATTATGGCAATCCACTGATTGGTTGTTTTAAAGGTAACAAAGAGGACCTGCTGGTTTTCTTCATGGATCCATGTTTCAATGTAAACGTGTCCTTTTTCAATCTCATATGTTGGGTGATGAGGACTCATAGCAATCATCCCAACGAGACAACACTGTGCAAATGTGCAAGGATGTGTAGGCAGCTGGAAAAAAATGCAGTCCAAATTTTGCAAAGTATACCAACAATGGCAAGCTTCTGCATTCTCTCCTCCTCTCCTCTGCTGAACTCCTAGCTGAAACTGAAACTGCACTGGTCGCCTGGCCTCCCTCTGATCTCGAGCCCAGGTCCCTTCCCCTACCAGTTGCACACCTGCACTTCCTCCCTGGCAACCCCCGCACTTGTGGACTGTTTCTGTATCGCTACAGTCCACTACCTGCACTTGACACCTGATGTCTGCACTCACCCTTGCACTTGCCACCAGCTGGCCGCACCTTTTACTTATTGCTTTTTTATTTATTCTATTTATTTTACTGTTGATCTCTTGTACGGCACTGACCACTCCCCGCTGCATGTTTCCCCTTTCTCCTTCCCATGCACTTGCCCAATCTCAATGTCATCTGGCCTAGTAAGCTCGTTGTCTCTGTCTTCCCTCTGTTCTCCCTCCCTTGCCTCGTCGCTCCTTGAAACACGTGTGTATAGGCACGTTATAAATGCCATATCATATCATATTATATCATATATTTCAGCAGCACATCACAGACACCTTTTGAAAGCTTGAGAGAAGTCCAGATTCTTTTGTGTGGCCAGCCCTATTGTCTCTATCCGCAGGAAAAGTCTTGCAGTAACATTTATAAACATGAACAGTCACTTCATTGCGGGAAGATCATGGAACAACGTCTACCCATAGCCAACACACCAGCTCAGGTGATGATGAGGATGATTACCCAGTGAATGTCAGACACGGAAGAATTAAGGGTTTTATTCTGGTGCGCGTGGTTGGCAAACATACACCTGTATTTGTAACTGAGAGTCACTGATTAGTTATTGTTTTACACATGGCATTGCCTATTGTGTGAGCAATGTTTTTAAAAATGTTTACTGTCTCCTGATGATAACACCACTGAACAGTTGCACTGCTCTCTCTAAATACACAGCCACCCGCTAAGGTTATAGGGTTCTCAAACAAGGCACAATAACCCACTACCGTTCTCGGGTTGTCGAACAGGCAGGAGACACCCACTAAGGCTCTTCTATGGGGTGCAGCCACCCACTAACATTCTTTTTTTTGCATAGGGTGCATAGTGTGCATCCTGTGAGCTGCTTACTAAATCTCAGTTTCTTTTTTCAAAGGGTGCAGCCAGCCACTACATTTCTCAGGTTTGCAAACACGGCACAGCTGTTCATTAAATTTCTTTCTTTTTTGCACAGGTTACAACTGGGCATTAACGTTTTCAAACTCTTGCAGACCATTTCCTAAAGTTCTCTAGCTCTCCCACAGTCAATTGACACGTTCACAAGTGGGGAGCCTTTCTGTGAGGCCTGTTCCTCCACCACAACTGACGTATTACTTCCCCCTGCACATCACCTTGGAGGAGGGAAAAGTGGTGGAGCACCAGGCCCCTTATAGGGATAGTGTCAGAAAAGTGCACAGTTGTGAAGCATGGACTGGCGTTTTGGCACAGTGTTCTTGATGTCCCCCTGTGCTGCGCCATGTCCTTAGAAGTGGTAGGACCCATTGGAGGGGCAGTGGCGGCAGCCCGGTTGCTAGCAGGGTCTTTGGAGGAAGAGCACTCATTTGCCATGTAGAATTTCTTATTCAAACCTCAACCTTTTTACATAAACTTCATTGCACGACCCTTGCCCCTACCCTTCTGCACCCAATTCAACCCTTCCTACAGCCCTCCACTATGCAGAAGACTCCAAGCTCCTCCACCTGACAGTCTTCCCTAGTCGCACAGAAATAAATATTCTTAAATAAATTAAATACATTATGCCTTACACCTTGTTGGCTGTGTGACAGCTCTGTGCTCCATGGGGCTTCACCTGTGCTTCGTGTGTACCCCCTGCCACCTTTTTAACCACTTAAGAGGACACCTTCACAGGCTGGTACTGGTACTGATTCTCCCCCTGAGCCTCCACATGATGGACCACCCCCAGATCTTCAGCAGCAACCTTGCAGTGCATGGTGAAGACCACTTCCTCCTCACTGAGTCGAACCCAGACAGGACTCGACCCTTACTGCGCTCGCAGGGTGCTTGCTGTGGCCGCCTACTCCTCCCATGGGAGAAATATGACCTCCTTCTCCTCCACTGGTTCGACCTCTGTGAGGACATGCACAAGATGCTCTGCCACCCGTGCCTCTGTAAGGGTGTCCCCAAAAAGACCTGCCAGCACTGTTTCTGTGTTTCTAGTCAGGATCACCTTCAGTAGCCCCTCTTCCTCCCCCACACTTTCTCTGAGCCCCCTTACTGTCTTAACCTCCCCGCTGCCTCAATGGTCCAGTGATATTGCAGGGCATGGACCCATACACCAGGACTCAAAAATAGCATCATGTGGAAACACGGGTATTCTCCTCACCAGCAACTTTCTTCCCCTTCCAAATCCAGCGTGTTTAGCCTGGCATGAGAAGCACAACAGCAATTGGCAACGCATGCCATCTGTGTGGGAGCACACCCCAATAGCCCAACATTTTGCAATACCAAACCCGTCCTGGGAACAACAGCACAACCGCAATATAACAGCCAAACAAATCCTGAAAGGTACTACACTACACTAATGCAAACGCTACACAACAAATCAATAGAACTGCAAGTGGGAAGATATCACAACAAGAACGAACATGCAAGGAGAAACTGGGAGAGAGCAAACAATTCATTTTTGTTCTTCTGTTTTTTTCGGATCTGAAATAAAGGTCAGTAAACTATTTATTGACTTTTTGAATTGTTAAAATGTGACCGAGTAGGGGATGCCTCAATAGGAAAGGGGGACGAAAGTAGCACAAGCATGCCCTAGAAAAAACACACTCAAACCAAGGAACTAGACAAACACCAGGTCATTTTTTTTCAATGTTTGTCCAGGTCTGTTCCTCGTCTATAAACCACTTTTGTTAAGATTCTCAGATTAAAATTGTGAGGTCCTACTCCTCTCAAGCATGTTATTCCAAACTCGCCATTCTCTTTCCCATAATGTCCAGACTTGCATTAGTGCCCCTTAGCGAGTCATAGAGTGAGGCAAACACCATATTATAATTAGTGGATTGAGTCATGAAATGGGGACTATATGACAAAGATAATAATAACTTGTGAATTTGTGTGCAAAAGACAGTGATAATTTCACAACTATCCAGGTAAAAAAGCACCATTGTGTTGCCATGGAGATATGAAAGAGGCTCAAAGCTAGAAAGCTCGATAAAAAAAAAAAAATAATAAAAAAAAATATAAGGACATATTTATTAGCAGAGACCAATGTGTTGCACCACCACATGCATGAGTGCAGCGTGGATGACAAGGATGACCTAATGGCTTGTAACTTGGTGACTCAAAGCTTATTTTATCCATTGCATGATAAACCGCCTTTAATGAGACATGAGTGTCCTGAACAAGGAATATATCTTTTGAGACGTACATTAGTCATCTCTGAAAGAAATGTTTTCTTACATGACTTACTGTTCCCATCCCTTGTAGAAAATATGTAGCTTCATTTTGAGCTACCCATAAAATAAATGGAAGACGTAAAAGGCTTGCATAAGGCTTTATGCCTTCCATTCACATTGCATCTGATTTTCATTCAATTGTATGGCAGTGAAGAGGGAAATAACGCAAGTTGTGTTTCCGCGACTCCCTTCCTCTTGCCATACAAATACTCTGGCATTTGCGCTTGCATGCATTTTCATGCCGGCACACATGCTGGAGATCTCTATGGAGTCCAATGTATTTATTTTATCAGCAAAAAACAGTGAAACTCCAAAGGAATCCATTGTAAATGCTCCCTGCCATGTTTACACGTCGGGCAACGTGTACTCATTTTGCACGGTGGAGTGCAAAAGATGAGGGCAAAATGTGATGTAGAAGCTTTTATGGCAGCCTTTGCCTTCCCCTTTTCCAATCCACGGTGCAAATGACAAAAATGTGGCTTAGGGGATCTTGCTACGCCCGAGTACAAAAGTACCAGTTCCCCACCACCAAATTGCATGGGGCCATAAAATGAGCTCGATAGACTTTTAAGCCTTTGGAGTTGGAAGTGTGAGGGATAGCAACAGCACAAAATGCTATATGATAATTGACAACCATATTATCTTGCTTTTCGATATATCTTACATATTGTGATATGGCACGCTTGATAAAGTTGATACAACGATAACGTTGCAAAAAAAGCAGGTGTAATTGTTTTTATGTGATAAATCTGGGGGGAGCCAACCCCTTTGAGACAAGGGAGGTGAGCTTGATCAGCAAAACCCCCTGCAGGGTTTTGGGAAACTGGAACCTCACTGGGAGTGACTCCCCTCAAGGGGACAGGGAATCCCATTACCATTGGGATCTCCCTATGCCTAAGGCATTATCTGTACACATGTACATCTGAGAAACAGATGTTACAATCAGCTGTAGGAATCAAAATAATATTGAAAGTGACTTTGAATGTTAGGTTCAAGACAATGCTGGTATCTACCTGGGCTTGACAACTGAACATAAACAACACACCCCTTTATGGTCACAGAGCGAGAACAAAGGCACACTCATCCTTGAATATAGGAGAAGAAGCAATATGCAAAGGAAAGCCTCCAATTTGAGCAAGTCATTGAGGGGCTGAGCCGCGCTAGACTGCAGAGCCTGCTGTGGCACAGAGAGGAGCAGATGAAGTAGAGAGATGCCGCCAGTCCAGCACAGAGTCAAGCGGTGTGGACAAGGCCGAGTAGAGCCAACATTATCTGAAGGCGTGACCATGTGGAGGATGTGGTGGGCCCAGTTCCTGAGAAATTATGCTGATCCCAGAATGCAAGATGGAACAAATACTCTCCTTGCAATGTGAGAGCTTAGGGGCAGAGAAATGCTGAGATGAGCGCAACAAAAAAACGTGCTCATATCCATACAAGAATGTCAGAAAGCCATGGAGAACGCTGCCCCTTCCAAGTAGATGCCACCTCAATGGAGAAAACCCTTTGACATTGAATCTGCCTGTGTTGCTCATAGTGGAGGGGGGCAGAGAAACCAGAGAGCAAAAAGGAAAGAAGGAAGGATTACCCTAACCTCATCCAGGGACATAAGGACCAGGAGATAGAGAAAGAACCAAGTAACAATAATGTTTATGGGAGCCCAGGACACCTGCATATTGTAATAAGTCAAATGTCTCACAGAAACTACAGAGAACCAAGAGAGGCATATGGAAAGAGGGGCTACCAATACCCTGGAAGATAAGTGAGACATTGGGACAGAGAAACCTAAAGGAGCCAGAGGGGCCCGATAAGAACCTGAAAAACAATTTGAGAGAAACACAGAGACAACAAAGATGGAAACCTAGTGGGGAGAATCCCAGCCAAGTGGTTGGAGGGATTAGGGAGGTATCACTCCACTTACGACAGCCAGGCTTGAACTGGCCTAAAGTGCAATAGGCCCATGTCAGAACCAAAAAAACAAAATGCTGGTGTAGGCCAGTTTTTTTTGGGTGAAAGAGTGCCACTTTTTTGTCCAATGTGGGCCAGTTTGATGTGTTATTTCACCATGTGGCTAGTAGTTTTGAACAGTGTTGCTGAATAAATATTCTTTAAAATGCACAATTTGCATCACATTTTATCCAATAACTCCCCCTTCGGTGCTATTCAAACAGTGTCACAAAAGGAATGAATTGCCAGTTGCATCTGTGGGACACTTTTTCATTGGTGCCCTAGACAATGTTATGGCCCAGTCCAACCCTGACCACAGCTTGGACATTTGATATTTTCAGGAACTTGAAACTTTATTTTGTAAATTTGAGAAACTTGAGAAACTTGTGGAACTTTGACAGAAGGTCAAGAACTGTTGTTTTCTATGAATATGCATTTGGATCCAAAACAGCAGGGATTCCAGAAAGCCATGAGAGGCACTGAGTGAATAGATCTGAAGGCAGGACACTGCCCATTTTTTCTTTTATATGTTTTCTAAGTGGTAGGCCCGGTTAAGAGGATAGTTTAGAACAGAGGAGCATTTTTGCTATTTGACTATTGTCAAGCATATTAGCATATTTTGTTAGGAAGGGAACTCCCCTTTTAGCAAAAGAGGTTTTCTTTTAAGTTAAATATAACCCTTTGATAACCTGTCCTCTGGTCCGAGTCCTTCTTCATGCTTGCCACACTGTGTAATTCAAATGAACATGTTGTGTAACGAGAAAGCAATTTGTGATGTTTGCATGTGGGGAGGATCACTGAACAGTTGTTCATGGCCATATTCAGTTAACACATACATACATACTATTTGCAAAGGGAAAATCATTCTAGCACACGATACATCAACGCTCCATGGCACCAATGTGAATGCACAAGCACCAATAGCAACGTGCATGTCAAATGTTTTGCAAAAACACCCAAGACCTTTCTTAGCTTATGAAAAAGCATACTACACAATGTGCTATTGTATGTGAATGCAAAGCAGTGCTGCTGCTATCATGGGGCAGTGACACAAGATTGTGTTGCAAAGCGATGCAAAGACAAGTGCTTTCGGAGGGAGAGAAAGTTTGTCTTTATATACAATCAATACAATTGGAGCCCAATAGAATATAGACACATCGAGATGTCTGGAGGAGACATATGTCGCTGTTCTTTAGAAAATGGGATTGGCAATAGCCAGAAAATGTTCATCAATGTTTACAACTCCCTATCAAAAAGACACTAAAGGAGAAAGAATTGCTTTACACTTGTAAAATCTTTCAGTGTATGAACACATCATCTCCCTCAAGCACATTTTAGATTAAATTCAGAAATAGAAATGCACTAGTGCACTGAATGTTCATAGTATATATCATCAACTGTACTGTGGCGGAGAAAACACAATACAACTAAATAAATGTGATGTGATTGCTTTTTCAGCAGTACTGTAACAAATAATAAAATATGCTACAACACAAACGTGCCCCTGTACTGCTCCTTGCAGAGTTTATTCTGCACTTGCCTATGTGAACCATGTCTCTATTGTTCCAAGCAATCCAACGGTACTGCTGCCCTTTGCCACTGGGCGTTTTCGCAATGCGTATGTTCATATTAGATATGCATGCACAGGTGGCCTAAAACAGAACATGTGCAATCCAATTTGGCATGAGCACGTCTGCATTCTGGCTTCATCACTATTTAACTTTTGTATAATTAACCTGGTAGAATGATAATAAAGTAAGGAATCTCGTCAACAAAGAATGTTACCAAAATGCATGCTTCTCATCAAATATAAGGGTTGATTTGACCCAAAATGATCTGGAATGTTCTTCAAGTACATTGATGATTACTGATAACAACATGATTTACAAATCAACTAGGTAAATACAAAAAGTGTGATTTTGAATAAATGTCAAGAGTTCCAATTATAGATCCATTCTATCAATATTGAAATTATCAATGATACAAACATTCTTCTGAAATCGATCTGTGCTGCAAGTCTTATTGTTCAGATTTGAAAGAAAATGTTAAACAGATGTGTATGCCACTTCTGTTCAGGGTGAAGTTCTTCAGCAGTAAAAGTTCTTCTTACCCAACATACTCGAAGCAACCTTGTTACCACTCCTTGCAATGCTGCCACATTTTATATTGATTAGTGACAAAATGATACTTCCTTGGTGCCCCTCTGCTTCTGGTGCCATCGGCAGCTGCTTTTAAAATACTTTTTTGTAGCACCACCAAGGACTTAGAGAAGAATGTTGTGGGCTGTAAAAAAGTATTTTAAATGATAGAATTCACAGTAGAACTTGCTATCATCTCAATGAAGTACAACTCGGCAACCTTTCTATTTGGTCAGGTTTTACTGTTTTATAATGAGATCATTTACAGATCTCTTTCTCTGATAAATAAAGTGGACATTGACATTTCACTGCTGTTGGGCAGCTTTTTCTTGTATGTCCAAACTTAAATACATCTCTAAAAGTGAATTAAAAAACCTTTAAGAAGGTCGCAGATATGAAGGCAATAGCAGGCATCAGGCATTACCAAAAGTATTGGATCACCTTAACAATAGCTTTATCAGCTGCTCTCTATTCTGAACAAGACGTTTATTTCCAACGTGTTGACTCTAGCTATAGTCAACCAGCAATATTGGGAGTGCATGCCAATGTATCCTGCACATTGATTGTTGGTTGGTATGCTTAATTATTTATATTGGCCCTCATTACAACTCTGGCGGTAGCATGTTTTCCGGCACCCGCAAATGGGCAAGAACCGGGTCATGCCGAGTTTGGCGGACCCGGTAATTGCCCATTTGCGGGTGCCGGTATGGCCGGCCTCTGAGGGTCGGAAGCTCACGGGTGCCGGTCTGCACGCCTGGTCAGACCAGGCGTGCAGTCCAGCACCTGCGAACAGAACTCGTAATGTGGTGGAGAGGTAACAACGGCGCCGGTAGCACTACCGGCGCCGTTGGTGCCTTTCCGCCACATTCATAAGGAGGGCCATTATGTCGTTAAATAGACTGTAACGAAAAACAGGACAATGGAAAATTGTTGTTATTAACGATACAAGCCTACGGTTGGAACAATGTTGCTTGAAATGAAAATGATGACCCTTAATGGTAGCATGTTTTTTAATGTTTAGATTAAGATGAACATGTTCATATCTTCTGTTTAATTCCTGCAATTGTTTTTTCAATGCTTCTAAATTCAGTAGCTAAGCAAATAATCTTGCTCGATTTGATTAACTTCTGCTGTGCTAAACCTTGCATTGCATGTGATGTGCACCAGTGAGATGAGAGAGCTTGTTTTGATTAGAACATTACATCTCTCAGTTTGTCATTGTCGATGCCAATGCACCATCAGGCCAACAACAGTTCAAAAGTGATGACAAAAGCATTTCGTAAGCAAGATTTTTAGAACCTCGAAGTACAGATAAGCATTTCTTGAGCAAGAGTTTTAGTACCTCGAAGTACAGATAATATTCCATGGAATAGCAACTTGGCTAGCTTTAACCAAGCATTAGAGAGAACTCCTTCAGCATTACCCAGCCAGTACAAAAAATATTGATACAGCAAAAAAAAAAGGTTCACCTGATAAATGATCCACACACAATGGTTTCAAACATGAAATCTGTTTTGTTGTTTAATATAATAACATTCACAAATGCATACGCCATAATGGTTTCAATCCGAATTAGGCAATAATAATAGCCCCCCTGGGCTTTAACGGCTTGTAACAGCCAAGGGCTCACGTTATCATACCAAGCAAAGCGAGGGCCTTAGTGCTGAGGCCTGCTGCAGTTACCGGCCGTGACGGACATGGGAAGTGATTATTGCTCTGAGCAACTCTGGTTTAACAACCAGGGTGGTTATAGCAATGTATTTGTTTGAATTAATGGGTCATGGGGGGCACACAACTGGTTCTTTGAAACAACTACTCACCCAAGCCTCTATGGAGAAGCGCTGTGGTCAACAGGAACATTACAGGAAAGTGGAAGGGATGCAGAGAAGTGGACAGGAGGATGCGTGAGGACCGTGGGTGGTGGTAGTGGGTGGGAAGATTTCAGGAGTGTGTGAACAGTGCTCAGCCTGTTCAAAAACTGGACTAGGATTGTTAGATTGAGTCCAGGGTTGTAGCAACCATCGGCTGCTGCACCTACACTGGGTGCTAATAATACACACTAACTCCTCAAATTCATCCTGCGATATGCTATTTGTCTATTTTATTTATTTATTTATTGCGTTCATAAAGCGTGCTGGCTTACCGGGGCATCGAGGCGCTGTTACATGAAGATGGCTTAGTTACATGAATGATACAGGTGTTACATCAAGATGACTTAGTTATATGAAGCATGCAGGTGTTACATGAGACTACATCCTTTCAGTTGACAAGTACATTTCAAATTAGCACTTTTGTCTTTCTCATAGATGAATTCTAAATTCGCTGTCATTATACCTTTGTACAATGGCCTGAAATATCATCTACTCAGATTCTCTTTTTCCCATCACATTTCTATTCACTGACATCAATGCAATGGGACATGAGTAGCATGCCCCCCTTTCTCGACACACTTAAATGACACACAAGTAACATGCTCATACTATCTCCTTACTCTGCTGTTGATGCATAAGTGCAAAACCTAGTAGCAACTCCATACATCATATATGTCCGCTCCTGAACGATGGCATATGGATGCAAATCCAGCATCCCATGCGTGAGAGAAAGTACAAATTACTAAAATCTCTATAGCATGATATAAGGGCGATGCAGGAGGCCAGCACCTTGCTATTGTGCACAACATTTTGGCCCTTATGTGAAGCTGGCAAGGGATAGATGAATTTGTGAGAGCAGCCAATGAAGAAATATAGATTAGAAACCTGAAACATTTAACATAGTGAGATTGCAAAACATGTAGTGAATGATATGCAGCGAAGCATTAGAAATAGCATAAACATGTAAGTAGAGGAAGGGACATATGACACAAAGTAGATGAAAAACTGTTTGTAAAAGTATAATAGAGAATAGTATAGAAAATAGTAGTTTTGTTTGTACTGTGTTTTCGCTTGTACTGTGTTAGCCAAGGGTTGAATAGAATGTTGATCCAGAAGAAAACTACAAGTCGATAACTTAATTAGGCTAATAAAGTAATTTATTGTGTACATTTGTAAGCTTTCGTGAAATATCTCCACTTTCTGAGGCAGAGATGAGACTGTCCACAAAAGCATGCAAATATCCCAAATAAATGACTTTGTTAGCCTAATTAAGGTATTGACTCGTTTTCTTCTGGATCAACATTCTATTCAAATAGTAGTGAACATATAGACATTTTTTGCTGGCAAGCTGATGTTTTTAGCAGAAGTTCATGCAATTTTAGTATGGCTCGCATTTCAAAAGCAGCCGTTTGTGGTAGTTAGAAAACTAGGCCCCATTGAGATTTTCTTTAGTAAAACACATGTACTTTCTGCTTGTCTCAGACGATGCAAGAGACAAGGTCAGTGCACTTGAAGGAGGTGCGAAAAGCCACGCTGGGATTGGTCAGAAGCGCAGGGCGAAGCAGGTTCCCAAGTGTAGACGAGGGCTCTCCAGGTGCGATCCACAGAAAATTCAAAAGTAATCCAAAAGAAGAACACAGCGTGCAAGAAAATACCAAGCTTGATTAAACAGTCGACTGGAAGAACTAACAGCTCAATGGACCTGAACTGTAATACATTCTCAACTCCACCGAAACAGGCTGCAATATTTATACAAGGGAATCTCATTTTAGCGTAATTTGTCAATCGTTACGATGTTGGGTATATTGTAATACGCAATTGATAGGTCGTCACAGGACCCCTATAGGTTCATATACATTATGTGTACTAATTAGATAAAAAAAAATAATCCTGGAACATCACCTTCAGCATCCCTTCATGACGTCATGACCCTTAAGCATCCCTCTCCTCAATAACATCATTATCTGCTAACCTGCAGAAACGTGGGCATTATTTGGCATCTGTTAGTACGTATTGATAAATCCCCCAATGTGGATTGGACCCCTTCGTTGGAGACAGCACAAGCCACAGCATCCCACCAAAACATATCCAATGGAATTATGAGGGTAAAGCAATGAGAGGAGGGGCATTGATACAACTTCTGTAACACCATAGCCCAGTCCCGGATTGGTTCTCTACTTTTCTTGCCCCTCCGCACCTGTTCCCTCCCCGTCTCCTCTCTTGCATTGTGCATTGTGCCTGCTCTAAATTGAAAAACTGTGCTGGACACCGTTGGTGAAATTTAATTTCACATATATAATACTCTTTTACTACAGTACTTGCTTCCTGCAACCTTGGTACCCAGCCCAGTGACCTTCCGTTTATTGTGTGCGCCTGCACCTGGTATTCAGCTGCAGTTATCCTCCCATGAGAAACCTTTCCTTCTGCAACAATTAATTAGCTACTGAGGACTTCTTGACATCTCACCCTTGGTGAGCTGATCTAGCATTTCTGCACGTGTCAGCAGAATTTCAATTTCACAGTGATCTGTGATCTTTCGAAACAACTAAAACATGGCTTCTGTCTAGTCTTCTGTCTAGGCTGATCTGTGCCTACTAAAAGATGGGCAAACTGTTGTTCATTAATATACCTAACCCTTAAACTCAATAGACTTCTAAGTTATGTATAAACAAACTATACAAATATTGCACTTTGCTGCACGTATATGTTTCATCGCGACAGCCATGCTTGCATATTCCTAATTACCTGCTTGTTAAAACTACACATAAGTTCTGGGTTTCTGCATGTGAGCTTCCCTGTGAAGCACACTACTTACTTACATGTGACACCTGTAGGGTATTTTGTGGAGATTTGGGGCCTGACGGTATTTTATTACCGCCGAAAAATAACTTAGCAACAATCACTCCTTGTATTCAGATTGGGCCATGTACAACAATAATACAGTGGACATGCATTATTTCAGCACACAGACATGCATATTTGGTATGCGTGGTTGGTATGCGTGGTTGGTGGTATTTTGGTGAGCATAATTCCCTTGTTTTATTTGTGGCCCCAATGTCCAGAATCCCTTATCTTTGCTTAGATTTTTCGTGTAATCACTAGAGAGACCTCAGACCTACATTTCAGGAATACCACATTTTCAGTGTTAGTGTTAGTGTGCCACCATGGGCGATCTCACTGACTTATTTACGACAGAGAGCTATATGTGGTAATTTTGTGGTAATTTCCACTACCTTATATACGGTAGGGAACTATGTCCAGAGAGTCCCTCTTCCCGTTGGCTCATGTACCTCCAACGAGCTATGCTACAATCACTCTCAACTGTCCATACTGAATATGATCATGCACACATCTGTCTTAAAATGACAATTGCACTGTTTAAAAATCTCCCCACATCATCAGCACTGTATTGGTAAATATAAAACACACCACCCGTCTGCTTTCAAATATTTTTCTGTATTATAAAAGTTGCATTTAAACACGACCTCACTCTTTACAGAAATAAATAAAATAGCACAGTAACAGCATTGTCTGTGATACACTGAAAAGAGAGTGGCGGAGAAAAGAACTCGATTTGCAACATTAACATGTGATTAAGGCACAGGAATCTCCTTTCCTACACTGACTGAATATTCTCGTACACACTCAGCTCCCACACTTATGTAATTACCTTATCTGTTCAGCCCGAGTTTTCTTCAGCTGTTCTCTTTCTGAATGTGGCTCCCTTGAAGATTAACCCCAGTGAAAACGAGCGCCTTTCGTTCTCAAACCGGGGTCATTGCCTGGAACTCTCAGCTTTTTCAGCAGAAATGCTCCAACCAGGAAAAAACAGGTCCTTCTCCCAGCTCTCCAAATCTCCACTGTCCTCTCTCTCTTCAAACGCCCCCCAGCAAAACCCTCATCACCGCCTCTAGCATGATACTTGCTATGACGCTGCTCCAATCAGAAATTAATCATGCCACATCCTCCCTCTCTACACAATGGCTCATTTTTATAGTAATACTTTGTAACCAACTGATTTCCTGTTCTTTCGAGCCCTTTTGCTTCCTGTAGTTATGTGGACAGAGCAACAGAGAAAACGAAAAAAAATGAATGTGCGTTTAAAAGTTCACTTTCAGAATAGGCCTAATTCTGCAGTGGAGACACATTTTTATTAGTGGGTTATGTTAAATGAATTTTTATTAGTCAGGTTGTTTATTAATAATGTGAGTTATTAATTTTCAAATGTGTCTCTTGCACCATAGGCATTTCAGGTGAAAAGTATTGTGCATTTTTGAATGTGCACGTGAAAATAGATTTGCATCTTATATGTAAAAATCGTTTTTGACTGAATAGCCTGACTTTACTTATATGTCCATGTTATCCTGGCAACACATATAGCAATGCACCATAGGCATTTGGTGCTGCATCAAAAAAAAATTGCTACCTGTGCAGTAGTGCTGTACTCTGTACTGTAACACGCCAAATATCCTTACATACCCTCCTTTTGTTTTTAGAATTTGGCTACGATCCAAGCCAATTCCTAAAAACAATTTGTTCTTTTTCTTCTTTTCACAATATAGCAATCCAACAAAATGAATATTTATGTGCATCAATGAAAAAGTTGCAATCAACACAGTATTCATCTGAGTTCATTAGTTTACAAAATGTTCTACATTTGCCTTCTCAGTGGAAGTGGCATTACTCTAAGTTTAGATTTTACAAGTCAATTAAAAACAATGAAATAAAACAACTAACCAAAACAAATAATTAATATAACAAATTAAAATAAATAATTAAAATAATAAATACGTGGAACTCCATATGTCAGGACTCTTGTCTGCCTCTGATATGTCCCGACCAGCGATGTTATTTGGTTCATTCGAGTACACTTTCATCTTGGCAATCTTAGATCCATAGGAGTCATCTTTTTTAGCATTCTGGTTATCTTGTCTTCACCTCCACCTGGAGGCAGGCATCTTTTGGTCTTCATCCAGGGGACTCCAGGACTCCATCGTCTCCCGTGGCCTCTGATCCCGGAACCTCCGACCAAATAATGTTAATTTTCTAAATCAAATAGAAAATAAACAAATTAAGTACATAGCACAATACTAACTTCACCCTTTTGCCAAAAATAAAACATGGTTGGTAAAAATATTTCGTTTTTTTTTTTTTTTTCTGAAATTAAACACAAGTTAAAAGAAAACAAGCACACATAAACAGCATTCAATATTTAATACATTTTCTCTCCGCACACCAACCATGAGCTTCCATTATATATTTTTATTTATTTATTTATTTATGTTATATTATATATTTTTACATATATTACAGTGTTTATGTGCCATTATAACAATCAACTTTTTAACTTCTTTGTCACTGCCTCCTGATTGTACCTATTTATTTTCTCTTTTTGTGTTCAAGGGACTTTATCTGTTTCTACATGCTCAAGCTTCCTGATCTCATGTCTGGGATGGCATGGTTTGATTTGATTTACATGGACAAACTGCTCTATTGCTGTTTCACCTTCATTTTTCAAAATTTTATAAACTACAGGAGAGACCTTATCTATAATTCGAAATGGCCCCTGCCAGGCTGCTAGAAATTTAGAATTTTTCTGTTTACTTTTTCCAAAATGAAACTTGTACACCTGATCCCCTACACTGTATTCCTTTACTGATGTCTTTTTGTCATAATAAGATTTTGCACTGTCAGCAGCTCTTTCCAGATTTCTCTGCACAAAAGCAAATGCATGTTGCAAATGCCTCCTCAGTTCATCAATATATTCATGAACTGTGGATGCACTCACAAGTGTCTGCTCCTGTGTTCTGTATAGTAGGTGTTGTGGTAACACCATTTTCCTACCTGTCAAGACCTCATGGGGGCTAACACCTGTTGCTTTGGCAGGAGTTGACCTGATTGCCATCAAAACCAACGGTAAACGTAAATCCCAGCTGGAACCTGCTTCTGCCACAAATTTCTTTAAAATATCCACAACAGACCTATTGCTTCTTTCAACTGTACCTGAAGACGCCGCCCAATATGCGATATGTAGTTTCCTTTTCACACCTAGTATTTGCCATACCTTACTCATTAGAGTACTTGTGAAATGACTTCCTCTGTCTGACTCAATTATTTGTGGCAACCCAAACCTTGAGAACACATGGTTCACCAGCAATGTGGCTGCTGTTTGAGCACTACAATCTGGTGCAGGAATGCATTCAATCCACTTCGACATCAAACATACCACACTCAAAATATAACGGTGTCCCCTGCTCGACCTTTTTAAAGGACCTACATAGTCTATTTGCAAATCTGACCATGGGAGAGTTAGGCCTCTTTTCATCAATGGTGCTCTATGCATTGGTGAAGCAGGTTTAAATTGGGCGCATACTAGACATCCTCTAGTATATAATTCCACATCTTGGGACATATGTGGCCAGTAAGCATAATCTTTTAGTATTTCTAATGTTTTTTGTGAACCTCTATGGCCTGCAGTTATGGCATCATGTGCATGTTGTAGCATTAGTCCTCTGAATGAAAGGGGTACTACCCACTGTATTTGTCCTGTTATGGACTCTCTAATCATGAGTCCATCCTGTAATCTAATTCGTGTTTTGTTCTTTAATAGCACCCTCAACTCTTCTTTTCCCATACAATCATTTTCTGTTAAAGGATTTTGTTCGGGATCTATCAAATGATTATAATATATTCCCAAAATTTGATCATTCTTTTGTGCCTCAATCAAATCTTGGTCTGGCGTGTCATGACTCCACTGCACCACCGGTTGATCTACCTCCTTTGGTGCTTTAGAACGTGTGACTGCATCAATTTGTATTTCACCCATTAAATAATCAATAGGTAGCAATTCTCCCATCACAGCCCCAATCTTAGCCAGGTGGTCTGCCTTATCATTTCCCTCCTTATCCTCTCCTGGTGTTTTTAAATGCCCACGAATTTTTCTCCAGTATATTGTTAACTTATTCTCTGACACCAATTTGTCTATGGCTTGTATCATTTTTCCATGCTTAAGTGGCTTTTTGTTGTATGTAACCATGCCTCTTGCTTTCCAACCAGGCAAATACTCCACAAAGCTATTCCGTGCATAGTCAGAATCAGTCACCAGGACAATTTCACTGAACTTTTTATCAACTGCAGTAGCAATTGCTTTATAAATGGCTGCCAATTCTGCCACCTGACTGCTCCTATCTCCAATCCTCATCCCTATACTGGGGACACCTTCACATTTCAACCAGACATTTCCTATTCCTGCCACTAACTGTTTATTACTGTCATTTTCAATGTGAAAAGCACAACCATCCACATATACAGTTGGCAAATCCTTGCATGTTTTTTCATCAAAAGCTTTGTGTGGTGATTGTTCAAACTCCTGCAAACTAGTTTCTACTTCCATTTTATTTGGTATCTGTTCTGCTGCACAGTCATGTAAGTCAGCTAACCCTTGAGCAATTGGGTTCTTTTTATTTTGTCCATATCTCACTTCTACGGGAAAATCTTGTAATGCCAGCGTCCATGAAGTGATTCTGGATTGCGCTAGATTACCTGATCTAATTCTTTTACTCTCTAAAAATTGCAAAGGTTGATGATTTGTTTCAATAATTACCTTTTCTCCCTGAACAATGGGGTGGAAATGTTGTAGCGCCCACACAGTGGTTAATAGGGCCTTTTCACATTCATTAAATTTCATTTCAACTTGGGAAAATGCCTTACTTGCATATGCAATGGTTTTGTGATTCAAATCGTGTTTTTGTGATAACACTGCTGACATACAATGTTCAGAAAAACCTATTTCTATAAAGAAATCCCTGTCCTTTATGGGGTAGGCTAAACATGGTGCCTTTACAAGACATTCCTTTAATCTAGCCACTGCATCAGACTGCTCTTTTTCCCTTTTCCAGGGAGTATTCAGTTTAAGCAGTTTAGTCAATGGTTGAGTGATTTCTGCATAATTTTCAATGAACTTTCTGTTATAGCCTGTCATCCCTAATAAACTTTTTACTCCTTTCACATTTTTAGGATCTTTTAATCTTTGTATGGCCTCTATTTTCTTCTTTTGTGGATTTAGCCCATGTTCAGTCACTTCATGCCCTAGAAAGTTCACTTTTTTCTTGCACCATTGTGCTTTTTTGCAAAGATACTTTGGCGCCTGCTTTCTGCAATTGGCCAAGTACATGTCTTATTTCATCAAAATGGCTTTTCAGGCTTTTATTTTTTATCAGGACATCGTCCACATAAACTATTGTTCCTCTTTCCGCTGCATCCGGCATGGCCTTTCTCAAAAATATGCCAAATTCACTCCCACTATTGATGTACCCGAACGGAGCTCTAAGCCAGGCATATTGAGTCCTGTCAAATGTAAAGGAAAATAAATGTTGTATCTCCTCTGCCAATGGCACGCACCAATATCCAGAGGTGAGATCTAATGTGGTAAATACATTTGAACCATGTACCTGAGCTAGGCCCTGATCAATGAATGGCAGTGGCCATCTAGATACTGGTACTCTTTTATTTAACTCTCTCAAGTCTGCACACAGCCGCCATTGACCATTTGGCTTTAACACACCTAAAATAGGTGTATTGGATGTGCTATGAATGGGCCTGATTATTCCCCGCGATTCCAAATTTTTAATAATCTCTGCCAATGATTCTAAACATGCCAGTGGTAGTCTATACTGGCGTACAAACACTGGATTTCTGCTACACCCTTCTGGTAGTGTGGCCACATGTAAATCAGTTAAACCACAATCATAAGCATCTTTTGCAAATACATCCTTAAACTCCATAAATATCTCCCTCAGATTGTCCCTCCCTTCATTGCTTTCACATGCATCCGCTAAGGAGATCTGCTCTTCTACCATTTTGGAAAATTCTGGAAAATCTTCTGGTAAGGGAATCTCGGCGCTTTCCTCTAACTGTGTGGCTGTGTCTTTTTGTAAAGCTGCCACTTTTAAATATTTTGGCATATCAGCTTCCACTTCAATGGGCTGATTTTCTGTTTCATTTTCATTTAAATTAAATATTATGTAATCCTCTTGATGGCAGCACACTGTCTCATTTGAATCATAAGGATACACAGAATGAATTTTAAATATTCCTTTGGGCTGAGAGTCCAGGTGTTCTGGTAACTCACCCTTGGCATCTACATACTTTTCAGGAATATTTCCAATCACCATGTTATTTAAATCTGCCGTATAATGTGATTTTTGTAATGGCCATTCCTAATGGGGAGTTTTCCTCTAAATGAATATCCTGACAACCTTTATTATTTACCATAATTTTTACAGATCCTTCACCAATATCTACCAATGGAATGAATTCATAATCCAGGCCTTGCTGTGTTATACAAATGCATCAGAGCCTTTCATCTGCTGTCCATTTTTGCATTTCAGTGTTATTGCAAACTGTTTTGTAAATGCAGGAATAATAGTATCTTTCCTCATTTGTAATTCGATTGCATAAGGAACCAGTTGTGCACAATGATAAGCCCTTCTTTTGTCTTCAAATTCAGGTGCCGGACCACCTAGGCGTGACCATATTTTTTGATTAAGGAAATCTAACACCATACACATTCTGTGCATGATGTCATTTCCCATGTAAAATTCATTTTGTGCTCCACTCACCATCCATACATTATGGTAAATTGTTTTCTGCCCAATGCTAATTTTAAGCATGCATCTGCCTGCAATTCGGTTTTCAAAGTCTGGACTGTCCAAGCCAGAAACATATTGGTTTTTAATCCTAAATCTCGGGATTTCTTCCCTTTCCATTATTGTTTGCAACAATTTCTCATTAATGAAACTCCTTTCATGTTCAAGCGCTAAAGTGGCTTTTATTGTTTTAAAATAGTCATTTATACCAACATGAACCCATGGTTGCTCATCTTCCATGTGTATTTCTGCCAGAGTGGTAATGTGTTTTTCTGAATCTGTTTTAGGAGCAATATTCTGTTTGCATGTTTTCTCTTTTAAATAAAAACGTAATGTGTGCTCATCTATGGCAGTCTGCCAATTTTTCCTTGGGTCCAAGTATATTTGTACAGGTAGTTTTTCATTGTCGCTCTGCATTTTGTCTTGACACATTAATATAACAGTGACACTAGGTATGCAGCTATTCTGGAGATATACCTCCACAGCATCATTTGTTTTGGCAACGGTGTGACATTCATTTATATTGCTGTTTTGCGATTTTAGTTTCTTAGGCCTCAATGGTTTTTTGGTTAAGGACCACAGCACTCCATTCACCCCATCTATTAGAGGAGACAATGTTTTCAGACAATCTGTCCCCATCAGAAATGGAATTTCACAAATAGATGTGATCAATACCTCTTGTTTCATTCTGTGCTTTCCTATTTTTATGTCAACCTCAGTTACACCTATGATGGGTACCTCCTCCCCATTAAAGTTATGCACTGGGCCTGGATTTTCCTTCACTGTGATCTGACTCTGTGGGGGTCTCCCTTCATTGATACTCTTTACCAGCTCCTTGGACATAATTGTGGCCTGTGCGCCAGTGTCAATCATAGCAAAGGTGTGGCATTTTTCTTCTACAGTGATGGGTGCATAATATCTGTCCTCAACTTCCTCTAATACACATAAGAAATGTGAATTCTTACTGATTTCAGGGCTCACCTTTCTCAGGTCTTTTTCACTTTTGGCTAAGCACATTGGTAAATGGAAAGACATTTTTCCCTCCTTTTTACCCATTTCTGCGCGAGAGATTTTATTCATTTCTCCATGATCAGAGATTTTTTGGAGTGTGGCCACTGTTCGCCCATCCATCTGGGTAACATCAGAGACCACATTACAATCCTCCAACTGAACATGTGTAACAACATCATTCAGCAATTGTCATTTTTTAATTCTGTGCATTTGTGATCATTTAGTGTGATACCAGCCCTTTCAGCCTCTTCAAAAATATGTGGCTCAAAGAATTCTTCAGGTGATTGACTTGTACCCTCCTTTTGAGTATTTCCTTTTTCTGTCTGTGTTTGGTCATTGTTTTGCTTGCCCAGGGAAGGAGCTGTAGCATCCCCACTTACTCCCTGTTCACTGGTATTCCCCACGCATGAGTCATTTTTCTTAAATCTGTCCCTTTGTTCTTTTGAAATTCCTAATGTTTCTTTTTCATTTGTGCAAATCTTTACTGTTTTATTTAGCTCCAGGTTAAACCGTACCTCTTTTTTAGAAGTATTTGCACTTTCTGTCACAAGTTTATTTACTGGCACTTTCATTTTTAATCCATTAGGCATCTCAGAGTCGTTATGCAAAATTATATCAGAGCAATCTGTCATTTTGGCACTACAGTTATCATGAGTACTTAGTCACTTTTCGGAAGCCCCCCGGTCATTGCTATGGCCATCAGCCCCCTCTTTGGAAGGTTGTTTTTGCGCTGTACAGAGCTTTCCTATTTGCTCAGCTAACATTTTCACTTGGGCCTGAAGGCACTGGAACCTTTCCATCTCTCTAGGATCCTCTTTCTGTGTCCTAGGTCGATATTGGTTGTTTTCCCCATGATTGGATCTATTCTGATACCTCTCAGGTGATTGATGTCAGTTGGGATGGTTTCTGAACTCTTGATTCATTTGTGGAGGGGAGCGGGTTGCACCCATCCTTTGATTATAGTCCCCTGGTGGGGAATCATTGTACTGGCGTGGATTGTAGTTCACGTTTTGCCTCATGTCCTGTCTCTCAGATTGTGGGTACTGGCCCCTAGGTTGATTTCCATTATCAGTAAATCGATCCACATATCGGGGCCTATCCTGATTACCATATATCATGGTGTTGGGATCAAATCTGCTCTGTGTCCCCAATGACTGGTAGGGACTATCATTTCTTTGATCTTGATTTTGTCTCTGGTTATTGTTCATACCTGCCATATCAGGCCGTTATCCTACCCGGGGTCTGTCCCCTAAATACCTAGGGCTGATGTAGCTCTCTCTATTACTAGGATCATGTGATTGGAACATTGGTACAGGAAATGGCGATCTTTGTTGATTACCCCTTTCTTCAGGTGTCACATTATTTTTACCTTGGCTTTGAGCAGACTCAAGGGACATTTTGGCTGACCTGATTTCCATTACTGTGGCTGAGGGTTCTTTAGATTTAGGTCTAGTATCTTTCATTTTATCACTTTCTCTACCCTGACAATAGAGTACCTCATATAGCTTTGTGCTTTGATGTACAATCCATTCAAGGGACTTGTCACGGTCAAATTCATAGACCAATTGGGATATGATGTCTTTCTGTAGCCCATAGAAGTATGCAGTTTTAAACTCATTGGAATTTGAGTCAAAAGATACATCAAAGCGAGCAAATGCTCTTTTGAAGTCTTGTAAAAATTGGCGAGGGGATGTATTAGGTCCAGCAGTAATTGTGTAAGCCACTTTCTTTGCCTCCTGCAATGACTGAAAAGGAGAAAAATGACGCCTAATTTCTTTTTCAAACTCCAACCATGTCATATTCTGCTGTTCATTTAATCCCCTTATGATGCTGGCCGTCGGGGCATCTAAAGTTAAATGAAAATATTGTCTGTACTGTTCCTTAGGTATCTGGAGTGCTTTAAAAATGTCATGCACCGCTTTTAAGTGATCCTCAATGCAGCATTCACCTCCCTTTTTAAATGGTTTGATCAGGGCTTTAATGGATTTCATTATTTTTATGGGGCTACTTGTTGTAATGCATGGAATTGCACTATTTTGTGATTCAATCCTGTTTTCAGGTGTATGAGATTGGTGGCTGCCCCCAATGGGAGTATCAAATCCCCCAAGGGCGCTGCAACCAAGTTCAGTCACCGACCCAGTCACTGGAGCACTAGCTCTTTGGGCAGAGCTAGAATTCACCTCCACTCCATTGAATGTGGTACCCTGCCGCCTCTCCTGGGACCTTGGAATGCACATTTGCTGTTCTAAGTCCTTACACTTTTTAAGGAGTCTGTTGGCTTCATCTTGCAAATAGTTGTTTTCACCATTCATCTTATTAATCACCTCCTGCATGTCGCACATTTGCATTTGGCATTCATTGAACTCTTTATTTCTCTTGTCTCTTTCTTGAATCATTTTAATCATTTCTTGTTCTGCGCTCTGGAGATCACATTCTTTTTCACAATGTTCTTTTTGTAAAATCTGCATCTCTGAAACAACCTCATCTTTATCCTGTCTAATGTGATCCACTAAGGCTTTTAAGTGTGCCAATTCTTGCTCACTATCTTCAAATTGTTTCTTGCTTTTGGATAACTGAGTATCAAAGTCTCTGCATTTTAATTGCATGTCTTTTTGGCATACATCCAATTCTGCTCTCAACATTTCCTGATTTTTACTTGCCCCCTCTAATTCAGTCTTTAACCTGTTAATTAGCTGAGTATCATTCTCTTGCATTCGCAGGGACTTGTTTAAAATAAACCATATTTTGCTGCATAGCCGTATTAAACAGTCTTTCTCTGCACTTTTATCGGCTGCATTCAATAATCTTGTAAGGCAGACCTGAATTATGCTGCCTTCTGCAAAAATATTGTCTAGTTTTTCTTTCTGCACCTCACCCTGAATGCGGTTACTCCATTCTAACGTGCTATTCGACGACCAATTCCCATGTGCAAACAACTTTGCCTCTAAATATTGCACTAGATCTGAGAATGTGGTTTCCCTTTGTGACATTCTGAAATTCGTTTTTAGTGGCACACTGCTATTATGAAATGGGTTCCCTTTAATGTGCAAATGGCAGTGTGAGACACGCTTGCCACGCCCAGTAGGTATTCTATGATCACTTTCCCGGCCTGCAACGCACCATAAATATGTAGGGTATTTTGTGGAGATTTGGGGCCTGACAGTATTTTATTACCGCCGAAAAATAACTTAGCAACAATCACTCCTTGTATTCAGATTGGGCCATGTACAACAATAATACAGTGGACATGCATTATTTCAGCACCCAGACATGCATATTTGGTATGCGTGGTTGGTATGCGTGGTTGGTGGTATTTTGGTGAGCATAATTCCCTTGTTTTATTTGTGGCCCCAATGTCCAGAATCCCTTATCTTTGCTTAGATTTTTCATGTAATCACTAGAGAGACCTCAGACCTACATTTCAGGAATACCACATTTTCAGTGTTAGTGTTAGTGTGCCACCATGGGCGATCTCACTGACTTATTTACGACAGAGAGCTATATGTGGTAATTTTGTGGTAATTTCCACTACCTTATATACGGTAGGGAACTATGTCCAGAGAGTCCCTCTTCCCGTTGGCTCATGTACCTCCAACGAGCTATGCTACAAACAATCACTCTCAACTGTCCATACTGAATATGATCATGCACACATCTGTCTTAAAATGACAATTGCACTGTTTAAAAATCTCCCCACATCATCAGCACTGTATTGGTAAATATAAAACACACCACCCGTCTGCTTTCAAATATTTTTCTGTATTATAAAAGTTGCATTTAAACATGACCTCACTCTTTACAGAAATAAATAAAATAGCACAGTAACAGCATTGTCTGTGATACACTGAAAAGAGAGTGGCGGAGAAAAGAGCTCGATTTGCAACATTAACATGTGATTAAGGCACAGGAATCTCCTTTCCTACACTGACTGAATATTCTTGTACACACTCAGCTCCCACACTTATGTAATTACCTTATCTGTTCAGCCCGAGTTTTCTTCAGCTGTTCTCTTTCTGAATGTGGCTCCCTTGAAGATTAACCCCAGTGAAAACGAGCGCCTTTCGTTCTCAAACCGGGGTCATTGCCTGGAACTCTCAGCTTTTTCAGCAGAAATGCTCCAACCAGGAAAAAACAGGTCCTTCTCCCAGCTCTCCAAATCTCCACTGTCCTCTCTCTCTTCAAACTCCCCCCAGCAAAACCCTCATCACTGCCTCTAGCATGATACTTGCTATGACGCTGCTCCAATCAGAAATTAATCATGCCACATCCTCCCTCTCTACACAATGGCTCATTTTTATAGTAATACTTTGTAGCCAACTGATTTCCTGTTCTTTCGAGCCCTTTTGCTTCCTGTAGTTATGTGGACAGAGCAGCAGAGAAAACGAAAAAAAAATGAATGTGCGTTTAAAAGTTCACTTTCAGAATAGGCCTAATTCTGCAGTGGAGACACATTTTTATTAGTGGGTTATGTTAAATGAATTTTTATTAGTCAGGTTGTTTATTAATAATGTTAGTTATTAATTTTCAAATGTGTCTCTTGCACCATAGGCATTTCAGGTGAAAAGTATTGTGCATTTTTGAATGTGCACGTGAAAATAGATTTGCATCTTATATGTAAAAATCGTTTTTGACTGAATAGCCTGACTTTACTTATATGTCCATGTTATCCTGGCAACACATATAGCAATGCACCATAGGCATTTGGTGCTGCATCAAAAAAAAATTGCTACCTGTGCAGTAGTGCTGTACTCTGTGCTGTAACACGCCAAATATCCTTACACACCCTAGCTGTAATAAAGGTGTGATATATGTGCACTGTGGCATCACCCTTCATGTTACTTTTGACATTACTGCATTACTGCTTGATCTTGTTGTTGTGCATTCAAAAACACTGGAAAAATTTGAGACCACCAAGAACCCGATCCAACTCCCTATATTTGCTTACAAGAAAAGCACGTCCATTGGCAATAGGGTGAGCAGCAGCAAATTGATAACTAATATCACCCCCATGAAGAACATTTCCACACTATATGCGATGGAACCCATGATTGGACACCACCCGTGTGGCAATTGTGGAGTATGCAAACTGACCAGCAAGAGCAAGGAGATCGATATTGGCACTAATAGAAAATGGCAACAGAAGAGCTTCTCAAACTGCAACACTACCAATGTCATCTACCTTATCAGATGCCAATGTGGACTACCTAACGTGGGGAAAAAAAAGCAGGCAAATAAAAACACAGATCCTCGAACACTGCAGTTGCTTGCACAAAATAAAAAAAAAGAAAGCACCATTGGTGAAACATTTTATCATGAAAAATCGTGGTCATGAAGAGTTCACATGGACTGTACTACAAGTCCTGAAGGGTGATAACACATCCCAACTAGAAGACAGATTACTCAAGAGGGAATGGGAAATTATATATATCATGAAAAGTGACACCATTGGACTGAATGAATCCATTGAATGGCACAAAATAAAAACATTCATCTCTTTAACAACAAAAGACATATGGCTGAACGATAACATCCCTCCTAAAAATAACATATTCCACAGCACTTTAAAGACATAAGGCTCAATGATAACATCCCTCCAAAACATATTCCATAGCAGGCTGATCGGGGAATCTGTTCAGTGCGGGTCTAGTCTGTGCCCAGTCCAGAGGAGCTGCTGGGGCACCGGTAGCACAGGGATTGCTCAATCACTGTCTTTAGACTGCACCAGAAGCAGCCGTGAACCTTGGACTTATTTATTTTAGCACCAGTTTCTCGCACAGGTGATCATCCACGCCTTATGGCCAAACAGAAGTCTGTGGTTTAACATATACTTTATTTACACCCTTTATGTTAATGTTCAGAACTAAATAATTCCTCCAGCAAATTGCAAGCTGATGCACACTAGTCCCCTCTAACAGTTTACTCAACAAGGTGAGCAAACATCAATTTTCTTCCTGAGCTATGTGGCTCAACAGATTAGATATCTTTTCAACCCCATTGATTTAGTTTTATTGTTTTTTTTGTTCTAGAGTTTGTGCCAATATAGCCATAAGGACAATAGCTTTTGACTATCTGTCACCTGTCCTGAAGAAGACCTAATATTAACACCTGAAGAACCCACCACAGGAGGTGGCTCATTCGACATCTGATAGGTCGAAACGCATCGACACACAATCCTGACACGTCATACTGGCGGAAATGCCATCATTCCTTGCAATAACAGAATTGTCCGTATAGACAGCGGCTCATCGCCCCGCTGTTGGGCATATATCACAAATGGCTACTTCAAGTATTGTATACACTTGAAATTAGAAAGCTGTTTGGCATAAATCACTAAAGCAATTTTGCTAGAATGTATGTTTTTTATTATGCTTTGAAATACTTTCAGAAAAAAACAAATAAATGTTATATATATTTTTTCTAAATCTTTGGGTTGAGTATGTCCACTTAGTTTTTTGAAAATAAGTTACAAAAGAAAAAAAATCAGAAGAAAATGCACAGTAAGATACAAAGCAGGAGATAGGGGTAGTTTGTGTTTCATTCTTTCTTTGATAGTACCCTTGCTCAACTGCAACATGTTCCCACCATAAACAAAAAATGTGAGCATGACCTACCATTGACTATGCCCCCAAAAGAACCAGCCAAGGTAATTAACCATGGACCATAGTTCAGTGTTCAAGAATAGAACCTAATAGAATTAAAGCCTCAAAAGCTTAGTCTATTTTATGTTTTTTTTTTTATATATATTGACATGCTGAGAATATTTTAACAGACACACACCAGCTGGGCACCCAAAAAAGGAAGCAAACATGGTGAAATTTGCCTGGAGAATGTTTCATAATTAGTACAGTAGGACAGAAACATGTTGAGATTGTGACTTGTGGATTGACACACAGGTTTAAATACTAATAGAGTACTTAACATCTATTTTCATCATTGTGTTCGTTTATAGTGTTCGCTACACTCACTGGGCCTAATTCATGGATTTTTTTCTGCACGGTTCAAAGTGAACTGTGCAAAGTCTATTTGTGCATTGCAAAGCCCGTGCAAAGTCATTTTGTACTGCAAAAATAACTGTGCACTGACTTTGCACAGCAAAAAAAACACTTTGCACAGTTCCATGAATCAGGTTTGTGTCGGCAGTGCAAAGTCCCTTTTCAGCAGTGCAAAGTCACTCTGAATCGTGCACAAAATTCCATGAATCAGGCCCACTATGTTTTGATAACAACGACAACTCAGTGGGGGTCATTACGAGTTAAGAGGTCAAAAACTGTTTTTACCGGCATGGAGCAAATACTGTGTCTGTGTAGGAAAGGGGCTGCTAACAGTGGGCTATTACGAGTACGCGGGCATGAGTGTAGCGGCATGGCAGTATGGACAGTATCGGCATGTCACAAAAGTCCCAAAAATGCCCCTCTGCGGCATCATGGAAAGCACAGACAGCACTACCACTGCCGTACACCCCTAAATAATGTGACCTGCATCAATGGATACCGCCTTAGCGGCCACCGCTATTAGCAGTGCCCGTTAATAGTGGTGCCTGCTAATAAGCAGAACCGGAAGTAGCGTCATCGTGGCAGAATGGGAAAGGGCACGGCGGCCATCTTGAAAAAGACAATCCATTGCCATTCTCACTACACAGAACCTGGAGCCTCATTGCGAGAGCAGAAATACATCACCACCACCAGCATCATGCCAAAGCCAGTTACAAAAGGCGCAGCCCGGCTTCGTAAAGAGCGCTTCACGGAGGACGAGCTAACAATGCTTGCTGAGACACTGGCACAAAATGCTGAGGTTGTCTTTGCCAACAACCTCAAGCGAGAAGCTCAGATCCAAAAAAGGGAGATCTAGCAATTTGTTGCCCAAAAAGTGAGTGCAGTCAGGAACACCCCCCGCACAGTTAAGGATGTGCGCAAGAGATGGGATGACCTGCACCTCAGAGTCCAAAACATAATGTCGGCCAACCGGAGCCAGGGCCTGGCTACTGGTGGGGGCCCTAGCTCCCCTATCAAACTAAGCCGGAGGGAGTAAATCTGCACCAGCAGCATTGGCATTGAGGCAATTGAAGGTGTTGGGGAGATGGAACGTGGTGCCACATCATCGGCAGATGGAGGTGAGTGCCCTAAGAAAACACTGTATTGCATTGTATGACGATAGTCCACCAATTTGACCGTGCCATGAGGCAATGCATGGGCCAATACAGTAAAATGGACTCATCCCTGCCTAGATGCCGTCCTCATCACTGACACATCCACATGCATGCAGCATGCCAATGCCATAACTGACACACACCCCACAAACTTGGAAATGGCATTAGTCACACTGAACGCAGTCCACAACAGAAATGCATGTCACATAGCATACACCACCTCAAACATGTGTGACCCTGATGGGTACCTGCATGCTCCAGCCATAAAGCAAGCAGCCTGATTGTGAAAACTCCAATACCTATTCCCCTCTAATGTGTAGAACAGCAACAATACCAATGTATGAATGATGCTTGTAAAACCATCACAGATGCCGACCCTCTTCACGGTCCCCCACAGGCTCAGATCCTGAAAGCGAGGCCGGGGCTCAGCGGCACAGGCAACAACTCCCCGGAAGAGGGCCAGGGGCAGGGAGGAAGGCAAGAGGCCTTCAACATCAAAAGGGCCAGGCAAGCCACAACTGGCACAGAAGGGGAAGGCACCAAAGGAGGCCATGTCACTGGTGTGGTTAAGTCCCAACACAACAGCTACAGTCCCCTCAACATCTGCGTCGCCTGCACAGGAGACAGTGGCCAATGGGGCCCTCTCAACTGTGAACAGCTCTGTTGGGGAGGCGGCAGCCATGCACCCCAGACGGATGAGTATGCGCTGAGGCAAGGCAAGGTGTGTGTCCCTGTGGAGGATGACATGTCAGACATACCTGCCACACCCAGTCTCCCAGCATCACCCCAGGTCACACCATTGTACTCCACCCATGACAGCACAAAGGAGCAGTCTGGAGGGGAGCCAGGTCAAGGGAGCATGAGTCCCACAGAGTACACACACAAATTTGCATATGTGACACATGCAGCATCCACCTCCACCTCCACTGGTGTCCAGGATGGAGTGCAGCAAATGGAACATATGGCGCAGTGCCAGAAGGAGCTGACAGCCCTAGTCAGGCAGTTTGTTTCTGACGATGCCCAGGCAAGGCAGGAGGGGCAGGACAACACTGCATCCCTGAGACAGGCAATTGAGGCCAGTACCACGCGTATCTGCGAGAAGGTGTCTGCTCTGAGGCAGGTCATTTGCCGCATAGTGGATGCCATGGAGGCAGAAGATCCTGCACTGAGACAAGAGCAAGCGGGCACGGCATCATCATGTAGCTCAACTCAGACCTGCCCCCTTCGCAGGTCTGCACGCACCTGGCGGCGATTGGACATGCTGCAACCAGGTGCAGGAAATAGACAGAAGTAGATGGGGCAGCCTGATAAAGGGAATTGACGACTTAACCTGTAGCATTTGCTTGGACACCATGTGGGGGGGTAGTTGTGGGGGGATTGGTGTGGGGAGAGGGTGTGTGGGTTCGTTTTTGGGGGAGGGGGAGGAGGGAGAGTGTGTGTGGGGGAGTTGTAGTGGGAGGGGGAGGGGAGACAGTGTGTTGGGGAGCTGTGGGGGGAGGGGGAAGGTGGGAGGGTGTGTTTGAGGTGGAGGGTATTAGCACTTTGTACTATTTAACAGTTTAATACACCCGCTGTGTAGCAGAAAAAATACTTGAGTGGACATTCCTCATTGCATATGTGTAATTTATTGGATTACAATGCATAGTGTACATGTACTCACACACCCAGTGCCCTCTGTCCCACTTTCATGGCACCCTCTGCACCCATGTGTATCAGAAATATTGTGCAATCACAGAGTGGCGCACAGCATGTCCCTCTTGTGCATCGGCAGCACGATGATGTGTGCCCACATCTTCTTCATTCCCTTCTTCATCACCTGGTGGTTGCAGTTCATTGTCAGGGGCAGGGGCACGTTCCGTCGGATACACATGTTGTGCAGCATGACACATGCCATGATGATCTTGGAGGAGTGCCCCACCCGACCGGCTAACGCAGCAAAAACGTGCCTTCAACAGGCCAAAGGCCTGCTCAATGACCACACGGGTGCGGGTATGGGAACGAGTGTAGTCCCCCTCATGCCTGTTCTGTGGGTTTCGGACAGGGGTGAGGAGCCACGGCTTCAAGGGATAGCCACTATCACCTACATGGGAGCAAAATGGGAGGAAAATAAAGTATGTGTTAGTTGATTCATGATGGACAGCTGTACTTATCACACATGCCTGCAGATATGTTGGTCACATGCACATGTCCCTGGTAGTACGTACACATTTTTCCTTGCCTCAATGTGTGCTGTCCCATGGTCTTATGGTGTGGATTGCATCTTCAAGTTGATACACGGTGTGCACTGCCCTGATGTTGCTTATGCATTGTGGATGCATACCACTGTGTTTGTGATATATATGTGATGTGTAGTATTATGTATGATTTTCTTACTGGCAGTGTTGGCAGTAGTCTCAGCATAATTTTGCATTCAGTGCGGAAAATTACCATTTTGACATGCTGCACTAGTGTGGTGGTGACCCTGTGACAAGCAGTGAATTCCCTTGGTGGTTTATTTTTGTGCACTCTCATGGATGCTTGTCCTGTGTGGTGATTTGCTGTAGACATTTACATTGTGAATACTCACAGCATGATGCTGGATTGTGTTACGGAGGGTGAGGTCTGATGATGGGTGGTGCACGTGTTGTGGGATGTGGGGTGGTTTAAAGATTGCCATGTTGTGATAGGTGTGCAGCTTACTTCATTGCTATGGGAATTGGTGGTCTATTTCAGTTTGGGATGCTTTGGGGCACAGTGTTTTGGGATGTGGACCTCGTGCTATCACCACAACAATGACACCATGGTGGTGTGTGCATCTCTCCCACCATTGCACTGGCATGTACCTGTCATGCAACCTACCAAGCATCCAGGCACGTCATCCTGCATGTTGCTCCATGTAGCGTGGTAGCGTGGGGTTCCGCAGGACCATTGAGTCATGAGTTGATCCAGGAAATCGGGCACAACAATGTGTGATGATCTTGCTGGAGTCACATACCATCTGTACATTGATTGAGTGATATAGTTTACGGTTGCGGTACGCCGCCTCTGTTGCATGCGGGACCACCAATTACACATGGGTGCAGTCAAGTACACCAATACAATTTGGCAAGCCTGCCAGTGCATGGAAGCCAACTGTAGTGTCAAAGATATCCTGGGCAGTCCATGGTAGGGATATGTAGTCCCTTGTGTGCTTCAGGAGGGCATCCAGCACTTGGTTCAGCATGCAAGAAAATAAGGGTTGTAATATGCCATGCATGTGCCCCACTGTGTGCTGGTAGGTGCTTGTGGCCAGGAAGTAGAGCACAGACACTACCTTCAGTAGAGGTGGAATGGCGGTACGTATTTCAATCAGGCTGACAATGTCATTGTGTATCATGTCCAGAATAGTGGTTACGGTGTCCCGGTCCTGACGGTACAGGGTGTGGATCTGCTCAGGGGTTAGGTTGAATGGACTGTCTCTGATGCAAGGGATTGGGGCTGCCTGCATGGTATCACTGGCTGCACTGGTGAGGCTTTCTGGGCCTGTCTCACCCTCCTTCTCCTCCTGTGTCTCCTCTGTGGCGCCTGTTGTTGTTACTGGTGTAGCAATTCAAGCATGTCCTCCAGCCCCAGTATTGCTACTACAAGTGTAATCATTTTGGTGTGGTGAGGGGTGTGGTGTGTGGGTGTGTTCCTTTTGTGCTGGGCCAGACTCCATTGCCACCACCTGTGCTGATTGTGTGCACCTATGGCAGTTGGGAATACTGCACATTGTTGTTAGCGGGTAGTTTGCAATGCCGGTATTGCCGACATCCCGGTACACCTCATTACCGCCTTCATGATGCTGATATTTGCATGTCCGCCAGACTTGTGATGTCCTCCTGTTAGCACCATCCCATTATTTGCGGGCCCAAGGGCTGCGTGCC
Source organism: Ambystoma mexicanum (assembly GCF_040938575.1). Taxonomy (NCBI): domain Eukaryota; kingdom Metazoa; phylum Chordata; class Amphibia; order Caudata; family Ambystomatidae; genus Ambystoma; species Ambystoma mexicanum. Next base: position 530,722,934 of record NC_090937.1, read on the forward strand.
CATGCGCATGCCGGTACGGGGGAGCACACTATCAGCGGTGGCGCTAATACCGGCTTGTTGAGTCGGAATAGTCCGGAGCAGTATGCAGTGCAGATAATCCCTTACCAGCATCGTTTTCCATTACCCCCAACCTTGTAATGAACCCCAGTGGCTGTATAATTCCTTTTTGACCGATGCAAATGGTTGCACTTTACCAGATAAGGAACAATAATTTGGGATATTTACACTTGTTTGTTTTAAGTTGAATTGTGTTTGTATTTTGATACACAATAACATTGTTTTTATACTATGTAGATGGAGTATAGGTCCACCTTTAGTAGCTAGACCTGTCAATAACCTATCTCTATCTCAAAGTTAAATTGTTGAATCTACCCCCGGAAATAGATTGATATTGCACTTTATGATTAGCTTGATTAGTTATCACCGGGATTCCTTCTATAGAACAAATGATTTGTTGTTGGCCATTACATCATTGCAGTTTTAAAAAAAAAAGTGTAAAGAGCTCCTGACATATAAGGCAAACATTCTCAAATATTACAACAAATAGGTGCAAGATACAGAGGGCAAAATGTTTACTACGTGGCCAGCAGAAGGCAATGTGATTAATCTGATGATGTCATTACTCCTTTTCCAGAGGTAGTCGGTCCTCATGTGGCCAGGAGACAGCAGCTGCTACCCGATATGACCCTGAGGGTGGCTATGTGAGGAAGGATCACATGAATGGAGGCAAACCTCATCGGGGGAGACTGGCATAATCAGATGAGTCATGGTATCTTCTGCCCCTTCTATGGATGTCCCCTCCATTCCTCATGCCTTAATGGCATAGTTTGGTAAACCTCTTGAACAACCCACAAAACTTGCTGATGGCATCTCACAATAGCCTATAAGGATAAAGACTGACTATCAATCCAAAATATTTAAGTCTTTTCGAGATACTGGGATGAAGGAAGAGGAATGGAGTTATGAAGATTACTAGAGCACGGAAACACACACTGCACTCTAGTTGTTGCAAAGAGTGACACAGTGGCAGGACCTTTACAACCCCAACAGCTGATGTCAGGGAGGAAGCGGACATGAGCAGGTGACTTCTGTTGGCGGGAGAACCATCATGGTGAGAGACCAGCTGCATGCGAAGCCCACCGAAGAGAGAGGACAAGACTGAGTGCTGCGTGATGCAGAATGTCTGCTGTTCCCATAGAGAAGGCAAAGCTGCAGAACCAGAAACCTTGCATTGCATTTGCATTGACAGCAGAACTCTGCCTCCAGACTGCCAAAGGCAGGCAAAAAGCATAGAAAGGATGGGTGCTTTCTTGAGCTAATGAAGTGTTGCTGCAACCACAGGAGCTCGCAAAGGACTCTGAAGCAGCCACACATTACCAGTAAGCCCAGCTGGCCAAAAAGGGAGGCCAAAGCGCTATACGGCAAGTGCCGGGCACCATGGGAGATGGTGGTAAGCCCTGTAGAAGTGATTAATAGAAGGTCACGGATCAATTGGATATTAAAAGCATGGAAAAGGTGGAAACCTGCAATTTGATATGAGTCTTAGACCCACACCTGAAATTAGGAGACTTGTGAACCCATTGTAACATAAAGTCCTGGCAGAAGGAAATACCAGACAATTGCAAGCCTGGGACTCGCACCCAAATTATATGACTGAAGAACCTGGCAGCGGAGTTCACCAAGTGTTACAGGGGAGTACTCTAGGTATTATGTGGGACAAAGAATCCTAAGGAAGATCCATGTCCTTGGAATTGTGAATTTAGTGAACTGTGCAAGAAGATCCTGGCAGGGGAGTATACCAGGCAAAGACAATTGTGTGAAAACAATCCTAAGCAAGACATATGCCCTTGGGATTGTGAATTGAGTGAACAGTGTAAGAAAGTCCTGGCATGAGAGTACACCAGACCGAGCCAAGTCTGTGAAGTGAATTGCAAATAACAGGAGGAGGGAGTTATCTTCTTGAGCTACAAAGAACTTAGTTATTCTTTTGGAAGTTTTGTTTTGATGGACAGAAATCATGTGAAGGGCGACATTCCCAGGAACCGTGAACACCATCCTAGTGGAAGCCTTTTTTTTAATTGTACGTTTTGTTGAACTTGAACACTTGTGCTCTTTTCAAGCGAAACACATTACTCTTAGCACCTTAGATTTACTTTTAGAAAATGAGGGCCAGAATAGGATTTTGGAGACAGGACATTTTGCGTTGGACATTGTGACACTGGACAGACCCTTAGTTTTGGTTGAGGTAGGTAATTTGTCATAGAGCAGGGAAAGCAAGGAATTTCCCACGCCTATTATTATTTGAATACAAGTCTATAACAACCAACATGATTCCTCTATGTCCGCGTTTCATTCATGGTCCATCACAGCATGTTCAACAGAGGTGTTATTGAGCACGTGTAAAAGTAAAACATTTAAGAAAAGACAGATCATACTTGAGCTATAGAAATGATATGATGAAATAGAACAGAGTCTGGGAAAAAGCACAGACGAAGGCCCCTCCGCTTCCAGTAGAGAGCACCAAATTGGCACAGGCTCCAACATATGTGCATCAGATAGTCCTGCCTACACCCATAACATTTCCTTTACAGCCTGGCGTGGGATATACAAAATCCCTAAACCTGCCTAAAACAGACACAAAAGCCCTGAGCACCATCAGAGGGTATGAGTAAAGACAAAACACAAGAACTAATTATAAGCGAAACAGAAAAACAGAGTGTGCAGGGATCTAGAAGCAGTGATTCTGAAAACTGAAGAGGAGCTGGAAAGGGTGATGAAAAGAGGGGAGGAACGTATCCGGTGGCAAACACTGAAACATGCTGGGTAGATTTTGTTAAAAATGGATAACATCATGATTAAGGATGTTAAAATAGAGACAGAGAAAGGGGGTCCTTTTAAAAGGAGGAATGAAGAAAGTAGAATGTGCAGAGAGAAACGTCACCAAAGCAATGATTACAATTCAGTATTTTCTGAGGATGAAGGGGAAAGAGAAGAGGATGAGGAGAATTGGGAGTCAGAGGAAGAGCCAAGGGAAGGAACACCATGGGATGATTGGCTTAGAACACACCCAAAGCAGATGGTAGTGGCAAAGGGTTAGAAAGGAGGGATGTACCCAAAAAACTGAAGAGTGGGCTGAAGCTCCACTTGATGCATAAGGGAATAGGGAGATCACATTATGTACCCTTGCCTCACATGGATAAGAATATTTTAATGAAGACACTGCCCTCACTTACGGTGGGAACAGGTAAATGGATGTATACCCTAGAAAACCCAACAGCAGGGTTTACATGAACAATAGAAGACATGAAAAGCCTGCTTGCTGCAATATTAGCAGAAGAAACAAACATGATCTTGGAGAAATCAGGGTATACAGGGGCTCGATTGGAGAGTGACGCACAGAATGGTGCACCATTTAATAACTTCTGAGCCCATTAATGGAATTCGCTGAGAAGCGCATACCCAGATAAACCTGACAAAGGATAAATTATGACCCACAGCCATTTCCCATGTGAGCAGCCTTTGTCAGCTGCAGCATTTGCAGTTCCGAAATCGTCCATGATCACAATGGGTTGCTCTGTAACATTATATGCTAAACACACAGTTTCACCATTCGGGAAAGAAACAAGTCAACCCTCACAACACAGAGAGCATCAGGGTATGAGGTAATATTGTCAAACCCAGCCATCAGTATTGTTAGGTGTCACATTGTAAACCCTGTGACATTTGTAGCAAGACTCAATTAATGGCAATAGCTTTTGAGCAGCTGCATTACCCCACTCATGCTCCCAAGCAGCATATTGCTTCTGATATCATGGTTTGTCCCGAACCTGTAAAAACAAGTGGATACATTCATGGCCAAAAGCACAACGTGCTGCATGTTCAATCCTGGTCACACTATACAAACATTGAAAGCAGCATTGCCCTGCCGCTCGGGGCCCTTCAAGGAGTTCTTTTTCACTTTCATTGACATGACTAACATATGTAGTATATTTCATTACATAATTCTTGTGGTTTGCTTATTTTCCCGTTGGTTAGAGGCAGGCTAATTTGTACATGCTGACACTACATAAGGGACGATTTTACTGATACATCCTTAAAAACCTCACCCTACCTCGGCCAGGGGTGAGATGGCACTGTGACTTGCACAGAGGTGGGCTGCCATCCTGGAGGTGACTTGCAGGTCACCCAGAAAGCCCTCCAGGCAACAATGGAGCCCCACCTGAGGGAGAAGGACATGGACTGTAAATCAGCCCTGGTCGACAGATTGTTGGAGATTCGTGAGGAGGACTAGCCCACTGCCTTTGTATATAGTTCTTTAGCTATATGTTTTTTTTTTCCCAGAACTTCATGACATTTTCCCACAGTTTTTCTTGCATATAGTTGTTTAGGAAAAGGGTTTTACCCCAGACATCTGGAACATTCCTTCCCTGTTTTTCATATATATGGTTTTATTCAATACAGGTTTTCTATGAGTACATTAAACGCTTCATGCAGTTCATTTGTCTATCGTGCATTTTGTTGCTTACATTTAGCTCTCCAGTGCATCACTTCATTGCTCATGTGTATTCTGGCATGCCTGTGTGTGTAATGTTGATGCTGTGATGTTTGTGGGTGGAGGGATGCACATGTACCTGACATGTGGGCGTGAGGCCATTAGACAACTGGAGGCTGCAACGGATACATTTCATTTTCCATTACATGTGCAGCATCACTGCATGTTTGACATCAGTGTGCCAGTGTGTTTGGCCTGGAGGCTTCTGTTGTGTGTTTGCTGATGTACATATGGGTATGATTGATGGGATGAGTGTATGTGTTATTTATTTTTGATTGACTCTCATTGTGGATGGACTTTTACCTGTTCACGTGTATTTGCATGCGTTCACATTGTTTTCATTTCAGGTCCACTGTTGCTTATGTGCCCTCTCAGCACATGCTTGGTATTGTGTATGTGCCCACACACTATTCACAGTATTTTTCATTGTGGATGCTGTGGTGGGAGGTTGGCTCACTGTGAATGGGTGGCCTGGACAGATCACTTGCATTTTTATTATTTAATTGCTGTGTCACTCCAATGTCATGCACACACGCCGACCAGCATCTGCAGTCACACACTGCCAGTCCTCATGCCATGCTCCACTTCTGCCACTTGAATGCAGTTGTATCCCATGTTTGATCTTTCATTCGCTTGCTGTGCTTTGATGCCTTTGCAATGACCCATGGTCAAGATGAACGTGTCACTTTGCATTGCATTAACATGTCACATGGGGACTGGGTGGCCACAGAGTTGTTGGTGCAATATTGTGCTGCACAGTTGAGGTGTTGCAGATTCAGGTCTGCCAGAGAGTGACAGGAGATGATCTGGTCCTGGATTGTTCTCAGTGCTTCAAGTTGATTGTTTTAGCAGTGGACATGTTGGCGGTCTGCTTCATGGTGGAAGCATACCACAGAGGTTCATTAGGTGAGTTGCAGATATACATTGGACTGGTAGGGTGACAGACTGTCAGGGTCTGCTTGGAGTAGTGTTGGAGGTGAAGGGGGCCGGTGGTGGGTGGCATCTGGGTTTGAAGGGGCTGGTTGGTGTAGTGTCAGAGGTGAGGGGGCTGGTGGGTGGTGTCTGGGCTTGAGAGGGCTGCCTGGTGTATTGTCAGCGGTGAGGGGGCTGGTGGGTGGTGTCTGGGCTTGATGGTTGTGGCTGGTGTTGTGTCGGAGGTGAGGGGGGCTGGTGGTTGGTGCCTGGGCTTGAGGGGGCTGTCTGGTGTAGTGTCAGAAGTGCGGGGTGATGGCTATTGTATCTGGGCTTGTGGGTGCTGGTTTGTGTGGTGTAAAAGGTGATGGGGGCTGGTGGGTGGTGTCTGGGCTTGGGGGAACTGCTTTGTGTATTATCAGATGCTTGGGGGGCTGGTGGGTGGTATTTGGGCTTGTAGGGGCTGGCTGTGGGTAGTGGTGGAGGTGAGAGAGGTGTGGGGAGGTGATGTACTGTTAGGGGGCTGACTGGGGGTGATGGCATAGGTAAGGGAGGCTGTTGGTTGGTGTCTGGGCTTGAGGGGGTTGCCTGCGGTGGTAGCTGAGGTGAGAGGGATATGGGGAGGGGATGTACTGTCAAGGGGCTGACTGGGGTAATGGTATAGAGGTGAGGGGGGCTGGTGGGTGGTGTCTGGCCTTGAGGGGGCTGTGTGGGGGTAGTGGTGGAGGTGAGAGGGGTGTGGGGAGAGGGTGTACTGTCAGGGGGCTAATTGGGGTAATGGTGGAGGTGAGAGGTGCTGGTGGGTAGTGTCTGAGCTTGAAGGGGATGCTGTACATTAGGGGTATGTGCCAGCAGTTTTAGTGCTTTGGGAGTAGGGTGGGGGCAGTTTGCAGTTTGGCATGGGTCCAGCCGTTATTTACAGGGTGATCTCGTGTGGTTTCACAGGGATGCAGCCTTGACTTACGAGGGAGCTTGCGCAGTTTCGCATGGGATCACCCTTGACTTATGAGGAAGTTTGCATGGTTCTGCAGGGGTGCAGCCTTCACGTACGTGGGATCTCATATGGTTTCAAAGAGATGCCCCCTTGACTTACGAGAGATCTCGCACAGTTTGTCAGGGGTCCAGCCTTGACTTACAAGTGAGTTTGCATGGTTTTGCAGGGGTGCAGCCTTGACTTACGTGGGAGCTTGTGCAGTTTCTCAGGGGTGCAGGCTTAACTAATGAGAGAGCATGTGTGGTTTTGCAGGGGTGCAGCCTTGACTTACAAGGTAGCACGTGTGGTTTTGCAGGGGTGCAGCCTTGATTTAGGAGGGAGATTGTGTGGTTTTGCAGGGGTGCAGACTTGACTTACAAGGGAGTATGTGCGGTTTCACAGTGGTTCAGCCTTGACTTACGAGGGAGCTTGTGCGGTTTTACAGTGGCACAGTCTTGATTTACAAGGTACCCTGTGCAGTGTCACAGGGGTGCTGTATGGTGGGTCAGATGTGGACACAGCATTTTGCGCAAAGGTTGGTCTATGCTATGGTTTTGGTTTTTGTGGGGACGTATTGTGGGTGTTCCTCGCGCAGCTGGGTTTTCTTTGCGGGTCGGGTTACTTTGTCATTTTGAATCCATGAATATGCTTAGAGCCATGCATAGTCATTTTCCACGCTGTGACTTGCAAGTTCAATGCAGACTTGTCTGTGAATCAGCCCCGTAGTGCCTGATTTATGAATAGTTTTGTGTGCCGCAAATGCACTTTGCACCAAAAAATTGCACCCTGCACCGTGCAAAACTATATTCACCAATTCACAGATCAGACTTTTGGATGCTCATTCACACATTGTGCAATGTTTGTGTGCTTTGCGCGAGGCTTGAGGGAAGGGCCAGCACAAATAAGAAGAAGGGGGCGGAATTCAGAAACATCCTCATTAAAGTCAGGAAATAACATGGCATTGAAATGGAGGCATCATGCAAATGTACAAACACGCCCCATGAAGTGCCAACAGACTTGTATTCACAGATTCAATTGTGCGTCTGCACCAACTGTAAAGGCCCTAAACTTTACTGCCACCCATGACCAGATGCAAAGTAGGACTGCACCATGCAATCCCAAGTATAAAACCATGCCCGTTCCTGAAGGCTCGCATTCATACGACTACATGGAAGGTAGGGAGAAGGATGAGGAGGGCCAGAATCTTCCACACACTCAGAACAATATTCCGTATGCCGGACAAGAAAGTGTATGGCACATACTGATTCCCCCACATGTCATCCTTGATTTGGTCAGGTAGTGGGAGAATGAGTTGGTGTCTTCAACCATGTGTCCTGCAAGCTCTTCCCCTGGAACCCCTGCCAGAGCCCAGGTCCTGCCCACAAGTTCTGTTCTCATTTCAGCCTCGCGTTGGGTTCAGGGACATTGAGTGATGCTTGCAAGTGTGTCACAGGGTGGTTGGCTTGCTGTCTTCCTGCTGCACACATACAGGAGCAGGTGGGGCACCCACCAGCTGTACCATGCAGGCGCTACCTGAGGCAGACACTTCAAATCCACCATTGTGCCCCCACAGAGTGGGGGCTAAAGGAGAGGCCAGAGACAAATGTATGAGTCAACCAGGCCAGCCACAACTCAGGCCATTAGGTCGAACCACCCCAACCAGATGGCCGTGTGGCCATGAGGTTGAGCATGCCTTGAGGTGACCTTCCAGGGTCCGGGGCTTCATCCACAACCTCTGTGGCCTGGGCCTAAGACTTAAGTTGCCGTTTGAAAACCAAGGCCAAGGCTCTCTTCCCTGTCACCCACTTGTTAGGTAAAGCCACTCTGGCTGCCGCAAGCTGGCCCCAGGCCATCCAGACTGCTAGGCAGACCGGAGTGGGTATAGAGCACTCCCCGTCCAGCGCACACCCATGCAGGTACACTCAGGGTTGGTGGGAGTTTCACCTGCAGCTTGCAGTGCAGCTGCAAGGATGTAGACCTTTGCGGCACATCTGCCACAGCAGATTTCAGTGCCGACAATGGCCAGATATGGGCCTGTCACTTCAGCATCATACATTTTCAGGTTACCTGCATGTGTCAGTGAAGGGTAGACACAAAGTGATCCATTCAGTGTCGCACAGTCATCTAAGTGCAGCACAAGTATGTTCTTACTTGATCTTGGGTGGCTGTACACCACTAGTCCTGCTAAGAAGTTGAACAGCAACCACTGGGGGTCACAAGACCAGTTGGCATGGTGGAGTCTTGTTCATTATCAGAATTCACCACAAAAATTGCTCCGGCAAACTAAGAACAGCCATACACCTGCAACCACTGAATGGAAACAGAGCCATCAATTTTACCATCATTTTCGTGTCTAGGTCAGGTGTGGTTTTCCATGTTTCTTTGCAAGCATACTCACCCTGGAACACTGAGAGTATGCGTTCCTAGAAGGGTAGTGGGAATTACGCCACCACATAGCTAGTCAGCATCATTTACGGTCTGACCTATGATGGTATCTTATCATCTGCACACTTCAGACTTTCATTCTGGATTGATGAAGACATTCTTGGCAACTGTTTTCACTTTGTATCATCTTGACCCATTCCAAGAGTCACAACTCTAGCAGCACATTACAAAGGCCCCCAGTTGTCTCTCTTCATCATGGCACCTGTTCCAAACAACCTACACAATAGAAACAGAGTCATGTTCAATTAATCCTGGCTGAGGTATTCAGGTGACCGACCTCCTTTAAACACTCTAATTTAGTCTAAGTAAATGCTTTCGACCCCCAGGACACTCAGTCAAGTGCATCAAGGGGCTGCAAAGAGGCAGGGGCTGGGACAAACAGTTGCTCACTTCACAGTAGTCCAACAGCATGATCCCTGGATCCAACTACCTGCATTTCTAACTGCATCAACTTTCAGATATGCTATTTGAGCTGGAATTATGGCAGATAGTGGCACCAGACATGCCCTCAGATAGATCCTTGTTAATGGATTTAAAGTGTACTCATTCCGATTACTGGGCCTCGTGAGAGTCCTGTATTGTTATTTTTCATCACAATCTCCCCCATTCGGGGAAGGGTAATATATGCATCTGCTGACATCCTTGGGTATCGTAGCCATTTCCTAGGCTCTCTCTATGGTATGGAACCATGATTCTCTGTTACTGATGGTCACCATTGTTTGGACAAGCACTACAATTGAAAGTTGATAGCACAGACATCTAACTGTATCGCAATAGCTTCCACGTTGTCTCGAGTCACCATAGCAGCCAGGCGAGCCCTGATTGATCTTGGTATTATTGATGTATGCATCCTTGAAGTTCAGCGCTCATCATCATGTATTGTCTCTGCAATTCCCAAGTAACAGATGGAATGAACTAAGGAACCATTACTAATTTGATGGACCATTCACAGTTTCTCTGTGCCAGCCATGTATACTTACACATTCATGGCTTGATCTTGAGACAAGTAAATGCTACTGGCAGGATCAACCAGGTAAATCTGAAGGAATGTCCAGAGAGCAAAACTGTATTCATCACAAAAGTGTATCAAATTTTATTCACCATGATACAAAATAATTCTAAAAAACTCAGTCAATGACATATTACTTTATATAGCATCATTATATCACATAACACGGCAACATGGGGATACATAAAAACTAGCTAAAATTAGTCCATCATCGCAACCATTCATAGTGCATCATTCAAACCATACATCACACTCAGTGACATTCAACCAAACAACAATAGCTAAACAGCATTACAAAATTTAATTAACAGTAGGAGGTGGGATACACATTCTTCATGTCCCATCTGGTTATTTTAGTATTTGAAACATTTTTTGACACACAAACAACAATAGACACAATTAAAAAACAATCTATCACAAGGGTGGATCTAAAAGGAAGAATGTTGTGTAGATCACAAGGAATCTGCAGATGGAGAGGAGCTGCTGTGGGCTTTTCCTTACAGTAGTAGATGTATAGGGGTAGCCTCCTTGGTGATTTGTGCAGCAAAAGTAGATTGTGTGGGCAGGGATTGGCCTGATGTGTTACGAAGGCAGTAGTCCATGCGCAGCATAGGCGGTTGGCAATGAATGCAGCATCCGGAGCGGGAACCACTGTACCCGTACTGCCAATTGGCAGTATTGGCAGTATTGGCAGTACGGGTACAGTGGTTCCCCCTCCATCTGCAGATTCCTTGTGGTCCTTCAGATTTGCCATTTATAATAATACTCTGGTCCAGAGTACAGAGTCTTCCTGCTTCTTTCTGTTTTTGTAGGATCAACCAGGTAGCCACACATGATGGAGGGTGAAAAAAGGGGTTATAAAGAAAAGTGGTCCACACTGTAATCAACTGAATTCATTGTGTGAGTTTCAATTATTTTGTATAAATCAAGTAGAGTCACAGAGAGTATCTCAAGTATTCAAACATCAAGTTTATATGAAATAGAACATTACATGTATCATTATCGTACATACAAAAGCAACAAAGACAAGTAATATATTTGCATGAAACAATTGACAAAATGCAAGGTAAAACATTGACAAACAATGACAAGAAAATACATTATATATGTACAAATAATATATTAATTATTTTTAAACCATATTATTGTAAGATGAGGGGTGCCTGCAACATACTAGTACACCATCAGCGTGGTGAAGGGTGGGGCAGCACCATGCAGAACGGTTGTCATCCTGGACAGCTGGTGTGAAATGTGCTTGATGGAGAAGGTCGAGGGCATGGCTCATGTGGGCCTCAAAAGTCACACAATGCCCGTGGACCTTTGCCAAACAACACCCCTTCCACTCTAATCCAACCATTGTGGAGCTGCCGGGTTGCTGACACTTCACTCAGTTTAGAATGGGGTGATCCCCTAGCGGGTATACCCTCGATGCAACATGATCCCAATGCAGGTGGTGGCTAATAGCTTTGTAGAACAACCGAGGACCGGCAGGGAGTCCAACCCTAGAAGGAACACATTTATCCCATGGAGTGCGGGGAGGCAGACAGAGAAGCCAACCTGCCATCCACCTGCAAGTCAGCAGAGGATCTCTTCTCAGCCTGCTGTGTGTGAAAAAATAGTTAACCACTCGGAAAATCAGAAAAACAAACTCAGCAGGTCAAGCTAGGCTGCGGTATTGCATGGGGCACAGCCCGGGGCCATCTTGGGGATATAAGATGGTTTCACCACGGAGCCTGGGTTTGGCAGCAAGTACCATGCAGAATGCATACAGGACCCTGACACACTGCCTATAGTAATCTGGAGGAAGGTGGCTAAGCTTAATTTCAATATGTGTACCCTGTGGGACAGGCAGCAGGTTTGGCCCTCCGAGAGCATCCAGCCACCTCATGTACCCAACTATAGACACATTTAAAATTGACGGCCAACAAGACTTCCAGAGCAGGCAGGCCATCTGGTAGTGGAGGAAGGACTCTGGTTATGGATCAGCAGGCCCCACTGAGCAGGGGGTTGGTCAGCCCACATTGGAGACAGGCGCCCGAGGCCAGGGGCAGCACCCCATTCCATCCTGGTCCTCGGGTGCAATGGAAATGTTCCCCTTCAGTTAGGGGAGGAGAGCGTCAATTCCCACTGGTGGCGAGTTCAAATTTTGCACCCTGTCTTTACTAAAGGTTGCCTGCCTGTTTTACATTCTTGGCTCAGTGAGGAGCTTCTGTCATGTATTCCTGTTGCATATGGAATTGTGGTACATTAAATGGAGTCCCTGCCTTGAAGTCAGCTGTTTGTGTGTTTGTTTGTTTGTTTGTGTATTTACACTGAGGGCCAATCCCTGAGGTATCAGGGTGCATTACATCATTACAGAGGATGTATAGACAGAATAATCAGGTACAGTAGTTTAATTTAAAAAAAATACAGATATTTACAAAGGGGGAAATAAGAGCAGCAGTTATATTTATTGCGAAAAGTGCCACATTTTAACTTTTTATCTAAAGCCGAAATAGGGCAGTTTGGATTTTAGGTCAACCGACAGGGTGTTCCAAAGTTTGACTGCAGGCACAGGAAATCTACTTCTGCCAGCATTCTGAAGTTTGAATCTTGGGACTTTGAGGCAGTGCACGTGAATGAATCTGGTTGGTCGGTCGGAGGTGTTTCTGGAAAATTTACAAGCCAGGTAATCAGGGGCCGTGTTAGAGAGGCATTTGTGAGTGAGGTTTAGGGTTTTGAGATTGATTCTATTCTTGACTGAGAGCCATTGGCTGTTGTGCCTTGTAGCTCAGAAATGCTGTGTTCTAGCGAGATTGAGAGCCAATCTTAGCGCATTATTTTGCAGTATTAGTAGTTTTTTAGTGCTGTAATTTCTAGTGATTACAATAATCTAGTTTAGATACGATTAGTGCTCTTGCTAATGTTATATAGCTTGCTGTCGAGAGAAATTGTTCACAGGCATTAATAAGTTTGCAAGAGGATGTAGCATTGACTTGTCTCTTCAAGTTAAGAGCTCAATCTAGATAGACGCCCAAGGTTTTTACCTCTTTGGTTACTTTTATATTGATGCCATCTTTATTGAAGGATTGAACTGGTTACTTAGATTGTTCAGTCTTGCCGTGGAACCAATGAGTAGTAACTCTGTCTTTTTGTCAGTAAGACAAAGACCATTGACGGCCATCCAGCATCGGATAATGAGGTAGATTTAATTGAGCAGGGTTGAATCGGTGTCCTGATCACCTGTAATAGGAATGAGAATATGAGTGTCATCTGCATAGTTAGTATATGTGACACCCAGATTGTCAAGATAATTAAAAAGTGGCTTGGTGAAAATGTTGTACATCCTGGGTGAGACACACAACCCTTTAGGTACTGCACAGGTGACTGGTGCGGGCTCGGCTGATGTAGTTGGTGAGAAAACCCTCATGGTTCTGTTGTCCAAAAAGGATTGTATCCACACAGTGGCTTCGTCGGATAAGAAGGAAACTGTTGTTAGGTGCTTGCAAAGTACTGTGTGATTATCTAAATCAAATGTGGCTGAGAGGTCCAAAAGAAGAAGGAACGCTAGCTTGCCTTTATCCTTTAAATCATCTATTTGACTTTTTAAATCTATTAGAGCTGATTCTTTTCGTGTTTAGGTCTAAAGCCTGACTGTGCAAACCTAGGAGTTTGTTAGTTTCGAGATGAGTCTGAATCTGCCGCTCTGTCTAGAATTTTCAAAAGGAATGGGACGGTAGTTATAGGTCTGTAATTAGTTGGGGTGTTGGGGTCAAGGTTAGGTTTTTTTAATAATGGGAGGACTCAAGCAATTTTTAGGTTAGTGGGGAAGTTGCAAGTTTCAAAGGACTTGTTTATTAGTGTGGTAATAAAAGGAGCTAGTGCCCTAGCTGTCTCTTTGAAAATTGGTGCCGGGCAGGTATCTCCCTGACATCTGGACAGTTTAAGGCTAGTAATTATGTTCACTACTTCTTGGATGGATAGCGGGGGGAATTTGAAATGTTACACGGTTTTGCAAGAGGCGACTGTGACTCAGGCCTGGGCAGTTCCTCTGAGAGAAGTTTTCTGGTTTTGATTTTGTTTTATAGTAGTGAGATTTTATTGAAGAGCGCAGTTTGAATATTGGTGTACCAGGTCCTGTCTTTGATGGATGTTTCTACAGGAGGGGTAGGTGACTCTAACTCTCTTAGGATGTTAAAGAGTTCTCAAGTGCTTGAGTAAGCTTTGTTGATTCTAACATTGTACATGCCCTTTTTGATTTGGAGTATCTCAGATTTGTATCTCCTAGAGATTTTGGAGAGATTTTCCTTGTTTAATGCTGTGGTGGAATTTTTCCAAAGTGGTTCTGCCCTTCTTTATTCATTGCGTAATGTTTTAAGGTTAGGGGTAAACCACAAATTTAGGTGTGCTTGAGGATTGACCTTGCACATTTTAAGAGGGACTATTTTATCAATAACTTTCTTGTATGTTATGGTTGTATAAATCCACTAATACACTAGGGTCTGAGATATTAGAAGTAGCATTGGTTATAGGTTGGAGAAGCAGTAATAGATTCTCCACTGTTATATTCCCATTATTTCTAGTAAGCACCAGGGGAGCCAGTGATTTCGTCAGATTACGTTGAGGGCTATCTAGAAAGGTAAATTATATGAGGTGATGGTCTGTACAGGCGCAAGGTTCATTGGCTAAAATCTTAGTATCGCAATTAAGGTCAGCTAACCAATCTAAGGTTCTGCCTTTGTTGTGCACAGGCAAGTTGATACTGTGGGTGAAACCTAGTTCTGTGATGATGTTAGCAAGTGCTGAGGCGTTATTATCATCAGTATTGTGAAGGCCTAAATTAAAGTTGCCTTATAGTATAATCTGAGATTTGGGTTTAGTATTTTCAGAGAGTATTGTGGTAATGTGTCCCTCCAAGTTAGAGATAGGGCCAGGCGGTCTGTATAAGAGGTGCATCGTTATTGTACGTGATGCTGAATTGGTCATTTGACAGACAAGGGTTCTTCTGAAGGGAAGGGGCGATGAGGAAGGATCCTCAGTCCCAGATTAGTTTTAGCGATGTAGGCAATACCTCTGCCTCTTGAGGTTTCTCTGTCTAGTTTAAGTATGTTGTAATTATCCGGTATGGCTAAAGACAGGGTTGGCCCTGCTGCCGGATGAAGCCAATTCTCAGTTATAGCTAGGAAATCTAGTTGCTTCGAGACAATGAGGTCAGCAACATCTAGGGTGTGAGCTATCACTGATATGGCATTAACTAATGCATCCTTGGTAGGAGGTGTGTCCTTGTCTAATGTGCAGATTAATGGAGGTGCTGTTGACTGACATGTTCTTGATTATCGTCTTTAAATGTGTGGAGGTGGTTAAATTATCACTATCGTTAGGTGGAGTTTGATGGAAAATTATAGTTCTAGATCTGAGCCTATGGTTTCTTAGTTTGGTGGAACAAGGTTGGTGTTACGCTGACCTGGTCTCTGCGGGGACTTTGGGGCCCGGTTGCAGCCCTCCCAGGATCTGGATTCCCTGCATCAGGCTTCTTCCCCTGCTCCTGTGTTGTGGACTGCTATGGTGGTTGAAACTGCCCCTGTGAGGATACAAGAGATTGTGAGGATGCTGTGATAAGGCTGTAATTCTCGAACCCTCCTTCCAAGAATGTGATGAGCATGCATTTGCCCATATAGTCTCACCTGTTTAACTATGAGGTCGAGCTCTCTGTCCTGCTTCTCAAGTGCAGGGGCGCTTTAATTGGACCTAGTTCCTTCGCTGGTCCATGTGCGTGGCAGCCCAGACCAGCTGTGACTGATCCACTTCAAAGGTAAGTATTCTTCAACAATGATTATTGTCCATACTCGTTTGCAATGTCTTTTTCCCATGATTAGTGTTTGTGTCCCTAGTAATGTCTTTCTTTCCCCCAATAGGCGATGAAGGCCCAGCAGAGTCGTGGTGCTGGAAGTGAGACCAAATGGAGCCCTGAGGAGTTTGCAAGGTCCCAAAATAGATGGTAAGTTTGGGCCCTAAGGTCAGCGCGAAGGTTGTCTAGCGCGCAACCTTAGCGAATTGTCTTTATGTGGTTTCTGTCCTTATTTGTCCTTTTCTCCTCCACGTACGGCCTGGATGAGGAGAAGCTGTCCAAAGATCTGTCAGCGGATGATGGATGGCTGCAGCCGTGAGAATGCTGGTCAAGAAGAGATCCCGCGTAAGTGTTGGAATTGCAGACAGTTAATGAGCGCTGTAGGCAATAGTATTGCTGGAGTCAGATTGGTGCGCTTTAGACGATGGTAGATGGTATTGCTGAAAGCAGGTAAAATGTGCTTCAGGCGATGGTAGGCTTTGGGCAATGGTATTGCTGGAATCATGTGAGATGCGCTTCAGGTGATGGTATTGCTGGAATCAGGTAAGATGCGCTTCAGGTGATGGTTTTGCTGGAATCAGGTAAGAAGCCCTTCATGTGGCGGTGAGCGTTATGCTGCATGTGCAGACTAACGCGAAGAGCTGCCATGCGGGCGGGGCAGGCTTAATTAGCCTGGTTCCAAACACGCTCCTTTGCTCTGCTTGATGGCTCCACCCTGCCACTCCCAGAAGATGCTGCACGTGTAGCCCAATTCATTCCTATGGCCACGCCCGGCCTGGATGCACGTGGGGGCCCTGCAAGAGATGAAATAACATGTGCACTAGGAATAAAGTGTGCATAGCACACTTTCTCATGAGCCTGGCCCCAAAGGCGCCAGGACTGGGTCCAACTGGACCCTTTAAGTGATGTAACCTGTGGTCCTTGTCCTGTGGCCATGACAGTTGGTTAGGTGTAGGTGGTGTGGCATATAGTTGAATCTACTGAGATGGTGATAGTTCTAACATTAGGAAGAGGCATGACGAGAGAGAGTTTGCATGGTGGCAGGATTTTGGTCGGTGTTATAAGCTCTGATGTTGGTAACGCGGTGGTCATGGTGATTGAGATCTGAGGTTTACCTGGCATGACAGGCATCATGTAAACGGTTGTCAAGGTACTATGTGACTGAGCAATAGGCATGGCCGTAGTAGTGTTTGTAAGTAGTGTTATAGCGAGGATCAATGTTAAATCTAACTGTCTGCATAAATGATTGGTGGTGAGCAGGAACATGACGTGTAAGGCAGAACTGATGAGCGTATACCATAAACTGTTCAGCTGGTGAGCTGATAGAAGACAGAGCATGTGTTCGAATGGGCAAGGAAAAGTCACTGTAGTATAGTGACTAGGGTAATCGAGAGAGTTGCTAGTACCGTTGTGTAAGCAGCAATGAGGTCTACATCCATATGAAGCACAGTGGAGGCTCGAGGGCAATAATGCAGTTGCACCAACACGGCCACAGTATGTTAGGTGGAGTGGCTGATCAAGTCTCCATGGGTAGGGTGTAAACATCAAGGAGTAAAGTGTTAGTGCTCGGATAATAATAAAGTTAGGGTTGACATGCTATGTGATACCAAGGAGCGAGGTCTACATGATACAATAGCAAAAGACCTAGGCTCACAATATACATTTGCAACAGCTGGTAGGTAGGATATGATTAGGCACAAGCAGATTCTGGCATATTAAATAGACAAATTGTAGGCTAGAGGTAACAATGACAACAAGCAGATAATTAGCAAACAGTGTTAGCGATGCAAAGTGACTAAAACAGGATGTAATTACCGTATATAGGTAGACCTATGGCATTGAGCAAAACAAACCTAGTGAGGGGAAGTCATGGCCCCTAACATAACGTTAGGGTGATGTAAAAACTTAGTACATGTGACTTTGTGGCGTACGACCTCCCTGGGTAGATTGGCAGAGCAAGTCAGAGGCAGGCCACAGTGTCAACGCACAAGTAGCAGTGTCAAACAGGTCAAGAGTTTACAGGTAGATAATGTCAGACATGCTGAATAGTAGGTAGATTTGGAAAGAGGAGGTCTGATCCTATGGTGGGGTGAGCAAAGCGTTGTTCAGGCAAGGAATGATAATGGTTATTGTTGCCTCTGTGAGGTCAGTAGCACTGTATAGTGTTTGTTAGGCTTGACTACTGCATAGTTGGTCTCAATAAGGAGAGATGCTGGCAGATAAGGGGGTTTGGTGCATCAATAAGAGTGACGCAAAGCGTACTAAGCCTTCGTAGGGTGACTCTGGATCTCGGTCGCACTATGTTTTGGAACAGGCCTGTAGCGAGGATAGTAGTGGTGGCTATGGCCAAACTGTGACCAGTGCAGTGTGGGCTTATCGCAAGGGATGTTATCGGTGAGGAGCTCGAGCTATGGCAAGCCAGCCGCTGGGATGGGGTTAGGCAGGCAATGTTCCAGCGGGTTAGATGTCAGGCGAGTAGAGTGAATAGTCTGTAGGTTTTGGGCGGATGGGCAGCGTGTCTCGCCAAATGGGCTTGACGGCCCGGACAGGCACAGACAGGCCCTTAGGATGCAGGTCTGGCTCCCACCTGCCAGCAACTCCTATTGGATGATAAGGGATTCTCCTGCCAATGGGACGGCAGCTTGAAGAAGCATTGGGCAATTAGCAGTATACTGCAAATGTGGTGGCCATGTTGGTATCGAGGTCGCTGTGAGTTATGGATATGAAGCACACAAGTATTGTTGTTGTTTGGCAGGCAAATGGTCACGTTCCTGTCTGCAAGTGAAAAGTAGGTAACATACATTCAACAGGGTTCAATATAGATGTCTTGTATGATGCTCTGATAGTGTAGGTGTCCTACTGATGTACCACTAAGTCAAGCTTAGTGCAAGGGTGATGGCCTTTTTTGGAAAGGGACGGGGAGTGGCTGTGAAGTTAATGTGATTTGGGGCACACCTTGGTGGTACATGTACTGTGAGGAGGGGGAGTAGCTGCAGAGTCATATCCATGTGTGCAGATTGGTGGAAGTGCAGGGACTAAGGACTAGGAATAGTGGGTGTGGGTGCAATTTGTATTTGGGGTACACAGATTTGTGGGAGTACAAGGACTAGGAATAGTGGGTGTAGGAGCAATTTGTATTTGTGGTGCACAGATTGGTGGAAGTACAGGGACTAGGAAAAGTGGGAGTAGGTGCAATTTGTATTCGGGGTGTGCAGTCTGGCAGAAGTACAGGGACAGGAAATTGTGGGTGTAAGTGCAATGTGCATGTGGGGTGCACAGATTTGCGAGAGTACAAGGACTAGGAATAGTGAATGTAGGTGGGAGTAATGGTAATTACTTGTGTATAATCATTGATTACTGTGTGAATGTTGGGAGACACGGTTCTCATTGCACACACTTCTTCAACACCGTGACCTTGGTTTGCACTGGGCTCGTGTTGTGGTCGTATCTGATGCACAACTATTTTCTTTGCCCTGCACATTTCAGCATGGGCATATTTCTGTCAATCATCTCCCCGCTCTGTGCATTTGTGCCACACATTCTTACGTCACACGCTCACAATATAGCCCACACATTGCCAATTATTTTGTAAATTAGGCCCAATGCAGTTAACCTGCAGGTTGCACAAAGATTTCTTCATGGGCCAATCCGTAGACCGAGGCAGGTTTATGTTAAACAATAGTTTTCTTAAATGAAACGACTATGTTGCTGCAATTAATATGCTATCTTTTGACTAAGCCACACGAAATGCATCACAAATTCGTTTTCCAAGCCTGTGATTGTAAAATCTTGATGTCTCTGATCGCAGGCACAGAGTAACTGTTCTGACCTTTAGTTGGATTTTAATGGAAAGCAGGAAATGCTTTTAGCATAGTGAGATTTTTCTCAGCTTTTCCCTGCTGTTGAATAATGCGTGGAAGTGTGATTTTTAGTTCCAGCCACTCCTCCATAGGGTGATAATTAGTATACCTTAATGCTACTCAAAGTATACTTGTTCACATTTCAACACCATACTATTTAACACACGATCACACTTTAAAAATCTATTGAACTGTGCATTATTTTTGAACAATTTCCATTTAGTTAAAGAATATATATGGAATGCCAGAGAATAAGTAAAGGACAATTTAACAAACACATCCTGCAATTTCATGTTAATTAGCATGTAGAAAGAAAAATATGACCAATATGTTTGATGTTATTTAAGCAGAGAGTACATCTGGAAAGTAAGGGATTATCAAAAGGACCGAGTTCCCTCATTACGAGCTGGGCATTACAAATGCATGGGATACGCAACAAAATCATTACTGTCATAATTTGAAGAAGGTATAGAAATAAATTATTCCCTTTGACCAAAGCATGTGAAAACACCTGCATTTAGAACATACGAATGAAGATCAGACATGCAAGTAAGATAATTGGTGCTCTGTCTTTCTGCCTCATGTGTCAACAGTGTGGAATTAAATATGTTTAGGCCCAAAACAAGGGCAGACGCATTTGTAAAAAAAAATGACACTGAGATTAGACAAAGGAAGTGAACAATCTATAGTCTGCGAAGTGCAGAGCAGAACCATGACAACTGATTGATTAGAACAATGGCGAAGAAGACAGGATGTGGCCTGGAAGAGTTAAAGGGAATGGGCAGATGAACAACTGACACCTATTTACCGACCGCTATAGACACGTATTTGAAGAGGAAGAGCTAACCCTGTTTTTATCAGAAATTCCTTACAATTATACATGTATAGATGGAAGAAACGTGTGTCAGAATGATGCTGTACTATAGCACAACGTTTAGAGCAAGCACTGGGCCAGTTCATATGGGTATAAACAAAGTGGGACACAGACCAGGTGCAAAATAAAACAATGAAAAAATAAGAAATAGTTGATTTACAAAAGTGTAACTTTAAGCTACAGGGGCTAGTGCTTGAAACTTAAAGGAGGACTGTACATTATAAAAAAAATACTTTTTATGTGGCACTGGATGGAGTAGTTGGGACAGGTAGGGAAGATGGGGAAGGAATAGGTTGGAGCTTCATCTTTGGCAAGTAAGCGACCACATTGGAGAGATCCACAGTCAAGCTTGCTTTAATTATGGTGGGCAGAGTGTTATAATTGAGCTGGGGCAGAAGAAAAGAAAGTGAGTGGAGGCATATTGGGTGCATTGGACAATGAGGTTGACTGCAGACGAGGCGCAGAGTGAACAAGATGGTGAGCAGACAGAAGAATAGTTTTCCAGGTACTGAGGAGAAAGACCATTGATAACTTTCCAGACTTTGAGCAGGACCTTGCAAAGGGAACAGTTTATTTATTTATTCAGATTTGTAGAGCGCACGTCAGACCTGGGGTATCGTGGCGCTTGTTACAGTCATATCTTGGTTACAACATAATACAATACAGGTAAAGACAATAGTAACAAAGAATACATTATTTACAGTGGAAATGTGGTATTAGTACAAGAAGCAATGCAGTATATTTACATGGATTCCCAGGGGTCACATTATTGTGTAAGGAAAGAGGTCTTCAGTTTCCTACGAAAAATCTGGAGCGAGTTTTCCGCTGTAATGTCTGCAGGAAGAGCATTCCAGGTCTTGGCGGCAATGTAGGGGAAGCTTAGGCCACCGGCTTTAGCTTTTTGAATGCGTGGGATGCAGAGCAGGTTGGCGGATTGCGTCCTGGTGGGACGGGCGTAGCAGGGTTTGGAGATGGCCTCTGATAGATAGGACGGGGCGGAGAGAGAGAGGCATTTGTGGGTGAGGGTGAGGATTTTGAGAGTGATTCGTTCTTTAACCGGGAGCCATTGAGCTGCCTGCCTGGCATGGGAGATATGCTCTCTTCTTGGTATGCTGAGAGCGGCCCGGAGAGCATTGTTCTGTGTGACTTGGAGTTTGTTTAGGTTTTTTGCTGATGTGCCCACTAGGAGGGCATTGCAATAGTCCAGTTTGGCTCCAATGGTTGCTCTGGCTATGGAGAGGCAGTTGGGTTTGGAGAGGTATGGCTTGATGGCGTTTATGAGTTTAGTGGTATGCGCAGATGAGGAGGTAATTGCGCTGACTTGTCTATTCATAGATAGAGAGGAGTCTATGTACACTCCCAGTGTTTTTACCACTGTGGAGACGGGGATGATGGAGTTGTCAATGGAGAAGTTGGCGTACAGTATGTCCAGTTTGTCTAGGATGCTCTGTTGACCTAATATCATGATTTCCGTCTTGTCTCCATTTAGGCATAGGCCATTTACTGCCATCCAGGCCTGGATGATGGCGTAGATGGAGTGGAGTGCCTTAGCGTTGTCGTGGTATGTACCTGTGAGGGGTTGAAGTACTTGAGTGTCGTCCGCGTAGTTCGTGTAAGTGATGCCGTAGGCGTCAAGTTTGTCAAAAAGAAGTTTAGTGAACAAGTTGTAAGGTGTGGGTACAGTGCACGAGCCTTGAGGGACCCCGCAGTGGATTGTCGTGGGAGTGGCGTTAGCGATGTCCGAGAAGATTTTCATGTCTCTTCCCTCTAGGAAGGAGGTGACCCATAGAGCTGATTCTTTAGAAAAGTTGGAGTGTGTGAGATGAGAGGTGAGGGTCTTGTGGTCAACTAGGTCGAAGGCGGCTGAGCGATCTAGAAGGAGTAGGAGAGCTGGCTTGCCCTTGTCCATGATTTGGGTGACCTGGTTCTTTAGGTCCACCAGGGCTGTTTCTGTGCCGTGTCCTTTCCGGAAGCCTGTTTGCCTCGTTCCAAGGATGGAGTGGGTTTCAGAAAGTGCTGGATTTGGCAGTGTGCGGCTTTGTCCAGTAATTTCAGGAGGAATGGCACTGTGGTTATTGGTCTGTAGTTGTTGGGTTGTAGGGGGTCGAGAGTGGTTTTTTTTAGGAGGGGGCGGACCCAAGCCTCTTTGAGGCTGGCAGGGTTAATGCCTGTTTTAAAAGACGCATTGATGAAAGCCGTAAAGAGCGGTGCAAAGCAATCTGCACAGTCATTGATGAGTTTTGGTGGGCAGATGTCGTCTTTGCAGGGGGAGGGTTTGAGATTTTTTAGTAGATTCATAACTTCTGTTTCAGTGACGTCCCTGAAGGAGAAGTTGGGTATAGTGGGCTTGGATGAGGAGGGTGAGCCGATAGGGGGCTTGGTACCTGAATGTAGAGGTAATGCCTTGCAATGGTCTCTGATTTTTTTTTGGAGATTTGGAGAAGGTCAATTTTGTGTAGCATGGCCGTTTGAATGCTGGCACACCACGCTTCATCCTTGATTATTTCATCTGGTGTATTGGGGGGGGGGTGAGTTCGTTGAAGATGGCGAAGATCTCTTTAGTGTGCGATTTTGCATTAGAGATTCGTGCGTTGAATGCGTTGGCTTTAGCAGCAGTGATAGCTGTTTTGTATTGGTTGGAGATTAAGTTGAAATCTTTTTTGGTGCTGTCGCATGGGTTGGATTGCCAGTTTTTTAGAGCTGCTCTTTTGTGGGATCGCATTGAGTGCAGTTCTTCAGTGAACCAGGAATTGGTGTGTAGAGATTTCTTTTCTTTTTTCCATTCGAGTGCTGCTATTTCATTGATAGCTTTAGTGACGACATCTTTGTAGATGTCTGCCAGAATATTGGGGTCATTAGCGAAAGGGTTGTTAGTTTGGGGGTGTTGAGGTTGGGGCGCAAGTTGTCCTCTTTGAGTTTTTTAGAACTTCTGACTTGTGCAGCGATAGCAGGGGTCAGAGTTTTGTGGTTTTTGGTGATAGGAATCGAGAATTCGATGCAGTTGTGGTCGGTCCATGGTAGTGATGAGATCGAGGTGATAGTGGAGAGATAATTATGGTCTGCGAGCCAGTCTAGAATACGGCCTTTGATGTGAGTGGGATTTTCTACTTTTTGCGTAAAGCCTAGGTCACTAAGTTCTTTGGTGAGGGCGACTGCAGATTTGTCTTTCGCATCATTAAATCCCAGGTTGAGGTCTCCTAGAAGAAGGGTTTTGGTGGAGCTTTTGATATTATTGCTGAGGATGTGGATGATGCTTTCCTGAGAGTCAGGGGTGAGGCCTGGGGGGTGATATAGTAGGTGAATGTTGATGGTACTGTTGGGTGACAATGTGAGCTTGGTTGATAAGAGGTCTAAGTTGTTGGTCGAGGAGTGGCTAACAGGTCAGAGCTGAATATTCTCTTTGTAGATGATGGCTACTCCGCCTCCTATTCGTTCTGGTCTGTCTTGTCTGGGTATGGTGAAGCCAGGCGGTAGTGCAAGAGTGACGGCTGGGTCTGATGCTTCGTGTAGCCATGTTTCTGTGATGGCTAGTAGGTCAATGTTATTATTGGTTATGAGGTCATGAATATCAGATGCGTGAGCTGGGGGGGAGCGTACATTGAGGAGGGCACATTTGATGTGGGGAGTGTGGGGTATGTTAGTGGCGGTGAGGGTGGTGGATGTGACTGATGAGTTATGTGTGGTGATATTGCGGGGTGTGGTTTGGTTAGTGGGTGGTTATCTGTGGGTGAGTGGGTGTTCAATGTGAGGGATGTGTTTGGAGAGGGTGCAGGAGCTCAGCCTGTAGTTTCTGAGTTCCGTGGGTGGGGGTTGTGTGCTGAATATGGTGGTTGCGTGCGAGCTCGGAGTCTGTCCAGTCCATACATTCTAGTGGTGCAGGGTGCGGAGGGTGTGTTAGTGCGATGTGAGTGAGTTTGTGAGCTATCCGGGGCAGCGTGTTGTGTGGGATTAGGGGGTAGGCTGTGTGGCGTGAGTGCGAGGGGGTGGATTGAGGTGTAGGGTTGGTGAGCAGTGAGTGTAGCAAGGAGAGTAAGCAGTGTGGTGATGGTGGTGGCGAGCTTGCAGATGGCTATGGGCATGATTGCGTGCTAGGTGGGGCACAGGAGGATAGTTGGTCAATACGCGACCATAGAGCACAACAGAAAGTCAAGGTGGTTAATAGGCGATGATAAGGCGCAGCTAGATTGCACGGTGTTCAGTGAGCGATCATAGGGCACAACAAAGGATCAAAGGTGGTCAATAAGCGACCATAGAGCACAACAAAAATCAAGGTGGTCAATAAGTTACCATAAGGCGTAGCTAGATTGCACGGTGGTCAATGAGTGCCCAAAGGGCACAAAAAAAGATCAAGGTGGTCAATAAGTTACCATAAGGCACAGCTAGATTGCGCAGTGTTCAATGGGCGAACAGAGGGCACAACAAATTGCAGGGTGGTCAATGAGTGACCATAGGGCACAACAATGATCAAGGTGGTCAATAAGCGACCATAGAGCACAACAAAAATCAAGGTGGTCAATAAATTACCATAAGGCATAGCTAGATTGCACAGTGTTCAATGGGCAAACAGAGGGCACAACAAATTGCAGGGTGGTCAATGAGTGACCATAGGGCATAACAATGATCAAGGTGGTCAATAAGCGACCATAGAGCACAACAAGAATCAAGGTGGTCAATAAGTTGCCTGGATAACCTGAATTCGAATAATTCACACATAGGGCTTAACTGACATTTTTTCAAACAGGTGCATCAGGGCACTAGGCCACCTAAATTCGAAAATCCACATGAAGGCTTAGTTGGCATTTTTTTCAAACAGGTGCATCAGGTCACTAGGCCACCTAAATTCGAAAATCCACATGAAGGCTTAATTGGCATTTTTTTGTGGATGTAGAGCCAACTAGCATGGTGTTAGGACAAATCGGAGTATGTTATAGAGACTGCAGTTAACAAAGTTGAAGGGTTTAATAACTGCACTGAACGAGCAAAGAAGAAGGGCAAGGAGTATACATGAACAGAAGCCAAGTTTGATGAGAACAAGAGTGGAGAAGAGAGTTTTCATAGATTGGTGAGTAGGATATTGACACATGTTCTGAATATTGACTCGGTTAATATGAGCAAATGAAGTGGGGCTAGTGTTGAATTGTTGCAGTCTGAGGTTGCTAGCAAATAGTACCCCTGTTTTGCAAGTCTTAGGGATGAGAACAAAAAACTTTGGTGGGAAGAAGATAGAAAAGGGTCGGGACGCCGTTGGAAGTTGAGATAAAAATGGCTTTCATTTTTTAAGAGAAAAACACGATGCAGTGGAGATCTATCCAGTGACGAATTGCAGTGAGACAGTAATACCTTATGAGATGGCTGGGGGGAAGGAGTTAATGAAGAAAAAGATCTGACTGTCATCAGCAAAGAAGTAATAGTGAAAGTGAAAGAACAAGATACATCTTCATTGTACAGCTGTATGTAAGGTCACCAGCAGAGGTCCAAGGATGGGCAATTGGGGGACACCGACAGAGAGAGTTCTGGGGAGAAAGGTTTTGGTTCCAGCAGATTTTAAAGAGGAAACCCAGCATTTAGGAGGCTACCCAGAAAGATTTGTGAAACCCACGGTTCTGGAAAGTGGGAAAGAGAGAGGAGTTGATGCTTGTGGTCACAGTGTCAAAGCAAATCAAAAAGGATGAGTAGTTTGGAGTCGTGAGCATCAGAGAGAAAGTTGGAAACATGCATCCGTGCATTATCAATGAAGACTTTACGGTGTCCAGTTAAAGTTTCGAAAACAAAAGGATCGAATGCCAAAGGTGAGAGTGCATTCAACCGAAAACAAAAGGATTGAAAACATTTTTTAAATGTATATTTATTTTGTTGCTCTACTTTAGCTTAAAAAATGTGTTTTACACCAAAAAAGGGAGTTTGGGGGGGACCCCCCCAAAAAAAAAAAGAAAAAGAAAAATGTCAATACTTTTTTTCGGTCGCATTGACTCGACCCTTTTGCCATTCGACCCTTTTGATTCAATACTATAACCTATAACCAGATTTTACTATGGAAGCCAGAATGAAATGGATCTCCAAGGCCAACATCCTCTATGTAAATAGTGATCCCGTTGAAGACCATCCTCCTTAAAAGGAGCAGGACAGTTACAGATTACAATCCAGCAGAGATAATAGGTGTAAAGAGTACAATGAAATGTGAGCAGGTGGTTGAGATTAAGTCTTCGACTGTTTGAGGAGCAAACATGTCAATAGGAGTGCAAGATGGGTTGGCACTACCAATGATGGATGCTTATTTGATGTAAAACCTAGTGGAGAAGTATTCAAGAGTAGAAGAGGTGTGTGGTGAAATTGTGGAAATGAGAGTTGGGGAGGCAGAGAGAAGAGGACTGTGAGAGTTTCACAATTTTAGGGATTTAAAGAAAAAGTAGGGAGCAAAATTATTTTCAGAGAGGGACGAGGGAATTTATATTGACTTGGGTGGTGGGACCAAAGCTTGCAGTGTAAATGAACGTTTTAACTGGCAATTGTGAAGGGAAGAGATTAGGTTTGCAATGTAGAACACTTTTGCAGAGTCACAAGGAAAGAAGAGGGCAGCAAGGGACATTTTGATGGTGTGGAGTATGGTGAGGGTTCTGCATTTTCATCAGCATTGTAAGTCACAGTGCATGCTTCTTTTGAGGGTCTGAATCACAGAGGTTAGCCAAGGCTGTTGGTGGGGTGGGAAAATAGTGTTGGTCAAAGAAAGTCATAGGTTAGACACCTCATCAATGTAAGGGGAAAATAGTACTTACTGAATATCCTCATAGTTATTGAAGATTGGAGAAGACGAGTAGGGGATGGAGGGATCAATACATTTTAGTGAACAATGGAATGATGAGAGGGAATGGGGTCAATGGAAAGGCCCGAGGAGGAAAGCTAAATAGAGAGAAAGACAAAATCAAGAGAGTCCCTACCAGAGTGGGAATGTTGGTCATAGAATGTGTAATCATATAGGAGCAATTCTGGTTTGAGTTGTGTGGCTGGAGAGGGGTTGGAAGGTTAACCTTTGCACGACAATTGGAATGACTGTGTGAAGTGACTCAAATAGAAGGTTCAAGTCAGGGAAGAAAGAAGTGAGAGGACCAAGGGGGCACCAGCGAGCCAAACATTGAGAGGAATAAAAGCTGGAGTTGAATAGTGGCATATTCAAATGCGGTGGAGGTTAACTTTTAGGGGTCGTGGGAGGCAGTGATGAAGGCCTTATTTCTAACTCGCTGCTGTTCCCAATAGATCACAGAGCATGTGTGAAGATAGCGTGTGGAGAACCGCTACTAAAGCAGATTCCCGAGAAGAGATCCAGGTTTCTGTAATAGCAAGAATTGAATGTTGAGGGTGAAACGAGTTGCGGTGGTTAAAAATGTAGGAAGCACTGTTGCAGATGGATTTTGCATTTTGCATTTTAGAGGACAAGTGAAGGCACTGTAGTCAAGGGAGATAAGGTTTGAGAACCAGTGAATATTGGAGAGAAGTGTGTGGTGGGTGCAGGTGCATGGGTAGAGGAGGTGGATGGGGCATCAAAGTGAGAGGTATGCATTAGACAGAGTTGTCGCTAAAGGCTACAAGAGTAGGGTAGGATAAGACTCAGTACAAGAAGGAGGAAGGGAGAAAAGATAAGGTGCATTCTGTGGGCTAAAGAAATGGGCAAGGGAAGACTTTGAAGTAAGGGTACAACCAAGATGGAGAGCATATGTGGGTCAGAGGAATTGGACAAGGGGAACGTCTGGCTTAGACAAATGAGGTTTAAGAAATTACTTGGTATATACTGGGGATATGTGCGATGAAAAGATCTGTTCCAGGCACTCCTGATGTAAAATAAGAATACCTTGAATTTTGTCTCAGTTTACAAAGAATAATGAGAAACCCATTTATTGTTAAGGATACAAAATGAGTCCTTGATCATGATATCAAAATACTGTGAAATGAGAGGCTCTTTTAGGAAATCACCCCGTTTGTGCGTTAGGATTGTTGATAATCAAAACTGATCCCAAATGTACCTCTTGTTTGACCCTTTCATTATGTGGGCCACAATCAGGCCTTAATTATACAAAGTGTGAGAGGTGCAATTCATTTTCAACAAGAACAAAAACATTATAAAGTGCCAATGGCTATACCAAGTTTCGAGAAACAGACAATGTTCATATTTGGCTTCCATAACACATTTTGAGATAATGGATAAAAGGAAACCCAGCAAAAATAATGTTTATTATCATGCATTAGCAAATATCAAACACTATATTGTTACATGCTTCAGATACAAATTGAAATGGAGGAGCCACAGCAAATGTATACCAATGTAACTAGTTAACACTTCTGACTATCTCGAAGATATCTATTACGCTCAAAAAAAGTTCTGATGCACAAGGGTATCGTCCCATGCCTATGAGGACTAGACACAAGAAAATAATAGACAAGAAACCAATTCAAAACAACGAGAAACCCTCAAGCGCTCGTAATTGACTAAGTCCTTCAAAGAATTCTTCGCTCATTAATGGATACAAAAATCAATTGATCAAATAACGATCTCTAAGGATCACATATTTTACATTTAAACAAAACACCCATAATCTGGATTTGTATACTTGTTTTTAAGAACTATATATTTGCATATGATTACAGACTTCAAGACACATTAAGAAGAACAACAAATATACTTAAATTGACAGTACAGCAGAATCGTCAAACATGAAAAATTGAACTCCAACAGAAATATCAATTTTAAATTAGTGCTAATGCGCTTTGGATAAGACATTATATGCCTGATTCATGGAAGTGTTTTATTATGGCATAATCCCATAGGAAAATGATCCATGAATCAGGCCCTATATCCTTCTGCAGGGCTATACATTGTGTTTTCACTGTTGTTTGGTTAAGTAATGTTGTGCATTAATCTTTGTTTTACAATAGGAAATATGTATGAATGATTATAAAGAGACCTGATAAGGGTAACTCTTTCAATATTCAGCGACGATACAAACAACTAACCTTCAAGCTGTGTAGATTTTCCACAATTTGGTCAAACCTGTGATTATATGTATGACATTACTAAAGAACCTGTTAAACTCACCATCTCCCGAGATTTTTTCAATGCCTAGCTTGCCATATAATGCACTTATCCAGTAATTGTCAATCAGCATGTGCTGGGAGTCTTAATGTTTTTTCATTCTTCCACTGTTTAGCGCAATAGTGCTCAAATCTACTGTGAAGAGAGATAATGGAAATTCCTCATGTCATACAGTTAAATCCTCATGCATCACCCATCGCTTACATAACTGGTGTCGCATTTACAGAGATATGACTCTTCCTCAGGAATAAGTATCACAGTTTAAACGTTACTCCAGCCACAATGTCACTCAGTTTAAAGGAATTATTCATAAGTTCCTGACCTGGCCAATCGCCAGATGCAGCGCCAGCATATGCATGATACCCCACCCTTCTATAATGACAATAGTTTCACATTTCTACTCACTGAAAGTTGTACTGCTGACGGAGCGCAGGATCGCAGACCGATATCAACAGTCCAGCATCTTGTTGTCATTTGTCATGGCAGCTGCACGCTGGCTGGGGTCCACACGTGACGTCGGCTCTGTGTCCATGATACCTTGGGAAATCATTATGAATATTCAAGCATCCCAATTTTGAAAATTCAATGATTCCTAATCTATTATCTATTAATCATGCAGATGGACCACGGGGCACACGACCGACTGGAGAGATCTGGCGATCCATGGCCAAACCTGACCACGTAAACCTCGTCACTCTGACATCAGCCAGCCTGGCCACATGATCGCATGGTGCTTGCCTCTCTATCAGTGCAAAGAGGTGTAAATTCAGAACCTCAGTAAATATGAGCACACCCAGTGTGTGTCATGATCCTGCTTCCCTCTTAGTTGTCCCATTTGTAAATTCTGTAAGATTCTAATTAACTGGGTATTCAAATGTTGGCAGCAAGCTCATGTTCTATCAGGCAAGACTTGTCATAGTGCTTCATACCTACAATGGGCACCTCCATTTTTCACACCTGGAGCTACTCTGGCAGAGATCATCTGGTCACATTCTAGTATTTACTTTGGTTGATGTCCTAAAAGAATCCATCAATATTAACAATGGATAAACAAATGTTGCCTAGTTCTCAGGTGCCCTTGCTCACAATCTGTGGTATATCACATTAGCTTCTAGACTGGTATTGTTACAGTCCAATGTGCTCTCCCAGGAAAAGACTGTTCACAGTCCAAGGTATTACAGCAATTCATACCCCTTAGTTTTCAAATTCCCAACCATCAGTCCCCTCTGTTTATAAAAAAAATAGGTATCTAAGATTCAAGTAAGTGAAATAGGTTCAAGTAAGTTAAATAGGGTCTACAGAAAACACATATAATCCCATGCAAAATTCATTGCGCATTGGGGAAGCAAATCTAACATGACAATCCATGCTATCTTGCTTTCGTAAATGTCTCTGCAGGTCACAACCTCTGTTCAACTGCAAAACTTGTTGCAAGATTACACACTTTAATTGTGCTGTTATGCCTTGCCTCCAGAAAGTTGGTTGCCACTGGAGACCCTTAGACTCTTTAGTCTAATGTTATATTTGTGTTCTGTCCATCTGACCTTCACTTTCCTTGTTGTCATCCCCATATAATAGTACCCAAATGAGCATCTTAAGGCATATATAACATTCATCGAGTCACAAGTACACAAGTTTAAAGTCTATTTTCCTACCTGAATGGGAGGGTGTAATTTTATTCCCTCTGATAAGGTTACCACAATGCTGACAAAACCCACAGGGTTGTGTTCCTGTGTAGTGAACGAGAGGTTTAGTACATGCTGCAATATCAGCTCACACCAGGGTGCTATGTGATGCATGACTATTTCGGCATGCACGTATGGGCTACTCTGGGAATAGTCTATCCAAGACTGTGGGCCTCATTACGAGTTTGGAGGCAGCCATGGTGCTGTTAGCACCATGGCTGCCTCCAAACCAGGCTCCATTACTGGGTTCCTTCAATGAGGAATAACCGGGTCATTCCAACATTGGAGGACCCGGTAATTCCTCCTTGAAGGAACCATTCCCCATTCCCATTTGAGCCACCATAGGGCTCAATGGGAATTGGGAGGGAGGTAATAACGGGCACATTACAAATGGCCCGTTATTACATCCCTCTTCCCCTCGCAGACCTGGAAAGGATGTCTGGTTTTACCAGACGTCTGTTCCGAGTCCCGCAAAGGGAACCTCGTAATCAGCGCTCCCGTAATGAAGGGTGTCGGTCCCGTACCAGCACCCTTCATTACGTGACCACAAGGGTTGTAATGAGGCCCTTTGTCTATTTGTAAGGTCTCCCAGTCATTCTTTAACACCTTTTTTGCCCTTGCACTCTGTGTGGAGTACGTTGCAACATATACCAAGGAAGGACTTGCTTTAGGAGGTTTAGGTGTCAGTAGAGACTCTCTAGGTATGAGCGCCATCTTCTCAGCAAGTCCCTGAATCAGTTTCTTGTTATATTTCATCTCCAAAAATGTGTCCGTCAGGGTACTTGCCTGTCACTGATACGTATCAGTGCTGACAATGTTACGGCGGTATCACAGGAATTAACTCTGCAGCATGCTGTCAATTGTCCATTTTGGGTGAAAACTGGTTACTAATAATAGACTCTTGTGATCAGTCAGTTTAGTAAAGATCCTTGTAATTAGAGAATCATTTTTATGATGAATTTCAATGTCAAGAAAATGTATCTTGCTCCTACTAAATTCTGTTGTGAATTGTATTTGCAGATGCATTTGATTCATCATGTCAAAGAAATGTGTGAGTTCATCAATTGGTGCGGTCAACATATCATCGAGAGATGTTGCATTCATCTTGGTGACACTTGCACATATTCTGTTTCTAAGTTTAGTGTATATGTATTTGCATAGCTTGGGGACATTGCTGCTCAAGGCCCAAATCATGTACTATGTATACAGAGGCGTGATGTCCATGGGGAACAGGACAGCACGTCCTCTGACAAATTGTTGTTCAATCGTGTAAGGAAATGTGTAGTGTCCATGATATATGTCGGGCTGCCTTGCATCAGCTGTTGTATGGCTTTATCCAAATATTTGGCTAAAGGTTCCAGCAAACTGCTCATGGCTGATATATATGTCCTGGTGGATTCACTAAGTTCATATGTATCTTTGGCAGTATAAACAATAAGCATCACTGAATGTCTACTCAATTTCTCATCCGTTCAGAGATAACCCCTCTGTTCAGCTTCAACTAGGGTCTCTTTGATCAGTTCTCACACTTTCATTGTGGTTCAAATGAAACTACTTGATAGGTCTCTACATCTTCGAGTTGATTTTCTACCTCTCTGTGGTAGTCAGTATTTTCCATTAGCACAAGGGCTCCACCTTTGTCTGCTGGCTTGAACATCAAGTTCTGATTATCAAGTAGTCCTTTCAAGGCTTGCCACTTCCTGCTTGTGATGTTACCAGGTTTCCTCGGTTGGAAAGATATCTTTTTCAATCCCTCCAGTACTTGCTTTTTGAAGGCTGTCAATATTTTATTTTGCACAGCTGGGTAAAATGTACTCCTTGGTGTCATCTCTAAGAATGTAGATCCTTGTGTACTTGGGGGGTGTAATTTTGTTCCCTCTAGTAATGTTACCACAATGCTGACAATTCCCACAGGGTTGTGTTCCTGGGTAGCAAATGAGAGGTAGAGTATGTGCTACAATATCAGCTCTCACCATGGTGCTATGTAATGCCCGACAATTTTGGTATGCAAAATATGGGTGACTGGGAATAGTCCACACAAGACTGGGTCTATTTGTAAGTCCCTGTACGTATGCCAATCTGCACAGCCCCAAATGTAAATTGAACCTACACCCACTATTCCTAGTTCCTGTACTTCCACCAATCTGCACACATGGACGTGACTCTGCATCCACTCCCGCTACTCACAGTACATGCACCACCAAGGTGCACCCCGAATCCCCGTGACTCTGCAGCCACTCCCCGACCTCACAGTGCATGCACAACCAAGGTGCGCACCAAATCCCCATGAAGCCACATCCACTCATCCTCCCCTTCCAAAAATGACAGCACCCTTGCACTAATCCTGACCAAGAGCAATGTCAGTAGGACACCAATACTCTCAGAGCACCATACAAAACAACTATCTTGACAATGTTGAATGTATGATACCTACTGGTCACTTGCAGACAGGAACACGACCTTTGGCCTGCCAAACAACTACACTACTTGTGTGCTTCACACACATAACTCTCAGCTGACATCAAGGCAGGGACTCTACTGGATGCTTCACAATCAAATAAGCAACAGGAATACATGACAGAAGGAGTTTTTTTTCCTGGATATCTTACTTTTGTCAGTTTCAAGAAATACATTTTCCACACAGTTTGATGCGTTTTTTGGTGTTTATTCCTGAAAGGGTTTGTTTGTTTTGAATTTAGGTAAACATTTTAGGTATATCTGGGGCTGTTTTGTCCCCATGCGGTCAGCCGACATGTGTTTCGACCCATAGGTCTTTATCAAGGCTATTGGTACTGGTACGCCGCCCCTTGTGAGGTCCTGGTAGAGATTTGTCTTGTGGATAAATCCTGATTATACAGTGGTTCCTGTTGGGCCCTGGATCCTGGTGCAGCGCAGTCTGATTCCCGTGGCTTTCTCATACATGACAGAACCCCCTCACTGAGCCATGAATGAAGGACAGGCAGGCCACCTTTGGAAAAGACAGGGTGCAAAACGTGCACTTGCCACCAGTGAGAATTGACTCCTGCTTCCATGTTCCTCCCGAAAGGAGAGATGCTCCATGGCACCAGAGCAGCAGGATTGACCGGGGTGCTGCCTTCACCCCAGGCACTTTCCTCTCATGTGGGTTGACCATCCCCATGGACAGTGGGGCCTGCTGGTCAATAGGATGGTCCTTCCTCCACTACCAGATGGCTGGCCTTCTTTGGAAGTCTGTTGGCCATCAATTTTAAATGTGTCTCAAGTTGGGCCCATAAGGAGGCTGGATTTTCCCTCAGGCCCAAATCTCCCCTCTCTCATACAGGGTTAACAGATTACAAGTAAACTTAGTCACCATCTCCCAGATTACTATAGACAGTGGGTCAGGGTCCAGCAGGCATTCAACATGATACTTGTGCCCAATCCGTGCTCTGTGGTGAAACCAACGTACATCCCAAAGCTAGCCAATGACCATGGCCCATGCAATGCCCCAGCCATGCTTGCCCTTCTCAGTGTATTCTTCCGAGAGGCCAACTATTTTTGCACACGCAGCATGGTGCCTTGTCGGCAAAAGAGTCTCTGCTGACATGCAGGTGGATGGCAGTGCATCTTCTCTGTCTGCCTCCCCCCACTCCATGGGATAGATTTGGTGCACTTGTTCCATCCAGTGTTGGATGCTCTGCCTGCCCTTGTCTGTTCTCCCAAGCCATTAGCCACCAAATGCCTTGGGACCATATCGCCTCAAGAGTAGGCCCCCTCAGGGAGGGCCCCCTTACGTGGATGTTCCTACCCTCAAAACAAATTGAAGGGTGAGCAGCCCAGCAGCTCCACAGTGGTCAGATCAGAGTGGAAGGGGGGGTTGGCAAACGACCAGGGGCACCACGTGACTTTGCAGGCCCACATGAGCCATGCCTCACCCTTATCCACTAAGCACATTTCAGGACTATTCTGCATGGTACTGCCCAACCCATCACCACATTGGTGATGGACATGCATGTTGCAGGTGCCTCTCCTCTCGCTCAATTTGTGCAAATGCCCA
This sequence comes from Ambystoma mexicanum, assembly GCF_040938575.1. NCBI lineage: Eukaryota > Metazoa > Chordata > Amphibia > Caudata > Ambystomatidae > Ambystoma > Ambystoma mexicanum. Next base: position 530,758,168 of record NC_090937.1, read on the forward strand.
GCTTCTACCTCCCACCCATCTGAGGTGTACCAGACTGGGCTGCCAGCCCCTGTGTGTCTGACCTGTCCACCTGACCCGTGTGCATTGAGGCATGCACCGTAGCCTGAGTTCTGCAGATGGCCCAGAGGGGGTGAAGGTCAGCTGAAGGTGGTTGTGCAGATACCCTGCTGCCACCCTCCAGCAGGTGTGGCTACCTGATTGATGATGCCAGCAGCAAATGCTTGTCTCAAAGATTGACTGTGTAAGAACCCATGTCTGGGACAGTGAAACTGCAAAAGGGTCTATCAAACGAGTAATATTTCCTCAGTTCACTCCATCTGTATCTTGGATAACTCAGGTGACTGGAGAGACAATGCATGCCAATGAGGCTGACCCCCTGGAATGAATGGATCAATCAGAGCAAGACCAATCAGGACTTGCCTGACTGCTATGGTGACACTAGACAACCTGGAGGCTATTGAATGTCCCTGCGATGGCGATGATACAGATGGATGTCTGCCCTATCAACTTTTAATTGCAGTGCCTGTCCCTAACATGTTGAACACAGGTAATGGGGAATCATGGTTTGATGCAAAGGATGTCAGCAGGTGCATAAATTGTCCACTCCTGACTCGGGAAGATTGCGATGAAAAATAACAATGCAGTAGTCTTACAGTGATTGGAATGAGTGTGTACACTTTAAGTCAATTAACAAAGATCCAACAGAGGGCAAGTCTGATGCCAGCATTTGTCATAATTCCAGCTCAAATAATGTATCTGAAAATTGCTGCAGTTAAAAATGCATGTAGTTGGATATAGGGATCAAGCTGGTGGTCTGCTGCGAAGTGAGCAAATTGTTGTCCCAGCCCCTGCCTCTCAGTGCCCCCTTGATGTACTTGACTGAGTGTCCTGGGTTTCCAAAGCATTTGCTAAATCAATGTTCAAAGCAGGCCGGTCGCCTGAATACCTCAGCCAGGATTAATTGAATTTGACTCCACTTCTATTGTGTTGTTGGTGGAACTCTGGTCATGATCAAGAGGGACAGCTAGGGGCCTTTGTAATGTGCCGAAATATTTGCCACAAAAATATATGTATTTGTTGCCCTCAGTCTGTGCAGAAAGCATTCATATATATATATATATATTTCATGAAAAGTACATACACATGTGATGTCATCAGTGATGTCATCAATGACATTTGTGATGTCATCTTTGATGTCCTGGGTGTTAGTCTTAGCAGTGCACGGTGGTGGTGCGAGTTATGGTTGCTTAGCTTACCATAACTGGCGAATTTCAAGGGTTTTTCGGTTTTACTTGGAAACATAATGTCCCTTTAACAAAGTTTTTTCACCGAATTTCATAGGTTTTTAGTAGCGCAACTTAACCATAATGTCCCTTTAACAAAGTTTTTTCACTGAATGTCATAGGTTTTTAGTAGCTCAACTTAACTTTAACGCCCCTTTAACAAAGTTTTTTCACTGAATTTCATAGGTTTTTAGTAGCGCAACTGTTTTTGTTTCTGTTTCTACCTCACCTTCTCTGTCATAAATTATTAATATATGTTAAATAAAGTTTAATTTTTATATTGGCAGAACATATATCAAATAAATTAAGAAAATATACTTGAAGAAACTTGACTACGTACTTTTATTCATTTACATCAGAAATTTGGCGCAAAGAGGTGTAGGCACAAACAAACTACTGCTTAATTTTTATATTGTGTTGTAAATAGTTTCATTTTTTTTTAAAAAATCAATGTAGGTGTCCGCGGACAGTGCAGGTGTTCTGAAATGTTCGTAAATAAACAAAAATGGAGGTGTCCTGAAGAACAGTATACCTGTTTGTACTGTTCGCTAGCAAGATGAAACTATTCTGAGAACACACGCAGTGTCCTGAAATGTTCGTAAAAAAAAAAAATTAAAGTGTCCTAAAGAACACTATATCTGTCCGTAGTGTTCGCTATCAAGTTTAAAATGTTCTAAGAACACAATTGGCATCCTGAAATGTTTGTACGTAAATGAAAATGGAGGTGTCCTGAAGAACACTATACCTGTTCGTAGTGTTCGCTAGCAAGTTCAAACTGTTCTAAGAACACACGCGGTGTCCTGAATTGTTCGTAATTAAACGAAAATGGAGGTGTCTTAAAGAACACTATACCTGTCCGTACTGTTCGTTAGCAAGTTGAAACTGTTCTAAGAACACAATTGGTGTCTTGAAATGTTCTTACATAAACGAAATTGGATGTGTCCTGAAGAACACTATATCTGTCCTTACTGTTCGCTAGCAAGTTTAAACTGTTCTAAGAACACACGCAGTGTCCTGAAATGTTCATTTCACGTGTGACACATTTTTAATTAGTGTAGGACCGGAACAGTGTCCGTAGAACATCAACGCACAAGCGCGAGCCAATCTCCGTGCATTTGGTGTCCTGCGGACATGCGCTTCCTTCGCGGACTTGTTCGCGAACGGATCATGTGACCGCACCTACGCTGATCACGTGTTCTGAATGCGGACACTGTTCGTGTCCGCGAACAAATTAAAAGTACATTTTCAATTAATCCATAATATTTTTCAATAAAATCTCACCATGGCACAAGTCCCACTTAGTAATCCTGAGTTTCTACATACCTTTTGAAACTTTTAGAACTTTTTATTGTGTTCGATCTGTCCGCGGACAGCGCGCATGTCTGCGGACCGCGCACAAGCACCCCTATAAAAGACCACGCCCTAGAGCTTATTCTCATTGTGTTTCTGGCTATTCTTCAGAACACAGCAATTTTTGCTGCCACCTGCAGATTACACCATCATCGAGATGGCATCCCTGGCTGCTGAACTGCCACCTGGTGCTGCACCTGCTTCAGCACCACCCCCACCCCCTCTACCACCTCCACCTCCCCAAGGGGCTGAAGAGGGGAACAGGAGGGAGGATGCAGAGGAGGAAGAAGAGGATGATGAGAATGAGGTAGAGGAAATCCCTACTACCCGCACTAGGCGTGAGTCTTGGGTGTGGCGGTTATTTACCATTTATGCGAATGTTCCTAAGGCTCGTGCGAACCATGTTACCTGCAATGAGTGCAAAATGATACTCAGTCGCAGGAAGTACGGTAAGTACAGCTTTGGGACCACTACTATGAAGCGACACCTGAGGTCATTTTACTCTGGGGCTATTCGCAGGGTTGTACCATGCGAAGAACGTAGCAGGTTGATTTCCTCTACTTCATCCTTTGTTTCTGATCCTGTCACCACAAGGACCACCTCTGTGGGACAGCGTCTTCCTCAAGCTGCCTCACAGGCCATACAGAATGCTGATGACCCTTACCTTTCGAGGGTCACAGTTGTATGTATGTACTGTGACACAGTACTCTGCAGGGGGGAGCGACTTCGTAGTGCTTTTGAGACTATCATCTCAGAGCACGAGAAGATCTGCAAACTACCCAAATCAAACCCACTCTACATCTTTCTCTCTCAGCTCGCTCTTTCTTATCCCTGTGGTTGGTGTCCTCCCCTTTACCTTCCTTTCCCCTCCTCTCCTAGTGTGTCGTGTATAAAAAAACAAAAAAAATACAAAATATCAAAAATAAAAAAAAATAAGGCTCTTTTCAGAGCCGCCTTTCACAGTTAAAAAACAGAAGTGAAAATAAATGAAGCAGGGCCCTTTGTATTTTTTAGATGTCCGCGGACAGTTCACAAACATTTAAAAAATTGGGTTGCTACCCTATCACAAACATTGCAATTTTATCTGGGAGGAAGTGGTGGCTCTGAAAAGAGCCTTTGGGAGGTGTTTGTAAGTCAAAAATTGTAAATGCTTAACATCTACTTCAAAATGGTTGTTGTCATTCCAAAAAAGGTCCCAATGCAGTTTGTACATTTCTCAGAAAAATCTGATTGCCACCATAAGTAACATGGACTCCATCTTTGCGAAAAATGTTTGTACTACGAAACAGAATATTTTCATTGTGAAAAGAAGACATGCCAAAATCTTTTAGAAAGGCACAAACAGCTTTATTAACATTGCACCTTGCTTTTTCCATTTGTGGACCAAATGAAGAAGAACAAAGCCACATTTGTCTCTGCGCAATCAGTGAAAATATCACTTGAGAATTAGGAAACATGTCCATAACCTTCCCAAGTCCTTCTTTCATAGCAAATTGAAAAGAAATTCCAGTCACATGTCCTAAACTGTTCCCTCTGCAATGAATTACAATTATGTCTGGATGTTGCTCTGTCTCCAAAGTAGCACAGAGAGGTAGCAAGTCCAACCACTTCATTCCACGTACTCCATGCCAGTGTACTCAACATGTGGGAATCCAAGATCTACAGCTACTCCACAGCTTTCTGCATGCATCTTCAACCAATATATCCATGAATCTCCCAAAACCCATACAATCTTTTTCCTAAAACACACAGACATAGCTATCTGTTGTTCTCTCAGCAAAACAGTATATGAGAAACTCTCTTCTGGCACAACACACCCACTAAACTTTCCTGACCAATCCCTTTCAGTACTCATTCTCATTTGCATGACTTCTGAACCCAAAAATCCCCGGATGTAACTCCCGATGTCCGCGAACTACCGCCATGTCCGCGGACATATCGTAACATGAACAGCCCTTCTACCATTTCCACTTCACTCGCTCTGCCATTCCCTCATTGGATGTAGCTAAGAAGTCACATGACCATGCACCAATCACATTCAAGACCTCAACATCTAACTGCATCATCATAGATCAGCACTGCAAATGTACTGTGAATCTTTCTGAGTACAAGTGTCATATCATTGGCAAGCACCATCTACCAGAAATACTGTACAAGTCTCCAAGATTTCTACTTGCAGCTCCATGCATATCCATATGCATGAACACAAACTTCAGGTATGCATATTTTTTGTACAGTAGATGAACACATTTTCAAACAGACTTTTAGCTTGTGTAATCTGTAAAATGAATTTACTGTATTTTTTCAATTTCCTAAAATCAACTATCACTTATAAACCTTTATACTATTTACTTTCTTTATACACACATGCACTCAAATCATGTTAAAATAACATTATTTAAATGAAATATATACACTACATATATTCAAACAAAATTGCATGCAAGCACAATCTATGTTTAAATCTTTAAAAAAAATACTTAAACAATTTCATATTGTTTTGTTTTTATTTATTTATTTACTTAATTACTTTAATTTATACATGACATTAAGGCGCTATTACCTAGAACAGCTTAGTTACAGAAATAGTGGTATTCACTGGTATATTATAAATTTCACAAGACATAGTAAAGATATTTTTTTTGCTACAGTTAGTCATTCAATACAATTTGTTCATTAAGAACATATCATATGTACTGAACTGATGCAATGTATCTTATGTAAATAAATTAGTTTCATTGTTTTAAAGAAGGCGCTGAGGATTTCAATTAAAAAAATCAATATCTAAATTAAAAACAGCGCTATATACAAACAAAGTTACTAATTTGAAGCTTTTACAATTGCAGTGAAGACCAGTCTCCTGAAAAGAAGCAGCCGAATTCGAAGAACAAAGAAGAATTAAGAAGTTACCTGTTAATTTAAGAAAAAAATTAAGTAGAATATCACCATAATATTTGTATTATTACTCAAACATACTGTAAATTTAATACAAGCTATTTCTGTGCCTAAAAATAGAGATTGTGTACCATTTTGTCCAAAAATCTCCATGTCTTAAAAAGCGATTTATAGCCAGAATGGCCCACAAATTCCTATTTTTGGACACACAAATTACCCAACTGAACCGCTACAATTTTCATATTATACAACAAACAACTGTTTTAATTGTATACATTAGATTTACTTTTTGTACTTTTCCACACCACTAGCTTACTTTTTTTTGGTCATCTGAACCCCAGTTTAGTAACACATAAATTCAAGAATACCTATCCCTTCTAGTTGTAGTTCCCAATGCACAATGACACACCATTACATACATCTTTATCATCTTACTCAAACACTCATGCACACAGCTCACATACATTGCAGAACACCCCAACCCATACCTTCTTTATTTTTTTCAACATACCCTAAAGAATGCCAACGAAAAGTCAAGTCCGTAGAAAGCAACGCAAAAGTAGAGCAAATGAAAATAAAAGTGTCCAACATAAGCATCCATCTCTAGCAGAATTTGTAAAAAAAAGTTGAAACAAAACAGCTAATACAGTCATTTAGTGAAACACAAGAAATATGGATACCTGTCCAGTGCGCAAGTACACAGGACTACAAGGACATTCATTGGCCTGCATTACAGGACCTACTTGGAAAACCACTTTCTATGATATCAAAAGGATATCAACACATCATTCAACTATAAGAAATCTAGTCTATAAACTGTACTATGCTAAAAGTCCTGTTTTAGCACTAGCAAAGTTAAATAACATCCTTCTACATGGTACAGCAAAAGACATACTTGACGAAATTCACTATATCCAGAAAAAATATTTTGGAAGTGAAATCCATTTACAGAATGAAATAGCTTTAAACCAAATAAGCAGCAATTCTACACATGTCAACCTTTTGCTAAACACATACAAAAAAGAAATACTAAAATTTAAAAGTACATGAGCTGAAGTACCAAACCATGTATGTGTATGTTGCCGTAGAACTTTTTATAAAAGTAACACAAACACTGTAGACCTATCATACAAAATAGAAGACAATGAAGATTCTAAATGGTTTGAATTAGCTCTCTACCTTGTAGCAGACAACAAATACGAAATAACTGAGCCCTTAATACTTTGCAGTTACTGCACTACAAAACTTGACAACAACCAAACTCCTTCACGTGCTATCACAAGTAATTTGGAATTATACCCAGTACCAAAACCCCTACAACAACTTTATATGAGAGCATCATAATTCAAACAGTACACCCATTCAAGCAATAATACGCCTTCAACCAAAAACAGCAAAATTACCTCCCTCTGAATTGGTAAAAGGCATTTGTGGAAAAGTAGTTTATTTACCGTTAGATCTAAAAGAAAATGTGCATACTCTAGGAGTGCAACGTCCAATGCAGCAATCTTTAATTATCTTAGTATATGGAGTACCTACAAAAGACAAAAAAATATGGCAACAGCTGGTAGATTTACATAAAGTTAGACAAGCCTTCCAATATCTTAAAGAGAATAATGAATATTACAAAGAAATTAATATTGAAGAAAACTTGAAAGATACAACTGAAATAATTCAAGAAACACAAGAAGCTGGTCAATTTGAGCTACTAGATCCTGCTACAATATCAAATACTTTAGACCATTATACAATTCATCCTTTGCACTCTAATGACACCATAGAAGATGCACTGGAAACATACCAAATGCGTCAAACAAAAGGATCACCAATCAGCAAACAGGAAAAAAGTATAGAAGCACGTGCTTTTCCTCTACTCTTTCCTACTGGCAAAGGAGTAAGGTATGATGATAGACCTATTCAAATATCAGCTTCAGAATACCGCTCATTAAGGATGTATTCTGAAGATCCCAGATTTAGACAAAATGTGGAATACATATTCCACCTACTCTTTGAAAGTGAACTAGCAACTTTATGTTACGGAGTTGCACACATATTAAAATCAGGATCACACTTTCAAAATATGACAGCTACACAATTATTAGAAAAAGTGCAACAAAAGGATGAGGTTTTACAATCAAATATTACAAATCTATTAGCAAATATGCGTGGTACTAAAGAGTACTGGTTTCGACGTCATGGAGATGTACGTTGTATGATCAGAAACCTTGGCCCACCCACTTGGTTTGTAACATTAAGTTGTGCAGAATATGCATGGGAAGATTTACATGATTTCCTACGCATATCAAATAAAAACAAAACAAACATAGATATACTAACACCTGGATAACTTTGTTCTTTGGATCCTGTTAATGTTTCAAGATATTTTCACCATCACTTCATTGGTATTCTACATTTTATTTGTAATAAAACTGTTCCTCCCCTTGGAGAAGTACAACACTTCTTTTGGAGAAAAGAATACCAAGCCAGAGGAGCACCACATATCCACATGCTTTTATGGATTAAAGATGCTCCTAAATTTGGTCAAGACAGTGATGCCACTGTTTTGCAGTTTATTGAAAAATATGTCACTTGTGAAATTCCATCAGAAGCCACAAATAGTGATCTTCATGCACAAATTTTACAATTTCAAAGACACAAATGTGGAAAATATTGTCGTCGCAAATACAAAAACAAAGGGAAATACTACACCAAATGCCGATTTGGTTTCCCTAGACCAGTTACAAATACAGGTAAAGTGAACAACCTCATGTCTTCAGTTAGACATAGTGTTAAAGGTAAGTCACCTAAAAATACATATTACATAAAAAGAAAAGAAGAAGAAAAATATATCAATGATTATATTGCAATCATTGCCCACTTATGGAATGCATACATAGATGTGCAGTACATTGCAGACATTTCTACTGCAGTTGCACGATATGTCACAGCATACTTAACTAAAGCAGAAAAGACAGAGCTCCAAGACCTCTGAAATGAACTGTCAACAGATAAAACAGTGTCTCAGAAATTATACAGCTTGGGCATAAAAATGCTCACCCATAGAGAATGTGGATCATATGAAGCAGCTGATAGTTTAACTGGTACTGCATTGTATGATACATCGGAACGTATAGTATGGCTAAGTCTTAGTCCAGCTAAATCTAGAAAAAGAGTTCTAAAATCATATGAAGATATAGAAACAATAGCCAAACCTGATCCCAACAGCCAAGACATTTAAAAAAAAACAATTTATTGGACACATACTACCCAAACAGAAGTAATACTTTGGAAAACATGTGTCTATACCACATAGCCCAAAACTACACATACAAAAATAATATGAAACCTGATGAAAAAAAAGGTAAATATAGAGTGACAAACTATGAAGGCAGCTTAGTTAAACTCACTAAACCAAATTTAATTAATCCTATCAAATAGTCATTAAAGACTCCTGAACATAAAGAAGTATATTACATGTCCCTGCTACAACTCTTCAAACCATGGAGAAAAGAAGAACAAATACTAGATAACTATGACTCATATGAGGATGCTTTCAAAGCAAATGAAAGCACTATAACTGATGTAAACTTTACACAGTACAAAACAATGTTGCACAATGAACAGCAACATGAAGAACAACTCCAAGCCCAACTAGATAAGGACACTCCTGACAGTAGTCAACCTTCTGTAACAGGAAGCCAAGAACCACTGGGAGAACCACTAATAATAAATGAGGCAGAATTAGCTATGATAGAAGTAGAAAACACCATGTGTCAGTATGAAGATAAAGAAGACTTAACTATACTAAAATCAAAACTAAACAATGAGCAACGTAGCATTTTTCAAGAAGTAACAAAACAAATTGCACATGGTGTAAAACATGAAAATAAAAAATGTTTCTGCCATAATTATAAACCTATACTACTGTACGTCAGTGGTGAAGCTGGTTCTGGCAAAACATTCCTAATCAAAATCATTAGTAAGTTTCTTCAACAATTGACAAACAACAAACTGTCAGCTGTTGTCACTGCCCCCACAGGTTTAGCTGCCTACAACATAGGTGGTGTGACATTACACCGATTACTACTATTACCAGTAGAACACCAGAACAAATTAGACTATTACAAACTTTCTGCAGAAGCTGCAATGGAATTACACAGAGTATTGAAACAAATGAAAATGCTACTAATAGATGAAGTGAGCATGGTCTACAACCTGATGTTAGCTTTGATTCACCTCAGATTACAAGAAGTACTCAAAACAGACTATGAAGCGCTCTTTGCAGGAAAACACATTATTGTTTTTGGAGATCTGTTTCAATTAACACCAGTAAAAGGTGAGCCTATTTTTAAAACATTAGGACACAAACTCTGCCGTAAAACTGTTGGCAGCATTGGAAATGTCAACCTTTGGCAACATTTCCAATACAGAGAATTAACAGAAAACATGCGGCAATCTGCAGATCTCACTTATGCCAACATTTTAAAAAGTATCAGAGTTGGTATACTTTCTAAAGAAGCAGAAGTAATATTGAAAACCCGGCACATTAATGCACTTCATGGCGATAATGCATGTGCTACAGATGTTATGGAACAATTAGCCCACAAAAATGTCAATTGTATGGCCTTAATGCCAACTCTTGCAAGCTGTTTCAAATTCAATGAAATCATGCTAAGTAAAGAAATGCAACCAATCATGGAAATTAGTGCCACATACAAACTAGATGTACATGGTATGACACTACCCATGTGTGACCAAGCCACAACAAGACTAAATAGTTTGGAAAAATCAATCTCAAACACAGCAGGCTTAGAAAAGATGTTAAAATTATCCTTAAATTGCAGAGTAATGCTTAAAAGTAACCTTGACGTGGACCAAGGACTAGTTAATGGAGCACTGGGCACAGTTGTTGGCTTTCAAACATACCCACTGGACAACAAAATTCAGTTTGTCAATATACTCTTTGACAAACTTTCAGAAGCAAAAAGGACAGGACACTCAACAGCTAGATTCCTTCTCTTTAAAGATATGTATGTACGCAGAGAACAATTTTCTCTAACTCTTGCATACGCAGTAACGATTCATAAATCACAAGGTCTTACCTTAGACAAAGCAATGATAGATATTGGTAACACAGTCTTTAAAGAAGGCATGAGCTACGTAGCACTATCACGCTTACGTACACTTGACGGTCTATTTCTAATCAACTTTGATGCAAGTAAAATAAACGCTGATATTCCTTGCATTTTAGAATACAATAGACTTCGCTCACTATACACCCCCCACCTAAACACATATTCTGTTCCACAAAAAGTAAAACGTTGTAAAAGAAAAATAAATCAAACAGAAATGCAACAGGATGTCACTGCAAATCCTCCAAAGCGAGTAAAAGAAACTAATACTTCATCAAGTACCACAAGCAAATAAGAATCAATTAGGGAAAGTAAACCAGGTACTTCTTTAAAGAAGGAAGACAAACTCCAAAAAAATCAGTTAGATACAGAACTACCTGGACCATTTAAATTCTCAAATATAGTTGGTGTAAGTTGCTATGCAAATTCAGCAATGAATATTCTATTTCAATTACCACCAATTGTTGACAACATTTACTTACACACTACAGACCCATTGTGTTTGCAAATGTTAGTACTTCATAGAAATGCAGCAAACAATCCTGACAACTCGTATAGTGTTTATGGAATAAGACAACAATTGGACTACTGTGCTGGAATGGTGAAATTCACTATAAACTCACAGGAAGATCCACAAGAATTTCTAATGTACTTACTACAAGTACTGGAAAACAAAAACATACCTATAAATGAAATCTTTCAGATTTCATACATGTGGAAACATACATGCGCTCTCTGCAACTATGTGACACAAGAAGAAATCCCCAATGAACGCTTCATATATATATCAATACCAAATTGTGAATCCATTCCATTTCAGCGACTTGTACAAAATGCAAACCATGGTAGATTATGCTCTACCTGCAATTCAGATAAGCGCTACACGTTAGTTATACAAACACATAGTAAATACATAATACTAATGCTTCTACGTTACAGTGCAGATGGTACCAAAAACAACTGCAAGCTGACTGGATTCACACATGGTCAAATATCACTTGGTAAGAAAACCTTCACAACAATAGGTATAATCTACCACGCAGGAGCCACAACCAATTCAGGGCACTACACTGCATATATAAAAAAGAAATGTGGATGGTTTGAATGTAATGATAGTACCATTACTCTAAAGCAGAGATTACCAGCAAATCTTACAAACGCTTATTTGATGTTCTTAAAACCAAATTTGATAACTAAACTGTATTTTAACCCTAAGTAAACTTGTGTTAAAAAAATATAAACTGTTAGAATACTCCAAAAGCTATCTAACTGCTCAAAGATTCTACAACAACTAATCAGATAAATGAATACCACTAAATTAGACCAAAAAATACACAGTTAGAATACACCAATTGGTATTTAACTGTCCCAAAATTTAACAATATCCAAATAGATAAATCAATACCACTAAAATATATCAAAAAAATAGACAGTTAGAATACGCCAATTGGTATCTAACTGCTCCAAAATTTTATAATATCCAAACAAATAAATAATATGTTACTGCTCCAAAAAAATACAACAAGCTAAAGTATAAAGCATTAGCCAGAAACAACAAGTGAACACTGAAAACAAACAAACAAATAAACTGTAGCATAACAGAAAAAGGTTTTTTTTAATCCAACATGGATTTTTTTTTCTCCCACAGACCCAATGATTTTAGCAACACATACAGAAACTGAGCAAATTGCACAGTACTCTGATTTGTAATCTACTAAATATGAGGGTCCAAAAAAAAAAGTATGTTGATTACACAATGTAATAAGTCATTACAAAATACTAATACCAACATGCTATTTTCTTTTATCACAGAAATTAACAAGAAATACATGTACTCCGGTTACTAGACCAAACAGTAAGTATACAATAATAAGGAGAACCAAAGCAGCATATCACATCCATAGTATCTAATACCTTTGTTCCTTATACATTTGTTTTTCACCCAAAGTAATAAGCAAATATGAATGTGATATGCTGCGGTGGTTGTTGCCAGGGTATAGAGTCTTGGGTGCATGGCCAAATGGCCATGCACCCAAGACTCTATGCCCTGGCAACAACCACCGCAGCATATCACATCCATAGAGTCAAACATTTCAACTATGGTCTATAGAAACTTTTAATGTCCACGGACATTATGAGTGTTCTTAGAACACTTTCAACTTGCCAGCGAACAATACGGACAGCGTTTTCAGGCCACCCCCTACGAAGATTTCAGAACAACGCAATAGTTCTTAGAACACTTTCAACTTGACAACGAACAATACGGACAGTGTCCTCAGAACACCCCCATTTTTCTTTATTTGCGCACATTTCAGGACACCATGAGTGTTCTAAGAACACATTCAACTTGACAGAGAACATTACGAACAGCATCTTCAGGGCATCCCCTACGAACATTTCAGAACAACGCGAGAGTTCTTAGAACACATTCAACTTGACAGAGAACAATACGGACAGCGTCCTCAGGACACCCCCATTTTGTTTATTTGTGAACATTTCAGGACACCGCGAGTGTTCTTAGATCACATTCAACTTGCCAGCGAACAATACGGACTATGCCTTCAGGACACCCGCTACGAATATTCCAGGACCCGCGAGTGTTCTTAGAAACGTCTTCAGAACACCCCCATTTTGTTTATTTGCAAACATTTCAGGACACCGTGAGTGTTCTTAGAACACATTCAACTTGACAGAGAACAATACGGACAGCGTCCTTAGGACACCCCCATTTTGTTTATTTGCGAACATTTCAGGGCACCGCGAGTGTTCTTAGAAGCGTTTTCAGAACACCACCATCTTGTTTATTTGCGAACATTTCAGGACACCGTGAGTGTTCTTAGAACACATTCAACTTGACAAAGAACAATACGGACAGTGTCCACAGGACACCCCCATTTTGTTTATTTGCGAACATTTCAGGACACCGCGAGAGTTCTTAGAACACATTCAACTTGCCAGCCACAACCCCCCATTCATATTTGCAAACATTTCAGGACACAGTGAGTGTTCGACAACGTCTTCAGAACACCCCCATTTTCTGTATTTGCGAACATTTCAGGACAACACGAGTGTTCTTAGAACGCATTCAACTTGACAGAGAACAATACGGACAGCGTCCTCAGGACACCTCCTACGAACATTCCCCGGACACCGCGAGTGTTCTTAGAAATGTCTTCAGAACACCCCCATTTTGTTTATTTGCGATCATTTCAGGAAACCACGAGTGTTCTTAGAACACATTCAACTTGCCAGCCACAACCCCCATTCATATTTGCGAACATTTCAGGACACAGCGAGTGTTCGACACCGTCTTCAGAACACCCCCATTTTGTATATTTGTGAACATTTCAGGACACCACGAGTGTTCTTAGAACAAATTCAACTTGACACAGAACAATACGGACCGCGTCCTCAGGACACCCCCTACGAACATTCCCCGGACACCGCGTGTGTTCTTAGAAGCGTCTTCAGAACACCCCCATTTTGTTTATTTGCGAAAATTTCAGGACACCGCGAGTGTTCTTAGAACACATTCAACGTGACAGAGAACAATACGGATAGCGTCCTCAGAACACCCCCATTTTGTTTATTTGCGAATATTTCAGGACACCGCGAGTGTTCTTAGAACACATTCAACTTGCCAGCCACAACCCCCATTCATATTTGCGAACATTTCAGGACACAGCAAGTGTTCGACAACGTCTTCAGAACACCCCCATTTTGTGTATTTGCGAACATTTCAGGACACCGCAAGTGTTCTTAGAACAGTTTCAGCTTGCTTGCGAACAAAAAGGACACATATTGAGTCCTCAGAACACCCCCCATTCAGTTTATTTAGAACATTTCAGAACACCTGTGATGTCCGCAGACAAATCGAACACAAAAAAAACGTCTAACACATAAAAAAACACAACTTTCATCCTATCTCATACACTCCCACCCTCCCTAAACACTCCTACACACCAACACACTCTACTAAATACAAATTTTGAACAAAGTTTCACTGCGCTGTCCGCGGACGTCAGCGAATCCAAGATTCCGGGCGCTACCAAAAATCTGTCGCGCTTCACGCTCCACACCGTCCAATCAGCGAACACGCTGCATGTCCGCGTACATCACGCAAGCCGATTGGCCAATCAGGACACTGTCCGCGGAGCGAACAGGGAAGTGTGTCCGCGGACCGAACACAGATATCACTAATTTTTTGTACCTACTTTTTGGTCATTTAAAAAAACTACTAGATGGATTTTCACCAAATTTGCAAAAACACGCTTTCGGGACGAAGCCGCTGCTCCTGGTCCAAATTTGATGAAAATCCGTCCAGCGGTTTGGGCTGTAGACGCGAGAAAAACATGTTTCCCATGTAGTCTATGGGAAAAAAAAAAGTTTTGGGACCCCCCCTATAACTTTGCTCCCCCTGGACGAATCCTCACCAAACTTTGCAAAACAATTCAGAGTGACCCAAATACTTTTTTTCCAAAGTTTGGTGAGGATTCGTCCAGGGAGAGGGAAGTTATAAGCCGCCCAAAAAGTGTTCTTCCTATGGAAACACCAACTTAACCATAACTACATGGCCACTACCGTGGCCATGTAATATACATACATATATATATATTAACATCATCATTATGGAATGAACAAGTTGAAAATGGCTGCCACGGAATAAGCATTTAGACCTTGATTTTGTTGCTATGCTGACAATGTTATCTGTGAGTGAGTGAGTGAGTGAGAATTGTAAAATGGCCACTGTGTAACTTAGATGGTGAGTCTGTCTATGCTGCATGATGAATACCTAACAGATGTGGCCACCAAGCGTACACAGAGTGTTGGTTAACAACTTCCTGTGAATGTTTGATTGAGGAGGTGAACAGGTAACTGAGCTCGTCTGAGTATAGCTCGGGAATCATCATGCACATAGAGGGTTTGGTAATGTGAATATTAGGGGCATTGTACACCTCGCTGAGTTTCAGGGTGCTTAAGATCATGCAGCTTTGAACCTAGGGTCTTTGACCCAAAGCATGTTGAAAAAGTGCTCATGCAGCGATGTAGCATCATGCTGGGGGCAGAATTGCATACAAGATTCAGCACAAACTATAAATATGCATAGGCCCAAAGATGAAAAGTGACAAGAATATATATTTTATGTCTGCAGTTTGTGCATAAAGCATTGCATACAAAGGTAGTTCAAATACATAGGGTTACCAAATGGATCCCTATATTTTTTTCACAGATATAGACTTTGGACATGTTAATAAAGTTGAATAAAAAACATCCTCATTCGATCGTTCAAGAATTATGAGGGAATTTTGGATTAGACGAATCAGACATGCAGTGAATTACATGTCTTGCGGAGAACATACCAAAGCAAGAGAAGCCAGAGTTATTTTTTATAAAATTAATCTTTAGAATAAAATATCAACTATTTTGTATTTAATTTAGCTTCAGATAGACATTAAAACAATACAACTTTAATTTGGTCTGTTTTACATTTTTTACAGACATGGTATCACACGAACCCATTGTTGGGGTTATCAAATCACTAACCAGTCCTGATGAAGGTAATTAAAATATAAAGCGTCAGAAGGCTTGTGAGGTGCTTTTGGGGTGCACAGATTGGCGGGAGTAAATGGACTAGGAATACTGGGAGAAGGTGCAATTTGTATTTGGGGCACACCGATTGGCAAAAGTACAGGGACCAGAAATAGTGGGTGTAGGTGCAATTTGTATGTTGGGTGTGCAGATTGGCGGGGTACAGCAACTAGGAATATTGGGTGCAGGTGGGTGAAATGGTAATTACTCATGTGTAATCATTTATTACTGTTTGAACTTCAGTGTATCTGATAACACAGTTCTCATTGCACACACTTCGTTGGCAGCGAAACCTTGGTTTGCACTGGGGTCATGTTGTGGGCGTATGTGACACACAAATATTTTCATTGCACTGAACGTTTTGGCACACACATATTTCTGTGAATCAGCTCCCTGTTCTGTGCATTTGCGCCACACATTCTTCCAGCTTGCGCTCAAAATATAGCACGCATGCTGATTTTTTTGTAAATTAGGGCCAATGCAGTTAACCTGTAGGTTACACAAAGATTTATTCATGGGCCAATCCGTAGACCAATGCAGGTTTATGTTAAACAACATCAATCATACAGGTTGTAGAATTGAATACACTATCTTTTGACTTAGCCACAATCAAAACTTCGTTTTCCAAGCCTGTGATTGTGAGATATTGTTGTCTCTGATCGCATGCAGAGAATAACTGTTTTGACATTTATTTGGATTTTTATGGAAAGTAGGAAATGCTTTTAGTATAGTGAGATTTTTCTCAGGTTACGCTTGCTGTTGAAAAATACGTGGAAGTGTGATTTTGTGTACCAGCCACTCCTCCATAGGATGATAATCAGTGTACCTTAATGCTACTCAAAGTATAATTATTCACCTTCCATCAACACACTATTTAACACACGATCACACATTACACATCTTTTAAACTGTGCATTAATTTTGAAGAATCCCCACTCAGTTAAAGAAAGAAAACTAACACTTGGAACATGATACAGGATGCAAACCAAAAAGAAAATAATCATGTTGCATGCCAAATTATCACAACACGAACATACATTCTTTCATTTCAGATACTTTTCATTGTGCAAAATATACAATATATATGGAATGCAGAGAACAGCTAAAGGACAATTTAACACACACATCCTGCGATTTCATTTTAATTAGCTTGTATAAAGAAACATGTGACCAATATAATTGATGTTATTTAAGGAAATAATAGATGTGCAAAAAAAGGGATTACAAAAAGGACAAGAGTTCCCTCATTATGAAATGGTCATTACGAACGCACGGCACACGCAACAAAATCATTAATGTCCTAATTTGAAGACAGTATTGAAATACATTATTCTCTCTGACCAAAACATGTGCTGTACTGTACTGTACTTAGAACATAAGAATAAAGTTCAGACATGCAGCCAAGAGAACTGGTGCCAGGTCTTTCTGCCTCATTTGTCAACACTCTGGAATTAAACATTGTTTATGCCCAAAACAAGGGCAGACAGATGACACTGAGATTAGACAAAGAAAGTGCATGATCTAGTCTGCAGAGTGTGGAGCAGAACCATAACAGCTGATTCACTAGAGAAATGGCAAAGATGACAGGAAGTGGCCAGGAAGAGTTCAGGGGAAGAGGCAGGTGAACAACTGACACCTATTTACCGACCACTATAGAAAAGCACTTGTATTTACTTGTATTTATTTGGCAAGGAACAGGTAAACCTATATTGATCAGAAATGACTTACAATAACACATGCATAGAAGGCAGAGCCGTTCATCCGAAAGGTGTTGTCCAATAGCATAAAGTCGAGAATACATACTGATCCAGTTTATGAGGCTGAATTCAAAGTGGGGCACAGACCACGTACAAAACAGGTACAAAACAAAACAATAAAAAAAAAAGAAATAGGTGACTTACAAAAGTATAACTTAAAGCCTTGGCTGTAATTGTTTGAAACTTAAAGGAGCAATGTACATAATAAATAAAATTACATATTATGTGGCACTGGATGGAGTATTCAGGCCAGGTAGGGGATATGGGGGAGGAATACGTTGGAGCTTCATCTTTGGCAAGTAAGGGACCACATTGGAGAGATCCATATTCAAGTTTGCCTTAAGTATGGTGGGCATAGGGTGATAATGGGGCAGGGCGAGAAGAAAAGAAAATCGAAGTGAGAGGAGTCATTGTGGGTGCATTGAACAGAACAGTTTGCCAGGTACTGAGGAGAAAGACCATTGATAAATTTCTAGATTAGGAGCAGGAACTTGCAAAGGGAGCAGTTGTGTAAGTAGAGCCAACTAACATGACGTTTGGACAAATTAGGGTATGTTATATAGACTGCAGTTAACTAACTTGAAGGCTTTGCTAACTGCACTGAAGGAGCAACGAAGAAGGACAGGGAGCAGATATGAAAAGTAGCCGTGTTAGATGAGCACACGAGTGGAGAAGAGAGTTTTCATAGAATGGTGAGTAGGAAATGGACACATTTTCTGAATGTTGATACAGTTAATATGAGCAAAGGAATTAGGGATAGTGATGAATTATTGTAGTCCAAGGTTTCTATCAAAGAGGACCACTGTGTTGGAAGCCTTAGTGGTGGGAACACAAAGCTTTGGTGGGAAGCAGATAGAAGAGGACAGCGATACCATTGGAAACTGAGAGAAAAATGACTTTCATTTTTGAAGAGCTTAGCATGAGGCAGTCAAAAGCCATCCAGTGATGGATTTCAGTGAGACAGTAATATCTTATGAGATGGCTGGGGAAAAGGAGGGAAAGTAGAAAACAATCTGACCGTCAGCTTAGAGGTAAAAGTGAAAGGACAAGATACATCTTCCTTGTACAGTGGTAAAGAAGGTCACAAGCAGTGGTCCAATGACTGACAATTGGGGATGCTGACAGACAGAGTGTTGGGGACAAAGGTTTGGGTTTCAGGCAATTTTAAAGGAGAAACCTATCAGGTAGGAGGCAATTCAGAAACATGTGTGAAACCCAGGTTCCTGGAGAGTTGGGAAGAGAGAGGAATTGATATTAGTGTTCAAAGTGTCATAGAAGTCCAAAAAGGATGACTATAGTGGTGTGCATCATAGGCAAAGTTGGATGCATGAATTTGTGCATTATCAATCAAGGTTTCACTATGGAAGCCAGAATTAAGTGGATCTCCAAGGCCAACATCCTCTATGTAAATTGTGATCCTGTTGAAGACCATCCTCCTTAAAAGGAGCAGGACAGTTGCAGATTAGAATCCAGAAGAGTTAAAAGTTGTAAAGAGCTCAATGAAATGAAAGCTGGCGGTTGGGATTAAGTCTGACTGTTTGAGGAGCAAAGAGGTCAACAGAAGTGCAAGGTGGGTTGGCACTACCAATGATGGATGCTAATTTAATATGAACCCTAGTGGAGATGTATTCAAGAGAAGAAGAGGGGGTGGAGGGACTATGGAAAGAAGGAGGGTGGGGAGACAGAGAGAAGCGGGCTGTGAGAGTTTCACAATTTTAGAGATTTAGATTAAATGTAGGGAGCAAAGTCATTAGCAGAGATGGTTGAGGCAATAGATATTGACTTGGCAAGTGTGACTAAAATGTGTAGAGTAGATGAAAGTTTGAAGGGGCGATTGTGAAGGGAGGAGATTAGGTTTGCAGGTTTGCAATATAGAAGTATTTTGCAGAGTCTCAAGCAGGTGAGAAGGAAACAAGGGATATTTTTAATGCTTGCATTAAGGTGGGGGTGCTGGATTATCACCAGCATCTAGGTCACAGTGCATGTTTATTTTGAGGGTCTGAATCTCAGAGGATATGGGGTGAACATTGTGTTTGTCAAAGGGAGTCATAATTACATTGTGCGAGTCAGAAAATAACACAGTCACTTGAGGAGGTACAACAAGGGGGAGAGAGGGAGGGCAGAGGTTGTCACATTATCAAGATAAGGGGAAAAATAGTCCTGATTGAATTTCCTCTTGGTCACTGAAGACCACAGAGGAGGAGCAGGGGGTAGAGGGACCAAGACATTGTAGTGAACAATGGAATAATCTGAGGGAATTGGGTCAATGGAAAGGTTAGTGGAGGAAAGCAAAATAGATAGAAAGACATGGCAAGACTTCACTACCCGAGTGGAAAGGTTGGTCATGGAGGGAGTTGAGTGAGTAACCTTATAAGGGGAAGTCTGGTTTGAGGTGTGTGTTTTCAGAGGGTTTGGAAGATTAATGTCCCTATGCATGACAATGGGAGTATCTGTGTTAAGTGACTCCAGGAGAAGGTTCAGGTCAGGGAAGAAAGAGGTGAGAGGACCTAGTGGGTAATGGAGAGCTGAACAGTGAGAGGAGTAGAAGCTGGATATGAATAGTGGCATATTCAAATGAGGTGGAGGATATGTTGAGGGGGCTGGGGAGGCAATGGTGAAGGCCTAATTTACAAAGAACCCAACTCCACTGCTCTTCCCAAAGGGTCACAGAGCATATGAGAAGATAGATGAGTGTGGAGAGCTGCTACTGTTGCAGATTCCTGAGGAGAGATCCAGGTTACTGTAATAGAAACGTGAAAAGTAGAGTTGAGATGTTTAGTAAGGGATGAAGGATTTTTGCAGAGACACTTTGCATTTTAGAGGCCAAGTGAACGTTTGATAGGAGGAAAGGGAGAAGAGCAGGTGCTGCACTGTAGTCAAGGGAGATAGATAAGTCTTGTGATCCAGACACTATAGGAGAGACATGTGTGGTGTGGGTGCAGGTGCATGGGGAGAGGAGAAGAATAGGGGTATGAAAAGAGAGGTAGTAATTAGACAGCACAGTGGCTAAAGGATACAAGAGTATGGCAGGATAAAGATTAGTGCAAGAAGCAGGAATGGAAAGACGTCAAGCTGCATCATGTGGGCTAAAAGAAATGGGCAAGTGAAGACATTGTGGTAAGGGTACAACCAAGATGGAGAGCATGTGTGGGTCAGAAGAAACAGACCAAGGGAATGCCTGGTTTGGAAAAATTAGGTATACGTTATTAGTTGGTATTGTGAGAAATCAAAAGGTGTCTCACCCACTAGTCACCAGGGATATGTCATCCAGGTGGCCAGGACACGGTCATCATTTTAGGATCCAATTTCCGGGGTGGACCAGTGTGGGAGGATCATCTGGGTGATGCGTCTTCAGGGACTGTGAGTGGGACACCGGATTGTGAGATTCTGTATCACCTTCTTTAAAATGCCTTAACCCCATCCTACTAAGTAGGATATTTAGGAACTCTACTCCAGCCTCCTTTTAAAATAAGAACACTTTCTCACAGGGAGCCCGCTATGAGAGAAAACAGACTAACACCCAAGCAGTATACCTTACGTGTCCCAATACAATGTTCAGGCGAGCAAGGTCAGCCAATTACTGATCATCATACACACGTGACTTCCATTAAGCTTTCCCACAGGGATAAAAGGCAGAGCACAAGAGCACACTCTGAGCGAGGCAAAGCACATGAGGAAACAGCAGTTTCGAGACAGCCGCTGAACGAGAGATGAAAGATGGCAAAACAGAAATGGATCACAAGGAGGGAACTTCCCTTGACCTTTTCAACAAGGAACCATAACTTTTGAGAAACCTCGAGAATAGAATGTGTAGGACCAGGAAACCAGGCTGAAGAATCCTGCATTGTGTATCAGAGATACCCGTGGCCCCCCCGCATTAATAATCAAGGCAGGGAGAATCACCAGCCACCATGGTACCGTCCTTGGCTCCAAGAACAAAGCAGCGTCAGTGAATTCAACACAGCTTGTTAGTTTGGGAGACCAATACAAGAACGGTCTGTGTTGAAGCCAAGGTCACAAGCAGCAACATTGTATGGCGAGCGCTGCAATTAATATTTTGAAAACATGTGTGATAAGAGACTAAAGTAAAGTTGAACTGCTGATGAGGGACTGAACTTTAAATGGAAGATACAATAATTTTGACAGAGTGGTCCGGCACCAGGTGGATGCTCAATCGAAAGTCTCTGTAAGGTATCCAGCTGAGAAGTGGCAAAAGTGAAATTGAGAAAAGGGTTTTATCAAGAAGAGAATGATTATTTATGAATCAAAGTGGTCTTGCGACGGGTCAAGCAAAATCCTGCGCACAGTAGAGAACGTTTGGAAAAGTAAATACATTTGATCCGAGCCCAGCAGAGGGAGACCAATTGAAGGTTATGTGTTAAATTTGGTCTGAGCCCAGCAGAGGGAGACCAATTGAAGGTTTTGTGTTAAAGTTGGTCCGAGACTGGCAGAGGGAGACCAATTGAATGTTTTGTGTTACGGTGGGTCTGAGCCTGGCCAAAGGGGCCCCTGGGTGAACAGTGAATCACCCGAGAAGTTGT
Organism: Ambystoma mexicanum; assembly: GCF_040938575.1. NCBI lineage: Eukaryota > Metazoa > Chordata > Amphibia > Caudata > Ambystomatidae > Ambystoma > Ambystoma mexicanum. The sequence continues at coordinate 530,780,715 of NC_090937.1, forward strand.
ATATGTGAAATCCTAAGAAGAAAGGATCTCTAATGTTTGTCGTGTTGCATCAGGCCCTCTGAAATAAGATGCTTTGAATGGCAAAGAGACTTTGACACAGAAGGCCCGGATGTTGAGGTTTTGAAGTCCATCCTTGTGCTAGAGAAGCCAGAGAATGTGCTAAGCTCCAGTGTGCCCCTTTTCCTGTGCTGAGAACGTGGGGAAGGGAAGCCAACAGCTTGAATAATCTGACATATAATTTCTTGAACACTTATCTTTCGCATAACATTGTTACACACACTATTTGTATTTAGAAGTAAGCATTGGCAATAGGTGTATTAGTACAGGCCCTATTAATTTGACTCCACTAGGACTGCATTATTAATTGATGGTTGTTGCTTCTTTAGATTTAGGGTTAGATAGACATTTTTCAAACCCAATTGAAATTCTATAAACACCCTTGAACTGTGATCACTTGTGTCTGTCTTGCTGTTTGATACCTGCCTTCCTTACAGTATAGCATGGGGATATGTGCAATGAAAAGATCTTGATTGCTCTTTCTGTTCACAGAGAATACAGGTCTACCCATTTATTTTCAAGGATCCAAAATGACTCCTTGATCATCATATCAAGATACTGTAAAATGAGAAGTTCCTGTAGGAAATTACCCTGTTTGTGTTTTAGGATTGTTGATTAAAAAATAAATAACTGATACCAAACATATCACTTGTCTTTCCCTTTGGCGATGTGGGCCACAATCAGGTCTTAATCATGCAAGTCCTGAGAGATGCAACACATTTTAGCAAGAAAGAAAAACAGTGAAAGTGCCAATTTCTATACCAGGTTTCACGAAATAGCCAATGTTCACAGTTGGCTTCCATAACACATTTTGAAAGAATGGATAAAATGAAACCATGCAAAACCAATGTTTATTATTATGCAGTAGCAAATATCAAATGTGATCAAGATACATGCTTCAGATAGACAGAACCACATGTAGGTGACCACTGCTTAGTCTCAATAGTTTAGACAGATGTATTTCTACAAACACATTTTTCTTAAAATATAAATATGCGTAAAATGTGCATAAATATAAAGTGCATGTCACAATGAACCACAGAGAAATCAAAATAAAATACTTCTGCACACTGTCCCAGCAAATATCAGACTCCTTCACAGCCACATTGTATTTGTTTCTACAATATTTCACAACCAATGAATATTGTTTTTATTCATTATTTTCTTACACAGGAAAAACGAAGCCTATTCTCCTCTCATTCATGATCAATTCTCATTAGAAATCCTTCTAATGTCCTCACTATTTGGGGAACACTCTCATATGTTTACTTCAACAATCCCACATCTTCTATACTGTGGGTTATTTCTTCAAATTTGTTATAATAGTCGACATCCAGTGATTCGTCCTTGCAAGCCTCTTCTGTCTTTATATTCAAACTGCTTTCATCATTACTGGTTAATGATTTGATAACCCCAACAATGAGTTCCATTGATACCATGCCTGTTAAAGATGTAAAACAGGCGGCATCAATGTCTTATTGTTTTAATGTCTATCTGACATTAACTTAAAAACAAACTAGTTGATATCTTACTCTAAAGATCAATTTATGAAGAATAACCCTGGCTTCTCTTGCCTTGGTACATTCTCCACAAGACATGCATTTCACTGCATGTCTGATTCATCTAATCCTCAACTTCCTTATAATTCTTGAATGATTGCATGAGGATGTTTTTTTATTCAACTTAATTAACGGTTCCAAATTGTATATTTAAGAAACAATATTGGGATCAAAATGGAAACCCTATATAGTCCTACAACCATTATATACAATGCTTTCTGCACAGACTGTGGACACAAACATATATATTTAGGTCACTTTTCATCTTCAGTGCTATGCAAATTTATAGTGTGTGCTCACTCCTGCATGTAATTCTTCCCCCACCATTCCGTTGCATTGCTTCATAACCACTTTTGTAACGTGCATTGGGTCTAAGCCCCTACAATCGCGGCTGCATGATCTTAAGCAGCCCAACACTCTGTGAGGTGTTCACTACCCGTGATATTCTCATTACTGAACCCTTTATCTGCAAGGTGATTCCCCAACTTTACTCAGATGAGCTTGGTTACCTTCTTGCCTCCGGCTGGAACATTCACAGGTAGTTGTTACTCTCTAAGCTCTGTGTGTGCTCATTGGCCATATCTGTTAGGCATTCATCATGTAGCACAGACAGACTACATCTAAATTACAGGGCGGCCATCTTTTAATCCCTACTTACTCACAGATAACATTGTCACCATCGCAACAACATCAAGGTCTAAATACTTACACTGTGCTGGCCACCTTCAACTTGTTCCTTCCATAATGATGATATTAATATATGTATGCATGCTTTCCACACAGACTGTAGGCAACAAATACATATATATGTGTCACTTTGCAACTTTGGGGCTCTGCATATTGATCGCTTATAGTACTATTAGTAACAAAATTAAACACATAGTACAGAGGGTTTGGCAGCTTAGAAACACGAGGCTACCTTGAAACAAATACCTGTGTTTGTTTTCAAGAAAAACTCCAACCTGAGACAAAAGCTAATCCAAACATACAGACGCCTGTGAGAAGATCAGAAAATGTAGACAATGTGGGGATTGTCACTGATTAAGGGCCATCATAAATGTGGACATTCCATAGCATGTCAACTCACTGGGACCAAGTACACCTTTCAATACAAACAGGTGAAATGGAATCTATCTTCCCATATGAACTGCAACAGCAAATTAGTAATTTATGTTATTGAGTTAAAGATAAGTGATCATGAACAAGTGGAAAATAGGCTTTGTTGTTCCTGTGTATGAACTGAACAAATAGAGAAAAAATTCACTGGTTGTGAAATATGATAGACACAAATACAATATGACTGTGAAGGTTGCTGATATTTCTTGGTACAGTGTGCTCATATTTTTTTCTTATTTTATTTTGTTTTGTCTGAGATTCATTGTTGCATGCACTTTATATATACTCTTTATTTACATGACATTTTCTTTTTTAAGAAAAACATGTTTGTAGAAGTAAAATTGTGCAAACTATTGAGACTAAGCAGTGGACCCTTATTGAATGTAGTTCTGTCTATCTGAAGCATGTACCCTGGTCATGTGGTATCCAGTGATTTTACTGAGGGATTTTTATTCAAGGCATTTTTTTACTGAACATTTTTTACCAGACACATATTGATTTTTAATAAATATATATATGGGTAAGGGGTTAAAAAAGGTAGGAGGGGGTTGGGGTAGATTAAAACATAGGGAAAAGGGGGGTTTGAGGGTGGAGCCCCAAATAAAAAAATGTACAATCAGTATTTTTTCAGTAAAAATGTTTCGCTAAAAAATGCTGAATACAAATATTTTGTTAAAATCATATTGAACTGATCATGTTTGGTATGTGTAGGTAAATTGAACCTGGGAGACCAGGGAATTACCAGGACCCCCTGTGATGCGTTATGAAATAGGAATTTTAATCACAATTAGCAAAGGCTAGTGTATGGAGCAATGTTAGCAACACTAAAAATCAAGCAATCCATGGGATACACTTTTTCCTTGCATATTTCTGGGGCTGTGCAGCAGCACAAATAAAGTATTGTCCTACCCCCTGCACACATTGGACCTCATTACAGGTTTGGTGGTATCCCGTAGTTAAATCCTGTGGGATACCACAGAAAGGTATTACCATTAATGGCACTTGGTCTGCCGGAATTACCAGCAGATAACAAGTGCCATTTTCCACCCAGTTCCATGCAGTCTGATGAGGCCCATTGTGTGTGCAGAGACTGTTCCAGAAGCCAATGTATAATTGACACATTACACCCACATAGGCCTTGAGAGCACTTTTGATAGTGGCAGTAAAATGCAGAAAAGTAAAAAAAGAACCCCTTTCCCAGTTTTACAAAATGAAACAATAGTGGGAGAGCAGTAGTTCCTTGAACTTGATAAGAATGCTTGAAATGGTCTTATATTACCCATTAATGCATTTTGCACCCCAAGTACATCCTAGAAAAGGGCACTCGAGATGTGTTTGTTCTATGCTCTTTTCAAAGTGCATCCCCTTTTGAAATCATGATGTACGCTGAACTTTACAGAAACCGCACCTCCTTTGTACAACTGCATACAGGGGATAATATTGTGTATGGAAGGCATATAATCAAAGAGTGAATTTAGAAACAAGGGATCACCATTCAAGGGTGTTTATTGAACTTTAATTGAGTTTAAAAAAAATGCCTATCTAATCCTAAATCAAAAGATGGGATCAAGCTAGTAGAGTCTGGTCGAAATACAAGGGCCTATACTAATAAACCTATTGGCAATCTTTACTTCTAATTACAAATGTGTGGGAAACAATGCTATACAAAAGAAAGGTTTTCAAGAAATGATGTAAGGATGGTTGAGCCGCTAGCTTCCCTTTCCCCCGTTTTCAACCTGGGACAAGGCGGCACACTCAAGCTCAGCAAATACTCTGGCTTTTCTATCACGAGGGTGCAGTTCAAAATCTCAATATCAGGACCTTCTGTGTCAAAGCCTCTTTCCCATTCAAAGTCTCTTGTTTCAGAGGGCCTGATGCGACAAACACACATTCAAAATTCCTTTCTCTTCAGGATTCTCCTATGCACAATTTCTCTGGTGATTCACTGTTCACACCGGGTCCCCTTCCGCGGGGCTCAGACATATGTTAATTCAAAACCTTTAATTGCTCTCCATTCGTTGGACTCAGACCAAATTTATCTCACTTTCCAAACTTCGTTTACTATATCAAAATCAAAGACTTTCAACTGTGCACAGGATTTAGCTTGACATATTACAAGACCACTTCCATTCACAATTCTTTGATCTTTTCTTAAAATGTCCGTTTTTACTTTCACCTCTGCCACTTCTGAGCTGTACAACTTACATAGACCTTTCATGCAGTGCCAGACCACTCTGTCAAAGGTATCATATCAAAGTGTCTTCAAAGTTCAAGCACCCATCAGCAGTTCAACCTTATGTGTGTCTTTTATCACACATGATTTAACAATGTTTATTCCAGCACTCGACATACAATGTTGCTGCTTGCAACCTTGGCTTCAACACATACCAGTCTTGTATTGGTCTCCCCAACTCACCAACTGTGTTGAATTCACTGACGCTGCTTTGTTCTTGGAGACAAGGACGGTACCACAGTGGCTGCTGCTTCTTCTGGTTACCTGGTCTTATGCTTTCTAATCTTGAGAGCTCTTGAAAGGAATGGTTTCTTGTAGGAAAAGTCAAGGGAACTTCCCTCCTTGCAAACCCCTCCTGTTTTGCCATATTTCTTCTCTCGTTCAGCTGCCGTCTCCAAACTGCTGTTTCCTCATGTGCTTTGCCTCGCTCCAAGTGTGCTTTCGTGCTCCACGTTTTATCCATCAGGGAAGTTTAAAGGAAGTCAGGTGTGATTGATGGTCAATAATTGCCTGACCTTGTCTGACCATTGTATTGGAACACGTCAGTTATACTGCTCAGGTGTTAGTCTGTTTTCTCCTGGAGCGGGCTATCCGTGTGAAAGTATCTGTGCAGGAAAAGGGGCAAGGGGCAGAGTTCCTACGTATCCTATCTGATAAGATTGTGTAAAGGTGTTACAGGAAATAGAGGGGTACCGTGTCTCACCATCCAGTGTCCCACTCCCACTCCCCAAGGACACCTCACAAAGGTGATCCTGCTACACTGGTCCACCCAAAGGTTCAAGATCGAAAGGCGATGGCCATGCCCTGGCCATCTGAGAGAGAGATCTGCAGGGACTAGTGGCTGAGGCACCTTGTGGTTTCTCAGAATAGGTATCTGAATACGTTGGCAATATTGAAGGGGATGTCCCAATTCTGTACCTGGTGAAGGCTCATGGATGTCATACTATCTGCTGAGGGCCCTGTGTTAAAGAATCCCTGGAGAAAAGATTAAAAAACACATACAGGAGGACGGTATTCAAGGTTTTGAGTGTGGCAGATGGTTTAAAGGTCCAGGGTATTGGATGGTGTCCTCATGTTTCTCTACATCTTCCAAAAAGAAGAACGAAACAAAAACCGTGTCTCAATGTGCAGAAGGGATCAGGACAGGGGAAAGGTTAGAGCTCCAGGGCAACAGGCATCCACATTAGGTCACTTGCAGTTCGGCTACTTTGTCGAACAGCACTACCTTTGCACATACTTAGTATTAATATCTGTTTTATAATCTCATTACATTTTATTGCAGTATTTCCAAAAACACATACATAACGTGTGGTCTTTATTGAATCATTTCACATTTTAAGTTCTTTCATGTATGCACAGCGTATTTAAATTTATCAAAGTCCTTGCTCGAGTGGTCTGAAAGTGTAAACAAACATTAGTATTTAATAGAACATGGGTATTGTAGAAGTAGGTGAATAGCTGTGGGGCTTTGAATTACAGGGGCTTATTAGTTAGAATGCACATTTAGTTTTATATGCAGTTTTAGTGCGAGTTTTAGTGTGGGCTTGATGCAGAAATTTGAGATGCATGTGGCTTTGTTCAATGAGAGGTTTTTAAATGTGCAGCATGAGCCTGTGCTGGCAGGCTGGAATATGCGAGGAAGGGCATTGCTAAAGAAGGGCATTGTGATACGGGAGATACAGGAAGAGATATATCTTCTTGCTCTCCAACAACAAAATCACGAGGGTTTCAGTGTTATGACCTGCTTGAGTGGAAGGACTTGTTTTGAATGACAGGGAGCACTTATAAAAAGGACTCTGAGTGGGTGTAGAAGCAGACATCTTCAAATGCTGGGCTGAGACGAGCTGGCAAGTAGGCATCCTGGGACACTGTGCTGAGAAGGACAGTGATTTGCAGCAAGCTGGCAGGCAGGCAGACTCCAGAGCTGAGGGCTGTTTGATGGACTTATCTGCATGAGTGCTTATCTACGCGACCCTGGCTTCCCTGCCAAGTCAGGACAGAATTATTGCCATCAGATCTAGGTGAATATACAGTTTTAAAATGAGGTCTGAGTACTGTTCCTGGGAAATACTTGCAAGGTTTTATAATAGTATTAGGTTGTGTTTCAGTTTAAAAGTATTCATGATTTCTATGTTGCATGGATTCCCATTTATAAAGTGAGCTTTGTTAGATGACAGACTCCTATCTGCTAACAATTCAAGGTTGCCAGCCAAGCATTGCTGGCCAACTAACAACAAGTGTACAAGTGACACGTATCATTTGAAAGGCTATTTTACGTGTGTGAACACGCTAACAAAATATTTTTTTCATGTCCAAGTAACTTGTATTGCATAATGCAACTGTGTGAACAACTTTGAATTTTAACCTTCTATAAAAAAAATGTAAAGGTTTAAAAACAAAATGGGTTTATGCTCTTTTTATGTGTCTCAATTTTTATTAGCACATAGACTGAGGTACAACAGATGATATGTTTATTTTACCACAGGTGGTAATTCATATTGCTACATGTGGTAAAATCTGAAATAGATTGTTTTCTGTTAATTGAGTTTTTACGGGCGCCAGATATGCACGTGTCTATACAATTATGTGTTTATGATATGATCCAAATGTTTTGCAATTCAGTCATCAGGACATACAACAGCATTGTAGATAAAATGCTGTAAGGTGTGAAAATATTAGTTACCCTAATGAGGGTACCAAGTCCAGTAATTTGTGCAAGGAAGTACCCTGGTTGAAAAAAGAAAAAAAACATTGTTAGGTTATATTCTGAGGCTAGTCTCACAAAAACCCAATGAATTACCACAATATATACTACCACCATAAAATACCCCAAAATTAGGTGTAACCCAGAATATATCCCATATATTTGGTGCGTTGGACAATGGGAACTTTAAAACAGTTACTGGGTGTGGCATTGCATTATAAGCATAGCCATACTGTCTACTTTTAAGTGTATTAAGTGAATTAATGCTGTGAAGTGGTGCACAGCTCTGTGTTCATTTGACTCACACAGTAGTGTCACCATGTCCCAAATTGAGGCTGAGTTTTCTGATCTGGCAAACTATTTTGAGGCAAAGCTTTTTGCCCAAGCAGTTTGGTCTTCAAAAAATGCAACGATCTGGAAGGAGGACAGGATTTGCACAGAAGCAGAGAAGAAGGCATTTGAAAATATCTTTGTGCAGAGGAGCATCATACAGGTATGCCTCACGAGGCTGTTCAGAGCAACAGACCGCGAGGAGGAGAAAACATGCATTATCAGATTATGTGCAACGTTATGGTTTTTGTTGCACAGATGTTTAAAAATGCAGGGAAATGATTCTGAGGTGATTAGTAAGTTTCAATGCAGTTTAGATGAAGCAGGTGATCAAGTGCAGCAACTAAAAACATAATTAGAACAGGGCACATAATTGCAATCTAAATGCAGAATTACGGCTTCTCAATTGGCTCTAAAAGATAAAATATTTAATGATAGTGAGCAAGAATGAATGCACATAAAAGGGATTTTAGATGCAATAAGATAAGACAAAGATGATGCTATTTCGGAAATACAAACACTTAGAGAACATGACATGGTCAAAGACAACAAATTTCACACTGTGGAACAGGAGATTGTTACATTGATGGAAGAGAATGACAAGAAGGACAGGGATTTAATCAATGTCAGGCACAAATACGTGAGTTGCAAACAATAATCAGTAAGATTAGGGATGAGAATTCTGATCTCTGTCATGAGGCATAATGACTTCATGGACAGTGCAAGAATTTAGAACAGCAAAGATTTAGTCTACAATCTCAGGAAAGGCGACAAGGCATTACAATCAGCGGAATTGAAATTAATCACAGATCTGTCCAAGGGAACAATGTACAAACAGCTGTTCCTGTGACCAGATCTGGTTATAGCCCAGTGGTAGGTAGGGTATGAATCACCAGCAAATGGCCAGAACCATTTCTGCCCACAAAAGAACAGAAATGAGCGACAAAATGACACACTTCCAAATGCACCATGTAGTCCTATCAAAATCATGATGTCCATCAAAACTTTCATTCAACCATTCCAAAAGGGAGAGAATTGTTGCATGGAAGACCATTTAGAAACAGTCCACAATATATATTAAAATCCATCCAGATGCATAAGGAACAGGATAGACAGTACTTTCACCTAACGCTTGATTCATCAGCTGCAAATGTCATTCAGGGTCTGAATGAACAGGAAAATGTATCATGGGTGGACTTTGAGAAAGAGGTTAGACATCGATTTTCACCTTATCAGCCATACACAATGCCAAGAAAGCAGTGTATAGAATGACTGCAAATCCAGCTATGTCCCCTAGCCAGTCCCTCCAAGATTTAAAAAGAGCATGTTCATGATTTTATGTGGCATTTACCCTAACTGTAGAATTTAAGACTGCATGCTTTTATGGGCTCCAAAAAGAAATTGTATCCCAGTTGATTTGTGAATTTGACAGGGAAAAATCACTAGAATGGATAATAGAACAGGGGACCGAACTACATGAAGTGATATATGGTCAGAGAGAGGAAGGGCCTAAGAATAAAGAGACAAAACCAACATTTTAAGAACCCGCACTAGCAATAATGGAGGTAAAATGTGCAAAAATGCCTCTTGAATCAGCCCAAACCCAGGCAAGAAACAACATGACACGTAATCAAAGTGGTATGCCTGCACCTCGAAACCCTATGTTCCTATCAGTTGATCCCAGCAATAGGGAGTCTTACATTAGCCCTAGATATATGGGTAATTATCCCAAGTGGGATTTCACCCTGATATGTCAGGTCTAAATAACAATCAAAATCAAATGTACAATGGCCCATGACAGACATTGTGGGCTAAGAGCAGATTTGACCCTAATACGATGGTGTATGGCCACCAAGAAAGACCAAGAAATGTGGATAGATTCATTGAACATGGAAATCAGCAGGATGTACACTTCTAAACCACCTCTTAACCCTCTGAGCTTATACACCATGGAACACATTGATAATATTCACACATTACTTTCTCTTACTACAGAATATAATCTTGAACACTCAGCCATTTGTAAGGATTTAGCAGTACATGACAGAATGCTGAACCTTCAGGAGCTCAAATCCAGATCTAGATTTACTCCCAACTTGGGAACAGACATTGTTATTGATACTTTTTATCAAGCAGTCACAAATGATATCCACAAACACATGGATTGTACCCAAGCTAAACAAAGAAAGGGTGTCTCTTTCAACTTAACGCATCAAGAAAGAGCATCTCTGCATAGACTTGCTAATGATAATTCTTTAATTATCAAAGAAGCAGACAAAGGTGGCAATGTTGTTATACTCAACACATTAGACTATATCGAAATGGCTAACAACCATCTAGCTACCCCCAACTGTTACAAAAAGTTATCAGCTAACCCTACTAAAGAAGTAGTGAAAAATATGTTGTCATTAATTAACGAGTGGCATACTCTTGGCTTCCTGTCAGACGAGGAAAAGACATTTTTGAGTATCACAGAACATATGATGCCAACTATGTATTTTTTACCAAAAATACACAAGACTTTTGAGAAACCAACAGAATTCAGACCGATTATGAGCGGAATTGGTTGGGCCACTGAAGGATTATCCCAATGTCTAGACCAAGCTTTGAAGAAATATGTGATTCAAATTCCATCGTATATTAGGGATACCACTCATGTACTTCAAATACTTGCTCAAATTAACTGGCAGGAACACTATTACTTGGCGACTTTGGATGTTTCTGCTTTATATACCAGCATTGATCATAAGCTAGCGGTTGCGACCATAGACTACACGTTTCGCAATGAATCGGCATCATATCGAACTCATATTATCATGCTCAAAATGTTCTTACAATTCACTCTCAATAATAATATCTTCTTGTTCAATAACCAATACCATGCTCAAATCAAGGGTGTTGCTATGGGGGCCAAATATGCCCCAGCACTTGCTAATCTATTTATGGCACAACTGGAGGAAATTCATATTATGTCAAACCCACATTACAATAACAACATTTTTCTCTGGAAAAGGTTCATAGATGATGTTTTTATGATTTGGTCCGGCTCACAAGAAGAATTTAACATTTTTTGGGAATATTGTAATACCAATACATTTGGCATCAAATTTATTGGACATGCTAGCAATACATCTATAGACTTCTTATACCTTACAATATTTATAGAGGATGGTCACATTAACACTAGAACGTTTCGTAAATCCACTGAGGCGAACTCTACATTGCATGCCATAAGTTGCCATTGCGGCTCTATCATACAGAATATACCAAGAGGTGAATTCTATAGAGCCCGTAGAAATTGCAATAAAGATGTAGATTTCAAAGCAGAATGCGAGCAATTTACGGAAAGGTTCAGACAAAGGGGCTACTCTAAACAGAATATTGAGAATAGCCTAATTAGGTATAATACCATGGATAGATCAATTCCTCTACAACCTTCCAAACATGCATCCCAATCGCATAATACTGTTGATATAATCACCAAATTCGCAAGTGATTCCAAATGTCTATACAAACTATTGCATAAACATTGGAACATTCTTTTATTGGACAAGGATATCAAGCCCTTTTTAACAGACAAACCTAAATTTGTCTATACAAGAGCAACAACTATTCGGGACAGAGTCAGTCCATCCTTTCTTCAATGGAATTATGGTGCACCAGAAAAAACAGCCACCTGGCTGACTTCCACTATTGGTTTCCATAGATGTGGTAACTGTTCAATGTGTAGATTTGCTTGCAATGACTGCACTAAATACACAGACAGCAATGGCCGTGAGATACTGATTAGAAACTTCATTAATTGTCGTACCACATATGTGGTTTATGCATTAAGATGTGTTTGTGCTAAAACGTACATTGGTTCTACTATTAGACAACTGCGTGTAAGGATACGCAAACATATCTCAAGTTTGGGCAGCCAAGATTCTAGATTACCTCTAGCTACACACTGGCAAAACATGCATCAAAACAGCAATCAGGAGGATATACATTTTATTTGAATGATGAAAGCGAAGAGAGGCAAAAGAGGTGGAAACTTAACCTTAAAACTTAGGCAAATGGAAGCAAAGTGTATTTGTTTACTTCGTGGTACCAAGGATGGTTTAAATAGTGACAATGAGATGTATAATTTTCTATGAACATCACATTACAGACAACAGTTCAACATCTGAATGATCCCTTGACAATGTATCATGTATTATTGGCCAAGGTTTGATTGTTCATCAAGATTGTGTATCATTTTATATTGCTTATTTTAAATTTATGGATTGTTTTTTATGGACCAATTGTGCACTTGGACTATATGTCATATCATACTGCCTATCTTGTAACTAATTACTAATATTGGAACACACTTTATTCCATGTAACAAGCTAGAGAGTAAACTCTTCCTGTAATTGTTATGAAAATTACAAATATGGTTCATAGTTCAATTTAATGTTTTGTTCATACTTTGCATACATCCACTCATACACCAATTTGTTGTAATTTGTGTGCGTTGGGGACCACATTGTGAAACCATGCTCATAATTGAAGCTAATGCCAGCTCACTGAATGGAACACTATCTGCCATTAGAAAAAACACACGCATTAACTTCATTAATTTTCTATTAAATGTTAAGGGACTTTCGTTTTCGTGCTGATTCAAAACAGAGCATGCGCATTAGGTTAGTGGTTCTCTGATTGCGCATGTGCAATGTCATCCAAAATGGAACCTTTGACGCACCCGCACTTGAATGAGATATAAACCAGCACGAGTGGCGGCGGAGCATCTTAGCAGCACTAAACATCGGAATGTAGGGATCGAGCCCTAAATATAAGGTAAGCAGATTATTAGGTTCACCACGTTACAGTCAAGTGATAATTTTATTTTTTCTACGCTCGCATCGGCACTTACAGATGCATGTTTCTGTATTTTCATCCGATAGGAAGAATAGCTTGACAAAGCATTTGCACTGACTTCGCTCTTGCATATACGCTGAGCCATGTATGGAACATTCCATTTGATATGGTGAGTCCAGAATTCCATATTTATAATTCATATATGTTAGGTCTTGTTCTCAATTAGTCAAAATCGTTGTTTTGAGCATTCTGGCTCACCAGTAAGCCATCATTGTGAACATATTTTCACAGAATACCAATTTCAAATAAACTTTATGGGTTATGATGAAAATCCATGCTAATCCACAAGGATAAACCAGGTTGTGAAACATTTCCACCCTTCTCTGCGAGTAGTTTGAAATGAATTTAGGTGAGTCTTATCATACCATATGCATTTATGCACTCTAGATGTATCTGGCAACTAACATTCCTGTAGCTTTAAAGCTAAATTAGAGCGGAATCTCACCAATAGCAGTAAACCTCATTCACTCTTATATCATGACTATTGGGATCCACTTTCATTGCTTCACATTGAATAGCGATTACATGGTGTCACCTTGGGGTGTTCTTTACACACACCAATATCATGATGTTATTCTCACACTATTGTAATATAAGAACATAGATCGACTTATTTGTCAATGAATTTTAATTTTGTTTGTTTTCCTTGCTTACCCCCGGATATCCTGATCATTCGACTACTGCTCGGGGTATGTTTATCAACCTTTACAATGCAACCTTAATGTTGTTACTTCTTAATATGGACATATCACGTATATTGTGCTCATTTAATCTGTCATATTATTGATCACTGGTGACATGCATTACAATGCTATGGTTCATCTCTTACATCCGCTTGTCAGCCTTGAGAACGACAGAAGTCGAAACACGTGTCGGTTGACATCCTCAGCAATAAATAATTCACTACGACCTGTGTTTTGCTGACATTTTATGTATTGACAACTACTTCCAATTGAATTTTATCAAGTTTATTCCAGACCATGTACAGTTATTTACCATTTCAAGCATAACTAGGGAAAAGCGTGCAGTACGTGGCATAACTTTCATAGCATAGGAGACAATTCTCACAAAATGAAGGACAAAATATGAACTACGTCTGACGCCAATATAACCAATTTCCACTTCCCAGTCGACCATGGTGAAACGATAGTCACTCCCTGTTCTCCACCTCCTACGTCACATGAATTCAGAGGTAACATAAATAGATATCAATCTCTTGAGAGGTACCAGAATAGGAATGATAAGGGTGAATTCAACCAGTACCGAGCCAGGCCACAAAGAGAGGAATCCAGAGACATGGAAAGGTTTCCATACTTGGAGGTCCAAGTTAAAATGTTGTCAGAACAAATAGGAAAGTTATGTGCAGTTCAAAAACAACAGCCAAGTGAAGGTGCAGAATGCCATAGGAGCGATATTTTGTGTTCGGACAATAAGTTGCTATTTAATAGCCCCTGTACTGATAAAACAAACAGAAGCTTATAAATCAAATTGGAATAATGGTCCTGAATTTCCTACCGACTCAAAAATAAGAACACACATGAATGGTAGTGGCTAAGGGAATTTCAACATACACAGAAAGGGAGTGTGGTTCAATTTAGAGTTTAATCACACTATTAATCACACTATTGAAGTGTGTGAAAATGAAGAACAAAAGGGGGAAAATAAACAAGAAAAACATAAAGAACAGAGAAACAGATTTAAAAAGAGCATCCATTGTGAAAATAAAACACAAGGCGAAGAGGTAGGATCAGTAATTAGAATATCCTCTCTTGATAATCAGAATAATGTTGAGCTCCATTCAGAGAAAACCGTAGCTCAGAAGGGTGTGCAGGTCAATCACCTGAAGAGTATTTTGAACCACAGATATTCCAAGAGACAGAAAGGACAGGCACCATGCAAAACACAGATATGTGTCTTGCGCCAGTAGTTGACAGGCTGTTATATAACACGTGTGAAAATAACCAGTCAAAAGTTGCAGTGTGAACATTAGTAGTCCCAGGTCAGAGGGACAGTCAGTGGCTACACTCCAAATGGGTTCTGAGCCCAGGAAAGTAGACAAAGAAATTCAAAATGAAGTGGGCAAAAAGGAGAGAAAAAATGTAATTTCACATGCCCATGGGTCTAGCAAGGAGTAAAAATGTGCTAAGCAAAATGAGTCTTGAAATCAGCAGAAATTCACACTTGTTATGTTATGTTATGTTATGTTATGTTATGTTATGTTATGTTATGTTACTTGGTATTTATATAGTGCCTTATGTGTCATTGGTATGACCTCAAATCGCTGGTAGGTTGAACGCCCTGAGTAACTGCAGTTCAAGTCAGTAGAGCGAGAGAGAGTGTTGTATGGTGCATGGGTGCACCGGACATGTGTGCAGCTGGTGTGGTTGTTGCATGATAGTTGCTTCTTAGCGGTAGGTGTGGTGCTGAGGAAATCAATTGGATGTGTTCAGTCTGAGGACACCCAGACTGAGTTTTGGATGTGTCATGCCTGAGGAGATGCCTAAGCTAGCTGGTATGTCCTGAGCTAGCTGTATTTTATTAGGATGATGAGGTGTTTGTGGGGTCATGTTAGTATGAGAACAGCTAGGCCGAATGTGTCATAGCATAGCTGTGTTCTAGTTGAATGATGGTGTATAGGAGAGAGTAAGTGTAGTAGTGTGATATGGTAGTTAATCAGTAAAGCGCCTGCGACCAAGCACGAGAGCAGGATAGGGTGCGTACATAGCGGCATATGTAAATAAAGCAACAGGATGGATAGGGATACAGGTACATATGATACATATGATATATCCACTCCATCCACTCCATCCACTCTGTCTTTTACAACCACTCTAATCACTCTATCCTTTGCATCAACTCCATCCTCCTTTTTCATAGATAATTAGGTACACTTTCTAAGTTCAAACTTTGGCACAGTGACGCTATTAGGCACACTATCTAAATTCAACTATGCCACAGTGACGCTATTAGGTACACTTTCTAAATTAAAATATACGAAAGTGACACTATTAGGCACACTTTCTAGATTCAAATAAACCACAGTGACGCTATTAGGCACACTTTCTAGATTCAACTTTAGCACAGTGACACTAACTAGGCACACTTTCTAAATTCAACTATACCACAGTTACGCTATCAGGCACACTTTCTAAATTCAACTATGCCACAGCGACGCTATTAGGCACACTTTCTAGGTTCAACTTTAGCAAAGTGACACTAATTAGGCACACTTTTTAAATTCAACTATACCACAGTTACGCTATTAGGTACACTTTCTAAATTCAACTATACCACAGTGACGCTATTAGGCACACTTTCAAATTCAACTATACTACAGCGACGCTATTAGGCACACTTTCTAGATTCAACTTTAGCACAGTGATGCTAATTAGGCACACTTCCTAAATTCTACTATACCACAGTGATGCTATTAGGCACACTTTCTAAATTTAACCATACCACAGCAACGCTATTAGGCACACTTTCTAGATTCAACTTTAGCCTATTGCTGCTAATTAGGCACACTTTCTAAATTCAACTATACCACAGTTACGCTATTAGGCACACTTTCTAAATTCAACTATATCACAGTTACGCTGTTAGGCACACTTTCTAAGTTTAAACTTTGCCACAGTGATGCTATCAGGCAAACTATCTAAATTCAACTTTAGCACAGTGATGATATTAGGCACACTTTCTCAGTTCGACTATACTACAGTGACGCTATTAGGCACATTTTCTAGGTTCAAACTTTGGCACAGTGACGCTATTAGGCACACTTTCTAAATACAACTTTAGCACATTGACGCTAATTAGACACAATTTCTAAATTCAATTTTAGCACAGTGATGATATTAGGCACACTTTCCAAATTAAAGTATACTACAGTGATGCTATTGGGCACATTTTCTAGGTTCAAACTTTGGCACAGTGACACTATAAGCCACACTATATAAATACAACTTTAGCACAGTGATGATATTAGGCACACTTTCTAAATTAAACTATACCACAGTGATGCTATTAGGCACACTTTCTAAGTTCAAACTTGGCACAGTGACGCTATTAGGCACACTTTCTAGATTCAATTTTAGAACAGTGATGATGTAAGGCACACTTTCTAAATTCAACTATACTACAATGACACTATTAGGCACACTTTCTAAGTTCAAACTTTGGCACAGTGACACTATTAGGCACACTTTCTAGATTCAACTTTAGCACAGTGATGATATTAGGCACACTTTCTAAATTAAACTATACCACAGTGATGCTATTAGGCACACTTTCTAAGTTCAAACTTTGGCACAGTGATGCTATTAGGCACACTTTCTAGATTCAATTTTAGAACAGTGATGATGTAAGGCACACTTTCTAAATTCAACTATACTACAATGGCACTATTAGGCACACTTTCTAAGTTCAAACTTTGGCACAGTGACACTATTAGGCACACTTTCTAGATTCAACTTTAGCACAGTGATGATATTAGGCACACTTTCTAAATTCAACTATACTACAGTGATGCTATTAGGCACACTTTCTAAGCTCAGCAATACTGCAGTTACGCTATTTGGCACACTTTCTAAGTTCAACTACACCACAGTTACGCTATAAGGCACACTTTCTAAGTTCAAACTTAGGCACAATGACGCTAATTAAGCACACTTTCTAAGTTCAGCTATGCTGCAGTTATGCTATTAGGCACACTTTCTAAGTTCAGCTACACCGCAGTTACTCTATTTGGCACACTTTCTAAGTTCAACTATACTACAGTGATGCTAATTAGGCACACTTTTTTAATTCAGCTATACCACAGCGACGCTATTAGGCACACTTTCTAGATTCAACTATACCACAGTTACGCTATTAGGCACACTTTCTAAATTCAACTATATCACAGTTACGCTGTTAGTCACACTTTCTAAGTTCAAACTTTGGCACAGTGACGCTATAAGTCACACTATCTAAATTCAACTTTAGCACAGTGTTGATAATAGGCACACTTTCTAAGTGTGACTATAGTACAGTGACGCTATTAGGCACACTTTCTAGATTCAATTTTAGCACAGTGACGCTAATTTAGGCACACTTTCGAGATTAAACTTTAGTGCAGTGATGATATTAGGCACACTTACCAAATTCAACTATACTACAGTGATGCTATTCGGCACACTTTCTAGGTTCAAATCTTGGCACAGTGACGCTATTAGGCACACTTTCTAAATACAACTTTAGCACACTGACGCGAATTAGGCATACTTTCTATATTAAACTATACCACGGTGAACCATTAGGCACACTTTCTAAGTTCAAACTTTGGCACAGTGACACTATTAGGCACACTTTCTATATTCAACTTTAGCACAGTGATGATTTAAGGCACACTTTCTAAATTCAACTATACTACAGTGACGCTATTAGGCACACTTTCTAATTTCAAACTTTGGCACAGTGACGCTATTAGGCACACTTTCTAGAGTCAACTTTAGCACAGTGATAATGTTAGGCAATCTTTCTAAATTAAACTATACCACAGTGATGCTATTAGGCACACTTTCTAAGTTCAAACTTTGGCACAGTGACGCTATAAGGCACTCTTTCAAGATTCAATTTTAGCACACTGATGATGTTAGGCACACTTTCTAAATTCAACTATACTACAGTGACGCTATTAGGCACACTTTCTACGTTCAGCTATACTGCAGTTACGCTATTTTGCACACTTTATAAGTTCAACTAGTTACGCTATTAGGCACACTTTCTAAGTTCCGCTATACTGCAGTTACACTATTTAGAACACTTTCCAAGTTCAACTATACCACAGTGACACTAATTAGGCACACTTTCTAAATTCAGCAATACCACAGTGATATTAGGCACACTTTTCTAAATTCAACTATACTACATTGGCGCTATTAGGCACAATTTCTAAGTTCAAACTTTGGTACAGTGACAATAATTAGGTACACTTTCTAAGTTGAACTATACCACAATTACGCTATTAGGCACACTTTCTAAGTTCAACTATACCACAGTTACGCTATTAGGCACACTTTCCAAGTTCAACTATACCACAGTGACACTAATTAGGCACACTTTCTAAATTCAGCAATACCACAGTGATATTAGGCACACTTTTCTAAATTCAACTATACTACAATTACGCTATTAGGCACACTTTCTAAGTTCAGCTATACTGCAGTTATGTTATTTGGCAACTTTCTAGGTTCAACTATACCACAGTGACGCTAATTAGGCACACTTTCTAAATTCAGCTATATCACAGTGATATTAGGCACAGTTTCTAAATTCAACTATACTACAGTGACGCTATTAGGCACACTTTCTAAGTTCAAACTTTGGCACAGTGACACTAATTAGGTACACTTTCTAAGTTCAACTATACCAGAATTACGCTATTAGGCACACTTTCTAAGTTCAGCTATACCGCAGTTATGTTATTTGGCAACTTTCTAGGTTCAACTATACCACAGTGACGCTAATTAGGCACACTTTCTAAATTCAGCTATATCACAGTGATATTAGGCACAGTTTCTAAATTCAACTATACTACAGTGACGCTATTAGGCACACTTTCTAAGTTCAGCTATACTGCAGTTACGCTATTTGGCACACTTTCTAAGTTCGACTATACCACAATTACGCTATTAGGCGCACTTCTAAGTTCAGTTTTACCTCAGTTACACTATTTGGCATACTTTCTAAGTTCAACTATACCACAGTTACGCTATTAGGGCACACTCAATGATATTTGTGCAGACTATCTAGATGTGAGACTCAACACAGTGGAACATTCAATGTTGTTGGGAATACCGTCTAGATGCAAGAATTACAACAGTAGGGCTTGTAGGTATGAGTGGAAGGGTTGTCTGGCGTGAAGTAATTGCTTCAGTCCCCACCCTTGCTACACTTACTTTTTGTTTGGTGCTGATTGACGTCAGGCTACTGGCTTCCTGCTTCTCCTGCGGATACCTGCAGATACGGTCTGGAGCCACCTCATTGGAGCCACCCTTTGTCATGGGCCCTTAGTCGTAGTGCTGCACGGGCAGAGGACTGCCGGGGGAAGGTCAGATATAGCTTGGGTAGAACGGCCAGATGGGCCAATCAGGGCATGGTGGGCAGGCTGGGAGACAGGAGGGAAGCAACCAGGAAGATGGAAGGTAATGGGTGCTGTGGGAGCAAGATCGGGGTTGAGGGGAAAGAATAGGCAACAAGGGCAGGGCTGGGGGCACCCAAATAAGATAGTGAAAAGCCTTTCACTCACCAGGTCACAATGAGAGCCAAATGAACACCAATGGATGAGGGGGTCGGGGAAGAGCGGGGCAGCAAGCGCACTGGGTTGGGGCCTGGGATGGGTTTTTCTTAGCCAAATCGAGTGGGCAGCAGTGCTCCTACGGGAGGATACACTCACCTGGTTGCCTTGGTGAAAAGGGGACATGCAGGCAGTGGTGAGGGGCTAGGGTTAACCAGGAAGATGGATAACCAATCAGGTGAGGTGGGAAGTGGGACAAGTGAACACTGATGGATGAGGGGGTCGGGGAGAGAGGGGCAGCAAGCGGGCTGTGTTGGGTCCTGGGATTTTCTTTTGGGCCAAATCCAGTGGGCAGCAGTGCTCCTTCGGGAGGATTCCCTCACCTGGCCACTTGGGTGAAAAGTGGGTGCACAGGCAGTGGTGAGGGGCTATGGTTAACCAGGAAGATGGGATAACCAATCAGGGGAGATGGGAGGCAGGACAAGTGAACACCTATGGACGAGGGGGTTGGAGGAGAGCGGGGCATCAAGCGCACTGGTTTGCGGCCCGTGATGGGTTTTTCTTCGACAAATCGAGTGGGCAGCAGTGCTCCTATGGGAGGATGGACTCACTTGGTCACCTGGGTGAAAAGGGGGCACACAGGCAGTGGCGAGGGGCTAGGGTTAATTAGGAAGATGGGATAACCAGTCAGGGGATGTGGAAGGTGGGACAAGTGAACACCGATGGATGAGGGGTCAGGGAGAGATGGGCAGCAAGCAGGCTGGGTTGGGTCCTGGGATGTTTTTTTTTAGCCAAATCGAGGGGGCAGCAGTGCTCCTACGGGAAAATTCACTCACCTGGCTGCCTGGGTGAAAAGGGGGTGCGCAGGCAGTGGTGAGGGGCTCGGGTTAACCAGGAAGATGGGATAACCAATCAGGGGAGGTGGAAGGCGGGATAAGTGAACACTGATGAATGAGGGGGTCCCGGGAGAGAGGGGCAGCAAACAGGCTAGGTTGGGGACTGGGATGGTTCTTCTATATCCAAATCAAGTGGGCAGCAGTGCTCCTATGGGAGGATTCACTCACCTGGCTGCCTGGGTGAAAAGGGGGTGCTCAGGCAATGGGGAGGGGCTAGGGTTAACCAGAAAGATGGGATAACCAATCAGGGGAGGTGGGAGGCAGGACAAGTGAACACCGATGGACGAAGGGGTCAGGGAGAGTGGGGCAGCAAGTGGGCTGGATTGGGGCCTGGGATGTTTTTTTTTGCCAAATCGAGTGGGCAGCAGTGCTTCTACGGGAGGATTTACTCATCTGGCCGCCTGGGTGAAAAGAGATTGAAGACAGGTACTGTGCTCCCCTCACTGTTGAAGAAAAATGTAATGCATTTGCAATGATTGATATGGGTGCCCAAGCCACGATAATGTCAAAAGAACTAGTGAAAAGTATCAATGAAGGGAAATCCCCACAAAATCACATAAAGGTGAGACAAAATGATGGCCCTGTGCTTAAATGTAATGGGCAGGAAATACCTATCGGAGATGTCACTGAGGTTGACATAAAGATAGGGAAACATAGGACGAAACAGGAAGTGTTGATCACATACATCAATGAAATGCCTTTTCCCATAGGGAAAAATTGACTGAAGAGGTTGTCGCCCCTCATTGATGGAGTAAATGGGGTATTTTGGTCCCTAGCCAAAAAAACATTGAAGCCTAAGAAAAAAGTGACACAAAACAACAGTGTAAAAGAATGTCACACTGTTTCTAAATCAGAAAGTGCAGTGGAAGTTTATCTTCAGAATGGTTGTGTGCCCAGCATCACTGTCATTGTCATGTGTCAGGGTGAAATGCGGGACGAAAAAGAAGAGCAGTCTTTGGAGATTGATTTGGACCTGAAGAAAGAATGGCAAACAGAGATAGATGAGAACACATTGCATTCTTATCTAAATGAAGAAAAATGCAAACCAAATGTTACTCCAGAGATACATACAGAAAGGCACATTTCAACCCTTTAAGAAATACACATGTGCGATTGGCAGCCATGGATTCCTATCCTTGTAAATGGGCATTCACTCAAACATGAAAGAAGTTTTGCTAATGAAAATGTACTCCAGCAAATAATTGACAGGGAGGAGAACCCGCAATTCAGAATACAAAGTCAATACATATTTGGCCTGGATCATCCAGAGTCGGGGGGAGGGATTGTAGGAAGATGCATTTTAAAGATTACAATTGGTCCTAAGAGTATCCATCACAATGCGTGGATCGTAAGCAGGACACAAAACAAATATCATTTGGGAAATTATATCATGCACATAATGTGTATGGTGTTGGACTTTTTAAATCAAAAGGTTTGGTCCAGGTTAGGTAGGGCCACACCTGAATTTGAAGACGAAAGACAAGCTTATCATTGTGCAAAAATGGCACCATATGCAGTTGAACTGCAGGTGAACAAGGATGTTACCATTCCTGCATTCACCAGGCAAGTTACAGTAGCTTTAAAGTACAGAAAGGTACAGCAGATAAAACATTCTGATGTGTTTGTATGTCTAAATGCATCCATGAGGCAGCAAGGGTTAGAATGTGAATATACACCATTGATCAAGATTGGTAATTGACCCATTCAAATCCTGGTGAACAATAAAAGGGTGCCAAGACATTAATTTAGAAGAGAGTTCAGCAAAAGGCATGGCAGTACAGAAGTCTTACTACACTGCAGATTTCATTAGTGCAGTGATTGGCAAAATCCCTGAAAGCTATGTGAATGCACATGGTGAGTTGCCAGAAATACTTGGATTCTAAGCCTAAGGGAATCTTTAAAGTTCAGTCTGTGTATCCTTGTGAGTCGAGTGAAATAGTGTGCTGTGATCAAGATGATTGCATTCTATGCAAATTAGGTGAATCTGAAAGTGAAAAACAGCATATTGAAATGGAGGTCAATATTCCAAAATATTTAAGTGTGTTGACTTTCCAAAGAGATACAGCCACAAGGTTGGAGGAAAGCACATAGGTCTCTCCTTTGGAGGACTTGCCAGAGTTCTCTACAATGGTAGAAGAGCAACTTCAGGCTGCAGATGCTTGTACAAATGAAGAAGAAAAAGATCAATTGAGAAAAATATGTATGGAATTCAAACAGGTGTGTGCCAAAGATGCATGTGATTATGGGTTAACAGATTTGCACGTTGCCACATTACCAGAAGGACATGGTTGGGAACCAGTATGTGTGCGGCAATATAGGTTACCCCTAGCATGTTTGGAATCACTGGCTTAAAGAATTAAACATTTTGAATCTAGAGGAATTTTAGGTCCATTCATAGCACATCAAATACCCCTATATTACATGTTTTAAAACCAAATGGCCAATGGAGTTTGTGTGCAGATGTATGAGAACTAAACAGTCTCGGTCTCGAGAGGATAGCTCAGTGGCAACATGCTCGCCTTGGACGCAAGACGACGCAGAGCAACACCGGTTCGATCCTCGGGTCCATGCTTAGAAACCTCTGGGTATTAAGCACTATATAAATAATCAATTACAATTACAGACATTTACTCAACAAAACTACCTGCACAATGACACATTAATGTACGCTGCCTGACTCCTATTACTAACTGGAGTGAAAAACTCCCATAACTGCACCTACTATTACCCTGTGCACAGACTCCAAAACTACACCACAAAAACACCTTGATCATAACCAGTGATTTGCTAGGCCAATGGGCAGGTGAAAGATTATTCCCAACAACAAATAGTGTGCATTTAGTACTCTAATAACTACTCTTACAACACACAACATGCATCTCATGCTAGTCTTCCTCCACACAACACTACTACAAGCAAAGAAGATGTAAAAGCCTCCCAAAGGTAGCCGTGATCAGGCACCACCCTCAATTGACTTTAGAATAAAACAAACATTTTCTAAAGATAACATGTTATTACACAGCCATGGTAGTGGCTGTGTAGTTATGGTTAAGTTGCTAATCCCATAGGAAGAGCATTTTTTGGGTGGCTTATAACTTTGCTCCCTCTGGACGAATCCTCACCAAACTTTGCAGTATATGGCCCACTCTGATGTTTTTAGCAATGTTTGGTGAGGTTTGGTCCACGGGGGGCAAAGTTATAAGGGGGGGGTCCCAAAATTTCTTTTTTTCCCATGGAGTGAATGGGGAAAAAGCTTTGGGCACACCTACACCCCAAACCGCTGGATGGATTTTCACCAAATTTGTGGCAGGAGCAGCGGCTTGGTCCCGAAAGTGTGCTTTTGTAAATTTGGTGAAAATCCGTCCAGTAGTTTTTTTTCTAAATGATCAAAAAGTAGGTCTAAAAAAATTAGTGATATCTATGTCTGCGCCGCGGACACACTTCCCTGTTCGCTCTGCGGGCAGGACACCGATTGGCTAATCGTCTCGCGTCATGTCCGCGGACGCACAACGTGCTCACTGATTGGCTGGAGTGAGGCGTGATGTGCATCAGATTGTTCCAATGTGCCCGCCATCTTGGATCCGCCGACAGGGCGGCGGCGTACAGAGGTGAAATGCAGTTTTGGGGAGTGTTTTGGTGTGCATGAGTGCATGGGGAGGTTTGGGAAGTAAGAGATGGGTCAAATAATGGATTTGTTTAGGTGGCAGGTGCTACTGATCTATTTTCCATGCCCACGCGGTCTGGGATGTTCGTAATTAGTGAAAATGAGGGGTGTCCTAAGGATAGTATTCCCATCCGTGCTGTCCGCAGGCAAGTTGAACTGTTCTAAGGACATGCACAGTGTCAGCGGACATAACAATTGACCATATGCCGCAGTTAAAATGTTTGATTCTATGCTGCAATGGTTGTGCCAGGGCCTAGAGTCTTGGGTGCATGGCCGAATGCCATGCACCCAAAACTGAAGTTATAAGCACCGAAGTTATAAGTCACCATGGGTGTGGTATGCTGCGGTGGTTTTGGGCAGGGCCTAGAGTCTTGGGTGCATGGCCAAAGACCATGCACCCAAGACCAAAGTTATAAGCACTGAAGTTATAAGCCACCATGGGTCTAATATGGTGTGGTGGTTGTGGGTGTGATATGCACAAACAGTACTTTTAGTAAGTACATTAGAAATTCTTGTAGATCCTTCTTGTAAGTTTATAGTGAATTTCACCATTCCAGCACATTAGTCCAATTCTTGTGTTATTCCATGAACACTATACGTGTTGTCAGGATTGTTTGTTGCATTTCTATGAAGTACTAACATTTGCAAACACAATTGGTCTGTACTGTGTAAGTACATGTTGTCAACAATTGGTGGCAATTGAAATAGAATATTCATTGCTACATTTGCGTAGCAACTTACACCAGTTATATTTGAAAATTTGAATGGACCAGATAGTTCTGTGTCCAAGTCATTTTTTCGGATTTTGTGTTGCTTCTTTGAAGAAGTACCTGAGTTACTTTGAGTAATAGGTTTGTCTTTGGTTGTGGTAATTGATGAAGTATTAGCTTCTTTTACTCTCTTTGGAGGATTTGCAGTCAGATCCTGTTGCATTTCTGTTTGAATTAGTTTTCTTTTACAACGTTTTCCTTTTTGTGGAACAGGATATGTTTTTAGATGAAGGGTGTATAGTGAACATAGTCTATTGTATTCTAAATTGCAAGGAATATCAGCGTTTACTTTACTTGCATCAAAGTTGATTAGAAATGGACCGTCAAGTGTACGTAAGCATGATAGTGCTACGTAGCTCATGCCTTCTTTAAAGACTGTGTTACCAATTTCTATCAATGCTTTGTCTAGGGAAAGACCTTGTGATTTATGAATGGTGCCTGTGTATGCTAGAGTTAGAAAAAATTGTTCTCTGTGTACATATATGTCTGTAAAGAGAAGGAATCGAGCTGTTGAGCGCCCTATCCTTTTTACTTCTGAAAGTCTGTCAAAGAGAATATTGACAAACTGAATTTTGTTGTCACGTGGGTAATTTTGAAAGCCATAAAGCACAAGGCAGTGCCAGGAGAACAAGGCTAACTGGGAAGGAAGGCAGAAAACTAAGGAAATCAAATCATTATTTTATTTTATTTTGATTTGAATACATAAAAAATCATTAAAGATTTTAATCAGTTTTTAATAAAAACATCCTACAAATCATGCATCCATACACTCATTCAAACTAAATGAATCCCTAAAACATTCCATTATTTTAAGATATTGAAGAAAAATACAATTCATTTCCAATTCATTTCCAATATAAAGCTAATGGTTGTTCGTTCCAGACAAAGTATCTTTCTCTGGAATGAACAACCATTAGCTTTATATTGGACATGAATTGGAAATGAATTGTATTTTTCTTCAATATCTTAAATAAGTCATTTTCAAATGCATTACAAAAGTTGTAGACATAACATAACAATGAATGCCTGTCTACATGCACATTGTGCATTGCAAAATCAACACTACAGCTTCTGTGTGCTGTGTCCTACTCCTGCAACACACTGCTCAGCGCACAGCACAGTGAACAGCCATTGTGTGTGATGCACACCTGAGCATCACATCTAAGCGACAGACCACATCAAAAAGCAAATTAGGCATGTACAGGATCCATAATTGGTCACAGAACATGTGCTGCAGGGACACAGTGGCCACCAGAAGGCAAACAGTGTACACATGGATATGCAAGGGTGGGAATACATGTAGTGCATCAGAGTGCAAGTGTGTGGGTCTGCAAGGACATGCACTCAACATAAGCATGTGCACTCAAGTGACCATCAGTGTTCTCTACACATCACATGTGAACATTCACCATGTGTACACCCCAGCATGTCAAACCACAACTATCCCCTCGCACCTGAAAGGTAAACACAACACATGAACAGGCATTGATTAGCAGAACACAACATGTACATAGGATACCACCATTACAATGTCAGAGTTCCCATCACACTGCAGGGCAAGGCAACTATCAACAACAACCCCCCCTCCCTCACAAATGACCATGACCCACTGAACAACTGCACCTGGGTCATGGAGCCTTCAACACTCAATTCCACCTGGCCACAGGATCACCTTTACCCTTCGTCACCATCTCCCACCTTGTGTGTAAAAAGGTGCCTGCACCCTCAGAATCCACACTCATTTCCAAAATCACAAAATCCAAGGCATAAAAATGAACCAGAACACCCTCCAGTAGATGACTTGACGTAGCAGTACCTCACAAAGGCCAAGTACTACCACAATGATGCAACAACCAAGGTAGCACAGTAAAACAATGTCACAACAGGATGTGAACCATGTGTGGTACATAACATAGGATGATGCACCATGAACGGATGTGTACTGTCACAGGTCCCATGTACAGGCGCGGGAGTGTCACGAAACAACCACCCCCACTGTGTTCCGGGTGCCTGCAAGGTCAAACTCACACAGGCCCCTGAGACCCTGGTGGGGAAGGAGGTTCAGGGATATGCAGTCGGGACAGGTGTTGGCACACTGGATAACTGGAATGAGTGGCAGGAGAGGGGAGGAGGAATGACACATGAAAGTAGGGAATGCACGAAAATGTACTACCTGCATGAACACATACACAATCCAAACAAACTTGGACATCATTGTCATGGCTTTCTGTAGTCCAGGCTTAGGAGTGGTATGAACCAACCACCCCTCTAGGGTTTTGGCGCCTGCAAGTTCGGGGCTTACACAGGCATCCGCAACCCCAGCGGGGAAAGAGGGTTAGGGAACGTTGCTTGGATAGGTACGGGAAGCAGGAACACCGGGTAGAGGGTACAGGGTTCAAAATTGCATAGGATTCCGGGTGATTAGGGGGAAAAAAACATACCAAATTGAATCACACATACATCCATGCATTAGTGCACCCCCCAGCAAGCCTATGCAAAGCAGTTTGAAAGAAAAACAACAAGACGCTTAGCTCTGGTTTTGAGTGCTGGCCTCCTGCCTGCGCACTCTCAGGTCCGGTTACAGGAGCACTGCAATACTGCAAAGAGAGCCACAGTCAACAACCTGTCAATTACACAAAAACACACCACCAAACATGCCCCATATATAACATTACCCCTGTGACGGGTCATACACAGTCAATGCATTAAGTCAATGCATTAAGTTCCATTTGCCACGCACCCACGCCGGTGGGTGCGTGGCAAATGGAACACCAATGTGTCACAATTCACACAACATGCAATGTTCCCTGGGTAAGCAGACAGACCCATATAGCAAGCCATGACTTCAGAGCAAGTTGCGTACCACCATGACCGAAACAAAGTTGGCAGTGCATTTATCATGTAGTACATGGAAATGAAATGCACTGCACCCGAGTATGTCCCTTGCTGTATGTCCCTGTGAGCTGCCCCTTTCCATGTCTCGGAAGGCTACATGGTTGATACAAGTGCCTCAATGGACCTTGGTGTACCGGAGGCTATGTGCCACTGCCCCTGCAGGTGTCCCAGACAACCTTACAATCAACAGCCATCAGTCCACCAACACATCTGAGCTGCATTGTGTGCTTCAACACCAATATTCATGCAAGCTCACCCTCAGTGCTGTGACTAAGCCTGCTTGTGCAACTCGCCTGGTGCAAGCTTTGTGTGTTGTGGCCCCCCTGTGCTGCTCACCTTGCCTGGAGTTCCTTGGAACACATCAGCAGTTCTAGGATGTAGGTCTGCAATCCCTGTGCCTCTGCTTGTGCACACATGTGCATGTGGGCACCAACAAACGTGTCCAGAATTCCGTCGTCCAATGGGCCATGTCTGCTGGCAAAGGTGCTCTGGAGGCTCATCCCCCTGCAGAAAGGGTATGAAACACATGATTAATGCATCAAAGTCATCTGTGTGTGTCTCTTCAGGCATCTCATTACTTGACCATGTCAGAGAGTCGCATCATAAATCACACCATCAGTCCGTCTTTCACATCCAAAGTGTGGAACACTATCTACAGCATGAATTGCAACAAGCACGTGTACAGTAAAGATAAGAAACATACTACACAATGCATAGCAATTAATGTACACATTAATCATGAAACACCCCATCTAGCAAAAGCTGAACAGTGGACAATAACACCAAAATCATCCCCACTAGGGGTGTAAACACAAGTCACACAGCACCAGACATGCCACAGATATGACAGTCCAAAGCCCTCGTGTAAAAGTTTGTGACACCGAACCATCCTTGCGAGCCCATGGATAAGGGAGGCAGGAGTGGCATATGTGAGTCAAGGACCCCAAGCAGCAAACACATACACAAGACAAGCCTGAAGGGCCCAGCTGGAACAGACAGTGGATGCCTTCAAAAGCCACAAGGCACTGCACCGTCACATGAAAGCACAATAGACAAGCAATTTTAAACTATATTAACTATTAACTAATTACACTAACTATGGAAAACCTACATTACCTAATTAAACTAACTATCAAACAGAAACTTAACTAACTAAACTAAAAGAAAAATCAAAAATGGCCACATACGACCCACGGGGAAGGGGAGGCACCCAGGAGGGGGGAGGTACAGGGTGCTCCTCAACATCCACATGCGATGATGCTGAGCCAAAAAAAAAACCTCCATGGGCTCAACGCCTGCACAGCCCGACCTATGTGGGAGATAGATGGTCGTCCGAGTTTGGCTCATCCTGGAAAGGAGGACGTGGCACAGTAGCCTGGCCACGCCTAGCTGCAGCTTGCCCCTCGTCGGCAGCAAGTCTGCCGGACAGGTGAGCCTGGTTCTGCGTGGCGATGTGACGTAGCTCTGCATGCAGAACCTCACGTGATACATGTGCTTCCTCTTGCAAGGTAGCACGTGTAACACAGAGTTCCTCCTGCAAGGCCTGGCTGGACAACCGCTGCACCTCCCGGCAAGCCTGTAGCTCAGCCGAGATGGTACGCTCAAGCTGTGCAAACCTCTCCTCTGCCTGCTGCCTCTGGGACATCATAAGGACACCCAGAGTGGATCTGAGGGAAGCATACTCCTCCCTCAGGGCATCCATGTGCGCCTCTGCGTAGCAGCAATTGCTTGACGCAGAGACGACATTTCAGCCTGGCGTGCCCTGTCTGAGGCCGCCATGCCCAGCCTGAGCGAGCGGGCCGTGGACCGTGCCGCCTGCTGCTGGAGAAGCACCTGCCTAGCAGGGGGAGCACAGATTGGGCCACACGCTCCATGCTCTCAGCGATGTTCTCCATTGCTGCCCCTTGCCGTTCTGAATTGGCAGTCATGTCTTGCTCCCACTCAGTATACTGCGGTTGCGCGCAGCGACCGCGTTGCCGGGCTTGACCCCTGCGAGACCCAAGGACCGGGGGTCCTCGCTGGGTTGGCACCGCCCGCGGCTGCATGACTACATGCCCCCGTCGACGTGATGTCCCAGGCACATCAGTGACTGGTGTGGAGGGTGACACTGCGTCCCGATCCACCACGGGCGGAGGAACCAAGACTGTCTGATCCCTCAGTGCAGGTGTCGCAGACAGAGGAGTGTCCACATCAGAATCACTCACCCCTGACACATGGACTTGATGCTCATCCAACTGAACATGGACGTCAGAGTTGTCATCAAGGCTGGACTCATAGGCAGTCAGAGACAAGATGGACTGTAGCACTTGGGGGTTTTCATGGCCTACCACCCCACGACCCACACTAGTGCCGGGTTGATGTAGTGGTAACAACCCTGTGTCTGGCATGACAACACCATCCTCCGCCTCCATTGCGTCATCAACTGAAAAATAGAGAGAAAAAAGGTCACTAAACATGTCAGAAGCACACAACACACACACACACCGACAGCAAACGCATCAGGCAGACATGTGACACACAACATATAACCTGGCATGCATGCTGGGTCAACTTTGAATTGCTTCTGTGATCAGACTTGTTGAAAGGTGGCAGTTTCCATGGAAGTGGGTCTATGCAGTGCAGAAAATGTGTACGCCACTCACTACCTACATGTACAAGGACTCCATGGTGTGTGCCAGGAAATGTGAATGCAGTCCAATGTCAAATTCAGACATCACGTGCATTGTGCATTCAATGTGTACCATATCTAGTAGCCAAGCACCCCTCCACCCCAGTACCAAAGCAGGGATGCCTAGCATGGTATCAAAAGGCTGACCATACACCTGTGTATTGACAGGCAGTGTTGACTGGCATCAACAGCTTAATGTGATTCACGTGACAACACTGCAAATGATGCTGGGACAGTAAGCAGGACACATGATGAAAACTCTGGGTTCCGCCCATGTGTGAAGAAGACACAACAACAGTTGGACAGAGTCATTGGCCATTGAACAGGCTGAGGCCTGTGAGCCACACAGATTGTCAGACCCTAAACATGTGTGCAATGCAGGACTGAGCCACAGTTGACATGGGAAGGCTGATGAGATGGCAGGCAATGTATGTAACCAAGGACTTGTATTACAGTGATCATCCAGTCAAGGACACATAGGGGCATGCGTGCAATGCACATGGAGCATGAATGGGCACTCATGTCCCTGCGGGACATCTGACATATGCACAGTACAAGTGAGATACCCTGCATCAAGTAGTAAGGCTGTACCACACGGCATATGTTTGGCAGATTCTACGCTGGAAGTTAGCATCTACACAGGACGCATGAACGAGAAAGTACACATTGGCAAGATTGAAGAACACCAGTGCAAAGGTGGAACTGGGGTGCAGAGTGGTGGAGGAGGGGCAAGGGAGCATGCCTACATGGAGTCCCCGCATGCAGGCAGAGGAGACATGCATGACAGAAGCATTGCATTACTTACACATCAGAACCATGTACACGTCACATGTAGCGGCAATCATGCACCACACAACCCACAAGTGAAACACACACGTCCTCAACAAACACGCATCAACACTCACTGGACTGGGCATCAAAGTCCAGCATCTCTCCCACTCCTTCGACCAATTCAGGTGGTATGAACTCCGCAATGAGTGGCTCATGCGGAGTGAGCTCTTCCTCCTCTGGTGCAGGCCCACCGCCAGTCACCAGAGGCAAGTTGTAATTAGAGGCACGCTTAGCCTTAGTGCTGCGTTTGATGTCATTCCAACGCTTTTTGCACTCTTGCGCCGTGCGCACCTCATGGCCGAATGAACTGACATGTTCCGCAACATGCTTCCAGTGGGTGTCACTTTGGGCAGCCGTAGTCTGACTATTGGCACCCACTAGCATGTCACGGCTGTGGCCCCGCACGTAGTCCACGAGGAAGTCCAGTTCCTGCTTACAGAAAGGCTTCTTCCTCGACGTGCAGGAGGTCGTGGCTGTGTGTGGGGTCCCAGCCTGTGCTGCAGGTGCAACCTTCCTCCTCTTGGACTGTGGCGCAGACCCTGGCTGGCTAATGCCGCCCTGACCAGTATGGCCAGTGGGTTCGATGGATTGAGCCAAGGGAGTGGCAGGTGGAGGGATGACCAAAGGCCTGACTTGTGTCGGTGGCAGCTGGGTGCCCACTAATGGACCCTGCGCAGCAACATCAGCTGTGGCAGGGTCATTGACCGCAACAGTCCTGGTTGGCAGACTCACAACCGGGGTGCTGTTGGGTGCATCTGCCCCTGCACTTGGTAACACCCGGCTGTTCGGGGCAGCAGATGACATGACTGCCCCAGGGACACGTGTCTTGGTCTGAGCAGCCCGGCATGCCCCTATGGTTTCCCCCCTGGCCTGTTGGAGATCTACCAAGGGCTCTTGAAGTGCCAACGCAGCCTGCGCTGGCAGACCCCGAGCCTGGGTGGCGGTGTCCACAGCTGCACCTGCAGCTACTACTACCCTTTGGCCCGTGGCAGTCGATGGAACGGACTGCCGGGTCACACGGGCGCCAGTGCCAGATGCAGAAGCTGCATCCCCCAGAACCACAGGGGGTGGTGGCATGACTGCACCGACACATGGCACAACATTGTGCTCAAGTGGCGCACCCCTGCCTCTTCCCCCTCTGTGGCCGCTCTGGACACCCTGGAGTCCCCCTACTCCCTGGTCACCACGGCCACGTCCCCGACCATGCCCGCCATGAGGAGTACGCCCAGCTGAGGCGCCCCTCACCTTTGGTGTCCTCCCAACCATGGAACAGATGTAGTAGTGCCGGAACAGATGGAGTGGTGCCAATGGGAGGTGTACACCACAATTGACCTGGGCAATTGGGGTGAAGGGGGTGGGAAGCAAGATGTTAACAGCCCCCCTGCACCTGCAAGGCTGCATGTGACCCCAGTGATCTAGTGACGGGTCACGCAACGCTCAGGCACCCCAAAACTACAGTAAAACCGTGCAAGCAAACCCTGCAGCCTACGTGCGTGGATTCAACCTCCAGCAGTACGCGGTGGCACCCAGTAACACGAATAACGCGTACGCGTGGGACACGCAGGCTACTATGACATCTAAAATGGGTGCGATACACAGGGGCACCCACAGTGGGAAAAAGAGCGTGTGCGACTCACCGTCTGACTAGAGCGATGCAGAAAAACACGCGTAGCCAATGCTCCTGCCAAAAGAAGAGATACGTCCGTGATAGCTGTGAAGTTGTGATGGCGCGCGAAACAACAGGAAGCACCAACACACATCGGTCTCCACGAAAGGCACGTACAGCGAACTGCTGGGCCCGCTCACCTTTAACCCGTGCTGAGGGAAACGCACGCGCGTGTCACGTCACTTACGCGCATGGGCCCTTTCCTCATATTACACACGGACGTGCAGTTTTTCACGCGCGCTGAAATGCCATGCACGCCAGTGCGAGTCACGTCACAGGGGCGCTTGTGCTTGAGGGGCCTCAGTCCAATGAAATTGCGTATGCGTGCAGACGGGCTTACGCGCTAAGGGCCTTTCCTCGAATTACACGCTGACATGCCAAATTTTCACGTGCCAAATCACTCCGTATCAAGCGGGCCACGCGTAAGCACACGGAAGACCACGCTCCTGTCCAGAAGGCCGAACTACTGCCCCCCAGTGCCCCGAGCACGCTCCCACCTGACATCTGCTGCTGCCTGACTGCCTGCTGCCCACGTGCCCTGCCATTTGCTGCCTGCACATCAGCCAGGGGTGCTGTTGCTGTGACCACCCCTGCTGGAACCGAAGACTCCCGACTGGGATTCCATCGCTCCACAGCCCAGCCCCAGGACCCAGTTGCCCACCCACTCCTGCCTCTGGGGTTGTCATGTCGGGCACTGCAACATCTGGCACCACTGACAACCCCCGGCCAGAGAGGCAGAGAGGCACCAGCTTCAGTGCCACCGAAGTTGGTGTCCTGGTGGAGCAAGTCCTGGGGCAGTATGATGCCCTCTTCGGAAGTTCCCGCGCCGACAAGGAAGGACGGACTCGGATCTGGACTGACATCGTGACTGCCATCAACGCGGAGGGGGTGGCAGTCCGCGACTTCCAACATGTCAAGAAGCGCTGGGAGGACTTCAGTTCCAGGACCCTGAACAAGGCCCGGCGCCTCTTGAAGGCAGCGGATGCCAAGGGGCGCCGGGGCCACTTGTCGGAAGATCAGATGGGGGTCCTGGAACGCATATCCCCAGCGCTCCACGTCCAGGTCCTTGAGAGGCAGACCCGTCTGGAGTCGAGCGGTAAGTGTACATGCATCCTGATTGTGAGCTGTGCGTGTGGTGATGTTTCAGTAGTGTGCAGGTTGCACATCTGTTTGTATGGGGTCGAGTATGGGTGGGAGTGTACAGGGCCGTGGGGCTAACACATGCGAGGGCTGTAATGTGTGAGACATGGATGGTGCTTGTGTGTGTAGGCTTGCATGCCAAATGCAGTAGTGTGGGTACACATGTTTGGATGAATGTGTATGTAAGTAGACATGTCCGTGATGTCACGCATGTATGTTGTTTTCAGCTGCATGTATCAGCACTGTGTACATGTGCATTTGTGTGTATTTGACAAGGGTGCAACAGTGATGCAACATGGATGCATGTGACAGCGGGATGTGGAAGCCTGATTGGAAGATGAGACATGGATGCCCATCTGAACACTGCGACACTTGGCAGAGGTGTACACGTGTACACATGCATGCAAGTGTGGTGGTGTGTGTACATGTGTGGTGCACTTCCTGTGTTGCATGTGATGTCTGGCTCAGCTTTGCCTGCTCATGTTGTTGTATGGGTATGGATGGTGCTGGCAGTTGCGATATGGCTGTGGTATGGCTCATGTGTGCGAGTTGAAATGACATGTGTGTTGGGGATTGTGATGGCATCTCTGAGGTTTGCCAATGCCACTCATGTAAAACTGTCATGTGTGTATGTGTCCATTGTACAGTGCCCTGATGCCTGTGTTTTATTCAGCGTCAACTGAAGAGGGTGGAGAAGGTGCTGTGGAGCACAGCGGCGGGGATCCCACCGCCAGCTGGAGACGCAAGGCCCGGCTCCCCTCCCATGTTGTCATCTCGTCAGGGAGTGAGGAGTCCGGTGCCGCGTCCCAGGCCGCAGCTTCCGGGGGGAGGTCCAAGAGGCGTAGGTTGGAGTTGGACTCCTCGGCAGCAGAAGGGGCAGCTGGGACCCCACAGGGCCCAACGGGGGAAGATGGCACGGAGTCATCCATGTTGGTGGGGGGTTTGGTGGAGGAGGAGGCCGTGCAAGCAACAGAGACGGGGTCTGGAGGTGGGGATCCCACTGGTGCTAGTGGTGCAGTGCAGGACCAGGGACAGGAGGCAGCACAGGCCGCCGCGGAGGTGCCTGTGCGCAATCCTGTCCCGGATCCTGTCCCAGCATCATCTTGCACCAGCAGGGATGCCTACATCCAGACCCATTTTCAGGTAGGGGATGAGCAAATGACAAATGACCTTCCTCTGTCTGCGGACGTGGCTATCCGGGTCCGGGTTGAGCCTGTCCTGACTGGTGTGGCGTTGCGTCAACGGGCCATGCGAGGTGACCTGCAGACTTTTCATGAGGAGACTGCACGTCATCTCGAATGGCTCGTTGACCACGTCAGCCTGCTGGGACAGGTCACCCAGGCCGGATTCCTCCGTTTGATGGGGCTTGCTACGACCCCCTCCTCAACTGAAACCCCTACGCGCCAGTCGTCCTCCGTGCCATCTTCCCACCCATCAGTCACCTGGGTGCCCTGTGGAGCTGCCTCTGACGGTGCGGCCAGGCTGGTGGAGGAGGCATCCCTGCCACAGTCGGGAGTCGGATGTCCAGCAGGGGTGGCCACATCAACGACTGCACCCCAGCCGGCGGAGGATGTGCAGGCAGCAGGAGGCAGTGCACGGGCAGAGGCACAGCAGCAGCAGCAACGTGGTGGGAGCCATGAAGGCTCGGGGCCTTCAACATCGGAGGGGCAGGCATCGGCCGGAGGGCAGACGGACCCAGGACAGAGAGTGTCTTCCGTGTGGCAGCGGTTGGGCCACGCCATAGATGCGAAGCGGCAGCGGGCGGAA
This sequence comes from Ambystoma mexicanum, assembly GCF_040938575.1. Taxonomy (NCBI): domain Eukaryota; kingdom Metazoa; phylum Chordata; class Amphibia; order Caudata; family Ambystomatidae; genus Ambystoma; species Ambystoma mexicanum. Next base: position 530,817,189 of record NC_090937.1, read on the forward strand.
GAGGCACGACTCACAATGGTCAGGGCAGAGAACTCCATGCGGAGGGCCCTGAGGCGGGCCAAGTGCCTCGAGGCAATCCGCAGGTGGTTGGAGGTGGACACGTCGACGGCCCTGCGGACCCTCGGGGCCATGGAGGAGGACCGCCTCCGGGACATTGAGCAGGAGTTCGATGATGCCCTGGCCCGGGACATCCAAAAGTGAGCCGTCAGACTAGCCCGCTACCCTTGTACATAGTTATGTAGGTAGTGTTAGGTTTCCTTTGTTTTTGATTTATTTTGGACCTTTTGGACATTGGCCACATTTTTGTATATAGTTTATTTTATTAGTTAGTGTTGTTAGATAGGTTTCATTTCTTTTGTTGGGATAATGGACCCTGGCTTGTTCGTCTGTACATATTTCACTGTTGGATTTAATTTTTCTTTCACAATTTACCCATGGAGCAATGGCTTTAAATTATAATATCCCATTGGATTTGCTTTTGTGGACAGTGACTTTGGACACCATTACTTTGGATTATGATTTTTGGTTTTGCTTTTTTTCAGGGATATGCTTCTTTTCATTTTTGTACATTCCCATTTCTGTTTCTTTATTTTTGAATCTATTTATGTTTCCTTTAATACATATTTTTTTATCGAACTTCAATGTGTAGTATCATCTCATTGGTTTCATGCATGTCATGATATGGGTTTTGAGATTCACTGACACCCATTGGGTGTATGTGAGGGACATGTGTTTGTTTTGAAACTTGCAATTGGTGTTCTGTCATGTAATTGCCCTTTCTGAGTGGGTGGATGCAATACTCGGGTGGGTGTTTTCCATTTGGAGGCTGACCATAGGGACCAGGGATCTAGATTGTGATGACATGTTGGCTGGGGGCATGAGTTGGAACCTGCTGGCAGGCGCCCCACAGTGCTGGGGGGTGGGGGTGGTGGGGACATGAGTTGGACATGGGTGGGGGCCTGCTGGCAGGTGCCCCACAGTGCTGGGGAGTGGGGGTGGTGGGAGACATGGGTGGGGGCCTGGTGGAGGGTGCCCCTGCACTGCTCGGGGGTGGGGGTGGTGGGAGACATGGGTGGTACCTGGTGGAGGCTGCCCCTGCACTGCTGGGGGGTGGGGGTGGTGGGAGACATGGGTGGGGGCCTGGTGGAGGGTGCCCCTGCACTGCTGGGGGGTGGGGGTGGTAGGAGACATGGGTGGGGGCCTGGTGGAGGGTGCCCCTACACTGCTGGGGGGTGGGGGTGGTGGGAGACATGGGTGGGGGCCTGGTGGAGGGTGCCCCTGCACTGCTGGGGGGTGGGGGTGGTGGGAGACATGGGTGGGGGCCTGCTGGCAGGTGCCCCACAGTGCTGGGGGGTGAGGGTGGTGGGGAACATGAGTTGGACATGGGTGGGTGCCTGCTGGCAGGTGCCCCACAGTGCTGGGGGGTGGGGGTGGTGGGGACATGAGTTGGACATGGGTGGGGGCCTGCTGGCAGGTGCCCCACAGTGCTGGGGGGTGGGGGTGGTGGGAGACATGGGTGGGGGCCTGGTGGAGGGTGCCCCTCCACTGCTGGGGGGTGGGGGTGGTGGGAGACATGGGTGGGGGCCTGGTGGAGGGTGCCCCTGCACTGCTGGGGGGTGGGGGTGGTGGGGACATGAGTGGGGGCCTGCTGGCAGGTGCCCCTGCACTGCTGGGGGGTGGGAGTAGTGGGGAACATGAGTTGGACATGGGTGGGGGCCTGCTGGCAGGTGCCCCACAGTGCTGGGGGGTGGGGGTGGTGGGAGACATGGGTGGGGGCCTGGTGGAGGGTGCCCCTGCACTGCTGGGGGGTGGGGGTGGTGGGGAACATGAGTTGGACATGGGTGGGGGCCTGCTGGCAGGTGCCCCACAGTGCTGGGGGGTGGGGGTGGTGGGAGACATGGGTGGGGGCCTGCTGGAGGGTGCCCCTGCACTGCTGGAGGGTGGGGGTGGTGGGGAACATGAGTTGGACATGGGTGGGGGCCTGCTGGCAGGTGCCGCACAGTGCTGGGGGGTGGGAGCGGTGGGGACATGAGTTGGACATGGGTGGGGGCCTGCTGGCAGATGCCCCACAGTGCTGGGGGGTGGGGGTGGTGGGGAACATGAGTTGGACATGGGTGGGGGCCTGCTGGCAGGTGCCCCACAGTGCTGGTGGGTGGGGTTGGTGGGTACATGAGTTGGAAATGGGTGGGGGCCTGCTGGTAGGTGCCCCACAGTGCTGGGGGGTGGGGGTGGTGGGGAACATGAGTTTGACATGGGTGGGGGCCTGCTGGCAGGTGCCCCACAGTGCTGGGGGTGGGGGTGGTGGGGACATGAGTTGGACATGGGTGGGGGCCTGCTGGCAGGTGCCCCACAGTGCTGGGGGGTGGGGGTGGTGGGGACATGAGTTGGACATGGTTGGGGGCCTGGTGGAGGGTGCCCCTGCACTGCTGGGGGGTGGGGGTGGTGGGGAACATGAGTTGGACATGGGTGGGGGCCTGGTGGAGGCTGCCCCTGCACTGCTGGGGTGTTGGGGTGGTGGGAGACATGGGTGGGGGCCTGGTGGATGGTGCCCCTGGTGGCTGGGGTGCAGGGGGACATGCGTTGTTTGGCAGTAGTGCAAGTTGACATGTGGGTTGGCTGGGGGACATGGCCATGGTGGATGGGGTGCCTGCAGGACATGTGCAGGGTAGGCCCCTGTGGTGTGAGCCACCTGCAGGGGCCGTGGAGGGTGTAGAGGGAACACCTGGGAGGACCCACACGTGCAATTCACGTGTGGTGCTCCCTGCGCACCCCTGTAATACACGTACCCTGCTGAAATTGCGTGTGGAACTTCCCGCGCACCCCTGGAATACACGTACCCTGCTGATATCGCGTGTGAAACTTCCCGCGCACCCCGAAATACACGTAGCCAGGACATTCACGTGTGGAACTTCCCGCGCACCCCTGATATACACGTACCCTGCTGACTTCGCGTGTGTGACTTCCCACGCACCCCTGGAATACACGTACCCTGCTGATATCGCGTGTGAAACTTCCCGCGCACCCCAAAATACACGTAGCCAGGACATTCGCGTGTGGAACTTCCCGCGCACCCCTGATATACACGTACCCTGCTGAATTCACATGTGAAAATTCCCGCGCACCCCTGATGTACACGTACCCTGATGGAATCGCGTGTGGAACTTCAAGCGCACCCCTGTAATACACGTGTCCTGCTGAAATCGCGTGTGGAACTTCCAGCGCACCCCTGGAATACACATACCCTGCTGATATCGCGTGTCAAACTTCCCGCGCACCCCGAAATACATGTATCCTGGACATTCACGTGTGGAACTTCCCACGCACCCCTGGAATACACGTACCCTGCTGATATCGCATGTGAAACTTCCCGCGCACCCTGAAATACACATAGCCAGAACATTCGCGTGTGGAACTTCCCGCGCACCCCTGAAATGCACGTACCCAGCTGAAATGACATGAGGTACTTCCCGCGCACCCCAGTGATACACGTAGCCCGCTTGCCGTGCTGGTACAGGGTTAGCGCAGCCCTTTGCGCTGGATTTGGGATTTTGATGGCTTTTCCCTGCGCGAGAGGCGTTCTTGGGGGCGTAATTGGCGCTGCTGCAGGGTCGCTGCGCCACTGTGCGCCACGGCTGGTTTTGGTAGCTGGAATCCATGAATACGCTGCGTGCGGAAATGGGTTTTGGCGCACGCGGCTGGCGCAGCCGCGTGCGCCACTTGTGCGCTGAATTCTATGAATTACCCCCTAATTTTTTTGCAGTATTCATTGTTGTTTTTTAGATATTGCAGGGCTTGTCTAACTTTATGTAAGTCCACGAGTTGTTGCCAAATTTGTTTGTCTTTTGTTAGTACGCCATTTACTAGGACAATTACAGATTGATATATTGGCTGTTGCACTCCTAGAGTGTGTACATTTTATTTAAGTTTTAATGGTAAATAAACTACTTTGCCAAACATGACTTTCACTAATTCAGAGGGAGTTAATTTTGCTGTTTTTGGTTGAAGGCATATTATTGCTTGAAATGGGTGCACTGTTTGAATTATGATGCTCTCATATACATTTAGTTGTTGCAGGGGTTTTGGTAGTGGGAATAATTTCAAGTTATTTGTGATAGCACGTGAAGGTGTTTGGTTGTTGTCAAGTTTTGCAGTGCACTAATTGCAAAGTATTAAGGGGTCACTAATTTAATATTTGTTTTCTGCTATAAGGTAGAGATCTAATTGGAACCATTTGGAATCTTCATTGTCTTCTATTTTGTAAGTTATGTCTACAGTTTTTGTGTTACTACACACACACACACATGGTTTGGTACTTCAGCAGATGTACTTTTAAACTTTAGCATTTCTTTTTTGTATGTGTGTTATAGAAGGTTGCTATTTGTAAAGAAGTTTCTAGTTTGTGGTAAAGCTATTGCATTTTGTAAGTGGCTTTCACTTCCAAAAAAATGTATCTGGATATGCTCTATTTCTTTGAGTAGTTGCATGGCTGTACCATGTAGAAGATTGTTATTTAAATTGGCTAGAGCTAAAGCAGGACTTTTAGCATAGTAGAGTTTATGGACCAGATTTCTTATAGTTGAATGATGTGTTGATATCATTTTGATATTATGAAAGGTGCTTTTGCAAATGGGTGCTGAAATGCAAGCTAATGAATGTCCTTGTCATCCTGTGTATTTGCGCACTGGACAGGCATCCATATTTTGTAGTAGTTTCATTTTGAATTTTTCTTTGCTTTTTACATACTGATTGAGGAAGTGGTTTAAAGATTTGAAAGATTTTTTTTTGCAATGTTACACATTGATGTGCATGGCCATTTGTAGACTGGATGTTTTGGTTCAGTAAAATGGAGAGGTGATACTGAGTTTACTGGGGTAATTTTTGTGATCAGAGTTTCTTGTTCCATAATGGCGTTATTAGGTTTTTCATACCCTCGTCCACTGCTATGTATGACAATTGGGTTTGTTTGCTTTTGTTTATATGCTTCTTCATTAAAATATGGTTCTGTGCTCGTGGTGTGACTCTATTCACCTCCACAGATGTTTAAGCTATTTGGTTGATATTGCATTTATTGAAAAGTCTTTTTTGTAGTTTAGTAGTTAGTGTTTTTAGTGGCTTACTTGCCACTACATCAAGATTTATAGGTTCAGTGTTAGCAGTAGTGGTAGCTGAAGTCTTGTTAATCACTTTCTGTTCATTTTAAATTTTGATAGAGGCAACGTTTCTGTACTGGAAGCTTGTTTTGTTTCACTTAATGACTGTATTAGCTGTTTTGTTTTAACATTTTGTACAAACTCTGCTAGAGATGGATGCTTATTTTGGACACTTTTATTTTGATTTGGTCTACCTCTGGGTTTCTTTCTATGGAGTTCCTTTTTGGTAGGCATTCTTTGGGGTCTGTTGGAGAAAAAAGAAAGTGTGGGTTGGGCTGTTGTGTAGCGAATGCGTGCTTTGTGCATGTATGTCTGAGTATGATGGTAAGGATGTTTGTAGAGGTGTGTGATTGTGCAATGGGCAGCTACATCAAGTTGGGAAGGCTATTTTTACAATTTGTGCGTTACTATACTGGGCTTCAAATAACACGACAAACTATGCAGCTGGTAAGGGTAAGCACTAATACTAAATCTAATGGTAGAGGGTTAATACACTTGTTTGTTCTACAATACTAACATTTTAGCGTGTTTGAGTAACAGTTAGAATACTATGTTAGTATTGTACTTACTTTTTTGTATGGAAAGTGTAGGTTTCTTCTACTTTCTTGTTTGTACTTCAGACGCTGCTGCTTTTCAGGAAAGTGGTCATCACTGCAATTGTAAAAGAAAGAAGTTATTGAATATGTGTGTTTATAGCACTTTTGTTAATGTAGACATTGATTTTTGTTTGTTTTTGTAGTAGTAGTGTTTTCTTATAACCGAGCATGGTATGCACATGCACTTTCCTTTGCCTATGTGCATCTTGTATATTTTACTTAGAATCTGTTAGTTGAATAAGGTTTACAAATTAGTATAATAGTAAGCGTATAGAGCACACTTGTTTTTTTAATGCTATGTTATTGGATGTTAAGAGATAGAAGAAATAATCATATGCATTTTTTTGATATTTTTACAGGGTAAATGGCAGAGATTGTACAGACAAGCATGCAATGTATGCATTTGTGAAGGTGTGGGAAACAAATCAGAAGGATTTGATATACAGGCAGTGGTGTTGTTTCAGATGGGAGCCTTTCTAATGATATTGTCTGTCTGTGTGCATGAATGATTTTATAACATACTAGACAGGCTTTTTCATAATTATACTGTTATTTCTTTTAATATGAAATAACATTTTTTTAGACAGCTGTGTGTGTAAACAAAAATTTGGGGAGCAGACAGGTTTGCAAGTGACACTTCATCATAGCAGACGGGAGAAATTAGAGTAAGTTCTTTTTACAGTTTATACAGGGTAGGTGGCAGTTACTCTGTTTATGTGTATTCCTAGAAGAGCTGTACATGTACTGTGTAGAAAATATTCATGCCTGTAGTCTGTGCTCATGCATGTGGATTTGCATGAATCTGCAAGTAGAAATCCTGGGGAGTTTTATAGTAGTTGTTACTGTAGGTCCTTTGCAGTCACAGCCCAATTGTACTGACCGTGATTAATAGTACATCTAAAATGCTAATCTGTGATGATGGAGTTAGATGTAGAGTTCTTGGATGTGATTGGTGGATGATTGGGTGACTGCTTAACAGTAGCCAATGAGGAAATGGTGCAGAGAGTGAAATGGAAAGGGTAGAAGAGCCTGCCACATACGGGACTTCTCAACATATCTGGCATGGAAATCAGCCAATCAGATGTTGAGGTTGTGGTTTGTGTTGAAAGAGGCTGTGTGTAGTCAAGATGGCAGAGGTGGGGAAAGTCGGGGTGTTGATGGTTGGAGATATTTTTGTGTATAGTTTGGAGCAGTGTGCTAATTGCAGGAATGTGCAAAACAATTTTGATATTAAAGGAGTGGAGGTGGTGTAGAGCACTATGCCTGGTTTCAATGTGCATGGAATTGTTAAAGTTTGTGGAGATATTGGAAGGGTGAACAGTCCACATGTAGTTGCTTTGCACTGTGGTGCTTTGTATTTGGGCTATGTCAGTGTCCCTACTATGTTGGAAGGTCTGGAACACTTGGTTCAGGCAGTAATGAAAATGCTTCCAAATGCAAAGGTTATTTTTTCTGGTTTAGTACCTAGGACAATATGGGACAATAGTTCTGTTTTTTGTCCTCAGCAAAATTTTTCTAGGTGTGAACTCAACCGACGCATGTTTGCTTGCATGCTTAGAGCTGGCATGTTCTTTTGTAATAATGAGAACATTGATTCTGGTAATGATTATTTTAAAAAAGATGGCAAGTCTTTATGTTTTATGGTAAATGCCATGTTCTTTAGGAACATAAGGATTGCTTTGGAGCAGATAATGTGAAGATTTTTGGAGGAAAATAAGGGAATAAAAAACAAATACAGCACAAAATAAAAGGTGTTTCTGAAGCATCTGCAAAATAAAAAGGCTCTTTTCAGAGGCAACCTCAAAAAGGAAATCTGGCACACTATTTAAATTTTAAATTTTAATTCCCCCGGACAGCGTCTATTACATAAAGGGAATTTGAGGCTAAGAGGCATGCAAATGAGACTGAGCAGAGCAAGGGATTGGTCAATAAGGTTTACTGGGTGTGTTGTGTAAGGAGAGAGTTTCTCAGAAAGTCTTTTCCCTGAGAGGAGAGCAGATAGCTATGGCTGTGCATTTCAGAAAGCAGATTGTTTGGATTTTTTGAGATTTGTGGATACATTGGTTGGAGGTTCATGCAGATGGCTGTGGAGTGGCTGAACATCTTGGATTCCCTCATGTGGAAGCGTACTGGCATTGAGTGCGTGGAATGAAGTGGCTGGATATGGTACCTCTCTGTGCTACTTTGGTGACACAGCGTCATTCAGACATTATTATTATTCACTGTGGAGTGAACAGTTTAAGACATGTGTCTGGAATCTCTTTGCAATTTGCAATGAAAGAAGGACTTGAGAAAGTCATGGACACGTATCCAAACTCCAGAGTAATTGTGTCCCGTATTGCGCAGAGAAAAATGTGGCTGGGTTCTTTTTCATTTGGTCCACAAATGGAGAAAGCAAGGCACATTGTTAATAAGGCTGTTTGTGCCTTTTTGAGAGATGTTGGTATGTCCTCTTTTCAGAATGAAAACATTATGCTTTTTAGTTAAAAAAAAATCACAGAAATGGAGTACATCTTACTTATGCCGGCAATCAGATTTTTCTGCAAACTATACAAAATGCATTGCGACCTTTTTTGGAATTACAGCAATGCATTTTGCAGTAGGTGTTGTACATTTGAAGTTTTTGAAACACAAAAAACACCACAAAAAGGCTCTTTTCAGAGCTACCACTTCCTCCCATAGAGAAGTGCAATGGTTCTGATAGGGCAGCACCCCCAGACAAATTAAATGTCCGCTGACTGTCCGCGGACTTCTAAAAAATGCACAGGTCACTGCACTATTTATTTGTCACTTCTATTTTTGAAATGTGAAAGGTGGCTCTGAAAAGAGCCTTTTTTTGGTTTTTGTTGTTTTATATTTTGCTTGTTTTTTTTAAACACAACACACAAGGAAAGGAGGGGAAGGAAGGTAAGCAAGGGACACCAACCACGAGGATAAGAAAGGGCAGGTGGAGAGAGGAAGATGTAGGGTGGGCCTTATTCAGATAGGTAGCATTCCTTCTCATGCTCCTTGACTGTAGTCTCAAAAGCACTCCGAAGGTTCTCCCCCCTGCAGAGTACCGTGTTGCAGTACATGCACAATATTGTGACCCTCAAAATGTAAGGGTCAACAGCATCATGAATGATGAATGGCCTGCGAGGCAGCTGGAGGGATGTGTTGTCCCACAGGAGTGTCTGTTGTGGTGGCAGGAGCGGAAAAGGAGGATGCTGCAGGGGAACTCACCCTACTACATTTATCGCAAGGTACAACCTTACAAATAGCCCCACAGTGGAATGAATTTAGGTGTCGTTTCATTGATGTAGTACCATAGCTATACGAACCAGGCTTGACATGACTCAGCACCATGCGACACTGAGTGTTCGCACAAGCTGTTGGCTTTCCATTAAGAGTGGTAAATAACCGCCACACCCAAGACTCACGATTAGTGCCAGTAATAAGGACTTACACTACCTCATCCTCATCATCCACTTCATCCTCCTCTGCATCCTCACGCACTTTTCCCCTCTGCAGGCTTTGGGGAAGTGGTGGTGGAGGGGGTGGTGCTGAGGCAGAAGCAACTGCAGCAGGAACAGCCATGGATGCCATCTTCAAAGTTTGTGGGAACCAGCAAGATCTCAGGACTTGAGGAAGACAAAAGAGCAATCCAACAGTGTGGAGTAGTGTTTCTATGGAAAGTCCAAAAACAGGATGAGGAGCAGCTCTGGGGTGTGGCCTTTTATAGGGGTGCAGGTGCTTGCTTTGTGGACACCCGCACTGTCCACGGACAGATCGAACACCAAAAAAGTGCTCAAAAAGTTCCAAAATATGAAGATCTCCAGGGACATTGTCTGGGACATGTGCAATGGTGAACATATACTGGAAAATACCTTGGATTGCTCAAAAAAATCATTTTGAATTTTTGGGGGTCTAGACAGTGTCCGCAAATAAGGACACACGCTCAGAGTGGGTGTGGTCACATGATGACGTTGCAGACACATTTGCGAATGTGATGGCTGTCATCAGGACACCAAATGCGCGGGGTTGGTTGTGCGCATGTGCGCAGGTGTTCTATGGACAATGTTCGGGTCCCTGAACTAAATAAAAGTGTGACAGTTACAGGCAGGCGCGATGTTCATAGGACTCAAGAGTGTGGTGCACATGTGCTTGGGTGTTCTACGAACAGTGTTGAAGTCCCCGAATGAAATAAATGTGCATCAAATCTTTGCGGACAGGTGGACGGGATATGTGTTCTATGCATATATTAATTCTGGTTGCGGACATTACGAACAGGGGGGTGTTCTTAGGACACCATCATTTTAATAGTTACAGACATGCGGACGGATTTGGTGTCCTGCGGACACCCTCATTTTAACTATGGATAGTGCGAACATAGTGTTCTTGGGATACCCCCATTTTGGTTAATTACGGACATGCAGACATCTTGTGTGTTCTAAGGACACCACCATTTTAATTACAAACAGAACAAACAGGTACAGTTTCCTTCGGGCACCCCAATTTTGGTTAATTGCAGACATCCTGGACAGCCGTGCTGTCCGCAGACACGCTAACTGCCTTTTAAAAAAAAAATAAGACACAGGCATGTATTCAGAACACACTCAAAATATTATTAGTTTATAACAGTATAAAAATTACAAAAGAGAGGGGGAAGCAAAAACTGGAATTAGGGGTTTGGACATGATGTATGGGAGGAGAAGAAGGGATGGAAGTCTCATCGTAACACTTTTCTTGCTGATGAGGGTTTGGGGATAGTTGGCTGGGACATGAAGAGGGGGAACAGATACATGTGGGACAGTAATATTTAATGTTTTCTTTAATGTGGTCCTCAACAAAATGTTTTATAAGAATGACATTTTTCATTAACATATCCATTTTTAGTTCCGTACGTTGCAGTGTATTTTCTATTGTCTCTCTTGGTATATTATTTGTAGTTTCTGTATGGTCTGTTAAAAAAATGTGCTAAATACACATAAAGTAATGGTTATTAATTGGATTATATAGAGAAATATTGTGTATACCAATAATATCACTGTTTTCACTCATTTCATCCCATGGGAAATGTTCTTCCAGCCATTGCAAAGTACTGGACATTTCTGTGTGAAAATAGTTATATTAGTTTTAGTGTACCTAATACAGAAAGTTTATAAATATATGAAATACATGTAGTGTACTTACTAGTTTCTGACAAAGTGTTGGTGTTACTTCTTTGTAGGTATGCTCTTGCTTTTTGGTGTGCAGTTTCTGTGAGGTAATTCTGTTGGAGGCATATTTATTTTGTTTTGGTATATTCCATTATGTTGAAAACGCTATTTCAGTGGATGGTTGGTATTTTACATATACAGTTTCCACTTCTTATGTATTATCAAATGTAATGCATTTATGTGTGCTGTTTAAACATGTTTGGTATTTTTATTGTATGATACAACAATGTAAGTTGGATAGTGTTGATGGTGACTTTGTCCATCCGCGGACATGCGCATAGTCCGCGGACATCAGAACCACTAGCAAAAGTAGGGGGTTGAGTATGTTATATGTATGTAAGCTAAGGGAATCCTAGTAAACATTTATCAAATTTATATTATCTATATCTATATTCAGAGAAAAAAAACTTTGTTAAAGGGACGTTATGGTTAAGTTGCGCTTTTAAAAACCTAGGAAATTCAGTAAAAGAGACTTTGTTAAAGGGACACTATGGTTCGAAGTAAAACTGAAAAAACCCCGAAATTCACCAGTTATGGTAAGCTAAGCAACGATAACTCGCTCCACCCCCGTGCACTGCTAAGACTAACACCAAGGACATCAAAGATGGCATCACAAATGTCATTGATGACATCACTGATGACATCACATGTGCACTTAGTTTTCATGCACAGCCGCCACACCGGATTGTCATTATAATGTTGCCAAAAAATGTCAGAGATCTTTGGAAAAAGCCACACATAAATACATTACATTCAATAATAAGTAAAAAGTGCAAACTGTATATGTAACACACCAACCTTCCAATTACATAACATATGCAACATAATGCAATATACCAAAACAAACTAATTATGCTTCCAACAGAACTACCTCATACAAACTGCACAGCAAAAATCAGCAGCACATGTATGCAGCAGTAACATCAAAACCTAGCAACAAACTAGTGAGCAGACAACATGTATTTTATATATTTGTAAACTTTCTGTATTAGGTACCGTAAACACATTATATTTATTTCTTTTTACACAGAAATGTCTACTACTTTGGAATGGCTGGAACAAAATTATCCTCGTGATGAAATAAGTGAAAACATTGATACCAATGGAAGACAATACACTTCTCTATATAAACAATTACTTATCTGTACTTACCAATTTATTTTTTAAACACACCATACAGACATTAAAAATAATACAGAAACAGCAAATGCAGCAAAAAATTGATCTATTAATCTATTGCACCTTACCACAATTTTCCTCTTTTTTACACATGCAAAATCAGGCACCAGGGCGTGGCCATCTTGTGATAATCTTATCCATTGCCGCATCGCCAAAGGTGGTCTGCCCTGGCGGCACTAATTCACATGCCCCACCCCTGAGGCTAACATCACCAGACCTAGTGATATTCTCCACCTATCTCCAGGACGTTACTATGCAGCATAGTAAAACGCACCCAATCATCACCTACGTGATAACATTACTTGACGCAGAACCCGGAATATCAACACACATCATCTCACAACACAGCACGTCCCAATTTTGAATATAAAACCATGCTTTTAAAAGAAATAGCAACACTGTACAATTTGTAAAATACTTTATTTCACAAAAAGCGCTCCGACAACATCCTGCGTTTGCCATAATCAAGCAAATTGGTAATTTTTTTCTTCGTTCTCGATCCACAAATGTTTATCGTAAGTCACGCATTGTTCCTTTTGGGTTTAAAAACGCAATGGATGCACTGTGAATTGCAAGCCTTTGGTATGAACTTGGCGCTAGGCCACCGTAAATGACGTCAGGTTGCACCTTATCGCTAGTATGGAGTACATTTCCGCGCAAAGCGTATTCATGGATTCCAGCCACCAAAACCAGCCATGGCGCACAGTGGCACAGCGAGCCTGCAGCAGCGCCAATTACGCCCCCAAGAACTCCCCTTGCGCAGGGAAAAGCCATCAAAATCCCCAATCCAGCGCAAAGGGCTGCGCTAACCCTGTACCAGCATGGCAAGCGGGGTACGTGTATCACTGGGGTGCACGGGAAGTTCCTCATGTGATTTCAGATGGGTACGTGTATTACTTGGGTGCGCGGGAAGTTTCACACGCTATTGGCCCTGTGCGAGCGGGGTACGTGTATTACAGGGGTGCACGGGAAGTTCCACACGCGATTTAATCAGGGTACGTGTATATTAGGGGTGCGTGGGAAGTTTCACACGCGATTTCAGCTGGGTACGTGTATTCCAGGGGTGCGCGGGAAGTTCCACACGCAAATGTCCTGGGTACGTGTATTTCGGGGTGCGTGGGAAGTTACACACGTGAATTCAGCAGGGTACATGTATTTCAGGGGTGCGCGGAAAGTTCCACACGCGACTCCATCAGGGTACGTGTATATCAGGGGTGCGCGGGAAGTTCCACACACGAATGTCCTGTGTACGTGTATTTCGGGGTGCGCGGGAAGTTTCACACGCGATTTCAGCAGGGTACGTGTATTTCAGGGGTGCGCGGGAAGTTCCACACGCGAATGTCCGGGTACGTGTATTTCGGGGTGCGTGAGAAGTTACACACGTGAATTCAGCAGGGTACGTGTATTTCAGGGGTGCGCGGAAAGTTCCACACGCGACTCCATCAGGGAACGTGTATATCAGGGGTGCGCGGGAAGTTCCACACACGAATGTCCTGTGTACGTGTATTTCGGGGTGCGCGGGAAGTTTCACACGCGATTTCAGCAGGGTACGTGTATTTCAGGGGTGCGCGGGAAGTTCCACACGCAAATGTCCTGGGTAAGTGTATTTCGGGGTGCGTGGGAAGTTACACACGTGAATTCAGCAGGGTACGTGTATTTCAGGGGTGCGCAGAAAGTTCCACACGCGATTCCATCAGGATAGGTGTATATCAGGGGTGCGCGGAAAGTTCCACACGCGACTCCATCAGGGAACGTGTATATCAGGGGTGCGCGGGAAGTTCCACACACGAATGTCCTGTGTAAGTGTATTTCGGGGTGCGTGGGAAGTTACACACGTGAATTCAGCAGGGTACGTGTATTTCAGGGGTGCGCAGAAAGTTCCACACACGATTCCATCAGGATAGGTGTATATCAGGGGTGCGCGGAAAGTTCCACACGCGACTCCATCAGGGAACGTGTATATCAGGGGTGCGCGGGAAGTTCCACACACGAATGTCCTGTGTACGTGTATTTCGGGGTGCGCGGGAAGTTTCACACGCGATTTCAGCAGGGTACGTGTATTTCAGGGGTGCGCGGGAAGTTCCACACGCAAATGTCCTGGGTAAGTGTAATTCGGGGTGCGTGGGAAGTTACACACGTGAATTCAGCAGGGTACGTGTATTTCAGGGGTGCGCAGAAAGTTCCACACGCGAGTCCATCAGGATAGGTGTATATCAGGGGTGCGCGGGAAGTTCCACACGCGAATGTCCTGTGTCCGTGTATTTCGGGGTGCGCGGGAAGTTTCACACGTGATTTCAGCAGGGTACGTGTATTTCAGGGGTTCCGTGGAGTACCACACGTGAATTGGCCATGTGGGTCCTCCCAGGTGTTCGCTCTACAACCTTCACGGCCCCTGCAGGCAGCCCACACCACGGTGGACTACCCTGCACCCCTGCTCAGGTCCCGCAGGCAGCCCATCCACCATGGGCATGCCCCCAGCCAAGCCACATGTCACCTTGCACTACTGATCAACAATGCATGTCTCCCAGCACCCCCACCCCCCAGCACTGTGGGGCACCCTCCACCAGGCCCCCACTCATGTCTCCCAGCACCTCCACCCCCCAGCACTGTGGGGCACCTGCCAGCAGGCCCCCACTCATGTCCAACTCATGTCCCCCAGCACCCCCACCCCCCAGCATCCAGGGGCACCCTCCACCAGGCCCCGACTCATGTCTCCCAGCACCCCCATCCTCCAGCAGTGCAGGGCACCCTCCACCAGGCCCCCACTCATGTCCCCCTGGACCCCCACCCCCCAGCATCCAGGGGCACCCTCCACCAGCCCCCCAATCATGTCTCCCAGCACCCCCACCCCCCAGCAGTGCAGGGCACCCTCCACCAGACCCCCACTCATGTCCAACTCATGTCCCCTGCACCCTCACCCCCCAGCATCCAGGGGCACCCTCCACCAGGCCCCCACTCATGTCCCCCTGCACCTCCACCCCCCAGCAGTGCATGGCACCCTCCACCAGGCCCCCACTCATGTCCCCATGCACCCCCACCCGCCAGCACTGTGGGGCACCCTCCACCAGGCCCCCACTCATGTCTCCCAGCACCTCCACCCCCCAGCACTGTGGGGCACCTGCCAGCAGGCCCCCACTCATGTCCAACTCATGTCCCCCAGCACCACCACCCCCCAGCAGTGCAGGCCACCCTCCACCAGGCCCCCACTCATGTCCCCCTGAACCCCCACCCCCAGCACTGTGGGGCACCCTCCACCAGGCCCCCACTCATGTCCAACTCATGTCCCCCAGCAGCCCCACCCCCCAGCAGTGCAGGGCACCCCCCACCAGGCCCCCAACTCATGTCCCCCTGCACCCCCATCCCCCAGCATCCAGGGGCACCCTCCACCAGGCCCCCACTCATGTCTCCCAGCACCCCCACCCCCCAGCAGTGCAGGGCACCCTCCACCAGGCCCCCACTCATGTCCCCCTGCACCCCCACCCCCAGCATCCAGGGGCACCCTCCACCAGGCCCCCACTCATGTCTCCCAGCACCCCCAGCCCCAGCAGTGCAGGGCACCCCCCACCAGGCCCCCACTCATGTCCCCCTGCACCCCCAACCCCCAGCATCCAGGGGCACCCTCCACCAGGCCCCCACTAATGTCCAACTCATGTCCCCCAGCACCCCCACCCCTCAGCAGTGCAGGGCACCCCCCACCAGGCCCCCAACTCATGCCCCCCTGCACCCCCATCCCCCAGCTTCCAGGGGCACCCTCCACCAGGCCCCCACTCATGTCTCCCAGCACCCCCATCCCCAGCAGTGCAGGGCACCCTCCACCAGGCCCCCACTCATGTCCCCCTGCACCCCACCCCCCAGCACTGTGGGGCACCCTCCACCAGGCCCCCACTCATGTCTAACTCATGTCCCCCAGCACCCCCACCCCCCAGCAGTGCAGGGCTCCCTCCACCAGGCCCCCAACTCATGTCCCCCTGCTCCCCCACCCCCCAGCATCCAGGGGCACCCTCCACCAGGCCCCCACTCATGTCTCCCAGCACCACCACCCCCCAGCAGTGCAGGGCACCCTCCACCAGGCCCCCACTCATGTCCCCCTGTACCCCCAGCCCCCAGCATCCAGGGGCACCCTCCACCAGGCCCCCACTCATGTCCCCCTGCACCCCCACCCCCCAGCAGTGCAGGGCACCATCTACCAGGCCCCCACTCATGTCCCCCTGCACCCCCACCCCCCAGCACTGTGGGGCACCCTCCACCAGACCCCCACTCATGTCCAACTCATGTCCCCCAGCACCCCTACCCCCCAGCAGTGCAGGGCACCCTCCACCAGGCCCCAAACTCATGTCCCCCTGCACCCCCACCCCCCAGCATCCAGGGGCACCCTCCACCAGGCCCCCACTCATGTCTCCCAGCACCCCCACCCCCCAGCACTGTGGGGCACCTGCCAGCAGGCCCCCACCCATGTCCAACTCATGTCCCCCAGCACCCCCACCCCCCAGCATCCAGGGGCACCCTCCACCATGCCCCCACTCATGTCTCCCAGCACCCCCACATCCCAGCAGTGCAGGGCACCCTCCACCAGGCCCCCACACATGTCCCCCAGCCAACATGTCATCACAATCTAGATCCCTGGCCCTTATGGTCAGCTTCCAAATGCCAAACACCCACCCGAGTATTGCATCCACCCACTTAGAAATGGCAATAACATGATAGAACCCCAATTGCAAGTTTGTAAATGAACACATGTCCCTCACATACACCCAATGGGTGTCAGTGAATGTCAAAACCCATATCATGATATGCATGAAACCAATGAGATGATACCACACATTGAAGTTTGAAGAAAAATATGTATTAAAAGCAACATAAATTGAATCAAAAATAAACAAACAAAAATGGGAATTAAAAAAAAAACCAGCATGTCCGTGAAATAATGCAAAACCACAAATCATAATTCAAAGAAAAGGTGTCCAAAGTCACAGTCCACAAAAGTAAATTCAATGGAAAATTAAAATCGAAAACCATTGCTCCATGGGTAAATCATAAAAAAAATGAAAATCCAACAGTCAACTATATACAGATAAACAATCCAGGGTCCATGATCTCAACAGAAGAAATGAAACCTATCTAATAACACTACCTAATAAAAAAAAATATATACAAAAATGTGGCCCATTGTCCAAAAGGTAAAAAAAAAATGCAAAACCAAAGGAAACCTAACACTAACTACAGAACTATTTACAAGGGCAGCGGTCTAGTCCGACGGCTCACTTTTGGATGTCCCGGGCCAGGGCATTATCGAACTCCTGCTCAATGTCCCGGAGGCGGTCCTCCTCCATTGCCCCGAGGGTCCGCAGGGCCGTTGACATGTCTACCTCCAACCCCCTGCGGATTGCCTCGAGGCACTCGGCCCGCCTCAGGGCCCTCCGCATGGAGTTCTCCGACCTGACCATCGTGAGCCGTGCCTCTTCCGCCCGCTGCCGCTCCGCATCTATGGCGTGGCCCAACCGCTGCCACACGAAAGACACTTCCCATCCTGGGTCCTCCGGCCGATGCCTGCCCCTCCGATGTTGAAGGCCCCGAGCCATCATGGCTCCCACCACGTTGCTGCTATGCCTCTGCCCGTGCACTGCCTCCTGCTGCCTGCACATCCTCCATTGGCTGGGGTGCAGTCGTTGATGTGGCCACCCCTGCTGGACGTCCGACTCCCGACTGTGGCAGGGATGCCTCCTCCACCAGCCTGGCTGCACCGTCAGAGGCAGCTCCACAGGGCACCCAGGTGACTAATGGGTGGGAAGATGGCACGGAGGACGACTGGCGCATAGGGGGTTCAGTTGAGGAGGGGGTCGTAGCAAGCCCCATCAAACGGAGGAATCCGGCCTGGGTGACCTGTCCCAGTAGGCCGATGCGGTCAACGAGCCATTCGAGATGACATGCAGTCTCCTCATGAAAAGACTGCAGGTCACCTTGCATGGCCCGTTGACGCAACGCCACACCAGTCAGGACAGGCTCAACCCGGACCTGGATAGCCACGTCCGCAGGCATAGGAAGCCCAGTTGTTGTGAGCTCATCCCCTGCCTGAAACGGATCTGGACGTAGGCATCCCTGCTGGTGCAAGATGATGCAGTGACAGGATCAGGGACAGGATTGCACACAGGCACTGCCGCGGCGACCTGTGCTGCCTCCTGTCCCTGGTCCTGCACTGCACCACTAGCACCAGTGGAATCCCCACCTCCAGACCCCATCTCTGTTGCTTGCACGGCCTCCTCCTCCACCAAACCCCCCACCAACCTGGATGACTCTGTGCCATCTTCCCCCGTTGGGCCCTATGGGCTCCCAGCTGCCCCTTCTGCTGCCGAGGAGTCCAACTCCAACCTCCACCTCTTGGACCTCCCCTCGGCAGCCTGGGACGCGGCACCGGACTCCTCACTCCCCGACGAGATCACAACCTGAGAAGAGAGCCGGGCCTTGCGTATCTGGCTGGCGGTGCGATCCCCGCCGCTGTGCTCCACAGCACCTTCTCCGCCCTCTTCATCAGTTGACGCTGTAGACAGGGAGAAATAAAACACAGGCATCAGGGCACTGTACAATGGACACATACACACATGACAGTTGTACATGAGTGGCATTGGCAAACCTCACACATGGCATCACAATCGCCAACACACATGTCATTTCAACTTGCACACATGAGCCATACCACAGCCATATCGCAACTGCCAGCACCATCCATACACATACAACAGCATGAGCAGGCAAAGGTGAGACAGACATCACATGCAACACAGGGAGTGCACTACACATGCACGCACACCAGCACACTTGCATGCATGTGTACACCTCTGCCAACTGTCGCAGTGTTCAGATGGGCATCCATGTCACATCTGCCAATCAGACTTCCACATCCCGCTGTCACATGCATCCATGTTGCATCACTGTTGCACCCTTGTAAAATACACACACATGCACATGCACACAGTGCTGATACATGCAGCTGAAAACAACATACATGCGTGACATCACGAACATGCCTACTTACATACACATTCATCCAAACATGTGTGCCCACACAACTGCATTTGGCATGCAAGCCTACACAAACAAGCACCATCCATGTCTCACACATGACAGCCCTTGCGTGTGTTAGCCTCACGGCCCTGTACACCCCAACCCATACTCGGCCCCATACAAACAGATGTGCAACCTGCACACTACTGGCACATCACCACACGCACAGCTTACAACCATGATGCATGTACACTTACCGCTCGACTCCAGACGGGTCTGCCTCTCAAGGACCTGGACATGGAGCGCTGAGGATATGCGTTCCAGGACCCTCATCTGATCTTCCAACAAGTGGCCCCGGCGCCCCTTAGCATCCGCTGCCTTCAAGAGGCGCCAGGCCTTGTTGAGGGTCCTGGACCTGAAGTCCTCCCAGCGCTTCTTGACATGTTGGAAGTCGCGGACTGCCACCCCACCGCATTGATGGCAGTCACGATGTCCGTCCAGATCCGAGTCCGTCCTTCCTTGTCAGCGCGGGAACTTCCGAAGAGGGCATCATACTGCCCCAGGACTTGCTCCACCAGGACACCAGCTTCGGTGGCAGTGAAGCTGGTGCCCCTCTGCCTCTCTGGCCGGGGGTTGTCAGTGGTGCCAGATGTTGCAGTGCCCGACATGACAACCCCAGAGGCAGGAGTGGGTGGGCAACTGGGTCCTGGGGCTGGTCTGTGGAGCGATGGAATCCCAGTTGGGGGTCTTCGGTTCCAGCAGGGGTGGTCACAGCAACAGCACCCCTGGCTGATGTGCAGGCAGCAAATGGCAGGGCACGTGGGCAGCAGGCAGTCAGGCAGCAGCAGATGGCAGGTGGGAGCGTGCTCGGGGCTCTGAGGGGCAGTAATTCGGCCTTCTGGGCAGGAGCGTGGTCTTCCGTGTGCTTACGCGTGGCCAGCTTGATACGGAGTGATTTGGCACGTGAAAATTCTGCACGTCAGCGTGTAATTCGAGGAAAGGCCCTTAGCGCGTAAGCGTGTCTGCACGCATACGCAATTTCATTGGACAGAAGGCCCTTCAAGCACAAGCGCCTCTGTGACGTGACACGCGCAGGCGTGCATGGGCATTTCAGCGTCCGCGTGTAATCCGAGGAAAGGGCCCATGCGCGTAAGTGATGTGATGCGCGCGGGTGTTTCTCTCAGCACGGGTTAAAGGTGAGCGGGGCCAGCAGTTCGCTGTACGTGCCTTTCGTGGAGACCGACGTGTGTTGCTGCTTCCTGTTGTTTCGCGCGCCATCACAACTTCACAGCTATCAAGGACGTATCTCTTCTTTTGGCGGGGGTATTGGCTACGCGTGTTTTTCTGCATCGCGCTAGTCAGACGGTGAGTCGCACATGCTATTTTTCCCACTGCGCGTGCCCCTGTGTATTGCACCCATTTTTGATGTCATAGTAGCCTGCGTGTCCCACGCGTACGCGTTATTCGTGTTACGGGTGCCACCACGTACTGCGGGAGGTTGATTCCACGCACGTAGGCTGCAGGGTTGCGTGCACGGTTTTACTGCAGTTTTGGGGTGCCTGAGCATTGCGTGACCCATCACTACATCACCGGGGTCACATACAGCCTTGCAGGTGCAGGGGGGCTGTTAACATCTTGCTTCCCGCCCCAATTGCCCAGGTCAATTGTGGTGTACACCTCCCATTGGCACTACTCCATCTGTGCCGGCACTACTACATCTGTGCCATGGTTGGGAGGACACAAAGGTCAGAGGTGCCTCAGCTGGGCGTACTCCTCGTGGTGGGCGTGGTCGGGGACGTGGCCGTGGTGACCAGGGAGTAGGGGGACTCCAGGGTGTCCAGGGCGGCCACAGAGGGGGAAGAGGCAAGGGTGCACCACTTGAGCACAATGTTGTGCCATGTGTCGGTGCAGTCATGCCACCACCCCCTGTGGTTCCGGGGGATGCAGCTTCTGCATCTGGCACTGGCGCCCGTGGGACCCGGCAGTCCGTTCCATCAACTGCCATGGGCCCAAGAGTAGTGGTAGCTGCAGGTGCAGCTGTGGACACCGCCACCCAGGCTCAGAGTCTGCCAGCGCAGGCTACGTTGGCACTTGTGGAGCCCTTGGTAGATTTCCAACAGGCCAGGAGGGAACCTATAGGGGCAGGCAGGGCTGCTCAGACCAAGACACGTGTCCCTGGGGCAGTTATGTCATCTGCTGCCCCGAACAGCCGGGTGTTGGCAAGTGCTGGGGCAGATGCACCCAACAACACCCCGGTTGTAAGTCTGCCAACCAGGACTGTTTCGGTCAATGACCCTGCCACAGCTGATGTTGCTGCGCAGGGTCCATTAGAGGGCACCCAGATGCCACTGACACAAGTCAGGCCTTTGGTCGTCCCTCCACCTGCCACTCCCTTGGCTCAATCCACCGAACCCACTGGCCATACTGGTCAGGGCAGCATTAGCCAGCCAGGGTCTGTGCCACAGTCCAAGAGGAGGAAGGTTGCACCTGCAGCACATGCTGGGACCCCACACACAGCCACGACCTCCTGCACGTCGAGGAAGAAGCCTTTCTGCAAGCAGGAACTGGACTTCCTCGTGGGCTACGTGCGGGGCCACAGCCGTGACATGATAGTGGCTGCCAATAGTCAGACTACGACTGCCCAACGTGACACCCACTGGAAGCATGTTGCGGAACATGTCAGTTCATTCGGCCATGAGGTGCGCACGGCGCAAGAGTGCAAAAAGCGTTGGAATGACATCAAACGCAGTACTAAGGCTAAGCGTGCCTCTAATTACAACTTGACTCTGGTGACTGGCGGTGGGCCTGCACCAGAGGAGGAAGAGCTCACTCCGCATGAGGCACTCGTTGCGGAGTTCATACCACCTGAATTGGTCTAAGGAGTGGAAGAGATGCTGGACTTTGATGCCCAGTCCAGTGAGTGTTGATGCGTGTTTGTTGAGGACGTGTGTGTTTCACTTGTGGGATGTGTTGTGCATGATTGCCACTACATGTGACGTGTACATGGTTCTGATGTGTAAGTAATGCAATGCTTCTGTGATGCATGTCTGCTCTGCTGGATGGTGGACATGTGGAGCAGACGGGGACTGTCCGCATCACCACTATTGCACCCTACTGACATGCTGGTTACAAGTATGCCCCTCCGGTCCATGTACCAGCTCACTGGCCCTTCTGCATGTGGCGTGGGGTGACCTTCCTTTCAGCCCAGGCACAATGTCATTGCATGACTGACGTGCATGTCTCCTCTGCCTGCATGCGGGGACTCCATGTAGGCATGCTCCCTTGCCCCTCCTCCGCCACTCTGCACCCCAGTTCCACCTTTGCACTGGTCTGCTTCAATCTTGCCAATATGGCAATCGCCGGATGTTCTCGGAGCGTTAATTGTGAAATAAAAGTACTTTACAAATTGTACAGTTTTGTTATTTCTTTTAAAAGCATGGTTTTATATTGAAAATTGGGATGTGCTGTGTTGTGAGATGTTGTGTGTTGATATTCTGGGTTCTGCGTCAAGTAATGTTATCACGTAGGTGATGATTGGGTGCGTTTTACTACGCTGTATAGTAACGTCCTGGAGATAGGTGGAGAATATTACTAGGTTTGGTGATGTCAGCCTCAGGGGCAGGGCATATGAATTAGTGTTGCCAGGACAGTCCACCTTGGGTGATGCGGCAACGGATAAGATTATCACAAGATGGCCGCGCCCTGGTGCCTGATTTCGCATGTGTAAAAAAAAAGGAACATTTTGGTAAGGTGCATAGGAAATGTTTGTACGATCGATCAGCGTATGCTTAGAAGCACATGCCCGAACACTTGGGACAATATAATTTCTGAGTGCACTATTATTTTAATAGATCCATTTTTTGATGCATTTGCTGCAGATGATTTTCTATGGTGTTTTTCTGTATTATTTATAATGTATGTATGGTGTGTTTAAAAAATATGTTAAGTACACATAATGTTAACGTTAATGTTAATGTTAATGTTAATGTTAAAGGACATTTGTACCACGCACTATCACCAACGTAGCGGTCCCTTGGCGCTCTGGTGGCTCTGAAAAGGTACAGGGGGGGTTGAGTTAGTGGGAGAAAGCAGGGAAAATGCAAGAGAGCAGTGATGTGCTGTCGGCGGCCTCAGCCCGATGGGTCCGTTGGCTGGGCCTGGGGTGTTTGCGGCCGGTAGTCATCGTGTACTGTTGTGGAGGGCTATGTGTGTTTTGTTTTGTTGTTGAAATGTAGTGAAGTTTGTGCGGTTTGTTGTGCTGTAGGTTTTGGTTGTGTTTGGTTTTGAGTTTGAGAGGTGTATGGAGAAAGGGAAGTTGTTAGTAGGGTTGGTTAGTTTGCATCTCTATCCTGAACAGAAGCTCTCGGCTTGCGTAGTCTCCCCTGTTGCGGCTCTGTCCTGATCTGGGTCTGACTGGTCTACAGGTTCCTTACTCCTCTGGCCCCCACCTCTAACATGCTCTCTCGTGGCTTCCCTTATCCTCCATTTAGACTCTAGTGGCCAGTGCATCTGCTAATGACAACCTCTCAGGTAGTGTGTGGATTGTCAATGTCTCTATAATTCCACCCCAACGTGGTACTTGGTGGTAATTAAATTACGGTGCGGGCGAAGGAGTTGGTGGGATTGTCTGGGTTAGTTGACTCAATCTCCGTGTGTGCCGCCTGTGTTCCTGTCTATCCGATGTCACCCATCCAGCTGCTGTGGGCTTTACTCTCCCCGGTCAGGGATGTCCCTGTCTTTTCGGTTTAGTTATCCTTTTTTACCAGTTTCATTTTTCAGGTTTAGTCTGTGGTGTTGTAGAGCCATGTTTTAGTGATTTCCTGAATTTTAGGTGATCTTCAGTGTTTCTTATTTCCTTTGGGGTGTTGTTCCAGGTTTTGCGGCTAAGTGGTAGAAGGAGGTGCCTCCAAGTTTTTTCTTGATGTATGGTTTGAGTTCCAGGCGGATTTTGTTGCTCAATCGAAGGGGTCTTGTTGGTTTGTAGATTGTTATTTTCTTTTGTAGGAATTCTACTCCTTGTCCACTGATTGCCCTGTGCGTTATGCACATTGTTTTGAAGGTGATGCAATGTTTAACTGGGAGCCAGTGTAGGGTTTTTAGGGCTGGAGTGATGCGATCTCTTCTGGATAGTTTGAGGTTTAGTCTTGCTGCTGCATTTTGGATCTGTTGCATTTTCTTCAGGAGGTATTCAGGTATTCCGAGGTAGAGGCTGTTTGCATTGTCCATTTTAGACATGATTAGGGCGACGATGGTGAGTGTTTAGTACGCGAAGGAGAGGAAAGGTAGAATTCTTCTTGCCGTCCGGAGGAGGAAAAAGCATTTCTTCACTGTTGCATTTATTTGTGGCTCCAGGGTTAGGTTGTTGTCCATTAGGACTCCCAGATTTTTTACTACCTTCGATGGTGTTGGTGCGTTTCCCGTTTCCGTAGGCCATGGGATGGTGGTTTCTTTCTCTTGGTCTTTGGATACGATCATGATTTCTGTCTTTCCTGGGTTGATTTTCAGGTTGTTGGCATCCATCCATTCGAATACTTCTTTTAGACAGTCGGTAAGGGATGAATGGTCGGCATCAGTGTCTTTGATTTTGTATATGATCTGATGATGACTGGAGTCTGGTCGATGTTGAAATATAGTGGAGATAGTGAGGATCCTTGTGGTACTCCACAGTCGTTAACTCATGGAGTGGATTTGAAAGGTTTTATCCATCCGGTTTCTGTTCTGTCTGTTAGTAATGATTTGGTCCAGCGTAGTGCTGTGTCTGTTATGCCTATGTTTTCTAGTCTTTTGGTTAGGGTGTCGTGGCTAACTGTGTCAAAGGCTGCGGAGAGGTCGAGCAGAATAAGGGCTGAAGTAGTGTTTGAGTCTGCGTCAGTTTTGAGGTTGTCCCAGATGGATACTAGTGCTGTTTCTGTTCCTCTCGCTGGTCTGAAACCGATTTGAGTTTGGTCCAGCGGGTGGTGTTTTTCTACATGTTCTTGGGTTAGTTTATATACGTAGGTTTCTAGAAGTTTTGCTGGGTAGGGGATGTTAGAGATTGGTCTGTAGTTGGAAAGGTCATCTACGTCACCACTTGTGTTTTTTAAGAGTGGCTTGATGTATGCTGATTTGAAGATCTTTGGTACAGTCCCTGTTGATAGTGATAGATTTAGAAGGTTTGTGTAGTGTTCTGCTGGCGATCATTGCGTGAGGATTGATTTGTAGATGGAAAAACAAAATTGAGGTGTGCCGGTGTGGTGAGGTGCTGGGTTAGAACTAAATTTGAGAAGACAAACTAAAGTCAATGAGACCCTTACAAACCAAATAAGATTGGGTTGCTGCACGAAAGAGGGACCAGCAGTCACCTCATAAACTGCTAATAGATACAAACACTTGAATTTGTCACCTCTAAATGATTGTGCAGCCCTGAGCAAATGGTAAATGTCCTATTCAAATTGAGTGTGTATCTGGACAACAGATACGGTGAAACAAAGAGTCCAAAGCAAGTAGATTCTTCAGTCAAAATACGCTGTCGAAACAGATTTTATGAAATGATGCAAAAACAAGACTGCCGACACGTGTTTCGACCCAGAACAACGGGTCCTTTTCAAGGCAAGACGTATGTTATTCAAACTGCGTTGGAAAACCCAAAGCCCTCCTGGGAGGGCAGATATATGGGCCAATTCTAAAGTAGTTTAGAATTGGCCCAGAAATCAGTGTTGTGCAGTTCAACTGCACAACACTGATTTCGTGAAGCGTTTGGACTTTGGCCACAGTGGGGAACCAGCCCCTGAACTCACAGTTGCAACCTTTGAACAAACTCCCATGTTCTGGGAATATACCACACTGTATCAGTAACAGAGACTGCTTCAGTTATTTGCCGCTTATTTTCTTGAGGAGAATCAACTACTTTAGAATTGGCCCATATATCTGCCCCCCCAGGAAGGCTTTGGGTTTTCCAACGCAGTTTGAATAACATACGTCTTGCCTTGAAAAGGACCCGTTGTTCTGGGTCGAAACACGTGTCGGCAGTCTTGTTTTTGCATCATTTCACAAAATCTGTTTCGACAGCTTATTTTGACTGAAGAATCTACTTGCTTTGGACTCTTTGTTTCACCGTATCTGTTGTCCAGTTACACACTCAATTTGAATAGGACATTTACCATTTGCTCAGGGCTGCGCAATCATTTAGAGGTGACAAATTCAAGTGTTTGATTTGTAGATGTCTTGGGGGCATGGGTCCGTGGGTGATCCCGCTTTCTTGCTTCGTTTAACCAGCATTGCGAATGCCTCTGCTGATATTTCAGGAAAGCTTTGCAGTTTGTGTTGTGGTTCCGAGTTGGGTTCGTTGGGTTGTATGTTGTGGTTGGTTGGTCGCTTTTGTATGGTTTGACGGATGTCGTTGATTTTTTTTTTAAGTGATCTGCCAGGTCGTTGCATAGTTTTTCTGAGGGGGTTGGGGTGTTATCACAGCCTGGTGGGTTTCTCATTTCTTTAATGATGCTAAACATTTCTTTTTGTGTGTTGGTGGCATTGTTGATTCTGTCATCGTAATGTCTTTTCTTTGCCTTTTGAATTACATTCTTGTATGCATGTGTAGAGTTGCTTGCAGCTTCTTTACTTCACAAACCTAATCAGCTTGTGGCCCTACTCTGATTTTCTTCTAGTCTACAAAGACGTTTTAGACCTTAGAAAGTCTTTTCCACTTGCCTGCAAGAAGTGCTTCAGTTCACCATGACTTTTGCTAACTTAACATTGGCTGGCCTAGGCTTCCTGAAGGACTCTTCTCTCTTCTGCTCATGTGTTTTGCCTTCCTTCCAGGAAAGGGTTAACTAACTTTGCATCGGGGGTTGTTTTGAAAGTACTTTGCTACTTAAGAATAACTGAATACTTGTTTTATTCTGAACTCTCTTTCACACTACTCCGAAGAACATTCTCAATGCAACAGTGATATCAATGCCAACAGCACCCTAGCTATTGAAGTCACCTGAGGGTGTAGGTAGTGCCCCTGTAACATCCCAAATGGGTATTTCCCGATTTAGATAACCAAGAGTGTGTATTTTTGAAGTGCATCATTTGTGTGGTGCTTTATATTGCTCCCTTCAGAAGGATTATTATAAATGACTGGTAAATAAATTAATAATTGGTTTACTCAAGAAACCTTGTGTGTAAGAGTTTATTTGAATAGTTGTCACTGTGAATCTCTAACTCCCACTACATAAAGTAAAGGGTAACAATTGGTTTATATAGAGAAGTGTAGAGTCTACGATTAGTATCTATGTTTTAATTTATTTTATCACGAGGAAAATTTTCTTCCAGCCATTCCAAAGTACTACACATTTCTGTGTAAAAAGAAATATATATATTATTTTTACTGTACCTAATACAGAAAGTTTATATATATATAAAATAAATTTAGTCTACTCACTAGTTTTTTGCTAAGTTTTGGTGTTACTAGTGCGTAGATGTGCTGCTGATTTTTGCTGTGCAGTTTGTGTGAGGTAATTCTGTTGGAGGCATAATTATTTTGTTTTGGTATATTGCATTATGTTGCATATATTATGTAATTGGAAAGTTGGTGTGTACATATACAGTTTCCACTTCTTATTTATTATTGACTGCAATGTATTTATGTGCTACTTTTTGAAAATGTTCAGTGTTTTTATTGCATGATACAAGAATGTAAGATAGTCCCTGAGTTTTTTAATAGTGTTGATGTTGACCGAGTCTGTCTGCGAACATACGCATGGTCAGCAAACATCAGACCCACTAGCGCAGGTAGGGGGTTCAGTATGTTGTATGTTATATGTATATAAAGTAAGGAAATCATAGGAAACATTTATCCAATTCATATTTTCTATATCTGTATTCAGTGAAAATAACTTTTTTAAAGGGGCATTATGATTAAGTTGTGCTATTAAAACCTATGAAATTCAGTGAAATAAACTTTGTTAAAGGGACATTACGGTTAAGTTGCACTACTAAAAACATATGCAATTGAGTGAAAAAGAATGTTGTTAAAGGGACGTTATGGTTCCACGTAAAACCGGAAAACCCTTGAAATTCGCCAGTTATGGTAAACTAAGCAACCAGAACATGCGCCACCACCGTGCACTGCTAAGACTAACACCCAGGACATCAAAGGTGACATCACAAATGTTATTGAGCACATCACTGATGATTTCACGTGTGCATTTACTTTTCATGAAAAGTCTATACAAGGGATTCTTATTATAATGTGGACAAAGGATCATTGGAATAAGTATCATGAGGTATGTAGTGCATTGAGCAATGCATTGATATAAATATCATTCTATAATGAAGTTCTTTTCAGTATACTAAGCTACTCATGTAGAAACATAGGAATTGGGCCTCATTATGAGTATGGAGGTAGCCATGCCGCTTTAAGCAGCATGGCTACCCCATACCGGGTACCGGGTCGGGATCCCAGGAATAGGGAATTACCGAGCCATGCCGACTTTGGCAGGCCCGATAATCCCCATTCTCAGGACCCGGACCCGGTACATCCCCATTCCCATTTGAGCCCCATAGGACTCAATGGGAATAGCGAGGATGCTAACAACAGGCCCGTTAATGACGGCCCATTGTTGGCATCCTGGTCTGCTAGCGGGTCACGCTAAGGATGCCTGGTCTGAGCAAGCATTCCAGAGCGGGACCCACTGTAGAACTCATAATAGGGTGGCCCAGAATGAACGGTGCTGGTCCCTTACCAGCACCGTTCATTCTGTGGCCGCCCTCGTTGTAGTGAGGCCCATTGTGTGCACCATACATGATGGAGGTGCAATATTCATAATCTTGCCAGGTTGAACAGTGAAATGATAAATGCTTTCTTATTGCGTACTGTGAAACATGTAATAAGTAGCTAATAAAACCCACTTACTACATAATTGCATTATTACAGAGAAAACACAAAGACACAACAACACATACAAATATGAGCATATACAGGGAAAGTGAAGTAAGCAAAAAAGCAGCAGTACTACCAGACAGTGTTTATAACCTAACTGATTCTCTTCATGCACAGAAATGATTGCTCTGCTTCCAAGCTGCTACTTCCCGTATGTATATGTATCACATGATGTGACTGGACTCTAGGGAAAGTAGCTTGAGCACAATGTATACAAATATGAGCATACACAGGGAAAGTACAGTAATAAAAAAACAGCAGAACTATCAGAAAGTGTTGATAACCTTACTGATTAACCTCATGCACAGAAAGGATTGCTATCTTTCAAGCCTGTGTCTTCCCCTATGTATATGTTTCATATGATGTGACTGGACCCTAAGGGAATTACTGTAAGAACATATTTGAAGGATAAATCTACAAATATAGTACCTTTTGAATGTTTAATTCCTCACTGTTACTGAAGAAAACCACAAGACTTAGATATGTCAGTAAGGGAAAAAAGAGGGACCCACAAATGTGATGTCATCAGTGATGTCATCAATGACATTTGTGATGTCACCTTTGATGTCCTGGGTGTGAGTTTTAGCAGTGCATGGTGGTGGCATGAGTTATGGTTGCTTAGCTTACCATAACAGGCGAATTTCAAGGGTTTTTCAGTTTTACGTGGAACCATAACGTCCCTTTAACAAAGTTTTTTTCACTGAATTTCATAGGTTTTTAGTAGCGCAACTTAAGCATAATGTCCCTTTAACAAAGTTTTTTTTTCACTGAATTTCATAGGTTTTTAGTAGTGCAACTTAACCATAATGTCCCTTTAACAAAGATTTTTTCACTGGCTATATATACATATTTTTCTTGTAAGTGTGTGTGTACATGCAAGTGTGTTGCATGTTTACAATGGATGTATGATTGTATGCATGGCGTGTTATGTATTAGGTAATTGGTGTGTGTGAATGAGTGATTGTATGATGTATGGGAGTGGGTGTGAATGAACATTCAAATGGTGTGAGTAAATGAGTGAGCAAATGTTGTGTAAATGGGTGTGCTCATATTGTTGTGCTGATCCAGCCATCGAGAAGCCCATTTTGGTGGGTGAGGCAATGAGGGGTGGAGTTCTTCACAACAGCATTTGTTATGGGCTTCCACCCATGATAAAGCAAGCATAATAAGAGTTCGTACATTGCTAGACTCGCATTTTGGTCAATCCAGTCAAGTCATTTCTTACTGTGGTGCAACATTTTTTTATTGTGCATCTGTGATGAAGCAAAATTGATAAGTGTTATTATTTGGCTAGATTGGCACTTGGATGCAGCCAATCTTGCCATGTATTACTGTGAGATGGCATGCCTTTACTGGGCATCTATGATACAGCAAGAATGATATTTGTTATATTTGCAATTATATGGCTAGAATTGCATTTTATTTAACCAGCTTAGATATTTCGTATTGTGGCTCTGCATTTTATTCTGTGCATCTATGATATAGTAAGCATGATAAGTGTTATTATGTGGTTAAACTTGCACTTTGGTGCTCTCAGTTTGGACATTTACTTTATTATGACACTGCAAGGCCATCCTTAAGAAGTGATACTGCCATATATTAGCTGAGCCAGTCTGGGCATGTTTTATCATTACTGGCCGTATTTGCAAAGCAAACCTAAGTATGTTCTTGTATGGGAATACTGGCATATATTGATGCAGCTATCATGGTCATGTAGGGGCGCATCTAGCGTAAACATTTTGTTATACTGGCATGGCATATATTTTGGGCAATGCCATTATGAAAATGTGCAGGCAAAGGCTACTGTACTTGAATTTGAGTTACCCTACAAAACCAATTATAAACTCTCTGGCTTTTTACCCCATTTTTCACAGAAAGTTTGCTCTATAAGTCACCACTTTATCTTATTTTTAAAGGTTTTTCTCAAGGAGGGGCAACCCCCCAGAACCCGCGTTGGTTCTTTCATGTTCCCTCGCAATGCTCGGTCACTCTGACTTATTTGTGAGAAATGTTTAAACAGTATCATTTAAAGAATTCACCTGCCACCTTGGATGAGCGACTGGGGTTTAATAGATATTAATGTGTCTGTGTGTGTGTGTGAGGCTGTGGCCCAGGCCAGGGACATTGGAAAATTACGTTTCTGGCCCAAGCCAATACGTTTCTGGTATTTCTGGCCCAAGCCAATTTATAGCACAATGGGGCAGGCAGACTGCATCTTTCGGTGGATGGCATGTTTTTCTTACATAAGGGACAAGGCCAATATGATGTATGTTCCTACATAAGGAGGGTTTGGGAATTTCTGCAGCAGCCATATCATGTTTTCTTCCTGTGGCAGGCAATGTTTAATGGCAATAAGGGCAAGGGAGTGATTGTACATGGGGATACTGGCATATACTGACAGTACCAGCACGAACATAGCTGCTTATGGTCTCACAATTCTGTGTAATATTACTTGCCATGCACAGAGTTTGATGGTAGATTTGGGTGTCAGGACTTAGGAGCCAGACACATCACCCTTGCGTCTATTCTACGTGAAAGATTTAAGGATTGATTAAATCACATACATCTTTCTCCTAGTGCAGTGTGCAGCATGACCCTGCAGCAGCGTGATCATCATGTGCATGGTGCATGCATGGTGGTGCAGGCTGGCATGGAGTGTGGCGAGGTCCGTGCTTTATTGCTGAGCTTGGGAGGTGGGTGCGGGGGGTGCCCTGAGCATGGCTCACATGGTGTCCCCGCATTTTGTGTTACATCATGGCTGGAAGAAGGTGAAGTTGACCAGCTGCAAATGTTTTCTAAAGAACAAGATGTGGCATGTACATTTTGGACACTGTACTACACACACCCTGTGATGTAGACAACACGTGTTCGATGGGTTATGCAAAAACAACTGAACAAAGGCTCCATTAGATCCCAATAATTATAATTGTTCATTTACAATGCACTTAATACCAGAAGTGGTTTCTAAGCGCTGATGGGGATTCGAACCTGTGTTGCCATGCGTTGTCTTGCTTCCCTGACAAACGCGTTGCCCATGATCTACCCTTCCTCCCCACTTGTCCTTTCATAGTTGTGACTGGAATGAACTGAAATGTGTTCATATCAATTTACTAAAAGTTGTCCATACTGCAGCAACTGCGTGCACTCTCGTAACAAGGCACGAGAAAAAGACGCCTGTCGGAGCCGATAGGAACGTCGGAATGTTTTGAACTCACCTTATCTCCATATCCTGCAAAAGCATGAGTGACAGGTACACCTCCCCCATACCTCACTATTTTACCTTTTGTCACATCATCAGCTATGTCCCAGCTTGTCCGTACACCTTCCCTTTAGTGTGTAACCACTGTCTTAATCCACCCCTGTGCTACATGCATCAACTGCCTCACTGATGTTCTTATCCCATGTGCGTGTCTTCGGCACACTCATCTCCAGAGCTCCGGAACTGCTAACATTAGGATCCTGGTACGCCGCTGCGGTACCCTTCATTATTTGACTCGTTGCACTGATGATATGCTGCTCCACTGTACGCCACCTCGGCACCTTTTCGTTAACTGAATTGTTGCACTGGTAATATTCTACTCCATTGTATGCCGCCTCTGCACCTTTTTGTTAACTGACTTGTTGCACTGCTAATATTCTACTCGATTGTACGCCACCTCAGCACCTTCTTTATTAATTGACCTGCCATACTGCTAATATCAGGATCTTACAGTGCTGATGGTAAGCGCAGCTCCTTGTCTGAATCATGCCCATACCTACCTGCACCAAACTATCCCATCTATGTCTGCAGCCTTTCCTTTACCATCACCTTGATTGAAATTGCTCTGCCTCATCCTTGATTGGAACCTGTTTTGCCATAGCCCTGATTGTAAACTGTTTTGTTGCCCACCCATACGCCTGCTCATGGCGCTGCAGCCCTGCTAACTCCAAATTGCTATTTCCCACCCAGTGTTGTAACCCTACCTCCAGCCACTACTGCCACCTATTATCACTGCAATCTTTTCTCCTTATTCCTATCTGAAAATTGTCGACGCCTCCTAGCAAACCATTGCATGGTTCTACCCACCTTTTAGTCAACAATGCTGCCCGCTGATCCATTCCAGGCACACCTTGTTGTCTAAAGTCACTCTCAAGCTCCATATACTCATCACAACCACTGTGCTCGCAATCTGTCTCACCCTCTTTGCATTTTGTCCCACTACTAACAACACCAAACCCACTTGCGCACCTCTACCACCTCACCTGATTACCTTAGCTCTCTCTCCCCATACCACCCTTGCCTACTATCACACAACATCCTCATCACTCGCACGCAGTCATGTCTCACCTGCTGCCCTATAGCCCATTATAGCCAGTGGACTCAACAGGCTCAGAGCCTGGACTCTACCCTTAGATCTCAAGTGTCTTCCCACCGCACTCAGGAATCTTCGATTAGGCTCCCACCCCAACCTTAGATACCCTCACACATCAAACTCACTACTGTATGCATGTCCACACCTTCTCACTCAAGTATACCATCCATTAGGCCTACACAGTCTACCTCAGATTCAACCAACACACCCACCTCTACAGATATCAAAACTAATCCTGCATCTCTTATCAAATGTGCCCTCCTCAACGTCCGTCCCTCCCAGCACACACCCTAGAAATACATGATCTACTAACCAATCTCAACCTCGACATACTAGCCATCACAGAAACCTGCTACATGAGGCATCTGGACCAGCCGTCGCCCTTTCTCTCCCACCAGGCTACACCATCCTCAGACAAGACAGACCAGGTTGCCTAGGAGGCAGAGTAGCCCTCATTTCCAAAGACATCCTTCCTCTCAGACTTATTAGTCACCCACCGGCTAGCAACTCTGACATTCTGTCTGCTAAGCTTACGTTGTCCCCTAACAGCACCGTCAACATCCACTAGCTCTACCGCCCCCCCCAGGTCTCCCTTCAGGCTTTCGGGGACACCTTATCCACCTACTCAGTGACAACCTAAAATACTCCACTAAGACGCTACTACTTGGAGACCTAAACTTAGGATTCAATGACGCCAAAGACAAAGCTGCTGCATCCCTCTCCAAAGAACTCCTTCACCTAGGCTTCACACAAAAAGTCTTGGGCCCCACTCACTCCAAAGTCCACACCCTGGATTGGGTTGCAGACCATAATTGCCTCACCACCATCACCTCCAATACAGCCATTCCATGGACAGACCACAATTGTATTGAATTCTCCCTTCCCATCACCACTAACTCAAACCCCCCCACCCCTGCCTCTGCAGCTAAAGCAAGAAGCTCTAAGAAACTCACCCAGGAGAACCTCCGCCCACACTTACATATCCCAGCACTGCCCCCCTTTCTCCAGTGACCACAACACCCTAGCAGACATTTGCAAAGACACTCTCACCAAAGCCATCAACGCTATAGCTCCACTTGAAAGCAAAAAAGAAAAAAATTCCCTGCACGCCAATTCTTGGTTCACAGAAAAACTGCAGGCCCTCCGCTCCCACAAAAGGGAAGCACTAAAAAACTGACAATCAAACCCTAGCGTCACTACCAAAAACTGATTTGATATAATCTCTAGCCAATAGCCAATACAAAGCCACCATTACCAAAGCCAAGCCAAAGCTAACTCCTTTAATGCCCGCATCTCACATGCCAACTCTCATTCCAAGGAAATCTTCGCCATATTCAATGAGCTCATTTCGCCTCCCAACTCACCAGATGAGATGAAGCATTGTGTGCCAGTATTCAATTGGCCATGGTAAACAAAATTGATCTCCTGCAAAAAATAAAACCCTACCTCACCACCATGGACCCAAACAAAAAGTCTTCAACCCCCCTCCCACCAACCTCACCAAATCACTTTTCTCTTTCAGCGGCATCACTGAAACAGAAGTTATCAACATCCTCAAAAACTTAAAACCGTCCACATGCTAAGGAGAAATCTGTTCACCTAAGCTCATCAAGGAATATGCTGACATTCTCGTACTGCTCCTTACAGCCTTCATCAATGCCTCATTCAGATCAGGCATTATCCCAGCAAGCCAAAAGCCCACCCTAGACCCACTACAGCCCAACAACTACTGACCCATAACCACTGTACCCTTCCTCCTCAAGATCTTGAATAAAGCCACCTATGGTCAGATCCAACACTTCCTTAAAGCTCATTCCATCCTCAGAAGTAGACAATCTGGTTTCCGCAAAGGACATGGCACGGAAACAGCTCTGGTGGACCTAAAAAAATCAGATCACCCAAATCATGGACATAGAAAAACCAGCCCCATTGCTACTCCTTGACCTCTCGCCTGCTTTCAATTTAGTGGACCACAAGACTCTCATTTCACACCTTACCCATTCGGCTAACTTCTCTAAAGAAGCAGCCCTCTGGGTCACCTCCTTCTTGGAAGGCAGGGCAATGAAAGTATTTTGTAACACAGCCAATGCAGCCCCCACAACCATCCACTGCGGAGTTCCACAGGGCTCCTGCACAGCACCTACACTTGTTCTGGAAGCCCCTCTTCGACAAGCTTGATGCACTTGGTATCGCGTATACTAATTAGGCTGACGATACGCAGGTACTTCTCCCACTCATCAGAATATACAACAAAGATTCTGAAGCACTTCACCCAATATACTCCACCAACCAGGCCTGGAGGGCAATTAATTGCCTCTGCCTCAATGGGGAGATTACAGAAATCAGCATTTTAGGTCTAAAAAATACACTAGCCAAACTCGACAGCATTACGCTAACTTCACAATTAACAACACTATTATTCCTGTCTCGAATTCCGTGAAGAATCTTGGGGTATACATCGACTCCACACTATCCATGAATAGAGAGGTCAGCACCATCACCTCCACCTCAGCACATACCACAAAGCTAATAAACACCATAAAACCTTACTTATCTAAGCCCAACTGTCTATCAATAACCAGAGCCACCATTGGGGCCAAACTATACTAATGTAATGCCCTTCTAGAAGTTACATCTGAAAGAAACCTCCATCGACTCCAAATCACACAGAATAATGTGCTTCGAGCAGCCTTAAGCATCCCCAAAAAGGAACAAATCTCTCAGGCTAGACAGGCAGCTCATTGGCTCCCGGTTAAAGAGTGCATCACGTTCAAAATCCTCACCCTCACATACAAATGTTTCACCCTCTCAGCGCCATCCTATCTATCAGAGACTATAGAGAAAGTCACATCCACTCAGCCCATCAGAACTCAATACACCAACCAACTTTACACCCCATGCATCAACAGATCCAAAGCTGGTGGGCTAGGCTTCCCCTACATTGCAACCAGATTATGGAATGCACTACCCACCGACATCAGAACAGAAAACTCACTCTTGGCTTTCCACAAAAAACTCAAAACTTCCCTCTTCGCCTAAACCATCTGATTGCCTTGCTCTTTCTTATGCCTGTAATATATACTGTTTTCTGTCTTTCTTCTGTAACTAAGAAATCTGTCAGTGACAAGCGCCACGATGCCACGCTATCTCTCATACCTGTATTGTAATATGTTTGTGTTGCTTCTCATATATTTTTCTGTAACCAAGAAATCTGTCTGTAACAAGCGCCACGATGCCCCCGGCCTGTTGCGCGCGCTACAAATTCGAATAAATAAATAGAAACTATGTGTAACTGATCAGTATGAATTGCTACATGCCTAGTAATATACTCATTTAGTGGCTCAGCTGAAGTTATACTGTATTAGATGTTCTTAGCACGTGTGTTGTTGATGGTGGTCTTCTCCTGCCCTATGATAGGAGCTGCAAACCCTGCTAACTCCTCCTAAAAGACACGTGCTTGTTGGGGAATGCCGCATCTGCTCTAGCCCGAGCAGGCGCCCGCATTTCATTTGAATGTCAATGAACTAATGAGCCGGATAGTGCCTCTGGGCAAGATTTATTGGTCACGTGTTCCAATGTGGCTGCAATGTCCTGTGCTAATCGGTGCCCCTTATGCGTTCTCCTTCTATATATAAATTGTCAGTTCACGTAAATCACTGAACGGTGGTTGAACGGCTATGGACTATCACGCGCAAGCAGTGATAGTAAAGGAGACCATTAAAGCAGAACATAGCCTACTCTACGTCAATGTCCGAAAGGACCATCAAGGGGTTGGTATCATGAAGTAAAATGTAAACATTTAAATATATAATACATCGGGCATTAAAGAGGGGGTGACCACGGCATGTCAAATTATACGTTTAATGAGGGTCGCTTGATTCATAAAAGACATTAATAATATGGGGGTAGGCTAACATTTAAAATCATGACAGAAACACCTGTGACTGTGTTTGCTGCATAGACCATTTTGAAGTGGAAAACATCTGCTGCCGAGTGAAGATACGGCGGGTAATATTGTGCGTGCTTAAAATGGCCTGCTTCCAGCTTCCAGCATGATTAGAAAGTCTGCCGGCAATTCATTTCAGAGAGTAGTTTTCCTCAATAGACTTCATTCGGTAGAAAAGAATTGTCCGCCCCGCACGAAGGAGCCGTGTAAGGTCACAGAAGGTCATTGCTGGCTACGTGACAGGTTGACCTTTCAGCACGCCGCCGGGCCTGCTGGCAACATCTATTTCTGGGAAGGTGCTGAGACGGGGTGAGCCGAAGGGTAGCGTTGTGTTTGCTTAATAAGCTTCACGTGCCTTTCATTTGTTGTGTAACTGAGTTTTCAATTCGGTTTTGTTCATCTAGAATAATGAATATAGTTTGGGGGTCGTCCCTAACTAAGTGAATCACGCTGTGCGGCTTTTACTCAGTCGTTTCCCTCTTCGCCCTTTCTGCAATTACATTTAATCATGTTTCAGCATTAATTGTGGGTCGGTTTCAAATTAGACCTTCTTTGTGTTGACTAAGGCAGCCTCTCGAGGAACACAAATTCTTTGTTTTGGACAGAGCACAAGCAAAAAAGGACCACTATCGTAAAGGTCACACTGAGAAGCTAGAAAAAGACGAATTAAACATGACATACATGGAGGGTATTAAAAAGGTATTCCCAGTGGCGTCTGGTGAATTTTTGAACTGGAGAGGTGAATATGTATGTGTCTGTCTAATATGTGCAAGTGACGGAGCTCAGGGATGGAGAGTTTTGACTTGAAATTATATTTTATTTCTTTCACGCTCATACACAAATGTTTCAGAGCACGACAAGGCAAGGGAAGGGAACAGGGGAGAACAGAACAACGATCTTACTAGGCCCAGTGACATTTAGAATGCCCAAGTGCATGGAGGAGGGAGATGGGAAAAGTGCAAGAAAGGGGGAGAAGTGGAAAGTGTGGAGCAAAAGGAGAACAGAATAAATAATAAATAAATAAATAATGAAAACAACAAAAGTGGTAGTGCAGCGAGCAAGTGGCAAGCTTTGAGTTGGCAGCAGACAGGGTAGGTTACATAAGTGCAGGAAGAAAAAAGGGGGGACTTTATAGGTAAAGATACAGACCCCAGTGCAAGGGGTGGCCAGGAGGCAGTGCGGGAGGGTGGCAGGGTGAGCAGGACCCTGGGCCCGGAGGGATATAGGGTTGCCAGGGGCACGGTGCCAGGAGAGAACAGATCAGCGGGAGGGTGGGGGAGGGGAGCGAAGGCGGAAGCAAAAAGGAACGTGTTGATCTGCTTTCAGAATCGGAAATGTTCTCAAGTTTTAGAGTGACAGGGAGGCTGCTCCAGAGGGAGGCCTCAGCCGAAGACAGAGATCTACCCCCAGCTTGTTTCTTTGAGAAATGACTGACCCTGAGGGAGTTAGAGGTAGAGGAGTGAAGAGCTCAAGAGGGGAGGTATTTGCGGAGGAATAGCTGAAGGTTTTTTGGACCCAGGCCCCAGAAAGCCTTGTGGACAATGCAGAGGGTTTTGAATTTAATCCTTGCATCCACTGGGAGCCAATGGAGAGATTTCAGAGCTGGAGAGATACGATCCCAGGGTTTAATGCCAAGGACAAGTCTCCCAGTCCTGTTCTGGATTAGTTGCAGACGGAGTAGAGTAGAGACAGGTAGGTTTAGAAAGGGGCTTTTACAATAGTCCAACCTAGCATGAACCAGAGCTTGGGAGACAGTGAGCTTCTGGGGGAAGGAGAGGAAGGGCAGAGTACCTCTGAGGAGGTGCTGTAGGAAGTTTGACTTCTTAGAGACATCAGAGATGTGGGCGGAGAAGGAAAGTGTGGAATCATAGATGACCCTGAGGTTCTTAGCCTCACAGGTGGAGCTAGGAGGAGGGGCAAGGGAGGCTGGCCAGAGAGTTATGTTATGTTATGTTTATTGAGTTTATTTAGCGCTTCAGGGGAAATGACGGAGGAGGTTTGCCGATGAGGAGGATCTCAGTCTTGCTGGCATTCAGAGAAAGATCATTGACGGAACACCAATCTTGAATGGCACTAAGGGAATCAGAGATGAGAGAGGGAGAGGAGGTGGACGAGGGCAGACTGAAAATGAGTTGAGTGTCATCAGCGTAGCACTGGAAATCCAAGACAGAACAAATGTGAACAAGTGACATAAAATAATTACACATTTATTATAGTTTATGGTGTTTAGTGGATGAAATGTTTTTGGGTAACATATTTTGTATTTTCACATTGTATTATTATGTATGTGGAATGTTGTGGATGAGTGTGGTAGGGCAGTTTGAATCTTGGTTGAGTGCTAATGAATGAACACGTTTCCCTTTTATGTCCCCTAGTTTTGTGTGTGGTCATTTTGTAGTTTTTACCTGTATTTAATTGTATTCTCTAAAATGAATTGATTATTAATTTTTCATATCATGATTTTGTATCAATTTAAATACATTTTTTGATTCCTTTGTAATAATTATTATGTCCTCTGGTGCTTCCTTTCATTAATTATATAATTGTTGATTCTCCACTCCAGATAATTGAGAACCCCTGCTTTTTCTGCAGAAAACTACATTTAATTAGGACATCTTAAAAAGGAGAGGACATTTCACTTACCATTTCTTATTCACCAACTGCCATATATGAAATGCCCCAGCGGTAACTACCATAGACTCTGCACTGTAGATCGGAATCCAACATTGATCAGATTGATAGTCCCTAAAGCCAGCATAATTCTTCTTATACAATTCATTCAATGTCAAACATTTCATAAGGATATGTCGTGATGGTTCCACACACCTTTTAGTCAACCTACATAGGCGTTCTTCTCTGGGAATTCCCTTCCAGGCACCAGTGTTAGCTAAAACTGGAAGAACCGTAAATCTTAAACTTAAGATGAATCGTATAAATGACGTACATCTCACGTTGTATCATACCTTTGGTATGGAGTAAACAGGCCTTGATGGGAATAGCTAGCAAATTTCCTGGTATAAACTAGGTGACCTTAAGATTGTATTCAAACAAGTACTCTAGTTTTCTCCACATAAGCAGACAGACAAAAATCTAGTTCAGTTTTCAGGGTTTCGCTTAGACCAATATCTCCAAAATGATTAAGAACAATGGACTCCATATCTTGATACCAGGTACTGCCAAGCACCTGTGAGCATGCTCTAACGTGTGACCTATAATGGAAGCACCACCTGGATCACCATTTCTAATATATGCCCAAAATCGACAGACTGCCACCTTCAAAATGGAGGACCCAGTTCTAATCTAATTGCCTCAACGGGTACCGCTCGTGGAAGGCCCAAAGAGATCACAATATTCTTGCCTCCAGTCTTGTCAACCAAGCCACCACCTTGTCGGGATTTGTTTCCAATGCATACAATATAACTGGCTTTGTAGAAATTCTCTAGGCGCGTACTTTAGCCTCCATCGAGAGCCGCCACCGCCCCCATGCTTGGACAACCATTTTTTTCAAGCCTTCAGAGGCGCTGTTTCTGACAAAGGACCTAAGTTCTTGTTTCTAATTGTCATGCGGAATACTTATACTCATTGACCTGTTCCAAATGGGGGTCCCCAAGTCTCCAGGTAAATTCCGGATAACCATAGGCTTTTTTCCCAATAATACTCTTGATTTTATCAGCATTGATCTGGAGGCCATTAGCCTTAGCGTACTGACAAAGCACGTTCAGCGATCATTGCAGGTCCATTGCAGCAATATCCAGTAACACAGTGTCAGCTGCATAAACAAGAGAATATATATCTTCATTTCCAAATCGAGGGGTGACATTTTATAGTGTTTTCAGTGAAGAGGCAAAATCCGATACATAGAGATTATACAACATGTGGGCAAGCACACACCCTTGCTGCTTTAGTCCTCTGTTAGTAGCAAAGGAGTCAGATAAATCTCCCTCTTGGGATAAATTAACCCTGACATGGGTGTCGTTGTGGAGCAATTTAAGAAAATAAAGAATGGAAGCAATATCCCACCAGCTAAGCGTATCACATAGCTTTGATCGAATGACACTGTCAAAGGCAGAGCTATAATCTATGAAACAAATATATAAAGCAGTGTCTTAGTTTATCAATGCATTAGTTATTGATGTATGCAGCACCCAGATGGAATGAGATATACTGCACTTTTCTCTAAAAGCCTATCTGTCTGTGTCATATTTAATTACCATTGTCATCTGCCCAATTTGACAACAGACACAAGAGTAAACCCGAAAACAATCTTTGAGCTACTGTCTAGCATAGCAAGCAGTTTATAGTTTGCCGGTATCTGCTGTGGGACGTTTTTGTGTACCGGAATCAAAATCGACTGATGCCAAGACCACGGTAGTCTGCCAGTTTTACAAATGTAGAGAAAAAGTAAGTGCAGCATGCAAGCCCAAAAGTAGGGATCACTCTTGCTTGTAACATTACATAAGCCATCTGGGCCGACTGCTCTAAATCATTTTACCTTCATTATAATCGCCACCATATCAGCCTCATTAACTTGATGCCAAACCATAGAACCAGTCACAGATGTATACTCTATCTTATCAGAAGGCTCTTCTTCATTACAGTAAACCATTTTTACTTGTTTGGCCCAGGCAATCTCTGTTACATAGGTGATTTCCACGGTCCTCGGACCAGCAGAAAACAGGCTCATCATGTGCCAAAACTTGCTGTAATCTCCTGCCTTTGCAAGCTGATTTACAATATTCCATCCACCACAAGCTTCACTTGATCAATATGCGCGTAGCCATTGTTTGTACTGGGTTTTTACTTTGCGGCTATTCTCTTTCTTAATAGAAGCATTCATGGTTTCATTTATCTAATTCCAATAGAGCCAAATTTAACTCCTTTTTTTTCTTTGCAATGCCCACATCAAATAAATGCCCTATTTCCTTTAAAGGCCCACAACTTAATGAATACCTACAAGAGCAGGGGCTGTAAAGGTTGACCACAAGTTCCAAATCCAATACACAGTCTCTCAGAATTTCCTTCCCTGATGTATTCAAGTAGGCCAGTGCTGAATTGAAATTTTGAATATTAGACGCTGTCCACTGCAACCTTTTTCCTTGAATATTGATGGTGGGGTTACAAATTAATTTTCACTTCATGAGGCGAGGGTCTATCTGCAAATCCAATTCAAGTATAGCGTGATCACTCACGCAAATGGGAGTTATAATAAGCTCAGAGGAATGGTTCATAATGTTAGGCATAATTACATGTAGTACCATTTGGGAACACTACGCACAATTAAGACTACAGGTGTAAGCACAATCTCACCTTTGGTATAGTCTGTACTACACAGTTTTGTTGTAGCAGGGCTGAGCAGCCAGGCTTATCTCAAGACGGATGTGAGCAGTACAAGGTGTTACACAAAGTACTTGCAATCACAGTGGTTCAAACAAACACTTACTCAAGGTTTCTTGGTAAAACAATATTAATTTATTTACACATTTAGTTACAAAGCATTCCACTAGTAATAAGCATCTCAATAACACACTATAATACACTCCAGTACCAAACCAATATGTTTCTGAACAAGTTAGGCTCCCCTGAAGTGGAAGCAAAATGGCACTTCAGTAATTTTCAAAAGGGGGTAAAAAGACAAAGGTTATAACAATTAAACACAAATACTTTCTCACGCAGGGCAAAGGGTTTCAGTCACTACAAGAGGCAATTCAATTCAATAGGCCTGGTCCAAAGTCAAAGGATCAGTGTCTCGGATAGGATAGCACAGTTCTGGTAGTAAACGGTTAAGTCTTTGCCAATGTTCTTAGAAGTAGTTTGCACGAAAAAGAGTTATATGTCGGATTAGGAGCGAACAAGACTCCAAAGTTAGTAAAGTTTCACAAACTTTCATCGCGGCAGAGAGGTTTACTCAACCACATTTGCACAGTACCTTTGTATGAAGAAAAGCTGTTTCTGAGGCAAATGTTCCTGGCATTTCCTGCAGATCTCGCTGTTCCTGGGCCTCAGTCATGGGACAAGAATGGGGGGATGTTGGGAGGTTCCTGCACTGCACGGGGAAGGATCCACAAGCTTGGCAAAACGTTGGTTTAAGGTATGAGTACCTTAAAATCCACAAACTGGTATCCTTGTCATTGGGTATCCGGTTTTCAACAGCAGTCTGAAGAAAATTCGACCAGTATGGAGATGGTTTCCAGGTGGCTTGCGAGTTGGTTGTTCCCATCAGCTCAAGGGAAGAGGTTGTCCTTGAAGGGGCTTCTAAGCTGAGGGAATTCCAGGCTATTCAAACCTGCAGCAGGGCTTCACTGGGCAAACCAATGGTCCAGGAGTTGCATCAGTTGTCTTCCTTCAGCTCGGTTTCAGTTTTTTCAATCCAGTGGTCGACTCTGCCTTGCAAGTCACAGAGACCTACTTTTAAATACTTTTCTCCCATTTATTCCAGCCTACCTGTCACTCACCCAGCAGGGTGGCTGTCCTTGCCGGACAATCAACCAGCCAATCACGCCAGAGTGCATTCTGGTCTGATAGGAGAGTAAGCATAGTGCGTTTCAGGCACCTCCCTCACATCCAGTCCACCCCTGTCACTCAGGTGCCAGAGGGGGCTTCAGTACTGAAGCCCGCCAAAGGCAAACGAACAAAGGGACCAAACCTGGTTTGGCGCACAGAGACAAACACTAGAAGGACCTTCCAAAAATAAATGGCGAAAAAAGTCGATCAGAACCTGTTTTTACAGAGGGGGCTCAGACGACATCTTGAAAAACATGGCTCCGGTGGATTTCAGCTACCGGAGC
This sequence comes from Ambystoma mexicanum, assembly GCF_040938575.1. Taxonomy (NCBI): domain Eukaryota; kingdom Metazoa; phylum Chordata; class Amphibia; order Caudata; family Ambystomatidae; genus Ambystoma; species Ambystoma mexicanum. Next base: position 530,861,298 of record NC_090937.1, read on the forward strand.
GTTTAAATGGGTTGCGGTCGAGAAAATCATGGTAATACCACTGCCACCAGCCATTCTTAGAGGAAAGGGTAGCTTTTGAGGGCTATATGAGTTTTCTAGTCATATTGAATACTAGGTATTCCCTCCAGCACTCTTCTGTAAGGCAGTGTGTGATGGTAAAAAGACTAGCAACATCAATTTAAATTTACATTGACTGGGAGGCAGTAGTCAGTCCCAGAGAAGGTATTTAAACCTTGGGAAGTGTGAAAGACATCCCTGTGCCACTGCACTGAGGGTGGTGTGTGACACACAAGAAAAAGATGATGCCTATGGAGTGGTCTAAAACTCCATATCCAAAGAACACAAATTAAAACACACATCAAAATACATGAAAGAGTGGGAAAAAAGGCTCACACTCTTTCCAGGTAAAAATTAAAGTCCTAGAAATCCAGCAACGTTGCTGGGGGTCTCAAAAGTTAAGGGAAATCAACACATGTATGAGAATTCTCCCTAACACTCATCCCCCCAGACTAAGGGACAGGAGGATTTAATCCACTCCTGGATGAATCTCCTTACTCCAGTCGGTCAAACATCTTGGAGAGACCATCAGCATTTTGCTGGTGACACCCCGACCTGTGCTCAATGGTGAAATCAAACCCTTGCAGACTGATTGACCATCTCAATAGTTTAGGATTTCCCCCTTTCATTTACAACAACCCTCTCAAGGGTTGGTGGTGAGTCTGAATCACAAAAGTAGATCCATACAAGTATGGTCTAAACTTCTTCAGTGACCACACAATAGCAAAACATTCTCTTTCAATGGTTGCCCACCTTGTTTCTGGTTCCTTCAGCTTCCTGCTGAAGAAGCAGACGGGGTGCTCCCTACCTTTCTCATCCAGCTGACGCAGAACTGCACCTATACCTGTATTGGAAGCATCTGTTTGCACAATGAAGGTTTGGTTGCAGTCAGGAGCTCTTAAAACTGGAGCTTGACAAAGGGCTTTCTTAAGTCCTTCAAATGCTTGAGTGTAATCCTCATTCCACCTGACCTTTTTGGGAAATTTGGGTGAGGAGACGACATTCAAGGGAGAAACCATGGTCCCATAGTTCTCTATGAAGTTCCTATAGTAACCAGTGAGACCTAGGAAGGCTCTCACTTGGGTTTGAGTAGTAGGGGTGTCCCAGTATTGTACAGTGTGTACCATTCTAGGCAATGGCCTGATTTCACCTCCTCCTACCTCATGTCCATGGTAGACCACTTTACTCTGACCAATGTGACACTTACCTGCCTTTATAGTCAGATGGGCACGCTCAAGAGCCTGTAAAACATATCCTAGGTGGCCAACATGTTCTTTCCAAGAAGGGCTGAACACTGAAATGTCATCCAAGTATGCCATGCAGAAGTCCTCCATCCCATTCGGAACTTAATTAACCATCCTTTGGAATGTTGCAGGTGCATTCTTTATTCAAAAAGGCATGACCTTAAACTGGTAGAGGCCTGCTGGGGTGGAGAATGCAGTTTTCTCCTTGGCATGGACAGTCAGGGCTATTTGCCAATAGCCTGACGTGAGATCAAATGTGCTGAGGTACTTGGCTGAACCAAGTTTGTTCACCAGTTCATCTGTCCTTGGTAAAGGATGGGTGTCAGTCTTTGTGACTGCATTCAGAGCTCTATAGTCCACACAGAATCTCAACTCTTTGGATCCTGCCTTTGGCACTAGTACAACTGAACTAGACCATGGACTGGTAGATGGCTCTATTACACCGAGATCAAGCATCTTGTTGACCTTCTCCTTTATGTGGGTTCTTACATGATCTGACATCCCGCAACCTCTGCTTTTAACAGGTAAACAGTCACCAGTGAGAATATCATGCTGGCCCCAAGGGGTCAAACCTGGTGATAGTGAAAACAGGGAAGCAAACTGATTTAACAGAAAGTTGCACTCCTCCTGTTGTTCCAGTGTAATATTAGAAGAGAGAATGACTCAGTCTATCTTCTCATCGAAAGGCTGTCTTCTGAGTAGGTCAGGTAGAGGTACACTCTCCTCCTCCTCCTCTTGAGCTGAAGCTAAAAGCAAAGCTCCTACTTCTGGTCTTGAGACATAAGCTTTTAGACGGTTGGTGTGAAAGATTCTGGGCGCCTCCTTAGGATTGCCTAAGTCCACCAGATTGTTGACCTCTCCACGTTTTCCCACAACCTTTAAATGTTCTATCCATGTGTCCTGAAAGGCCCTCTGCCTTGTAGGTACCATAACTAAAACTTATCCTAGGTGGTCAACATGTTATTTCCAAGAAGGGCTGAACACTGCTATGTCATCCAAGTATGGCATGTAGAAGTCTTCCATCCCATTCGGAACTTGCTTAACCATCCTTTGGAATGTTGCAGGTGCATTCTTTATTCAAAAAGGCATGACCTTAAACTGGTAGAGGCCTGCTGTGGTGGAGAATGCAGTTTTCTCCTTGGCATGGACTGTCAGTGCTATTTGCCAATAGCCTGACATGATATCAAATTTACTGAGGTACTTGGCTGAACCAAGTTTGTTCACCAGTTCATCTGTCCTTGGTAAAGGATGGGCTACCAGTCTTTGTGACTGCAGTCAGAGCTCTATAGTCCACACAGAATCTCAACTCTTTGGATCCTGCCATTGGCACTAGCACAACTGAACTAGACCATGGACTGGTAGATGGCTCTATTACCCCGAGATTAAGCATCTTGTTGACCTCCTCCTTTATGTGGGTTCTTACATGATCTGACATCCTGTAACCTCTGCTTTTAACAGGTAAACAGTCACCAGTGAGAATATCATGCTGGCCCCAAGGGGTCAAACCTGGTGATAGTGAAAACAGGGAGGCAAACTGATTTAACAGAAAGTTGCACTCCTCCTGTTGTTCCAGTGTAAGATTAGAAGAGAGATGACTCCTTCTATCTTCTCATCTAAAGGCTGTCTACTGAGTACATCAGGTAGAGGTTCACTCTCCTCCTCCTCCTCCTCTTGAGCTGAAGCTAGAAGCAAAGCTCCTACTTCTGGTCTTGAGACATAAACTTTTAGACAGTTGGTGTGAAAGACTCTGGGATCCTCTTTAGGATTGCCTTAAAGGTTTACCCACAACCTTTAAGGGTTCTATACATTTGTCCTGAAAGGCCCTCTGCCTTGTAGGTACCATAACTAAAACTTGCTGGTCTTGAGTAAACTCAAGCATGTTGACCTTCTGGTCATGCCAATGCTTCACCAGAGCCTGTCCAGTTTTTAAGTTATCGGATGATTCTGCCATCATGTGACTTATCACATAGTCAGTGACTCTGACTGGCTTGGGGAAGGAGCACTCTCCAACCCCTCCTTAATTGGGGCCAAGGGACCTCTAACTGGATGGCCATATAGATGCTAAAAAGGACTAAATCCAACTCCCTCCTGAGGGACTTCTCTGTAAGCAAACAGAAGGCAGGGCAGTAGAAGGTCCCACTTTCTTCTAATGGGTTTCTCTAAAGCACCTATCATGCTCTTCATAGTACGGTTAAACATCCCTAGCAACCCATTTGTCTAGGGAAGATAGGCAGTTGAAAACTTGTAAATCACTCCACAGTTTTTTTTTTTCACATGGCCTGCATGTGGTTGGACATAAAATTGGATCCCCTGTCAGAAATGACTTCCTTAGGAAAACATATCCTGGTAAAAATACTAAGTAGGGCGTTAGCAACAGCCTGAGCTGTAACAGTCCTCATAGGTATTGCTTCAGGGTATATAGTAGCATGGTCTACTACAACCAGGATACACCAGTTGCCTGAAGAGGTTGGAGGGTCTAAGGGACCAAAAATATCGATTGCTACCCTCTCAAAAGGGACTCCCACCACTGGGAGAGGCAACAAGGGTGCCACATTCTTGGCTCCACTCTTGCCAGATGTCTGACATGTGTGACAGATCTTACAGAATGTATCTACATCAGACCCCAATTTAGGCAGTAGAAATAAAGTAAAAGCCTTTCCTTGTCTTGTTGAAACTCAAGTGACCAGCCAAAGGAATCTTGTGGCTAACTGTAGGAACTGATGTCTAGTCTCTAGAGGCACTACATGTCTCCTGTAGTCCCCTGGGATAGACTCAGTTGGTTCGCTGTAGAAGAGGCCATCTTCCCAGTATAACCTATGCTTCCCTGACTCTTGCCTTTGCAGCTGGGAAGCTGCCTGTTGGCAAAGGCCTTCAAGAGTAGGACACTCTCTTTGAGCTCTGCTGAAGTCTGCCCTAGAGGGGCCACCTTCTGCCAGTAAAGACTGCAGCTCAGGGTGGTCTTTAGAGTCCAGATCTCCAACAGGGGGAAGGTCTTCTTCCAGCTCTGAAACTTTAACAGCTGATTCAGCCACTCCTGATTGTTCCTTACACTCAGCCTTAGCTGGTGGAGGAGTCACAGGTGTGACGTTGGACAGTCCTCTCGGGATGTCCTTGTAGGTAGCACAGGAGTGCAGGCTGGCTTCTTCCTTGAAGTTTTAGGTTTCCCCCCTTTCCTCCTTTTTCTTGGAAATGGCAGTCAGTACGTCCTATGGAATAAGGGTTGTAGTTTCCTCTATCATTTCCCCTAGAGAGTCTTTTATGGTACTCTCTCTGGCCTTCCTTGTCTGCTCCTGTTTCCTTTTGCTGGGATGCCTGGGAGTGCTTGATACAACTCCAAGAGTTTTTAAGTCATTCCCCAACAGGACTCTCCCATGTACTTCACTCTGCACTCTAACAGGTACCTTGACAGTCATGTGATTGCACTGGGTCAGAGCTGGTAACTGTGAAAGCGTTTGGACAGGGCCTCCAGCAAGCTTAGTGAGGTATTTGGGTGCCTTAGCAACATCCTCAACCTTGAAAAAAGATTCATCCACTACAGTAATGCTGGCCCCAGTGTCTCTGATGTCAGGGGTCTCCTGGCCATTCACAAGTACACTGTCTTTGTAATATTGTTTGGTGTTGTCTGGGATGGAATTATATACATCTAAGTTCTGTTGTTCCCACAGACCCAGGGACACTAAAGACACACTAGCTGAGACTTTCATGGGTTCCTCAGCCAGTAGGTGAAAGTTTCCACTTGCCAAGTTTACTTCTTCCTCTGGGGAGAAGGCTAAGGAGACAGTGTGGATCCCTGAATGTGTGCCCTTACATCTAGGATCCCCTTTCACATGGTCAGTTGGCCCAAAAGCAAAACACTTTCCAAAGGTTTTCATAAATGGGGGTTTGGCCTGACCTCCCTTGGATTTAGCACCAGAAGTTTCACTAGCCTGATTCGGTTTCCCTGGGGGCTTACCCTTCTTATGTTGGTGGCCCTCTTTTGGATTGGAGGTATTGAAATTCTCTTTGTTATCTTTCTTGTGCTGCTTTCCCACATGCTTCTTCTGAGTGGCCCCAGAATCCTTATGAGTAGCCCTGTAGGCAACCCACAAGTCAGCACCCTTTGCTAACTTCTTTGGATCAATTTCCTTAGAATCAGCCAAGTGCTGTCTGAGCACAGGAGAGCAGGCATCATAGATAGACTCTAACATGAACAGATTTCTCATACATTCAAGTGTCCTTAACCTTAACCCAGCCATCTAAGTTTTTGAAACATTCACACACCCAGGTAGCCCAATGGGTACCATTATGCTTTTTGATGGTTCTAAACCTCTTAAGATACTGGGAAGGAGTTTTCCCAAACCTAGCTATCAAAGCTAGTTTAACATTTTCATACTCCATCCTGTCTATTTCCCCCACCTCCATTACAGCATCAGTTGCAACCCGGGGTAGCCTAGACAAAATCCAAGGAATCAGCTGATTCCCTGTAATTTCCTGAATCCCATAGTTATACTGAAAAGCAGCAAACCAATCCAAAATATGAAGCTTAACCTCATACATACTTAAAGCATCTTTGGGCACGTGGGGCCTCTTAGGGCTGGAAGACCTAGAAGACTCTGGGAGAGAACCATTCTCAAGAGGCAATTTCCTCATTTCAAGAGCATGTTGTCATTACATTTCCCTTAGTTTAATTTCTTGATGTTTACTTTCAGTTTGTGCTTGGAGCATTTTGAATTCTAACTCAGGTCTCATCTTCTCAAGAGAGACAAACTCTGGACTTAGTACTGGACCTGGTAGGGTCCATGCGGCTAAAGGTTGAGGCCAAAGAGCAGGTAGGGGTGCAGTAGGGCCTACATCTTGAGATTCCTCTGCCTCTTCTAACTCATCAATAACATTTGAGTTGGACTCTGAAACATTATCATCCTCATCATAATGTTCCACATTTTCTACAGAAGTAGGTATAGCAGACCTATTTCTTAGACGTTGACATTCCAGCAATCTTTCTATCAATTCATTCTTTTTGCCTTTAACAGTGAGGTTCCTAGTTTTACACATTTCCTTTAGTTGATCAACTGTTAAAATGAATAGGGCCTCCTGTCTGTAGTTATCCATATCAGGCATGATAAAACAATTGCTTTTCTAGCGGTGCTTAGCCTTGTGAAGGTTATTTGTGCAAAAGTAAGAGAAACACTCTCAATGTAAAAACTATACTTTATCCTCACCACTTGTCACCAGTGTTAGGCAGAATTACATGCAATACCCTTTGGGAACACTACACCAATTAAGAATAAAGGTGTAAGCACAATCTAACCTTTGGTATATGTCTGTACATCGAAGTACATTTAAGTACACTGTTCACTGGGGACAGTGTGTTCGAGCTGCTTGCATTTTCCCAGCATTTTCGCTGCACAAGGACTTCTGTGTGTTCTCTCGTGATCCTGCAATAAGCAGAGGACTGCTGCACTGAAGGAGGACATCATTAAGTGCTGCACAGGAGTTTGCCTGACTTAGGTAACTTTGAACTGGAGACTTTCATTGCGACCACCTCCTCATTACGACCACCTTGTCAGCACAGACATTTTCTCATTACGGCCACGTGTGCTTTGTTCATGTTTTACTTCGTAACTGTAGTCTTTTCAATTGAAATTTGCATATCAGACTTTCGTGTGTTTAAACTGACACTCCCTTTTCTTTTTCTGTTTGTAGAGCCATAGTGATTGGTGCGTGGGTAATTCCCGCCCCCTGGCCCTCCTCCCATCGTGTACTTTTACCAAGTGTGCAGCGCACATGCGCGCGCACATCGAAGTACATTTAAGTACACTGTTCACTGTAAACGGTGAACGGGGAGTGGGGTGTGCTCTATAAAATAATCTTCTTAGCGTGCCCCTTGCTGTTGATGTACACGGGTTAGCCCAGAGGTAAAAGTGTTATTTATGCTTTAGTGGTGGCATTCTAGTTTGATTACTGATAACTTGACTCTTATTCTCTTCATTTTGATATGGTAGTACTGCATAATATGTCTAAACCCAGTTGGTCTTTAAAAGCTGGTATGCCAAAAATCAATTCTGATTTATATACTGTTTCTCCTTTTGAATCTCGAAAGGCATTCTTAGCAAAGAGAGTTAAAGAGAATCTTGAAAAGAAAAAACAACGCTCTATTTCTTTAAATGTTGACATTTGTAATTTTTGTAAAGTAGACGGCTCCAACATGAAAAATGTTCCTATTAAGGATACAACTAGTGTGCCTGATTTAAAATCATTGTGCTCTCTATCAGTTGCCGCTCAGACACAAGAAGCTCGGGTGAAGGAGAATTCACCAAAGCAGAACAAAATACCAGCAAACACTCTTAATAAAGAGATAGCTGATGCCTCAATAGCTTTAGCTTGCAGATCAGGCGATATATGCATAACTCAAATACCTGACGCCACGATTGACTTACTGTCAGGCTTAAACGGCAAAGAGCCTGGAAATCCACCCTTATGTTCAGTACAGGCTCAGCATTTGCTAAGAATGGCCCAAGACAAATTGACATTGATGGGTGAAATTGATGATGAAGCAATTGAGTTCATGAACTCATCAAGTGATCATGAACATATTGCAGCTGAAGTTCAATATATTTGCTCCAACTCAGGCGATCTTATACACCTCAATGATGGAACTAGGGGGCAGAGTTTGCCACTTAGTGAAGGCCCCTCTGTCCAACAGCACAAACATGAGGATCAAGACAAGCAAGAGCTGTATAAATCGCCTGTTCTCTTCGACAAATCTTCGCCCATTATGTCCAATAGGTCCCTCTCTTTTGTAGCACCTACACCTAGGCGTACACAATTTCAGGCACCCATGGATAATCATCCATATTTCATTCGGGACCCTCAGGCGACATTTAATAACAATAGATTTTCCTTTCCTGAAGCGCCGGCTCTTAATAACACGCTTACAGCAATGAACACGGCGCTTCTTTCCTTGGCCAAGTTATATGAGATGCTGGACGACAAAATAAAAAATCAGATTGAAATTACTCAGCAATCCCATGCGAACATCATGCATGAGATTAGTACAAAGTTTTATCAACAACCTAAACTCTTGACTAATGCTTTTGGTCAAGGGACTCAGACTCATTTATCTGATAAGTTTATCTCTATTCAGCCTGCTTCTGATCTGCCCAAATCATTTACCTGTTCTAACCTTGTCATTGATGACAGTGCTGCTGTAGTTCCACAAGTGTGTTTGATGGAGGCTTCTTCTATGACCAAAGAACCACCTAAGAAAGATCCGATAACAAATCTGGCCCCGCTGTTTACTAACATTAAAATAGCCTCTTTCGGTGTTCCAGGTCAGTCTGATCCTATCACTGTAAATCAGCTTTCTAGTGAAGTGAACAAGAGGTCTAATGTCAAAAAGAAAGCAACCAGACTACTTACAGCAGCAAAGAAAAAAAGGCATCTGTCTTCAAATCATGAATCTCAGTCTCAAAATAAGGCAGCTTTAGTACATCAACCTCTTGATGACCTAGTAGCGATAGCAGCTTTAACATCGCTAGCAAAATCTGTTCCTATGTCAAAGTCGTTAGATTGTACTCCAGTCTCAAACCAAATGAAATATCCACAAGTGCAAATGGTCCCAGACATACAAGCAATACCTATGGCCATGACTGCAATTGAGCCATTGCAATGTAACTTGCGTGCTGAGAGTCTTCATATAGTTGAAGGTTCAGTGACATCTAAAGACTGCACGCTTCAAGAGTTACGTGATGAGATTCGTGCCTCCTTCATAAATTACAACAAGGAGAACGAAAAAATAAAACAGTTGATGTTGGTCTCTAAGAAAGAGACATTCAACGAAGTCAGTCAGATGCTCGAAACCACCTATCCGAAAGTCAATTCGCTTTTGAAAGGACAGGGGCTGCCTAGTGGTGATAATGATGCCTTCGTATCAATGAATCCTACTAGACCTGCTCTTCAAAAATCTGAAAGTAGGTCAATCCTACCTCAAAATAGTGAACCCAGTTCCTTTCCCTCCACCATCAAGAGCCATGCACAATATAAAAGGCATCATCGATTGTTGATTAAAGGTCGTGGTCATCCCTTTGCCAGATATGATATGAATCGTGCTAGTGTGCTTAACATCTGTGCCGAAATAACAGCTTTAGAAGGTATAACCTCCTCGGACATTGACTTAGTGGAATTTGTTAACCCACCTGATTTATCGGAGGCGAGGTTGTATATTCAATCTGGGGTGATACTCAATACATTATGGCTAGCGCGTACTGCTTTTTACAATCTGGGCTTTATTTTAAGTCAAGATGTGCATGAGCCAGACCAATTGGTGGATAAATCGAGGGTATCTCAATCTAGAGTTTTTGGGGCCAAAAATGGCTTATTCTCAAATACTGGTTCAAATAGCAACAATGCGTGGATGCACCATAATTATGGTGGTAGTTCGTAACAATCCCGGGTAATTACCTCTATCAGCCTCATCTCCTGGAACACTAGGGGCTTTAAACACCTTATTAACACCGAAAGTAAAGATCTTCTACAGTATGATATTATAGTCCTCCAGGAGACGTGGCTGCGTACTACCCCAGTATGGGATGCCTACGATATATACTTAGTTCCTGCCATCGTAGCTTGTACAGGGAGGCCGATGGTAGGCCTAATGATGGCTTTCCGCAAGGATAAACATTTTGATGTGGTTTGGCATAAATCTCCATCGCCATGTTTTCAAATTATAAAAATACAAAGAGGTGTAACTTGTTGTGCCATTGTAAATGTTTATTGGGGCAAGAAACATCTAACCTCAGAGGACTTTTTTGATCAATTCAATGGTATATTGGATCAGCTTTTATTGGACAAAACTATTGTGGACTCCTTCATTATGGGTGATCTGAATCTACATTTATTGTCTGAATCTGTTTCTTCTAGAACTATGAACGAACATCGGTGGATTAAGCTAATGGCTAACAGAGATTATGTGATGTTGAATGGGGCGATTCAGGGAGATGTTCCCCCTAGATGTACATGGAATAGCGAGGGCTGTCATTCTACGTTGGACTACATTTATGTGAATAGCCACCATTTCTCAAAGATTTTATCTTTTAATGTCAAATCTACAGTATTGAGTGACCATAGTCAAGTAACGTTGACCTGTCATTGGCCCCTGTCTCAACTGAGACCTGTAAATTATCATTCAACAAACTTAATTGTAAATAATGCGGGTAATCGTATAAAATGGTCGAGGGCTAATCTACTCTGTTATAAGCAAATTTTGAGTGATAGCCACGGGAGAGACAATGTCTCTGACAGCCCTTGCTATATACATGCAATGCAAATGTTTTCTTCTGGAGGTTTGAGAGCTCTTGGTAGTTGCCCTAATCATCTTCACTGTTTTGACTTGGAGGTAAAAAACAAAAAGCGTGATTTAAGACGGAATATAAAGATGTTGTCTAGGCACCCCACGAATTTGATTGATAATTATGATCAGATAAAACAGCTAAAGTATAAGTACAAAAGATGGCTTTTAGGTCGGCGCGCCTTACAATATCAGCGTGATGGTGAAGCCATGCTGAAACAAATCCTTGCCAAATCATCAGGGGGCATTTGGGTGCTTTTGAATTCTGCATGTTGCAAACATGAGTCATCTGTTCAGATTAATCCCGTTTTGGAGCGCGATTGGATAAGTCACTTTGATAACATCTACCGCACTCCTTTTCCAGAGCTGAGCCTTGATTGGAATGGTATTGTGGCCAATCATATGGTTAATTTTGATCTAGATGACATCATTCATTGTATAGCTAAATTAAGTACTTCTCGAGCCTCTGGCCCGAATGGGCTTCATATTGCATTAATCAAGAAGGATTCTATTCTATTGGCAGAGATACTATATATCATTTTTTCTGAAATTATGAGATCTGGGAAACTGCCTCAATCTTGGAAAACATCTGTGATTCTTCCGATTTTCAAGAAAGGGGACCGTGCGAATCCAACATCTTATAGACCTATCGCCCTCCTGGATTGTCCGGGAAAGATCTTTGCGCGTTTGATTCTAAATGAATTTAATAATTGGCTGAATAAATCAAATCATCGTGACCCATTTCAAACGAGCTTTATTCCAGGGCTGGGTACGGCGATCAATTTAACTGCTCTGAATGTGATTATTGCTCAGAGCAGACAAACCAAGCAACCCATATACATGGCCTTTGTTGATTTTAGAGCAGCGTTTGACTTGGTCCCTAGGGAACTTCTATTAAAAAAACTAATTGATTTGGCTTGCCCCTGGCACATACTAAAATGGATTCTGGAATTTCATTCTAATACTTCTATCCAGATTCGCTTGAGTAATGATGGACATCTAACAGAGCCAATTGAAACCACGCGAGGTCTTAAACAAGGATGTTTGTTGGCCTCTTCCTTGTTTAATTTCTTCATTCTTGACATTGGCCTTGGCTTTCGTAACCTCATAACAGATCCAATTAAATTAAAAGGGTCAGTAATTAATTGGCTTCTTTATGCAGATGATATGGTTCTCATATCAAAAACTCCAATTGGATTACGGAACATGCTGAATGCATTGGATGTGTATGCCATTAAAATTGTATTAGCATTAACCTAAAAAAAAACCAAGTATTGCAATTTGACTTAAAAAATAAATAGACAAAAATGCAATCAGTGGAGATTGCAAAATACCAATTTGCAAGTAGTTCACTCATATATCTATCTGGGAATATGTGTGAATAATTGCAAACTGGATAAGCCATATGAAGATTATCTTCACCTGAAACAGAATACAGCTTTATCTCAAATGAGAATTATTCGAGCCAAATATTGTAAATTCTCCATTGAACCACTAATTGTATACTATAAACAGAAGTACATTCCAACCATCCTGTATGGTTCTGAATAAAACAAATGTTGAAATTATACCTATTGGGTGAAATACGAAAATCAATACTGGAAGAAGTCTTTACTACTTCCATTGTCTGAATCCATGCCGCTAATTAACAGAAACACGTGCCAGGCTGTTCAATTAGGCACGAGTTGGGTCTCATCTCAGTATTTGCAATTTACAAATGGAAAATATGTACATTGTATAGAAAATGATGGCTTATTCTTGATTCTATCCAATTATTTATTAACATCTAATGAAATATTTGCAAGATCTTGGTGTGCGTTTGCAAGAAAAATCTTAAAAGGCGCAGACATACCTGAATCTTTGTTGATACAAAACCCAAACAAGGCTAAAATCAAATTATGGCAATCGGATTGGATAAAGACAAGAGCAGCATGTATGAATATACAGAAATTCAATCGAAATCCGTTTGTACATAAAGTTTATGGTCAGGTTGAAAAATACTTACACCAATCTCCCAATCCGAGTCATCGTCAGGACTTTATGAGGTTTAGACTAAATATATGGCCTACTAAGGAAATAATGTATAAATGGGGGAAAATCTCTGAAAAAGATAATACATGTCGATTTGGTAATCAAATGCTTGAGACTTTGAAACATCTTATGGTGGAGTGTCAAATTATGTTGCCTTTGCAAATTTTTTATTTTAAGTCTCTGTTTGAAGCTGATCAACGGTTATGTACTGAAGAACTATGGTCGAAAATGTTTAATGGGAATTTAAAGTCCATAAGATATGCAGTTGTGAATTATTTGAATCATTTAAAAATTAAGGTCCATGGCAACAATGTAGAAGTTGACAGTGATACTACGGTGATTCATATTGCTGGACATGAATCTTTTTTTAGATTAATTGAATGAATGTATACTAATTGAACTGGAGTTATTATATGTATAATTCAATTTTTATGAGAATAATCTGTTTTGTATCCTTTTCCTACTTCTAATGCTTTTTTTTAATATAAATATGTTGAACGGTCTGATTAATTTTTGTGACCAAAAACAACAATATAAAAAAAAAAAGAAAAAAGTCTGTACCACACAGTTTTGTGGTAGCGGGCTGATCAGCCAGGCGTATCTCAAAAGGGATGTGATCAGTACAAGGTGTTACACAAAGGACTAACAATCACAGTGGTTCAAACAAACACTCAAGGTTTCTTGGTAAAACAATATTAATTTGTTTACACATTTAGTTAGAAAACATTCCACTATTAATAAGTAGCTCAATATCACACTGGTACTCCAGTACCAGACCAATACGTTTCTGAACAAGTTAGGCTCACCCTGAAGTGGGAGCAAAATGGCACTTCAGAAACTTTAAAAAGGGGGTAAAAAGACAAAGGTTATAAGAATTAAACACAAATGCTTTCTCATGCAGGGCAAATAGTTTCAGTCACTTCAAAAGGCAATTCAATTCAATAGGCCTGGGACAAAGTCAATGGATCAGTGTCTTGGATAGGATAGCACAGTTGTGGTAGCAAACGGTTAAGTCGTTGCCAATGTTCTTAGAAGTAGTTTGCACAAAAAAGAGTTATATGTTGGATTAGGAGTGAACAAGACTCCAAGGCTGGGAAAGTTTCACAAACTTTCATCGTGGCAGAGAGGATTTCTCAACTGCGTTTGCCCAGTATCTTTGTATGAACAAAACTGTATCTGAGGCAAATGTTCCTGGCAGTTCCTGCAGATATCACTGTTCCTGGCTCTCAGTCGTGGGAACAAGAATGGGGGGATGTCGGGAGGTTCCTGCACTGCACGGGGAAGGATCCTCAAGCTTGGCAAAATGGTGGTTTAAGGTATGAGTGCCTTGAAGACCACAAACTGGTATCCTTCTCATTGGCTATCCGGTTTTCAACAGCACTCTGAAGAAAATTCGACCAGTATGGTTTCCATGTGGCTTGCAAGTTAGTTGTTACCACCAGCTCAAGAGAAGAAGTTGTCCTTGAGGAGGCTTCTCTGCTGAGGGAGTTTTAGGCTATTCGGACCTGCAGCAGGGCTTCACCGGGCAAACCAACGTTGCAGGAGTTGCAGCAGTCATCTTCATTCAGCTCGTCTTTGGTGCTTTCGTTCCAGTGGTCGACTCTGCTTTCCAAGTCCCAGAGACCTGCTTTTAAACAGTTTTCTCCCATTTATTCCAGCCAAACTGTCACTGACCCAGCAGGGTGGCTGTCCTTGCCGGACAGTCAGCCAGCCACTCACACCAGAGTGCATTCAGGTCTCCTAGGAGACTAAGCACAGGGAGTTTCAGGCACCTCCCTCACATCTTGTTCACCCCAGACACTCAGGCGCCAGAGGGGGCTTCAGTGCTGAAACCCGCCAAAGGCAAACAAACAGAGGGACCAAACCTGGTTTGGCGGACAGAGACAAACAATAGAAGGAAAATACAAAAAGAAATGGTGAGAAAAGTCGATCTGAACCTGTTTTTACAAAGGGGGCTCGGATGCCATATTGAAAATCATGGCTCCGGTGAATTTCAGCTACCAGAGCGTTATAGTGGGTCACGGCAGGGAAATTCATGGTAATATTGCTGCCACCAGCCATTCTGAGAGGAAAGGGTAGCTTTTCAGGGCTGCATGAGTTTTCCAGGCATAGGGAATACTAGGTATTCCCTCCAGCACTCTGCTGTAAGGCAGTGTGTGCTGGGTCTACAAATTTAAGAAGACTAGCAACATCAATTTAACTCTACATTCACTGGGAGGTAGTAGTCAGTCCCAGAGAAGGTATTTAAACATTGGGAAGTCTGAAAGACATCCATGTGCCACTGCACTGAGGGTGCTGTGTGACACACAAGAAAAAGAAGATTCATATGGAGTTGTCAATCTCGGACTACTGGACCCTAACAATCTCCATGCCGGAGAGATTGCTAGCTAACTTAGGATTCTCTCATCACATCCTCAAACCTACCCATTCCAAGGGGAGGACGCTTGACTGGATTGATGACCTAAATTGCAACACACATATCAGCTCAATCGAGCCATGTGCTTGGTCAGACCACCACATCATCATCTTCAACATACCTGCCAATGATCCACATACCAAACCTAATATTGCACCCTCCATCCCTACTAGAGACATTACTGAGGACAAGCTACTCCCTCTCATCCTGCCCATACTCAAAAATTGTGCCTTTGAAAATGACAACCCACCGGTCTTTGTGGACATCTTCAACCAAACTCTGCTTAAAGCTGTTAACACTGTAGCACTTATCAAATCTAGGAAACCTAAACAACGTGCCCATCTCAATTCTTGGTTCAATCCACATCTCAGAACACTACGTAAAGAAAAGCGGAATGCTGAAGCACTCTGGAAAAGTCATCCATGCGAGGCTAACAAAGACAACCTTACTATTGTGTCACTTAACTACAAGGAAGCAATTGTACAAGCAAAAAAAGAGACACACAACCTACGTATTTCACAAGCAGAATCGAATACGAAGGAGCTATTTAAAACTCATAAAGAATTAGAATCACCCTCCTCCATCACTGATACATGTAATAAGGACGGCACATGGTGTGACAACATCCAAAAAGCCCCCCTTACTAAAATATCCACTTTACAGTCTAAAACCAATGCTCAGCAAAACTGCCTACAAAACACCTCCCAAATTAAATTCTCAACTAATAAACCCAAACCCCCCATCACACATACACCATTTAGCTGTGCCCCTCTTACCATTACTGAGGTAGAAAGCATCATAAGTAAACTGAAACCGTCCAATTGTCAGGGTGACTCCTGTCCTGCCCCTATCATTAAGGAATCTGCTCATGAACTTGCCCCTTTCATCACCACCTTTATAAATTCTTCATTTCACTCAGGCATTGTCCCTGATAACCTCAAGGATGCATGGGTCATCTCATTGCTAAATAAACCTACCTTGGACCCCAGTATTCCCACCAATTACAGGCCTATTGCACAGTCCCATTTTTATTGAAAATCTTGGATAGGGCAGCGCATATACAGATTCAGAAGTATCTAGAAACCAACAATCTGCTCGGCACAAGAGAATCTGGTTTCCGACCTAAACACGGGACGGAAACAGCCCAATTAGATCTTAAAACTCAAATTGAGGACCTAAAAGACAATGGTAAAATGGCCTTATAACTACTCGTATTATCGGCAGCATTCGATTCGGTTAACCATCAAATCCTCTGCCGTCACTTGATATCAGCGGCCCACTTCTCTGAAAAAGCCACCAAATGGATCAGTTCCTTCTTGGACAACAGACAGATGAGGGTATTCTCGCCTGCTGCCTCGGCTGAGCCTACACCGGTGCCTTGTGTGGTGCCCCAAGGCTCTTGTGTTTCACCGACGCTCTATAATGTATTCACTAAACCTCTGTTCGATGTTCTTGATTACCCGGTTGTCACCTATACTAACTATGCTGATGACACCCAGATACTCATTCCTATCACAGGTGATTACAAAGTGGACTCAAATGCCCTGAACGATATCTATCAAGTCATCCAAGCCTGGATGGCCCAGCATGAGCTCTGTCTTAAAGATGACAAGACAGAGCTCCTCATCCTGGGCTCCCAACACAGACTGAACAGACTAGACCCCTCCTTCAAAACCTTCAATATTGACGGCAACTCCATTAAAGTCGCCACTGACACCAAAACAATAAGAATCTACCTTGACTCCAACTTTTCAATTAATAGACAAACTAATGCCATTGTCTCTGCATCTGCCTATATATGCAAGCTTACTACAGCTTGCCGCCCCTTCCTAACCACACAGAACTGCACTATTCTTTCCAGGACATTGGTTATGTCCAAACTTGACTACTGTAATGCCTTATATCTAGGGACTAACCAACGTAACCTTAATAAACTCGAGGTTACCCAAAATAACACCATCAGAGCTGCCCTCAACATCACCAGATCCTCACACATCTCCAAAACAAGGAGACGTCTACACTGGCTCTCAGTAGCACAAATAATTGAGGTAGGTTGTCCAGTCTCACTGGACCAACACAATAATCAATCAGATACTGCTTAAGTTGCAGATTTATTGCAAAGTCCAATTGAACAGCCTGACACGTGTTTCGAGCAGTCCTTGCTCTTCATTTGAGGCTTATAAATGGGGATGTGTTAACGCGATCATATCGGGTAAATTGTGGGATTGCTGTATTTCAATTCTTCACAGTTGCTGTAAATAATTATGAAACCCTCCGTGCTCTGGGGTCTGCTGGACGGCGTGGCTGGTTCCTAGGATATGAATTGTAAGCCTCAGATAAGAGAAAGGACTGCTCGAAACACGTGCCAGGCTGTTCAATTGGACTTTGCAATAAATCTGCAACTTAAGCAGTATCTCATTGTTTATGGTGTTGGCGCAGTGAGACTGGACAAGCTATCTTAGTTTTGTCTTAAAGTGTAGTGTCAGGGCAAGGCACTCACATCCTCCGGTCACCTGCTGCCTCCCCAACATTAACTATAAGCAAGCGTAAGGTTCCTAAATGTGGCTTTTCTGTGCCCCATACTAGTTTTAACACAAAGAATTGCCCTGAAATCTCTCATCCTCACACACAAATGTCTTAACAACCAGGCCCCCATCTACCAAGTCTCCCGCTTCTCTAATTACTCGCTTACCCAGCTACTTAGATCTGCGCAAGCACACTGCCTGACCATTCCTCGATACAAACTGCAGAAAGCAGGGAGTGCTAGCTTCCCAGTCCTTGCCGCTAAACTATGGAACTCGATTACATTAACCATCAGATCTGAAAACTCTTCGTCCCTATTCAAGCAAAAAAACAAACTTTGGTTATCCACTACACAAGTCTAAACTCCCTTTCACCACCACCACCTCATGACTTTTCTGCTGGCTACCTGCCTAGCGTTTGTATTATAGTCTATACGCTAACTGTAGATATTGCTGCATATCATATTATATATTGTGTATAATTCTACTTTATATATAGTGCTCAGCTTACATTGTTAATTCTTTTATATTGTATATACTGTACATTGTGAGGTCTTTACCTCTCCTTGCTTTCATGCTTTCTAACTGTAACTATGACTGTGTTGTACCCTTATTGCGCCAAGATATGCGCCCGGATGCCCTTGGGCCTGGTGCGCTATACAAATAAATAAAATACAAATACAAATACAAAGAACACAAAAGTAAAACACACATCAAAATACAAAAAATCCTCACACACAAATGTCTTAACAACCAGGCCCCCAACAAACCAAGCCTCCCGCTTCTCTAATTACTTGCCTACCCGGCTACTTAGATCTGCACAAGCACACTGCCTGACCATTCCTCGATACAAACTGCAGAAAGCAGGGGGTGCTAGCTTCCCAGTCCTTGCCGCTAAACTATGGAACTTGATTAACCATCAGATCCGAACACTCTTCGTCCCTATTCAAGCAAAAAAACAAACTTTGGTTATCCACTACACAAGTCTAAACTCCCTTTCACCACCGCCACCTCATGACTTTTCTGCTCGCTATCTGCCTAGCGTTTGTATTATAGTCTATACACTAACTGTAGATATTGCTGCATATCATATTATATATTGTGTATAATTCTATTTTATATATAGTGCTAAGCTTACATTGTTAATTCTTTTACATTGTATATACTGTACATTGTGAGGTCTTTACCTCTCCTTGCTTTCATGCTTTCTAACCGTAACTATTAGTGTGTTGTACCCTTATTGCGCCAAGATATGTGCCCGGATGCCCTTGGGGCTGGTGCGCTATACAAATAAATAAAATACAAATACAAATACAAAGAACACAAAACAAAAAACACACATCAAAATACATGAAAGAGTGGGGAAAAAGGCTCCCACTCTTTCCAGGTACAAAATTAAAGTCCTAGAAATCCAGCAAAGTTGCTGGGGGTCTCACAAGTTAAGGGAAATTAGCACATTCATGAGAATCTTCCCTAACACATAACAGTAGGCTTCACAAAGATAACATCTATGCGGCTACTGTAAATGACATTTGAACAGATGTACTGGACAAAACGATTATTAATCGTCAAAGGTTTTAAATCAGAGTTTCACACCATGCTTTGCCTCTTCCATTTGCTTTAGGCTCTACAGACCCCTGAGAATAATTTAGGGAACCGAAATAGTACATATTAAAATCACCAGTCAATAGAATCCCACCCTTAGGATGCTGCAAGAGCCTTGGCCAAAGGATGTCAGTCAATGTGGCACGCAAAGCTCTAGGACCTCTACCTAATGGAGAATTTACCAATTCAGCACAAAGTAGGTTTAAGTGGGTCTTGATGTGCAACATCTCTCTCATATCAAGTGTGGCACTTGTCCCTATACATAAACCACCTTTGGGATGCCCTGCTGTAGGTATTGGGGAAAGTGAAAAAAGTAGCTAATAGCCATCAATGGCAAAGGGAGCAGTCAACCATGTTTCCTGCAAGAAAAATAAGTGCACATTCTTTACTTTCTCCAAGGCTAATTCATTTTGCATGAAAGAACGGTGCCCAAGTGTATTCCACGAGATCAACCGAAACTTATTTAAACTTATGTTCTGGACTAATGTGTTTATTTCACTGGGGCAGTCGAAACATCTTCAGTCAGGACCCTGCTACATGCTGGGACTCCTGCTTGTAGCCAGTCTCCCTATTATCAATAGCTCACTCGTTAAGGTCAAATTTCTAGTACACCTATCAGGGCCCCTCACTGAAGAGCCCAGAGGCCGAAAGCCGAAACCCAGCACAAAAAATCACTCAGAATGTTTATTTACAAATACGCTCCACCACCGTGGGTGAAACAAATAAAACCAAAGCCTAGTTCGTGGCACTGTGCTGTTAAGATATTTTCAGACCCTCAATGCCCTTTGAAATGATGTTACACAAGTCTCCGGAGGATAGCTCATGGGCAACATGCTTGCCTTGGAAACAAGACGACAAAGAACAACACAGATTTGATCCCCAGGTCTGTGCTTAGAAACCTCTGGATATTAAACGCATTATAAATAATCTATAATATCATCGTATGTCTGGAATGAAATGCAGTAAGTCCAATAGCCAGGAATGGTTAAAAAAGAACGGTTAAGAAAGGGCCTAGAAGCTGTGGGAGACCTTTCTACAGTCTATTTATATTTGGAGTCAGCATAGTAGGATCTGTAAAAATGGCTATATGACCCTTGTTGGAATTTTGTATGGAATACACATATTTGACCCATTGATGCTGAGACAGAACTGCTGAAGGACGAAGTTCCAACACTAATGGTGCTTGTACATTTCCAAATTCATCGGGTTGTGATGAGCTTTGCAGATCAGCCGATTCTGTCATTGAAATTCCTCCACTGTGGTTACTCTGTTCCCATCTTCCCTGTACGCCCACTGCTGAATACTCCATCAGAGTTTGCTTAACGGTGGCCGGGCTAACCACATCAGTATTTCGAGGCCCGTTCACCACAATGGGATCCCTCCGTGCTTTTATAGGAGGCACTGAGAACAAATGTTCTTTTGGCGTTAACAACTTCACTGAGTCCACCGTTTTGTTCAGATTATCCCTGAAGGCTGCCTTATTGGTTAAATCTTGGGACTCCAGCCATTTGTCCAAAGGGCCATGCAATAAGACCTGTCTCACACTCCCATCACTCAATTTATTGGTGAGGGTGTAGTACGTCCCCAGACACAATGGGTGTAATTCATGGAATAAATGTGCACCGAAATTTGTGGCGCAAGCTGGCACAAGCGTGAAAAAGCTAGCGCACGCATGCAAATCGCACGCGTGTGATTCATGGAAGGCCCTGTATGTGATTTTCCTGGGATGTGCGCCAAATTCACACGTGGTGCACACGGGCGCACACGCCACTGCAACATCACGAACGCTGTGCGCAACGCAAACAGCGAAAGCGCACAACATGTAGGGCACACACCAAAAAGGGGGCAGAAAACGCGGAATGGGCAACAATGTGTGAAAATGAGGGCGTAACTCATGCGTACCTTGTTGTGTTGCACCTTGAAACAGTTGTGTATATGTGCATTATAAATGACATAAAATATATCACATCATAAATCAGTTTGAAATCCAACCATTATATCATTTGTAGCCAATTGAGGTATTTTAGGATTTGTGAGATACGGTCCAACTTCTGTATGGGAGGATAGGTCCAAGAGACCCACCCTCCCCTGCAGTCCCCCCCTTGTGGGGTCCATGGCTCGTCGGGGGTCCCCCCTGCCACCAGGGCCCAGGTGAACGGTGGACCACTGGCTGACACATCGACCAAACATGCTGTATTAAGCTAGGCCCTGGAAACCATTTTGTGAAACTAGAATGACATGAGCCCCTGTGCGCCGCAGCACGGCCCCCACCCTTGGAGAGTTCTCACTTGTCCCTGCGGCCGCAGCTCCCTGGCAGATCCGCTGAGAGCCCGTTCCCACGAACAGACGGACATGAGCTAGTGGTAGAAACAAACACTGTAACATTCACCTTCCACAGTGTATTATTGTCCTCAGTATGACCCAGCCAGCAGGGCCTGGGTGGAAAAGAACTGTAAAATGGTCCCCCGACAAAAGTAGAGACCCCAAATACTAATATGCAAACTGCTTGTGATGAAACTCTTCTCTCCATGACCTTTTTGATGAAATATATAAACTCCATGAACATGGCAGAATGTGTGTTCATGTGGCATTCTGGTTGAAATACCCATATCCCCGTAGCTATGCGCAAATGGTAGAAGTGTCTCTGGTTTTATGTTATATGTTTTTCCTAGAAGAATGTACTCCAAGGCCCTATGCCATAACTGAACTAATGCTGCTAGAGTGCAACGGAAAACAAGTGCAGCCGCATTGGGAGCTCAAGTAAATTGTGTAAGAAAACGCATAGAATGTATTCGAATGTTCGAGCTCAACATGTGTCCCTGCCATCAGTCGCATTGGCCAGTTGTTCCTGCGTGCTCCACCAACCTTAATACTACCTCGCTTATCGTGCATGCATAGAGTGTAACAAAATGTTGTGGTTGTTAAATGCTTAACATATAGTTAACAATAGCAACATTGGTATAGGTAACACATTTGAAATGGCCATGTAATGGCACTAACGATGTAGACATGTAAGCTTTGAAGAAAAAGCTCAATGAGTATTGAACAGTATATGAATTATTATATCTTTTTGTATAAACCTGCAAACACACGAGGAAAATACCATTGTGGGCATATCCAAGGCCACTTCCCCATCCTCCTCAGTGAAGCCTTCCAGATGAAAGACAGAGGCCCCGGGCTGCTCTGCCTCACCTCCCCCAATTCGGCTGGAGTCGCTTCAAGCATTCACATTTCCCCCGCAGCTCCCATGGCCGCAACCAGCCACCTGAATTATTTACAACCCAGCAGTAAACCCCGGCCATAAATGCAGGCCAAAAGGTGCCCTTTCTTAGACTCCACGACCCACCAGCTCAACCCAGGTTAATGGCCCCTGTAAAATTAGGACACCCAATATTATAGCAACACTGTAGGAACCCATTCATAATGACTTCTAACGAGACACGAAAACTTGGACAGCTCACCCCTTGCCCTGAGACCAACCCCGTGACCTATGATACCCAGCCAACAGGATGATGGTAACCATGCATTGATGTATCTCCAAAGGACCCCGCTCTAGGTGCATTCCTCCTGTGTTGCATTAACCTGTAGAATAACCTATTGTAGAATTTACAGGGAAAGATAATATTGCGGTATTGAATGAATGGGGTGTGCGTGGCCCTTAGGGCAGAAAGCCAAGGAAGACATTCATCACTGACACTGACCACGCCTGGCACCGCAGCACCGCACGGATGAGCCCAGCTGACCTGCCCACCCCACGTTGGCACCCCATGACGTCCACCAACCACGGCATAACACATCACAGCTGCACCTATAGTTAGTCGTCGCCACCCAATCCCCACGAACATGTGCCCCCTATAGTGTGTAGGTTCTTATGACGCATTTTGTAAATATATACGCCTGTCTTTGCTAGTGTCGGACAGAGCGCTCTCAGAGTTTGCAGAGTCCTTTGCATGCCCTATTTTGACTTATAAACTCCCATTAAGCTAACCCGCACTTTGTCTTAGCCTTATTCCCAACTTGGGAGAGTCCATTATTGTCTCTCATTGTGGGGAGGATTGTGCTATCAGGGGACGCTCGCCTTCATTTCTTAAACACTGTGCTCATATGAGCTGCCATATTTTGGATTAAATGCTGAGGATTCATTGATTATTTGGTATTTATTCACGTCAGTTATTGCCATAGTGTGCTAAGAGAAAAAATAAATGTTCCATTTATCTCTGCTTTGTGATGAAAGTCAATGAGGGGAGGGATTTTCCAAAGGATGTAGTGGAGCAAGTGGGCCCATTTTCCAGCTACATCAATCTTGGCGATGCAAGTTAGATTTGCTTCAAATACAACTTCAACGTTTTTCATATATCTGCGAGAGTGGGCGATTGGTTCAGAGATGTTGGCCAAAGAAAGGTGATAGACTGACGCTTGATTTCCCCCACAGCAGAATTTCCATTTTGCCCCTTTGAGGCAGAGGGTGCTTTTGATCGTCCATAAATTAATCTTGCTCATGTGCTGTCTTACTCTGGGATTGTTGTTTATGTCACTGTCAAGGTGCATGAAATATGTGTCTATCCTGCACAAAGAGGCCAAGTATTCCCTGAACGAAGCATGTAGCCAAATATACATTTTGAATACCCACTGCCGTGAGTGCTGTTGTGAATGGACCACGTCTTACTAGTGAGGAACTGTTCCACAGAAAGGAGATCTGTTCCAGTGCTACTGGCAAAGGCCAAGTGATATTCAACATTGCCATGGTACACTGTATCATAGGAGGGTGTCCATTCTAGCAGAATAAACTAACTGACATGTTGATCTAGTTTCGTCAGAATGTCTTTCTTTGTATGTGTGAGGTTCATTTCATTTTCCCTATTAAATGTGAATTCCGATTGGTAGTCAGGAAGTGGCTAATTGTTTGTAGTTTTAAAGCTATGTTACTAGTCCTTCTACGATTTGTGCTTTAATCAGAAACTTTAAAATTCGGCAGACATGGGAAAGGGTGTTGCTACGTGCAATTGTCTTTCCTTCAGCAGAGGATAAATCACTCCTCACTTCAGCGTATCCAGTATTGAGCCCAGTAACAGTGAAGTCATACAGAGGGCGATCAGAGCTGTGGCAAGTATGATTATGTGATTCTTATGCCTTTTCCTTGAATTCTGTCTCATTTACGACCTTTTTTACAGACATCATTTTGAGGGTGTCCCAGTTGAATGTTGCCTTGATGTCAGTGAAGGTGTCAGAGGCCCATCAATTTTGAGAATTTATGCTATTTTATGTTCTCGATTTTCTGCAGGATAAAAGCAGAACTATCCTTCACCAGTTGTGGGCAAGTTGACACATAATGTTTGACCTTTATCCATTTTCCTTCTTCTTTATAGACTTTTAAAACTTTGTATTTATTTATTGTTTGGGCCTGTGCTTTCTGACTTTAATATTTTCTTTTTCTTTGCCAGATTGCCTTCTTGTAGCATCGCATGTGGATCAGCTAATCCACTGTTTCCTTCTCTGCCCAGGGAACTTTCAAGGGCTTTGCAGCATTCCAACACTTATGCATGTGTTACCCACTTTTTGGTCATATTTGGGGAACCTTTGGAGTTCTGGTGTCAGCGCATTAAAGGTTCTGGTTTGGGTGGTAGCATTTTAGGGTTGACTGGGGTAGGATGAGCTGGTGTGGGGAGAATGAAAGTCCCCCTGGTCCTGTGGCTTGTGTTTATGACAAACATGATGAATCACTACGAACAATACATAGTGGCTATTTCAGAATCAGAAAAAGAAGCAATTTGACTAGAATCACATGTCCGCCCCACTCCCCTCCGCCCTCCCGCCCCCCGTTTTGCGGCTCATGCTAATAGAGATTTGCTCGCCTGGGTACAAAATTCAAAATGAACAACTTAGTCACTAGCCCAAATCTTCTCACCTCACTGTACACACTGTGTCAAGTTGATCATCCTGTCACAGAGACCGCTGGCAGAAGGTGCATTAGACCATCTAGTTAGAGCAGGTAGAAGTACACGTCAGACGAAACCAAAGCATAACACACACCATCACCAGCATCAGGCTATGGGCTCGTTCTTCATTTGTCTGATTTAACACCTACAACTTCAAAACAAAACACAAAATATATACATGAAATAATGGACGGGATTTGTTGAGCCTGTATGTCACTTTACATTCCGAGTGGTTCTTCTACCCTGCATCATTTCTAAATCCCTGAGAGGGACAATGATTTTGATCAAAGATTTGCAACCAACTGACTGCTTGGTTTTAATTATTCTAGAGAAAAGGTAAGATATTGAACACCATGACACCGATCTGTTATCGCGATGAATTTTCGTGACACAGAACCAAACGTATATTGAGGCTTTACGAGGTCAGTGAATCGCAATGGTGTTCTGCTAATGACTCATTTGCCAGGTTGTTTTGCATTCGTAGGTAGCGGTTATGCTTTCACAGCATCGTCCATATTTGCTTTCAGTAAATAGAAGTTCTACTTACATTACACTGTCTTGTTTTCGTAAAACCAGCTGACATCCTTGGCATAATTCCTAAAAGGGCCATGGTAAAATATTCATACCATGCTAGAAAATTGTTTTTTGATTGAGCGCATGTTATGATGTCTTTTGCTTTTTGCACAGCGCTCTTAATGCCACAATTTCATGTGAAAAGGAGGACTAGTTAAACGTAAATTCCAGCAGCCTAATTACTCATCAAGAACGAAAAATACAATTAGGGTATCAAAGATGTGTCACATCATTAAATGTGAATTTAGCTAACATTACCATGTGTTAATAGGTTGCGGAATACTTCAAGGGGGAGTTTGATCATTTCCGATAAACCTAACTATGGCTTGCTTTGTTTTATTACAAGAGAGGACTGTATATGAGAGTGGGCTAGCTCACCTTCCTGAATTAACATTTTTCTTTGAAAAAGAACGATCTGCACAATTTTATCAGGCATTCCTCTAACTGATAGATGCCAAAGAGTTTCGAAAATGAATGTAGCAGAAACATGTCATCTAGAACACACAAAACACAAATTACATTTTGGATTAGACAAACACACATTATTTGTTTAGCTTTTGCTGTACATTCATTTGATCCAATCTGCCAAATGCACATACGTCTGGCTTTATAAACAGGTTTTCTGAAATTGCACAAAGAACAAACAAGCATTGGCAATGGTAAAGGTTTTGGCTCGAATAGACTTAGGAAAAAACGTCTGTCAACTGTGGTTGGCATCACCATTCTATTATATTTGTTTTTGTTATGTTCCGTGGGTTTGCTGTGGAAAGATACCTTAAGATTAGCATGTGTTACTTCAAATTCTGTAATTAGACATGAGTTTGGATTGGTTTCCTTTGCTCCCACGGCCCTCTGGAAGAAATTGCTTGTGTATGCAAAACCTTTGAATCCACCTACACACTTGTTATATGAGAAATGGGGAGAATTACAAACGTGCTCCTCAGGGGCGTCTATGACAGACTTGAAACAACAAATCCATATCTTATTGATTGAAATAGGTGCTTCCGGAGAGGAGATTACTCTAAATCCAGCTAAGGTAAAAAAAAGCTCTTTCAACATGATAGGGGGGAAAACTTCAGATAATTGGCCAATTATTCACTATATAAGGAATATGCAAAACTAGTTTATAGACGGGACCAATGTCCAAATACATACATATTTTCCCCTGTCCAAGATGGCAAATTTTGTATCTGCGCTTTCGATTAAACCAATTGCCAACATTAGAAAGAGTAGTAAAGTGGAAAGGGGGAGTGGGAAATTTGAGTTGTAGACTGAAATGAATTAAACCATAAAACATTGGGTGATGGGGTTTAAGGGCCTTGAGGAAGAACGGGAGAAATACCTAGGATTGACAATAGGAAATGAAGCCTGGTGGTGTAATTTGATGTATGGACAAACTCAGGGGCTGATTTTGGCACTTTGTGAGTTCCTCTTCAGACTACAAAGATCATTTGTGAAGATAAGAAATTAATTGTGAGTTAAACTATCTGTGGTGGTTGATAATATCATTAACCATATGAGATGCAATTTGGTCTGGGGACTGACTATATTATTTTTCTTTTTTCGTTCTTTCCTTTTTCTTCTCTTGTTGTCCTCCTAATCACTTATTCTTTTATTTTTATTTTTGAGTTTTTACTGACTCTTTTTTTTTTGGTTGTGTAAAGTTAGCTGTTTCCTTTTAACATTTTTAGTATTTGTGAAAGTTTCTTGGTGTTTCACCTGAGTTTCAAAACATAATAAAAACATAATAATAATATGTTCCGTGTATCAAAGCGTTCATTTTCAGGTAATATTTGTGCTCTTAAAGCACTACCTACAACAACAACAGAGTTTCCATTGCCAGGTCCACTACACAAGAACTATTTGCAATCCTTTGTGAGATAGAAACCCCAATCTCTCCTCCATCCCTATTGGAAAAAGAAAACACCTGGTGTGACAACATCCAAAGCACCTTTACTGGGAAAATCACACAGCTCCAAGATAAAATCAGCACTCCTGCCGCCTGTACTTGGAATGCCCACTGATACCCCTCCTTCCAAATCCAACCCCTTTCAGTCCCAGACCTAGCCGACATAATCAAGGGGCTCAAACCATCCCAATGCAAAAGGGACATCTTCCCAGCTTCCCTCGTGAAAGACTGCCTTGAACCCCTGTTTCCTCTTATTGCCACCCTAACTAACCCCTCCTTTACTACCTGCTCCGTCCCTCCCGCACTCAAGGAATCATGGATTTCCCCTCTGCTTAAAAAACCTTCTCTAGACCCGACTAACCCACTAATTCCAGGCCTATTACTACTGTCCCCTTCCTTCTGAAAATGATTGACAAAGTGCCCACCTCCAAATTCGAGACTTCCTTTTATCCTATCACATCCTAGGCACCCGGCAACAAGGCTTCTTCACCAGACATGGAACTGAAACAGCCTTTATAGACCTACAAAAAACAATTGGATGACACAGTCAATGCTGGAAAGCTTTCCCTCCTTCTCCTCCTCAACCTCTCAGCAGCCTTTAACCTCAGTAAGCACCAGATACCTTGCCATCACCTCACGACTTGTGCACACTTCTCGAATGTCGCCACAGAATCAATCTCTTCCTTCCTATTCAATAGAACTTCCAGAGTCCTTGTGAGCATTGCGTTGGCTGCCCCCACACTAATTTCCTGAGGAATTCCCCAAAGCTCCTGTGCCTCACCCACTCTATACAATACCTAAACAAAGCCTCAATTTGACCTGCTCAATTCCATCGGCACATAATATACAAACTACACAGATGACACACACATTCTCATCCCCCTGTCTTGTGACTATATGCAATACTCAATCAAGGTAAAAGCTCCCTATGAAATTATCCAAACATGAATGACCCTACATAGTCTTTGTTTAAATGATGAAAAAACAGATATTGCTCATTGGCTCCACAGCTTGCCTCTCCAAACTTGACAACACATTAAAATACTTCACCATTGATGGCCACAAAATCCTGGTTGCCACCATGGTAAAAACACTGGGTGTCTACCTTGATGCCACCCAGAACACGTCACAGCAGATGAACCACATTGCCTCAACTTCAGCCTACACCATAAACCTTATCAACGCTAGTAAACCATTCCTCTTCAAGGGAAACCACTGCACTGTCGCCTGAGCACTCATATCCAAGCTGGATTATTGTAATCTGTTTAGTGACGCATGACCTAATCACCTCAGAGAAATATTGCATATATGCTCACACATACGTGTACCACTATTGCACCATTGTATATGACCACATGACACCACCACCTGCTCACCAGTAACATAACGGGAATACTGAAACCTAAAACACTATTTGCTAATCCTGTTTGTCTCCCTGCTTTCCTCTCCCATTCTCTCACCTGCTTGCAGTTGTTCTACTACTACGCCATTTGGCCTCAACTAATGTTGGTTGAGGTGAGCAGGTTCAGCAGCAATAGTGCAGAGGGAGACATCAGGAAGACAGCAGTCAGGTGAGGCCTTTGTTGCAGTTTACTGCATGCCACTCAGGGGAGCACATGGTGTGGTGACATTGTACAGAGGCATGTCTTCACTCTGTTCGTGATTGTGTGCCTGTGACACGAATACTTTTATTTTCACTTGCAATGACTGTGTAGGTGGTTTGTGTGCATGATGGATGCATATGGATGGGGTGGGATTGTAGCTTTCGTGTTACTGTTTGCCTCTCACAAATGCACATTCTCAGGTGGTTGTTATGGGCAAGCTGATTTGGCCCTATTGAACCATTGAAGGGCATGAGGCATATGGCTTGATTCCCAGTGATTGCATCGAATGCAAAAGCATTGAATTGCAAAACCATTGAAAAAATGCATCGAAAAATGTTTTTTTCAAAAATTAATTTAATGGGGGATTCCCAACTCCTGTTTCTTACCCCTTAAAACCCATTATAATTGATGCAATTTATTTAGATGCTTTTGCATTCTATACTATGTATTTGATGCAATGCCTGGATACCATATGGCTTCACTGTGTGATCAACAGCGGCTGCTGTTCATTTGAAGTATCTTTGTATTACCTGGTTGCGTGTGTCCTGTCCCTGTATCCTTTGGTCTACTAAGGGAATGGGTAGTGCCTCGGCATGAGGGCAGTGGCCCTACTGCAGCTCTACTGCTATGCTATGACATGTGGCAATATTGTGCAGGACACAACATGCCATGATGATCTTACATACTACAGTACATATAGCAATACGCCTCCTAAATGGTCAAAGGAGCAGAAGTGTGACTTGAGCACCCCAAATGTGCGTGCCCCTTGTAGCTTACCACACCTGGGTGGCAGGGTTCCTGAAGTGTATAAACAGGAATGGTGAGAGCGTGAGAGCGTGTAGGCACTGTCCCATGCAAAGGTGGAAATTGTTGTTGTTGGCATTGATTGACATAGATTGTTTTTCTGTGTGTCATGTGACCGCTTGTATGTGTTTGATAGTTGATACTCAGACACTAGCCAGGTGTTTCTATAGGTTCTAGATGCAAGGGCCTGGTACTTGGAGGAATGATGTAAGATGCAGCTGTCATGTGTGCATGCCGGGTAATTTGCATTGACATGCATGATGTGTTCTTTGGCATTATAGATCACCTGCACATTAATGGAATGTCAATGTTTCCTGTTGAGAAAGATGTGATCAGTCTCTCGGGGGGATCACTACTCAATGGCTGCCAGGACCCATGGAAATTCATTTAAGTAGCCGTTCTCAGTGGTCGCGTATAGAACAAGTTTCTGCAGGAAGAATGTCGTAAACGGCCACTCGGTGCCCAGGTCATGGACCTTTGGGTGACGTACTGTGTGTTATTGAGTAGCGTCATATGGTCACCCACTTCCTTCCTCTCTGTTTCGTAGGTGCCACTCTTATTGTACAGCTACACACCTGTGATTTGTCTTTCATGCGTGCCATCAGAACCACGCCACATTTTCTCTGTGTGTGTCCAAAGAACCATAAAAAAAAGGAATCTTCACAGGGGTCCACCCCGATTGTAGAACTATGCAGGAGCTCTTTTGCGAAAACATGCAACACTTCAATATTACCTGTCAACGTAAGTGTGCCTGTCGTTTGCTATATAGACCTCTGGTGGTTATTCATTTCAATACAATGAAGGACCTTACAACTCTTAAGTGTTTGAAAAGTGATTGTAAGGACAAGACAAGCAATGTAGCAGCACAGGATTGATGATATAGTGCGCTGTTTCAGTGCACGAGTTACGTTCACTGTCAGTGTAGCGTTTTATGTATGCTTGACTTGGAAGCAAGATGACACGGAGTAGCACAGGTTTGACCCCTGGTCATGCACTTAGAAATCTCTGGGCATTAAACGCGTTATAAATAACCTTTTATATCATATCATACTTTTGCATGGGCTGGAGAACTGTGTCAAGTAAAGAAACAACACTCATGTCTGCCTTTTACGCGGAATGGTGGAGACATGGCACTGTAATGCAGCATGACCAATGCTGTTACAAGCCCCCGTACAGTGTACATGGACAAACTATATGGTCTGGTAACTTCATAATTATGCATATTGATCTGTGTCCTACTACATTGTTATCCCACTACACATGTACCGTAAAGTTGTACTTACATAACTTCTGCAAATTCCATTTTTATACTGTGTAGATGGGTAATTGCTCTGTGCGGTGTATCCAACAGTTGCGGACTATGTTTGCGGAACATGTGCACAGCCATATACTGTACGTTATCTATAATTTCTTTTTTTTTTTACATTTCTTTCAATGGGCCTCATTACGACCCAGGCGGTAAGTTACCGCCTGGGCCGTGACTTTACCACCATGGCGTAAACTACGTTTACGCCATGGTGGTTGGCGGACTTACCGCCCCATTCCGACCTAGGCGGGGCGGTAAGTCCCCAATCCCCATTTACCCTTCCCCATTCCCATTTTTGCCCCATAGGGCATAATGGGAGTGGGGAAGGCGTTAATTACGCCACCGTAAAATACGGTGGCGTAATTAACTCCATGGTCCCTTAGCGCCATGGATTTTAACACCTGCTAAAAGCAGGTGTTAAAAGCACCATGGCGCTAGGGGACCTCGTAATCAGGCGGTAAGGGTCGGCGCTGTTAACGCTGCCGTAAACCCCTTACCGCCTGAGTTGTAATGAGGCCCAATGTCTTTCCATGGAGCAAACCATGTGTCCCACTCAAGGCTGTTTTACAATGAGCATTTGTCCTGTTGATAGAGCGGTATGTTAGGTTTTGTTTTCCGGAGATCATGCGGCTAAAAAAAACAGGTGGCAATGTGTTTTGATTTCACCATGCTTTTCCAAATGATAGTAATGTGGTTATGTTGTAGTAAGTATGACATCCATGGAGAGATGATGGGATCTTATTCCTGCTGCACTGAATGTACAGATCACTAAATACATAAATGTAAAGTAAGAGGCCCTATGTACTATTTACATGTGTAGTGTTTTATGAAGCAATGGTGTACAATGGCAAACTGTGTGTGCGATAGCTGCACATAGGTCGATGGCAGGGCCATTTTACGCAGTTTGGTGTCTTTCTGCACAAAGATATTTGGGCCTCTCGTTCATCAAAGAAAATGAATTATTTAACACCTTCAAATATTTTAATGGGGGTGGTGGTTTTCAAATTCTGTCTCCACTACACATTAAAAAAGTGAAGCAGAAGTTTGAAATTTTGAGGAGTACCGCACAATTTACAATACGGTTGCTGAGTTCTGCACTATGTGCTGCACTGTATTCTGTGTTCTACAAGCTCCAGGGAAATGGTGTGCATAACAAGAAAGATGAACTAATGGCATAAACGGTGCTAGTGGCATGCAAGGAGGGAAATCTTATTGCACATGGGACAGTTCCATAACACACATGGATGCATTTTTCTGGGTTGTTGTGAATGTGCACATTATTAGCTAGGTTACTGTACTATACTGCATTGCATGTGTCCACTTATTACAGGCTTAGGAGAAGAGGATATTCAGGAAAGGTTCTCCATTGTGTGGAAGTAATGTAATACAATGTGAACTAAGGGGTAGGTGGCTGTGCTATGTGGTGGGTTTGTGGTGAGTGCATATGTCTTTGTATGCATGGTTGTACAGTGCAGTGGTAGTTGTGACCAGGGTGTGCAATACTGAGTGCATGCCTGGAGCCTGTACACAGTACATTGTGTAGTGAAGTGTGTAGGCCAGGGGCACAAGGGGCACAAGTAGCACAGTATCATGTAGCTCTACATTGAAAATTGTGGCATTTGTATATTGTTTGTAGAAATATGTGGACACATTACCCTTCGCAGATTATGAAGAGGTATGACCCCTATAATGTCATACTTACTGTTTTTATTGTTGAGGGTGTGTGCAGTTTTTTGTGTATGGGATGTGAAATGCTGTAGTTAGTGTTTCTTTATTATCTGTAGAAAAAGTGAATATGACAAGTTAGAGCAGGTATGTTGTCATCTTGCAGATCAACACATTGCAGACAGTTTTAGACTTTGTGGACCCTCATAATGAGTACTTCATACGTACTATGCATTAAACAAGTGTACTGTGCAGTGTGCACAGTTCCTGTGTTCCTTTGCATAATCATTGGGTCTGTGGGGAAAAATAACATCCATGCTGGATAAAAAAAAAAAAACGTGCACATTCATTTTCTATTACCTTGCACAGTCCATTACAGTACCATTTGCACTTATTATAGCACTGTGTAAGATTCACTGTGTAGTATGCAGAATCACAATGGTGTACGACTTCTGTTTTGTACATGTTCCTACTATGGTTGCAGTTGTATGGCAGTTGGTGTATTGGAAGTGTTTAGCTGATTCCTTTTGTTATCACTGTTTCTTTATGCATTTGGTTGCTGCTGATGTTTTCCAAGTACTGTGCTATTGCACTGTACTACTGCAGAATTGTGAGGACAGTTACATACCTGTTGGCGTACTGTAACTGTTCATACTTTGAACGTGTTTGAGGATATTTTTGTTGCACAGTGGATGGTGAAAGTTGAGTTGGCCTGTGCCACTGCTGTAAGTAATATTGCAGTATTCTGGTTGCAGTTAGATACCAGTTGGCGTATTCTAACTGTTTACTGTGTCCCATTGTATAGGGTACATTTGGAAGGTTGTGCACTACTGCTGGTAGTTTAATATCTTTCCACATTTTGAAGTGGTGGTGCACCACTATGGCTTTAGGTACTGGTGAGTGTTGGAGAGTATGGTATTCCAGATTTCAACATCAATGCATACATTTTGGCTTTAAGAATATTAAGTAGGCATTTGCAAGATTTGCAGGTAATCTCTGCTTTGGAATAATGGACATATCGTTGCATTCCCACCATGACCATTGCTTTCTAATGTATGCAGTATAGTTGCCTGTGTGGTAGATTATGTCTACTTTTGTGAAGGTTTTCTTGTCAAGTAATACTTGTCCATGTTTGAAGGAAGTACGTTTGCAATTATTTTTGGTTCCATCTGCTTTGTACCTTAAAAGCATTAATATTACATATTTACTATGTGATTGTATATGTAAAGTCAAACAATTATTGGAGTTGCAAGAAGTACACAATATGCTATGGTTTGCATTTTGCACCAGTTGTTGAAATGTAATGGATTCACAGTTAGGTATTGGAACATAGAAATAGCGCTCGTTTGGGACGTTCTCCTGAATGACATGGTTGCAGAGAGTGCATGTATGTTTCCACATGTAGGGAATCTGAAACATATAATTTATGGGTATCCTTTTGCTTTCCAGGATTTATAGCAAGTACATTAGAAATAGTGGGTGTGCAGAGTTTGAAAAGTATATGCGTGCAATGTGCATGAGTGGTTGAATATGAGGGTAGGCATATAAATGAAAGTGTGTCACTGTGTAAGGGGCTCTAACTTTTGGTTGAACATAGAACATTACTATCTGGGTGTTTGTATTATGGTGATGTGATGACAATATACAGCGCAGAGCTCTAGAGGTGTCATGAGTAAGAATGAAGCACATACCGGTGGGTTGACACACTTGTGGAGCTTCCAATGCAAAAACACTGCACTCTCTTAGGAAGTCGTAGAATACTACAATGGTACTGTACTCACTTTGTTGGTTGTTCAGAGTACGTTTACTCTCGGTTGTATTTTGAAATTTTCACACCAGTGGTTTCAGGATAGAGGTGGGTACAGGAACTGTATAAGAGGATGGTAAGAAAATATGTTTGTTAATGTCACAGTGATTGCATTTGGAGAATACATTCTTTGAAAGTGTAAGAGGTAGTGGGTGTGTAGAAATGGATGGCTTACTATTTGAATGTGGACTTGGGAACATGAGCATGGTTTGGAAAGGGGTAAGTGTGTTATTTGTAAGTGTGTTGTATGACGTGCTCTTTAGCAAGTGTCTGTATTGGTGTAGGACTGTTTAGTTTAAAAATGGATTACTTCTCATTGTAGAAGGATGAGAAAAAGGTTGGGGAAGATGTACATATTGCAAATGAGAATGTTTTTTTGTGTCCAATTACTTTCACTTTTCTGTATATATATATATGCTTGCTACATGAGTGCAGCAATTGTTTCAGTTGTTTTATTTATTTATGCACATTTATGCATGATACTATTATCCAAGCAGACATACATTTTTTTTTGTTTTTTAAGTAATATTTCAATCTGTGATGTGTGCTAGGTTAGTGGCAGGCAAGCTGTTGTTATGCATGCAATGCATGCATTTGGCTTAGCTTGGTAGGATATATTCGCGGATCCTTTTCTGTGAGATTTTTACAAGTTTGGTAGGAGTGTAAATGTGGAGAAGGTCGTAAAGAGGAATGAAAGAAAGAAAGAGGAGAGTAACCATTTGCATTTTACAATGACAGATATGGGTGAATGCCAACTTTACTAGCGCATAGCACTGCAAGTAGCATTTGATGGTCGGTGATGGGAGAAATTATAGTATGCTTTTTAAGTATGTTATGGAGGTTTAGTGCCAGGTACCCTGTTGCAAGACACTTCTAACATAGTTGCAAATGTATTGCATAAAAACTATTGATACCTTCGGCGATGTGGATGAATGTGGATGCAGAAATCGTAGATAGCATTACAGTACTTCACCGTGGAGGTGCTCCTCAATCACAGGACACTTGCACTCTTATTGTTTAATGGTTAGTATAGAGTCTTGAACAGAGATGATACTGTTAGATAAAGAGGTCTTGGCTGTGATTGGTGGATGTGTGTGTGATTGCTTAACAGTACCCAATGAGGGAGTGCTGGAAAAAGAGTACTAGAAAGGAACAAAGGAGTGCCTCTGCTTTACTGGGCTGTGGCCCTCGTGTTATTTGGGGAAGGGGACAAGCCACATGCTGTCCTTCTTAATATGCTTGGTATGGAAATGGGACTGCATCTTATCCCTTCATTTGTTGAGGGTGTCCTTAACAGGAAGGGGTGGTAACCATTTTTTTCATTGCTCTTTCTTGTGATCATGGCAGAGATGCGGAGAGTGAAATTGTTAATCTTCAGTATGCCCCGGGTAGCAGCATTGATGAAAAGTTTGGTGTGGAAGGAGTGCACGTTTTGTGGCATAGTGTACTACTACCCAGTTTGCAAGCTCTGCTTGCAGTGTACAGAGATGT
The DNA here is from genome assembly GCF_040938575.1 of Ambystoma mexicanum. Lineage (NCBI taxonomy): Eukaryota > Metazoa > Chordata > Amphibia > Caudata > Ambystomatidae > Ambystoma > Ambystoma mexicanum. The sequence continues at coordinate 530,897,593 of NC_090937.1, forward strand.
AGCCACTTGGAGAACTGTTGACATAGTAGTTCTGCATGGTGGAGCACTGCATGTGGCTTTTCACACTGCTGCAAGTTTGCTCGGTGAACTGAAGGAGGTGCTGAAAGCAGTGATGCACCTTTTTCCCACTGCAACATTGGTTTTCTCATGCATACAACCAAGACCAGTGTGGAATGATCTGGATGTACTTTCTTCTGAGGTAGAGAAGGAAAGGTGTCTTGTGAACGGCAGCATGTCTGCTTTTCCATTCGATGCAGGGATATTCTTTTGTGCCCATGAGAACCTTAGTGCTTTTAATGTGAGGTTTTCTGGTGGAGTTCATTTCTTTTTGTCTCCCATTGAAGATGATTTTTTGTTCCTGAATCTACAAGCTATTTTGGAAAAGATTATGTAACAATGTGGAAGAGAAGAAGGGAACAATACTCAACATATAGAAAACAATTTTACACATGTTTTACACTTTTATACAAAAAGTCACTTTTCCCAGCCTCCAATAAAGAGAGGATCCTCTACCAAGCTTCACATGGTTCCCGCACCCGCACTCAAAGGACAATATCTCCACCAACATTGTGGCATTTGGAGGTGCGCACGTGCCATATGCAGGTCTATTCACGGTTGGTTGACATGGAAATGGGACTGTGCAGGCATGGGGATTGGTCAATAAGTTTTCCTGCATGTGGCGTGCAAGGTCAGATTGTGCCAGAAGATGTGTTTGCAAATAAGAGAGCACATGGACATGGTTATGGCTGTGCCACGCTGTAGGCAGAGTGTATGGCTTTTGGGCGACTATTGGATACATTAGGAAAAAGTGTACGCAGAATGCTGTGGAGTGGCTGCACACCTTGGGTTTCATAATGTTGATGTCCACTGGTACCGAGTCTGTGGGATGCAGTGGCTGCATGTGGCTCTTCTTTGTGCCAGTTTGGTGAAACAGAATCATCCAGACATTATTATTATTCATTGTGGTGGGAATAGTTTAGGATGACACTGGCATCTCACTGCAGTTTTCGATGAAGGAGACACTTAGGCAAGTCATGGAAATGTTTTGAAAAGTCACAAGTAATGTTTTCTCGCATTACCCAGAGACAGGTGTGGTTGCGTTCTTCCTCATTTGGCCCACAAATGGTGAAAGCAAAGCGCAATGTGAACAAGGCTATTTGCACCTTTTTGCACGACATTGGCATGTTGTCATTCCATAATGAAAACATTACGTTTTGTAGTACCAACCAGCTATTTCTGCATAATGTCCAAAATGCAGCGCGGTGCTTCTTAGAGGTACACCAAACATTTCCCCAGTAGGTGTTCAGCACTTTTAACCTTCCACCCACAAACAGCACAAAAAGACTCTTTTAAGAGCCACCATTTACTTTTGGGAATGCGTGCACTCTTTGTGACGGAGCCACACTTTGCATTTTTTGTCACGTTGCCCGCAGAGCTTATAGTGTGCGTGGTGACATGCATCATTTCATTGGCATTCTATTTTTGAACTATGAAAGGTGACTTTGAACAGATACTTTTTCCCCCTTTTTCATTGTTTTTGCAATTATCCTGTTCTTCCAACACACAATACAGAAGGAAAGGAAACTGAAGGGAGGTTAGGGACTGGCACCAACCACAGATATAAGAAAGGGCAAGTGGAGACAGGAAGATGTTGGGTGGTCGTTACTTAGGTAGGGGGAACTCGTTCTCATGCTCCCGGACCGAAGCCTCGAAAGCACTTCAAAGTTGCTCTCCCCTGAACAGCACTGTGTAGCAGTATATGCACAATACATTGACCTTTTTTGAAAGGCACAGGTCTGCTGTGTTGGGTATGGTCTGCAAGGCTGGTATAGGGATCTGCTGCCCACTGAAGTGTCCCTAGTAGTGGCAGGAGCAGATGCAGAGAATGTTGTAGAGGAAATTAAGGTACTGCCTTGTTGGAAGGGCACAACCCTCCGAACTACTGCCTTGTGCTACGCTTTTAGGTGCCATTGCATGGAGGTAGTGCCGTAGGTGTACAAGCCAGGTTTTCCGTGACTGAGTACTATCTTTCACTCAGTGCATCTCACCTGGTAAGCACGAAATGTGGGCACATCTCCTATGGTGGTAAATAGTTTCCACACTCACAACTCACGCTGTCTGTAGGTAATGGGGATTTTCTCTACTTTATCCTAGTTCTCCTCTTGATCTCTATTTACATTACCATGCCTGTTCCCTTGTCCAGGCCCTTCGGAAGGAGGTGGTGGTGAGGATGAGGGTGTGGGTACTGCTGAGTTGGAGGCAATAGCAGCAACCATGGATGCTCGTAGTTGCAAAGGTAATATAGCAGAGCAGAATTACTCACAACGCAATTTGAGCACAAAGAAATGTGCACCGCTGATCTGCTCTGAAAACCAAAGACAATGCAGAGAACTTGACCTCTGGGGTGTGGCCGTTTACAGAGCTGCTGTGCAGTACATAAAACTGGACAGTGGCCCTAACTCTTTCACCAAAAATATGTGATATACAAGGGCAGAGTGTAGCACCTCTGAAGGGGTGCAGTTTCATAGTTACACTCCATACATTGCAAAAAACAGTACTTTTCCAATCTGCAGGGGCTCAGATCATCTCTGGCAAATAAGGGCCCACACGAAGCATGGGCGCGTTCCCATAGTGAAGTTGCAAATGTTCTCTATAGGGATGGTTGTCCGCAGGATGCGTATTGGACGGAATACTTTGTGCGCTTGTGCATAGGTGTCCTATGGATACAGTTGGGATCCCCAGACTAATTCACAGTGCTACACACATGCGTCAAACATTTTGGGACAAGCTGGGTGTTTGTAGGGTACAGCAGGTTGGATATTGAGGTGCACAGCTACCTGCAGCACATGGGTGGCCACCTTGAACTACTAAACGTACGTTACACTTTTTTTGCATATGTTGCACAGGAATAGATACAAATGGGCGTAGTTGTGCAACAGACAAACGGGTGCACCCACACCTAATTACAGGTGGTTCACAAGATGTGGACATGCGGCCCGTAGTGGCATCTGACGGAAGCCTTCTTTATGATTGAGGATAGTCCGGGCAGGTGCAGTGTTTGTAGGACACCTACATTTTGATTAATTGCGGTCATCCCGACCAGCACTGTGCCACATAGAGTAATAACGGGACTTTGAAAACAACCACATGTACACTAAGCATTCATTTACATATGTGATGCCATCATTGATGTCATGGATGTTAGACTTTGCAGGGCACAGTAGTGGCGCTAGTTATGGTTGCTTAATTTACCATAACTTGCACATTTCTGGGGGTTTTCGGTTTTACTTGTAAGCATAATATGGATAGGTTGCTGTTACTGCAAAGTAACTGTAACATCCCTTTAGCAAAGTGTTTGCACTGAATTTGGTAGGTTTTTCTTAGGGCAACTGAACCATAACATCCCTTCAACAACGTTTTTTCACTGAATTTGATAGGTTTTTAGTAGGCCACCCTAACTTTAACGTTCCTTCATTGTAGTTTTTTCAGTAAAGGTGATAGGTTTTTAGTAAGTTGCGCTACTAAAAACCTATGAAAATCAGTAAAAAAAACTTTGGTAAAGGGACGTTCTGGTTCGAAATAAAACCGGAAAACCGCTGAAATTCACAATTTATGGTAAACTAAGCAACTACAACCACGGTGCACTGCTAAGACTAACACCCAGGACATCAAAGATGACATCTCAAATGTCATTGATGGCATCACTGATGACATTACATGCCTGACTCCCTCTTTTTTCCTTTACTGACATATCTAGGCCATATGGTTTTCTTCAGTAACATTCAGGAACTAAAAATGCAAAAGGTACTATATTTGTAGGATTATAGTTCAATTATGTTCTTACAGTAATTCCCTTAGGGTCCAGTCACATCATATGAAACATACCCATAGAGGAAGACACAGGCGTGAAAGACAGCAATCCTGTCTGTGCATGAAGATAATCAGTAGGGTTATTAGCACTTTCTGATAGTTCTGTTGTTTTTTTATTACTGTACTTTCCCTGTGTATGCTCATATTTGTATACATTGTACTCAAACTACTTTCCTTAGTTTCCAGTCACATCATGTGATACATATACACAGGGGAAGTAGCAGCTTCAAAATCTAGCAATTATTTCTCTGCATAAAGATAATCAGTTAGGTTATGAACACTTTCTGGTACTATTGCTGCTTTTTTGCTTACTTCACTTTCCCTGCATATACTGATATTTGTATGTGTTGCTGTGTCTTTGTGTTTTGTATGTAATAATGCACTTATGTAGTAAGTGATTTTTATTAGTGACTTATTACATGTTGCACAGTACACAAAACTCTAATAAGAAAGCATTTATCATTTCACTATTCACCATGGGAAGATTATGAATATTGCGCCTGCATCATGTATCCTGCACACAAAGCTTATGTTTATACATGAGTAGCTTAGTATACTGGAAATAACTTCATAATAGAATGCTATTTATATCAATGCATTGCTTAATGCATTACGTAGCTCATGATATTTATTCCAATGATCCTTGACACTTTTTTGTCAACATTATAATAAGAACACCTTGTACAGAATTGTCATGAAAAGTAAATACACATGTGATGTCATCAGTGATGTCATCAATGACAGTTGTGATGTCATCTTTGATGTCCTGGGTGTTAGTCTTAGCAGTGCACCGTGGTGGCACAAGTTATGATTGCTTAATTTACCATAACTTGCAAATTTCAGGGGTTTTTCAGTTTTACTTTGAACCAAAAAGTCCTTTTAACAAATTTTTTTTTTACTGATTTTCATAGGTTTTTAGTAGGGCAACTTAACCATAACGTCCCTTTAAAAAAGTTTGTTTTCACTGAATTTCATAGGTTTTGAGTAGCACAACTTAACCATTACATCCCTTTAACAAAGATTTTTTTCACTGAATGTAAATATAGATAAGGGAAATGTGACAAATGTTTACTAAGACTCCCTTACCTTACATTTATATAACATAGAAAATACAAAACCCTCTGCCCGCTAGTGATTTTGATGTCCGCGGACCGTGCACATGTCCGCAAGTGCACGCAGTCACCATCAGCACTTTCCAAAAACTTAGTATCTTCCATTATTGTATCATGCAAGATAAACATACAAACATATTCAAAAAGAACCACATAAATACATTACATTTAATAATAAATAAGAAGTGAAACTGTATATGTAAGACACCAACCATCCACTGAATTCGCATTTCCAATATAATGGAATATACCAAAACAAAATAAATATGCCTCCAACTGAATAACCTCACAGAAACTACACAGCAAGAAGCAAGAGCATACTTACACACCAGTAACAGCAAAAGTTTGTAAAAGAATAGTAAGTACACTACATTTATTTCATATATGTATATATTTTCTGTATTATGTACATTAAAACTAATATATATTTTTTTTAACACAGAAATATCCAGTACTTTGGATTGGCTGGAAGAGAATTTCCCACGAGATGAAATGAGTGAAGAGAGTGATAATAATGGTAGGCACATCATTTCTCTATATAAGCCAATTAATAACCATTACTTTATATGCACTTAACACATTTTCTTTTTTAAACAGACCAGAGAACCAATAAAACTAATATACCAAAATAGATAATAGACGATCCTCTCAAACAAATGGAACTGAAAATGGATTTATTGCTACAACACTTCAATCAACTAAAAGAGTGTATTGTGGACCACATTAAAGAAAACATTAAATACCACTGTCCCACATGTACCTGTTTGGCCTCTCCATGTCCCAGCCAACTATCACCAAACACTCCCCACCAAGAAAAATGGTACAAAGAAATTGCCATCCCTTCCTCTCCACCCATACATCATGTCCAAACCCGTAATTTCCCTGTATTTGTTTCAGTTTCTGCTTCCCCCTCTATTTCCTAATTTTTCTACTGTTAAACAATAATAACATTTTAAATGTGTTCTTAGTATATGCCTGTGTCTTATTTATTCTTTTAAAAGGCGTCCAGGGTGTTTGCGGACAGCGCGGCTGTACGGAGTGTTCTCAATTAACCATCATGGTGGTGTCCTAAGGACACAGTACCTGTTCGCACTGTCTGTAATTAAAATGGAGGTGCCCTTAGAACACACAAGATGTCCAACTGTCCGCAATTAACCAAAATGGGGGTGTCCTATGGACACTATACCTGTTTGTACTGTTCGTAATTGAAATGCCGATGTTCTCAGAACACCCAAGATGTCCTCTTGTCCGCAATTAACCCAAATGAGGGTGTCCGAAAAACAACATACCTGTTCGTACTGTTATCAATTAAAATGGAGATGTCCTTAGAACACACATTAATGTAATGTAATGTCTGCAACCAGAATTAATATATCTGTAGAACACATATCCCGTCCGCCTGTCCGCAAAGTTTTGACGCTCATTTATTTTATTCGACGAGTTCATTATTATTTGTAGAGCACCTGCACACATGCGCATAACACAATTGGGTCCTACGAACATCGCGCCTCAGTGCAACTGTTCACCGCATGTGTGTCGCACTTTTAATTTGTTCAGGGACCCAAACACTGTCCGTAGAACCCCCGTGCGCATGCGCATAACCGTGACTGTGCATTTGGTGTCCCGCAGACAGCCATCCCATTTGCAAACGTGTCCACGAGGTCATCATGTGACTGCACCCACGCTGTGCATGTGTCATTATTTGCAGACACTGTCCGGGCCCTCGAACATTTAAAAACTGCTTTTGTGAGCAATCCAAGTTATTTTACAGTAAAAGCTCACCATTACACATGTCCCAGACAATGTCCCTGTCGATCTACATAATTTTTGTTTGGAACTTTTTGAGCCCGTTCTTGATGTTTGAAGTGTTCGGGGATGGCACAGGTGTCCACGAAGCGCACCCCAGCAACCCCATAAAAGGCCACAACCCAGAGCTGATCCTCATTCTGCTTTTGGATTTCCAAGATTTACAACAGGAGAATTGTGCAGGTTGCTGTTCTTGCTTCCTCGTTCCTAGTTCCTGGTTATTAACCTTTGAGCTGGCATCCCAAATTGCTTCTGCTGCTACTGCCTCAGCATCAGCACCCCCACCCCCTCCACCACCAGCCCATCCCCAAGGGCCTGCAGAGGGGAACAGGTGTGAGGATGCAGAGGAGACGGATAAAGAGGATGAAGTGGATGAGGTAGTGGAAGTCGTTACTACTAGGACTCATCGTGAGTCTTGGGTGTGGCAGTTTTCTATCACCATTGATGGAAAGTCAAAAGCTCAAGCACACTAGGTGCTCTGCACTCAGTGCCACATGGTGCTGAGTCATGGCAAGGCTGGTTCGTATAGGTTCGGTACTACATCAATGAAGCAACACCTAAAGTCATTCCACGATGGGGCTATTCGTAAGGTTGTACCGTGCGATAAACGTAGTAGGTTGAGTTCCTCTTCAGCATCCTCTGTTTCCACTCCTGTCACCACAAAAGACACTCATGTGGGACAGTACATCCCTCCAGCTGCCTCACAGGCCATTCATGATGCTGTTGACCCTTACCTTTCAAGGGTCACAATATTGTGCATTTACTGTGACACAGTACTCTGCAGGGGTGAGAACATTTGTACTGCTTTCGAAACTACGGTCAACAGCATCAGAAGGTCTGCGACCTACCTGAATAAGGCCCACCCTACATCTTCCTCTCTCCACCTGCCCTTTCTTATCCCAGTGGTTGGCTTCCCTTCCTTACCTTCCTTTCCCCTCCTTTCCTTGTGTGTCATGTTAAAAACACCCCAAAAAATATATTAGAAAAACAAAGGCTCTTTTCAGAGCTGCCTTTACCAGTTTAAAAACAGAAGTGACAAATAAATAGTACATGGCCTTGTGCATGTTTTAGAAGTCCGTGGACATCTAAAAACTGTGCAGTGCTGCCTTGTCACAACCATTGCACTTTTCTCTGGCTGGAAGTAGTGGCTCTGAAAAGAGCCTTTTGTGGTGTTTTTTTGTGTTTTGAAAACTTCAAATGGTCAACACCTACTGCAAAGTTAATTGCTATAATTCCAAAAAAGGTTGCAATACATTTTGTATATTTCGCAGAAAAATCTGATTGCCGGCATGAGAAAGATGTGTTCCATCTCTGCGAAAAATGTGTGTGCTATAAAACATAATATTTTCATTCTGAAAAGAGGACATACCAACATCTCTCAAAAAGGCACAAACAGCCTTGTTAACATTGCACCTTGCTTTCTCCATTTGTGGACCAAATGAAAAAGAATGCAGCCACATTTGTCTCTGCGCAATACAGGAAAAAATTACTCTGGAGTTTGGATACATGTTCATGACTTTCCCAAGTCCTTCTTTCATTGCAAATTGCAAAGAGATTCCATACACATGTCCTAAACTGTTCCCTCCACAATTAATAATAATAATGTCTGGATGACGATGTGTCACCAAAGAAGCAAAGAGAGGTACCAAAACCACCCACTTCATTCCATGCACTCCATGCCAGTGCACTTCCACATGAGAGAATCCAAGATGTGCAGCCAATCCACAGCGATCTGCAAGCACCTCCAACCAATGTATCCACAATCTCCCAAAATCCAGACAACCTGCTTTCTGAAACACACAGCCATAGATATCTGATCTTTTTTCAGGAAAAATACCCAGAAAACCTTATTGACCAATCCCTTGCTCTGCTCAGTCTCATTTGCATGCCTCGCAACCGCAAAATCCCTGTATGTAATACGCGCTGCCAACGAACAACCGCGCTGTACGTGGAAAAATCGAAAAAAAATCTGAGCATGGGGGATGAAAATTGAAATAGTGTGCCCCATTTTCCCTTTGAGGTTGGCTCTGAAAAGAGCCTTTTTTTTTTTTTTTGCAGATGCTTCAGAAACACTTCTGTTTTTCTACTTTTTTGTTTTTGTTCTTCTTATTTTCCTCCAAAAATCTTCACATTAGCTTCTCCAAAGCAATCCTTACGTTCCAAAACAGCATGGCATTTCCTATAAAAGGTAAAGAAATGTCATCTTCCTTAAAGTAATCAACATTACCAGACTGACAGGGTAATTCATAGAATTTCGCACAAAAGTGGCGTACGCGGCTGGCGCACTGTGACGCGTGCGAATGTCTGCGCCAGCCGCGTGCGCTAAAATCGATTTCCGCGCACAGCGTATTCATGGATTTTAGCCTCCAAAACCAGCCGTGGCGCAGAGTGGCCCAGCGACCCTGCAGCAGTGCCAGTTACGCCCCCAAGGACACCCTCACGCAAGGAAAAGCCATCAAAATTCCCAGTTCAGCGCAAAGGGCTGCGCTAACCCTGGACCAGTTTTCAGGGCTGCCAAACAGCAAACGCCAAGCGGGGAACGTGTATTACTGGGGTGCGTGTGAAGTTTCACACGCGAAAGGGCTTGTGCGAGTGGGGTACGTGTATTACTGGGGTTCGCGGGAATTTTCACACACGATTTCAGCAGGTTACATGTATTACAGGGTTCGCAAGAAGTTTCACACGCGAAAGGGCCTGTGCGAGTGGGGTACGTGTGTTACAGGGGTGCGCGGGAAGTTTCACACGCGATTGGGCTGGGTACGTGTATTTCAGTTGTGCGCGGGAAGTTTCACATGCGAATGGCCTGGGTACGTGTGTTTCAGGGGGGCGGGGGAATTTTCACACGCGATTGGCCTGTGTATGTGTATTTCAGGGGTTCGCGGGAAGTTTCACACACGATTTCAGCAGGGTACATGTATTACGTGGTTCGCGGGAACTTTCACACGCGAAATGGCCTGTGCGAGTGGGGTACGTGTATTACGGAGGTGCACAGGAAGTTTCACATGCGATTGGGCTGGGTACGTGTATCTCAGGGGTGCGCGGGAAGTTTCACACGCGATTGGCCTGGGTACGTGTATTTCAGGGGTGCGCAGGAAGTTTCACACGCGATTGGGCTCGGTACATGTATTTCAGGGGTGTGCGGGAAGTTTCACACGCGATTGGGCTGGGTATGTGTATTTCAGGGGTGCGAGGTAATTTTCAAACGCGATTGGCCTTGGTATGTGTATTTCAGGGGTGCGTGGGAAGTTTCACACGCAATTGGCCTGGGTATATGTATTTCAGGGGTGCGCGGGAAGATTCACATGTGATTGGCCTGGGTACGCGTATTTCAGGGGTGCGAGGTAATTTTCAAATGAGATTGGCCTTGGTATGTGTATTTCAGGGATGCGCGGGAAGTTTCACACGCGATTGGCCTGGCTACGTGTATTTCAGGGGTGCGCGGGAAGTTTCACATGCGATTGGCCTGGGTACGTGTTTCAGGGGTGCGCTGGAAGTTTCACACGCGATTGGAGTAGGGTACGTGTATTACCAGGCTGTGCATGAAGTTTCACACGCGATTTTGCTGTAAGAGCGGGGAACGCGCATTTCAGGGGTGCGCAGGGAGACCTACACGTGAATTGGCAGTGTGGGTCCTCCCAGGTGTCCCCTCTATCCCCTCCATGGCCCCTGCAGGCAGCCCACACCACAGGGGACTACCCCGCACCCCTGGTCGTGTCCCGCAGGCAGCACATCCACCATGGGCATGCCCCCCAGCCAAGCCACATGTCACGTTGCAATATGATCACCAACTCATGTCTCCCAGCACCCCCACCCCCCAGCAGTGCAGGGCACCTGCCAGCAGGCCCCCACTCATGTCCCACTCATGTCCCCCAGCACCCCCACCCCCCAGCAGTTAGGGGCACCTGCCAGCAGGCCCCCACACATGTCCCACTCATGTCCCCTTGCACTCCCACCCCTCAGCAGTGCAGGGCACCTGCCAGCAGGCCCCCACTAATGTCCCCTTGCACCCCCACCCCCCAGCAGTGCAGGCCACCTGCCAGCAGGCCCCCACTCATGTCCCACTCATGTCCCCTTGCACACCCACCCTCCAGCAGTGCAGGGCACCTGCCAGCAGGCCCCCACTCATGTCCCCTTGCACACCCACCCCCCAGCAGTGCGGGGCACCTGCCAGCAGGCCCCCACTCATTTCCCCTTGCACCCCCACCCCCCAGCAATGCAGGGCACCTGCCAGCAGGCCCCACTCATGTCCCACTCATGTCCCCTTGCACCCCACCCCCCAGCAGTGCAGGGAACCTGCCAGCAGGCCCCCACTCATGTCCCACTCAAGTCCACTTGCACACACAGCCCCCCAGCAGTGCAGGCCACCTGCCAGCAGGCCCCCACTCATGTCCCACTCATGTCCCCTTGCACACCCACCCCCCAGCAGTGCAGGGTACCTGCCAGCAGGCCCCCACTCTTGTCCCCTTGCATCCCCACCCTCCAGCAGTGCAGGGCACCTGTCAGCGGGCCCCCACTCATGTCCCCTTGCTCCCCCACCCCCCAGCAGTGCAGAGCACCTGCCAGCAGGCCCCCGCACATGTCCCCCAGCACCCCCACCCCCCAGCAGTGCAGGACACCTGCCAGCAGGCCCCCACACATGTCCCACTCATGTCCCCTTGCAGCCCCCCCAGCAGTGCAGGGCACATGCCAGCAGGCCCCCACTCATGTCCCACTCATGTCCCCTTGCACCCCCACCCCCAGCAGTGCAGGGCACCTGCCAGCAGGCCCCCACACATGTCTCCCAGCACCCCCACCCCCCAGCAGTGCAGGGCACCTGCCAGCAGGCCCCCACTCATGTCCCACTCATGTCCCCCAGCACCCCCACCCCCAGCAGTCAGGGGCACCTGCCAGCAGGCCCCCACACATGTCCCCCAGCACCCTCACCCCCCAGCAGTCAGGGGCACCTCCCAGCAGGCACCCACACATGTCCCACACATGTCCCCCTGCACCCCCACTCCCCCATCATTGACAGGCACCTGCCAGCAGGCCTTGACACATGTCCCCCAGCCAACACGTCATCACAATCCAGATCCCTTGCTCTTATGGCCACACAAATCCCAAACCACAGCACCCCAGTCCAAACAACCAACCAAGCTTTACATCCACTCCAAATTGAAATCCCCATTACATGATAGATCACAAATAAGCAGTATGCACATGAGTACAAGTCTGTCCGACCCACACAATGGCAACACATGACTGAGAAAACCCACATTGTGACATGCATGAGACCAATGAGAGAAGACCACACATTGAAGTAAGAAACAAAAACGTACTCAAGTCAAAATGAAGGGAATGAAATAAAAACACACAATAATGCCAATAATAATGAAAATGCAGCATGTCCCAAAAAATGATAAATAAAAAAAAGAGAATCCAAATTAATCCAAATGAAAATGTGTCCAAAGTCACCCTCCAAGAAAGCAAATCCAAAGGGAAAGAAAAGTATAATATCCATTGCTCCATGGTGAAGAAAAATAAAGATGAAGGAGAAAAATCCACTGTAAAACTATGTACAAATAGCAAATCCAGTGTCCATGAGCCCAACGACATAAATGAAACCTACAATGAAACCTACCAAATTACTAACTATATACAAAAATGTGGGGCATAGTCCATGCACCCCAAATGAAATAAAAAAGAAATGAAACTTAACACTAATGAACTATATACAATGGCGGCGGGCAAGTCCAACGGCTCACTTGTTGATGTCATGGGCCAGGGCATCATCAAACTCATGTTCAATGTCTTGGAGGCGGGCCTGTTCTCTGGCCCCGAGGTCTCGCAGGGATAACTTCATGTCCACCTCCAACTCCCTGCGAATTCCCTCGAGGCACTCAGCCCGCCTCAGCACCCTGCGCATGGAGTTCTCCGCCCTGACCATCGTGAGCCGTGCCTCCTCCACTCGCCGCCGCTCCGCACCTATCTGCTGGCCCAACCGCTGCCACATGGAAGACACTCCCATTCCAGGGTTCTCCTGCCCTCCGGCCGATGCCTGCCCTCTGATGTAGATTGCCCCGAGCCATGATGCCTCCCACGTTGAGCCTGCCGCTGCCTCCGACGCAACTGCCTCTGCCAGCATGACGGCATCCAGGCTGATGGAATCCACCAACGCCATCGTGCACGTGCCCTGCTCGATTATGCCGGCACATCCTCCATCTGCTGGGGTCCAGTTGCTGTGGTGTCCACCCCTGCTGGACCTCCGACTCCCGACTGTGGCAGGGATGGGATCCCCACCGAGCTGGCTGCGTTGGTCAGGGCAGGTCCAGAGAGGGCCCTGGTGGCATCTGGGCTGGAAGATGGCATGGAGAACGACTGGAGCATAGTCTCCACAGAGGAGGAGAGGGCCGCCAGAGTGGCCGACACATGTACAAAACCCCTGACCATGGACACTCCCAACTGGGCCACGTTGGCACGCTGCTCTTCGTGATGACGTGCGTGCTCCCCCCGGGAAGCAAGCACGTCATCATAAATGTCACGCGTGCACAACGCAACACCAATCAGGACCTTCTCCATACAGCCAGGGGTACCCTCGTCCGCAGGTAGAGGAGTGTCAGATGACATGGATATCCCCCCTACCTGCGGACGGGGCTGGGATGGGGCATCCCTGCTGGTGCATGGTGGTGCAGTCACAGGGTCAGGGACAGCGACATGCACAGGCTCCTCCGCGGTGATCTGTGCTGCCTCTTGCCCCTGGCCCTGGACTGCACCACTTGCACCAGTGGTACCACCCCCAACAGGCCCCATGTGCGGCTCAGTAGTAGCCTCCTCCTCTGTGGAAACCACCAACCTGGATGGCTCTACACCATCTTCTGCCGTTGCAAGCCCCTGTGGGGGCTCACGCACCCCTTCCACTGCAGCCATAGTGGCAGATGCAGCACCAGTCCCCTCACTCCCTGATGATGGTAAATTCTGGGAGGGTGACTGGCCTTGCCTCGCCGGCCGATGGGGGCATCCCCGCCGCTTTGCTCCACAGCGCCGTCTCTGCCCTCCTCATCACTTGCCGCTGTGTAGAGGGAGACATAGAACACAAGCATCAGGGTACTGTACAATGGTCCCCTAGACAGGAAGCAATAGCAGATGAGTGGCAATGTCAAACATCACTTCCATCATGTCCCTCCACAACACATGAGTCAGTGCAGCCAAAACAAATGCAGTAACAGGCATGGTGTATGCTATGCACATTAGCATACATGTCCAAGGGACTCTTCAAACATACAATGCTGGTTTGAAACTCACATGCATCATGGGTCATGCCCATCAGATGCACACACTTCACCCTAGTTTCATCCATCTGTCTTCGTACACCTCAGACACAGTGGATACAAGGATGATTAGGCTGCATCAGTGAATCTGAACATTGTCACAGACATGTGTCATGCATCCATGGCATTTCCAAGTCACAGACACGCAAGTCAGACACACAGATATGGACACCATACATGTCCATGACAGCAGCACCCATTTCTCACACCCCATCCATGTCCAATAACAGAGACTGCCATGCATTAATGTGTGCATTCCCCATGCTGCTCCGCATGTTGCATTGTAACACATGCATCAACCATGTGGTTCACACATTACTAGTCTCACATGCATGACCATGATGTCCCTGCACACACACATATGCACATGGCCTATGTCACACATACAGGCAAGTATCAGACAACCAGCACCCTGCAACATGCCCTGTCTCACACAGCAATGCTTGGCCACTTACCGCTAAACTCCGGACGGGTCTGCCTCCGAAGGATCTGGGCGTGGAGCGCTGGGCCTACGCATTCCAGGACCCTCATCTGGATGGTACTCATGCTGCCCCGGCCCCCCTCCACGAGGCGCCAAGCCTTGTTGAGGGTCCTGGACCTGAAGTCCTCCCAGCGCTTCTTGACATGATGGAATTTGCGGACTACCACCCCCTCCGCGGGGATGGCAGTCACAATGTCCATCCAGATCCTGGTCCGTCCTTCCTAGTCGGCGCGCGACCTTCTGAAGAGGGCATCATACTGCCCCAGGACATGCTCCACCAGGAGACCAACTTCGGCGGCAGTGAAGCTGGTGGCCCTCTGCCTCTCTGGCTGGGGGTTGCCAGTGCCGCCAGATGGTGTAGTGCTGGACATGGCAACCCAAGAGGCAGGAGTCGGTGGGCAACTGGGTCCTGGAACTGGGCTGTGGAGCAATGAAATCCCAGTCGGGAGTCTTCGGTTCCAGCAGGGGTGGTCACAGCAATAGCACCCCTGGCTGACGTGCAGGCAGCAAATGGCAGGGCATGTGGGCAGCAGGCAATCAGGCAGCAGCAGATGGCAGGTGGGAGCATGCTCAGGGCTCTGGGGGGCAGTAATTCGGCCTTCTGGGCAGGAGCATGGTCTTCTGTGTGTGAACGTGTGGCCAGCTTGATACGGAGTGATTTGGCACGTGAAAATCTTGCACGTCAGCGTGTAATTTGACGAAAGGCCCTTAGCGCGTAAACCCATCAGCGCACGTACGTGATTTCATTGGACCAAAGGCCCTTAGTGCATAAGCGCGTCTGTGACGTGACACGCGTGGGTGTTTCCCTCATATCACGTGATGACAGAGCACACGTGGAAAAGCTGGACGTACGAGTGTGGTGACACGCGCGGGTGTTTCCCTCATAGCACGTGATGACAGAGCACACGTGGAAAAGCTGCACGTCCGAGTGTCAGCGCGTGTAATTGGAGGAAAGGGCGCGTACACGTGTAAGTGACGTGTACGTGTGGGCCGGTTTAAAAGGTACGTCTAGGACGCCATTTCCTTGTACGTGCTTTTTGTGGAGAGCGAGTGGGTGGATTCTGTACTTCTTGTCGGTTCAAACACGATTACTTCACATCGTTTCAAGTTCGTACTCATTGTTACCTCTGACAGCTTTCATTTTTCTACTATTTTTGGACCTGGTTCCTCAAACAGTGTTCACTTCTCCTTTTGTCCTGTCTCCTCAGACAGCGTACAATTCTTCTTTTGGCGGGGGTGTTGCCAATGCGCTATTGTTCACGTTCTTTTTCCAGGCAGACGGTGAGTTCCGCAAGTACTTAGCAACTGTGCTTGCCCCGTGTGTCGCGTACCCCTTCAGAGGTCATTGCAGGCTGCGTGTATCACGCGTACACTTATTTTTGTGTTTCTGGGTGCCACAGCGTAGTGCGGGTTCATTTTTCCAAGCACGTGGTCTACGAGGGGTTGCGTGCACGTTTTTTTTTGTTTTTGGGCAGCCTGTGCATTGCGTGACTCGTCATCTTCCCCCAGGGGTCACAGACAGCCTTGTTAGAGCACTAGGGTACGAATTCCATCTAGTACCCTAGCCCTTTGACCCCCAATCGCCCAGGACAATAGTTTACTGCTCCTCCCATACACACAACAACATCACTGCCATGTCTGGGAGGCGACCAAGCGGCAAGGGAGGCAAAGGTGGCCGACCTTCAAAAGGTGGACGTGAAGGGCGCGGTAGGGGACATGGCCAGGATTTGCAGGGTGCCCCTAGACCCACATGTGTGGAGGACCAATCAGGGACACCCATGCCCCCTCCCATGGTTGAGGGAAACGTGGCTGAGACTATCCCAGCTCAGCACTTGTTGGACCAGCCCATTGTGGCACCTGACCTGGCACAGGATGACTCCCTGCCTGACTTCCAGGTCAGCAAGTCTAAGCCACGTGTGGCGGTGCAAGTTGTCACTAAGCCATGTGGATCTGGGGCAGCTATGTCATCTGGTGCCCCAAGTATGCAGGGTGGTGAGGCTACAGGGGCAGCTGCAGATCCATCCACCCCAGCTCTGACTCTCCCAGCCAGGACAGTGTCGGTCCTGGTCCATCATACTGATGTTCCCCCTGGCAACATCACACTTCAGACAATGCCTGCACCAAGTCCTATGGTCAATGTGCATTTGCACACTCCAACAACCCAGTCCACTGGTGATTCTGCCCCTACTGACCAGAGCAGCGTTAGCCACTCTGGCTCCGCTCCACCTTCTAAAAAGAGGAAGAAGGGTGCTCTGGCACGACAGGCTGAGACCCCAGGCACGGCTACACACTCTGGTACCTCAAGGAAGCCTTGCTTCAATGATTCAGAACTTAATGCACTTGTGAGCTATGTGTTGCAACATAGCCACAAAATGGTGGTGACTGCAGGGTCCAAGACTACACCTGGTCAACGTAAGGCACACTGGCAGACCATCGCCAATGACATAAGTGCCCTTGGATTTGTGAGGTGCTCAGCTGATGATTGCTACAAGCGGTGGAACGACCTGAAACGCAGAGCAAAGGACAAGCTGGCCTCAAGTCATGCCGCTACTCTGGTGACTGGTGGTGGGTCTCCACAAGTGAACAACAAACTCACTGCACATGAGTCTGTTGCTGGGACCTTCGTCACAGAGGAACAGATCCGAGGTGTGGGAGAACTACCCAATTATGACACATTGTCGGGTGAGTGCCCATGCGTGTGTGTGTAATGCATGTGTATGTTGTTTGGGTGACAGGTTCTGATTGAGTGCCAGGTGAGGGTGTGTGTGACTGAGTAGTATGGGTCCCCATGTGCTTCATCCAAAACATTCTGCGGCCTTGAATTTGGGTGTGAAACTATCCCTTCTGCCCACAGTAGTAATTTAGCGCAACATTACGGCAGTTGCCCTTGAGATGGCATCAGGCAACAAAATTGTATTTTTCATTGTTCTTTCAGGCTGATTGTTTCAATTCTCCCACTTTTGCAACACATTCCTCAGCCCTATTGTGACATATGTGACATGCTTCTGTCATTGAAGAACCCCACATTGGCCCACATGTGTCACCTTGGTAGTTGAATGATTTGCCCATTCAGGCTGAATGAGTATTATCCTGATCACATGATGTTTTTGGGCCTGTTTGAATGTGGAACATGCTAGTTGTTTCCTGTCATGTTGAAGTGCACAACCATTGATGTGTACATGGCCCTGCAATCACTGTATTTTTGTACACTGGATGCGTTGCAGTGTGTGGCACATGGCGTATCTTTTCACACTATGTGGCGTTTTTCATCTCTTCATGTCCATCTCACATGGATGGGTGACAGTACTCATTCACTGACATATGGATGTACTTGTGGAATGTACCATGGCTATGGTACATGCCATCTGTGTGATGGCATGTGTCATTTATGTGTATAGGACATGCCACTCACAGGCCAAATGTGTGATGGCAGTGCTACCCAGCATGCAGCAAATGTGTTGCTCTTCCATCTTGGTGTCATCAGTGTCAGACTTTTGCCTCCGCTTCCAACTCTGTGACAGTGCATGCATGGGAGGGTTATAGTCATGTGGGACATGTGTAAATCATGTACTGGTTCTGTAGCTTGTCAGGCCTATTTGTGTGCTATGGTGCTAATGCCTGTTTCCATTTTTTGTCTTTCATGTTTTTGCAGGGGATGATGCACTTGATGCTGTTGAGGTTGAGGAGATGGTGCAGACCCAGGAGGAACCTGAGGCACAACCTGCCACCAGTGGGGGACGTGGTGTGGTGGTGGGTGAGAACCCACTCTTGCTGCAGACGATTCTGTCCAGGGGCGTCTCTGGGTGCACCTCCCCAGACCTCTATTCAGGTGTTGATTCAGATGATGAGACCTATGTGGCGTTGCAGGTAAGTGTTTCTGGAAGGGATTCTGTTCTGTCCAACCCACCTGCACCAGGGGTAGAACCCTCTATGGGGATGTCAGTGTTGGTTAGTCAGCCTTTGGCGGTTACGGGTGCAGGGTCACACTCCACAACATCTGATCCTGTTCCTGGGCCAGCAGATCCGAGGGGGAATGGAGTCCTGCAGCCTCAGGCAGTGCCGGCACAGCAAGGCGCAGATGCCTTGCCCCAAACAGGTGTGGTGCCCGCCGACGCGGTGGCCGTATGTCACCAGGCAATAGCGCATGGGAACAATCCATTTACGGTATGGCAACCCAACAGGCAGCATCAGTTGAGATGATGGCTCAAGCAGTGGAGAGGGTGGCCACTTCCATTGTCCCCCCTGAAAGGCAGATGGAGCTACTACAGCAGGCAACAGACTCCATTTGCCAATCACACAGGGAGGACATGTTGGCGTCCAACAGGGACAGACGGGCGGCACTGAAGACCACAGGGAGGACATGTTGGCGTCCAACAGGGACAGACGGGCGGCACTGAAGACTCTACGCCAATCAATATCAATAGAGTCCCAGGGCCACAGGCAAGCCCTGAGGGTAGAACTCCATCACCTCAGGGAGACTCTTGTTGACCTTGAGACTTCCACTAACTTGAGGACAGAACAGCAGCTGGAGCGGCTCACACGTTCGCTCTCAGCTGAGATGCAGGCAACTCAGGAGGAGATCCGGGCATCACGTCAGGTGCTGCATGGGGATCTCTGCACTATAATCCTCCAGAACGAGACCTTCCACACCCGCATGCATGCTGCCATGGAGGACCATACCAGGGATTTGCGTGAGCTGACTCCCATAGCACCACCACCTCCTGTGGCAGCAGCAGAGGGTAATGAGAGCGACAGCAGCAGTTCTCCCACATTGGCATAGCCGTGCAGGCCATGAGCCCATGGAGGTGTTTTTTTTCCCCAACATCCACACTGGTGGCTGTTGGTGCGCACCCTGTCCTCAGACCTCCTGGGTGGCCTCCCACCCCCCTAAACCCACATGGCCATTTTTTTTTTTTATTTTTGCTTTTTTTATTTATTTATTTTTTTTTTTAACAGTGTGTTCCCTTGTGTGGCTCCCGTGGGCAATCACTGTATTCCAGCTGGGCACATGCAGGCTTGTCCTGAGTTTGGGTTCGATGCTTGGGTTCGTGAGACACACACCCCTCCTGCTTCCCATTTCCATGGGCTTGCAAAGTGTGTGACCAAGTGACAGTGATGTACACAGTGATGTTGGGCTCCCATAAGCTGTGTGGGCAGTCTGTAGTCAATGCTTTGTAGACATTCCTTGTGTATATTGTTGTTGTATTGTACACTGCATGTTGGAATTATGTATGATTCTGCTTCCATGTCTCCCTCTGAATTTGTAGGTTCATTCCTCATGTCTTCACAAGGCTGTCTAGTTTGGAGATGGAGTTCATGTTGTATGCAGTACACAGACAAGTTTTGAAGACTGCAAGACATCAGTTGGAAGGGGGCGATGTGGTGACATATTCAGGTTGTAAGACTACGACTACTTTAACTTAGTACTGTCATGTTTTAGTTATGTTTGAGCTTATGTAGCTGCATTGTATTGTTGGTAAGTATTTGGTCATGTGTGTTGTTAGTTCAACATTACTGGGAGCATATTGTGTGTGGCCAGTTTCCATTAGGGGCACTGTACTTTGTGACACTTGTGTCAGGTTTTCGGGATTGCTTTGTTTGATCTCACATAGCATGACATGCCATGGTGTGTTGGGTGGTGGTGCTGGGGAGGGGTTGGGTGACATGGCACTGTTCTCATGTTGTATTTTGCAAGGTGGTAATGCATTTAGCAGCATATGTGTCTTTTGATGACACAGCATTGGTGGTGTTTCTGTAGGTAGGGATGCACACATCCAGGTGACCAATCTCAGGCTGGTATGGTTGTGACAGTTGACTGTCCCTTATGTCATCATCGATTGTCAGCTGGTATGTGGCAGGGCTGTGTGCACTCCACAGGGGTGTGATTCTAAGTGAAGTAATTAGCCACCAGCTGCGTTCGGGCTGCCTCACCCCGTGCCCTTTCCCCTCCCATGCGCAGCGGGCATGTGGTTGGGGATGTGGGGGCACCACCATGTCCACCGGCAGGCCCCGGCGTGTTGCAACGTTGTGCAGGACACATGCTGCCACTATGATCCTGCACACTACTGGGGGAGCGTATAACAGAGGCCTGCCAGAACGGTCAAGGGAGCGAAAGCGTGACTTGAGCACTCCGAATGTGCGCTCCACTATGCCCCGGGTTGCAATATGGGCTGTGTTGTATCTTACCTCGGGTGGCGTGGTGGGGTTCCGAATTGGCATCATCATGTGGGTGCTCAGAGGGTAGGCACTGTCCCCTGGGGAGGTGGTGATGGGTATCATTAGTAGGGGTATGACATTACTCAGTATCTGGCATGCATGCATGTGCTGTGGCATTTATACTCACCGAGCAGCCATGTATCGCCATGCCACCCAGCTTCTAAGTCCCGGTTTAGGGTTGACATTCTGTAAATGAAACTGTCATGGGTGGACCCTGGATAGTTGGCATATACTGAGGTGATGATTCCCTTGGCATCACATACTACCTGAACGTTGATGGAGTGCCAGTGCTTGCGGTTTCTATAGATGTGCTCTGATGCCTTGGGGGGACGTAGAGCCACATGGGTGCAATCAATGGCACCTAGGACTTTGGTGAATTGTGCCACCTAGTAGAAATCCTGGACAGCAGCCTGCCTTTCTGCAGGTGTTCTGGGCAGGTATATGTGCCTGCGGACTGATGGGCGTGCAGTCATGATGGCCAAGACCTGGTGTAGGCAGCATGACTGCGTGGCCTGTGACACCCCCCCCACTATGGCCCTTGTCCGCTGAAATGACCGCTGGCCAAAAAGTGCAGTACATTGAGGACCTTCTCCAGGGGGTTGAGTGCTTGGGAGCAGAGGGTGGGTGATGTGAGGTCATCCTCCCACTCACTAACCAGGTCGAGTATTATGTGAGGTGGAAACCTGTACCTCCCATACACCTGATCAACAGGCATGCCAAAAAGGCTGGTTCTGGGTGTGAAAATTCTGGGCCTGACTATCCTCCTCCTGCTCCTGCGGTATCCCATGACCACTGCTGCTAGGAACGGGATGTTCATCCTGGCGTCTGAGCTTGCTTGTTGTTTGCGCGCACTTTTATGCTGCGCGGGTCCACATACACCTGCTTCCTACTGGCGTACGGGTTTCCGGATTAGCGTGTCTTTTTTGGTGCATGCGTGTGGGTGGTCCACGCATTTGCCTCCTATACTTCCCCACCCACCCCAGTAATACACGTACCCCCCGCGCCCAGGCCCATTCGCGTGTAAAACTTCCCGCGAGCCCCTGTAGTACACGTACCCCGCTCGCCCAGGCACAATCGCGTGTAAAACTTCCCGCGAGCCCCTAAAGTACACGTACCCCGCTCACCCAGGCACAATCGCGTGTAAAACTTCTGGCGAGGCCCTGAAGTACACGTACCCCGCTCACCCAGTTTCACAATCCGGACTCCATGGAGACT
The DNA here is from genome assembly GCF_040938575.1 of Ambystoma mexicanum. Classification (NCBI taxonomy): domain Eukaryota; kingdom Metazoa; phylum Chordata; class Amphibia; order Caudata; family Ambystomatidae; genus Ambystoma; species Ambystoma mexicanum. The sequence continues at coordinate 530,919,597 of NC_090937.1, forward strand.
GTGGGAGCATTAGAGAAGGAGATGAGCACTCGCGATCACCGCGATGTCGGCGTAACGTTCCAGTGTTGCGGCCGACTTTGCGATGTGCTCGATGACGTGTTTAAATATGCGTCAATTCTTTCATTCGGCGCGTTGCAACCCTGCTCTTCCGGTTGGGTCTAAGCGCTGTCTGAGTGTTTTCGCCTGTGCCTTCCTCAGTTGCGTTTTTCCTTTGCTGCCCCTCCGAAGCTTCGCCTTCTGGGCTTGTTTTCCCCTTCTCGCTCTGTGAAGCTTTATTCTGTTTTCCCGGCCGTTTTGCTGCCGCTGTCCTGTTACCTGTATTTCTTCCCACTCCCAGTTTTTCTTCCATTTGTTCTTGAGTTCCAGTCCTTCCCGGTCCTTCAATTTTACCTTGCTCTACCCTCCTGTGCATCACCCTGCTACTTCCAGCATTCTGGGACTTGGAGTTTCCTCATTCCGAATTACACCATCTTGGAACAGAAGACCAACATCAGGGTTTTTTCAGCTGTGCTTTTTCCCTGAAGTGGGGTGGTCTCCCTGGGAGCCCCTACTGCCGACTTCTTGTCATTAGGCAGTGTGGCTTCCAGAGGAGCTCATCCTAAACCCAACAAAGAAAAGCCTAACGACTCTTGGTGTGAAAGAAGACAAATTCCCTCGGAAGATTCATCCTGCGACGAATCCACAGGTGAGGAGACGGAGGAGGAGGTGAAGTCATTGGGTGAATCTTTGTTTACTGTCAAACCTGAGAGTTTGCAACGCCAAAGAATGGCCAGTCTTGAACAATATCAGGAGTTGGTAAATGCCATACAAGGGATTAATGTGGAAGTACAGACCCTAAAGACAGACAATGCGACTCTTAGAGCTGACAATACTGCCTTACGCCAACAGTTGCTCCAGAGGGAAGATACCCGAGGTGATCTCCCCTCATTACCGCTATCTTGTGGCAAGTTCGATGGGAACCCGAAAAAGATGAAAGAACATTTGGATGCTTGTTTGGTATATTTTAGATTCCGACCTAAAGCTTTTGAGCAGGACCATGTTAAGGTCGGCTTTCTAATATCCAACATGGTGGGAAATGCCCTAGCATGGGCCACCCCACTAGTGACAAGCGCAGATCCTGTTCTAAATGACTACGGTCAGTTCGTACAACTGTTCCATGGCCGTTTTGAGAGGCCAGAAGTACAATACTCTTCATATGAGCATCTATTGGATACCAGACAAGGGACATCGGATGTACAAACTTATGTTTCCACTTTTCAAAGATTAGCGCAAGAAACCGGATGGCCGGATTCTGCCAAACAAACACTATTTAGAAGAGGGTTACATGATGAAATAAAGGACGAACTGGCTCGGATAGCCAGAACCTCCACCTTCCAGGACTTGATTACACTAGCCCTACAGATAGAATATCGTATCAACGAAAGGCGAATAGAGAAGAAAAGACCCAAGTCCTACCCTCCACTAGCTCCTCACCTGTCTATCCCCTTCGGAGAAAACACCTTTGATGCCAAGTTCTGAAGAACCAATGCAGATTGGATCGACTAGAGGGCCTCTGACAGCCGCAGAAAGAAAGCGAAGAAAAGACTTAGGTCTTTGTTTATATTGTGGTTCAGAGAGACACCTGCTTCGAGATTGCCCGGAAGTCCCTCCAAGAAAGGCAGGAAACGACAAACCCCGACCCTGAACAGGGACAAGGAAGGGGTTCAAACCGTTAATCCCTGTCTACCTACCCTAGCAGCCACCTTGGACACCTCACACCATTTAATGGTATTCAGGGTACAGCTTAAGTGGACAAACCACAATGGTGTCGAATGTCTTGCAATGTTAGACTGCAGAGCTGCTGGCAACTTCATGGACGACCAATGGGCCCCGGCCCAATCCATACCAAGAAGAGCCAAGACGCAGCCTATTCCAGTTGAGTGTGTGGATGGCACTCCCCTGACTTCAGGACCAATTCTCGAAGAAACCCAGGAGTGATCAGTACAGATGCAGTTCCATCAAGAACAACTAAGTTTTGATCTAATAAGGGCGGCACATATTCCAGTGATACTGGGCATGCCTTGGCTTAGAAAGCATAATCCTTATATAGACTGGAAGGCCAATACAGTAGAATTCCGATCTGACTTTTATTCGGGTGCTTGTCTTTCTTCCACGGAAAGACCAGTAACTCAGGAAGGACCAACACCCATATGCAATGTAAACCTTATTCCTCCACAATACAGAGACTACTCTGATGTTTTTTTGGATGTACATCCCAGGCCTTTGCCTCCACACAGACCAGAAGACTGCAAAATAGAACTACAACCAGGGGCGGTGGTTCCATTTGGCCGTATGTTTCCCTTATCTCTCCCTGAAAAGGAAGCCTTGAGGGATTACTTAAAGACCAACCTACAAAACTGATTAATTCAAGCCTCCACTTCTTCAGCAGGTGCATCCCTGTTCTTCATTCCAAAGAAAGGAACAACCGAACTCTGGCCTTGTATAGATTATAGAGGCCTCAACAGTTCTACAATTAGAGACAGATATGCCATGCCGCTCATTAAGGATATAATGGAGGCAGTACAGAAGGCTACCTGGTTCACCAAGTTGGATCTGAGGGGTGCTTATCACCTACTCAGAATAAAACAAGGTGATGAGTGGAAGACCGCATTCAGGACGCCTTTGGGACATTATGAATACCGAGTTATGCCCTTTGGTTTAGTCAACGCTCCTGCTCAATTCCAACGCTTTATGGACAAGATCTTTGCGGACCTCCTATTCACGTCAGTCATAGTGTACCTGGATGACATTCTGGTTTATTCAAGCACTCTGGAAGCCCATCGCCAACACGTCAGAGAGGTGTTACAAAGACTCCGTCATCACCACCTTCTGGCCAAACCCGAAAAATGCATATTCGAAGGCAAGACGGTTCCATATTTAGGCTTTCTCTTAAGTGAAAATCTGATTAAGATGGACCCACAGAAGACTGTAGCAGTCACCCAATGGCCTGTACCTAAATCAGTCAAGGATATACAGCGTTTTTTAGACCTAGCTAACCTAACTTCTATAGAAAGTTCATCAATGGGTTCTCAGAAATGGTCCTACCCCTGACTGCATTGTTAAAGAAGGCTGTGAAGTTTACGTGGTGCCCAGAAGCAGATAAGGCTTTTAGACAACTTAAAGAAGCCTTTACCACGGCACCGGTACTTAGACAACCAGACCAGATGTTACCCTTGATTCTAGAAACCAACGCCTCCTACTGCGCAATTGGTGCCGCTCTTCTGCAGAAAAAGGAAGATCAAATGGAACACCCCATCGCCTACTATTCGAGGACACTAAACCTTAGTGAAAGAAACTATTCAGTACTCGAAAAGGAACTCCTTGCAATTAAAAGAGCCCGTGAGGAATGGAGGCATTTACTACAAGGGGCCCAACACCCCTTTCTTGTACGCACAGATCACAGGAACTTAAGCGTGCTACAACAGCTGGAATGCTAAAATTCACACCATGCCAGATGGGCCTATTATTTTTCCCAATTTGACTTCACATTTACCTATGTACCTGGGAGGAACAATCAGCTTGCAGATTCTTTATCCAGAAGTAACGGAGAAGAATCGGGAAAATACACAGGTCAAGAACTTCTGTTGTCAGGAAAAAGATTTATTGGCACAGTGAACTTGTTTCTACAACAGGTATACGACTCACAAAGGAAGACATCTTTACCACCGGGGGAATCACTAAACAGAATAGGGAAATACTGGTTTAGGGAGAACCAACTGTATTTACCTACGCAAGAGCTCCAGTCTATGGCCCTATCTTGGTGTTATGACACACCAACGGCAGGACACAAGGGTCAAGCTGCCACCTTGCAACTCATTAGAAGGCATTTCTGGTGGCCTACAGTCGTCAAAGATACCAAGAGATACGTCTCTTCCTGTCCTATCTGTGCCCAGAGCAAATATAGCACGGCCAAACCATTGGGTCTTTTACAACAGGAAGAACCCCCAGCCGGACCCTGGCAACATGTTTCAATGGACTTCATTGTTGACTTACCCAATTCTGGAGGACATACAGCCATAATGGTTGTGGTGGATTCGTTCAGTAAGCTGGCTCACTTTATCGCCTTGTCAGGCCCACCCTCAGCTTCAATGACGTCTGAAACGTTTCTACGTGAAGTGGTCTGACTACATGGTATACCATGTACCATTGTGTCGGATAGAGGAACCCAATTCACCTCGAAATTCTGGACTCTTCTTTGTAAACAATTACAAGTACAATGAGCCTTATCATCCGGATACCACCCAGAAAGCAATGGTCAAACTGAACGCCTCAATGCAACTCTTGAACAGTATCTTAGATGCTTTTGTAACCAGGTGCAAGACAACTGGTATCAACTCCTACCAGTTGCTGAATTGTCATACAATAACACCTTTCATTCAGCAATAGGCATGAGTCCATTCCATTGTACCTATGGGTACAACCCCAGACATTTACCTTTTCCTGAAATACTATCCACAAAGGTCCCTTCACTTGATCAGTTAATGGGCGTTTTGAAAGAAACGTATAAAAAGGCTCAAGAAATACTGGGACATAGTCGACAAGGTTACAAACGATGGGTAGACCAAGAAGAAGACCCAACCCCACATGGCAGATCGGTACCAAGGTCTGGCTTTCAACCAAATTCCTACCCAGATGGGTTCATCCAGGAAAGTTTTCTCCCAGATACCTTGGTCCTTTCGCCATTACAGAATGCATCAATCCAGTGGCCTTCAAATTATCACTACCACAATCTTTACGGAGGATCCATCCAGTATTCCATTCATCTTTGCTCAAGGAATACGTTCCAGATCCCTATAATAGGGGCTATAAGAAGAAGGTCCCTAGAACTTTGTTACCGCAAGAATACGAGGTATCCCACATTCTGGATTCCAGGTACAAGCAGGGAACGGTCCAATACCTTATCCTATGGAAAGGATATCCATGGTCCGAAAGATCTTGGGAACCGGCTAGGAATCTGAAGGCTCCTCGACTCCTGCGTCTCTTTCATAGATTGCACCCATGGAAACCAGGGGGTGTGCCGTTGAAAAGGGGTCATACTGTCACGATCCGGACTCCATGGAGACTGTGGGAGCATTGGAGAAGGAGATGAGCACTCGCGATCACCGCGATGTCGGCGTAACGTTCCAGTGTTGCGGCCGACTTCGCAATGTGCGCGATGACGTGTTTAAATATGCGTCAATTCTTTCACTCGGCGCGTTGCAACCCTGCTCTTCCGGTTGGGTCTAAGCGTTGTCTGAGTGTTTTCGCCTGTGCCTTCCTCAGTTGTGTTTTTTCTTTGCTGCCCCTCCGAAGCTTCGCCTTCTGGGCTTGTTTTCCCCTTCTCCCTCTGTGAAGCTTCATTCTGTTTTTCCCGGGCGTTTTGCTGCCGCTGTCCTGTTACCTGTATTTCTTCCCACTCCCAGTTTTTCTTTCATTTGTTCTTGAGTTCCAGTCCTTCCCGGTCCTTCAATTTTACCTTGCTGTACCCTCCTGTGCATCACCCTGCTACTTCCAGTGCATTCTGGGACTTGGAGTTTCCTCATTCCGAATTACACCATCTTGGAACAGAAGACCAACATCAGGGTTTTTTCAGCTGTGCTTTTTCCCTGAAGTGGGGTGGTCTCCCTGGGAGCCCCTACTGCCGACTTCTTGTCATTAGGCAGTGTGGCTTCCAGAGGAGCTCATCCTAAACCCAACAAAGAAAAGCCTAACGACTCTTGGCGTGAAAGAAGACAAATTTCCTCGGAAGATTCATCCTGCGACGAATCCACAGGTGAGGAGACAGAGGAGGAGGTGAAGTCATTGGGTGAATGTTTGTTTACTGTCAAACCTGAGACCCAGGCGCAATCGCGTGTTAAACTTCCCACGAGCCCCTGAAGTATATGTACCCCGCTCGCCCAGGCACAATCGCGTGTGAAACTTCCTGCGCACCCCCGGAATACATGCTATTTTTGACACAGCAGGTGTCCGTGTTTGTTGCGTACCCCTTTGCACATCATTTGTCCTAGAGGGCCACAGTATGGGACATTCATCAGAGCTGTATATACAGGCTTTTTGTTAGCGCAGGGACGCTACCGCCTGCCTTCGTGAGGCGGACATGTGTTGATGTACATAGTTGACTTTTGGTTTGTGTCATGAGATCGCAATTTCACTGCTGGGGGGTGGGTGTGCAAGGGGACATGAGTGCGACATGAGTGGGGCCTGCTGGCAGGTGCCCCTCAGTGCTGGGGGGTGGGGGTGCAAGGGGACATGAGTGGGGGCCTGCTGGCAGGTGCCTTGCAATGCGGGGGGTGGGGGTGCAAGGGGACATGAGTGGGGGCCTGCTGGTAGGTGCCCTGTACTGCTGGGGGGTGGGGGTGCAAGGGGACATGAGTGGGACATGAGTGGGGGCCTGCTGGCAGGTGCCCCTCAGTGCTGGGGGGTGGGGGTGCAAGGGGACATGAGTGGGGGCCTGCTGGCAGGTGCCCTGCACTTCTGGAGGGTGGGGGTGCAAGGGGACATGAGTGGGGGCCTGCTGTCAGGTGCCCTGCACTGCTGGGGGGTGGGGGTGCAAGGGGACATGAATGGGACATGAGTGGGGGCCTGCTGGCAGGTGCCCCTCAGTGCTGGGGGGTGGGGGTGCAAGGGGACATGAGTGGGACATGAGTGGGGGCCTGTTGGCAGGTGCCCTGCACTACTGGGGGGTGGGGGTGCTAGGGGACATGAGTGGGGGCCTGCTGGCAGGTGCCCTGTACTGCTGGGGGGTGGGGGTGGAGGGGGCCATGGGTTGGTGTTCAGTAGTGCAAGCTGACATGTGGCTTGGCTGGGGGGCATGCCCATGGTGGATGGGCTGCCTGTGGGACATGACCAGGGGTGCAGGGTAGTCCTCTGTGGTGTGGGCTGCCTGCAGGGGCCGTGGAGGGTGTAGAGGGAACACCTGGGAGGACCCACACTGCCAATTGACGTGCAGGACTCCCCTGCACCCCAGATATACACGTACTCCACTCGCACAGGGCCAATCGCGTGTGAAACTTCCCGCGAACCCCAGATTTACACACACCCCGCTCACCCAAGGCCAATCGCGTGTGAAACTTCCTGTGCACCCCCGAAATACATGCACACGCTATTTTTGACACAGCGGGTGTTCGTGTTTGTCACCTACCCCTTTGGACGTCATTTGTCCTAGAGGGCCACAGTATGGGACAATCATCAGAGCTGTATATACGTGCTTTTTGTTAGCGCACATTTTGGCGCACATTTTTTTCATGTGCAGGGACGCTACCGCCTGCCTTCGTGTGGCGTACGTGTTTAGGCCTGTGTGCGTCTTCGCCCGTGCGCTGGTTTGCCCTATTCGATTCCATGAATACGTGTTGTAGGCGAGCGTGCGGGCGTTCCGCGCACTTGCCTCCTGTACTTCTCCCGTGACGCCCACATTTTCACGCGTTGTCCCCCATTCCGCATGTCACGCCCCGTGTTACGCCTACTTTTGTTATGTGCGCTGCGCTATGTGCGCTTTCGCTGTGACCGCCACACAGATTTTAAGCGCACATCCCAGATTTTACTCGCGCACAGACTTCCATGAATCGATGTGCGCGGGTTTTGCTGCGATTTTCGCACTTGCACTGCGATTCGCATGGTTTCGCACGCTTGCGCAGGAATTTTCAGCACACATTATTTCCATGAATCGGCCTGTAAATGTTGTCATTGTTGCAAAACAACATGCCCGATCTAGTCATAAAACCAAACATGCCTCGGCTGACTAAACACCTAGCAAAATGTTGCTGAGGACAAAAAACAGAACTATTGTCCAATATTGCCCTAGGTATCAACCCAGAAAAAATAATCTTGGCATTTGGAAGGAATTTCATGATTGCCTGAATCAAATTTTGCAGACCTTGCAACAAAGTAGGGCCACTAGCATAGCCCAAATGCACAGCACCACAGTGTAGGACAACTATATGTGGACTTTTTAACATAGCCACATCCTGACAAACTATTAGAATTGCCTGCAAATTCAAATCCAGCACAGTGCTCCACACCACATCCACTCCTTTTGTGTCAAAATAGTTAGCCACATTCTAAGATTGTTCATACTGCTCCAAACCATTCACAAACATATCTCCAACCTCCAACACTCTGACTTTCTGTACCTCCCCCATCTTCACTACACACAGCCTCTCTCAATATGAAGCATAACCTCAACACCTGATTGGCTAATACTCAAAATACACTCCCACTTCATGCTCGGAAACCCCGTATATAGCATGTCCTGTCTGCGAACAGCCACGCTGTCGGCGGAGCGCATAAGTAACACTGAGGGCAGCCCTTTTACCCCTTCCACTGCACTCGCTGCACCATTTCCTCATTGACTACTGTTAAGCAGTCACACAATCATCCACCAATCACATCCAAGAACTCTACATCTATCTCTGTCATCACAGATCAACACGGTAGATGTACTATTGATCACTCTCAGTACAATGCGGCTCTCACTGCAAAGGACCTGCAGCAACAACTACTATAAAACTTCCCAAGATTTCCACTTTCAGAATACATCCCAGGAGCATTGCTCAGCAGCAACATGCGTGCCTTGAAAGCAAGACGACACAAAGCAACCCAGATTTGATCCCCGGGTCCGCGCTTAGAAACCTATGGGTGTTTAAACACGTTATAAATATGCAACTAAGACAAAATAATTACAGAACTAAAAAACAAACAATTCCTGTATCAGCGCCTCGATTTCCACGGGCTCTATACTCGTTTTAAAAATGTAAAACAAAATAGATAAAAATATGAACAAAGTAAATGCCACTGACCCTGTATAAACTGTAAAATGAACTTACTGTCATTTCTCCCATCTGCTATGATGACGTGTCACTTGCAAAGCTTTCAGCTCTCCACATTCTTGTTTACACACACACACACACCTATCTATAAAAAAATTGTTTCATATTATAACATGTGAAAAATAACAGTATAATTATGGAAAAGACTCTCCATTGTGTTATAAAATGACACGCAGCCAAGATGACTACATACATCTTCATTCAAGCACACGCACAGACAATGGGACTCATTACAACTTTGGAGGCAGCCATGCCCTTAATAAGTGCATGGCTGCCTCCAAAATCGTGTCAGGGTTCAGGTTCCCTGAATGGGGAAATACCGGGCCATTCCGAGTATGGAGGGCCCGGTATTTCCTCCTTCAGGCGACCCGGTCCTTCCCAAGTCCCATTTGAGCCCTCATAGGGCTCAATGGGAATGGGGAGGGAGCTAACAACAGGCCCGTTGTTAGCTCCATGGTCCCCTCTCGGGACCCGCTATGGACGTCTGGAAAAAACAGACGTCCAGAGCGGGTCCCGCAAGGGGACCTCATAATAGTGTGGAGTGGGTTTAACCGCGCCGGCACCATTACCGGTGCTATTAAACCCATTCCGCACAAGTTATAATGAGGCCCAATATCATTAGAAAGGCTCCCACATCAAACAACACCACTGCCTCTATATCAAATCCTTCTGCTTTATTACCCACACCTTCACAATGGCATACATTTAATGCTTTTATGTACAATGTCTGCCATTTACCTTGTAAAAATAGCACACAATGCATATGATTATTTCTTCTATGTCTTAACATCCATTAACATAACATTAAAAAAAACAAGTGTGCTCTATTCGTTTACTATTATACTCATTCGAAAAACATATTCAACTAACAGATTCTAAATAAAATATAAAGGATGCACATAGGCAAAGAAAAGTGCGAAACAATGTATACATTAACAAAAGTGCTATAAACACACATATGCACTAACTTCTTCCTTTTACACTTTCAGTGAACGCCAGGCTCCTGAAAAGCAGCATCGGCTGGAGTACGAATAAGGACTTAGAAGAAACCTACCCTTTCCATAGAAAAAAGTAAGTACAAAATTAACATAATGTTCTACTGTTACTCAAACACACTAGCATTTTAGTGTTGCAGAATAAACAAATATATTAACCATTTACCATTAGATGTAGTATTAGTGCTTCCCCTTGCCAGCTACATACTTTATATTGTCATCTGAAGCCCAGTATAGTAACACACACATACAAGAATAGCCTTCCCGACTTGATGTACCTGCCCATTGCACAATCACACACCTCCACAATCATAGTTACCATCATACTCAAACACTCATGCACAAAGCATGCATACACTGCACAACAGCCCAACCCACACTTTCTTTTTTTTCCAACAGGCCTCAACGAATGCCTACCAAAAAGCAACTCTGTAGAAAGCAACACAGTAGTAGAGGAAATCAAAATAAAGTGTCCAAAATAAGCATCCATCTCTAGCAGATTGTGTACAAAAAGTTCAAACAAAACAGCTAATACAATCATTAAGTGAAACAAAACAAGCTTCCATTACAGAAACTTGCTCTCCTCTATCAAAATGTAAAACCAAACCTGAAAGTGATTAACAAGACTTCAACTACCACTACTGCTAACACTGGACATATAAATCTTGATGTAGTGGAAATTAAGCATACCAAAACAAAGGGGCCGATTCATGGAACAAACGTGCGCCGAAAATCGTTGCGCAAGCGGAAAAAAACAGGCGCACGCGCGTGCGATTCATGGAAGTCCCTGCGCGTGTTCACCTCGGGATGTGCGCCAAACCCGTGCATGGCGCACAAGTCACTGCAACATCCCGAAAGGCGTGCGCGACGCGCACAGTGAAAGCGCACAACCTCGGCGCATACACCAGAAAGTGGGCGGGACACGGGGCGTAACGGGCGGAATGGGGAACAACGCGCGAAAATAAGGCCGTAACTGGGGATGTACTGCAGGGAAGCAGACAGAACGCCCACACGCACTCGAACCACACGTATTCATGGAATCGAATAGGGCAAAGCCACGCACAGCCAAAGACACGCACAAGCTGAAACACGTCCGCCACACGAAGGCAGGCGGTAGAGTCCCAGCGCATCAAAAAAGTGGCAACATACAGCAATTGGGCCTGTGCGAGCGGGGCACGTGTATTGCGGGGGTGCGCGGGAAGCAACACACGCGATCGAGCGGGGTACGTGTATTTCGGGGGCGCGTGGGAAGTGACACACGCGATTGAGCGGGGTACGTGTATTTCGCGGGTGCGCGGGAAGTTACACACGCGATTGAGCGGGGTACGTGCATATCGGGGGTGCGCGGGTAGTTACACACGCGATTGAGCGGGGTACGTGTATTTCGGGGGTGCGCGGGAAGTTACACACGCGATTGAGCGGGGTGCGTGTATTTCGGGGGTGCGCGGGAAGTTACACACGCGATTGAGCGGGGTACATGTATATCGGGGGTGCGCGGGTAGTTACACACGCGATTGAGCGGGGTACGTGTATTTCGGGGGTGCGCGGGAAGTTACACACGCGATTGAGCGGGGTACGTGTATTTCTGGGGTGCGCGGGAAGTCACACACGCGATCTCATCAGGGTACGTGTATTTCAGGGTGCGGGGGAAGTATCCCACGCAACATCAGCAGGGTACGTGTATTCCAGGGGTGCGCGGGAAGTTCCACACCCAATTCCTTCAGGGTACGTGTATTACAGGGGTGCGCGGGAAGTTCCACACGCGATATCATCAGGGTACGTGTATTACAGGGGTGCGCGGGGAGCAGCACACGTGAATTGCACGTGTGGGTCCTCCCAGGTGTTCCCTCTACACCCTCCACGGCCCCTGCAGGTGGCTCACACCACAGGGGCCTACCCAGCACATGTCATGCAGGCACCCCATCCACCATGGCCATGCCCACCAGCCAACCCACATGTCAACTTGCACTACTGCCCACCAACGCATGTCCCCCTGCACCCCCAGCCACCAGGGGCACCCTCCACCAGGCCCCCACCCATGTCTCCCACCACCCCCACCCCCCCCAGTCACCAGGGGCAGCCTCCACCAGGCCTCCACCCATGTCTCCCACTACCCCCACCCCCCAGCAGTGCAGGGGCAGCCTCCACCAGGCCCCCACCCATGTCTCCCACCACCCCCACCCCCCAGCAGTGCAGGGGCAGCCTCCACCAGGCCCCCACTCATGTCTCCCATCACCCCCACCCCCCAGCCACCAGGGGCATCCTCCACCAGGCCCCCACTCATTTCCCCTATCACCCCCACCCGCCAGCCACCAGGGGTAGCCTCCACCAGGCCCCCACTCATGTCTCTCTGCACCCCCACCCCCCAGCAGTGCAGGGGCAGCCTCCACCAGGCCCCCACTCATGTCCAACTCATGTCTCCCATCACCCCCACCCCCAGCAGTGCAGGGGCAGCCTCCACCAGGCCCCCACTCATGTCCAACTCATGTCTCCCATCACCCCCACCCCCAGCAGTGCAGGGGCAGCCTCCACCAGGCCCCCACTCATGTCTCCCTGCACCCCCACCCCCAGCAGTGCAGGGGCAGCCTCCACCAGGCCCCCACTCATGTCTCCCTGCACCCCCACCCCCCAGCCACCAGGGGCAGCCTCCACCAGGTCCCCACTCATGTCTCCCATCACCCCCACCCCCCAGCAGTGCAGGGGCAGCCTCCACCAGGCCCCCACCCATGTCTACCACCACCCCCACACCCCAGCAGTGCAGGGGCAGCCTCCACCAGGCCCCCACTCATGTCTCACACCACCCCCACCCCCAGCCACCAAGGGCAGCCTCCACCAGGCCCCCACTCATGTCTCCCTGCACCCCCACCCCCCAGCAGTGCAGGGGCAGCCTCCACCAGGCCCCCACTTATGTCCAACTCATGTCTACCATCACCCCCACCCCCAGCAGTGCAGGGGCAGCCTCCACCAGGACCCCACTCATGTCCAACTCATGTCTCCCATCACCCCCACCCCCAGCAGTGCAGGGGCAGTCTCCACCAGGCCCCCACTCATGTCTCCCTGCACCCCCACCCCCCAGCAGTGCAGGGGCAGCCTCCACCAGGCCCCCACTCATGTCTCACTGCACCCCCACCCCCCAGCCACCAGGGGCAGCCTCCACCAGGTCCCCACTCATGTCTCCCATCACCCCCACCCCCCAGCAGTGCAGGGGCAGCCTCCACCAGGACCCCAACCATGTCTACCGCCACCCCCACACCCCAGCAGTGCAGGGGCAGCCTCCACCAGGCCCCCACTCATGTCTCACATCCTGTCGTGACATTGTTTTGCTGTGCTACCTTGGTTGTTGTATCATTGTGGTAGTACTTGGCCTTTGTGAGGTACTGCTACGTCAAGTCATCTACTGGAGGGTGTTCGGGTTCGTTTTTATGCCTTGGATTTTGTGATTTTGGAAATGAGTGTGGATTCTGAGGGTTCAGGCATCTTTTTACACACAAGGTGGGAGATGGTGACGAAGGGTAAAGGTGATCCTGTGGCCAGGTGGAATTGAGGTTTGGAGGCTCCATGACCCAGGTGCAGTTGTTCAGTGGGTCATGGTCATTTGTGAGGGAGGGGGGGTTGTTGTTGATAGTTGCCTTGTCCTGCAGTGTGATGGGAACTCTGACATAGTAATGGTGGTATCCTATGTACATGTTGTGTTCTGCTGATCAATGCCTGTTCATGTGTTGTGTTTTCCTTTCAGGTGCGAGGGGATAGTTGTGGTTTGACATGCTGGGGTGTACACATGGTGGATGTTCACATGTGATGTGTAGGGAACACTGATGGTCACTTGAGTGCACATGCATATGTGGAGTGCAGGTCCTTGCAGAACCACACACTTGCACTCTGATGCACTACATGTACTCCCACCCTTGCATATCCACGTGTACACTGTTTGCCTTCTGGTGCCCACTGTGTCCCGGCAGCACATGTTCTGTGACCGATCATGGATCCAGTACATGCCTAATTTGATGTTTGACGTGGTCTGTCACTTAGATGTGATGCTCAGGGTGTGCATCACACGCAATGGCTGTTCACTGTGCTGTGCGCTGAGCAGTGTGATGCAGGAGTAGGACACTGCACACATGAGCTGCAGTGTTGATTTTGCAATGCATAATGTGCATGTAGACAGGCATTCATTGTGATGTTACGTCTACGACTGTTGTAATGCATTTGGAAATGACTTTTTTTGGGTGGGAGATTTTGTTGGTCTTTCATTTCATCTGATTCCGGGTCAGGCAGCAGTGTCCGATGCCACTGTGCATTTAGGACATGGCAATGTGTACCTTATCGTTACTGCATTGGTGTATGGGTATTGCGTGCCATGTCATGTTGATGTTTGGGAGGGTTTGAGTGACATGACAGTGATGGCCATGGCCTGTTTTGCAGGTGTGTGTGATGCACACCTTGCATGTCCGTGTCATCCGCTTCTCAGAGCAACTAGCTGGGGGTAGATTTCGCTCCGCAGCAGGGCCCTCCCCCTGGAACAGACTTCCGGCCTGACTTGAACTTGAGGGGAATCATCTCCAGTTCTGGAAGCACTTCAAGACCTTCCTCTTTGCTTCTGCTTACTGTCTACCTCTCCCTTGCAGAATTCTCCACTGGAACTGCACAGGAGCTGCAACTGGGCCACTCTCACCGACCTCGGTCCCTGGCCCAGCCACTCTCCACTTGCACTGCCTCCCTGGCAACCCCTGCACTGCAGTACTGTCTCTCTATCCCTACAGCCCTCCCTTCCCAGCACTTGTCTGCACTTACCTTTGTAGTTGCCACCAGGCGACCTATGTATTATTTTTTTGGGCTACTTCCCCTGTACTGGACTCCCCCCCACCCTTCCCCTTGCACTTTTCCCATTCCCCCTACCCCTGCACTTGCACGATCTCAATGACACCTGGCCTAGTAGTACCGTTCCCTGTGTTCCCTTGTTCCCCCCTCCCTGCCTCATTGCGCCTTGGAATACTTGTGTATGGCCCATATCATGTCATATGTCATATGTGTGCCTTTTGGTCATACAGGATAGCTTGTGTTTAAGTAGCTAGGGATGCAGACCATGTGGCACTTCCATGGCAACTTTCTCAGGGTGGTAGGGTTGTGACAGTTAACTGTCTCTTTGTCATCATCGATTGTCACCTGGTATGTGCCAGGCCTGTGTGCACTCCGCAGGGGTGGGAGTTTAGGTGAAAAATGTGGCCACAAGCTGGGTCCGGGCTTCCTCGCCACGTGCCCTGTCCCCTCCCATGGCCAGCGCCTGTGCCTGTGGTTAGGGATGTGGGGGCACCACCATGTCCACCGGGACGCCCTGCCGTGTTGCAACATTGTGCAGGACACATGCTGCCACAATGATCCTGCACACTACTGGTGGTGCATAGAGTAGTTGGCCACCAGAGCGGTCAAGGGAGCGGAAACGTGACTTGAGCACTCCGAATGTGCGCTCCACTATGCCCCTGGTTACAATATGGGCGGCATTGTATCTTACCTGGGGTGGTGTGGTGGGGTTCCGGATTGGCGTCATCATGTGGTTGCTCAGAGGGTAGGCACTGTCCCCTGGAGAGGTGATAATATTTGAGATTATTAGGGTTTGGATATTTGTCTGTGTGTGACTTGCATGCATGTGCAAGGGCATTTGTACTGACCTAGGAGCCATGTGTCGCCATGCTGCCCAGCTTCCAGGGCCCGGCTCAGGGCGGACATTCTGTATATGAAACTGTCATGGGTGGAGCCAGGGTAGTTTGCATAGACAGAGGTGATGATTCCCTTTGCATCACATACCACCTGTACATTGATGGAATGCCAGTGCTTGCGGTTTTGGTAGATGTGCTCAATGGCCCTAGGTGGACGTAGGGCCACATGGGTGCAATCTATGGCACCGAGCACTTTGGGGAAGTGTGCCACCCTGAAAAAATCCAGGACAACGGCCTGTTCTGGGCATGTATATGTGCCTGCGGACTGAGGGGCGCGCTGTCATGATTGCCAGTACCTGCTGTAGGCAGCGTGACTGCGTGGCCTGTGAGACCACCCCCACTATGGCAGTGGTCCGCTGAAATGACCCAGTGGCCAAAAAATGCAGGACATTGAGCAGCTTCTCCAAGGGGCTCAATGCTTGGGAGAAAAGGGTGGGGGATGTGAGGTCATCATCCCACTCCCTGACCAGGTCTAGGATGATATGGGGTGGAAACCTATACCTGCCATGGACCTGGTCGTCAGGCATCCCAAAAAGGCTTGTCCGTGGTGCGAAAATGCGTGCCCTGGCTATTCTCCTCCTCCTGCGGTGTCCCACGATCAGTGCAGCGACAAATGGGGCATTCATAGTAGCTGTATATACGCGTTTGTTGTTTGCGTGCACTTTTATGCTGTGCGCGGAGACACTTCCGCCTGCCTTCGTGTGGCAGATGCGTTGACGCCTGTGCACGTTTTATGCCGTGCGCGGGTTTCCCGTATTCGGATACGGTCCGAGTGTCATCGCGTGTGATCGGAGGGGAGTGAGCGTACACGCAACTGGCCTGGGTACGTGTGTTTCGGGGTGCGCGGGAACTTTCACACGCGATTGGTGGAAATCCACGTGTGTTCTGTCATCACGCAGCCAAGATGACTACATACATCTTCATTCAAGCACACACACAGACAATGGGACTCATTACAACTTTGGAGGCAGCCATGCCCTTAATAAGTGCATGGCTGCCTCCAAAATCGTGTCAGGGTTCAGGTTCCCTGAATGGGGAAATACCGGGCCATTCCGAGTATGGAGGGCCCGGTATTTCCTCCTTCAGGCGACCCGGTCCTTCCCAAGTCCCATTTGAGCCCTCATAGGGCTCAATGGGAATGGGGAGCGAGCTAACAACAGGCCCGTTGTTAGCTCCATGGTCCCCTCTCGGGACCCGCTATGGACGTCTGGAAAAAACAGACGTCCAGAGCGGGTCCCGCAAGGGGACCTCATAATAGTGTGGAGTGGGTTTAACCGCGCCGGCACCATTACCGGTGCTATTAAACCCATTCCGCACAAGTTATAATGAGGCCCAATATCATTAGAAAGGCTCCCACATCAAACAACACCACTGCCTCTATATCAAATCCTTCTGCTTTATTACCCACACCTTCACAATGGCATACATTTAATGCTTTTATGTACAATGTCTACCATTTACCTTGTAAAAATAGCACACAATGCATATGATTATTTCTTCTATGTCTTAACATCCATTAACATAACATTAAAAAAAACAAGTGTGCTCTATTCGTTTACTATTATACTCATTCGAAAAACATATTCAACTAACAGATTCTAAATAAAATATAAAGGATGCACATAGGCAAAGAAAAGTGCGAAACA
Organism: Ambystoma mexicanum; assembly: GCF_040938575.1. NCBI lineage: Eukaryota > Metazoa > Chordata > Amphibia > Caudata > Ambystomatidae > Ambystoma > Ambystoma mexicanum. Next base: position 530,936,795 of record NC_090937.1, read on the forward strand.
ATGTATACATTAACAAAAGTGCTATAAACACACATATGCACTAACTTCTTCCTTTTACACTTTCAGTGAACGCCAGGCTCCTGAAAAGCAGCATCGGCTGGAGTACGAATAAGGACTTAGAAGAAACCTACTCTTTCCATAGAAAAAAGTAAGTACAAAATTAACATAATGTTCTACTGTTACTCAAACACACTAGCATTTTAGTGTTGCAGAATAAACAAATATATTAACCATTTACCATTAGATGTAGTATTAGTGCTTCCCCTTGCCAGCTACATACTTTATATTGTCATCTGAAGCCCAGTATAGTAACACACACATACAAGAATAGCCTTCCCGACTTGATGTACCTGCCCATTGCACAATCACACACCTCCACAATCATAGTTACCATCATACTCAAACACTCATGCACAAAGCATGCATACACTGCACAACAGCCCAACCCACACTTTCTTTTTTTTCCAACAGGCCTCAACGAATGCCTACCAAAAAGCAACTCTGTAGAAAGCAGCACAGTAGTAGAGGAAATCAAAATAAAGTGTCCAAAATAAGCATCCATCTCTAGCAGATTTTGTACAAAAAGTTCAAACAAAACAGCTAATACAATCATTAAGTGAAACAAAACAAGCTTCCATTACAGAAACTTGCTCTCCTCTATCAAAATGTAAAACCAAACCTGAAAGTGATTAACAAGACTTCAACTACCACTACTGCTAACACTGGACATATAAATCTTGATGTAGTGGAAATTAAGCATACCAAAACAAAGGGGCCGATTCATGGAACAAACGTGCGCCGAAAATCGTTGCGCAAGCGGAAAAAAACAGGCGCACGCGCGTGCGATTCATGGAAGTCCCTGCGCGTGTTCACCTCGGGATGTGCGCCAAACCCGTGCATGGCGCACAAGTCACTGCAACATCCCGAAAGGCGTGCGCGACGCGCACAGTGAAAGCGCACAACCTCGGCGCATACACCAGAAAGTGGGCGGGACACGGGGCGTAACGGGCGGAATGGGGAACAACGCGCGAAAATAAGGCCGTAACTGGGGATGTACTGCAGGGAAGCAGACAGAACGCCCACACGCACTCGAACCACACGTATTCATGGAATCGAATAGGGCAAAGCCACGCACAGCCAAAGACACGCACAAGCTGAAACACGTCCGCCACACGAAGGCAGGCGGTAGAGTCCCAGCGCATCAAAAAAGTGGCAACATACAGCAATTGGGCCTGTGCGAGCGGGGCACGTGTATTGCGGGGGTGCGCGGGAAGCAACACACGCGATCGAGCGGGGTACGTGTATTTTGGGGGCGCGCGGGAAGTGACACACGCGATTGAGCGGGGTACGTGTATTTCGGGGGTGCGCGGGAAGTTACACACGCGATTGAGTGGGGTACATGCATATCGGGGGTGCGCGGGTAGTTACACACGCGATTGAGCGGGGTACGTGTATTTCGGGGGTGCGCGGGAAGTTACACACGCGATTGAGCGGGGTACGTGTATTTCGGGGGTGCGCGGGAAGTTACACACGCGATTGAGCGGGGTACATGTATATCGGGGGTGCGCGGGTAGTTACACACGCGATTGAGCGGGGTACGTGTATTTCGGGGGTGCGCGGGAAGTTACACACGCGATTGAGCGGGGTACGTGTATTTCTGGGGTGCGCGGGAAGTCACACACGCGATCTCATCAGGGTACGTGTATTTCAGGGTGCGGGGGAAGTATCCCACGCAACATCAGCAGGGTACGTGTATTCCAGGGGTGCGCGGGAAGTTCCACACCCAATTCCTTCAGGGTACGTGTATTACAGGGGTGCGCGGGAAGTTCCACACGCGATATCATCAGGGTACGTGTATTACAGGGGTGCGCGGGGAGCAGCACACGTGAATTGCACGTGTGGGTCCTCCCAGGTGTTCCCTCTACACCCTCCACGGCCCCTGCAGGTGGCTCACACCACAGGGGCCTACCCAGCACATGTCATGCAGGCACCCCATCCACCATGGCCATGCCCACCAGCCAACCCACATGTCAACTTGCACTACTGCCCACCAACGCATGTCCCCCTGCACCCCCAGCCACCAGGGGCACCCTCCACCAGGCCCCCACCCATGTCTCCCACCACCCCCACCCCCCCCAGTCACCAGGGGCAGCCTCCACCAGGCCTCCACCCATGTCTCCCACTACCCCCACCCCCCAGCAGTGCAGGGGCAGCCTCCACCAGGCCCCCACCCATGTCTCCCACCACCCCCACCCCCCAGCAGTGCAGGGGCAGCCTCCACCAGGCCCCCACTCATGTCTCCCATCACCCCCACCCCCCAGCCACCAGGGGCATCCTCCACCAGGCCCCCACTCATTTCCCCTATCACCCCCACCCCCCAGCCACCAGGGGTAGCCTCCACCAGGCCCCCACTCATGTCTCTCTGCACCCCCACCCCCCAGCAGTGCAGGGGCAGCCTCCACCAGGCCCCCACTCATGTCCAACTCATGTCTCCCATCACCCCCACCCGCAGCAGTGCAGGGGCAGCCTCCACCAGGCCCCCACTCATGTCCAACTCATGTCTCCCATCACCCCCACCCCCAGCAGTGCAGGGGCAGCCTCCACCAGGCCCCCACTCATGTCTCCCTGCACCCCCACCCCCAGCAGTGCAGGGGCAGCCTCCACCAGGCCCCCACTCATGTCTCCCTGCACCCCCACCCCCCAGCCACCAGGGGCAGCCTCCACCAGGTCCCCACTCATGTCTCCCATCACCCCCACCCCCCAGCAGTGCAGGGGCAGCCTCCACCAGGCCCCCACCCATGTCTACCACCACCCCCACACCCCAGCAGTGCAGGGGCAGCCTCCACCAGGCCCCCACTCATGTCTCACACCACCCCCACCCCCCAGCCACCAAGGGCAGCCTCCACCAGGCCCCCACTCATGTCTCCCTGCACCCCCACCCCCCAGCAGTGCAGGGGCAGCCTCCACCAGGCCCCCACTTATGTCCAACTCATGTCTACCATCACCCCCACCCCCAGCAGTGCAGGGGCAGCCTCCACCAGGACCCCACTCATGTCCAACTCATGTCTCCCATCACCCCCACCCCCAGCAGTTCAGGGGCAGTCTCCACCAGGCCCCCACTCATGTCTCCCTGCACCCCCACCCCCCAGCAGTGCAGGGGCAGCCTCCACCAGGCCCCCACTCATGTCTCACTGCACCCCCACCCCCCAGCCACCACGGGCAGCCTCCACCAGGTCCCCACTCATGTCTCCCATCACCCCCACCCCCCAGCAGTGCAGGGGCAGCCTCCACCAGGCCCCCAACCATGTCTACCGCCACCCCCACACCCCAGCAGTGCAGGGGCAGCCTCCACCAGGCCCCCACTCATGTCTCACATCCTGTCGTGACATTGTTTTGCTGTGCTACCTTGGTTGTTGTATCATTGTGGTAGTACTTGGCCTTTGTGAGGTACTGCTACATCAAGTCATCTACTGGAGGGTGTTCGGGTTCGTTTTTATGCCTTGGATTTTGTGATTTTGGAAATGAGTGTGGATTCTGAGGGTTCAGGCATCTTTTTACACACAAGGTGGGAGATGGTGACGAAGGGTAAAGGTGATCCTGTGGCCAGGTGGAATTGAGGTTTGGAGGCTCCATGACCCAGGTGCAGTTGTTCAGTGGGTCATGGTCATTTGTGAGGGAGGGGGGGTTGTTGTTGATAGTTGCCTTGTCCTGCAGTGTGATGGGAACTCTGACATAGTAATGGTGGTATCCTATGTACATGTTGTGTTCTGCTGATCAATGCCTGTTCATGTGTTGTGTTTTCCTTTCAGGTGCGAGGGGATAGTTGTGGTTTGACATGCTGGGGTGTACACATGGTGGATGTTCACATGTGATGTGTAGGGAACACTGATGGTCACTTGAGTGCACATGCATATGTGGAGTGCAGGTCCTTGCAGAACCACACACTTGCACTCTGATGCACTACATGTACTCCCACCCTTGCATATCCACGTGTACACTGTTTGCCTTCTGGTGCCCACTGTGTCCCGGCAGCACATGTTCTGTGACCGATCATGGATCCAGTACATGCCTAATTTGATGTTTGACGTGGTCTGTCGCTTAGATGTGATGCTCAGGGTGTGCATCACACACAATGGCTGTTCACTGTGCTGTGCGCTGAGCAGTGTGATGCAGGAGTAGGACACTGCACACATGAGCTGCAGTGTTGATTTTGCAATGCATAATGTGCATGTAGACAGGCATTCATTGTGATGTTACGTCTACGACTGTTGTAATGCATTTGGAAATGACTTTTTTTGGGTGGGAGATTTTGTTGGTCTGTCATTTCATCTGATTCCGGGTCAGGCAGCAGTGTCCGATGCCACTGTGCATTTAGGAGATGGCAATGTGTACCTTATCGTTACTGCATTGGTGTATGGGTATTGCGTGCCATGTCATGTTGATGTTTGGGAGGGTTTGAGTGACATGACAGTGATGGCCATGGCCTGTTTTGCAGGTGTGTGTGATGCACACCTTGCATGTCCGTGTCATCCGCTTCTCAGAGCAACTAGCTGGGGGTAGATTTCTCTCCGCAGCAGGGCCCTCCCCCTGGAACAGACTTCCGGCCTGACTTGAACTTGAGGGGAATCATCTCCAGTTCTGGAAGCACTTCAAGACCTTCCTCTTTGCTTCTGTTTACTGTCTGCCTCTCCCTTGCAGAATTCTCCACTGGAACTGCACAGGAGCTTCAACTGGGCCACTCTCACCGACCTCGGTCCCTGGCCCAGCCACTCTCCACTTGCACTGCCTCCCTGGCAACCCCTGCACTGCAGTACTGTCTCTCTATCCCTACAGCCCTCCCTTCCCAGCACTTGTCTGCACTTACCTTTGTAGTTGCCACCAGGCGACCTATGTATTATTTTTTTGGGCTACTTCCCCTGTACTGGACTCCCCCCCACCCTTCCCCTTGCACTTTTCCCATTCCCCCTACCCCTGCACTTGCACGATCCCAATGACACCTGGCCTAGTAGTACCGTTCCCTGTGTTCCCTTGTTCCCCCCTCCCTGCCTCATTGCGCCTTGGAATACTTGTGTATGGCCCATATCATGTCATATGTGTGCCTTTTGGTCATACAGGATAGCTTGTGTTTAAGTAGCTAGGGATGCAGACCATGTGGCACTTCCATGGCAACTTTCTCAGGGTGGTAGGGTTGTGACAGTTAACTGTCTCTTTGTCATCATCGATTGTCACCTGGTATGTGCCGGCCTGTGTGCACTCCGCAGGGGTGGGAGTTTAGGTGAAAAATGTGGCCACAAGCTGGGTCCGGGCTTCCTCGCCACGTGCCCTGTCCCCTCCCATGGCCAGCGCCTGTGCCTGTGGTTAGGGATGTGGGGGCACCACCATGTCCACCGGGACGCCCTGCCGTGTTGCAACATTGTGCAGGACACATGCTGCCACAATGATCCTGCACACTACTGGTGGTGCATAGAGTAGTTGGCCACCAGAGCGGTCAAGGGAGCGGAAACGTGACTTGAGCACTCCGAATGTGCGCTCCACTATGCCCCTGGTTACAATATGGGCGGCATTGTATCTTACCTGGGGTGGTGTGGTGGGGTTCCGGATTGGCGTCATCATGTGGTTGCTCAGAGGGTAGGCACTGTCCCCTGGAGAGGTGATAATATTTGAGATTATTAGGGTTTGGATATTTGTCTGTGTGTGACTTGCATGCATGTGCAAGGGCATTTGTACTGACCTAGGAGCCATGTGTCGCCATGCTGCCCAGCTTCCAGGGCCCGGCTCAGGGCGGACATTCTGTATATGAAACTGTCATGGGTGGAGCCAGGGTAGTTTGCATAGACAGAGGTGATGATTCCCTTTGGATCACATACCACCTGTACATTGATGGAATGCCAGTGCTTGCGGTTTTGGTAGATGTGCTCAATGGCCCTAGGTGGACGTAGGGCCACATGGGTGCAATCTATGGCACCGAGCACTTTGGGGAAGTGTGCCACCCTGAAAAAATCCAGGACAACGGCCTGTTCTGGGCATGTATATGTGCCTGCGGACTGAGGGGCGCGCTGTCATGATTGCCAGTACCTGGTGTAGGCAGCGTGACTGCGTGGCCTGTGAGACCACCCCCACTATGGCAGTGGTCCGCTGAAATGACCCAGTGGCCAAAAAATGCAGGACATTGAGCAGCTTCTCCAAGGGGCTCAATGCTTGGGAGAAAAGGGTGGGGGATGTGAGGTCATCATCCCACTCCCTGACCAGGTCTAGGATGATATGGGGTGGAAACCTATACCTGCCATGGACCTGGTCGTCAGGCATCCCAAAAAGGCTTGTCCGTGGTGCGAAAATGCGTGCCCTGGCTATTCTCCTCCTCCTGCGGTGTCCCACGATCAGTGCAGCGACAAATGGGGCATTCATAGTAGCTGTATATACGCGTTTGTTGTTTGCGTGCACTTTTATGCTGTGCGCGGGGACGCTTCCGCCTGCCTTCGTGTGGCAGATGCGTTGACGCCTGTGCACGTTTTATGCCGTGCGTGGGTTTCCCGTATTTGGATACGGTCCGAGTGTCATCGCGTGTGATCGGAGGGGAGTGAGCGTACACGCAACTGGCCTGGGTACGTGTGTTTCGGGGTGCGCGGGAACTTTCACACGCGATTGGTGGAAATCCACGTGTGTTCTGTCATCACGTGCAATGAGGGAAACACCTGCGCGCGTCACGTCACAGACACGCTCACGCGCTAACGGCCTTTGGTCCAATGAAATCGCATATGCGTGCTGCCGTGCATACGCGCATGGGCCCTTTCCTCGTATTACACGCGGACGTGCAGTTTTTCACGCGCGCTGAAATGCGCATGCACGTCTGTATGCGTCACCTCACAGGGGCGATTGCACTTGAGGGGCCTTCTGTCCAATGAAAATGCGTATGCGTGCAGACGCGCTTACGCGCTAAGGGCCTTTCCTCGAATTACACGCTGACGTGCAGATTTTTCACGTGCCAAATCACTCCGTATCAAGCTGGCCACGCGTAAGCACACGGAAGACCACGCTCCTGCCCAGAAGGCCGAACTACTGCCCCCCAGATCCCCGAGCACGCTCCCACCTGCCATCTGCTGCTGCCTGACTGCCTGCTGCCCACGTGCACTGCCATTTGCTGCCTGCACATCAGCCAGGGGTGCTGTTGCTGTGACCACCCCTGCTGGAACCGAAGACTCCCGACTGGGATTCCATCGCTCCACAGCCCAGCCCCAGGACCCAGTTGCCCACCCACTCCTGCCTCTGGGGTTGTCATGTCGGGGCAAACACCATCTGTGACCACTGACAACCCCCGGCCAGAGAGGCAGAGGGGCACCAGCTTCAGTGCCACCGAAGTTGGTGTCCTGGTGGAGCAAGTCCTGGGGCAGTATGATGCCCTCTTTTCGGAAGTTCCCGCGCCGACAAGGAAGGACGGACTCGGATCTGGACTGACATCGTGACTGCCATCAACGCAGAGGGGGTGGCAGTCCGCGACTTACAACATGTCAGGAAGCGCTGGGAGGACTTCAGGTCCAGGACCCTGAACAAGGCCCAGCGCATCTTGAAGGAAGCGGATGCCAAGGGGCGCCGGGGCCACTTGTCGGAAGAACAGATGAGGGTCCTGGAACGCATATCCCCAGCGCTCCATGTCCAGGTCCTTGAGAAGCAGACCCGTCTGGAGTCGAGCGGTGAGTGTACATGCATCCTGATTGTGAGCAGTGCATGTGTTGATTATTCAGTAGTGTGCAGGTTGCACATCTGTTTGTATGGGGTCGAGTATGGGTGGGGGTGTACAGGGCCGTGGGGCTGACACATGCGAGGGCTGTAATGTGTGAGACATGGATGGTGCTTGTGTGTGTAGGCTTGCATGCCAAATGCAGTTGTGTATGCACACATGTTTGGATGAATGTGTATGTAAGTAGACATGTCCGTGATGTCACGCATGTATGTTGTTTTCGGCTGCATGTATCAGCACTGTGTACATGTGCATGTGTGTGTATTTGACAAGGGTGCAACAGTGATGCAACATGGATGCATGTGACAGCGGTATGTGGAAGCCTGATTGGCAGATGTGACATGGATGCCCGTCTGAACAGTGCGACACTTGGCAGAGGTGTACACATGCATGCAAGTGAGGTGGTGTGTGTACATGTGTGGTGCACTTCCTGTGTTGCATGTGATGTCTGGCTCACCTTTGGCTGCTCATGCTGTTGTATGTGTATGGATGGTGGTGGCAGTTGCGATATGGCTGTGGTATGGCTCATGTGTGCGAGTTGTAATGACATGTGTGTTGGGGATTGTGATGACATGTCTGAGGTTTGCCAATGCCACTCATGTACAACTGTCATGTGTGTATGTGTCCATTGTACAGTGCCCTGATGCCTGTGTTTTGTTTCTCCCTGTCTGCAGCGTCAACTGATGAAGAGGGCGGAGAAGGTGCTGTGGAGCACAGCGGCGGGGATCCGACCGCCAGCCGGAGACGCAAGGCCCGGCTCCCCTCCCAGGTTGTCATCTCGTCGGGGAGTGAGGAGTCCGGTGCCGCGTCCCAGGCCGCAGCTGCCGGGGGGAGGTCCAAGAGGCGGAGGTTGGAGTTGGACTCCTCGGCAGCAGAAGGGGCAGCTGGGACCCCACAGGGCCCAACAGGGGAAGATGGCACGGAGTCATCCAGGTTGGTGGTGGGTTTGGTGGAGGAGGAGGCCGTGCAAGCACCAGAGACGGGGTCTGGAGGTGGGGATCCCACTAGTGGTGCAGTGCAGGACCAGGGAAGGAGGCAGCACAGGCCGCCTCGGAGGTGCCTGTGTGCAATCCTGTCCCCGATCCTGTCCCTGCATCATCTTGCACCAGCAGGGATGCCTACGTCCAGACCCGTTTTCAGGCAGGGGATGAGCTCACGTCAACTGGCCTTCCTCTGCCTGCGGACGTGGCTATCCAGGTCCGGGTTGAGCCTGTCCTGGCTGGTGTGGCGTTGCGTCAACGGGCCATGCGAGGTGACCTGCAGTCTTTTCATGGAGAGACTGCACGTCATCTCGAATGGCTCGTTGACCACGTCAGCCTGCTGGGACAGGTCACCCAGGCCGGATTCCTCTGTCTGATGGGGCTTGCTCCGACCCCCTCCTCAACTGGACCCCCTACGCGCCAGTCGTCCTCTGTGCCATCTTCCCACCCATCAGTCACCTGGGTGCCCTGTGGAGCTGCCTCTGACGGTGCGGCCAGGCTGGTGGAGGAGGCATCCCTGCCACAGTCGGGAGTCGGACGTCCAGCAGGGGTGGCCACATCAACAACTGCACCCCAGCCGGCGGAGGATGTGCAGGCAGCAGTAAGCAGTGCACGGGCAGAGGCACAGCAGCAGCAGCAACGTGGTGTGGGAGCCATGAAGACTCGGGGCCTTCAACATCGGAGGGGCAGGCATCGGCCGGAGGGCAGGTGGACCCAGAACGGGGTGTGTCTTCTGTGTGGCAGCGGTTGGGCCAGCAGATAGGTGCGGAGCGGCGGCGGGCGGAAGAGGCGCGGCTCACAATGGTCAGGGGGGAGAACTCCATGCGGAGGGCCCTGAGGCGGGCCGAGTGCCTCGAGGCAATCCGCAGGGGGTTGGAGGAGGACACGGCGTCGTCCCTGCGGACCCTCGGGGCCATGGAACAGGACCGCCTCCGGGACATCGAACAGGAGTTCGATGATGCCCTGGCACAGAACACTACGGAGTGAGCCGCTGGACTTGCCCGCCGCCTTTGTATATAGTTATATAGTTAGTGTTAGGTTTCCTTTATTTTTTTTTTATTTGGTTGCGATTGGACAATGCGCCACGTTTTTGTATGTAGTTCAGTTTTTAGTTAGTTGTCATAGTTAGGTTTCATTTGGTTGGGCTCATGGACCCGGGATTATCTTGTAAATAGTTCTTCAATGGATTGTTCTTTATTATGGAGTTTTTTCATCGCCATGGAGCAATGGTTTTTGTTTTTCATTTACCCTTGGATTTCTTTTCTGACTGTGACTTTGGACACCATTTATTTTGATTGTGCTGTGTGTTTTTGATTTTTTTCATGGACATTCATCTTCTTTTGGTTGTTTTGCTTTGTGGTTTTTCTCATTTCATTTCCATTCAAGTTGATTTTAAATACATTTATATTTTCATCCTTCAATGTGTCGTATCATCTCATTGATTTCATGCATGTCATGTTGGGTGTTTTAACATTCACTTGCAGCCATTGTGTGTGACAGACATGTGTTCATTTGCATTATTTACATTGGGTGTGTAACATGTAATTGCCTTTGATATGTGGGTGGATGTGAGAGTTGGTTGGGGCTTTTGGCAGGGGAGGATGCCCATAACGGACATGATTGGGGATTGGTGGGACCCAGGTGCAGGGGGGCATGGATGGGACATGGGCGAGGGCCTGGTGGAGGGTGCCCCTGCACTGCTGGGGGGTGGGGGTGGTGGGAGACATGGGTGGTGGCCTGCTGGCAGGTGCCCCACAGTGCTGGGGGGTGGGGGTGCAGGGGTACATGAGTTGGACATGAGTGGGGGCCTGGTGGAGGCTGCCCCTGGTGGCTGGGGGGTGGGGGTGGTGGGGAACATGAGTTGGACATGGGTGGGGGCCTGCTGGCAGGTGCCCCACAGTGCTGGGGGGTGGGGGTGCAGGGGTACATGAGTTGGACATGAGTGGGGGCCTGCTGGCAGGTGACCCACATTGCTGGGGGGTGGGGGTGCAGGGGTACATGAGTTGCACATGGGTGGGGGCCTGCTGGCAGGTGCCCCACAGTGCTGGCGGGTGGGGGTGCTGGGAGACATGGGTGGGGGCCTGGTGGAGGCTGCCCCTGGTGGCTGGGGGGTGGGGGTGGTGGGAGATATGGGTGGGGGCCTGGTGGTGGGTACCCCTGCACTGCTGGGGGGTGGGGTGGTGGGAGACATGGGTGGGGGCCTGGTGGAGGCTGCCTCTGGTGGCTGGGGGGTGGGGGTGGTGGGAGACATGGGTGGGGGCCTGGTGGTGGGTGCCCCTGCACTGCTTAGGGGTGGGGGGGAGACATGGGTGGGGGCCTGGTGGAGGCTGCCCCTGGTGGCTGGGGGGTGGGGGTGGTGGGAGACATGGGTGGGGGCCTGGTGGAGGCTGCCCCTGGTGGCTGGGGGGTGGGGGTGGTGGGAGACATGGGTGGGGGCCTGGTGGTGGGTGCCCCTGCACTGCTGGGGGGTGGGGGTGGTGGGAGACATGGGTGGGGGCCTGGTGGAGGCTGCCCCTGGTGGCTGGGGGGTGGGGGTTGTGGGAGACATGGGTGGGGGCCTGGTGGTGGGTGCCCCTGCACTGCTGGGGGGTGGGGGGGTGGGAGACATGGGTGCGGGCCTGGTGGAGGCTGCCCCTGGTGGCTGGGGGGTGGGGGTGGTGGGAGACATGGGTGGGGGCCTGGTGGAGGCTGCCCCTGGTGGCTGGGGGGTGGGGGTGGTGGGAGACATGGGTGGGGGCCTGGTGGAGGCTGCCCCTGGTGGCTGGGGGGTGGGGGTGCTGGGAGACATGGGTGGGGGCCTGGTGGAGGCTGCCCCTGGTGGCTGGGGGGTGGGGGTGCTGGGAGACATGGGTGGGGGCCTGGTGGAGGCTGCCCCTGGTGGCTGGGGGGTGGGGGTGGTGGGATACATGGGTGGGGGCCTGGTGGAGGCTTCCCCTGGTGGCTGGGGGGTGGGGGTGGTGGGAGACATGGGTGGGGGCCTGGTGGAGGCTGCCCCTGGTGGCTGGGGGGTGGGGGTGGTGGGAGACATGGGTGGGGGCCTAGTGGAGGGTGCCCCTGCACTGCTGGGGGGTGGTGGGAGACATGGGTGGGGCCTGTGGAGGGTGCCCCTGGTGGCTGGGGGTGCAGGGGGACATGCGTTGGTGGGCAGTAGTGCAAGTTGACATGTGGGTTGGCTGGGGGGCATGGGGCCGTGGAGGGTGTAGAGGGAACACCTGGGAGGGCCCACACGTGCAATTCACGTGTGGTGCTCCCCGCGCACCCCTGTAATACACGTACCCTGATGGAATCACGTGTCGAACTTCCCCCGCACCCCGAAATACACGTACCCTGATGGAATCGCGTGTGGAACTTCCCGCGCACCCCTGGAATACACGTACCCTGCTGATATCGCGTGTGGAACTTCACGCGCACCCCTGAAAAACACGTACCCTGCTGATTTCGCGTGTGAAACTTCCCCCGCACCCTGAAATACACGTACCCTGATGGAATCGCATGTGGAACTTCCCGCGCACCCCTGGAATACACGTACCCTGCTGATTTTGCGTGTGAAACTTCCCCCTCACCCTGTAATACACGTACCCTGATGGAATCACGTGTGGAACTTCCCGCGCACCCCTGAGATACGCGTACCCTGCTCGCACGGGCCCAATCGCATGTGGAAATTCCTGCGCACCCCTGGAATACACGTACCCTGCTGATTTTGCGTGTGAAACTTCCCCCGCACCCTGTAATACACGTACCCTGATGGAATCGCGTGTGGAACTTCCCGCGCACCCCTGAGATACGCGTACCCTGCTCGCACGGGCCCAATCACGTGTAGAAATTCCCGCGCACCCCTGGAATACACGTACCCTGCTGATTTCGCATGTGAAACTTCCCCCGCACCCTGTAATACACGTACCCTGATGGAATCGCGTGTGGAACTTCCCGCGCACCCCTGAGATACGCGTACCCTGCTCGCACCGGCCCAATCGCGTGTGGAAATTCCCGCGCACCCCTGAAATACACGTACCCTGCTGGAATCGCGTGTGTAACTTCCCCTGCACCCTGAAATACACGTACCCTGCTGATATCGCGTGTGGAACTTCACGTGCACCCCTGAAATACACGTACCCTGCGGACATCGCGTGTGTAACTTCCCCTGCACCCTGAAATACACGTACCCTGCTGATATCGCGTGTGGGACTTCACGCGCACCCCGAAATACATGTACCCTGATGGAATTGCGTGTGGAACTTCCCGCGCACCCCTGAGATATGCGTACCCTGCTCGCACGGGCCCAATCGCGTGTGGAAATTCCTGTGCACCCCTGAAATACACGTACCATGATCAAATCGCGTGTGGAACTTCCCGCGCACCCCTGAAATACGCGTACCCTGCTCGCACATGGCCAATCGCGTGAGGTACTTCCCACGCACCCCAGTGATACACGTAGCCCGCTTGCTGTGCTGGTACAGGGTTAGCGCAGCCCTTTGCGCTGGATTGGGTATGTTTATGGCTTTTCCCTGAGCAAGAGGCGTTCTTGGGGGCGTAACTGGCGCTGCTGCAGGGTCGCTGCGCCACTGTGCGCCACGGCTTTTTTTGGTGGCTGGAATCCATGAATATGCTGTGCGCGGAAATGGATTTTGGCGCACGCGGCTGGCGCAGGGATTTGCACGCGCACACTGTGCGCCAGCCGCATGCGCCACTTGTGCGCTGAATTCTATGAATTACCCCCAAAATGTTTTAGAAAAAATGTTCTGCCACAGAGTCCTTCAGAACCTTTTAAAAACAGGAGACAAATCATGGTCAACCCTTAAAACCTACCGTAGAAAATTAATCCTAGAAGCTCTCGTAGACAGTGCAATCCTTCTCAAAAGGAAGCTATTTATTTTAGTTTTAAACAGGATGAAACCACTAACAAAACTAACTACTAAACTACAAAAAAGACTTCTCAATGAACGGAATGTCACCAAAAGTAGCTTCTTAAACATCTGTGGAGGTGAATTGAGTCACACCACAACCACAGAACCATATTTTATTGAAGAAGCATATGAACAAAAGCAAACAAACCCAATTGCCATAAATAACAGTTGACAAGCGTATGAAAAACTTAATAACACCATTATGGAACAAGAAACTCTGCTCGCAAAAATATCCCCAAAAAAGTCAGGATCACCTCCCCATCTACTGAACCAAAATGCCCAGTCTACAAATCTCAGTGCACATCAATGTGTAACATTGCCAAAAAATCTTTCAAATATTTACGCCAGTTCCTCAATCAGTATGTAAAGAGCAAAGACGAATTCAAAATGAAACTACTACAAAATATGGATGCCTGTCCAGTGCGCAAATACACAGGACTACAAGGACATTCATTAGCCTGCATTTCAGGACCTATTTACAAGAGCACCTTCCATCAGATCAAAATGATATCAACACATCATTCAACTATTAGAAATCTAGCCCAAAAACTCTACTATGCTAAAAGTCCTGCTTTAGCACTAGCCAACTTAAATAACAATCTTCTACATGGTACAGCCAAACAACGACTCGAAGAAATAGACCATATGCAGAGAAAATATTTTGGAATTGAAAGCCACTTACAAAATGAAATAGATGTACAACAAACTAGCAACTACTGTAAATATAGCAACATTCTATTAAACACATACAAAAAAGAAATATTAAAGTTTAAAAGTACCTACACTGAAGAACCAAACCATGTGTGTGTGTGTTGCTGCAGGATTTCTTATAAAAGTACCCCAAAAACTAAAGACATAACATACAAAATAGAAGACAATGAAGATTCAAAATGGTTCCAATTAGCTCTCTACCTTATAGCAGAAAGCAAATACGACATTACTGACCTCTTAATACTTTGCAATTACTGCACTGCAAAACTTGACAACAACCAAACGCCTTTAGGAGCTATCACAAATAACTTGGAAATATGCCCACTACCAAAACCCTTGAAACAACTAAATGTATATAAGAGCATCATAATTCAAACAGTGCAACCATTTCAAGCAATAATAAGCCTCCAACCAAAAACAGCAAAATTACCTCCCTCTGAATTAGTCAAAGGCATTTGTGGCAAAGTAGTTTATTTACTAGTAGATCTACAAGATAATGTGCACACTCTGGGAGTGCAACGTCCAATAGAGCAATCTTTAATTGTCTTAGTAAATGGTGTACCTACAAAAGACAAAGAAAATATGGCAACAACTCGTGGACTTATATAAAGTTAGACAAGCCCTGCAACAACAATGAATACTACTAAGAAATTAATATTGAAGAAAACCTGAGAGAAACCATTGAAATAATTCAAGAGCCACTAGAAACTGGTCAATTTGAACTTCTAAATCCTACTACAGAATCCAATATTTTAGACCATTATACAATTCATCCTTTACACTCTAAAGACGCTATAGATGATGCACTTGAAATGTACCAAATATGACAAGCCAAAGGATCTCCAATCAGCATATGGGAAAAAAGAATAGAAGCACAGGCCTTTCCGCTACTCTTTCCTATGGGAAAAGGAGGAAGATACGATGATAGACGCACACAAATAACTGCATCAGAATATCGCTCTATACGAATGTATTCTGACAACCCCAGATTCAGACAAAACGTGGAATACATATTCCACCTTCTCTTTGAAAGTGAACTAGCAACTATATGCTACGCAGTTGCACACACATTAAAATCAGGTACCCATTTTCAAAATATGTCTGCTACGCAATTATTACAAAAAGTGCAAGAAAAAGATGAGGTTTTACAGTCAAGTATTACAAATCTTTTAGCAAACATGTGTGGTACAAAAGAAAATATTGGTTCTGACGTCACAGAGATGTAAGCTGTATGATAAGAAACCTTGGCCCACCCACTTGGTTTGTAACATTAAGTTGTGCAGAATATGCATGGGAAGATTTACACGATTTCCTACGCATAGCAAACAAAAATAAAACAAACATAGATATAAAAACACCAGGAGAACTCTGCTCTCTAGATCCTGTAAATGTATCAAGATATTTCCATCATCGCGTCATTGCTATGCTACACTTTATTTGTAATAAAACTGTTCCTCCCCTCAGAGAAGTTCAACGCTTTTTTGGAGAAAAGAATACCAGGCTAGAGGAGCACCACCTATCCACATGCTATTATGGATTAAAGATGCTCCTAAATCTGGTCAGGACAGTGATGCCACTGTTTTGCAGTTCATCCAAAAATATGTCACTTGTGAAATCCCTTCACAAACAGCACATAGTGACCTTCATGCACAAATTTTACGATTTCAAAGACACAAATGTGGTTAATATGGCTGTCGTAAATATAAAACAAAGGGATATACTTCACCAAATGCTGCTTTGGTTTCCCTAGACAAGTTTCAGCAACAGGTCAAGTAAACAACTTCATGTCTTCAGTAAGATATAGTTTCAAAGGTAAATCACCTAAGAACACCTATTACATAAAAAGAACAGAAGAATCAAAATACATCAATGATTACAATGCAATCATTGCCCTCCTATGTAATGCAAACATAGATGTGCAGTACATTGCAGACATTTCCACTGCAGTTGCACGATATGCCACAGCCCATTTAACCAAAGCAGGGGAAACAGAGCTTCAGGACCTCTGGAATGACATGTCATCTGACAAAACACTATCACAGAAATTGTACAGTTTAGGCATAAACATGCTCTCTCATAGAGAATGTGGCTGCTATGAAGCTGCAGACCGTTTAACCGGTACTGCCTTGTATGGAAAATCGGACAATATAGTGTTGCTAAATCTTGGCCCTGCTACATCTAGAAAAAGAGTTCTCAAATCATATGAGGACATTGAAACAATAGCCAAAAATTATCCCAACAGCCAATACATTTTGAAAAACAATTTAACAAAACACATACTACCCAATCAGGAGTTCCACTTTGGAAACCATGTGTCTTTACCACATAGCCCACAACTTCACCTACAAAAATAATGTTAAACCGATGAAAAGAAAGATAGATACAGAGTGGCAAATTCTAAAGGCAGCTTAGTGAAACTTACCAAACACAGCTTAATTAATCATATCAAATTGTCATTAAAAACTCAACATAAAGAACTGTATTACATGTTCCTACTACAACTGTTTAAACCATGGAGAATAGAAGAAGAGTTACTGGATACATATGTCTCCTATGAAGACACTTTCAAAGCAAATGAAAGCACTATAACAGACGTAAACTTTACACAGTTCCAAACATTGCTGTACAATGAACAGCAACACGAAGAAGAATTCCAGGCCAAACTACAAGTGGACACTCCTGACAGTAGTCAACCTTCTGTAACAGGAAGCCAAGAAACACTTGGACAGCCACTAATAGCAAATGAGGCAGAATTAGCCATGACAGAAGTAGAAAACACCATGTGTCAGTATGAACAAGCTACAAAAGACTTTGCTGTACTGAAATCACAACTGAACAATGAGCAGTGCAGCATTTTCCAAGAAATAACAACATGGTGTTGAACATGAAAATAAAAACTGCCAAGACTACAAACCTATAGTGCTATACGTGAGTGGTCAAGCTGGTTCAGGCAAAACATTCTTAATCAAAATCATCAGCAAGTTCCTTCAACAATTGACAAGCAACAAACTCAGTTGTTGTAACTGCCCCCACAGGTTTAGCGGCCTACAACATAGGCGGTGTCACTTTACACTGATTACTACTCCTTCCAGTAGAACGCCGAAACAAATTACACTATTACAAACTTTCCACAGAAGCTGCAATGGAACTACGCAGAGTTTTTAAACAAATGAAAATGCTGCTAATAGATGAGGTGAGCATGGTCTCCAACCTAATGTTGGCTTTGATTCACCTCAGATTACAAGAGGTCCTCAAAACAGACTACGACCAGCTCTTTGGAGGAAAACGCATTATTGTTTTTGGAGATCTTCTTCAATTGGCACCAGTGAAAGCTGAACCTATTTTTTAAAACTTAGGGCACAAACTGTGCCGTAAAACTCTTGGCAGCATAGGAAATAACAACCTTTGGCAACATTTCCAATACAAAGAATTAACTGAAGACATGCACCAGTCTGCAGACCTCACACATGCCAACATTTTTAAAAGTATTAGAGTTGGTGTACTATTTCAAGAAGCACAATCAATATTAAAAACCAGGCACATCCATACACTCTATGGCCATAACTTGTGTGCTACTGATGTCATGCAACAACCAGCACACAGAAATGTCAATTGTATGTCCTTGATGCCAACTCTTGCACTCTGTTCCAAATTCAATGAAACAATGTTGAAAAAAGAAATGAAACCAATAATTGAAATTTGCTCTACAGATAAACTGGACGTACATGGTATGACACTACCCATGTGTCAACAAGCCACAACAAGACTAAATACCCTAGAAAACTCTATCTCCAACACAGCTGGTTTGGAGAAAATATTAAAATTATCTTTAAACTGTAGAGTAATCCTTAAACATAACCTTGACGTGGAGCAAGGACTAGTTAATGGAGTACTTGGTACAGTTGTTGGCTTTCAAACATACCCATGTGACAACAACCTTCAATTTGTCAATATTCTCTTTGACAAACTATCAGAAGTTAAAAGGATAGGATGCTCAACATCCCGCTTCCTTCTTTTCAAAGACATGTATGTACACAGAGAACAATTTTCACTAACTCTAGCATATGCAGTGACCATTAACATATCACAAGGTCTTACCCTAGAAAAAGCATTAATAGATATTGGTAGCACAGTCTTTAAAGAAGGCATGAACTACGTAGCACTATCACGCTTACGTGCACTTGACAGGTTATTTCTAATCAACTTTGATGCAAGTAAAGTAAATGCTGATATTCCTTTAATTCTAGAATACAATAGGCTGTGTTTACTCCACACCGCCATCTGAAAACCTATCCTGTTGCAGAACAAGCAAAATGTTGTAAAATAAAACTGTTTCAAACTGAAACGATACAGGATATCACTACAATTCCTCCAGAGGAAAAAAAAAGAAACTAATACCTCATCAAGTACCACAATCAAACAAGAATCTAGTGGTCAAAGTAACTCAACTACTTCCTCAAAGAAGCAACACACACTCCAAACAAATGACTTCCACACAGAACTACCAGGTCCATTCAAATTTTCAAATGAAACTGCTCTAAATTGCTATGCAAATGCAGCAATACATATTCTATTCTAATTGCGACCAATTGTTGAGAAAATGTATTTACACAGTACAGACCAATTGTGTTTGCAAATGTTAGTCCTTCATATAAATGCAACCAACAATCCTGACAACGCTTACAGTGTTCATGGAATAAGACAAGAATTGGACTTCTCTGTGGAATTGTCAAATTCACTATAAACTCACAAGAAGATCTACAAGAATTTCTAATGTACTGGAAAACAAAAACATACCTATAAATGAAAACTTTCAGATTTCATACATGCGGAAACATACATGCACTCTCTGCAACCATGCGGCACAGGAAGAAGTCCCTAATGAACACTTTGTGTATGTATCCATACCTAACTGTGAATCCATTCCATTTCAGCAACTTGTAAAAAACGCAAACCATGGGAGATTATGTACTACTTGCAATTCAGATAATCGCTCCACCTTACAAATACATACTCAGTAAATACGTAATAGTAATGCTTTTACGTTACAATGCAGATGCTACCAAAAACAACTATAAGCTGACTGTATTCTCTCATGGTCAAGTATCCCTTGGTAAGAACACCTTCACAACAATAGGTATAATCTACCACGTAGCAGCCACAACCAATGCAGGTCAGTACACTGCATATATAAAAAAGAATTGTGGATGGTTTGAATGTAATGATAGTACTACTACTCTAAAGCAGAGATTGCTAGCAAATCTTGTAAACACTTACTTAATATTCTTAAAATCACAATTTAATACGTAATCTGTGTATGAACATAAGCAAAACTTCAACTTCAAAACTGTGCACAGAGTACACCAACATGTATCTAACTGCCCCCAAAATCTGCAACAAGCAAACAGATAAACAAATACTACTAAAATCAAACAAGAAAAACACATTTAGAATACGCCAACAGTTATCTAACTGCCCCAAGATTCTGCAACAAGCAAACACATAAATAAATATCACTAAAATCAACAAGGAATATACAGTTAGAATACGCCAACAGGTACCTAACTGCCCCAAAAAATCTGCAACAACCCAACAGATAGATGAATAGCATAAACGTAAAAATAAACAATTAGAATACGTCAACAGGTATCCAATTGCCCCAAAAATCTGCATCAAGCCAACAGATAGAAGATTAGCAAGAAACAAGAAATAAACAGTAAAACAATGGAAGAAATATATTGTACCACGATATAGAAGGTTTTTTTTTTAATCCACCATGGATTTTTTGGCCCACAGACCCAATGATTTAGAAAACAAACACAGAAACTGAGCAATCAGCGCAGAACACTGGTTTGAACTACAGTACTTGTAAAGTACTAAATATGAGGGTAACAAAAAAATACAGAAATGTCTATTATGCAATGCAATAACTCATTATGAACTACCTGCTCTAACATATGGGGGGTAATTTATAGAATTTAGCGCACAAGTGGCGCACGCGGCTGGCGCACAGTGTGCGCGTGCAAATCCCTGCGCCAGCCGCGTGCGCTAAAATCCATTTCCGCGCACAGCGTATTCATGGATTCCAGCTACCAAAACCAGCCGTGGCACACAGTGGCGTAGCGACTCTGCAGCAGCGCCAGTTACGCCCCCAAGAACGCCCCTTGCGCAGGGAAAAGCCATCAAAATCCCCATTCCAGTGCAAAGGGCTGCGCTAACCCTGTACCAGCACGGCAAGCGGGGAACGTGTATCACTGGGGATCGCGGGAAGTTTCACACGCGACTGGCCCTGTGCTAGCAGGGTACGTGTATTACTGGGGTGCGCGGGAAGTTTCACACGCAATTTCAGCAGGGTACGTGTATTACTGGGGTGCGCGGGTAGTTTCACACGCAATTGGCCCTGTGCGAGCTGGGTACGTGTATTACTGGGGTGCGCGGGAAGTTTCACACACGATTTCAGCAGGGTACGTGTATTTCAGTGGTGCGCGGGAAGTTTCACATGCGACTGGCCCTGTGCGAGCAGGGTACGTGTATTACTGGGGTGCGCGGGAAGTTTCACACGCGATTTCAGCAGGGTACGTGTATTACTGGGGTGCGCGGGTAGTTTCACACGCAATTGGCCCTGTGCGAGCTGGGTACGTGTATTACTGGGGTGCGCGGGAAGTTTCACACGCGATTTCAGCAGGGTACGTGTATTACTGGGGTGTGCGGGAAGTTTCACACATGATTGGCCCTGTGTGAGTGGGGTATGTGTATTACTGGGGTGCGCGGGAAGTTTCACACGCGATTTCAGTAGGGTATGTGTATTACTGGGGTGCGCGGGAAGTTTCACACGCGATTTCAGCAGGGTACGTGTATTACTGGGGTGCGCGGGAAGTTTCACACGCGATTGGCCCTGTGCGAGCGGGGTACGTGTATTACTGAGGTGCGCGGGAAGTTTCACACGCGACTGGCCCTGTGCGAGCGGGGTATGTGTATTACTGGGGTGTGCGGGAAGTTTCACACGCGATTTCAGCAGGGTACGTGTATTACTGGGGTGCGCGGGAAGTTTCACACGCGATTGGCCCTGTGCGAGCGGGGTACGTGTATTACTGGGGTGCGCAGGAAGTTTCACACGCAATTTCAGCAGGGTACGTGTATTACTGGGATGCGCTGGAAGTTTCACACGTGATTGGCCCTGTGCGAGCGGGGTACGTGTATTACTGGGGTGTGCGGGAAGTTTCATATGTGATTTAAACAGGGTACGTGTATTACTGGGGTGCGCGGGAAGTTTCACACGCGATTGGCCCTGTGCGAGTGGGGTACGTGTATTACTGGGGTGTGCAGGAAGTTTCAGACGCGATTTCAGCAGGGTACGTGTATTACTGGGGTGTGCAGGAATTTCCACATGCAATATATGCAGGGTACGTGAATTACTGGGGTGCGCGGGAAATTTCACACGTGATTGGCCCTGTGCGAGCGGGGTACATGTATTACTGGGGTGTGCGGGAAGTTTCACATGCGATTTCAGCAGGGTACGTGTATTTCGGGGGTGCGCGGGAAGTTACACACGCGATTTCAGCAGGGTACGTGTATTTCGGGGGTGCCGGGGAGTCCTACACGTGATTTGGCCGTGTGGGTCCTCCCAGGTGTTCCCTGTACACCCTCCACGGCCCCTGCAGGCAGCCCACACCACAGGGGACTACCCTGCACCCCTGGTCATGTCCCGCAGGCAGCCCACCCAACATGGGCATGCCCCCCAGAAAAGGCACATGTCTCCTTGCACTACTGATCACCAACTCATGTTCCCTTGCACCCCCACCCCCCAGCAGTGCGGGGCACCTGCCAGCAGGCCCCCACTCATGTCCCCCTGGACCCCTTCCCCCCAGTAGTGCAGGGCACCTGCCCGCAGGACCCCACTCATGTCCCACTCATGTCCCCCTGCACCCCAACCCCCAGCAGTGCGGGGCACCTGCCTGCAGGCCCCCACTCATGTCCCCCTGCACCCCCACCCCCCAGCGGTGCGGGACACCTGCCAGCAGGCCCCCACTCATGTCCCACTCATGTCCCCTTGCACCCCCGCCCCCCAGCATTGCGGGGCACCTGCCAGCAGGCCCCCACTCATGTCCCACTCATGTCCCCCTGCACCCCCACCCCCCAGCATTGCGCGGCACCTGCCAGCAGGCCCCCACTCATGTCCCACTCATGTCCCCTTGCACCCCCACCCCCCAGCAGTGCGGGGCACCTGCCCGCAGGCCCTGACACATTTCTCCCAGCCAACACGTCATCACAATCTAGATCCCTGGCCCTTATGGGCAGCCTCCACATGCCAAACACCCACCCAAGTATTGCATCCACCCACTTAGAAATGCCAATTACATGATACAACCCCAATGGCAAGTATGTAAATGAACACACGTCCCTCCCATACACACAATGGGTGTAAGTGAATGTCAAAACCCATATCATGATATGCATGAAACCAATGAGATGATACTACGAAAAAAAGTATTAAAAGCAACATAAATGGAATTAAAAATAAACAAACGACAATGGGAATTAAAAACCAAAAGCAGCATGTCCGTAAAATAATGAAAAACCACAAATCATAATCCAAAGGAAAGGTGTCCAAAGTCACAGTTCCAAAAAGTAAATCCAAGGGAAAAACAAAACCGAAAACCATTGCTCCATGGGTAAATCCAAAAAAAACCTATAATCCAACAGTCAACTATATACAGATAAACAATCCAGGGTCCATGATCCCAACTGAAGAAATGAAACATATCTAAAAATACTACCTAATAAAAAAACTATATACAAAAATGTGGTCCATTGTCCAAAAGGTCTAAAATAAATAAAAAAGCAAAGGAAACCTAACACTAACTACATAACTATTTACAAGGGCAGCGGGCTAGTTCGACGGCTCACTGGTTGATGTCATGGGCCAGGGCATCATCGAACTCCTGTTCAATGGCTTGGAGGCAAGCATATTCCCTGGTCCCGAGGTCTCGCAGGGATAATGCAGTGTCCAACTCCAACTCCCTGCGAATACCCTTGAGGCACTCAGCCCGCCTCAGCTCCCTCCGCATGGAGTTCTCCGCCCTGACCATTGTGATCCGTTCCTCCTCTGCCCGCTGCCGCTCCGCACCTATCTGCTGGCCCAACCGCTCCCACAGGGAAGACACTCCCATTCCAGGGTTCTCGTGCCCTCCGGCCGATGCCTGCCCCCCTGATGTTGATGGCCCCGAGCCATGATGCCTCCTATGTCGAGCCTGCCGCTGCCTCCGACGTAACTGCATGTGCCAGCACGACGGCATCCAGGCTGATGGAATCCACTGACGCCGTCGTGCACGTGCCCTGCCCGATGATGCCGTCACATCCTCCATCTGCTGGGGTCCAGTTGCTGGTGTGTCCACCCCTTCTGGACCTCCGACTCCCGACTGTGGCAGGGATGGGATCCCCACCGAGTTGGCTGCGTTGGTCGGGGCAGGTCCACAGGGGGCCCTGGTGGCATCTCGGCTGGAAGACGGCATGGAGAACGACTGGCGCATAGCCTCCACAGAGGAGGAGAGGGTCGCCAGAGTGGCCGACACATGTACGAAACCCCCGACCACGGCCGCTCCCATCTGGGCCACGTTGGCACGGTGCTCTTTGTGATGACGTGCATGCTCCCCCCGGGAAGCACGCACGTCATCACGAATGACACCCGTGCGCAACGCGACACCAATCAGGACCTTCTCCCTACGGCCAGGGGTCCCCTCATACGCAGGTGGAGGGGAGTCAGATGACATGGACATCCCCCCTACCTGCGGACGGGCCTGGGATGGGGCATCCCTGCTGGTGCATGGTGGTGTAGTCACAGTGTCAGGGACAGTGACATGCACAGGCCCCTCCACAGCGACCTGTGCTGCCTCCTGCCCCCGCCCCTGGACTGCACCACTTGCACCAGCAGGGATGCCCCCACCAGGCCCCATGTGCGGCTCAGTAGCGGCCTCCTCCTCCTCTGTGGAAACCACCAACCTGGATGGCTCCACCCGTCTTCCCCCGTTGCAAGACCCTGTGGGGGCTCACCCACCCCTTCCGCTGCAGCAGTGAGGGCATCCCCGCCGCTTTGCTCCACAGCGCCGTCTCCGCCCTCTTCTTGACTTTGCGCTGTGCAGAGGGAGACATAGAACACAAGCATCAGGGTACTGTACAATGGTCCCCTAGACAGGAAGCAATAGCAGATGAGTGCCACTGTCAAAGATCACTTCCATCATGTCCCTCCACAACACATGGGTCAGTGCAGGCAAAACACATGCAGTAACAGGCATGGCGCATGCTATGGACATTAGCAAACTTGTCCAATGGACTCTTGAAACATACAATGTTGTTTTGGAACTCACATGCATCATGGGTCATGCCTATCACATGCACACACTTCACCGTACTTTCATCCATCTGGACTCGTACACCCCAGACACAGTGGATGCAAGGATACCTAGGCTGCATCAGTGATTCTAACATTGTCACAGACATGTGCCATGCATCCATGGCATTCGCAAGTCAGACACACAGACATGGACACCATACATGTACATGGCATCATCACCCATCCCTCACCCCCACCCATGTCCAAGAACAGAGACTGGCATGCTCTCACGTGTCCATTCCGCATAGGGCTCCCCATGTTTCATTTAAACACATACACCAACCGTGTGCTTCACACATTACTGGTCTCACATGCATGACCATGATGTCCCTGCACACACACATGCGTACATGGCCTATGTCACACATACAGGCAAGTATCAGACAACCAGCACACTGCAACATGCCCTGTCTCACACAGCAATGCTTGGACACTTACCGCTCGACTCCAGACGGGTCTGCCTCTCAAGGATCTGGGCATGGAGTGCTGGGCGTACGCATCCCAGGACCCTCATCTGGATGGTACTCATGCTAGCCCGGCCCCCCTCCACGAGATGCCGGGCCTTCATGAGGGTCCTGGACCTCAAGTCCTCTCAGCGCTTCTTGACTTGCTTGATGTTGCGGGTTGCCACCCCCTCTGTGTTGATGGCAAACACAAAGTCGTCCCAGATATTGTCCCGTCCTTCCTTGTCGGCGCGTGATGATCCGAAGAGGGCATCATAATGCCCCAGGACAAGCTCCACCAGGACACCAACTTCCTTCTGACTGAAGCTGGTGGCCCTCTGCCCCTCTGGCTGGGGGTCACCAGTGGTCTCGGATGGTGTTTGCCCCGACATGGCGACCCCCAAGGCAGGCGATGGGTGGGCAAATGGGTCCTGGGGCTGGGTTGTGGAGCGATGGTATCCCAGTCGGGAGTCTTCTGTTCTAGCAGGGGTGGACACAGCAACTGGACCCCTGCAGATGGCTGATGTGCAGGCACCAAATGGCAGGGCACGGTGGCAGCAGGCAGGCAGACAGGCAGCAGCAGATGGCTCGTGGGAGGCTGTTCGGGGCTCTGGGGGGCAGTAATTCGGCCTTTTGGGCAGGAGCGTGGTCTTCCGTGTGCTTACGCGTGGCCAGCTTGATACGGAGTGATTTGGCACGTGAAAATTCTGCACGTCAGCCTGTAATTCGAGGAAAGGCCCTTAGTGCGTAAGCGCGTCAGCACGCATACGCGATTCCATTGGACCAAAGGCCCTTAGCGCGTAAGCGCGTCTATGACGTATCGCGCACGGGCGTTGCCCTGGCAGGGCTTGAAGATCCCACGTGGATTTCCATTGCTCTGTACGTGCTTTTCGTGGGGTGCTGTGCGTGTGTTTTGCAGGCGTTGGGGTTCACACGCTATTACTTCGCAGCGGGTGGGTGTTGGCTACGCGTTCTTCTACACGCAAGGCAGACGGTGAGTGGAACCTGCTCCCCCAGGCCCGATCGCGTGTAAAACCACCTGCGAGTGCCTGAAATACACGTACCCCGCTCCCCCAGGCCTGATCGCATGTAAAACCACCTGCAAGCCGCTGAAATACACGTACCCCGCTCCCCCAGGCCCGATCGTGTGTGAAAACACCTGCGCACCCCTGAAATACACGTACCCCGCTCCCCCAGGCCCGATCGCATGTGAAAACACCTGTGCATCCCTGAAATACACGTACCCCGCTCCCCCAGGCCTGATCGTGTGTAAAACCACCCACGAGCCCCTGAAATACACGTACCCGCTCCCCCAGGCCAATCGCGTGTAAAACTTCTCGCGCACCCCTGAAATACACGTACCCAGGCCAATCGCGTGTAAAACTTCTCGCGCACCCCTGAAATACACATACCCAGGCCAATCGCGTGTAAAACTTCTTGCGCACCCCTGAAATACACGTACCCAGGCCAATCGCGTGAAAAACTTCTCGCACACCCCTTGAAATACACGTACCCAGGACAATCGCGTGTGAAACTTCTCGCGCACCCCTGAAATACACGTACCCAGGCCAATCACATGTAAAACTTCTCGCGCACCCCTCAAATACACGTACCCAGGACAATCGCGTGTAAAACTTCTCACGCACCCCTGAAATACACGTACCCACGCCAATCGCGTGTGAAACTTCTCGCGCACCCCTGAAATACGCGTACCCCTCTCCCACAGGCCCGATCGCGTTTAAAACTTCCTGCGCACCCACGAAATACACGCACACGCTATTATTCACACAGCGGGTGTCCGTGTTTGTCGCGTACCCCTTTGCACATCATTTGTCCTAGAGGGCCACAGTATGGGACTTTCATCAGAGCTGTGTATACGTGCTTTTTGTTAGCGCACATTTTGGCGCACATTTTTTTCATGTGCAGGGACGCTACCGCCTGCTTTCGTGTGGCGGACGTGTATGGGCCTGTGCGCGTCTTTGCCCGTGCGCTGGTTTGCCCTATTCGATTCCATGAAATCATGTTGTAGGCGAGCGTGTGGGCGTTCCGCGCACTTGCCTCCTGTACTTCCCCCGTGACGCTCACATTTTCACGAGTTGTTCCCCATTCCGCGTGTCACGCCCCGTGTTCCGCCTACTTTTGTTATGTGCGCCGCGCTATGAGCGCTTTCGCTGTGGCCTTAGTGCACGCCGTTATATGACCTGTGCGCCGGCGTGCGCTGCACACTTTTTCAGCGCACATCCCTGATTTTACTTGCGCACGGACTTCCATGAATAGATGTGCAATGGTTTCCCTGCGATATTCGCACTTGCACTGTGATTTTCACTCTTTCACTGCGAATCGCACGTTTTCGCACACTTGCGCCGAAATTTTCGGCGCACATTAATTCCATTTATCGGCCTGATGATCTTTTCTTTTATCACAGAGATCAAAAAAGTATGTCTGGTCCAGTTACCCATGTCATGAAAAAACTACATACAACCACTAAAAACTCAACCAGTAAGTATCCAATAAATAAACTCAGAAACACTGTACTCCGTACTCCTTGTTACAAACTCTCCAATCTTAACTGCATAACCTAGCCAAACTTCACATACAAACACTTCAAATGAAACAGTACACACACTTTTGGGTTGTGCATATTTGATGGTCGTTTGAGTCTATGGGTGTGTTCTTCTGCGGTGGTTGTGGCCAGGGTCTAGGGTCCTTCAGCCATGCAACCAAGACTCTAGGCCCTGGCCACAACCACTGCAGCATAACACACCTATACTACCAAACATTTTGACTGTGGTATGTGGGCTGCTTATAGATCATATTAATAATAATCAATGCTGTACTAACAACCTAAAACCAACATCATACTCAAGTACAATAGCTAGTAGTGCAGTCATTATGTCCGCAGACAGCCGCTACGACCATGGGCATGGCAAACACATTAAGGGCACCTGCCACCTAAACAAATACAGTATTTTACCCATCTCTTACTCCTCAACCCTCCCCAAGCACTCCTGCACACCAACACAGTCCCCAAAAGTGCATTTTGCCTCTGTTCGCCGCAGCACTGTCGGCGGATCCAAGATGGCGGGCTGATCAAAACAATGTGACGCGCCTCACGTCTCACCCCAGCCAAACGGCAAACATGTTGCATGCCTGCGGACACGACACAAGCCGATTAGCCAATTAGTGTCCTGACTGTGGAGCGAACAGGGAAGTGTGTCTGCGTAGCGTACATAGACATCACACATGTGTTTGCCTTACATTTTGGCCATTTAAAATAATAAAACTACTGGAAGGATTTAAACCAAATTAACAAAAGCACGCTTACGAGAATAAGCTGCCACTCCTGCCGCAAATTTGGTGGAAATCCATCCAGCAGTTTGCGCTGTAGGCATGTGCAAAGTTTTTTCCCATTATGTCTATGGGAAAAAAAATATATTTTGGGACCCCCTACAACTTTTTACCCCTTGAACCAAACCTCACTCAAATTGGCAAATAAATTCAGAGTGGGCCATATACTTTTTTTGCAGAGTTTGGTGAGGATTCGTCCAGGGGGAGTGAAGTTATAAGCCACCCAAAAAGTGGTGATGTTTGGTCTGGGGGGAAAATATAGTGGGGGTCCCAAAACATCTTGGTCCAGGGGGGGGAAAAAGTTTGCACATGTCTACAGCCGAAACGGCTGGACGAATTTTCACCAAATTTGCAGCAGGAGAATGGTCCCTAAAGAGTGAATTTGTAATTTTTGTGCCAATCCATCCAGAACATTTCTTTAAAACGACCAAAACGTATGTCTGAAAAAATTAGTGATATCTATGTCTGCTCCTCGGACATACTTCCCTGTTCGATCCGCGGACAAGATACCGATTGGCTAATCCGTAGTGTCATGCTCGTGGACATGTAGTGCATTCACTGATTGGGTGTTGAACGACGTGAAGTACGTCAGATTCTGTCGCTGCGCCCGCCATCTTTCATTCGTGTTTTGGTGTACACGGACATCGCAAGTAACACATATCAAACAACACAAAACTGCACTTGTTAAACTTATGAAATATTGTATCGGAAGGTGAGGGTTAATGAGGTTGGGATGGGATGTGGCAGCAGGAAGCCAAAAAGTGGTGTTTTCTTGTCATGTAAGTCACACATTAAATAGCATCGTAGAGTTTGAAATCTGAGGCAGCCACCTGCAGTGTTTATTGGAAACAGCAGGTCTGCAAGTGTATGGGAGTACCACTTCTCATGAATGCGCTGAGACATGTTGTTGAAAAGTCAGAATGTATTTGCATTCTGAGGAAAGGTCATTTGCTTTGCTTTTGTGGTTGCAAGCTCAGTAGGCCCACGCATCTGACTAAACCCATAAGGGTCAATTGTTTTCTGACCTTGAACGAAAGGGAATATTCAGTAAGAATGCAGGCAGTGCAAGTTTGGGAAAAATACCATTTGCTAAGGATATGTGTACAAAATGTTTGTAAAACGCAAGTAATATCAGTTGAAGAAGATTCTTTGCTGCAAGTACCTCGCTGTCTGGGCTTAAGGAAGACAAAGGCATATGGCATTATAACTGTGGTACTATGTTTCTGTGTCATTGTCATTTTTTTTTTAAAGTTATGGAGAGTGCAGATTCTCACCGTTTGTAGTCTATTAATAGGTTCACCCATGTGCAACACTATTATTTCTTTAAAATGCCATGTATGACCACATCAATTTGTGTATCAGTTTCCATGTTCTTTTTGTCTTTTTTGCAATTGTTTGGTAAAGGTTGGGTATTGATACGTATTTTCTGTTATGTTTTCGGAACAGCTATATTCTGCTGTACTGTGATTTCCATGGATTCCAGATGCCAAGTGATGGGTTCTTTGGACACCAGATGCACATACTCGTGACCGGCTGTCTAACCGTGACTGTATTGTGGGACGACCAGCCCGGCCCCACTTGTCCATACGCTGGAGTGACCATTAGGAGTAACATAACATCTTTTATGGTGGTGTAGTCCAAAGTTCATGCCGACGTCTTGGAAATCACTGTGCGAGCGAAGCGGTTGCTTTATCGAAGGTGAATACTTTTTGTATGAGAAAAGATCAACGTGTGGTTTACGATTAACATTTTTGATGATGACAGAACAAACAAAGTTACTATTTGATTGCAAATGGGAATAGTCTGATGGTCTCGGACAGTTTATTGTGAAATTAAAGTACTTTACAAATTCTAAAATTCTTAATGTTTTCCTTTAAATAACAGTTTATTATTTCAAAATGTAACGTGCTGCATTGTATGTCGCTGTGTGTTCATTTGCAGGTTCTGCGCCACGACACGTAGGTGTTTATGGGCACATTTGGCTGTGCTGGCAAGGTACGTCATCCAGAAAGGTGTTGAATATCACTACGGTTGGTTATGTGACGAGATGTGGGAGTGTTTTCGTACTACACAAGTGTCGTAATGTAGTTAAAAAACGTTGCGGCATACGTTTATTAACTGTGGGGTAGGCTGCAGCCATGGGGACTGGGCAGAATGTCGAGGTCATGGTATAAGGTCATAATCCGCACAATGTGGCTACTGGTCATGACCAGAAGGGAGAAAAGATAGGATTACAGTGACCATGTCCACCTGGGACTGGCTTTGTGGTAAAGTTGTTCGACATTACGATACATTCGAAAGGGAGGAAAAAAGTGCTGGTGGTAATATGTTAACAGCGTTTCCTTTTTGCTATTTGCAGGCTGCCATGGAAAGCAAAGAGGGGCCATGCATGGAACAACCGCCTTGCCTTTCTATGGTGGCCATCTTTGAAAAGAAATCCTCTTTTTCAGTAGCACACGTTACTGCTTTGTATATCTAGATTGTTAATGACAAATGTTATTGTGTCTATGTACTTTACTGAGAAATATAAAGTAGATGGTGTGTATGCCATTTAAAAAAAAAAAATATTTTTAAACTGTGAAAGGTGGTTCTTAAAGGAACATTTACTTTGTTTACGGATGTTTTTTTTTTGGGAAGTACAGGTAAGAAGGAAAGTTGCGGACGGAAATGAGCAGAGAGGCAGCAAACAGTAATATTGGGGGGGTAGGTGGACGGGGTAAAATGTTGTGCGTGTGTTATTTGTAAGGTAGAGGCAGTGTTTCTCATGCTCCTTCATTACAGCAGTGGTGCTGTTTCTTAGGTAGGAGAGATGGCATTAGCTCATGTTGTTCTCAGATAACTAGTACTTTTGCTAAAATAATGTATTGTGTCCTAAATTGTTAATGGTGCCTACGAATAAGTGCTCGAGCTGTGCATGTGAAATGTTAAAGGTGGAAGTTCCTACATCAGTAAAAAAATGTATTTCCACACTGTCCACGAGGCATACATCTTATTGTTAAGTGTGTACGGATTCTCGGACATGTCACCGTGCTGTGCGCCACCATATGGTAATGTGGCATTCTCTGCAAGGTGTGTAATGAAGTTAGATGTCACTTTACATTATGGTTACGTGCTGCTACTACAAACCGATCAACTTTAGCAAAAAAACGTTGTTAAAGGAATGTTACGATTAAGTTGTGCTACTAAAAACTATGCAATTCAGTAAAAAAAACATTGTTAAAGGGAAGTTATGGTTAAGTTGCGCTACTAAAAACCTATGAAATTCACTAAAAAAAACTTTGTTAAGGGGACGTTATGGTTCGAAGTAAAACCGAAAAACCCTTGAAATTCGCCAGTCATGGTAAGATAAGCAACCATAACTCATGCCACCACCGTGCACTGGTAATACTAACACCAAGGACATCAAAGATGACATCACAATTATCCACAAAGATGACATCACAAATATATGGTTGTTCGCGGTTTGTACAATACATTTTTCCTAGGACTCGTTTTTAGATTTGGTGGGTTTAAATAAAATATTAAATAAATAATGGTGTTGGATATCAAATATGCCATCAATTTGCTAGGAGTGCTCCTACATGTATGCTTCCTTCAGAGAAAGTTTCCCACTTAGACCAGAGATTGGCTCTCTGTGAGAGAGAAGATAAATGTTGTGAAATTGTGACTAGCATTTCATTTTTTACAGGACAAAATATGGAAGGCTTCTTGTTTGTTTCTGCACATTGCAGTGGACACTGCATACAATGTAGCCATTAATGATGAAGTAATTTGTAATTATGGCAACATTGAAATAAAAAAAGTTATTTGTCCTGCCAGCAGGTATATAACTAGAGACCACAACCAGACATGATGCAACATCAAGCCAGTAAGTAGCTGCATGTTATGCAATGAGGAAGAAGTTAGACTTTGTTTAGTTTGAGGTCGACTGGGGCACCCGACTTTGGATCTGGGGGGATGCAGTCTTTGAACGTGTGCATGTCACTGATGGAGGAGATTTCTAAGTGGATAGTATTAATGTGTGTTCTTATAATATTCCATGGGAGATTCGAAGCTCTTCTAAATACTGTAGCAACAATGTCATAAGGATTCGCGGAGCAGCGGAAAATGGGGCCAGAGAACAGCAACATAGAGCCTATCATGGACCCTTCTCTGACAACAATAAAAAATAACAACTCAATTTTAGATCTTTGTTGCATGCTCTGGGACACTTTTGGTAATGAAAGATTTTTAGGAGCCGATATAGTAAGCGTCATGAAAAGCCAAGACCTTATTTCTAACATCACAGAGTGTATGTAGAATGGTCAGAGGAGCCACAGAGCAACATTGTGTCCTGTGAGAGGGTCTTTCTACCTTGTCACTTACTTGGAGGTAGACCTTTTTCAACAAACACTCGATTCCCTTGTACAGCATTGCGGGGTGTGTGCAGAGTGTTCTGAGGAGTTGCAAAGCAGCACTGTTTCCCATGAGAGTGTCTTTCCACGGTGCACTTACTTGGAGGTGGTCCTTTTTCAGCAAACACTCTGTTACCTAGCTGAGCGGTGCAGAGTGTGTACTTAGTGTTCTGAGGAGCTGCAGAGCATCATTGTGTCCCGTGAGAGAGTTCTTCTGGGGTGCCACTTGGAGGCAGACCTTTTTCAACAAACACTCTGTTCCCTAGCAGAGCAGTGTGAAGTGTGTGTGGAGTGTGTACAGCTTTTTCCGTGTTCTGTTGCTCTGCGGTCCTGCGCTGTGCTATACTTCCAAAGTTGATAAATCTTTTTCAGTTGGACTTGATTTGGAATACGTGACCAGAACGAAGTCTGCAATAGTAAGTGTCTTCTCTGGGGCTATTTTCGTGTGCTATTGGCTGGTTTTGTGAAAGGCTCAACCTATACAGATTGATTTACTTTACACAGGAGAGGTTAATCCCTGAGATTCCCAGGAATTATTACTTGCGACGTGGAT
The DNA here is from genome assembly GCF_040938575.1 of Ambystoma mexicanum. Lineage (NCBI taxonomy): Eukaryota > Metazoa > Chordata > Amphibia > Caudata > Ambystomatidae > Ambystoma > Ambystoma mexicanum. The sequence goes on from NC_090937.1 coordinate 530,970,253, forward strand.
CCAGGGTGACTTGCAAGAACCAGTTCTTCTGAGACTTTATCAATTACTGAAGGCCGAGGGTTGAGTGCCTGAGTGGCCACAGCACAAATTCATAATAATGCATCAAATTCTGTTTTGGTTGAAGTAGAGCACCCTGAAAATCAAGGGGTAGTTGCCATCACCCCTAAAACATCAAAGGTCCTAAAAGCAAAATTAGAAAAGGGTCTGTAATATACCCTTAGAGCAACAACTATGAAAATGAAAATACAAGACGTTTTTGCTCAAAAGAAAAAGTAAAGTTGGAGTGTGGGCGATATTGTTAACTTTGAAGTCTTAGTCTGGGGGGAGACATCAAAACGGACTAAATGGATTTGGGCAGGTTATCAGACCACCGAATGCATGAGTCAGCGGGAGGTCAGCCTCCCACTGTGTCCTTGAATTTACTGATTGGAGACCGGCATATAAGTCTCTTTCTGGTGTCATCACCAAAGCCTCAACCGGTGGTCTCTCAGGTGTATCTCAGCACGGTAGATGATAATGGGCAGCCACCTGTAATTGATACATGGAGGGGGACTGCATCGGAGGAAGTGACTCTGTCTGCCTTAAATTTTTCCTCACTTCATTAGTGAATGTTTTTGAACTACTGAGAGGGGAGTTACAGACCCACTGATGAAAGGCAGAACAATGGATGGGCTCTCTCAGTAGCAGTCACAAGGGTGGACCTCTAGCACAGCTTTCAGCAACTTCTCTGGTCACTCTCTAGTTTTGGTGCCTTTTCTGTAACACCAACAAAGGACATGATTTGCCTGGTCAAAATTAATCGCTTCTCAGTCTCACACTCTGCTGAGGAGGTCTGGGTGAGTTGGATCAGATCTCTGGAGTGCCCTTGAGGATGCAACAAAGACTAGGATGAGTTTGGCTTTTCCCCAATGATGCACTCAAAATGTGCAGCAGGTCACCTGGGTTTGGGTTTCACAGCTCTGGAAACTCACAGGACCTCCAGATATGAGTGAAATCAAAAATTGTCTTGGAACTGGTTGTTCCCATCAGTCAAAGGGAAGAAAACCTTTTTGGAGTTCCTCTGTCGCACAGAAGAATACAGGCTCAGGCCAGCAATGTCACTTCACTGTGCTGCAAACGGCCTGCAGGTGTCTCTGGTCATCTTCTTCTTTGGTTACTTCAGTTTCCAGTGGTTAACTTGCCTTTCACTTCAGGAGCCTCACCTTTTATACAGTTACGGCACACACTCCTCTGCAATCTCTCTAAGCAATTTACAGAAGCGGGTGGATGGCTGTCCAATCAGGACAGCCAGACCCACAGTGGGAACTGGTTCTATTAAGGCACTGAGGCTGAAAAAGTACAGGGGAGTGAAAAACTCCTCACCCACTTCCTGCCTGCCCAGACGCACTGGAGGCTAGGCACGGATATCCAAAGGTTCCCTCCAAAGGCAAAACACACATATAGGCCACCTCCTCCTAGGACAGTAGAAGGGCTGACAAAGAACATCCACACTAGTAATGACAAAAAAAAGAAGGGAACCACCAAATTAATACTTGGGTGACCCTAGTGTGCATAACCGGGGATATGGAGATAGCCTGCCGTACAAAATTCACACAATAGTTGGTAGAAGACATCCACTGCCACAAGCCATAACTAGGAGATTGTCTATGTGACATAAACGTCACAGCAGCAGAGAGAATGGAGATGCTAAGTATCCCTTTGGCACTCAACATAAGGTGGTGTGTGCCAATCGCTCAGACTATAAAGAGTTAGGAGAGATACTAAGTATCTCTCTAATACTAAGTATCTCTCTATCCATAAGAACTGTAGTCATTCTAGGATATAGAAAATAATCTCAAAGGAGGAACCAAAGTGTCCACAGCAACACTGTCCATAAGGAGCTGTGTGCTTCCATAATAAAAATACATATGCCTCAAAAGAGATATGGAGGAAAGTATTCTACATAGTGTTAAGGATTTCATTCAGGCGACACACACCTTAGTCTCACCCCAGTACGCAGCGCACAATTGAAATGAAATGCTTTTGTTTTAGATTAGATTCAATATTGAGATGATACACCACTCATATCACACCCCCTTTTCAAATAACATGGGTCACAATGGACCATTAACCAGGCTGGTTGGTAAAATATCATATTTATTTATTGATTTTAAAATTAAAAACAAATCATACAATTTTTAATATGGGGCTCCAATCACCAATGGGGTGATAATAACAACAGGAATGTAAGCAATGCACTTAGTTTAACCTTATATTGACAACATCTACAAAACACCAGGGAATAGGAGTACTTTTTGATTTTAGATAAGATAGCACTTAAGTTAGAATTTCCCCCTGCAATGTTTCCTCAACCACAAATTATCAATGCTGAGTGGATAAACAGAAACAGCAGGTAATAAGGAATGACAAATGGAAGACAGAATTGAGATCTGAATTTCCCTCCACAAACAAGAAAGAAAAATGTACGTTAAGCAATGGCGATGCTAAAAATGACACTCAGATATGGATGAATAAATGAATGAATGTGTGTAAAATTCTTGAAGCAAATACAGTTCTTCACCAGAGCAACCATGTATAAGTACAAACAATCACAAGCAATGTATAACCAAGTGCATACAGTTCAAAAATGAGTGGCAGGTTTTAAAACATGTTGCAGCAAAGACATGTTGGAAAAATAGCAAACTTTTGCAATTCCCGCCTGAATTTACCAAAACGGTTTTTAATAAAAATGGGTGAAATTATATGGTTTTTGTGTTGGGGTGTAGCTATAGATCATAGGTACAATATGGACGTGAAATTAGGTCTCTAGCTGGGAAATGAGTGAGTTATGCTAGATAAAGTGAGGTTCGTTTTTAGGAAAATAGAGCAGAGAAAAACTGAAAAGCGGCTTTAAAATGGATTGCAAACTTGTCTTAAACAGAATTTAATGACTAAGGAAAAGAGAATGTCACGAGTGAATCTCCACAGTTACGCGGCCGTTGTAACCCTTCACGTGGTGTACCCCGTTTCCTTTTTGGGAAATTCATTTATTTAATCAAAATCGCTAAAGGCTTAGGTTCTATGTGAATCAAAAATTGAAGGGAAAATCGGCGCTAACACGAGGAATCAAAGGCAGGGTTTCACATATAATGCTGACAATTTTAACAAGATATCAGGGTCAGAATATGATAGCTTAGAGATTGGAATAGGATAAAGCAAGGCAAGGTATACTATGAATTTCTATGGTTCCTATTGATAGACAAGTCATCTTTTAATTTTTCGGGATTTTGGACAGTCAGCGCTCTGGTCACCACACAGATCTGGTCTAACAAAGGACAGTCAGACAAAATCAGCAGGACAGGATCAGCTGGGCATGGACTGGTTACCGTGTAGCACTTCTGGTCAATGGATAAGATAGGGCATCAGCGTAGTGGGATGGCAGTAGCAGTGAGTGGCAGCAAGCCAATCTGGATCAGGATGCCAAAAAGCACCAGAGTTTTTCCCGTTGATTATTTGGGAATTTTAGTGGTTTTCAGAATTGGAGGCCTTGCTGGAGCAGGTTCAGCAATGCTTGGGTTTTGCAATGGACCCTGGAGAGGCATCAGCAATGTTTGGCCTTGTAGTAAAGATCTGGGGTCTGGATAGTTGAAACAGGAACAGCAAACCGGTGCAGGAAAATCAGGAAGAGTGTTTGTCTAGGGTCTTGTCAGGGAACCTTATTTATATTGCATAGTGACAACATCACAGTATATGACTGGGGTAGACTTAACTACACACACCCCTAGCAAAGGGATTGGACAAGGGTGCTAGTCTCTGCCTCGCTCTCAGTTGATTGGATTTCCAAGGGAATGATGTCAGGTTTATGAGGTGATGTTTACAATGTCCAGAAACCTCCCATAGTCACTGGAACTAAAACCTAATTTTTCCACAAACATATATTTACACAAATACAACCTCTTAGCAAATCAGACACACAGGTTACATATTTTGTGCATCACATTTCAGTCCAAACCTCCAGTTCGTGAGGCCTGTTTTCTCTCCTCTACCATTTTTTTCCCCTTTTCAATGGGATTTACATTACTGAAAATTCTACAACTTTATACAGGGGTGGGGATTGTCATTAGGGGTGTATGTACAAAATTATACATTTGCAACGTGGATGCTTTTCTTGTAATCCAACATATATCAGCATTTATGTCCCTGAGGAGTCAATAAATTCTACCAAGTTTTAAATTAAAGACCACAAATTCACTTTTACACTGCGAAAAATCTACATTTCAACACAGTTTTGCTACTGAGATACAAGTCTTTAAAGTTTCCTTATGAAATAGTCTTTAGCAACAAATGGGAGTCATTGGATATTTTTTTTTTCTCAGCTGACACCAACTGGCATTTCCTTCAAAGCAGGATGGGTGGTTTCTCAGCCTGATTGAAGTTTTATTGTCTCTCACACCTCCGGCATCCTTCCCTGGGAGCATCATTGTCCTGGATCCCAGCAGAGACGAAAGTCTGTTCCACCCTATAATTATCAGGGGGTTGCCAGGATCTGCTAAGAGAGATAGCCCTCCCTTTTGGCAGAAAGCTGTTTTTCAACTTTGCAACTCCAGCCACCGTGATTTTAAAATCCTTCATTTTTTTATCTTAAATCCAGAATTAAACAAGCATGTTGCATCAAATAACATATGTGATATAACCTCACCAGTAACAAACCCCTACATATTGCTAAAGATTGTGGAGCTTTCATTTAGCAGTGTACTGTTTCAAAACACAAGGCATTCATTTTTCTTTATTTTGCAAAAACCCATTTTTACAAGTGGTGCAAAGCTAACATTTATTTCTTTAATTCGGTTTTGGCAGCTTCCTCAGATTCCCACACTGTCTTTACAGCCAAAGTAATTTTTGTTGAAGACAGGAGTTTTATCTGAACACTGATATTTGAAACTGACCAGGCTCAGATAGTTGCAGTTCCTTTGAACTAATGGTGTTTGCTACATTGTGAAGAAAATAAGCGTGTGTTCCAGTGTGAGTGAAAATAAAGATCCTTGTTGATTTTTTTTCATAGCTATCTTGACAGGGCCTGTCATCCAGGAATTATGCCCGGTTTTGCTGAGGCACCATGAATTATCCTGGGCATGGCAGGGCCTTTTCAATCACAGTGGTTTCAGAATGAATGGATGGAATTTAGTGTCAAAACATTAGTAAAGCGTGAAAAGGTTTCATTTTGAATAGGAATATTGGGTTTTCTGCAAAGCAATGCAGCCTTTTGGCTTAATTCCATTTATATGTTTCAGAGCACACTGGCATGCTCCTGCAGTGTGTCCCCTGTTTCATCCTGCCTGAAGTGTGTGTGGCAGGATGATGCAGCCATCTTTTTGGTTGTTGCAAAATGCAGTTTTGAGGTACTGGAGCACACCGGAGCCAGTGCAGCCATTTTGCTGTTTCCTTGCGCAAAAGCAGCTTAGTGATGTGGTGAATGTCGTTGAGTGGGTCAATATATCTCACAATAGGACAGTAAAATGCAAAGGAAAGAGTTCCAAAAGACAGAGTCCATAAGAATACATGAGTGGAAAAAGGCTCCACTCATTCAGGATTAAAGAAAAAGGTCCAAAAGTCCAGCAAAAGACTCCAGTAGGAGAGGGAATGCAGCAAAAATATGATATATCTCCCTAACAGGCTGTTTTTACCAAATTACCACTAAGTCCCTAATGGGAGAAACTCTTTGATTCCAGATATAAGTACACAAAATGAGAGTAGGCTGGAAGAAATCAGATATGTTCGAAGGCGAGCCATTCTCAAAATTAGATCTGAGACTTCCAGTGCAAATCTTTTAACAAATCAAATAAAGATTCTGTGTATTCACAGGCCCATAGTGGAACATCAAGCAGAGTAAATGGGGGAGACTGATTTTATGAAAAACGGGTGCATGTAGACATGCTGAGGAAGCCAAACTTGACACCAAGCATGCAATTGCAGTTGGTAATACTAAGTTAAAAGGTACATCTCTCCAAGCAATACATGTCTCTGCTAGTTGCAAACATATCATTAAGTTCTCCAAGCTATTGGGTAAATTTGCTGAAGAATCTCTCTTTCTCTCCCTTGAATATGAGTTTGTGACCTCATGGTGTGCAGGGACCTAAATGCTAAGATTGGCATGTGAGGAGGAATCAACAAGACACACCATGAAAAGCTTTGCGCATATATGTTACCTATTTTAAGTCACAATTGGTCAAATACTGATGAAAAAGGGAAAATGCAAATGGAGTTTTTCATAGATCATGATTTGATATCACTCCATAACACCGTGGCTTTACAAATCTGCCCACTTATGAAGCCAGAGTTTCAACCTGAGTGAATCGATTATGTGTTTGTTCTCTACATACTATAGAAACCTTTCAATAATCTGCAGGGTGGAAAGTGACCATAATGCCCTTTGTCTGTTCAAATATTTAGATGATGCGAGAGACTTGGCTGAACCTACGGATAAAGAGCTTCTGTTAGAGGTATCAAATAAAGTGAGAGTCAGATGGGGGCCAAGACTTGAGAAATGTTTTGCATTATGGTTAGATGAATAAAATTCAATTAGGTTCCTCGATGGAATTGTGACAGCATGAGTGTCATGTTGTGAGGAGAGTCAAGAACCTCTTTCTTATAACGGCAGACATTGATAAAGTAGCATCCCTATCCCTTTGTGCAGCAAAAGCTTGAGCCCACATCAATTTATGGTACACTCATAACCTAAAAACCAAGCCTAGCACAACGAGAATCTGTGAGTATAACTGGAAAAAATATCTCACCGAATTGAACAAAGCAACTTTCGCTGAGGCATCTAAAATCACTAATAAGGCTATCCGTCAAACAAAAAGCACCACATAAAACAAGAGCATTTCCAATGCTAAATCAGGAACTAAGGAACTCTTTGCCATCCTGCGAGAACTCGAGTCTCCAGCGCCACCTCGAGAAGCTTGCCTCAAAGACGTGGGATGGTGCACCAGAATACAAACTGCCCTTTTTGATAAAATATCCCTCCTACAAATCAAAATCGAAACAAAAAAGACAAACCTTAAACTATCCTACCCTCTACAGACTTTGAGTCACGCAAGTCATACAACGGCTGCACCTTTTGAATTCTCACCTGTCTCTTACACCGAAGTTCAAAGACTCATATCCAGTCTCAAACCCTCTAAATGCCAGGGTGACATATGCCCAGCCTTGTTTATCAAAGATTGTGCACCTGAATTGGCACCTTTCATTACACGACTAATCAATGCCTTGTTTGAAAGCAGCACTATTCCAACCAATCTCAAGGAAGCATGGGTCTTTCCTTTGCTAAAAAATACACTTTAGACCCCAACATTCCGACTAACTACTGACCTATAACCAGAGCGCCGCTCCTCCTCAAAATACTGGACAGAGTAGCGTACCTCCAAATCCAAAAATTAATTAAAGACAAACAACCTCCTTGGCCTACGCCAATATGGTGTCCGCCCTAAACACGGGACGGAAACAGTATTACTCGACCTAAAAATCTGAATGGAAAAACTGAAAGACAATCGCAAATTAGCACTCCTACTTCTATTGGATCTCTCTGCAGCGTTTGACCTAGTCAACCACAACATACTCTGTGATCATCTAGCATCTACAGCCCATTTCTCACTGAAAGCCATTCAATGGGTACAATCCTTCCTTATGGACAGAACCATGAGAGTCTTTTCACCCATCACCATAGCATTGCAGGCCCAGTCACCTGTGGCATGCCCCAAGGCACCTGTGTCTCACCAACTCTCTACAACATATACACAAAACTGCTATTGGATCATTTTGTTGGTTTGGGTGTCACCTACACTAACTACACAGATGACACCCAAATCCTCAAACCGATCTCCGGCGACAACAACACTGACTCCAAATCCCTTAACACAATCTACCAAGCCTTCCAGGTTTAGACAGCCCAACACGGATTGTGCCTAAATAATTAAAAAAATGAAATTCTACTCATAGGATCACAATATCATCTTAACAAACTTGATGACTCCTTCAAATACTTCAAGATTGACGGCCTCACCATCACAGTCTCAAAAGAAGTAAAAACCACCCTTGGTTTCTACCTCGACTCAGCCATCACTCTAACTAGACAAGCCAATGCCACAGCTTTGGCAGAGGTCTACACATCAAAGCAGATCAATGCCTGTAGACCATCCCTAGCACCTGACAGCTGTATCACGCTAGCCAGAGCCCTCGTCCTGTCCAAACTGGATTATTGCAATACCCTCTACATGGGCACCAAGAATCATAATATCAAAAAACTGCAGGTAATTCAAACTAACGCCCTTAGAAAAACATAAAACATACCTGAAAATACCCACATTTCCACAACTAGAAGCAATATCCATTGGCTACCTGTCAAGGACGAATTCTATTCAAAACACTTACCACGACACACAAATACCTGCATAACGCCGCCCCCAAATACCTTGCAGACAAATTGATGATAAACCAGTCTAACAGGCCTACTCGCTCAACATACTCTCACCTACTCTCCACCCCTCGCTTCAAGCTTCAGAAAGCTGGAGGCAATCGCTTCCCAGTAGTAGCCACCAGAAACTGGAACTCCTTACCACTCACACTAAGGTCAGAAACATCCTTCTGGACCTTTCGCAAACATCTGAAAACATGGCCCTTCAAAAAAGAACTACTCAAATAAGTCCCTCTCTACACTCTGTACTGTTGCAACAATCATATGCTCTGTTTATCTTAAAAAATGGTTGCTAAGCATTGCCCTTTGTCATTGGAGGAATCATGTAACTATTGTGTTCTATTGTAAGAACAGTGCCTAGATGCCTTCGGGTTGGTGTACTATACAGATTGCAAAATAAATAAATAAATAACTATGGAGAGCACCAACCATACCTGGGATCGCTTTTCAACCCCCTAATTAGACACTCTTCATTCTCACTAGGACAGATGTTCTGCCATTAGAAAGTATCAGCAAAACAAAGGAAACATTCAACATTTATTGTAATAATTAAATTAAATGGTTGTGCCCTCTAATTCAATGTACCGAAAGAGAAAAATTGAATGAACATACCTAGCACTTTATCAAAAGAGTCTATCTTTATTTAATACTTCTTTTTAAACAATAAATATGAACAATAATGCAGTTCCACATACAAAAAAATATCAGTATACACAAGACGGTTAATGGATTTTCCTCACCGAATTTACAACACATTATTTCACCATTCAACAAACTTTTCACAAGATACTCAGGGCACGATTCATGGAATTTGTGGTGGGCCGAAAAGTGACTATACAAACTTTTCAGCATGCAAAACTCCTGTTATCGACTCATGGATCAGACTTTGCGTGTCTTTCTGGGACTTTGTACTGGTCCGTCACGACTCTGCATCCACTCAAGCACTGTGCGCATCACTCCACACAAAGTGTGGGATGGTTATACGCAAAAAAATACATAGGGGGTAGAACATGCATATTCCTCATTCTGCCCGCAGAATGAGGAAAAACAAGGAATAATGTGGGCATGTTGAGGGACGGGCCACACAGAGAAATCGCAGGCCCAGTCAAGCGCAAACCTCACCAACTTCATGTAATCCATTGCACAATTTCACATCGGGAAAGTCACACGCAGACCTCCAGATCTAACTGTCACATAATAGGAGGCACAATGTACAACGCGCATAGGAACCAACGTGCAAAGGTAACATAAATATACCAATTTAAGGGTGACAGTACATGGTTGAGGTGCTGCTTGGAATTAGGAGTGATTAGCAGGGTGCAGCATTGAATTACGGGTGTTCATTCGCATATTAACCGGGTGCTGCCTTGAGTTATGAGAAATGGTATGCAGATTAGTGGGGTGCAGTATTGGGTTACAGAGGTTTGTACGCAGTCTTGCCAGGGTGCTGCTTTGGGCGGATGGCCCGCAGCATTGGTGGGGTGCCAGACAGTGGGGATAAAATAGGCACAAAGGTTGGTATATGTGACTGGTTTTGGTTTGCGTGGGGGCGTGATGTGGGCGTTCTGTGTGCAACTCTATTTTCTTTGTAACTCAGATTACTTTGTGGTTCGAAATCCATGAATATGTGGAATGAGTAAAACAATGTTTGCATGCAAGTTGGTGCAAAGTTGTTTTACATGTTAAGTACTTTGCAGGGACTGTGCACTTTTTCTATGAGCTGTGTCCTAAATCTTCTTATTCCGAATCCTGTATACTGTACAGTGCTGTGTATTTACAATATTCTGTAATTGATTACCCTACATGTTTCTTTCCTCTAAACGCCCAATAGTGCTGTACATTCCTCAGGGTTAAAGAAGATTGACAGATGATAGCATGATAACATGATTCAAAACATTTATCTTTAAACCAATTCACAGTAGTTTGCAGTCCTCTGTCTCACAATCAATGTAAATTCACATCACATATTTCATTTTATGTAGACCCTTTAAAAAGATTAAAAAAAGAGAGGGCACAATTTCACTTTCGGAAGCATTAGTGCTTGTATACATTATTAAATGACGAAAAAGATTCCCCAAAACATAGAGGAGTGAAAGGGTACCTGGAAACATTTGATGGCTACTCATCTTCTATGCACCTTACTTCTCATTCAAATCCCACTGAATGTGTATTCTGTGCAAAACACATTTTAGGCTTATTTCTAAAATTCACAAAATAGGTTATGAATTTCTAATGATCTCACTAAAATAAGTACAATCCTTATGGGATAAAATTATACTTTCAGTGCATATGTCCTTCATTCTGTTTGTAAGGTAAATATTTATTCATGAAGACGGGCTGGGTCTTGTCTCATGACTCAATTCTAACCCTGTGGCAGTTTCACCAGTGTAACCTAGAACAATATGGCTCTGTATAAAAAAAACATAATAAAAAACTTCTCACAACTACGTAAATCCTAGGGTGTGAAGTATTCTTATGTTAAATCATCTGATTTAGTATCTTTTCATATTATTCTGCAAAGGTTGCCCGAACGTGTGGCATGACAACACCAACAATTTGGGCTTCTTAAATTCGGTGCATTCAAAATGGCCGCCCTTATGTAGCATAACATTGTGTGACATAATGGCATGATAACATGGACATTCATTTAGCTGGTTCATGCTAAAATACAGTGGGTCGACTCACGAGTTGGGTGGGATACTGCTCATCCTCGTTAGCATTAGCGCTCACCCGTCCGATGGTATTACTGCCAGATCACGGGTTAGGCTCTAACTGTTATTCTGCATTCCCCATTGGGTCCACCAATTGGGAATTTACAGTGCAATTACTGGGCAGTAATACCGCTGGCAGTGATTGCACAAAAAATGAACATTTATCCGACATGTTACCCCTGCTATGATCTGGGGATAAACACGCCAGACTCAAGATTGGGCAGACCCTTAAATGAGGCTGTAACACTGTAACTGCCACATTTAAGGGCTACTGCCCAACACGTGATCAGGTCCAGTGTCAATATCAGTGTATTATTCATAATGAATTTCTGTGGGTCTGCATTCATATGTACAATGGAGCTCGTATATTGTCTTTGTATCGTGATACATGCTCAAGGTGTTCTGGAGAAATGCACATCACAATGTATGTCTTTTCTTGGGTATCACAGATAAACCATTACTATATTGTCTAAACTGATGTGACATCTTAGTATCATATGTACGTTGTTCAGAACATGTGGGCATGACTAATATAGTCAACAAAATGCATGTTCCTGCTATATTTGACAAGGACACAAAAAGTGAAGGAAGACTGAAGGTTGTAAAACAATTTTAAATGAAATAGTGAATATCTATTCCCTTCTAGAAGCTCAGTGCTTAATTTATGTTGTTCCATTCCACATTTCCGTTAAGGCCCACAATGTGACTTATAGTCCGAAATATCAATTTTTTTCTTAAAAATTAAGCAGTTTCTTGTTTCCAATTTCCAGATTGTGCCCAAGAACCTTCTTACGTATGACCCATTGAAAGAGTGCACATCTTTCTAGGTTTGTTTGACCAAAGTTTCTTGTTGAATCCTATTTTAATAAAGCTCTGATATTCAATGAGTCGGTTTTGCATTTTCGATTTTCATTTTCTTTGTAGTGTAGGCCACACGGACACGTGATCACATAGAAAACATTGCTAGTATTGCATTTGGTATGGTCTGTTAGTTCACAATCCACATTCAAACCGATATTAATAGATGTAGTTGTTGATGTATGCTTACACATAACACATGATCCACATGAGTAATGTCCCACCGCAGGGTCTAAACCCCAAAAAGTGGTCTCATTCATAATTGATCAGAATTCTTCAGCTGATGTATCATTCCTCATAATTATATTGCTAATTTGATGCTTTTTTGAAGAGTTATCGTAGGAAGTGGAGTGCCCTTCGGAAAATGCTTGCGCCAATTCTTCGTTATAATAGATTTGATTTTATAAGAAAGATTGGCAAAGGTATTGACAAAGATTGACATTCCATCCTCATTTTGTGTGGGTTTGTGTTCCAAGAGAGCTTCCCTGTTATTATGATATGTTTGTTTGGCCGTGTTTCTGACTAATTTCCAGGGGTACGCTTCATTGTTAAATTTGACAGATAAATTACTGGCTTCCAATTCATAGGCCTAGCGGCTACTACTATTACGCTTGAGTCTTAATAATTTTCAGAAGAGTACATTATCCTTTATATGTTTTGCATGGTGATGGTATAATGCAGTACTACATCCCTATCAGTGCCTTTACTGAAATAACCGTGAATGTATTCCCATGGCGATAGATAGTAATATCTGAAAAGTTAACTTTAATGATGGTCATGTTTTTGGTATACTTCAAAAAATGATCCTCTCCATTAAGCCACTCAACAAACGCATTAGCTCAGCTCAATTGCCCTTTCCAGGTAACCAACATGTTGTGAGTATATCTAAAAGAAAAATATTACATATTACTAAGGGAGTACCATGTAACTATAAGATTCAACATTCCTAAAGACACAACAAAACACTCTTACCACTTTCCCTGATCGCACCAAAACTGATATGTGGGGATTAGTATGTGAATCTACTGTCTTACTCACAGTTTTACAAGGCACAGCTGGGTATCTCAATTGTGTATAGCATTGTAAAAGGATTATTTTTAGGCAGAAACCTGTGCAGTTCCCTCTGGGACCACTGCAAAAGATTTAAGACTACAGGTGTTTGGCAGTAAACCTGCTTGGTAGCAGTCTGTACCACACAGATTCACCTGGTAGCTGTGGCTGAGCAGTCAGACTTCCCTCAAGAAGAGTTAGGCAGTATACAGAGTATTCACAATAGGTCAAGAGTACACAATAGAACAAGTAAACACTGACCAGGGCTTGGTGTAAAAGAGATATAATTATTTATTTAAAACCACATCTAGAAAAACACACATGCACTAATAGTAAGCAATTCAAAAACACGGTCACTAAAAGATATACACTCCCTTAAAAGAATATTCGACAAGTCTTAAGTAAAGCCCCACTTATTTTCAGACAGTGGTGAGCGCTTAACGTAGATGGCACTCTAATAGTTCGTTTTATAAAGGGAGAGAAAAGCAGAGAACAAATTGAAACAGATCCCAACACTTTTACAAGAACATAACAAGAGAGGAAGGCAAAGGAAAACCGTGAATTCAGAGTCAGTAGGCCGGATCCGCTTTAACAGGATCGAAACGAAATGTGTCCAAGGTCACACGGTTGCAGTGCACAAAAGTCTTGTAATGGTTCAAAAAGGAGTTGGACCAAAGAAAGGGACCAGTTAGAGGGTCAAGGCGGCCAGCCCAGTCCAGAAGGTTAAGGAGTTACTATTACCTTTGCAGCAATCTTTAGAAAGGGAGGCCTGGCGGACACGGTACCTTAAAGTGTTGAGAACACTCCAGCGGGGGCAGTTGTTCCTGGCAGCGGATGCAAGTCAGTGCTTCGTCTGGGGGAGGAGAGAATCTCGTCGTGGAGGAAGACAGGAGTCCGTTGCACTTCCAGGGAGGAAACCAGCTGCAGAGTTTCTCAGATACAAGGAGCGGTCCGTTGATTCGCGGTTCAGTGGTGAGTGGCTACCCGGCCGCCGGGGTACTGGGCACGGGCATTTCGACCACACACCGGTCTGGGGTGCGAAGAAAGAAAGGTAAACTGGTTGTGCCCACCAGTCAGGGGAAGAAGCCTCTCCAGCCGGAGATCTTCTCTGTCGTCGGGAAGTGGTGAGTCGGTTCTACAGGACCCCATAGCTCATAAAACACATTACCAGTCAAAGGAATACCATAAATCATGTCCAAGAGTGGGAGAAAAAGAGTCTCACTCTTGGCAGGAGAAAAAAAAAACTCCAGAAATCTAGCAAAGCTGCTGGGGGACTCACTAGGTTAGGAAATTCAGCCTAAAGAGAGAATTCTCCCTAACAATTATCATCAGTATCATCTAGTAATGTTTCCTCTAAAACCTCTAGCGTTGCTCTCTGAGGAATACGGGTGTAGAGAGATTAAGGGGCTGATTCATGGGATTTGTGCACTGAAAAACTGCGATTTGTGCGCCATTCTGCCCACGATCCCCATTTGTTAAACAGGGAATTTGCGGGCAGAATGGCGCACAAATCCCCGTTTTTGCGGTGCACAAATTCCATGAATCAGCCCCTAAATATCCAGGCAGATCAAAATATCCAGTCCTATCTGATTAATAACATCGTTGTTGTCTTGAACATACGACTTCATATTCTGCACAAATGGTCTTAAATAGAGGTCTGCAAATTAAGTTAGGGGCTTTAGTATGGAATAAACACCTGAAAAAATCAGTCTCGTGGGGGGTTTGAAAAACCATGTTTTCGGCACCAGGCTGCCGATAGTTGTGTACATTTTGAGGGAATCTATCCAGCTGTTTGGGCTGTAGTCACAGCACACACTTATTTATTTATTTATTTATTTATTTATTTATTTATTTATTTAAATGGAAGTCAATTAGTAGTCTACACATGCTGTGACCCCCTTATAACTATTTCTGAAAGTTGTGAGTGCCTTTATTGTGGATACATCAAATGGCACCATAGTTATAAGACACCCAAAAGTTGTTCTTTCTTTCGGGGGTGCAACCTGACCACAACTACCCAGCCACTATGACCAAACCTGTAATACTTATATTAACACACACGCACACACAATATAATCCAATACAATAAAGTGCTTTATTGTTATGGCAGGTCTATAGACTCAGCTTAGTTTTTTATTCTCTGATCATATAACAGGCTTGAATGCATTCGGCTGTGACTGTCCGCTGATATTTTCTTTCCTAGCAGAAGGCAGATCCTATGTTTCTCTTCAAGGCTCTTATATTTGCTGATAGTATTCACAAAGTATCTCATTGTTCATGTTCTAAGGTGATTAAATTGTCTTTAGGGGGTTGCAGATGAAGGTAAAGCGATGTATGCCACTGCCTCAACGTGTGGAGAAATCTATCGAACCCCACATACTTGTACCTTCGACAACCATCCCTACTAGAATTCCCAAAACATCCTCAGTTTGTCATTCCATCATTGTTGTCATCTTCCATCTTTAAGTGAGTTGTGCAGTTTCTCTGCCCCCTCTATCGTGGGCATTATTTTTGATTTCGTGTTGCTTTCTCTTCGCCTTTCTCTCCAAGATACGCCACGGCAAGTTGTGTGATGGTGTGTTGTGCTAAATACCCAGAATTGTCCTTATCTAACCCACTGTTGTATTTTCTCAGGTCTCCACCTCTTTTGCAATAATCCACTTATACTTATTCATTTTCATTTGGTAAGCTTTATGAGTGGTATGCTATGTTGCATCCCGTTTATCTTTTGTTTTTTTGCGTGGAAATGGCTGAAATAACTTTCTCCTCCTGTTTAGAATTACGGATACTGGAAACGTTCACAAAGATGGCAACATCCAAAAGGACTTTGTGTTAACACTGTGCACAGCCCATCTAAGGTTATGACATTCTGTAAATCTGTTAACACTATCGAGTGCTATTATAAATCTCAACTCCAGATATCCCAGCTAATTCCTACAGAATACTAATTATCTTAAGTGGATTTCACAGCTGACAGAGACCTTTGGCAGAAAGACAGGCTTGACATAGGCAATTGAAAGTCAGCTAATGAAGAACACCACAGTTCGCCTTGCAGAATGTTAAGTAGTGGCTTCGACTTTTTGCAGAAGGCACAACTTGTACATGCAAATTAAACCTGGGAATATAGAGCTATGTTCTCAAACGCTGCTCCATTTTACTCCGCATTTAGTAACATAGAATGTGTGAAGGGAGTTCTGTATATTTTCTCATACCGAAGATGGACTTCCATACATAATAGTGATGAATGTATGTTTCACGAATAAAAAAAAATGCATTTAATAAAATGTATTTTACATGTACACACCATACAGCGCAGAAGAGGGTTTAGGGTTCAGGGGCCCGTCATTCAGTCTAAATCAGCTGTTTGCCTCTGAGTGGCAAGATTCTAAGGGGCTCATTATCACATTTTGTACTGGCCTCTCTTTCTTTGTATTGTGCCTCTGCAGACCTATATCTACGAGATATTCGAACCTACACATAACAAGCTTAACACAAAAATGTTTTAAAAAAAATAAAAATAACTTCTCATACAGGTGTAACACTGAACCCTAGGCAACCTCAGGTGCCATTCGCGCGGGCACTGTGAAAACATTCTTAGAGGCGCAGTTCTATGTGCAGGCATGCTGCATCCAGTGACACTTAACATGTTCTGTGTAGACCAAATACCTGGATGATGGCCCTTTCCACGCCCTTCATTTCCTTTGTGATTACACGTGTCATTTCGTGCATAGAAGGCAGACAAAGTTCACAAGGCATTCACACAAGTTAACCATTCCTTTGCGTTCCTTCTTAGGTCTCCCCATGTTATGCACATGTTCATGCGTTATGTCTATAGAACGAAATGTCTCACTGTATTCTTGGGATAAAATATATTTTACATCGTACTCTCTCCTTGATATCTCATGGATCCACAGCACTGCACACGATTCGTCTTTGTGTTGAGTCAACAATCTTTGAATATAACTTGGATGCTTCTCCGTCTTCCTTTCCTCAGGATGCAATTCCTCTTGGATTTGGTTATTTACAGAAAGGTTCCTGCACAACGATAGTGATAACATCCAATGAGTAGATTTCTAGCTACTTCATTTTCCTTTGACAGCTTCTAGATTCTGGTTCCTCGGAGCAATTTTTTAATCCACAGCTTCGATGAACACTCTTTTTCTGGTTCTCCCAAATTAGTCACAGACTCGGCACTAATGCAAGCCAATTCTTATCTGATTCCATTGTCAGATGTTCAGCCATCCATTGTTAAGTTGTTTGAAGCATACATTTCACATGGTAACTCCGCTCTGGTTCATTTGACTTTGTCAGTGCCCCCGTGCTCAGTTTTAGTAGTGATTGAAAGACATCTCTGATAAGTCAGTCATTCTCTGGTTCGCTCAGTTTTGCCAGCACCCCTGCACTTCGTCTTTGTACAGTTCGAACCCCAACTCCTACAAGATAATGCTCTCTCTTGTCCAGGAGCTTATCTGTGCCTCTGGCTCGCTCCACGTGTGTTTATGCCCCAATGCTCTGTAACAATTTGACTTCTGCCCTTAAGGATTACAAGGATGAGTAGACGACAATGCGACAACTCAGCTCTTACACTTCTACAACCAAGAGTGAGCCCAATCCTAAAGGTAAAACAGGTACATTTAACAGATATACCTCCTTCGCCTTTTGTGGTAACGTGGATAGAGGTAAGGCTAAAGAGGGGTGCGAATGTGAGAAAGTAGCAACCCAAACAGCAAATAATAACAGTCCAAAATAAAGTAAAGAAAGTGAAGGTTCTGTCAACATATATATCTTTTAATTAAAATCTCCATATACAATCTTTATATATAAAGCTGAATGTATGTATGTGTGTGTGTATATTTGTCCGGCTATACAAATCCTCACTGTTGAACCCACGTCTACCAAATATTGCATGGATTCCTCTTTTGTCTGTGGCAAGATCGTAGTCTATGTTTGAATGCAAAAATCTTAAATGCAAAAAATGTTTTGCATGTGTGAGTATGTTTGTCTGGCTATACAAATCCACACTGTTGAACCCACGTCTACCATATTTGGCATGGATTCCACATTTGTCTGATTGTAGCCTTTGCAAAAAATGCACTCTGTAGACCCTCTTCTTTGCTGATGCTCACCCCGATTCACTACAGTAGGTAGAAGAAGGAGGCAACATTTGGAAATGTGTCTGAAGCAAAATGTTCGATGTGTTGGGTATTCATTTGAAATGTATTACTATTGTATTCAGTTCAAAAGTGTTTATTAAAGAATGTTTAAAGGGAATTAAAAAAAAAATGTTTTATCATGCCACTCCAAATATGGGAAATGGCAAGGTTAAAGTTTACTTAAGTATATTCACAGGAAGAGAGCACAATCAATCAATCTTTCTTGGACATTTTGTCAAATGTGCTGAAGCCATTGAGTGACTGAAACATGCAGCATAAAAAACGAACATTACTTGAAGACGCTCCATCTGATGCAAAGCAAACATCTATATCAAGAGCTTCTGAAACTCAACATCAAACAGCAGCATGACGTGCCAAGCAGAGGACAAGAGCAAATTTCTCCAGGGCAAATGAGATGCCAGAGCAAACAGAAGCAAGACTTGCTGACATGAGGACAAGAGCAACATCCTCCAGGGCACATGAGACACCAGAGCAAACTGAAGCAAGACTTGCTGACATGAAGACAAGAGCAACATCCTCCAGGACACATGAGACACCACTTGATCAGGACATGGGCAACACCGGTTAGCCCAGCTAGTAATAACTAAATGGAAAACACTACAAACACTCACAACTGTAGTAAGAACACTGAATGTTCAAGATAGAAAGATGAAGAACACTGAGTAATGAGACACAGGGAGGAAGGCAGATGGAAAACACAATGTTCTTGTAAAGGATAAGTTCTTGAAGTGCCAAGGGTATCAATGTGACTTAGTCAGTGTTTAGGGCTCAGAATTGACCTAGGGGAGGAGGCAGTTATTAGGCAATACAACCTTTGCAAGGTCTTAGTGGTTCGACAATGGTGAACAGCACTTCTCTGCATTTTTCAGTGGTTCAATTTGGTTTGAAATGCAGCAGTTACGGTAGTTCAGCACCA
The DNA here is from genome assembly GCF_040938575.1 of Ambystoma mexicanum. Classification (NCBI taxonomy): domain Eukaryota; kingdom Metazoa; phylum Chordata; class Amphibia; order Caudata; family Ambystomatidae; genus Ambystoma; species Ambystoma mexicanum. The sequence goes on from NC_090937.1 coordinate 530,989,414, forward strand.
TGCAGATGTTGAGGCTGAGTCAAAATGAATAATGCTGTGGTTTGAAGTGATGCTCAAGGGATGTTGACCGTGGATGTCATCAGGTTAATTTTGATGGTCAAGATTCAACAATGGATGGGTTGAGGATGGGATGCACAGGCAAGTTGGTTTGATGCTATGATCACAGGGTGTGGTTCAGAGAGAACACCATGGCCAGTTCCATCATCAACTGCATTGGCAATTAAGTGGCTTGTGGTTTGTTGAAGGAGAAGCTATGCTTCTTTGTTCGAGCTGAGGCAACAACACTGTTCAGCCGGTGCTGTACAGCGGCAAACTTGTTTAAATATGCTGTACCACACTTTGAATGTTGGTGAGTGTAAAAGACAGAAAAGGAAGGTCCTGTTGGCACAAAGGCGGTCAAATCACAGCTCTGATCAGTTTGATGGTAAAGGTGTAGGAATCCTGGCTGTCTTGGCTCTCAGGGACAGCTAGTCCCACTCTGGGGTACCAGGGGCAAAAGTAGCCATTTTCTTCTTGGATTCCAAACATGAGGGAAACTAGCACACACCTCAAGCAAGGGGTTCTTCAGCAGGGTGAGGTACGTGTTACCAGTGAAGAGAGGCAGGTCTTTCTGCAGTAGAAGGTTGCTCTGAATGTGCACTGGGGATGGTTAGGGGACAGAGTTTGCTTCTACATTGTACTACCTGTCTTCACCTCACAACTGGATTGAACTAGAAAGGAATGCTCTCCTAACAGGATCCAAATGAAATCTTCTTCAAGGGTTGAGGTGCAGAAATGATTAATAAAAAGGAGGAGTGGGTGACCATTTCCTTTAAAGGCAAATGTTTAAAAGTGATTGAATATTAGCAAGACTGATTTAAGGATCCAATCCCTGTTCTTGGAACAAGTAGACTTACTTTGGCTTCTGACATCACACCCTAAGTGCTTTGTGTTAAAGCAAGAGGAGGGGACAGGACCAAAGGGAGATAACGAGAGAAAACAAGATGGTGGAAACTTCCTCCAGCTGATCTGAGCTCCCTCTGTCTGCAGTTGCCCCTACCTCATTCCCTTGTAATTAGCCTCAAAGGCCCTTTTAGTATGCAGCACCCTTGTGTGAGGCTAGTGTTTTTGGGAAGGGTGTTCTCTTTGATTCCTGGTCCCAGGACAGCTTTCTGTGGAGTGGCTGTATCACTGGGAATGGTGTTACGTGCCCTAAAAAAGGGAGGCAACACACATGGCTATAGTCTTGCTGGGATGGCAGAGGCAGCCCGGATGGGGGAATACACATAAACCTTCCACAGCTGAGCTATACTCACAGGGGTGACATGTGTGGTATCAATTCAATATGGCTTTGATAATTATGAGATATACTACCCAACATTCCCTAAACGCAGGTATGGATTATAGTTACAGTTGAACTTGCCAACTTGCAGTTTTTCGGAACAGAGATGCATATTTTAAATGCAACCCCTGAACTTTAGTGACTGGGCTGCCACTAAAGCTGTCAAGAAGGAAATTGTGACCCAAACTTGCTTGGTGCCACTGTAGAGCAGGTGCTGCAAATCAGGCTACTGATTCAGCAGAGCACAGGTATACATTCAATTTTTGGCATGCAGTTTCTGAAAGTGTTCCTGATTGGCTGGTCACTATTTCTGGGATGAAATTACCACTAACGTGTTATTCATTCATTTAAATTTAAAAAAAGGCAGTGCTTCCACACCATTGCCAATTGGCAATTCCTCACACTCTTTGAATCAATCAGTCTCATTCCGAGTGCAGCGGTAGGGGGTTAACGGCACTGGTAAGGATGCTGGTGCCCTTAACCCCCTACTGCTGCATTCCGAGGTCCCTTATGGGGGCTTGAATGGGAATGGGGAATGGTATTCAGAATGGGGACTTACCGGGTCCGCCAAGGTCAGAATGTCCCGGTAAGTCCCCATTCTGACACCAAGGACCCAGACATGGGTTTGGAGGCAGCCATGGAGCAATTAGCACCGTGGCTAACTTCAAACTCGTAATGACCCCCAATGTTTTCTCTAATGAATTTGATTTTCTTGCTCTCTCTCTGCTCAGTCTGTGCTCTGCAACTCCAACAAAGCGATTATTTTCTCAATTACTTCATATTGTCAGTGGGCCTCATTACACGGTAGGCGGTGAGCCATGGCGCTATCAGCGCCATGGCTCATGCCGGTAAAATACCGGCACCGCCTTGGCGGAAATGGGATTTACCGCCCCATTCCAAGGTTGGAGGGGCGGTAAATCCCCTTTCCTCCATTGCCCTTCCCCATTCCCATTTCTGCCCCATAGGGCTCTATGGAAATGGGGAAGGTGCTAATTACGGCACCGCAATTTTGCGTTGACGTAATTAGCTCCGAGGTCCCTTAGCGGGTTGGATTTTAACGCCTGCAAGAAACAGGCGTTAAATCCTCCAACCCGCAAAGGGACCTCGTAGTACGGCGGTAAGGGTTAACGGTCACCGTTGCCATTAACGGTGACCGTTAACCCTTACCGCCGTCCGTGTAATGAGGCCCAGTGCCTTCGTGGTCTGGGGTTGACCACAACTCCCATTAAGCACATTGGGCCTCATTACGAGGTAGGAGGTAGCCATGGTGCTATTAGCACCATGGCTACCTCCTTACCGCATTCCGGGTCCGGGTTCCCGAAATAGGGATTTACCGGGTCATTCCAACCTTGGAGGACCCTGTAAATCCCCATTCCGGGAACCATTCAGCATTCCCATTCGAGCCTCCATAGGGCTCAATGGGAATGGGGATGGAGCTAATAATGGTACCGCAATTTGCGGTACCGTTATTAGCTCTGAAGTCCCTTAATGGGTCCCTTCCATAATGCCTGGTAAAACCAGGCGTTAAGGAAGGGACCCGCTAAGGTACTTCTGAATAGGGTGGTAAGGGATTACCGGCACCAGTGTCCTTACTGGTGCCAGTAATCCCTTACCACGTACCTAGTAATGAGGCCCAATGTCTGTGGTGTTCATGCTTTTGTTTATACCTCTCTTTTTGGTTTTTGGAGCATTTGAAACACAGTTTCTGCAAAGGAATTCTGCTCTGGTTCATGTGCATTTGATATTGCATTAGTTCTTGATCTTTGTAAAGATGGATCCACAACTCTCACAGGCTAACTCTCCTTTGGTTTGCTTCATTTTATCAGTGCCACTGTGGGTGGTCATTGGGGAATTTGTAATGTGAGTCCCACACCAATGTTCTTTACATTTTTCTGCTTGTTCATTAGGGGCTTTTAATCCACAAATAGCATGATGTTATTATTTGTTGCCCCACTGTTTTTGTGTGCTTTTCTGATAACTCTCCTTGACTTTGTCAGTGTATTATACATAGGGCCTCATTACACGGTAGGAGGTAACCATGCTGCTATTAGCGGCATGGCTACTCCCTTAACGCATACCGTGTCCAGGTAAGCGGTATGAGGACTTACAGGGTCATTCCGACCCTGGAGGACCCGGTAAGTCCCCATTCCAAATACGATTCCCCATTCCCATTTGAGCCCCCATAGGGCTCAATGGGAATGGGGAAGGAGCTAATAACGGTACCACAATTTGCGGTACCGTTATTAGCTCTGAAGTTCCTCAGCGGGTCCCGTCCTTAACGCCTGGTCAGACCAGGCATTAAGGACGGGACCCGCTGAGGGACTTCGTAGTGGGGCGCTAAGGGACTACCGGCACCAGTGACCTTACCGGTGCCGGTAATCCCTTAGCGCCTACGTGTAATGAAGCCCATAGTCTTTTGAGTGTTTGTAACATACCTCCCACAAAGCAGTGGACGTGACCTTGTCAACACATCTGCATTACAACTTTGAACCAAAACTCAAAGAAAGCAATTCTTGTGCAGTTTCCTTGCCTTTGTTCCATCTCTGGTTCCTTGAGGTCAATAATGTCTTAGTGTTTGATCTTTGGATAGATTGATCCGCAACTCTAACAAAGTACCTCTCCTCTGGTCGCTTGATTTTATCAGTGCACCTGTGAGTTACCACTGGTGTATTTATACCTCAATTCCCACTATTCACTTGAACTTTGCCAGCACCTCTCTGCTCAGTCTTTAGAGTGTTTGCGTCACAACCCCTACAAAGCAATGCGTCTCTCTTATACTGGGCATTGTCTGCATGACTGCACTCACACATTCGAGTCACCCATCATCAATTCCACAAATCAGTTCTTTTCTCATGTACTTGATTCTGTCAGTGCAATGCCCCACGTGTTTGAAGGCATTCCACTACTACTACCACAGAACATTGTATCCAGATTCTCCTTCTGTATGTTCGCTGTATTTCATATTAGAGCATGTGCTCACATCTGGCCAAGAGTTACACCTGCTTAATCTCTCCCCCATTTATCATGGACACTCAACTCTCTTTACCATCCCTCCCTAGTGGTGCATGTAGAGCTGTTTGTGTTGCTCAACTTGGGGTACAACTCCTCTCTCTCTTGCTCCTATTTATCTGCACTGACATGTACTTTGAGATTGTTCATGTGCTTTTGCTTGTCGTGGCCTTGCATAGCTCTTCTTGAGCCTGTTGCAGACTGGGCATCCTTATCGGACTGTTGTTTATCAGCTACTGTGCAATTTCTTTATTATTATTATAGTAGTTATTGAACGTGGATCTAGATTTGATAAACAACAAAGCTCTTTACGGAGGTGCACAACAATACAGATACACAATAGAGCACGTTATAGGGATATAAGACAGTGCAGATGCATAGCAAAGTGCTTTTCAGAGGTTACAACAGAACAGATATACAGCAGGGGTAGGATGCAAGGGGCACATAGGAGGGGTACAGCTGTACAGGGTGGCAGGGAGGAGAGGAGTTTACAGCATCTAGCGAGTCAGGTGGCAAAGGGGGGACGACATGATGAACTAGGTGTTGAGGGGCAGAGACTCCTTGAAGAGGTGGGTCTTGAGTTCTTTTCTGAATTGTAGGAGCGTGGGGACGAGTCTGATGCTGACGGTGAGGAGGTTCCATAGTATTTGGGCATAGGCAGAGAAGGCTTGTTTTCTGGTCCTTTCCTTTTTGCAGCAGCAAATTTTGCGTCTGCATCTGTTCTGGCTTCTCTTGGTGCACAGTCCGCCAGCGATGCTGAGTTTCTCAACCAGGTTGCCTTACAAATGATGCAGCAAGTCTTTAAGCTGATTTGTGCGAGCAATGGGAGCCAATGAAGGTCGATGAGGGTTGGGGTGAGGTGTTCATATTTGTGTAGACCCTATATGAGGCATGCTTCAATATGTAGGACACTTCTCATGGGCACAGGGGAAGACCACAGAAGGACTTCAACAAGGTCATTGCTTCCATCCTGGAAGGAGAGGAGCAATGCTTGAGCGGGTTATCTAATGCTGTCCAGAGGGAGGAAGGATTTGACTTTCTGCACGAAGGAAGCTGAAACCAGGGTGTCTGAGTTTTCTTAGCTATGTGAATCTTGAAGGAGAGGTGTGCTGTCTGTGTTTTCTTAGCTGTGTGAATCTTGAAGGAGAGGTGTTTATCAGTGTGGAACCCGAGGGATTTGGCTCAGGAGGTGAGCTCGGGTGTGACACCCTCAAGGTTCATGGTTGATAGCCAGCTTTGTATGTCTTGGTGTTTGGTGTTGTTGGTGAGGAGTAGTAATTCAGCCTTGGATGGGTTGAGCTTCAAGTATGCACTTGACATCCAAGACTGGATCAGCAGGATGCTGCTTTTGAGCCTGTTGATGTCCTTGATGGAGTCAATCTTGAGGTATGTATAGCTGTGTGTCGTTTGCGTATTTGTGGATGTGGAGGGTGTGTGTTTCGCCAGGAGGTCTCCAAGTGGCTCCATGTATAGATTGAAGATCATTGGATCGGGGAGAGCATGCAACCCTGCAGGACTCCAAAGGTGACTGGCAGCATTGGCGATCTAGAGGAGTCCATCTGAACAAACTGCTGATGGTTGGTGAGGTAGGGTTTGAACCAGAGTAGGACAAGGTTGCTGATCCCTATTTGCTGATCCCTATTTGACCATGAGAAACTGGTGGTCCACTATGTTGAAAGCAGCTGAGAGATCCAGCAGAACCAGGAGGCAAGAGTGTTGAGGGCGTTGTTGACCACCTGTATGGTTGCCCTCTCTGTGCTGCATCTGGGTCTGAACCCAGATTGGCAGGTTTGGAGGGGATTGCTGGTGTCAATGTTTTGCTGCAGTTGCGCGGCTACCGCTTTCTCAATGATCTTACCTAGGAAGGGAAGATGGTGATGGGGCGATAGTTACCTAGGTTACCGGGATCCAGAGTGGGTTTCTTTTATAGAGGGAGATTTGTCCTGCCTTTAGATCGATGAGAAAGTGTCTTGAGTTAGGGAGCTGTTGATGATCTCAGGGTAGGGAAGGAGCAATTCTGTGGGAAGTGTCTTATGGATGGATGCTGGGAGTATGTCGTCTGTATGCACTGTGTCTTTGAGGGTAGCTAGGGCTTCTACCAGGATCCACTATAAAGAGTGTCTTGAATATTGTCCATGGTGTGGAGATTTCATGAGAAGGGACGTGAGGTGGGTATCCGGATGCAGAGGTGGTGTCTATGTGCTGAGGAATCTTGCTGATTTTTTCAATGAAGAAGGTGTTGATGTTGGTGGATATTTCAATGGAGTGTCGTAAGGGATGGTCGGGTAGCAGGATGATGCAGTGCTTGACCGCTTTGAAGAGGGCTCTGCTTTTGTTGTCAGATTCTGCTATGGTGTTCTGATAGTAGGAGGCCGTGGTTGTGTTGATTTGTTGTTGGCGTCTTGCTCTGAGTTCCTTGAGTAGTGCCAGTTTGGATGCGGTCTTGATGAGGTGCTATGTTTTCTGTTTTTTCTTGCACTCCAAGTACTCAGGTGTTCTGAAATACACTAAGTGTCTCACCACTGCCACTGCCTTCCCAACAAGGATTTCCAACAGCTCCAATTACTGACCTCTGCTTCACACCCTCTTTTTCCACCATTCTCTCCTCACCTCTCTCCTCATCCTCATTCAAGCTATCTTCTATTTCTATGACCTGCATCTCCACTCACGTTTTTAGGAGCTCATCAAAAGGGAAAATGCACCCTTCTTCATCAATTTTCTGTGCAGATGAATTGGGCAATGTCAACACAAGTTACTGTGAGTAGTTCATCTGCAACAACAGCTTCTTAGACGTATGTTTTAATCAATGTTGCAATCTTTGTGATTAACTCCTTGTACAATTAAAAGAAAAATAAGCTACTGGCATAGCACAAAACAAGGAGAGTGCCACACCAAATGTGGTGAGAAGTTATTCCTCCCACATAGACATATAGAGACATTTGGTACCTCTAAATAGTGGACCCCCCTCCACCACAGACGCTAGAGGTATATCTGTTTTGCCTGTTCATCGCCAGGTTCAATATAAACTACTGTATGTAGTCTGACCCAACAATTGGATTTATAGAGCATCACGTTACTTTTAATTTTTCTTTTTTTTCCCTTGGATAATATTTGCGATTTGTACAGCACTAAACCTCAGTAGCAACTTTCTTCCGGGGACCAAGAATTAAAAGGGGTAAAGAAGGGAAGGTAGAGGAACAGAGGAAACCATTATTGCATTCATCCATGGGCAGATCAGCGTCTCATTCATGAATACGTTTCGTGGATTGTTAAAAAATATTGTTTTGCTGGACGTACGACATGTAATCATTGTTAGGTTCCCATTTGGGTAAACATATTTACCTTAATAATATCTTCTGGTATTTTGCCTTTTCGAGAGTTATTTAAGCGCTCATATGTTGTGATGATAAGAGCATTTTCGATGCAAGACTTTATTTACACGATATGACTTTTCAATGTAATTTCTGAGATCGTGTTTCCTGAATTGGCAGTGAATGTAAATGGATTTAATGGCCAGAATGAGTGGCAGGCAGTAGGTCTTTGTTCTCTTCCTGCTCTAGGAATGCTCAGCATAGGAAGGGCAAATGTCCACGGAATAGGAAACAACCTCCCGTGGTGATACATGAATTTGTAGAGCTTGCTGACAACAGACAGATCTGAGCTCATCCCTAGATCACTTGGTTCCCTGCCAACGTGAGACTTAAAATGTAAAACTGTAGGAGGCCGGCATGGCAGCTTCTAGGAGGAGCATTGTGCATCTGAGTGGGAGCTATGTTCATGCAGTCTGAAAAGGATTATAAGAGTGAAGGGCCTTATAGAAGGAAATGTTGAGAAAACATGTTATACCTGTTTTTCTTTTTACCAAGAGGGTCAGCGACAGAACACCTACAATCTCCTCTTTATTTATAGATAGATTATGGAGTGATGAGGAGATGAAGTGTTTCAGAGCTTTAATGTTCAGGCTGCTTTATACTGCTGAATTTTGGCCAGGAGTATATTTTAAAAACAATGCAGCATCTCACTGGGAACCAGAATAAGGATCAGTGGAAGGGATTGCATTCCACTCAAAGCAGATGGCTGCGAACTCTCAATGTGGTTAACAACCACTGAACAGGTTATCATGCCTTGTTCTTCCGAGAGAGGGGCGCCTGCTTCCTTTGTTGAATTCTTTGAAGGAACTTGGGGTTGGTCACCCTAGGTTACCTTGGGGCAACCAGACGTGGACTACCTGCTCACTGTGCTTAGAGAGGCTCAGCTTCACCTCACCGATGATGCCCAACAAGGCAAAAACACGTGTATGGGGTTGCTGGTGGTACTCTTGTTCAGAGAGGAATTGCCATAGCATTTCGGTGCTGGACTGCCCATGTGGGCGGGACAAATACTGATATGCAAATGGATATTTCCCATCTGTGAAAGGTACAGTGAGCAAAAAGCAGATGGCTGCGAACTCTCAATGTGGTTAACTACCACTGAACAGGTTATCATGCCTTGTTCTTCCGAGAGAGGGGCGCCTGCTACCTTTGTTGAATTCTTTGAAGGAACTTGGGGTTGGTCACCCTAGGTTACCTGGGAGCAACCAGACGTGGACTCCCTGCTCACTGTGCTTTGAGAGGCTCAGCTTCACCTCACTGATGATGCCCAACAAGGCTGAAACACGTGTATGGGGTTGCTGGTGGTACTCTTGTTCAGAGAGGAATTGCCATAGCATTTCGGTGCTGGACTGCCCATGTGGGCGGGACAAAGACTAATATGCAAATGGATATTTCCCATCTGTGAAAGGTACAGTGAGCAAAAAGCAGATGGCTGCAAACTCTCAATGTGGTTAACAACCACTGAACAGGTTATCATGCCTTGTTCTTCCGAGAGAGGGGCGCCTGCTACCTTTGTTGCATTCCACTCATAGAACCTGCACAATCATACAGATTGCTACGTGTTGGAATGTTTGCAATTATTCAACTAATTTGTTAGGAATGCCTGAATAAAGAGTTAACAGTATTCAATCCTGGCATTAATTAAGGAGCTGACCAGCTTAGGCAAATGTTGTTTTGTGATATATGAGGAGATTCTGCGAAGAAGTCTGAGTTTAAAAAACAATGGGCCTCATTACGAGTCCGGCGGTAACCATGCCAGAAAAACCGGCAGGCTTCCGGCGGACCCGTATTACCATTCCGCCTCTGTGATTCCTGGAATCACTGGGGCATTACGACCTTAGTGACCCGGCAATTACGGAGGCAGAATTCTGTAAGACTCCATGGGGATGGGGACCATGGAAACACTGGTTCCATCTATGACAGAGACAGTTTTTCCATGTCCGCCTACAGGTGGGTGGTGTAAATCCCGCCAGGTCAGACCTGGAGGGAGTGACACCTCCCGCCTGCAGGACTCTTAATCAGCCGGTCCGGAAACAACGGTGGCGGCGGTTTTATCGCCCCTGTTTTTCCGGACCAGCAGGGTCGTAATGAGGCCCAGTATGTTTTCATAAGTGGATTTACCTGGGCAGCTCAAACTAATTCCTGTTGCCAATAGAAGCCAATATGTTTTACTTTAGCAGCATATTAAATGGACATGTCAAACAATATCAAAGGAGGAAATGTTGTTTCCGAATTTGACAGTGCAGATTTATGGCCAAATAGAATAACTTCTATCTTGTTAGAGTCCTGCAGCAGGGAGATCTTCAACATCCACGATTCAACTTCAGTTAGGCAGCTGATATCAAAACGTGTGACTTATGTTATTACTTTTATAGGAAAGTTGTGTGTTGTCTGCATAAGAAAGATAGCTCAGTCCGTGTATTGTGAAAATGTTAGATGTTGAAAAGTTGTGCGACAGGGGAAAGCCCTGAGGGGCCCTACATGTCACAATTAAGAATGTTATTGTTAGTTGCCATTAACAATTTAAATGGTTGGAAGCAATGACATCTAGTGAAGTGGGTTGACTAGTGACATCACTCCTATGTCCCTTTTTTCTGCAATTCGAGAGCGATTATTCTCTTGTACTCTTACAATTTGTGTAAAGAAATATACATGTATTGCCATGCAGTGCTCATGAGATATAGAAACTCCTACCAGAGTCTTCTGTGGGTTTAATAAAGATTGAATGGTTGAAACTATTTTCTGGATGTACTTTCTGCGTTGTAAATTTCTGTGTTTAGACAAAGATTTTTTGGCTAAGAAATAGCTCTTATTAATGCATATTGATTTAAGATCAGCCAATAGATCTTCTGATTGTTGACACCTCCATATTCTTTCTTAGTTAAATATAGCTTTTGGAATTAATGAATGGGAATACCAGGATTCTGATTTTAACCTCGGGGTTTGTAAAGATAAAGTTAATGGAGCTAAATTGTCGCATAATTTTGAAGAAGAGGACAAAAGACAGTCTGTAAATTCATTATAAGCTAATGTACATTTCATGTCTATTTCTGTGATGTACAGAAGCTAGCTGATTTTCTTTATGATAGAATTTATTGGGAGGCATAGGATTTCGAGAAACATGGGAGAATTGACAATCTATAGTAAAAAACCTGTTATAATGATCAGTCCAGAGAGGGGGCGTGGCTAAGTAGCCATGAGATAAACTTTGTTTCTTTGTGGCTCCTGCTGATCCTGCTAATTCCTAGAATGCACATAAGAAGGAGATGGCGGGCAGATTATTCAGACAAAACCGAAATACGAAACAAAAGTCATGAAGAGAAGAAATGCTACGAGATCCCAACAAAATGGCTACTGCTCGAGAACAAAGTAAATAGAAGGCTCGTCCTGAGGCCTTCACTGCAGCGGATTGAGAGTGCCGGCAGCACAAGATGGGACAGTGGAGCATTTTACACTGTGTCATGTAATGCTGCAATTGCTGCCGGACGCTTGTGCATGGTCCGTGCCGGACCCCTACAACGTACCACAAGCAGAGTGGAGTGGATCTATGAACAGCCGAGAAGCGGACCCCTATTGCCTGATGGTACGGGCATCAGCCCAGATGCTGCCTGCAGAGAATGCTGAAGTGGGAACCAATATATATACAAAGTCGGGTGCAGAATGTCATTTGATCTGAATCTGAGACGTAATTATGCCCGCGTGCATATAAGTTATGGAAGCAGAACTGGACCGCCTCCAGCCTACTGCGAGCAAAGCTGGGATTTAGCCCTCATTAAACCATAATGCTTGGTGCGGTTTGTGAGAGCCACCTTTCCCCGCCTTTGAACAAAGATACAGTATCAGAGGCCTGGTGGTGCATAATGAGAGGGCAAGGTTTCGATGTGTTACAAAAGTATCAGATCGGAAAAGGCTAAGCCAGGACCCCAAGGAGCACATGCAGGAGGAATTAAACACTGAAGGGTATCAGCAGTGCATGGGCACCCCAGTTGCATGCTACACCGGCTGAGGTGGAAGATTGACATTTAACACACGCACGTAGGGAACACAGACGGTTGCTCCAGTGGAGTGCCCGCCGGAGGAACACAGTCTACGAATTCTAGAAAAGTTTGTGTTTGGGCCGAGAGTGACGGAGAGGGCATAGACAGACTTGCCCTTCAGTCAGATGGACACATAGAAGAACTATTGAGCTCGGTACAAGAGCCTGCAGATGGACACTGTAGCTGATCAACGGGTGCAAGTTGGATATGAGACATACACCGCCGGCACGGGCCACCGGGCTGGAGGCCTGTGCATAAAACAGCTACTGCAATATCCGGGTTGAGCACCCAGATCTGGCCAAGAGGGGAAACACCATGATCACGTATTGCCTGAGGGAGCCAGGGGGTGCCGTCACAGGGAAATATAAGACTACAGTAACACGTGAGACAGTTGCATAGACGCCCAACAGACTACAGAGTGCAGAAGTAGCACAGGAACACGACCATAGCTGAGCAACGCTCAGACTGGGAGGCCCCTCCCGAAGCTGATCCAGGCCCGAACGAATGGCAAATGACACTGGCATTTAGAGCAGATCCAGCAGATGAGAGTACATATCTGGCACTTGGCTGGTAGACAGGGAGGAGCACCACAGCAAGATCTGAAGAATACACCAGCAGAGGGGTGTCAGACTGAAACAGTGCAAGATACTAAGGTGAGGGGAAGGTGAGCACGGATGCCACCCGCAACACGATAACCAGCAGAACAGGGGCACAGGATGAGTGACACACAATGTCAGGCATGACGTGGCCCCCCATGATATCAGAGGCCTGCATAGGGGAGAGGACACACGAAACAGATCCATGTGACTGGAAACAGAAAGACATAACAAGGGAAATGCATGGTATCTTTGTTCACCTGGGCTGCAGGGTGGATAGATCTGAACAGCCCCTGGATTAAACCCATTGGCCCCTTCCGTCTGGTGGACTCAAAGGACACCTTCACATAGTTGCAAAGGTAACATACTGCAAAACCCAGCAGAAAGCCATAACGACAGCTGGCATCACACGGAGGTGACAGAAAACCAGGAGCTAAGACGTTTGCGAGGGGATCAAAATGAAGGCATATACCGCAGTGGAGATGGCACCCAAAATTGGAAAGGCCAGGGTGAAACAACCTTTGATAGACATGTTTACTAAACAAGCACAAACGCCACAAGCCGCTACACATAGAGGCAGAGAAGCGTGAGAAGAAGCGAACCCAACACGCAGTAACCAACTGATCCTGAAAGCCATCGCGGAAATGAAGAGCTCATGGGAGAGTACGATTGATGCCGCCATGACAAATTGAAATCTTCATTGGAATTGAAGATCGATGCGGTCAGCATTGACGTTAACCTTTGAAGGCAAGACGTTAGGATGTTGGCAGAGCGCAGAAGCAGACTCGAAAGTAAAGTGAAAGCCAATACAGACTGCAGTGCGGCCAATACCAGGGATGTTGCGACATTGCAACAACATGTACGCAATTTGGAAAACAAGGCTGAGGAGGCTAAAGGATGTGCCCGGAGGAACAACATATGCATGGTGGGTCTTCTGTAGGAGGAAGAAGGCAGAGACCTGACAAACTACATAGAAGATATGCTGATCCAGGAGATAGGCGCAGGTGCTTTCACGGTGGAGAGAGCGCAAAGGATCCCTGGCCAGGAGACCTCCCCAGCCGATCATCGCCAAAATATTAAACTACAAAGACATGGAAAAGATTTTGCGACACTTTCGGAAAGGTGGGACGATAACCAGAGCGTCAGCGACCATCACAGCGTACCCAGGCAACACCTTCTGGGTACAGAAACAACGACTACACTATGTGGCGGTCAAGATGCGGCTGCACAAAGCCAGCTTCAAGTACATGCTGCTGTACCCAGCAAAATTGAAGGTTATACACAAGAATAAGGTGTTTTTCGTCGATACCCCTGAGGGTGTGACGAGCTGGCTGGACACATTGGGATGCCCATAAGAAGCGGAAGGACAGTCACAGTTCAGACAGGATAAGTGAACCTACATTCCACCTGTAATGTATGACTGTCTGAAACAGCAGACGATGGGTGGTGGCTGTAATGCAGTCGTGGACATTGGGTAGGTATGTAATCTAGAGACGATTACAATGCATGTGCAACGCCGAGCCAGAGATCGTAGACATTAACCTATTGTGCAGAAAGATGATTACTGAGAGCAGGAGACAAAGGTGCTGCTCTATCCAGTATTAGGATACACACTATCACCTCTGATAGGACAAGTAGTTATTATACTGGTAGTGCATTATACTCCTGCAGTGCTTCGAGTACCGGCTGACTAGGAAAGGGACGAGATTCGGGGTAGCCTGAGATCCAGGGATGGAGCTGGGCAACAGTTGGGGATAGTTGGGAAAATGGGAGGGGGGGAGTTGGGGTAACTGGAGTGTGGGGGTCCTACATATATATACAAAGGATACAAGGGGGAGAAGGGAGGAGGGAATAGGAGCTAGACACGGTACATGACAATGGTTGATCTGAGAATTATAACATGGAATGTCAGAGGATTGAATAGCTATATAAAGAGAAACAGAATTGTGACATATCTCAAGCGGCAGCAAGTAGATATAGTGCTCTAGCAAGAGACTCACCTCGCCATAGATAAACTTGACATACTGATAAGGAAATGGAGGGGCATAACAGGGGGCACGGCCTATTCAACGTATGCGAGAGGGGTCCTGATTTGGGTTGCACCAGGGGTCCCATTTAAGGTCCTCCAAACTGTAGTAGATAATGATGGCAGGATGGCAATTGTTAAGGATTTCAATCTGGCAACACACACACCTTGGTCTCGGCCTAGTATGTAGCGCCTAACTAAGGTGTTTTTCTTCCTATTTATGTGGATTCAATTTTTGGATGATACACCACTAGTATCACACCCCCTTTTCAAATACCACGGGTCACAATGGACCGTGAACCAGGCTGGTCGGTTGAATGCAATATTTATTTATTTATTTAAAATTCAATAGAAACCACACACTTTTTCATATGGGGCAGCAATCACCAATTGGGTAATAGTTACAATGAGAATGTGAGCAATGCACTGGATTTGACTTTTTAGTGGAGCATGTACACAGCACAGCAGAATAGGAGCACTTTTGATTTAGGACAGATAGCACCGAAGCTAGAAGTTTCCCCAGCAATGTTCCCTCAACCCACCAAAATATCAAATATACAAAGAAGCAGCAGGTACTCAGGAATAAGAAACTGAAAACAGAATTTAAATCGGATCTTCCCTCCCCAAATAAGAGAGGAAACAGATTTTAAACCCCTTGCAATGTGGTGAAATGACACTCGGAAATGGATAAATCAATAATGAATGGGTGTTAAAAACCTTGAAGCAAATACAATTCCTTACTAAAGCAACAATGCAAAGATACTAACAATCACACAGAATGGATTACCAAAAGCATACAGTTCAGAAATGAGTGGAACGTTTAAAACAGATTGCAGTCAAATAACACAGCAACCTTTACACTTTTGCTATTCCCACCTAAAATTACTCAAACGGATTTCAAGGCAAGGACTGGACAGGCAATTCTGGTCACAGGATACTAGAGGTCGTCAGGGTAGCAGGATTGCAGCAGCATGCTGTGAGTTGCAGCAAGCCATGCTGGATCAGGATGCCAAAGGTACCACAACTTTCTCCTTGTTAATGGGAAATTTAGTGGTTTTTAGATTTGAGGCTTTGCTGGGATGAGATCAGCACTGCTTGGGTTTTGCAGTGGGACCTGAAGTAGGATCAGCAATGCTTTGCCTTGTAGTTGGAGTCTGGATCGGGAAGATGACGGGTACAGGAATGCAGCGCAGGAAATCAGGAAGAGTGTCTGTCTAGAGTCTTGTCAGGGACCCTTATTTATAATTCATTATCAAAGTTATTATACATTATCAAAGTATAGGCTGGGCAGGGTTAACTAAGCACTCATCTAAACTACTTGGATTGGACAGGGGTGCTAGTCTCCGCCTTGCTCTCAACTGGTTGGATTTCCAAGGGAATGATGTCAGATTTATGAGGTGCATTTTACAATGTCCAAAAACTCCCCCAATTACTTTACTTAAAATCTGATTTTGCCAAAAACATACATTTATACAATTGCAATGTCTTAGCAAATTATATTAACAGGTTACATATTTTGTGCAACACTCATCAGTCCAATCCTCCAGTCCGTGGGACCTTGTTTCGCCCTTCTGATACATTTTGATGATTTTGAGCATGAAAGATTCGGCCTAAAATTCCATGGCCCTCATTACGACCCTGGCGGAGAACCATGGTGCAATTTGCACCATGGTCCATGGCGCTAAGCTGCCAACTCCGCCATGGTGGTTGGCTGACTTACCGCCCCATTCCGACCTTGGCGGGGCGGTAAGTCCCCAATCCCCATTTACCCTTCCCCATTCCCATTTTTGCCCCATAGGGTATAATGGGAGTGGGGAAGGCATTAATTACGCCACCGTAAATTACGGTGGTGTAATTAACAACAAGTCCCGTAGCGCCATGCAAAAAGCAGGCGTAAAAATCACCATGGCGCTACGGGAACTCGTACTCAGGCGGAAAGGGGTGCCATGGTTTACGCCGCCGTAAACCCCTTTCCGCCAGGGTCGTAATGAGGGCCCATATCTTTATACACAGATGTGAATTATCCAAAGGGATGTACGTACAAAGATTTATGTTTGCAACATTGATAGTTTTTGATTTATCCTCAATACTTTACCCTTTCTGTCCCCAAGGTGTTAGTGAGTTCTACCATTTCTCAAAAGAAAGCACAAAAAAATCACCTTTTACCTGCAACATTTTTACAATTTTTCAAAGTCTTGCTGCAGAGATAGAAGTCTTTAAGGTCTATTCCTGTATTGCCCCATCACACTTCAGACTTCCTTCCCTGGGAGCTTCATTGTCACGGTCCCAGCAGAGACGAAAGTCTGTTCAACCCCGTAATTATAAATTGTCAGTATCGACTGAGAGAGAACCCTCCTTTTGGTGCCACCCCTCCAAGCAGAAAACCTGTTTTTCAACTTGCAACTCCAGCCACCATAGTTTTAACCTTTAATTTCTGATCTTAGATCCAGAATTAAAGCAAGCCGGTTGCATAAAATAACCCATATCATATAGTCTCACCAGCAACAAACCCCTTATTATTGCTAAAGACTGGCAGGCTTTCATTTACCAGTATACTGTACCAACACACAAACATTTGTTTTTCTTTAGTTTGCAAAGGCCCATTCTTTACATGCGGTGCAGCTGGCTTTCCTTCTTAAATTTTACTTTTCATCTACAGCAGCTTCACACACTGTCTTGCAGCGATAGTTATTCTCTTGAATGCTGGAGTTGGTCTGCAGCACAGATACATTGACACAGACATGGCTCAGCTAGTTAGAGTCTCTCTCTGAACAGCTGAGTTTTGTGCATAGGCGCGTTACAAATGCCATATCATATCATATCATACCTTTTCAAAGAAAATGACTGTGTTGCCCCTGTAAGTCAAAGTAAAGTTCCTGGTTGATTCTTTTTTTTTTAGAGTTGGTTTTACAGGGCTTGTCAGTTCAGAATCATGCCTGGTTTTGCCGAGGCACAGTGAGACACACAGGGCTTGGTGGGGCTTATTAATCACAGTGGCTTTAAGGAACAGAGGGAATTAATGTCAAAGCCACATTTATTTTAAAGGTGAAAAGGGGTTTCTTTTCACTGGGGATTTTGTCTTTTGCAGCAAAACAACGTGGCTTTTTCCACTTTCCTCCTTATGTTTATGTCGGCACACACTGTCAATCTCCTTCAATGTGTCCCCTTTGTTCCATCCTGCCCGATGTGTGCTTGGCAGGATGGTGCAGCCATTTTTGTTGTGTTGCACAATGCAGTTTTGAGCCATGCCACTCACAGGAGCTTGGTGATATGGGGAAATGCTGTTGAGCGGGTCAATATATCCTACACATACCCTCCGACTCTTCTGAGATTTCAAGTCGAGGGAGAATCGGGCAAGTGGGATTTCTTCATGGGACAAAGCAGGATCAGTCAAGAATGAGTCCTTCTTCCATCAGAGAGCGATGTGTCCTGCTCCTCTGGTTGTCTCTGGTCGGAAATTGGAACGACACCCCCAGCTTTGTCTTGGATCTTCCTTTCATGGTGTGGAGAGACAGTCCTGGATCTCCTTTGGTTTCTCCCTTCCAGATTGCCGGGAAGGTCTTCCTTGGTTTTTAGATAGGCGCAAACAGTACAAATCTATAAAAGAGAACACAAACCGGTTACAACAATTTCCCACTAACTGTCCACCAATCATGTTGACAGCAGTGGGATACACAGGCATTTAAGGATAACAATTGATAATGAAGAAAAAATACTCCCTGTTACATAATCATGCCAAAGAAACTCTATCTGTTCCCTTCTGGTTTTTTGTTTTTCTTATTCCCAGGTTTCAGATGTCTCTATTTGATGCTGTCTGGGCTCCTCAATTTGTTGCAAAGTGTGCCTAGGGTTACAACTCTTTACCTGATCAATATGGACCCATTTCTCTTCTGTCAATTTGCCTTTGGGAATGAGGATTCTCTAGGCGACAGGGCAAATTTTGCCTACAATTTCAAACGGTCCATGCCAACTGTGTAAAAATGTGCGCTCTTTGGTCTGGTTCCTTTGGAAATTGTACAAGTAGACCCTGTCTCCTACTTGGTATTCCTTTTTGCTTGTTTTTAGATCATATTGAGTCTTCATGCCCTCTGCAGATCTTTCTAGATTCCGCTGAGCGTAAGCAAAAGCAAGTTGAAGGTGTTTTCTTAGGTTCTCAACATACTCGTGAGTTGTGGAGGTGTTAATCAGTGTCTGCTCCTGTGTTCTATAGAGCAGATTCTGAGGTAGCACCATCCTTTGTCCAGTCATCAGCTCAAATGGAGGCATTTTTGTTGCAGACGAAGGTGTAGATCTGATGGCCATCAGGACAAGCAATAATCAGATGTACCAACTTGGCCCAGAATCTGCCACAAACCTTTTTAGAATGCTCACAATGGTTTTATTGTACCTCTCATCTCCACCACTAAAGGACTGGTGGTATGCAATGTGAAGTTTCCTTTTTACCCCAAGTATCTCCCACATCTTTGTCTTCACTTTGCTGGTGAAGTCACTACCTCAGTATGACTCAATCCTTTCAGGTAGCAGGAGCAGCTGCTGTTTCTGCGTTGCAATTTGGGGCCAGGAGACATTCCACCCATTTGGTAAACAAGCATGTTATGGGTAACATGTACTTGTTCCCCCTAGAAGAGTGAATCACGGAGCCAATGGAATCTGACCAAAGCAGTGTCATCCCCCTCTTCTGGATGGGAGCTCAGTGTGTGAGTGAAGTTGGCTGAAATTGTGCACACACAAGACACCCCTTCAAGTGTTGGTCGAGGTCCTGCCCCGTGTGTGGCCAGTATGCAACCTCTCACAAGATTTCTAAAGAAGTGTGAAACCCCCGATGACCGGCTGTGGCCACATCATGGGCTTCACTTAGCATCAGGCTTCAGAATGAGGTAGGGACCACCCACTGGCCACATCCAGATATGGATCTCCTTACCAACAAACCGTCTTGGGTTCGGAACATTTTTGGACATTTAATCAACACCCTGAGGTCCTCTTTCCCAATGTAATTGGTATCCGTCAGGGGAAAGTTCTCAGGGTCTTCAATATGTTGATAAAATGTATCAATAATCAGATCCCCTTTTTGTTCCATGATTAAATCAGCATCTGGGGTCTCCTTACTCTATTGGGCAGTTGAGGGTTCATTGTGAGCATTTATCTGGGACCTAGTGATAGCAGTGACCTGGATTTCTCCCAACAGGGACTCGATCGCGAGGAGCTCCCCCTTGAAGCAAATACAATTCCTTACTAAAGCAACAATGCAAAGATACTAACAATCACAAAGAATGGATTACCAAAAGCATACAGTTCAGAAATGAGTCGAAAGTTTAAAACAGATTGCAGTCGAATAACACGTTTAACCTTTACACATTTGCGATTCCCGCCTAAAATTACACAAATGGTTTTAAATAAAAATGGGTGAAATACACCGATTTGGAGTTTTTATGTAAGGGAATAGATATAGATCACAGGTACAAAATGTAATTGAAAGTAAGTCTCTACCTGTTAAATTTAAAGAATTATGCAATATAGAATGATGCAGGCTTTGAGTAAAATGAAGAGTGAAATTGGAAAGAAAATCAGTTTGTGAAAAGAACAGTTTTACTTTAAACTAGATTTAATGACTAAGGAAAGAGGACCGCCACCCATGAATTCTCTAAGTTACGCTGCAGATGTAACCCTTCAGGCAGTGTACCCCTTTTCTTTAAGGAAAATTACTGTATTTAATCAAAATATCGCTAATGACATATGGTCTATGCAAGACAGAAGTGAAGAGAAAAGTAGCGCTGATCCTTGGAGATTAATGATAAAATGCACAGAGAATTCTGACCGTTGGACAAGTCATCAGGATAAGGATAGGATGACTTAAGAGTGGGATGAGGCAATGCAAGACAAGGTATTCTAGGGATTCTATGGGGTGATGAAATACTCACAATCCTCTTTTAATTTTGGGCCTTTTGGACAGTCAAAAAGGTCTTGTCACTACACGGCAGGGCATCTGGCAAATAGCTGTGTTGTCCTGGTCACCGGCTGGCAAGGACTGGACAGGCAATTCTGGTCACAGGATACTAGAGATCATCAGGGTAGCAGGATTGCAGCAGCATGCAGTGAGTGGCAGCAAGCTAGGCTTGATCAGGATGTCAAAGGTACCCCAGCTTTACCCTTGTTAATCGGAAATTTAGTGGGTTTTTAGATTTGAAGCCTTGCTGGGAATGGGATCAGCACTGCCTGGGTTTTGCAGTGGGCCCTGGAGTAGGACCAGCAATGCTTGGCATTGTAGTTGGAGTCTGGATCTGGAAGATGATGGGTACAGTAATGCAGTGCAGGAAATCAGGAAGGGTGTATGTTTAGAGTCTTGTCAGGGACCCTTATTTATAATGCATAATGACATCATCAAAGTATAGGCTCGTCAGGGTTAACTAAGCACGCCTCTATACTACTTGGATTGGACAGGGGTGCTAGTCTCCGCCTTGCTCTCATCCGGTTGGATTTCCAAGAGAATGATGTCAGATTTATGAGGTGAGTTTTACAATGTCCAAAAACTCCCACAATTACTTTACTTAAAATCTGATTTTGCCAAAAGCATACATTTATACAATTGCAATGTCTTAGCAAAATATACACACATACACATACATATTTCATGCAGCACATGTCATTCCATACCTCCAGTCGGTGGGACCTTGTTTCGCCCTTATGATACATTTTGGTAATTTTGGGTATGAAAGATTCGGCCTAAAATTAACTCCATAACTTTATACACAGATGCAAATGTTCCTTCTTTTGATGCCACCCCTCCAAGCAGAAAATCTGTTTTTCAACTTGCAACTCCAGCCACCATAGTTTTAACCTTTAATTTCTGATCTTAGATCCAGAATGAAAGCAAGCCGGTTGCATAAAATAACCCATGTATATCATCTCACCAGCAACAAACCCCTTCATATTGCTAAAGAGGGGCATGCTTTCATTCACCAGTGTACTGTTACAACACACCGGCATCTGTTTTTCTTTAGTTTGCAAAGGCCCATTTTTTACATGTGGTGCAGCTGGCCTTCCTTTTTAAATTTGACTTTTCATCACCAGCAGCTTCACACATTGTCTTGCAGCTATAGTTATTCTCTTGAATGCTGGAGTTGGTCTGCAGCACAGATACATTGACACAGACATGGCTCAGCTAGTTAGATTCTCTCTCTGAACAGCTGAGTTTTGGATTCTTTTGCAAAGAAAATGACTGTGTTTCCCGTGTAAGTCAAAGTAAAGTACCTAATTGATTTCTTTTTTAGAGTTGGTTTGACAGGGATTGTCAATTCAGAGTCATGCCTGGTTTTGCTGAGGCACAGTGAGACAAACAGGGCTTGGTAGGGCTTATTAATCACAGTAGCTTTAAGGAACAGAGGGAATTAGTGTCAAGGCCACATTTTTTTTTTTGAAGATGAAAAAGGGTTTCTTTTGAATGGGGATTTTGGCTTTTGCAGCAAAGCAACATGTTTTTTTTCCCCACTGTCTTCCTTTTATTTATGTCAGCACACACTGTCAATCTCCTTCAATGTGCTCCCTTTGTTCCATCCTGCCCGATGCGTGCTTGGCAGGATGGTGCAGCCATTTTTGTTGTTGTTGCAAAATGCAGTTTTGAGCCATCGCGCTCACAGGAGCCAGCGCAAGCATTTTGTGGTTTCTGCACAACTGCAGCTTGGTGATGTGGGGAAATGCTGTTGAGTGGTTCAATATATCCCACACAATCGTTAGGGGCATGGATGAGAACAAAGAGATATGTGTCATAAACACATATGCCCCAAATCAGAATACTACAGCCTATTTTAACGAACTATACCCCAAGATCAGCCCACACAGAGATTGTGGGTTCATAACTGTACCATAGACACGATGAAAGATAGGTCGGATGACAAGGTCTCACACCCATTCCCAGCGGCTAAAACACTGAAGGTGCTACTAAGGTACCTGAAATTGGTAGACGTATGGAGAAAACCGCACCCACTAGAGCGAGTATATTCCCATTATTCAGCCCCACAAAATCTGTATACGAGACTGGACTGTGTGTTTGCAGGCAATGAGGTGATGCATGAGTTCATACACGCGGAATATAAAGCTAGAGTCCTGTCCAATCACGCGCCCCTAGTCATCACGTGGCAAATACGTCCCCTCACGTGAGGATCCTTACCTGACGACTTAGAGTAGAAGCTCTCGATGATGCAGGGTTCCGGGACCAAATTGCGATTGGTGGTACAGGAGTATTTGACGTACAACACCGGTAGTGTAAGTTCGCTAGGTGTGCTGTGGGAAGCATTTAAGGTGTTGGTGCGGGGAGCAGTGATAGCCAAGCCCAAAGGGTTACATGAGGAAATAGTGTGGGACAGAGCAGAAATTGTAAGACATGATGAGAACCGGAAGCGGAAGATGAGAGGAAGCAGGGGAATCACTGCACCTTCAGCAGGAATGCATGGTGCAGTGAGAGCGGCTGGGTATCCTGAGCTGTAGGAAATATATTTAACGTCAACACGCAGAAGGGGGCAGCCTGGCCACCTACTGGCAAGGTTATATAAGAGTGAGACTGCACTACAGCCAATATGAGCGGTGCAAGGGGCAGGCGGTTGCTTGCAAGAGACCCAGGATCAGGTAAATGAGTGCTTCTAAGACTATTACAGGGAGCTGTACAAGTTACCTACTGGGGAGGAAGTAGTGGACATACAAGGGGCACTATCGGTGATAAGTCTCTCCCGACTCACTGAAGAGGATCGGGACAGATTAGAAGTCCTCATTAGAAACTTGGGTTTGGTCACCCTAAGTTACCTGGGGGCAACCAGACATGAACTCCCTGCTCACTGTGCTCAGAGAGGCACAGCTTCACCTCACTGATGAGGCCCAACAAGGCTGAAACATGTGTATGGGGCTGCTGTTGGTACTCTTGTTCAGAAAGGAATTGCCATAGCATTTCGGTGCTGGACTGCCCATGTGGGCATGGCAAAGACTGATATGCAAATTGATATTTCCCACCTATGAAAGGTACAGTGAGCAAAAAGCAGATGGCTGCAAACTCTCAAAGTAGTTAATAACCACTGAACAGGTTATCATGCCGTGTTCTTTCCAGAGAGGGGCGCCTGCTACCTTTTTTGTATTTTTGGAAGGAACTTGGGGTTGGTCACCCTATGTTACCTGGGGGCAACCAGATGTGGACTCCCTGCTCATTGTGCTCAGAGAGGCACAACTTCACCTCACTGATGAGGCATAACAAGGCTGAAACACGTGTATGGGGTTGCTGTTGGTACTCTTGTTCAGAAAGGAATTGCCATAGCATTTTGGTGCTGGACTGCCCATGTGGGCGGGACAAAGACTGATATGCAAATGAATATTTGCCATCTGTGAAAGGTACATTGAGCAAAAAGCAGATGGCTGCAAACTCTCAAAGTGGTTAATAACCACTGACAAGGTTATCATGCCGTGAGGGTTACCTGCTTCCTTTTTTGTGTGTCATCATTACGATGTATGAGCTAGAATATGTGATTAAATGGCTGCCCACCAACAAGGCTCCTGGGCGGACGGGCTCCCTAGTGAGTTCTACAAAGAGTATAGGGCAGACATCCTCCCCCCACTATAGACAATTTTAAATGAGGCATTAGAGCAAGGTAGATTTGCCCGAAGCACTGAGAGAGCCGATAATAGTCCCCCTCCTCAAACCTAATAAAGTAGACACCGATTGTGGGTCATACAGACCTCTGTCATTACTACAGATACTACTGGCAGGCTACACTTTGAGGGATGGTCATTGAGGAAGGAGATCAGCCAGTGCAGTGCCCGCTCTGAGATACCTAGGGTATTGTAGAGCTGATTTATGAGGATCGATTGGTTTATTGTGGAGTCATTTTATGAGGAAGGAGTCGTTGAATTTGTCAAATGCAGAGTAGAGGCCAAGTAGAATGAGACCAGCAAGAGAGTTAGAATCAAGAGATGGAAGCAGTTCTTCTCCGGTGGTCAGAAGAGCAGTTTCCGTGCCTCTGGATGCTCAGAATCCAGATTGGTGTTCGTGTAGGGAATCAACAAGCTTAGTATGCTGGTCCAGTTGGGGGAAGACCAGCTTCTCCAAGAGTTTCCCAAGGAAGGGGTGATAGAGATGGGCGGGTAGTTAGCTGGACAAGATGGATCTGCAGAAGGTATTTTGCAGGAAGGGGCACACAAGAGTGTGATTGAGGGAAAAGGGGAAAGACCCAGTAACAAAAGAGTGATTGCAGAAATTAGCAAGTGGAGGGGCAAGAGAGTCAATATTGTCCTTAATAGCTCTGGAAGTACAGAGGGAGACCTGTTTTGAAGAGGCCTGCATAGAGCAGACACATCTAGTGACCTCATCAAATGTGATGGGAGAGAAGGAGGAGAGAAAGGCAGAGGGAGGCTCGGACTCCATAGGTGGCTGGGGGTGGGGGATGGGGAAAGGGAAGTGAGGGTGCTAAAGATGTCCTGAGTTTTTGCAGCGAAGTGTGTGGCCAGAGGGCATGGGATGGGATAGGCATGGTGGAGATTGCAGAAGGGTTGGCTAGTTGCTTTCAGATTTTAAAGAGTTCATCCATGTTGTTAGATGCACCAGAGATGCAGGCCTGGATGTGGGGCCTTTTCTCGGAGCAAAAGGAGAGTGGTTATTGCCTTTGGAGAAGGTGAAAGGCCAGTTTGTAACAGGGTGAGCCTGAGGTCTGCAACCTCCATTCTGCAGTTCTGCACTTGCGTTTCAGGGCTGCATGTTCAGAATCATACCAGGTGTAATGCTTGGAGGGATGCTTCAGGTGGATCCGCATGACCGGGGCACAGATGTCAATAGTATTAGTGATGGCGAAGTGGAGATTTCTGAGAGATGAGTCAGCTGTAGAGTTTACAGTGGGGGAAAGGGGAAATGAAGGTAGATGCGAAGGCAGCAGCTAACACTGGCAGGGCTGGGGGAGGAGCGGTCAGATGTCTGATAGTTTCCAGGTGAGAGGAGAGGAGGTAACGGTCTGACAAGGAGAGTGGGGTGGTGAGTGGGGAGGATAGCAAAAGATCAGTGTGGATGATAGCATCGAGAGTTTGTCCAGCTGAGTGTGTATGACCAGAGGGGAGAATGGAGAGGGAGAGCAAGCTGCAGTTGTCACGGAAGACAGTGGATGCCGTGACTGAGTAGTCAAGGTGGATATTGAAGTCACCCAGGAAAAGGAGTTTTCGAGGTGGATGTGAGGAGAGAGGAGGGTAAATCAGCCCATTCAGAGAGGAACAGAGTGGTAAAGCCAGGTGGCCTGTAGATAGTGACAATGCTCATGGAGAAAGTGGGAGAGATGACAAGCTTGCAAACCAGGCTCTCGAAGGAAGAGTAAGGTTGGGGGGGTATGAGGGAGGGATGGACCCACTCAGGGAATATCAGGTCAACCCCACCACCAGCATTGTTAGTGCAAGGCTTAGAGACGATCTTAAAGCCATCAGGGAGAAGAGAGTCAAAAGCAGTGACTGATCTGGCATTGGACCATGCCTCAGTGGGAGCCAGGATATTGAGGTCAAGGTCTTCGAAACAGAGGCAGATGTCAGCAGAGTGTTTGATAGGAGAGTGAGCATTAAGTGTGGCTAGATGCAAGAGATTACTGCCTTTGAAGGTTTTCTGAGAAGGGGTACAGGGACGTGGTACACCAGTCAGAGGAGGGAGGACAGAGAAGACAAAGAAGTAGCAGGCATAGATAGAAAGTTGTTGAGGGATTGCAAGCGGCAGTAAAAGAAGAAGTTGGGTTGAGGTCTGTGCACCATGATAGTGCCATTACGGTAGACATTAATGATACACTTGGATGATGAGAAGCCTGCCAAGAGTACTTCCCATCTAGTACCACCATTAATTGGTGAAGATGTGAGAGGAGAGAGAGTAGTGGTAAAATGAGAAGCCCATAGATCTGGAGAGGGGACAGAATAGAGAATATCAGTGTAAATCTGTCTGGAAGTTGCACTGACATAGGTGTCTGCAATGGGTAGGCTGGGGTTAGTGGTCAGGATGTCTTCTTAAAGCTTTTTTCTTCCAGACTTTGTGAGAGAGGGAGTATTGGTGATAGTATAGCAGTTTGAATTGATATGGGAGATGATGAGTGCCACATGGGTGACTGAGGATGTTATGATGGATTTATAAATACTGACCTGGTGGATAAAAGTTTAAGAGGCCACCCTAGCTAAGAGGAACAGTGGAAACTTCTTGACAAACCAGACCAATCTACGGTAACTTGGCAGATGGTCAAGACTAAGGGCCTCATCACGAGTCTGGCAGTAACCCTTAAATATGGCGGTAGCGCTATTACGCCGCATTAAAGGGTCAGCGAGAGCATGGCTTTGGCAGATTAGACCCCAGCTCTGAGCTGGGGGGAAATCTGCTTCAAAATTGCCAATTTTCAGCGCGATTACCGCCGGGAGGAAATCGGCCGACAATAATAGCGTGAATTTTCCCCATTGGGCCCAATGGGGAATGAGGAATTCCCGAATGGGCCCAATGGGGAATGGGCAATAACCCTTCTGCCAAACCTGTGATCCGGCGCTAATAGGGGGGTTTGGCGGTAGGGCTTTTAGCGCCGGCGCTAATAGCGCCGGCGTTACCGCCCAACTCGTGATCAGGCCCTAAGTCTCAAAAGGGGTTAGAGTGATCGGAAGCCCACAATGAGCACACACAGTAAAACTCCACAGATAACTCTTAGACAGTTGTATATCAAAAATACATTTATTACAGGCCTTTATAACTAAAACACAATTAAATCACAGTTATCAATAAAACAATTACTACACACGCTTATTCACTATTTAACATATATACAATAATCTGATTAGCCTAAGCCTGATGATGGGGGGAGGAGAATAACCACAAACTGTAACAGAAAGGGGTTAGTTCGGCACATATATCAGTTTAGACAGTCCTTCATCAACAACCCATAACTTATGTAGTCCAGCCCTACGAAGTGAGGAGCCTAGCGCTCAAAGTACAGTTGTGCATTAACAACACGTGGTCAAGCATAAACTAAAAAACGGGTTCTCTTCAGGGGGCTGTAGCTGCTCAGGAAGGGGCTTGAGGCAATGAAGAATAAGTTCCTAATCCTAGAGAAGGGTCTACCCTTGCAGATAGAGTGACTTTCAGAGATCGGGAATAGCTGGGGATTGCAGGCTATCCCAGCCAAGGTGAGTGCCTTTTAAGGGACGTTTTTGCATAAAAACGGGATAATGTGCTAGGGGGCCACATGTACGTTAGGAAAGTACTCACTGATCCTCGAGACAGTATGGACCAAACTTTGGCAGTTTAGCCCACTTCACTTGATGGTGTTAGCACTGCATTTTCAGGACGACCCGGCTTTTAGCGGCTGCGGGATGGGACAATCGTCTGTGGAAGGACGGTAGCCTTAACACTGCTCTTGAAAGAGGAAGAAGGATATTTCCAGTGCAGCACATCTCAGGACACGGTAGGCAAGAACTGCAGGATATTTTAGTGATATTTACCACAGCAGGGCGACACAAGAAATACAAATGCTTGCGGCATGGCACACACTCATAAATTGTGACCCAGAGGAGCAAGGACAACGAGTTCTGGTGGGAGTGGGCATAGAACCACAAGCTTGCGATTTCTAGAGTCTTGAGTCTCAACTTGGGGCGGCGGTGTTACTTTGTGATACACTGGATTTGAGCTGGCCAGTTCACTGGATGGCTCTCGCCAACTTCAGAAGAGGATCTTTGTGAGGATAAATAGGAGAAGCTGAGAGTAGTTGTTCCCACTACTCTAAAGTGGCGAAGTGTCATTGCAGGCCTTCTTGGATCAATGAAGAATCAGGGGTCCAATGGGACAACAGCAGGCTTAGGGTGCTAAACCTTCCAAGCACGTCACTGGTGGTTCCACAAGTCTGCTTTCTTGTTCAGGATACTTGGCTCCTTAAGAGGTTTGGTGTGAACCTCAGTAGATCGAAATGGAATGGATGCAGAGCCCCTTCTCTTATCCAAGATTTGGTTCACGCTCAAATCTCAGATACCCAATTGAAGATCTGCTCTTTTGCCTGCACGGCAGCCGTGGGATAATCATGGCCCACTGTGGTTCCAGTCGTTCAGGCCTACCAGACATACTGGCACCAGTAGTGTGGATTGGGACCAGACAGTCCCAACCCTCTTCCTGGGAACTAGCACACGTGACATGAAGGAGCCTGCCAAAGGTCACGTTTTTGTGGGAGGCTGCATGCCCAAATAAAGAATACCCGGGTCTCTTAACCTGAGGGAATGCAAAGGGACAAAATGGCCAAAGAACAGAACAAAAGACTACATGGCACAGCCATTTTCGGCACTGGCCACAGTCTGGGGCCAAACGCGGTAAACGCGGCATGCACTGGCGTAACAGTGTTTCTTTTGAAATTCACTCTGCATTCATAAAGAACATTTCTGTAACAGACATAATTTCTTTATGAAGGCAGAGTGACTACAAAAAGAAACTTTCTTTTTGAAGTCTGAGGGCCCCCGTACCCCATGACATGGAAGACCCTAGGCTGGAGGCCTCCATGTCATGGGGTGGGGGAGGAGCCCTATGCCTTCAAAAAGAAATTGTTTGTTTTTGAAGCCACTCAGCCATCATAAAGAAATTATTTTGATTATGGTTCGGTCCTTAACTGAAATAATTTCTTAATGAAGTTATAGTGACTTAAAAAAGAAACAATGGGGCTCATTCTGACCATGCCGGTCCGGAAACAACGGTGCTGGTAAGCTTACAGGCACTGTTGTTTCCGGACCGGCATATTACAGGTCTGCCTGGTGGGGCTGCCGTGCCCGACAGGTCTGACCCTGCCAGGCACAGCAGCCACAGTAGGCAGACCTGTCACGGAAGCACCGGCACCGTTAACAATGGTGCAGGTGCTTCTGTGTCCCCATTCCCGTGGAGTCTGGGGTTTAACGAAATTACCAGCACCTGATTTCCCAGCCGCCGGACTTGAAATAGCACGGTGGCACCGGGAAGTCAGGCCATAGTAATTTTTTATGGGTCCGGCGGCAACCCGCCGGTAGCACCGGCACGGTTACCGCTGGACCCGTAATGAGCCCCAATTTCTTTTTTAAGTAATAGGGCCCCCCTCAACTCCATGAGGTGTGCGTGTATTAGTCTATGGTGAAAGGGTGCACACTCAAATGTATAGCTTGCTGCCTGTGTGTGTATGGTGAAAGGGTGCACACTTAAATGTATGGGTGGCTGGGTGCGTGTGCCTGCATGGTGAAAGGGTGTACACTTAAATGTATAGGTGGCTACCTGTGTGAGTGTATGGTGAAAGGGTGTACACTTAAATGTGTGGATGACTGGGTGTGTATAAGGTGAATGGTGTGTGTGCTTGTGTACAGGGGCACAAGAAAACCTTCATTTCGGGGGGCTAACTCTTCAAATGTTGGGAGAGGCGCTAACTTCACATGCGGTGGGGAGGGGGAAACTTATTTGTGTGGGCGCATCCAAATTATTTACGCATTTTAATGAGACTATTCTAGTGCAGATTCAATGTTACAAGCAGTTAACTCTCTCTTATAAGTCTCCTGTTCCCTCTCTACCCTTCCAATCACTCCCCTGGCATGCAAGTACTAAACCCACATCACAGTTTCAATTGCCTAAACAATGTGGCATTTGAATGCAGCTACTAACAGTGAAATGCTTTACGTTGGTAATTGCTGGGTTCTTGTTAACAGCAAAAACCAGGTGCCGTTTAAAATCTGTGTCCTGTTCGGTCTGGCAACTGCTCTAAAGGTTAGCCAAGTTGAGTCAATATAGCCCAAAATGTCAGGGGGGGTAGTGCTGAAGCCCAGTTAACTCAATAGTGTTGCGCTACTACTTGTGTTTAATGCCTTGCTTACTCCTAGCCCTATTCTTCCTCGTCCCAGTACTTATATACGAGGCAGTACGTGTGTTTGAGGCACTCTGCCTCATACAAAAGTACTGGGAAGAGGTAGAGGTACATGGAGGTAATGCCTGATTTAGCTACCTGTAATCTTCATCACTCCTAGTCCCACTGTTCCTCATCCCAGTACTTACCTATGAGGCAAGGAGACTCATACGTAAGCTCTGGGACAAGGAAGAGGGACGCAGAGGTAATTCTGGGCCAAGGAGCTGATTGTGGAGGTTGGGGTAGTGGGTGGGAGGGAGAGTGGATGTGTGGGGGGGCAGGATTGTGTGATAAATCATAATGGTTGTCCATGTCCAGGCTAAGCAGGCATGATATGTGGTATTAGTGGCTAGAGAGGCATTTTGATGCAGCCAGTCTAGTCATTCCTCAGTTTGGTATGACTTTCTTTTAACTGGACATTTCTGATAAAGTAGTCCTGCTAACTTTAATTACCTGGCTAGATTGGCATTTGGGTGCTGCCAGTCTAGCCATTTCTTACTGCGGCATTGTATATTTTTCTGGGCATCTGTGATAAAATGATATGATGTAATTCAAGTCATTTATAACGCGCCTGTACACAAGTGTACACAAGGGAGGGATGATAGAGGGAGGACAAGACAAACGATCTCACTAGGCCTTGTGTCATTGCGAGAACGAGAAGTGCAAGGGAAAAGGGAGCAGGGAAGTGCAAGTGAGAGGGGAGGGGAAAACAGGGCAGCAATGCTCTCAGTAAGTGCAGCCAGGGCAGAGCAGCTATTGGTTGTGCAAGGAGAACAATGGACTGCAGGGTTACAGTTACAGCCCCTAAGTGCATGGTAGGCCCGGAGGCAGTGCAAGGGTGACCAATCAAGAAAGAGCCTGAACTCAGAGAGACTCTGAGGGTAGCCAAGCAGCCAGTCAGTACAGCAGACAGGTAGGTCAGGTAGGTCAGCAGGGGGGGAGAGAGAGCGAAAGCAGCAGAGAACAGGAAAGCTTTTAGCTGCTTCCGAAACTTCAGGTTGTCCGCCTCAAGTTTGAGAGGGGCAGGGAGGCCATTCCAGTTGGAGGCACCAGCAGAGGAGAGAGGTCTACCCCCACTCTCTGCCTGGAGAAATGTCTAAGCCTTAGAGAGTTGGAGGTAGCTGAGTGAAGGGTTAGAGAAAGAAGGTATTTTGGAAGAGAGCATTGGATTTAGTGTGGGCACTGGCCCCAGAAAGCCTTGTGGGCAATGCAAAGGTTCTTGAACTTGATCCTTGCAGCCAGTGGAGAGATTTCAGGGCTGGAGAAATACAATCCCAGGGCTTGAGGCCAAGGCTAAGTCTTGCTGTCCTGTTCTGGATTATTTGCAGATGACGGAGACTAGAGGAAGACAGATTGAGAAAGTGGCTGTTGCAGTAGTCCAGCCTAGAGACAGTGAGCTTCTGGTGGAGAGTGAGAAAGGGAAGAGTCCCTTTGAGGAGGAGCAGCTGGTAGTGGGACTTCTTGGTGATGTCCGAGATGTTAGGAGAGAAAGAGAGTGTGGCATTGAAGATGACACCAAGGTTTTTTGCCTCGCAGGAAGGCAAAGGAAGAGGGCCCAAGGTGGTCTGCTATAGTGAGAGAGGAAACGCAGTGGCAAGGGTCCCAATGAGAAGGATCTCTGTCTTACTGGCATTAAGGCAGAGATCATTGGAGGTGCACCAATCCTGAATCGTGGATAGACAGTCAGGAATGAGCAAGAGAGGAGAGGAGGATGAGGGGAGCCTGAAGGAAAGCTGAGTCATCCGCACAACACTGAAAGTTAGAGGATAAGGTAGAGATCAGGGAGGCCAAAGTGGCCAAGTAGAGGTTGAAAAACCAGCGTGAGAGGATAGAGCCCTGGGGAATGCCACAGGTAGAGAGAGGTGGCGGAGAGAATGGGACCACGATCGACCTGGGAGCGGAGTGGCGGTCCGAGTGGAAGTAGGTCAGTCACTCTAGGGTCTGATCTGTGATGCCCAGGTTCTCACAGAGTCGATTGATCAGGATGGCGATGTTGACCCTGTCGAAAGCAGAGGAAAGATGAAGGATGAGAATAGAAGGAATGCTGGAATCAAGGTTAGAGAGCAGCACAGGCGTTAAGGAGAGCAGTTTCCATGCCTCTGGCAGCTCTGAAGCCAGACTGATGGGCATGGAGACAACCAACAGATTCAGTGTGGAGAGTAAGCTGGGAGATAGCAAGCTTTTCCAAGAGTTTGCTCAGGAAAGGTGGAGATTGAGCGATAGTTTTCCAGGCAGGTAGGATCAGCAGACTGCTTCTTGAGGAGTGGGTGCACAAGGGAGTGCTCAAAGGGAGAGGGGAACATTGCAGTGGCGAAAGAGTGATTACAGAAATCAGCCAAGGCTGGAGCGAGGGTGTCAATATGGGCTTTGATGGTTCTGGAGGAGCAGCGGAGCACCTGTTTGGACGACACTTTCATAGATCGGACTTGTCTAGAAATCTCGTCAGGTGTTGTCAGAGAGAAAGAGGAAAAAGGAGGAGGAGAGAAGAGATGGCCAAAATGGGCTGAGAGAGGAAGAGGACATAGAGGACAGGATGTCCTGAGATTTAGGAGAGAAATGAGAGGCCAGAGCTGTACAGAGGGCATGGGAGGGAACAGAAGAGGTATAGACCACAACAGGATTGACCAGTTCCTTGCAGATTTTAAAGAGTTTGGCCAGGCCATGGAGACACATGCTTTATTGTGTGCTCTCTTCTTGATGAGTGTTATTGCTTTGACTGGCATTTTGCTGAAAACAGTCTAGGGATGTCTAAATGTGGCCTGGCATTCTGTACTATAATGTTATTACGTGTTTACATTGTGCAGCCAGTTGGAAGCATTAATGTTCCTGTGCACTGTTGGTGACTTGCATGTATTGTATTGTGTTACCCTACAAAACAATTGCAAACACTCTGGCTTTATAGCCAATTTATCTCAGAAAGTGTGCTGTATATTGCATTAAAACACATATTTATATCTTTTTCCTAGTGCAGTGTGCAGCATACCCCTTCAGCAGCACGTTCATGCGTATTGTGCAAGCGTGACAGTCTAGGCCGGCCCAGAGTATGGCGCAACCTGTGATTTGTTGCCGAGTTGGGGGGCCCCCTCAGCATGGCTCGCAGGGGGGCCCCCACATTTTGTGTTACGCCACTGGCGGCATGGTCCATACAAATGAAGCAAAAGTACTTTAAAAGTAAACTGCTGCCACCAATTTGTCCTAGGCACACTTGTACAAACACCAAAAAATCCTTAGAGGGTGGCTAGGCCCATAAAACAAAAGGACCCCTATGCGCGGTACGGTAAGATACTTGGCACATAGATAAAAAGTTACCAAGAAATGGCAACAAAGTTGAAGACTGAGGGAAACATACTTTCCCAATATTGACATCCTGAAGGATGTGTCAGTTTCTCCATAACAAGTGAGCGAAAGCCAAGAGGAGTGCAGCTGAAGACTGTGCTCCACTGGAAAAAGTCAGGTTAGGTACTCCAAACAAAAGCAAAAAGTTTGGGGGCATCATAAATGGAGGGAAAATTTCACTTAATGAAAATCTTTCCTAACAGAGTATAGGATCAAAAATAGAGGAGGGATTGGACAGCACAAGCACACACTCACCAGGTGGCCTAGTAGCCAACAGAAGAAAGAAAACAGATGCAATGGAAAACATGTTGCACCAAAAATGGGGTGCACAGATGTTAAAAAAAGCACACCATGATTCGAAATACCAAAAAGCACAGAAATGCAATGCAAAATGGGGTGCAGAGGTGTTAAAAAAAACACACCAGGATTCAAAATACCAAAAAGCGCAAAAAATGCAATGCAAAACGGGCGCACCAGGATTCGAAAATAGCAATTTTGTGCTGCTCTTTTTGATTTGTGCTAGGTTTGCGCAGCGGCATGAGAATCTTTGTGCTGCTCTTTCCAATTTGTGCTAGGTTTTTGCAGTGGCACAGGAAACATCACGTGGCTAATTTTGGTTAGCCGGACAGCACCAGAAACTTTGCGCCACACTTTTTGATATGTAGGAGTGGCCGAACAGCGTCTTGCAGCGAAACGGATAGTAATCGTACAGCTTTTGTTTCTATGGCTGGTGTAATGAAACCCAACATTTTCACGCAACCATAATTGTGAGATATCATCCTGTTTCATCTTAACATCTCTGAAGAACACTTGGTCAAGGTAGATCTGTCGAGTG
This sequence comes from Ambystoma mexicanum, assembly GCF_040938575.1. NCBI lineage: Eukaryota > Metazoa > Chordata > Amphibia > Caudata > Ambystomatidae > Ambystoma > Ambystoma mexicanum. The sequence goes on from NC_090937.1 coordinate 531,023,811, forward strand.
GGTCGGGGCCATTCCCAGGTGTTTAAAATTGGAGATGTTAAAACGTTGATGCTGGGATTTAGTATTTGTGTTGTTATTGAGGTCTAGAAGGGCGTTTAGGTCTCCTAAAATATACATTTCCTGTAATCACTAGCTACATCTTCAAGCTGATATAACATGACTCTGACAGTCCTATGCTTATATAAATTACATTTTAAAACTATGCACTCAGCTGTATTATGCCAATCACATTTCTGAATTGGAGACACATCATATGTATTTCTATGAATTACGTATTTCTATGAATTACAGTGATTCCTCCTCCTTTACCTACGTGTTAATTAGCAAAATGTGAAGGATGAAGGTATGGAAGAAACCCTCAGAGTCCTCCCCAAGCCATGTTTCGGTAACAAATAAAACAATAAGTCAAAGATTTTTGAAGTATGCACAATCATCAATGTATCGCTGAGCAAAACACTCTTAAAGAACTATTTGCTAATGACTAAGTGGTATTAGAATGTTTATCAGAAGAGTTAACCACTCCATTTGTTTTGATAGTTGGATTGGAGATATTCAATTGAGAAACAATGTTAACTTGTTAAAATGAATCTTTCAACCGGGGCTTCTATAAATGTCTGACATGACTGGAACATGTTTTACAGCTCTTAACTGGAAATCAGAGAGGGCTTAAACATTTCGCATGTTTCCCAGGGTTTACTGCTAACCTCGTAACTTGGTAACTCATGCCTTGATGCTAACTACTATTCTAAAGAAAACATATTTGATATTTTGCCTGTCTTTTTGGAATGAATAACATACCTAATGTAGGGTATAACTTATGAAAAAAAAAATAAAAGCATTCAATTAAAAAACATCTTTATTGTAAGCTAAACAAATAATTGATCAGTGTTATGCTAAATAAAGCTCTCTTTTAGCAACTCAGGTGCTCAGAGACCTTCGAACCTCAAACCATTTGCACAACATCAAAACGATGGAAACCCCAACTTACAGTTCCCCATCACCTACAAAAAGTAAAACATTGCGCGCATCTCCCAACTGTGTTTAATCCCAGTCAGAAGCAGGGCAACGACATGTATGACAACATTCTGCATCTCATAGTCGACGAAGAAAAACACTACATGACCGATTCCAACTGTGGCAACATTCAGCAACAAATCTGCTAAACAACGTTTCATTATTTGGCTATTTCTCGCAACATCACATATGTTTCAACACTTCCCAGCAGATTGCAGATCAATAATCTGCAAAAACACACCCATTGCTGCACATGACACAAGTATCAACAATCATATAAACACGTTTTTACCAAGAACTCACATTCTGCTGCTATATGGTTTAAATCCAACTATACGTTTTAGTCATCCCGAGCCTAGCACTAACTTTACAACCCATACTTTGATACACAGGTTCTTTTGTTCTAAAACCTGCACCACGGTAAAAGAAACAGAACAAAACAGTGTGAAATTAAAAAAAAATACTACTGATCGTTGCCAAATATGTACTTAAGCACTTTTACTCAATACTTTGTGCATGGCGATTGAGGACCTCCTTTACACCATACTAAAAATAGTGAAAAAACAACAAGTATTCACAGACTCTGCAAGAATCGTGGATTTAAGACTAACAGAAGTACATACTCTGGACCAATCCACGTTAAGTTAAATAGAAGGGTACCTGTAATAACCATAGGTCCTGCAGGTAAAATTGTATATAGAAAATAAACAATGGACCTAGGCACAAATGAGGCTAGAGAAAATACTTTAAAAAATTACAAATGTTATAATACCATGGCAAATAGATTCTTTATATTGGATCCGGGTCTGGGAGCCACAATTTAGGGTTCCCAGTATAACTGAAAAATGTTGTCTTCTGGGATATATCTGTACAATAAACAAACAAAAACATTTCTGTCAATCTCTAGCCTCTTTACTCTTTCGCGACACAGTTCACTTGTGTGTATCCATCTATTTGATGGTAATCATCCACGCTCATCCACACTCATCCACACTCACCTCTAACCAATACTGTGTCAGGGGTAGTGTTGATGCCGGAAAATGAATCCATTAGGTAACTGCCGTTAATTTACAGGCCACTGGAAAAACTAAATATTCACAAGAAAAAGGATGTGTAAGTATCCTAGTCCTGGTCTCTATATACGCTTACTCTAACCTCTTACATATCGTGCATCCCAGGATATAGATATCACTTACATTCATCCTTTATTCCGTTTAGTCCATGGAGAGGATACCTCAATTCGGCTCCACTTGAAGTTCTTATACGTGGTCTCCAGTATCACACCCACTACAGAAAAGGCAAAACACCACCAATCAATCATGTACGACCGAGTGTCTGCACCACAAATAGATTCCCCAAAGATGCGGAACATGAAAAAGTACTGATCACTTTTTACTTTTTTTACTCACCCTATATGTGGCTTTTAATCATATAAAGGTCCGGGTCTGTCACGATACCCAGTCCTCCAGACACTCAATGCACTATAAAAGAAATGCAAAGAGGTCGGTTAGGGGTCATATCCTCCATATACTGCTTCTCCGTCCATTTCCATGAGGAATAATTAGGAACAGAGTTTTTTACAAAGTGGTTGAGAAAACGAATGCACACATATTGGCACTCAGGGCACTATAAAAGAAATGCAAAGAGTTCAGTTAGGGGTCACATCCTCCATAATCTGCTTCTCCGTCCATTTTCATAAGAAATAATTAGTAACAGACTTTTTTTACAAAGTGGTTGAAAACACATTTACACACTTATTGCGTACCTGTTTATCATCCAAACGCTGTGGTTCATAGTCACCGGAACGGGGTACAAATCCTCACTCTCAAGGTAGTGATCGAATTCACACTCACGTCTTCAGGATATTCTTTTCCCGACGAGGCCTCCGTTCTACTCCGTTCTGATGTATAAATATGTTTTAAACAAATAACATTGAAATTGTTTTCCAATATAAAAGAAATAATCTTTTTGCTATGATATTATACAATTTGTAATTTTTGAAAGTATTTTCTCTAGCCTCATTTGTGTCTAGGTCCAATGCACGTTAAGACACAATCATTTTGGTAAAAGGTGATAGAAAAACGAAAGTAATGCAATGTATTGTGGAGGTGCAGCGCAAGACTCTTATTAATTTACCATAAAAACACAAGTAAAATAAAGTGCCTGATTTACAGAAAAAAGTGCTAAATTTGCACAGAAGTGTTTGCATGTGCGCTAAGATTGCGTAGCCCAAATGCAATGGGTGAGGAGACGTTTTTACAGAAATAAGTGCAACAGGGACCTACAGTGCAAAGAAAATAGGTTTGCACCAGACACGGCCACAACACGCCCCCAGTGTAAACCAAGGACCTACCGAAATAGACGGTTTTGCACGCAATGTGAACCGTGTCAATAGATGCAGCAAAAATAATCCAATATTGCAGGATTACAAATCTGCGCCCACCAAATGCAAATTGCACTTACGCCCACTATTCCTACTCCCTATACAGCCACCAATCTGCACCCCCAAAATGCAAATTGCACCTATGTCCAATTTCCTACTCCTATACAGCCACCAAGCTCCACCCGCAAATGCAAATTGCACCTATGCCCACTATTCCTACTCCCTGCACAGGCACCAAGCTACACCGTACACACATAACACCACACCCACACATCCCCCACAAACTACAAGCACCCAAAAGGAGCACCCCAAAACCTCTTGACTCTGCACCCATGCACCCCCCTCAAATTGAAACATAGTACATATGGCTGACACATACATTTGTCTGTGGCCTGTCACCGTTGGCCCCAACTCTGTGGGGGTATAACGGTGGATGGGAAGTGTCCACCTAAGATAGCGCCTATCTGGTGCAGCTGTTGAACTCCCTCCTGTCCTGTACATGTGCACCAGGAAGGCAGCAAGCCAACCACTCCAGAGGTGGCCTGGGTGACCCCAGTGCAGGTGTTGCCCTATGGCCCTGAGCCCAGATTGAGGCTGAAGTGAGGCTGGAAACTGTGGACCACATGGGACCTGGGCACTGGCAGAGGTCCCAGCTGAAGAGCTGGCAGGGCTCTGTGAGGTGGACCGGGACACACTGGGTTGTAAGCCCTCAGCATCGGGTATCCACCAAATGGTACCAGAGAACCAGAGTGGAATGTGAATCCCAATGAAGCCCAGCAGCTGGATGCACAAGTGTGGTGAAGGCAGTCATGGTGGGACCTCGGTCCTGGACAGGGCTCCACAAGGCAGGCAGTGAGGTCCAGGGTCTGCCCCCACAAGAACCCATCCCTGTGGGCACCATCCTATGATGCAGGGTGGCAGCTCGCCCCTAACCCAGCTCTGCTCCTCATGTGCTACAGCCCTCACTCGAGGGAAAAATACCACAGTGCTGGGCCCAGACCCCTCGTACGTGGGAAGCAGACTCATGTGACCCTGCCGATGAACCCCCAGGCAACCCAGTATGATGGGGAGCTAGGCCACCCGCTGTGCATGCATTGTTGTTCTGGAACAGCATGCATGCTGCCCCCAGCCAATCTTGAGCTGCTGCTGCCTGCAGCCGCCAGTTCTGCCACAGCCATGACATCTCTCGCCCTGTCCAACCCTGTGGCCCCTTCACCATTGGAGGAAGTCTGCTTTCAGTGGCATTTAAATTCTACAAACTTATTATCAGGGTGACAGTCAATTACAATGTATGCATTGGGGGTTCAGGCATCAGTAACAGATAATGGATGTGGCTCATATTGGATGGTGTGCCATGCTCTTTGTTTGACATTGTTGAATAGGTCGTGTCCATGTTAATTTATTGGTTGATCACTGTAGCCCAGTGACCCTTTTTTCTGTATTTGTATGCTTGGGTAAGTGACTTGGGGAATGCAATAAGTAACTATTGACTCTACCCAGGTTTTCACGTTTTCATGTGAAGGATGTAGATGGAGGATGTGTGTGTTTTTTGAGAATGAGGCACACTCCACATGTCCAACCTGGACTGCCATTCTCAGGTTGTTATTTATGGCCCAACTGTACTTGTCATTTTTGATCATCGAAGGCTATCAGGATGTGGCTATGATGTGACTTTCACACTGGATGTTATTCATGTGGAGTATGTCTGGACGAGCTGATTGTGTATGTGTTGGCCCCTCACCCTTTGACCTGCTAATGGTATGGGTACTACCTGTGGCCACAACCCCTCATGCACCTCTATTGGTATGCCGCAGCATGTGGCTATTTTATGCAAGATGCAACATGCCAATATGATTTTATGTGACACAGCTGGTGCATACAACACTACTCCACCTGAATGTCCCAGACAGCGTAACCATGATTTCAGCACTCCAGATGTCTGCTCGACTATGCATCTGATGGAAATGTGGGCTACATTGTAGTGGTCCACCGGTGGTGTGGTGGTGTGGTGGGATTTCGGATAGGTGTCCTCAGGAATGGTGATAGCGGATAAGCACTGTCCCCTGTAAATTACAATCATCAAATATTGTTATGGTATGTGATTCTATAGTAGTTTATATTGGATGTGACACTCAAACAGTATGTTTTGGGGTCTGTGCTGGCTGATACTAACCAATGAGCCTAGTTGCCGAACATTTCTGATGGCAGTGCCTGGGGGATGGATGGATGGCGTAATATGTAGCTATCATGGGTGTATCCAGGGTAGTTTGCATAATGCGACCCTTAGCATCACAGCTGGCCTTCACATTTAGTGAATGCCCATTTTTTAAGTTCCGATATATATGTTCTGTGGCTAGTGGGGGCTGTAGTGTGACATGTGTGCAATCAATAACCCCAAATACACTTGGGAACTGGGCAACAGCATATAATTCTTGAGCCCTGCTTTGAATTGCCTGCACGTTGTATGGCATGTCTATGTGTGTGTGCACATGTGCTATGATGCAGCTTAGGGCCTGTTTGAGACAATGTGATTGTGTAACCTGTGAAATACCCCCAACAATGGCTGTGGTCCGTAGGAATGTGCCAGTCCCCAGGAAGTGAAGGGCATTTAGGACTTTAAACAAGGGTGGTCTTGGCTGTGTGCACATGGTTGGGGACAGCAGGTCATTCTCCGACTTCCTGACCAATTCAACGATTACATGGGGGGAAGCAGTATGTACCATATACTTCCACATCAGGCATGCTCAATATTGTGCACGTATGGTAGATTCTGGCTCTTCTCCTCCTTCTTCTATGAAGCTGTACGTATGTGAGAAATGCAGGAATGGGAATGGTCGCAACGTTTCTCTACAATTGCAAGCTGTTTTATTAACAGGATTGCATGTTGTTTTTCTCAATTAAGGATTGCATGGCGCAGTCCTACTTTGCAGCTTGTCACGGGTGGCAGTAAAATCAGAGTCCTTTACATTCTGTACGGATGCACAATTGAATCTGTAAATACGAGTCTGTTTGCACTTCATGCTGAGTGTTTGTATATTTGCACTTTTCTGGCACAAAGTGCATTTGTGCTACGCAAAACCTTCTGTAAATCAGGCCCAAAATATTCAGGATCATGGCACAAAAATAGAGAAACACCTGCACTGCTATCATTTTCATGTTTGTGAACCAGCTCCAACTCCTAACGTAAATAACATTCAAGCTGATTTCAAGCACACAAACATGTGCCCCATTTGACAGTAACGCTAGAATCTGCAGAGTGCATAATCGTCCTTCTATAAACTGAAACGCCATGTGCTTCCAAACATAACTAAACACGATGATAAGACCAACTACAATTCACTAAATACCTAATATGCATATATGTATGTATCTATCTATTTATTTATTTATTTGCGTATTTATGGAAGGGATCATAATGTGTGTCCTGGCACTGGTGATATCGGACAGTAAGATTGGGAAGGAGATAGATAAACTATGTGTATAGCCATGTTTCCAATGCTTTTCTGAAGAATGGATGAACTTACAGGTCAGATGAGAGAAAGATTTAAAGATTGCATGCCTGGACTGAGAGGGAGCAACCACTGTTGCTTGTGAGTGAGACATTGGATGCCTATTGTTGGCACATATGAGCGGCCCTGCTGCTGTGTATTTGTTGAATTTCTTCAGGATGAAGTTAGGGGCAATCAAATAGCATATGTTGCGTATGATGTACCGAACTTTGGATCTCATTCTCTGTGAAATTAAGATCCAATGGAGTGGACAGTTAGCAGATAAGATTTTGTCATGATGATGGATGCTGAAGAAAAGGTAAACAGCCACATTCTTTATTATTTGGAACCTGTGCATTAGGGAAGTGACAAGGCCTATGTAAATGTCATTGCAATAGGCAATCTGTGGGAAGATGAAGGTGTTCAAAATTGTGATTTTGTGACTGATTAGGAACAGGTGATAAATATGTTACAGTGATATGAGGGAGACAAAACAAATGTGTCATGTGAACTGATTTGGGTCTATAAAGTAATCCCTAAGTGAATAATAATTCCAAGGTTTACAACTTTTTGTATAAAGCTGCGGCAAGCGCTGAAGGTTTGAAGTGCCCAAGAATTTTGGAGATCGGGTTTGAGGGTTGCACTACAGTTGATTATCTCTTTTTTGTGGGTTGATTTGGAGTATGTTGGACTGCCTCCAATTAGAGACCTTTGAAAAGAAGTCGGTAACATTGGCGATTGGATTGCTAGAGGTATCTCAGACTAGCCTAAGGAATATTTGGGGTTTGCACATGCATGTGAAAAGGGGAGGTTGAAAGAGCTGATAACTCCAAATGATGGTCCGACATAAACATTGAAACTTGAGGGACTTCATAAGGTAAGTCTGTATCCTGGGACTCAAAGGCAAGTCGAGTGATTGACAGAATATGTTATGTTAGGAAGAAAATGATTGAAATTAGTGGCTTTGGATTCGGTGTGGTGGAGTCACCCCAGCAGTATCATGTGTTTAAATATCTCACATGTTCCCTAACATGTCAACATCTAAACAGAGCATGTGGGAACCCACCCACAAAGGCTTGCTTAGGTCACGTGTGCTTTCTTTGCCATGTGAATGCTCATTACAAAAACAAAACAAAAAAAACATTAGTAGTTTGAATCCTAAAGACGTGCTTATGTAGGGAAGCTAAGAAATGATAAAATAGCTAACCAGCACTGGCAAGGCAAAGCCGAATGCCCATCAGACACATTCGTTTACAGCAGAACAGGAAATAGTATTACAACAAACCTGGAAACATAAGATATTTTGGCAATAACATTTGGGTTAGTAGAATGTTGGTTGAAGTGACAGTGGCAGCAAAGTTGTTGCACTAATCTACACTGCCAAATATGATGTGAAATACTGATTTGAATGCTTTGCTCGGGTTTGTAATGTAAATGATTTACTGCTTACAGTTATAACCATCAAGCAGCTGTTGTATGGTTGGATCAGAGATCAGGGTTCAGTATTCCAATTGATTCAGTGGACCTTGTGAGAAACATTGTTTGCAGGATAAATACTGTCTCCAGATTACTGGGGGAGTGATGTGTGTGGAGGACTTACATATGGATAATATTGCTCCTACATATACACCTGGCCTGATTCCCTATTCGTTTTGGTTCCCCGACATTATATACACCAATCATAGTCCCTTGCTATATGATAACGTTTACTGAGTGACTTTTGGCTCGACTACTGAGGGAGCCTGTCCACAGCCACACCCTTGGACACTTCCCATAAGACACTTAGTTGTGGAGGCTTGGTGAGAGCACATCAAGCAACACAGTCCGAGTGAAGGGAGCTATGTTTGGCTGACCAGATGTTGACATCCTATTCATCAATCATCAAATATTTCTAATATATACGTTTTATTTTGGGGAGGGAGGCAGGAAATGCTTTGTGTTGGAGGGCACTTCTTAGACATAAACCAATGCAGCCAGCCATACTTGGAAAGAAGTATGCAATTGTGCAAAAACATAAGCTGTTGTTCTTCTCAGCTCGCTGGGGGTGTTTACCATGCCACACCATGTTCAGTTAGCAAGGAAAGAGTCAAAAGGTGTCCATCTTGAACATACTTTTATAGAAAGGAAGGCATTACAAAACAGTTCTGTTCTAATATGACTCATACAATATAATTGTTCAGATTTCTTATGGGTAAACTACATCGCCTTTTTTCATTGGCCTGCAACACATATTGTTTTCACATCCAATGATTTATTCTCTGCAGATCAACATATACATGTTGTTGCCCAATTTCAGAGAATCATGGAACATATTTCACAACTTAAAGCTAGTTCAAAGTAGTTTTGGAATCAAGCACACTGAAGCAAGTCTCTGCCAATTACATTGAGTCCTGCTGCCGTGTTTACATGGGCCTACTTTGTTCTTATCAACTTCTAACTCACTGCCAAACTCATAGTATAAACAAATCTTGAGCAACACTGCCAAAGACTGTCTATTCTTCTATTTAATGCTTTCAAGTTTCTTGCTTGATCAGAACCTGCCTTTATTCGACCTTTTTCAAACCTGCCTAAACCAATATTTCTAGGGGTTCAGCATTTTTATCTTGTCTTCGAATTAAATCCTGTATTTATTTGTAATGCATGCTTCATGGCATCAATTTTAAAAAGAATGGACACCTTTTGCTTGTAGTATTTCTATGTTAATGATATATATCCATGGGTTAGTCATGTTGTTCACAAATGTATGTACCACTGTATGTTTGTTTTTTCCTAAATGCATGTGTGCAGTGTAATATTATTCATAGCTCTTAAATGCATTCATGTGTACTCCTTTCACCTATTCGTGTCATCTTCATGTTATAATATTTACCTGTTTGGGATAAGGGGATTGTTGTTGCCTTAATGGACAATGCTTCTCACTTGTGTAATGTTGGACAGGAGGACAAGGCATAGGCTCTGAATGACATGTTCACCTGTCTATCACCTGAGGAGGGGGATAGTCTCTTTTGGTCTACTCCTCTTCAGCTTTTTCTCCCATCACTGTTTACTATATGTCTTGTCCAAATGTGTGTGTACAAGTAATGACCCTGATTCACAAAGCATTTTCCAATGGGGTTTTGCCATTATAAAATTCTTCTGTGAATTGGGCTCAATGGGCCTCATCACAAGTCTGTTGGTAATTACCGCTGGGCACTAATACCGTTACCAGTGGGTGATGCAGTGAAATTAGTGCCGCATCACAACCTGCCCTGAATGCACCCCGACTCCGGCGGTAATGCTATTAGTGCCTGGCGATAACTGTACCGACACAAGGGCTATGGCCGAAAAAGTGGCGCAAAAAGTATTACCGCCGGCGATCCCGGTGCTCTTAGCGCTGCTGGAAATTGCGTCACCACCGAACAGGAAGCACTGCAGTGGCCATTTTGAAAACACAATCCATTAAATATCTCCACTTCTGGGAGCCACCTGGAAAGGTAAGCAGCAAAAATATCTGCAGAAACCCACATTTAATGAGAGGGAGCTGGTGGTCCTCACAGATTAGGTAAGTTCCCACTTCAAGGAACTCTATAGCAGTCAGCAAGACAAGACCGGTGGGCCGCATTGCTGACTGCTATAGAGTCCAGACGTGGACTCCTTGCTCACTGTTCTTAGAGAGGCACACCTCCACTTCATTGATGAGGCCCGACAAAGTCTGAAACACATGTCTGGGGATGCTGTTGGTACTCTTGTTCAGAGGATAATTGGTAGCATTTCGGTGTTGGAAGGCCCCTGGGCAGGTCAAAGAATGATATGCAGGGATATTTTTCCTCTGTGAAAGGGACAGTGAGCTAAAGACTTTGTTGAGACTCACCCAGGGGCCATACACCCAAGAACAGGTCAATGGGTGGTGTTTGTGCCAGTAGAAGTACTCCCAGAACCCCCCTTGTTTTGCATATTAAGTAGCTTTGGGTTTCATCCTAAGTTACAAGGAATCCAGACATGGACCCTTTGCTCACTGTCATTAGAGAATCACAGCTCCACCTCACTGATGAGGCCCGACTAGACCAAAACACATGTCTGGGGATGCTGTTGGTACTCTTGTTTAGAGGAGAATTGCCTAGCATTTTGGTGCTGTACTGCCCCTGAGCAGGACAAAGACTGATATGCAGGGATGTTTCTCCTCTGTGAAAGGGACAGTGAGCTTAAGACTTTGTTGAGACTCTCCTGGGGCCATCCACCCAAGAACAGGTCAATGGGCTGTGTTTGTGCTGGTAGAGGGACTCCCAGAACCCCTCTTGTTTTGCATATTAGGTAGCTTTGGGTTTCACCCTAAATTACCAGGGTAATCCAAACATGGATCCCTTGCTCACTGTTTTTGGAGAGGCACAGCTCCACCTCACTGATGAGGCCTGACTTGGCCGAAACACGTTTCTGGGGTTGCTGTTGGTACTCTTGTTCAGAGGAGAATTGCCCAGCATTTCGGTGCTGGACTGTCCCTGGGCAGGACAAAGACTGATATGCAGGGATATTTCTCCTCTGTGAAAGGAACAGTGAGCTAAATACTTGGATGAGACTCTCCCGGGGGCCATCCACCCAAGAACAGGTCAATGGGCTTTGTTCGTGCTGGTAGATGGACTCCCAGAACCCCTCTTGTTTTGCATATTAAGTAGCTTTGGGTTTCACCCTAAGTTACCAGGGGAATCCAGACGTGGTCACCTTGCTCACTGTTCTTGGAGAGCCACAACTCCACCTCACTGATGAGGCCCGAGTTGGCCGAAACACGTTTCTGGGGTTGCTGTTGGTACTCTTGTTCAGAGGAGAATTGCTATCATTTCGGTGCTTGACTGGCCCAGGGCAGGACAAAGACTTATATGCAGGGATATTTTTCCTCTGTGAAAGGGACAGTGAGCTAAAGACTTGGTTGAGACTCTCCTGGGGGCCATCACCCATGACCAGGTCATTGGGCTGTGTTAGTGCCGGTAAAGGGACACCCAGAACCCCCCTTGTTTTGCATATTAAGTAGCTTTGTGTTTCACGCTAAGTTACCAGGGGAATCCAGACATGGACCGCATGCTCACTGTTCTTAGAGAGGAACAGCTCCAACTCACTGATGAGGCCCGTCTAGGCCGAAACACGTGTCTGGGGTTGCTATTGGTATTCTTCTTCAGAAGAGAATTGCCTAGCATTTTGGTGCTGGAATGCCCCAGGGCAGGCCAAAGACTGATATGCAGGGATATTTCTCCCCTGTGAAAGGGACAGTGAGCTAAAGACTTGGTTGAGACTCTCCCGGGGACCATCCACCCAAGAACAGGTCAATGAGCTCTGATTGTGCTTTTAGATGGACTCCCAGAACCTCTCTTGTTTTTCATATTAAGTAGCTTTGGGTTTCACCCTAAGTTACCAGGGGAATCCAGACGTGGACCCCTCGCTCACTGTTCTCGGAGAGGCACAGCTCCACCTCACTGATGAGGCCCGACTTGGCCGAAACACGTTTCTGGGTTTGCTGTTGGTACTCTTGTTCAGAGGAGAATTGCCTAGCATTTTGGTGCTGGAATGCCCCAGGGCAGGCCAAAGACTGATATGCAGGGATGTTTCTCCTCTGTGAAAGGGACAGTGAGCTTAAGACTTTGTTGAGACTCTCCCGGGGCCATCCATCCAAGAACAGATCAATGGGCTGTGTTTGTGCCCGTAGAGGGACGCCCATAACCTCCCTTGTTTTGCATATTAAGTAGCTTTGGGTTTCACCCTAAGTTACAAGGGCAATCCAGGCATGGACCGCGTGCTCACTTTTCTTAGAGAGACACAGCTCCAACTCACGGATGAGGCCCGACCTGGCCGAAACACGTGTCTGGGGTTGCTGTTGGTATTCTTGTTCAGAGGAGAATTGCCTAGCATTTTTATGCTGGAATGCCCCAGGGCAGGCCAAAGACTGATATGCAGGGATATTTCTCCTCTGTGAAAGGGACAGTGAGCTAAAGACTTGGTTGAGACTCTCCCGGGGGCCATCCACCCAAGAACCGGTCAATGGGCTTTGTTTGTGCTGGTAGAAGGACTCCCAGAACCCCTCTTGTTTTGCATATTAAGTAGCTTTGGGTTTCACCCTAAGTTACCAGGGGAATCCAGACATGGACCGCGTGCTCACTGTTCTTAGAGAGGCGCAGCTCCAACTCACTGATGAGGCCCGTCTAGGCCGAAACACGTGTCTGGGGTTGCTGTTGGTATTCTTGTTCAGAAGAGAATTGCCTAGCATTTTGGTGCTGGAATGCCCCAGGGCTGGCCAAAGACTGATATGCAGTGATATTTCTCCTCTGTGAAAGGAACAGTGAGCTAAACACTTGGTTGAGACTCTCCCGGGGCCATCCACACAAGAACAGGTCAATGGAGTTTGTTTGTGCTGGTAGAGCTACTCCAAGAAAGCCCCTAGTGTTACATATTAGGTAGCTTTGGGTTTCACCATAGGTTACCAGGGAAATCCAGATGTGAAGCCCTTGCTCACTGTTCTTAGAGAGGCACAGCTCCACCTCACTGATGAGGCCTGATTAAGCCAAAACACATGTTTGGGGTTCCTGTTGGTACTCTTGTTCAGAGGAAACTTACTAGCATTTTGGTGCTGGACTGCTCCTGGGCAGGACAAAGACTGATATGCAGGGAAATTTCTCCTCTCTGTGAAAGGGACAGTGAGCTAAAGACTTGATTGAGACTCTCCAAGGGGGCATCCACCCAAGAACAGGTCAATGGGCTTTGTTCGTGCTGGTAGATGGACTCCCAGAACCCCTCTTGTTTCGCACATTAAGTGGCTTTGGGTTTCACCCTAAGTTACCAGGGGAATCCAGACGTGGTCCCCTTGTTCACTGTTCTTGGAGAGCCACAGCTCCACCTCATTGATGAGGCCCGAGTTAGCCGAAACACGTTTCTGGGGTTGCTGTTGGTGCTCTTGTTCAGAGGAGAATTGCCTAGCATTTCGGTGTTTGACTGCCCAAGGGCAGGAAAAAGACTTATATGCAGGGATATTTTTCCGCTGTGAAAGGGACAGTGAGCTAAAGACTTGGTTGACACTCTCCCGGGGTCCATCCACCCAAGAACAGGTCAATGGGCTTTGTACGTGCTGGTAGATGAACTCTCAGAACCCCTCTTCTTTTGCATATTAAGTAGCTTTGGGTTTCACCCTAAGTTACCAGAGGAATCCAGACGTGGGCCGCGTGCTCACTCTTCTTAGAGAGGCACAGCTCCAACTCACTGATGATGCCCGACTAGGCCAAAACACGTGTTTGGGGTTGCTGTTGGTATTCTTGTTCAGAGGAGAATTGCCTAACATTTTGGTGCTGGAATGCCCCAGGACAGGCCAAAGACTGATATGCAGGGATATTTCTCCTCTGTGAAAGGGACAGTGAGCTAAAGACTTGGTTGAGACTCTCCCGGGGGCCATCCACCCAAGAACAGGTCAATGGGCTTTGTTCGTGCTGGTAGATGGACTCCCAGAATCCCTCTTGTTTTGCAAATTAGGTAGCTATGGGTTTCACCCTAAGTTACCAGGGAAATCCAGACGTGGACCCTTGCTCACTGTTCTTGGAGAGGCACAGCTCCACCTCACTGATGAGGCCCGATTTGGCCGAAACACGTTTCTGGGGTTGCTGTTGGTACACTTGCTCAGAGGAGAATTGCTTAGGGACTCCCAGAACACCCCTTGGTTTGTGTTTCTGTATTGTTTGGGTCACTACTGGATCACATTAACACCACCCCTCTTAAGTGCACAGCCTCCCATCTGCCGACGTTAACACAGAAAACGATGATTATATTTCTTAACTGTGCCTCTTTCACCTTTATGGTTGTGTTGGCTCTTCGTTTGTAGGGGTGTGTGTGCATTTTCACCTCTACTCATCCATCTACTCCTGCAGGGCAGAATACAATATAATACAATAACATAACATAAACATAAATTACATAAATAACATGGGAAACCCACATGCTACAATAAAGCAATACTGAAGTGGGAGAATGGAAAACCAGGCTCCCGTCCTTCACCTCTCGCGCCTGGCCTAGAGGGTCACGATCCAAACACCCGCCACGAGAAGAGTTTGCCCATTTACCAGACGACCAGATACCCTGGTACAGGAACATACGGGTGTGTCCATCTGCCTGCCCAGCAGCCCGCACTGGCCATGCCGACACCTGCGGCACGGATCAACTAGACTAAAATCTACACGTCGTTAGAGATGCCATGACGACCTAGACGACGGGAAGCACATCTGTACAACGATACTCACTGGACATTCCCACACCAACCTACACGAAGAATATACTCAGTGCTATGACGTAGGCGACAGGCATATTCACGGACGTGCATCTTTATTATTTTTATATAGGCTTTCAGAATGCAGAAACGCAAGACGCGTCATGAACTTTTACTAGCTTGCTCACGCTTCTCTTTGAAATCAGGTACAATGATGAGAAATATAATAAAGACAATACCGATTATGGAATTATATGCTCCTATAACTTAAAGCACCTGTGCACCAAACGGACAACTTATGCACCGGGCCAAAGTAGGCCTCAAACAAGAGCTCCCGTGAACATGAACAAGACAAGAGACAGTTGCTGATCCTGCAGAATGAGCTTGGCGAAGCAACCAGCCAAGGTCGCAATGTTGCAAACCCATGTTCCAAGAGCAAATCATCAAAGGCACGATGTTGCAACCTCGCACTCCGCGCACCAACGTTAAAGTCACACCGACAAATTAAAGCAGACGCACAGTAGAAAAACAATATTAATTGTGCAGAATTATGCCTCTTTCACGGTCCCTCCCCACGTGATCAAGCTGAAACTGACGAGATGCCAAACCCTGGAGAACAGAGGCGTCTGGATCCCTCGCTACGAGACACTGGCAGATACACTTGAAAGGCTCAATGGACATCTGCAACAGTGGGAACGGTACCCCGTCTAGCTATGAATAAGTCCTCACATTGTCTGCATGTACCCATAGTGAAACATTGTTGCAACTTACAGGTACACCGAGAGCTGGGAACGACGGTGGTCCCAGGCTGGGAAGCTCACGGGTGCACCAATCAGAACTTGGGGCTCTTATCACTGACGCCAGCACATTTAGCCAATCCTCAGGAGCCTTCATGTAACAATTTTCATGTATCTAATTGTAGGGACAACCCAGATATACCACCTGACTACACCTTGTCCACTAATATCTTTCTCTATATGTGTGCTATACTAACCCTACCACTCGAACACCCAATTAAGAGTGGCGATAGGTTTTTTGTTAACTTTCTGAAGTGACGCAAGTAGCGCGTCATACTACAGTAAAAAGGGCCTGCGAGCCCCACAATTGAGTGTGTGTCAGGACGAACGCGTGCGCTCCTTGACCCATCCCTGCCGTTTTGTCTAATAAACAGCAGAGTCACCTTGCTCCTTGTGTGCGTCTCATACTCTATCTCATCTTATCTGGGATACACACGGGAGGAGTTGGGGCCTCCCTGCCTGGAGGTCTGCGGACGGCCCGGCCGACCCCGGCAGAATTTCCCCCCGACAAGTTGGAGGCACTGCTGAGATCTGTTTAAGATCGACTTTTATTTTTACTTTTTCCAGGCACTCCCGTTGCGAGGAGGCCCGGCGGCGCGGCCCCCTCTGCCGTTGCCCCCTTCTGAGGACTACAGGACCATCGCGGAGCTGCGAGAAGACCGGACAGCGCAATCCGGATATTGGCCCTCGGGAGCCGGTTGAGAAGTATCCCGCCCGCGGTTGGCGAGTGTCCAGACGTGGTCCAGACGAGGGGAGGTGGCGAGCCGCTTGGAGGGGTGCACGCAGTCGAGCGGCCCTGCATCGAGAGAACTTGGTGAGCATGGCACACACAACGAGCAATGCGAAATTGTGAGGGAGGGGGGAGGAAGTAAATGAGGGAGGAGGGAGGTGTTACACAGGTGCGCGGCGAAGGTTTGACAATATAGTGTTGGCAATGGAATGAAAGGGAGTGAAAAGAGTGCGAGAGCAGTGACGTGAAAGAGGGGGGGGAGCACGAAACATCACGTGTGGCCGCTCGTAGACACTGATTGGCCTAAATCGCGACTAACGTGTAGGGTTGGGCGTGTGTGGTTTCCTACGATTTGGCATTTATTGATCAATGAGTAGATGAGGTTCCCTATTGTTCGAGCAAGAAACTCGATAGGTAGATGAGGTTTCCTATTGGTCGAGCAAGAAACTCGATAGGTAGATGAGGTTTCCTATTGTTCGAGCAAGAAACTCGATAGGTAGATGACGTTTCCCTGTAGGGGGTAGCTAGTTGCATAGTTGGCAAATACGGAAGATAATTGGCTGGTTAAGCCCTCCTGTTGAGGGGCGTATCACACGCGAGGCGACGCAGCGTGTGCAGTCCAATTATATTATTGATGAGATTACCTTGTTCCAGGAGAGACAGGAAGACAGCTGTAGGGTTAGCGGGGGTAAATTGCAAGTGTATTTTGAAACTAATAATGAGACTGTACTAGTAGCGTAGAGACATCGGTGACGTCACCAGTAGGGATTTTATAGGATACCACGAGCACAAGGAACATTGAGTTTTGAAAGTGGTGGGGAAGAGAAAAATGATGAGGGAGCGGGTACGAAGATAAGCAATAAACGAGTGGATTGGAAGAGGAGAAGGGGAGAGGGGCGTGGCTGAGCACGGAGAACGCCAGCAACGGCAAATGTAAAAGGGGGAGGAGAACGAGGAATAAAGGACGACTGTATAAGATCGTCGTAAGGGGTACGCAGTCACAGGGGGCTGCGTGCGCTTCGGCCGCAGGGGGCCGTAGGGGAAGGAATATACAATACAAAATTATACATATTTGTGTTTTATTATTTCTTGTTTTATTATTATTGCATACTTTGTAAAGGATTGTCGTAAGTCCCCACACTTACGGGGCCAGGTAAACAATATAAGGTTGTAAATTGCAAACTGATAGCGAAGGGAGGAGTAACAAGTGGGGCACGACTATGTCATATGGGACAGGGTTGGGAGGGTGGGGGAACACCCTCACTACCCCACTACAACACATATGCACAACACTGCCACCCCATAGGGAGAAATTAATTAAGTACAGCATAGAGTGGACCCAGGGGACGGATAACAAAATGTTAACACCATGGCCGCCTAATGGTAGTTTCGATCCATATGCCCAACATTCATTGCTAAACCATCTGCACAATACATACAAGGGGAAGAAGTTGGCGAGCCATATGGAGGTGTTTAACTTATGGAGGATGTTCCAGGGATCCCGACCAGGACCAAATGGAATGTTCTCTGTGGGAGAAACACCGGAAGTAAAGGAGATTATGAAAGAGGGAACGGATGGGGAAAAGGGGTGTGAAAGGAAAAAGAATGCGGAGAATGAAGGAGAGGGAAGAAAAAAGATTGACACTTTAGAAGACATAAAAAAGGAACCGAGCAACGAGATACCCATAACACCGGGAGTGAAAACAGAGAGAGAAGGGTTGTACCCTTTAAGAGAACTAGGAGAAATGGAAGGACAGTTAAGGGCGGCTGAAGGATACTCGAACCCGGCTTACAGCCCTCCACCATATGTGGCTCACAGGAAGATAGTGGGGGAGGGGAGGATTGGAGAAGAACAGATTGTAGAGATAGGACATGATGAGTGGGTAGCTGCACAGATATTATTAAAATTACGGGGTTCACTAACGGGAGAAGAAAATGAGGCTGTAAAGAGAACAGGCGAGGATAGTAGAAGGGAGAGTGAGATGAAGGGGGAGGAGCTACTAATACAAAGAGAAGAGATTCTGGAGGAAAAATTGGCAAAACTAAGGGATGAGCAGAATGAATTACTAACACAGCTTGAGAAGGGGGAAAAAGAGAGAGTGAGGAAAAGGAAAGAGGGTAAAAACGAATTGGACAAATTGAGGGAACGAAATGAGGAGCAAAGGATAGAAGATGGAAGGGTAAGAGCAGCAGCAGAAAGGGTGTCAAGAGTAGTATTGAGAGAAAAAAAGAAGGAAGAAGAGGAAAAGGAAAGGGAATTGGAAATATGGAGGAGGAGGGTAGTATCAGAGGCAGCTAAGAAATATGAAGAAGAGAAAGCAATAGAAAGAGAAAGGGTGAAATGGGAAAGAAAGAAAGAAGATGAAAGAATATTGGAACAGATGAGCAACGAAGTGATGGAGGAATTAAAAAGGAAAAGGGAGAAAAATAGTAGGGAAGTGGAGGAGAGGAGTGAAGGGGAAAGAGGAGGGAGAAATAAGGAGAGTGAAAAATGGGGGGATGTATATAGAAGTAGAGAAGTAGCAACAACATCAACACCCGGGGGAACAGTTGGTAACAAAGGAAGAGGAGAAATGGAGCTAATAGACTTAGAAACAGTAACAGTAAAGGGGGAAAGAACAGAGTGGGGGATACCATCTATGACTGATTTTTGCAGTGAGGAGGAAGAAGGAGTAGAAAGGGTAGGAAGAAAGAGTGAAAGGGAAAGCTTAGATAAGCTGTACCTCACTAGAACCAATATAGACTCGCCATGGATCTGTAAGAGAAGGGAGGAGCTGGAACAAAGTGAGGAGAGGGTGCAACAACTAGTGGAAAAACAAACCCATGAAGCCACACCATCGCCATCTCCATCACGCCCTCCCCCATCGCACCCTACATGCTCAACCACCACACGCACGCTGCGCAAAATAAAGCTTGCGCCATTCATGGACGAAGCGACTCCCTATGCGTGCCGGCTTAGAGACCTCCCTAGCCGCAGGCAAGACAGACAGATAAGCATACCCATATTAAGCACAGAGGATGACGAAACAAGGGGAAGGGAAGGAGAGGTAGGTAGGAGGAGGGGTAGCAAGGAAGAATTTGATGTGGTAAGGGAAATAGGGGAGGAGGAGGGGTGTGAGGACTCAATATTATGGAACATAAAGGGTGACACAAGACACAACTTAATGCCACTGTTGGAGAGAGGAGGGGTTAGACCGCAGTATGTACCATGGAAGCATACGGATAAAGAAAATATAAAATGTAGGCTCCCATCACTAAGTGGAGGTGCGGGTAAGTGGATATATGAAATGGAAAAACATACCGCAGGGCAGAAACTAGCAGTAGGAGATGTGAAAGGCCTGTTAATATCAATATTAGGGGATAGAGCGGACGACATCTGGAAGAGAGCGGGATTCCATGGGATAACAATAACGAACACATCGCATGATGGGGCGCCATTTGCAAACTGCAGACATGCGCTATGGCAGGCACTGAGAGTACAGTACCCAGACACATCAGATATAGGAGCAATCACTTCCCGTAAGATGCGTGAGAATGAAGATCCCGTTGATTATATACAGGATATTCAAGAAAAGTGGCGCATGGAAACGAGAGAACAATGGGATAAAACACCAGCCATATTTTATCATATACTAGTACAAGGGCTCCCGGAAGGAGTACAGAAACAACTAAAGAAAGTAGTGGGAATGGAAGTAAAACCATGGCCTGAAATACAGCTGACAATAGTACATCACTGCAGGATATGGCAAGGAAAAATGAAACAAAAGGAAGAGGACAGGAAAACGGAAGAGGCCAAACTAGTACAGAAAAAACTAACTAAATATACAATGGAGGGGGCACTAATAACTGCGCCCACAACAATGGCCCAAAGCCCCACGCAAATAGTGGCTGCACAAGACCCAGCTCTAATAGCACCTCGACAAAGTATAATACAGCAAATGCCGCCACTACAATTACACGCACAAAACGTGGGAGGAGGGTACCAGATGCAAGGAGCTGGGTATTATGGTTATAACAGAGGGAGAGGAGGATTTATGAGAGGGAGAGGATACGGATATAATACCCAACAGCAGGTGGGGGGAGTTGGAAGTTCATACCCCACAGGGCAACAGGTATACCAGGACAACACAGGGAGCTTTCCATGGCAAAACAGAGAACCACCTGTGTGTTGGAGTTGTGGACTACTAGGACACATGTCACGCACGTGTAGGGTCAGGCCAGGAACACCAGCATGGAATGAGCAGGCACAACCTAGGCCACCACAAGAACAGCAGGGCATGCAGCAACAGCAATTAACACAACAACAGCCACTGCAACAACAGCAATTAACACAACAACAGCCACTGCAGCAACAGCAATTAACACAACAACAGCCACTGCCACAACAACAAGTAGTGATAACACAACAACCCCAAAATGAACAAACACAATTGGGTAGGGTGACGGTATTGGGACACAACCCTTACACAGGAAATGGCCAATCATTGTACCCCCAATAGGACAGCCCACAGACGGCCTTGGTGTGTCCCATCCTGTCAGTAACACCTAATAGTGCGGAGGAGCCACGCATAGAGGTAACGATAGGTGACAAAAAATTATCTTTCCTTGTTGACACCGGGGCAACACGGTCTTGCATAAGGGAAGGTAAATTTAAGATGTCAGGCGAAGCCATGAACACCCAAGGATTTTCTGGGGCTAAAGGATTGGTTCCTTTTACTGATAACGTTCCCTTATCTATCGGAGATTACAATCTGTCAGTTCCACTCTTGTATTATAGTGCCTCACCAGTAAATATACTGGGGAGGGACATAATGAATAGGTTAAATATGACAATCCTTTACAGAGGATGGTATAATTTGCTCTACTCCAGGGATTAACATGCTAGCAGCACGACAGATTATGCAAGCATACTGTGGGCAGACAGCGATTAGGGCGGAACCAATAGATGGCGAAATATTCCAGTATGGGACAGACATGGCAATTGCATGGATGCCAGGGATAGAAGGTAAAATATGGAGGAGGCCAGCAGCTTACCTGTTCCGACCAGAAACACCTGTTAATGAACAAGAAGGAAAGGTGTTTGCAATAGACATTGAAAGCATTATTACAACAGCTGAGTATATTGCTGTGCACGCCCAAGACAAAGAAGGAAGAGCATGGAGGGCAGTGATAGCACTAGCAGAAGGATGTAGGTTGACCCAGGTGTCAGATGAGGAACTGTTTTCAGAAGAAAAAGAGGAGGGGGAAATGGTGTTCATGATGAGTGTAGAAATATGGTTACGAGTGGCTCACAAACATATAGCGCAGAAAATTGCTATGGCACTTGAGGCACCTGCATGCACCCCAGTCCCCTTCTTTAAGGAGGATATGGCAAAGGTGCCCAAATCATTATGGACCATTAGCCCTTATGACGTAGGATGCATTAAAAGCATAGGGGGTGTACGGATAAAATTGAAAAAAGGTGCAATACTACCAAGAGTAAAACAGTACCCATTGTCAAAAGAGGCAGATGAGGGCATATATGAAACTATAACGGCCCTTATAAACAATGGCATATTGGTCCCCTCAGAATCACCATGTAACACGGCTGTGTACCCAGTGCGCAAGGCTAAAGGGGGGTCTTGGCGCTTCATACAGGACCTAAGGCCCTTGAACAACATAGTGGAAGCAGAATATCCAGTAACAGCAAACCCGGCCACAATATTGTGTGGCATTCCAGCAGAGGCATCACGATTTACAGTAATAGATCTTAAAAATGCTTTTTTCTCAATACCACTACACCCCGACTCACAAGATCTAACAAGTTTCACTTACCGAAATACTAAATGGAAACATACCAGGTTACCACAAGGGTATTGTGAATCACCCTCAATTTTCAATAGAGTGATACAGATGGATTTGGGTAACGTTGAGGTGGAAAGCACAGTGTTACAATATGTGGATGACATAATAATTTGCAGTACAAATGAAAGTAAATGCAGAGAGGACTCGTTAAAAATGTTGACTATATTGGCTGAAAAAGGGTATAAAGTAGACATGGAAAAAATACAATACTGTCAGGAACAGGTACTCTACATTGGCCAACTGATATCCCAATATGGAAGAAAGATTGCACCACAAAGAGCACAGGCCATCTCAAGCACTCCCATGCCACAGACTGTGAGAGAACTGCAGCAATTTTTGGGGCTATGCAATTACTGTAGAGCATGGGTATTTGATTACAGCTCATACATAGGACCCCTGCTTGAGGGGTTGAAGGAAGCAAATAAAGGGGAGAAAAGGTTGGGGTGGACTATGGAAATGAGGGAGGCATTTGACGAATTGAAGGACGCGATATCAACAGCTCCAGTACTGGCATCCCCAGACTATGAGCGACGATTTTTTATATTTTCACATTGCGACTCAGCAGTAATGAAAGCAGTATTGGCCCAAAAAACAAGCATGGGCTATAAACCAGTAGCATTTTATAGCGGTCACTTAGACCCCGTGATGTTAGGCCACTTCCCTTGCGAACAAGGCCTCGCTGCAGCTGCTTTTGCAGTAGAAAAGGCATCAGCAATAACCATGGGGTGTCCAACTACACTGTTTGTGGAACATGCATTATTTGCAATATTGAATAAACCCAAGTCCACACTAACGACACAAAGGGCATCAGGTTATGAGATCATTTTGTCTAGGGCTGAACTAGCGATTGTTAGATGTAGCACTGTTAACCCTGCAAGATTTCTAGCAGAAATAATTGAGGAGGGAGATTACGCCCACGACTGCACCCAACTAAATGAAATGTATTCATGTACTAGAAAAGTTGAAGAGAATGCACTAGAGGGAGGTGAGCTTTTGTTTATTGATGGGTCATCAACTATTGATCAAGGAGATGGGATACGGAGAACTGGGGCAGCAGTGGTAAAAATGATGGAGGCTCCGGTGTGTGTGGCTATGAAATGTGTACAGTTACCACAGCATTACTCTGCTCAAGCCGCTGAACTAGTTGCACTAATATTGGCATTGAAAGAAAGTTTTAACAAACGTGTAACAATATATTCCGACAGTGCATATGTTACATCCACTGTCCATTCAGGGCTAACAAAATGGAGGAGAAGAGGGTTTAGGAGAGCTGACGGCACTCCAGTGCAACATGCCCTCTTGTTGGCTGAATTAATTGAAGTAATAAACGACCCCCAAGAGCTAGCCTTAGTAAAATGCACCGCACACACCAATGGTGAAGACCATGTATCAAAAGGGAATGCAGCAGCAGACGCACATGCGAAATATGCTGCATACTTTGGTGAGATATGGGACCCCACAGACTCACAGAGAGGGAGAGGGAGGGGAATGGCTAGAGAGATGTTAATAAGAGAAGGGTATACCCACCTCCCAGCCACACAGATTATGGAATTACAAGCAGCAGCACCAATGGCCGAAAAGGAAATATGGGTAAAAAGAGGATGTACAATGTCACCAACCGACGCACTATGGCGCCAGAGTGGTACTGGGAAAGTTGTAATACCATTGGCACTTTTAAATACCGCCCTGAGCCAATTACATCACCCAGCCCATACAGGCAAGGAAATAATTGCAGCACGAATTAGAGATGATTGGTTCTGTCCCGAGTTAAATTCTCATGTTTCAAATTTTATCAGCAATTGTCTAACTTGCCAACAGTTTACGGCCGGTCATACCCTAAAAGTGATAAGAGGTACCATACCCCGGCCAGAAGGACCCTTTCGACACCTCCACATTGACTATGTTGATATGATCAACATATGTTAAGGTAATAGATACATGATTGTAGTAGTATGCCCATTTTCTAGGTGGATTGAAGCAGGGCCCTGTTCACACCCAGATGCATTTAGAGCAGCCAAATTCATAGTAAGAGAGGTCTTCCCCAGGTGGGGAGTGTGCGAAGTATTATGATCAGATAATGGCCCACATTTCGCAAACGAAATGTTCCAACATATCACAGCCCTGCTGAGCATAAAGCACAAATTTGCATGTGCATATCACCCACAGGCTAACGGCGTATGTGAACGCCTAAATGGCTTATTGAAGGAGGCAATTGCAAAGATACAACAAACAACAAAGAAAAGTTGGTTGTATTGCCTTCCGTTAGCATTGTTCGAGCTGAGGAATAGGCCAGGGTCCGACCACCACCTCACCCCACACGAGGTGGTTACTGGACGTCAAATGCGCCTTCCTCTAACGCCAACGTCAAGGGCATTCACTGACCACGAAAGTTCAGCGAGTATACTAGGTGATGAAATGTATCAATATGTGTCATCTTTGATTACTAGTGTTGTGTTTGTGTCTCAACAGCTCGAGCGCACGCGGGGCGGGTCCACCAGAGATAAAGAAGAAGGCGCCAGTACAGAATTAGAAAAAGAGAACTTGTGCAAAATTGCCAAAGGTGACCACGTGCTACTTCGCAATTTCAATAGAAGGTGGAACGACAAAAGGTTCACCGGTCCACATCTGGTAGAAGACGTATCAACAAGAGCAGTAAAACTAAAGGATAAGCGTGCTTGGAACCACCTACATGATGTAAAGATATACAAACTGCAGACCCGCCCCAGCGCCAACGACAGGTCCATTGGAACAACAGCAACAACATCCCTGACAGCGGAAGGAAGTTCTACCACAGACAACGACCCAATTGTCCCCTTACCTTCTCACTACCCAGACACCCCAGAGACAACAACTGACGAAGAAAGGGGTGATCACTACACTGCCCACCCCATGGTCACACGTTCAAAGAGTAAAAATAATTACGCCACCCCCCCCCAGGACAGTTGTAAACATAAACTGAAAGACATTGGTCGCACAAATACACATGTAAACACGTGAATGTTCTCCTTTTCTCTCGCACATACAGGAACTGCGTATTATTGTATTGTTAAGTAGAAAGCTAACTAACAAAGTCCACTGTCCAGGCGTAGATGGTACTCCCAGACGATAACTACCCAGAAGAATTGTCACACCAATTTGTATACGAAATAAAAAGGCCAACATACCTAAAAAGAAGAAGGGTACGTGTTTACTACACAGCCTTCCTCCTGGCCACAGAATATTACATGCCCCACCTCCGCCCATACTTGCCGGTCTTAAGAGACCAATCACTTAGAGTAGCATGGGAGCAGCTCTTCGCCTGGGCACTGAATGACTATTTGATAGGGAGAGCTTAAACAAAACAAAACTAACATTTAAAACGAGCATTTCTGAGAATTTTTAGGCGGGCAACTTTAACGTCGCAAGAATAAGCTGCCAGGACTGCAGCAAGGTAAGAGCAAAATGCCGGTGAGATTAGCAATTGTAATAAAAATAATAGGGATTTTGATAGTCACTGGATTTTTGGCTGCTTCTGTATGGCAGTATAGCTGTGCTATCAATTTTGTTGCTGTACCCAAACCTAATATACCCCCGTTCCTTGCTGCAACAGGTGTTACGTCAGGTGGTAGTAGTAACATTGCACCAAAGAAAAATAGAGTTAAACGCAGCACATACTCAGACAATAAAGGTATTGATAATTATGTACAAGATTCAGCACACGTCACAAACAATATATGGTACCAACACATGACCCGCATTGGTAAGCAGACAACTGAGGATAGCTGCTACGTCTGCTCATTAATACCATACGCCGTGAGTGCTTCACGAAAATTTGTTGCCACAGAAATAAATGAGAAGGTAGCACAGTGCATAATATACTTGGCACTGTTCCAGACGAAAGGAAGATTTCAAGGAACTGTAGTGCACATGACATGGAAAACACGAGACTCATACCCATATGAAAACAACTTCCTCAAGACCTACTTGAGTTATCACAAGACCAGTTTACATGCTGAAGCATTCAAATATATAACAAGTGGCCCTGCAAAAGGAGAAACACAGAAAGTAACACTGAAGTATCTACCATGTGATTGGTACGCCACTGAAATTCCGGGTAAACAAGGATGCTGGGAGAGGCCGCTACTGACGATAACAGGAAAGGTGTATCTGGATAACAGCTGGGAGATAGGAGTGATTGGCAGCAACATGGTAACAAAAGAAACTATCTCAACCATTGAGACACACAATCACCGATGTTGGACGACATGGATCAAGTATGTTCCAATGCTCACATGGGTAGAAGAAGATGAAGACCCAATAACGATACTACCGTTGACTGCGCCCAAGGTATGTTACCAGCATAAAGGAGAGGTGGACGTAGGGTATAACACCAATTGCGCAAGTGTGACGGAGTTACCTGAGGGGGGAGCAGGAACAGCAGTAATAATGGATCATTATTGGGCCTGTGGAGAAAAGGCATACCATACACTGCCTCCCCTGTGGAATGGTGTGTGCACAATGGTACACGTCAATGTACCATCATTAGTGGTACCTAAGAAGCACGTTGATGTGGCGAAATTTCCTAGAATGAATGAAGGGGATAAGAGAAGAAAGAGATCTGCACCACTCCAGGAGGAGCAAGTGAACAGGACCAACAGCAATGGCACTGTACTAAATAGAAGAAAAAGACAAGGAGAGCCGCTGACAGGAAATTACCTGTGGGGAAGGTTGGAAACGGCACTAACATCAATACCGCCAGAACACAGACTATTCAGCAGAGCAGCAATGTTCTTCTCCTCAATAATACACCCGGGATTACAGGCTTACGCAAACGCAAAATGGCTCCAAATAACTAGATGGGAACTAATGATGACCATCAATTCTACAGTAAATGGGTTCAACGCAATAAAAGAAGAGCTGCGAGCTGTAAGGATGGTAGCACTACAGAACAGATATGTATTGGACCTTCTCACAGCAATGGAAGGAGGAGTTTGTGCAAAGATAGGACAATCATGCTGCACGTTCATACCTGCCAATGATGCTGACAATGGTACACTGACAGAAGCAGTTTCACAATTAGCTCAGATGCACTCCAAAATGACGGATGAAAGCAATGGTGTGAACAAGGATGAGAGCTGGTTTTCACTATTATGGTCATGGATGCCATCCTGGCTGTCAGATGGACTGAAAATAATAGTGGGCTGTACTATATTGGCTGGAGCTACCCTGATCATAATTAGATTTTGGAAGGCACGAAAGGCACGCACTACTGACGAATTGCTGGAAATGGTGGGAATGCACCCCTTGATGCCAGCAGATGACGGCCAGCATACAGGTGTAATTATACAGGAAAGGGAGAAGCTGCGCACCCAAATAATTACCAACCATCTAGACCCACTGTCAGTAAAGACCGAGAACCCAAGAAACCCCAGGAGCTACATAGGAAGATGGGTATACTGTACTCCTGGGGGTACCTGTGAATATATGTATTGGTCATTTGAAGATCATGTAAACCACTATGGACATCTCGGAGGAATAACTAAGATATGGCGAGTAAGAGGAGATAACGAGAAGGATATGTTTGTGGTCGACAAGTCGACCAGAGGGGGGACTGAAGTGGGAGAATGGAAAACCAGGCTCCCGTCCTTCACCTCTCGCGCCTGGCCTAGAGGGTCACGACCCAAACACCCGCCACGAGAAGAGTTTGCCCATTTACCAGACGACCAGATACCCTGGTACAGGAACATACGGGTGTGTCCATCTGCCTGCCCAGCAGCCCGCACTGGCCATGCCGACACCTGCGGCACGGATCAACTAGACTAAAATCTACACGTCGTTAGAGATGCCATGACGACCTAGACGACGGGAAGCACATCTGTACAACGATACTACTGGACATTCCCACACCAACCTACACGAAGAATATACTCAGTGCTATGACGTAGGCGACAGGCATATTCACGGACGTGCATCTTTATTATTTTTATATAGGCTTTCAGAATGCAGAAACGCAAGACGCGTCATGAACTTTTACTAGCTTGCTCACGCTTCTCTTTGAAATCAGGTACAATGATGAGAAATATAATAAAGACAATACCGATTATGGAATTATATGCTCCTATAACTTAAAGCACCTGTGCACCAAACGGACAACTTATGCACCGGGCCAAAGTAGGCCTCAAACAAGAGCTCCCGTGAACATCAACAAGACAAGAGTCAGTTGCTGATCCTGCAGAATGAGCTTGGCGAAGCAACCAGCCAAGGTCGCAATGTTGCAAACCCATGTTCCAAGAGCAAATCATCAAAGGCACGATGTTGCAACCTCGCACTCCGCGCACCAACGTTAAAGTCACACCGACAAATTAAAGCAGACGCACAGTAGAAAAACAATATTAATTGTGCAGAATTATGCCTCTTTCACGGTCCCTCCCCACGTGATCAAGCCGAAACTGACGAGATGCCAAACCCTGGAGAACAGAGGCGTCTGGATCCCTCGCTACGAGACACTGGCAGATACACTTGAAAGGCTCAATGGACATCTGCAACAGTGGGAACGGTACCCCGTCTAGCTATGAATAAGTCCTCACATTGTCTGCATGTACCCATAGTGAAACATTGTTGCAACTTACAGGTACACCGAGAGCTGGGAACGACGGTGGTCCCAGGCTGGGAAGCTCACGGGTGCACCAATCAGAACTTGGGGCTCTTATCACTGACGCCAGCACATTTAGCCAATCCTCAGGAGCCTTCATGTAACAATTTTCATGTATCTAATTGTAGGGACAACCCAGATATACCACCTGACTACACCTTGTCCACTAATATCTTTCTCTATATGTGTGCTATACTAACCCTACCACTCGAACACCCAATTAAGAGTGGCGATAGGTTTTTTGTTAACTTTCTGAAGTGACGCAAGTAGCGCGTCATACTACAGTAAAAAGGGCCTGCGAGCCCCACAATTGAGTGTGTGTCAGGACGAACGCGTGCGCTCCTTGACCCATCCCTGCCGTTTTGTCTAATAAACAGCAGAGTCACCTTGCTCCTTGTGTGCGTCTCATACTCTATCTCATCTTATCTGGGATACACACGGGAGGAGTTGGGGCCTCCCTGCCTGGAGGTCTGCGGACGGCCCGGCCGACCCCGGCAGAATTTCCCCCCGACAAGTTGGAGGCACTGCTGAGATCTGTTTAAGATCGACTTTTATTTTTACTTTTTCCAGGCACTCCCGTTGCGAGGAGGCCCGGCGGCGCGGCCCCCTCTGCCGTTGCCCCCTTCTGAGGACTACAGGACCATCGCGGAGCTGCGAGAAGACCGGACAGCGCAATCCGGATATTGGCCCTCGGGAGCCGGTTGAGAAGTATCCCGCCCGCGGTTGGCGAGTGTCCAGACGTGGTCCAGACGAGGGGAGGTGGCGAGCCGCTTGGAGGGGTGCACGCAGTCGAGCGGCCCTGCATCGAGAGAACTTGGTGAGCATGGCACACACAACGAGCAATGCGAAATTGTGAGGGAGGGGGGAGGAAGTAAATGAGGGAGGAGGGAGGTGTTACACAGGTGCGCGGCGAAGGTTTGACAATATAGTGTTGGCAATGGAATGAAAGGGAGTGAAAAGAGTGCGAGAGCAGTGACGTGAAAGAGGGGGGGGAGCACGAAACATCACGTGTGGCCGCTCGTAGACACTGATTGGCCTAAATCGCGACTAACGTGTAGGGTTGGGCGTGTGTGGTTTCCTACATTTGGCATTTATTGATCAATGAGTAGATGAGGTTCCCTATTGTTCGAGCAAGAAACTCGATAGGTAGATGAGGTTTCCTATTGGTCGAGCAAGAAACTCGATAGGTAGATGAGGTTTCCTATTGTTCGAGCAAGAAACTCGATAGGTAGATGACGTTTCCCTGTAGGGGGTAGCTAGTTGCATAGTTGGCAAATACGGAAGATAATTGGCTGGTTAAGCCCTCCTGTTGAGGGGCGTATCACACGCGAGGCGACGCAGCGTGTGCAGTCCAATTATATTATTCATGAGATTACCTTGTTCCAGGAGAGACAGGAAGACAGCTGTAGGGTTAGCGGGGGTAAATTGCAAGTGTATTTTGAAACTAATAATGAGACTGTACTAGTAGCGTAGAGACATCGGTGACGTCACCAGTAGGGATTTTATAGGATACCACGAGCACAAGGAACATTGAGTTTTGAAAGTGGTGGGGAAGAGAAAAATGATGAGGGAGCGGGTACGAAGATAAGCAATAAACGAGTGGATTGGAAGAGGAGAAGGGGAGAGGGGCGTGGCTGAGCACGGAGAACGCCAGCAACGGCAAATGTAAAAGGGGGAGGAGAACGAGGAATAAAGGACGACTGTATAAGATCGTCGTAAGGGGTACGCAGTCACAGGGGGCTGCGTGCGCTTCGGCCGCAGGGGGCCGTAGGGGAAGGAATATACAATACAAAATTATACATATTTGTGTTTTATTATTTCTTGTTTTATTATTATTGCATACTTTGTAAAGGATTGTCGTAAGTCCCCACACTTATGGGGCCAGGTAAACAATATAAGGTTGTAAATTGCAAACTGATAGCGAAGGGAGGAGTAACAAGTGGGGCACGACTATGTCATATGGGACAGGGTCGGGAGGGTGGGGGAACACCCTCACTACCCCACTACAACACATATGCACAACACTGCCACCCCATAGGGAGAAATTAATTAAGTACAGCATAGAGTGGACCCAGGGGACGGATAACAAAATGTTAACACCATGGCCGCCTAATGGTAGTTTCGATCCATATGCCCAACATTCATTGCTAAACCATCTGCACAATACATACAAGGGGAAGAAGTTGGCGAGCCATATGGAGGTGTTTAACTTATGGAGGATGTTCCAGGGATCCCGACCAGGACCAAATGGAATGTTCTCTGTGGGAGAAACACCGGAAGTAAAGGAGATTATGAAAGAGGGAACGGATGGGGAAAAGGGGTGTGAAAGGAAAAAGAATGCAGAGAATGAAGGAGAGGGAAGAAAAAAGATTGACACTTTAGAAGACATAAAAAAGGAACCGAGCAACGAGATACCCATAACACCGGGAGTGAAAACAGAGAGAGAAGGGTTGTACCCTTTAAGAGAACTAGGAGAAATGGAAGGACAGTTAAGGGCGGCTGAAGGATACTCGAACCCAGCTTACAGCCCTCCACCATATGTGGCTCACAGGAAGATAGTGGGGGAGGGGAGGATTGGAGAAGAACAGATTGTAGAGATAGGACATGATGAGTGGGTAGCTGCACAGATATTATTAAAATTACGGGGTTCACTAACGGGAGAAGAAAGGGAGGCTGTAAAGAGAACAGGCGAGGATAGTAGAAGGGAGAGTGAGATGAAGGGGGAGGAGCTACTAATACAAAGAGAAGAGATTTTGGAGGAAAAATTGGCAAAACTAAGGGATGAGCAGAATGAATTACTAACACAGCTTGAGAAGGGGGAAAAAGAGAGAGTGAGGAAAAGGAAAGAGGGTAAAAACGAATTGGACAAATTGAGGGAACGAAATGAGGAGCAAAGGATAGAAGATGGAAGGGTAAGAGCAGCAGCAGAAAGGGTGTCAAGAGTAGTATTGAGAGAAAAAAAGAAGGAAGAAGAGGAAAAGGAAAGGGAATTGGAAATATGGAGGAGGAGGGTAGTATCAGAGGCAGCTAAGAAATATGAAGAAGAGAAAGCAATAGAAAGAGAAAGGGTGAAATGGGAAAGAAAGAAAGAAGATGAAAGAATATTGGAACAGATGAGCAACGAAGTGATGGAGGAATTAAAAAGGAAAAGGGAGGAAAATAGTAGGGAAGTGGAGCAGAGGAGTGAAGGGGAAAGAGGAGGGAGAAATAAGGAGAGTGAAAAATGGGGGGATGTATATAGAAGTAGAGAAGTAGCAACAACATCAACACCCGGGGGAACAGTTGGTAACAAAGGAAGAGGAGAAATGGAGCTAATAGACTTAGAAACAGTAACAGTAAAGGGGAAAAGAACAGAGTGGGGGATACCATCTATGACTGATTTTTGCAGTGAGGAGGAAGAAGGAGTAGAAAGGGTAGGAAGAAAGAGTGAAAGGGAAAGCTTAGATAAGCTGTACCTCACTAGAACCAATATAGACTCGCCATGGATCCGTAAGAGAAGGGAGGAGCTGGAACAAAGTGAGGAGAGGGTGCAACAACTAGTGGAAAAACAAACCCATGAAGCCACACCATCGCCATCTCCATCACGCCCTCCCCCATCGCACCCTACATGCTCAACCACCACACGCACGCTGCGCAAAATAAAGTTTGCGCCATTCATGGACGAATCGACTCCCTATGCGTGCCGGCTTAGAGACCTCCCTAGCCGCAGGCAAGACAGACAGATAAGCATACCCATATTAAGCACAGAGGATGACGAAACAAGGGGAAGGGAAGGAGAGGTAGGTAGGAGGAGGGGTAGCAAGGAAGAATTTGATGTGGTAAGGGAAATAGGGGAGGAGGAGGGGTGTGAGGACTCAATATTATGGAACATAAAGGGTGACACAAGACACAACTTAATGCCACTGTTGGAGAGAGGAGGGGTTAGACCGCAGTATGTACCATGGAAGCATACGGATAAAGAAAATATAAAATGTAGGCTCCCATCACTAAGTGGAGGTGCGGGTAAGTGGATATATGAAATGGAAAAACATACCGCAGGGCAGAAACTAGCAGTAGGAGATGTGAAAGGCCTGTTAATATCAATATTAGGGGATAGAGCGGACGACATCTGGAAGAGAGCGGGATTCCATGGGATAACAATAACGAACACATTGCATGATGGGGCGCCATTTGCAAACTGCAGACATGCGCTATGGCAGGCACTGAGAGTACAGTACCCAGACACATCAGATATAGGAGCAATCACTTCCCGTAAGATGCGTGAGAATGAAGATCCCGTTGATTATATACAGGATATTCAAGAAAAGTGGCGCATGGAAACGAGAGAACAATGGGATAAAACACCAGCCATATTTTATCATATACTAGTACAAGGGCTCCCGGAAGGAGTACAGAAACAACTAAAGAAAGTAGTGGGAATGGAAGTAAAACCATGGCCTGAAATACAGCTGACAATAGTACATCACTGCAGGATATGGCAAGGAAAAATGAAACAAAAGGAAGAGGACAGGAAAACGGAAGAGGCCAAACTAGTACAGAAAAAACTAACTAAATATACAATGGAGGGGGCACTAATAACTGCGCCCACAACAATGGCCCAAAGCCCCACGCAAATAGTGGCTGCACAAGACCCAGCTCTAATAGCACCTCGACAAAGTATAATACAGCAAATGCCGCCACTACAATTACACGCACAAAACGTGGGTGGAGGGTACCAGATGCAAGGAGCTGGGTATTATGGTTATAACAGAGGGAGAGGAGGATTTATGAGAGGGAGAGGATACGGATATAATACCCAACAGCAGGTGGGGGGAGTTGGAAGTTCATACCCCACAGGGCAACAGGTATACCAGGACAACACAGGGAGCTTTCCATGGCAAAACAGAGAACCACCCGTGTGTTGGAGTTGTGGACTACTAGGACACATGTCACGCACGTGTAGGGTCAGGCCAGGAACACCAGCATGGAATGAGCAGGCACAACCTAGGCCACCACAAGAACAGCAGGGCATGCAGCAACAGCAATTAACACAACAACAGCCACTGCAACAACAGCAATTAACACAACAACAGCCACTGCAGCAACAGCAATTAACACAACAACAGCCACTGCCACAACAACAAGTAGTGATAACACAACAACCCCAAAATGAACAAACACAATTGGGTAGGGTGACGGTATTGGGACACAACCCTTACACAGGAAATGGCCAATCATTGTACCCCCAATAGGACAGCCCACAGACGGCCTTGGTGTGTCCCATCCTGTCA
The DNA here is from genome assembly GCF_040938575.1 of Ambystoma mexicanum. Taxonomy (NCBI): domain Eukaryota; kingdom Metazoa; phylum Chordata; class Amphibia; order Caudata; family Ambystomatidae; genus Ambystoma; species Ambystoma mexicanum. The sequence goes on from NC_090937.1 coordinate 531,058,177, forward strand.
GTAACACCTAATAGTGCGGAGGAGCCACGCATAGAGGTAACGATAGGTGACAAAAAATTATCTTTCCTTGTTGACACCGGGGCAACCCGGTCTTGCATAAGGGAAGGTAAATTTAAGATGTCAGGCGAAGCCATGAACACCCAAGGATTTTCTGGGGCTAAAGGATTGGTTCCTTTTACTGATAACGTTCCCTTATCTATCGGAGATTACGATCTGTCAGTTCCACTCTTGTATTATAGTGCCTCACCAGTAAATATACTGGGGAGGGACATAATGAATAGGTTAAATATGACAATCTCCTTTACAGAGGATGGTATAATTTGCTCTACTCCAGGGATTAACATGCTAGCAGCACGACAGATTATGCAAGCATACTGTGGGCAGACAGCGATTAGGGCGGAACCAATAGATGGCGAAATATTCCAGTATGGGACAGACATGGCAATTGCATGGATGCCAGGGATAGAAGGTAAAATATGGAGGAGGCCAGCAGCTTACCTGTTCCGACCAGAAACACCTGTTAATGAACAAGAAGGAAAGGTGTTTGCAATAGACATTGAAAGCATTATTACAACAGCTGAGTATATTGCTGTGCACGCCCAAGACAAAGAAGGAAGAGCATGGAGGGCAGTGATAGCACTAGCAGAAGGATGTAGGTTGACCCAGGTGTCAGATGAGGAACTGTTTTCAGAAGAAAAAGAGGAGGGGGAAATGGTGTTCATGATGAGTGTAGAAATATGGTTACGAGTGGCTCACAAACATATAGCGCAGAAAATTGCTATGGCACTTGAGGCACCTGCATGCACCCCAGTCCCCTTCTTTAAGGAGGATATGGCAAAGGTGCCCAAATCATTATGGACCATTAGCCCTTATGACGTAGGATGCATTAAAAGCATAGGGGGTGTACGGATAAAATTGAAAAAAGGTGCAATACTACCAAGAGTAAAACAGTACCCATTGTCAAAAGAGGCAGATGAGGGCATATATGAAACTATAACGGCCCTTATAAACAATGGCATATTGGTCCCCTCAGAATCACCATGTAACACGGCTGTGTACCCAGTGCGCAAGGCTAAAGGGGGGTCTTGGCGCTTCATACAGGACCTAAGGCCCTTGAACAACATAGTGGAAGCAGAATATCCAGTAACAGCAAACCCGGCCACAATATTGTGTGGCATTCCAGCAGAGGAATCACGATTTACAGTAATAGATCTTAAAAATGCTTTTTTCTCAATACCACTACACCCCGACTCACAAGATCTAACAAGTTTCACTTACCGAAATACTAAATGGAAACATACCAGGTTACCACAAGGGTATTGTGAATCACCCTCAATTTTCAATAGAGTGATACAGATGGATTTGGGTAACGTTGAGGTGGAAAGCACAGTGTTACAATATGTGGATGGCATAATAATTTGCAGTACAAATGAAAGTAAATGCAGAGAGGACTCGTTAAAAATGTTGACTATATTGGCTGAAAAAGGGTATAAAGTAGACATGGAAAAAATACAATACTGTCAGGAACAGGTACTCTACATTGGCCAACTGATATCCCAATATGGAAGAAAGATTGCACCACAAAGAGCACAGGCCATCTCAAGCACTCCCATGCCACAGACTGTGAGAGAACTGCAGCAATTTTTGGGGCTATGCAATTACTGTAGAGCATGGGTATTTGATTACAGCTCATACATAGGACCCCTGCTTGAGGGGTAGAAGGAAGCAAATAAAGGGTAGAAAAGGTTGGGGTGGACTATGGAAATGAGGGAGGCATTTGACGAATTGAAGGACGCAATATCAACAGCTCCAGTACTGGCATCCCCAGACTATGAGCGACGATTTTTTATATTTTCACATTGCGACTCAGCAGTAATGAAAGCAGTATTGGCCCAAAAAACAAGCATGGGCTATAAACCAGTAGCATTTTATAGCGGTCACTTAGACCCCGTGATGTTAGGCCACTTCCCTTGCGAACAAGGCCTCGCTGCAGCTGCTTTTGCAGTAGAAAAGGCATCAGCAATAACCATGGGGTGTCCAACTACACTGTTTGTGGAACATGCATTATTTGCAATATTGAATAAACCCAAGTCCACACTAACGACACAAAGGGCATCAGGTTATGAGATCATTTTGTCTAGGGCTGAACTAGCGATTGTTAGATGTAGCACTGTTAACCCTGCAAGATTTCTAGCAGAAATAATTGAGGAGGGAGATTACGCCCACGACTGCACCCAACTAAATGAAATGTATTCATGTACTAGAAAAGTTGAAGAGAATGCACTAGAGGGAGGTGAGCTTTTGTTTATTGATGGGTCATCAACTATTGATCAAGGAGATGGGATACGGAGAACTGGGGCAGCAGTGGTAAAAATGATGGAGGCTCCGGTGTGTGTGGCTATGAAATGTGTACAGTTACCACAGCATTACTCTGCTCAAGCCGCTGAACTAGTTGCACTAATATTGGCATTGAAAGAAAGTTTTAACAAACGTGTAACAATATATTCCGACAGTGCATATGTTACATCCACTGTCCATTCAGGGCTAACAAAATGGAGGAGAAGAGGGTTTAGGAGAGCTGACGGCACTCCAGTGCAACATGCCCTCTTGTTGGCTGAATTAATTGAAGTAATAAACGACCCCCAAGAGCTAGCCTTAGTAAAATGCACCGCACACACCAATGGTGAAGACCATGTATCAAAAGGGAATGCAGCAGCAGACGCACATGCGAAATATGCTGCATACTTTGGTGAGATATGGGACCCCACAGACTCACAGAGAGGGAGAGGGAGGGGAATGGCTAGAGAGATGTTAATAAGAGAAGGGTATACCCACCTCCCAGCCACACAGATTATGGAATTACAAGCAGCAGCACCAATGGCCGAAAAGGAAATATGGGTAAAAAGAGGATGTACAATGTCACCAACCGATGCACTATGGCGCCAGAGTGGTACTGGGAAAGTTGTAATACCATTGGCACTTTTAAATACCGCCCTGAGCCAATTACATCACCCAGCCCATACAGGCAAGGAAATAATTGCAGCACGAATTAGAGATGATTGGTTCTGTCCCGAGTTAAATTCTCATGTTTCAAATTTTATCAGCAATTGTCTCACATGCCAACAGTTTACGGCCGTTCATACCCTAAAAGTGATAAGAGGTACCATACCCCGGCCAGAAGGACCCTTTCGACACCTCCACATTGACTATGTTGATATGATCAACATATGTCAAGGTAATAGATACATGATTGTAGTAGTATGCCCATTTTCTAGGTGGATTGAAGCAGGGCCCTGTTCACACCCAGATGCATTTAGAGCAGCCAAATTCATAGTAAGAGAGGTCTTCCCCAGGTGGGGAGTGTGCGAAGTATTAAGATCAGATAATGGCCCACATTTCGCAAACGAAATGTTCCAACATATCACAGCCCTGCTGAGCATAAAGCACAAATTTGCATGTGCATATCACCCACAGGCTAACGGCGTATGTGAACGCCTAAATGGCTTATTGAAGGAGGCAATTGCAAAGATACAACAAACAACAAAGAAAAGTTGGTTGTATTGCCTTCCGTTAGCATTGTTCGAGCTGAGGAACAGGCCAGGGTCCGACCACCACCTCACCCCACACGAGGTGGTTACTGGACGTCAAATGCGCCTTCCTCTAACGCCAACGTCAAGGGCATTCACTGACCACGAAAGTTCAGCGAGTATACTAGGTGATGAAATGTATCAATATGTGTCATCTTTGATTACTAGTGTTGTGTTTGTGTCTCAACAGCTCGAGCGCACGCGGGGCGGGTCCACCAGAGATAAAGAAGAAGGCGCCAGTACAGAATTAGAAAAAGAGAACTTGTGCAAAATTGCCAAAGGTGACCACGTGCTACTTCGCAATTTCAATAGAAGGTGGAACGACAAAAGGTTCACCGGTCCACATCTGGTAGAAGACGTATCAACAAGAGCAGTAAAACTAAAGGATAAGCGTGCTTGGAACCACCTACATGATGTAAAGATATACAAAAGCAGACCCGCCCCAGCGCCAACGACAGGTCCATTGGAACAACAGCAACAACATCCCTGACAGCGGAAGGAAGTTCTACCACAGACAACGACCCAATTGTCCCCTTACCTTCTCACTACCCAGACACCCCAGAGACAACAACTGACGAAGAAAGGGGTGATCACTACACTGCCCACCCCATGGTCACACGTTCAAAGAGTAAAAATAATTACGCCACCCCCCCCCAGGACTGTTGTAAACATAAACTGAAAGACATTGGTCGCACAAATACACATGTAAACACGTGAATGTTCTCCTTTTCTCTCGCACATACAGGAACTGTGTATTATTGTATTGTTAAGTAGAAAGCTAACTAACAAAGTCCACTGTCCAGGCGTAGATGGTACTCCCAGACGATAACTACCCAGAAGAATTGTCACACCAATTTGTATACGAAATAAAAAGGCCAACATACCTAAAAAGAAGAAGGGTACGTGTTTACTACACAGCCTTCCTCCTGGCCATAGAATATTACATGCCCCACCTCCGCCCATACTTGCCGGTCTTAAGAGACCAATCACTTAGAGTAGCATGGGAGCAGCTCTTCGCCTGGGCACTGAATGACTATTTGATAGGGAGAGCTTAAACAAAACAAAACTAACATTTAAAACGAGCATTTCTGAGAATTTTTAGGCGGGCAACTTTAACGTCGCAAGAATAAGCTGCCAGGACTGCAGCAAGGTAAGAGCAAAATGCCGGTGAGATTAGCAATTGTAATAAAAATAATAGGATTTTGATAGTCACCGGATTTTTGGCTGCTTCTGTATGGCAGTATAGCTGTGCTATCAATTTTGTTGCTGTACCCAAACCTAATATACCCCCGTTCCTTGCTGCAACAGGTGTTACGTCAGGTGGTAGTAGTAACATTGCACCAAAGAAAAATAGAGTTAAACGCAGCACATACTCAGACAATAAAGGTATTGATAATTATGTACAAGATTCAGCACACGTCACAAACAATATATGGTACCAACACATGACCCGCATTGGTAAGCAGACAACTGAGGATAGCTGCTACGTCTGCTCATTAATACCATACGCCATGAGTGCTTCACGAACATTTGTTGCCACAGAAATAAATGAGAAGGTAGCACAGTGCATAATATACTTGGCACTGTTCCAGACGAAAGGAAGATTTCAAGGAACTGTAGTGCACATGACATGGAAAACTCGAGACTCATACCCATATGAAAACAACTTCCTCAAGACCTACTTGAGTTATCACAAGACCAGTTTACATGCTGAAGCATTCAAATATATAACAAGTGGCCCTGCAAAAGGAGAAACACAGAAAGTAACACTGAAGTATCTACCATGTGATTGGTACGCCACTGAAATTCCGGGTAAACAAGGATGCTGGGAGAGGCCGCTACTGACGATAACAGGAAAGGTGTATCTGGATAACAGCTGGGAGATAGGAGTGATTGGCAGCAACATGGTAACAAAAGAAACTATCTCAACCATCGAGACACACAATCACCGATGTTGGACGACATGGATCAAGTATGTTCCAATGCTCACATGGGTAGAAGAAGATGAAGACCCAATAACGATACTACCGTTGACTGCGCCCAAGGTATGTTACCAGCATAAAGGAGAGGTGGACGTAGGGTATAACACCAATTGCGCAAGTGTGACGGAGTTACCTGAGGGGGGAGCAGGAACAGCAGTAATAATGGATCATTATTGGGCCTGTGGAGAAAAGGCATACCATACACTGCCTCCCCTGTGGAATGGTGTGTGCACAATGGTACACGTCAATGTACCATCATTAGTGGTACCTAAGAAGCACGTTGATGTGGCGAAATTTCCTAGAATGAATGAAGGGGATAAGAGAAGAAAGAGATCTGCACCACTCCAGGAGGAGCAAGTGAACAGGACCAACAGCAATGGCACTGTACTAAATAGAAGAAAAAGACAAGGAGAGCCGCTGACAGGAAATTACCTGTGGGGAAGGTCGGAAACGGCACTAACATCAATACCGCCAGAACACAGACTATTCAGCAGAGCAGCAATGTTCTTCTCCTCAATAATACACCCGGGATTACAGGCTTACGCAAACGCAAAATGGCTCCAAATAACTAGATGGGAACTAATGATGACCATCAATTCTACAGTAAATGGGTTCAACGCAATAAAAGAAGAGCTGCGAGCTGTAAGGATGGTAGCACTACAGAACAGATATGTATTGGACCTTCTCACAGCAATGGAAGGAGGAGTTTGTGCAAAGATAGGACAATCATGCTGCACGTTCATACCTGCCAATGATGCTGACAATGGTACACTGACAGAAGCAGTTTCACAATTAGCTCAGATGCACTCCAAAATGACGGATGAAAGCAATGGTGTGAACAAGGATGAGAGCTGGTTTTCACTATTATGGTCATGGATGCCATCCTGGCTGTCAGATGGACTGAAAATAATAGTGGGCTGTACTATATTGGCTGGAGCTACCCTGATCATAATTAGATTTTGGAAGGCACGAAAGGCACGCACTACTGACGAATTGCTGGAAATGGTGGGAATGCACCCCTTGATGCCAGCAGATGACGGCCAGCATACAGGTGTAATTATACAGGAAAGGGAGAAGCTGCGCACCCAAATAATTACCAACCATCTAGACCCACCGTCAGTAAAGACCGAGAACCCAAGAAACCCCAGGAGCTACATAGGAAGATGGGTATACTGTACTCCTGGGGGTACCTGTGAATATATGTATTGGTCATTTGAAGATCATGTAAACCACTATGGACATCTCGGAGGAATAACTAAGATATGGCGAGTAAGAGGAGATAACGAGAAGGATATGTTTGTGGTCGACAAGTCGACCAGAGGGGGGACTGAAGTGGGAGAATGGAAAACCAGGCTCCCGTCCTTCACCTCTCGCGCCTGGCCTAGAGGGTCACGACCCAAACACCCGCCACGAGAAGAGTTTGCCCATTTACCAGACGACCAGATACCCTGGTACAGGAACATACCGGTGTGTCCATCTGCCTGCCCAGCAGCCCGCACTGGCCATGCCGACACCTGCGGCACGGATCAACTAGACTAAAATCTACACGTCGTTAGAGATGCCATGACGACCTAGACGACGGGAAGCACATCTGTACAACGATACTCACTGGACATTCCCACACCAACCTACACGAAGAATATACTCAGTGCTATGACGTAGGCAACAGGCATATTCACGGACGTGCATCTTTATTATTTTTATATAGGCTTTCAGAATGCAGAAACGCAAGACGCGTCATGAACTTTTACTAGCTTGCTCACGCTTCTCTTTGAAATCAGGTACAATGATGAGAAATATAATAAAGACAATACCGATTATGGAATTATATGCTCCTATAACTTAAAGCACCTGTGCACCAAACGGACAACTTATGCACCAGGCCAAAGTAGGCCTCAAACAAGAGCTCCCGTGAACATCAACAAGACAAGAGTCAGTTGCTGATCCTGCAGAATGAGCTTGGCGAAGCAACCAGCCAAGGTCGCAATGTTGCAAACCCATGTTCCAAGAGCAAATCATCAAAGGCACGATGTTGCAACCTCGCACTCCGCGCACCAACGTTAAAGTCACACCGACAAATTAAAGCAGACGCACAGTAGAAAAACAATATTAATTGTGCAGAATTATGCCTCTTTCACGGTCCCTCCCCACGTGATCAAGCCGAAACTGACGAGATGCCAAACCCTGGAGAACAGAGGCGTCTGGATCCCTCGCTACGAGACACTGACAGATACACTTGAAAGGCTCAATGGACATCTGCAACAGTGGGAACGGTACCCCGTCTAGCTATGAATAAGTCCTCACATTGTCTGCATGTACCCATAGTGAAACATTGTTGCAACTTACAGGTACACCGAGAGCTGGGAACGACGGTGGTCCCAGGCTGGGAAGCTCACGGGTGCACCAATCAGAACTTGGGGCTCTTATCACTGACGCCAGCACATTTAGCCAATCCTCAGGAGCCTTCATGTAACAATTTTCATGTATCTAATTGTAGGGACAACCCAGATATACCACCTGACTACACCTTGTCCACTAATATCTTTCTCTATATGTGTGCTATACTAACCCTACCACTCGAACACCCAATTAAGAGTGGCGATAGGTTTTTTGTTAACTTTCTGAAGTGACGCAAGTAGCGCGTCATACTACAGTAAAAAGGGCCTGCGAGCCCCACAATTGAGTGTGTGTCAGGACGAACGCGTGCGCTCCTTGACCCATCACTGCCGTTTTGTCTAATAAACAGCAGAGTCACCTTGCTCCTTGTGTGCGTCTCATACTCTATCTCATCTTATCTGGGATACACACGGGAGGAGTTGGGGCCTCCCTGCCTGGAGGTCTGCGGACGGCCCGGCCGACCCCGGCAGAATTTCCCCCCGACAATACTATGCAGATGCCTACCGCAGCAGCAGGGCACTAGTGTTATATGTAGCACTGGCAACCTCAAATTTTAATTTTAAGTGCTCTGATATAAAATGTCATGAATCATTACATTGGCCTTGATTCTGGGATAAATAATTGGATACCTTAAATTAATCTGCCTATTGAAGATGGACATTGAGGTTTGTGGAGATTTTGTAGAGGAGAGATGCCAAGTAGAGTAACACATGGATAAGCCCTTGGTGGAATGTATTCAAAGGTTGGGCATTTAACAAACAAGGGTTTGATGGAAAATGTGCATTTTTGCAGCTACAGATACAGCAGAATATTTTCCATGGAATGGATGATGATCATACAAGGAGTTAGAACATGAGAACATTTTAGAGCTCTGCAAATGTTAGTTGTAAAATGGGTATAAAATGTGCAAAAATATGCAAAACAGCAAATTGCAAAGTTCAAGCCTTGTAGCGTTTTTTTTAAAGTATATTAATCCATGTATTTTATCTTCTAGATTTCAAAACATACTATATCATCTTCATATACTTGAAAGCACATGTACGATAGCATGGTAGTGCTATAAAATACAGAAAACAAAAACATAAATCTATTTTAAAAAAGACAACATTTCGTTCACATGATGAGCGTGCCCCACTTGTCAAGAAGGGACCAAATGTTTCTTCCGGTTCTTAGGAGGTAACACCTCTTAATGTAAGGAAAGATTGGCACTAAATTGCCTTTTTCTTTATTTTGCGGAGCTATTGCATGTTTTTGCTATGTGATTGTGCTATGTAATCGTCACTATGCGCTGCCCTATTTTAAAATGGAATTCTCACGTATGTGTTTATGCTACATTGTGCTCATTTTTAAGCTGCAGGGACAAGATGCGCAATGTTTGACAGTTTGGATCTAAATGTTTTATTCACAAATCTAAATGCCTGTTAACTTGAAAGTATATTTTTGATGTACACTTCCCTTGAGCTGTTTATGTGGGTGCCCCCGTCCTCATAAACACCCATATGTGGAGTTGGAACTTTGATCTGCATGCAGCCTTCTAGTAACAGGACAACATAACTGTAGCCCATGTAAAAAAAAAAAAAAAAGAATATACAATGCCGGATTATGTAGATAAATTCCTCAGCCCAATCAGAGTCCTGGCCCACACACCATTCTAACCCTCCCCATGACGTTCATGGCAAGCCTCAAGAAATTCCAGGAGGCCATTCCTGGGGCTTTCCTTCCAGAGGAGCGACTGTTCAAAACCCACCCTCATGTTAATGTACGAGTAGTATCTTCTAGCTTTCCCAGTCTACAGAATGTGCCTCGGCGTGGCTTTTCGTGGACAAGCGGAGTAAATTAACAGGGAAAGTTGAATGGCATTTCTCTCCTGTTGTCTTGTGCATGTTTTCAACATGCCCAGGAACTAAAGGACGCCCCGACAGAGTGACAGACTGAATAGACAGACTACTGATCATCCAAAGTCATGCTCATGTCCTTCAATATTGTGCATAAAAAGACAAGTGTAAGGTGATTTGGCACAACATGCACATGTTGCAAAATAACGTTAAAAAAACTGAACATTTCGCCAAAATTAACATTTTTCAGGGATTCGGATGCGTACAACCACTCATGCCTCTTGTTAATAAAATAGTTTTCAGGTGTTCAATCTGCCCAAATCACTATTTATAGTACCTGCGAGAAGGCACTGAAATACATTCACTTATTTTCCAACCCCTTCCCTCTACGTTGCTTGACTTTCTGTCAGAGGGACAATTCAGTGCTGATCTTCGGGCGCATTGGTGTATATGTTATTGACTTGTAATCAGAAAGATTCCCTCCCTTTATGGGGGCCTATCTGTTGCATAACGGGTTGCACAATCGAGAAAGCATGTCTTAGACTTATGGTAACAGCCACGTACCAAAGGGCATCTCCCCACACAGGAAATCTTAGCTGTGCAGTGACTGCTCGCCCAGACAATACATTATCAGAACATGAAACAATGTCCTTCTCTTTCTGAGTGTCGGACATTTCCCCGAATGAAAATACCATTTTATGGCACTGACATCTATGAGTGGTAAAAAGGCATTTTTAATACCTTCAGCCACAGCAATATATTGGTGATATTTGGATCATTATTACAACAGCATATGTGTTGTTTGTATGCAAAGTTCAATGTGTTTATCTTCAAAATTGAGCTTCCAAAATTCAGACATTCTCTATTTCTTAGATTTTCAATGAAGATCATGTCAGTCTGAGAGTGATAACACAATTATTGTGGTAATCAAGGTAAAGAGTTTTAACGTGTTCTGCAAATTCTGGATCATGTCTAATGAGAATGGAGGATTTAGTTTAGGAAAGGTTCAGCGATGAGTAATTTGCATTGTTAAGGGCCATCTGTTTAGCTGCATTTTTACATTCCAAAGTTATGTTATGTTAAAGGCTCTTATACCACACACTGTTGACACCTGTATGGTCTGTTGGTGCTCTGACGGATGTGTAAAGCAAAGAGGGAGGTGGGTAAATTAGTAGGACGAAGTGGAAAAAAGAGCAAGTCACTTGTGATGTGCTGTTGGCATGTTCAGTTTACTGAGCATAGGTATGTTTTTTGTTTGGTTGCCGCAATGTGGTGTTGGGTGAGACTAAGGGGGTAATTCATGGATTATTTGCGCCAAAAAAATGGGATTTTTGCACCATTCTGCCTGCAAATCCCTGTTTAACAAATGGGAATTTGCGGGCAGAATGGTGCACAAATCCCATTTTTTTGGTGCAAATAATCCATGAATTACCCCCTAAGGCCCTTATTCACAGAGTGTTGTCCAATGGAGTTTTGCCATTATAAAAGGCTTCTGTGAATTAGGACCTATGTGTGGGGTGTTTCATTGTTGTGGTTTTGTGAAGTGTGTGCGGTTTGTTGTGATGTAGAGGTATGTTTGTGTTTAGTTCAGAGTTTGAGAAGGTATATGCAGAAGAATTTTTAGTAAGGTTAGTTAATGGCAGTACCTTGCTATCCCTGCTGTTGTGACAAGATGTGGCCCTTATCCCTTTCCACCTCCATGGATTCCTTTCAGGGGTGATGTGTTCCCTGTGCCCTTCGGTCCATCCATGCGAGATAAGACCCACTTGCACAAATTGGATAAATGCGAGATATTGCTCCCTAACATAGATGCATTAAAATCAAGTTTTGGCACACTGACACAAATGGGCTAAATGTGAGATATGGCTCACCAACACAAATGGGCTAAATGTGAGATATGGCTTACGAAACACAAATGGGATAAGTGCAAGATACGGCTCACTAACACAGATGGCCTAAATGCGAGATATCACTCACTAACACAGATGGGATAAATGCAAGATACAGCTCAGTAACACAGATGGGCTAAATGCAAGATATTGCTCACTAACACAGAAGGGCTAAATGCAAAATACTGCTCACTAACACAGATGGGCAAAATGTGAGACACAGCTCACTAACACAGATGGGCTACAATGTGAGATACGCCAGACTGACATAAATGATCTATGTTCTAGAAGGTAATAAGAATGGTGTGGCTTTACTGGAGTTCAATAATGTACTCCCCACCCAGATCACACTTACCTTATCAGTCACTGCTGCTTGACTGCAGCAGGCTTCTCAGGTGAACACGGGCAAACATTGAGTGGAGCTGGTTTTTTCGGGAGCTGCCCTTTGCGTTGTGCCACTTAGCATAGGGCTGCCCAGGCAGGGGCTGCCCTGGAAGGCATGTCTGAAATAGGGCTGCTGGGCCAATTACCAATATCTAATGGAGTTGTGTTACTTGTAGAAAGGTGTATGTTTTTTCTGATAGTTTCCATGTAAGGAGGTCTTCGTCTTAGAGTTTTCATAAATGAAATTGATAAATACTGGCGGAAAAGTATTATGATGCAATACTTAAAATCAGACAGAGTACCAAGGGAATTAAGACATATTCATAAAATATTTGCACGCTTCAAAGTGAATTTGCACTGCTGAAAAGCGAATTTTACACTGCCGACACAAACCCTGATTCATGGAACTCTGCAAAGTGTTTATCTTTGCTGGGCAAAGTCTGGCAAACTCAGCACATTGTCATCTCTGCAGTACAAAATGACTTTGCCTGGACTTGCACAGCAAAAATACACTTTGCACGGTTCCATGAATCAGGGTTTGTGTCGGCAGTGCAAAGTCACTTTTCAACAGTGCAAATTAACTTTGAACCCAGGGAAATATTCCATGAATCGGGCCCCATATGTGTATCCGAATTGGGAATACCACTGAAATAATGCTTCAGCAAATATGATGTCATTGATTATTGGACATTTAACCAAATTTAGTGAAAACATATATATATGTCAGTGGTGATGCAGCAAAATTTGAGAGTGATATCACACATACCCCCTGACCCATTCACTGGCCTGCTCCCCAGCCCAGTAATACCTTAATTGTCATGTGGGAGATGCTCACAAGAATGGCGCAGTGTCAGAAGAGGAGGGAAGTGCTCACAGATCTGCAGCTGCAGCATGCACAGGCAATGTGTGATGCCATGTAAGAGCTCTCAATGAGAATAGCCAGAAAAATGGCACATCAGTGCCAACACCTATCTGAGGTCCCTGTAGTGAATACTGTAGTTGCCCCAAGTTCGCAGGAGATCATTGAGGCACTGTCAGCTGGCCAGGAGAATATGCAGAGGGCACTTCTCATGATGCAACAGCCTGTAGTCTGTCATCTTTGTTAGTCCCACAGAAGGGTCAAAAGCAGGGAGGCCCCATAGGATGTCATTGTGCATGGCCACTCACAAAGCAAATGAGTCCTCTTCCCAAGAGATGCACCATAACAAATAATTTCCTAACTCCACCCTGACATTGGGGATTGAGGAAGGTGAGAGTGAATGGGTTTTGAGGATTGAGAGGGATGGGAGGGCATGGGTTTTGGGGTTGAGGTTGGTGGGATGGCACGGGTGTTGGGGATTGAGGCAGGTATGCGGGCATGGAAGTTTTTGCATCACTAAAAATAACATTTTAATTTGAACGGATGCAAGGACAATGATTTGTGAGTGAGAGTGAACAATTTAATGCATGGCTATGAACGAGTGAGTGATGTTAGTGCAAACAAAGGTGTTGAAAAGAAGTTGCCAATTAGTTCTTGCCACAACAGACAACCGTCTTTGCCTTCATCATGCTCACTGCTTGGCGGTACTCCAGCAGCATGTGTGTCATTGTCCTCTGAGGCAGGCATGTTGACCTCTGGGGGCAGGGAGACGTATCATCTGATTTTTATGTTGTGCAGCATGACACACACTACAAAGATTTCTGCACCATCTCTGGCCCTTACATCAGGGCCCTTCTGGTCAGGCGGAGACACCAGAAATGTCCCTTCATTAGGCCAAATATCCACTCAATACACAAGCTGGTCCTGAAGTGTGCCTATATGTAGTCCACCACCTGTGGCATGTGTAGATTGTGCAATGGTGTCATCAGCCACAGAATTTATGAAGTTAGGGTGCATTGTGAATTGCATATCCCTTAATACATTAATGTGTGATGTACTATGTGAGTACATATGCAGTGTCACTTTGGGAGTCCAATTTCACACATTTCTCAACCACCAGTTGAACAGAGGATAGCGCAGGGGCAACACGCAGGTCTTGGAAGCAAGACCACAGAGAACAACAGTGGTTAGAACCCTGGATCTGTGCTTAGAAACCGACTTCAGGTATAGTATTAGGCGCGGTATAAAAAAAACAATTAAATAAATAAATAGATAAATAAACATTCATACCATGTGACAGAATTGGTTGTAGGTCAAAGGGTCGACTGCAATTGATTCTAATGCAATAGTTTTGAGTCAAAGGACCAGAAAAAAAAGGTTGAATGTTTTGGAGGTTCCCCCCTAAACCCCTGTTTTTGGTGAAGAAACCACTTTTTTTCCTATATGGAAGCCAAAAAATAAAAATACATTTTAAAAAAAGGCATTCAACCTTTTTTTTTGGTCCTTTTGACTCGAAACTATTGTAATTCAAATCAATGTATTTGACCCTTTGACTGGACACCGACAGAATCTGCATGTACATGCTTGCTGTTGTGGTCCTCTGCTATGCTGTTATGCATGTGCACAGTTCATATTATGAATGTTCTTGCTTTGTGGCTTTGTATGCCTATGGGAAGAGAATCATGCCTTTCAGAGTACATGCCACCACTGCTTGGCAGTTTTGTGCTATTCATGTGCAGTGGTAAACTTTGCTATTGTCTCTGTTGGCATAGTTTCCAAATGCATTGTGGTACCGGTAGGCATCTCTTAGTGGATGACTTACTTCCTATAGCACAATGCTGTGCTGTCATGTTACTGCATTTTCCTGCAGGACCATGTCCTGTGGTTTGTGGCTGTAATGTGTGGGGTGAGGGTGCACGTCCAGCACGCAAAGGGCTTTGAAAGGGCATGCATTGATTAGTCATTGTAATGGGCCCCCCACCCTCTTCAGGATGAATGTCACGTGTGATGCAAGTTACTATTGTCTCATGGCACTTGTAGTTACCCATCATCCAGGTATGTTGCCCTTTGTGACTCTCCATGTAGCCAGGCTGTGTGCTGTTTCACTGGACCATGGTGTCATGGTGGAACCAGGAATGTGGGCACAACAGTGTGTTATTCTTTTAGGTCAGCATCACAGACACCTGTACATTCAGTGAATGGTACCTCTTCCTTTTGTGGTATACATCCTCTGCTTTCTGGAGGCCCACCAAGGCCACGTGGGTGCAGTCCATGGCTGCAATACTGTTAGGCAGGTGGACTGCTGAGTAAAATTGTGCCTTTGGGGCATTTATGTGCTGAGTGGTGGGCAGGGGAATGTGCTGGGATGCATGCTGCAAGAGTGTATGCAGCACCTGCCCAAGCATGATTGAAAATGTGGGCTGTGACAGGCCATGCAGCATGTCCACAGTTCACTGGTAGATGCCTGCGGCTAGGAAATGCAGAACAGACACAAGCGTGAGCACAGCTGATAAGGTGGTTTGAATGTTGACCCTGCTCTGGATATCAATCTGGATCAGGTAGAGTAACTAAGCAATGGTGTCCCTTTTGAGGCAGTACAGAGTTATGAGCTGCCCATCGGTTAATGCACTGGGTGGTCCTCTGACCCGGGGAATGGGCACTCACCTTGCATGGTGTCTCCTCCACCTCTCTACTCCATGTTGTCTTTGGTGCTGTTCCTGCCTCTGCACCTCACTGTACAGCAGGAGTTGCTGGATTTCCCGGTTCGCAACTGCTACTTGCAGTATGGAGTTGGAAAGTGTGTTTGGGGAAAGTGTGGGCCTCATGTACTCTTTCTGAGTGCATTGGGTGTACCTGTGGCTCAGTTGGACTCACCTGGTCACATTTACCTCCTCCTTTTCCGGCTGAATTAGCATCCATTGTTGGTGGTAGTCCAGTGGTATTCCTACTTGTAACATGGCAGAGTTGCCATTTTCTATTATGGCATTAATTCCGCCGGCAGAATTAGCACTTGGCTAAATCCACTGGTTTTCACTGTATTTCCACTGGCATGAATTAACACCCATTATCTGGAAATCCCGAATTCTGCGGTGTGGTGAAACTGGTGGTGATTCTGTTACCGCCAATTTTACATTTTGCAGTCCTTCTCGTAATGAGTTGCATTGTGCTTTCCAAAGATCATTTTTGTTGAGTATTGCATGTCATTTTTTGTGTGGTTTGCTTTGTTTTGGGTGTTAGTCTGTTCCATAAAGTTTCTGGCATCCTGTGAGGCCCGTAGCCGTTTTGTAACCAGAAGAGGACACCTAGAGCTAACGTTCACAGCATAAGGACTAATGTTCAGGGATGAGCTGCATACATAACAACATTACAATGTAAGTGTTTAATTTAAACTAAGAACACATATTGGCAAACATGTTTTTAATTAAGAACAATCTGCAACAGAAACAACAGCATTATTGTGCAAAGAAAGTAAGAGTGAAGCTGGAGACTATAGATTTTGTGTCAAAGGTAGGCAGAAAAGTAAATACACGCGATCTGCCTGATAGTGTAATTTGTCTTCCAATTCTGTGTTTCAGGGTAGCATTTGTTCAACTACGCATTAGTGGCATGTCCTAAGGGACGGAGCACCAAATACATGTAGATAACAATAATTTATGAACATGAATCATTGCAAAAAACAAATTACCATTTTTATCATAAACATGCTTTTTCCTAAGGCACATTTATCCTCCATCGACTGTGCACAGTACACACATTATCATAATCTGCAAATGAGTGGTTATCTGAAGCATGGAAAACAAGAAGCTCCTATGGAGTAGCCTTTTCATCTTTGCTAATTAAAGCTTTTACACTAGTCCCTTATACTACATAATTGAAACTATCTTGTATGACATTATCTAAAAAGGAGATTGTAACAACTTGAAACTGCTCTGTCTTCAAAGAGATCAATATCTGATTTGGCTTTTCAGTAAAGCACTTAATAATGAGGAAATCCTCTATTTGCATGCATTAAGACAACTAAGAAGCTGCATTATCGACCGCGTTCTTAAAATGCAGTGTGCAAGCCCTGACAATTCTTTAGATAGTTCATTTGAAACTTGAATGCATGAACATTATAATCAAAGCCCAAGCACATTTACCACACTGTAAAGTAACATCCCTAGATCTAGTGTAAATGTGTTTGCTGCTCTGTCTCTATTCCAGAAGAAAGTGCATTTCTTCGAAATGTTTATGTATTCGAATAATGTTGAAAGGAGTTTAGAAAATATATATATATATATATATATATGTATATATATATTCAGTGAAAAAACTTTGTTAAAGGGACGTTATGCTTAAGTTGCGCTACTAAAAACCTATGAAATTCAGTGAAAAAAACTTTGTTAAAGGGACGTTATGGTTCCAAGTAAAACCGAAAAACCCTTGAAATTTGCCAGTTATGGTAAGCTAAGCAACCATAACTCGCGCCACCACCGTGCACTTCTAAGACTAACACCCAGGACATCAAAGATGACATCACAAATGTAATTGATGACATCACTGATGACATCACATGTGCATTTACCTTTCATGAAAAGTCTGTACAAGGGTTTCTTATTGTAATGTTAATTTAAAAAAGTGTCAATGATCATTGGCATCAATATCAAGGGCTAATTAGTCCATCCAGTATACTAAGGTGCTCATGTAGAAACATAGGCATTGTGTGCAGCATACATGATGGAGGTGCAATATTCAAAAGCTTGCCATGTTGAACAGAGAAATGATAACTGTTTTCTTGTTAGACTTTTGCATACTGTGAAACATGTGATAAGTAGATAATAAAACCCACTTACTACATAATTGCATTATTATAGACAAAACACAAAGAAACAACACCACGTACAAATATGAGTATATACAAGGAAATTGAAGTAAGAAAAAAAACAGCGGTAGTAGCATAAAGTGTTCATAACCTAACTGATTACCTTTATGCAGAGAAATGATTGCTCTGTTTCAAAGCTGCTACTTACCCTATATATATATATATATATATATATATATATATATATATATATATATATATATATATCACATGGTGTGCCTGGACTCTAAGGAAAGTAGTGTGAATACAAGATATAAAAATAGGAGCACATACAAGAGAAAGTACAGTATTAAAAAAACAACAGAACTATTGGAAAGTGCTGACAACTCTACTGATTATTTTAATGCACAGAAAGGATTGCTGTCTTTCAAGCTTGTGTCTTCCCCTATGTATATGTTTCATATGATATGACTGGATCCTAAGGGAATTATTGTAAGAACATACTACCTTTTCCACTTTTAATTCCTGACTGTTACTGAAGTAAACCATGTGGCCTAGATATGTCAGTAAAGGAAAAAAGGGGGAACCAGAAATGTGATGTCATCAGTGATGTCATCAATGACATTTGTGATGTCATCTTTGATGTCCTGGGTGTTAGTCTTAGCAGTGCACGGTGGTGGCGTGAGTTATGGTTGCTTAGCTTACCATAACTGGCAAATTTCAAGGGTTTTTTGGTTTTACTTGGAACCATAACGTCCCTTTAACAAAGTTTTTTTTCACTGAATTTCATAGGTTTTTAGTAGCGCAACTTAATCATAACGTCCCTTTAACAAAGTTTTTTCACTGAATTTCATAGGTTTTTAGTAGCGCAACTTAACCATAACGTCCCTTTAACAAAGTTTTTTCACTGAATTTCATAGGTTTTTAGTAGCGCAACTTAACAATAATAACTATGACTTTATGTACATGTAATATGGAACATACTGAACCTCTTCTACTGAACTTGATGTCCGCGAACTCTTTTAATGTCCGCGGACATGTCCGGAGAACAGTACCACTACCTAATAACTCTGGGGGGGTCTGTTTGATTGTTATATCATAACATAGGAACATTTAACAAATTCAAAAACCAACACACATACACATTATATGTAGTAATACATAAGAAATGTAACCCATATATGTAACACACTAACCATTCATTTAAATACAATATGTTCTAAAATGGATATACCAGAAGAAGATAAATTGGCTTCCAACATAATTACCTCACAGACACTACAGAACTAAGAACAAAACCAGACCTATACAGTACTTAGAACATATTTTACCTGAAATAGTAAGTGCACTTCATTTTACTCATATATTTATAAACTTTCTGTATTAGATAAAAAAAATATATATCTTTTTTTTTCTCACAGAAATGTCTAGTACTCTGGAATGGCTAGAGGAGCATTTCCCACATGAGGAAATGTCACAAGATAGTGAAACTAATGGTAAACACTTTACAATAAAAAAAACATGTAATTATTATTATTTTATATACATTTAACATATATATTTTTTTTTGTACAGAGCATACCAAAATAGAAACTAACTCTGAAGAAGCTGTTATGGAAAACACGCTTGACAGCATAAAAGAAAAAATGGATTTATTGTTGACCAATTTTAATAATTTGAAAACTTTTGTTGAAGATCATTTTAAAATAAAAACGTCATACCATTGCCCCACATGTACTTGTCCCCCCTCACCATATCCCAGTCAATTAACCCAAAACGTTTTCATGAGACTTGCATCCCTTCTTCACCTGATACCAATCATGTTGAAACCCCTAATTCTCCTGTTTCCGTTTCTGCCTCACCTTCTCTGTCATAAATTATTGATATATGTTAAATAGTTACATTTTTATATTGAGTTGTAATTAGTTTCTGTTTTAAAAAAAAAAAAAAAACAATGTAGGTGTCTGCAGACAACGCGGGTGTTCTGAAATGTTCGTATATAAATGAAAATGGAGGTGTCCTGAAGAGCACTATACCTGTCCGTACTGTTCGCTAGCAAGTTGAAACTGTTCTGAGAACACAATTGGTGTCCTGAAATGTTCGTAAATAAACGAACATGGAGGTGTCCTGAAGAACAGTATACCTGTCCGTACTGTTCGCTAGCAAGTTGAAACTGTTCTTAGAACACAATTGGTGTCCTGAAATGTTCGTAAATAAATAGAAATGGAGGTGCCCTGAAGAACACTATGCCTGTCCGTACTGTTCACTAACAAGTTGAAACTGTTCTGAGAACACAATTGGTGTCCTGAAATGTTCGTAAATAAAGAAAAATGGAGGTGTCCTGAAGAACACTATACCTGTCCGTACTGTTCTCTAGCAAGTTGAAACTGTTCTGAGAACACAATTGGTGTCTTGAAATGTTCGTAATTAAACAAAAATGGAGGTGTCCTGAAGAACACTATACCTGTCCGTACTGTTCGCTAACAAGTTGAAACTGTTCTAAGAACACATGCGGTGTCCTGAAATGTTCGTAAATGAACGAAAATGGAGGTGTCCTGAAGAACACTATACCTGTCCATACTATTCGTTGGCAAGTTGAAACTGTTCTAAGAACACAAGCAGTGTCCTGAAATGTTCATAAAGAAACGAAAATGGAAGTGACCTGAGGACGCTATGTCTATCTATATTGTTCGCAAGCAAGTTGAAACAGTTCTAAGAACAAACGTCTGTCCGTAACTGTTTGTTTGACGTGTGATGCACTTTTAATTACTTCAGGACCCGAACAGTGTCCGTAGAACATCAACGTGCATGAGCAAACCAATGTCCGTGCATTTGGTGTCCTGCGGACAGCCGCTTCGTTCGCGAACATGTCGCAAAGCGATCATGTGACCGCGCCCCTGCTGATCGCGTGTTCTAAATGCGGACACTGTTCATGTCCCCGAATAATTTAAAAGTACATTTTCAAGTAATCCACAATATTTTTCCATAAAAACTCACCATGGCACAAGTCCCTCATATTAATCCTGAGTTTCTACATACTTTTTGAAACTTTTTGAACCTTTTTTTGTGCTTGTTCTGTCCGCGTACAGCACGCATGTCCGCGAACTGCGTACAAGCACCCCTATAAAAGACCACGCCCTAGAGCTTATTCTCATTGTGTTTCTGCCTTTTGTACAGAGCACATTGAATTTTGCTGCCAACTGCGAACTGCAGATTTCCATCTCATCTTTGACGGCATCCATGGCTGCACTACTGCCACCTGGTTCTGCACCTGCTTCAACACCACCCCCCCTCCACCACCACCACCTCCCCAAGGGCCTGAAGAGGGGAACAGGAGTGAGTATGCAGAGGAGAAAGAAGAGAATGAGGAGAATGAGGTAGAGGAAATCCCTACTACCCGCAGTAGGCGTGAGTCTTGGGTGTGGCGGTTGTTTACCATTCATGGGAATGGTCCTAAGGCTCGTGCAAACCGTGTCACCTGCAATGAGTGCAAAATGATACTCAGTCGCGGGAGGCACAGTTCATACAGCTTTGGGACCACTACCATGAAGCGACACCTGAGGTCATTTCACTCTGGGGCTATTCGAAAGGTTGTACCTTGCAAAGAATAGTAGGTTGATTTCCACTACTTCATCCTCTGTTTCTGTTCCTGTCACCACAAGGACCACCTCTGTGCAACAGCGTCTTCCTCAAGCTGCCTCACAGGCCATACAGAATTCTGATGACCCTAACCTTTCGAAGGGTCACAGTTGTATGTATGTACTGTGACACAGTACTCTGCAGGGGGGAGCGACTTTGCAGTGCTTTTGAGACTATCGTCTCAGAGCATGAGAAGACCTGCTCACTACCCAAATAAAACCCACTCTACATCTTCCTCTCTCAGCTCACCCTTTCTTATCCCTGTGGTTGGTGTCCCCCCCCTTTACCCTCTCCTAGTGTGACGTGTATAAAAAAAACCAAAAAATTCAAAATTACAAAAATCAAAAAAAAATAAGGCTCTTTTCAGAACCACCTTTCACAGTTAAAAAATAGAAGTGAAAATAAATGAAGCAGGGCCCTTTGTATTTTTTAGAATTCCGCGGACAGTTCGCAGACATCAAAAAAATTGGGTTGATACCCTATCATAACCATTGCAATTTTCTCTGGTAGGAAGTGGTGGCTCTGAAAAGAGCCTTTGGGAGGTGTTTGTATGTCAAAAATTATAAATACTTAACACCTACTTCAAAATGGATGCTGTAAATCTAAAAAAGGTTGTAATGCCTTTTGTATATTTGTCAAAAAAATCTGATTGCCAGCATAAGTAAGATGGACTCCATCTCTGCGAAAAATGTATGTACTACGAAACATTATATTTTCATTATGAAAAGAGGACATGGCAAAATCTCTTAGAAAGGCACAAACAGCCTTATTAACATTGCGCCTTGCTTTTTCCATTTGTGGACCAAATGAACAAGAACGAAGCCACATTTGTCTCTGTGCAATCCATGAAAATATTACTTGAGAATTAGGAAACATGTCCATGACCTTCCCAAGTCCTTCTTTCATAGAAAATTGCAAAGAAATTCCAGACACATGTCCTAAACTATTCCCTCCACAATGAATTACAATTATGTCTGGATGTTGCTCTGTCTCCAAAGTAGCACAAAGAGGTAGCAAATCCAACCACTTCATTCCACGTACTCTATGCCAGTGTACTTCGACATGTGGAAATACAAGATCTACAGCTACTCCACAGCTTTTTGCATGCACCTTCAACCAATATATCCATGAATCTCCCAAAATCCAAACAATCTGTTTTCTGAAACACAAAGCCATAGCTATCTGTTGTTCTCTCAGCAAAAAGAGTATCTGAGAAACTCTCTCCTGGCACAACACACCCACTAAACTTTCCTGACCAATCCCTTTCAGTGCTCATTCTCATTTGCATGACTTCTGAACCCAAAAATCCCTGGATGTAACACCCGATGTCCGTGAACTACCGCCATGTCCGCTGACATATCGTAACATGAACAGCCCTTCTACCATTTCCACTTCAATTTCTGTGCCATTCCCTCATTGGATGTAGCTAAGAAGTCATATGACCATCCACCAATCACATTCAAGACCTCTAGATCTAACTGCATCATCATAGATCAGCACTGCAAATGCACTGTGAATCTCTCTGAGTACAAGTGTCATATTATTGGCAAGCACCATCTACAAGAAATACTGTACAAGTTTCCAAGATTTCTACGTGCAGCTCCATGCAAATCCTAATGCATGAACACAAACTACAGGTATGCATATTTTCTGTACAATACATGAACACATTTTCAAACTGACTTATATTTTTGTTTTATTTCTTTATTTATTCAATTACTTTAATTTAAGCATGACATTGAGGCACTATTACCTGGAAGAGCTTAGTTACAGAAATAGTGGAATTCAGTGGTACATTATGAATTTCACAAACATAGTAAAGATATTTTGTTTGCTAAAGTTAGTCATTACAATACAATGTGTTCATTAAGAACATATCATATGTATTGAACTTGTGCGACGTATCTTATGTAAATAAGATAGTTTTAATGATTTTGAGGAAGGCGCTGAGGATTACAATTAAAAAAATCAATGTCTAAATTAAAAACAGTGCTACATACAAACAAAATTACTAATGTGTTTCTTTTACAATTGCAGTGAAGACCATTCTCCTGAAAAGAAGCAACCAAATTTGAAGAACTAAGAAGTAACCTGTTCATTTTAGAAAAAAAAGTAAGTAGAATATCACAATAATATTTGTATTATTACTGAAACACACTGTAAAGGTAATTCATGCTATTTCTGTGCCTAAAAATAGAGATTGTGCACCATTCTGATTCTGTCCAAAAATCCCCATGTCTTAAACAGCGATTTACAGACAGAATGGCCCACAAATTCCCCTTTTTGGACACACAAATTACCCAACTCAACCGCTACAATTTGGATATTATAGAACAAACAACTGTTTTAATTGTATACATTAGATTTACTATTTGTACTTCTCCACACCACTAGCTTACTTTTTTCTGTCATCTGAACCCCAGTTTAGTAGCATATAAATTCAAGAATACCCATCCCTGCTAGTTGTAGTTCCCAATGCACAATCACACACCATTACATACATCCTTATCATCTTACTCAAACACTCATGCACACAGCACACATACATTGCAGAACACCCCAACCCATACCTTCTTTATTTTTTTCAACAGACCCTAAAGAATGCCTACCAAAAGTCAAGTCCGTAGAAAGCAACGCAGAAGTAGAGTAAATGAAAATAAAAGTGTACAACATAAGCATCCATATCTAGCGGAATTTGTAAAAACAGTTGAAACAAAACAGCTAATACAGTCATTTAGTGAAACAAAAGAAGTTTCAAGTGGAAAAACTTTGCCTCCTCTATCAAAATGTAAGACAAACCAGAAAACAATTAACAAAAAATCAGCTATCACTACAGATAAAACTGCTTCCATAAATCTTGATAAAGTTCAAAGTAAGCATACCAAGAAAAGTATTTTAGCCAAAATGTTCCGTCACATAGTCCTTCAAAATCTTATAAAAACAGGAGAGAAACCAGGTTCAATCCTAAAAACCTATCGTAGGAAATTAATCTTAGAAGCATTGATAGATAGTACCATTCTTCTCAAAAGAAAGTTATTTATTTTAGTGTTAAACAAAATGAAACCACTAAAAGAACTAATAACTAAATTACAAAAAAGACTTCTGAATAAACAAAATGTCAACAGAAAGAACTTCTTAAGTATCTGCGGAGGTGAATGGAACCACTCTAAGAGCACAGAACCATATTTTAATGAAAAAGCGTACAAACAAAAGCAAACAAATACAATTGCCATACATAGCAGTGGTTGAGGTTATGAAAAAGTGAATAATACCATAATGGAACGAGAAGTACTCCTTATAAAAATATGCCCTGAAAACTTAGAATTACCCCTCCATTCAACTGAATCAGAACATCTAGTGTACAAATGGCCATGCACGTCAATGTGTAACATTCCCAAACAATTTTTCTTTACGGCAATTCCTCAATCAATATGTAAAAAGCAAAGACAAAATCAAAATTAAACTACTGCAAAATATGGATACCTGTCCAGTGCGCAAGTACACAGGACTACAAGGACATTCATTGGCCTGCATTACAGGACCTACTTGTAAAACCACCTTCCATGATATCAAAAGGATATCAACACATCATTTAACTATAAGAAATCTAGTTTATAAACTGTACTATGCTAAAAGTCCTGCTTTAGCACTAGCAAATTTAAATAACATTCTTCTACGTGGTACAGCAAAAGACCTACTTGAAGAAATTGACTATAACCAGAAAAAATATTTTGGAAGTGAAAGCCACTTACAGAATGAAATAGCTTTAAATCAAATTAGCAACAATTCTACACATGGCAACCTTTTACTAAACACGTACAAAAAAGAAATACTAAAATTTAAAAGTACATCAGCTGAAGTACCAAACCATGTGTGTGTATGTTGCTGCAGAACCTTTTATAAAAGTAACACAAAAACTGTAGACCTATCATACAAAATAGAAGACAATGAAGATTCTAAATGGTTTGAATTAGCTCTCAACCTTGTAGCAGAAAACAAATACGAAATAACTGACCCCTTAATACTTTGCAGTTACTGCACTACAAAACTTGACAACAACCAAACTCCTTCACGTGCTATCACAAATAATTTGGAATTATACCCACTACCAAAACCCCTACAACAACTTAATTTATATGAGAGCATCATAATTCAAACAGTGCACCCATTTCAAGCAATAACACGCCTTCAACCAAAAACAGCAAAATTACCTCCCTCTGAATTGGTAAAAGGCATTTGTGGAAAAGTAGTTTATTTACCATTAGATCTAAAAGAAAATGTGCATAGTCTAGGAGTGTAATGTCCAATGCAGCAATCTTTAAATATCTTAATAAATGGAGTACCTACAAAAGACAAAAAAATATGGCAACAGCTGGTAGATTTACATAAAGTTAGACATGCCTTGCAATATCTTAAAGAGAATAATGAATATTACAAAGAGATTAATATTGAAGAAAACTTGAAGGATACAACTGAAATAATTCAAGAACACAAGAAGCTGGTCAATTTGAGCTCCTAGATCCTGCTACAATATCAAATACTTTAGACCATTATACATTTCATCATTTGCACTCTAATGACACCATAGAAGATGCACTGGAAACGTACCAAATGCGTCAAACAAAAGGATCACCAATCAGCATATGGGAAAAAAATATAGAAATATAGAAGCACATGCTTTTCCTCTACTCTTTCCTACTGGCAAAGAGGAAGGTACGATGATAGACCTATTCAAATATCAGCTTCAGAATACCGCTCATTACGGATGTATTCTGAAGATCCCAGATTTAGAGAAAATGTGGAATACATATTCCACCTACTCTTTGAAAGTGAACTAGCAACTTTATGTTACGGAGTTGCACACATATTAAAATCAGGATCACACTTTCAAAATATGACAGGTACACAATTATTACAAAAAGTGCAACAAAAGGATGAGGTTTTACAATCAAATATTACAAATCTATTAGCAAATATGTGTGGTACTAAAGAGTACTGGTTTCGAAGTCATGGAGATGCACATTGTATGATCAGAAACCTTGGCCCACCCACTTGGTTTGTTACATTACGTTGTGCAGAATATGCATGAGAAGATTTACATGATTTCCTACGCATATCAAAGTAAAAAACAAAACAAACATAGATATACTAACACCTGGAGAACTTTGTTCTTTGGATCCTGTTAATGTTTCAAGATATTTTCACCATTGCTTCATTGCTATGCTACATTTTATTTGTAATAAAACTGTTCCTCCCCTTGGAGAAGTGCAACACTTCTTTTGGAAAAAAGAATACCAAGCCAGAAGAGCACCACATATCCACATGCTTTTATGGATTAAAGATGCTCCTAGATTTGGTCAAGACAGTGATGCCACTGTTTTACAGTTTATTGAAAAATATGTCACTTATGAAATTCCATTGGAAGCAACAAATAGTGATCTTCATGCACACATTTTACAATTTCAAAGACACAAATGTGGAAAATATTGTCGTCGCAAATAAAAAAACAAAGGGAAATACTACACCAAATGCCGATTTGGTTTCCCTAGACCAGTTACAAATACAGGTCAAGTGAACAACCCCATGTCTTCAGTTAGACATAGTGTTAAAGGTAAGTCACCTAAAAATACATATTACATAAAAAGAAAAGAAGAAGAAAAATATATCAATGATTACAATGCAATCATTGCCCACTTAGGAAATGCAAACATAGATGTGCAGTACATTGCAGACAATTCTACTGCAGTTGCACGATATGTCACAGCATACTTAACCAAAGCAGAAAAGACAGAGCTCCAAGACCTCTGGAATGACCTGTCATCAGATAAAATAGTGTCTCAGAAATTATACAGCTTGGGCATAAAAATGCTTTCCCATAGAGAATGTGGATCATATGAAGCAGGTGATCGTTTAACTGGTACTGCATTGTATGGTAAATCTGAAAATATAGTATGGCTAAGTCTTGGTCCAGCTAAATCTAGAAAAAGAGTTCTAAAATCATATGAAGATATAGAAACAATAGCTAAACGTGATCCCAACAGCCAAGACATTTTAAAAAAACATTTTATTGGACACATACTACCCAAACAGAAGTAATACTTTGGAAACCATGTGTCTATACCACATAGCACAAAACTACACATACAAAAATAATATAAAACCTGATGAAAAAAAAGGTAAATACAGAGTGACAAACTGTGAAAGCAGCTTCGTTAAACTCACTAAACCAAATTTAATTAATCATATCAAATTGTCATTAATGACTCCTCAACATATATATCCCTGCTACAACTCTTTAAACCATGGAGAAAAGAAGAAGAAATACTAGATAACTATGACTCATATGAAGGTGCTTTCAAAGCAAATGAAAACACTATAACTGATGTAAACTTTACACAGTACAAAACAATGTTGCACAATGAACAGCAACACGAAGAAGAACTCCAGGCCCAACTAGATAAAGAAACTCCTGACAGTAGTCAACCTTCTGTAACAGGAAGCCAAGAACCACTGGGAGAACCACTAATAATAAATGAGGCAGAATTAGCTATGATAGAAGTAGAAAACACCATGTGTCAGTATGAAGATAAAGAAGACTTAACTATACTACAATCAACACTAAACAATGAGCAACGTAGCATTTTTCAAGAAGTAACAAAACAAATTGCACATGGTGTACAACATGAAAATGAAGAATGTTCCTGCCATAATTATAAACCTATACTACTGTACGTCAGTGGTGAAGCTGGTTCTGGCAATACATTCCTAATCAAAATCATCAGTAAGTTCCTTCAACAATTTACAAACAACAAACTGTCAGCTGTTGTCACTGCCCCCACAGGTTTAGCTGCCTACAACATAGGTGGTGTCACGTTACACCGATTACTACTATTGCCAGTAGAACACCAGAACAAATTAGACTATCACAAACTTACTGCAGAAGCTGCAATGGAACTACGCAGAGTATTGAAACAAATGAAAATGCTACTAATAGATGAGATGAAGTGAGCATGGTCTCCAACCTAATGTTGGCTTTGATTCACCTCAGATTACAAGAAGTACTCAAAACAAACTATGAAGAGCTCTTTGCAGGAAAACACATTATTGTTTTCGGAGATCTTCTTCAATTGACACCAGTAAAAGGTGAGCCTATTTTTAAAACATTAGGACACAAACTCTGCCGTAAAACTGTTGGCAGCATTGGAAATGTCAACCTTTGGCAACATTTCCAATACAAAGAATTAACAGAAAACATGCAGCAATCTGCAGATCTCTCTTATGCCAACATCTTAAAAAGTATCAGAGTTGGTATACTTTCTAAAGAACCAGAAGAAATATTGAAAACCCGGCACATTAATGCACTTTATGGCGATAATGCATGTGCTACAGATGTTATGGAACAATTAGCCCACAAAAATGTCAATTGTATGGCCTTAATGCCAACTCTTGCAAGCTGTTTCAAATTCAATGAAATAATGTTAAGTAAAGAAATGCAACCAATAATGGAAATTAGTGCCACAGTCAAACTAGATGTACATGGTATGACACTTCCTATGTGTGACCAAGCCACAACAAGACTAAATAGTTTAGAAAAATCAATCTCAAACACAGCAGGCTTAGAAAAGATATTACAATTATACTTAAATTGCAGAGTAATGCTTAAACATAACCTTGACATGGACCAAGGACTAGTTAATGGAGCACTGGGTACAGTTGTTGGCTTTCAAACATACCCACGTGACAACAAAATTCAGTTTGTCAATATTCTCTTTGACAAACTTTCAGAAGTAAAAAGGATAGGACGCTCAACAGCTCGATTCCTTCTCTTCAAAGACATGTATGTACGCAGAGAACAATTTTCTCTAACTCTTGCATAGGCAGTCACAATTCATAAATCACAAGGTCTTACCCTAGACAAGGCAATGATAGATATTGGTAACACAGTCTTTAAAGAAGGCATGCCCTACGTAACACTATCACGCTTACGTACACTTGACGGTCTATTTCTAATCAACTTTGATACAAGTAAAGTAAACGCTGATATTCCTTGCATTTTAGAATACAATAGACTTCGCTCACTATACACCCCCCATCTAAACACATATTCTGTTCCACAAAAAGTAAAATGTTATAAATCACAAGGTCTTACCCTAGACAAAGCAATGTTAGATATTGGTAACACAGTCTTTAAAGAAGGCATGACCTACGTAGCACTATCACGCTTACGTACACTTGACGGTCTATTTCTAATCAACTTTGATGCAAGTAATGTAAACGCTGATATTCCTTGCATTTTAGAATACAATAGACTTCGCTCACTATACACCCCCCATCTAAACACATATTCTGTTCCACAAAAAGTAAAACGTTATAAAAGAAAAATAAATCAAACAGAAATGCAACGGGATGTCACTGCAAATCCTCCAAAGAGAGTAAAAGAAACTAATAGTTCATCAAATACCACAAGCAAAAAAGAATCAATTATGGAAAGTAAACCAGGTACTTCTTCAAAGAAGGAAGACAAACTCCAAAAAAAGCAGTCAGATACAGAACTACCTGCTCCATTTAAACTATCAAATATAGTTGGTGTAAGTTGCTACGCAAATGTAGCAATGAATATTCTATTTCAATTACCACCAATTGTTGACAACATTTACTTACACAGTACAGAGGCATTGTGTTTGCAAATGTTAGTACTTCACAGAAATGCAGCAAACAATCCTGATAACACATATAGGGCCTCATTACGAGGTATGCGAGTAGCCATGCCGCTATTGGTGGCATGGCTGCCGGCAAAACCGCATCCGTGTCCGTGTCCTCGGAATGAGGACTTACCGGACAATTCCGAGTTCGGATGGCCCGGTAATTCCTCACTCGAGGACACGGACACGGTTCATCCCCTTTCCCATTTCAGCCCCCATAGGGCTGAATGGGAATGGGAGAGGGAGTAAACAACGGGCCATTACGAGATGGCCCGTTGTTTGCTCCCTCTTCCCCTCGCGGGACCCGGTATGCACGCCTGGTTTTCCCAGGCGTGCTTAACGTGTCCCGCGAGGGGACCTCGTAATGTGGCGGAACGGGTTGAACGGCGCCGCAGTCTTTTATGGTGCCGTTTAACCCATTCCGCCAGGGCCGTAATGAGGCCCATAGTGTTTATGGAATAAGACAACAATTGGACTACTGTGCTGGAATGGTGAAATTCACTATAAATCACAGGAAGATCCACAAGAATTCCTAATGTACTTACTACAAGTACTGGAAAACAAAAACATACCTATAAATGAAATCTTCCAGATTTCATACATGTGGAAACATACATGCACTCTCTGCAACAATGTGACAGAAGAACAAATCTCCAATCAACGCTTTGTATATATATCAATACCTAATTGTGAATCCATTCCATTTCAGCAACTTGTACAAAATGGTAGATTATGTTCTACCTGCAATTCAGATAATCGCTCCACGTTACTAATACAAACATATAGGGCCTCATTACACGGAGGGCGGTGGACCAAGGTGCTATTCGCACCTTGGTCCATGCCGGTAAAATACCGGCACCGCCTTGGTGGAAAGGGGAATTACCGCCCTATTCCAAGGTTGGGGGGCGGTAATTCCCCCTTCCACCATTGCCCTTCCCCATTCCCATTTTTGCCCCATAGGGGCAATTTGCTCCCTGGTCCCTTTGC
Source organism: Ambystoma mexicanum (assembly GCF_040938575.1). NCBI lineage: Eukaryota > Metazoa > Chordata > Amphibia > Caudata > Ambystomatidae > Ambystoma > Ambystoma mexicanum. The sequence continues at coordinate 531,089,239 of NC_090937.1, forward strand.
GGGTTGGTTTTTAACGCCTGCAAAAAACAGGCATTAAATTCCCCAACCTCGTAGTAAGGCGGTAAGGTTTTACCGGTACCGGTAAAATACTGGTACCGGAAAACCCTTACCGCCGTCCGTGTAATGAGGCCCATAGTAAATACGTAATACTAATGCTTCTACGTTACAATGCAGATGGTACCAAAAACAACTGCAAGCTGATTGGATTCACACATGGTCAAATATCACTTGGTAAGAAAACCTTCACAACAATAGGTGTAATCTACCACGCAGAAGCCACAACCAATTCAGGGCACTACACTGCATATATAAAAAAGAAATGTGGATGGTTTCAATGTAATGATAGTACCATTACTCTAAAGCAGAGATTACCAGCAAATCTTACAAACGCTTATTTAATGTTCTTAAAACCAAAATTTGATAACTAAACTGTACTTAAACCCTAAGTAAAGTTGTAGTAAAAAAATGTAAACTGTTAGAATATTCCAAAAGCTATCTAACTGCCCAAAGATTCTACAACAACTAATCAGATAAATCAATACCAGCAAATTAGAGCAAAAAATAGACAGTTAGAATACGCCAATTGGTATCTAACTGTCCCAAAATTTTACAATATCCAAACAGATAAATCAATACCACTAAAATATATAAAAAAATAGGCAGTTAGAATACACCTAGTGGTATCTAACTGCTCCAAAATTTTATAATATCCAAACAAATAAATATGTTACTGCTCCAAAAAAATGCAACACGCCAATGTATAAAGCATGACCCAGAAACAACAAGTGAACACTGAAAACAAACAAACAAATAAACTGTAGCATAACAGAAAAGGTTGGATTTTTTTTTCTCCCACAGACCCAATGATTTTAGCAACGAACACAGAAACTGAGCAAATTGCACGGTACTCTGGTTTCTAATCTACTAAATATGAGGGTCCAAAAAAAAAAATGTTGATTATACAATGTAATAAGTCATTACAAAATACTCATACTAACATGCTATTTTCTTTTATCACAGAAATTAACAAGAAATACATGTACTCCAGTTACTAAACCAAACAGTAAGTATATTATACACTCTATGCCCTGGCCACAACCATCGCAGCATATCACGCCCATAGTATCTTATAACTTTGTTCCTTATAAATGTGTTTTTGACCCAAAGTTATGAGCAACTATAAGGGTGATATGCTGCGGTGGTTGTGGCCAGGGCATAGAGTGTTGGGTGCACACCCATAGAGTCAAACATTTCAACTATGGCCTATGGAAACTTTTAATGTCCGCGGACATTATGAGTGTTCTTAGAATTCTTTCAACTTGCCAGCGAACAATACGGACAGCATCTTCAGAACACCCCCTAAGAACATTTCAGGACACCGCGAGAGTTCTTAGAACATTTTCAACTTGACAACGAACAATACGGACACCGTCTTCAGGACACCCCCTACGAACATTTCAGGACGCCACGAGTGTTCTCAGAACACATTCAACTTACGATCGAACAATACGGACAGAGTCCTCAGAACACCCCCATTTTGTTTATTTGCGAACATTTCAGGACACCACGAGTGTTCTTAGAACACAATGAACTTGACAAAGAACACTACGGACAGCGTCCTCAGAACACCCCCATTTTGTTTATTTGCAAACATTTCAGGACACCGCGAGAGTTCTTAGAACACATTCAACTTGCCAGAGAACAATACGGACAGCGTCCTCAGGACCGACAGCGTCATCAGAACACCCCCTACGAACATTTCAGGACACCAGGAGTGTTCTTAGAACACATTCAACTTGCTATTGAACAATACAGAGAGCGTCTTCAGAACACCCCCTACGAACATTTCAGGACACCGCGAGTGTTCTTAGAACACATTCAACTTGCCATCGAACAATACGGACAGCGTCTTCAGGACACCCCCTACGAATATTTCATGACAACGCGAGAGTTCTTAGAACACTTTCCACTTCACAACTAACAATACGGACAGCGTCCTCAGGACACCCCCATTTTGTTTATTTGTGAACATTTCAGGACACCGCGAGTGTTCTTAGAACACATTCAACTTGCCAGAAAACAATATGGACAGCGTCCTCAGGACACTACCTACGAATATTTCAGGACAACACGAGAGTTTTAAGAACATTTTCGACTTGACAACGAACAATATGGACAGTGTCCTCAGAACACCCCCATTTTGTTTATTTACTAGCATTTAAGGACACCGCGAGAGTTCTTAGAACACATTCAACTTGCCAGAGAACAATACGGACAGCGTCCCCAGGACACCCCCAGGCCATGCACCCAACACTCTGTGCCCTGATCACAACCACCACAGCATATCACACCCATAGAGTCAAACATTTCAACTATGGCCTATGGAAACATTTAATGTCCGCGGACATTATGAGTGTTCTTAGAACACTTTCAACTTGCCAGCGAACAATACGGACAGCATCTTCAGAACACCACCTACGAACATTTCTGGACAATGCGAGGGTTCTTCGAACACTTCCAACTTGACAACGAACAATTCGGACAGCATCCTCAGAACACCCCCATTTTGTTTATTTAAGAACATTTCAGGAACCGCGAGAGTTCTTAGAACATTTTCAACTTGACAACGAACAATACGGACACCGTCTTCAGGACACCCCCTACGAACATTTCAGGACACCACGAGTGTTCTCAGAACACATTCAATTTACCATTGAACAATACGGACAGAGTCCTCAGAACACCCCCATTCTGTTTATTTGCGAACATTTCAGGACACCACGAGTGTTCTTAGAACACAATGAACTTGACAAAGAACACTACGGACAGCGTCCTCAGAACACCCCCATTTTGTTTATTTGCGAACATTTCAGGACACCGCGAGAGTTCTTAGAACACATTCAACTTGCCAGAGAACAATACGGACAGCGTCCTCAGGACGGACAGCGTCATCAGAACACCCCCTACGAACATTTCAGGACACCAGGAGTGTTCTTAGAACACATTCAACTTGCTATCGAACAATACAGAGAGCGTCTTCAGAACACCCCCTACGAACATTTCAGGACACCGCGAGTGTTCTTAGAACACATTCAACTTGCCATCGAACAATACGGACAGCGTCTTCAGGACACCCCCTACGAATATTTCATGACAACGCGAGAGTTCTTAGAACACTTTCCACTTCACAACTAACAATACGGACAGCGTCCTCAGGACACCCCCATTTTGTTTATTTGTGAACATTTCAGGACACCGCGAGTGTTCTTAGAACACATTCAACTTGCCAGAAAACAATATGGACAGCGTCCTCAGGACACTACCTACGAATATTTCAGGACAACACGAGAGTTTTAAGAACATTTTCGACTTGACAACGAACAATATGGACAGTGTCCTCAGAACACCCCCATTTTGTTTATTTACTAGCATTTAAGGACACCGCGAGAGTTCTTAGAACACATTCAACTTGCCAGAGAACAATACGGACAGCGTCCCCAGGACACCCCCAGGCCATGCACCCAACACTCTGTGCCCTGATCACAACCACCACAGCATATCACACCCATAGAGTCAAACATTTCAACTATGGCCTATGGAAACATTTAATGTCCGCGGACATTATGAGTGTTCTTAGAACACTTTCAACTTGCCAGCGAACAATACGGACAGCATCTTCAGAACACCACCTACGAACATTTCTGGACAATGCGAGGGTTCTTCGAACACTTCCAACTTGACAACGAACAATTCGGACAGCATCCTCAGAACACCCCCATTTTGTTTATTTAAGAACATTTCAGGAACCGCGAGAGTTCTTACAACATTTTCAACTTGACAACGAACAATACGGACACCGTCTTCAGGACACCCCCTACGAACATTTCAGGACACCACGAGTGTTCTCAGAACACATTCAATTTACCATTGAACAATACGGACAGAGTCCTCAGAACACCCCCATTCTGTTTATTTGCGAACATTTCAGGACACCACGAGTGTTCTTAGAACACAATGAACTTGACAAAGAACACTACGGACAGCGTCCTCAGAACACCCCCATTTTGTTTATTTGCGAACATTTCAGGACACCGCGAGAGTTCTTAGAACACATTCAACTTGCCAGAGAACAATACGGACAGCGTCCTCAGGACGGACAGCGTCATCAGAACACCCCCTACGAACATTTCAGGACACCAGGAGTGTTCTTAGAACACATTCAACTTGCTATCGAACAATACAGAGAGCGTCTTCAGAACACCCCCTACGAACATTTCAGGACACCGCGAGTGTTCTTAGAACACATTCAACTTGCCATCGAACAATACGGACAGCGTCTTCAGGACACCCCCTACGAATATTTCATGACAACGCGAGAGTTCTTAGAACACTTTCCACTTCACAACTAACAATACGGACAGCGTCCTCAGGACACCCCCATTTTGTTTATTTGTGAACATTTCAGGACACCGCGAGTGTTCTTAGAACACATTCAACTTGCCAGAAAACAATATGGACAGCGTCCTCAGGACACTACCTACGAATATTTCAGGACAACACGAGAGTTTTAAGAACATTTTCGACTTGACAACGAACAATATGGACAGTGTCCTCAGAACACCCCCATTTTGTTTATTTACTAGCATTTAAGGACACCGCGAGAGTTCTTAGAACACATTCAACTTGCCAGAGAACAATACGGACAGCGTCCCCAGGACACCCCCAGGCCATGCACCCAACACTCTGTGCCCTGATCACAACCACCACAGCATATCACACCCATAGAGTCAAACATTTCAACTATGGCCTATGGAAACATTTAATGTCCGCGGACATTATGAGTGTTCTTAGAACACTTTCAACTTGCCAGCGAACAATACGGACAGCATCTTCAGAACACCACCTACGAACATTTCTGGACAATGCGAGGGTTCTTCGAACACTTCCAACTTGACAACGAACAATTCGGACAGCATCCTCAGAACACCCCCATTTCGTTTATTTAAGAACATTTCAGGAACCGCGAGAGTTCTTAGAACATTTTCAACTTGACAACGAACAATACGGACACCGTCTTCAGGACACCCCCTACGAACATTTCAGGACACCACGAGTGTTCTCAGAACACATTCAATTTACCATTGAACAATACGGACAGAGTCCTCAGAACACCCCCATTCTGTTTATTTGCGAACATTTCAGGACACCACGAGTGTTCTTAGAACACAATGAACTTGACAAAGAACACTACGGACAGCGTCCTCAGAACACCCCCATTTCGTTTATTTGCGAACATTTCAGGACACCGCGAGAGTTCTTAGAACACATTCAACTTGCCAGAGAACAATACGGACAGCGTCCTCAGGACGGACAGCGTCATCAGAACACCCCCTACGAACATTTCAGGACACCAGGAGTGTTCTTAGAACACATTCAACTTGCTATCGAACAATACAGAGAGCGTCTTCAGAACACCCCCTACGAACATTTCAGGACACCGCGAGTGTTCTTAGAACACATTCAACTTGCCATCGAACAATACGGACAGCGTCTTCAGGACACCCCCTACGAATATTTCATGACAACGCGAGAGTTCTTAGAACACTTTCCACTTCACAACTAACAATACGGACAGCGTCCTCAGGACACCCCCATTTTGTTTATTTGTGAACATTTCAGGACACCGCGAGTGTTCTTAGAACACATTCAACTTGCCAGAAAACAATATGGACAGCGTCCTCAGGACACTACCTACGAATATTTCAGGACAACACGAGAGTTTTAAGAACATTTTCGACTTGACAACGAACAATATGGACAGTGTCCTCAGAACACCCCCATTTTGTTTATTTACTAGCATTTAAGGACACCGCGAGAGTTCTTAGAACACATTCAACTTGCCAGAGAACAATACGGACAGCGTCCCCAGGACACCCCCAGGCCATGCACCCAACACTCTGTGCCCTGATCACAACCACCACAGCATATCACACCCATAGAGTCAAACATTTCAACTATGGCCTATGGAAACATTTAATGTCCGCGGACATTATGAGTGTTCTTAGAACACTTTCAACTTGCCAGCGAACAATACGGACAGCATCTTCAGAACACCACCTACGAACATTTCTGGACAATGCGAGGGTTCTTCGAACACTTCCAACTTGACAACGAACAATTCGGACAGCATCCTCAGAACACCCCCATTTTGTTTATTTAAGAACATTTCAGGAACCGCGAGAGTTCTTAGAACATTTTCAACTTGACAACGAACAATACGGACACCGTCTTCAGGACACCCCCTACGAACATTTCAGGACACCACGAGTGTTCTCAGAACACATTCAATTTACCATTGAACAATACGGACAGAGTCCTCAGAACACCCCCATTCTGTTTATTTGCGAACATTTCAGGACACCACGAGTGTTCTTAGAACACAATGAACTTGACAAAGAACACTACGGACAGCGTCCTCAGAACACCCCCATTTTGTTTATTTGCGAACATTTCAGGACACCGCGAGAGTTCTTAGAACACATTCAACTTGCCAGAGAACAATACGGACAGCGTCCTCAGGACGGACAGCGTCATCAGAACACCCCCTACGAACATTTCAGGACACCAGGAGTGTTCTTAGAACACATTCAACTTGCTATCGAACAATACAGAGAGCGTCTTCAGAACACCCCCTACGAACATTTCAGGACACCGCGAGTGTTCTTAGAACACATTCAACTTGCCATCGAACAATACGGACAGCGTCTTCAGGACACCCCCTACGAATATTTCATGACAACGCGAGAGTTCTTAGAACACTTTCCACTTCACAACTAACAATACGGACAGCGTCCTCAGGACACCCCCATTTTGTTTATTTGTGAACATTTCAGGACACCGCGAGTGTTCTTAGAACACATTCAACTTGCCAGAAAACAATATGGACAGCGTCCTCAGGACACTACCTACGAATATTTCAGGACAACACGAGAGTTTTAAGAACATTTTCGACTTGACAACGAACAATATGGACAGTGTCCTCAGAACACCCCCATTTTGTTTATTTACTAGCATTTAAGGACACCGCGAGAGTTCTTAGAACACATTCAACTTGCCAGAGAACAATACGGACAGCGTCCCCAGGACACCCCCAGGCCATGCACCCAACACTCTGTGCCCTGATCACAACCACCACAGCATATCACACCCATAGAGTCAAACATTTCAACTATGGCCTATGGAAACATTTAATGTCCGCGGACATTATGAGTGTTCTTAGAACACTTTCAACTTGCCAGCGAACAATACGGACAGCATCTTCAGAACACCACCTACGAACATTTCTGGACAATGCGAGGGTTCTTCGAACACTTCCAACTTGACAACGAACAATTCGGACAGCATCCTCAGAACACCCCCATTTTGTTTATTTAAGAACATTTCAGGAACCGCGAGAGTTCTTAGAACATTTTCAACTTGACAACGAACAATACGGACACCGTCTTCAGGACACCCCCTACGAACATTTCAGGACACCACGAGTGTTCTCAGAACACATTCAATTTACCATTGAACAATACGGACAGAGTCCTCAGAACACCCCCATTCTGTTTATTTGCGAACATTTCAGGACACCACGAGTGTTCTTAGAACACAATGAACTTGACAAAGAACACTACGGACAGCGTCCTCAGAACACCCCCATTTTGTTTATTTGCGAACATTTCAGGACACCGCGAGAGTTCTTAGAACACATTCAACTTGCCAGAGAACAATACGGACAGCGTCCTCAGGACGGACAGCGTCATCAGAACACCCCCTACGAACATTTCAGGACACCAGGAGGGTTCTTAGAACACATTCAACTTGCTATCGAACAATACAGAGAGCGTCTTCAGAACACCCCCTACGAACATTTCAGGACACCGCGAGTGTTCTTAGAACACATTCAACTTGCCATCGAACAATACGGACAGCGTCTTCAGGACACCCCCTACGAATATTTCATGACAACGCGAGAGTTCTTAGAACACTTTCCACTTCACAACTAACAATACGGACAGCGTCCTCAGGACACCCCCATTTTGTTTATTTGTGAACATTTCAGGACACCGCGAGTGTTCTTAGAACACATTCAACTTGCCAGAAAACAATATGGACAGCGTCCTCAGGACACTACCTACGAATATTTCAGGACAACACGAGAGTTTTAAGAACATTTTCGACTTGACAACGAACAATATGGACAGTGTCCTCAGAACACCCCCATTTTGTTTATTTACTAGCATTTAAGGACACCGCGAGAGTTCTTAGAACACATTCAACTTGCCAGAGAACAATACGGACAGCGTCCCCAGGACACCCCCAGGCCATGCACCCAACACTCTGTGCCCTGATCACAACCACCACAGCATATCACACCCATAGAGTCAAACATTTCAACTATGGCCTATGGAAACATTTAATGTCCGCGGACATTATGAGTGTTCTTAGAACACTTTCAACTTGCCAGCGAACAATACGGACAGCATCTTCAGAACACCACCTACGAACATTTCTGGACAATGCGAGGGTTCTTCGAACACTTCCAACTTGACAACGAACAATTCGGACAGCATCCTCAGAACACCCCCATTTTGTTTATTTAAGAACATTTCAGGAACCGCGAGAGTTCTTAGAACATTTTCAACTTGACAACGAACAATACGGACACCGTCTTCAGGACACCCCCTACGAACATTTCAGGACACCACGAGTGTTCTCAGAACACATTCAATTTACCATTGAACAATACGGACAGAGTCCTCAGAACACCCCCATTCTGTTTATTTGCGAACATTTCAGGACACCACGAGTGTTCTTAGAACACAATGAACTTGACACAGAACACTACGGACAGCGTCCTCAGAACATCCCCATTTTGTTTATTTGCGAACATTTCAGGACACCGCGAGAGTTCTTAGAACACATTCAACTTGCCAGAGAACAATACGGACAGCGTCCTCAGGACGGACAGCGTCATCAGGACACCCCCTACGAACATTTCAGGACACCAGGAGTGTTCTTAGAACACATTCAACTTGCTATCGAACAATACAGAGAGCGTCTTCAGAACACCCCCTACGAACATTTCAGGACACCGCGAGTGTTCTTAGAACACATTCAACTTGCCATCGAACAATACGGACAGTGTCTTCAGGACACCCCCTACGAATATTTCATGACAACGCGAGAGTTCTTAGAACACTTTCCACTTCACAACTAACAATACGGACAGCGTCCTCAGGACACCCCCATTTTGTTTATTTGTGAACATTTCAGGACACCGCGAGTGTTCTTAGAACACATTCAACTTGCCAGAAAACAATATGGACAGCGTCCTCAGGACACTACCTACGAATATTTCAGGACAACACGAGAGTTTTAAGAACATTTTCGACTTGACAACGAACAATATGGACAGTGTCCTCAGAACACCCCCATTTTGTTTATTTACTAGCATTTAAGGACACCGCGAGAGTTCTTAGAACACATTCAACTTGCCAGAGAACAATACGGACAGCGTCCCCAGGACACCCCGAGGCCATGCACCCAACACTCTGTGCCCTGATCACAACCACCACAGCATATCACACCCATAGAGTCAAACATTTCAACTATGGCCTATGGAAACATTTAATGTCCGCGGACATTATGAGTGTTCTTAGAACACTTTCAACTTGCCAGCGAACAATACGGACAGCATCTTCAGAACACCACCTACGAACATTTCTGGACAATGCGAGGGTTCTTCGAACACTTCCAACTTGACAACGAACAATTCGGACAGCATCCTCAGAACACCCCCATTTTGTTTATTTAAGAACATTTCAGGAACCGCGAGAGTTCTTACAACATTTTCAACTTGACAACGAACAATACGGACACCGTCTTCAGGACACCCCCTACGAACATTTCAGGACACCACGAGTGTTCTCAGAACACATTCAATTTACCATTGAACAATACGGACAGAGTCCTCAGAACACCCCCATTCTGTTTATTTGCGAACATTTCAGGACACCACGAGTGTTCTTAGAACACAATGAACTTGACAAAGAACACTACGGACAGCGTCCTCAGAACACCCCCATTTTGTTTATTTGCGAACATTTCAGGACACCGCGAGAGTTCTTAGAACACATTCAACTTGCCAGAGAACAATACGGACAGCGTCCTCAGGACGGACAGCGTCATCAGAACACCCCCTACGAACATTTCAGGACACCAGGAGTGTTCTTAGAACACATTCAACTTGCTATCGAACAATACAGAGAGCGTCTTCAGAACACCCCCTACGAACATTTCAGGACACCGCGAGTGTTCTTAGAACACATTCAACTTGCCATCGAACAATACGGACAGCGTCTTCAGGACACCCCCTACGAATATTTCATGACAACGCGAGAGTTCTTAGAACACTTTCCACTTCACAACTAACAATACGGACAGCGTCCTCAGGACACCCCCATTTTGTTTATTTGTGAACATTTCAGGACACCGCGAGTGTTCTTAGAACACATTCAACTTGCCAGAAAACAATATGGACAGCGTCTTCAGGACACTACCTACGAATATTTCAGGACAACACGAGAGTTTTAAGAACATTTTCGACTTGACAACGAACAATATGGACAGTGTCCTCAGAACACCCCCATTTTGTTTATTTACTAGCATTTAAGGACACCGCGAGAGTTCTTAGAACACATTCAACTTGCCAGAGAACAATACGGACAGCGTCCCCAGGACACCCCCAGGCCATGCACCCAACACTCTGTGCCCTGATCACAACCACCACAGCATATCACACCCATAGAGTCAAACATTTCAACTATGGCCTATGGAAACATTTAATGTCCGCGGACATTATGAGTGTTCTTAGAACACTTTCAACTTGCCAGCGAACAATACGGACAGCATCTTCAGAACACCACCTACGAACATTTCTGGACAATGCGAGGGTTCTTCGAACACTTCCAACTTGACAACGAACAATTCGGACAGCATCCTCAGAACACCCCCATTTTGTTTATTTAAGAACATTTCAGGAACCGCGAGAGTTCTTAGAACATTTTCAACTTGACAACGAACAATACGGACACCGTCTTCAGGACACCCCCTACGAACATTTCAGGACACCACGAGTGTTCTCAGAACACATTCAATTTACCATTGAACAATACGGACAGAGTCCTCAGAACACACCCATTCTGTTTATTTGCGAACATTTCAGGACACCACAAGTGTTCTTAGAACACAATCAACTTGACAAAGAACACTACGGACAGCGTCCTCAGAACACCCCCATTTTGTTTATTTGCAAACATTTCAGGACACCGTGAGTTTTCTTAGAACACATTCAACTTGCCAGAGAACAATACGGACAGCATCCTCAGGACGGACAGCGTCATCAGAACACCCCCTACGAACATTTCAGGACACCACGAGTGTTCTTAGAACACATTCAACTTGCTATCAACAATACGGACAGCGTCTTCAGAACACCCCCTACGAACATTTCAGGACACCGCGAGTGTTCTTAAAACACATTCAACTTGCCATCGAACAATACGGACAGCGTCTTCAGGACACACCCTACGAACATTTCAGGACAACGCAAGAGTTCTTAGAACACTTTCAACTTCACAACAAACAATATGGACAGCGTCCTCAGGACACCCCCATTTTGTTTATTTGCAAACATTTCAGGACACCACAAGTGTTCTTAGAACACATTCAACTTGCCAGAGAACAGCGTCTTCAGAACACCCCCTACGAACATTTCAGGACACCGCAAGTGTTCTTAGAACACTTTCAACTTGCCATCAAACAATACCGACAGCGTCTTCAGGACACCCCCTACGAACATTTCAGGACAACGCAAAAGTTCTTAGAACACTTTCAACTTCACAACTAACAATACAGACAGCGTCCTCAGGACACCCCCATTTTGTTTTTTTGCAAACATTTCAGGACAACGCGACAGTTCTTAGAACACTTTTAACTTCACAACTAACAATACGGACAGCCTCCTCAGGATACCCCCATTTTGTTTATTTGCAAACATTTCAGGACACCGCTATTGTTCTTAGAACACATTCAACTTGCCAGAGAACAATACAGACAGCGTCCTCAGGACACCCCCTACGAACATTTCAGGACAACGCGAGAGTTCTTAGAACACATTCAACTTGCCAGAGATCAATACGGACAGCGTCCCCAGGACACCCCCCATTTTGTTTATTTACGAACATTTCCGGACACTGCGAGTGTTCTTAAAACAGTTCCAGCTTGCTTCTGAACAAAACGGACACATATTGAGTACTCAGAACACCCCCATTCAGTTTATTTAGAACATTTCAGAAAACCTGTAATGTCTGCAGACAAATCGAACACAACAAGAACGTCTACCACATAAAAAAACACAACTTTCAACCTATCTCATACTCTCCCACCCTCCCCAAACACTCCAACACACCAACACACTCTACTAAATACAAATTTTGAACCAAGTTTCACTGCGCTGTCCGCGGACATCCGCGAATCCAAGATAGCGGACGCCACCGAAAATCTGACGCGCTTCATGCTCCACACCGTCCAATCAGTGAACACGTGACATGTCCGCGGACATGACGTAAACTGATCTGCCAATCGGGACACTGTCCGCTGGGCGAACAGGGAAGTGTGTCCGCGGACCAAACACAGATATCACTAATTTTTTATGACCCACTTTTTGGTCATTTTTTAAATAACTACTGGACAGATTTTATAGCCCAAATCTGCAAAAGCACGCTTTCAAGACCAAGCCGCTGCTCCTGGTCCAAATTTGGTGAAAATCCGTGCAGCGGTTTGGGCTGTAGGCGTGATTAAAGTTGTTTTCCTATTCAGTCTATGGAAAAAATATAAATTTTGGGAACCCATCGTATAACTTTTTCCCCCCTGGACGAATCCTCACCAAACTTTGCAAGACAATTCAGAGTGGACCATATCATTTTTTTGCAAAGTTTGGTGAGGATTCGTCCAGGGGAAGCAAAGTTATAAGCCGCCCAAAAAGTGAAACACCAACTTAACCATAACTACATGGCCACTAGTGTGGCCATGTAATTACACGGCCACGGTAATTTCCATAGGAAGAGCACTTTATTCCAAAATATTGGGAGGTGTATCATCAATCGCAGCATGCATGCATTCATGATACGACCTGGCATGTTTGTCTGCTCTCTCTTCCCAAATATCTTCCTTCCCGAGCCCTTCGCTCATCCGCCTCCAACTCCCTCAGGGTCAGCCGCTTCTCGAAGCAACGAGCTGGGGGTAGATCTCTCTCCGCGGCAGAGGCCTCCCTCTGGAACAGCCTTCCTGCCTCCCTGAAACTTGAGGAGAACCATCTCCGGTTCCGGAAGCACCTCAAAACCTTCCTCTTTGCCTCTGCTTTCTCTCTCCCTCTGCCCTGCTGAACAGCTAATATTCTTCACTGAAACTGCACTGATTCTGCAACTGGACCACTCTTAACGGCCTCGGTCCTGGGCCCAGCCACTCTCCACTTGCACTGATGCCCTGGAACCCCTCTGCACTTCGGGACTGTCTCTGTATCCCTACAGCCCCCCTTTTCCCAGCACTTGTTCTGCACTTACCTTGCACTTGCCACCAGCTGGCCCTATTTATTTATTACTTTACGCCACTTACCTTGTACTGCACTTCCCCCCCTCCCCTTCCCCTTGCACTTTTCCCCCTCCCCCACCCCTGCACTTGCGCGATCTGAATGACACCTGGCCTAGTAGGATCGTTGTCTGTCTCCCCTTGTTGCCTCCCCTCCCTGCCTCGTCGCGCCTTGAAACACCTGTGTATAGGCGCGTTACAAATGCCATATCATATCATATCCACGATAACATTGGGGATTATTTCGAAGCAGATTGTGCTGCGCTATCTTCTTTGGGAAATGCAATGTTCTTTTGGAACGTAAGGCTTGCTTTAGAGAACGTTCTGTCATGGTTGTAGGAGTAAAGCAAGGACAAAAAATACAAAAAAATAAATAAAATAACAGATGTCTGTACGGTATCTGGCCAAAAATAAAAAAAATAAAAAACGGCTCTTTTCAGAGCCCACCTTAAAGGGGAAAAAGGGGAATGACACTTTAATGTAACGTCGTCACACTCTGATCCTATACATGTCCGCGAACATGGCGGTACTTCGCAGCGAGCGCATATCACCAATGGGGATTCAGGGGTGGAGACATATGCAAAAATCTCAGTAGGTGTGTTCTGAACGGCGCACTTTAGTAAGACCGTCTTCTCTCTGACAGGACATCACACAGTCATGACTTTCCATGCTCGAAAACAGATTATCTGGATTTTGGGAGACTCATGGATACATTGGTTGAAGGTGCATGCAGAAAGCATGGCGTGCGTGGCATTAGGTGGCTGGACTTGGTACCTCTCTGTGTTACTTTACTGACAGAGTGTCCTCCAGATATACTTATCATTCACTGCGGAGGAAACAGTTTGGGCCATATCTCTCGAATTTCTTTGCAATTTGCAATGAAGGAAGGACTTGGGAAGCTCATGGACATGTTTCCAAATTGTCACATACTTTTTTCCCGTATAGCATAAAGACAAATATGTCTGCATTCTTCTGCTTTTTGGTCCACAAATGGAGAATGCGAGACGCAATGTGAATAAGGCTGTTTGTGCCTTTTTAAGAGATGTTGGCATGTCCTCCTTCCACAATGAAAACATTTTGTTTCGCAGCTCTTTCATTTTACGCAGAGATGGAGTCCACCTCACAAATGCAGATTTTTCTTCGCAATGTACAACATGCATTGCGACCTCTTTTGAATTCACACTAACCTATCTAACAATCCGTTTTCTCCAATCCACAGTTTTGACCCACACAACACACCACTTCATTGTGTTTGCTCCACTTGCACACTCCCTTTTTTCCCCTACGACTGTCCACAAACTTTTCCACCACTCCGCGGGGGTCTACGACCATCACTTCATAGTTCTACCTTTAAACGGAGAAAGGAGGCTCTGAAAATAGCCCTTGCGGTAATTTTTGTTGTTTTCATGTTTATTGCTTCACAGCACACGACACTAGGAGAAGAGGCCAAAGGAGGGTAAGGAAGGGACACCAGCCACGGGGATAAGAAAGGGCAAGTGAACAGATAAAGATATAGGGTGAACATTTATTTAGGTAAGAGAAGATCTTCTGGTGCTCTGCGACCGTAGCCTCAAAAGCACTTTGAAAACTCTTCCCCCCTGCAGAGTACTGCGTCACAATAATTACACACTATTGTCACCTGAAAGTTAAGGGTCAACAGCATTGCGAATGGCTTGTGAGGCAGCTGGAGAGAGGCGCTCCCCCACAGGAGTGTCTCTTGTGGCGGGAGGATCGGACACAGAGGACGCTGTGGAGGAACTCAAGCGACTACGCTCTTCACATGGCACCACCTTGCGAATGTCCGCTGTGTGGAACAAAGTGAGGTGTGTCTTCATGGTTGTCCCAAAGCTGTACGAACCAACTCGCCCGCGACTCAGCACCACCTTGCACTGGTTACACTTCACCAGATTCACACATGCTTTTGGTACGTTCCCATAAACGGAAAACAACAGCCACACCCACGACTCCCGGCAAGTGCTCCTACTGCTGAGTTCCTCCACTTCATTCTGTTCCTCTTCTTCTTCCTCACTCTCTACATCCTCACCCATATATCTCTCTGCAGGCTCTTGAGGAGGTGTGGTGGTCGCGGGTTTGGGGGTGGTGCAGAGGCTAATCAACCAACAGCAGCCATGGAAGCCATACCGAATAGTATCCTTTTGGTCACTACAGCAGTAAAGGCAGTACACCTCAATCTGCTATAGCTAGAAGGATAATGAAGATGCGCTCGGGGTGTGGCCATTTGTAGGGGTGAAGGGGTGTGCCTTGTGACCGTCTTCATCACTGCAAAGCCGTATAAAATTTTACACATCAAGTCCTCAGGTAAGCTATTGTCTGGGATATGTGAAATTATATTTTTACACTCTACAATACTTTGCCTTGTGTCTACAATTTCTTTTGGACTGTTGCGGAAGCACACAAACTGCGGAAATTAGTCCACACGCTCAGCGTGGGTGCGGTCACATGATGGCGTCCTGAACAGATCCGCGCCAGAAATGGGAGTCTGCTGGATAGCAAATGCAGAGTACCAAACGTGCGCATGGGCGCAAGTGTCCTATGGACAGTGTTGGGGTTCTCAAACAATTTCAAAGTGCAACACAAGTGAGACGGTCAGATAGGGACATGCGCGATGTTGGCTATACTTACGGTTGTACTGCACATGTGCGTACATGATATGTTCACTGTACGGAGAGTTCCAGTGTGCTTAGGACAACTCCATTTTGTTTGCTTTACGAACTTGCCGGCCACCGCGCCTGTTCTACGGACAGCACCATTTTGGCTGCGTCCGATAAGTACAGGTATACTGTCCTTCACACACTCCCATTTTTCTTATTTACAGCCATCCCGGACATCTGGTGTGTTCTACGAACATGTTTCATCTTGTTTACAAGTGGTAAGGCGAGGTATAATGTCCTTAGGAGGCCCCTTTCTGTTTATGTACACACAACTTCAACAGATGGTGCGGTCAAACTTCAAGTCAATCTTACTTGACATTAATAAGGGTAGGTTTACTGCCTTTACAGCACCCACATTACATTCCTTACGGATAGGTCGAACAGGCGAGCTGTTCGCCAACATTTTACCTTTTTAAAAAAAATAATAATTTAAAATCGAAATCTAATTTATATGCTGTCTTTTATCAACAAGTCAATGCATTCACACTTTAGAAAGATTATGCTGCTCTAAACTAAATTCATATGCTGCTGTCTATTAACATATCTCTTTATTGTATTGCACTTTATAAGCCTTTTTATTAATAATGTCGATGCACTTGCACCTTGGAAAGACCAAGCTGCTCTAGATTGTATATAAATGCTGCTTTTTTTATCAACATGTTTGAATGACATTGCACTTGCACTTTAGAAAGTGGGAAACTTTCACCAAGTGGCACTGAGTCAACCAATGAGAATATAAAGTTGCATACAAACGAACATCATTTCATACTGGTAGAGTTGTCCGCGCGACACCACGACCTATGGCCTCTTTAACACTTCAAAGCTTGAGGCATAATGATTAAATGTTCATTAAGTATGATGAACAATAACCATGTTACAATATAGTGCATTAGCACTGAATACCATCTAAAAAATGTACATGTTACAAACTTTTTAATAGGGAAATGGAAACACAGCTTTTTGAGTTCTACATTCATTTCCTTGCCTCGTTTTATAGTCAATTATACATTTGACTGCTAGATGAAATTATTTCATGTATATTACCACTCGCCTATTAGGCAAACTGGCCAGTCCAACATGGCGGCAATATTCACATTATTTTGAACATGACCTGATGTAGTCACATGACTTGGAATAACGAGAGGAAGGGGAGCAGCCTAACGCTTGAGCCGTGTTTTTTCCTGTTTCATTTAAAATGGTGTTTTTCATGAATGTGGATGTTAATCAGCCTGAGGAAGACTGGTGAACAAGCAGAACGCGTGGCGAAATTCCACCCTTAGTGGGTGAGTATTGTTTAGACCTGTATCCCATGGGGAGAGACCAGTGATTTTTGTCCACCCTGATAATGCTAAATTGCATTTTTCGTTGGTTGCGTGTCTTTTTATATTGAATAAAGACTACTTTTTCACTAGATAGTGGTATGGTCATGTGTCCAAGGGACTTTGTGTGACACGTTGATGGGGAGTTTTTTGAAGTGCTACAACTCTCCACCCTCGTGTGTTTTATATATATAAATATATTCAGTGAAAAAAACTTTGTTAAAGGGACGTTATGGTTAAGTTGCGCTACAAAAAACCTATGAAATTCAGTGAAAAAACTTTGTTAAAGGGACGTTATGGTTCCAAGTAAAACCGAAAAACCCTTGAAATTTGCCAGTTATGGTAAGCTAAGCAACCATAACTCGCGCCACCACCGTGCACTGCTAAGACTAACACCCAGGACATCAAAGATGACATCACAAATGTCATTGATGACATCACTGATGACATCACATGTCTGGCTCACTATTTTTTCTTTTGCTGACATATCTAGGCCACATGGTTTTCTTCAGTAACAGTCAGAAACTAAGAATTTTATTTTATTTGTAGACCTATCCTTCTAGTAGGTTCTTACAGTAATTCCCTTAGAGTACAGTCACATCATATGAAACATATACATATGGGAAAACACAAGCTTGAAATAAGCAATCCTTTTTGTGCATAAAGATAATCACTAGACTTATGAGCACTTTCTGATAGTTCTGTTGTTTTTTTTTTATGGCTGTACTTTCCCTGTATATGGTCATATTTGTATACATTGTACTCACACTACTTTCCTTAGGGTCCAATCACATCAAGTGATACATATACATAGGGTAAATAGCAGCTTTGAAACAGAGCAATCATTTATTTGCATGAAACTAATCAGTTAAGTTATGAATTATTTCTGCTACTACTTGTGCTTTTTTGCTAACTTCACCTTCCCTGTATATACCCATATTGGTATGTGTTCTTGTGTCTTTGTGTTTTGTCTATAGTAATGCAATTATGTAATACATGGGTTTTATTAGCTACTTATTACATATTTCACAGTACACAAAAATCTATTAAGAAAACAATTATCATTTCATTATTCAACATATTAACATTACGAATATCATACCTTCATCTTGTACGCTGCACACAATGTTATGTTTCTGTATGAGTAGCTTAGTATACTAGATAGAACCCCATAATAGGATGCTTTTTTATATCAATGCATCGTTCAATGCACTTATTAGGGTATATTTCTTGCAATTATTCTTGACACTTTTTTCGCAACATAATAAGAATCCCTTCTACACATATTTCATGAGAAGTACATACACATGTGATGTCATCAGTGATGTCATCAATGACATTTGTGATATCATCTTTGATGTCCTGGGTGTTAGTCTTAGCAGTGCACGGTGGTGGCGCAAGTTATGGTTGCTTAGCTTACCATAACTGGCGAATTTCAAGGGTTTTTCGGTTTTACTTGGAACCATAACGTCCCTTTAACAAAGTTTTTCACTGAATTTCATAGGTTTTTAGTAGCGCAACTTAACCATAACGTCCCTTTAACTAAGTTTTTTTCACTGAATTTCATAGGTTTTTAGTAGCGCAACTTAACCATAACGTCCCTTTAACAAAGTTTTTTCACTGAATTTCATAGTTTTTTAGTAGCACAACTTAACAATAATGACTTTGACTTTATATACATGTCATATAGAACTGACTAGATCTCTTCTTATGAACGTGATGTCCGCAAACTTATTTAATGTTCGCGGACATGTTCGGAGAACAGTACCACTACCTAAAAACTGTGGGGGGGGGTGGTGGGGTATGTTTGATTGTTATATCATAATATAGGAACATTTAACAAATTCAAAAAGCAGCACACAAACACATTATATATAGTAATACATAAGAAATGTAACCCATATATGTAACACACTAACCATTCATTTAAAAACAATATGTTCTGAAATGGAATATACCACAAGAACATAAATTGGCTTCCAACATAATTACCTCACAGACAGAACTGAGAACAAGACCAGACCCACTGAATACATAGGACTTATCTTACCAGAAATAGTAAGTGTACTTCATTTTACTCATATATTTATAAACTTTCTGTATTAGATTAAAAAATATATTATCTTTTTTTTTTTTCTCACAGAAATGTCTAGTACTCTGGAATGGCTAGAGGACAATTTCCCACATGAAGAAATGTCACAAGATAGTGAAACTAATGCCAAACACTTTATAATATAAACCATTTAAATATTATTATTTTGTATACATTTAACATATATATTTTTTTTTTGTACAGAGCATAACAAAATAGAAACTACCTCTGAAGAAGCTGTTATGGAAAACACGCTTGACAACATAAAAGAAAAAATTGATTTATTGTTGACCAATTTTAATAATTTGAAAACCTTTGTTGAAGATCATTTTAAAACAAAAACGTCATACCATTGCCCCACATGTACTTGTCCCTCCTCACCATATCCCAGTCAATTATCCCCAAACCCTCTCCATAATCGAAAAAGTTTTGATGAGCTTTCCATCCCTTCTTCACCTAATACCAATCATGTTGAAACCCCAAATTCTCCTGTTTTTGTTTCTGTTTCTGCCTCACCTTCTCTGTCATAAATTATTAATATATGTTAAATAAAGTTTAATTTTTATATTGTTTTGTGAATAGTTTCCGTTTTTTTTTTTTTAAACAATAAAAGTTTCCGCGGACAGTGCGAGTGTTCTGAAATGTTCGTACATAAGCGAAAATGGAGGTGTCCTGAAGAACACCACACCTGTTCGTACTGTTCGCTAGCAAGTTGAAACTGTTCTAAGAACACACGTGGTGTCCTGAAATGTTCGTAAAGAAACAAAAATTAAAGTGTTCTAAAGAACACTATACCTGTCCGTAATGTTCGCTATGAACTTAAAACTGTTCTAAGAACACAATTGGTGTCCTGAAATGTTCGTAAATAAACGAAAATGATGTGTCCTGAACAACAGTACAACTGTTCGTAGTGTTCGCTAGCAACATGAAACTGTACTAAGAACACACGCGGTGTCCTGAATTGTTCGTAAAAAAACAAAAATTAAAGTGTCCTAAAGAACACTATACCTGTCCGGTACTGTTCGCTAGCAAGTTCAAACTGTTCTAAGAGCGCTATTGGTGTCCTGAAATGTTCGTACGTAAATGAAAATGGAGGTGTCCTGAAGAACACTATACCTGTGCGTAGTGTTCGCTACCCAATTGAAACTGTTCTAAGAACACAATTGGTGTCCTGAAATGTTCGTACATAAACTAAATTACACGTGTCCTGAAGAACACTACATCTGTCCTTACTGTTCGCTACCAAGTTTAAACTGTTCTAAGAACACACGCGGTGTCCTGAAATGTTCGTTTATGAGGCCGTTTATGAGGCCGGGAAGCCCAAAGGAAACACACCAACACAGGTTACAAAGAACATACAAAGCGCTTCATTCAAAAGATACAACAATTACCAAAAGTCAATTGACAAACGGATAGCTATTCGGCCCTCAGAGTAACAGAACGAACTATCAACGGTAGTTCGCCGTGTTAGTGTGATAGACCGTACATTGAGATACTCAGGTTTTTATACTTTTTATCCAGCTCTGGCCAACCCCCTCGTGGGTTAACCATTCTTAGAACCAGGCCTAGAGTTCGTTGCCAGGTCAATCCCATAATGTATGCATTCGATCAGTTTCGCTGATACAGTTGTTCATTTACACATAGGTCAAGGATAGGACAAGGTCTCAGTTTGCGACCCCAACAAGTGGCCTGCAGGCATATTACTTATTCATGTGTGCGGAGGTCACAACGGCCAGAATCCCACTCGAAATGTCATTCGGCCTCCATTTTGCTGTTCAGGGTGACTTCCACACTACAAGAGAACCTAAGATGGCGGCTAAATCCAAGATGGTGATTTACTGAATACATTAAGGTCAAGACCTTGCCGCGGAATCTATTTACACAATGTTTTTAGACAACTTGGCGTAGGCCAACATACATTCAAACAATGCGATAGGAGGTATAATATTATTTCGATTTCGACAGATCTGTCCGCGGACAGTGCGCATGTCCGCGGACCGCGCACAAGCACCCCTATAAAAGACCACGCCCAAGAACTTATTCCCATTGTGTTTCTGGCTATTCTTCAGAACACAGTGATTTTTGCTGCCACCTGCAGACTGCACCATCATCGAGATGGCATCCTTGGCTGCTGAACTGCCACTTGGTGCTGCACCTGCTTCAGCACCACCCCCACCCCCTCCACCAACACCACCTACCCAAGGGCCTGAAGAGGGGAACAAGAGTGAGGATGTGGAGGAGGAAGAAGAGGATGATGAGGATGAGGTAGAGGAAAACCCTACTACCCGCACTAGGCATGAGTCTTGGGTGTGGCGGTTATTTACCATTCATGGGAATGTTCCTAAGGCTCGTGCGAAACATGTTGTACCTTGCAAAGAACGTAGCAGGTTGATTTCCTCTACTTCATCCTCTGTTTCTGATCCTGTCACCACAAGGACCACCTCTGTGGGACAGCGTCTTCCTCAAGCTACCTCACAGGCCATACAGAATGCTGATAACCCTTACCTTTCGAGGGTCACAGTTGTATGTATGTACTGTGACACAGTACTCTGCAGGGGGAGCGACTTCGTAGTGCTTTTGAGACTATCGTCTCAGAGCACGAGAAGATCTGCTCACTACCCAAATGAAACCCACTCTACATCTTCCTCTCTCAGCTCACCCTTTCTTATCCCTGTGGTTGGTGTCCCCCCTTTTACCTTCCTTTCCCCTCCTCTCCTAGTGTGTCGTGTATAAAAAACCAAAAAAAAAATACAAAATATCAAAAATCAAAAAAAAAATAAGGCTCTTTTCAGAGCCGCCTTTCACAGTTAAAAAATAGAAGTGAAAATAAATGAAGCAGGGCCCTTTGTATTTTTTAGAAGTCTGTGGACAGTTCGCGAACATTTAAAAAATTGGGTTGCTACCCCATCACAAACATTGCAATTTTCTCTGGGAGGAAGTGGTGGCTCTGAAAAGAGTATTTGGGAGGTGTTTGTAAGTCAAAAATTATAAATGCTTAACACCTACTTCAAAATGGATGTTGTAATTCCAAAAAAGGTCGCAATGCATTTTGTAAATTTCTCAGAAAAATCTGATTGCCACCATAAGTAAGATGGACTCCATCTTTGCGAAAAATGTTTGTGCTACGAAACAGAATATTTTCATTGTGAAAAGAAGACATGCCAAAATCTTTTAGAAAGGCACAAACAGCTTTATTAACATTGCGCCTTGCTTTTTCCATTTGTGGACCAAATGAAGAACAAAGCCACATTTGTCTCTGCGCAATCCGTGAAAATATCACTTGAGAATTAGGAAACATGTCCATAACCTTCCCAAGTCCTTCTTTCATAGCAAATTGCAAAACATTTTTTAAAAAAAGTAAGTAAAATATCACTATAATATTTGTATTATTAATCAAATATACTATAACATTAATAGGAGCTATTTTGGTTTCTTAAAATAGAGATTGTGTACCATTTTGTCCAAAAATCTCCATGTCTTAAACAGCGACTTACAGCCAGAATGGCCCACAAATTCTTATTTTTGGACACACAAATTACCCAACTGAACCGCTACAATTTTTATATTATAGAACAAACAACTGTTTTAATTGTATACATTAGATTTACTATTTGTACTTTTCCACACCACTAGCTTACTTTTTTTTGTCATCTGAACCCCAGTTTAGTAACACATAAATTCAAGAATACCTATCCCTACTAGTTGTAGTTCCCAATGCACAATCACACACCCTTACATACATCTTTATCATCTTACTCAAACACTCATGCACACAGCACACATACATTCCAGAACACCCCAACCCATATCTTCTTTATTTTTTTCAACAGACCCTAAAGAATGCCTACCAATAGTCAAGTCCGTAGAAAGCAACGCAAAAGTAGAACAAATGAAAATAAAAGTGTCCAACATAAGCATCCATCTCTAGCAGAATTTGTAAAAAAAAGTTGAAACAAAACAGCTAATACAGTCATTTAGTGAAACACAAGAAGTTTCAAGTACAAAAACTTTGCCTCCACTATCAAAATGTAAAACAAACCAAAAAACAATTAACAGAAAATCAGCTATCAGTACAGATAAAACTACTTCTTCAAATTTGAATATAGTGCAAAGTAAGCATACCAAGAAAAGTATTTTAGCCAAAATGTATCGTCACAAAGTCCTTCAAAATCTTATAAAAACAGGAGAGAAATCAGGTTCAATGCTTAAAACCTACCGTAGGAAATTAATCTTAGAAACGTTGATGGACAGTGCAATTCTTCTCAAAAGAAAGTTATTTATTTTACTGTTAAACAAAATGAAACCACTAACAAAACTAATAACTAAATTACAAAAAAGACTTCTCAATAAGCGAAATGTCAACAGAAAGAACTTCTTAAGTATCTGCGGAGGTGAATGGAATCACACTACGAGCACAGAACTACATTTTAATGAAGAAGCGTACAAACAAAAGCAAACAAATACAATTGCCATACATAGCAGTGGTCGAGGTTATGAAAAAGTGAATAATACCATAATGGAACAAGAAGTACTCCTTACAAAAATATGCCCTGAAAACTTAGAATTACCCCTCCATTCAACTGAATCAGAACGTCTAGTGTACAAATGGCCATGCACGTCAATGTGTAACATTCCCAAACAATGTTTCAAATCTTTACGCCAATTCCTCAATAAATATGTAAAAAGCAAAGACAAAATCAAAATTAAATTACTGAAAAATATGGATACCTGTCCAGTGCGCAAGTACACAGGACTACAAGGACATTCATTGGCCTGCATTACAGGACCTACTTGTAAAACCACTTTCCATGATATCAAAAGGATATCAACACATCATTCAACTATATGAAATCTAGTCTATAAACTGTACTATGCTAAAAGTCCTGCTTTAGCACTAGCAAAGTTAAATATAACATCCTTCTACATGGTACAGCAAAAGGCCTACTTGAAGAAATTCACTATATCCAGAAAAAATATTTTGGAAGTGAAAGCCATTTACAGAATGAAGTAGCTTTAAACCAATTAGGCAACAATTCTACACATGGCAACCTTTTGCTAAACACATACAAAAAAGAAATACTAAAATTTAAAAGTACATCAGCTGAAGTACCAAACCATGTATGTGTAATACCAAACCATGTATGTGTATGTTACCGTAGAACTTTTTATAAAAGTAACACAAAAACTGTAGACCTATCATACAAAATAGAAGACAATGAAGATTCTAAATGGTTTGAATTAGCTCTCTACCTTGTAGCAGAAAACAAATACGAAATAACTGAGCCCTTAATACTTTGCAGTTAGTTACTGCACTACAAAACTTGACAACAACCAAACTCCTTCACGTGCTATCACAAATAATTTGGAATTATACCCAGTACCAAAACCCCTAAAACAACTTAATTTATATGAGAGCATCATAATTCAAACAGTACACCCATTTCAAGCAATAATACGCCTTCAACCAAAAACAGCAAAATTACCTCCCTCTGAATTGGTAAAAGGCATTCGTGGAAAAGTAGTTTATTTACCATTATATCTAAAAGAAAATGTGCATACTCTAGGAGTGCAACGTCCAATGCAGCAATCTTTAATTATCTTAGTAAATGGAGTACCTACAAAAGACAAAAAAATATGGCAACAGCTGGTAGATTTATATAAAGTTAGACAAGCCTTCCAATATCTTAAAGAGAATAATGAATATTACAAAGAAATTAATATTGAAGAAAACTTGAAAGATACAACTGAAATAATTCAAGAAACACAAGAAGCTTGTCAATTTGAGCTAATAGATCCTGCTACAATATCAAATACTTTAGACCATTATACAATTCATCCTTTGCACTGTAAGGACACAGTAGAAGATGTACTGGAAACTTACCAAATGCGTCAAACAAAAGGATCGCCAATCAAGATATGTGAAAAAAATATAGAAGCACGTGCTTTTCCTCTACTCTTTCCTACTAGCAAAGGAGGAAGGTATGATGATAGACCTATTCAAATATCAGCTTCAGAATACCGCTCATTATGGATGTATTCTGAAGATCCCAGATTTAGACAAAATGTGGAATACATATTCCACCTACTCTTTGAAAGTGAACTAGCAACTTTATGTTACAGAGTTGCACACATATTAAAATCAGGATCACACTTTCAAAATATGACAGCTACACAATTATTTTAAAAAAGTGCAACAAAAGGATGAGGTTTTACAATCAAATATGACAAATTTATTAGCAAATATGCGTGGTACTAAAGAGTACTGGTTTCAACGTCATGGAGATGTACGTTGTATGATCCGAAACCTTGGCCCACCCACTTGGTTTGTTACATTAAGTTGTGCAGAATATGCATGGGACGATTGACGTGATTTCCTACGTATAACAAATAAAAACAAAACAAACATAGATATACTAACACCTGGAGAACTTTGTTCTTTGGATCTTGTTAATGTTTCAAGATATTTTCACCATCGCTTCATTGCTATGCTACATTTTATTTGTAATAAAACTGTTCCTCCCCTTGGAGAAGTGCAACACTTCTTTTGGAGAAAAGAATACCAAGCCAGAGGAGCACCACATATCCACATGCTTTTATGGATTTAAGATGCTCCTAAATTTGGTCAAGACAGTGATGCCACTGTTTTACAGTTTATTAAAAAATATGTCACTTGTGAAATTCCATCAGAAGCCACAAATAGTGATCTTCATGCACACATTTTACAATTTCAAAGACACAAATGTGGAAAATATTGTCGTTGCAAATACAAAAACAAAGGGAAATACTACACCAAATGCCGATTTGGTTTCCCTAGACCAGTTACAAATACAGGTCAAGTGAACAACCTCATGTCTTCACTTAGACATAGTGTTAAAGGTAAGTCACCTAAACATACATATTACATAAAAAGAAAAGATGAAGAAAAATATATCAATGATTAAAATGCAATCATTGCCCACTCATGGAATGGAAACATAGATGTGCAGTACATTGCAGACAATTCTACTGCAGTTGCACGATATGTCACAGCATACTTAACTAAAGCAGAAAAGACAGAGCTCCAAGACCTCTGGAATGACCTGTCATCAGATAAAACAGTATCTCAGAACTTATAGAGCTTGGGCATAAACATTTTCACGCATAGAGAATGTGGATCATATGAAGCAGCTGATCGTTTAACTGGTACTGCATTGTATGATAAATCTGAAAATATAGTATGGCTAAGTCTTGGTCCAGCTAAATCTAGAAAAAGAGTTCTAAAATCAAATGAAGATATAGAAACAATAGCCAAACATGATCGCAAGAGCCAAGACATTTAAAAAAAACAATTTATTGGACACATACTACCCAAACAGAAGTAATACTTTGGAAAACTTGTGTCTATACCACATAGCCCAAAACTACACATACACAAATAATATGAAATCTGATGAAAAAAAAGGTAAATATAGAGTGACAAACTATGAAGGCAGCTCAGTTAAACTCACTAAACCACATTTAATTAATCATATCACATTGTCATTAAAGATTCCTCAACATAAAGAATTATATTACATGTCCCTGATACAACTCTTCAAACCATGGAGAAAAGAAGAACAATTACTAGATAACTATGACTCATATGAGGATGCTTTCAAAGCAAATGAAAGCACTATAAATGATGTAAACTTTACACAGTACAAAACAATGTTGCACAATGAACAGCAACACGAAGAAGAACTCCAAGCCCAACTAGATAAGGACACTCCTGACAGTAGTCAACCTTCTGTAACATGAAGCCAAGAACCACTGGGAGAACCACTAATAATAAATGAGGCAGAATTAGCTATGATAGAAGTAGAAAACACCATGTGTCAGTATGAAGATAAAGAAGACTTAACTTCAAGACTTTACTACAATCAAAACTAAACAATGAGCAAAGTAGCATTTTTCAAGAAGTAACAAAACAAATTGCACATGGTGTAAAACATGAAAATAAAGAATGTTCCTGCCATAATTATAAACCTATACTACTGTACATCAGTGGTGAAGCTGGTTCTGGCAAAACATTCCTAATCAAAATCATTAGTAATTTCCTTCAACAATTAACAAACAACAAACTGTCAGCTGTTGTCACTGCCCCCACAGGTTTAGCTGCCTACAACATAGGTAGTGTTAGATTACACCGATTACTACTATTACCAGTAGAACACCAGAACAAATTAGACTATTACAAACTTTCTGCAGAAGCTGCAATGGAATTACATAGAGTATGGAAACAAATGAAAATGCTACTAATAGATGAAGTGAGCATGGTATTCAACCTGATGTTAGCTTTGATTCACCTCAGATTACAAGAAGTACTCAAAACACACTATGAAGAGCTCTTTGCAGGAAAACACATTATTGTTTTTGGAGATCTGCTTCAATTAACACCAGTAAAAGGTACACAAACTCTGCCGTAAAACTGTTGGCAGCATTGAAAATGTCAACCTTTGGCAACATTTCCAATACAGAGAATTAACAGAAAACATGCAGCAATCTGCAGATCTCACTTATGCCAACATTTTAAAAAGTATCAGAGTTGGTATACTTTCTACAGAAGAAGAAGCAATATTGAAAACCTGGCACATTAATGCACTTTATGGCGATAATGCATGTGCTACAGATGTTATGCGCGTTTGACAACTAAACTGTATTTAAACCCTAAGTAAACTTGTGTTAAAAAAATATAAACTGTTAGAATACTCCAAAAGCTATCTAACTGCTCAAAGATTCTACATCAACTAATCAGATAAATGAATACCACTAAATTAGACCAAAAAATACACAGTTAGAATACGCCAATTGGTATTTAACTGTCCCAAAATTGAACAATATCCAAATAGATAAATCAATACCACTAAAATATATCAAAAAAATAGACAGTTAGAATACGCCAATTGGTATCTAACTGCTCCAAAATTTTATAATATCAAAACAAATAAATAATATGTTACTGCTCCAAAAAAATAAAAACAAGCCAAAGTACAATGCATTAGCCAGAAACACCAAGTGAACACTGAAAACAAACAAACAAATAAACTGTAGCATAACAGAAAAAGGTTTTTTTTAATCCAACATGGATTTTTTTTTCTCCCACAGACCCAATGATTTTAGCAACAAATACAGGATTGGGTTGGGTATATTGATGGCTTTTCCCTGCGCGAGAGGCGTTCTTGGGTGCGTAACGTTGCGGTGTCCGGGGAATGTTCGTAGGGGGTGTCCTGAGGACGCTGTCCGTATTGTTCTCTGTCAAGTTGAATGTGTTCTAAGAGCACTCGCGGTGTCCTGAAATGTTTGCGAATAAAGAAAATGGGGGTGTTCTGAAGACGTTTCTAAGAACACTCGCGGTGTCCTGGAATGTTCGTAAGGGGTGTCCTGAAGGCGTAGTCCGTATTGTTCGCTGGTAAGTTGAATGTGTTCTAAGAACACTCGCAGTGTCCTGAAATGTTCGCAAATAAACAAAATGGGGGTGTCCTGAGGACGCTGTCCGTATTGTTCTCTGTCAAGTTGAATGTGTTCTAAGAACTCTCGCGTTGTTCTGAAATGTTCGTAGTGGGTGTCCTGAAGATGATGTTCGTATTGTTCTCTGTCAAGTTGAATGTGTTCTTAGAACACTCATGGTGTCCTGAAATGTTCGCAAATAAACGAAATGGGGGTGTTCTGAGGACACTGTCCGTATTGTTCATTGTCAAGTTGAATGTGTTCTAAGAACACTCGCGGTGTCCTGAAATGTTCGCAAATAAACAAGATGGTGGTGTTCTGAAGACGCTTTAAAGAACACTCGCGGTGTCCGGGGAATGTTCCTAGGGGATGTCCTGAGGACGCTGTCCGTATTGTTCTCTGTCAAGTTGAATGTGTACTAAGAACACTCGCGGTGTCCTAAAATGTTCGCAAATAAACAAAATGGGGGTGTTCTGAAGATGTTTCTAAGAACACTCGCGGTGTCCTGGAATGTTCGTAGGGGGTGTCCTGAAGGCGTAGTCCGTATTGTTCGCTGGCAAGTTGAATGTGTTCTAAGAACACTCGCAGTGTCCTGAAATGTTCGCAAATAAACAAATTGGGGGTGTCCTGAGGACGCTGTCTGTATTGTTCTCTGTCAAGTTGAATGTGTTCTAAGAACTCTCGCGTTGTTCTGAAATGTTCGTAGGGGGTGTCCTAAAGATGCTGTTCGTATTATT
The DNA here is from genome assembly GCF_040938575.1 of Ambystoma mexicanum. Lineage (NCBI taxonomy): Eukaryota > Metazoa > Chordata > Amphibia > Caudata > Ambystomatidae > Ambystoma > Ambystoma mexicanum. The sequence goes on from NC_090937.1 coordinate 531,119,219, forward strand.
CTCTGTCAAGTTGAATGTGTTCTTAGAACACTCATGGTGTCCTGAAATGTTCGCAAATAAACGAAATGGGGATGTTCTGAGGACACTGTCCGTATTGTTCGTTGTCAAGTTGAAAGTGTTCTAAGAACTATCGCGTTGTTCTGAAATGTTCATAGGGGGTGTCCTGAAAACGCTGTCTGTATTGTTCGCTGGCAAGTTGAAAGTGTTCTAAGAACACTCATAATGACCAGGGACATTAAAAGTTTCCAAATATTTGACTCTATGGATGTGATATTCTGCGGTGGTTGTTGCCAGGGCATAGAGTCTTGGGTCCATGGCCATTTGGCCATGCACCCAAAACTCTATGCCCTGGCAACAACCACCGAAGCATATCACATTCATATTTGCTTATAACTTTGGGTGAAAAACAAATGTATAAGGAACAAAGGTATTACATACTATGGATGTGATATGCTGCTATGGTTCTCCTTATTATTGTATACTTACTGTTTGGTCTAGTAATGGGAGTCCATGTTTTTCTTCTTCATTTCTGTGATAAAAGAAAATAGCATGTTAGTATTAGTATTTTGTAATGACTTATTACATTGTATAAGCAATATACTTTTATTTTTTTTCGACCCTCATATTTAGTAGAGTACAAATCAGAGTACTGTGCAATTTGCTCAGTTTCTGTATTTGTTGCTAAAATCATTGGGTCTGTGGGAGAGAAAAAAATCCATGTTGGATTAAAAAAAAAACCTTTTTCTGTTATGCTACAGTTTATTTGTTTGTTTGTTTTCAGTGTTTGTTTCTGGCTAATGCTTTATACTTTGCTTTGTTGTATTTTTTTGGAGCAGTAACAGATTCTTCATTTGTTTTGATATTATGAAATTTTGGAGCAGTTATATACCAATTGGCGTATTCTAACTGTCTATTTTTTTAATATATTTTAGTGGTTTTGATTTATCTATTTGGATATTGTTAAATTTTGGGACAGTTAGATACCAATTGGCGTATTCTAACTGTGTATTTTTTGGCCTAATTTAGTGGTATTCATTTATCTGATTAGTTGTTGTAGAATCTTTGAGCTGTTAGATAGCTTTTGGAGTATTCTAACAGTTTATATTATTTTAACACAAATTTATAATTTTGGGACAGTTTGATACCAATTGGCGTATTCTAACTGTGTATTTTTTGGTCTAATTTAGTGGTATTCATTTATCTGATTAGTTGTTGTAGAATCTTTGAGCAGTTAGATAGCTTTTGGAGTATTCTAACAGTTTATATTTTTTTAACACAAATTTACTTAAAGGTTTAAATACAGTTTATTTATCAAATTTTGGTTTTAAGAACATCAAATAAGCGTTTGTAAGATTTGCTGGTAATCTCTGCTTTAGAGTAATGGTACTATCATTACCTTCAAACCATCCACATTTCTTTTTTATATATGCCGTGTAGTGCCCTGAATTGGTTGTGCCTCATGCGTGGTAGATTATACCTATTGTTGTGAAGGTTTTCTTACCAAGTGATATTTGACTATGTGTGAATCCAGTCAGCTTGCAGTTGTTTTTGGTACCATCTGCATTGTAACGTAGAAGCATTAGTATTACGTATTTACTATGTGTTTGTATTACTAACGTGGAGCGATTATCTGAATTGCAGGTAGAGCATAATCTACCATGGTTTGCATTTTGTGCAAGTTGCTGAAATGGAATGGATTCACAATTTGGTATTGATATATATATGAAGCGTTCATTGGGAATTTCTTCTTGTGTCACATTGTTGCACAGAGTGCATGTATGTTTCCACATGTATGAAATCTGGAAGATTTCATTTATAGGTATGTTTTTGTTTTCCAGTACTAATAGTAAGTACATTAGAAATTCTTGTGGATCTTCGTGTGAGTTTATAGTGAATTTCACCATTCCAGCACAGTAGTCCAATTTTCGTCTTATTCCAAAAACACTATGGGGGTAATTCATAGAATTCAGCGCACAAGTGGCGCACGCGGCTGGCGCACAGTGTGCGGATGCGAATCCCTGCGCCAGCCGCATGCGCTAAAATCCATTTCCGCGCACAGCGTATTCATGGATTCCAGCCACCAAAACAAGCCGTGGCACACAGTGGTGCAGCGACCCTGCAGCAGCGCCAGTTACGCACCCAAGAATGCCTCTCGCGCAGGGAAAAGCCATCAATATACCCAATCCAGCGCAAAGGGCTGCGCTAACCCTGTACCAGCACGGCAAGCGGGCTATGGGTATCACTGGGCTGCGCGGGAAGTACCTCATGCGATTGGCCCCGTGCGAGCAGGGTACGCGTATTTCAGGGGTGCGCGGGAAGTTCCACACACGATTTCCGCAGGGTACATGTATTTCAGGGGTGCGCGGGAAGTTCCACACGCGATTTCAGCAGGGTACGTGTATTTCAGGGTGCGGGGGAAGTTCCACACGCGATTTCAGCATGGTACGTGCATTTCAGGGGTGCGCGGGAATTTCCACACGCGATTGGGCCCGTGCGAGCAGGGTACGCGTATCTCAGGGGTGCGCGGGAAGTGCCACACACGATTACAACAGGGTACGTGTATTTCGGGGTGCGGGGCAAGTTTCACATGCGATTTCAGCAGGGTACGTGTATTTCAGGGGTGCGCGGGAATTTCCACACGTGATTGGGCCCGTGCGAGCAGGGTACGCTTATCTCAGGGGTGCGCGGGAAGTGCCACACGTGATTTCAGCAGGGTACGTGTATTTCAGGGGTGCGCTGGAAATTCTACACGCGATTGGGCCCGTGCGAGCACGGTACGCGTATCTCAGGGGTGCGCGGGAAGTGCCACACGCGATTGCAGCAGGGTACGTCTATTTCAGGGGTGTGCGGGAATTTCCACACGCGATTTCATCATGGTACGTGTATTTCGGGGTGCGGGGGAAGTTTCACACACGACATCAGCAGGGCACGTGTATTTCAGGGGTGCGCGGGAAGTTCCACACGCGATTTCATCAGGGTACGTGTATTTCGTGGTGCGGGGGAAGTTTCACACGCGACATCAGCAGGGTACGTGTATTCCAGGGGTGCGTGGGAAGTTCCACACGCGATTCCATCAGGGCACGTGTATTTCAGGGGTGCGCAGGAATTTCCACACGCGATTGGGCCCGTGCGACCAGGGTACGCGTATCTCAGGGGTGCGCCGGAAGCGCCACACGCGATTACAGCAGGGTACGTGTATTTCAGGAGTGCGCGGGAATTTCCACACGCGATTTCATCATGGTACGTGTATTTCGGGGTGCGGGGGAAGTTTCACACGCGACATCAGCAGGGCACGTGTATTTCAGGGGTGCGCGGGAAGTTCTACACGCAATTTCATCAGAGTACCTGTATTTCGTGGTGCGGGGGAAGTTTCACACGCAACATCAGCAGGGTACGTGTATTCCAGGGGTGCGCGGGAAGGTCCACACGCGATTCCATCAGGGCACGTGTATTTCAGGGGTGCGCAGGAATTTCCACACGCGATTGGGCCCGTGCGAGCAGGGTACGCGTATTTCAGGGGTGCGCGGGAAGTTCCACACGCGATTCCATCAGGGTACGTGTATTACAGGGGTGCGCGGGGAGCACCACACGTGAATTGCACGTGTGGGTCCTCCCAGGTGTTCCCTCTACACCCTCCACGGCCCCTGCAGGTAGCTCACACCACAGGGGCCTACCCTGCACATGTCCTGCAGGCATCCCATCCACCATGGCCATGCCCCCCAGCCAACCCACATGTCAACTTGCACTACTGCCCACCAACACATGTCCCCCTGCACCCCCAGCCACCAGGGGCACCCTCCACCAGGCCCCCACCCATGTCTCCCACCACCCCCCAGCAGTGCAGGGGCACCCTCCACCAGGCCCCCACCCATGTCTCCCACCACCCCCAACCCCCAGCCATCAGGGGCAGCCTCCACCAGGCCCCCACCCATGTCTCCCACCACCCCCACCCCCCAGCACTGTGGGGCACCTGCCAGCAGGCCCCCACCCATGTCCAACTCATGTCTCCCACCACCCCCACCCCCCAGCCACCAGGGGCAGCCTCCACCAGGCCCCCACCCATGTCTCCCACCACCCCCAACCTCCAGCACTGTGGGGCACCTGCCAGCAGGCCCCCACCCATGTCTCACACCACCCCCACCCCCCAGCAGTGCAGGGGCACCCTCCACCAGGCCCCCACCCATGTCTCACACCACCCCCACCCCCCAGCAGTGCAGGGGCACCCTCCACCAGGCCCCCACCCATGTCTCCCACCACCCCCACCACCCAGCACTGTGGGGCACCTGCCAGCAGGCCCCCACCCATGTCCAACTCATGTTCCCCACCACCCCCACCCCCCAGCACTGTGGGGCACCTGCCAGCAGGCCCCCACCCATGTCTCCCACCACCCCCACCCCCAGCAGTGCAGGGGCACCCTCCACCAGGCCCCCACCCATGTCTCTCACCACCCCCACCCCCCAGCCACCAGGGGCAGCCTCCACCAGGCCCCCACCCATGTCTCCCACCACCCCCACCTCCCAGCACTGTGGGGCACCTGCCAGCAGGCCCCAACCCATGTCTCACACCACCCCCACCCCCCAGCAGTGCAGGGGCACCCTCCCCCAGGCCCCCACCCATGTCTCACACCACCCCCACCCCCCAGCAGTGCAGGGGCACCCTCCACCAGGCCCCCACCCATGTCTCCCACCACCCCCACCCCCCAGCACTGTGGGGCAAATGCCAGCAGGCCCCCACACATGTCCAACTCATGTTCCCCACCACCCCCACCCCCCAGCACTGTGGGGCACCTGCCAGCAGGCCCCCACCCATGTCTCCCACCATCCCCACCCCCCAGCAGTGCAGGGGCACCCTCCACCAGGCCCCCACCCATGTCTCCCACCACCCCCACCCCCCAGCACTGTGGGGCACCTGCCAGCAGGCCCCCACCCATGTCTCCCACCACCCCCACCCCCAGCAGTGCAGGGGCACCCTCCACCAGGCTCCCACCCATGTCTCCCACCCCCCCACCCCTCAGCACTGTGGGGCACCTGCCAGCCGGCCCCCACCCATGTCCAACTCATGTTCCCCACCACCCCCACCCCCCAGCAGTGCGGGTCACCCTCCACCAGGCCCCCACCCATGTCTCCCACCCCCTCCCCACCCCCCAGCACTGCCCACAGCCAGCCAGCAGGCCCCCACCCATGTCCAACTCATGTCTAACACCGCCCCCACCCCCCAACCACCAGGGGCAGCCTCCACCAGGCCCCCACCCATGTCTCCCACCACCCCCACCCCCCAGCACTGTGGGGCACCTGCCAGCAGGCCCCCACCCATGTCCAACTCATGTTCCCCACCACTCCCACCCCCCAGCAGTGCAGGGGCACCCTCCACCAGGCCCCTAACCATGTCTCCCACCACCCCCACCCTCCAGCAGTGCAGGGGCAGCCTCCACCAGGCCCCCACCCATGTCCAACTCATGTCTCCACCACCCCCACCCCCCAGCACTGTGGGGCACCTGCCAGCAGGCCCCCACCCATGTCTCCCACCACCCCCACCCCCAGCAGTGCAGGGGCACCCTCCACCAGGCTCCCACCCATGTCTCCCACCCCCCCACCCCTCAGCACTGTGGGGCACCTGCCAGCCGGCCCCCACCCATGTCCAACTCATGTTCCCCACCACCCCCACCCCCCAGCAGTGCGGGTCACCCTCCACCAGGCCCCCACACTGTGCGGCATCTGCCAGCAGGCCCCCACCCATGTCCAACTCATGTTCCCCACCACCCCCAACCCCCAGCACTGTGGGGCACCAGCCAGCAGGCCCCCACCCATGTCCAACTCATGTCTCCCACCATCCCCACCCCCCAGCCACCAGAGGCAGCCTCCACCAGGCCCCCACCCATGTCTCCCACCACCCCCACCCCCCAGCACTGTGGGGCACCTGCCAGCAGGCCCCCACCCATGTCTCACACCACCCCCACCCCCCAGCAGTGCAGGGGCACCCTCCACCAGGCCCCCACCCATGTCTCACACCACCCCCACCCCCCAGCAGTGCAGGGGCACCCTCCACCAGGCCCCCACCCATGTCTCCCACCACCCCCGCCCCCCAGCACTGTGGGGCACCTGCCAGCAGGCCCCAACCCATGTCCAACTCATGTTCCCCACCACCTCCACCCCCCAGCAGTGCGGGTCACCCTCCACCAGGCCCCCACCCATGTCTCCCACCACCCCCACCCCCCAGCACTGTGGGGCACCTGCCAGCAGGCCCCCACCCATGTCTCCCACCACCCCCACCCCCCAGCAGTGCAGGGGCACCCTCCACCAGGCCCCCACCCATGTCGCCCACCCCCCACCCCCCAGCACTGTGGGGCACCTGCCAGCAGGCCCCCACCCATGTCCAACTCATGTCTCCCACCACCCCCACCCCCCAGCACGGTGGGGCACCTGCCAGCAGGCCCCCACCCATGTCCAACTCATGTTCCCCACCACCCCCACCCCCCAGCCCTGTGGGGCACCTGCCAGCAGGCCCCACCCATGTCCAACTCATGTTCCCCACCACCCCCACCCCCCAGCAGTGCGGGTCACCCTCCACCAGGAACCCACCCATGTCTCCCACCACCCCCACCCCCCAGCAGTGCAGGGGCACCCTCCACCAGGCCCCCACCCATGTCTCCCACCACCCCCACCCCCCAGCACTGTGGGGCACCTGCCAGCAGGCCCCCACCCATGTCTCCCACCACCCCCACCCCCCAGCAGTGCAGGGGCACCCTCTACCAGGCCGCCACCCATGTCTCCCACACCCCCATCCCCCAGCACTGTGGGGCACCTGCCAGCAGGCCCCCACCCATGTCCAACTCATGTTCCCCACCACCCCCACCCCCCAGCAGTGCGGGTCACCCTCCACCAGGCCCCCACCCATGTCCAACTCATGTCTCCCACCACCCCCACCCCCCAGCCACCAGGGGCAGCTCCACCAGGCCCCCACCCATGTCTCCCACCCCCCCAACCCCCAGCACTGTGGGGCACCTGCCAGCAGGCCCCCACCCATGTCCAACTCATGTCTCCCACCACCCCCACCCCCCAGCACTGTGGGGCACCTGCCAGCAGGCCCCCACGCATGTCCAACTCATGTTCCCCACCACCCCCACCCCCCAGCACTGTGGGGCACCTGCCAGCAGGCCCCCACCCATGTCCAACTCATGTTCCCCACCACCCCCACCCCCCACCAGTGCGGGTCACCCTCCACCAGGCCCCCACCCATGTCTCCCACCACCCCCACCCCCCAGCAGTGCAGGGGCACCCTCCACCAGGCCCCCACCCATGTCTCCCACCACCCCCACCCCCCAGCACTGTGCGGCACCTGCCAGCAGGCCCCCACGCATGTCCAACTCATGTTCCCCACCACCCCCACCCCCCAGCACTGTGGGGCACCTGCCAGCAGTTCCCCACCCATGTCCAACTCATGTTCCCCACCACCCCCAACCCCCAGCAGTGCGGGTAACCCTCCACCAGGCCCCCACCCATGTCTCCCACCACCCCCACCCCCCAGCATTGCAGGGGCACCCTCCACCAGGCCCCCACCCATGTCACCCACCACCCCCACCCCCCAGCACTGTGGGGCACCTGCCAGCAGGCCCCTACCCATGTCTCCCACCACCCCCACCCCCCAGCAGTGCAGGGGCACCCTCCACCAGGCCCCCACCCATGTCTCCCACCCCCCCACCCCCCAGCACTGTGGGGCACCTGCCAGCAGGCCCCCACCCATGTCCATCTCATGTTCCCCAGCCAACATGTCATCACAATCTAGATCCCTGGTCCCCATGGTCAGCCTCCAAATGCAAAACATCCACACCGAGTATTGCATCCACCCACTCATAATTGGCAATTACATCACAGAACACCAATTGCAAGTTCTGAAACAAACACATTTCCGTCACATACACCCAATGGGTGTCAGTGAATCTCAAAACCCATATCATGAAATGCATGAAACCAATGAGATGATACTACACATTGAAGTATGATAAAAAAAATATGTATTAAAGCAAACATAAATAGAATCAAAAATAAAGAAACAAAAATGTGAATGTACAAAAATCAAAAGAAGCATGTCCGTGAAAAAAAGCAAAACCAAAAATATCCCAAAGTAATGGTGTCCAAAGTCACTGTCCACAAAACAAAATCCAATGGGAAATAAAAAAGAAAGCCATTGCTCCATGGTTAAAATGTGAAAGAAAAATACAATCCAACAGTGAACTATGTACATGGGAACAAGCCAGGGTCCATTATCCCAACAAAAGAAAGGAAACCTATCTAACTACACTAACTAATAAAATAAACTATATACAAAAATGTGGCCAATTTCCGAAAGGTCCAAATAAAATCCAAGCAAAAATGAAACCTAACACTACCTACATAACTATGTGCAAGGGCAGCGGGCTAGTTTGACGGCTCACTTGTGGATGTCCCGGGCCAGGGCATCATCGAACTCCTGCTCAATGTCCCGGAGGCCGTCCTCTTCCATGGCCCTGAGGGTCTGCAGGGCCGTCGACGTGTCCACCTCTAAACCCCTGCGGATTGCCTCGAGGCACTCGGCCCGCCTCAGGGCCCTCCGCATGGAGTTCTCCGCCCTGACCATTGTGAGCCGTGCTTCTTCCGCCCGCTGCCGCTCCGCTTCTATGGCGTGGCCCAACCGCTGCCACACGGAAGACACTCTCTGTCCTGGGTCCTTCTGCCCTCCGGCCGATGCCTGCACCTCCAATGTTGAAGGCCCCGAGCCTTCATGGCTCCCACCACGTTGCTGCTGCTGCTGTGCCTCTGCCCGTGCACTGCCTCCTGCTGCCTGCACATCCTCCGCCGGCTGGGGTGCAGTTGTTGATGTGGCCACCCCTGCTGGACGTCCGACTCCCGACTGTGGCAGGGATGCCTCCTCCACCAGCCTGGCCGCACCGTCAGAGGCAGCTCCACAGGGCACCCAGGTGACTGATGGATGGGAAGATGGCACGGAGGACGACTGGCGCGTAGGGGGTCCAGTTGAGGAGGGGGTCGTAGCAAGCCCCATCATACGGAGGAATCCGGCCTGGGTGACCTGTCCCAGCAGGCTGACGTGGTCAATGAGCCATTCGAGATGACGTGCAGTCTCCTCATGAAAAGACTGCAGGTCACCTCGCATGGCCCGTTGACGCAACGCCACACCACTCAGAACAGGCTCAACCCGGACCCGGATAGCCACGTCCGCAGGCAGAGGAAGGCCAGTTCACGTGAGCTCATCCCCTGCCTGAAAACGGGTCTGGACGTAGGCATCCCTGCTGGTGCAAGATGATGCAGGGACAGGATCAGGGACAGGATTGCACACAGGCACCTCCGCGGCGGCCTGTGCTGCCTCCTGTCCCTGGTCCTGCACTGCACCACTAGCACTAGTGGGATCCCCACCTCCAGACCCCGTCTCTGGTGCTTGCACGGCCTCCTCCTCCACCAAACCCCCCGCCAACCTGGATGACTCTGTGGCATCTTCCCCTGTTGGGCCCTGTGGGGTCCCAGCTGCCCCTTCTGCTGCCAAGGAGTCCAACTCCAACCTCCGCCTCTTGGACCTCCCCCCGGCAGCTTCGGCCTGAGACGCGGCACCGGACTTCTCACTCCCCGACGAGATCACAACATGGGAGGGGAGCCGGGCCTTGCGTCTCCTGCTGGCGGTGGGATCCCCGCTGCTGTGCTCCACAGCACCTTCTCCGCCCTCTTCATCAGTTGACGCTGCAGACAGGGAGAAATAAAACACAGGCATCAGGGCACTGTACAATGGACACATACACACATGACAGTTGTACATGAGTGGCATTGGCAAACCTCAGACATGTCATCACAATCCCCAACACACATGTCATTTCAACTCGCACACATGAGCCATACCACAGCCATATCGCAACTGCCAGCACCATCCATACACATACAACAGCATGAGCAGGCAAAGGTGAGCCAGACATCACATGCAACACAGGAAGTGCACCACACATGTACACACACCACCACACTTGCATGCATGTGTACACCTCTGCCAAGTGTCGCAGTGTTCAGATGGGCATCCATGTCACATCTGCCAATCAGGCTTCCACATACCGCTGTCACATGCATCCATGTTGCATCACTGTTGCACCCTTGTCAAATACACACACATGCACATGTACACAGTGCTGATACATGCAGCCGAAAACAACATACATGCGTGACATCACGGACATGTCTACTTACATACACATTCATCCAAACATGTGTGCCCACACAACTGCATTTGGCATGCAAGCCTACACACACAAGCACCATCCATGTCTCACACATTCCAGCCCTCGCATGTGTTAGCCCCACGGCCCTGTACACCCCACCCATACTCGACCCCATACAAACAGATGTGCAACCTGCACACTACTGAAAAATCACCACACGTACTGCTCAAAATCAGGATGTATGTACATTTACCGCTCGACTTCAGACGGGTCTGCCTCTCAAGGACCTGGACGTGGAGCGCTGGGGATATGCGTTCCAGGACCCTCATCTGTTCTTCCGACAAGTGGCCCCGGCGCCCCTTGGCATCCCTGCCTTCAAGAGGCGCCGGGCCTTGTTCAGGGTCCTGGACCTGAAGTCCTCCCAGCGCTTCTTGACATGTTGTAAATCGCGGACTGCCACCCCCTCCGCGTTGATGGCAGTCACAATGTCGGTCCAGATCCGAGTCCGTCCTTCCTTGTCGGCGCGGGAACTTCCGAAGAGGGCATCATACTGCCCTAGGACTTGCTCCACCAGGACACCAACTTCGGTGGCACTGAAGCTGGTGCCCCTCTGCCTCTCTGGCCGGGGGTTGTCAGTGGTCTCAGATGGTGTTTGCCCCGACATGACAACCCCAGAGGCAGGAGTGGGTGGGCAACTGGGTCCTGGGGCTGGGCTGTGGAGCGATGTAATCCCAGTCGGGAGTCTTCGGTTCCAGCAGGGGTGGTCACAGCAACAGCACCCCTGGCTGATGTGCAGGCAGAAAATGGCAGGGCACGTGGGCAGCAGGCAGTCAGGCAGCAGCAGATGGCAGGTGGGAGTGTGCTCGGGGCTCCGGGGGGCAGTAGTTCGGCCTACTGGGCAGGAGCGTGGTCTTCCGTGTGCTTACGCGTGGCCAGCTTGATACGGAGTGATTTGGCACGTGAAAAATCTGCACGTCAGCGTGTAATTCGAGGAAAGGCCCTTAGCACATAAGCGCGCCTGCACGCATACGCATTTTCATTGGACAGAAGGCCCTTCAAGCGCAAGCGCCCCTGTAACGTGATGCGTACAGACGTGCATGGGCATTTCAGCACGCGTGAAAAACTGCACGTCCGCGTGTAATACGAGGAAAGGGCCCATGCGCGTAAGCGCGTGTGAAAAACTGCACGTCCGCGTGTAATACGAGGAAAGGGCCCATACGCGTAAGCGCGCGTGGAAAACTGCACGTCCGCGTGTAATACGAGGAAAGGGCCCATGCGCGTAAGTGACGTGACGCGCGTGTGCGTTTCCCTCAGCACGGGTTAAAGGTGACCGGGCCCAGCAGTTCGCTGTACGTGCCTTTCGTGGAGACCGACATGTGTTGCTGCTTCCTGTTGTTTCGCGCGCCATCACAACTTCACTTCGGTCATGGTGGTACGCAACTTGCTCTGAAGTCATGGCTTGCTATATGGGTCTGTCTGCTTACCCAGGGAACATTGCATGTTGTGTGAATTGTGACACATTGGTGTTCCATTTGCCACGCACCCACCGGCGGCTGACTTACTGCATTGACTGTGTATGACACGTCACAGGGGTACTGTTATATATGGGTACGAAGCATCTACACCAGATTGTCTGTTTGTAGAGTCGTTTGTTGCTATGGGGCATGTTGGTGGTGTGTTTTTGTGTAATTGGCACGTACAGGTTGTTGACTGTGGCTCTCTTTGCAGAATTGCAGTGCTCCTGTAACCGGACCTGAGAGTGCGCAGGCAGGAGGCCAGCACTCAAAACCAGAGCTAAGTGTCTTGTTGTTTTTCTTTCAAACTGCTCTGCATAGGCTTGCCTGGGGGGTGCACTAATGCATGGATGTATGTGTGATTCAATTTGGTATGTTTTTTTCCCCATAATCAACCGGAATCCTATGCAATTTTGAACCCTGTACCCTCTACCCAGTGTTCCTGCTTCCCGTACCTATCCAAGCAACGTTCCCTAACCCTCTTTCCCCGCTGGGGTTGCGGATGCCTGTGTAAGCCCCGAACTTGCAGGCGCCAAAACCCTAGAGGGGGTGGTTGGTTCGTACCCTCCTAAGCCTGGACTACAGAAGGCCATGACAATGATGTCCAAGTTTGTTTGGATTGTGTATGTGTTCATGCAAGTAGTACATTTTCGTTCATTCCCTACTTTCATGTGTCATTCCTCCTCCCCTCTCCTGCCACTCATTCTAGTTATCCAGTGTGCCAACACCTGAACCTCCTTCCCCACCAGGGTCTCAGGGGCCTGTGTGAGTTTGACCTTGCAGGCACCCGGGACACGGTGGGGGTGGTTGTTTCGTGACACTCCCGCGCCTGTACACGGGACCTGTGACAATACACATCCGTTCATGATGCATCATCCTATGTTATGTATCACACATGGTTCACATCCTGTTGTGACATTGTTTTACTGTGCTACCTTGGTTGTTGCATCATTGTGGTAGTACTTGGCCTTTGTGAGGTACTGCTACGTCAAGTCATCTACTGGAGGGTGTTCGGGTTCGTTTTTATGCCTTGGATTTTGTGATTTTGGAAATGAGTGTGGATTCTGAGGGTGCAGGCATCTTTTTACACACAAGATGGGAGATGGTGACAAAGGGTAAAGGTGATCCTGTGGCCAGGTGGAATTGAGGGTTGAAGGCTCCATGACCCAGGTGCAGTTGTTCAGTGGGTCATGGTCATTTGTGAGGGGGGGGGTTGTTGTTGATAGTTGCCTTGCCCTGCAGTGTGATGGGAACTCTGACATTGTAATGGTGGTATCCTATGTACATGTTGTGTTCTGCTGATCAATGCCTGTTCATGTGTTGTGTTTTCCTTTCAGGTGCGAGGGGATAGTTGTGGTTTGACATGCTGGGGTGTACACATGGTGAATGTTGAAATGTGATGTGTAGGGAACACTGATGGTCACTTGAGTGCACATGCATATGTGGAGTGCATGTCCTTGCAGAACCACACACTTGCACTCTGATGCACTACATGTACTCCCACCCTTGCATATCCACGTGTACACTGTTTACCTTCTGGTGCCCACTGTGACCCTGCAGCACATGTTCTGTGACCGATTATGGATCCAGTACATGCCTAATTTGATGTTTGATGTGGTCTGTCATTTAGATGTTATGCTCAGGGTGTGCATCACACACAATGGCTGTTCACTGTGCTGTGCGCTGAGCAGTGTGTTGCAGGAGTAGGACACTGCACACATGAGCTGCAGTGTTGATTTTGCAACGCATAATGTGCATGTAGACAGGCATTCATTGTTATGTTACGTCTACGACTGTTGTAATGCATTTGGAAATGACTTATTTTGGGTGGGAGATTTTGTTGGTCTGTCATTTCATCTGATTACGGGTCAGGCATCATTGTCTGATGCCACTGTACATTTATGTTAGGCGGAAACCTGTGCAGTTTCCTCTGGGACCACTGCAAAAGATTTAGGACTACAGGCGTTTGGCGGTGAACCCACTTGGTAGCAGTCTGTACCACACAGATTCACAAGGTAGCCGTGGCTGAGCAGTCAGACTTCTCTCAAGAAACATTGAGCAGTATGTGGAGTATACGCAATAGGGCAATTCTTCACAGCAAGACAAGCAAACACGAAACAAGGCTTCAGTGTAAAGATATTAAGGTATTTATTTATAACGGAATGTTAGGCGGAAACCTGTGCAGTTCCCTCTGGGACTACTGCAAAAGATTTAGGACTACAGGCGTTTGGCGGTGAACCCACTTGGTAGCTGTCTGTACCACACAGATTCACTTGGTAGCTGTGGCTGAGCAGTCAGACTTCTCTCAAGAAAAGTTGAGCAGTATGTGGAGTATACACAATAGGGCAATTCTTCACAGCAAGACAAGCAAACACGCAACGAGGCTTAGTGTAAAGATATTAAGGTATTTATTTATAACAAAACATCTATGAAAAACACTATAGCAAATTCACGGCAAACAAATCAAACACAATTACTCTACGAAGCAGAAAACGATCAATCCCCCTAGCAATATTTCGACAATTCTAGGTTCTACTGGTACCACTTATTTTCGGACAGGGGTGTATACCTCAACCTAGATGACACTCGAACATTAGTTAGGACGGGAGAGAAAAAGATAGGCAGGTTATGAAATCAACACAGTTCAATCCTTCGCGGATAATATGCAAGGCAGGAAGGCAAGAATCACAATAGATCATAAAGTTCAGAGGCCAGGCCTACTCGGAGAGAGGCAAGGCGCGATGTCCCAAAAAGTCTCTAGTGGAGATGCATTCAAGTCTTAGTAGCAAATTGTTATCGGCAGATTGAACCAGTTCAGAACCACAAATGAGAAAAGCTTGGAGGCGACCCAACGGAACGGAGAGGATTAAGACACCTCACTCGAACCGATCGAAAGGGAAGCCAGGCGGACACGGTACCTTGTTGTGGAGGGCAGCTCAGGTGGGGGCAGTTGTTCCTGGTGGTGGATGCACGTCGGGTCTTTGCCAAGAGTAGAGATGATCTCGTCGTCGAAGAAAAGTGAAGTCCGGTGCACCACCAGAGAAGAGACCAGCCGCGGAGTACTCCGTCACAAGGCACCACCTTTTGGTCGCGGTACAGGGGTAGTGGCTATTCGGTTGCCGAGATGCTCTGCACGGGCAATTCGACCACTGCGTCCTGAGGCGAATAAAAAGCAAAGGGGACTGGTTGTTCCCACCAGCCAGGGGAAGAGACTCTCCGGCAGGGAGATCTCCTCTGTCGTCGGGAAGTGGTGAGTCGGTTCCCCAGGGCTCCACCAGAGGTGTCGTCGTGCAGGTCGGCTCAGCGCTACCCTCGTCGGATTCTTAGGTCCTGTGGCGACTTCTGAAGATCAAGTCAAAAAGCCCTGCTTTTATTCAGAAAACCCCCATTCATTCAGCCTAGCTGTCAATCAACACATGCTAAGTGGTGAGCGGGAAGGCTCACCACTTGGGCCAATCACTCCAGATGGCGACCAGAGTTGGCAAGGCAACTCGGTTCAGGGTGCCTAAACCCCCTCCCACACCCCTGTGGTAACCCAGACAGAATGGCACCACTTTGTAGGGTCTCTGTCCAGAGGCCCGCCAAAAGTGGAACAAAGGGCTCAACCTTTGGTTTAGGAGTCACAAAGACGAACACAGACGCCATTTTAAAAACCGAGTTCTGGCAGAAAATACCATCCGATAAACTTATTTAAGATAAGTAGACCGGTGGTACGTTAGAGATTAACGAGAAAAAGGGTCAATCTCCAAAAATTGGACGAATCCCATAGGGTTATGTTCGGGGTCGAACATAACAAGTAGTTTCCACTGCCACCAGCCAAAACTCGACGGGCGGGGAAGGGACAGTGCCCCCTCGAGTAACAGATCCAGGAGTAATCGAATTACCCCTACTAGTACATCCACAACAAGATGGTTTGTACTAGTTCTGTTAGTAAATTTAGGTCTAGTAAAGCCAATGGTGACTTTACATGCCCGGGGAGACAGTTGTCAGCCCCCGGGTATGGAGTCTATGGTGGGGGTCCGCTAGGATGCCCCAGTGCTACGGCACGTAGGGTGCGGTGTAAGACACATAGAAAAATATATGAGACCCTATGGACTAAAAGACCCCATAGCCCATTGAACACATTGACATTTCAAAGGAATTACACACATACATGTCCAAGAGTGGGAAAAAAGAGTCTCACTCTTGGCAGGATGGAAAAAAACAAACTCCAGAAATCCAGCAAAGCTGCTGGGGGACTCACTAGGTTAGGAAATTCAGCCTAAACAGAGAATTCTCCCTAACACTCGCCCCCCCCAGACTAAGGGACAGGAGGATTTAATCCACTCCTGGATGAATCTCATACCTCTAGTCGATGACATACATCCTAGAGAGACCATCAGCATTTTGGTGGTGACATCCTGACCTGTGCTCAATGGTGAAATCAAACCCTTGCAGGCACATCGACCATCTCAATAGTTTTGGGTTTTCCCCTTTCATTTGCATTAACCATCTCAAGGGTTGGTGGTCAGTCTGAATGACAAAAGTAGAACCATACAAGTAAGGCCTAAACTTCTTCAGAGCCCACACGATATCAAATCACTCTCTTTTGATTGTTGCCCACCTTGTTTCAGGATCCTTCAGCTTGCGGCTGATGAAGCAAATGGGGTGCTCCCTACTTTTCCCATCCAGTTGACTGAGTACGGCACCTATTCCTGCATTTGAAGCATCTGTCTGCACAATGAAGTGTTGGCTGTAATCAGGAGCTCTGAATACTGGGGCTTGGCAAAGAGTCTTTTTCAGGTTTTCAAAAGCCTGATTGCACTCCTCGTTCCATTTAACCTTTTTAGGAAATTTGGGCGAGGAGATGACATTCAGTGGAGAAGCTATGGTCCCATAGTTCTCTATGAAATTCCTGTAATACCCAGTGAGGCCTAGGAAGGCTCTCACCTTGGTTTGAGTAGTCGGTGTTGTCCAATTTTGCACAGCTTCAATCTTACTGAGCAAAGGCCTTATTTCTCCACCGCCTACTGCATGCCCAAGATAGACTACCTTACTCTGTCCAATTTGGCATTTGCTCGCCTTTATGGTCAGATTGGCTCGTCCAAGAGCCTGCAAAACATCTCTCAGGTGGGTTACATGTTCTTCCCAGGAATTGCTGAACACTGCGATGTCATCAAAGTATGCCATGCAGAAGTCCTCCATCCCATTCAGAACCTGGTTTACCATCCGTTGAAACGTAGCAGGTGCATTCTTCAATCCGAAAGGCATTACCTTAAACTGGTATAAGCCAACGGGGTTAGAAAATGCAGTTTTCTCCTTGGCATGGTCTGTCAGGGCTATTTGCCAATAGCCTGACGTCAAGTCAAATGTGCTGAGGAACTTGGCGGCACCAGGTTTATCCACCAACTCATCTGTTCTTGGCAAAGGGTGGGCATCAGTCTTGGTGACTGCATTAAGAGCTCTATAATCCATGCAGAATCTAAGTTCTTTAGATCCGGCCTTTGGCACTAACACAACTGGGCTTAACCATGGACTAGTAGAGGGCTCTATTACCCCTAGATCGAGCTTCTTGCTGACCTCACCTTTGATGTGGGTTTGTACGTTCTCTGACATGCGGTATCCTCTGCTTTTGACTGGCAGACAGTCACCAGTGAGTATGTCGTGCTGTCCCCAAGGGGTCAAGCCTGGTGAAAGCGAGAACAGCGAGGCAAACTGATTCAACATAGATTTGCACTCTTCTTGTTGCTCGGGTGTCAGATTGGAGGAGAGATTTACTCCTTCAATTTTTTCGTCTAAAGGCAAGCCTCTGAGGAGATCCGGAAGAGCTTCACTCTCTTCTTCTTCCTCGGATGATGCTAGAAGCAACGCTCCTACATCAGGTCGTGAGACATACGCTTTAAGTCGGTTGGTGTGAAAGACTGTCGGAGCCTCCTTGGGATTGCCCAAGTCCACCAGATAGTTAACCTCTCCGAGTTTACCCACTACTCGGAAGGGTCCCATCCACTTATCTTGCAAGGCCCTCTGCCTTGTTGGGATCATAACGAGAACGAGCTGGTCTTGAGCGAACTCAACCATGTTAGCCTTTTGATCGTGCCAGTGCTTGACCAATGCTTTTCCAGCTTTCAAGTTATCGCTTGATTCCGTCATCAAGTGTGACATTCTCCTCCGGAAACCCATCACGTAGTCAGTCACTCTGACTGGCTTGGGGGAAGGAAGACTCTCCAACCCCTCCTTAATCAGGGCCAATGGACCTCTGACGGGATGACCATAGAGTAGTTCGAAGGGCGAGTAACCTACGGCTTCCTGAGGGACTTCTCTATAAGCAAAGAGAAGGCATGGCAGTAGAAGATCCCACTTACGCTTAAGGGGTTCCTCTAAAGCACCTATAATGCTCTTCATGGTTTGGTTGAACCGTTCTACCAGCCCATTGGTTTGTGGGTGGTAAGCTGTTGAGAACTTGTAAGTAACTCCACAGGTTTTCCACATGGCTTTCATGTAGTGGGACATGAAACCCGACCCTAGTAAAAATACCAAGGAGGGCCTTAGCCACAGCCGGAGCTGTAACAGTCCTCATAGGAATTGCCTCAGGATACCTAGTAGCATGGTCTACTACAACAAGTATAAACCTGTTGCCTGAGGAGGTTGGAGGATCAGGGGGCCAACGATGTCAATCCCTACTCTCTCAAATCGGACTCCCACAACTGGGAGAGGCACTAACGGTGCCACATTCTTGGAGCTAACCTTACCAGAGATCTGGCAGGTGTGGCAGCTCCTGCAGTGTTTTTCTACTTCGGCCCCCATCTTTGGCCAATAGAAGTAGAGAGAGAGCCTTTCCTTAGTCTTCTTGAAACTCAAGTGAGCAGCCAAAGGAATCTTGTGGGCTAACTGCAAGAACTGTGGTCTGTTCACTTGGGGTACTACAAGTCGTTTGTAGTCTCCAGGTGCAGACTCGGTCGGTTCACTGTAGAAGAGGCCATCTTCCCAGTGCAACCTGTATTTCCCAGGCTCTTGCCCTTCAGCCTGAGCTTCTGTCTGGTGGCGAAGGCCTTCCAGAGTTGGACATTCTCTCTGTCCCTTACTGAAGTCTGCCCTGCTGGGACCACCTTCTGCCAGTAAAGACTGCAGCTCAGGATGGTCAACAGGATCCAGATCTCCAATGAATTCCTGGCCTTCCATTAGCTCTTCCTCAGAGTCTAATTCTACCACACAGGGTTGTACCTCCCTCTCAGCCTCGGCTGGAGGTGGAGTTACGGGTGTAACTTTGGACAACCGCGGGGAAGTCCGTGTTGGCTGCACTGGAATGCTGGCTGCTTGTTTCGGGATAGAAGTCTTAGGTTGGCCTTTATCATGATGCCTACCCCCGGAGCACCAGGCCAGGCCCAGCACCCCCGGAAGCAGGCATCATGCCCTCGGGTAAAAGCCCAGCGGCCCCTTATAGGGGCTCTTTGGACTCAGTCCTGGCGCCTTTGGCGCCAGGCTCATGTTGGACATCAGTCCTGGCGCCATAGGCACCAGGCTCATAAAGGGAGGTGTTTTGTGCACTTACCTGATGCAGACCATGTTGCACGCTTCAGGCCTCCCTGAGACCTGAAAGGGACTATTTTTTCATAGGGACTATTTTTTCACTCAGGCGTGGCCAGGGAAGGATACATACCTAGTTGGGGAAGGATACATACCTGGGACTTCTTTGGAGGCTATTTAAGCCACGCCCAGACAGCAGCTCATGCTTCGCGTTGTTCTGCTTCCTGCAGCTTAACGCTCACCGTGTCTGCTCCTGCTCCTGGACTCCAGCCATGCCCGCCTCGAACCTGGAAGACCTGCAAGGAAGGAAGAGAAGAGAAAGGTGAAAACCAAGGACTATTTCAAACTTCTTACCTGCATCCGGAATCTTCTCGCCAGCATCCCTGAAGAAAGACTTCCATTTAAAAGCATTGCGTTGCTCGCTGCAGCGCCACGCTTCACTGACCTGTCCTCGAGACATCTCCCGGCTCCATCGCGGCTGTCAGCATCGGACACCACATCTCTGCACCTAGGGGAGAGAGGAAGAAACAAAAGGTGAGCAGAAGGAACACAGAAGGAAAGCCTGATTAACAGCCATAATACTTACAGGCTTTTCTTCCACATTTCGGGTCGGCGCCGCCCCGTTGGCAGGTACCGTACCCCGGCCCCTATGAGGAAAGGACAAGAGACATTTCTGGGGAATGATAAGGACATTTAGAGGGATCGCCCTCATCACTACTCACCTCGGCAGTTTAACCCCTCGACGCATCACCTTCATTCTGCACCTGAAATAAAGGACAGATCACAGGTTAGAAAGACAACATAAAGGGGGCCTCACTTGAACTTTGAACTTTCATACTTACGGCGCATCGCTCAGGAAAGTCAAGTGGATTTTGCCAGCGCCATTCTGAAAACCAGTGAAGTAACTGGACGAACGCGCGCCCCTGCACCAGAAGCAGGATGGAGAGTTCATCCTTCCAAACCATAAGGTGAGCTTAAACCGGGGTTTGGAGGAAGTTAGAGAGGAACGAAGGGGGGAAGGGGGGAGCTAGCACACTATTCTGCAGACTGTTAATCCCCTTTCTCATCTGCAGAAGGATATTCCTACGGGCCAGGCAAGCAGGATTTGGAGGTCCTGTCCAATCGGTATTCCGGGTCCTGCGCATCACGCCAGAAGAGGCCACAGCAATCCAGACTAGACCAGCGCCCCCGTGGGAACCAGGTGAGCGTTACAGAACGCGAAGCCTTCCTACAAATTCCCACCCAGGCGCTATGGAAACTTCCGAAACTGACCAGTTGGCCCAATTACTGGGGGAATTACGGGTCGAAGTACACGCCGCTCGTCAAGAGACTGGTGCCCTCAGGAGGGAAGTGATTGTAATAAAGGATAGAGCTGATGACCTGGCTAGACAGCTTTTGCAAGGTCAAGCTGGACAAACTCCTTTACCCGGTTCCGGGGGGAACCCCACTCCTCTGTTTTCCAGTAACCCGGTGCAGATTAATCTACCTGGAAACATGCCGCTGGCCCCACCTGAACGCTTTGCTGGGGACCCCAAACGATTCGCCGTATTCATGAATCAGTGTCGTTTGCACTTCCTATGCAGACCTGGGGCCTTCCCTAATGATCAGACCAAGGTAGCATTTGTGTTGTCATATCTCAGCGGCTGTGCTGCCGATTGGTCAGTCCCACTGGTAACTCAAGATGACCCGATTCTTCGTGATTTTCAAGGATTTCAAACAAGCATGGAAAGGTTATTTGCTCGACACTCCCAGGGACAGGCTCTGGATGACGAACTTCTATCTCTGCGACAGGGCAATCAAGACCTTCTATCCTACATTGCAACCTTCAATAGACTAATTGTGGAAACTGGTTGGCCAGAGGATAAAAGAATCATGTTATTCTATCGAGGTCTACGTGGAGAACTTAAAGATGTCCTGGCACAAGTTGCAAATCCGCCCCAAGAATGCACTGAATATATAGACTTAGTGGTCCAATTGGATCACAGACTGCAAAACAGAAAAGCAGATCGTTCCAAGTTTGAAACCCGGGTGTTGGCCAAGACCCACGCTAACCCCAAGGGGGCTGATGGCTCGGAGCCTATGCAAATCGGAGGGGTTAAAGGACCCCTAACTCAAAAAGAATGGGAAAGAAGACGACAGATGCAATTATTCCTTTATTGTGGGTCCTCTGGACACTTTCTACGAGATTGCCCGGTTAAGCAGCCCAAGAAGGTGGTAGGAGCCGCTGATAAAATCCATGGAAACTCTGTATCGGGAAACGACCACGCCCGGCAAGCGTAGGGGTCCGCTTGCCGAGCTTGAAAACTAACTCTCAGACCTCGCATTTCATTGTACCAATGGTCCTCGTAGATCCGGAACAGCCTAAACGGTTGCATGCTATAAAGGCATACATCGATAGCGGGGCTATAGGAAACTATGTGGATCGAGAATTGGTCTCAAGGATAAACCTCCCTCTGCGTCCTAAAACCAACAAAGATGTCATCACCACAGTAGATGGAACCAAAATAGACTCTGGACCGGTAACACATTCCACAGCTGAGGTGACACTTGTAGGTCCGGATGGCCATCGGGAGGCAGTTGTGTTTGATGTAATCAAGGCGCCACAGTTTCAGCTTATTCTCGGAATCCCTTGGTTAGAGACACATAATCCTCGAACTGACTGGCGAGCGAAGAGAATAACCTTCCCGGATTGTGCACAAACCTGCTACCCAGAAAATCCAAAGATTAATCTAGCATCAGTAACCTCTGTCCCCGTGCAACTACCTCCAGAGTACCAAGACTTTCAGGACGTCTTCCAAAAGGAACAGGCCAACACGTTACCTCCCCACAGATCGTACGATTGCCAAATCGATCTGGTGCCCGGTGCACAACCCCCTTGTAGCAGGATTTACGCCCTTACTGAACCAGAGAATCTGCATTTGAGACAATATTTAGATCAATACCTCGCCAATGGTTTCATTCGCCATCAAAGTCCCCGGCATCCTCAGCTTTGTTCTTCGTGCATAAAAAAGAAGGCGAACTTAGAACTTGTATCGATTACCGCGCATTGAACCAGATAACTGTTAAAAATCGTTACCCTCTGCCTCTGATCCCTGAACTCCTTGACCAGGTGAAGGACGCTTGCGTATACACCAAGTTAGATCTCCGGGGGGCTTATCATCTGGTACGAGTAAAAGAAGGCGATGAATGGAAAACGGCCTTCCGTACAAAATATGGACTATTCGAATACCAGGTGATGCCTTTCGGGTTGTGCCACGCGCCTGCAGCCTTCCAATTCTTCATGAACGATCTCCTCCGGGAACTCATCGATGTCTGTGTTGTCGTGTATATCGATGACATTCTTGTGTACTCCTCTTCGGAATCTGATCACAGAAAGCATGTCAGGGCCGTCCTAGAGAAACTGTGCCAGCACAAACTGTTTGCCAAGCTGGAAAAATGTGTTTTCCATACCACCGAGGTTGAGTTTCTCGGATTCATCCTGACAACTAAAGGGGTCCGAATGGATTCACGGAAAGTGGATGCCATCCTCAAATGGCCATCACCTAGTTCAGTGAAAGGTGTCCAAAGCATGCTTGGTTTTGCCAACTTTTATCGCAGGTTTATCCCGGAGTTTTCACGTCTGGTGCAACCCATCACTGCACTTTTGCGAAAAAATAAACGTTTTGAATGGACCGAGGAAGCCGAACAGGCCTTTCAGGAGTTGAAAGCTAAGTTCATGTCCGCACCTATTTTTAAGCACCCGCGTCACGATCTCCCATATATAGTCGAAACCGACGCGTCCAGCTTAGCCATGGGAGCTGTCCTGTCTCAGAGAGACCCTGAAACCAACCAACTGCACCCCGTAGCATTTTGGTCCAGAAAGTTCTTGCGGCCGGAGATAAATTATGCGATCACCGATTAGGAACTATTAGCCATTAAGTCCGCCTTTAAGGCTCGGCGGCATTATCTCCTCGGCGCCCGGCATACCATCACCGTGATCACTGATCACCGAAATTTACAATATTTAAAAACTGCCAAGGCTCAATCGTCTCGACAGCTCCGATGGGCTTTGTTCTTTGCTGAGTTCGATTTTGTAATCTCCTACCGCCCCGGCTATAAGAATGGTAAGGCGGACGCTCTATCCCGAATTGGAATGGAAGAAATAGACACAAACTCAGAACCTGTGCCGATAATTCCCGAACAAAGAATTTTGGGGATAACCACTTTACAAACCCTTGAAGACATTCAAGCACGGGTGAAACAATTCCTGGACTCTTCGGCCTTGCAGGATTGGATCAAAAGGGGGTCTAACTTTTCAGTCAAGGATGGCTTACCTTACTTCCAAGGACGCTTATTTTTGCCAGAAAAGGAATTGCAAGAACTGGTTATTTCCCGTAATCATGATACCCTGATGGAAGGACATCCTGGCATTGCCAAAACAGAGGAAAAGGTTAAACGACAATTCTGGTGGCCTTCCTGGCGAAAGGATATTAAATCTTTCGTGATGTCCTGTGGAGTTTGTGCCCAAAACAAAGGTCAAAAGACAAGACCCGCCGGTCTTCTTCAGCCCTTAGACATTCCACCAGCACCTTGGCACACCCTGTCACTAGATTTTATCACGGACCTGCCCTCTTGTAATGGTTACAATACTATTCTGGTCGTGGTGGATTTATTTTCCAAAATGGCCCACTTTATTCCGTTGAAAGGTTCTATCTAATTGATTGGAAAGGGTACGGGCCTCAGGAAAGATCTTGGGAACCCAGTGATCACGTACATGCACCTCGGCTGGTAAAAAGGTTCCATCGGAATTTCCCAAACAAACCGAAACCTCCAGAAGGAACGACCTTGGGAGGGGCCTTGGGGGGGAGTGCTGTCATGATGCCTACCCCCGGAGCACCAGGCCAGGCCCAGCACCCCCGGAAGCAGGCATCATGCCCTCGGGTAAAAGCCCAGCGGCCCCTTATAGGGGCTCTTTGGACTCAGTCCTGGCACCTTTGGCGCCAGGCTCATGTTGGACATCGGTCCTGGCGCCATAGGTGCCAGGCTCATAAATGGAGGTGTTTTGTGCACTTACCTGATGCAGACCATGCTGCACGCTTCAGGCCTCCCTGAGACCTGAAAGGGACTATTTTTTCATAGGGACTATTTTTTCACTCGAGCGTGGCCAGGGAAGGATACATACCTAGTTGGGGAAGGATACATACCTGGGACTTCTTTGGAGGCTATTTAAGCCACGCCCAGACAGCAGCTCATGCTTCGCGTTGTTCTGCTTCCTGCAGCTTAACGCTCACCGTGTCTACTCCTGCTCCTGGACTCCAGCCACGCCCGCCTCGAACCTGGAAGACCTGCAAGGAAGGAAGAGAAGAGAAAGGTGAAAACCAAGGACTATTTCAAACTTCTTACCTGCATCCGGAATCTTCTCGCCAGCATCCCTGAAGAAAGACTTCCATTTAAAAGCATTGCGTTGCTCGCTGCAGCACCACGCTTCACTGACCTGTCCTCGAGACATCTCCCGGCTCCATCGCGGCTGTCAGCATCGGACGCCACATCTCTGCACCTAGGGGAGAGAGGAAGAAACAAAAGGTGAGCAGAAGGAACACAGAAGAAAAGCCTGATTAGCAGCCATAATACTTACCGGCTTTTCTTCCACATTTCGGGTCGGCGCCGCCCCGTTGGCAGGTACCGTACCCCGGCCCCTATGGGGAAAGGACAAGAGACATTTCTGGGGAATGATAAGGACACTTAGAGGGATCGCCCTCATCACTACTCACCTCGGCAGTTTAACCCCTCGACGCATCGCCTTCATTCTGCACCTGAAATAAAGGACAGATCACAGGTTAGAAAGACAACATAAAGGGGGCCTCACTTGAACTTTGAACTTTCATACTTACGGCGCATCGCTCAGGAAAGTCAAGTGGATTTTGCCAGCGCCATTCTGAAAACCAGTGAAGTAACTGGACGAACGCGCGCCCGTGCACCAGAAGCAGGATGGAGAGTTCATCCTTCCAAACCATAAGGTGAGCTTAAACCGGGGTTTGGAGGAAGTTAGAGAGGAACGAAGGGGAAAGGGGGGAGCTAGCACACTATTCTGAAGACTGTTAATCCCCTTTCTCATTTGCAGAAGGATATTCCTACGGGCCATGCAAGCACGATTTGGAGGTCCTGTCCAATCGGTGTTCCGGGTCCTGCGCATCACGCCAGAAGAGGCCACAGCAATCCAGACAAGACCAGCGCCCCCGTGGGAACCAGGTGAGCGTTACAGAACGCGAAGCCTTCGTACAAATTCCCACCCAGGCGCTATGGAAACTTCCGAAACTGACCAGTTGGCCCAATTACTGAGGGAATTACGGGCCGAAGTACACGCCACTCGTCAAGAGACTGGTGACCTCAGGAGGGAAGTGATTGTAATAAAGGATAGAGCTGATGACCCGGCTAGACAGCTTTTGGAAGGTCAAGCTGGACAAACTCCTTTACCCGGTTCCGGGGGGAACCCCACTCCTCTGTTTTCCAGTAACCTGGTGCAGATTAATCTACCTGGAAACATGCCGCTGGCCCCACCTGAACGCTTTGCTGGGGACCCCAAACGATTCGCCGTATTCATGAATCAGTGTCGTTTGCACTTCCTGTGCAGACCTGGGGCCTTCCCTAATGATCAGACCAAGGTAGCCTTTGTGTTGTCATATCTCAGCGGCTGTGCTGCCGATTGGTCAGTCCCACTGGTAACTCAAGATGACCCGATTCTTCGTGATTTTCAAGGATTTCAAACAAGCATGGAAAGGTTATTTGCTCGACACTCCCAGGGACAGGCTCTGGATGACGAACTTCTATCTCTGCGACAGGGCAATCAAGACCTTCTATCCTACATTGCAACCTTCAATAGACTAATTGTGGAAACTGGTTGGCCAGAGGATAAAAGAATCACGTTATTCTATCGAGGTCTACGTGGAGAACTTAAAGATGTCCTGGCACAAGTTGTAAATCCGCCCCAAGAATGCACTGAATATATAGACTTAGTGGTCCAATTGGATCACAGACTGCAAAACAGAAAAGCAGATCGGTCCAAGTTTGAAAACCGGGTGTTGGCCAAGACCCACGCTAACCCCAAGGGGGCTGATGGCTCGGAGCCTATGCAAATCGGAGGGGTTAAAGGACCCCTAACTCAAAAAGAACGGGAAAGAAGACGACAGATGCAATTATGCCTTTATTGTGGGTCCTCTGGACACTTTCTACGAGATTGCCCGGTTAAGCAGCCCAAGAAGGTGGTAGGAGCCGCTGATAAAATCCATGGAAACTCTGTATCGGGAAACGACCACGCCCGGCAAGCGTAGGGGTCCGCTTGCCGAGCTTGAAAACTAACTCTCAGACCTCGCATTTCATTGTGCCAATGGTCCTCGTAGATCCGGAACAGCCTAAACGGTTGCATGCTATAAAGGCATACATCGATAGCGGGGCTATAGGAAACTATGTGGATCGAGAATTGGTCTCAAGGATAAACTTCCCATCTGCGTCCTAAAACCAACAAAGATGTCATCACCACAGTAGATGGAACCGAAATTGCCTCTGGACCGGTAACACATTCCACAGCTGAGGTGACACTTGTAGGTCCGGACGGCCATCGGGAGGCAGTTGTGTTTGATGTAATCAAGGCTCCACAGTTTCAGCTTATTCTCGGAATCCCTTGGTTAGAGACACATAATCCTCGAATTGACTGGCGAGCGAAGAGAATAACCTTCCCGGATTGTGCACAAACCTGCTACCCAGAAAATCCAAAGATTAATCTAGCATCAGTAACCTCTGTCCCCGTGCAACTACCTCCAGAGTACCAAGACTTTCAGGACGTCTTCCAAAAGGAACAGGCCAACACGTTACCTCCCCACAGATCGTACGATCAAATCGATCTGGTGCCCGGTGCACAACCCCCTTGTAGCAGGATTTACGCCCTTACTGAACCAGAGAATCTGCATTTGAGACAATATTTAGATCAATACCTCGCCAATGGTTTCATTCGCCCGTCAAAGTCCCCGGCATCCTCAGCTTTGTTCTTCGTGCATAAAAAAGAAGGCGACCTTAGAACTTGTATCGATTACCGCACATTGAACCAGATAACTGTTAAAAATCGTTACCCTCTGCCTCTGATCCCTGAACTCCTTGACCAGGTGAAGGACGCTTGCGTATACACCAAGTTAGATCTCCGGGGGGCTTATCATCTGGTACGAGTAAAAGAAGGCGACGAATGGAAAACGGCCTTCCGTACAAAATATGGACTATTCGAATACCAGGTGATGCCTTTCGGGTTGTGCAACGCGCCTGCAGCCTTCCAATTCTTCATGAACGATGTCCTTCGGGAACTCATCGATGTCTGTGTTGTCGTGTATATCGATGACATTCTTGTGTACTCCTCTTCGGAATCTGATCACAGAAAGCATGTCAGGGCCGTCCTAGAGAAACTGCGCCAGCACAAACTGTTTGCCAAGCTGGAAAAATGTGTTTTCCATACCACCGAGGTTGAGTTTCTCGGATTCATCCTGACACCTAAAGGGGTCCGAATGGATTCACGGGAAGTGGATGCCATCCTCAAATGGCCATCCCCTAGTTCGGTGAAAGGTGTCCAAAGCATGCTTGGTTTTGCCAACTTTTATCGCAGGTTTATCCCGGAGTTTTCACGTGTGGTGCAACCCATCACTGCACTCTTGCGAAAAAATAAACGTTTTGAATGGACCGAGGAAGCCGAACAGGCCTTTCAGGAGTTGAAAGCTAAGTTCATGTCCGCACCTATTTTGAAGCACCCGCGTCCCGATCTCCCATATATAGTCGAAACCGACGCGTCAAGCTTAGCCATGGGAGCTGTCCTGTCTCAGAGAGACCCTGAAACCAACCAACTGCACCCCGTAGCATTTTGGTCCCGAAAGTTCTCGCCGCCGGAGATAAATTATGCGATCACCGATAAGGAACTATTAGCCATTAAGTCCGCCTTTAAGGCTTGGCGGCATTATCTCCTCGGCGCCCGGCATACCATCACCGTGATCACTTATCACCGAAATTTACAATATTTAAAAACTGCCAAGGCTCAATTGTCTCGACAGCTCCGATGGGCTTTGTTCTTTGCTGAGTTCGATTTTGTAATCTCCTACCGCCCCGGCTATAAGAATGGTAAGGCGGACGCTCTATCCCGAATTGGAATGGAAGAAATAGACACAAACTCAGAACCTGTGCCGATAATTCCCGAACAAAGAATTTTGGGGATAACCACTTTACAAACCCTTGAAGACATTCAAGCACGAGTGAAACAATTCCTGGACTCTTCAGCCTTGCAGGATTGGATCAAAAGGGGGTCTAACTTTTCAGTCAAGGATGGCTTACCTTACTTCCAAGGACGCTTATTTTTGCCAGAAAAGGAATTGCAAGAACTGGTTATTTCCCGTAATCATGATACCCTGATGGAAGGACATCCTGGCATTGCCAAAACAGAGGAAAAGGTTAAACGACAATTCTGGTGGCCTTCCTGGCGAATGGATATTAAATCTTTTGTGATGTCCTGTGGAGTTTGTGCCCAAAACAAAGGTCAAAAGACAAGACCCGCCAGTCTTCTTCAGCCCTTAGACATTCCACCAGCACCTTGGCACACCCTGTCACTAGATGTTATCACGGACCTGCCCTCTTGTAATGGTTACAATACTATTCTGGTCGTGGTGGATTTATTTTCCAAAATGGCCCACTTTATTCCGTTGAAAGGTTCTATCTAATTGATTGGAAAGGGTACGGGCCTCAGGAAAGCTCTTGGGAACCCAGTGATCACGTACATGCACCTCGGCTGGTAAAAAGGTTCCGTCGGAATTTCCCAAACAAACCGAAACCTCCATAAGGAACGACCTTGGGAGGGGCCTTGGGGGGGAGTGCTGTCATGATGAGGACTATTTCAAACTTCTTACCTGCATCCGGAATCTTCTCGCCAGCATCCCTGAAGAAAGACTTCCATTTAAAAGCATTGCGTTGCTCGCTGCAGCGCCACGCTTCACTCACCTGTCCTTGAGACATCTCCCGGCTCCATCGCGGCTGTCAGCATCGGACGCCACATCTCTGCACCTAGGGGAGAGAGGAAGAAACAAAAGGTGAGCAGAAGGAACACAGAAGAAAAGCCTGATTAACAGCCATAATACTTACCGGCTTTTCTTCCACATTTCGGGTCGGCGCCGCCCCGTTGGCAGGTACCGTACCCAGGCCCCTATGGGGAAAGGACAAGAGTCATTTCTGGGGAATGATAAGGACATTTAGAGGGATCGCCCTCATCACTACTCACCTCGGCAGTTTAACCCCTCGACGCATCGCCTTCATTCTGCACCTGAAATAAAGGACAGATCACAGGTTAGAAAGACAACATAAAGGGGGCCTCACTTGAACTTTGAACTTTCATACTTACGGCGCATCGCTCAGGAAAGTCAAGTGGATTTTGCCAGCGCCATTCTGAAAACCAGTGAAGTAACTGGACGAACGCGCGCCCCTGCACCAGAAGCAGGATGGAGAGTTCATCCTTCCAAACCATAAGGTGAGCTTAAATCGGGGTTTGGAGGAAGTCAGAGAGGAACGAAGGGGGAAAGGGGGGAGCTAGCACACTATTCTGCAAACTGTTAATCCCCTTTCTCATCTGCAGAAGAATATTCCTACGGGCCAGGCAAGCATGATTTGGAGGTCCTGTCCAATCGGTGTTCCGGGTCCTGCGCATCACGCTAGAAGAGGCCACAGCAATCCAGACTAGACAAGCGCCCCCGTGGGAACCAGGTGAGCGTTACAGCCTTTCGCTTCTGATTTCTTGGAGACAGCGGCCGACAATTCCAGTGGAGCAGGAGTGATATCTTTCTTCATCATCTCCTGGAGAGTACCGCGCATGGTCCTCTCTCTTGCGGGTCTGGTTAGCTCCTGTAACCGTTTACTAGGAGATCTGGGAGTATGCGATATAACTCTGAGAGTTTTTAAATCGTTACCCAACAGTACGCGTCCTGGTACCTCACTCTGTATGCTGACAGGTATCTTCACAGTCATGTGGTTACACTGGATGAGAACTGGTAATTGGGGAAGCATATGCACAGGCCCTCCAGCTAACTTGGTGAGGCGTTTGGGTGCCTTAGCAACATCCTCAGCCTGAAAATATGATTTATCCACCACAGTTTAGCTGGCCCCAGTGTCCCTAATGGCAGGAGTCTCCTGACCATTCACCTGGACACTGTCCTTATAATACTCTTTAGTATTATTGGGGATAGAATTATAGACATCTAAATTCTGCTGTTCCCACAACCCCAGAGATACTAAAGAAACGCTGGCTGAGACTCCAATGGGTTTGTCAGCAGGCAGTAGAAAGTTTCCACTTGCCATTGGGACTTCCTCCTCTGGAGCGAAGGCTAAGGAGACAAGCTGGACCCCTGAAGGTTTACCCTTACATCTGGGATCTCCTTTCACGTGGTCAGTCGAGCCACAAACAAAGCATTTACTGAATGCTTTCTGGAATGGTGGCTTGTTCTGACCTCCTTCCGGTTTGGCACCAGAAGACAAACTATTCTGCTATGGTTTTCCCAGTGGCTTACCCTTCTGGTTTTGATTGGGGCCCTCTCTGGAATGTGAGTTATTCGAATTCTCTTTTGAGTCTTTGTTAGGCTGTTTTCCCTCATCCTTTTTTCTGAGTTGCCCCAGAATCCTTATGAGTAGCCCTGTTGGCAACCCACAAGTCAGCAGCCTTAGCTAGCTCCCTGGAATCCAATTCCTTTGAATCAGCCAAGTGCTGTCTGAGCTCAGGAGAACAGGCATCATAAATAGACTCCAACATAAAAAGATTCCGCATACCCTCATAAGTGTTCACTTTGTAACCCTTAATCCATCCCTCTAAGTTTTTCAACCCTTCACTCATCCAGGTAGCCCAAGGGGTACCATCATGCTTTTTGAGGGTTCTAAACCTCTTAAGATACTGGGAAGGGGTCTTCCCGAATCTAGCTATCAAAGCTAGTTTCACACTTTCGTAATCCGTCTTATCCGCCTCCACCAACTCCATTACCACATCAGTCGCAACAGAAGGGAGCCTAGAGAACAACCAGGGAAGCAAAGCATTCCCGGTGATGTCCTGGAGCCCATGATTATATTCAAACAGTTTCAACCAATCCAACACATCCAATCTCGGTTCATACATACCCACTAATTCCTTCGGCATCCGGGGTCTTTTGGGACTGGAGCTCCTAGAGGAACCAGAGGAGAGAGAGGCATTTTCCATAGACAACTTTTTCATCTCTAACTCTTGATTAAGTTCTATTTCTCTGAGTCTTAACTCAGCTTGCTTTTGCTCAGCCTGGGCATTCATTCGTCTGAACTCGAGCTCTTGGTTTCGTTCAGATTGAGCCAAGAACCGTTTATATTCTAGTTCGAGCTTCATTTTTTCAAGTTCAAAATAAGCAGGGTTACTTGTGGGACCTGGTATGGGCCCCGTAGGCACAGCTGGTAATGCAGGTAGAGGAGCAGGGGAGACAGTTTCGTTAGCCTCTCAGTCCTCGTCAGCCTCTTCATCGCTATCATCAGAATTACGATTCAGATCAACACCATCACTGTTATCTACAGTCGCTGGAGAGATTGGTTCCTCTGAACCAGTACCCAGACTTTGGTTCGCCAGCAATCTCTCTATCAGTTCTAACTTCTTGCCTCTTACAGGAAGAGTCTCTTGCCTACAGAGAGCTCGCAGACTCTCAGTATTTTCACCTGACAAGGACTCTTGACTGTAAGTTTCCATCGTAGACATGTTTTTTGAAAGTTGCTTTTTGTGCAAGGTTTTGTGGTTAGTTATCCTACAGTGTCGAAAAGCACTCTAAACTGTATACTCGATACAAATCCCACCGCTGTACACCAGTGTTAGGCGGAAACCTGTGCAGTTCCCTCTGGGACCACTGCAAAAGATTTATGACTACAGGCGTTTGGCGGTGAACCCACTTGGTAGCTGTCTGTACCACACAGATTCACTTGGTAGCTGTGGCTGAGCAGTCAGACCTCTCTCAAGAAAAGTTGAGCAGTATGTGTAGTATACAAAATAGGGCAATTCTTCACATCAAGACAAGCAAACACGCAACAAGGCTTAGTGTAAAGATATTAAGGTATTTATTTATAACAAAACATCTATGAAAAACACTATAGCAAATTCACGGCAAACAAATCAAACACAATTACTCTACGAAGCAGAAAACGATCAATCCCCCTAGCAATATTTCGACAACTCTAGGTTCTACTGGTACCACTTATTTTCAGACAGAGGTGTATACCTCAACCTAGATGACACTCGAACATTAGTTAGGACGGGAGAGAAAAAGATAGGCAGGTTATGAAATCAACACAGTTCAATCCTTCGCGGATAATATGCAAGGCAGGAAGGCAAGAATCACAATAGATCATAAAGTTCAGAGGCCAGGCCCACTCGGAGAGAGGCAAGGCGCAATGTCCCAAAAAGTCTCTAGTAGAGATGCATTCAAGTCTTTGTAGCAACTTGTTATCGGCAGATTGAACCAGTTCAGAACCACAAATGAGAAAAGCTTGGAGGCGACCCAACGGAACGGAGAGGATTAAGACACCTCACTCGAACCAATCGAAAGGGAAGCCAGGTGGACACGGTACCTTGTTGTGGAGGGCAGCTCCGGCGGGGGCAGTTGTTCCTGGTGGTGGATGCATGTCGGGTCTTTGCCAAGAGTAGAGATGATCTCATCGTCGAAGAAAAGTGAAGTCCGGTGCACCACCAGGGAAGAGACCAGCCGCGGAGTACTCTGTCACAAGGCACCACCTTTTGGTCACGGTACAGGGGTAGTGGCTATCCGGTTGCTGAGGTGCTCTGCACGGGCAATTCGACCACTGCGTCCTGAGGCGAATAAAAAGCAAAGGGGACTGGTTGTTCCCACCAGCCAGGGGAAGAGACTCTCCGGCAGGGAGATCTCCTCTATCGTCGGGAAGTGGTGAGTCGGTTCCGCAGGGCTGCACCGGAGGTGTGGTCGTGCAGGTCGGCTCAGCGTTACCCTCGTCGGATTCTTAGGTCCTGTGGCGACTTCTGAAGATCCAGTCCCAAAAGCCCTGCTTTTATGCAGAAAACCCCCATTTATTCAGCCTAGCTGTCAATCAACACATGCTAAGTGGTGAGCGGGAAGGCTCACCACTTGAGCCAATCACTCCAGAGTGCGACCGGAGTTGGCAAGGCAACTCGGTCCAGGGTGCCTAAACCCCCTCCCACACCCCTGTGGTAACCCAGACAGAATGGCACCACTTTGGAGGGTCTCTGTCCAGAGGCCCGCCAAAAGTGGAACAAAGGGCTCAACCTTTGGTTTAGGAGTCACAGAGACGAACACAGACGCCATTTTACAAACCCAGTTCTGGCAGAAAATACCATCCGATAAACCTATTTAAGATAAGTAGATCGGGGGTACGTTAGAGATTAACGAGAAAAAGTATCAATCTCGAACAATGGGACGAATCCCATAGGGTTATGTTCGGGGTCGAACATAACAAGTAGTTTCCACTACCACCAGCCAAAACTCGACGAGGGGGGACGGGACAGTGCCCCCTCGAGTAACAGATCTAGGAGTAATCAAATTTCCCCTACTAGTACGTCCACAATAAGATGGTTTGTACTAGTTCTGTTAGTAAATTTAGGTCTAGTAAAGCCAATGGTGACTTTACATGCCCGGGGAGACAGTAGTCAGTCCACGGGTATGGAGTCTATGGTGGGGGTCCGCTAGGACGCCCCAGTGTTACGGCACGTAGGGTGCGGTGTAACACATATAGAAAAACATATGAGACCCTATGGAGTAAAAGACCCCATAGCCCATCGAACACATTGACATTTCAAAGGAATTACACACATACATGTCCAAGAGTGGGAGAAAAGAGTCTCACTCTTGGCAGGATGGAAAAAGACAAACTCCAGAAATCCAGCAAAGCTGCTGGGGGACTCACTAGGTTAGGAAATTCAGCCTAAACAGAGAATTCTCCCTAACACTCGCCCCCCCAGACTAAGGGACAGGAGGATTTAATCCACTCCTGGATGAATCTCATACCTCTAGTCGATGACATACATCCTAGAGAGACCTTCAGCATTTTGGTGGTGACATCCTGACCTGTGCTCAATGGTGAAATCAAACCCTTGCAGGCAGATAGACCATCTCAATAGTTTTGGGTTTTCCCCTTTCATTTGCATTAACCATCTCAAGGTTTGGTGGTCAGTCTGAATGACGAAAGTAGAACCATACAAGTACGGCCTAAACTTCTTCAGAGCCCACACGATAGCAAAGCACTCTCTTTCGATTGTTGCCCACCTTGTTTCAGGATCCTTCAGCTTGCGGCTGATGAAGCAAACGGGGTGCTCCCTACCTTTCCCAACCAGTTGACTGAGTACGGCACCTATTCCTTCATTTGAAGCATCTGTCTGCACAATGAAGTGTTGGCGGTAATCAGGATCTCTGAGTACTGGGGATTGGCAAAGAGCTTTTTTCAGGTTTTTAAAAGCCTGATTGCACTCCTCGTTCCATATAACCTTTTTAGGAAGTTTGGGCAAGGAGATGACATTCAGTGGAGAAGCTATGGTCCCATAGTTCTCTATGAAATTCCAGTAATACCCAGTGAGGCCTAGGAAGGCTCTCACCTGGGTTTGAGTAGTCGGTGTTGTCCAATTTTGCACAGCTTCAATTTTACTGAACAAAGGCCTTATTTCTCCACCGCCTACCTCATGCCCAAGATAGACTACCTTACTCTGTCCAATTTGGCATTTACTCGCCTTTATGGTCAGATTGGCTCCTCCAAGGGCCTGCAAAACATCTCTTAGGTGGGTTACATGTTCTTCCCAGGAATTGCTGAACACTGCAACGTCATCCAAGTATGCCATGCAGAAGTCCTCCATCCCATTCAGAACCTGGTTTACCATCCGTTAAAACATAGCAGGTCCATTTTTCAATCCGAAAGGCATTACCCTAAACTGGTATAAGCCAACGGGGGTAGAAAATGCAGTTTTCTCCTTGGCATGGTCTGTCAGGGCTATTTGCCAATAGCCTGACGTCAAGTCAAATGTGCTGAGGAACTTAGCGGCGCCAAGTTTATCCACCAACTCATCTGTTCTTGGCAAAGGGTGGGCATCAGTCTTGGTGACTGCATTAAGAGCTCTATAATCCACGCAGAATCTAAGTTCTTTAGATCCGGCCTTTGGTACTAACACAACTGGGCTAGACCATGGACTAGTAGAGGGCTCTATTACCCCGAGATCAAGCATCTTGCTGACCTCACC
This sequence comes from Ambystoma mexicanum, assembly GCF_040938575.1. Lineage (NCBI taxonomy): Eukaryota > Metazoa > Chordata > Amphibia > Caudata > Ambystomatidae > Ambystoma > Ambystoma mexicanum. Next base: position 531,154,689 of record NC_090937.1, read on the forward strand.
TTTGATGTGGGTTCGTACGTTTTCTGACATGCGGTATCCTCTGCTTTTGACTGGCAGACAGTCACCAGTGAGCATGTCGTGCTGGCCCCAAGGGATCAAGCCTGGTGAAAGTGAGAACAGAGAGGCAAACTGATTCAACATAGATTTGCACTCTTCCTGTTGCTCGGGTGTCAGATTGGAGGAGAGATTTACTCCTTCAATTTTTTCGTCTAAAGGTAAGCCTCTGAGGAGATCCGGAAGAGCTTCACTCTCTTCTTCTTCCTCGGATGATGCTAGAAGCAACGCTCCTACATCAGGTCATGAGACATACACTTTAAGTCGGTTGGTGTGAAAGACTGTCGGAGCCTCCTTGGGATTGCCCAAGTCCACCAGATAGTTAACCTCTCCGAGTTTACCCACTACTCGGAAGGGTCCCATCCACTTATCTTGCAAGGCCCTCTGCCTTGTTGGGATCATAACGAGAACGAGCTGGTCTTGAGCGAACTCAGCCAGGTTAGCCTTTTGATCGTGCCAGTGCTTGACCAATGCTTGTCCAGCTTTCAAGTTATCGCTTGCTTCCGTCATCATCTGCGACATTCTCCTCCGGAGACATATCACGTAGTCAGTCACTCTGACTGGCTTGGGGGAAGGAGCACTCTCCAACCCCTCCTTAATCAGGGCCAATGGACCTCTGACGGGATGACCATAGAGCAGTTCGAAGGGAGAGTAACCTACTCCCTCCTGAGGGACTTCTCTATAAGCAAAGAGAAGGCATGGCAGTAGAAGGTCCCACTTTCGCTTAAGGGGTTCCTCTAAAGCACCTATCATGCTCTTCATGGTTCGGTTGAACCGTTCTACCAACCCATTGGTTTGTGGGTGGTAAGCCGTTGAGAACTTGTAAGTAACTCCGCAGGTTTTCCACATGGCTTTCATGTAGTGGGACATAAAGTTTGACCCCCTGCCAGAGATTACTTCCTTCGGAAACCCGACCCTGGTAAAAATACCAAGGAGGGCCTTAGCCACAGCCGGGGCTGTAACAGTCCTCATAGGAATTGCCTCAGGATACCTAGTAGCATGGTCTACTACAACAAGTATAAAACTGTTGCCTGAGGAGGTTGGAGGATCAAGGGGACCACCGATGTCAATCCCTACTCTCTCAAATGGGACTCCCACAACTGGGAGAGGCACTAAAAGTGCCGCATTCTTGGAGCCAACCTTACCAGAGATCTGGCAGGTGTGGCAGCTCCTGCAGTGTTTTTCTACTTCGGCCCCCATCTTCGGCCAATGGAAGTAGAGAGAGAGCCTTTCCTTAGTCTTCTTGAAACTCAAGTGACCAGCCAAAGGAATCTCGTGGGCTAACTGCAAGAACTGTGGTCTGTTCTCTTGGGGTACTACAAGTCGTTTGTAGTCTCCAGGTGCAGACTCGGTCGGTTCACTGTAGAAGAGGCCATCTTCCCAGTGTAACCTGTATTTCCCAGGCTCTTGCCCTTCAGCCTGAGCTTCTGCCTGGTGGCGAAGACGTTCCAGAGGTGGACATTCTCTCTGTCCCTTCTTGAAGTCTGCCCTGCTGGGTCCACCTTCTGCCAGTAAAGACTGCAGTTCAGGATGGTCAACAGGATCCAGATCTCCAATGTGTTCCTGGCCTTCCATTAGCTCTTCCTCAGAGTCTAATTCTACCACACAGGGTTGTACCTCCCTCTCAGCCTCGGCTGGAGGTGGAGTTACGGTTGTAACTGTGGACAACCGCGGGGAAGTCCGTGTTGGCTGCACTGGAATGCGGGCTGCTGGTTTCGGGGTAGAAGTCTTAGGTTTCCCTTTCGCTTCTGATTTCTTGGAGACAGTGGCCGACAATTCCAGTGGAGCAGGAGTGATATCTTTCGTCATCATCTCCTGGAGAGTACCGCGCATGGTCCTCTCTCTTGTAGGTCTGGTTAGCTCCTGTAACCGTTTACTAGGAGGTCTGGGAGTATGCGATACAACTCCGAGAGTTTTTAAATCGTTACCCAACAGTACGCGTCCTGGTACATCACTCTGTATGCTGACAGGTATCTTCACAGTCATGTCGTTACACTGGATGAGAACTGGTAATTGGGGAAGCATCTGCACAGGCCCTCCAGCTAACTTGGTGAGGCGTTTGGGTGCCTTAGCAACATCCTCAGCCTGAAAAAACGATTTATCCACCACAGTTATGCTGGCCCCAGTGTCGCTAATGGCAGGAGTCTCCTGACCATTCACCTGAACACTGTCCTTATAATACTCTTTAGTATTATCGGGGATAGAATTATAGACATCTAAATTCTGTTGTTCCCACAACCCCAGAGATACTAAAGAAACGCTGGCTGAGACTCCAATGGGTTCGTCAGCTAGCAGTAGAAAGTTTCCACTTGCCATTTGGACTTCCTCTTCTGGAGCGAAGGCTAAGGAGACAAGCTGGACCCCTGAAGGTTTACCCTTACACCTGGGATCTCCTTTCACGTGATCAGTCGAGCCACAAACAAAGCATTTACCGAATGCTTTCTGGAATGGCGGCTTGCTCTGACCTCCTTCCGGTTTGGCACCAGAAGGCACACTATTCTGCTGTGGTTTTCCTGGTGGCTTACCCTTCTGGTTTTGTTTGGGGCCCTCTTTGGAATGTGAGTTATCAGAATTCTCTTTTGAGTCTTTTTTAGGCTGTTTTCCCTCATCCTTTTTCTGAGTTGTCCCAGAATCCTTATGAGTAGCCCTGTTGGCAACCCACAAGTCAGCAGCCTTAGCTAGCTCCCTGGAATCCAATTCCTTCGAATCAGCCAAGTGCTGTCTGAGCTCAGGAGAACAGGCATCATAAATAGACTCCAACATAAAAAGATTTCTCATACCCTCATAAGTGTTCACTTTGTAACCTTTAATCCATCCCTCTAAGTTTTTCAACCCTTCACTAACCCAGGTAGCCCAAGGGGTACCATCATGCTTTTTGAGGGTTCTAAACCTCTTAAGATACTGGGAAGGGGTCTTCCCGAATCTAGCTATTAAAGCTAGTTTCACACTTTCGTAATCCGTCTTATCCGCCTCCCCCAACTCTATTACCACATCAGTCGCAACAGGAGGGAGCCTAGAGAACAACCAGGGAAGCAAAGCATTCCTGGTGATGTCCTGGAGCCCATGATTGGATTCAAACAGTTTCAACCAATCCAACACATCCAATCTTGGTTCATACATACCCACTAATTCCTTCGGCATCCGGGGTCTTTTGGGACTGGAGCTCCTAGAGGAACCAGAGGAGAGAGAAGCATTTTCCATAGACAAATTTTTCATCTCTAACTCGTGATTAAGTTCTATTTCTCTGAGTCTCAACTCAGCTTGCTTTTGCTCAGCCTGGACATTCATTCGTCTGAACTCGAGCTCTTGGTTTCGTTCAGATTGAGCCAAGAACCGTTTGTATTCTAGTTCGAGCTTCATTTTTTTCAAGTTCAAAATAAGCAGGGTTACTTGTGGGACATGGTATGGGCCCCGTAGGTACAGCTGGTAAGGCGGGTAGAGGAGCAGGGGAGACAGTTTTGTTAGCCTCGCCGTCCTCGTCAGCCTCTTCATCGCTATCATCAGAATTACGATCCAGATGAACACCATCACTGTTATCTACAGTCGCTGGGGAGATTGGTTCCTCTGAACCAGTACCTAGACTTTGGTTCACCAGCAATCTCTCGATTAGTTCTAACTTCTTGCCTCTTACAGAAAGATTTGCTTGCCTACAGAGAGCTCGCAAACTCTCAGTATTTTCACCTGACAAGGACTCTTGACTGTAAGTTTCCATCGTAGACATGTTTTTTGAAAGTTGCTTTTTGTGCAAAGTTTTGTGGTTAGTTATCCTACAGTGTCGAAAAGCACTCTAAACTGTATTCTCGATACAAATCCCACCGCTGTACACCAGTGTTAGGCGGAAACCTGTGCAGTTCCCTCTGGGACGACTGCAAAAGATTTAGGACTACAGGCGTTTGGCGGTGAACCCAATTGGTAGCAGCCCACACCACACAGATTCACTTGGTAGCTGTGGCTGAGCAGTCAGACTTCTCTCAAGAAAAGTTGAGCAGTATGTGGAGTATACAAAATAGGGCAATTCTTCACAGCAAGGCAAGCAAACACGCAACGAGGCTTAGTGTAAAGATATTAAGGTATTTATTTATAACAAAACATCTACGAAAAACACTAAGGCAAATCACGGCAAATAAATCAAACACAATTACTCTACGAAGTAGAAACGATCAATCCCCCTAGCAATATATCGACAACTCTAGGTTCTACCGGTACCACTTATTTTCAGACAGAGGTGTATACCTCAACCTATATGACACTCAAATATTAATTAGGACGGGAGAGAAAAAGATAGGCAGGTTATGAAATCAACACAGTTCAATCCTTCGTGGATAAAATGCAAGGCAGGAAGGCAAGAGTCACAATAGATCATAAAGTTCAGCGGCCAGGCCCACTCGGAGAGAGGCAAGGCGCGATGTCCCAAAAAGTCTCTAGTGGAGATGCATTCAAGTCCTCGTAGCAAATTGTTATCGGCAGATTGAACCAGTTCAGAACAAAGAATGAGAAAAACTTGGAGGCGACCCAACGGAACGGAGAGGATTAAGACACCTCACTCGAACCGATAGAAAGGGAAGCCAGGCGGACACGGTACCTTGTTGTGGAGGGCAGCTCCGGCGGGGGCAGTTGTTCCTGGTGGTGGATGCACGTCGGGTCTTTGCCAAGAGTAGAGATGATCTCGTCGTCGAAGAAAAGTGAAGTCCGGTGCACCACCAGGGAAGAGACCAGCCGCGGAGTGCTCCGTCACAAGGCACCACCTTTTGGTTGCGGTACAAGGGTAGTGGCTATCCGGTTGCCGGGGTGCGCTGCACGGGCAATTCGACCACTGCGTCCTAAGGTGAATAGAATGCAAAGGGGACTGGTTGTTCCCACCAGTCAGGGGAAGAGACTCTCCGGCAGGGAGATCCCCTCTGTCGTCGGGAAGTGGTGAGTCGGTTCCGCAGGGGTTCACCGGAGGTGTCGTCGTGCAGGTCGGCTCAGCGTTACCCTTGTCGGATTCTTAGGTCCTGTGGCGACTTCTGAAGATCCAGTCCCAAAAGCCCTGCTTTTATGCAGAAAACCCCCATTCATTCAGCCTAGCTGTCAATCAACACATGCTAAGTGGTGAGCGGGAAGGCTCACCACTTGGGCCAATCACTCCAGAGTGCGACCGGAGTTGGCAAGGCAACTCGGTCCAGGGTGCCTAAACCCCCTCCCACACCCCTGTGGTAACCCAGACAGAATGGCACCACTTTGGAGGGTCTCGGTCCAGAGGCCCGCCAAAAGTGGAACAAAGGGCTCAACCTTTGGTTTAGGAGTCACAGAGACGAACACAGACGCCATTTTACAAACCGAGTTCTGGCAGAAAATACCATCCGATAAACCTATTTAAGATAAGTAGATCGGGGGTACGTTAGAGATTAACGAGAAAAAGTATCAATCTCCAACAATGGGACGAATCCCATAGGGTTATGTTCAGGGTCGAACATAACAAGTAGTTTCCACTGCCACCAGCCAAAATTTGACGAGGGGGGACGGGACAGTGCCCCCTCGAGTAACAGATCTAGGAGTAATCAAATTACCCCTACTAGTACGTCCACAATAAGATGGTTTGTACTAGTTCTGTTAGTAAATTTAGGTCTAGTAAAGCCAATGGTGACTTTACATGCCCGGGGAGACAGTAGTCAGTCCCCGGGTATGGAGTCTATGGTGGGGGTCCGCTAGGACGCCCCAGTGTTACAGCACGTAGGGTGCGGTGTAACACACATAGAAAAACATATGAGACCCTATGGAGTAAAAGACCCCATAGCCCATCGAACACATTAACATTTAAAAGGAATTACACACATACATATCCAAGAGTGGGAGAAAAGAGTCTCACTCTTGGCAGGATGGAAAAAGACAAACTCCAGAAATCCAGCAAAGCTGCCCGGGGACTAACTAGGTTAGGAAATTCAGCCTAAACAGAGAATTACCCAACTTCGCTTGGTGCAGATGGGCACATTAGTGTGGTTATCTGCCCCCAGGGTGCCCAAACCCTACTGCCCCATCTATTGGGGGTCCTGCCCCACCTTTTGGGGTGCCCCCCCACCCCCAATGGCTGGGGGACACACCTCATGCAGGCCTCTCTGGGCCTCCTCCAAACGGCTGCGTGAGGTACACCCCACCTCCATTTGGGGTGAGGGGGGAGAGGGCCACCCCAAAATGTGGGGCAGGACCCCCAATAGATGGGGCAGTAGGGTTTGGGCACCCTGGGGGCAGATAGCCACACTAATGTGGCCATCTGCACCAAGCAAAGTAGGGTAAACAAAAAACAAAATACAAATTCATAGGCTGCTTTTTAGGGGGGGCTGAGGGCCACCCTAAATTGGCAGCGAATGATGTACCGCAACGGGGGGTGGCCCTCAACCCCCCCACCCCAAATGGAGGGCCCCACCTCATGCAACCCACCCTGGGGGCAGATAGGGGGGCCCCACCTCATGCATCCCTCCCTGGGGTCAGATGCCCCTTCCTAGGAGCAGATATCTGCCCCCAGGGAGGGTTGCATGAGGTGGGGCCCTCCATTTGGGGTGGGGGGGGTTGAGGGCCACCCCCCGTTGCGGTACATCATTCGCTGCCAATTTAGGGTGGCCCTCAACCCCCCCTAAAAAGCAGCCTGTGATTTTGTATATTTTTTTTTGTTTACCCAACTTCGCTTGGTGCAGATGGGCACATTAGTGTGGCTATCTGCCGCAAGGGTGCCCAAACCCTACTGCCCCATCTATTGGGGGTCCTGCCCCACCTTTTGGGGTGCCCCCCCCACCCCCAATGGCTGGGGGACACACCTCATGCAGGCCTCCCTGGGCCTCCTCCAAACGGCTGCGTGAGGTACACCCCACCTCCATTTGGGGTGAGGGGGGAGAGGGCCACCCCAAAAGGTGGGGCAGGACCCCCAATAGATGGGGCAGTAGGGTTTGGGCACCCTGGGGGCAGATAGCCACACTAATGTGGCCATCTGCACCAAGCAAAGTAGGGTAAACAAAAAACAAAATACAAATTCATAGGCTGCTTTTTAGGGGGGGCTGAGGGCCACCCTAAATTGGCAGCGAATGATGTACCGCAACGGGGGGTGGCCCTCAACCCCCCCAACCCAAATGGAGGGCCCCACCTCATGCAACCTACCCTGGGGGCAGATAGGGGGGGCCCCACCTCATGCATCCCTCCCTGGGGTCAGATGTCCCTTCCTAGGAGCAGATATCTGCCCCCAGGGAGGGTTGCATGAGGTGGGGCCCACCATTTGGGGTGGGGGGGGGGTTGAGGGCCACCCCCCCATTATGGTACATTATTCGCTGCCAATTTAGGGTGGCCCTCAACCCCCCTAAAAAGTAGCCTGTGATTTTGTATATTTTTTTTGTTTACCCAACTTCGCTTGGTGCAGATGGGCTCATTAGTGTGGCTATCTGCCCCCAGGGTGCCCAAACCCTACTGCCCCATCTATTGGGGGTCCTGCCCCACCTTTTGGGGTGCCCCCCCACCCCCAATGGCTGGGGGACACACCTCATGCAGGCCTCCCTGGGCCTCCTCCAAACGGCTGCGTGAGGTACACCCCACCTCCATTTGGGGTGAGGGGGGAGAGGGCCACCCCAAAAGGTGGGGCAGGACCCCCAATAGATGGGGCAGTAGGGTTTGGGCACCCTGGGGGCAGATAGCCACACTAATGTGGCCATCTGCACCAAGCAAAGTAGGGTAAACAAAAAACAAAATACAAATTCATAGGCTGCTTTTTAGGGGGGGCTGAGGGCTACCCTAAATTGGCAGCGAAGGATGTACCGCAAAGGGGGGTGGCCCTTAACCCCCCCACCCCAAATGGAGGGCCCCACCTCATGCAACCCACCCTGGGGGCAGATAGGGGGGGCCCCACCTCATGCATCCCTCCCTGGGGTCAGATGGCCCTTCCTAGGAGCAGATATCTGCCCCCAGAGAGGGTTACAAGGGGTGTCCCTTTCTACTTCGGTTGGGGGGGCATCCCTCCCCTCCCTCTTTCATTCAATAAAAAATCCATGTTGGCTAGTGGCCCCCCACCCCCACCCCTTCCCCCACCCCCTTTCCACATACTTTCAATTTATTTTCTTTTCATTCCCCTGGGGCAGATGGTCAGCCATCTGCCCCAGGGTTCTCATGCATGTGCCCCCATGCTTTGGGGGCCGGGAGGGGGGAGAGGGCTGCTTACTTGAGGCAGCCCCCCCCTCACAAACGGATCCATGGTGGTCTAGTGGGTTGCTGGTCATGGATCGAGCGCTCTGCGCCGATCCGTGACCAGCAATGCCTCATATATGTGGTGTCCTTGGAAAGGGGGGAACCCCCCCTTTCCAAGGACACCATTTTTTACAAAATCCCTGGTGGTCTAGTGGGCCCCAGGGCCCCAAACCCCCTCCCACCTCCCCCTTCCCTCTGATTTTTTTTTTTTCCCTCCCCACCCGTATTCACCCCTGGGGGCAGTGATCATCTGCCCCCAGGGGTCTCTGCCGCTGTGGTCCCATGCCTTGGGGCCACGGGGGAAGGGGGGCGCTTACCTAGTAAGCAGCCCCCCCTCCCCCTGCGTCACAAACGGATCTGTATTGATCCGGTGGCATTGCTGCCCACGGATCGCGTGCCCCGCGCCTGATCCGCGGGCAGCAATGCCACACAATGGGTATCGTTGGAAAGGGGAGAATCTCCCCTTTCCAACGATACCCGCCTCAAACTCCGGCTTGAAATACAGCCGGAGATCGAGGCGGACAAAGAAGGCCTTTTACCTTCTCTCTTCCCCGCAGCAGCCGAAAATGGCTGCTGCGGGGAATTTACTTTCAGTTTCACGCCGACGTGCGTTACGCACGCCGACGTGAAACTGAAGGTAATCCAGCCCCCTGGCAGTGAGGGGGGACCTCCCCCTCACATAGCCCGGGGGTTGGATTACAGTTTTTTAAAACAAGGTGCCGAAAAGGACCAGCTATCTCGTCCTTGGCACTGCGTGTGCACTGTCAAGGACGAGATACCTCGCCCTTGGCACTTAAAGGGTTAACAAAGATTTTTCATTGAATATGATAGGTTTTTATTAGTGGAACTTAACCATTACGTCCCTTTAACAGCGTTTTTTCATTGAATTTCACAGGTTTTTATTAGTGCAACTTAACATAACATCTCATTAACAGTGTTTTTTTATGAGAATGTCATGGGTATTTATCAGTGCATGCTATTTTCCTCCAAATTACTAATATCAAACTGTCACACTCCGAAGTCCGTGGCGTAAGTGGGTTCAATGGCGCTTAAGCGGCCATTGAATCGCCCCGCCACGTGTTTTTCCTCTCACTGCTTGCAGCGCTCTAGTCTTGCCGGCCCCGCCACCAATCGCCTTTTTTCTTTGCTTCCACCCGGAAGCCTGCGCGTTGCAACCCCTCGCGCTAGGCTTTCGGGTGAAACGCTCCTCAGTTTTTCCTCCGTTCTGTTTTCCCTCGAGCTTCTCTTCTTAGTTTCTCTCTCCCCTGGCCCTGCCGGCCATTATTCTGCTTACCTGTCTCGCTCGCTCTTCTCCCCCTCGGCTTTCCAGCTTTCCGGCTCTTTCCCTGGACTTCTTATCTGTATCTGTGGCTTCCCTTCTGTGCTTACCACGTCGCAAGGCTCTCCTCCAGGCGGCATCTCAAGGCTCTCCTCCTGGCGGCATCTTCAGGCCCACCTCCAGGCTGCATTACCAAGGCACCCACGCACTTCACTCAGAGGGGTTTTTTTATGCCGGAAGGCTTTTTCCCCCGATAGTTTGTTTCGGTAGAGGGGCCCCCCTTGACCTCTTTGATTTAGGTCAGGGTGGCTTCCTATCGAGGTAGACCCTATCCGCCTCAGAAGAAAAAGGCCCTGTGGAAGAAAAGCCTCCAACTACCCACGGACACTGAGATACCAGGTGAGGAGTGGGTGGAAGGGCTGGATCAGGAAGGAGGGTTGAATCCTACTAGCGCTGACACAAACTTACGCCAATATAGCAACATTTTTGCCCACTTTACACAGTTTCACCTTAAAACTCTGCCATTTCCCACCTTCTAGCATAATTTTTAACAAATCTATACTTATTCTGCTGTTTTTGCTTTAGTTGACGTCCGTGAACGTCTGACCTCATTGTGGACCTTCTGGACAGTGCCACGTTACCATGCGCCTGCGTGCAGCATGATGACGTGTCCATGAATGCGTTTGCATATCTCGTTCGAGTCCTTGCTTCGAGCACTGTTCCAAACTGCATTTTCTACTGATCTAGGAACTTTCAAGCTCAAAACGTACCCTTGCCCAGGTCCTACACCTATTTTTGCTCATTATCCATTAATAATCTAGTACAAAGCACATACTTGAAAGAATAGTAGCAAAATGGCTATTTATCTTAAAAATGGCATTGCTATTGCCATCCCTCCTCCCCAAGAGCTACCACCACGAACTAAAGGATCCACACATCAAACAAAACGCAGTATTTCCAAAGACAATGAAGAGAACCAAGAAGATTGGATAGGCACTTCCTCTATATCTAGCACCTAGAGCGAATAATAGCTGTGGCCTTTCTTTACCACTGTTGGGATTGTACCAAAGGCTGAAGCTACAGAAGTGAAATGCACTCAGTGCAACTTTGTACTCAGTCGTGGACTACCTGGACATTACTCCTAACAGACCACCTCCATGTGCCGCCACACCAAATCCAACCACCTAAATACTCTCAAAAAGATGGTTCCTTTCTTAGCAAGTAGTAGGCTGTCTTTCTCCACATCATCTTTCTCAACAAATACTGTAACCACACAGCCTACTACTTCTGTGGGACACAAAATCCCACCAGTTACATTGCAAGCAATACAATAGGCTGTTGGTCCATATCTTTCGAAGACAGCAGTCCTCTGTATGTACTGCAACACACCACTCTGCAGGGGGAATCAATCTCGGAGTGCTTTTGAAGCTGTAATCAAGGGACATGAGAAACACTGCCCATTACCTTAGAAGTAACACATCCACAACATCTTCCCCTTTCCACCTGCCCCTCCATATTAGTGCTTGGAGCCTCTGCCCTCATTTTTCTCCACACCTTACATTCTAACCTCTCCTGCATACATTTATTTAGAAAAAAACAACACAAGAAAGGTTAATTTAGGAACCACCTTTCACAGTTAAAAAATAAAACTAAAAAGTACATAGAATCAATAATTACATTGGGCCTCATTCCGAGTACGGCGCTAACCAATGGCGCTATCAACGCCTTGGTTGACGCCGTACCCGGACCGGCAGCGCCTTGGTGGATGGCGGAATTACCGCCCCATTCCAAGGTTGGCGGGGCGGTAATTCCCCAATCCCCATTTACCCTTCCCCATTCCCATTCTTGCACCATAGGGCATAATGGGAGTGGGGAAGGTGTTAATTACGCCACCGTAAATTACGGTGGCGTAATTAACATCAAGGTCCCTTAGCGCCATGGTTTTTTTAACACCTGCTAAAAGCAGGTGTTAAAACCTCCATGGCGCAAAGGGAACTCGGAGTATGGCCGTAAGGGATTACCGCCACCGCTCTCGTTAGCGGTGGCCGCTATCCCTTACCGCCATACTCGGAATGAGGCCCATAGACTCAATGGGGGTAATTCATAGAATTTAGCGCACAAGTGGCGCACGCGGCTGGCGCACAGTGTGCGCGTGCGAATCTCTGTGCCAGCCGCGTGCGCTAAAATCCATTTCCGCGCACAGCGTATTCATGGATTTTAGCTACCAAAACCACCCGTGGTGCACAGTGGCGCAGCGACCCTGCAGCAGCGCCGGTTACGCCCCCAAGAACGCCCCTCGCGCAAGGAAAAGCCATCAAAATCCCTAATCCAGCGCAAAGGGCTGTGCTAACCCTGTACCAGTAAACATGGCCGCCACACAGCAAGCGGGGAACGTCTATTACTGGGGTGCGCGGGAAGTTTCACACGTGATTTCAGCAGGGTACGTGTATTACTAGGGTGCGCGGGAAGTTTCACACGCGATTTCAGCAGGGTATGTGTATTACTGGGGTTTGCGGGAAGTTTCACACGCGATAGGGACTGTGCGAGTGGGGTACGTGTATTACTGGGGTTTGCGGGAAGTTTCACATGCGATTGGCCCGGTGCGAGTGGGGTACGTGTATTACTGGGGTTCGCGGGAAGTTTCACATGCGATTGGCCCTGTGCGAGTGGTGTTCGTGTATTACTGGTGTTCGCGGGAAGTTTCACACGCGATAGGCCCTGTGCGAGTGGTGTACATGTATTACTGGGGTTCGCGGGAAGTTTCACACGCGAAAGGGCCTGTGCGAGTGTGGTACGTGTATTACTGGGACTCGCGGGAAGTTTCACACATGATAGGCCGTGTGCGATTGGTGTACGTGTATTACTGGGGTTTGCGGGAAGTTTCTCACGCGAAAGGGCCTGTGCGAGTGGTGTACGTGTATTACTGGGGTTCGTGGGAAGTTTCACATGCGATTGGCCCTGTGCGAGTGGGGTACATGTATTACTGGGGTTTGCGGGAAGTTTCACAAGCGATATGCCCTGTGCGAGTGGTGTACGTGTTTTACTGGGGTTCGCGGGAAGTTTCACACGTGATAGGGCCTGTGCGAGTGGGGTACGTGTGTTACTGGGATTCGCGGGAAGTTTCACACGTGATTGGCCCTGTGCGAGTGGGGAACGTGTATTACTGGGGTTTGCGGGAAGTTTCACACGCGATAGGCCCTGTGCGAGCGGGGTACGTGTATTACTGGGGTTCGCGGGAAGTTTCACACGCAAAAGGGCCTGTGCGAGTGGGGTACGTGTATTACTGGGATTTGCGGAAAGTTTCACACGTGATTGGCCCTGTGCGAGTGGGGAACGTGTATTACTGGGGTTTGTGGGAAGTTTCACACGCGATTGGCCCTGTGCGAGTGGGTTACGTGTATTACTGGGGTTCGCGGGAAGTTTCACAGGCGATAAGCCCTGTGCAAGTGGTGTACATGTATTACTGGGGTTCGCGGAAAGTTTCACACGCGAAAGGGCCTGTGCGAGTGGGGTACTTGTATTACTGGGGTTCGCGGGATGTTTCACACGCGATTGGCCCTGTGCGAGTGGGGTACGTGTATTACTGGGGTTCGCGGGAAGTTTCACACGCGATTGGCCCTGTGCGAGTGGGGTACGTGTATTACTGGGGTTTGCGGGAAGTTTCACACGCGATTGGCCCTGTGAGAGTGGGGTACGTGTATTACTCGGGTTCGCGGGAAGTTTCACACGCGATAGGCCCTGTGCGAGTGGTGTACGTGTATTACTGGGGTTTGCGGGAAGTTTCACACGCGATAGGGCCTGTGAGAGTGGGGTACGTGTATTACTGGGATTCGCAGGAAGTTTCACACGCAATTGGCCCTGTGCGAGTGGGGTACGTGTATTACTGGGATTCACGGGAAGTTTCACACGCGATAGGCCCTGTGCGAGTGGGGTACGTATATTACTGGGGTTCGCTGGAAGTTTCACATGCAAAAGGGCCTGTGCGAGTGGGGTACGTGTATTACTGGGATTCGCTGAAAGTTTCACACGTGATTGGCCCTGTGCGAGTGGGGAACGTGTATTACTGGGGTTTGCGGGATGTTTCACACGCGATTGGCCCTGTGCGAGTGGGTTACGTGTATTACTGGGGTTCGTGGGAAGTTTCACATGCGATAAGCCCTGTGCGAGTGGTGTACATGTATTACTGGGGTTCGCGGGAAGTTTCACACGCGAAAGGGCCTGTGCGAGTGGGGTACGTGTATTACTGGGGTTCGCGGGAAGTTTCACACGCGAAAGGGCCTGTGCGAGTGGGGTACGTGTATTACTGGGATTCGCGGGAAGTTTCACACGCGATTGGCCCTGTGCGAGTGGGGTACGTGTATTACTGGGGTTCGCGGGAAGTTTCACATGCGATTGAACCTGTGCGAGTCAGGTACGTATATTACTGGGGTTCGCGGGAAGTTTCACACGCGATAGGGACTGTGCGAGTGGGGTACGTGTATTACTGGGATTCGCAGGAAGTTTCACACGCAATTGGCCCTGTGCGAGTGGGCTACCTGTATTACTGGGGTTCGCAGGAAGTTTCACACGCGATTGGCCCTGTGCGAGTGGGGTACATGTATTACTGGGGTTCGCGGGAAGTTTCACACGCAATTGACCCTGTGCAAATGGGGTACGTGTATTACTGGGGTTCGAGGGAAGTTTCACATGCGATTGGCCCCGTGCGAGTGGGGTACGTGTATTACTGGGGTTCACGGGAAGTTTCACATGCGATTGGCCCTGTGCGAGTGGGGTACGTGTATTATTGGGGTTCGCGGGAAGTTTCACATGCGATTGGCCCTGTGCGAGTGGGGAACGTGTATTACTGGGGTTCACGGGAAGTTTCACACGCGATAGGCCCTGTGCGAGTGGTGTACGTGTATTACTGGGGTTCGCAGGAAGTTTCACACGCAATAGGGCCTGTGCGAGTGGGGTACCTGTATTACTGGGATTCGCGGGAAGTTTCACACGCGATAGGCCCTGTGCGAGTGGGGTACGTGTATTACTGGGATTCGCGGAAAGTTTCACAGGCGATAAGCCCTGTGCAAGTGGTGTACATGTATTACTGGGGTTTGCGGAAAGTTTCACACGCGAAAGGGCCTGTGCAAGTGGGGTACGTGTATTACTGGGGTTCGCGGGATGTTTCACACGCGAAAGGGCCTGTGCGAGTGGGGTACGTGTATTCCTGGGATTCGCGGGAAGTTTCACACGCGATTGGCCCTGTGCGAGTGGGGTACGTGTATTACTGGGGCTCGCGGGAAGTTTCACATGCGATTGGCCCTGTGCGAGTCGGGTACGTGTATTACTGGGGTTCACGGGAAGTTTCACACGCGATTGGCCCTGTGCGAGTGGGGTACGTGTATTACTGGGGTTTGCGGGAAGTTTCACATGCGATTGGCCCTGTGCGAGTGGGGTACGTGTATTACTGGGGTTTGCGGGAAGTTTCACACGCGATAGGCCCTGTGCGAGTGGTGTACGTGTATTACTGGGGTTTGCGGGAAGTTTCACACGTGATAGGGCCTGTGCGAGTGGGGTACGTGTATTACTGGGATTCGCGGGAAGTTTCACACGCAATTGGCCCTGTGCGAGTGGGGCACGTGTATTACTGGGATTCGCGGGAAGTTTCACACGCGATAGGCCCTGTGCGAGTGGGGTACGTGGATTACTGGGTTTCGCGGGAAGTTTCACACGCAAAAGGGCCTGTGCGAGTGGGGTACGTGTATTACTGGGATTCGCTGAAAGTTTCACACGTGATTGGCCCTGTGCGAGTGGGGAACGTGTATTACTGGGGTTTGCGGGAAGTTTCACACGCGATTGGCCCTGTGCGAGTGGGTTACGTGTATTACTGGGGTTCGCGGGAAGTTTCACATGCGATAAGCCCTGTGTGAGTGGTGTACATGTATTACTGGGGTTCGCGGGAAGTTTCACACGCGAAAGGGCCTGTGCGAGTGGGGTACATGTATTACTGGGGTTCGCGGGAAGTTTCACACGCGAAAGGGCCTGTGCGAGTGGGGTACCTTAGAAGTAACACATCCACAACATCTTCCCCTTTCCACCTGCCCCTCCATATTAGTGCTTGGAGCCTCTGCCCTCATTTTTCTCCACACCTTACATTCTAACCTCTCCTGCATACATTTATTTAGAAAAAAACAACACAAGAAAGGTTAATTTAGGAACCACCTTTCACAGTTAAAAAATAAAACTAAAAAGTACATAGAATCAATAATTACATTGGGCCTCATTCCGAGTACGGCGCTAACCAATGGCGCTATCAACGCCTTGGTTGACGCCGTACCCGGACCGGCAGCGCCTTGGTGGATGGCGGAATTACCGCCCCATTCCAAGGTTGGCGGGGCGGTAATTCCCCAATCCCCATTTACCCTTCCCCATTCCCATTCTTGCACCATAGGGCATAATGGGAGTGGGGAAGGTGTTAATTACGCCACCGTAAATTACGGTGGCGTAATTAACATCAAGGTCCCTTAGCGCCATGGTTTTTTTAACACCTGCTAAAAGCAGGTGTTAAAACCTCCATGGCGCAAAGGGAACTCGGAGTATGGCCGTAAGGGATTACCGCCACCGCTCTCGTTAGCGGTGGCCGCTATCCCTTACCGCCATACTCGGAATGAGGCCCATAGACTCAATGGGGGTAATTCATAGAATTTAGCGCACAAGTGGCGCACGCGGCTGGCGCACAGTGTGCGCGTGCGAATCTCTGTGCCAGCCGCGTGCGCTAAAATCCATTTCCGCGCACAGCGTATTCATGGATTTTAGCTACCAAAACCACCCGTGGTGCACAGTGGCGCAGCGACCCTGCAGCAGCGCCGGTTACGCCCCCAAGAACGCCCCTCGCGCAAGGAAAAGCCATCAAAATCCCTAATCCAGCGCAAAGGGCTGTGCTAACCCTGTACCAGTAAACATGGCCGCCACACAGCAAGCGGGGAACGTCTATTACTGGGGTGCGCGGGAAGTTTCACACGTGATTTCAGCAGGGTACGTGTATTACTAGGGTGCGCGGGAAGTTTCACACGCGATTTCAGCAGGGTATGTGTATTACTGGGGTTTGCGGGAAGTTTCACACGCGATAGGGACTGTGCGAGTGGGGTACGTGTATTACTGGGGTTTGCGGGAAGTTTCACATGCGATTGGCCCGGTGCGAGTGGGGTACGTGTATTACTGGGGTTCGCGGGAAGTTTCACATGCGATTGGCCCTGTGCGAGTGGTGTTCGTGTATTACTGGTGTTCGCGGGAAGTTTCACACGCGATAGGCCCTGTGCGAGTGGTGTACATGTATTACTGGGGTTCGCGGGAAGTTTCACACGCGAAAGGGCCTGTGCGAGTGTGGTACGTGTATTACTGGGACTCGCGGGAAGTTTCACACACGATTGGCCCTGTGCGAGTGGGGTACGTATATTACTGGGGTTCGCGGGAAGTTTCACACATGATAGGCCGTGTGCGATTGGTGTACGTGTATTACTGGGGTTTGCGGGAAGTTTCTCACGCGAAAGGGCCTGTGCGAGTGGTGTACGTGTATTACTGGGGTTCGTGGGAAGTTTCACATGCGATTGGCCCTGTGCGAGTGGGGTACATGTATTACTGGGGTTTGCGGGAAGTTTCACAAGCGATATGCCCTGTGCGAGTGGTGTACGTGTTTTACTGGGGTTCGCGGGAAGTTTCACACGTGATAGGGCCTGTGCGAGTGGGGTACGTGTATTACTGGGATTCGCGGGAAGTTTCACACGTGATTGGCCCTGTGCGAGTGGGGAACGTGTATTACTGGGGTTTGCGGGAAGTTTCACACGCGATAGGCCCTGTGCGAGCGGGGTACGTGTATTACTGGGGTTCGCGGGAAGTTTCACACGCAAAAGGGCCTGTGCGAGTGGGGTAGGTGTATTACTGGGATTTGCGGAAAGTTTCACACGTGATTGGCCCTGTGCGAGTGGGGAACGTGTATTACTGGGGTTTGTGGGAAGTTTCACACGCGATTGGCCCTGTGCGAGTGGGTTACGTGTATTACTGGGGTTCGCGGGAAGTTTCACAGGCGATAAGCCCTGTGCAAGTGGTGTACATGTATTACTGGGGTTCGCGGAAAGTTTCACACGCGAAAGGGCCTGTGCGAGTGGGGTACTTGTATTACTGGGGTTCGCGGGATGTTTCACACGCGATTGGCCCTGTGCGAGTGGGGTACGTGTATTACTGGGGTTCGCGGGAAGTTTCACACGCGATTGGCCCTGTGCGAGTGGGGTACGTGTATTACTGGGGTTTGCGGGAAGTTTCACACGCGATTGGCCCTGTGCGAGTGGGGTACGTGTATTACTGGGGTTCGCGGGAAGTTTCACACGCGATAGGCCCTGTGCGAGTGGTGTACGTGTATTACTGGGGTTTGCGGGAAGTTTCACACGCGATAGGGCCTGTGAGAGTGGGGTACGTGTATTACTGGGATTCGCAGGAAGTTTCACACGCAATTGGCCCTGTGCGAGTGGGGTACGTGTATTACTGGGATTCACGGGAAGTTTCACACGCGATAGGCCCTGTGCGAGTGGGGTACGTATATTACTGGGGTTCGCTGGAAGTTTCACATGCAAAAGGGCCTGTGCGAGTGGGGTACGTGTATTACTGGGATTCGCTGAAAGTTTCACACGTGATTGGCCCTGTGCGAGTGGGGAACGTGTATTACTGGGGTTTGCGGGATGTTTCACACGCGATTGGCCCTGTGCGAGTGGGTTACGTGTATTACTGGGGTTCGTGGGAAGTTTCACATGCGATAAGCCCTGTGCGAGTGGTGTACATGTATTACTGGGGTTCGCGGGAAGTTTCACACGCGAAAGGGCCTGTGCGAGTGGGGTACGTGTATTACTGGGGTTCGCGGGAAGTTTCACACGCGAAAGGGCCTGTGCGAGTGGGGTACGTGTATTACTGGGATTCGCGGGAAGTTTCACACGCGATTGGCCCTGTGCGAGTGGGGTACGTGTATTACTGGGGTTCGCGGGAAGTTTCACATGCGATTGGCCCTGTGCGAGTCAGGTACGTATATTACTGGGGTTCGCGGGAAGTTTCACACGCGATAGGGACTGTGCGAGTGGGGTACGTGTATTACTGGGATTCGCAGGAAGTTTCACACGCAATTGGCCCTGTGCGAGTGGGCTACCTGTATTACTGGGGTTCGCAGGAAGTTTCACACGCGATTGGCCCTGTGCGAGTGGGGTACATGTATTACTGGGGTTCGCGGGAAGTTTCACACGCAATTGACCCTGTGCAAATGGGGTACGTGTATTACTGGGGTTCGAGGGAAGTTTCACATGCGATTGGCCCCGTGCGAGTGGGGTACGTGTATTACTGGGGTTCACGGGAAGTTTCACACGCGATTGGCCCTGTGCGAGTGGGGTACGTGTATTATTGGGGTTCGCGGGAAGTTTCACATGCGATTGGCCCTGTGCGAGTGGGGAACGTGTATTACTGGGGTTCACGGGAAGTTTCACACGCGATAGGCCCTGTGCGAGTGGTGTACGTGTATTACTGGGGTTCGCAGGAAGTTTCACACGCAATAGGGCCTGTGCGAGTGGGGTACCTGTATTACTGGGATTCGCGGGAAGTTTCACACGCGATAGGCCCTGTGCGAGTGGGGTACGTGTATTACTGGGATTCGCGGAAAGTTTCACAGGCGATAAGCCCTGTGCAAGTGGTGTACATGTATTACTGGGGTTTGCGGAAAGTTTCACACGCGAAAGGGCCTGTGCAAGTGGGGTACGTGTATTACTGGGGTTCGCGGGATGTTTCACACGCGAAAGGGCCTGTGCGAGTGGGGTACGTGTATTCCTGGGATTCGCGGGAAGTTTCACACGCGATTGGCCCTGTGCGAGTGGGGTACGTGTATTACTGGGGCTCGCGGGAAGTTTCACATGCGATTGGCCCTGTGCGAGTCGGGTACGTGTATTACTGGGGTTCACGGGAAGTTTCACACGCGATTGGCCCTGTGCGAGTGGGGTACGTGTATTACTGGGGTTTGCGGGAAGTTTCACATGCGATTGGCCCTGTGCGAGTGGGGTACGTGTATTACTGGGGTTTGCGGGAAGTTTCACACGCGATAGGCCCTGTGCGAGTGGTGTACGTGTATTACTGGGGTTTGCGGGAAGTTTCACACGTGATAGGGCCTGTGCGAGTGGGGTACGTGTATTACTGGGATTCGCGGGAAGTTTCACACGCAATTGGCCCTGTGCGAGTGGGGTACGTGTATTACTGGTATTCGCGGGAAGTTTCACACGCGATAGGCCCTGTGCGAGTGGGGTACGTGGATTACTGGGTTTCGCGGGAAGTTTCACACGCAAAAGGGCCTGTGCGAGTGGGGTACGTGTATTACTGGGATTCGCTGAAAGTTTCACACGTGATTGGCCCTGTGCGAGTGGGGAACGTGTATTACTGGGGTTTGCGGGAAGTTTCACACGCGATTGGCCCTGTGCGAGTGGGTTACGTGTATTACTGGGGTTCGCGGGAAGTTTCACATGCGATAAGCCCTGTGTGAGTGGTGTACATGTATTACTGGGGTTCGCGGGAAGTTTCACACGCGAAAGGGCCTGTGCGAGTGGGGTACATGTATTACTGGGGTTCGCGGGAAGTTTCACACGCGAAAGGGCCTGTGCGAGTGGGGTACGTGTATTACTGGGGTTCGCGGGAAGTTTCACATGCGATTGGCCCTCTGCGAGTGGGGTACATGTATTACTGGGGTTCGCGGGAAGTTTCACACGCGATAGGCCCTGTGTGAGTGGTGTACGTGTATTACTGGGGTTTGCGGGAAGTTTCACACGCGATAGGGACTGTGCAAGTGGGGTACGTGTATTACTGGGGTTCGCGGGATGTTTTACATGGGATTGGCCCTGTGCGAGTGGGGTACGTGTATTACTGTGGTTCGCGGGAAGTTTCACATGCGATTGGCCCTGTGCGAGTGGGGTTCGTGTATTACTGGTGTTCGCGGGAAGTTTCACGCGCGATAGGCCCTGTGCGAGTGTTGTACATGTATTACTGGGGTTCGCGGGAAGTTTCACACGCAAAAGGGCCTGTGCGAGTGGGGTACGTGTATTACTGGGGTTCACGGGAAGTTTCACACGCGATAGGCCCTGTGCGAGTGGTGTACGTGTATTACTGGGGTTTGCGGGAAGTTTCACACGCGATAGGGACTGTGCGAGTGGGGTACGTGTATTACTGATATTCGCAGGAAGTTTCACACGCAATTGGCCCTGTGCGAGTGGGGTACATGTATTACTGGGGTTCGCGGGAAGTTTCACACGCGATTTACCCTGTGCAAATGGGGTACGTGTATTACTGGGGTTCGCGGGAAGTTTCACATGCGATTGGCCCTGTGCGAGTGGGGTACATGTATTACTGGGGTTCGCGGGAAGTTTCACACGCGATAGGCCCTGTGCGAGTGGTGTACGTGTATTACTGGGGTTTGCGGGAAGTTTCACACGCGATAGGGACTGTGCGAGTGGGGTACGTGTATTACTGGGGTTCGCGGGAAGTTTCACATGCAATTGGCCCTGTGCGAGTGGGGTACGTGTATTACTGGGGTTCGCAGGAAGTTTCACATGCGATTGGCCCTGTGCAAGTGGGGTACGTGTATTACTGGGGTTCGCGGGAAGTTTCACACGCGATAGGCCCTGTGCGAGTGGTGTACGTGTATTACTGGGGTTTGCGGGAAGTTTCACACGCGATAGGGACTGTGCGAGTGGGGTACGTGTATTACTGGGATTCGCAGGAAGTTTCACACGCAATTGGCCCTGTGCGAGTGGGATACGTGTATTACTGGGGTTCGCGGGAAGTTTCACACGCGATTGGCCCTGTGCGAGTGGGGTACATGTATTACTGGGGTTCGCGGGAAGTTTCACACGCGATTGACCCTGTGCAAATGGGGTACGTGTATTACTGGGGTTCGAGGGAAGTTTCACATGCGATTGGCCCTGTGCGAGTGGAGTACGTGTGTTACTGGGGTTCACGGGAAGTTTCACACGCGATTGGCCCTGTGCGAGTGGGGTACGTGTATTATTGGGGTTCGCGGGAAGTTTCACATGCGATTGGCCCTGTGCGAGTGGGGTACGTGTATTACTGGGATTCGCGTGAAGTTTCACACGAGATAGGCCCTGTGCGAGTGGGGTACGTGTATTACTGGGGTTCGCGGGAAGTTTCACACGCAAAAGGGCCTGTGCGAGTGGGGTACGTGTATTACTGGGATTCGCGGAAAGTTTCACACGTATTGGCCCTCTGCGAGTGGGGAACGTGTATTACTGGGGTTTGCGGGAAGTTTCACACGCGATTGGCCATGTGCGAGTGGGTTACGTGTATTACTGGGGTTCGCAGGAAGTTTCACAAGCGATAAGCCCTGTGCAAGTGGTGTACATGTATTACTGGGGTTCGCGGAAAGTTTCACACGCGAAAGGGCCTGTGCAAGTGGGGTACGTGTATTACCGGGGTTCGCGGGATGTTTCACACGCGAAAGGGCCTGTGCGAGTGGGGTACGTGTATTCCTGGGATTCGCGAGAAGTTTCACACGCGATTGGCCCTGTGCGAGTGGGGTACGTGTATTACTGGGGTTCGCGGGAAGTTTCACACGCGATTGGCCCTGGTCGAGTGGGGTACGTGTATTACTGGGGTTCACGGGAAGTTTCACACGCGATTGGCCCTGTGCGAGTGGGGTACGTGTATTACTGGGGTTCGCGGGAAGTTTCACACGCAAAAGGGCCTGTGCGAGTGGGGTACGTGTATTACTGGGATTCGCTGAAAGTTTCACACGTGATTGGCCTTGTGCGAGTGGGGAACGTGTATTACTGGGGTTTGCGGGAAGTTTCACACGCGATTGGCCCTGTGCGAGTGGGTTACGTGTATTACTGGGGTTCGCGGGAAGTTTCACATGCGATAAGCCCTGTGCGAGTGGTGTACATGTATTACTGGGGTTCGCGGGAAGTTTCACACGCGAAAGGGCCTGTGCGAGTGGGGTACATGTATTACTGGGGATCGAGGGAAGTTTCACACGCGAAAGGGCCTGTGCGAGTGGGGTACGTGTATTACTGGGGTTCGCGGGAAGTTTCACATGCGATTGGCCCTGTGCGAGTGGGGTACATGTATTACTGGGGTTCGCGGGAAGTTTCACACGCGATAGGCCCTGTGCGAGTGGTGTACGTGTATTACTGGGGTTTGCGGGAAGTTTCACACGCGATAGGGACTGTGCGAGTGGGGTACGTGTATTACTGGGGTTCGCGGGAAGTTTCACATGCAATTGGCCCTGTGCGAGTGGGGTACGTGTATTACTGGGGTTCGCAGGAAGTTTCACATGCGATTGGCCCTGTGCAAGTGGGGTACGTGTATTACTGGGGTTCGCGGGAAGTTTCACACGCGATAGGCCCTGTGCGAGTGGTGTACGTGTATTACTGGGGTTTGCGGGAAGTTTCACACGCGATAGGGACTGTGCGAGTGGGGTACGTGTATTACTGGGATTCGCAGGAAGTTTCACACGCAATTGGCCCTGTGCGAGTGGGGTACGTGTATTACTGGGGTTCGCGGGAAGTTTCACACGCGATTGGCCCTGTGCGAGTGGGGTACATGTATTACTGGGGTTCGCGGGAAGTTTCACACGCGATTGACCCTGTGCAAATGGGGTACGTGTATTACTGGGGTTCGAGGGAAGTTTCACATGCGATTGGCCCTGTGCGAGTGGAGTACGTGTATTACTGGGATTCACGGGAAGTTTCACACGCGATTGGCCCTGTGCGAGTGGGTACGTGTATTATTGGGGTTCGCGGGAAGTTTCACATGCGATTGGCCCTGTGCGAGTGGGGTACGTGTATTACTGGGATTCGCGTGAAGTTTCACACGCGATAGGCCCTGTGCGAATGGGGTACGTGTATTACTGGGGTTCGCGGGAAGTTTCACACACAAAAGGGCCTGTGCAAGTGGGGTACGTGTATTACTGGGATTCGCGGAAAGTTTCACACGTGATTGGCCCTCTGCGAGTGGGGAACGTGTATTACTGGGGTTTGCGGGAAGTTTCACACGCGATTGGCCATGTGCGAGTGGGTTACGTGTATTACTGGGGTTTGCAGGAAGTTTCACAGGCGATAAACCCTGTGCAAGTGGTGTACATGTATTACTGGGGTTCGCGGGATGTTTCACAAGCGAAAGGGCCTATGCGAGTGGGGTACGTGTATTCCTGAGATTCGCGAGAAGTTTCACACGCGATTGGCCCTGTGCGAGTGGGGTACGTGTATTACTGGGGTTCGCGGGAAGTTTCACACGCGATTGGCCCTGTGCGAGTGGGGTACGTGTATTACTGGGGTTCACGGGAAGTTTCACACGCGATTGGCCCTGTGCGAGTGGGGTACGTGTATTACTGGGGTTTGCGGGAAGTTTCACACGCGATAGGCCCTGTGCGAGTGGTGTACGTGTATTACTGGGGTTTGCGGGAAGTTTCACACGTGATAGGGCCTGTGCGAGTGGGGTACGTGTATTACTGGGATTTGCAGGAAGTTTCACACGCAATTGGCCCTGTGCGAGTGGGGTACGTGTATTACTGGGATTCGCGGGAAGTTTCACACGCGATAGGCCCTGTGCGAGTGGGGTACGTGGATTACTGTGGTTCGCGGGAAGTTTCACACGCAAAAAGGCCTGTGCCAGTGGGGTACGTGTATTACTGGGATTCGCTGAAAGTTTCACACATGATTGGCCCTGTGCGAGTGGGGAACGTGTATTACTGGGGTTTGCGGGAAGTTTCACATGTGATTGGCCCTGTGCGAGTGGGTTACGTGTATTACTGGGGTTCGCGGGAAGTTTCACATGCGATAAGCCCTGTGCGAGTGGTGTACGTGTATTACTGGGGTTTGCGGGAAGTTTCACACGTGATAGGGCCTGTGCGAGTGGGGTACGTGTATTACTGGGATTCGCAGGAAGTTTCACACGCAATTGGCCCTGTGCGAGTGGGGTACGTGTATTACTGGGATTCGCGGGAAGTTTCACACGCGATAGGCCCTGTGCGAGTGGGGTACGTGGATTACTGGGGTTCGCGGGAAGTTTCACACGCAAAAGGGCCTGTGCCAGTGGGGTACGTGTATTACTGGGATTCGCTGAAAGTTTCACACATGATTGGCCCTGTGCGAGTGGGGAACGTGTATTACTGGGGTTTGCGGGAAGTTTCACATGTGATTGGCCCTGTGCGAGTGGGTTACGTGTATTACTGGGGTTCGCGGGAAGTTTCACATGCGATAAGCCCTGTGCGAGTGGTGTACATGTATTGCTGGGGTTCGCGGGAAGTTTCACACGCGAAAGGGCCTGTGCGAGTGGGGTACGTGTATTACTGGGGTTCGCGGGAAGTTTCACACGCGAAAGGGCCTGTGCGAGTGGGGTACGTTTATTACTGGGGTTCGTGGGAAGTTTCACATGCGATTGGCCCTGTGCGAGTGGGGTACATGTATTACTGGGGTTCGCGGGAAGTTTCACACGCGATAGGCCCTGTGCGAGTGGTGTACTTGTATTACTGGGGTTTGCGGGAAGTTTCACACGTGATAGGGACTGTGCGAGTGGGGTACGTGTATTACTGGGATTCACAGGAAGTTTCACACGCAATTGGCCCTGTGCGAGTGGGGTATGTGTATTACTGGGGTTCGCGGGAAGTTTCACACGCGATTGGCCCTGTGCGAGTGGGGTACATGTATTACTGGGGTTCGCGGGAAGTTTCACACGCGATTGGCCCTGTGCGAGTGGGGTACGTGTATTACTGGGGTTCGTGGGAAGTTTCACACGCAATTTCGCTGTCAGAGCAAGTACGTGTATCTAGTTGGGTGCACGGGGAGTCCCACACGTGAATTGGCACTGTGGGTCCTCCCAGGTGTGCCCTCCACCCCATCCACAGCCCCTGCAGGCAACCCACAACACAGGGGAGTACCCTGAACCCCTGGGCATGACCCCCAGCCAGCACACATGTCACCTTCCACAAGTGATCACCAGCTCATGTCCCCCAGGACCCCCACCCCCCAGCAGTGACAGGCACCTGCCAGCAGGCCCCCACTCATGTCCCCCTGCACCCCCACCCCCCAGCAGTGAGGGGCACCTGCCAGCAGGCCCCCACTCATGTCCCACTCATGTCCCCCTGCACCCCCACCCCCCAGCAGTGAGGGGCACCTGCAAGCAGGCCCCCACTCATGTCCCACTCATGTCCCCCTGCACCCCTGCCCCCCAGCAGTGAGGGGCACCTGCCAGCAGGCCCCCACTCATGTCCCCCTGCACCCCCAACCCCCAGCAGTGACAGGCACCTGCCAGCAGGCCCCCACTCATGTCCCACTCATGTCCCCCTGCACCCCCACCCCCCAGCAGTGAGGGGCACCTGCCAGCAGGCACCCTCTCATGTCCCCCTGCACCCCCACCCCCCAGCAGTGAGGGGCACCTGCCAGCAGGCCCCCACTCATGTCCCACACATGTCCCCCTGCACCCCCACCCCCCAGGAGTGAGGGGCACCGGCCAGCAGGCCCCCACTCATGTCTGCATGCACCCCCACCCCCAGCAGTGACAGGCACCTGCCAGCAGGCCCCCGCTCATGTCCCCCTGCATCCCCACCCCCTATCAGTGAGGGGCACTTGCCAGCAGGCCCCCACTCATGTCCCACTCATTTCCCCCTGTCCCCCAACCCCCCAGCAGTGAGAGGCACCTGCCAGCAGGCCCCCACTCATGTCCTCCCTACACAGAATAAAGAAGCACAATCATGGGCCACTTCTACACCAAAAAACCACATCACGCCACCCCATTCTTGAGACGCAATGATTTCCCAATCCACCCCACACTGACATGCCTATCTCAAGACACAAACCAAAAGTCAACTATGTACATCAACACATGTCCGTCACACAGATACACTGGTTGGCATTGATTGTGTAAACCCACATTTTCACATGCATCAACCCAATGAGCGAATCCCACACATGGAAATAAAATATGAATATATATTATGTACAAAAATAAATAAATGAAATGAAATCATACAAAAATAGCAAACATGAAATGAAAAGCATGTGCAAAAGATGAGTGAATGAAAATTATAACCAATCCAAAAAAATTGGAAAGAAAAACAGTCCAAACTCTCCCTCCACCAACGCCAATCCAAAGAAAAGGTCAAAAAAAAATCCATTGCTTCATGTTCATAATGAAAAAAAAAAATCAAATTATTCCATAGTCCAACTATTTACAATACATTGTCCCAAAAAAAAATCCATTACTCCATGTCCATAATGAAAAAAAATATTCTAATTAATCCATGATGAAACTATTAACAATCCATTGTCCAAAAGAAAAATCCATGAATTCATGTGCAAGAGCCAAAAAATAAATCAAATCTATCCATTGTCCAACTATGTAAAGGGTCCATGAGCCCAACCAAACAAATGAAACCTACCTAAGAAACTACATAAAAATAAAACTATATACAAATGTGTGTGGCATTGTCCATTGACCACAAATAATAGGAAAAGGAAAAGGAAACCTAACTCTAAAAACTATTAAACTTTTTAACTATTAAAATGCCAGCTGAAGAACCACTTGAAAACATAGAACCCTTTCATTTTTCACCTATCACCACAGAAGAGATGAAAAGAACACTCGTCTCCATGAAACCTACCTTGTGCGCGGAGAACATCTTACCCGCCAAAATAATCTTAGAAAACCCAGACATCTTCACCCCTATACTTGCTAAGATCATCAACACTTCCTTTAGGGACCAACTAGTCCCCCAGGCTATAACAAAAAGTCACAGTTACCCCACTAATAAAAAAAACAGGCCTGGATCCAAGAGACCCATGCAACCTTAGGCCAATAACCAACTGTAACTTCCTGCTAAAGATTATGGACAAAGTAGCCACGGCACAACTACAGGCACACATTGAGGCATCTAATGCGCTACACCCACATCAATCAGAGTTCAGACCATCTCATAGCACAGAATCAGCCATGCTCGACTTACAGACAAAGATGCTTAGCATCTTAGACAAGGGGAAAACAGGACTTCTCATCCTGTTAGACCTCAGTGCTGCCTTTGATCTCCTGGATCATAACCTGCTCGAAACTGCCTTAGGCAAAACAGCAAACTGCTCACAGGAGGCAAAAACATGGATAATGTCCTTTTTAAAAGGCAGAACATCCCGAGTCCATTGGGGAGACAAATTCTCAATTGAAAGGAAGATCCTCTGCGGGGTTCCCCAGGGAGCCAGCATGTCCCCATTGCTGTTCAACCTCTACATTAGATACTTATGCTACATCTTAGACCATGCTGACATATTCTTTACCAACTATGCGGACGATACGCAGCTGGTGCTGAAGCTCAGTGGGGACCATAAAACCAATAACAACAATATAAGTAGTATCTATAACATCATAGAACAATGGATGGATTCCAACTGGATGTGTTTGAACGCCAGCAAAACTGAGCTGATGATCTTCGGATCCACCCAAGCCAGAAAATCACTGCCCCACGACTATGCAAATTTCAAGATCAAGGATGCTAACATCATAGTACTTGAGAAAGTAAAAACTTTGGGTATGATGATGGAAGCGTCTTTAGGAGCAGAGGCCCAGACTCAATACATAAAAAAAACCTGCAATTACTACTTGAGACTCCTCAGAACTATTAGACCGTATCTCACGGAGAACAACTGTGCCACAGTAGCCAGAGCAACCATCCTTTCCCGTTTGGATTATGGGAACGCACTTATGCTAGGAGCCAACAAAAAAAACATCCAAGCGTTCCAGATTATCCAAAATAACGCAGTTAGGATAATCAAATGCAAATCTAAATCAGACCACATCAGTGCATCTAGGAAGGAACTACATTGGCTCAAAGTGGAGAGCAGAACCCACTTCAAGGCTCTCACAATAGCCCACAGATGCATCCACGGGAAGGCACCAGGCTATCTAAAATCGAAAATACGTTCTTATGTTCCAAGCCGCGCCTTGAGATCCTCGGATCAAAATAGGATCGCAGTGATGCCACACAAACTTAGATCTGGACTGGGAAAATCCTTCCCAGTCATTACAGCAGGCATCTGGAATAATCTGCCAGCCCACATAAGGAAAGAATTTAACTACTTACGTTTTCGTAAATTAGTGAAAACATATCTTTTCAACTGACCACGTTCATGACCCACTAAATCATTGATTCCAGGAACTGTCCCGTCCATTTCTGTTGTCTTTGTGTCCACGTTTCTGCGCCCCGAAAGTCGCGAGTTAACGGCGCAATACAAATAATTAAATAAATAAATAAAATAAATATTTACAATGGCAGTGGGCTGGTCCGATGGCTCACTTCCCGATTTCCCAGGCCAGGGCATCATCGAACTCCTGCTCGACGTCCCGGAGGTGGTCCTCTTCCTTGGCCCCGAAGGTTCGCAGGGACGATGACATGTGGACCTCCAGGTCCCTGCGAATTGCCTCGAGGCATACTGCCCGCCTCAGAGTCCTACGCATGGAGTTCTCCGCTCTGACTATTGTGAGTCGTGCCTCTTCTGCCCGCTGCCGCTCCGCATCTATAGCATGGCCTAACCGCTGCTACAGGGAAGACACTTTCAGTCCTGGGTCCTCCTGCCCTCTGGCCGATGCCTGCCCCTCCGATGTTGAAGGCCCCGAGCCATCATGGCTCCCACCTTGTTGCTGCTACTGCTGTTCGCTGTAAGTGCCTTTCGTGGAGACCGACGTGTGTAGCTGCTTCGTGTTGTTTCGCGCGCCATCACATCTTCACAGCGATCGAGGACGTATCTCTTCTTTTGGCGGGGGTATTGGCTACGTTTGTTTTTCATTATCACGCTAGTCAGACGGTGAGTCGTGCACAATATTTTTCCCACTGCGGGTGCCCCTGTGTATCGCACCCGTTTTCCAGGTCATAGTAGCCTGCGTGTCCCACGCGTACACGTTTTTCGTGTTACTGGGTGCCACCGCCTACTGTGGGAGGTTGATTCCACGCACGTAGGCTGCAGGGTTGCGTGCATGGTTTTACTGCAGTTTTGGGGTGCCTGAGCGTAGCGTGACCCGTCACTACATCACCGGGGTCACATACAGCCTTCCAGGTGCAGGGGGCTGTTAACATCTTGCAACCCACCCCCTTCACCCCAATTGCCCAGGTCAATTGTGGTGTACACCTCCCATTGTCACTACTCCATCTGTGCCGGCACTACTCCATCTGTGCCATGGTTGGGAGGCCACCAAAGGTGAGAGGCGCCTCAGCTGGACGTACTCCTCGTGGCAGGCGTGGTCAGGGATGTGGCCGGGGTGACCAGGGAGTCGGGAGACTCCAGGGTGTCCAGGGTGGCCACAGAGGGGGAAGAGGCAGGGGTGCGCCACTTCAGCTTGATGTTGTGCCATGTGTCGGTGCAGTCATGCCACCACCCCCTGTGGTTCTGGGAGATGCAGATTCTGCATCTGGCACTGGCGCCCGTGTGACCCGGCAGTCCGTTTCATCGACTGCCACGGGCCAAAGGGTAGTGGTGGCTGCAGGTGCAGCTGTGGACACCACCACCCAGGCTCAGGGTCTGCCAGCGCAATCTGCATTGGCAATTGAAGAGCCCTTGGAAGATTTCCAACAGGACCGGAGGGAAACAGTAGGGGCACGCAGGGCTGCCCTGACCAAGACACGTGTCCCTGGGGCAGTAATTTCATCTGCTGCCCCGAACAGCTGGATGTTGGCAAGTACAGGGGCAGATGCAGCCAACAACACCCCGGTTGTGAGTCTGCCAACTAGGACAGTTGCAGTCAATGACCCTGCCACAGCGGATGTTGATGCGCAGGGTCCATTAGAGGGCACCCAGCTGCCACTGACACAAGCCAGCCCTTTGGACATCCCTCCACCTGCCACTCCCTTGGCTCAATCCACCAGTCCCACTGGCCATACTGATCAGGGCAGCATCAGCCAGCCAGGGTCTGCGCCACAATCCAAGAGGAGGAAGGTTGCACATGCAGCACAGGCTGGGAACCCACACACAGCCACAACCTCCTGCATGTCGAGGAAGAAGCCTTTCTGCAACCAGGAACTGGACTTCCTCGTGGGCTAAGTGCGGAAACACAGCCGTGACATGCTAGTGGGTGCTAATTGTTAGACTACGCAGCCCACCGTGATACCCACTGGAAGCAAGTTGCGGAACATGTGAGTGCATTCGGCCATGAGGTGCGCACGGCACAAGAGTGCAAAAAGCGTTGGAATGACCTCAAACTCAGTGCTAAGGCTAACCGTGCCCCAAATTACAATTTGCCTCTGGTGCCTGGCGGTGGGTCTGCACCGGAGGAGGAAGACCTCACTCTGCATGAGTCACTCGTTGCGGATTTCATACCATCTGAATCGGTCGAAGGAGTGGGAGAGATGCCGGACTTTGATGCCAAGTCCAGTGAGCGTTGATGCGTGTTTGTCGAGGACGTGTGTGTTTTACTTGTGTGATGTGTTGTGCATGACTGCCACTACATGTCACGTGTACATGGTTATGATGTGTGAGTAATGCAATTCTTCCCTGATGCATGTCTACTCTGCTGGATGGTGGACATGTGGAGCAGACGGGGACTGTCCACATCACCAATTTTGCACTGTAGTCACATGCTGGTTACCAGTATGCCCCTCCCGTCCATGTTCCAGCTCACTGGCACTTCTGCATGTAGCGTGGGGTGAGCTTCCTCTCAGCCCAGGAACTATGCATAGCATGATTGATGTGTATGTGTCCTCTGCCTGCAAGAGGGTAGCCAATGTTGGAATGCTCCCTTGCCCCTCAACCCCCTGCTCTGCACCCCAATTCCATCTTAGCACTGGTCTGCTACAATATTGCTGTTGGTTACTTCCCTGGTCATGCCTCCTGTGTACATTCTAACATCCAGCGGCCAATCTGCCAGATATATCCATTGTGGTACATCCTTAGTACTTGATGCAGGGTTTCTCACTTGGACTGTGCAGAGGTCAGATGCCCCCGCAGGGACATGAGTGCCCATTCATGCTCCATGTGCATTCTACGCATGCCCATATGTGTCCATGACTGGATGATCGCTGTTACACAAGTCCATGATGACCCAAATTGCATGGCATTTCATCTGCCTTCCCATGTCAACTGTGGCTCAGTACTGCGTTGCACACATGTTTTGGGTCTGACAATCTGTGAGGGTCACAGGCCTTAGCCTGTTTAATGTCCAATGACTCTGTACAACTGGTGTAGTGTCTTCTTCACACGTGGGTGGACTCCAGAGGTTTCATCATGTATCCTGCTTACTGTCCCATCATCATTTGCAGTGTTGTCACTTGACTCATATGAAGCTGTTGATGCTAGTCAACACTGTCCGTCAATACACAGGTCTATGGTCAGCCTTTTGATACCATGCTAGGCATCCCTGCTTTTGCACTTCGGTGGAGGGGTGCTTTGCTTGTAGATATGCTAGCCATTGAATGCACATTGCACGTGATGCCTGAAGTTGACCTTGTACTGCCTTCACATTTTCTTACACACACCATGAAGTCCTTGTACATGTAGGTAGTGAGTAACATACATATTTGCTGCACTGCATAGACCCACTTTAATGCAGACTGCCACCTTTCAACAGGTCTGATCACAGAAGCAATTCCAAGTTGACCCAGCATGCATGCCAGGTTCTATTTTGTGTGTCACATGTCTGCCTGATGTGTTTGTTGTCGGTGTGTGTGTGTGTGTTGTGTGCTTCTAACATGTGTAGTGACCTTTTTTCTCTCTATTTTTCAGATGATGACGCAATGGAGCCGGAGGATGGTGTTTTAATGCCAGGCACAGGGTTGTTATCACTACATCAACCCAGCACAAGTGGGGGTAGTGAGGTGGTAGGCCATGAAAACCCCCAAGTGCTACAGTTCATCTTGTCTCTGGCTGCCTATGAGTCTGGCCTGATGAACACACTGACGACCATGTCAAGTTTGATGAGCATCAGGTCCATATGTCAGGGGTGAGTGATTCTGATGTGGACACTTCTCTGTCCGCGACACCTGCACTGAGGGGTCAGACAGTTTTGGAACCTCCGCCCGTGGTGGATCGGGACGCAGGGTCACCCTCCACACAAGTCACTGATGTGCCTGGGACATCACGTCAACGGGGGCATGTAGTCGTGCAGCCGCGGGCGGTGCCAACACAACGAGGACACACGGTCCTTGGGTCGCCACGCGCAACCACAGTATACCGAGTGGGAGCAAGACATGACTGCCAATTCTCAACGGCAGGGGGCAGCAATGGAGAACATCGCTGAGAGCATGGAGCGTGTGGCCCAATCTGTGCTCCCCCCTGCTAGGCAGGTGCTTCTCCAGCAGAAGTCGGCACGGTCCACGGCCCGCTCGCTCAGGCTGGGCATGGCGGCCTCAGACAGGGCACGCCAGGCTGAAATGTCTTCTCTGCGTCAAGCAATTGCTGCTCACGCAGAGGCACACATGAAGGCCCTGAGGGAGGGGCATGCTTCCGTCAGATCCCCTCTGGGTGTCCTTCTGATGTCTCCGGGCAGAGGAGAGGTTTGCACAGCTTGAGCGTACCATCTCAGCTGAGCTACATGCTTGCTGGGAGGTGCAGCGGTTGTCCAGCCAGGCCTTGCAGGAGGAACTCCGTGTTACACATGCTACCTTGCAAGAGGAAGCACGTGTGTCACGGGAGGTTCTGCATGCAGACCTACATGTCATCGCCACACAGAACCAGGCTCACCCATCCGGCAGACCTGCTGCCAACGAGGGGCAAGCTGCGGCTAGGCGTGGTCATGCTCGTGTGCCACGTCCTCCTTTCCAGGAAGAGCCAGACTCGGATGACAATCTATCTCCCACATAGGTCAGGCTGTGCAGGCGTTGAGCGCATGGAGGTATTTTTTTTTCCTCAGCATCTTCGCATGTTGGTGTTGAGCAGCACCCTGTACCTCCCTCCTCCTGGGTCCCTCCCCCCCAGGTCGTATGTGGCCATTTTTGATTTTTCTTTTAGTTTAGTTAGTTAAGTTTCTGTTTGATAGTTAGTTTAAATAGGTAAAGTAGGTTTTTCATAGTTAGTGTAATTAGTTAATATAGTTTAAAATTTCTAGTCTATTGTGCTTTCATGTGACTGTGTGGTGCTTTGTGGCTTTTGAAAGCATCCACTGTCTGTTCCAGCTGGGCCCTTCAAGCTTGTCTTGTGTACGTGTTTGCTGCTTGGGGTCCTTGACTCAAATATGCCCCTCATGCTTCCCTTATCCATAGGCTCACAAGGATGGTTCGGTGTAACAGCCTATTAAACAAGGGCAATGGACTGTCATATCTGTGGCATGTCTGCTGCTGTGGAACTTGTGTTAACACCCCCAGTGGGGGTGATTGGGGTGTAATTGACCACTGCTCTTCTTTTGCTAGATGGGGTGTTTAATGATTCATGTGTACATTCATTGCTATGCATTGTGTAGTATGTTTCTTATCTTTAATGAACATGTGCTTGTTGAAAATCATGCCGTAGATAGTGTGTTCCACACTGTTGCTGTGAAAGACGGACTGATGGTGTGATTTCTGATGTACGTCTCTGACATGGTCCACTCATGTAATGCCTGAAGAGACACACACAGATGAATATTAAGTATTAATCATGTGTTTCATGGACTTTCTGCAGGGGGATGAGCCTCAAGACCACCTTTGCCAGCAGACATGGGCCATTGGACGTCTGGAATCTGGACACGTTTGGTGATGCCGACATGCGCATGTGTGCGCAAGCAGAGGCACAGGGAGTGCGATCATACATCCAATAAATGATGACGTCTTTCAAGGGACTCCAGGCAAGGTGAGCAGCACAGGGGGGTCACAACACAGCAAACCTTCCATCTGGCCAGTTGAACATGCATGCTTAGTAGCAGCACTGACGGTGAGCTTGGACACATATTGGTGTTGAAGCGCACAATACAGCTCAGATGTGTTGGTGGACTGATGGCTAGTTGATGAGAAAATTGTCTGGGGCACCTGCATGCGCAGCAGCACCTACACTCCGTTCCACCATGGTCCATTGAGGAACTTGTATTAGCCATGTAGCGTTGTAAAACATTGAATGAAGTAGCTCACAGGGACAGACAGCAAGGGACAGACTCGGGTGCAGTGCATTTCATTTCCAAGTAATATTTGATACATGCACTGGCTATTTTATTTTGGTCATGGTGGTACAGGACTTGTTCTGAAGTCAGACCTTGCTATATGAGTCTGTCTGCTTACCCAGGGAACATTGCATGTTGTGTGAATCGTGACACATTGGTGTTCCATTTGCCACACACCCACCGGTGCCTGACTTAATGCATTGACTGTGTATGAACCATCACAGGGGTAATATTACGTATGAATATGAAGCATCCACACAAGATTGTCTGTTTGTAGAGTATTTTGTTACTTTGGGGCATATTTGATGGTGTGTTTGTGTGTTTTGGGCATGCACAGATTATTAACTGTGGCTCTCTTTACAGCATTGAACTGCTCCTGTTACCGGACCGGAGAGTGTGCAGGCAGGAGGCCAGCACTCACCCCAGAGATAAGTTTCTCTTTGACCTCCATTTGAGTAATTTGCTGCTATGAGCATGTGAACAAGTTTGGTCTATTTGTGTATGTGTTAATGTGTGTACTACATTTTGGTGCATTCCCTACTTTCCCGTGTCAATCCTACTCCCCACTCCTGCCCCTCATTCCGGTTATCCAGTATGCCAATGCCTGTGCCGACTGCATATCCCTGACCCTCCTTCCCCACCAGGGTCTCAGAGGCCTGTGTGAGTTAGACCTTGCAGGCACCCAGACGGTGGGGGTGGTTGTTTTGTGCCACTCCTGCGCCTGTACACGAGAGCTGTGACAGTAGACATCCATTTGTGTTGCATCATTCTATGTTATGTACCACACATTGTTCAGATCCTGTTGTGACATTGTTTTACTGTGCTGCTTTGGTTGTTAACATCATTGTGGTAGTACTTGGCCTTTGTGGCGTACTGCTACTTGAAGTCATCTACTGGAGGCTGTTCTGGTTTGTTTTACTGCCTGCAGGGTATTTGCTTGGCTTCTGTGTTGTCCTGCTTTGAGTTCTCTTGGATTTTGTGCTTTTGCAAATCTAGGTGCACTCTGAGGGTGCTGGCAACTTTTTACACACAAGGTGGGAGATGGTGACAAAGGGGAAGGGTGATCCTGTGGCCAGGTGGAATTCAAGGATGTCGGATGAATAACCCAGATGCAGTTGTTCAGTGTGTTGTGGTGATTTGTGAGGGAGGGGGTGGTGTTTTGTTGTTGATAGTTGCCTTGCCCTGCAGTGTGATGGGCACCCTGAAATTGTAATTGTGCGTTCCTATGTACATGATGTATTCTGCTCATCAATGCCTGTTCATGTGTTGTGTTTACCTTTCGGGTGTGAGGGGATAGTTGTGATTTGACATGCTGGGGTATACACATGGTGAATGTTCACATGTGATGTGTAGAGGACAGTGATGGTCACTTGATTTCACATGCATATGTTGAGTGCATGTTCCTACTGACCCACACACTCACACTATGATCCACTGCATGTACAACCACCCTTACATGTCCACATGTACCATCTGTTTGCCTTCTGGTGCCCACTGTGTCCCTGCAGCGAATGTTCTATGACCATTTGTGGATCCTGTACATGCCTAATTTTGTTATTTTATGTAGTTTGTCACTTAGATGTGATGGTCAGGGTGTACATCACACACAATGGCTGTTCACTGTGCTGTACGCTGAGCAGTGTGTTGCAGCAGGTGGACACGGCACACAGTAGCTGCAGTGTTGATTATGCAATGCACATTGTGCATGTGGACAGGCATTCATTGTTATGTTTCAAATACAACCTTTGGAATGCATTTGGGTATGACTTATTTTGGGTGGGAGGTTGTTGGTCAGTCATTTCATCTGATTCCATGTCAGGCATCATTGACTGATGCCCATTTACATTTTTCACATGGCAATGTGTACCTTATTGGTACTGTGTTGGTGTATGGCTATGGCTATTGCTTGCCATGTCATGTTGTGGTTTGGGGGGGTTTGAGTGACATACCAGTGATAGTCATGGCCTGTTTTGCAGGTCTGTGTGATTCACACCTTGCATGTGTGCATTTTGGTCACACAGGATTACTTGTGTTTAAGTAGCTAGGGATGCACACAATGTGGCAATTCCATGGCAACAATCTCAGGGTGGTAGGGTTCTCACAGTTGACTGTTTCTTTGTCATCATCGATTGTCACCTGGTATGTGCCAGGCCTGTGTGCACTCCGCAGGGTTGGGAGTTTAGGTGAAAAATCTGGCCACAAGCTGGGACCAGGCTTCCTCGCCACGTACCCTATCCCCTCCACTGGGCAGCGCCTGTGCCTGTGGTTGGGGATGTGGGGGCACCACCATGTCCACTGGTACGCCCTGCCGTGTTGCAACATTGTGCAGGACACATGCTGCACAACGATCCTGCACACTACTGGGGGTGCATAGAGTAGCTGCCCGCCAGAGCGGTCAAGGGAGCGGAAGCGTGACTTGAGCACTCCAAATGTGCGCTCCACTATGGCCCTGGTTGCAATATGGGCCGCATTGTATATTACCTGGGGTGGTGGGGTGGGCTTCCGGATTGGCGTCATCATGTGGTTGCTCAGAGGGTAGGCACTGTCCCCTGGAGAGGTGATAATGGTTGTGATTATTGGGGTTTGTGTATTTGTGTGTGACATGCATGCATGTGCACAGGCATTTGTACTCACCTAGGAGCCATGTGTCGCCATGCTGCCCAGCTTCCAGGGCCCGGCTCAGGGCGGACATTCTGTATATGAAACTGTCATGGGTCGAGCCAGGGTAGTTTGCATAGACAGAGGTGATGATTCCCTTTGCATCGCATACCACCTGTACATTGATGGAATGCCAGTGCTTGCGGTTTCGGTAGATATGCTCAGTGGCCCTAGGTGGACGTAGAGCCACATGGGTGCAATCTATGGCACTGAGCACTTTGGGGAAGTGTGCCACCCTGTAAAAGTCCAGGACAACGTCCTGCCTTTCTGCGGGTGTTCTGGGCATGTATATGTGCTTGCGGACTGAGGGGCGCGCTGTCATGATTGCCAATACCTGGTGTAGGCAGCGTGACTGCGTGGCCTGTGAGACCCCACCCACTATGGCAGTAGTCCGCTGAAAAGACCCAGTGGCCAAAAAATGCAGGACATTGAGCACCTTCTCCAAGGGGCTCAATGATTGGGAGCAGAGGGTGGAGGATGTTAGGTCATCTTCCCACTCCCTGACCAGGTCTAGGATGATATGGGGTGGAAACCTATACCTGCCATAGACCTGGTCGTCAGGCATCCCAAAAAGGCTTGTCCCTGGTGAAAAAATGTGTACACTGGCTCTTTTCCTCCTCCTGCAGTGTCCCACGATCAGTGCTGCGACAAATGGGGCATTCATCGTAGCTGTATATATGTGTTTGTTGTTTGCGCGCACTTTTATGCTGTGCGCGGGGATGCTTCCGTCTGCCTTCGTGTGGTGGACGCGTTGACGCCTGTGTGCGTCTTTTGCCGTGCGCGAGTTTCCCGTATTTGAATCCATGAATACGGGTTGTTCGCGTGCATGTGGGCGTTCCGTGTAGTTCCCTGCAGTACTTCCCCAGTTATGCCTTCTTTTTCACGCGTTATTCCCCATTCCGCGTGTTACGCCCACTGTTCCGTCCACTTTTGTTGTATGGGCTGCACTATGTGCATTTTGCTGTGCGCAAAGCGCACGCTGTTTGATGACGTGTGTGCCCGCGTGAGCCATGCACGGATTTGGCGCACAACCAGTGGGAAAGTAGCGCAGCGCCTTCCTTGAATCGCATGCGTGCACGTGCGCTTGCTTTCTCACACTTGTGCCTCCTTGCGCCTGCTTGCGCTGGGATTTTCGGCGCACGTTTGTTCCATGATTCGGCCCGTATATGTTTTTCCAAATTTTTCCATTAGCATTTTGTGTTATGTTAATGGGAATGATGTGGCATTCATCCCCCATTCCAGGGACTGGAACCGGGGATAACGGCCCAGCAGCCACGTTATCGGCCCAAGCGAAGTATGTCTGTGTGCGCCCTAATGCCTGCGGGCTTTGGCGCATTATAAATAAATAAATAAATAAATAAATAAATAAATAAATACATACATAAATAAATAATGAGGGCTCCAGACCATTATCCTCCATTCCAGGCCCTGCGATGGGGGATAAAGGCCATTAGCACCCCTGGTTCCCAAAGCGGGAACCCAGAGGGCTAAAAAATAGATCTTTCTTTCTGTCGTGCTCTAGGAAGGAACATCCTTTTCCAAGATGGCCACCATGGAAAGGGAAGGCGGGGCTCCGTACATAGCCCCTCTTCCCTTTCCATGGCAGCCTGCAAAAGGCGAAGACAGAACCCTATGACCATATTACTACGAGCACATTTTTTTCCCTTTCAAACCTATCCCACTTTTGAATAACTCTACCACAGTGCTGGTCCAAGGTGGACATGGCCACATTAACCCAACTTTTCATCCGTCAGGGTCATGGCCAGTAGCCAGATTGTCCAGGTCATGACCTCATCAATAACCCGGACAATCTGGCCACTACCCATGGCCACAGGCTATACCTCAGTCAACAAAGGTATATCACTATTTTGTGTACCTACATTATGACACTTGTCAAAACATAAAACATGAGTACATTTGCAAAACCATGCTTTCAGGTCCTTGCCAATGCTCCTTACATGAGTTTGCTTGAAATAACCCCATGTTTTATTTTTTCAAAAGTGTCAAAATGTATGTACATACTATTGTCATGTAACTTGGCCCCCAATTTGACAAAATCCATTCAGACTTTATACAAACATTAAAGGGTGGGTTTATAATCTTTCTGAAAACCTTTGTCCACATTTGTCAAATGGCTGCAATACTATAAGGCATCTAAAAATGTTGAGACCCCCCTCTAATTTAGCCCCCTCTTGAGAAAATCCCACCAAACTTTACAAAAATATTTATATCTAGATTTAAAATCGTTCTGCAAAATGTGTGCAGATTTGTCAAATGACATCACATTTATACGACTTTACAATATTTTGGGGCCCCCCTCTAATTTTGCCCTTCTTAGCAGAATTCCACCAAACTTTGCAAAAACATGTACATCTAGTTTTAAAATCATTTTGGAAACTTTTGTGCAGATTCGTCAAATGGCACCACATATATACGCCTTTACAATATTTTGTGACCACCCTCCAATTTTGCCCCGTCTTGACAGATTCCCACCAAACTTTGCAAAACCTTTCAGAATCAGGTCTCAAATAGAATTCCAAAAGTGGTGCCAAATTTATAAGCCATCCAATAACTGCTTTTCACCAACCCTGTAATGCAGAAATAGGCACAGTGTTTGCGGACATCACAGGAGGACTGTCCCCAAACATACGGACTGGTTGCGGACTTCAGGGGGTGGCTTCTTATGGCATCCCTTCCTCATTTCCCCCTTAACTCCCCAGAGAATATTTGGTAGGTGCAATGTGTTTATTTTTCCAACCTTTTTGCGGATTTGTCAAACAGCACCATATTTATAAGCCTTTCAAATATTTTGGGACCCCCTCTAATTTTGCCCCCTCTTGGTGAAACAGCACCAAACATTGTATAACCCTTCAGCGTTGAGTCCAAAATGATATTGCACAATTTCATGCAGTTCTATTGAGTTGTGCCAAAGTTATAAGCCATCCAATAACTGCTTTTCACCGACCCTGTAATGCAGAAATATCCATGGATGTCCACGGACATCTGAGACGTTTACGAACATCACAGGAAGGTCTCCAACATCTGAGATGTTCACCGACATTGGAGAAAAAAAAGTACCCAATTTCTGGCTTTTTTATGGCCATATCCCATCCCATACTCATCACCATAAACTCCCCAGAGATAGTTTAATTTGTTTGACAAGTGCAATGTTTTTTAATATGTTTTGAACGCGATGTCCGTGGACTACCTAGCTGTTTGCAAATCCAACATGGTGTCTGTTTCAAAAGTTTTGATACACCTCACGTTTTTGATTGACCAATCCCACCAACTAGACAAACTCATCAAACAGAGAACCCTCAATCTGAATGTGCAATGCACATCACCAGAACCAAAGCAACTTACTACACAACAACAATCATGGAAGCATTCATAAAGATCAGAGTGATACTCTATGACAAGTGATATTTTATCAACCCCAATTAGACTCAGAATATCACTATACATTGACATATGCAAACCATCAAGACCTTCTACACAGACAAAGTCAAGGTAAGGCAACACATTGACACCTTCAGACATATCACTGACATGCCAACAATACATAACAAAAACATAACAGGATGGCCAGAATTCAGAACTATTTCTCAAATACCTGACCAATGCTCTTATAACTCCTGTAACTCTTGTAATCCCATTATGATGGTCATCAAAGGTGAGACACTCACAATATTTTTCAAAGATTTCAATAAAACACTCACAGAAGACATCTTCCAAGATGTGCTAAAATGGGACAGGTACTCAACCTTCTGCTGAAACCCACACTCTACCCAGGTAACCTGGCCAATTATTGCCCCATCACACATTTACCCTTCCTTTACAAAGTGATTGAGAAGACAGTTGCAATCCAGTTGCACACAATAATCTCTCAGCACAATTTACTGAAGAAATATCTATCCAGTTTCTGATGATGATCTACACATCCCGGACCAAGGGGACCCTTGATCATTCATCCTCTCTGACCTCTCTTCTTCCTTAGCTGCCACCAAACAGAAAGACCTGCTTAACATCCTTGCCACTTGTGTGGGATTCAATTGAACTTTCTTACAAGTTGCTTCATTCCTCTCCAAGAGTGGACAGCTTGTCCTGACATGCCCTAACATATGCATGCAACACCCAGTAAAAAGGGAAGTTCCTAAATTCTCCATGCTGCCCCCATCTCCAACTTCTGTATTGTACCTGTAGGGAAAAACATCACCAACACAGACAAGAAGAGGCACCAATACAAACATTCAAAGCAAGATCAATTGCCTCAATGACATCCATTGACTTAAAAACTAAGCCTGGATTTCAACTGCCTACTTGAAGCCCAACCATGATAAGTCTGAATTAATGTTCCTAGGGAATCCCACTAAGCATTCCAAAGTCCAGAATTGGCTGACTGACATGAAATTGCTGATCTGATACTTGACAAAAAACTGGATTTCCTCTCCATAACTGAGACCTGGCTACACACAGCAGCAAGCCCATCCTTCCTTATTGCTACTCTTGACAACTACACAGTTCTCGGATCAGATAGAGAATCAACTAGAGGCAGAGGTGCCACCTTTATCGCTAGAGCCTCACTGGGCCTCAGAGCCGTACCCCACTACTCTATTCCATTGCATGAACTATTGATGGTAAAACCTCCATTCTCTACTTCACGGACCCTAACTATGCCTTTAATCTATAGACCTCTGGGTCCCCTAGGTTCATTTGAAGAAGATGTTAACAATGTGATCTCAACCAATACCAAACCCTCATCACAAATCCTCCTGCTAGGTCACTTTAATTTAGGCTTTAATTATCTGACCACTCGCCCCCTGCTCCTAGCCAACTCCTTGACTGAGCTAGGCCTCACTCAAGGAGTTATCCTACCCACACATGATAAAGGAAGAACCCTTGACTGGGTAGCAGATATTAACTGCAAAAACCAACATAACAGCTATCGAACCATTATCCTGGATGGACCACCATTTACTAAATTTCAACAATCTAGATTGTATTCCCGTCTCGAAACTGAATGCCATAGCCCCCCAATTCCAACTAGAAATACAAAGCAAAATCACAGCAGACAACCTTAGGCCTTTTCTAGCACCCCTGTCAGTAACACTATTACCCCCTGCTCCTGAGGAACTACTAGAACTGTATAATAAAACTATCATCAATGCTCTAGACTCTATACCACCCTGAAAAATGCGCAAGAGTAAACCAATTGCTCATCTGAACACTTGGTTCACACCCAAACTCAAAGACCTAAGAAAAGAAAAAATGAAATATTAAACCATTTGGAAAAACAACCCTTCCACCATCAAGAAAGAGAGCCTCTTTAAAATCATGGCTTACTATAAAAATGAAATTCTTGCAGCTAAATGTGACACATATAATGAATGGATTGTTAAATCTATTTCGAGCACAAGAGAACTCATTACTATCCTCAGAGAACTTAAATCACCCACCCCCCCTACAGATCTCTGCTCCAAGGACCAAAGCTGGTGCACCAAAATCCAGGGGCCTTTGGCCAATAAAATTATGTTACTCCAAACGAAAATCATTGGCAACAATCTCAGCTTGCCACCTCAAGACAACACCCAAAAACAGTGTCTCGAAATCCCCACCTCTAACCAACGATTTAAATTTACACCAGTATCGCCCCAAGAGGTGTACATTATAGCTTCCCTCAAACCATCAAATTGCCAAGGAGATTCATGCCCAGCCTATGTCATCGAGGATGCAGCGAGCATCCTCGCTCCCTTTATCACATTGCTTATCAATGCCTCCTTCTGTACGTGCACCGTACCTACCAATTTGAAGAATTCATGGGTGCTTCCTCTCCTTAAAAACACATTGCTTGACCCGGATAATTTTCGACCTATCACCACTGTCCCACTAGTACTAAAGATTATAGACAAAGCAGCCTATAATCAAATACAACATTTCCTGGAGTCCAACAAACTACTAGGTCTCCGTCAATCAGGCTTCAGGCCACAACACAGCACTGAAACTGCCTTGATTGACCTTAAAATAGAAATTGATGACCTCAAAGATAAAGGCAACTCAGCCCTCTTGCTCCTGCTGGATCTACCGGCTGCCTTTGATTTGGTTGACCACAAGATCCTATGCAATCACCTTTCCACAACAGCGCACTTCTCACCAGAAGCTACAGCATGGATTAAGTCCTTCTCATGCAATGGGTCAATGAGAGTGTTCTCGACATTGGCCACAGCAAACTCTATCCCATAACATGTGGAGTCTCTCAAGGATCAGGTGTATAACCCACCATGTAGAATGCTTTTACCAAACCACTGTTTGATGACCTGGATCATCTGGGTGTCACCTACA
The DNA here is from genome assembly GCF_040938575.1 of Ambystoma mexicanum. Taxonomy (NCBI): domain Eukaryota; kingdom Metazoa; phylum Chordata; class Amphibia; order Caudata; family Ambystomatidae; genus Ambystoma; species Ambystoma mexicanum. The sequence continues at coordinate 531,198,322 of NC_090937.1, forward strand.
CAAACTATGCAAATGACACCCTGATCCTTATCCCACTGTCAGGAGACTATTTATTTTTATTTTTTATTTATTTGCATTTATAAAGCGCACAAAACTGCCCTGGGGCATCGTGGCGCTGTTACAGCAGACTTAGTCTTGAACACAAACATAGGAATATGTTTACAGATGTAAACCGAGTTATAGAGTACGTTTCACAATGGTAATAAACATTGAGCTTAGAGGTTATGCTATGCTGTGGTTACAATGCAAGCATGAATGTGCATGTGGAGGACTTTAGCGGAATAGGAGGGTTTTGAGGTTTTTACGGAAGGTGTGGTATGATTTTTCGTTCCTTAGTGAGGTAGGTAAGGAGTTCCAGTTTTTAGGTGCGAGGTGTTGGAAGCTGGTTCCTCCCGCCCTGGATCTTTGAAACGTGGGGACATCAATCATGTTGGTGCGGTGAGCTCTGGTGGGTCTGATGGAGGCTTTCGGTGTGATTCTTTCTGTGAGATAGGGTGGGGCATCCAGGGAGAGGCATCTATGTGTGATGGTCATGGCTTTGAAAAGTATGCGTTCCTTCACGGGTAGCCAGTGAGCATCTTTCCTTGCTTGGGAGATGTGTTCTCTTTTTGGAATGGACAGCGCTGCCCGGAGCGCGTTGTTTTGCGTGATTTGGAGTTTTTTTAGTTTGTTGGCGGAGATGCCTAGGAACAGGGCATTACAGTAGTCTAGTTGTGTACCTATAGTGGCTCTGGCGATGGACAGGCAGTTTTTAGTGGAGAGAAAAGGCTTGACAGCATTTATCACCTTGGTGGTGAGTGCTGAGGAAGAGGCTATGGCGTTGACTTGGCGAGACATAGATAGTGAGGCATCTAGGTGAACACCTAAGGTTTTAACAGTCTTGGAGACTGTGATGGTGGAGTTGTCGATGTTGAAGGATTTGTATTGGGGGGGAGTTTGTTGAGAATTTCATTGATCCCTACTATGAGGATTTTGGTTTTGTCCCCGTTTAAGCAGAGGCCGTTGGCCGCCATCCAAGTTTGGATGGCTGTGTAGATTTTGGTTAATGCTGTCGCATCTTCTTCGTAGGTCCCAGTTAGCGGGAGTAGTACCTGCGTATCGTCTGCGTAGTTGGTGTACGCTATGTTACGACAGTCGAGGTCATTGAAGAGAGGAAGGGTGAATATATTGTAGAGAGTGGGGGCGGTGCAGGAGCCTTGGGGGACGCCGCAGTGGATGGTAGTAGGGGTTGCCGAGGCAGTGTCTGAGAAGACTTTCATGAGTCTGCCATTTAGGAATGAGGCCACCCATGCAATGGCTTCCGGGGAGAAGTGTGCTTCATTTTTTAGGTGCATGCCTAGGATATCGTGGTTGACAAGGTCAAAGGCGGCAGATAGATCCAGTAGGAGAAGGAGTGCCGGTTTGCCTTTATCCATAGTGTCTGCAAGTTGTATTTTCAGATCAAGTAGGGCTGACTCTGTTCCGTGACCTGGTCGGAAGCCTGACTGTCTTTTGCCTAGGATATGGTTGGCTTCGAGATAGTCCTGGATTTGTGTGTAGGCAATTTTATCCAGAATCTTGAGCAGGAAAGGCACAGTGGTGATGGGCCTGTAGTTGGTAGCTACTTCTGGGTCGAGGGTGGGTTTTTTTAGAAGCGGGCGCACCCAGGCTTCTTTTAGACTGTCAGGGACAGTATTAGTATTGAAAGAGGCATTAATGAATGATTTAAGGAAGGGGGCGAGTGTTTCAGTGCAGTCTTTGATCAGACTGGCGGGGCAGGGATCTCCTTTACAATTGGATGGTTTGATCTTGTTCATTATCTCAATAACTTCGTGTTCTGTGACTTCCCTGAATTTGAACGGGGTGGTGGGGGCTTTGGTGGATGGGGTCCCCGAGCTAGGGGTGGGCATGTGGCTCGAGGTGGTGGGAGATTTGAGGTGCAGTGATAGGTTTTTGTGGTGCTCCTTAATTTTTGTTTCTAGGAGTTCAATTTTATTTAACAGGGCAGATTGTATGGAGTTGCACCAGATTTGGTCTTTAACAATGTCTTGTGATTTGGTGGCCGGTGTGGTGAGTTCGTTGAAAAAGGCGAAGAGTTCTTTAGATTCGGAGCTTGCATTAGCAATTCTATCATTATAAAAGACTGATTTAGCTGTGATTATGGCTTTTTTGTATTGGGCAGTGATTTTTTTGTAGGAGGATAGGGTGGCTGGGGAAGGCGATTTCTGCCAGGAGTTTAGTGCTTTTCTTTTCTGTGAGCGGAGTTCTTTGAGTTCAGTGGAGAACCAGGTATTTGAGTGTTTGATAGTTTTGGCTTTTTTGGTCTGCAAGGGGGCAATGGCGTCAATGGCGGTGCTAATGGTGCTCTTGTAGATATCTGCTAATTCTGACGGGTCAGATGACTTGAGGTCTGTGGAGAGGATGTGAAGGTGGGGTGTAATTTTATCTTTAGTGAGATTTTTTACACATCTTGCCAGTGCTGGGGGGATGGGGTTAGGTTTGTTTGTGTTAGATACGGCGGGAATGAAGAAGTGAATGAGGTGGTGATCTGACCAAGGAGTCGGGGTGATGGAGCTAATGTCGATGTGACAGTTGTGGTCGGCTATCCAGTCCAGGATACGGCCTTTGTTGTGTGTGGGTGAGGTTATTTTTTGGTCGAAGCCTAGTTCTTTTAAGGCTAGTGCAAGAGATTTAGCTGGCTTGTCCTTTTTGTCGTTGTACCCCAGGTTAAGGTCACCTAGAAGGATGCTTTTGGAGGTGAGTTTTAGGTTTTCTGTTAGGCGGTGTACAAGGTTCTCATGGAACTCTATTAGTGGGCCGGGCGGGCGGTAGACTAGGTTGAAGGTGATGGTGGAGTTAGGGGAGATGGCAATTTTTATAGCTAGAGAGTCTATGGTGTCACCTAGATTGGAGGTGATTTGTCTGGCCTCGAGGTGATCTTTCAGGATGAATGCTACCCCACCACCTACTGAGGAGAGGCGGTCTTGCCGGATAATGGCGTACCCCTGTGGGATAGTAAGGTTGAGGGCTGGCCCTGCAGCGCTGTGCAGCCATGTCTCGGTGATGGCTAGGATGTCGAGGTCCAAGTTAATTAGGAGTTCGTGAATTTCAGTGGCATGGGCAGGGATGGATTTAGCATTAATGAGGGCACACTGTAGGTTGTGTGTGTGTTGGGCTGAGGTAGGGGTGGTGTTGAGTGGTACCGCCGGGATGGGGTGCGGCATGGCGGGTTTAGGTAAGGGTGTTTTGACTGTAAGGGCTGGCGTATTAAGCGTGTTAAGAGTGATGGGAGGTGCTTGGTGGGTGAGTCTAGGGTATCTAGAACAGAGACCTAGGAGTTGGTTCCTGATGTGGATGGGTCTAGTGTAGGAGGTTATGCTGGGTGGAGGATGACATGCTGTGGGGATGCTTTCAGTGAAGAATGATGGTAGGAAGTAAGTGGGAGGAATGTTGGAGAGGAATGCCAGTGGGGCAGCTGGTGAGCTGGTGGATTGGGGATGAGGCATGGCGAGGGTATCGTTCAACACGGCACAAATAGAATCAAAGTGCAGTGTGGGCAGCAAAATCACGGCACAATGGAATCATAAATACAGATGGGGCAAGATCTGAGGCACAACTAGAATCAGAATGCAGTGTGGGCAGCAAAATCACGGCACAATGGAATCATAAATACTATACTATGCCGAGGACTTAGCCCTGATAAACAGAATCTAACTTATCATTCAGGCATGGATGGCCACACATGGCCTCTGCCTGAATGATGAGAAAACGGAGCTCCTCTCCTGGTGACCCGTATCAATATTAGCAAACTGGGTGACAAATACCAATCGTTTAATATTGATGGAAATATTATTAAAGTCGCCAGTGAGGTGAAAACACTGGGCTTTTATCTTGACTCCTTATTAAACATGGCAAACAGGTCAGCGCACAGCTTCTACAATGGCATATACCCGTAGGCTCATTTGGGCTTGTAAACCCTTCCTCTCTGCTAAAAGCTGCATCACTCTGGGTAGAGCCTTAGTCCTATCCAAAACCGACTACTGAAATGCGCTATATCTAGGGGCCAACAAACACATCACCAAGAAATTGCAGATCCTGCAGAATAAGAATAACACTCTTAGGACAACCTTGAGCATTCCTCGTAGACAACATATTTCCATCATAAGAAGGGATAACAATTGGCTCTCCATCAAAGAAAGAATTCAACTAAAAACAGCCTCTCTAACCTATAAGTGTGTCAATTATTCAGCCCCACAATATCACATTGATAAATTCACCACAAAACACTGTGCCAGACTCACCAGATCTGCCAACTCCGGATGCCTACAAGTCCCTAGATACAAACTTATAAAAGCAGGTGGCAGCAGCTTTCTGGTTTTAGCATCCCAACTCTGGAACTCTCTTCCTTCTTCCTTAAGAACCAATCAATCCTTCCATAGCTTTAGAAAATATATGAAGAATTGGCTCATTACAAATAATGCTCCTAACTAGCCTCACTAGCCCCCCTTTCCGTACTTTGCTCAGCTTCTGTGTACACCGTAACCTGTTCCTTTACCCCTTACAAGTATCATTTGTTATATATACTGCTTAATTACCTCCGGTAAAGCCCTACTGTGTATAGTGTACATATGTTATATATTCTGTATTGCCTTTTATTGTCATTATGTGTAACTACGAAAATGCATCTTCTTGTAATGCGCCCAGATACCGTAGGGTGAGGCGCACACAATCAATAAACAAGCAAACAAACACTTGATGGATTTGTGCATCAACTCCCACTCAGTGTAAAATCTTTCAGCTTTACTTTTGACGGTGACATCTCAATCAAAGCACACATTGCAAAGAAGAAGCAACTAGCAATGCACCAGCTTCTGATACTTTGAAGTCAAGCCTATAACCCCTGCCAGAGCTTAAGGGCAGCTATCTAAACCATTGCCATTGCTCATCTAGATGGTGGCAACACCCTACTCACATGATTCCCAGATACCATCTTGGTCACTCTGAAACTCATCCAGCATGCTGCAACATGCCTCATCACAGGACTACAAACATTAGTCCACATCATCACCAGATCTGCACTGGCTACCCCTTCAAACCTTCCTCATGTTCAAATCTGCTTGCATCATCTAAAAACCTGTCAAAATTAAAACACCACTCTATTTGACCAAAAGACTCTCCGGCCCTCATTACGACCCTGGCGGAGTGGGTTACCGCCAGCGGTAATCGTGGTGGACCCGTCCGCCCTACTACGCGTTCCCGTAGCGCCATGGAGCCTTTCTCCGCCTGGTTTTACCGGGCGGAGAAATCCATGGCGCTAAGGGACCTTGTTGTTAATTACGCCACCGTACTTTACGGTGGCGTAATTAACGCCTTCCCCACTCCCATTATACCCTATGGGGCAAGAATGGGAATGGGGAAGGGCAAAATGAGGATTGGGGATTTACCGCTCCGCCAAGGTTGGCATGGGGTGGAAAATCCGCCAACCCCCATGGCGCTATCGGCAGCTTACCGCCGTGCTCTGCGGTGCATTTAGCACCGCGAATTCCGCCAGGGTCGTAATGAGGGCCTCCATCTCGGAAGGGCATTGCACAAGCTGAAGCCTTAACATCAACAGGCTAGAACAAAAGGAAAAGCAAGAGGGTCAAAACAGGAAACGACCTGAAGATCAGAATCTGAAAAGCATATCTTGCCAAATTGTTGATTGCTCCACTAAACCCTACGTATCCCCATCCAGAGACCCTCTCCAGCTGATTCCAGCTTCTCTGCTACCCCTGCACCCTACATGTAACCCCCTGGTCACATCCACTTTGAGCAGCCATCTGTTGTTTCCCAGCCAGTTTTGTACTTTATACATCACATGCATCCAATAAATTAATAACTTTTTAATAAATGTCATCAATCTTCATATCAAAATGTAATAAGCAAAAGTTCATTCACTAAAAGGTATATATCACATTGTTAAAAGGTATTTATCACACATGCTGTAACTTCATGCTTCAATGATAGCAAGTATATCATAGATTTCGTTCCATAGCCTGTAAAAGTAGATTATGCTTCCATCATGGTTCCCAGACATGAATAAGTCCCAGAGGTCAGTGGAACTTCCTTTCCACTGAAGGCCAGCAGCAGCAATGGCCTTCCGTCGAAGGACTACCATTGCACCACAATCGAAAAGTAGGTGTCACACAGATTCAATAGCAAAACCAACAAAGTCTATGGTGCCTTTCCACCTTATGCCAACGCCTTCTTGGTTCAAATGATTTGACAACATTAAACTTAATGCGTAGATTGACCCATATTAGATGGTTACCAATTACATTTTGCATATACTTTGGGGTGAATTGTCTTTCCAATATGTATGGGAATCAGCACTCTGCAGTCATTTTCAATGCTAAATCAGTTTTGGTCTGATCATGAATGACTATAAGTGTCCAACAGTGATATTGACATTGAGAAGTGGCTAAATCTTCAAGACTCTTCACAGGTGCATCAAGAAGGGATATATGATGATAACATGTGTAAGAGAGATTTTTAATTAGCAGGGTGAATAAATAGATGGAAACTTTTCAGTATTCTGACTATGCAAGTGTCAAAGGAGGGGAGAGAGGGTAGGAGTCTTACATTTAGAAATCCAAGCAAAGAGATTTTTGTTATATAGAGGAAATAATAAATAACAGAAATGTCCTAAAGTTAGAACATGTAAGTATAGAATGATCAGGATATGCATCAAATTTTGAAATAGCACTATCAATGGACTGTGTAACTAGAAGGTTGTTCAGCAAAAAGTTGGCCTAGGGGGTGCTAGAAAGAGACCATAGGATAGGACAATGCATTGTAAATCGCTGAAAACACTCATCTGGGACATTATCAGCTGCAATAGAACATATGTAAAATAGTTGTATATAGCCATAATGATAGCATGTTTACAGCTGTTAAGATGGGAGCTGTCAGATTCCTAGCTGGGTAGAAGTAGGAACAGCTTAAGTAGTCCATTTAAGCTTTAATGGTTGTTTTGAGAAGAGCACGTTTGGGAGTGAACTATTATGGATGAGTAGAATGATGCAGAGAGAATGAGTCTTGTAGGCCAAAGGTGCCAAAGGTGCCAGGTGCTGCCATGAGTCATGACTTGTTGGAAAATTGACCAGAAGAGAGTCTGAAGGACTGTGTTGAAGTGGCCTGGTCAGGTTTTTTTTTAAATCCTCCTGAAGCAACTTGATGAATGCCTGGGGAGTAGTTGAGGAACTGAAGAAGAAAGGGAAATGCAAGTAGCAGACACAACAATGTTACCAGGCCAGGGAAAAGGATGTATAGGCTAAACTTTAATCATATTTGGGCTCCTAAAGAAAATAGATTACACAATAAACAACGGGAAGAGAAGGGAAAGGTTACAATCACCCAATGCCAAGAGAGATTAAGATGAAAAAAGCAAGCAGTGAGACAGCTTTGGTAGGATAATTAGGAAAGGAATAATCAGTGACACGAGGTGGCGAATCAGGACCAAAAAACTGTTTAGGCATTTGGGAGCCTGATTTATGTTGGCAACATTTCACACATTATCTTTCTCCACTGGGTTATATGATTAAATGAGGGCACTTTTGGTTGGTGGTATTGTGTAGGAGACATTTGAGAGCAATAGTTTTCTGGGTAACATCCTCTCAGATTTGTGTGCAGTTTGACTAAAGAATAGGAGTATATATTCACAATGCTTTTGACAGTTTTATTTACCATTTTAACTTCCTAACACATTAATACATAGCTAATTCACTAATCAAATACATTTTGGGAGGTATTCAGAATTGTATTTTTGTGCTACATAATTTATTAATTTAAATAAATATTTTGAGGATTTCTCATGGTTGGTTCAAAGACATCTTGATCTGATTAGCAAAATATTCCCTCTCACCTTCCTCTCTGTCACAACCTAGGTATGGTATCCCAGTTGCCGCAGATACTACTCTCCCAGTTCCGGAAAAGTAACCTTCTGTCTTCGAACACGAAGTCTTTAACGTGATATGCCAAAGACTTCCCTCCCAAGAGCTCAGCCTACAATGAATCTATTCCACCTGTCAGGCTGAGGGCTTGAGTGAAAAGGCAGGAGCAGACTCAGCAGAGCTAAAGGAGGGAAGAACAGAGCAGACGTTCAGAATGCAGCCAGGTATTGCCGAATCAACAGCAAACAACACCCCCCAAGTACCCACTCTTACCTGTTCCGTAGCAAAATGTACCAGTAACCTACTAGTAATGGACACAAAGGGGGATTCTTATATCAACGGTGAAGGAGGAGTACACCAGTGTCTCAGGACTTCAGTGCTGCAAAGCGTCCCAAGAAGATAGCCACAGGGTTCCAAAATAGAGTCAACAAAGTGTTCCAAATCAAAATCCACAGTGTTCCGAAATAGACTCAGCAAAGCGTCCCAAAGAATATCCTAAAGTGATCCAAATCAAATTCAGCAAAGCGTCCCAAAATGTCCAAAGCAATCCAATTGTAGATTCAGCAAAGCGTCCAAAATAAACAGTGTCAAAAAAGAATGAATTGTTGTAAACAAAATGAAGGGGAAAGAAAATAAGTGTTAATTCACGCTAGTTCCTTTATTTTCGTGTTCGAGTATATTAAGCGTCACAGCCAAAGGACTTTAGCAAGTGGAGGTCGAGATGCAAGCCGAGTTCAAGGATTCCGGGGAAATCAGTCGAAGAGGGGCGGGCGTTGGAAAACGGAAGAGAAGGCAGGGGCGAAGGTTTGGAGTTAGCACAGGATTCAGGATTTAAACAGGAGTCAAGAAACAACGCTCGAAACTAACACAGTTTAGGAGCGCTGGGCACTCGAACAGGCAGTACTAAATACGGTCTTCAGAAGACACGGCAACGTGGTGCGTGCGTGTCAGGTGACCAACGTAGCAGGAAGATGGGAATTGTAGTTTTTTAACAGGTTCTGTGTGTTGAAGAGCGCTCATATAAATGCCATGGTAATTTCCAACAAGAACGGGATGTGACAGTACCCCTCCACAAAGGGCGATTACTCCTGAGCCCACGCAAGCGATGTAACCAGAAAGCACGCAACAAACGGGGTGCACTCAGATTAGAGGCTGGCTCCCAGGACCTGTCTTCTGGGCCATACCCCACCCAGTCAACCAAATAGGACCGAACCCCACGACAGAGGCGGGTGTCCAGAATGGCACGCACCTCGTATTCCTCCTCACCACGGACGGTAAGTGGGGCCGGGATGGGAGGCAATCGGGTGCCAGGTACAAATGGCCGAAGCAAGGAAACATGAAAGATCGGGTGCACTCTCCAATGTGCTGGGATGTCCAGACGAACAGCAACGGGGTTGAGACACCGCAGGATCGTGTAAGGACCCACAAAACATGGTAAAAGCTTCCGTTTACCCCGAATGGCCAGGTGCTTTGTTGAGAGCCATACACGGTCCCCACAGGAATAAGGAGGAGCCGGAGCACGCCGCTTGTCCGCCTGTATCTTGGTGCGATGTTGTGCAGCTTTTAGATGTGCCAATACAGATTTACGGATGGCAACCAATGAATCCCTAACTGCATTGACTGCAGGAACTTGCCGTAGGGAAGGCAAAACAGGTGGAAGGGTCCTTGGATGCAACCCATATAATGCATAGAACGGAGAACAGCCAACCGATGAGTGCAGGGAGTTGTTATAGGCAAATTCCGCGGCACCTAAAACCGACAGCCAATTTGATTGATGCTGTAGACACAGACATCGAAGAAACTGTTCCATGGTGCCATTGGTACGTTCAGTCTGGCCGTCCGTTTGGGGGTGGTAGGCCGAGGACAAGCGGGCATCAACACCCAATGAGGAAGTGAGAACGCGCCAAAAGCGCGAGGTAAACTGAGACCCCCGGTCGGAAATTAGAATCGTAGGTAGACCAAAAAAGCGTACCACATGGTCAAAGAATAAGTTAGCTAATGTGGGAGCAGTTGGTATTCCCGAACAAGGTATGAACCGAGCCATCTTGGTAAAGACGTCCACTACCACAAGAATTGTGGACATACCCCCGATACAGGGGAGTTCTACCACAAAATCCAGGGTCACCGTGTGCCATGGGTGCGGTGGTAAAGGCATACACATTAGAAGACCAACAGGTTTACCAGGTGGTCTTTTGCATTGTGTACAAACGGCACACCTACGGACGTATTGTTCGGTATCTTTCTTCATTCCAGGCCACCAGCACCAACGGTGCAAAAGATCGTAGGTTTTTGCCTGGCCAGGATGGGCTGCTAACGGGAGGTCATGGGACCATTCAAGGGCCTTCCGTCTGGTTTGGTTGTCAGGTAGGTATAGCAGACCTTTAACGTAAGGAAGTCCGGAGATCAGTTCAGCGTCCATTTCCTTCAGGACAGAAACATGATCCTTGGCCCATCTCCGTAAACTGACTACAATTGAGGGAGAGACCGAACAAACACATATAACAGCCCCTGATGGTAATACCGGCGTGGAATGTTTGACAGTTTCCGTGTCAGTACCAATGCAGGATAGGGCATCTGCCTTTCCATGTAATGGACCAGGGCGATATGTCACCGTGAAATCAAACATGGTAAAAAACAAATGCCAACGTATCTGTCTGGCGTTGGTGCATTTCACGTGCGACAAGGCCTGAAGGTTTCGATGATCTGTATACACAGTTGTCGGGTGTCTTGCGCCTAAGAGATGATGCCTCCACTCCTTGAACGCCACCTTGATTGCAAGGAGTTCTCTTTCCATAATCGTATAATTACGTTCAGCTGGGGTAAGTTTTCGAGAGTGGAAAGCTACTGGGTGTAGGCGTTGAGTAGCGAGGCAAACCTGCGAAAGGATGGCCCCAACTGCAATGGCTGAAGGATCCGCTTCCACGATGAATGGGAGAGCTGGATTGGGGTGCTGTAATACAGGAGCGGTGGTAAATGCGTCCTTCAGGTTCCGGAATGCCGTTTGCGCTTCTTCATCCCACAAAAAAGGAACACTAGGACTAGTCAATCGAGTTAATGGGGCTACTATTTCAGAAAATGAGGCAATGAAACGCCTATAAAAATTGGCAAAACCCAAGAAGGATTGAAGAGCTTTTACTGAGCTCGGAACGGGCCAATCCAAAACTGCCCGAACCTTGGAGGTACACATGAGTACTCCTTTTTGGGAAATCTGAAACCCCAAAAACTCTACAGATGATGCATGGAACACACACTTCTCCAGTTTTGCAAAGAGAGAGTATTCCCTTAGACGAAGTAATACAGAGCGCACATGCTGTATATGTTGGGGCAAAGTGTCTGAAAAGATTAGAATGTCATCCAAATAGACAACAACATAGCAATCCAGCATATCCCTGAGGATGTCATTTACAAAATGCTGGAATGTCGCCGGGGCGTTACAAAGCCCAAAGGGCATCACACAATATTCATAAAGCCCATATTTTGACTTAAAGGCAGTCTTCCACTCATCTCCCTTTCGCATCCTCACCAAATTGTATGCTCCCCGCAAGTCCAACTTGGTGAAGATAGTGGAGGAGGTCATTTTATCGAGGAGCTCAGTAATAAGTGGCAACGGATACTGGTTCTTCACCGTGACTTTATTAAGGGCGCGGTAGTCAACACAGGGGCGCAGATCCCCTTCTTTCTTTGGCACAAAAAATATTGGGGAGGCCGCTGGTGAACGGGACGGACGTATGTGTCCAAAACGTAAGGCGTTGTCAATATAGCTCCGTAGATGTTCTTCCTCCTTCTGAGTAAGGGAGTAGATTCGACCATGAGGAATTGCTGCTCCAGGTATCAGGTCGATGGGGCAGTCATAGCATCTGTGTGGGGGCAGTTTTTCCGAAAGACCTTTGTTAAACACATCAGAAAATTCCTGGTATTCCAAAGGGAGGACCGAAACGGGGTTAGATGACGTGGCATTGATAGAAGGGAGGCAATCTACCATCGCCAAACAAGGGGACAATACCGCTACATTACGGGACGTAAAGCACCTCTGTATACAAAAAGAGGAAGAGAACCGTACGGTTTGTTCAACCCAGTCAATTACAGGATTGTGACTTTGCAACCAAGAAAGCCCCAGAATGATGCCGAATTGAGGGGCCGTGATAAGGTCGAAAGTGATGGATTCCGAATGTCCTTGTAATGTAGACATTTGTAGTGGTCCTGTTTGATCCGTCACATGTCCGGATATTAAACGTGAACCATCTACCGCATGTATTTCCTCAGGTCTTTCTTTAGGTAATATAGGTAGCCCGTAACGTTTGGCCAACTTAAGGTCCATATAATTCCCGCTAGCCCCTGAGTCTATCATTACCGGATTGGAAAAGGTAATGACGCCGGGAGCCGCAAAGGACATGGCAAGGTAAATATGCGAAGACGGAAAACACTCACCCGGGCCTTGGATCATTTGACTCGTCCGGAAGGCCCGGTTCAAGGGCGAGTCCTGGCGTTTCCCGACGATTTAGCGGGTCTTTTAGGACACAGACGGATGTAATGACCTGACTGTCCACAATAGAAACATAGATTATTCACCACCCGCCTTTCTCGTTCAGTTTTGGACAATGGACCCCTAATCGCCCCGATTTGCATGGGTTCAACTTCCCCCTGGGAAACAGGAGTACTTCCGTCTGCTCGAGGGGTGTTGCGAATATCGGGATAGCGACGTTCGCCTCGTCTTTGCCGGAGTCGAGCATCGACTTGTAAGACTAAGTCTAGCAATTCAGGGAAGCCAGAAGGAAGAGCAGGTACCACTGATAGGGCATCTTTCAGGTCATCTGACAGACCTTTATAAAACACAGCCGATTTCTTCTGTTCTGGCCATGTGGTTTCAGCCGCCAATTGATTAAAACGGGCAAGATAAGTCAAGAGATCCGATTTGCCTTGACTGATAGCCAAGAATTCCAGATCCGAGGACTGTGCTTTATATCTCATATCAAACACACTGTTCATGGCTTGGATCAATCTATCCAAATCATACAGAGCCGGGTCATCTGCTTCTAGCAATGGATTAGCCCATGCTGCAGCAGTGCCACCCAGATGGGAAAGAACAAATGCCGCCTTTGTAGTAGCATCTGGAAATGCCAAGGGACGACAAAGAAAATGAAGGCGACATTGGTTCACAAAGGTCCGGTACGTTTTGGGATCACCCAAAAAGCGTTCTGGCGGGGCCAAAGGGAATGGCCCAGGGAGGACTACAGGAACTGGAGCCGGAGGTGGTACAGGAGGAGGCGCCGCAGCCGCGGCGTCACCGAATTCCTCGTCATGGGGTAAGGGCTGCACAAAGCTCTGTAAAACATCCATGCGTTGATGTAATGTCGCATGTGCTGATGCCATATCGGTACGAAGAGCAGAAAAAGCCTGCATGAGGGCTGCCAATGGGTCTGAGGTAGCCTCCATAACCGAGAGACGGTTTACAATTAAGGCTCCTAATTCTGTCACAACCTAGGTATGGTATCCCAGTTGCCGCAGATACTACTCTCCCAGTTCCGGAAAAGTAACCTTCTGTCTTCGAACACGAAGTCTTTAACGTGATATGCCAAAGACTTCCCTCCCAAGAGCTCAGCCTACAATGAATCTATTCCACCTGTCAGGCTGAGGGCTTGAGTGAAAAGGCAGGAGCAGACTCAGCAGAGCTAAAGGAGGGAAGAACAGAGCAGACGTTCAGAATGCAGCCAGGTATTGCCGAATCAACAGCAAACAACACCCCCCAAGTACCCACTCTTACCTGTTCCGTAGCAAAATGTACCAGTAACCTACTAGTAATGGACACAAAGGGGGATTCTTATATCAACGGTGAAGGAGGAGTACACCAGTGTCTCAGGACTTCAGTGCTGCAAAGCGTCCCAAGAAGATAGCCACAGGGTTCCAAAATAGAGTCAACAAAGTGTTCCAAATCAAAATCCACAGTGTTCCGAAATAGACTCAGCAAAGCGTCCCAAAGAATATCCTAAAGTGATCCAAATCAAATTCAGCAAAGCGTCCCAAAATGTCCAAAGCAATCCAATTGTAGATTCAGCAAAGCGTCCAAAATAAACAGTGTCAAAAAAGAATGAATTGTTGTAAACAAAATGAAGGGGAAAGAAAATAAGCGTTACTTCACGCTAGTTCCTTTATTTTCGTGTTCGAGTATATTAAGCGTCACAGCCAAAGGACTTTAGCAAGTGGAGGTCGAGATGCAAGCCGAGTTCAAGGATTCCGGGGAAATCAGTCGAAGAGGGGCGGGCGTTGGAAAACGGAAGAGAAGGCAGGGGCGAAGGTTTGGAGTTAGCACAGGATTCAGGATTTAAACAGGAGTCAAGAAACAACGCTCGAAACTAACACAGTTTAGGAGCGCTGGGCACTCGAACAGGCAGTACTAAATACGGTCTTCAGAAGACACGGCAACGTGGTGCGTGCGTGTCAGGTGACCAACGTAGCAGGAAGATGGGAATTGTAGTTTTTTAACAGGTTCTGTGTGTTGAAGAGCGCTCATATAAATGCCATGGTAATTTCCAACAAGAACGGGATGTGACACTCTCTGGCTTCAGACCACTTTTTGGGTTTTACTGCGTGACTCCTCCTCACTCCACTGATGGTCACCATCTCGACTCCATAGTCCTTTTCTCCCTAGCTACCAGTTTTCCAATTCTATGCTGCTAGAAACCCAACTCAAATTTCCTTTTACTCCTGCCCTGGGATATGGACATTCAATAGGGTTTGGACTAGATATCATATCCATAAATCTCTGGAAGTGCCATGTGTTGTACCTGAGCATATTGTGTGCCAGTGGTGCTTTTGAATCATGAGTGTGGAAGAGGAGTTTTTAAATAGGCCACCTGTGATTTTGAATTTATTTTCTATGTGGAGCTATAAGCTGCTGTGATGGTGCCGCTTTCTGGTTGCAAGGACTTCTCCATCTTACAATCTTGTCTTTCACATATATTCACAAAATTAATTTGTATCAAAGTAAGTTATTTTTATGGAAATACATTCTTCTTGTAGTTTGAGTTGTGTTTGTGTTCTCTCATTGATTTCAATTTGAATGTTGGCCACAGGAGGTTCTCTTTCTTCTTTAGCTGCAGTGTGGAGAAAGCATAAGCTTCTGTCTTCTCAATCCTCACTGTAGTGTTGGGGGAAAGTAGAGGACTCTGTGTGTTTCTGTTTGTTCTACAGGGAAGAAATGTGCTGCTCCCTGATAAACAGGAGGGAAGTGTATGCCTCTCATAAATATTCATTTCAGGAAAGGGAAGGGACCTCTGTGTGCTGATTATGTGGTCTCCATAGTGTGTATTCCCTTGCATCTGTAGTTAAGGTTCCCATTTCGCCTGTGGGATTTCTCCCCATTGAGGGGGAGGTTTGTTATTTGTTTGGTCTTGTTTGGTCTGGGAAATGTTTCCTGTAGACAGCTCTTAGGAGTCATTCCTGGTACTGTTGGCATTCTGGACCTAGTGCTATCCCAGTTCCTTGTGACTATGATTAGGAGGTCACATTGTCTAGACATGTTCAGATTCTTGGTACGAATCAGGTAAAATCACAGAATGGATTTTTCCGCTCAGTGGGGAAACTGAATGAACATGTATGCACAAAAACTTTTGAAGTGGATGTTTCTGCAGTTTTCCCAAATCTATGTAATTTGTTGGGTTCATGTAAATTAGGCTTTAAGTGTAGACTAAATCTTTTTCTAAGTAAGGTTTCTATTTACGATTTACATTTTGGTGTCATTAACAAGTTTGCAAAAAATAATATTAAGGCTATATTCCCAATTTTACATTTATCAGTTTAATAACAGAAGTGTGGAGTTTAAATATCTATGTTAGATGTGTGTCCATCTTTATTTCAGTGTTGACTCAAGTTAATACTAATTTAAAAGATTCCCAGTTGTAAATGTACCAGCTTCATATCTTGGAAGAAAGCACAAAAGTAAAAGACACAAGGAAAGCAAAGATTTATTTTGGAAAGTTAAATGGTACACACAATGTTTATAGAACCCGCCAACTTAAATTTGAGGTTCCAGCTAAAAATATTTCAGTGTATCTTACATGATCCTGCATAATATAAACGGAGAAAAAACATGTGCTAGATCATGGAAGAAGAAATAGAAAACGTTGCTTAGACTTCAGCTGTATCTGGTATAACACATGCTGAAGTCCAATTACTATAATTAGTTATACAAGTCCCTCTGCAAAAACTGGGATTCATTTATGAGCTCAAAAGGAATTCCTTTTGCTAAGCCAAATTGGCAAATCTAAAATATTGCAATATATACTCTGGAGATGGTGAATAAACTTTGATAGCTTTTTAAAGAAAAGTACACACAACATATTATACAAATTCAACCAAAACAGAATGTTCCTTTCATGATGCCAATGTAAGTAAGACCAATGAAAGTGTAATATTTTGCACATTGATCTCAAGGGTAAAACCGATTGTGATTGCAAAGTCAATGAACACATCTGGACTGAACTGTCAAACATGTCCACCCTCTGCCATTACTGAAAACATTGATTCTATTGAACTCTTAACTGCATGGAGATGCTATCGCCTCATTTTTAAGATATAGTTTCTAGGAAATAGGTAAGCAAAATAATATCACTAAATAAATTTAATACTATTCCAGAGATGTATCTTCATCTTTATCTGGTTTGAGACATGGTAAACATACTGCACTTACCTTTCTCTATGAAAGAGATGCACCCTCTGGATTTACACTCCTAAAAAGTGTGTGTGCACCACTTTCTCTGAACAGCATTTGACACTGTAAATAATATAAATCTACGTAAATGCCTACAATACTCTTAACACATACATGATAGAAAAATTGGCTGGGTTGACTATTTCCTCAAGGAGAGATCCGCTCAGGTCAGAATATAAACTGCAAATAATTGTTCCAAACCCAGGTAGAATCACCAAAAATGCGACCTAGAAGGGTAAAAATGTGCCATTGATACTTATGTCCTACAGGCAACCACTTGCTAACTTGTTGGAGCCTTGAGAAGCTGTTCTACCATTAAGAGCTGGTGACACACAACTGATCTTCTATCGTTGCAATAACCAGGCGGATAACACATGTACTTCTGAGAGTATGTACATCATACCAGACTGGGTGAAAGAAAACAAACTTTGCTTAAACATGACAACATCAGGGATGCTGATGTTTGAACTTAAAAATCCCAAACATCCCCATTTCCACTGGCCTAAAAATATGGACACTCTGCCTCCCTGAGCAATGATGCAGCTAAGGAATGTTGTCTAAATGTTGGTTCTCATTTGTTTCTGAATCCCTCAAAATAATGCGTAGATTTATTTATTCATTTACTTTTATTTACACAAAATACACTGTCAGCATTGCCCACCAAATGAAACCTTCCTGTTTTGAACACAGCTAACAAGAATATGATGGTTAACACTCTAACACTTTCAAGACTGGACTACTGCAAAATTATATTTTTGACCTTTCCGGAAAAAGGTATTCACAAATTGATATTGTTCATGAAAAACATGAGCTAACTCCTATATTAGCACTTTGTGCCTTTATTATATATAATTATCTGGAATGCTTTTATTGAAAATGTATTTCTGTAACCATTACCTCCTCCCGAATTCTCCCCTTATTGTACCTGTTGTCATCACTCCCTTGCTTCCCTCCATATCCTCCACTTTGCTGCTCTGAATCAGTTTCTGCTTTGGAAATATGCACACTTTAAATCATCCGTAACATACACGCATGAAATAACATTTTGAAATGTGCTTTATATACAAAGTACATTATTTGACTTAACAATCAATGATTTTCTTCCTAGGGCTTTGAGGCCTCTTACATAGTTAATTAAGAATCATTGATTTTTCAATATAAGGCACGGATGCACAATACATAGAGGGAAGAGGGATATTGTCCATTTTGGGACATCTATCCAAACATTGCATCTCGAAAAATTATGTTTTCTATTTCTATTTGTTGACTCAGAGTTAAACAGTCATATCAGTTAAAAAATACATGTTTGTTTTCATTTCTGGATTAAATTTCATTCCTACATACCTTTAATGTTCCTCCATTGTGTAATTTTACAAAAGTAATGGTGAATTAGAGCCTGTTTTTAGTATAACAAATGAGCAAGAACCATCTTAAAGTGATTATCTCATATTGATACCCATATATGGATCAATTGTTGTGAAGTTTCCTTTCCTTCTATGTATGCATGTATTGTTCTCTTTAAGATGGCTTGGAAAATGTTATGTTTCCAAAGTTGTAGATTCAGTATAAGGTATTTTTGATTTACCCTCAATACATATTGTCAAATCATTGCCAGATTTGATATTTCCCTAATGTTAGAATTGAAATGTAACTATTTGATGTGAGTCCATATTATAAATGCCAATGAGTTTGAGTTTGTCTGTATATGTAAATGGTGTTTTTTTTTTTTTTTTGGTTGAGGTGAATTTCTATCAATGTTTCTTATTTTTGATAGCTATGCTTCTTGATTCAGTGGATATATCCAAACCCATAAACAATTTTGTATATTATTAAATTATGTATTAATTATATTGTATTGTAATCTCCAAAATTACATTTGTTTCTCTTACAATTACTCCTAAGGCTGTGTTATTGCCTGTATGTCTGATGTTCACATTGGTTGCCTGTTAGCCTGAGTTTCATTATGCAGGGTTTCTAAATAACTTTTTAATAAGCAGTTGTCCAGTATTGGGTAGGGTCTGTACGTCCACTGATAGGAATAATTGCATTGCTTGCATCATTTGTAGAGTAGTAATATTGAAGAGATCATACTTGCAGCGTTTCCTTACAGGAAATTGATGTCTGACATATCAGTAATTATAATTGGTTTCTTATAACGCACTTAATGCCGAAGAGCTTTCTGAGCACGGACCTGGGATTTGAACCTGTGTTGCTCTGCATCGTCTTGCTTTCAAGACGAGCGTGTAGCCACAGAGCTATATCACCTGTGCACAATGCAATTTTGCTTCAACATCTAACTTTGTTTAGTTATTAAATCCAGAATCTGAAAAGGGTGGTTTGGGACCAAAATATTGGACACCTTTGTGCCGGATGTCTGAGATTTGAAAATGTTTATACACCAGTTCAGACAGAATAATGGTGCACTTTTCTGGGATCCCCCTCTAACTCATTTCCTAAACTATATTCCAGTGACACTCCCTGTCCCTTCTTCTATGATCTTGACCTCTGATTCACATACTTTCCCAATGCAGTCTCAATGAAAAACATAGAAGATGTTCATATTGCAATGTGACAAATATCAATAGACTCCAACTGAATTCATTATTCTGATTACTAACAAGTCTCCTCCTGTAATCAAAATCATAATCATAATCAAATCAAACAACCAGCACCCATGGTGCCTTACTCAACGTCATCTTTACCTCACCCATCTCAATCTTCCCCACCCACAATTGACCTTTCTATTTCTGACCATTCTCGGCTGTGCCTGATTCTTCCTGCCTTCCTTTGCTCTCCCGCATCTGTCCTGCAAATACAGGGTCCCATTGGTCGAGTTTATCTAAACTTCAAATAGGCTTATGCTTCTCCCTTTTACAGCCATATAGATCTTCAACTTGATCGCACCCGTCGCATCCCCAAGATCTGAATACCCTTAATGTCCCCAGTCAACCAGCTGTTGAGGATATCTATACTGGAACAAGAACTGCTGTACTTCCCTAATTAGCACCAACAAGTACTCACTCATCACTTGCTACACTGTCCTAGAATCATCCAAACGGTCCTACTATGTGCACTTAGATCTTCCCTTCACTGTCATCAAAGTACATTTTTAAAGAACATTAGAGCGTGTTTACCCTGTCAACTTTGCACCTCTCCTTCCATGCTCACTGATGATAAATTTAATAGCTGCTGCTCCTTAGAGATCTCCAAAATATGTGACACCAGTACTGTGCTTAACTCTACATCTCTCCACTCAAATATCCACACTCCCTCCTCTCTTTCCCACACTCCTTCCTCTCTTTCCCACAATCCTCCCACTACCCATCCTGTACTTCCTCTAGTATTTCAACATCTGACATCATTTTCTCCTTCACAGCTCAGTCAACCAGGTAAATGGCAAAATGACAATTTTCTAACTTTCTACTCAATTTTCTCTTTTACTTTGCACAAGAACCTTCACTGCCTGCTTCAGGAAATGTAATTCTATAGCCAGCCCTCTAGGTCAGCTGAACATTAAGCATTTGTAATCACAAAATATAGGAAAATATTCCCAACAAATTAAAATGGGCAATAAGCATACCTCTAACATAAAATAGCAAACAAACAATCCTGCCCCCTGCTTCCACTCAAACAGTTTGATGGATCTGTTCAGATCAGTGTTAACAACAGAGCACTGCCAAATGAAGGTCCAGTATAATTACTGTCTGATCTGTACACAAACATTAAGGAAAACAAAGCATCTCTTAAATTGCATGAATTACTAGGTGAAAACAAGTATGGATTACAAAATAATATAGGTTGTTGTGTTAACACATATGTTTACTCGCTTTAAAAATATCTTACCTCAGTGGGTATTTGAATTACCTTTTAAACTCAACTAAGTCCTGATATTGGTGGTTATCAGCTTCATCACTCATCCCTGAAAGCTAATGGACTGAATAACCCTTTCCAATTTCTATTCCTTAGCAGATGCTCCAGGAGAATAGGCACCTCATGCATTTCCATCTTTTTCACCAAGGGTCACCATTTCACCTTTTCATATCCTGTTTGCTCTGTCGGCTACCTATAATGTTATAGATTATCATCCTCAACTCCCAAGTCCCTCCCACTTTGGCATCCCAGAGACTTACTTTTTGTGGATGTCATTCCACTTGAGTGACCATCTCTTGGTAAAGAACAAATTGGCAGAAAAAGTCACGATCCAAAGCGCTTGTAAGTATAAATTGGACAAAGAGCGTCAAGGCTGCAGGTATCTGGGTAGTGTGGATATACTGCCAGTATGATTCCACTGAGGTAAGTACAAATGCAACACAAACAAGTCCCAGTTTCACTGCGCCAAGTATAGCAAAATAAAAATCGGGAGTCCAAGTGATTTATATGAAAGAACAGCCTTTAAAGTCCAAGGTTTAGTACAAGCAACAGGCTGACACATGTATTGAGCCTTCCACGGCTCTTCATCTGAGGCTTGAAAGGGATAGAGCCTGAAATTTAAGCTGAAGGGACAATGCCCAAAAAGTACTCTGAAGACTTCGCAATTGTGGTTAAAGCTGGTCGGCTGTTTAGACAGACTAAGACTCCCGATTTCTATTTTGCTATACTTGGCACAGTGAAACTGGGACTTGTTTGTGTTGCATTTGTACTTACCATCTCTTGGTACTCTGCACCTCATCTACCCTCTGCAGTGAGTAGTGGACTCAAATGGGTCAGTCCACTGTCCAATTTGCTTCACACTCTACATGTCCTCACTCTTCAAACACATCTTCTGCTTCCATCTTTCATGTAATCTATTCCTGATAATACTCCAATCTTCTTCTCATTCCCACATGAGAACTCTCTGTTAGTGTCAAATATTATCTTTTTGAAAATACATCACATTGCCAGATGCTTAAGTCTTAGAATACTGAAGTTGTTTATTTCTCAGCTTCTATTGGCACACAATATATCCTCTGTCCAACATTGCTTCCAACATGTACTCTAATCATACCACCCATGGCTGATTAACTGGGTTTCCTCTTTGACAGCAACAGACGTCTGTAAATGGAGTCCCTAAATCCATCGGAAATTGGCCAGATTAATGTGGTCTATGAGGCTGTTAGGCAGAATCATATGTAGTACCCTTTGGGAACACCACACACAATTAACACTACAAGTGTAAGTACAAATGTACCTTTGGTACAAGCCTGTACTACACAGTAAAGTGGTAGCGATGGCTGAGCAGCCAGACTTATCTCAAGAGTAAAGTGAGCAGTACAAGAAGTTACACAAAGGACAGCAATTACTATGGTTCAAACAAGCACTGATTCAAGGTTTCTGAGTAAAAGAATATACATTTATTTACACCATCAGTTATAAAACAGTTCACTTTTATAAAGCAGCACAATATCACAGTCTTAATACACTACAAGAACACTCAATCAATTCAGGAAATGGTAAACTCAAAATGAACTGTGAGCAAAATGGCACTCCAGCAATTTAAAAGGGCAGGAAAGACAAGGTTATTCAAAATCAACAACACCAACAAGTGACAGGCATGGCAATCTAGAAAAGGCTTGCTACAACTAGGATGCAGGTCAATAGGCCTGGTACAATTGTATTGGTTCAGAGTCTTTGCAGAGGATCACACAGTTCAGAGTAGTTTGCGGTTAACTCTTTGTCAAAAGTTCAAAACAAAGTTGGTCGGAGGAAAAGTTATTCAAAAGAGTAGAGAAGGGCAAGCCTTTGGAGAGGCGAAAGATTTCAAGCACTTTCACCGCAGTCGGACGGAATGAACGACCGGATTTGCACAGTACCTTAAATGAAGAAGAATGCTGTAGCTGTTGTCCCTGGCAGTTCCTGCAGGCTCACGGTTCCTGAAGCGGCTGTCGGGGTGACAAGAAGGAGGAAGACTGGAGGGTCCTGCACTGCCCAAGGAAGAAGCCAGCAGCAGAGCAAAGCGTTGAATAAAAGGTGTGCTCCTTAAAACCCAAACAGGTTCTGTTCCTCCTGGCTATCTGGTTCACTGCAGCGATGCAAAGCAAATTCGAGCATGAGAGGGAGACCAGCGTTTGGTGTTTGGTGAGCTGGTTGGTCCCACCAAGCTCAAGGGAAGAAGATTACTTGCAGATCTCTCTGTCGTCGGACTTTCAGGCGATTCAGACCTGCAGCAGGGCTTCACCGGGATGTCCAGTGGTTACAATGTCATCTTCTTTCAGCTCTTCATTGGTTCTCTCGTTCCAGTGGCGACTCTGTCTTCCAAGTTCCAGAGACCTGCTTTTAAGAAGTTTTCCCCAATTCACACAGCCTGGCTGTCAATCACTCCGCAGGGTTGCTGTCCTGGCAGGACAGCCACCTACCAGATCAAACTAGGGTGCAATTTGGGTCTCCAAGGAGACCTTGTGCAGGGGTCCTCAAACCCCTCCCTCACATCCTGTCCACCCAGACACTCAGGCTCCTAAGGAGGGCTTCTGTGCAGAAGCCCGCCAAAGGACAGCGAACAAAGGAACCAAACCTGGTTTGGCACGCAGAGTAAAACATGAGAAAGACCTTTACAAAAAGAAATGGCGTATAAACCCGACCGGAACCAAATAAAAGTAAATGGGGTCCAGCGGTTTAGAGATTGAGTCCACCACCATAGCCTCTAACATTAACGTGGCTATTTTTCTAGCTCGCAGCAGAATACAAATGGTAGATACCACTGCCTCCAGCCAAATCTTAGAGAAAGCGGAACAAAATAATGTTCCATGAGAATCAGACAAAAGGGCATAACTATTAACCCTTCCAGTACTCTATGGGAAGATAGGTTGTACTGGGTCTGTACATTTAAAAAGACTAGTAAAGTCAATTGTAACTTTACATGTTCTGGGAGACAGTAGTCAGTCCCAGAAAATGGAGTTTAAAGTGGGAAGTCTGAAAAGACAACCCTGTGTCGCAGCACTAAAAGTGCTGTGTGACACACATTAAAAGATTATGCCTATGGAGTGGGTGAGACTCCATGGTCCATGAGCAAATGAAAAGGTACAACACACAGCAAAACACATGTAAGAGTGGGAACAAAAAGGCTCACACTCTTACCAGGTAAACAATTTAAACCCTAGAAATCCAGCAAAGCTGCTGAGGGACTCAATAGGTAAGGGAAATTAGCCATTCTGGAGAATTCTCCCTAACAGAGGCCACAAGAAGGCGTACCAAGGAGGGGAAACTGATGAGGGGAAATGAGAAGCAGGACACCCTATGATTTGTGATACGGGAGCAAGAGGTGATACTAACAAAGTTAGTCCTCAGTGTGGAGAAATGGTGGGGGCGCCTACATGTCAGACAACAAGAGACTCTGAAATCCTGTGGCTGGGATCCAAGGTGATTAAGCAGGGGGACCATATGTTAGATTAGGATTTGGCCAATTGATCAAGGGACCATAGGTGACTGATAGTATATATCTAAGTGCTAGCCATTGAGGGTGCAGGATGAACACTGTAGATTGTGTGTGTCATTAATGACAACATCTTTTCTTATAAACCAGTGTTTGCTTTGAACTAATAGAGAGTTCTGTGTCAGTTCAGTTCTATGGGACCTTCTGTCACCTTTTACCTTTTTGTATACAAAATAAATC
This sequence comes from Ambystoma mexicanum, assembly GCF_040938575.1. Taxonomy (NCBI): domain Eukaryota; kingdom Metazoa; phylum Chordata; class Amphibia; order Caudata; family Ambystomatidae; genus Ambystoma; species Ambystoma mexicanum. Next base: position 531,222,524 of record NC_090937.1, read on the forward strand.
TTGTTTTCCTTGCAAAAGAGTGCACAAAGCCTTTTTCCTTAAGGGATTATTTTTTATTATCTGATTTTCTGGAGGTCTTGGCATTCAATAGGATAGCGAGAGATGTGGCATTCTTGGAGAGAGCAAAAGGAGACAATAACAAGATAAGCATGAGGAGGATGAGGAGAGAATGCATTTTAGTTCAGTAGTAGTTAGGAATATTTGGCAATGTACTGAGTATATTTAAGGTATTACCAGATGGAGCATGAGAGGATGTGGTATAAATCTTGCAGGCTTAGAGGCTGGGAGCAAAGGCTAGGAGATTTCACTTAGATGCGTGCACTTTGCTTCGGTCGCCCAGGACTGAGTTGCCCAAATAATGAGAAGAAGAGTAGAGGAGTGGCAAGGAGTTTCCAATGGTGCAGCGAGGGACATGGGAACAGCAGACGACAGGTTGAGAGCAGGGCTGATCTCAATGTTGCTCTCAGCCCAGTTGAAGCCCCTTCTGATAACAAGGCCATTGAAAGATGGACGTTTTTGGGTCAGAGTTCTCTTAATCAGCCCATAGATCAACAATGATATCTTTATGCGTGTTTGCTTTCGAGGGAAGTGGAGTTAGCATAATTTTTGGATGCCTATTCCCTTAAAAGGAAACTACAAAGCATAATGGCCATCAATGTCAATAGTAAAAGGTCATGTTATCTTTACTATTTCCATACCTTGGAGGTGGGTGGCCGGGTCATTGGACCAAGGGTATGCTGGCAAGGAGGTAAGTCAGACAGGGCAGAGGGGCAGAGGGATGGTTTGAGAACTGTGAAGGAATCCTGGAGTCTCTGTTGTAGGTGTTTGTAAAATGTGAGGTTAGGGGCAATGGGCAAATGTCATGCAAAAAAGCATGCAGGAGAGAATGTGGACATTTCCTATGGGATTATGTCTGTATTCACATAATCCTGATTTGTAGCACCACATGCACAGGTATTAATTTGACTTTGATTTTGTAGCATCTTTGCAAAATCTTCAGCCAGTAGATCATCCTTGAGCAGCATTATCATAATTTATTAGAGTCCCTATCACCTTCCTTTTATCAAGTAACCTATCACTGATGCCCTTGTGGTCGCCTGGGCTATTAAACTGTTGCTCTTGTTTCAAGCAGAAGAACTTGTTTGACTAATTCCTGCTTTTAAATTTGTTCAATTGCTTTACTTTGAAACCTGGTTTTCAGAAAACTAAGCAGTACATTCTGATGAGCTACAGTCTAAAGGCTTTCCTTTGATCCTTGTCGGGCATCCTACTGGTTGCGGAAAGTCTTTCTTTAATCTTTCACACATCTACTTCTTGTAATCTTTTAGCAAGCCTCAATTCCTCCTCTTTTAAATGGATGTGTGTTTCAATAAAAAAATACCTGGGCACATGTCTACAACATGTTTTCTAATATATCACCCTGCAGGCCTTTGCACTAGATTTAAGGATCCTTTATCCATTATACTTTCTTCTATCACTGTTTCCTATGTTTCTTCTACTTTCTCTGCAATTTTTATATTTCAGTTTCTCAAAAACAACTGCGAGATCTCTTATTTATTCACTGTTTTAATTATTATTATTATTATTATTATTATTATTATTATTATTATTATTATTATTATTATTATTATTATCATCATCATCATCATCATCATCTGGGTATTTATTGGACCTAGCTTCGAGAAGCAATGGAACACTTTAAATCATTGAGGGAACAACATGGTGATGGGACCAGAGAAACAGGGTACTAGCGAGCTAACAGGGATGGAGGAAGGTGGTTAATTTGTCAGCAAGCAACCTACAAGAAACCAGGGGACGAAACGGTGGGGAGAGGAAGGAGGAGACATTCCTTGAAGAGGAGGATCTTGACCTTCTTCTTGAACCGTAGAAGAGATGGGGTGAGGCTAATGTTCATGGGGAGGATGTTCCAGAACTTGGGGCGTAGGCCTTTCTTTTAGTTCTTTCCTTCCTGCACCAGCACAATACAAATCTGCACACAGCATTACTTCTGGTGTATCATAGGCTTCCAGTTGCTGTGTTTCTCAGTGGCGTAGCTTGTGGACTTTGTGGTGACAGCCTAGTAGATGATGCAGCAGGATTTTAAGATAATACAGGATTGCAGCAGGAGCCAGTGCACTTCGAGGTGGGTGAGGTGATGTGGTCAGAATTGTGGTTACTTTGATGAATAATGCTGCAGCATAAGGGACAAATATCAGGGGTGCCAGAGTAGTGGCCAGAGGCTTTTCAAAAGGGCATTACCACAATCAAAGTGGAAGAGGACTAAGGCTTGAACAGCAGATTTTCCACAGGAGAGGACATTGTTTTATTGAAATTGTTACCTCAAAAATCCATATCAAAGTAAAGTTCTGCATCCCTCATTTGTTAGTAGTAGTAGTCATTTTTAGCACCTTTTACAATTAATATGGTCTCAACATGCTTGTGGTGGGAAAATCCTCAGGGACTCCAGTCCAGACTACGGAAATATTTGCAGAAAAGGATTAAAATGCGTGTGTTCATTTGGGTAAGATTAGGAATTAAGTGGGCTGGCCAGGCACCAGTAAGCAACCGAAGAGATCAGGAATGTGGAAGGGTGCTGAGGGAAGTTAGGGAAGTGTACAAGAGCAAGAGACTCTTTATGTGTCCAGCTGGACTGAATTTTTGGCAAAGGTCATTGCTGTATTCTGATGGCAGAGGTGTTGAGGCTTAATCTGGTGTAAGGAGGTGAAAGTGTTAGGAAAGTGTTATGTGCCCAACTAGACTGAATTTGTCATAGGTTGTCACTGCATTCTTATGTGTATGGGGTAACCATGCCTGCAGTAGATGTACACCAAAGTGGTGTAATTTATACATACCTTTAGGCTCAGATGGAGCTTTGTTATTTTTCACCAGTGGTTAATCAGTTTGTTCATGTGAGAGAGTGCTCTAAGCGCACTAGCCAATTTGACATAATAGGTTTTCTAAGTGTCATGAACGTGTAAAAGCATCTCCTAAGCATGATAGACAAGTTGCCCTAAATGCATCTGAGTGCAACACCTTTCCTGCCTCCAAAATACATCTAAATGCAACACTTTTGCTGCCCCAGAATAAATAAAAGTGCAACACATTTCCAGCCCTCAAATACATTTATGTCCAAAACCTTTTCTGCCCTAAAAATCACAAAAAATAAATCTTAGTGAAACACTGAGTCAGTATTTTAGTAGTATCCTGGGCAGGTGATTTTCCATCAGGTTTGTGAGTGGGTGGACTGGGTCCAACATGCAGTGCAGACTAGGCAGTAATGGCATGGGGAACAAAAAAGCTTAGTTCACTCTGGCAATGTCCAGGTCAGTTTTGCTCACAATTAGTTCAAGGGGGAAAGCATGGTTCAGTACTGTTTCCTGACCTCTGGGTTGATAGGAGACTGAGTACAGGGTCTCTATATCCCAGGTGGGTCCTTTCTTCTGCCCTCCCTAACCAGGATGGTTTATAGAGGGCACTTGCAGTGTTTCTTTCACCTCCAGTGGCAGGACACTGGCTACAGTGCCTCTTTGAAGTAACCCTTGTTCAGACAGCAGTTTCACCCAAATGTGCACTGGAGATGGTAAAAGGGAATCACTTTCTTGGAGTGTTCTGTAATCACCTTTATGGCAGTGAACTCTAGAATAGACAATATGTCCAACAAAGTTTCAGGTGAATCCTTCTTTTCATGAAGTCCAAAGAGGAATTAACTAAGGGCATGCCCCCCCTTATAAAGGCAACATTCAACTGTGGATTGGGCCAGACCAAGCCTGTTGTCAAGGGCCCATTACGGGTAGCTGTAACAAATCTATTTTTCCTATTGATGTCATACCCATAGTGCCTTGTCTGCAGGAAGTGTGGAAGGGGACAGAGTGTTTGTGGAACCCTAGCAAATCTTAGAATGTACGACCCCTCAGTAATCTTAACCTTTTTTCTAGACAACTCTAATTAAACCCCCTTCCTCTTTCTGCTTTCTTCAAAAGGATTCCAGTAATCAGGACTTCGGTGTGAAAGGACCATTGTCATGGCAGAACAGTCTTGAATGCACTGGTTCCCAAGGGACCGCCCAGGGAGGGTTCCTATTCCCTGGAGGAAGGTGTCAACTCTATTCAGGTGGATCAAAGAAACTTCCTGTTCTGGACCCCATATTGTTTTTGGGGGTAGACCCAAGTCAGGTGGCTAATAAACACCCATACTGGACATGCTTGAGTCACTCTTCATCAATCTTGCAATAACATGACATCCAATGATTTTGGTTGTATAATCCCAGCAGTCAACCTACCAAAGCCTAGACATTTCTAATATGCATTGATTCAAAAATTTACAGCATATTGCTGGGCACAAACAATTATGTTTTTTTTTTTTTTTTAATTTTTTTTTAACTAGGAGATTTCCCTTAGCAAATAGAAATCCATCACAGGAACATGGCATTCCTTTGGGACTATTTAATGTTTGAATGTTTATGAATTGTCTGTGGTATGTGTGGATGTAGATGCACAGACGAGAGCTTAAGGCTAACATTTTGTGCCAGGATCTACATGCAGAATCTTTAGACAATGATAAAGGTAGCATGCTGTCAAGTGATGAATAGGAACAGTAAACCGAGGAGGTGAAATGGGTAGTGGTCCAAACCAGTAGTCGGTTGTGGTAGGGTAGGCTCCCTCAAGTGATATAGGAGGTGGCTGCGAGAGACACAGCAAATGTGAGACATCAAACAGAAGTGATAAGAAAAAGAGCTTGGCCAAATGGGAGTAGAGATAGAGGGTTAGCAGGAGGTGGAACTTGAGGGGGTAAACATGGGGGCAGCACCAAAGGGAACATGTAACATTGGATGTGGGCAGGAGGAAGAGAAACACAAGGCAAGGAGTCAATGTGAGACAGAAGATGAAACATGAGGAGGAGGTGGCACAAGAGGAAGCAGACAAGGGAAATGGCGATGAGGAAAGAGAGCAGGAGGTGGAGCAGGAGATGGATTCAGTAAAGGATAAGAAAAGTGGCTAAAAATGGAGCACAGATGCACCTTGCCACGGGACATTCAGGCAAATTACCAATCCCTGTGTATGAACAAATAATAAACAGCTGCACATCCTTAACTGCAGTCCAGTAAAGGAGGAGGGAAAAAAATCAGTATACAATCATCTGCATAAAACAGTCTTTATGGGCTTTTGTCGCGGCAGCACCACAAGAAGAGGTGCAGAAGCAGTGGTATACAAGAACATTTTCTGGTGCAGGAAGAGTTCATCGTGCTGGAGAAGTTGGTGGTTTAGGAGGAAGTGGTGGTGCAGAAGATGCTGGGATGCAGAGGTCATTTGTGAGATGTAGGAGTTGGGGGCCGCGAGGAGTTGTTGGCGCAGGGGGAGGTGAGGAAAAGGGAGATAGAAGTGTATCAGTAAAGGTGAGATAGATAAGTTGGAAGGAGGAAAGAGAGGCAGTAACTGAGGAGGAGAAGAAACATGTGTTGATAGAGGCAGACAGCGGGAATTCCCATTGAGGTTCAAGACCATTACTGAGACAATATAAGTCAAGTTATTGGCCCTCATTACAACACTGGTGCTAAACCATGGCGCTATTAACACCATGGTTGCTGCCGGTATTGTAACGAGTACGCCATGGTGAAATGGGGAAGTACCACCCCATTCCAAGGTTGGCGGGCCGGTATTTCCTCATTTCACCATCGCCCTTCCCCATTCCCATTTTTGCCCCATAGGGCATAATGGGAATGGGGAAGGCGGTAATTATGGTACCGCAAATTGCAGTACCGTAATTAGCACCAAGGTCCCTTTGCAGGTCTATTCCTTAACGGCTGGTAAAACCAGACGTTATGGTGGGAACCCGCAAAGGGACCTCGTAATCAGGTGCTAAGGGGTTACTGGTACCGGTAACCTTACCGGTACGGGTAATCCCTTAGCGCCAGGGTCGTAATGAGGCCCATTGTCAGGGAGAAATAAGCAGTGGAACAAGCATGTGGCAGAACATTAAGAAAGTTAGATGACAGCCTGCTCAAAGGCCAGAGATGAGGTTTTTTTTATCAGTTGAAGAGGCGCAAGTAAGTGCCACGTTGGCAAGGAGGAAAACAAGACATGAACTTAGAGCATAGGCCCAGAAAACAAAAGCAGAGACAAGAAACAAATACAAGAAGGACCCTAGACACCTTCAAGCCATAGCCCAACTCTGTGAGAAGGTGTGGTACCTGCTGAGAAATAGCATACTACTGATGCAACAGCGAACCTAAGACATCTTATAATTGCCATCCATCTTGTAACTACCCAACGAAGTCTGACTGACCTAGGATGGCATAAATCACTGGAGCAAAGGATTACACAAGACTGTGAGCCACACTGGGGAGAGACCCTCTGATACTTTAACTGAGTTTTTTTTAACAATGTACAAGATTGCCATTTTGATTATGATGGGCACCCAACAGTGTATGTAGCCTGAAATACACTTTGTAAAATTAATCTACATGTTTCTCCCTTTGTTTGTGTCAATTTAGCTTTAAGAAAGTACCCAATTCATTAGTGAAAAATATTCATCACGCCCATTTTTAAGTGCAGAAAAACCATTACAAACACATTTACTGACACCATATACCTGAATAAGGATAGGATTTATTTTTGTTTGTGGATTAGAGAATGAGCATAGTGTTTAACGAGGTAGTGGGATATTTCCCTAAATATTTCAGATCTTCTGAACTAATAAATGATTAAATATAAAAAAAAAGAAAAATGTGCACCGAAAACAATATGAGATTAAAACTCATGGAATCATTGAGAAAACAACCATTGTTTCTTGTTGTTGATTCACGTGTAGTGGGGAGATCCCTAATAAAATCCTTATATCTGCTATTATATAACAGTAAGAACCTGAATAATTCTCTCGTGTACCATGAAGAAAGCAAAATATTCCCTATCTTCACTGTCAAAGGCTGTGTCTCTACCTCTACCGCTGCCGCTCCAAAATAGCAGATGCAGAACTTTTGTAACAAATATAATTGTCAACATCTGTTTTTTACAAGAGCTATACATGTCATAATCATATGGCCCACTAGTAAACCCCACACCACTTCTCAATGTGTTATTTGAAGCATAAATTATATTCAGCAAATGTATTAATGTATTACTCAACGCATTGCGTGTTCCTCTTGTAGAATACTACTTGTTCAATATAAGGCACTTTCTGGCTTCTCTTATAGGCAGATACAATAGACCAGCCACTATTGAGGATTTCGGGCTATACACTGGGGTTCAGCTTTGGTTTTTTTATGGTACCTCTTACAAGTACTCTGGGCCAGACACACTACTTTCTAAACCAGCACTGCTGATTTAAGATGCATCAAAATAAGGATACACTGTCTGATCTGCTGAAGGTCCACTGTATGTTCTTTTTGACTGAAACACAATGGTGATTAATTGAGGAGTGTATCCCACAGAATCTAAATGTGCAGCCTTTCATTTTCATCAGTAGCGTTCGCAGAATATGGTTCAAACAGTGAAGGTGTCAAGATGAATGTACTTCCTGCTGATGAAGACAATGTTCTTAAGATTGTTGCAGTTGTGTTCTGTTCGTAAGACAATTTCATTTTCAACAACTGAAAAATGTAATCTTTGCTAATTTTATCTCTGGAACAATCTTCTGGATTCCACAAAGTAAGGGGGAATTCGGTTTTACTATTTATGAACCCACTTGGTAGCAGTCTGTACCACACAGATTCACTTGGTAGCTGTGGCTGAGCAGTCAGACCTCTCTCAAGAAATGTTGAGCAGTATGTGGAGTATACAAAATAGGGCAATTCTTCACAGCAAGACAAGCAAACACGCAACGAGGCTTAGTGTAAAGATATTAAGGTATTTATTTATAACAAAACATCTATGAAAAACACTATGGCAAATTCAGGGCAAACAAATCAAACACAATTACTCTACGAAGAAGAAACGATCAATCCCCCTAGTAATATTTCGACAACTCTAGGTTCTACTGGTACCACTTATTTTCAGACAGAGGTGTATACCTCAACCTAGATGACACTCGAACATTAGTTAGGACGGGAGAGAAAAAGATAGGCAGGTTATGAAATCAACACAGTTCAATCCTTCACGGATAAAATGCAAGGCAGGAAGGCAAGAATCACAATAGATCATAAAGTTCAGAGGCCAGGCCCACTCGGAGAGAGGCAAGGCGCGAGGTCCCAAAAAGTCTCTAGTGGAGATGCATTCAAGTCTTTGTAGCAAATTGTTATCGGCAGATTGAACCAGTTCAGAACAATAAATGAGCAAAGCTTGGAGGCGACCCAACGGAACGGAGAGGATTAAGACACCTCACTCGAACCGATCGAAAGGGAAGCCAGGCGGACACGGTACCTTGTTGTGGAGGGCAGCTCAGGCGGGGGCAGTTGTTCCTGGTGGTGGATGCACGTCGGGTCTTTGCCAAGAGTAGAGATGTTCTCGTTGTCGAAGAAAAGTGAAGTCCGGTGCACCACCAGGGAAGAGACCAACCGCAGAGTGCTCCGTCACAAGGCACCACCTTTTGGTCACGGTACAGGGGTAGTGGCTATCCAGTTGCCGAGGTGCTCTGCACGGGCAATTTGACCACTGCGTCCTGAGGCGCATAAAAAGCAAAGGGGACTGGTTGTTCCCACCAGCCAGGGGAAGAGACTCTCCGGCAGGGAGATCTCCTCTGTCGTCGGGAAGTGGTGAGTCGGTTCCGCAGGGCTCCACCGGAGGTGTCATCGTGCAGGTCGACTCAGCGTTACCCTCGTCGGATTCTTAGGTCCTGTGGCGACTTCTGAAGATCCAGTCCCAAAAGCCCTGCTTTTATGCAGAAAACACCCATTCATTCAGCCTGGCTGTCAATCAACACATGCTAAGTGGTGAGCGGGAAGGCTCACCACTTGGGCCAATCACTCCAGAGTGCGACCGGAGTTGGCAAAGCAACTCGGTCCAGGGTGCCTAAACCCCCTCCCACGCCCCTGTGGTAACCCAGACAGAATGGCACCACTTTGGAGGGTCTCTGTCCAGAGGCCCGCCAAAAGTGGAACAAAGGGCTCAACCTTTGGTTTAGGAATCACAGAGACGAACACAGACGCCATTTTAAAAACCGAGTTCTGGCAGAAAATACCATCCGATAAACTTATTTAAGATAAGTAGACCGGTGGTACGTTAGAGATTAATGAGAAAAAGGGTCAATCTCCAACAATGGGACGAATCCCATAGGGTTATGTTCGGGGTCGAACATAACAAGTAGTTTCCACTGCCACCAGCCAAAACTCGATGAGGGGGGACGGGACAGTGCCCCCTCGAGTAACAGATCCAGGAGTAATCGAATTACCCCTACTAGTACGTCCACAATAAGATGGTTTGTACTAGTTCTGTTAGTAAATTTAGGTCTAGTAAAGCCAATGGTGACTTTACATGCCCGGGGAGACATTGGTCAGCCCCCGGGTATGGAGTCTATGGTGGGGGTCCGCTAGGACGCCCCAGTGTTTCGGCACGTAGGGTGCGGTGTAACACACATAGTAAAACATATGAGACCCTATGGAGTAAAAGACCCCATAGCCCATCGAACACATTGACATTTCAAAGGAATTACACACATACATGTCCAAGAGTGGGAAAAAAGAGTCTCACTCTTGGCAGGATGGAAAAAAACAAACTCCAGAAATCCAGCAAAGCTGCTGGGGGACTCACTAGGTTAGGAAATTCAGCCTAAACAGAGAATTCTCCCTAACACTCCCCCCCCCAGACTAAGGGACAGGAGGATTTAATCCACTCCTGGATGAATCTCATACCTCTAGTCGATGACATACATCCTAGAGAGACCATCAGCATTTTGGTGGTGACATCCTGACCTGTACTCAATGGTGAAATCAAATCCTTGCAGCTAGATCGACCATCTCAATAGTTTTGGGTTTTCCCCTTTCATTTGCATTAACCATCTCAAGGGTTGGTGGTCAGTCTGAATGACAAAAGTAGAACCATACAAGTACGGCCTAAACTTCTTCAGAGCCCACACGATAGCAAAGCACTCTCTTTCGATTGTTGCCCACCTTGTTTCAGGATCCGTCAGCTTGCGGCTGATGAAGCAAACGGGGTGCTCCCTACCTTTCCCATCCAGTTGACTGAGTACGGCACCTATTCCTACATTTGAAGCATCTGTCTGCACAATGAAGTGTTGGCGGTAATCAGGAGCTCTGAGTACTGGGGCTTGGCAAAGAGCCTTTTTCAGGTTTTCAAAAGCCTGATTGCATTCCTCGTTCCATTTAACCTTTTTAGGAAATTTGGGCGAGGAGATGACATTCAGTGGAGAAGCTATGGTCCCATAGTTCTCTATGAAATTCCTGTAATACCCAGTGAGGCCTAGGAAGGCTCTCACCTGGGTTTGAGTAGTCGGTGTTGTCCAATTTTGCACAGCTTCAATTTTACTGAGCAAAGGCCTTATTTCTCCACCGCTTACCTCATGCCCAAGATAGACTACCTTACTCTGTCCAATTTGGCATTTACTCGCCTTTATGGTCAGATTGGCTCCTCCAAGAGCCTGCAAAACATCTCTCAGGTGGGTTACATGTTCTTACCAGTAATTGCTGAACACTGCGATGTCATCCAAGTATGCCATGCAGAAGTCCTCCATCCCATTCAGAACCTTGTTTACCATCCGTTGAAACGTAGCAGGTGCATTCTTCAATCCGAAAGGCATTACCTTAAACTGGTATAAGCCAACGGGGGTAGAAAATACAGTTTTCTCCTTGGCATGGTTTGTCAGGGCTATTTGCCAATAGCCTGACGTCAAGTCAAATGTGCTGAGGAACTTGGCAGCGCCAAGTTTATCCACCAACTCATCTGTTCTTGGCAACGGGGTGGGCATCAGTCTTGGTGACTGCATTAAGAGCTCTATAATCCACGCAGAATCTAAGTTCTTTAGATCCGCCCTTTGGTACTAACACAACTGGGCTAGACCATGGACTAGTAGAGGGCTCTATTACCCGGAGATCGAGCATCTTGCTGACCTCACCTTTGATGTGGGTTTGTACGTTTTCTGACATTCGGTATCCTCTGCTCTTGACTGGCAGACAGTCACCAGTGAGTATGTCATGCTGGCCCCTAGGGGTCAAGCCTGGTGAAAGCGAGAACAGCGAGGCAAACTGATTCAACATAGATTTGCACTCTTCTTGTTGCTCGGGTGTCAGATTGGAGGAGAGATTTACTCCTTCAATTTTTTTGTCTAGAGGTAAGCCTCCGAGGAGATCCGGAAGAGCTTCACTCTCTTCTTCTTCCTCGGATGATGCTAGAAGCAACGCTCCTACATCAGGTCGTGAGACATACGCTTTAAGTCGGTTGGTGTGAAAGACTGTCGGAGCCTCCTTGGGATTGCCCAAGTCCACCAGATAGTTAACCTCTCCGAGTTTACCCACTACTCAGAAGAGTCCCATCCACTTATCTTGCAAGGCCCTCTGCCTTGTTGGGATCATAACGAGAACGAGCTGGTCTTGAGCGAACTCAACCATATTAGCCTTTTGATCATGCCAGTGCTTGACCAATGCTTGTCCAGCTTTCAAGTTATCGCTTGCTTCCGTCATCATGTGCGACATTCTCCTCCGGAGACCTATCACGTAGTCAGTCACTCTGACTGGCTTGGGGGAAGGAGCACTCTCCAACCCCTCCTTAATCAGGGCCAATGGCCCTCTGACGGGATGACCCTATGTCAGAGGGCCATTGTAGTTCGAAGGGCGAGTAACCTATGCCCTCCTGAGGGACTTCTCTATAAGCAAAGAGAAGGCATGGCAGTAGAAGGTCCTCTAAAGCACCTATCATGCTCTTCATGGTTCGGTTTAACCGTTCTACCAACCCATTGGTTTGTGGGTGGTAAGCTGTTGAGAACTTGTAAGTAACTCCACAGGTTTTCCACATGGCTTTCATGTAGTGGGACATAAAGTTTGACCCCCTGTCAGAGATTACTTCCTTAGGAAACCCGACCCTAGTAAAAATACCAAGGAGGGTCTTAGCCAAAGCCGGAGCTGTAACAGTCCTCATAGGAATTGCCTCAGGATACCTAGTAGCATGGTCTACTACAACAAGTATAAACCTGTTGCCTGAGGAGGTTGGAGGATCAAGGGGACCAACGATGTCAATCCCTACTCTCTCAAATGGGACTCCCACAACTGGGAGAGGCACTAACTGTGCCACATTCTTGGAGCCAACCTTACCAGAGATATGGCAGGTGTGGCAGCTCCTGCAGTGTTTTTCTACTTCGGCCCCCATCTTTGGCCAATAGAAGTAGAGAGAGAGCCTTTCCTTAGTCTTCTTGAAACTCAAGTGACCAGCCAAAGGAATCTCGTGGGCTAACTGCAAGAACTGTGGTCTGTTCCCTTGGGGTACTACAAGTCGTTTGTAGTCTCCAGGAGCAGACTCGGTCGGTTCACTGTAGAAGAGGCCATCTTCCCAGTGCAACCTGTATTTCCCAGGCTCTTGCCCTTCAGCCTGAGCTTCTGCATGGTGGCGAAGACCTTCCAGAGTTGGACATTCTCTCTGTCCCTTACTGAAGTCTGGCCTGCTGGGTCCATCTTCTGCCAGTAAAGACTGCAGCTCAGGATGGTCAACAGGATCCAGATCTCCAATGAGTTCCTGGCCTTCCATTAGCTCTTCCTCAGAGTCTAATTCTACCACACAGGGTTGTACCTCCCTCTCAGCCTCGGCTGGAGGTGGAGTTACGGGTGTAACTTTGGACAACCGCGGGGAAGTCCGTGTTGGCTGCACTGGAATGCTGGCTGCTGGTTTCGGGATAGAAGTCTTAGGTTTCCCTTTCGCTTCTGATTTCTTGGAGACAGCGGCGGACAATTCCAGTGGAGCAGGAGTGATATCTTTCTTCATCATCTCCTGGAGAGTACCGTGCATTTTCCTCTCTCTTGCAGGTCTGGTTAGCTCCTGTAACCGTTTACTAGGAGGTATGGGAGTATGCGATCCAACTCCGAGAGTTTTCAAATCGTTACCCAACAGTATGCGTCCTGGTACCTCACTCTGTATGCTGACAGGTATCTTCACAGTCATGTCGTTACACTGGATGACAACTGGTAATTGGGGAAGCATCTGCACATGCCCTCCAGCTAACTTGGTGAGGGGTTTGGGTGCCTTAGCAACATCCTCAGCCTGAAAAAACGATTTATCCACCACAGTCATGCTGGCCCCAGTGTCCCTAATGGCAGGAGTCTCCTGACCATTCACCTGGACACTTTCCTTATAATACTCTTTAGTATTATGGGGGATAGAATTATAGACATCTAAATTCTGTTGTTCCCACAACCCCAGAGATACTAAAGAAACGCTGGCTGAGACTCCAATGGGTTCGTCAGCTAGCAGTTGAAAGTTTCCACTTGCCATTTGGACTTCCACCTCTGGAGCGAAGGCTAAGGAGACAAGCTGGACCCCTGAAGGTTTACCCTTACATCTGGGATCTCCTTTCACGTGGTCAGTCGAGCCACAAACAAAGCATTTACCGAATGCTTTCTGGAATGGTGGCTTGTTCTGACCTCCTTCCGGTTTGGCACCAGAAGACACACTATTCTGCTGTGGTTTTCCCGGTGGCTTACCCTTCTGGTTTTGTTTGGGGCCCTCTTTGGAATGTGAGTTATTCGAATTCTCTTTTGAGTCTTTTTTAGGCTGTTTTCCCTCATCCTTTTTCTGAGTTGCCCCAGAATCTCCTTATGAGTAGCCCTGTTGGCAACCCACAAGTCAGCAGCCTTAGCTAGCTCCCTGGAATCCAATTCCTTCAAATCCGCCAAGTGCTGTCTGAGCTCAGGAGAACAGGCATCATAAATAGACTCCAACATAAAAAGATTCCTCATACCCTCATAAGTGTTCACTTTGTAACCCTTAATCCATCCCTCTAAGTGTTTCAACCCTTCACTCACCCAGGTAGCCCAAGGGGTACCATCATGCTTTTTGAGGGTTCTAAAACTCTTAAGATACTGGGAAGGGGTCTTCCCGAATCTAGCTATCAAAGCTAGTTTCAAACTTTCGTAATCCGTCTTATCCGCCTCCCCCAACTCCATTACCACATCAGTCGCAGCAGGAGGGAGCCTAGAGAACAACCAGGGAAGCAAAGCATTCCCGGTGATGTCCTGGAGCCCATGATTGTATTCAAACAGTTTCAACCAATCCAACACATCCAATCTCGGTTCATACATACCCACTAATTCCTTCGGCATCCGGGGTCTTTTGGGACTGGAGCTCCTAGAGGAACCAGAGGAGAGAGAAGCATTTTCCATAGACAACTTTTTCATCTCTAACTCGTGATTAAGTTCTATTTCTCTGAGTCTCAACTCAGCTTGCTTTTGCTCAGCCTGGGCATTCATTCGTCTGAACTCGAGCTCTTGGTTTCGTTCAGATTGAGCCAAGAACCATTTATATTCTAGTTCGAGCTTCATTTTTTCAAGTTCAAAATAAGCAGGGTAACTTGAGGGACCTGCTATGGGCCCCGTATGCACAGCTGGTAAGGCAGGTAGAGGAGCAGGGGAGACAGTTTCGTTAGCCTCTCCGTCCTCGTCAGCCTCTTCATCGCTATCATCAGAATTACGATTCAGATCAACACCATCACTGTTATCTACAGTCGCTGGAGAGATTGGTTCCTCTGAACCAGTACCCAGACTTTGGTTTGCCAGCAATCTCTCTATCAGTTCTAACTTCTTGCCTCTTACAGGAAGATTCTCTTGCCTACAGAGAGCTCGCAGACTCTCAGTATTTTCACCTGACAAGGACTCTTGACTGTAAGTTTCCATCGTAGACATGTTTTTTGAAAGTTGCTTTTTGTGCAAAGTTTTGTGGTTAGTTATCCTACAGTGTCGAAAAGCACTCTGAACTGTATACTCGATACAAATCCCACCGCTGTACACCAGTGTTAGGCGGAAACCTGTGCAGTTCCCTCTGGGACCACTGCAAAAGATTTAGGACTACAGGCGTTTGGCGGTGAACCCACTTGGTAGCAGTCTGTACCACACAGATTCACTTGGTAGCTGTGGCTGAGCAGTCAGACTTCTCTCAAGAAAAGTTGAGCAGTATGTGGAGTATACAAAATAGGGCAATTCTTCACAGCAAGACAAGCAACCACGCAACGAGGCTTAGTGTAAAGATATTAAGGTATTTATTTATAACAAAACATCTATGAAAAACACTATGGCAAATTCACGGCAAACAAATCAAACACAATTACTCTACGAAGAAGAAACGATCAATCCCCCTAGTAATATTTCGACAACTCTAGGTTCTACTGGTACCACTTATTTTCAGACAGAGGTGTATACCTCAACCTAGATGACACTCGAACATTAGTTAGGACGGGAGAGAAAAAGATAGGTAGGTTATGAAATCAACACAGTTCAATCCTTCGCGGATAAAATGCAAGGCAGGAAGGCAAGAATCACAATAGATCATAAAGTTCAGAGGCCAGGCCCACTCGGAGAGAGGCAAGGCGCGATGTCCCAAAAAGTCTCTAGTGGAGATGCATTCAAGTCTTTGTAGCAAATTGTTATCGGCAGATTGAACCAGTTCAGAACAATAAATGAGCAAAGCTTGGAGGCGACCCAACGGAATGGAGAGGATTAAGACACCTCACTCGAACCGATTGAAAGGGAAGCCAGGCAGACACGGTACCTTGTTGTGGAGGGCAGCTCCGGCGCGGGCAGTTGTTCCTGGTGGTGGATGCACGTCGAGTCTTTGCCAAGAGTAGAGATGTTCTCGTCGTCGAAGAAAAGTGAAGTCCGGTGCACCACCAGGGAAGAGACCAGCCGCGGAGTGCTCCGTCACAAGGCACCACCTTTTGGTCACGGTACAGGGGTAGTGGCTATCCGGTTGCCGAGGTACTCTGCACGGGCAATTCGACCACTGCGTCCTGAGGCAAATAAAAAGCAAAGGGGACTGGTTGCTCCCACCAGCCAGGGGAAGAGACTCTCCGGCAGGGAGATCTCCTCTGTCGTCGGGAAGTGGTGAGTCGGTTCCGCAGGGCTCCACCGGAGGTGTCGTCGTGCAGGTCGGCTCAGCGTTACCCTCGTCGGATTCTTAGGTCCTGTGGCGACTTCTGAAGATCCAGTCCCAAAAGCCCTGCTTTTATGCAGAAAACACCCATTCATTCAGCCTGGCTGTCAATCAACACATGCTAAGTGATGAGCGGGAAGGCTCACCACTTGGGCCAATCACTCCAGAGTGCGACCGGAGTTGGCAAGGCAACTCGGTCCAGGGTGCCTAAACCCCCTCCCACACCCCTGTGGTAACCCAGACAGAATGGCACCACTTTGGAGGGTCTCTGTCCAGAGGCCCGCCAAAAGTGGAACAAAGGGCCCAACCTTTGGTTTAGGAGTCACAGAGACGAACACAGACACTATTTTAAAAACCGAGTTCTGGCAGAAAATACCATCCGATAAACTTATTTAAGATAAGTAGACCGGTGGTATGTTAGAGATTAACGAGAAAAAGGGTCAATCTCCAACAATGGGACGAATCCCATAGGGTTATGTTCGGGGTCGAACATAACAAGTAGTTTCCACTGCCACCAGCCAAAACTCGACGAGGGGGGACGGGACAGTGCCCCCTCGAGTAACAGATCCAGGAGTAATCGAATTACCCCTACTAGTACGTCCACAATAAGATGGTTTGTACTAAGTCTGTTAGTAAATGTAGGTCTAGTAAAGCCAATGGTGACTTTACATGCCCGGGGAGACATTGGTCAGCCCCCGGGTATGGAGTCTATGGTGGGGGTCCGCTAGGACGCCCCAGTGTTTCGGCACGTAGGGTGCGGTGTAACACACATAGTAAAACATATGAGACCCTATGGAGTAAAAGACCCCATAGCCCATCGAACACATTGACATTTCAAAGGAATTACACACATACATGTCCAAGAGTGGGAAAAAAGAGTCTCACTCTTGGCAGGATGGAAAAAAACAAACTCCAGAAATCCAGCAAAGCTGCTGGGGGACTCACTAGGTTAGGAAATTCAGCCTAAACAGAGAATTCTCCTTAACACTTGTCCATTCCCGAACAGAGTCCATTGCATCTATGATTAGGTCACATCAAGGCCATTTTATGAGGCTTGGATTTGAGCTATCAAGGGGTCATGGGCTTGCTTTTTGCCTTTTCTCTCTGTCAGGACAACAAGGTCATGGAAGTAAGCCACGGATAGATGGAACTTTGATGATAGGAATGCAGGAAACTCGGGCTATATAACTCCTGGAATTTGATGGTAGGAAAGGAAGGTTGATAGTTAGTGTCATCAATTGTTTTTCCATTGTCAAACTCGATGATGTCCATACACAACCTCAGTACATCTGCCGAGGTAAGGAGCAACATTGTCCATATTGCGACTCAGGGCATAGTGGAGCGCACATTTGGAGTGCTGAAGTCACGTTTCCGCTCCCTTGACCACTCTGGTGGTGTGTTGCTATATGCACCACCAGTAGTCTGCACGATCATTGTGGCTGCATGCATCCTGCACAATGTTGCAACACAGCCGGGCGTCCACGTGGCCATGGTGGTGGAACACAATCCACACCCACAGGCACACTGCTTGCGTATGGCTGGGCAAAGGGTACGTGGAGAGGCTGCACGTACCCAGCTTATGCTATCCTTTTTCACCTAAAATTCTTCCCTTGTGGAGTGTACATGAGCCCACAAAATGCCAGGTGCCTTTCAGTGATGACAATGGGCCAATCTACTGAGCCCACAAAACCACCCTGAGAAAGTGTCCTTGGAAGTGCACATTTGTGTTCATCCCTTAGAACTAAAAAGACATTACATTTTATGTTTCCAAAAGAAACACATTGAAGAGGGAGGACACCACAACCACCATGCCAACCATTGAATGAAATCACCCCTCTGGCACAAAAAGCATCCCATATTACTAACTAACATACCTCTCAAATGTGTAAGCAGTGATAGATCATGAAACCCATCAAACATCATGGCTGAGCTGCAAGACATGAATGGCCTCCAAAAGTAACGTGTCTACAAAATACAAGAAGCATAATGGCATATTGCTGCGCACATGTCCGAAAATGTGCATGATGCGCATAAACATGTCCCTATTGGTGAGTGTAGAAAAGCAGTGCAGTAACGATCCACATGTGACGGAATATGGCAACATGAATACATGAACACACGAACACAGTCAACAATTGAGACCACCATCAACATGTGTCCGTAGCAACACCTGCACACTGCATGCAATCCAAACACAAAAACACACACACTGAGATACAACAACCCCCACATTGCCTGACCGCCTGAATGACATGTAGCAAATGTGCATGTCACATATCACTATTCCCAAGCTGATGGCATATACACAACACTTGCATCAGTCAACATGCTGCATGAAAATGAGAAGACATCAGATATGTAGATAATTGAGCCCCCAAAAAAGCAGGGACACCCCTGGAAGCCAAGTAATGGCATGACAAGGCATGCCACCACCAGCATCGTATTGGACAGTGCAGTGAACACAGACATGGGAGCCCACAATGCAAAGAAAAAGAAGGCCAGTACACAGATACTCACCTCTTACACTCCCGGCAGGACCAGGCTTGAGGCAGCATTTCACAGAGGCCGATGTCAGACTGGAAGGCTGGCCACAAATGCAACTGCCATGGAAGACATAAGCAGACATGACACAGCAAAGTGATACTGCAATCAAGGATAAATGTAGGATGCAATGGACAAGTGCAAGGTCAATGCAGACTTCGTTGTGACAGGATACAATTGGTCCAATTGTGCATTCATTTCAATGCATATGCACCATGCACCCAGCTGCGGTCAACTTGAAGCTGCAAACACCATGGTGCAGCATGCAGGGGACATTTAGGTGAAAACACCAACACCACACAACGTAGTGTGCCGGTTCACAACATAGCATCCCAAAAAAGTGCATCAATGGTTCCATGGTTGTGGATCGTAACTGGGGCTGCACACCATAATTGGGGATCCCTTACCAAGAGAGGCCAAATATACCCTCGAACCATTACCCCACAAACAATGCAAGCAATGTGAAGTGTCACTCAGTGCACATGTGCCAAGTGCAATGAGACACACACCAGCACAACCATCAACACCTGTTACAGGCCACAAACAGCTTGCCCTTCCACCCACCACCAACCAACCAAGAAAGGGGCACACAGTTGGAACTCCCACAATTTGGAATCTGAAACCTGTGGGCCCACTAATCCATAGAAACAACACCATGCCCAGAACCATGCCATGTGACACATGCACCCATGAAGTAGTACCAGTGCCCACATGACAAGTCATTCCCAAATGATCACACACAGTGCAAGATTCCCAGTCAAACACCACACAAGTGTCTGCAAATGCCCTTCACTCACCTGCACAAGGTACCCACCTGCCTTGCATACTATGCAACCCACCGGGAGACACATCCCCTAAATGCAATGACATGCATAGTAACAACAGAAAGAACCTGCACATCCAAGACAACACGTGAATGGAGCATTAAAAAAATGTTGCGACTACCTACTGCAGAAGGACCACCGGGTGCAAGAGTGTGACAGAACATAGATTGTGATCTGCCCAAGAGTGCAGCATAGCATAACAGAGAGAGAGAGTGACAGTGAGAGGGAAGACCAAGTTAAAAACAGATCAAGGAGTACACAACCTTGATTGGAGATGGCCAATGACATGCACTATACTACAGTACATGTGGGCATAGCTGAGTTGAACGACGGAGGAAGACAGTGACATGAGTACCACCTAAAAACATCCTGGCATGGTTGTATGTAAAGCACATATGTAGGAAACTTCCACATGCAGCAAACATTGAGGCAAGATGAACATGCAAGACAGTGCTCATTCTTACTCATTGACTTAGCCGTCATGGTGTGAAACCCGCATCACCTTCACTGGGAACTGTGCCTCCGAATGAGTGACAGGAGGGTCAGTGCCTGGCGGAGGGCATGGGGAGCATGGACGGCAAAGGGTGCAGGGTCTCTGTCCCGGGACCGCAGTCACCGCCTCATTACAGATTACTCAAACAACACGGGACACAACATTACAACAGGCATAGTTAAGTACCATTCACACAGCACACATGTGTGATGATACACTGAATGCATAGTTACCTGCACATGCCATCATGAGCACCACCATGCAAACATGCACATTTACCTCACTCTGTATGCCTGCATGTCCACCACTGAAATTGTCATTGCCTTGAGAGGACTACTGCACAACTCAAGTAAACAATAAAACACCAATCAAAAATAACATGCCAACATCCGGGCCTCTGGTCAACAAAAGAGCAAAAGAAAATGGATGGGGGTCCACTCAGGAGGGGGAAGGGACAGGGTGCATGTTGACATACCCCAATAAATACCCTCCATGGGCTCATGGACAGCATGGCTATGGTGGACCAGGAATCATGCGTTGAATCTGCAGGTGGAACTGGTGATGGAGGCTGACCACGGAGTACCCTGGCCTGGTCCTCAGTGACAGCCACCATGCGTGATACTGATGAATGCACCAACAGACTGAGGGCTTGGTGGTCACTATGCACATTCTCAAGGGTTGCACAGAGTTCCTCTGAGATTGTCTGCCTCAATGCTAATACCTCCTGGCGGTACAGTCTTCTGGTGGCTGCATGTTCCTCATGGATTGCAGTCCTGTGGGCCAACAACTCATGCCTGAGGGCACCCCTGTGTGCCCAGCCCTCTGCAAGCAGGGATGCCTGCAGACACTGCAGATCTGCCCGTTGTCCCCTGATGTTGGCCTCCATTCGCAGCATGTGGGAGCGGCTTGTGGACCACATTTCCTGCAACTGTTGCTCCACCTGTGTTGCTGGGGGGATCATGGAAGTGGCCACCCTATCCATGCCCTCTGTTAGGGAGAATTCTCAAGAATGTGCTCATTTCCCTTACCTTTTGAGACCCCCAGGAACTTTGCTGGATTTCTAGGATTTGATTTTTTACCTGTGAAGAGCGTGAGCCTTTTTTCCCACTCTTCCATGTATTTTGAGGTGTGTTTTACTTTTGTGTTCTTTGGATATGGAGTTTTAAAACAACTCCATAGGCATCATCTTTTTTCTGTGTATCACACAGCACCCTCAGTGCAGTGGCACAGGGATGTCTTTCAGTCTCCCCAAGGTTTAAATACCTTCTCTGGGACTGACTACTGTAGTTAAATGTAAAGTTAAATTGACTTTACTCGTTTTTTTTTTTAATTTACAGACCAAGCCCACCCTATCTTCCTATAGAGTGCTCGAGGGGTTGCCTAGCTTCCCCTGAGTCTAAACACTCATGTAACAGTCAGTCAAATGTTACCCTTTCCCACTTGCAATGTCAGGTGGCAGTGGTTTTAAACAAACTACCATGATTTTTCCCAACCGCGATCACCAGTAGCTAAAAATCGGGTCAGCCATGTTTTCCAATATGGCGCCCAAGACCTATCTGTAAAAACAGACTCCGGTCAACTTTGTTCACCATTTCTTTTTTGGAAAGGTCCTTCTTGTGTTTGTCTCTACACTCCAAACCAGGTTTGGTCCCTTTGTTCATTGGCCTTTGGCAGGCTTCAGTGCTGAAACCGTCGTCTGGCGCCTGAGTGTCTGGGGTGGACAAGATGTGAGGTAGGTGCCCGAAACTCCCTGTGCTTAGTCTCCTGTTTGAGTGACAGCCAGGCTGGAATGAATGGGGGAAAACTGTTTGAAGGCAGGTCTCTAGGACTTGGAAAGCAGAGTCGACCACTGGAACGAAAGAATCGAAGATGAGCTGAAGGAAGATGACTGCTGCAACTCCTGGTCCACCGGTGAAGCCCTGCTGCAGGTCCGCATTGCCTGAAACTCCATCGACAGAGAAGCCCTTCAAGGTTAACTTCTTCCCTTGAGTTTGGTGGGAACAACCAACTCGTAAGCCACCTGGACACCGTCCCAAACCTGGTCGAATTTTCTTCAGAGTGCTGTTGAAAACCAGATAGCCGGGGGGAAGCCAACCAGCTCGTGGACTTTAGGGTACTCACACCTTAAACCAACGTTTTGCCAAGTTTGTGGCCTCTTCCCTGGGCAGTGCAGGAACCTCCCAATGTCCTACTTCTTGTCCCCACGACTGAAGCTCAGGAACAGCGAGATCTGCAGGAACTGCCAGGAACAACTGCCTCAGCTACAGCTTTTCTTCACTTATAAGGTACTGTGCAAGTGCGGTACAGAACGCTGTTAGGCCGCGGTGAAAGTTTGTGAAACTTTCCCGACTTTGAAGGCTTGTCCTTCCCTAAATCAGCATCTAACTTTTTGTCTGACCAAATTCTTCTAAGATCCGTGGCAAAGACTTAACTGTTTACTACCAGAACTGTGCTCTCCAATACAAGATCTGAACAATGGACTTTGGCCCAGGCCTATTGAGTTGAATTGCTGGTTGTAGTGAACTGAAACCCTTTGCCCTGCCAATGAAAGTATTTGTGCTGTTGATTCTTATAACCTTGTCTTTTTACCACTTTTTAACTGAAGTGCCATTTTGCTCCCACTTCAGAGGAGCTGAACTGGTTCAGAAACCGATTGGTTGCGTATTGTAGTATATTAGATTGTGATATTGAGCTGCTCTTACTAGTGGAATGTTTTCCAAATGACTGTGTAAATAAATGTGTATTCTTTTACAAAGAAACCTGGAGCAAGTATTTGTTTGAATCACTGTATTTGCTAGTCCTTTAGGTAATATGCTGTATTGCTCACTTTACTCTTGAGATAAGTCTGGCTGCTCGGCCACTGCTACCACATTAGTGTGTAGTATAGGCTTGTACCAAAGGTGAAATTGTACTTACACTTGTAGTTTTACTTGTGTGTAGTGTTCCCAAAGGGTACTGCATATGATTCTGTCTAACACCCTCAGCCAAACTCTCAAAGGCAGCACCCTATCGGTGTGTGGAACACAACATCTGCTGCCCCCACTCTGTCTGCCCAGCTTGCACACGTTCCACACATGTGCGGGGCCCACACCTGCATGATGCAAGGGAGCATGACCCTTGCTTTGATGTCCCTCTCCTTGGCTGCAGGACAAGAGTACTCCCTTGAACATCTGTCCCAGGATCAGAAAACAATACATGAGAGGGTGGCCTTGCAGCCATAACCACGACAGACAGGTGTCTTATGAAGGTACCTGCCCCCTGCAGATTCATGGGCCCCAACTGCTCCACCCATTTGTGCACTCACCTCTGCCAGCATTGAAGTCTGCACATCTGGTTCAGCATCAGAGCCAGTTGAGTCCAAAGAATCAGAAGAGTCTGCAGCACTGCTCAGGATGATCTGTAGCACCGGTTGGTTCCCATGACCTGCCACAGCAATCCTTTACTGGTAGTCTGAAGCACCACATACTCTTCTTCATACTCCTCCTCCTCTGCAACTGGTGCATCCTCACCTGCACATGGACATAAAAAGACATGTGGAGTCATGTGCAACATGTCTGCAGTAAACATGTGCATCACATTACTGTCATGCAACAAAATGTAGGGCATGTAGCCATAAGGAATATAGTATCCACACAGCATCGACACACTATGGACAGCAAGCTATCTGATCATGGCATATGCAGACTGGCAACGACATTCCCTGTTCAGGGCCATGCTGCCAGTGGACACATGCCTCTGCGACATACAATTTCATCACATGGCAACAGGCAGACACAGATATCCACATCCAAGTCCGCATCCATCACATGCCACACCAGTGTTGTCTTGGTACAGGGACTGTACACAATGGGAACATGCTGTTAGTCTGGGAAACAGGGAATAGTCCAATGTGATATATGGCTGTAAGAGTACCACCTAGGCAAGGTCTGTGAAGTGGATAGAGTACGTTGATGGAATCGTAGATAGGAACAAGGTACAGTGACCCACAAGAGGGAGAGGGGCATGGGCCCATGGAGTGTGGGCTGAGTGTGGGAGGGTAACAGGGAGCAGGCCTCACAACGATTTGCCTCAGGAGTCATTTTTATTGGGGCAGCAGGGATGTGCTCAGTCTGGACATATGCACAAACACTCAGGGCACACATAGGGCATGTTGGGTGTCATCTTGGAAGTTCTATATGGCATGGCAGTACATATGTACATGTGTGAAAAGAGATTCATGCCCTGCATGGCATGAAGTGTAACTAGGATTTCAGACACATTCACATGTATAGCAGAGCAGAGTCACTCACATTAAGGATGCAACAAACAACTGTGAATGCTGTGGTATCATGTTGCAGATGTTGGGGGGTATGCTAGTGGGGGATGGGTACTTTCACACGGATATGTTCAACTGATGTACAACACATGGTTTATATCCACTCTATTGTACACTGGACAGGAGTCAGTATACCACATGACCATGGTTAACCTGTGACAGTCATTCCAATGCAGCCAGATTTGCACCACAATTATACATTTTGTTGATGCATTACTTCATGTACTCAGGATGCACAATGTGGGTCACTCACCGGATGTGTCCTCGCAATTTAAAAAGCCTCCTATGCCTTGCACTTGCTCCAGCAGAATGATTTGGTTCATAGCCTCTTCATGCTCGGTCAGCTCCTCCTGATCTGATGACCCCCTCCAGTTGTCAGAGCAGAAGCCAGGTTGGCAACCAGCTTGGACGACGGGTGAGATCATTCGAGTGCTTCACTACCTGTGCAACAGTGTGCTTCTCAAACTCTACTGCATTGATCTCATCTGCGACATAGGGCCTCATTACAAGTGAGGCGGTAAGGGGTTAGCAGTGCTGGTAAAGGTGCCGGCGCCGTTAACCCCGTAACGCCTCATTACGAGGTCCCCTGGCAGGACCCACTCTGTACGTCTGGTCAGACCAGACATCCTTTGTGGGTCCCGCAAGGGGACCAGCATGCTAACAACGGACCCGTCATTAACGGGGATGGTCCGGGTCCGGGTTTCCTGAATGGTGAAATACCGGGCCCTCCAAAGTCAGAATGGCCCGGATTTTCCCATTCAGGGACCACGGACCCGGCCCGAGTTTGGAGGCAGCCATGCCCTTATTGAGGGCATGGCCACCTCCAAACTCATAATGAGGCCCATACAGTCAATGCACCATACGTTGAAAAGTTGTATGTGTGCTCTCCAGATGTTGGCACATGTCACAGTGGTGCATGGTCATGTAGTCCATGTTGATCTTGAGTCCGTCATCATGGAAGTTATTCTTCCTCAACGTGCCAGTGTCCTGTGCCATGTCATGGGGTTGAGCCTGTTCCTGCTGTGGCTGCTTTGCCTTCTTCCCACAAGGTGTTGGTGCCACCCCTGTGTGGCTGGGACCACTTTGGGGTCCAGATGCCAGACCACAAGTGGCCTTGGGCATGGCATTACCCCCTGGTGCTGGGACAGCTTCTTCCACAGCACATCCCTTACCCTTTTGGGCTGGGACAGCAGCTTCCACAACACATCCCGGAACCCTTGGGGCTGGGAACTGCTGCTTCCACCGCATGTCCTGGAACCCTTGGGGTTGGAACAGCTGCTTCCAAAGCATGTCCCTGACCCTAGCCCCATCTGCCCCCATTCCCTCTTGTGGCCTTTCCACTCATGTTCCAGGTGTAATGAAAATATGGAAGGCCCTCCAAGTAATTTTCTTGGGAAATATGAGTGAGGGGGCAGTCTACGTAATGGAAGACTCTCACCGGAGACTATGAAGCCGACCAAAAAACCCTCATCTCCATCTACACCACCATCCAAACCTGGATGGCTGAGTATTGGCTCTGCCTCAACAGCGAAAAAACAGAGTTACTCATCATCGGATCACCTGCCACAATCAATAAAATGGGGTCCCAATATGACTCCTTCATCATCGACAACTGCTGCATCTCGGTCTCCAAAACAGTCAAAACCCTTGGAGTCTACCTGGACTCCAACCTCACCATGGACAGACAGGTCAACGCAATCTCTTCAGCAGCAGCCTACCACTCAAAACTTATCACCGCAGCAAGGCCCTTCCTTTCGCAGGAAAACTCCCTCACCATCGCAAGAGCTATCATAGGATCCCGCCTAGACTACTGCAATGCACTCCTACTAGGCACTTCAGCCAAAAACATTAAAAAACTTCAAACGGTGCAGAACAATGCCCTCAGAGCAGCAACAGGAATCTCGAAAAGAGACCACATTTCAGCCACCAGAAAATCCGTCCACTGGCTTCCAGTTAAGGAACGAATCCTTTTCAAATCACTGGCACTCACCCACAAATGCCGACAGGACACAGCGCCACGCTACCTTGCGCAGAGATTCTCCGATCCCCCCTCCAACAGACCAACTAGATCTAGCCACACCAACCGCCTAGCAATTCCAAAAAGCCTCAGAACCAGAGCAGGTGGCACTAGCTTCCCAGTCCTCGCCGCCACCAACTGGAACTTATTACCCGCCGAGATTAGAGGTATCAAATCCCACTTGTGCTTCAGGAAAGCAATAAAAACGATGCTGTTTGTATAAACCCCTCTTGGGCCATGTCAATTGTATAACCAATGTAATGTCAAACGTCCTTTTTTTCCCAGGCTAGGGGTAGATACGATCTCGCTGTAACCTCCTCTATCTACCCCTCCTTGTACTGAAACTAAGTCATTATCTTGCAACAGCGCCCCGATGCCTCTGGGCTGTTTGGCGCTTTACAAATGTAAAAATAAATAAATAAATAAATAGTTCTGTGGTCTAGCAAGGTTCAAATGTACCCCAAGTGTGGATATTAAGGTATGCGTAATGCAAAGGCACCCCTAAAAAAGAAAAATTCATCCGCCAATCCAGAATAGTATCCAAAATAAGGAAAAAGCAGTACGCGATAGCATTGGCACCCAGCAACTATAAAAATTCCTACGCGAAACCTGGACACCTAACAGAAAGGTAAAAATAGGGGTACGCGATACACCGGGGCACCCAGAGTAGAAAAAAAAATGCAAATGCGACTTACCACTAGCCTTGCAAAAATTGAGGCACATATGCGCTGAGGCAAATCCCCCACCAAAATAAGAATTTTGTAAGGTCCCTGAAGTGAACGGAATGCGTGGCACCCCAAAATACGCAGTACTACACTCATCTGTCTCCTCCCTTTCACAAGCATGTTTGGAGTTGCTTCCAAACGTACTTACGTATCCCCGAATATGACATGCACAATGCCTGCGTGCAGCACGTGTCAAGTTAGTTACAGACTGAGGGCCTTTCCTCTGATTTCACGTGTCCACACTTTTCTAATTTATTACGTGCAAAGTTCCTTCACTCTGTTCACGGTTGCCATCATTGTGAGACATGGAAGAGCCCAGCTCCTGCCTCTGTGCCATTTTACCTGCTTCCACCTGCCCTGTGCTGCCTCCAGCTTTGCCATCGTCTGCTGCCTGTACAGTGTGTGTGTCTACTTCCCACCTGCACTGCTTTTGGAGTGCCTGCTGTCCAGCCATTGCCCATGCTCCTGTCTCTGGCCCTGTGAACACATCAGCTGCTTTATTCAACTCCCACCTTGCCATACCACCACCACCGCTCCACAGCCCAACTCCAGGACCACTTTGCCCACCCACACCTGCCACAGGGGTTGCCATGTCAGCACCATCATCCTCAGACCAGAGCCGCAACCCCATGTCAGTGAGGCAGAGGGCTGTCAACTTCAGCGCCAGTAAAGGTGACATACTAGTGGTGAAGGTCCTGGAGCATTATGATACCCTCTTCAACTCACGGATGCGACACAGCAAGGAAGGACGTCAGTAGGTCTGGGGCAGGATCACGGATGCCATCAATGTGGTGGGGGTGGCAGTCTTCACCTTCAAGATCGTTAACAAGCACTGGGAGGATCTTAAATCCTGGACCCATGGCAAGGTAATGCGATTCATCCAGGCTGGTGCTACCGCAGAGGGACACCATGCACGCAGGTACTGGATGTCGGGGAACAACATGAAGGTCCTGGAGAGGTTTTACCCGGTGCTGCACACCCAGGTCTGCGAATTACAGCAACGTCTGGAATCGACTGGTGAGTATCCATGTAGCCCTTCTGAGACAGATGCCTGCATACATGCCACAGACATTGCTCTCCATGTGTGCATTGAGACATCTTTGGGTTTAAAAAGTGCTCTTACTTGCATTGTGTGTTGTAGTGCTATCTTGCAGACAATGGAAGAAAAATCTGTGTTTTAGCACCCTAGGTTCCCGCTTTGGGAACCAGGGGTGCTAATTGCCTTTATCCCCCATTTCAGGGGCTGCAATGGAGGATAATGGTCGGTAGCCCACCTTATTTATTTATTTATTTATGTATTTATTTTTTTATAACGCGCCAAAGCCCGCAGGCATCAGTCTGTGTGGTTACAGTATTTGTTGAGGAAGATGAGGTGGAGGAAGACAGCTTACTACTTGCTGAAAAGGAAAAACCTTTCTGAGAGCATTACGGTCATTGGATTTGGTGTGGCAGTGCATGTATGTGATCCCGTATGTGTACTGTCTGGGTAGTCTGCGACATGCAATGTTACTTGTGTCTATGACATTCCAAGATGGCAAGTGTGCCAGTTGACGTAGTATTGCCCACATCAGGTGCAAGCATGAAACTCATGGACATGTGCCCAAAATGAAAACGTGTGACTGTGCATCACTCACGCCTGGATGCAACTCGTGCATTTGGATGTCTGGCTTAGTCACTTTGAGGCATTGCAGTTCATGGGACTCTGATGTGATTGGTCATGGCACTGCTTGGGCCCTTTGAGTTGATGTGTGTGCATGACATGTGTATGTGCTTGTTGCTATGGCATACTCACATGTGCATGTGCAATTGATGCATGTGTGTATAGCATAAGCAATAGACTGGTTGTGACAGTGGCATGTAGTTTGAAGTGATTGTGTGGAGTGATGGCCAGGCAGGTGTCTGAATAGATGTGGGTTGCATGTCCATGTGTGTTGTTTCCATGCTTGCAGCATGCCTGTTCTGGGAAGTACTCCGTGGGATGTTCACTGCTGCATTCACATCCTTGTCTTCCTCCTCTGTTCTCAGTCAGCCTCCAGGGTGCCCTCCAGCCCAGATACCAGAAGGGCCCCCTGGGCAGCAGTCCCACCCACAACACCCTGTCTGGTGGAGTTCACATCCTTGCTCACGTTGGGAGTCTAAGGCACAGCAGCTGAGGTTGCCACCGTTCCTACACAAGCACCGACAGGGGCACAGACAATGGAAGGACAGCTGACATCTATGAGCAGTGCATGTGCCTTACGCTCCTGGGTATCGTCATCAGCTCAGAGAGTGTACCAACGTATCAGGCACTGGGCCAGCAGGTAGCAATGAGGAGGAGGTGATTTTTGGCAGGGCAGACCACCCAAAGGAGGCAGGTGGGAAGAGTGAGGCAGGGGGTACACATGGACGTGAGGCACAGATTGTCTTCCATGTTCTACATTTAGAAGGGCAGATTGTGGCAGAGAGGCAGCGGAGGGGGGTGCCTGGGGGTGCCACAGGTGAGAGGTGATGGGGGGTGTTGTCCAGTCTGGAGGGGGGAGTGTGGGGGGGGGTGACTTGTGAGGGGGCCTGAGAGTGGTGTCCAGTCTGGGGGGGGCCTGCCGTGTGGGGTGTCACAGATGAGGGGGGTGGGGTGGTGTCCAGTCTGGAGGGGGCACCCTGGAAAGGGGGTCACAGGTGCAATTGCCTACTTGTTTAAAACCATTTTGGGATGTTCTCCTCATTCGTTTGTCCCCAACAATACATTTCACGGGGCGCATGTATGGTCTGTGTTAGGCAGAAACCTGTGCAGTTCCCTTAGGGAACACTGCAAAAGATTTAAGACTACAGGTGTTAGCAGTAAACCCACTTGGTAGCAGTCTGTACCACCCAGATTTACCTGGTAGCTGTGGCTGAGCAGTCAGACTTCTCTCAAGAAGAGTTAGGCAGTATGCAAAGTATACACAATAGGCACTCAGACACACCAATACAAGCAAACACTGACCAGAGCTTTCGTATCAAAGTATATAATTATTTATTTAAAAACACACTGTTTGAAACACTCCAGCACTCTTATTGTAAAATATTCTAAACACAGTTACTATTGTAATATATACACCCCTTTCTCTTTATCAGATAAGTCACAGTAAAACAGCACTTATTTTCATACAGAGGTGAGCGCTTAACTAGAGGGCACTCCAATAAGTTTGTGAGAAAAGGAGGGAAAAAGACAGAATATGGAAAGGTTAACCACTCTAAGATTCAGGAACACTGTTAGCAAGGCAGAAGAGCAAAGTCACTGGTGAGCCAAAGTCCAAAGGCTGGGCCCACTCTTAGAGAGAGCAGAGCACAAATGCGCCCAAGATCACACAGTTACAGTAGGCTTTGAAAGTCTTGCCGAGGGTTCAAAAAGAGTTTAGAGGGCTTAGGAAAGTTTAGCCAGGGTGTCCCAGGCTAACCCAGGTTCGAAAGCCGG
This sequence comes from Ambystoma mexicanum, assembly GCF_040938575.1. Lineage (NCBI taxonomy): Eukaryota > Metazoa > Chordata > Amphibia > Caudata > Ambystomatidae > Ambystoma > Ambystoma mexicanum. Next base: position 531,252,885 of record NC_090937.1, read on the forward strand.
GGGCTAAATCTACCCCGTACAGTCGGTGGCAAGGGAAGCCTGGCGGGACACGGTACCTTAAGTGGGAAGTATCCTCCAGCGGTGGCAGTTGTTCCTGGCAGTGGGTGCAAGTCACGTCGTCGTCCAGGGGAAGAGAATATCTCAACTTGGAGGAAAGATGTAGGTCGTTGCACTACCAGGGAAGAAACCAGCCACGGAGTTTTCCGGTTAAAGGTGGTACCTTTGTTCGCGGTCGTGGTAAAACGTGGTATCCCGGTTGCCGGGGTGCTTGGCACAGACAAGGCGGCCACGAGGTACGTCGGGAAGGCAAAAAGACAGTGAAACTGGTTATCCCCACCAGTCAAAGGAAGAAGACTCTCCGGCGGGAGATCTCTGTCGTTGGGAAAAGTGGTGAGACGGTCCAGCAGGGCTCGACCGGTGGTGGTGTCGTGGCAGGTCAGCTCGGCTTCTCCCTCATCGGATTCTTAGGTCCTGTGGTGACTTCTGAAGTTCCAGTCCCCAAAGCCCTGCTTTTATGCAGAAAACCCCCATTCACTCATCCTAGCTGTCACTCAAACATGCTAAGTGGTGAGTCGGCCGGCTCACCACTTGGGCCAATCAGGACGGAGTGCGACTTGAGTTGCCTAGGCAACTCAGTCCAGGGTGCCTAAATCCCCCTCCACCCCTCCTAAGTACCCCAGACAGAGTGGCACCACTTTGGAGGGCTTCTGTGGAGAAGCCCGCCAACAAGTGGAACAAAGGGCTCGACTTGGGTTGGAGTCACAGAAGAGAGCACAACCGCCATTTTAGAATCAAGTTTTGGCAAAAAATACCAACCGGAGAATTAATATTAATTAAATAAACCGGCGGTATGTTCGAGGCTACCGTAAATAATTAAATAAAGATAGTAGCCTAAAACAATGGGAAATCCCATAGGAAAATATTTGCGGTTGAATATAAAAAGTAGTATCCACTGCCACCAGCCAAAACTCGATCAGGGGGGACGGAGACGTGGCCCCTCGACTAACAGACCTGGGGCAATTGAATTGCCCCAGCCAGTACGTCCACAATATGATGTTTTGTACTGGTTCTGTTCAGAATTTAAGACTAGTAAAGTCAATGGTGACTTTACATGCCCTGGGAGACAGTAGTCAGTCCCAGGGTATGGAGTTTATACTGGGGGTTCACTATGACACCACTGTGTCACTGCACTGAGGGTGCTGTGTAACACACATCACAAAAACACACAAAGCCCTATGGAGTAAAAGACCCCATAGCCATTAAACACATCTAGATTCAAAGAAACACACTCAAATCATGCCCAAGAGTGAGGGTAAAAGAGTCTCACTCTTGGCAGGAGAAAAAAAATAAACCCCAAAAATCCAGCAAAGCTGCTGGGGGACTCACTAGGTTAGGAAATTCAGCCTAAACAGAGAATTCTCCCTAACACTCACCCCCCCCCCCCAGACTAAGGGACAGGAGTATTTAATCCACTCCTGGATGAACCTCATACCTCTAGTCGATGACATACATCCTAGAGAGTCCATCAGCATTTTGATGGTGACACCTTGACCTATGTTCTATGGCCCAAGCAAAGGTTTTCCTTTGTAAGCTATAGGACCTACAAACCCTTTGAGGAACATCAGTCTTTTTAAAGTTATAGGGGACCTGTTTGACCAGTCCCTCAGAAGTTGTTACAACATCTGAACCTTTGTTAGGCTTTTTCAAGGGGTCCTTATAAAGGATTCCCTTAGATCTAGAGGGGCCTCCAAGGTTCCTCACCACCTCTCTTGGGGGAGCAGGTTGGGTTTTAGGCCTCTTGGTTGGAGGGGTTGGGGTTAGGCAATGTACCTGCTTCCCCTTCCTCTTAGATCTACCCTTACCTACTTTAGGAGTTTCCCCCAGAATATTAGGATTTGAGTTGGGGTCTTCAGTAGAAGGTCCAACAGTCTGAAGGTTTTTGGCCTTAGACTTTTCTTTCCTGGTTTTCCACCAGCATTGAGAATTACCAGTTCTCTCAGGCCTAGGTAAGGGTCCAGTAGGTCTATCCTCCTCTTCCTCAGAAGCAAGGGGGTTCTCAGACTCTGAAACTGGGGGAACAATGATGGAGCTTGGTTGGGGCTCCCATTCCCCTAATGTACTAGCCTGAAATGTGCCTGGGTTAGAGGTCAACTTACTAACACCAGGGCTTGTAGTGGGGTTCTCAGTAGAGGTTCCCACAGGCTTAGAATGGTCCCTTAAGGTGGCTTCTCTAGCCAATTTGGTTAGGTTCTGGTTCTCCATACTGGGAGGCCTGGGGGTATGTGACACTACTCCTAGAGTTCTCAGGTCATTCCCCAACAGGACTTTTCCAGGCACCTCAGTCTGAACACTGACAGGGATCCTCACTGTCATGTTGTTACACTGGATGAGGGCTGGTAGAATAGGAACCATCTGGACAGGGCCTCCAGACATTTTAGTGGGACCTTTGGGTGCTTTTGCCACATTCTCAGGTTGAAAGAAGCTTTCATCCACTACTGTTCTGCTGGCCCCAGTGTCTCTCCTGGCAGGAGTATCATGGCCATTGACAAGAACACTGTACACATAATACACCTTAGAGTTAACAGGTAGGGAGTTATACACAACCCTATTCTGGGGACTAACCAGACCCATAGGCTCTAAGTTTACAGTTGCTTGAAGACCCAAAGGTTCTTCAGCAAAGAGTTCAAAGTGGGCACTAGCCATCTGTACTTCATCCTCAGGAGTGAAGGCTAAGGATACTGTGCTGATCCCTGCAGGTTTACCCTTGCATCTGGGATCCCCTTTGATATGGTCAGTAGCCTTACAGATATAGCATTGTCCAAATGCTCTCTGAAAGGGTGGCTTGTTCTGACCTCCTTCTGGTTGTTGACCAGAAGGTACACTAGCCTGATTCGGTTTACCCTGGGGCTTACCCTGGTTATTCTGTTGTTTGGGGCCCTCTTTGGTATGGGAGGTATTAGAATTCTCTGGATTCACTTTAGGTGTCTGCTTTCCCTCATCCTTTTTCTGAGTGACCCCTGAATCCTTGTGAGTGGCCCTGTTGGCAACCCACAAGTCAGCAGCCTTAGCTAGTTTTCTGGAATCTAATTCCTTTGAATCAGCCAAGTGTTGTCTGAGCTCAGGAGAGCAGGCATCATAAATTGACTCCAACATAAAAAGGTTCTTCATACCTTCATAAGTGTTCACCTTGTAACCCTTAATCCATCCCTCTAAGTTTTTCAAACACTCACTCAACCAGGTAGCCCAAGGGGTACCATAATTCTTTTTGAGGGTCCTAAACCTCTTAAGATACTGGGAAGGGGTCTTCTCAAATCTAGCTATCAGAGCTAGTTTCACACATTCATACTCTTTCCTATCCTCCTCCCCCAACTCCATTACCACATCAGTTGCAACAGGGGGAAGCCTAGAGAACAACCAGATGAGTAAGTCATTTCCTGTGATGTTCTGGAGCCCATGATTATATTCAAACAGAGACAACCAATCCAAAACATCCAACTTAGACTCATACACACCAACCAATCCCTTAGCCATCCGGGGTCTTTTAGGACTGGAACTTCTGGAGGAGCCAGAGAGAGAAGCATTTTTTCGACAGATAATTTCTTCATTTCTAGCTCATGCTTGAGCTCCATTTCCCTTAGCCTTAGTTCTTGATTCAGTTCCTGATGTCTCTGTTCAGCCTGAGTATTCAGTCTCTTGAACTCTAGTTCAAGTTTCATTTTCTCTAATTCAAGATATTGAGGACTAAGTGTGGGACTTGGCAAAGGCCCAGTAGGTACAGCAGGTAGAGCAGACAGAGGCCTAGGGGGGACAGCCACAGCAGCCTCACCCTCCTCTTCTGACTCTTCCTCAAGATTATCAACATTTTGATCAATATCAATTTCTATACTGTTATCTACATTTTATGGCATGGTAGGTTCCTCTGAACCATCATCCAGACTTTGGTTAGCTAACAACCTTTCTATCAATTCCAGTTTCTTGCCTTTAGTCAGGAGATTCTTATGCTTACATAGAACTCTTAAACAATCAGCAGTTTTTGTAGCAAGGGACTCTTGACTATAAGTTTCCATAGTTGACATGTTAGAAAGATCACTTTTTCAGTGCTAAGCTTTGTGGTTAGTTGTACTAAGGTATCCTAAAGCACTCTAAAATGTATACTAAATACAAATCCCACCGCTGTACACCAGTGTTAGGCAGAAACCTGTGCAGTTCCCTTAGGGAACACTGCAAAAGATTTAAGACTACAGGTGTTAGCAGTAAACCCACTTGGTAGCAGTCTGTACCACCCAGATTTACCTGGTAGCTGTGGCTGAGCAGTCAGACTTCTCTCAAGAAGAGTTAGGCAGTATGCAAAGTATACACAATAGACACTCAGACACACCAATACAAGCAAACACTGACCAGAGCTTTGGTATCAAAGTATATAATTATTTATTTAAAATCACACTGTTTGAAACACTCCAGCACTCTTATTGTAAAATATTCTAAACGCAGTTACTATTGTAATATATACACCCCTTTCTCTTTATCAGATAAGTCACAGTAAAACACCACTTATTTTCATACAGAAATGAGCGCTTAACTAGACGGAACTCCAATAAGTTTGTGAGAAAGGGAGGGAAAAAGACAGAATATGGAAAGGTACACCACTCTAAGATTCTGGTACACTGTTAGCAAGGCAGAAGAGCAAAAGTCACTGGTGAGCCATAGTCCAAAGGCTGGGCCCTCTCTTAGAGAGAGCACAGTACAAATGCGTCCAAGATCACACAGTTACACTAGGCTTTGAAAGTCTTACAGAGGGTTCAAAAAGAGTTTAGAGGGCTTAGGAAAGTTTAGCCAGGGTGTCCCAGGCTAACCCAGGTTCGAAAGCCGGGGGCTAAATCTACCCCGTACAGTCGGTGGCAAGGGAAGCCTGGCGGGACACGGTACCTTAAGTGGGAAGGATCCTCCAGCGGTGGCAGTTGTTCCTGGCAGTGGGTGCAAGTCGCGTCGTCGTCCAGGGGAAGAGAAGATCTGGACTTGGAGGAAAGATGAAGGTCGTTGCACTACCAGGGAAGAAACCAGCCTCTGATTTTTCCGGTTAAAGGTGGTACCTTTGTTCGCGGTCGTGGTAAAACGTGGTATCCAGGTTCAGGGGGGGTTGGCACAGGCAAGGCGGCCACGAGGTACGTCGGGAAGGCAAAAAGACGGTGAAACTGGTTATCCCCACCAGTCAAAGGAAGAAGACTCTCCGGCGGGAGATCTCCTCTGTCGCTGGGAAAAGTGGTGAGATGGTCCAGCAGGGCTCCACCGCTGGTGGTGTCGTGGCAGGTCAGCTCGGCTTCTCCCTCGTCGGAGTCTTAGGTCCTGTGGCGACTTCTGAAGTTCCAGTCCCCAAAGCCCTGCTTTTATGCAGAAAACCCCCATTCACTCAGTCTAGCTGTCACTCAAACATGCTAAGTGGTGAGCCAGCCGGCTCACCACTTGGGCCAATCAGGACGGAGTGCGACTTGAGTTGCCTAGGCAACTCAGTCCAGGGTGCCTAAATCCCCCTCCAACCCTCCTAAGTACCCCAGACAGAGTGGCACCACTTTAGAAGGCTTCTGTGGAGAAGCCCGCCAAAAAGTGGAACAAGGGGCTCGACTTGGGTTGGAGTCACAGAAGAGAACACAAACGCCATTTTAGAATCAAATTTTGGCAAAAAATACCAACCAGAGAATTAATATTAATTAAATAAACCGGCGGTATGTTCGAGGCTACCGTAAATAATTAAATAAAGATAGTAGCCTAAAACAATGGGAAATACCATAGGAAAATATTCGCGGTTGAATATAAAAAGTAGTATCCACTGCCACCAGCCAAAACTCGATCAGGGGGGACGGAGACGTGGCCCCTCGACTAACAGACCCGGGGCAATTGAATTGCCCCAGCCAGTACGTCCACAATATGATGGTTTGTACTGGTTCTGTTCAGAATTTAAGACTAGTAAAGTCAATGATGACTTTACATGCCCTGGGAGACAGTAGTCAGTCCCAGGGTATGGAGTCTATACTGGGGGGTCACTATGACACCCCTGTGTCACTGCACTGAGGGTGCTGAGTAACACAAATTACAAAAACACATGAAGCCCTATGGAGTAAAAGACCCCATAGCCCATTAAACACATCTATATTCAAAGAAACACACTCAAATCATGCCCAAGAGTGAGGGTAAAAGAGTCTCACTCTTGGCAGGAGAAAAAAAATAAACCCCAAAAATCCAGCAAAGCTGCTGGGGGACTCACTAGGTTAGGAAATTCAGCCTAAACAGAGAATTCTCCCTAACAGTCTGCAATGAAGAAATATGCTTGCGGTTGGCATCTTATAAAAAGTAAGCAAATAAATATTTTAATAAATAGATAAGCACAGAATTCAAAGGATTCTCTACACACTTATAGTCACAAATAAATGCACTATCCTATGTTGATTGTCTATTATTCTCTCAACTAATTGTACCACTTTAATTTTAAGCTGACTCTTCAACCAAATGCTATTTTAATGTTCTACCTCACTCGGAACTAAAGCTTGTTGTAATGTTCCACATGTCCTTCAGCTAAATACTGTTTCAGTTTGCATTCTTTTCTAAACGTAATCCAAATCCAAAATTCTACCTCTCTCTCAACTTCTCTATCAACATCCTGTCACGACCCACAGGACTGATTATGAATGTGAAGCATGCATGCCCGATTTATACCATTTTAACCCAAAGGTGCTACAATGTCTTTGGCCAAAACCAGAAGGAATTTCTGAAAGCTCAATTTGACCGGAAATACAAATGTTTGGTTTATTTGGCAAGTGATGGAATATGTTCACCAGGGTTAGACAAAAGTATAAAGTTGAGTGCGTATGTTGCAAATCTATCAGCTTCACATAAGTGTGGAAAGTGGCCTCCAGATATTCAGATAGTTCCAATTTTCCAACTTGGGCTCTGACCCTTAAGTGTAAGACTTGGTGGCAGACTGTAACATTGGCAACACTTGCGCTACTAAATGCCATATAACAGCCCAAAAACAACCCAATGACATACCAAACTCAGTTTATTTTGTTTAACACGCTTCACGGCCACAGGCCTCAGAGCGCAACCCCATTGCTAAACACTCCGTGACTCAGGTCCCGTGTTTGCCCAGTCACTTCACTCGTGTACTCCACTGCACGTTTTTCATGATAGTATCTATGCGAAGGATAGTTTATTTTATTTTTTCTGACAGTAATAGGCTTGTCTTTACAGTGCTATTTCTTGCCCAACCAATATTCCTATTATTGCTGTGTTTTTTGTTTTGTTTTTGGAGTAGGAATGGAAGTGTTTGAATAGGTAAGAATGTTCACTTCTCTTGGAGATGCAGAGTCTGCGTTGCTGTCTGAAGAAGGACGATCATGTACTCACATATGTACACAAACTATAGAATGCATCTGCTCTTCAGCTGCAAATAAAGGTTGCGTGTGTATCATCGTAAAACGATGTCAGTGGGTAGGCCATCCCCTTGCTTGCCTAATAACTGCAGGTCCGATTCTTCCTAGCATTTGCAGCACAATGCAGCTATTAATCCATACTGTTCCCGCATGGCCAAGCAATAATGAACAAAAGAACCTCAGGTGCTGGCAAAGGACGGAATACGTTAAGTCCACATTCAGAGCAAACCATGGCAACCCTTTACCACTCTCATTTAGAAAGGCTGCATCGATCATATTTCCGATGCAACCATGTACAGATGCATATAATACATGTGCTTGGCATTCGTTACTTCACACAATGCACGCTTTCTGTTTTCAGGTTGTCTCCTAAAGGTTTGCAATTGCAGCACGCATGTTTTCAGAGAACGTAGAAATTATGCATGCCCAAGAAGTACAAATTCCTCCTGCCCTCCACTGCGGCTTAAACAAATTAATGAAACAGGTTCCTCTTTTACGTATTCTTTTCTTCAAGTAAGGTTATCTCTCGCTTAGGAAAGAGAGTGTACAATCTCATATTTTCTTTGTTATCTACTGGGTTATCAACTTGCTATGAGATATATTAAGCTGGTGTATTTTCTTGGGCATGAACAACAGATTGGCCTCCTTTCAGACCTCTGAGAAATGAAGACACATTAAATCCCATGATCCTATTCTGTCCTCTAGGTCTTTAATAGGCAGGTGCATGATCGCTCAATAGACCCAATGATGTCTTCTTATATGCAGGGCCGGTGCAAGGATTGTTGCTACTCTAGGTGAAAGGTGATTTTTCTGCCCCCATTACCAACCTCATCTGTCCTCACTATACAACCATCTGATCAGAGATGTGTCCTCACCACTTCACATGCATATCTTGCCCACCAAATTCACAAGCTGCACTTCCTCTGTCATTATTTAGATCATTTCATAACAGGCACATTGAAATTACTCTCTTTTACACACAATATTAAAGATACCGGCTGGATTTGAAATTATGACATATCAGGAAGGATTATCAACACAAATAGGCAAAATCTATGATATCAGTAGAAATTAAAATAAATAATGACCCTCAGGCGTCCCCTTCCCACCCCCTAACCCACACACAGACACACGCGTGGGCCTTTGCGTGGCAGGTTTTGGGTCTATTGTGAGCCACATCAATAGCATATTGATGGAGAACTGTGGGAAATTATGCACTGAAAGTGAGAGGGAGTTAGTGGCTGTCAGTTGCTTTGCTAACACCACCGTTAGCTCTGTGTGATGGTCGCCCCCTCACATACTCTTTTCAGGCATCAGGGATGGCAGAAACATACTATTTGCTCCACTGTATTCGCAAGCATTTAGAGGGAATCTTTTGCCTCGTAGAGACGGAGAGGAGAACACAATTTATCCAGTCCCAAAATCCCCAAGCATTTGGTACATTACCCAAAGCACCATTTCGTGGTTAAGGGAACCACCTGGTGAAACATCTATGACCAGGCTGATTACCACCAATGGACTGCCATTAGGGTTAGATACGATGATGGAGCAGTGACTCTGCCTCACACCCAGGCCGCCATGTGTTGGAGTAGAGATGTGGTGAAAGCTCTACTTGCACAAGATTTTATTAATAGCAGCTTTAAGGGGCTGTGCAGCGGGGAGTCCTAACCATTTTTATATTGGCCCAATGTTTTTTTAAATGACCCATTTCTTCAATATTGGCCAAAAATCATACTCCTAGTACTACTCAGTTTGCTGTTTAAAGTCATTAATTGGATTTCATGAATGTGTGCCACACCATTTCTTCAACTCATTAAACAGGTACATTTGTAGCATAAACATTGCAAACTTGAATAACTCACTAAAAGACAACATATGCATAAGATCTTGAAATTTCCCGACATACAGACAATCTCTGTCTAAATGACAAAAATGATGCACACGCATCTGCTCTACAAAAATCTCTAACCACACTAGGATTTATCCAAGCCATTACCAAGCCCACTCATGTGAAAGGACGCACATTGGACTGGGTAACTCACCATAATTGTCCCATTCTCGTCCCGGACATATCCGCCATCCCTTGGTCTGACCACTTCTGCATCAAACTAGACATCACCACCACCACTGGCTCCACTAAATCCAATATCACGTTACCAGCAGCTCTCTCTAGAAGCTCACGGAAGCTAACTAAAGAGAATCTTCACCCACATCTCCTAGCACTAGCCCTTCAGCCACCATTTCAGAATGATCCAGTCCTCCTGGCTAACTCCTTTAATCAGGTCATCACTCTTGAAGTTGACACCATAGCTCCTCTTACCCTTAAAAAGACTGCATTCCCCATTCCCATATAATTTGTGTCCTAGATCCTCTTGTAATTTGCCAAATCTCCTTTATCGCTCACATAAATGAGATTAATAAGAACACCTGATCATGTTAAGAGAGTTCTGCCACTTTCTGTACCTGCTGCAAAAAACAGCATATGTCCACAGAATTGCCACATGCTGATTGGACTACTGAAAGGACTGCACATTGGCACACAAGCAACTCACTTTACCAACTTCACACAACCCGGCTCATCTTTAATCTCATGTAGCAAGATGCATGCTTTGAAGTATTTGAAGTATGTTCATTGGATCCCATTAAAATGACACACCATTTTAGAATCACTGTGTTTACTCTGCAAGAGTACCAATGGACAAATTGGAGTTATCCTTCTAGCTCTTGAAAAACGTTAAGCCTTATTAAAGAACCAGGAACCTAATATCTTCTATGCTACACTGACTACCAACCAGCATTTTCAGGAGCAGTAAATGTACTTGATACCTCCATTTGGAATAAGAGAAAAAAACAAGCATTGGCCTACCCACTTGATAGTTAGGGAAACTTGGGGTGACCCTGCACATGCTGGAGAGCGGCTCCGGGTTGATACAATTTGCTTAGTTACAGTGAGTTAGTGGACATGTTCACAGGTTGCATTGCAAGATACAGTACATACTATGAGAACAACAGAGGGCAGAAAGCACGGTGCAGGTTAGAATGGGGAGGTCATCATACAAAGAAGCTGGTTTTGAATGCCTTACGGAAGGCCGCATGAGATTCAATCAATATGATTTGGGCTGGGAGGGTGTTCCAATATGTCGCTGCCATGGTTGGGAAGCTGGAGCCACTGGCCCGCACTCTCCGTGTAGGAGGGACAGTGATGAGATTGGCATATGAAGTCCTGGACGGTCTGCAGGATGTTTGATGATTTGTTGAGCTACGTAGGGGGGTGCTAATCCATGAAGACATTTGTGTGTGAGAGCCAACGTTTTAAATACAATCCTTTTTTTGACAGGTAACCAGTGCACCTGCCTTCTGACCCCAGAGATGTGATCCCTAAATGAGGTACCCGTTGCAGCCCTTAGCGCATTATTCTGAGCTAGGTGGAGTTTAGCCAGATTCTTCTGGGACGTTCCAACAAAGAGGGCATTGCAATAGCCAAGCCTAGACCCAATGATGGCCCTTGCAATGGTGATGCAGTTCTCTTGTTATAAGAATGGCCTAACTGCATTGATCAGTTTAGAATGATAGGCTGCTGAGGACGTGATGACATTAACCTGCCTCTCCATGGTCAGGCTAGGTTCAAGATTACTTTAGACACAGTGATGGGTATGTTATCTATTGTGAATTAACAGTACTGCTTGTCCAATTTACCCAATGTGGCTGTGAATCCAATTAGCAGGAGTTCTGTCTTCTCACTGTTGAGACAAAGCCAGTTTTCAGCCATCCAGGATTGAATTTTAGAGTAGATGAGGTTGAGGGTGTTCATATCAGAAAGATAGTCACCTGTCAGAGGGATGAGCACCTGGGTGTCATCTGCATAATTGGTATATGAGATGCCCATGGCGTCAAGTGTTTGGAATAAGGACCTAGTAAAGAGGTTGTAGAGAGTCGGGGCTAAGGAGGATCCTTGTGGGACCCCACATTTGATTGGACTCGGGTTGGCACTAGAGGTATCAGAGAACGCCTTCATCACTCTTTCTTTGAGGAAAGATGATATCCACTCACAGGCCTTCAGGGAGAAGTTGGCAGTGGAGGACAGATGATGACATAGGGCCTCATTACGGGTCGGGCGGTCCGGAAATAACAGTGGCGGTAAACCCGCCGCCACTGTTATTTCCGGACCGCCCGATCTGGAGTCCTGCAGGCTGGAGGTGGCATTACGGACGTGGAAACACCAGCACCATCACGAGATGGTACCGGTGTTTCCACTTCCCCATTCCCATTGAGTCCTATCAGACTCAATGGGAATGGGGATTTACCGAATTTCGCCTCTGGAATTCCTGGGACACTGGGGTCGAAATGCCCGGTAATTCCGGGAATCACGGAGGCGGAATGGTAAGACGAGTCCAGCGGTAACCGAGCCGGAAAAACCGGCTGGTTACCGCCGGACTCGTAATGAGGCCCATTGTGTTTTATGATCAACCAGATCAAATGCGCTGAGAGGTCTAGAAGAAGGAGGAGGAGGAGAGCCAGCTTATCTACATCTCTCAGGTTATCGATTTGATTTTTAAGATCAAGTAATGCCGACTCAGTGCCATGCTGTGGCCGGAAGCCAGACTGGCAGAGCCCCAGGAGTTGGTTATCTTCCAAGAATTTCTGAACTTGCAGGTAGGCTGATTTGTCCACAATCTTTAGCAGGAAGGGGACAGTGGTGATGGGTCAAGGGATTTTTTTTTTAGGAGCGAACATACCCAGGCCTCCTTCAATGAAGTCGGGACCTGAGCAGAGTGGAAGGATGAGTTGATGAATGCAGTGATGAAAGGGGCCAGGGCAGGAGCACAATCCTTAATGATGTGTGCAGGGCAGGCATCCCCTTTACAATTGGAGGGTTTGATGGACCTGATAAGGGCAATGACTTCCGTTTCGCTCATTTCTGAGAATTCAAATGTCACTAAATCCTTACAAGCAGATGTTGTGCGGGGAGGAGTAGGACAGGGGTCTAGAAGAGCGGATATGGCTTTTTGGTGAGCGAGAATTTTGGAATGCAGAGTGCCCAGTTTATCTAGCGTGGCAGTTTGAATAGTATTGCACCATGACTTGTCCTTTAGGAGGGTTGATGGAGGGTTTGTGGGAGTCTCCAATCCCCTGAAGATGGCTAAGATCTGAATGCTGGGGGGTGGGGGTACAGGGGGACATGAGTGGGGGCCTGGTGGGGGATGCCCATGGTGGCTGGGGGCGGTGGGGGTGGTGGGAGACATGAGTTGGACATGAGTGGGGGCCTGGTGGTGCTGCCCCTGCACTGCTGGGGGGTGGGGGTGCAGGGGGACATGAGTGGGGGCCTGGTGGAGGCTGCCCCTGCACTGCTGGGGCGTCGGGGTGATAGGGGCCATGAGTGGGGGCCTGGTGGAGGGTGCCCCTGGATGCTGGGGGGTGGGGGTGCAGGGGGACATGAGTGGGGGCCTGGTGGGGGATGCCCACGGTGGCTGTGGGTGTGGGGGTGGTGGGATACATGAGTTGGAAATGAGTGGGGGCCTGGTGGTGCTCCCCCTGCACTGCTGGGGGGTGGGGGTGGTGGGAGACATGAGTGGGGGCTGCCCATGGTGGCTGGGGGGGTGGGGGTGGTGGGAGACATGGGTGGTGGCCTGGTGGAGGGTGCCCCACACTGCTGGGGGGTGGGGGTGGTGGGAGACATGAGTGGGGGCCTGGTGGGGGCCGCCCATGGTGGCTGGGGGGTGGGGGTGGGTGGGAGACATGAGTGGGGGCCTGGTGGGGGATGCCCATGGTGGCTGGGGGGTGGGGGTGGTGGTAGACATGGGTGGGGGCCTGGTGGAGGCTACCCCTGCACTGCTGGGGGGTGGGGGTGATAGGGGCCATGAGTGGGGGCCTGGTGGAGGGTGCCCCTGGATGCTGGGGGGTGGGGGTGCAGGGGGACATGAGTGGGGGCCTGGTGGGGGATGCCCATGGTGGCTGGGGGGTGGGGGTGGTGGGAGACATGGGTGGGGGCCTGGTGGAGGCTGCCCCTGCACTGCTGGGGGGTGGGGTGATAGGGGCCATGAGTGGGGGCCTGGTGGAGGCTGCCCCTGCACTGCTGGGGGGTGGGAGTGCTGGGTGACATGAGCAGGTGTGCAGGGTAGTCCCCTGTGGTGTCGGCTGCCTGCAGGGGCCGTGGAGGGTGTACAGGGAATACCTGGGAGCACACAGCCAAATCGCGTGTAGAATTTCCCGCGTACCCCTGAAATACATGTACCCAGCCAAATCCTATGTGAGACTTCCCGCGCACCCCTGTGATCCACGTACCCAGCCAAATCACGTATGTAAATTCCCGCGCACGTACCCGGCCAAATCGCGTGTGTAACTTCCCGCGCACCCCTGAAATCCATTTACCCTGCCAAATCACGTGTGGGACTTCCCGCGCACCCCTGAGATCCACGTACCCAGCCAAGTCGCGTGTGTGAATTCCCGCGCACGTACCCTGCCAAATCGCGTGTGAGACTTCCCGCGCACCCCTGAGATCCACGTACCGAGCCAAATCGCGTGTGTAAATTCCCGCGCACGTACCTGGCCAAATCGCGTGTGGAACTTCCCTCGCACCCCTGAAATCCACGTACCCTGCCAAATCGCGTGTGAGACTTCCCGCGCACCCCTGAGATCCACGTACCCAGCCAAATCGCGTGTGGGACTTCCCGCGCACCCCTGAGATCCACGTACCCGGAAAAATCACGTGTGGAACTTCCCGCACACCCCTGAAATCCACGTACCCTGCCAAATCACGTGTGAGACTTCCCGCGCACCCCTGAGATCCACGTACCCAGCCAAATCGCGTGTGTGAATTCCCGCGCACGTACCCGGCCAAATCGTGTGTGGAACTTCCTGCGCACCCATGAAATCCACGTACCCTGCCAAATTGCGTGTGAGACTTCCCGCGCACCCTTGAGATCCACCTACCCAGCCAAGTCGCGTGTGTGAATTCCCGCGCACGTACCCCACCAAATCGCGTGTGGAACTTCCTGCGCACCCCTGAGATCCACGTACCCAGCCAAATCGCGTGTGGGACTTCCCGCGCACCCCTGAGATCCACGTACCCAGCCAAATCACGTGTGAAAGTTCCCGCGCACCCCGGAATACACGCACACGTTATTTTTCAGTCAGCGGGTGTCCGTGTTTGTGGGTACCCCTTTGCACGTCATTTGTCCTGGAGGGCCACAGTATAGGACATTCATCATGGCTGTATATAGGTGCTATTTGTTGGCGCACCTTTTGGCGCACATTTATTACAGGCGCTGAGACGCTACCGCCTGCTTTCTTGTGGCGGTCGTGTTTGTGCCTGTGCGCTGGTTTGACCGTGCACTCTTTTGCCCTATTCGATTCCATGAATACGTGTTGTAGGCGAGCGTGTGGGCGTTCCGCGCACTTGCACCCTTTACTTCCCCCGTGACGCCCACATTTTGGCAAGTTGTTCCCCATTCCGAGTGTTATGCCCCGTGTTCCGCCTACTTTTGTTGTGTGCGCCACGCTATGTGCGATTTCCGCTGTGGCCTGTGCGATTTTCGCTGTGACCTGGCGCACGCCGTTAGATGGCCTGTGCGACAACGTGCGCTGTGCACTTTTTTAGTGCACATCCGATGGCTTTCTCGCGCACGGCCTTCCATGAATCGATGTGCGCTGCTTTTCGTGCGATTTTCGCACTTGCACTGCGATTTTCGCTATTCCACTGCGAATCGCACGTTTTTGGCCACTTGCGCCGCACTAATTATTCCATGAATCGGCCAGTTAATTTTTAACAGAACATACAGACAACAAGAATAATACTGAAACAGACACCTTGGAAAATCATCTGCAGCATTTAGAGCAAAATATGGATCAATTATGACCAATTTCATTATTTGAAATTTTTTGTAGAGAACCATATAAAGGAAAACATTAAATATCACTGTCCCACATGTAGCTGTACTGCTTCTCCATATCTCAGCCAACCATCCCCAAAAACCCCTAATTCCCCTGTATTTATATCAATTTCAGCTTCCACCTCTCTTTCATAATTTGTATATTTTTTTACAATAATACAATATTATGTGTGCTTTTACTATATTCCTGTGTTTTTTTTTAAAAAGCTGTTAGGGTGCAGGTGTCTGGTATTTCCGCAATTAACCCAAATGGGGGTGACCTAAGAACACTATACCTGTCCGCACTGTGCGCAATGAAAATGGAGGTGTCCGCAGGCCACTAAATCTGTCCGTATGTCCGCAATTATTCAAAATAAGGTGTCTTTGCATTGTTCACAACCAGAATGAATATGTTTGTAGAACACATAGCTTGTCCGCCTGTCTGAAAAGTGTGCCGCACATTTCATTTGTTCGGGGATCTGAAAACTGTCGGTAGAACACCCGCACGCATGTGTATCACACCCTTGTGTCCTACGAACATCATGCCTGTCCGTAACTGTCTGCTGCACGTGTGTCACACTTTTAGTTAGTTCGGGAACACGATCACTGTCCGTAGAACACCCGCACAGATGCATACACCCGACCCCATGCATTTGGTGTCCTACGGACACTCGTCCTATTTGCGAACGTGTCCGTGATGTCATCATGTGACCGCACCCACACTAAGCGTGAGTCCTTGTTTGCAAACACAGTCCGGGCCCCCTGACACCAAAAAAGTGCTTTTTTGACCAGTCCAAGGTATTTTCCTGTGAAACCTCCCACTTGCACATGTCCCAGACCATGTACCTAGTAATCTGCATACTTTTTGAACCCTCTTTGGTGTTTGAAGTGTTCCAAACCATTCACAAACATATCTCCAAGCACCAATATCCTGACTTTCTCCACCTCTGCCATCTTCACTACACACAGCCTCTCTCAATACAAAGCAGAACCTCGACACCTAATTGGCTAATCTCTACAGTCGTATTTCCATGCCAGATATGTTGAGAAGCCCTGTATGTGGCACTTTCTGTCCGCAAACAGCCACGGTTTCCATGCAGCGCATAACACTGGGACAGACCTACCCTTTCTACTTCACTCTCTGCACCATTCCCGCATTGGCTACAGTTAAGCAGTCACACAACCATCCACCAATCACATCCAAGAACTCTACATCTAACTCCATCATCACAATTCAGCACTTTAGACTTACTGTTGATCACTCTGAGTACAATTGGGCTGTTACTGCAAAGCACCTACAGCATCTACCAGTAAACTCTCCAACATGTCTACTTGCAGATTCATGCACATCCACATGCATGAACACAAACTACAGGTATGAATATTTTCTGCACAGTACATGTACATTTCTTGTGTAAATGCACATACATGCCAACATTCAGAGCCACAGGGAAATCGGGAGACCTACATTTCCCCACAGAAATGCATTTGGGCTACAGTTATTTTGGGTGGGAGAATGTGAAAAATAACTATATTTTTCACTGAAAAATCAGGAGTCTCCTGCCTAAATCGGGAGGGTTGGCATGTTTGAATGCATATAAACAGCGTAACTGCCAGTTACCCTGTATAACCTTTAAAAAAGCTTACTGTCATTTCTCCCATGTGCTATGATCAAGTGTCAATTGCAAAGCTGACTGCTCTCCAAATATTTATTTACCCATATTACTAACTGTAATGTACACACTGTTATTCTCTTCATTCATTCTGTCATTTGTGTAACCACTGCCACCTATTTATCCACATTTCAACCATAATAGCATTTAATGCATTATAGTGCATAGGATGTACATACAATTTATTTTCTATAAATTCTGGATATTTTACAAACAATCTATCATTTGAACTTCCTTTAAGAATGATTATAATAGTAATCAGACACAACACACACAGTTGGCTAACAAAGTGTCATTTCATGTTAAAAGATGGAGAAAGAACAGTATAATTGTGGGAGAAGGCTTTGTAGAGTGTTATAAAGTGATACACAGCCAGGATGAGTACATGCATCTTTATTTGTGCACACAGATAGCCAATATAATTTCAAAGAACACTGCTGCCTCTACAACTGTTCTTCCAATCTAGACAGCTCTCCCATTCCAGCTGGTTGCCCATTCTGTTCTAGAATTTACAACATTCACCTGTATACAGGTGCAGTCATGTCTATCACATCATGAAGAACTATGTACAAACAGTGTAGTAAACCAACACATACAGCATCTCCCCCTTCCCTTCAGTCTGCAACGAAAGCACCAGACCCTTCATTGCAACCCTTACTTTATTTCACACTCTCCCATCTCCAAGCACCACAGGATCAACCAGTAGTTTGCTAATCACCTGCAGTCTGGTGAACTTGCTTTCTCCCTTTGGCACTTTTCCAGGTTTTCTTATTTGAACCTTCTCTCCTACAACTGTCCTGGAGAGTAATAAGCTGCTGAACCCATCACATCCTTCTGCTTTATTTCCCACACCTTCACAAATGCATACATTGCATGCTTTTCCTCACAGTTCCTGCCATTTACCCTGTGTAAATAGCAATAAAAGCATACAATTATTTCTCCTATCTTCTAGCATCCAATAACACTGCCTGAAAAAGCCAAGTGTGCTCTGTGTGCTTACTATTGTAATCATTTCTAAGGCAAGTTCAACTGACAGAAAATATACAGAATGCACATAGACAAAGGAAACTGCATCTACATGTTATGCACAGTTATCAGAACTCACTACTACTGCAAAAACAAACACATTCATGACTACATTAACAACAGTGCTATTAACACACATATTTACTAACTTATTTCTTTCACAATTGCAGTGAAGACCACTCTCCTGAAAACCAGCAGCGTCTGAAGTACGGACCAGAACTCAGAAGAAAGCTATTCTTTCCATCCATTAAAAATAAGTGCAATACTGCCATAATGTTATAACTGTTATTCAAACACTGTAGAACTCTAGTATTGTAGAACTAACAATTGTATTAATCCTGCAGCATTAGATTCAGTATTACTGATTGCCCCTCAGCAGGTGCACACTTTGTATTGTCACCTGAACACGAGTATAGTAACACACAAATACGAGAATAGCCTTCCCAACCTGAAGTAACAGCCCATTGCACAATCACATACATGCCTACCATCATACTCAGAAACTCATGCACAAAGCACACATACATTGCACAACATCCCGAACCCACACTTTATTTATTTCTCCAACAGACCCCAAATAATGCCTACCAAAAAGCAACTCCATAGAAAGCAACACAGAAGTAGACAAAATCAAAATAAAAGTGTCCAAAAAAAGCATCCACCTCTAGCATAATTTATACAAAAAGTTCAAACAAAACAGCTAATACAGTCACTAAGCGAAACAAAAGCAGCTTCCAGTAAAGAAACTTTGCCTCCTCTTTCAAAATGTAAAAGCACATAGAATGTTATTAAAAAGACTGCAGCTAACACTAGTGCTAACACTCCACCTATAAATCTCGATGTAGCCACAAGTAAGCATACCAACAAATGTATTTAACCAAAAATGTTCCACCGCAGAGTCCTTCAGAACCTTATAAAAACAGGAGAGAAATCAAGCACAACCTTTAAAACCTACAGTAGAAAATAAATACTAGAAGGTCTCATAGACAGTGCAATCCTTCTCAAAAGGAAATTATTTATTTTAGTTTTAAACATAATGAAACCACTAACAAAACTAACTACTAAACTACAAAAAAGACTTCTCAATAAACGGAATATCAACAAAGATAGCTTCGCAAACATCTGCAGAGGTGAATGGAGTCACACCACCAGCATAGAACCATATTTCAATGAAGAAGCATACAAACAAAAGCAAAGAAACCCATACATAGCAATAGACGGGGGTATGAAAAACTTAACAATACCATTAGAGAACAAGAAACGCTGCTCACAGAAACATCCCCAGAAAACTTAGTGTCATCTCTACTTTCCACTGAACCAACGCGTCCAGTCTAAAAATGGCCATGCACATCAATGTGTAACATAGGCAAAAAATCTTTCACATCTTTATGCCAGTTCCTCAATCAGTATGTGAAAGGCAAAGTCAAACTGAAAATAAAACTATTACAAAGTATGGACTCCTGTCCAGTGCGAACAAACACAGGACTACAAGGACATTCATTAGCCTGCATTTCTGGACCAATTCGCAAAAGCACCTTCCAAAATGCAATAGCTTTACAGCAGACTAGCAACAACTTTACAGATGGCAAACTTCTACTACATACATACAAAAAAGAAATACTAAAGTTTAACTGCACATCTGCTGAAGTACCAAACCATGTGTGTGTGTGTGTTGCCGCAGGACTTTTTATAAGAATAGCACAAAAAACTGTAGACATAATGTACAAAATAAAAGACAATGAAGATTCCAAGTGGTTCCAATTAGCTCTCTTATAGCAGAAAACAAATACGAAATGACTGACCCCTTAATACTTTGCAGTTACTGCACTGCAAAACTTGACAACAACCAAATAGCTTCACGTGCTATCACTAATAACTTGGAATTATTCCCACTACCAAAACCCCTCCAACAACTTTACTTGAATGAGAGCATCATAATTAAAACAGTGCACCCATTTCAAGCAATAATACGCCTTCAACCAAAAACAGCAAAACTACCTCCCTCTGAATTACTGAAAGTAGTTTATTTGCCATTAGATCTCAAATTAAATGTACACACTTTGGGAGTGCAATGTCCAATAGATCAATCTTTAATGATCATATTAAATGACGTACCTACAAAAGACAGAAAATGGTGGCAACAACTTGCTTGACATACATAAAGTTAAGCAAGCCCTACAATATCTAAAAGACAACAATGAATACTACAAAGAAATAAAAATTGAAGAAAACCTGAGGGAAACTAACAAACTGATTCAAGGTTCATCAGAAACGGGTCAATTTCAACTTCTAGATCCTGCTACAGAATCCAATATTTTAGACCATTATACAATTCACCCATTACACTCTAAAAACAACATAGATGATGCACTGGAAACTTACCAAATGTGACAAGCCAAAGGATCTCCAATTAGCATATGGGAAAAAAGTATAGAAGTACGTGCCTTTCCTCTACTCTTTCCTACTGGAAAAGGAGGAAGGTACGATGAAAGACCCAAACAAATAACAGCATCAGAATACTGCTCTTTATGAATGTATTCTGAAGACCCCAGATTCAGACAAAACGTGGAATACATATTCCGCCTTCTCTATGAAAGTGAACTAGCACCTCTATGCTATGGAGTTGCACACACATTAAAATCAGGTACCTATTTTCAAAATATGTCAGCTACGCAATTACTACAAAAAGCGCAAGAAAAAAGATGAGGTTTTACAGCAAGCATTACAAATCTTGAAGCAAACATGTGTGGTTCCAAGGAACACTGGTTCCAATGTCACACAGATGTACACTGTATGATAGGAAACCTTGGCCCACCCACTTGGTTTGTGACATTAAGTTGTGCAGAATATGCATGGGAAGATTTACACTATTTCCTACGCATAGCAAACAAAAACAAAACAAATATAGATATAAAAACACTAGGATAACTCTACTCTCTAGATCCTGTAAATGTATCAAGATATTTCCCACATCGCTTCATTGCTATGCTACACTTCATTTGTAATAAAACTGTTTCTCCCCTCGGAGAAGTGCAACACTTCTTTTGGAGAAAAGAATACCAAGCAGAGGAGCACCATACATCCACATGCTTTTGTGGATCAAAGATGCTGCTAAATTTGGTCAGGACAGTGATGCCACTGTTTTGCATCCAAAAATATGTCACTTGGGAAATCCCTTCACCAACGACAGATAGTGACCTTCATACACACATTTTAAAATTTCAAAGACACAAATATGGGAAGTATTGTTGTTGCAAATATAAAAACAAAGGGAAATACTACACCACATGCTGCTTTGGTTTCCCTAGACCAGTTTCAACAACAGGTCAAGTAAAGAACTTCATGTCTTCAGTTAGACATAGTGTCAAAGGTAAATCACCTAAGAACACATATTACATAAAAAACAGAAGGATCAAAATACATCAATGATTACAATGCAATCATTGCCCTCCTATGGAATGCAAATATAGATTGCAGTACATTACAGGCAATTCCACTGCAGTTGCACAATATGTCACAGCCTACTTAACCAAAGCAGAAAAAACAGAACTCGAAGACCTTTGGGATGACATATCATCTGACAAAACACTATCACAGAAATTGTACAGCTTAGGCATAAAAATGTTCTCCCATAGAGAATGTGGCTGCTATAAAGCTGCAGATAGTTTAACCGGCACTGCCTTGTATGGCAAATCTGAAAATATAGTATGGCTAAACCTTGGTCCAGATAAATCTATAAAAAGAGTTCTCTAATCATATGAAGACATAGAAACAATAGCCAAAAATGATCCCAACAGCCAAGACATTTTGAAAAACAACTTACTAGACAAATAGTACCCAAACAGAAATACCACTTTGGAAACCATGTGTCTATACCGCACAGCCCAAAACTTCACATACAAAAATAATATTAAACCAGATGAGAAGGAAGGTAGATGCAGAGTAGAAAATTGTGAAGGCAGCTAAGTGAAACTTACCAAACAAAGCTTAATTAATCATATCAAATTGTCATTAAAAACTCATAAACATAAACAACTGTATTACATGTCCCTGCTACAACTTTTTAAACCGTGGAGAAAAGAAAAGAAAAAGATTTACTAGATACCTTTGACTCCTATCAAGACGCTTTCAAAGAAAATGAAAGCACTATAACAGACGTAAACTTTATACAGTACAAAACAATGTTGCACAATGAACAGCAACAAGAAGAAGATCTCCAGATGCAACTAGATGTGGACACTCCTGACAGTAGTCAATTTCTGTAACAGGAAGCCAAAACACACTTGGACAGCCACTAATAGCAAATGAGGAAGAATTAGCCATGACTGAAGTAGAAAACACCATGTGTCAGTATGAACAATCTACAGAAGACTTTGCTCTACTAAAATCACAACTAAACAATGATCAGCGTAGCATTTTCCAAGAAATAACAAAATAAATTGAACACGGTGTGCAGCAAGAAACTAAAAATTGTACCTGCGAAGACTACAATCCTATACTGCTATAGGTGAGTTGTCAAGCTGGTTCAGGCAAAATGTTCTTAATCAAAATCAACAGCACGTTCCTCCAACATTTGACAAACAACAAACTTTCAGCTGTTTTAACTGCCCCCACAAGTTTAGCTGCCTACAACATATGCAGAGTCACTTAACACCAATTACTACTCCTTCCAGTAGAACACCAAAACAAATTAGACTATTACAAACTTTCTCCAAACAAATGAAAATGCTACTAATAGATGAGGTAAGCATGGTTTCCAATATAATGTTTGCCTTCATTCACCGCAGTTTACAAGAGGTCCTGAAAACAGACTATGAAGCACTCTTTGGAGGAAAACACATTATAGTTTTCAGATATCTTCTTCAATTAGCAACAGTTAAAGGTGAACCTATTTTTAAAACCTTAGAGCACAAACTATGTCGTAAAACTCTTGGCAGCATAGGAAATGTCAACCTTTGACAACATTTCCAATACAAAGACTTAACTAAAAACATGCGTCAGTCTGCAGATCTGACATATGCCAACATTTTAAAAAGTATTAGAGTTAGTGTACGATCTCAAGAAGCACAATCTATATTAAAAACTAGGCACAGCCATAAGTCATGTGCTACTGATGTCATGGAACTATTAGCACGCAAAAATGTAAACTGTATGTCCTTGATGCCAACTCTTGCAAGCTGTTCAGAATTCAATGAAACAATGTTAAGAAAAGAAATGCAACCAATACTTCAAATTTGCTCCACAGACAAACTGGACATACATGGCATGACACTACCCATGTGTCAATAAGCCACAACAAGGCTAAATACCTTAGACAACTCTATCTCTAACACAGCTGGTTTGGACATGGACCAAGGACATGGACCAGGACTAGTTAAGGGAGCACTTGGTACAGTTGTTGGCTTTCAAACATACCCACGTGACAACAACATTCAGTTTGTCAATATTCTCTTTGACAAACTATCAGAAGTTAAAAGGATAGGATGCTCAACAGCCCGCTTCCTTCTTTTCAAAGACATGCAGACAATTTTCTCTAACTCTAGCTTACGCAGGTCACCATTCACAAATCACAAGGTCTTACCCTAGATAAAGTATTGATAGATATTGGTAGCACAGTGTTTAAAGAAGGCATGAGCTATGTAGCACTATCACACTTACGTACACTTAATGGGCTATTTCTAATCAACTTTGATGCAAGTAAAGTAAATTCTGATAGTCCTTGCATTCTAGAATACAATAGACTGTGTTCACTCTATGCCCCATCTAAAAACCTATCCTATTCCTCAAAAAGCAAACTTCAGACTCAAATTATGCAGGATTTCACAGTAATTCCTCCATAGAAATTAAAAGAAGCTACTACTTCATCAAGGACCACAACCAAAGAAGGATATACTGCACAAACAAAGTCAACTACCTCTTCAAAGAAACAATGTGCACTCCAAATAAATGGACACAGAACTGTCAGGTCCATTCAAATTTTCAAATACAACTGGTGTAAATTGCTATGCAAATGTAGCAAATCAATATTCTATTCCAATTCCCACCAATTATTGACAACATTTACTTACACAGGACAGACCAATTGTGTTTGCAAATGTTAGTCCTTCACAGAAATGCAACCAACAATCCTGACAACAATTACAGTGTTTCTGGAATAAGGCAGTAATTGAACTACAATGCCGGAATGGTCCAATTCATTATAAACACACAAGAAGATCCACAAGAATTTCTAATGTACTTACTACTAGTACTGGAAAACAAAAACATACCTATTAATGAAATCTTCCAGATTTCATACATGTGGAAACATACATGCACTCTTTTCAGCCATGTCACACAATAAAAAGTCCCTAATGAATGTTTTGTGTATGTATCCATACCTAACTGTGAATCCATTCCATTTCAGCAACGTGTACAAAATGCAAAACATGGCAGATTATGTACTACCTGCAATTCAGATAATCGCTCCACCTTACAAATACAGACACATAGTAAATATGTAATACTAATGCTTTTATGTTACAATACAGATGGTACCAAAAACAACTGCAAGCTGACTGGATTCACACATGGACAAGTATCACTTGGTAAGAAAACCTTCACAACAATTGGTATAATCTACCACGCAGTAGCCACGACCAATACAGGTCACTACAATACATATATAAAAAAGAAATATGGATGGTTTGAATGTAATAATACTACCATTACTCTAAAACAGTGATTACCAGCACATCTTATAAACGCTTACTTAATATTCTTAAAACCAAAATGTAATAACTAATGTTTGTATGAACATCTAAAAAACTTCAACTTCAAAACTATAAACAGTAAGAATACGCCAACCGGTATCTAACTGCCCCAAGATTCTGCAACAAGCAAACAGATGAATGAATACCACTAAAATGAAACAAGAATTAAACAGTTAGAATACACCAACAGGTATCTAGCTTCCCCAAAATTTTTCAACAAGCAAACAGATAGATGAATATCACTAAAATGGAACAAGAAATAAACAATCAGAATACACCAACTGCTATCTAATTGCAACAATACTACCACCATTTCTAAATCAAAAACCATACACCTATTGAATTTGTTCTATGGAAATCAACCAAAGAAATATAGTGTACCACAACGTAGATTAATCCAGCATGGATTTTTTTTCCCACAGACATGAACCAAAGAAATATATTGTACCACAATGTAGAAAGGTTTTTTTTTTTAATCCAGCATGGATTTTTTTCCCCACAGACGCAATGATTTAATGAACAAACAATGGAACTGAGCCAATTGCACAGTACACTGGTTTGAATTATAGTACTTCTAACGTACTAACTTGAGGGTCAACAAAATACAGAAATGTCTACGATGCAATGCAATACTCATTATAAACTACCTACACTAACATGTGATCTTTTCTTTTATCACAAAGATTGAAAAATAATGTTTGCTCTAATTACCCATGTCATGAAAAAACTGCATACAACCACAAAAAGTCAAACAGTAAGTATATAATGATTGGACTCACAAACACCACAGCATAACACACCCATTCAAGCAAACACCTGACCACAGACCACCATCCCAAATGTTTGCTTCCATGGGTATCTTATGCTGCAGTGCTTCATGCCAAACCCTTCAATCTTGACTGCATGGCCTGTCCAAAACTCTACATACAGCCTCAACAAAGGAAACTGTAAGTATATGATAATTAGACTCACACACACCACAACATAACACAGCCATACAAATGAACACCTCACCAATAAATACAACCCAACATGCCTAGAGTCTTCAATACCAACATTCTGAACACAATCCAACAAACTAACACACATCATCTCATTATATTATAAACACTATTACACTACTGCCAATCAGTACACACATTTTTGAAAACATATCCCCTAATCAGCCCACATACCACAGTCAAAATGATTAGTAGCATAGGTGTGTTATGCTGCCGTGGTTGTTCTATATTCTATATGTTCACAAAAACTGCTTCAGTGCATTTTGAATGTTTTCAAGAAATATCTCGCTGTCAACATCAGTGAGATGTACTCCATCTCTTCAAAAAATGTTGATAACATCACATTTAATATTTTCATCATGGAAAGATATCCCAACATCCTGCAAGACATGACTAGGCAAGGAAGGGGGAAGCCAAGGTGAAATTGAGATCACACAAGTGCAGGGGAGGGGGGAAAGGGAAAGTGTGGTGGGCAGGGGAAGGGGGCAGTGAGGTACGTGCAATCAGCAGTACAAAATAAATAGAATAAATAAAACAATAGGTATAAGCGCAGCCAGCTTGTGGCAAGTGCAGGGGTGACATCAAGTGTCAAGAGCTGGTGGGGACTGTAGGGATACAGAAACAGCCCCCAAGTGCAGGGGTTGCCTGGGAGGCAGTGCAGATGTGCAGCTGGTGGAGGAGGGGACCTGGGCCCGAGATCAGAGGGTAGCCAGGTGACCAGAGCAGTTTCAGTCAGGAGTTCAGCGGGGGAGAGGTGGAGAGAACGGAGAAGCAACATGGACGGACTTGAGGTGCTTCCAGACCAGAGATGGTTCTCCGCAAGTTTCAGGGAGGTAGGGAGGCTGTTCCAGAGGGAGGCCCCTGCCGAAGAAAGAAATCTACCACCAACGTGTTGCATGGAGAATCGACTGACCCCGAGGAATTTGAAGGTGGATGAGCAAAGAGCTTGAGAAGGAAGATATTTAGGAAGAGAAAGTTGACGGTATTGAGGCCCCAGAAGGCGTTTTGGACAATGCAGAGGGTTTTAATTTTATCCTCGGATCCATTGGGAGCCAGTTCAGAGATTTCAGTACTGAAGAGATATGATCCCTGGGCTTGCGGCCAAGGACAAATCTTACAGTCCAGTTCTGGATGAGTTGCAGAGGGCGGAGAGTAGAAGCAGGTGAATTTACAAAAGAGGCTGTTGCAGTAGTCCAGCCTAGAGAGAACCAGAGCTCTGGAGACAGTGAGCTTCTGGGGGAAGTACTTCACCATTACCACATATACCAACTAAGTTTATTTTACCAATTACAGGAAAGAAGACAATTGCCAAATATAGATACAGAAACAAGAACACTCTTCACATCCTAAATATCCTACAAACTAAGTATATCAAAACAGCATGTATATTTTTTAATTCTAACATTGTACTTTCACTATAGATTAGTAGATTAGCAACTGTTTCCCTCAAAACATCATAATGCCCTTACTTATTCAATCACACCACCACTCAATTAGTCACTAACCTCAGCTGATAACACCTGCGCACACTCTTACTAATACTACCTACCCAACTACACCTATAAAACCACTACATAATCACACTGCACTCACTTCATCTCTACAATCACACCCACACACCTATTGACAATACTTGAAAAACATACTGTATCCACAGACTCAAAGATTAATCAGCAAAGGTACATCCGAACATTTTTTGGTTGACTGACATGAACATTATGGTGACACCTTGAATTGTTAATGTGATTATTGTTTATCTTTTTGTCTCATTTTTGTCTCTTTTCCACAAAATCCTGATTCTGCAGTACGTATGTCCTATTCACTTAAAACCGTGTATATATCTCTTGCATATGGACACATATTGAAATGTATTTTCCTGATGCTTTTTGAAATTACATGCTGTAACTATGCAGAGCTCCAACATGAAGATGGAATTCAGTTCCGAAATGCATTGGCACATGAGCTAGCGTAGCTGAGAATGCTATTGCCTCACGTTACATTAACAAATATGTCCACTTTTCTCTGAATAGTAAATCTATTACTTTGTATTTGAGATTAAGCAACAATTTAAAAATATTGCAGCTATTATTAAGAACACTTTCAGAGTGCCTGGCTATCTTAGTGGAGACACCCAGTTTTATTAATTTTGTATTTTGATCCCTGTGTCATAGGATTCTTTTATGCCATGCAGCGCTTCTGAATCAACTCAACTGAGACTAGAGCGACTCACCTTTGACAATCAAGTTTTTTTTCTATCATAAAGTGGTGCCCACCTTATCCACATAAAGTAGTATATTTGCCATTAGATCTTAAAGAAAATGTAGCAACTCTAGGAGTAAAATGGCCAATAGATCAATCTGTGATTGCGCTTGTAAATAGGTGTACCAACAAAAGACAAACAAATATGGCAACAAGTCAACTTAAACCAAGTTAGACAAGTCCTACAATATCTGAAAGAAAACAATGAATACTACACAGATATAAACATAGAGGAAAACATGATTTAAACCACCCACATGATACCAGATTCACCAGCAACTGACCATTTTGAATGTGTAGATCCTGATACTGCATCAAACATTTTACACCAGTATACAATTGAACCACTACACTCCAACGACATCATTGAAGATGTATTGAAAAAATATCAAATCCATCAAGCCAAAGGATGGCCAATGAGCATACAGAAAAAAAAGTGCATAAGCACGTTCTTTTCCTCTAATCTTTCCTACAGGAAAAGGAGGAAGATATGATGAAATATCCACACAAATTAATTCATCAGACTATAGTATATCACAAATTGTATTCTGAAGGCCCCAGATTAAGACAAAATGTAGAATACATTTTCCACGTCCTGTTCGAAACTGAACTAGCAACTCTATGTTATGAATTTGCACACACATTACAATCATGCTCTAATTTTTTTAAACAAGTCTGCTATCCAATTGCTTCAAAAGATAAATGACAAAGATTAGGTTTTGCAGTCAAGTATCACAAATCTCTTGCCAAACACGTTCATGTACATTGCATGCTAAGGAACCTAGGCCGACCCACACAGTTTGTTACTTTAAGTTGTGCAGAGTATGCATGGGATGACTTGGACAACTTCTTATACACTGCAAAACAAAACAAAGATGGAATAGAAATAAAATCACCAGGAGAACTTGTTCTCTTAACCCTGTCAATGTATCAAGGTACTTTCACTATTGCTTCATTGCCAGGTCGCACTTTATCTGCAATAAAACTACCCCTCCTCTCAGACAAGAGCAATACTTATTTTGGAGCACCACACATCCACATGCTTTTGTGGATAAAAGATGCTCCCAAATGTGGTCATGTCATTGAAGCCACTGTTTTCCAGTTTATTGAAAAATATTTTACCTGGAGCATCCCTTCAGAAACCACAAATATTGACCTACGTACACAAATTGTCCACTTCCAAAAATATAGTGTGGCAAATACTGCTGACATAGATATAAAAAAGCTAAATACTATTTCATGTGTTGCTTTAGCTATCCTTACATCAGTTTTTTTTTCAAAAGGGACACCTAAATAGCTTGGTGCCTTCTGTTCGACACACTGTAAAGGGCCAATCCCCTAAAAACACATACAACATTAAAAGGGATCAAGCATCCAAGTACATCAATGATTACAATGCAATCATTGACCTCTTGTGAAATGCAAACCAAGACATACAATACATTGCAGACAATTCCAGTACAGTTGCAAGATATGTCACTGCCTATCTCACCAAAGCTGAAAAAAGAGAGCTAAAAAACCTCTTGGATGACATATCATCTGACAAAACACTGTTACAACAATTGTACAGTTTTGGCATAATAATGCTCTCCAATAGAGATTTCAGATGCTATGAAGTTGCAGACCGTTTGACAGGTACAGCCTAATATGGCAAATCTGAACACATTGTCCAGCTTAATTCTGAAAAAGAGTACAACATCCTACCAAGAGATACAATAACTAACCACAAATGATCCTGACAGCCAGGCCATTTAAAAAACATACTACCCAAACAAAAGTACTGCTTTGGAAAACAAATGCCTGTACATCATATCCTAAAACTACTCCTACCAAAACAATTTCACACCGGATGGGAACAAATGCAAATATTCAGTAACATGAAACTAAAACGTGTAGCTATAAACATTATAAACATGTGCTCTTGTATGTAAGTGGTGAAGCTGGTTCTGGTATAATGTTCTTTATTAAAATAATTAGTAAATTTCTACAAAACTATTGTAACAGCCCCCACAGGTTTTGCTGCATACAACATAAGAGGTGCACTCTACACTGACTACTGCTCCTCCGAGGAGAGAACCAAAACAAATTAGAATACTACAAATGATTAGCAGAAGCTGCTGTTGAAGCACACAGAATTCTGAAACATATGAAAGTGCTCCTCATAGATGAAGTAAGCATTGTTTCCAACCTCATGTTGGCTTTAATTCACCTCAGAATACAATAAATTCTGAATACCACTACGAAAAACTATTTTCAGGAACACATGTTATTGTTTTCAGTTAACACCAGTAAAAGGTCAACCGATTTACAAAACATTAAGACACAAACACACTTGGCAGCATTGGAAATGTACATCTCTGGCAACATTTTCACTACAGAGAACTAATTCAAAACATGTGTCAGTTTGCAGACCTCACCGATACTAAGATTTTAAAAATCACTAGAACTGGTCTGCTTATAAAAGATGCAATACCATCTTAAATAGTAGACTACTCCATGAGTTATATGGGCAAAACACATCTGCTCCTGATGTCATGGAACAATTAACTCAACTCATTATAAAATGTATGTCCTTAATGCCAAACCTTGCACAGCTGATAAATTGATTAACATTTAAGAACAGAAGAGAGAAGGTCCCTCCATCTATCCCGACCCAGCCAGTGAAATGATCCAGCTCTTGCCGAAGCATTTTTACAAGCAATTCCGGAAGGAGGCTTAGAGAAGGGGAGTCCCTTTTTATTTCTAAAACAAGGATCGCTTTACAGAAGAGAAACCTCCCTAGAAGGCATGGTAAAACACAATTAGTGTTATCCAAAAGCCACCAAAAGGTTGTACTTGCAATCGCACACACTGATCTTACCGGAGGGCATTCAGGACAATCAAAAACACAGGCTTATATTAGTGGGATGTTTTACTGGCAAGGTATCCATGCTGTGCTGATGTAAAGAAATCTATCCAGACGTGTGAAATATGTCAAAATACCAGTGCGCACATCCCACCATCTACCCCTCTGAACCCATTTCCTATCATAGAAATCCCCTTATTGAGAATTGGTATGGACGTTTTTGGACCACTTGAAACATCCAGATTAGATTATAAATATGTCCTAGTGATTGTGGATTATGCAACCTTATATTCCCAGTGCAAAATACTACTCAGCAGATCCTTAAACATCTTCTAGCGTATATCTGCAGGGTAGGTTTTCCCAAGGAAATACTAATGGACCAGGGATCAAATGTTAGAAATAAGCTGATGGCCGAATTCAAGGAGCTAATCCACATCACCACCTTGTGAACTTCTGTGTACCATCCTCAGACTGATGGCTTGGTAGTAAGATTCAATAAAACCCTAAATCTAATTCTAAGAAAACTGGTAGATAAGGACAGGAAAGATTGGGACCAAATGGGTACTATTTGCAGTGAGGAAACACCCCAAGCTTTCACAGGTTTCTCTCCCTTTGAGTTGCTCTATGGAAGAGAGCTGACAGATGTCTTGAACATGCTCTGGGAAACCTGGGAAGAATGCGAGGAGGCCCCTAATCCCATCTCGCAAACCACCACCCGAATGCGAGAACATATGAAATTGGTCTGAAACTTAGTTTCTATTCGTATGGTAAAGGCCCATAGGCAAGAAAAGACCATTTATGACAAGAAAGTGAATATAACTCCTTCTCCATAGGACAGAAAGTACTGGTCTTCTTACCAAGCTCACAGAACAAGCTTGTCTCCAAATGGTACGTTCCATCTGAGATAGTAGAAAAAACAGGAACTTGTATTTATAGAATAACCCAACCGGATAGAAAACCGAAAATCCAATCATTTCATGTAAATCTCTTGAAAGAGTGGAAAGAGAACCCGTTAGCTACCCATATCATAGTACCAGCTTGTCTGTTTCCAAGAGATATACATCACTTTGATTTAATTCCTTCCAAGTTATCCACTCAACACCAACAAGATCTAAAATATGTAATAATTTCATTCTGTGATGTAGTCTCAGATAAACCAGGAGAGTAAAACGTACATACCACTTTATTAGTACACCTATAGGTAAAGTGGTAAACTTAAAAAATGGTATTGACTTCTGGAGCCCGAAAAACAAATAGTGATTGAGGAAGTCAACAAAATGTTGAAAGCTAACTTCACTGATCCATCCCCAGGTCCATGGTCCTCATCATGTTGGTCAATAAGCCTGGCAATTCCTGGAGATTCTGTACAGATTTCCGTCAATTTAATGCCATATCAAATTTAGATGCCTATCGACAATCTAATTGCTAATCTCGGAGTGTTCGCCTTTCTATGGACCCTAGATTTAACAAAGGGATGGACCAAGTAAGGAAAAACAAAACTTTTAAATGCTGCTAGGATTATTCCAATGTAATGTCCTTCCTTTCAGTCTAGACGGTGCAACAGCCAGTTTCCATCGCCTTATGGATCAAATCGTACAACCGTGTTCTCATTTCTGTGGAGCTTATATTGACGATATTGTCATTTATAGTAAAACTTGTGATGACGATCTCTTCCATCTTTATACCATCATGAAAGGTCTCAGAAATGTTGGTCTAATTGATAATCCAGCTAAGTGCAGATTGGCCCAATCAGCCGTAAAATATCTTGGCTTTTTCGTAGGGAACAGGAATGTAAAACCCCAACTTGAGAAGGTAAAAGCTGTCTTAGATAAATCCAACTCTTAAGACCAAAAGAGATCTTAAAGCTTTTCTTGGGTTAATAGGATATTACTGAAAGTTTATCCCTACCTTTTCAGACAAAACAGCCCTTCTTACAGATAAACTTAAGAATGCCGGACCCCAGAAACTTAATTGGAACGACGAAGACAAGATATGTTATAACATGTTGAAGCAGATGCTGTGTAATTACCCAATCCGAAAGATAGTCGACTTGTCTAAGTAGTTTGTCCTACAGAGAGATGCCTCCCTTACAGGGTTAGGTGCATCATGTCCGAAGTTTCCGATGGATTGGAACATCTCATACTATTCACTAGCCTCAAGCTGTTCCCATTTGAAAACAATTACTCTGTGTTGGAACTGGAGGACCTGGCCCTCAAGTGGGCCATTATCCACTTTAGGCACTACCTATTGGGACAAAAGTTCACACTTGTTAAAGACCACTCGCCCCTAGTTTGGATCAGCCAATGCAAAGACTCCAACCCTAGGGTGACTGGGTCCCCTGTGAAACAAATGTGGCTACATCAAATTGAGGAAGTGTATGTGAGAAACCTGAAGGTGTCTCCCTGGCCAGTCCGCAGGGATCTGTCAACTAGGTGGCCAGGACAAGGCCATCGCTTTTGGATCAAATTCCTGGGGGTGGACCAGTGAGGGAGGATCACCTGGATGGGGGGTCCTTGGGGAGTAGGAGCGGAACACTGACGGGTGAGATGCAGTATCTCCCTTCTTTCAACAGCTTTTCCCCATCCTACCACACAGGATGTAACAAAACAATGCTCCCCCCTTTTCCGACACAAACACTTTCGCACAACACGAAGGACAACGGACTAACACCAGAGCTGTTTACCTGACATGTCCCAATACAAGGGTCAGGCAAAGTCAGGCAATTGAATATAATCACACACACTTGATGACCCTTTAACTTCCCCACAGGTATTAAAGGCGGAGCACAACAGCACAGGACAAGCAAGGCAGCTCGCTCAATGCAAGGGTTAACTCAGCACAGTAGTTCAAAATGAAGTGAAAGATGGTGAACACCAAAAGGGTGACAAGGGGAGAAGTAACCTTGCACTTTCCTATCAAAACCTAAGGCCGCAAACAAAGGCCAGCGTGGGTTGCAGCATATGTCGATGGTACACAAGGCCCTCCTCTGCTGATAGCCAAGCCAGGGAGAGATGCTCATCTCTGTAGTACAACCCTTGACTCAAAGCAGAAGCGTGCCAAGGTTGTTTTCACTGCAGGTGAGTCGAGGGGGAGTAGATACAAAACCGGGCTGTGTTGAACGAAAAGTAGCATACCGATAATTTGAACTTTGGAAAGCTTAAAGGAACTTTTCAGAAAGTGAAGGGAAAGCCTGCAACAGAGGCATCCAGCACCACGTGGGTGCTCACGCAGAATACTCTGGGCAATTCCCCGAAGGTAGAGACTACCATAGCCAGAAGGCCTTGGGAAGAGGCAAAGATAGGTCAAAGTGGTCATACAGGGGTCTTGTAAAATCCCCTGTACTGTCAAAAGCCTTTGACCGACCGATGATTGTGAAAAAGGGGGAGTGAATCCTGCATGTTGAAGTTGGCAAGAGTGAACCCGGTGGAGGCATGCTAACGAGAAGGGTGAAATCTAAAGTCCCATACTGAACTGGTCGGTAAAAGTTGGTGAGAGTGAACCCGGCGATGGGATGCCGAAAACCAAGGGCAAGGCCCGATGAACTGTTTAAAAAGACATTGAAATCTGTGAATGCAGGAAAAGCTACAGTGAACCCGAAGGAGGGAGGCAAATGTCAAAAAGGGGTCCGGGCTCAAAAGTGGGATATCCAGAGTGGACAGTTATTAAGTTATTATTCAAAGTGCATTGAAAAGGATTTGTTTAATCGATTGGTTTAACATGATTGGGTGAAGGGTCTACCCCAGAAGAGGGGGACCCAGGGGTGAAGCCATCACCCAAAGTATATGTGGAGCAGAACTTTTTATGTGTGTTTGTTTAATGGCAACAAACACACACAAACACACACTTCTGGCCCTCGAAGGCAAGAGACTTTTATTGAAAGGAGAATTAACCGCTGAAGAACCTGATAGAGGAAATGGAACTGTTAGCTCATGTTGAGAAGGCTTGAGTGTGTGCTGTGCTCCAAGGTGCCATCTTGTCCTGTGGTGAAAACATGGAGAAGGCAGGGCAATCACATTCTGACTTATTATTTGTGAACACTTCTTTCTTTATTGAACCCTTATCCCACACTCTTTTTGTAATTAGTTGTAAGGAATTGGCAATATGTTTTTCTTAGTATAGGCCCTTTTATTTTGACATGATACCACAAGGACTGCCTTATTTTTCATTTGATGGTTGATGCCAGCTCCCATCTTAGATTTAGCTTTAGAATAGGCATTTTTGCACCCTGCATTTCCAGTTTAATAAACACCCTTGAACTGTGATGACTTGTGTCTGTCTTTACTGTTGCCACCATGAGTCGCAAACAACAGACTAGTGTCCTTAGAATTTCCAGAAGAAGTGATAAGAATTAGAAGTGGGGTCATTTATTTCTTTACATGAGGAGCTTAAGTGTAAATGCAACTCTTTTAGGATAATTACATTTCTACTAGGAGGATATTTGCCATGCTACTTACTCATTGTCCACTTTTTTCTGTGTCATCAATCTATATATGTAAAACAAGATGTCCTGACTGACTGACTCCTCAACGACCCGGCTCAAACCATTTAACCTAGGAACATGAAACATGAAAGATACATTGTTTTCATGACATCGGCACCCACTAATGAAGGATTGTTGGAAATTCCATCCCAAGCAAGGTGAAAAGGGGGGTGAATTCTTTTTTATGAGGATAACTATATCACAAACCAAAAATGTTACAGACATGAATGTTGCTTTTAAGATTGTTCTTCAAAAATAGATAAACACACTGTTTATCTTTTTTCAAAAATCCAGTTAAGGGAGGTGGAAGAGGGGGATGAACATTTTTTTGAAGGATACTTATATCTCACAAACCGAAGATGTTAGAAAAATAAAAATTCACATTTTAAATATTCATTATACAGTAAGTTTCCAAACTGCTTTTTAAAATTCGTAACAGAGAGTATCCCCCATTTGAGAGTTAAATTGTCATCCCTTTCGACCTTGGCACAGTCGCCAATTCCCTAGCAGACCTCACATCAAAAATGTAAACTGGCATAAAAAATGTAATGGAGAAATCTACAGAATGGTTATCTGAGCATGCCATTTTAACGCCAAAGAACACCATGGCTTCCCTAATCAATATGATGCGTATCCATTATTTCAGAGGAGTCCAAATGGAAATCTGTAAACTCAGTGGTTCAAAGTGATGACACAGTCCACAACCCCGTTGAGTTCTTGAACACTTTAAATCCTCCTGCTCTTCCCGAACACAAACCTCTTCTCAACGTGGGAGCACCTGTGATATTATTGCAGAACCTCAACCCACATAAGCTCGGTAATTGCACCAGATTGCAAGCGAAAGCTCTCCACAGAAATGTGATTGAGGCTATGGTGCTAACTGGTGCTTACCAGGGGAAGTCCGTTTTCATACCAGGAATACCTCTTATACCTTCAGAATATCTGTTTGAATTCAAAAGACTTCAGTTCCCTTTAAAGGTTTGTTTTGCCATGACCATCAACAAATCTCAGGGGCAGACTTTAAAGGTAGCAGTGAATGACCTAAAGGAAGACTGCTTCTCACATGGGCAGTTTTATGTGGCATGTTTCAGAGTGAGCTCATACAAAAAACTCATGTGTCTTTTGAAAACAATTGTACTAAATCCCAAAATCCACACGAGCAAAGCCACAAGCAACAGCTAGTTATTTAGGTTGCGCTCTTTGACTGACCACAGATTCTCTGTTTGTACCCATTGGATGCTTTTTTAACTGCTTTGATGAGGGCCTTCTTAGTTGTGCGATACTCTGCATCATACCAACTCACTTGATTTGTTTTAAAGACATCGGAAGAGGGTTAAATGCAGGATATGTGAAGAAAGATTTAACACTACGGCCAGCCAGTTAAATTTTGTTATAGATTTACAAGATCGAAGAGCTGCAGCATAATTGGTTAACACCAGAAGCAAGCAGTTATAGAAAACTAGGATTACATGATCCTTGTGCCATTTTTGACCATTAAACCCTTTTCAAAATGGTATTATTAGATTTGGCCTGCTCATATCCACCATCCTGATGCGATAAAAAGCAATGGATGTTGTCATGATCACTTTCCATTTTACTTAATACTGGAAAAAGTATTACTACTTTCCAATGACCCAGCTCTACACTTATGTAATCGATAATAGGTGACATGAAAGGTTGATTGAGATGGACTGTCTTCCTTAAATCTCCCATTGCACATCCTTACTCCTAGGGAGAACATCAATGAGACCACCTTCTCGCTGAAGTATTTAATGCATATGACCTTATGTTAATAGATTGAACTCTGCATGGTACAACATGACCCTGGCCTTGTGCAATGTACATACCAATCAGTTGTCTTTGGACTACAAAGAGGGGGGAAGAGGGACAGCATCTGTTAAGGTCTGTCTGCTCGCTAGCCCATGTTTGAAAAGGGGATTCAGGGTGAGGGGGTGAGCCGAGAGGTGACCAATCAATGGGGGAGTTTCAGTGTCCTTAGGGATCAACATTGTTTGTGTCCATGTTGATGTCCGCTAGGCACTTCATTGGTCGGATGCCACGTGAATGTCTCCTCTCTGTGAAGGTCAGGTTGTTTTGTGGGTTTCATGAGAGCTGACCACTGGCAGATGAATAAAGTTACAGTGGTCAGTACAATCACATAATGCTACTAAATGTCATTGTGGGGTGGTGTTGGAAGGTTTGTGACATAACAAGGGGTGGTGTTGGACAAGGGGGGCCAGAATGGTATGCACCAATCATACGTGCTCAATGTATATTTAGATAATGAGGACTGGCCTAGTCCCACCACCCCCAATCAGCTTTGTAGGGAATTTCTTAAAATGTTTCAACTGCACACATGCCAATTATGTGGATCATGTATAACGTGTTTGCCCACAGAGGGTGGTGCTGACAGCTCTCTTCGTACAGTTCTGTTCCACTGTGCTGTTTGAACTGTGCTCGCCCAGCTGCATCTGGGCCTATAATAATTTATGGTACTTCTTGCTTGGTGTATGCTCCTCTTTGGATTACTTTGGTGTTCCTGTTATTAACGGCCTTGGAGGACCCCTAACACATTTGGAGGCCACAGAGAGATTCTCAGTTCCCATGGCTAGATGAGGGTATTCTGTCTGCCCTCCCTGGGGTCACAGGCCAGGCATGTGCAGACCAGTCTCAAGTGCACACCCAAGGAGGCCCCGCAGATGCTGAGTTCATGAACGTCTGCCTGGTCCGGGGTGGCGCCTGAGCTAAGGTGGTGGTGTGGGCCATAGGGAAGAATCGGTGCTGGATCTCTAAGACACATGAGTGTACCCTCAAATTATTGCGTGACACTGTGGCTGCATGCCCATGGAGGGGGAGGGACCTTTTTTTGGTTTCTAAGACGCATCCTACAGGGTGGAGGAAGAACGGCCATAGTAGTCTTAGATTTTTGTTCCACCACTCCGACAGGGAGTGGGTGTTTGGCAGGCACATCTGCAGTAGAGCAGAAGGGTGCTTAGGTGGTGAAAGACCCCATTAGATGGGAGTTGCACATAGTGCAGGAGATTGTATAGTTGTGTAATTTCCGGGGGTGGGTTGTTTTTGTTTTGTTAATTTATTGATGAAGGGCGCATAGTTAGGATAGTAGATGCTGGATCTGTTAGATGTTTGACATTTTGCACATCATCACGAGTTGGGCAGTAACTCCAGCGGTATTACCGCTGGCGCTATTAGCCCTACGGTAATTAAACCCCTGGTACTATTAGCGCCGGATCACGGGTTTGGCAGAACGGTTAGTTATCTCAGAGCTGGGGGGAAATCCGCCAAGGTCGTGATTTGGCAGACCCTTAAATGCTGCAGTAATAACGTTACCGCCGCATTTAAGGGTTACGCCAAACTCGTGATGAGGCCCTTTATGTTTGTTGGTTTCGTATGTGGAATAGTTATTGTTTTATGTGGGATCAACAGAGGTGGAAGGGTCGACACCAAAGATAGTGTGTAAATATTACGCTTTGTATGAGTAGGGGCAAATACGAGGCATGAGGGAGGTGTGGTCGGACATTTTCATACTAACATGGAGTACAAGGTGGGCCTGTGGTTAGCCTGTGGAGAGGGACTTAGTTGCACTGACATTGAGCGAGTGGGCAGGCCTTTGGAGAAGGCCTTTGAGCGTGACAAATGTGAGTGGGCGGGCCTGTGAGAGGGCCAGTGAATAGGAAGACAGAATGATAAGTATAAATGTGTGAGGGGAAGGTTGGGTGTGTGAAAGGTTAGAGTGAGAAGAGAGGATTAGGGGAGGTGTGTCATTGGGACATCATGGGGTTTATAGTGGATGAGGGAAGTGAACTCCAGATGATAGTCCAGTTGGAGTGCATATGGGGTTGGAATGGCTTTTAGGACAGA
Source organism: Ambystoma mexicanum (assembly GCF_040938575.1). Taxonomy (NCBI): domain Eukaryota; kingdom Metazoa; phylum Chordata; class Amphibia; order Caudata; family Ambystomatidae; genus Ambystoma; species Ambystoma mexicanum. Next base: position 531,292,092 of record NC_090937.1, read on the forward strand.
CATGCCAGTGGACCACTGATGTAATAGGTTACGCCACTATGGAACCAAAATATTAAAATTCATTTTCCAGTCGGTTCGGGACACTGCGGGACCGTGTTTACACTAATGGCCAATAGAAGGAATGTTCAATAGCGGAATAATATAACACATGTTCCCATATTTATTAGCAACATATAAAGGATCAAAGCTCAAGAGCAGGCGCAATATTGTAGGGCTGTGCAAGCACTATGAGGGGAAAAGGGAGGAATTGGGAATCGGAACAGGCAGTACAGGGATGCAACAGGGCCACCTAGTGCTCCAACCCCTCCTCAGGGTTGTACCCAATACTGAAACTAGTCACAGGATGCCCAAACCCACGGCACATGTCTCTAAGCAGGGGTGGAGGGGTGTACAGAAAAGGGGAAAGGGAAACTTGAGGAGGAAAGCGCTAGTGGACAAAAGGTAAGTACCTGGCAGACATAGAAAGGAGCAGGTGGTGGCAGTTGGACACTATGTTCAAGGAGGCTGAGATGGTAATAGAAAAAGGAGGTTCAGAAACAGGAGAAGTAGAAATGGACAACAGGGGCTAGAGATGGGTGGAATATGGGAAGACAATGTTTAAATTGGACAGTGGGGCATCTGTCAAGAGGGAGGGTCGGACATGTCTGAAGAACAATGTGTCATCTCGGATGAGAAGGAGGTGGCAGGTACAAGTACTGGAGAGGACAAACCCTCAGATGCAGATAGGGAGAACAAGAGGGGACCGAAACAAAAGAAAAAGGGGGGTCAGGGGAGGAACGAGCAAGGACTGGTCTAGGAGCCTCTGCAGTAGAAAGATGAAGATAGCAGTGGCAAAAGCCCCAAGGGGTGGGGTGGCCCCCCGGTGGGGTGGGCCCTGTACCACCCAAATGACCCATTGCAGAAAGTAAAGAGAGACACAATCTTTCAGTCACTTTTTTCTTTGCTATTAGGCTGTACTGGAGGCCTCTGGAAGTGGTGGACGATATGCCTCGCAGGAATGCTAGCAGGCAGAAGAATAATGTTTTTTGGTTTGTTTTGGCATTTGTGTGTGTTTTTCTGTTTTTTTTCTTGTATGGTTTCTACTACACAAACGGCCAGGAAGCACTATCAAAAATGATGACAAACATATAAGTACAAAAAGAAGTTTATTTAATGCAGATGTGTTTCATGATGGCATTAGGGGCAGGCAGGACAGGACATATGGAAAGTGTGGTACGATGATATGAGACGGTTGGAGCAAGAGAGGGCAAATGACACTTGCAATGTGTGCTCTCTCATCCCATACGTCATTGGGGAACCTAATGTTTTTCTTCCCCAAGAGGTTCCAGCAGATGAAGGAGCGTAATTAATGCTCCACTCACTTTGCAAAACAAGGAGCCTATTCCAGGGATAGTCAGTATCTGTCCACTGGATTGATGAGGGGGAAAGGTGGACAGAGACAATTACATCTAGTTGGAGAGAATGGCAAAAAATGAAGCAAATAAACATATTATACTGCAGTATATTACAGATGGTGTGAGAAGGGGGGACAGCTATTCACAACACAGCAGAATACACAGCCAAAATGCAATAGGCCAGAATATTCCATGGTGTCATACAAGGATCTTAATGAGGATAAAATGATTTGTTTTTAATGATGGGGCATGGGAGCATGAAATGGTACAGTGTCGAGCAGAAGGGTTAGTAGGGTTTGAAGAATATGTAGTGACAAAGACTAATGACAGTTAGAGGGCAACATGGATCAAATATGTTAATGCTTTAACTTGGATAGATGAGAGACATGAAACAGTGCACATAAAGCCTCGTACATGATTTTCATTCGGTTTCACATCGGCAGGGTTGCAAATGTTGGTTCTAATGCCAGCTGCACCAAGGTGATGATTATTCCAGCACTGAAAAGCAGGACACCAGCAGTAATGGGCCACTGTGGACATGTGGGACGAGCCATATGCCCAGCTCCCTCACAAATGGGGGGGGGGGGCTCTGCTCTCTTATCTCATTGGACAGCCTTGCTCTGGTAGTAAATCATGCAGACCTGATAACCTTCAGTGACCATCGGGCGGTACTAAAAAATAACCTGGCAGCAGTAGAAGAGATGCAAAGAGCCAAAGCACAAATGGTGAAGAGAGGCAGATGCAGCAGAAACTATTGGTCAAGAAAATTGTCTCAAAGCTTGGCTGCTACCCCATGCAATATTTGCCTTTTTTCTAAAGCCTCAACCTTCTTCAAGGCTTGTTTACTTCCAGGGCTCAAAGCAGCCGCCAATGCAAAATGGCTGCAAGCGACCCAATATGAGGTGCTTCAACTGAGAGAACTCGACTGTCAAAGGATTAAATGAGGTAAAGGAGGAGCTGCGGCCAGTTAGATTGGTGGCCCTACAGAAACGCTACATCTTAGATATGCTTACTGGAATGGAGCGTGGCATCTGCCACAAGATTGGCAGCAGTTGTTGCACCCATATTCCAGCCAATGACACAGCTAACAGAACACTAACAGAAGCAATAGAGGACATTTGTACACTCCATGAGAGTATGATCAGAGAGAGAAGTGCAGTATCAACAGACAGCTGATTTGACTCTCTTTTTGCTTGGATCCCTACATGGTTGACAAACATTTTTAAGGTGACTGTCACACTTCTTGTGCTGGTGCTCCTAGCCTTCTGCGCAGACCAACTTATATTGCAAAACTGTAAATGTACAAAGAGGAGGAAGAGATATATAATGTCCATACATGTTGGTGCGGAAGGGGTTAAATACATAACAAGCACTTGGATTGAGCCCATTTTGGCGTGAATGAGCGAGATGAAGTAGATGTGGTTACAATACCACCTGAAAATGTGGAGGAGTATGACTCCTTTTGGATGGCCTTCCCGAAGAATGGGCAAGATTGTATTGTAATAGACGCCTCCCTGCAAGAGAATGAGAAACAAGAGAGTAGCAATCACAGGGTAACAAAATTCCGGGTCCCTAAAATGGTAAGTAAGAATATGATTGGAATGAAAGTGTTGATCAATAGATCGAACGAAGGGGGGGAATGCAGTAAAGGTGCAAATTCCGAGCTGCCAACAGGTTGCAACTTCTAATTATGTGACTGACTTGGGAAGAGGAGAGGGCACTCCTAGAGGTGGGGGCATCATTGACAGCTGCACAGTGTAACCTATTTATTTATTTTTTTTATTGGGTATGTATAATGCACCTATACAGCAACATGGTGTTTCATGGTGCATAAAGACAAGGGAGTGGGAGGTATGGGGATGAAAAAACGAAAGAATAATGTTTCTACTAGGTGTTGAGACATTTGGATTGTGCAAGTGCAGTAACATGAATGCAGGGGAGATGGGGAGGGGAAGTGATGGATAGGTTGAACAGGGAAGAAGACAAACAATAATGTTCCTACTAGGTCTATAGACAATTCAGATCATGCATTTGCAGAAACACAAATGAGAGGAGCGTGGGAGGAGAGGAAGTGAAGGTCATAGAAGACAGGGGCAGAAGACAAACAATAGCATGCCTAGTAGATTGTGAGACACTTTGGAGCATGGAAGTGCAGTAACAAAGACGGGAGGGGGTAGGAGGGTGAGTGAAGGATGGGGATGAACAGGGAAGAAGACAAACAATAGCGTTCCAAATAGATCATGAGACAATTCAGAGTGTGCAAATGCGTAATAGAAAAGAGGGGAGGGGTTAGGAGAGAGAGTGAAGGAAGGAGATGAACTGAAAAGAAGACAAACAATAGCATTCCGAGTAGGTCATGAGACAATTCGGAGTGTGCGAGTGCAGTAACAGAAATGAGGCAAGAGAGGGAAAAGGGGAATATAGGACGGGGAAGGAGAATGTTCAGGCAGGAGGGAAGAGAAGGGTACATAAGTGCGAGTGAACAGGTTCAAACACAGCACAATGCTGGAAATGAAGAACAACATTGGGTGTGTGTACAATTTGGGAAAGCCTCACCCTAAGGTGAAGGGGGCTACATCAAGTGTGCAGGAACAGTAGGTAAAATGCATCAATGGAAAGTCATGCCCTATGGTGCAGGGGCTACCTCACATATGCAGGTACAAATAAGTATAATGCCAAAACATGCTGCCTCACCTCATGATGAGGCTGCTACATCCACTATGCAGGAACACATAGGTATTATTCAAAATTGGACTATCTCACCTCATGGTGAGGGGGGCAACATCTAAAATGCAGGTACAAATGGGTAACAGGTAGGTTGAATACAATATTACAGTGTGCTGGAGCGGCTAATCTTGTAGCAGTGTAGGCATTAGCATTGGTGGCGCACAGAGCCGTCATCAGAAAAAACAGGTATGGGAGAAAACAACATTACAGTGTGCCGGAGCTGACATTCCAAGCATGAACATTGGTGTTGTATGAAGTCGCTTTAACAGAATCAGGTGCAATATGGACAAAGGCATATTAGAATGGCTATACAGTTACTTCAGTGACAAGGTATTGCTGAGAATATATGGTTTCAGGAGCCACAGTGAACATTGGATAGGGAGATGGGTGATTACCATAACAGTGCACAGCAATAATTACAGTTATAGATGGGCTAACTGGGGGAGCCAGCATTATTTTATAGGTAATGTACGTGTCCGTGTTGGTGTGTAGCACCGTACCAGCTAATGGTCAGCACAGCCAAAGGGTGTAGAAGTCAGGTGCGGCCAGATAGTAGATGCAGCCAACGTATTGTTTTTCGGAAGTAGTTGCAGCATGGAGTGCTGGATCACAGTCATATGGTAGGGAGTGGGGAGCTGGACGGAAGCTGTATTGGAGAGATAGCTGCCAGACGAGGGGCATGTAGGATGGACAAGTGGAGGGGAGGTAACGTATATGGGAAAGGGAAGGGGAGAAAGGAAGGCAGTGGAGTATCTTATCTGCTAAGAGGTGTCAAAACGTAGGCAGGCTGCCTGACAAAAAGACACAATCATGGCAGTAACTGGTGGCACCTCCATGCCCAGGCAGGCCCAGAAAGGGGCTATATAAGACCCTTAGATTGGGACCTTGGACGGGGCCACATAACCTCTTGTCTTGGCAGCAGACATTCAGGGCTAAGGCCAGACCGCACACAGCAGAGGGGGGCTGGAAGGGGGTGCATGACTCGAGGCTACTCCAGCAGCCATGATGGAGAGGTCCGCCCGCTGCGAGAGACCAGAAGGTGTCTCACCCACAAAGATCTCTCTCTCAGGTGGCCAGGGCACAGCCATCGCCTTTGGATCCAGACCCTGGGGGTGGACCAGTGCGGCAGGATCACCTGGGTAAAGGATCTTTAATTGGTGGGAGTGGTACACCGGATGACGATACACAGTATCCTTCCCCCTGCAACACGTTTACCCTATATTACTGGGTAGGATACGTGGAAACCTTCTCCCTCAACCCTTTCCCTTTTCCAACACTTTCACATGGACAGTCCACTCTGAGAGAAAACAACAGACACACACCGGAGCAGTGTATCTGACATGTCCCATTACTGAGGTGAGGCAATTACTGACAATCACTCATACCTGATTTCCATTAAACTTCCCCACAGAGATAAAAGGCAGAACAGGAAAGCACACTCTGAGCGAGGCAAAACACACAAAGGTACAGCAGTTTTGAGTCAGCAGCTGAACAAGGGGAGAAAGACGGAAAACCAAGAAGGGTTCATAACAAGTGAGGTACCCTTGACATTTTCGGCAAGATGCCATTACTTTTAAGAAACCTTTGAGGCAGAAAGCTTAAGGCCAGGAAACCAGACTAAAGAATCCTACATTGTGTTTTGGAGATACCAAAGAACCTCCTGCATAGCTGATCGAGGTAGGGAGGAGCAGCAGCAGCTGCCCTGGTATCATCATTGGCTCCAAGAAAAAAGAAACACCAGGAAGATCAACACAGTCAGTAAGTTGGGGAGACCAATGCAAGACTGGTCTGTGTTGAAGTCAAGGTTGCAAGCGGCAACATTCTACAACGATCACTGGAAGGAACATTGTTAAAACATGTGTGATCGTTAGGAAAGATTTCCCTTTACTGTATTGTTCCTTCCATCTTTATGGAACCCTCAAACTTTTTGCTTTTATTTTGGAATCTGACCTGTACCTTTTGCAGTACAGTGAAGCCTTAAGATTCACTGCACTGGTTTTTGCTCATATGCCATAGGGAAACTGACATACCCTTCAGGCTGTCAGTAATGGGACACCTTGTTTCCCTTAGTCGTGTTACTGTGTAACCTTTGGTTACTTTTGTATCACTTGTGGTAACTTTTTATCTTTGTACACTACAGGGCAATGGGGGACATTTTTATTTTGCCCCAGACTAACACTCAGAGGATTGTTGGTTACTCTAGGTGTGCTAAAAGAATATGCTGGTGGCAGCAGGGACTTTGTCTCACTTTTGGTGAATTTTTGCTTTAGTCTTAGTGTGTTTACTGCATTTGGCTACTAACTGTGGCTACTGGCCAAACATGCATTTTGTGCTTGTCCTTTTGCCATCTTGTTCTTTAGCCTTCTTCCTGGCCTGAGAGGCCAGGAAAATCCTTATAATGACTTCCAGTGCCAGGGAAAACAGAAGCTTTTGGCAGACTATTTGAAGGCTGTGTATGATTGCGGGCAGGATGTGGGCTGGGACTGTTTGATCCCAATCCACAAACTGGTGACTGTATGTCTGTGTGGTAGGCATGAATTTTCCCACCAGTGGTCATGATTGGACACCTGCTGGTGTGTGGTGTATGTCTGGGAGTTTCATCTCTTACCTGGCTTTTATAGGAGAATAAGAAGACCCCTGCACCCATTCTTCAGAGTTTCTGGAGAAACCTAAAGGAGCCAAGTATCTTTCTAGCTGTGAAACCTGCAAGACCGCGAAGAGACCTGACTGAAGGAGACCTGACAACCAACTTCTGCCGCTGTCCTGGAGGAGCCATGTATTGTTTGTGATCTTTAGCAATCCTGCAAAGGAGCTGCAATCCTTAAAATGGAGAGACCATCTATTCCTGATGTCTGCTCAGTGCTCTGCCAAAGGAAGCCTTTGAAGTGCCCTGGAATAGTTCTGTGGCTGACCAGCTTTGATTTTTTTTTTTTTGTTGCATTTAATTGTTTTACAATTTTTACAAAATCATTCTTTTGGCTTGTGTTTTACGGACGTTTCCATTGTGAATCCATGATTTGGTGAAATTAAAATTCTCCCCTTTCTATGTTTATTTCTTTATAATCCTTGTTTTTCGTTTTTCTTTGTTTACTCTCGGCTTAGTTTTTCTTCCAGTTTTAGACCTTCGAAGAATTTGGCCGTTGCTACTGTCAATGTTGTGGATTCTCCACTCATTACGATGTTCCACCAATCTTCGTCACTGGTGGTAAGATGTTTCATTTTGTGTGATCATAAGTAGGTCGTTCTGAGACTGTTTGTACCCGGACAGTGAAGGAGTAAGTGTCGCACTGTTTCGATTTCTAGGGTGTCACAGTACCGACAGTTTTTATCTTGAACCTGTTTTCTGAGGTATAAAATTTCTTTCAACTTTAGAATGTTCAGACGTGCTCTCAGGAAGATTATAGGCAGAGGTTTGTCTGGGAATTGTTTTAAGTAATTCCTTGTCTCGTCTATCCTTTGTATGTTGATTGTATGATGACTCTGCGATGTGTGCTTCTCTGCTTTTTCCAAGGTCTCGATCCAATCATGGATTTTTAATTTTTAATTTTTTCATGATTTTCTCTGGGGTGCGTTCTATCTCCCATTCCGACCATCCGATTTTTTCTGACTGATCTAGATTTTTGTACCATTTTGTCATCATGTTGTTTTTTTGGTTCGTCATTTCTTGGTAGATGATGTCCAGAATAGTAGGTCGTGGAGTTCTTAGAATTTTTCCCAGCAACAAGAGACCATTTCTGACTACTACTGATTCCAGTGATTGAAGACATAGTTCTCTTCGGATTACTGCTGTTGGGGTTCAATTGGGTAGTCGTAAGACTTTGCGCCAAAAAGCGCCTTCCAATTTTGTCCACAGTGTAGGAGGAAGATGTGGCATTGCTTCAGCCCCGTAAGTTAGTGCTGGAGTGACTTTGGCTTTGAAGAATTTTAGTACTGGGAGGATGGTGAATTTTCCAAATTTCCTTTCCAAGAGTGTTGCTTGTGCAGCCAATGTTTTCATATTTAGGATAAGGTATTCTTGCATCGATAGTTCTATTTGGCTGCGAGATATTTTCACTCCTAAGTATGTGAAGGTTTTCACTGTCTCCAGCTTCTCTGAGTTAGCAAACCATTGTGATCTTTTAGTTGGCCTAGTTGATTTTTCCAAGATCATAATTTTAGTTTTTGCAGTGTTCAGATCTAAATTGTTCTTCTTCAAGTAGCTTACAAGACTGTCTAGTTGATGCTGCAGTCCGATTGGTGTTTGATCCAGCAGAAGGATATCGTCCGCATAGAGCAGTCTTGTCACTTTCGACTCTCCTATTTTTGGAGGAATGGAGCGTGTGTCAATTTATGCATCCACTATGTCAGCCATGTACGCCTTATAGAGGGCCGGAGCTAGAGGGCATACTTGTTTGACTCCTCTTGCTGTTTGTATACTTTCTGATTGTAGCCCAGCTTCGTTCAGGCGAACTCTGATTGAGGTGTTACTATACAGCGCTTTGATAGGGTTGAGGAGTGAAGTTGGACACCTTTGTTTTTCCAGTTTGCTCCATAGTTTTCTCCTGTTTACACTGTCAAAGGCTTGTACCAGGTCGATCGAAGCTATGAAAATTGTTGGGTAGCCCTCGAAGACTCTGGCCTTCAGAATACTGATCATCATAATGTTGACCGCGGTGCCTAGATTTTTTTCAAAGCCTGTTTGCAGTGAATCTGCTGTCTTTGCCACTTTCTGCCAGTCTTGGAGTTTCTCTAGCACCAGGGATCCGAAGAGTTTGCCCAGCACGTCCAATAGGGCGATAGATCTGTAGTTTCCTGGGTCATCCTTCAGCCCCTTTTTGTAAATTGGAACGATGTTAGCTGTTTGCCATGTAGCCGGGATAGATTGTGTTGTCCTACATCTTTTAAAGATTTCAGCTATTAACGGGGCCCAAGTTTCCACCTCCTGTTTGAGGTCTAAGTTTGTGATCCCATCCGGACCTGGTGTACGGGAGTTATTCAATTTACTGATTTTCTTTCGAATCTCTTCTTCCGTACATGCTATCCATTTACTTTTTGCGTGTTTTAGTGGTCTTTTTTCCGATGGCTCTGGTTCTTCAAATAAGTTTGTGAAGTGTTTTAGCCATCTGTCTTCAGGGACATTGTTAGTACTTATTTTTGCTGGACCTGATAGTAGAGTCCAAAAGTCGCTCGAGTTCCTTTTGCAGACTGCTCTAAGCATGGTCTCTGCGTCTTCTTGGTACAATTTTCTTCGGATTGTTTGAAGCCACGATTTGTACTTTCTTTTTTGTTTGTTTGCAGAGTCTAAGTTTAACTGTGTGGGGTATTTTTTGGCTTTCCTTAATGATTTTCGTAACTCAGATTTCTTTGAGCGAATTTCCTCATTGTATTTGTGACAATGTTTTTTTTCTGTTTTCCTTACATGCCTGGGATGTAGGTAAGGGGTGAGCAGCGGGCAGTAGTCCACGTTTTTCAATGTGCTGTTGTTGTTACCTCCTATCTCTTTTTGTTTGTAGGTCTCTGTGATCGAGGCAATGCCTACCGTGCTGCCAGCGTCACCGTTCTGAGTTTCGGCCTGAAACTTGTGGGATCCCCAGCTGGTCCTACGAGACTAACCTCTGCGAAATTACGGCATCCTAGCATCGATGGGACTCAAGATAGGAGGGAAAGTCTGACCGTGTATGCTGAGTCATTTTGCGTCACCGTGCTGCAGTGACCACCATCCGAAATCACTTACCTGACCCAAGTTCCATCCTGAGAGGGGTCCTGCATCATGGTTTGCTACATTCTTCAATCAAAAGTCCTTGCAACAGTGAAAGACACCAACCAGAGATAAGCTTGAACCTGCAACCCCTGTGAATCGAGCAATGTGACTTTCAGCGGGAAAGGCAACCTCAGACCATATTCCTTTGTCCTACCAAGTCTGGGGAAGAACCAGAGTATGGGGGTAAGTTACAGAGCTTCTAACCTACCCCTATACTCCCATTACATGTCAATGGGCTTATAATAAACCTTAATTCTAACACATATTGGCTTTGCCATTGCTTGCTTGTGCAAGACACCTAAACATTGGTGCTACTTTTTGTCATTAGTCTAACTTGAACCCTAACTATAATAACCCTCACTGGACACCACCAGAGATGCTACCTGCATTTTTTCATGCTCCATAACAGCTGTTGAACTTTTACCTGAACTATTGGGAAAATGACCAGAGACAACTTAGGGCTGGACAATTTTAATTAGGGATCATATATGTGGACCTTTAGTGCCTAATATGATTCTAACCTTTCCTTTGCAGGAGTTTCTGATATGTATTATGCCCTATAACAAACTGAATGTATACATGTAATTAGTTTAATAGTATTTTGTGATAACGCTACTTGCTAGTAGTCGTTTTTCATAGTTTGTCTTGGCTAATAAATAATAACTGCATATGTATACATCATGTCTAAGTGTAATTTGTGATTCTCATTGTGTGACCTCATTGTGGACCCCTTATAAACTCACCACCTCTGAAGAACTAGACCACCTGCCACTGCTACCTGATCTGTTTGGCTACAGCTCCCCAGAGTTAGAGTATAACAAATCAGTCCTAACAAATTGGTGTACAGCGGTGGGATGACCCTCTCCACATATCATCTGTGTGTTTTGTGAAAAGGATCATTAATGGGTTCCACAGTGTGGATCACTGGTGGTGTGTCCAGATAATACTTAAACAGAACGCTATAATTTTTGATTGCCTTGTAGAACAAGTCACCTACTGTACTAGATTAATGTGAACAATCACGTTCACCACTTGTAGTGCTCCGAAAGTGGATCAGTTAAGAAATGTATGTGCTGAGAGGGGCTTCACAGTCTCTGGCACTTAAGCAGAGTTGGTTGTGAAAATTCGGGACTTTGAAAGAAATAAGGTTGTGCCTACCTTAGCAAATGGACCTGATAGTGGTGCTGGGACTATATCCAGCACCAGTAATGTAGAACTGCCACTGCAATTCCAAATATTATTAAGGATGAGGAAGAAGAATATGCATCCTCTAAACCTTTGGCTGTCACCACCTCAGATGCTGAGGTGTTGTTCAATTTGAAAAAGGAGAATTGTAGGCTCAAAGAGAAGGAACTTGAGTTTAATATGGCCAAATTGGAATTTGAGAGGGTTGAAAGGCAGAAAGATGTGGATCACCAGCTGGAGCTTGCCAAGATTCAGGCTTCACAAGGTTCTTCCATAGGAAATGGAGATAGTTCTGGGTTCTCTTCACATCCTAGGTTCCCAAAATGTCTGTTAGGTATGTATGAAGAGAAGAATGAAACACTTGAATGGCTTGTAACTTTTGAGTATGCATGTGAGGTACAATGAGTGAGTGATGCTGAAGGGACTGCATGATTAATCAGCATACTGCCCCATTCTGGCTGCAGTACCATTATGGAAATGTCAAAGGCTGATAGATTAGACTTTGTGAAACTAAAGCAATCTCTGATCCTCAAGTTTGGGAAGAGCCCTGCCCAATAGTTGAGGAGGATTAGCGAATACAAAAGAAAAGAAAGTATGATTAATGTAACTTTTGTTGCAGAGTCGTTACAAAAAACTTGTGTGGCTGGATAGATGGCTATCAAGTAACCACCTTTGAGGGTATGATCAATTTGATCATGCTTCAACATATGTTTGCCTCTTGTTCCCCAGGGCTTAAGCAGCATTTGGCTGACTCAAAGGAGTTATATACAAATAGGCTAGCTATTGCTGATGACTTATGGGTATCACATAGAGTGTCCCATAAGGACAAGCCTACTTCAGGAAAGCAGGAGGAGCAAAAGAAGCAGACAAAGAAAGAGGGTGGGGTATTGATACAATTATGTCCAAGAAGGCCCACAACAAGTTTAATAATGGGAATTTATCAGAGTCAGGTCAGGGTAGTGGAACTAACGCTCCCAAGAATTTGAGTGGTTTCTCCAAGCCTCCCTATGTTTCACGTTCCAGGGGGACTTGTTACACTTGTGAAGCAAGAGACCGCAGGATTGGGGACCCTACATGTATGGGTAAAACCTTGGGGGTCTATTCAGCCAGTCTGGCCTTCTCTTAGTATGAGGAAGAAGAGATGGCAGTGGTCTCCTTCCCTTTAGACTGCATTCCCTCAGAAGAAGAGCCTGAAGTTAGTCTAGATTCCTTGGAAACTAGTAGTGCTGGAGCATTTGCTCCCATCCCAGTCCTGTTGCATAGTGATAATTCTTATGAGGATAGTGTTCTGGTAGGAGGTGTAAATACCTCTAATGTTAGGAGCACTGGGCCCAGTCCTACTGAAGTAGCTTTCTTCATGGTAAACCCACAGGTTCTTGCCAGAGTTCCTATGGGGCATAATCATTTGGCTGGTAGGCTATCTCTTAATGTTCCAGTAGCACCTGTCATTTCTGCTGTGAATAGTTAAATGGTCAGGGTATCTGTCAATATGAGGGGAGTGTTTCCTCGAAGAGGACTGGGTGAGTTGAGACTTCAAGACATAGGTCCTGATAGGCCCTCACCAGACCCTTCAAGCACTAGGTCTCAGAATTGGGTTATCTTAGTCAAGCCTAAGAGAAAGCCTATGCCTAAGAGGAACCTCTGGTCAAAGGGGTCGGAAAAAGAGACAAAGGGAAGGATAATATTCCTCCTGCCTTACCTGCAACATCTGTTGAGGTAGTTGGAAGAGTCCATATTCCTAATTTGGAATAAGGACCCCCAGAAACCTTGAATCCTATGTGCCACCTCAGCTGTCTAGTATACAGGTAGGGGAGAGTCCCAGGAGAGAGAGATGTATGGGCCAACAGAAAATAAACCCTTCACAGTTAGGCCTAGAGAGAAGGGCTTGCTTCCAATGGGAGGATTCCCCTCCAGTGAAGGAAATAGTTCAACAGGAAGGTGGGTTACTGCAAAGTAAGCCCACAGAGCCCACCAGAGAAAGCCTTGAGAGGTTGGAGGTTACTCAGGTTGTGAGGCCCTTCCTCCTTAGTGTTTGACATTCCCCTGGTGATGCATCCTGGTGTCAGGGTCAGGATATCACTTGTGTGGTCTAACACACATTCCTGCTGGCCTATGATGGGGGTCCCAGAAGAAAGCCAATGTAGAAGTCTCACTCTCTGTCACCAGATTGACAGGAGTGAGACAGGAATTTAATTACTCCAGAGTTCACTTTTAGGAGTGAACTCATGCTACCAGAGAAAAGGCCTAATTTGATTAGCCTTTTGACTCTGGACACCTCAGGCATAAGGTTTCAAGTGGTGATTGCTGATCACAATCCATATGCCCTTATGCCACCTTACAGAGAATGACTGCCAAGTCAGTCATGGACACCCTACTGTATGACAGTCCCCGAGGTAGCTCCTTTGATGTACTCAGTAGTGGTCAGACCCAGTGGAGGGATCGTAAAGTGACCTGTCAAGTGTCACTGAGTTGTCATCCACAGGAGGATATCTGAGGGAGAGAGCTGTCAGTTATCTCCTAAGTTTGATTGGAGCCTTCAGTGAGCCCTAGAGAAGGAGGTGTGACCTTCTCCTGTCATACTTGTTCTGGAAATCCCTGACCACCTGTCAGTGGTCTGGACCTTGCCATGTTCCACAGCTTGGCAAAGGTAAACTATTCTCAAGGCTTTAGTGAAGCTGGAAAGGTGGCCATGCAGTTTCCTAGGAATAGTGTGGAGGACTGTATCTTGAAAGATCAAATTGGAGTCTTGCTTATGGCTAAAGAGTAGGAGCCAGAGAAAACTGTATGTCTCCCCACCCTATGCCAAAACAGCCCTTCTTATGGCTTCAGTGAAGGTGACCTAGTGTCTTCTCACCTGACCCCACATCAGAAGGGTGAGCTGGAGATTTAGCTGAGGCAACCTCCCCCCTTGTTGTCACTGACATCCCTTATAACAGGTTGGTGTAAACCAGACTGCATCCTCGGAGTAAGTGAACTCACCACGTTTGGGTATTGTGGTAATTTAGAACAAAGAGTTCATTCTGACAGTTGGTGTGACATCCAACCTGTGTTGGAACAAAGAGTTCTTGAGCATTCTACTTGTCTAGAGTACAGATATTAGGATCTGGAGGGATATACAGGTAAAGCCAATTTTGGATTCGGTATGGACTCTAGAGCTCAGTATTCTGTCCCCAAGACAGAGACACACTATTCACTAAGAGGTAACACCTTAGTGGAGCAGCTCTGTACTGAAAAGTGCAGTTGCTTTCATGATGTTCCTGCAGGGTATGGCAACATATCCCTTACAGTCTATGCTGAGGTGGAGACAGCAGTTTCAGCCTTTTCAGAGCCTTACTTCAATGTATGGGCATCTGGATTGGTGGCTGCAGCTGACACCTGTCAAAAAAGCTTAGCCTCTTTTCTGAACGGGAACATGAATCTCAGCAATACTTGTCTGGATGACATGGAAGGTTCAACCCCCACTTGGAAGGAACTTGGTCTGACTCAAGAGACTGGGTGTCAGCACCTTCATCAGGCCAACTTGTTCAGGGAGACAACCAATTTTCAAACTGAACGTGAACCATTGGCCTTCCTCAAGCATGAAGTTGCTGTATGTGGGGGTAAAATGATATTTCAAAAATAATCAGGGTCGGAGATCACACATAAAGTCCTTTGATGTATTATTATACATTCACAAAAACAAATAACAGAATTCATCTACTATTGGGTCAACCAAATCTTGGACCCTTGATTGTTTATTTGACAAATGATTTTCGTCAGATTTCACCAGACAACCCAAAAATGGAAAAAAATGTCAATTTAACAATGTGATATTACAACTGTACCACCATCCAATATGATCCAAATAGAGATCGGGGGGGGTTAAGGTAAGGTTTGTTGGGATTGGTCCGAGGACATGTTTCACTAGTGTTTCTTGAATTGATCGGGAGAATCGACCTGGTGAGTGGTTTAAAGAGTTTAGGTAGCCTGGCTCGGAGTCTGGTGTTTCTGGTGGGGGGGCTACAAGACCTATCAGTTTTAACCAAGTTCTGACATTGTGATGTGAGGAATGGTGGGTGGGCGGAGGTCATGGTGGTGGGTAGTGGTGCTATAGTGGGTGAGGTTATGGGTCGGTGTGGGTGGGTGTGGCTGATCGTGCAAATCAGGTTAAGAATGGTCCTTAGTAGGACTGAATAAAGTCCATTTATATACATGGTGTAAAATAGTTGTGGACGGTGTCCAGTTTAGTTTCTGGATCGGGTAACAGCTTGTGAATGGCTAGAAGAGCTGGAGTGGATAGAGTTAGGAACTAGATATCTACGGGTGATTTAGTATAAATGCATAGCAGTTGCTAGTTTGATTAGCAGTGGTAGGTCAGTATAGGTGCAATGCAGTTAATGTGATGGGCAGGTTCAGTTTGCGCTGACTAGTTCAATTTGCACAGAAGGTTCAGTGTGGATGCAATGCAATTACTGCGATAGGCTAGTTAGGTATTCACAGGTAGTTCAGTATGTGTAACAATGCAAAAGCTGTAATAGGCTACTTCAGTGTTCTAAGCTAGTTCAACAATGCAGGTTCAGTGTAGATGCAATGCAGTTACTACAATAGGCTAGTTCAGTATGTACAGGTAGTTCAGTATAGATAACAATGCAAAGGCTGTAATAGGATAGTTCAGTATGTAGGCTAGTTCAATAATGCAGAAGCTGTAATAGGCTAGTTTAGTATGCTAGGCTAGTTCAACAATGCAAAAGATGTAATAGGCTAATTCAATATGCACAGGTAATTCAGTAAAGGTAACAATGCAGAAGCTGTAATAGGCAAATTCAAAATCCATAGGTAATTCAGTAAAGGTAACAATGCAAAAGCTGTAATAGGCTAGTTCAGTATGCTAGGCTAGTTCCGCAATGCAGAAACGAATAGGCTGTTTTGATTTGTAGCACTATGTTGCAGTGGCTGTAATAGGCTAGTTTGAATAGCAACGGTGCTTCAGTGAAGGTGCAATACAGTTAAATTAATAGGCTAGTTCAGTATGCACAGGTAGTGTGGAATGGGTGCAATGCTTTAATAGGCTAGTTAGAATTGCAGGGGTGGTTTGGTAAAGGAACAATTCAGTTGTTGGAATAGACTACTTCAATATGCACAGGTAGTATGCATATGATGACACAGGATTAATGATGAGGTACAGGAGTAGGCAATGCGACATGGCATGTGGCCGTCAGCTCAGCAGGGAGAGGCAATACGGTTAACATTAGTAAGGCATTGGTATGTAGGGGTACATAGGTTGGCGTGGGCGAGGGGTCCAGTTGAGGAAATGGACCGGGCCGTGCTGAGATAGGCGCAAGATCCAGTGTATAGCAAGGATATGCACTTAATTACATCAAGCATTGTGTGCTATAGCTCGGGCAGGAGGACAATTTAAGAATAAAAGTTCACATGCATTGTGCAACCGTCCGCTTGGTAAGGACGCTGGGTAAGGACCTTCACTGGGCGAGTCGCAGATGAAGTTAAGTGTCTTGAGTGAAGCACGCTAATGATCAATGTACAAAGGGTGGCTGGTAATGTCAAGGCGTTAGCGTGGCTTTACAGTCTTCTGATGATTGCCGTACCTAAAGTATGAGGTGTTCTGGAGCGGTTGGCCAGCTGAGGTGCAGGGTTTCTGGCAGACAGCATGGCCAGGCATGGACAGGCTGGGACAGGAGTTTATCCTTCGATCGGCGGCCTTAGAGTGGTGGGCTGGCTCATGCCTACTGGTGCATGGTTGGCTTTTAAAAGTGCTTCAGAAGCCAATGGTGTCAGTCGACGGTGGGGGTGGGCAGAGGGGGCAAGATGGGTTTAGGCATGATGGGTGGGCATCTTCAGGAGGGCCCCCACGAAGATCCCAGATGGGGGATCATAAAATAAATGGTGAAAGAGCGAAGATCTGGTTCCTGCTGCACTTTGTCAGCGCAAGATGGATAGATGCACATTAAAACAGCGATTTTCCGGGTAATAATCAGCAAAATGCTGGAACTCCTGGATAAACCCACAAGCTCACCTTGATGTGGTGAGAAGCTCCAGCTTCTCGCCCTGGGGTGATGCACTGCTCCAGCAGTGGAGGAAGGAGCTCCTGCTCCGACGACAATGACGATGGCTGTAAGTAGGCTGAGACAGGAGATTAGCCTTCGATCGGCGGCCTTCGAGAGGTGGGCCGGCTCACACCTACCAGTGCGTGGTTGGCTGGTAAAAGGGCATCAGAAGCCAATGGCATCAGGCCACGGTGGGGGTGGGCCAAGGAAGCAAGATGGGGTTAGGCATGATGGGCACCCATCTGTAGGAGGGCAACCACAAGGATCCCAGAATGGGGGCTCATAAAATAAGGATAAGAAGCAGACCCCTGCACCCATTCTTCAGAGATCCTGGAGAAACCTAAATTTGTCAAGTACCCTGTCCAGCTGTGAAACCAGCGAAGACACCTGAGACCTGACTGAAGGAGGCCTGGCAACCAACTTCTGATGCTGTCCTGCAGGAGCCCTGTCTTGCTAGGGATCTTTATAAGTCCTGCAAAGGAGCTGCAACCCTTGTAGTGAGGGACCATCTAGTTCTGATGACTACTCGATGCCCTACCAAAGGAAGCCTTCAATGTGCCCTGGAACTGTCCTGTGGCTGACAAGCTTCGCCTATGAGACTAACCTCTGCCAAATGTTGGTATCCTATCATCGAGGGGGCCGGAGATAGGAGGGAAAGTCAGACCGTGGATGCTGAGTCCTTTTGCGATGCCGTACTGCAGTGACCACTTTCTGAAATCACTTACCTGACCCGAGTCCTATCCTCAGGGGGTCATGCATCGAGGTTTGCTGCATTCCTCAATCAAGAGTCCTTGCAACAATGAAAGACACTGACCGGATATCAGCTCAAACCTGTATCCCCCGGTAATCGAGGACTGTGACTTTCAGCAGGAAAAGCAACCTAAAACCATCTTCCTTTGACCTGCCAAGTCTGGGGAAGAATCAGAGTATGGGGTGTAAGTTACAGAGCTTCTACCCTACCCCTATACTCCCATTATAAGTCAATGGGTTTATAATGAACCTTAATTCTAACAATATTGGTTTTGCCATTGCTTGCTTGCGCAAGACATATGAACGTTGGGGCTACTTTTGTTCATTACTCTAACTTTTACCCTAACCATAAAAACCCTTCACTGGACCCTAAAGACCCTACCTGCATTCTTTCCTGCTTCCTAACTTCTGTGTAACTTTTACTTGAACTATTGGGCAAAAAGCCAGAGACAACTTGGGACTGGACACTTTTAGTTAGGGATCATCTCTGTGGACCTTGAATGCCTAATATTATTATAACTTTTCCTTTTCAGGAGTTTCTGATATGTATTATGCCCTATAACAAAGTGAATATGTGTATGTATTTAGTTTAATAGTGTTGTGTGATAATGCTACTTGATAGTAGTCATTTTTCATAGTGTCTTTTGACCAATAAATAATAGCTGTATTTGTATACAACCTATCTAAGTGCAATTTGTGATTCCTGTTGTGTGACCTCATTGTGGACCCCTTATAAACTCACCACCCCTGAAGAACTTAGCCTAGAACGCCTGTCACTGCTAACTGAACTGGTTTGGCGACAGCTCCCCAGAGCTGTCCCTGTCGCAATATAGATTGGCCTTTTATACATCTGTCCACCTTGCCAGAGCATAGAAAACCACTCCTAACAGTGATGAAAGATGCGAGTAAAGCTGAACTTCTGATGAATGTTTGAACTTGAGAAGGAAAGATACAATACATTTTACAGAGTGGCCTGGCACTGTGAATGTGCTCAATTGAAGGTCTCTGTGAGGTATCCCTCCAAGAGAAACAAAGGTAGAAGATTGAAAAATCTGTGCGAAGTGAATCAAAGTGGTCCTGCAGCAGTTTAAGCAAATTCCATCACATATTCGAAAGTCTTCAATTTAGATATCAAGGGGATCCAAGCCTGAACGAGGGAGATCCATATCAAGGGGTTCCTAGCCTAAATGAGGGAGATCCATATCAAGGGGATCTGAGCCCAAATGAGGGAGACCAATTGTGAACATTGTGCTAAAGGGATCTGAGCCCAAAGGAGGAGGATCTGTGGTCTGAGCCCGAACGAGGGAGACAAGTTGCAAACTTGTGAATGTGAAAACCCTGATAAAGAGAAAGGAACTTTTGTGTTTGTTTGTTACGGTGTGCCCTCTGCAATAAGAGACTGTCATTGGGAGAAAGACTCTTTGGCGGAAGGTCCTGATGCCTACGTTTTGAACTGTTACCTGGTGGACAAGAAGCCAGAGTGTGTGCAAAGTTCAAGTGTGCTGCCTTGTCTCATGCTGAAAACGTGGGGAAGGGGAGCCAACTGCTCTACTTTCCTAATATATCATTTCTTGAACACTTTTCTTTTGCATACATTATTGTCCCACACCATTTGCACATAGAAGTAAGGATTGGCAATAGGTTTATTAGTATAGGTCCTTCTATGTTGACAGGGACACCACTAGGACTGTGTTATTTTTACTTTGATGGTCAGAACATACTCCCATCCTTAGATTTCGATTTAGATAAGCATTCAACCTACACATTGAAGTGCAATAAACACCCTTGAACTGTCATCCCTTGTGTCTGTCTTCACGGTTTGATACCATGCCTTGCTTAGCCCTCACACTCATTATAGTAGTAATAGCCCAGCTTGGCTCATCGGCGGCACAATGTTGTGGCCAAGTTGTCTCTTCTGCAATGATGATAACGTGCAGGTCCAGACAGGAGCTATAAAAGACCCTTAGATGTGGCTCTTGGAGGGGGCTGGTATCGCCTTCTGGCAGAAATTCAGGTGCACAGCCAATCCGCACACGGCACAGGCAGGCAAAAATGAGGTGCATTACTCTGCAGCCTCAAGGCTGCTCTGGCGGCCATGATGGGAAGGTCCACCCTCACACTCAATATAGTAGTAGTAGCCCGGAAGTGATCATCAGCCGCACAATACTGTGGGCAAGTTGACTGTTCTGCAATGATGACCTATGTGCCATGTGTGCAGGTGCAGCTAAAGAAGTCCAAGAGGAGGAGCAGATTTGGGGCACCAAGTGGCGCATGGAGCAAAGGGGCACGGGTAGTGTATAGAAGTGGTTTTACAGCCTAAAATATATATCATAGCAAACATATTGGAGCATAGGCCATGGGTAAGTAATGCCACAGTCCCAGGACCCAGAGCAAACATGAATTTGTTGAGCACTTAGCTTCTTCAGCGTGCTGGAGAAATGTTGCATGCTGGTCGTTCTCAGGAGAACATGACCTCAGGGAAAAGAAACCAACAGATACATTTGAGGACAGCGAGCTAAGCACCTAGGTTCTCATTGGGAAACGTAATAAATTAACACATGAATGCAGGCAAATAAGAGTAAAATCACGTTGGGGTAAGCAGTTTCAAATCACCCCTTAGCAGATGGGCCTGAGAAGAGGGTTATGGGGTGATGGCGTGGGCCGGGAGGGAATCAATCACTGAGAGAGTGTCAGTGTTATTAGGGTCCAAGAGTGTTTTATATCCTTGCTTATGTCCGTGGGACACCTCATTGGTCGGGTGCCATGTGAATGTCACCCCTCTGCCAAGCTCAGGTTTTCTTGCTGGTTTCATGAGAGCCGGCCACTGGCAGATGAATAAAGCTTCTCTGGTCAGCACAATCATGCAATGCTACTAAACATTATTGTGGTATGATGTGGGAAGGTTTAATGACATCACAAGTGGTGGTGTTGGAAAACGGGTGGCAGATTGGCCTGCACCAATCAAAAGTGCTAAATCTATGCTTAGATATAGGGGACTGACATAATCCCACCAATCAGCTTTGTAGGGAGTTTCTTAACATTTTTCAACTGTGCACATGCCAATTATGTTGATCATGAATAAAAAGTTTGCCCACAGTGTGCAGCATTGACAACCCTCTTCACACAGTTCTGTTCCACCATACTGTTTGAACCATGCTCTCCCAGCTGTGCCTGGGCCTATAATAAACTGCGTTACTTCTTGTTTGGTTCTACGCTCTTCGATGGATTACTTTGGTCTTCCTGTGATTACCAGCCTTGGAAGACCCCTTACACAGACTGGAAAAGTCAGCATCCAAACTGACCGCTACTTCCTGATGAGTTTATTGAATATAAAAGATCCGCCAATCTGGTGTAAGGCACAAGAAGTGATATATTTTTATATAAACCACACGTGCAGAGGTTACCTGACCAGTATAATAATACTTGCAAGACTTCTGCTCGTCTACTCTCATAGACCTTGAGGCATCCGCCCAATCTGACCCACACGGGAACTGCGATAAACTCTGCACAACTTTAGCACAGTGGTCTTGGCGCAACGGGCTTAGTGCAGCAGGTCTGATGTCTTCCTTTATCCTAAGGGGATGAATCCACCACCAGCACCGCATGGTGGATTGGTGGATGACAACTTCCCTCTCCCTTTCCGGACTTCCAAACTGCTCACAGCCTTAGCAGACGTATATGTATTATGTGCAGCTCATTACAGACTCATGATGGTGTACAGGTATGCCTGGAATTGTGCCCATGGCAAGGAAACATTTTCAAAGGAGCTTGACACCCACAGTACAGCGCAACGCAAGCAATGTGGTTGCTAGCTGGGTGATTCAGGCGTGGTGCAAAAACACAGCACAACACTCTAAGCACCGAAGGGTCTTCGGTCACAAAATTAACACAAAGCCCTTGCCAGCTTCTACTCTCATTTGACTTTAGCTTGCCTTCCCTTGCCTTATCATCCTTCCCTACAGTCCCACAGGTTTCTCACAGCTTTTCCACACCCATCAATAGTGGCGGGAGGGTGGGGGGTGAGGGCGTGAGTGCACAGAAGAAGAGGATAGGGCACTGCTCTCTCTGGTGTGGCACTGGTATGGCTCTGGCAACGCTCTGTCACTCCAGCACCATCTCCTGTCTCTCTGTGCTCGTGGCGACTAGAGGAAAGGATGTAAGGTTGTACGTTTAGAGCCACACGCCTGCTACGAGGCCGCTTCCGATACCTCCTATGTAACATAACACAACATAACATAAAAAAACACCTAAAATGCTATAATATTGTGCGTCAAAGGTGTAATATTGGTTATGAAGGACCCCTTAAGAGCTTGATTAGTAAAGTTCAAAAATGTCATTCAAAGCTGAGCAACTTACCATACCATAAATCAATATCACCTAACATTATATAAGAGGCCATTTGAACGGTCCAAAGGTAACTCAACGCTATCAGGAGAGTATACCAATGAAGAAAAAGAAATTAACAGAGGGATTCTGTGAAGTTAAACATGTGCATTGGAAGATGAGTAGCATAACATAGCATAACATCAATAGCACATAAAACTCTATACGATGACATTTGAAAAATCCAAAAGCAGCTCCTCATTGTCATTGTTGTAAACTCGTGAGAAAGGACACCTTATACATATGATTCATTGAAGATCAATATTAATTTTAAGAGCACAGTAATGTAACGTCACATAACATGGCACACAACTATAAGATGAGTTTAGAAGTCCTAATGAAGCACATTGCTATCAGCACTGCATACTGATGAGGAATACCTTAAAGACATGATTTGCTGAAATGTTAGATTTGACTAATTAACAAGTAGGTAGCATTATTCAAAACAATATGCATATCAACTTGCTCTAAACAAATCATGTTCGTACAAGGGATTTGATGTTGAGACTTGTAAAATGTAAAAAACATTCCCAGAAAAAGTCAGTGTGAGATGACACTCAAATAAATATATAAAATTATTTAGATAAGCCTACTACTTACCAAATTCTTAAATGCAATCTTTTGCGAGGGCAGATTGTGTTGACTGGTGCATAGTTGTATAGGTAATAACCTTTATTATTGTAGGGAAGAACAGTTGACTTAATTTGTACATGACAGGTTTTACATTTTGCACGACATCAGTCGTTTGTCACACGTATTACCTTCATAAAGATGCAGTAGGCAATGCAGGATGATCAGAGCAGGAACTATGTGGTTTCCGGGTTGACATGGACAATACGTGTTTTCATTGAGTTCAGGGTATGCTGGAAGTTGTGGAGGGGGTATTCCATAAGCCTAGGTAAATGCATTTTTCACTGTTGAAGCAGACACAAACAAATGCCATTGTGCTATGCAATTTCTGTGAGAAGCCAAAGAAAGGGCAGAAGGTAAGTATGTTATGTTATCTTAAGCTGACTTATACCACACACCGTTACCAATAGCATGGTCTTCAGGTGCACACGTGGCTCTGTAAGAAAGGGGGTGGTTGGGTTTGTGAGGAAAAAGGGCTAGAATATAGGTTGTGCACTAATATTGATGGTTGTAGAACCAGGGGAAACTGGTGTCTGTGCATGCCAGTTTCCTAAGTGAGTTTGGATTGTGTGCACTGTCTTGATGTATCAGGAGAGCTAGAGCCCAGTGTCTGGGATTGTTTGTTTTATGCAGATGTGCATTTTGTGTGTAGTTTGGCTGGCCCATAGGGTGTTTGTGATACCTGGGAGTTATGCAGGAGATGGAGCAGGGGTGGATAGTACATTGGCTATACCCAAGAAACTTCTAAGTGCAATACAGTGCTACCCTCAAAATTCATCTAACTACACTACATTGGCTATCCTCGAAATTCTTATAACTGCAATACATTGGCTACCCCTGTATTCTTCTGAGTGCAATACATTGGCTATCTGCACAGTTCATCTAACTGCAAAACATGGGCTACTCTCAAATGCTTCAGAGTGCAATACATTGCTTAGTACATTTACTACCCTCAGAAATTCATCTAAGTGCACCAGACCGGCAACCTTCACAATTTCCCTAACTGCAATACATTGGGACTCATTATAAGTTTGCCGGTCTGGAAACAAGGGTGCCGGTAAGCTCAATGCCACCCTTGTTTCTCGACCAGCAAACTACACGTCTGTCTGCCGGGACCGCTGTGACCGACAGGTCTGACCCTGCCGGGCACAGAGGTCACGATAGGCAGACTTTTCACAGGAGCACAGACATCATTAGCAACGGTGCCAGTGCTCCCATGACCCCACTCCCATAGTGTCCGATAGGACTCTATGGGAATAGGGATTTACAAATATACCGGTGCCTGACTTCCCGCCCACTGGACTCGGAATGAACTGGTGGAACTGGGAGGTCAGGCACAAGTAAAGAATTCTGAGTATGGGGGCAACCCACCAGTAGCACCTGCAGGGTTACTGTCGGACTCGGAATAAGGCCAATTGGTTACTTTCAAGTTCTTCTAAGTACAATGCATTGGTTATCCTCAAAATTATTCTCAGTGAGGTATATTGGCTACCTTCCTAAATTAATTTAAATGCAACACATTGGCTACATTCACAATTCATCTAAGTGCAATACATTGGTTACTCTCTTAATTCTTCTAAGTCCAGTACATTTGCTATCCTCAAAATGTGTCAAGGTGCAATACATTGGCTATCCTCAAAACTCTTCTAGGTGCAATAATTTGACTACCCTCATAAGGTAATCTATATGCAACACATTGGCTACCTTCACAATTCATCTAAGTGCAATACATTGGCTTCTCTCATCATTCTTCTTAGTGCAGTAAATTTGCTATCCTAAAATGTGTCTAGGTGTAATGTGTTGGCTACCATCATAATTCTTCTAAGTGCAATATATTGGTTATCCTAAACATTCTCTGGGTGCAACACATTGACTACCTTTACAGTTCATCTAAGTGCAATACATCAGCTTCCCTAAAAATTCTTCTAGGTGCATTGCATTGGCTACTCTCATACGTTCATCTAGATGCAAATCATTAGCTACTTTCACAATTCACTGAAGTGCAATGCGTTGGTTACCCTCAAATTCTTCTATGGTCAATTCATTTGGTAGCGTTAGAGCTCAGCAGGGGTAGTGGCTATGCACTAAAAAAATATTTTTTTATTGTATGTTGGTTAAAAGAACTGTTTCAACCTTAACAATACAAAATACAAAAAACTTGCATTCTTTATCATGATAAAAGAAAGAAAAAGAGAAGACTAATTAAAACTAATTTCTTAAAAACAAGTCATCAAGATACAAAAATTAAAATCAAAAGACATAATAACAACATCCACCCTTAACCTCTATGTTCAAGTGGTTTAATAAAAATAGACCAAAACAACAATAGTATAGAGGAGGAGGTACAATCCATCTATAAATGTAATTATCATACAAATGCAAGAACATAGAGGGTAAAAAAGGAGGGTAATAAAAATGTAATAAATTCATCCATCCACACCCCAACTTCAGCTGGTTTAAAAAAACAATGACTGCAAGAGCCACGGAGGTGGCGATGCCATTCATACATCTAACCCACAAAATATAATTTGCAATTAAATCAAGATTAAGTGCATGGCTACTAAAATCCAGGATCTGGGCTGCCTGCAAATGGGGGAAAAACATAGACAGGAGCTTTAATGTTTCTAGTCCTTCAAATGTTTTACGAAATTGGCAATACACTTCCTGTGGGTCCGTTTTCTTCCACCACAAAAGGATCTGACTTGTAAGGAGTACATTCCATCAGAATTGCATGAAAGCAGAGTGTGCCTTTGGGTTCGGAAAAATATTCAAAAAAGGCACCATAGTACCCAGTCATTTGTGCTCTTGTCTAAGGTGAGACAAAAACTCAAAACCATTATTTTTTTCCACCATAGAGCACCAATCATACTGGTAAAACATCAGTTGCATCTTTCCCAGGTTATCCCTCACGTCAACTGGAGTCAGTCCAATGTCTTATCACAATAATCACTGTGATTATTCATCACCTTCTCAGTTCTTTTTAAATGGAAGGTGCCTAAATTTTCAAACAAGGAGTTAGAGCATGGGGACAGCAATCTGTTGTAATGTGTTAGATATTTTGTCAATGCTGAGACTCAATGAACTCAAGACAAATTGAAAACCAATTGCTATAGAAGGAACAGTATTTGGTATACCCAGAACATTTCTCCAAAGGATGCTTTCCAGCTTACACAATATATGTAGTACCCAATATTGTAGTGTTTCTATTCCATATGTTAATTTTGGCACCAGCTTGTCTTCATTGAACTTGACTAGAGGAAGCAAGGAAAATGTACTGTTAAGGATTTCAATCAGGCACACACCCGGGTCTTGCCCAGCATGTAATGCCAGATGAAATACTTATGTATTATGTCTATAGGTTCAGTATTCTGAGTGATAAACCAATCATATCAGACCCGTCTCAAAATACTCCCAGGTCACAGTGGACCATGAATCAGGCTGGTTTTTAAAGGTAAATATTTATTTATTTATTTTAAATTCAAATTAACATAAGTATTACATGGCCACAGTAGTGGCCATGTAGTTATGGTTAAGTTGCTGTTACCATAGGAAGAGCACTTTTTGGGCGGCTTATAACTTTGCTCCCCCTGGACGAATCCACACCAAACTCTGCAAAAAAAGTATATATATATATATATATATATATATATATATATGGGGCAGCAATCACCAATGTGGTGACAAAACAAATCAGAAAATAAGTAAGGCAATTGAATTCACTTTTGAGCAGCACAGAAGATAAAACACAGGGAAAAGATCTGTTTTGGTTTGTGAACAGATAGCGCTTAGGTTTCCCCCAACAAAATTCTCAATTCACAAATGAGCACTTCTACACAGATGTAAGTAAGTAGCAGGTATTTAGGAATGAATAACAGAGTACAGTGTTTGAAGATAGTTTTCCCTCACCAAACAAGAGAGAAAAGCGCTTTTGGAAATTGACACTTTTAAACTGACAGTTGAAAATGGCTTTGTGAAACAATGACAAATGTGCAAAAAAGGCTTAAATTGATAACAATTCCTATGAGAGCAACACTACACAGGTCCTAACAAACATGAGCTACAAGATAAACAACAGTACACACTTTAGATCGGAATGGGATTTAAGAAACCCCTTGAATGGGAAAAGACATGTGTAAAACTTTTGCAAAATGCGAATTTGCTGCAAAATTTCACTATGCGACTTTTTATAAAATCTGGTCAAATATACTGTTGCACAATGCGGTTATTAGTTGTGGATGTAGCTAAGGGTCTTAGGTTTAAGTGAAAGTTGAAATTAGGTCTCTAGCTATAAAATTGAAGAAGTTATTTAAGTTTTAGTGAGAGGCCTTTTTGAAAAATTATAACAGAGAAAAGTAGAAATTCGGTTTTGAAAATGACAGATTGGTTTTATTAAACTATATTATTGACTAAGAAAAACAGAATGTCACCCGTGAATCTCCACAGTTACGCATGGCCGATAGTAACGCTTCACGTATGGTACTCTGGTTTCTGTTCTGTATGGGAATTTCTTTATTTAATCCAAATCACTAATGGGTTATGGTTTAATGAAACAAATGAGAAAGAAAATCAGCACAAGAATGGTTCTGACAATATTAGGGTTCGGAAGTTAAAGATGGGATGGGTTGAGATTGGGGTAGGACAAGGCAAATGTACACTATGGGTTACTATGATTCCTGTTTATACTTACAGTCCACTGTAATTTAAGATTGGACCGTCAGGGTTCTGGTCATCCCGGATCGGGTGTACTGGCAGCAGGGCACCTCTGGCAAGATGGTCAGCTAGGTGGTTCTGGTCAATTAGGACTGCACCTGAGACTGGATTTGGATTGGCCCTTCTGGTCACTGGACATGGTAGATTAGCGGGATGGTGAGTTCAGTAGGAAAGCATGAATGGTAGCAAGCCAGACTGTATCAGAGTTAATTCCTGAAGTTCTTTTGGGATAGTTCCAGATTTGGGCCTAGCTGAAAGAGTTCAGCAAGTGCTGTACCTTGGTTTAGCAAAGTAGTCTGGAATCAGGACAAAATGAAAGGTTCGGGACAGGATGAAGAAGTCAGGAACAAAGAGCTGCACGGAAATCAGGTGGTAGTCAGGAATCAGTGTGTGTGTGTGTGTGTGTGTGTGTGGTGAAGTTTCTATATTTATCATGCCAAGTGACATCACACAGTTTATGGTAGGGGCACAATTTCAAACCACAACCCCACGGCTGTGAGTGGTCAAAGGCACTTGCCTTGTTCTGGTTGGAAGTCAGAAAAGAGCTGTCATCTTTATGATGTGTTTTGGGAACCCCTGCATTGATTTGAACCATAATTTAACTATTGCACAATTGCACATTTCTATAACTATGCCCCCTAATAAAATCAAACACATACATTATATATTTTGTGAGTTATCCTTACGTCCAATTGCCATCTCTGTGAGAGCTGTCTTTGTCGTTCTGTGGAATGTTGTACATTTTAATCATAACGGTTTGGCCTATCAATATCTAATTCAGTACATATCTGGGTGATAACCCCTAGAACACCGGTATACAATATCATATTTGAAGCATCATTAGTTTTGCCACAATTAGGGTTTTGGTGTAACTTTGGTTCCTTATGTAGTACAGTGTTCACTAACGTCTCCACAGAAAGAGCATAACATTAGATTTATAACTACCACGTTTTAGATTTGTCCTCCTTAATGGGGCAAAGTTAAATGTTTTCACAACTTAATCACAAATAGGCATTTTAAACAACAGATTTCAGAAGGTGGTTTCAGCAGATTTCTTTTTCT
The DNA here is from genome assembly GCF_040938575.1 of Ambystoma mexicanum. Taxonomy (NCBI): domain Eukaryota; kingdom Metazoa; phylum Chordata; class Amphibia; order Caudata; family Ambystomatidae; genus Ambystoma; species Ambystoma mexicanum. The sequence continues at coordinate 531,320,717 of NC_090937.1, forward strand.
CTGCTTTCAACAAACAACAGCTATCAAATCCCTTTTATCAGGTTGGGGTGTAGAGGGAAGTTTCCTGCCCCTCCCCAGAAGGGGCCAATGGTCAGCCTGGCCTTTGTCCTTGGCTCAGCCAAAGACGAATGGCTAATGAGGTCTTTGTTCTAAATATGCGAGAACCTCCAGCATTAATTAAGCATTCCTGTAGCAGCAGAGTGTCAACATGAAGTGTCATCTTTCCCAGGATGAGCACTGTCCACTCAAAATTAACCAGTTAACTCCAAACTGGTTAACTGTAAGATTTACCTAAAATCTTTCATTTCAAAAATATACAATGAGCATAGTTTATAAGGGATTTTGAAAATTAAAAGAATGAAGCCCTTCACAAAAACATGCTTTTAAACAGGCAAATTTTGCATTTCTTCAGGGAAAAAGCACATTTAAACTGAGTCTTTTACATCAGATTTTCCCTTTGCAGCATACACATCTACTCAGCACCATTTCTGTCCTTGAGTGCTGGAATTTGTTTTCAGTCTGAAAATAAGTATTCAGCCTTTGCTTGCAGTTTTCTCGGCACAGCTGAAATTGTTAAATGTTGCCACTTTTAGCTGAATTTTTCTCATGTAACTGAAAACAAACTGTTGCTGGACAGTTTTTTTAATGAAATACATTTCTTAGCTGCTGTCAGTCAGGGAGTCCCGGTTTTCTCTGAGCCACCTGGAGAATCTGTGATTTCGGTACACTTTTAATTTCAATGGTTCACTTGGGAAATGACTGAATTTAGCACCAAAACAACACTTTGAAGGTTGCAATTGGTTGCATTTTTAAAAAGCATTTTCGGGTTTTAGCCCACTTCTGTGGTCTTGCTTCATGTTACATGTAACAGCACCCACTGGCATTCTCCTGCAGTGAGTTCTGTTTATTACCCCAACTTTGACTGTGTGTGGCAGGGGTGTGCAGCCTTTTGTGATGGTGAACCATGCGCAGTTTTGCAGATTTTTACGCACACAGGGGTTAGCGCATCCATTTTTGGCTGTTTCTTTCACCATTTGTAAATTGAGGCAAAGGGTTGCAGTGGGGCACATCGGCATGGGTAAAAATATCCCTCAAATTCCTGCGGCTTTGGCTTGACTTCCAGTCGTGGGGAACTCGGGCACGTGGGATTTTTTTTCTATCCATGTGACGAAATCCAGTTGCTTCTCCCGTCAGCGATTGATGCAACACGCTCACCTCGCCGGTTCTGGTTGGGATGGGAAGATACTCCCGTCTTCTCCTCTGCTTTCTTTTCCGTGTTGAGTGACACTCCGGATCTCTTGGGTTTTCCCTCCTTGGTGATTAGGTGTATTTAGTGCCAGTACTAGAAAACAGAACATAACGCGGTTATGAAAACATTCCCACTTCTATTCCCAGGGGGATTTCAGCAGTGGGATAGACACATGCATTCAATAACAATTGACAATATTCCCTGCATGTATTTAATGACAATCTTAACAATTTCGTTGCATGTAATCAATGACAATTTAATAATTTTTCTAGGTGTCTGGATTATCTCCCTCTGGGTTTCTGGTAGGCTCTTCTATTTCCTGCAAAGTGTGCCTGGGATGGCAACTCTTTAGCTGGTTTATGTGGACCCACTTGTCTTTTCCTTCTGTCTGTGGATGCAGATTCTGTAGGTGACCGGTGGTGTTCTGTCCACAATTTCAAACAGTCCCCACCAGCTAGGTAGAAATGTGCACTCCTTTGGTTCCTTTGAAAATTGTACAAGTAGACCCTCTCTCCTACTGGATATTCCTTCTTGGTTGTCTTAAGGTCATAGTGGGTCTTCATACCGTGTGCAGATCTTTCTAGATTCCGCTGAGCATACGCAAAAGCATGTTGAATCTGTTATCTCAGATTCTCAACATACTCATGAGTTGTGAGGCATTTATCAATGTCTGCTCTTGGGTTCTGTAGAGCAGATGCTGGGGTCGCACCATCCTTCGTCCAGTCATCAGCTCAAATGGAGACATTTTTGTTGCAGAAGAAGGGGTAGATCTGATGGCCATCAGGACAAGGGGTAATCGAATATCCCAATTTGGCCCAGAGTCTGCCACAAACTTTTTTAATATGCTCACAATGATTTTATTGTACCTCTCACTCCACCACTAGAGGATGGTGGTATGCAATGTGTAATTTCCTTTTTACACCAAGTATCTCCCACATCTTTTTCATCACTTTGCTGGTGAAGTGACTACCTTGGTCTGACTCAATCCTTTGGGGTAGTCCAAAACGCAAGAAGATGTGATTGATCAACAGGGTAGCTGCTGTTTCTGCCTTGCAATTTGGGGCTGGGCGACATTCCACGCACTTAGTAAACAAGCATGTTATGGTTAAGAGGAACTTTTTCCACCTAGAGGAGCAAATCACGGGTCTGATGAAATCGACTTGCAAATCTGACCAAGGCAGTGTCATCCCCCTCTTTTGGAGGGGAGCACGGTGTGTGAGTGATGTGGACTAAAATTGTGCACACACAAGACACCCCTTCAAGTATTGGTCAAGGTCCTGCCCCATGTGTGGCCAGTATGCAACCTCTTGCAAGATTTCTAATGTTGTATGAAACCCCTGATGACTGGCTGTGGCCTCATCATGGGCGTGACTTGGCATCAGGCTTTGGAATGAGGTAGGGACCAGCCACTGGTCACAGCCAGATATGGAACTCTTTACCAACAAACTGTCTTGGACATTTTTGGACATTTCATCAACACTCTGAGCTCCTCTTTCCCAATTCAATTGGTATCCGTCAGGGGATAGTTCTCAGGATCCTCAACGTGTTGATAAAACTTACTAATTATCAGATCCCTCTTTTGAGCCATAATTAAATTAGCATCTGGGGTCTCCTTACTCCACTGGGCAGTTAAGTTCATTGTGAGCATTTTTCTGGAACATAGTGATAACAGTGACCTGGATTTCCCCCAACAGGGACTCAATATCAAGTAGATCCCCATGGATGGCTCCATTTTTGGCCATCTGATCAGCTAAGTCATTTCCAGTTGTGTCTGGTCCCTCTACTTTGGAATGACCCTTGATCTTTTTCCAGTAGATGTCATCCCACTTGAGGTGACCAGATCATCTGTATTTTGAATTCATTTTCCATGTTTTAGTGGTTTGTTGTTAGCACATATCATGCCTCTGTTTTTCCAATTAACCAGGTGCTCCACAAACCTGTTTCGTCTGAATCAGTGATTATGACCAGTTCATGGAGTTGGTGTTGGACAGCAGTGAGGATGGCTTGATGCACAGCCATCAGCTCTGTCACCTGACTACTACGGGGACCGATTTTGTACCCAGCAGAGGGTTCCAGGGCGTCATTCACCCAGGCATTCCCCACACCGGCCACTAGTTCCTTTTCCCCGTTGTTGTCAATGTGATAGAGCACCCATCCAAACAGACAGTGGGCATTCCCTCACACTTGTCTTCTTTATAGACTTTGTGTGGGGAATTGAGGTACGCCTCCATGTTGTCCTTGACTTTAAGACTTTCGTTCTCGAGACAGTTTTCTCTGGCACAATCATGCAAGTCAGCCAGACCTTTGCGCTAGGGGACTCTCCTGGTTTTGGCCATATCTGACCTCCACAGGAAAGAATTGCATTGACAGGATCTAGGAAGAAATTCACTAATTACATTTCCAGCCCGAATTCTGTCACTTTGAAGATATTGCAGGGGCTCGTGTGGAGTCTCCACTACAATGTGTTCACCCTGGATGAACGGGCAGTAATTCTTCAATGCCCACACCGTTGCCAGGAGTGCCTTCTCACAATCGTTGAATTTTTCCTCCACAGAGGATAAAGTTTTACTCGCATAGGAGATTACTTTATTGATCTTGTCATGCTTTTCGTATAATACTGCAGTCAAGCATGTATTTGAGGACCCTGTCTTCAAGAAGAACTCCTTGTTTTTGACAGGGTAAGCTAGGCAAAGCGCTTTTGAGAGGCTTCTTTTGAGTTGTGTTTCAGCCTCGGCTTGTTCTGGACCCGGTTCCACTTGACCCTCTCTTCAACAGATGGATCAGGGGTCTTGTGATCTCTGTGTACTCCTCAATGAACTTTCTACTGTAATTAGTCAGTCCAAGGAGGCTCCTTCGCTCACACAGAGTTGTGGGGTCTTTTAGTTTCAGGAGTGCTTCCACTTTCTTTCCCCAGGGACAGAGACCCTCAGGAGTTATCTCATGTCCAAAGAAATTGACACGGTCCTGCACCACTGTGCCTTCTGGAAAGATAGTTTTGCTCTGGCATCCCTCAATTGTGTCAGAACATAACAGATCTCCACTATGTGTTCCTCCACAGTTGGGCTTTTTATCAGAACATCATATACATAGGCCAGGTTACCCCTTTCACCCAAGTCGGCATGGCCTTATGCAAGAAGATATTAAAATCATTGCCTGGAGTTGATGTATCCAAAGGGAGTCCAGGTCCATGTGTACTGCTGCCCCCGAAGGTAAAGGCCAGCTTTTATTGGTCCTCCCTACTGACAGATATGGTCCAGTACCCATTGGGCAGGTCAATAGCAGTGTATACCTTTGACCCCTGAATCTGGGACAGCCCTTGGTCAATGTAGGGAAGAGGCCATCGGTAAGTGTGGACCCTTATGTTTAGCTCCCTCAGGTAAGCACAGAGTCACCACTGGCCATTTGGTTTCAAAATCCCCAGCACCGGATTATTGAAGGTTCTGTGGACGTGATGAAATATCCCACGGGACTCAAGGTTTATAATAATAATTTCTGTGAGGGACTCCATGGATGCGAGAGGCAAGCGGTATTGCTTCACAAACACTGGAGTCATAACAGGGTCCGTGGGAAATGTTGTTGTGTGGATTTTGGTGCAACCACAGTCATATGAGTCCACCGCAAAGAGATCCTGAAAATCTAAGAAAACTTCTTTCAACTTTAGCTTTTGCTCCAGCATCTCACAGGCATCAGCTAGGTTGACTCTTTCTTCAACCATTTTCTGAAGCCCGGAAAAACTTCTGGATTGGCTATCTCAGCGGCCTCCTCCAGCTGGGTGGAGAAGTCCCTGGTTAAAGTACTGACTTGAACTGATGGCTTCAGGTGGGGAAGGGAGTCCTCGCAGACTTGAAAGATTACCTCATCCCTCCTGAAGTCAAAGGTCACCTCTTCCTTACTATAAGGGTAGGAAGATTGCACCAGGAAATTCCCCCCATGCCGGGTGAAGATCCTGTCTGGTGTTGTGTCATTGTCGCTATCACTGTCAAAAGAGTCATTGGGGATTGGTCCTATCAGTTCATTACCTAAATCTATGGAAAAATGTTGGTATCAACCGCCATTCCAATAATGGTGCCTGCGCCCAGAGTGATAATCCTGAAGTCGCTGTTATCGACCACTATTTGAATGGTGTCCTGTTCTGTATTGACTAGTGGTGTTGGGTTTACCCCCAACCCTTGCTGTTGCAGATGGGCGTTGAGGTGAACATATGCATCAGGGTTTTTGAGATTCTGTCCTCTTTTAATTTTTACTTTAAGTGGGAATAGTCGGGTCAGTTATGGGATGGTGACTTCCTTTCTGGGAGGCGCTGATTTGTCAGTCCCATGTTGCCAATTCTGCTGAAGTCTACCATCCCCATGGCCCTTGGTTCATATGAGCCAGTGGACATGAAGGCTGCAGAGTTCATGCTACTGAAGGGGTTAGAGTCCCTGATGACAGGGGTCCCAATGTTATGTTTAGGGGTTTCTGTGTCCCTCGCTATATCTTCTGTTTCAGCCCCTATTCCCTGGTGACATGCCAAAATCTGACACTTTTGCTCCTCTATTAAGGCCTTACTGGTCTCAATGATTTGCTCTTGCATGGCTATATGTTTGTGGAGCACATCATTCTTTTCACAGAGAGCCTCATTGTCTCTCTGTGCTTCCTGCCTGGATTGCAAATACTGGGCCAATTTCTGCTGCGGGAGACTCACCGCCTGAGTTTTATCACTATTGGTCTGGGTGTTCTTTTCCATAGCATCCTCCACCCGCCTGGTGTGCTCTAGTAGCTTCTCATATTCTGTTTTAACTTCACTAAGCTCCTGGAGGGACAGCTTTCTTTCCTCTAACTTGGTTTTTAATTGGCTGACTTCCTGGGCTAAACCGTCCATCTCCTGAATTACTCTTCCCCTCTCTGCAGCCAGGTTGTCCCTTTGTTTTTTAAATGCATTGGACTTCTGGCGCTCCCCATCAAATTCCTCTTGAAAATGGATGTCTTTAATAATGAATTTATTATTTTCCTCTTTCAAGATTTCTATGTGGTTTTGTAAGATTTCTATGTGGTTTTGTGGCTCTGCGCAGGCTCTATTATAATTTAATTGTTGTGCCAGTTTCTGTTGACTCTGTGGTAAAGAGTCAACCGTTTCCTGACACTCATCTTGCAGTGTCTGTAATTGGGCATCTTGCTCTGTCTTCTCTTGCTGTAGGAGAGCCAGATCTTCCTTCAGTTTTGTCAGATACTGCCTAGCTTCTGTTTCTGATTCTTGGCTCTTCTGTAGCCTTTGCGTTGCAGAGTCTAGATCAGTTTGGATTTTCTCTAGTGTTTCCGCTTGATTCTTTGCCAGAACTATGTTTTCTGCATGCTTTTCCTGTATTACCCCCTATATGGAGGTATAGGCAGGCCGCTATTCTGGCAATTTTTGGCTGCTCCTCTTTAGCTTTTGGGGCCATGTACAGTTCACTAACAGCTTGGTGTAATGGGGCCTTGTCCTGCCATTAATCTAGGTCCATGGTAGTGGGATGTTCTTTGATTTTTTGTTGCCAGATCTGTTCATTCTGTTCTGGCCACTCACCCCTGACAAACTGTTTGTGCAGGAGGGTTCTCCCTAGCCATATTAATTTCTACTGGGTTCACCATTTTGGAAATATCAATTTCCTTATGACTTATTTTAGGGTGCATTTACTTTTACAAACAGGCCTGATTTTTGGAGTGTTTATTTTGAGAGGTGATTGTACAGTGTAGCACAGTACACCAACCAACAAGTTGCCTGTACCCTGCAGGCTAGTATGGTGTGTTGGACTGACACAGGTGGTAACTCAAACTCAGAATCCCAGACAAGCCCCCAAAATCTGTTAAGGATTTCAATCAGGCACACACCCGGGTCTTGCCTAGCATGCAATACACAGATGAAATACTTATTTATTATGTCTATAGGTTCAATATTCTGAGTGATATACCAATCATATCACACCCGTCTCAAATTACCCCCAGGTCACAGTGGAACAGGAATGAGGCTGGTTTTGAAAGGTAAATAGTAATTTATTTATTTTAAATTCAAATTAACATAAGTATTACATGGCCACAGTAGTGGCCATGTAGTTATGGTTAAGTTGCTGTTACCATAGGAAGAGCACTTTTTGGGCGGCTTATAACTTTGCTCCCCCTGGACGAATCCACACCAAACTCTGCAAAAAAAGTATATGGCCCACTCTGAATTTTTTTTGCAAAGTTTGGTGAGGTTTGGTCCAGGGGGGGCAAAGTTATAGATGGGGTCCCAATCTTTTTTCCCCCATAGACTGAATGGGAAAAAAACTTTGTTCACGCCTACAGCCCAAACCGCTAGACGGATTTTCACCAAATTTGGACCAGGGGCAGCGGCTTGGTCCTGAAAGCGTGCTTTTGCAAATTTGGTGAAAATCCGTCCAGTAGTTTTTTTAAAAAATGACCAAAAAGTAGGTCAGAAAAAAATAGTGATATCTGTGTCCGCTTCGCGGACACACTTCCCTGTTCGCTCCGCGGACAGGACGGGGATTGGGCAAGCAGCTTGAGTGATGTCCACAGACATCGGATGTGCCCTCTCATTGGCTGCGGTGAAGCGTGCAGTGCGTCTTATTTTGAGAGACGCCCGCCATCTTTGTTTATAGTTTCAGGAGCGGGATCTGCCGCCTGCCTGGTAAGCTCAGGCCCTGTGTCTTCCTCCCGTTCCCCCCACCCCCGCTCATGCCCGTGTCTTCCTCTTGTTCCCCTCACCCCCCGCTCATCTTCAGTGGCTTCCTCCTGTTCCCCCCAGCCCACTCATGCCCCGTGTCTCTCTTTTGTTCCTCCACTCCCCGCTCACGCCATTGGCACACGGTGGCCTGCAGAGGGCCGAGGAGCGGGATCTGCTGCCTGCACAGTTAGCTCAGGCCCCGTGTCTTCTTCCCTTTCCCCCAACCCCCACCCATGCCCCGTGTCTTCCTCACGTTCCCCCCGCTCATGGCCCATGTCTCGCCTGTTCACCCCCACCCCCTTTCATGCTCCATGTCTGTCCCCCTCCTATTTCCCCACCCCCGCTCATTGCCCATGTCTCCCTTGTTCACCCCCACCCCCCGCTCATGCCCCGTGTCTCCCCTGTTCACCCCCACCCGCTGCTCATGCTCCGTGTTTGTCTCCCTTCTTCCCCCCACCCCCGCTCATGCCCCGTGTCTCCCTTCTTTCCGCCCATCCCCCGCTCATGCCCCGTGTCTCCCTACCCCCACCCCCGCTCATGCCCTGTGTCTCTCTTCTTTCCCCCCACCCCCTACTCATGCCCCGTGTCTCCCTCTCCCCCTCCACCCTCCGCTCATGCCCCGTGTCTACCTTCTTTCCCCCCGCCACCCCCCGCTCATGCACCGTGTCTCCCCTGTTCCCCCCACCCCCCACTCATGCCCCGTGTCTCCCTTCTTCCCCCAACCCCTGCTCATGCCCTGTGTCTCCCTTCTTTCCCCCCCACCCCCCGCTCAGGCCCCGTGTCTCTCTTTTGTTCCTCCGCCCCACGCTCACACCATCGGCACACGGTGGCCTGCGGAGGGCCGAGGAGCGGGATCTGCTGCCTGCACAGTTAGCTCAGGCCCTGTGTCTTCCTCCCGTTTCCCCCACCCCTGCTCATGCCCCTTGTCTTCCTCACGTTCCCCCGCTCATGGCCCGTGTCTCCCCTGTTCACCCCCACTCCCCGCTCATGCTCCGTGTCTGTCCCCCTCCTTCCCCCCCGCTCATGGCCCGTGTCTCCCCTGTTCACCCCATCCCCCCGCTCATGCTCCGTGTTTGTCTCCCTTCCTCCCCCCCACCCCCGCTCATGCCCCGTGTCTCCCTTGTTTCCCCCCTACCCCCCCCATGCCCCGTGTCTCCCTTCTACTCCCCCACCCCCCGCTCATGCCCCATGTCTCCCTTCTTCCCCTCCACCCCCCGCTCATGCCCCGTGTTTCCCCTGTTGCCACTACCCCCTGCTCATGCCCTGTATCTCCCTTCTTTCCCCCCACCCCCCGCTCATGCCCTGTGTCTCCCTTCTTTCCCCCCCACACCCTCCTCATGCCCCATGTCTCCCTTCTTCCCCCCCACCCCCGCTCATGCCCTGTGTCTCCCTCCTGTAAACCCCACCCCCTGCTCATGCCCCGTGTCTCCCTCCTTTACCCCCCACCCCCCGCTCATGCCCCGTGTCTCCCTCCTGTACCCCCCACCACCCGCTCATGCCCCATGTCTCCCCTGTTCACCCCCACCCCCCGCTCATGCCCCGTGTCTCCGCTGTTCCCCCCTACCCCCTGCTCATGCCCCGTGTCTCCCTTCTTCCCCCCCACCCCCCGCTCATGCCCCATGTCTGCCCTGTTCTCCCCACCCGCTGCTCATGCCCCGTGTCTCCCTCCTGTACCCCCCACCCCCTGGTCATGCCCATGTCTCCCTCGTGGTCCCCCCACCCCCGCTCATGCCCCGTGTCTCCCTCGTGTTATCCCCCACCCCCCGTTCATGCCCCTTGTCTCCCTCGTGTATCCCCCACCCCCCACTTATGCCCCGTGTCTCTCTCCCTCATGTACCCCCCACCTCCAGCTCATGCCCCATGTCCCCTCCACCCCCAGCTCATGCCCTGTGGCCCCTCAACCCCCGCTCATGCCCCGTGTCTGTCCTGTTCCCCCACAAACCTGATCATGCCTGTGTCTCCATCGTGTTACCCCACCGCCCACTCATGCCCCGTGTCTCCCTCGTGTTGCCCCCACCTCCTGCTCATGCCCCGTGTCTCCCTGGTTCACCCCCGCCTCATGCTCCGTGTCTGTCTCCCTCCTTTTCCCCCATCCCCCCGCTCATGGCACGTGTTTCCCCTGCTCACCCCCACAACCCGCTCATGGCCTGTATCTCCCTTCTTTCCCACCCACCCCCCGCTCATGCCCCGTGTCTCCCTTCTTTCCACCCCCCCACTCCCCGCTCATGCCCCGTGTCTCCCTTCTTTCCCCCCCACCCCCCGCTCATGCCCCTTGTCTCCCTTCTTTCCCCCCACCCCCCGCTCATGCCCTGTGTCTCCCTTCTTTCCCCCCACCCCCGCTCATGCCCATGTCTCCCTTCTTTCCCCCTCTACCCCCCACTCATGCCCTGTGTCTTCCTTCTTTCCCCCCACCCCCCGCTCATGCCCCATGTCTCCCTTCTCCCCCCCACCCCCCACTCATGCCCTCTGTCTCCATTTTTTCCCCCCACCACCCGCTCATGCCCCGTGCCTCCCTACTTCCCCCCACCCCCGCTCATGCCCCATGTCTCCCTTCTTTTCCCCCCACCCCCGGCTCATGCCCCGTGTCTCCCTTCTTTCCCCGGACCCCCCGCTCATGCCCCGTGTCTCCCTTCTTTCCCCCCAACTCCCGCTCATGCCCCATGTCTCCCTTCTTTCCCCCCCACCCCCAGCTCATGCCCCGTGTCTCCCTTCTTCCCCCCACCCCCTGCTCATGCCCCGTGTCTCCCTTCTTTCCCCCCGCTCATGCCCGTGTCTCCTTTCTTTTCCCCCACCCCTGCTCATGCCCCGTGTCTCCTTTCTCCCCCCCACTCCCCGCTCATGCCCTGTGTCTCCCTTCTTTTCCCCCACACCCCACTCATGCCCCATGTCTCCCTCGTGTTCCCCCCACCTCCTGCTCATGCCCCGTGTCTCCCCGGTTCACCCCCACCTCATGCTCCGTGTCTGTCTCCCTCCTTTTCCCCTATCCCCCCGCTCATGGCCCGTGTTTCCCCTGCTCACCCCCACAACCCGCTCATGGCCTGTATCTCCCTTCTTTCCCCCCCACCCCCCGCTCATGCCCCGTGTCTCCCTTCTTTCCACCCCCCCACTCCCCGCTCATGCCCCGTGTCTCCCTTCTTTCCCCCCATCCCCCCCATCATGCCCCTTGTCTCCCTTCTTTCCCCCCACCCCGCTCATGCCCATGTCTCCCTTCTTTCCCCCTCTACCCCCCACTCATGCCCTGTGTCTTCCTTCTTTCCCCCCACCCCCCGCTCATGCCCCATGTCTCCATTCTCCCCCCCACCCCCCACTCATGCCCTGTGTCTCCATTTTTCCCCCCCACCCCCCGCTCATGCCCTGTGTCTCCCTTCTTCCCCCCACCACCCGCTCATGCCCCGTGCCTCCCTACTTCCCCCCACCCCCGCTCATGCCCCATGTCTCCCCTCTTTCCCCCCCCCTCCCCCGGCTCATGCCCCGTGTCTCCCTTCTTTCCCCCCATCCGCCGCTCATGCCCTGTGTCTCCCTTCTTTCCAACCAACTCCCGCTCATGCCCCATGTCTCCCTTCTTTCCCCCCACCCCCAGCTCATGCCCCGTGTCTCCCTTCTTCCCCCACCCCCTGCTCATGCCCCATGTCTCCCTTCTTTCCCCCCGCTCATGCCCGTGTCTCCCTTCTTTCCCCCCACCCCTGCTCATGCCCCGTGTCTCCTTTCTCTCCCCCACTCCCCGCTCATGCCCTGTGTCTCCCTTCTTTCCCCCCACACCCCACTCATGCCCCGTGTCTCCCTTCTTCCCCCACCCCCCACTCATGCCCCATGTGTCCCTTCTTTCCCCCCACCCCCCGCTCATGCCCCGTGTCTCCCTTCTTCCCCCCCACACCCCACTCATGCCCCGTGTCTCCCTTCTTCCCCCCACCCCCCACTCATGCCCCATGTCTCCCTTCTTTCCCCCCACCCCCTGTTCATGCCCGTGTCTCCCTTCTTTCCCCCGCACCTCCCGGTCATGCCCCGTGTCTCCCTTCTTCCCCCTGCTCATGCCCTGTCTCCCTTCTCCCTCCCCAGCCCCCGTTCATGCCCCGTGTCTCCTTTCTTTTCCCCCCCACCCCCCGTTCATGCCCCGTGTCTCCCTTCTTCCCCCCCACCCCCCGCACATGCCCCGTGTCGCCCTTCTTTCCTCCAAACACCCCCGCTCATGCCCTGTGTCTCCCTTCTTTCCACCCCCCCACTCCCCGCTCATGCCCCGTGTCTCCCTTCTTTCCCCCCCACCCCCCGCTCATGCCCCTTGTCTCCCTTCTTTCCCCCCACCCCCCGCTCATGCCCTGTGTCTCCCTTCTTTCCCCCCACCCCCGCTCATGCCCATGTCTCCCTTCTTTCCCCCTCTACCCCCCACTCATGCCCTGTGTCTTCCTTCTTTCCCCCCACCCCCCGCTCATGCCCCATGTCTCCCTTCTCCCCCCCACCCCCCACTCATGCCCTCTGTCTCCATTTTTTCCCCCCACCACCCGCTCATGCCCCGTGCCTCCCTACTTCCCCCCACCCCCGCTCATGCCCCATGTCTCCCTTCTTTTCCCCCCACCCCCGGCTCATGCCCCGTGTCTCCCTTCTTTCCCCGGACCCCCCGCTCATGCCCCGTGTCTCCCTTCTTTCCCCCCAACTCCCGCTCATGCCCCATGTCTCCCTTCTTTCCCCCCCACCCCCAGCTCATGCCCCGTGTCTCCCTTCTTCCCCCCACCCCCTGCTCATGCCCCGTGTCTCCCTTCTTTCCCCCCGCTCATGCCCGTGTCTCCTTTCTTTTCCCCCACCCCTGCTCATGCCCCGTTTCTCCTTTCTCCCCCCCACTCCCCGCTCATGCCCTGTGTCTCCCTTCTTTTCCCCCACACCCCACTCATGCCCCATGTCTCCCTCGTGTTCCCCCCACCTCCTGCTCATGCCCCGTGTCTCCCCGGTTCACCCCCACCTCATGCTCCGTGTCTGTCTCCCTCCTTTTCCCCTATCCCCCCGCTCATGGCCCGTGTTTCCCCTGCTCACCCCCACAACCCGCTCATGGCCTGTATCTCCCTTCTTTCCCCCCCACCCCCCGCTCATGCCCCGTGTCTCCCTTCTTTCCACCCCCCCACTCCCCGCTCATGCCCCGTGTCTCCCTTCTTTCCCCCCATCCCCCCCATCATGCCCCTTGTCTCCCTTCTTTCCCCCCACCCCGCTCATGCCCATGTCTCCCTTCTTTCCCCCTCTACCCCCCACTCATGCCCTGTGTCTTCCTTCTTTCCCCCCACCCCCCGCTCATGCCCCATGTCTCCATTCTCCCCCCCACCCCCCACTCATGCCCTGTGTCTCCATTTTTCCCCCCCACCCCCCGCTCATGCCCTGTGTCTCCCTTCTTCCCCCCACCACCCGCTCATGCCCCGTGCCTCCCTACTTCCCCCCACCCCCGCTCATGCCCCATGTCTCCCCTCTTTCCCCCCCCCTCCCCCGGCTCATGCCCCGTGTCTCCCTTCTTTCCCCCCATCCGCCGCTCATGCCCTGTGTCTCCCTTCTTTCCAACCAACTCCCGCTCATGCCCCATGTCTCCCTTCTTTCCCCCCACCCCCAGCTCATGCCCCGTGTCTCCCTTCTTCCCCCACCCCCTGCTCATGCCCCATGTCTCCCTTCTTTCCCCCCGCTCATGCCCGTGTCTCCCTTCTTTCCCCCCACCCCTGCTCATGCCCCGTGTCTCCTTTCTCTCCCCCACTCCCCGCTCATGCCCTGTGTCTCCCTTCTTTCCCCCCACACCCCACTCATGCCCCGTGTCTCCCTTCTTCCCCCACCCCCCACTCATGCCCCATGTGTCCCTTCTTTCCCCCCACCCCCCGCTCATGCCCCGTGTCTCCCTTCTTCCCCCCCACACCCCACTCATGCCCCGTGTCTCCCTTCTTCCCCCCACCCCCCACTCATGCCCCATGTCTCCCTTCTTTCCCCCCACCCCCTGTTCATGCCCGTGTCTCCCTTCTTTCCCCCGCACCTCCCGGTCATGCCCCGTGTCTCCCTTCTTCCCCCTGCTCATGCCCTGTCTCCCTTCTCCCTCCCCAGCCCCCGTTCATGCCCCGTGTCTCCTTTCTTTTCCCCCCCACCCCCCGTTCATGCCCCGTGTCTCCCTTCTTCCCCCCCACCCCCCGCACATGCCCCGTGTCGCCCTTCTTTCCTCCAAACACCCCCGCTCATGCCCTGTGTCTCCCTTCTTACCCCCACCCCCCGCTAATGCTCCGTGTCTCCCTTCTTTCCCCCCACCCCACGCTTATGCCCCGTGTATTCCTTCTTTCCCCCCACCCCTGCTCATTCCCCGTGTCTCCCTTCTTTACCCTCCCCACCCCCCGCTCATGCCCCCTGTCTCCCTTCTTTCCCCCCTCCACCCCCACTCATGCCCCGTGTCTCCCTTCTTCTACCCCAACCCCCGCTCATGCCCCGCGTCTCCCTCCTGTACCCCCCACCCCTGCTCATGTCCCGTGTCTCCCTCCTGTATCCCCCACCCCCCAGCTCATGCCCTGTGTCTCACTCCTGTACCTCCCACCCCTGCTCATGCCCCGTGTCTCCCTCCTGCCCCCCCACCCCCCGCTCATGCCCTGTGTCTCCCCTGTTCACCCCCACCCCTGCTCTTGCCCCGTGTATCCCCTGTCCCCCCCAACCCCCACTCATGCCCCATGTCTCCCTTCTTTTCCCCTCCACTCCCCCGCTCATGCTCCGTGTCTGCCCTGTTCCCCCCACCCCCGATCATGCCCCGTGTCTCCCTCCTGTACCCCCCACCCCCTGCTCATGCCCTGTGTCTCCCTCGTGTTTGCCCCACCCCCGCTCATGCCCGTGTCTCCCTCGTGTTACCCTCCCACCCTCCGCTCATGCCCCGTGTCTCTCTCCTGTTCCCCCCACCCCCTGCTCATGCCCCGTGTCTCCCTCGTGTATCCCCCCACCCCCACTCATGCCCTGTGTCTCCCTCCCTCATGTACCCCCACCCCCTGCTCATGCCCCGTATCCCCCCTCCCTCGCTCATGCCCCGTGTCTGCCCTGTTCCCCCCACCTCCCGCACATGCCCCGTGTCACTGTCGTGTTAGCACCCACCCCCCGCTCATGCCCTGTGTCTCCCTCATGTTCCCCCCCACGCCGTGCTCCTGCCCTGTGTCTCCCCTGTTGACCCCTACCCCCCGCTCATGCCTCGTGTCTCCCTAGTGTTACCCTCCCACCCGCCGCTCATGCCCCGTGTCTCCCTTCTTTCCCCCACCCCCTGCTCATGCCTGTGTCCCCTTCTTTCCCCCGCACCTCCCGCTCATGCCGCATTTCTCCCTTCTTTCCCCCGCTCATGCTCTGTCTTCCCCCCCCACCCCCCGTTCATGCCCCGTGTCTCCCTTCTTTTCCCCCAACCCCCTGCTCATGCCCTGTGTCTCCCTTCTTTCCCCACACCCCCGGCTCATGCCCCGTGTCTCCCTTCTTTCCTCCCCCCATACCCCCGCTCATGCCCTGTGTCTCCCTTCTTCCCCCCTCCCCCTGCTAATGCTCCGTGTCTCCCTTCTTCCCCCCCACCCCACGCTCATGCCCCGTGTCTTCCTTCTTTCCCCCACCCCTGCTCATGCCCTGTGTCTCCCTTCTTTACCCTCCCCACCCCCCGCTCTTGCCCCGTGTCTCCCTTCTTTCCCCCCTCCACCCCCGCTCATGCCCTGTGTCTCCCTTCTTCACCCCCCACCCCCCGCTCATGCCCCGTGTCTCCCTCCTGTACCCCTCCACCCCCGCTCATGTCCCGTGTCTCCCTCCTGTGTACCCCCCCACCTCCCCGCTCATGCCCTGTGTCTCCCTCCTGTACCCCCACCCCCTGCTCATGCCCCGTGTCTCCCACCTGTCCCCCCACCCCCCGCTCATGCCCCATGTCTCCCTTCTACTCCCCCAGCCCCCGCTCATGCCCCATGTCTCCCTTCTTCCCCTCCACCCCCCGCTCATGCCCCATGTTTCCCCTGTTGCCCCTACCCCCGCTCATGCCCTGTATCTCCCTTCTTTCCCCCCACCCCCTGCTCATGCCCTGTGTCTCCCTTCTTTCCCCCCACACCCTCCTCATGCCCCGTGTCTCCCTTCTTCCCCCCCACCCCCGCTCATGCCCTGTGTCTCCCTCCTGTACCCCCCACCCCCTGCTCATGCCCCGTGTCTCCCTCCTTTACCCCCCACCCCCCGCTCATGCCCCGTGTCTCCCTCCTGTACCCCCCACCACCCGCTCATGCCCCATGTCTCCCCTGTTCACCCCCACCCCCCGCTCATGCCCCGTGTCTCCGCTGTTCCCCCCCTGCCCCCCGCTCATGCCCCATGTCTGCCCTCCCTGTTCTCCCCACCCCCTGCTCATGCCCCGTGCCACCCCTGTCCCCCCCAACCCCCACTCATGCCCTGTGTCTCCCTTCTTTTCTCCCCACTCCCCCGCTCATGCCCCGTGTCTGCCCTGTTCCCCCCACCCCCCGATCATGCCCTGTGTCTCCCTCCTGTATCCCCCACCCCCTGCTCATGCCCCGTGTCTCCCTCATGTTCGCCCCACCCCCGCTCATGCCCATGTCTCCCTCGTGTTACCCTCCTACCCCCCGCTCATGCCCGTGTCTCCCTTCTTTCCCCCCTCCACCCCCGCTCATGCCCCGTGTCTCCCTTCTTCACCCCCCACATCCCGCTCATGCCCCGTTCTTAGGCGGAAACCTGTGCAGTTCCCTCTGGGACCACTGCAAAATATTTAGGACTATAGGTGTTTGGCAGTAAACCCACTTGGTAGCAGTCTGTACCACACAGATTCACTTGGTAGCTGTGGCTGAGCAGTCAGACTTCCCTCAAGAAGAGTTAGGCAGTATGTGGAGTATACAAAATAGGGCAATTTACACGGTAGAATAAGCAAACATGGAACAAGGCTTCGGTGTAAAGATATATAGGTATTTATTTATAAAAACACATCTATGAAAAACATTCTGGCACTATTACGGCAAACAACTTCAATCACAATTACTATCAGAAAATCAATCCCCCTAACAATAGTTCGACAAGTCTAGGTTCAACGGCACCACTTATTTGCAGACAGGTGAATGCTTTAACCTAGATGGCACTCTAGTATTCGTTAGGACGGGAGAGAAAATAAGGCAGGTCATGAAATCAACGCGGTACCAATACTTTTATGAACAAATGCAAGGCAAGTAAGGCAGGGTCTACTGTAGATCGTAAAGTTCAGAGGCCAGGCCCACTCGGAGAGAGGCAAGGCGATATGTCCCAAAAAGTATCACAGTGGAAATGCACTTTGAGCCTTTGTTGCAAATTGTTATAGAAAGATTGGACCAGTTCAGAACAGAAAGTTAAGAAGGCTTGGAGGCGACCCAATGGAGAGGCGAGGATTCAGACACCTCACGCTAACCGACACAAGGGAAGCCAGGCGGACACGGTACCTTGTTTGTGGAGAGACAGCTCTGGCGGGGACAGTTGTTCCTGGTGGTGGATGCACGTCGGGGCTTTGCCAAGAGAAGAGATTATCTCGTCGTCGAAGGAAAGTTGAAGATCGTTGCACCACCAGGGAAGAGACCAGCCGCTGAGTGCTCCGTCACAAGGCACCGCCTTTTGTTCGCGGTACAGGGGTTAGTGGCTATCCGGTTGCCGGGGTGCTCTGCACGGGCAATTCGACCACTGCGTCCTTGAACGAAGAAAAAGCAAAGGGGACAGGTTGTTCCCACCAGTCAGGGGAAGAGAATCTCCGGCGGGGAGATCTCCGCTGTCGTCGGGAAGTAGTGAGTCGGTTCCGCAGGGCTCCACCGGAGGTGTCGTCGTTGCATGTTGGCTCAGCTTTACCCTCGTCGGATTCTTAGGTCCTGTGGCGACTTCTGAAGATCCCCTCCCAAAAGCCCTGCTTTTATGCAGAAAACCCCCATTCATTCAGCCTAGCTGTCAATCACAACATGCTAAGTGGTGAGCGGGGTGGCTCACCACTTGGGCCAATTACACCAGAGTGCGACTGGAGTTGGCAAGGCAACTCAGTCCAGGGTGCTTAAACCCCCTCCCACACCCCCTGTGGTACCCAGACAGAATGGCACCACTTTGGAGGACTTCTGTGTAGAAGCCCGCCAAAAGTGGAACAAAGGGCTCAACCTTTGGTTTAGGAGTCACAGAGACCAACACAGACGCCATTTTAAAAACCGAGTTCTGGGAGAAAATACCAACCGATAGATTTATTTAAGATAAATAAACCGGTGGTATGTTAGAGACTAACAAGAAAAAGTATTAACCTCCAACAATGGGAAGAATCCCATAGGGTTATATTCGGGGTCGAATATAACAAGTAGTTTCCACTGCCACCAGCCAAAACTCGACGAGGGAGGACGGGACAGTGCCCCCTCGAATAACAGACCCAGGAGTAATCGAATTACCCCTCCTAGTACGTCCACAATAGGATGGTTTGTACTAGTTCTGTTAGTAAATTTAGGTCTAGTAAAATCAATGGTGACTTTACATGCCCGGGGAGGCAGTAGTCAGTCCCCGGGTATGGAGTCTATGGTGGAGGTCCACTAGTACGCCCCAGAGTTAGGGCACGGAGGGTGCAGTGTAACACACATAGCAAAACATATGAGACCCTATGGAGTAAAAGACACCATAGCCCATAGAACACATTGGCCCTCATTACGACCCTGGCGGATTTTTTCCGCCATCGGCGGACTTTTCCGCCATGGCGTAAAGTCCGTTTACGCCATGGCGGATGGCGGACTTACCGCCCCATTCCGAGGTCGGCCGGGCGGTAAGTCCCCATTGACCCATTTACCCTTCCCCATTCCCATTTCGGCCCCATAGGGCTCAATGGGAGTGGGGAAGGCGTTAATTACGCCACCGTACATTACGGTGGCGTAATTAACACCAAGGTCCCATAGCGCCATGGATTTTTACGCCCGCAAAAAGCGGCCGGAAAAGTGACCATGGCGCTATGGGAACTCGTAGTTGGCGGTAAGGGGTCGGCGCAGCTAACGCTGGCGCAAACCCCTTACCGCCAGGGTCGTAATGAGGGCCATTGACATTCAAAGGAATTACACACATTCATGTCCAAGAGGGGGAGAAAGAGAGTATCATTCTTGGCAGGATGGAAAAAAACAAACTCCAGAAATCCAGCAAAGCTGCTGGGGGACTCACTAGGTTAGGAAATTCAGCCTAAAGAGAGAATTCTCCCTAACACTGGTGTCTCCCTCCTGTACCCCCCCACCCCGCTCATGTCCCGTGTCTCCCTCCTGTGTACCCCCCACCACCCGCTCATGCCCTGTGTCTCCCTCCTGTACCCCCACCCCCCGCTCATGCCCCGTGTCTCCCTCCTGTCCCCCCAACCCCCGCTCATGCCCCGTGTCTCCCCTTTTCACCCCCACCCCCACTCATGCCCCCATGCCCCATGTCTCCCTCGTGTTACCCCCCCACCCCCCGCTCATGCCCCGTGTCTGCCCTGTTCCCCCACCCCCAGCTCATGCCCCCATGCCCCATGTCTCCCTCGTGTTAACCCCCCACTCCCCGCTCATGCCCCGTGACTCCCTCGTGTACCACCCCACCCCCCACTCATGCCCCGTGTCTCTCTCCCTCGAGTACCCCCCACCCCCCGCTCATGCTCCGTGTCCCCCCACCCACCGCTCATGCCCTGTTTCTGCCCTGTTCCCCCCACCCGCAGCTCATGCCCCGTGTCTCTGTCGTGTTAGCCCCCACCCCCGCTCATGCCCTGTGTCTCCCTCATGTTCCCCCCCACCCCCCGCTCCTGCCCCGTGTCTCCCCTGTGCACCCCCACCCCCTGCTAATGGCCCGTGTCTCCCCTGTTCACCCCCACCCCCCGCTCATGCCCCGTGTCCCCCCTCCCCCCACTCATGCCCCGTGTCTGCCCTGTTCCCCCCACCTCCCGCACATGATATGATATGATATGATATGGTATTTGTAACGCGCCTATACACGAGTGTTTCAAGGCGCGAAAACATGCCCCGTGTCACTGTCGTGTTAGCCCCCACCCCCCGCTCATGCCCTGTGTCTCCCTCATGTTCCCCCCCTGGCACCCTGCTCCTGCCCCGTGTCTCCCCTGTTCACCACTACCCCCCGCTCATGCCCCGTGTCTCCCTCGTGTTACCCTCCCACCCCCCACTCATGCCCCGTGTCTCCCTTCTTTCCCCCACCCCCTGCTCATGCCTGTGTCCCCTTCTTTCCCCCGCACCTCCCGCTCATGCCGCGTTTCTCCCTTCTTTCCCCCGCTCATGCCCTGTCTCCCTTCTTCCCCCAATCTCCCGTTCATGCCCTGTGTCTCCCTTCTTTTCCCCCCAACCCCCTGCTCATGCCCTGTGTCTCCCTTCTTTCCCCCCACCCCCGGCTCATGCCCCGTGTCTCCCTTCTTTCCCCCCTCCACCCCCGATCATGCCCTGTGTCTCCCTTCTTCACCCCCCACCCCCCGCTCATGCCCCGTGTCTCCCTCCTGTACCCCCCACCCCCGCTCATGTCCCGTGTCTCCCTCCTGTGTACCCCCCCACCTCCCCGCTCATGCCCTGTGTCTCCCTCCTGTACCCCCACCCCCTCCTCATGCCCCGTGTCTCCCTCCTGTCCCCCCCACCCCCCGCTCATGCCCCGTGTCTCCCTTCTATTCCCCCACCCCCCGCTCATGCCCCATGTCTCCCTTCTTCCCCTCCACCCCCCGCTCATGCCCCGTGTTTCCCCTGTTGCCCCTACCCCCCGCTCATGCCCTGTAACTCCCTTCTTTCCCCCCCACACCCCACTCATGCCCTGTGTCTCCCTTCTTTCCCCCCTACACCCTCCTCATGCCCCGTGTCTCCCTTCTTCCCCCCCACCCCCGCTCATGCCCTGTGTCTCCCTCCTGTACCCCCCACCCCCTGCTCATGCCCCGTGTCTCCCTCCTTTACCCCCCACCCCCCGCTCATGCCCCGTGTCTCCCTCCTGTACCCCCACCACCCGCTCATGCCCCATGTCTCCCCTGTTCACCCCCACCCCCAGCTCATGCCCCGTGTCTCCGCTGTTCCCCTCTGCCCCCACTCATGCCCTGTGTCTCCCTTCTTTCCCCCCACCCCCCCGCTCATGCCCCATGTCTGCCCTGTTCTCCCCACCCCCTGCTCATGCCCCATGTCTCCCTTCTTTTCACCCCACTCCCCCACTCATGCCCCGTGTCTGCCCTGTTCCCCCCACCCCCCGATCAAGCCCCGTGTCTCCCTCCTGTATCCCCCACCCCCTGCTTATGCCCCGTGTCTCCCTCATGTTCGCCCCACCCCCGCTCATGCCCGTGTCTCCCTCGTATTACCCTCCCACCCTCCGCTCATGCCCCGTGTCTGCCCTGTTCCCCGCACCCCCCGCTCATGCCCCCATGCCCCGTGTCTCCCTTGTGTATCTCCCACCCCCTGCTCTTGCCCCGTGTCCCCCCTCCCCCCGCTCATGCCCCGTGTCTGCCCTGTTCCCCCCACCTCCCGCTCATGACCCGTGTCACTGTCGTGTTAGCCTCCACCCCCTGCTCATGCCCTGTGTCTCCCTCATGTTCCCCCCCACGCCCGCTCCTGCCCCGTGTCTCCCCTGTTCACCCCCACCCCCCGCTCATGCCCCATGTCTCCCTCGTGTTACCCTCCCACCCCCCGCTCATGCCCCGTGTCTCCCTTCTTTCCCCCCACCCCCCGCTCATGCCTGTGTCTCCTTTCTTTCCCCCGCACCCCCGGCTCATGCCCCGTGTCTCCCTTCTTTCCTCCCCCCACCCCCCCGCTCATGCCCTGTGTCTCCCTTCTTCACCCCACCCCCTGCTAATGCTCCGTGTCTCCCTTCTTTCCCCCCGCCCCACGCTCATGCCCTGTGTCTTCCTTCTTTCCCCCCACCCCTGCTCATGCCCCCTGTCTCCCTTCTTTCCCCCGCTCATGCCCTGTCTCCCTTCTTCCCCCCCACCCCCCGTTCATGCCCCGTGTCTCCCTTCTTTTCCCCCCAACCCCCTGCTCATGCCCCGTGTCTCCCTTCTTCACTCCCACCCCCGGCTCATGCCCCGTGTCTCCCTTCTTTCCTCCCCCCACCCCCCGCTCATGCCCTGTGTCTCCCTTCTTCCCCCCCACCCCCTGCTAATGCTCCGTGTCTCCCTTCTTTCCCCCACCCCACGCTCATGCCCCGTGTCTTCCTTCTTTCCCCCACCCCTGCTCATGACCTGTGTCTCCCTTCTTTACCCTCCCCACCCCCTGCTCATGCCCCGTGTCTCCCTTCTTTCCCCCCTCCACCCCCGCTCATGCCTCGTGTCTCCCTTCTTTGCCCCCCACCCCCCGCTCATTCCGCGTTTCTACCTTCTTTCCACCGCCCCACTGTTAGGCGGAAACCTGTGCAGTTCCCTCTCGACCACTGCAAAAGATTTAGGACTACAGGTGTTTGGCAGTAAACCCACTTGGTAGCAGTCTGTACCACACAGATCCACTTGGTAGCTGTGGCTGAGCAGTCAGACTTCCCTCAAGAAGAGTTAGGCAGTATGTGGAGTATACAAAATAGGGCAATTTACACGGTAGAACAAGCAAACACGGAACAAGGCTTCGGTGTAAAGATATATAGGTATTTATTTATAAAAACACATCTATGAAAAACATTCTGGCACTATTACGGCAAACAACTTCAATCACAATTACTATCAGAAAATCAATCCCCCTAACAATAGTTCGACAAGTCTAGGTTCAACGGCACCACTTATTTGCAGACAGGTGAATGCTTTAACCTAGATGGCACTCTAGTATTCATTAGGACGGGAGAGAAAATAAGGCTGGTCATGAAATCAACTCGGTACCAATACTTTTACGAACAAATGCAAGGCAAGTAAGGCAGGGTCTACTGTAGATCGTAAAGTTCAGAGGCCAGGCCCACTCGGAGAGAGGCAAGGCGATATGTCCCAAAAAGTATCACAGTGGAAATGCACTTCGAGTCTTTGTTGCAAATTGTTATAGAAAGATTGGACCAGTTCAGAACAGAAAGTTAAGAAGGCTTGGAGGCGACCCAATGGAGAGGCGAGGATTCAGACACCTCACGCTAACCGACACAAGGGAAGCCAGGCGGACACGGTACCTTGTTTGTGGAGAGACAGCTCTGGCGGGGACAGTTGTTCCTGGTGGTGGATGCACGTCGGGGCTTTGCCAAGAGAAGAGATGATCTCGTCGTCGAAGGAAAGTTGAAGATCGTTGCACCACCAGGGAAGAGACCAGCCGCTGAGTGCTCCGTTACAAGGCACCGCCTTTTGGTCGCGGTACAGGGGTTAGTGGCTATCCGGTTGCCGGGGTGCTCTGCACGGGCAATTCGACCACTGCGTCCTGGAACGAAGAAAAAGCAAAGGGGACTGGTTGTTCCCACCAGTCAGGGGAAGAGACTCTCCGGCGGGGAGATCTCCGCTGTCGTCGGGAAGTAGTGAGTCGGTTCCGCAGGGCTCCACCGGAGGTGTCGTCGTTGCATGTTGGCTCAGCTTTACCCTCGTCGGATTCTTAGGTCCTGTGGCGACTTCTGAACATCCCGTCCCAAAAGCCGTGCTTTTATGCAGAAAACCCCCATTCATTCAGCCTAGCTGTCAATCACAACATGCTAAGTGGTGAGCGGGGTGGCTCACCACTTGGGCCAATTACACCAGAGTGCGACTGGAGTTGGCAAGGCAACTCAGTCCAGGGTGCCTAAACCCCCTCTCACACCCCCTGTGGTACCCAGACAGAATGGCACCACTTTGGAGGACTTCTGTGTAGAAGCCCGCCAAAAGTGGAACAAAGGGCTCAACCTTTGGTTTAGGAGTCACAGAGACGAACACAGACGCCATTTTAAAAACCGAGTTCTGGCAGAAAATACCAACCGATAGATTTATTTAAGATAAATAAACCGGTGGTATGTTAGAGACTAACAAGAAAAAGTACTAACCTCCAACAAAGGGAAGAATCCCATAGGGTTATATTCGGGGTCGAATATAACAAGTAGTTTCCACTGCCACCAGCCAAAACTCGACGAGGGAGGACGGGACAGTGCCCCCTCGAATAACAGACCCAGGAGTAATTGAATTACCCCTCCTAGTACGTCCACAATAGGATGGTTTGTACTAGTTCTGTTAGTAAATTTAGGTCTAGTAAAACCAATGGTGACTTTATATGCCCGGGGAGACAGTAGTCAGTCCCCGGGTATGGAGTCTATGGTGGAGGTCCACTAGGATGCCCCAGTGTTACGGCACGCAGGGTGCAGTGTAACACACATATCAAAACATATGAGACCCTATGGAGTAAAAGACCCCATAGCCCATAGAACACATTGACATTCAAAGGAATTACACACATTCATGTCCAAGAGGGGGAGAAATAGAGTCTCATTCTTGGCAGGATGGAAAAAAACAAACTCCAGAAATCCAGCAAAGCTGCTGGGGGACTCACTAGGTTAGGAAATTCAGCCTAAACAGAGAATTCTCCCTAACACCCGTGTCTCCCTCCTGTACCCCCCCCACCCCGCTCATGTCCTGTGTCCCCCTCCTGTGTACCCCCCACCCCCCGCTCATGCCCTGTGTCTCCCTCCTGTACCCCCACCCCCCGCTCATGCCCTGTGTCTCCCTCCTGTCCCCCCACCCCCCGCGCATGCCCCGTGTCTCCCCTGTTCACCCCCACCCCCACTCATGCCCCGTGTATCCCCTGTCCCCTCCACCCCCCGCTCATGCCCCGTGTCTCCCTTCTCCCCCCCACCCCCCCGCTCATGCCCCGTGTCTGCCCTGTTCCTCCACCCGCGCTCATGCCCCGTGTTTCCCTCCTGTACCCCCCATACCCCGCTCATGCCCTGTGTCTCCCTCGTGTTCCTCCACCCCTGCTCATGCCCGTGTCTCCATCGTGTTACCCTCCCACCCCCGCTCATGCCCCGTGTCTGCCCTGTCCCCCCCGCCCCCTGCTCATGCCCCGTGTCTCCCCTGTTCACCCCCATCCCCCGCTCATGCCCTGTGTCTCCCTCCTGTACCCCCCACCCCCGCTCATGCTCCGTGTCCCCCCACCCCCCGCTCATGCCCCGTTTCTGCCCTGTTCCCCCCACCCGCAACTCATGCCCGTGTCTCCGTCGTGTTAGCCCCCACCCCCTGCTCATGCCCTGTGTCTCCCTCATGTTCCCCCCCACACCCCGCTACTGCCCTGTGTCTCCCCTGTGTACCCCCACCCCCAGCTAATGGCCTGTGTCTCCCCTGTTCACCCCCAACCCCCGCTCATGCCCCGTGTCTCCCTTCTTTCCACCCCCACCCCCTGCTCATGCCTCGTGTCTCCCTTCTTTCCCCCCACCCCCCGCTCATTCCGCGTGTCTATCTTCTTTCCACCGCCCCACTGTTAGGCGGAAACCTGTGCAGTTCCCTCTCGGACCACTGCAAAAGATTTAGGACTACAGGTGTTTGGCAGTAAACCCACTTGGTAGCAGTCTGTACCACACAGATTCACTTGGTAGCTGTGGCTGAGCAGTCAGACTTCCTTCAAGAAGAGTTAGGCAGTATGTGGAGTATACAAAATAGGGCAATCTACACAGTAGGACAAGCAAACACGGAACAAGGCTTCGGTATAAAGATATAAAGGTATGTATTTATAACAACACATCTATAGAAAACACTCTGGCACTAATACGGCAAACAGCTTCAATCACAATTACTATACGAAGAAAAAGATCAATCCCCTCAATAGTTCGACAAGTCTAGGTTCACCGACATAACTTATTTGCAGACAGAGGTGTATGCTTTACCCTAGATGGCACTCTAGTATTCGTTAGGACGGGAGAGAAAAATAAGGCAGGTTCTGAAATCAACTCGGTACCAATACTTTACGGACAAATGCAAGGCAAGTAAGGCAGGGTCTACTGCAGATCACAAAGTTCAGAGGCCAGGCCCACTCGGAGAGAGGCAAGGCGATATGTCCCAAAAAGTGTCTCAGTGGAAATGCGCTTCGAGTCTTTATCGCAAATTGTTATGGAAAGATTGGACTAGTTCAGAACAACAAGTTAAAGAAAGCTTGGAGGCGACCCAATGGAAAGGCGAGGATTAAGACACCTTCCTCTATCCGGCAGAAAGGGAAGCCAGGCGGACAAGGTACCTTGTTTGTGGAGAGACAGCTCCGGCGGGGACAGTTGTTCCTGGTGGTGGATGCACGTCGGGTCTTTGCCAAGAGTAGAGATGATCTCGTCGTCGAAGAAAAGTGAAGTCCGGTGCACCACCAGGGAAGAGACCAGCTGCAGAGTGCTCTGTCACAAGGCACCACCTTTTGGTCGCGGTAAAGGGGTAGTGGCTATCCGGTTGCCGAGGTGCTCTGCACAGGCAATTCGACCACTGCGTCCTGGAGCGAAGAAAAAGCAAAGGGGACTGGTTGTTCCCACCAGTCAGGGGAAGAGACTCTCCGGCAGGGAGATCTCCTCTGTCGTCGGGAAGTGGTGAGTCGGTTCAGCAGGGCTCCACCGGAGGTGTCATCCTTGCAGGTCGGCTCAGCTTTACCCTTGTCGGAGTCTTAGGTCCTGTGGCGACTTCTGAAGATCCAGTCCCAAAAGCCCTGCTTTTATGCAGAAAACCCCCATTCATTCAGCCTAACTGTCAATCAAAACACGCTAAGTGGTGAGCGGGGTGGCTCACCACTTGGGCCAATCACACCAGAGTGCGACCGGAGTTGGCAAGGCAACTCGGTCCAGGGTGCCTAAACCCCCTCCCACACCCCTGTGGTAACCCAGACAGAATGGCACCACTTTGGAGGGTCTCTGTACAGAAGCCCGCCAAAAGTGGAACAAAGGGCTCAACCTTTGGTTTAGGAGTCACAGAGACGAACACAGATGCCATTTTTTAAAAACCGAGTTCTGGCAGAAAATACCATCCGACAGACTTATTTAAGATAAGTAAACCGGTGGTATGTTAGAGATTAACGAGGAAAAGTATCAATCTCCAACAATGGGAAAAATCCCATAGGGTTATATTCGGGGTCGGATATAACAAGTAGTTTCCACTGCCACCAGCCAAAACTCGACGAGGGGGACGGGACAGTGCCCCCTCGGATAACAGACCCAGGAGTAATCGAATTACCCCTACTAGTACGTCCATAATAGGATGGTTTGTACTAGTTCTGTTAGTAAATTTAGGTCTAGTAAAGCCAATGGTGACTTTACATCCCCGGGGAGACAGTATTCAGTCCCCGTGTATGGAGTCTATGAGGGAGGTCCGCTAGGACGCCCCAGTGCTACGGCGCGGAGGGTGCGTTGTAACACACATAGTAAAACATATGAGACCCTATGGAGTAAAAGACCCCATAGCCCATAGAACACATTGACATTCAAAGGAATTACACACATTCATGTCCAAGAGTGGGAGAAAACGAGTCTCACTCTTGGCAGGATGGAAAAAAACAAACTCCAGAAATCCAGCAAAGCTGCTGGGGGACTCACTAGGTTAGGACATTCAGCCTAAACAGAGAATTCTCCCTAACACTCCCCCCCCAGACTAAGCGACAGGAGGATTTAATCCACTCCTGGATGAATCTCATACCTCTAGTCGATGACATACATCCTAGAGAGACCATCAGCATTTTGGTGGTGACACCCTGACATGCGCTCAATGGTGAAATCAAACCCTTGCAGGCAGATCGACTATCTCAATAGTTTCGGGTTTTCCCCTTTCATTTGCATTAACCATCTCAAGGGTTGGTGGTCAGTCTGAATGACAAAAGTAGAACCATACAAGTACGGCCTAAACTTCTTCAGAGCCCACACGATAGCAAAGCACTCTCTTTCGATTGTTGCCCACCTTGTTTCAGGATCCTTCAGCTTGCGGCTGATGAAGCAAACGGGGTGCTCCCTACCTTTCCCATCCAGTTGACTGAGTACGGCACCTATTCCTACATTTGAAGCATCTGTCTGCACAATGAAGTGTTGGCGGTAATCAGGAGCTCTGAGTACTGGGGCTTGGCAAAGAGCCTTCTTCAGGTTTTCAAAAGCCTGATTGCACTCCTCGTTCCATCTAACCTTTTTAGGAAATTTGGGCGAGGAGATGACATTCAGTGGAGAGGCTGTGGTCCCATAGTTCTCGATTAACTTCCTGTAATACCCAGTGAGGCCTAGGAAGGCTCTCACTTGGGTTTGAGTAGTATGTGTTGTCCAATTTTGCACAGCTTCAATCTTACTGAGCAAAGGCCTTATTTCTCCACCTCCTACCTCATGTCCAAGATAGACTACCTTACTCTGTCCAATTTGGCATTTACTCGCCTTTATGGTTAGATTGGCTCGCCCAAGAGACTGCAAAACATCTCTCAGGTGGGTTACATGCTCTTCCCAGGAATTGCTGAACACTGCTATGTCATCCAAGTATGGCATGCAGAAGTCCTCCATCCCATTCAGAACCTGGTTTACCATCCGTTGAAATGTAGCAGGTGCATTCTTCAATCCGAAAGGCATTACCTTAAACTGGTATAAGCCAACGGGGGTAGAAAATGCAGTTTTCTCCTTGGCATGGTCTGTCAGGGCTATTTGCCAATAGCCTGACGTCAAGTCAAATGTGCTGAAGAACTTGGCGGCGCCAAGTTTATCCACCAACTCATCTGTTCTTGGCAAAGGGTGGGCATCAGTCTTGGTGACTGCATTAAGATCTCTATAATCCATGCAGAATCTAAGCTCTTTAGATCCGGCCTTTGGTACTAACACAACTGGGCTAGACCATGGACTAGTAGAGGGCTCTATTACCCCGAGATCGAGCATCTTGCTGACCTCACCTTTGATGTGGGTTTGCACGTTTTCTGACATTCGGTATCCTCTGCTTTTGACTGGCAGACAGTCACCAGTGAGTATATCATGCTGGCCCCATGGGGTCAAGCCTGGTGAGAATAAGAACAGAAAGACAAACTGATTTAACATAGATTTGCACTCTTCTTGTTGCTCGGGTGTCAGATTTGAAGAGAGATTTACTCCTTCAATTTTTTCGTCCAAAGGTAAGCCTCTGAGGAGATCCGGAAGAGCTTCACTCTCTTCTTCTTCCTCGGATGATGCTAGAAGCAACGCTCCTACATCAGGTCGGGAGACATACGCTTTGAGTCGGTTGGTGTGGAAGACGGTCGGAGCCTCCTTGGGATTGCCCAAGCCCACCAGATAGTTAACCTCTCCGAGTTTACCCACAACTCTGAAGGGTCCCATCCATTTGTCTTGCAAGGCCCTCTGCCTTGTTGGGATCATAACGAGAACGAGCTGGTCTTGAGCGAACTCAACCATGTTAGCCTTTTGATCGTGCCAGTGCTTGACCAATGCTTGTCCAGCTTTCAAGTTATCGCTTGCTTCTGTCATCATGTGTGACGTTCTCCTCTGGAGACCTATCACGTAGTCAGTCACTCTGACTGGCTTGGGGGAAGGAGCACTCTCCAACCCCTCCTTAATCAGGGTCAATGGACCTCTGACGGGATGACCATAGAGAAGCTCGAAGGGAGAATAACCTACTCCCTCCTGAGGGACTTCTCTATAAGCAAAGAGAAGGCATGGCAGTAGAAGATCCCACTTACGCTTAAGGGGTTCCTCTAAAGCACCTATCATGCTCTTCATGGTTCGGTTGAACCGTTCTACCAAGCCATTGGTTTGTGGGTGGTAAGCTGTTGAGAACTTGTAAGTAACTCCACAGGTTTTCCACATGGCCTTCATGTAGTGGGACATAAAGTTTGACCCCCTGTCAGAGATTACTTCCTTAGGAAACCCGACCCTAGTAAAAATACCAAGGAGGGCCTTAGCCACAGCCGGAGCTGTAACAGTCCTCATAGGAATTGCCTCAGGATACCTAGTAGCATGGTCTACTACAACAAGTATAAATCTGTTGCCTGAGGAGGTTGGAGGATCAAGGGGACCAACAATGTCAATCCCTACTCTCTCAAACGGGACTCCCACAACTGGGAGAGGCACTAAAGGTGCTACATTCTTGGAGCCAACCTTACCAGAGGTCTGGCAGGTGTGGCAGCTCCTGCAGTGTTTGTCTACTTCGGGACCCAACTTTGGCCAATACAAGTAGAGGGAGAGCCTTTCCTTAGTCTTCTTGAAACTCAAGTGACCAGCCAAAGGAATCTCGTGGGCTAACTGCAAGGACTGTGGTCTGTTCTCTTGGGGTACTACAAGCCGCTTGTAGTCTCCAGCTGCAGACTCGGTTGGTTCACTGTAGAAGAGGCCATCTTTCCAGTGCAACCTGTATTTCCCAGGCTCTTGCCCTTCAGCCTGAGCTTCTGCTTGGTGGCGAAGACCTTCCAGAGTTGGACATTCTCTCTGTCCCTTACTGAAGTCTGCCCTGCTGGGTCCACCTTCTGCCAGTAAAGACTGTAGCTCAGGATGGTGAACAGGATCCAGATCTCCAATGAGTTCCTGGCCTTCCATTAGCTCCTCTTCAGAGTCTAATTCTACCACACAGGGTTGCACCTCCCTCTCAGCCTCAGCTGGAGGTGGAGTTACGGGTGTATTTTTGGACAACCGCGGGGAAGTCCTTGTTGGCTGCACTGAAATGCTGGCTGCTGGTTTCGGGGTAGAAGTCTTAGGTTTCCCTTTCGCTTCTGGTTTCTTCGAGACAGCGGCCGACAATTCCAGTGGAGCAGGAGTGATTTCTTTCTTCATCATCTCCTGGAGAGTACCGCACATGGTCCTCTCTCTTGCAGGTGTGGTTAGCTCCTGTAACCGTTTACTAGGAGGTCTGGGAGTATGCGATACAACTCCGAGAGTTTTCAAATCGTTACCCAACAGCACGCGTCCTGGTACCTCACTCTGTATGCTGACAGGGATCTTCACAGTCATGTTGTTACACTGGATGAGAACTGGTAATTGGGGAAGCATCTGCACAGGCCCTCCAGCTAACTTGGTGAGGCGTTTGGGTGCCTTAGCAACATCCTCAGCCTGAAAAAACGATTTATCCACCACAGCTATGCTGGCTCCAGTGTCCCTAATGCCAGGAGTCTCCTGACCATTCACCTGGACACTGTCCTTATAATACTCTTTAGTATTATCGGGTATAGAATTATAGACGTCTAAATTCTGTTGTTCCCACAACCCCAGAGATACTAAAGAAACGCTGGCTGAGACTCCAATGGGTTCATCAGCTAGCAGTAGAAAGTTTCCACTTGCCATTTGGACTTCCTCCTCTGGAGCGAAGGCTAAGGAGACAAGCTGAACCCCTGAAGATTTACCCTTACATCTGGGATCTCCTTTCACGTGGTCAGTCGAGCCACAAACAAAGCATTTACCGAATGCTTTCTGCAATGGTGGCTTGTTCTGGCCTCCTTCCGGTTTGGCACCAGAAGACACACTATTCTGCTGCGGTTTTCCTTGTGGCTTACCCTTCTGGTTTTGTTTGGGGCCCTCTTTGGAATTTGAGTTATTCAAATTCTCTTTTGAGTCTTTTTTAGGCTGTTTTCCCTCATCCTTCCTCTCAGTTGCCCCAGAATCCTTATGAGTAGCCCTGTTGGCAACCCATAAGTCAGCAGCCTTAGCCAGCTTCCGGGAATCCAATTCCTTCGAATCAGCCAAGTGCTGTCTAAGCTCAGGAGAACAGGCATCATAAATCGACTCCAACATAAAAAGATTCTTCATACCCTCATAAGTGTTCACTTTGTAACCCTTAATCCATCCCTCTAAGTTTTTCAACCCTTCACTCACCCAGGTAGCCCAAGGGGTACCATCATGCTTTTTGAGGGTTCTAAACCTCTTAAGATACTGGGAAGGGGTCTTCCCAAATCTAGCTATCAAAGCTAGTTTCACACTTTCGTAATCCGTCTTATCCGCCTCCCCCAACTCCATTACCACATCAGTCGCAACAGGGGGGAGCCTAGAGAACAACCAGGGAAGTAAATCATTCCCGGTGATGTCCTGGAGCCCATGATTGTACTCAAACAGTTTTAACCAATCCAACACATCCAATCTCGCTTCATACATACCCACTAATTCCTTCGGCATCTGGGGTCTTTTGGGACTGGAGCTCCTAGAGGAACCAGAGGAGAGAGAAGCATTTTCCACAGACAACCTTTTCATCTCTAATTCGTGATTAAGTTCCATTTCCCTGAGTCTTAACTCAGCTTGCTTCTGTTCAGCCTGGGCATTCATCCGTCTGAACTCGAGCTCTTGGTTTCTTTCAGATTGAGCCAAGAACCGTTTGTATTCTAATTCGAGCTTCATTTTCTCAAGTTCAAAATAAGCAGGGTTACATGTGGGACCTGGTATGGGCGCCGTAGGGACAGCTGGTAAGGCAGGTAGAGGAGCAGGGGAGACAGTTTTGTTAGCCTCTCCTTCCTCTTCAGCCTCTTCATCACTATCATCAGAACTATGATTTAGATCAACACCATTACTGTTATCCACATTTGCTGGAGAAGTTGGTTCCTCTGAACCAGTACCCAGACTTTGGTTTTCCAGCAATCTCGCTATCAGTTCTAACTTCTTGCCTCTTACAGAAAGATTCTCTTGCCTACAGAGAGCTCGTAAACTCTTAGTATTTTCACCTGACAAGGATTCTTGACTGTAAGCTTCCATAGTAGACATGTTTTTGAAAGTTGCTTTTTAGTGCTAAGCTTTGTGGTTAGTTATCCTAAAGTGTCGAAAAGCACTCTAAACTGTATACTCCATACAAATCCCACCGCTGTACACCAGTGTTAGGCGGAAACCTGTGCAGTTCCCTCTGGGACCACTGCAAAAGATTTAGGACTACAGGTGTTTGGCAGTAAACCCACTTGGTAGCAGTCTGTACCACACAGATTCACTTGGTAGCTGTGGCTGAGCAGTCAGACTTCCCTCAAGAAGAGTTAGGCAGTATGTGGAGTATACAAAATAGGGCAATCTACAGAGAAGGACAAGCAAACACGGAACAAGGCTTCGGTGTAAAGATATAAAGGTATTTATTTATAACAACACATCTATAGAAAAACACTCTGGCACTAATACGGCAAAAAGCTTCAATCACAATTACTATACGAAGAAAAAGATCAATCCCCCTAACAATAGTTTGACAAGTCTAGGTTCACCGACATCACGTATTTGCAGACAGAGGTGTATGCTTTAACCTAGATGGCACTCTAGCATTGGTTAGGACGGGAGAGAAAAATAAGGCAGGTTATGAAATCAACTCGGTACCAATACTTTACGGACAAATGCAAGGCAAGTAAGGCAGGGTCTACTGCAGATCACAAAGTTCAGAGGCCAGGCCCACTCGGAGAGAGGCAAGGCGATATGTACCAAAAAGTGTCTCAGTGGAAATGCGCTTCGAGTCTTTATCGCAAATTGTTATGGAAAGATTGGACTAGTTCAGAACAACAAGTTAAAGAAAGCTTGGAGGCGACCCAATGGAAAGGCGAGGATTAAGACACCTTCCTCTATCTGGCAGAAAGGGAAGCCAGGCGGACACGGTACCTTGTTTGTGGAGAGACCAGCTCCGGCGGGGGCAGTTGTTCCTGGTGGTGGATGCACGTCGGGTCTTTGCCAAGAGTAGAGATGATCTCGTCGTTGAAGAAAAGTGAAGTCCGGTGCACCACCAGGGAAGAGACCAGCCGCGGAGTGCTCCGTCATAAGGCACCACCTTTTGGTCACGGTAAAGGGGTAGTGGCTATCCGTTTGATTAGGTGCTATACACGGGCAATTCAAGCACTGCGTCCTGGAGTGAAGAAAAGCAAAGGGGACTGGTTGTTCCCACCAGTCAGGGGAAGAGACTCTCCGGCAGGGAGATCTCCTCTGTCGTCGGGAAGTGGTGAGTCGGTTCAGCAGGGCTCCACCGGAGGTGTCGTCCTTGCAGGTCGGCTCAGCTTTACCCTCATCTGATTCTTAGGTCCTGTGGCGACTTCTGAAGATCCAGTCCCAAAAGCCCTGCTTTTATGCAGAAAACCCCCATTCATTCAGCCTAGCTGTCAATCAAAACACGCTAAGTGGTGAGCGGGGTGGCTCACCACTTGGGCCAATCACACCAGAGTGCGACCGGAGTTGGCAAGGCAACTCAGTCCAGGGTGCCTAAACCCCCTCCCACACCCCTGTGGTAACCCAGACAGAATGGCACCACTTTGGAGGGTCTCTGTACAGAAGCCCGCCAAAAGTGGAACAAAGGGCTCAACCTTTGGTTTAGGAGTCACAGAGATGAACACAGACGCTATTTTTTTAAAAACCGAGTTCTGGCAGAAAATACCATCCGATAGACTTATTTAAGATAAGTAGACCGGTGGTATGTTAGAGATTAACGAGGAAAAGTATCAATCTCCAACAATGGGAAGAATCCCATAGGGTTATATTCGGGGTCGGATATAACAAGTAGTTTCCACTGCCACCAGCCAAAACTCGACGAGGGGGGACGGGACAGTGCCCCCTCGGAAAACAGACCCAGGAGTAATCCAATTACCCCTACTAGTGCGTCCAAAATAGGATGGTTTGTACTAGTTCTGTTAGTAAATTTAGGTCTAGTAAAGCCAATGGTGACTTTACATGCCCGGGGAGACAGTAGTCAGTCCCCGGGTATGGAGTCTATGAGGGAGGTCCGCTAGGACACCCCAGTGCTACAGCACGGAGGGTGCGTTGTAACACACATAGTAAAACATATGAGACCCTATGGAGTAAAAGACCCCATAGCCCATAGAACACATTGACATTCAAAGGAATTACACACATTCATGTCCAAGAGTGGGAGAAAACGAGTCTCACTCTTGGCAGGATGGAAAAAAACAAACTCCAGAAATCCAGCAAAGCTGCTGGGGGACTCACTAGGTTAGGACATTGAGCCTAAACAGAGAATTCTTCCTAACACTCCCCCCCCAGACTAAGCGACAGGAGGATTTAATCCACTCCTGGATGAATCTCATACCTCTAGTCGATGACATACATCCTAGAGAGACCATCAGCATTTTGGTGGTGACACCCTGACATGCGCTCAATGGTGAAATCAAACCCTTGCAGGCAGATGGACTATCTCAATAGTTTCGGGTTTTCCCCTTTCATTTGCATTAACCATCTCAAGGGTTGGTGGTCAGTCTGAATGACAAAAGTAGAAAAAGGAGTAAAAGACCCCATAGCCCATAGAACACATTGACATTCAAAGGAATTACACACATTCATGTCCAAGAGTGGGAGAAAACGAGTCTCACTCTTGGCAAATTCCAGAAATCCAGCAAAGCTGCTGGGGGACTCACTAGGTTAGGAAATTCAGCCTAAACAGAGAATTCTCCCTAACACCCACCCCCCGCTCATGCCCCGTGGCTCCCTTCTTTCCCACCCCCACTCATGCCCCATGTCTCTCCCCTGTTCCCCCCACCCTCCGCTCATGCCCTGTGTCTCCCCTGTTGCTCCCCACCCCCGCTCATGCCCTGTGTACCTCCCCTGTTCACCCACCCCCCGCTCATGCCCTGTGTCTCTCCCCTAGTCACCCACCCTGCGCTCATGCCCCATGTCTCCCTCCTTTTCCCCCAACCCCCGCTTCTCCCCTGTTACCCCCACCCCCGCTCATGCCCCGTGTCTCCCTTCTTACCCCCCCACCCCCCGCTCATGCCCCGTGTCCCCCTTCTTTCCCCCACCCCCGTTCATGCCCGTGTCTCCCTTCTTTCCCCTGTACCTCCCGCTCATGCCCCGTGTCTCCCTTCTTTCCCCCGCTCATGCCCTGTCTCCCTTCTTCCCCCCCACCCGCCGTTCATGCCCCTTGTTTCCCTTCTCCCCCCCACCCCCTGCTCATGCCCCATGTCGCCCTTCTTTCCTCCCCCCACCCCCCGCTCATGCCCTGTGTTTCCCTTCTTCCCCCACCCCCCGCTAATGCTCCGTGTCTCCCTTCTTCCCCCCACCCCACGCTCATGCCCCGTGTCTTCCTTCTTTCCCCCACCCCTGCTCATGCCCCGTGTCTCCCTTCTTTACCCTCCCCACCCCCCGCTCATGCCCCGTGTCTCCCTCGTGTTACCCCCCACTCCCCGCTCATGCCCCGTGTCTGCCCTGTTCCCCCACCCCCACTCATGCCCCGTGTCTATCCCCTGTGCCCCCCACCCTCCGCTCATGCCCCGTGTCTCCCCTGTTCCTCCCCACCCCCTGCTCATGCCCTGTGTCTCTCCCCTGTTCACCCCACCCCCCGCTCATGCCCTGTGTCTCTCCCCTGGTCACCCCACCCCCGCTCATGCCCCGTGTCTCCCTCCTTTTCCCCCCCAACCCTGCTTCTCCCTTGTTTCCCCCACCCCCGCTCATGCCCCATGTCTCCCTTCTTTCCCCGCACCTCCTGCTCATGCCCCGTGTCTCCCTTCTTTCCCCCGCTCATGCCCTGTCTCCCTTCTTCCCCCGCACCCCCCGTTCATGCCCCTTGTTTCCCTTCTCTCCCCCAACCCCCGCTCATGCCCCATGTCGCCCTTCTTTCCTCCCCCACCCCCCGCTCATGCCCTGTGTCTCCCTTCTTCCCCCCACACCCTGCTAATGCTCCGTGTCTCCCTTCTTACCCCCACCCCATGCTCATACCCCGTGTCTTCCTTCTTTCCCCCCACCCCTGCTCATGCCCCGTGTCTCCCTTCTTTACCCTCCCCACCCCCTGCTCATGCCCCGTGTCTCCCTTCTTTCCCCCCTCCACCCCCGCTCATGCCCCGTGTCTCCCTTCTTTACCACCCACCCCCCGCTCATGTCTCGTGTCTCCCTCCTGTACCCTCCACCCCCCGCTCATGCCCTGTGTCTCCCTCCTGTACCCCCCACCCCCCGCTCATGCCCCGTGTCTCCCTCCTGTCCCCCCCACCCCCACTCATGCCCCGTGTCTCCCCTGTTCACCCCCACCACTGCTCATGCCCCGTGTATCCCCCCCACCCCCCCGCTCATGCCCCATTTCTCCCTTCTTTTCCCCCCACCCCCCGCTCATGCCCTGTGTCTGCCCTGTTCCCCCCACCCCCGCTCATGCCCCATGTCTCCCTCCTGTACCCCCCACCCCCCGCTCATGCCCCGTGTCTCCCTTGTGTTCCCACACCCCTGCTCATGCCCCGTGTCTGCCCTGTTCCCCATACCCCCCGCTCATGCCCCATGCCCCGTCTCTCCCTCGTGTTACCCCCCACCCCGCTCATGCCCCGTGTCTCCCTCCTTTTCCCCCCCAACCCCCGCTTCTCCTTTGTTTCCCCCACCCCCGCTCATGCCCCATGTCTCCCTTCTTTCCCCGCACCTCCCGCTCATGCCCCGTGTCTCCCTTCTTTCCCCCGCTCATGCCCTGTCTCCCTTCTTCCCCGCACCCCCGTTCATGCCCCTTGTTTCCCTTCTCTCCCCCCAACCCCCGCTCATGCCCCATGTCGCCCTTCTTTCCTCCCCCACCCCCCGCTCATGCCCTGTGTCTCCCTTCTTCCCCCCCACACTCCGCTAATGCTCCGTGTCTCCCTTCTTACCCCCCACCCCATGCTCATGCCCCGTGTCTTCCTTCTTTTCCCCCACCCCTGCTCATGCCCCGTGTCTCCCTTCTTTACCCTCCCCACCCCCTGCTCATGCCCCGTGTCTCCCTTCTTTCCCCCCTCCACCCCCGCTCATGCCCCGTGTCTCCCTTCTTTACCACCCATCCCCCGCTCATGTCTCGTGTCTCCCTCCTGTACCCTCCACCCCCCCGCTCATGCCCTGTGTCTCCCTCCTGTACCCCCCACCCCCCGCTCATGCCCCGTGTCTCCCTCCTGTCCCCCCCACCCCCACTCATGCCCCGTGTCTCCCCTGTTCACCCCCACCACTGCTCATGCCCCGTGTATCCCCTCCCCCCCACCCCCCCGCTCATGCCCCATTTCTCCCTTCTTTTCCCCCCACCCCCCGCTCATGCCCTGTGTCTGCCCTGTTCCCCCCACCCCTGCTCATGCCCCGTGTCTGCCCTGTTCCCCATACCCCCCGCTCATGCCCCATGCCCCGTCTCTCCCTCGTGTTACCCCCCACCCCGTTCATGCCCCGTGTCTCCCTCCTGTTCCCCCCACCCCCTGCTCATGCCCCGTGTCTCCCTCGTTTACCCCCCACACCCCCACTCATGCCCCGTTTCTCTCTCCATCGTGGACCCCCCTCCCCATTCTCATGCCCTGTGTCACCGTCGTGTTAGCCCCCACCCCCCGCTCATGCCCTGTGTCTCCCTCATGTTCCCCCCCACGCCCACTCCTGCCCCGTGTCTCCCCTGTTAACCCCCACCCCCCGCTCATGCCCCGTGTCTCCCTCGTGTTACCCTCCCACCCCCCGCTCATGCCCCGTGTCTCTCTTCTTTACCCCCACCCCCCGCTCATGCCCAGTGTCTCCCTTCTTTCCCCCCACCCCCCGCTCATGCCCCGTGTCTCCCTTCTTCCCCCCACCCCCCGTTCATGCCTGTGTCTCCCTTCTTTCCCCTGCACCTCCTGCTCATGCCCCGTGTCTCCCTTCTTTCCCCCGCTCATGCCCTGTCTCCCTTCTTCCCCCCCACCCCCCGTTCATGCCCCGTGTCTCCCTTCTTTTCCCCCCCACCCCCTGCTCATGCCCCATGTCTCCCTTCTTTCCCGTCCACCCCCATTTATGCCCTGTGTCTACCTTCTTTCCTCCCCCAACCCCCGCTCATGCCTTGTGTCTCCCTTCTTCCCCCCACCCCCGCTAATGCTCCGTGTCTCCCTTCTTTCCCCCCTCCACCCCCGCTCATGCCCCGTGTCTCCCTTCTTCTCCCTTCTTCACCCCCCACCTCCCGCTCATGCCCCGTGTCTCCCTCCTGTACCCCACCAACCCGCGCTCATGTCCCGTGTCTCCCTCCTGTACCCCCAACCCCCCGCTCATGCCCTGTGTCTCCCTCCTGTACCCCCCACTTCCCGCTCATACCCCGTGTCTCCCTCCTGTCCCCCCCACCCCCCGCTCATGCCCCGTGCATCCCCTGTTCACCCCCACCCCCGCTCATGCCCCGTGTATCCCTTGTCCCCCCCACCCCCCGCTCATGCCCCGTGTCTCCCTTCTTTCCCCCCAACCCCCGCTCATGCCCCGTGTCTCCCTGTTCCCCCCAACCCCCGCTCATGCCCCGTGTTTCCCTCCTGTACCCCAACCCCGGCTCATGTCCTGTCTCTCCCTCGTGTTCCCCCACCCCCGCTCATGCCCGTGTCTCCCTCGTGTTAACCTCCCACCCCCCGCTCATGCCCTGTGTCTGCCCTGTTCCCCCCACCCCCCGCTCATGCCCCGTGTCTCCCTCCTGTACCCCCACCCCCCACTCATGCCCCGTGTCTCTCCCCTGTTCACCCCCACCCCGCTCATGCCCGTGTATCCCTTGTCCCCCACACCCCCTGCTAATGCCCCGTGTCTCCCTTCTTTCCCTCCCACCCCCGCTCATGCCCCGTGTCTGCCCTGTTCCCCCCACTCCCGCTCATGTCCTGTGTCTCCCTCCTGTACCCCCCACCCCCCCGCTCATGGCCTGTGTCTCCCTCCTGTACCCCCCACCCTCCGCTCATGCCCCGTGTCTCCCCTGTTCACCCCCACCCATGCCCCATGTATCCCCTGTCCCCCCACCCCCCGCTCATGCCCCATGTATCCCTTCTTTCCCCCCACCCCCCGCTCATGCCTCGTGTCTGCCCTGTTCCCCCACCCCCTGTTCATGCCCCGTGTCTCCCTATTGTTCCCCCCACACCCCGCTCATGCCCGTGTCTCCCTCGTGTACCCCCTCACCCCCCACTCATGCCCCGTGTCTCTCTCCCTCTTGTACCCCCCATCCCCCGCTTATGCCCCGTGTCCCCCCTCCCTCCGCTCATGCCCCATGTCGGCCCTGTTCCCCCACCCCTCGCTCATGCCCCGTGTCACCGTTGTGTTAGTCCCCACCCCCTCTCATGCCCTGTGTCTCCCTCATGTTCCCCCCCACGCCCCACTCCTGCCCCGTGTCTCCCCTGTTCACCCCCACCCCCCGCTCATGCCCTGTGTCTCCCTCGTGTTACCCCCCCACCCCCCGCACATGCCCCATGACTGCCCTGTTCCCCCACCCTCAGCTCATGCCCCCATGCCCCGTGTCTCCCTCGTGTTACCCCCACCCCCGTGCATGCCCCGTGTCTCCCTCCTGTTCCCCCCACTCCCTGCTCATACCCCGTATCTCCCTCGTGTACCTGCCCACCCCCCACTCATGCCCCGTGTCTCTCTCCCTCGTGTACCCCCCACCCCCCGCTCATGCCCCGTGTCCCCCCACCCCCCGCTCATGCCCCGTTAATGCTCTGTTCCCCCCACCCGCCGCTCATGCCCCGTGTCTCCGTTGTGTTAGCCCCCACCCCCTCTCATGCCCTGTGTCTCCCTCATGTTCCCCCCAACCCCCCGCTCCTGCCCCGTGTCTCCCCTGTGCACTCCCACCCCCCGCTAATGGCCCGTGTCTCCCCTGTTCAACACCA
The DNA here is from genome assembly GCF_040938575.1 of Ambystoma mexicanum. Lineage (NCBI taxonomy): Eukaryota > Metazoa > Chordata > Amphibia > Caudata > Ambystomatidae > Ambystoma > Ambystoma mexicanum. The sequence goes on from NC_090937.1 coordinate 531,360,888, forward strand.
ACCCCTGCTCATGCCCCGTGTCTCCCTTCTTCCCCCCCACCCCCCGCTCATGCCCCGTGTCTCCCTTCTTTCCCCCTCACCCCCGCTCATGCGCCGTGTCTCCCTTCTTTCCACGCCCCACCCCCCGCTCATGCCCCGTATCTTTCTTCTTTCCCACCTCACCCCCGCTCATGCCCCGTGTCTCCCTTCTTTCCCCCCTCCACCCCCGCTCATGCCCAGTGTCTCCCTTCTTCACCCCCCACTCATTCCTTTGTCTCCCTCCTGTACCCTCCGCTCATGTCCCGTGTCTCCCTCCTGTACCCCCACCCCCCCGCTCATGCCCTGTGTCTCCCTTCTGTACCCCCCACCCCCCACTCATGCCCCGTGTCTCCTCTTGTCCCCCCACTCCCCGCACATGCCCCGTGTCTCCCTTCTTTCCCCCCACCCCACGCTCATGCCCCGTGTCTCCCTCCTGTACCCCCCACCCCCTGCTCATGCCCCTTGTCTCCCTCGTGTTACCCTCCCACCCCCACTCATGCCCCGTGTCAGCCCTGTTCCCCCCACCCCCCGCTCATGCCCCCATGCCCCATCTCTCCCTCGTGTTACCCCCAACCCCCGTTCATGCCCCGTGTCTCCCTCCTGTTCCCCCCACCCCCGCTCATGCCCGTGTCTCCCTCGTGTACCCCCCCACTCATGCCCTGAGTCTCTCTCCCTCGTGTACCCCCCACCCCCGCTCATGCCCCATGTCCCCCCACCCCCCGCTCATGCCCCGTGTCTGCCCTGTTCTCCCCACCCCGCGCTCATGCCCCGTGTCTCTGTCGTGTTAGCCCCCACCCCCTGCTCATGTCTTGTGTCTCCCTCATGTTCCCCCCACCCCGCTCCTGCCCCGTGTCTCCCCTGTGCACCCCCTCCCCCTGTTCATTGCCATGTCTCTCCTGTTCACCCCCACCCCCCGCTCATGCCCCGTGTCTCCCCACCCCCTGCTCATTTGCCCCGTGTCTCCCTTCTTTCCACCCCCCCGCTCATGCCCCGTGCTTCCCTTCTTTCTCACCTCACCCCCGCTCATGCCCTGTGCCTCCATTCTTTCCACCAACTCCCTGCTCATGCCCCGTGTCTCCCTTCTTACCCCCCATGCCCCGCTCCTGCCCTGTGACTCCCTTCTTTCCACCCCACACCCTGCTCATGCCCTGTGTCTCCCTTCTTCCCCCCCACCCCCCGCTCATGCCCCGTGTCTCCCTCGTGTTACCCCCCGCTCATGCCCCATGTCTCCCTCCTGTACCCACCATCCCCAGCTCATGCCCGTGTCTCCCTCGTGTTAGCCTCCCACCCCCCGTTCATGCCCCATGTCTGCCCTGTTCCCCCCACCCCCCGCTCATGCCCCCATGCCCCGTCTCTCCCTCGTGTTACACCTCACCCCCCGTTCATGCCCCGTGTCTCCATCCTGTTCCCCCCACCCCCCGCTCATGCCCTGTGTCTCCCTCGTGTACCCTCCCACCCCCCACTCATGCCTCATGTCTCTCTCCCTCGTGTACCCCCCACCCCCCGCTCATCCCCAGTGTTCCCTCTGCTCATGCCCCATGTTTCCATTGTGTTAGCCCCGCTCATGCCCTGTGTCTCCCTCATGTTCCCCCCAGCCCCCGCTGCTGCCCCGTGTCTCCCCTGTTCACCCCCACGCCCCGCTCATGCCCCGTGTCTCCCTCGTGTTACCCTCCCACCCCCCGCTCATGGCCCGTGTCTGCCCTGTTCCCCCCACCCCCTGCTCATGCCCCCATGCCCCATGTCGCCCTCGTGTTACCCCCACGCCCCGATCATGCCCCGTGTCTCCCTCCTGTTTCCCCCGCCCCCGCTCATGCCCCATGTCTCCCTCGTGTACCCCCTACCCCCCACTCATGCCCCGTGTCTCTCTCCCTCGTGTACCCCCCTCCTCCCGCTCATGCCCCGTGTCCCCCCACCCCCGCTCATGCCCCATGTCTGCCCTGTTTCCCCCCACCCCCTGCTCATGCCCCGTGTCTCCGTTGTGTTAGCCTCCACCACCCGCTCATGCCCTGGGTCTCCCTCTTGTTCCCCCCACCCCCTGCTCCTGCCCCGTGTCTCCCCTGTGCACCCCCATCCCCCGCTCATGTGGCCCGTGTCTCCCCTGTTCACCCCATCCCCCGCTCATGCCCCGTGTCTCCCTTCTTCCCCCCCATCCCCCACTCATGCCCCGTGTCTCCCTTCTCCCCCCCACCCCCCGCTCATGCCCCGTGTCTCCCTTCTTCCCCCCACCCCCTCTCATGCCCCGTGTCTCCCTTCTCCCCCCCACCCCCCGCTCATGCCCCGTGTCTCCCTTCTTGCCCCCCACCCCCCACTCATGCCCTGTGTCTCTATTCGTCCCCGCACCCCCGCACTCATGCCCCGTGACTCCCTTCTTTCCCCCACATCCCCCGCTCATGCCCCGGGTCTGCCCTGTTCCCCCCACCCCCCGCTCATGCCCCGTGTCTCACTTCTGTACCTCCCACCCCCTGCTCCTGCCCCATGTCTCCCTCCTGTACCCCCATCCCCCGCTCATGCCCCGTGTCTCCCTTGTGTTCCCCCCACCCCCTGCTCATGCCCCGTGTCTCCCTCGTGTTACCCCCCACCCCCCGCTCATGCCCGTGTCTGCCCAGTTCCGCCCACCCCCACTCATGCCCCGTGTCTCTCCCCTGTTCACCCCACCACCCGCTCATGCCCCGTGTCTCCCTCCTGTTCCCCCCCAACCTCTGCTCATGTACGTGTCTCCCCTGTACCCCCCCACCCCCCGCTCATGCCCTGTGTCTCTCCCCTGTTCACCCCACCCCCGCTCATGCCCTGTGTCTCTCCCCTGTTCACCCCACACCCGCTCATGCCCTGTGTCTCCCTCCTATTCCCCCCACCCCCGCTTATCCCCTGTTCCCCCACCCCCTCTCATGCCCCGTGTCTCCCTCCTGTTCCCCCACCCCCCATTCATGCTCCGTGTCTCCCTCCTTTTCCCCCCACCCCTCGCTCATGCCCCGTGTCACCCTCCTGTCCCCCAAACCCCCTGCTCATGCCCTGTGTCTGCCCTGTTCCCCCATCCCCGCTCATGCCCCATGTCTCCCTCCTGTTCCCCCCAACCCCCGCTCATACCCCGTGTCCCCTCGTGGACCCCCCCAACCCCGCTCATGCCCCATGTCTCTTTCCTGTTCCCCCCACCCCCGCTCATGCCCCGTGTCTTCCTCCTGTTCCCCCCCACTCAAGCCCCGTGTCTTCCTCTTGTCCCCCCTCCTATGATGCCCCTTGTTGACCTCTTGTTCCCCACACCCCCCGCTGATGCCCTGTTCTGTTCTCTTTATGCACTCCGCCTTCCCTTTCCATTGTATCCTGCTTTGTAAAAGATTTTCCTTCCTACACCGGGATGCCGCAGGCGTCCTGGTTTGGGAAGAAAAATCCTTTTTTTACCGCCCGGGGTTCCCAATTTGAGGATCTAGGATGCTAGTGGTCTACATCTATTGAAAAGGACGTTATGGTTACGTTGCACTAACAAAAACCTATGAAATTCAGTTAAAAGAAAATGTGTTAAAGGAAAGTTATGGTTAAGTTGCACTAATAAAAACCTATGAAATTCAATGAAAACACTTTGTTAAAGGGACGTTATGGTTAAGTTGTACTAATAAAAACCTATGAAATTCAATGAAAAAATGTTGTTAAAGGGACGTTATGGTTAAGTTGCGCTGCTAAAAAACTATGAAATTCAGTGAAAAAACTTTGTTAAAGGGACTTTATGGTTCCAAGTAAAACCGAAAAACCCTTGAAATTCGCCAGTTATGGTAAGCTAAGCAATCATAACTTGTGCCACCACCGTGCACTGCTAAGTCTAACAACCAGGACATCAAAGATGACATCACAAATATCATTGAAAAAGGCAACCAGCACTTTAAAGACTAGGATTAGTTCACTTGGAACTAAGTATTTGGGCTGGTGCTGTCTTGTAATTTTGCACAAGGTAGTACACCTAATTCTTATGTTCCATTAAATATCATAGCATATGTTTAATTGAGGAATGCAAGCAACATCCTTTGTTTATTTCTTTGCTTATAATTAAATATAATAATGGGTTCTGTGTGAACATTATAATTCCGCATAAGATTGAAAAAGGCGGATGTATGATCTAGTAATACACTTGGTCACGGCAGGAAAAGGACACACACACACAGTGTTTTGAATGTGCAAATAACTTTGAGGCTGCTACTAAAAGTCACGGAAGCGAAACGAGAACCATTATATGCATTAAGGGTTTTAACACGCTCTAAATATGTTTACTCTCCCATTTGGAATGAAATGCACTAAGCGCTAATTATCTATGTGGTCATGTCATTTATAATATGTGAGTTGTTTAACTATTTTTTATTTCTATTTAACGATTGAGAAAGTGCTAATAATGCATGCAAATACCGCTGAGAAAATAGACTTATACACTAAGAAGCATCTTCAATGTGCACAAATGTTGCAGTAATTACAAAGCTTTTTATACATTTAAAGATGTCTGCCTTTGAAATGTAGTCAAAGCACCGTGTGTGAAATGGATACACTCTATCCGATACAGAGATCAAAGAGACTAAGAATCCTTTTTAAAGTCACCTTGTTTATGTCCGCACTTTTAAACGTGATCAAGCGGTCTGTGCACCGTGAAACGCGTAGTTTCTGGATTCTTTCCTTGCCATGCTGACATTTAATAAAGCACTGTTAGTCTGGTAAAACTTTGGATTGTGTTTTGCCTCTGTGCGGAGAGTCACCAACGACTTTCTCTGCTGTTCTTGGGAGTGCATTCCACTGGTCAGCTCTTCCCAGTTCCATCTTGGTTCTGGGAAATTGGTTTTCCTTTTTTTTTTAATATTTACACGCCGCGGAAAACGGCGTTGGAATTTTGCACCCGCTTGACACTTGGAAGCGCGACACGACGTATTTTCTTTTTTCTTCAGAGTCGCCGTGCTCAGCGCTCCGGAAACCTCCTGGACCACAAGGAGTGGTGAAGCAACAGACAGGCACCAGGTGAGACTTGGCAGCGGGTTTCTGTTGGAATATTCTTTTGCACCGGAGGGTGGGGAGTATTTCCGACTACCGCGCTTGTCCACTAGTGTTGCCGTCTGACATATATCTTTGAGCTACACCGCAATTGAGAAATTCCGTTACAGGGAGTTGTATGAACCTGTGATATTTAAGGCTCACAACCGCAAGAACGGACACTGTTTTTCAGGAGAGGAACACACCAAAGCCAGACTACCCTTAAATTAATTACACTATGATGTCACAAAAGGACAAGGAAATAGCCAGAAGGGAACAAGCAGCTTCCCTGTTTTGCGAGAAGCGAACAACCACAGATGTGGGGAAACCAAAGGGACCGCAGGCAGAGGCACCGCCTAATACAGAAATTAAATTATTAAGAGAATTGGAAAAATTGCAGCACAAAGAGATCTCAAAATGGTGGGAGGAGTTCTCACTACAGAACTATATAGATGTGGGGAGAGTGCCGAGGGGCTTACGCATATTGACTACACCTACGTTTTATGAGCAAGACCCTGAAATGCTACATGAATGGGGAGAAGCAAGCGGTCTGTGTTCCGTTACTTTTCTGAGGATCCTCATCAAGTATGCAGGAATGGACAGAAAGAAAATACTGTCAAAAATACAGGAAGTGGAGGACCAGCTTAAAACCATCAACCCGAGTGAAGAGGGGAAAATTATGAGAAATAGCATGGAAAAGGGATACAAAGAATTTAAGGACGATATTAAGTTGCGCAAACAACGTAAATTCATACGCGACAAAGATGACTACGAAAAAGGAAGGGTATTCACCTTCGCCAAACGCTTTGACACCCTTAGACTCAAACTACCTACTGGTCCACACTCAACAGTAACGGAACTTCCGGCTGCATGCTCATCTTCGGAAGTGGATACCACGGAAAGTGAAAGTGAGCAACCCACACGAAAGCTGAATTTTTTAGAAGAAATGCAGTTGCTGGGGATGGATACACGAAACAGCAACAAAAAACCAAGAGGCAGAGGCAGAGGCCGAGGCAAATCGGTGGGACAGAGAGGAGGAAGAAAACAAGGAGGAGCAACAGGTTCAGACACCGGGGACAAGGACCAGGCAGCACGCAAGACCCGCTCTGGCACCAAGAACTTGTAAAAACAAATATGGAAGAACAAGACAAGTCCATTATCAACCTCTCCTCCCATCCCCTCTCAGATGACCAACTTAAAATTTTGAAACTTGGCCTCAATTTTTGCCCGACGAGCCATTACAACTATGCAGAAACACGCATAGATTTCGACAAATATATGCGTAAGGTCAGGCTCAAAACTTTTTTTGCCATCAACCAGTCCAAAAAAACAAGTCCCGAGATGCCAGAAGGTCACACATCAGTTTCTATTGAAGATATGACCACATTTGGTAACCTCATAAGCCTGGGATCAAGAAGTGCACCATCTGATGACAACATTGATCTAGACTGGAACTCCATGAATATACATACAGATTGGCCAGGTACTAGACAACTCAGGTGCAAATCAAGATTTAATCCCATGTTTAATCCGGGAGGACACATTGAAGCATTTCAGGACCTAGTTATCAATGATCTGAGGAAAATCAGAAAGACTAAATGCAACTATAGGGATAACCTCACACGTCATGAACTTGGTGTTCTGAAGGATCTCAGTACATTATCAGATTGTATTATCAAACCATCAGACAAAGGTACTAATATTGTGGTGATGAACCGTGTTGACTACATCATGGAGGCGGCAAGACAACTCAATGATCAATCCTGCTATGCGAAATTGGGTGAGGATCCCACTGCAGGTATGAACATGAAACTTTTTGACTTGCTGAATACATATAAAGATAAGGGCCTACTAGAGGATGATATGTGCAAGTACTTACATCCAAAATTTCCAGTGATGCCGACCATCTACTTTTTACCAAAAGTACATAAGAACATGAGGAAGCCCCCAGGACGCCCCATTGTGACACTCTGTGGGGCACTATATGAGAATACCTCAAAATTTGTAGACGAGGCTTTGGTGTCCTTTGTAACGACACTTCCTTCTTATTTGAGAGACACCAAAGATTTTCTGAACAAAATTGATGGCATCACCTGGGAATCCACATACCTACTCACCACCCTAGATGTAGCTTCCCTATATACCTCCATAAGACATGAAGATGGGTTACGGGCCTGTGAATATTTTCTCCACACCAGGTCAATGAATTTTTTATCACACAGTCGCATGATATTGGACATGATTCACCTTTGTCTAACTAACAACTGTTTTATATTTGATAAGGAGTTTTATATACAGCTTCAGGGTACAGCCATGGGGACAACTTTCTTTTGCTCCTTCATACGCCAATTTATTCATGGGTTGGTGGGAGAAGTTTGTTGTTTGGGGCACAGAGTACAATGGTTATACATCTAAAATAGTACTCTGGCTGTGGTATATAGATGATTTGTTCATTATCTGGGATGGAACCAGCTCAGAGTGGTTAGACTTTGTGAAGAAACTTAACACCAATGAATTAAATCTGCAGTTTACAGAGAGCCACAACAAGACTGCTATCGTGTTTCTCGATATTCTTGTTAAAGTGGCCCTTCAGGAACTTGTAACGGAACTTTATAGGAAACCGACAAGTTCAAACATACCGCTACATGCCAAGAGCAATCATCCTACCTCCCTGAAATGGTCCATACCATATGGCGAATTTATTCGCATAAGAAGGAATTGTTCTAGACTGGAGACTTTTGATGCAGAATGTGGGTATATGGCACATAAATTCAAACAGCGAGGTTACCCTAAGAAGATATTGGAACGAGCGTATCATAAAGCAAGGGACCAAGATAGCTCTTATTATTAACAACAAAAGTGGTGCCATTACCACAGGAACGTCAGAGTGAGACATGTCTCATTCTTATTTATGGCACGAATTCCCAGAACATACGTCAGATTATGAGAAAACACTGGCATGTTCTACAATTGGATGAACACTTGGGAGGGATCCTGGGAGACAGGATGAACATTACATTCAGACGTTCTGCCTCACTTAAAGACAATCTTGTCTCTAGTTTCATGAGTGTTTCCCTGCTTTCGAGAGGCTCTACCTGGCTACATACATCAAACACAGGCTTTCAAAAATGTAGGAAATGTAAGGCCTGTCAGTTTGCTAAGGATGTCTCTAGCTATGATCACCCAATTTTGGCTAAAAGTATTCCCATCACATCGCAAATCACCTGTGACACCGAGTACGTGGTTTATGTGCTCGCGTGTCCTTGTGGCAAGTGGTATGTTGGGAGTACCATAGGAAGACTCAAGCTGCGGATGTTGCAGCATATTCAAGCCATTAAAAATGTTGATGCAACATACCCCATGGCTTTACACTTTAAAGAAGTACATGATGGAAAGCTAGATGGCTTTACATACTTTGGCATTTACACCATAGCCAAACACCCTAGGGGTGGAAATAGAGAATTGGCACTGAGACAGTTGGAAACTAAATGAATTCTTGATCTTGACACGAAGAAACCAAGAGGTCATAATTTAGATGAAGAACTTTATACTTTCTTAGGAACCTAATGACAACAATCTTTTCCCTTAAATTATGTTATCAAGAGTTATATTGCTGTTGTGTTGCCCCGTGTCTTTCTTCTTTTCCACCTCAACCCCGCTCATGCCCCGTGTCTTCCTTCTTTCCCCCCTCCACCCTCGCTCATGCCCAGTGTCTCCCTTCTTCACGCCCCACTCATTCCTTTGTCTCCCTCCTGTACCCCCGCTCATGTCCCGTGTCTCCCTCCTGTACCCCCACCCCCCCGCTCATGCCCTGTGTTTCCCTTCTGTACCCCCCACCCCCCACTCATGCCCCGTGTCTCCCCTTGTCCCCCCACTCCCCGCACATGCCCCATGTCTCCCTTCTTTCCCCCGCCCCACGCTCATGCCCCGTGTCTCCCTCCTGTACCCCCACCCCCTGCTCATGCCCCGTGTCTCCCTCGTGTTACCCTCCCACCCCCGCTCATGCCCCGTGTCAGCCCTGTTCCCCCACCCCCCGCTCATGCCCCCATGCCCCGTCTCTCCCTCGTGTTACCCCCAACCCCTGTTCATGCCCCGTGTCTCCCTCCTGTTCCCCCCACCCCCGCTCATGCCCGTGTCTCCCTCGTGTACCCCCCCACCCCCCACTCATGCCCCGAGTCTCTCTCCCTCGTGAACCCCCACCCCCCGCTTATGCCCCATGTCCCCCCACCCCCCCGCTCATGCCCCGTGTCTGCCCTGTTCTCCCCACCCCCCGCTCATGCCCTGTGTCTCCGTCGTGTTAGCCCCCACCCCCTGCTCATGTCTTGTGTCTCCCTCATGTTCCCCCCACCCCCGCTCCTGCCCCGTGTCTCCCCTGAGCACCCCCACCCCCTGTTCATTGCCGTGTCTCTCCTGTTCACCCCCACCCCCCGCTCGTGCCCCGTGTCTCCCTTCTTTCCCCCCCACCCCCTGCTCATGCCCCGTGTCTCCCTTCTTTCCACCTCCCCACCCCCCGCTCATGCCCCGTGCTTCCCTTCTTTCCCACCTCACCCCCGCTCATGCCCCGTGTCTCCCTTCTTCCTCCCCACCCCCCGCTCATGCCCCGTTTCTCCCTTCTTTCCCCTCCACCCCCCCGCTCATGCCCTGTGCCTCCATTCTTTCCCCCCACCCCCTGCTCATGCCCCGTGTCTCCCTTCTTCCCCCCATGCCCCGCTCCTGCCCTGTGTCTCCCTTCTTTCCACCCCACACCCCGCTCATGCCTCGTGTCTCCCTTCTTCCCCCCCACCCCCGCTCATGCCCCGTGTCTCCCTCGTGTTACCCCCCACCCCTCGCTCATGCCCCATGTCTCCCTCCTGTACCCACCATCCCCAGGTCATATGCCTGTGTCTCCCTCGTGTTACCCTCCCACCCCCCGTTCATGCCCCATGTCTGCCCTGTTCCCCCCACCCCCCGCTCATGCCCCCATGCCCCATCTCTCCCTCGTGTTACACCTCACCCCCCGTTCATGCCCCGTGTCTCCCTCCTGTTCCCCCCACCCCCCGCTCATGCCCTGTGTCTCCCTCGTGTACCCTCCCACCCCCCACTCATGCCTCATGTCTCTCTCCCTCGTGTACCCCCCACCCCCCGCTCATGCCCCGTGTTCCCTCTGCTCATGCCCCATGTCTCCATTGTGTTAGCCCCCGCTCATGCCCTGTGTCTCCCTCATGTTCCCCCCACCCCCGCTCATGGCCCGTGTCTGCCCTGTTCCCCCCACCCCCTGCTCATGCCCCCATGCCCCATGTCGCCCTCATGTTACCCCCACGCCCCGATCATGCCCCGTGTCTCCCTCCTGTTTCCCCCGCCCCCGCTCATGCCCCATGTCTCCCTCGTGTACCCCCCACTCATGCCCCGTGTCTCTCTCCCTCATGTACCCCCCTCCTCCCGCTCATGCCCCGTGTCCCCCCACCCCCCGCTCATGCCCCATGTCTGCCCTGTTTCCCCCCACCCCCCGCTCATGCCCCGTGTCTCTGTCGTGTTAGCCTCCACCCCCCGCTCATGCCCTGTGTCTCCCTCTTGTTCCCCCCACCCCCTGCTCCTGCCCCGTGTCTCCCCTGTGCACCCCCACCCCCCGCTCATGTGGCCAGTGTCTCCCCTGTTCACCCCCACCCCCCGCTCATGCCCCGTGTCTCCCTTCTTACCCCCCACCCCCCGCTCATGCCCCGTGTCTCCCATCTTCCCCCCACCCCCCGCTCATGCCCCGTGTCTCCCCTCTTCCCCCCACCCCCCGCACATGCCCTGTGTCTCCCTTCTTTCCCCCGCTCATGCCCCGTGTCTCCCTTCTTGCCCCCCACCCCCCACTCATGCCCTGTGTCTCTATTCTTCCTCCCACCCCCCCACTCATGCCCCGTGTCTCCCTTCTTTCCCCCCCATCCCCCGCTCATGCCCCGGGTCTGCCCTGTTCCCCCCACCCCCCGCTCATGCCCCGTGTCTCACTTCTGTACCTCCCACCCCCTGCTCCTGCCCCATGTCTCCCTCCTGTACCCCCATCCCCCACTCATGCCCAGTGTCTCCCTTGTGTTCCCCCCACCCCCTGCTCATGCCCCGTGTCTCCCTTGTGTTACCCCCCACCCCCGCTCATGCCCGTGTCTGCCCAGTTCCGCCCACCCCCACTCATGCCCCGTGTCTCTCCCCTGTTCACCCCACCACCCGCTCATGCCCCGTGTCTCCCTCCTGTTCCCCCCCAACCTCTGCTCATGTACGTGTCTCCCCTGTACCCCCCCACCCCCCGCTCATGCCCTGTGTCTCTCCCCTGTTCACCCCACCCCCGCTCATGCCCTGTGTCTCTCCCCTGTTTACCCCACCCCCGCTCATGCCCTGTGTCTCTCCCCTGTTTACCCCACCCCCGCTCATGCCCTGTGTCTCCCTCCTATTCCCCCACCCCCCGCTTCTCCCCTGTTCCCCCACCCCCACTCATGCCCCGTGTCTCCCTCCTGTTCCCCCACCCCCCATTCATGCCCTGTGTCTCCCTCCTTTTCCCCCCACCCCTCGCTCATGCCCCGTGTCACCCTCCTGTCCCCCAAACCCCCTGCTCATGTCCTGTGTCTGCCCTGTTCCCCCATCCCCGCTCATGCCCCGTGTCTCCCTCCTGTTCCCCCCAACCCCCGCTCATACCCCGTGTCCCCTCGTGGACCCCCCCACCCCCGCTCATGCCCCATGTCTCTTTCCTGTTCCCCCCACCCCAGCTCATGCCCCGTGTCTTCCTCCTGTTCCCCCCCGCTCAAGCCCCGTATCTTCCTCTTGTCCCCCCTCCTATGATGCCCCTTGTTGACCTCTTGTTCCCCACACCCCCGCTGATGCCCTGTTCTGTTCTCTTTATGCACTCCGCCTTCCCTTTCCATTGTATCCTGCTTTGTAAAAGATTTTCCTTCCTACATCGAGATGCCGCAGGCGTCCCGGTTTGGGAAGAAAAATCCTTTTTTTACCGCCCGGGGTTCCCACTTTGAGGATCTAGGATGCTAGTGGTCTACATCTTTTGAAAAGGACGTTATGGTTACGTTGCACTAACAAAAACCTATGAAATTCAGTTAAAAGAAAATGTGTTAAAGGGACGTTATGGTTAAGTTGCACTAATAAAAACCTATGAAATTCAATGAAAACACTTTGTTAAAGGGACGTTATGGTTAAGTTGCACTAATAAAAACCTATGAAATTCAATGAAAAAATGTTGTTAAAGGGACGTTATGGTTAAGTTGCGCTGCTAAAAAACTATGAAATTCAGTGAAAAAACTTTGTTAAAGGGACTTTATGGTTCCAAGTAAAACCGAAAAACCCTTGAAATTCGCCAGTTATGGTAAGCTAAGCAATCATAACTTGTGCCACCACCGTGCACTGCTAAGTCTAACACCCAGGACATCAAAGATGACATCACAAATATCATTGAAAAAGGCAACCAGCACTTTAGAGACTAGGATTAGTTCACTTGGAACTAAGTATTTGGGCTGGTGCTGTCTTGTAATTTTGCACAAGGTAGTACACCTAATTCTTATGTTCCATTAAATATCATAGCATATGTTTAATTGAGGAATGCAAGCAACAGCCTTTGTTTATTTCTTTGCTTATAATTAAATATAATAATGGGTTCTGTGTGAACATTATAATTCTGCATAAGATTGAAAAAGGCGGATGTATGATCTAGTAATACACTTGGTCACGGCAGGAAAAGGACACACACACACATTGTTTTGAATGTGCAAATAACTTTGAGGCTGCTACTAAAAGTCACGGAAGCGAAACGAGAACCATTATATGCATTAAGGGTTTTAACACGCTCTAAATATGTTTACTCTCCCATTTGGAATGAAATGCACTAAGCACTAATTATTTATGTGGTCATGTCATTTAAAATATGTGAGTTGTTTAACTATTTTTTATTTCTATTTAACGATTGAGAAAGTGCTAATAATGCATGTAAATACTGCTGAGAAAAGAGGCTTATACACTAAGAAGCATCTTCAATATGCACAAATGTTGCAGTAATTACAAAGCTTTTTATACATTTAAAGATGTCTGCCTTTGAAATGTAGTCAAAGCACCGTGTGTGAAATTGATACACTCTATCCGATACAGAGATCAAAGAGACTAAGAATCCTTTTTAAAGTCACCTTGTTTATGTCCGCACTTTTAAACGTGATCAAGCGGTCTGTGCACCGTGAAACGCGTCGTTTCTGGATTCTTTCCTTGCCATGCTGACATTTAATAAAGCACTGTTAGTCTGGTAAAACTTTGGATTGTGTTTTGCCTCTGTGCGGAGAGTCACCAACGACTTTCTCTGCTGTTCTTGGGAGTGCCTTCCACTGGTCAGCTCTTCCCGGTTCCATCTTGGTTCTGGGAAATTGGTTTTCCTTTTTTTTTTAATATTTACACGCCGCGGAAAACGGCGTTGGAATTTTGCACCCGCCCGACACTTGGAAGCGCGACACGATGTATTTTCTTTTTTCTTCAGAGTCGCCGTGCTCAGCGCTCCGGAAACCTCCCGGACCACAAGGAGTGGTGAAGCAACAGACAGGCACCAGGTGAGACTTGGCAGTGGGTTTCTGTTGGAATATTCTTTTGCACCGGAGGGTGGGGAGTATTTCCGACTACCGCGCTTGTCCACTAGTGTTGCCGTCTGACATATATCTTTGAGCTACACCGCAATTGGGAAATTCCGTTACAGGGAGTTGTATGAACCTGTGATATTTAAGGCTCACAACCGCAAGAACGGACACTGTTTTTCAGGAGAGGAACACACCAAAGCCAGACTACCCTTAAATTATTTACACTATGATGTCACAAAAGGACAAGGAAATAGCCAGAAGGGAACAAGCAGCTTCCCTGTTTTGCGAGAAGCGAACAACCACAGATGTGGGGAAACCAAAGGGACCGCAGGCAGAGGCACCGCCTAATACAGAAATTAAATTATTAAGAGAATTAGAAAAATTGCAGCACAAAGAGATCTCAAAATGGTGGGAGGAGTTCTCACTACAGAACTATATAGATGTGGGGAGAGTGCCGAGGGGCTTACGCATATTGACTACACCTACGTTTGATGAGCAAGACCCTGAAATGCTACATGAATGGGGAGAAGCAAGCGGTCTGTGTTCCGTTACTTTTCTGAGGATCCTCATCAAGTATGCAGGAATGGACAGAAAGAAAATACTGTCAAAAATACAGGAAGTGGAGGACCAGCTTAAAACCATCGACCCGAGTGAAGAGGGGAAAATTATGAGAAATAGCACGGAAAAGGGATACAAAGAATTTAAGGACGATATTAAGTTGCGCAAACAACGTAAATTCATACGCGACAAAGATGACTACGAAAAAGGAAGGGTATTCACCTTCGCCAAACGCTTTGACACCCTTAGACTCAAACTACCTACTGGTCCACACTCAACAGTAACGGAACTTCCGGCTGCATGCTCATCTTCGGAAGTGGATACCACGGAAAGTGAAAGTGAGCAACCCACACGAAAGCTGAATTTTTTAGAAGAAATGCAGTTGCTGGGGATGGATACACGAAACAGCAACAAAAAACCAAGAGGCAGAGGCCGAGGCAAATCGGTGGGACAGAGAGGAGGAAGAAAACAAGGAGGAGCAACAGGTTCAGACACCGGGGACAAGGACCAGGCAGCACGCAAGACCCGCTCTGGCACCAAGAACTTGTAAAAACAAATATGGAAGAACAAGACAAGTCCATTATCAACCTCTCCTCCCATCCCCTCTCAGATGACCAACTTAAAATTTTGAAACTTGGCCTCAATTTTTGCCCGACGAGCCATTACAACTATGCAGAAACACGCATAGATTTCGACAAATATATGCGTAAGGTCAGGCTCAAAACGTTTTTTGCCATCAACCCGTCCAAAAAAACAAGTCCAAAGATGCCAGAAGGTCACACATCAGTTTCTATTGAAGATATGACCACATTTGGTAACCTCATAAGCCTGGGATCAGGAAGTGCACCATCTGATGACAACATTGATCTAGACTGGAACTCCATGAATATACATACGGATTGGCCAGGTACTAGTCAACTCAGGTGCAAATCAAGATTTAATCCCATGTTTAATCCGGGAGGACACATTGAAGCATTTCAGGACCTAGTTATCAATGATATGAGGAAAATCAGAAAGACTAAATGCAACTATAGGGATAACCTCACACGTCATGAACTTGGTGTTCTGAAGGATCTCAGTACATTATCAGATTGTATTATCAAACCATCAGACAAAGGTACTAATATTGTGGTGATGAACCGTGTTGACTACATCATGGAGGCGGCAAGACAACTCAATGATCAATCCTGCTATGCGAAATTGGGTGAGGATCCCACTGCAGGTATGAACATGAAACTTTTTGACTTGCTGAATACATATAAAGATAAGGGCCTACTAGAGGATGATATGTGCAAGTACTTACATCCAAAATTTCCAGTGATGCCGACCATCTACTTTTTACCAAAAGTACATAAGAACATGAGGAAGCCCCCAGGACGCCCCATTGTGACACTCTGTGGGGCACTATATGAGAATACCTCAAAATTTGTAGACGAGGCTTTGGTGTCCTTTGTAACGACACTTCCTTCTTATTTGAGAGACACCAAAGATTTTCTGAACAAAATTGATGGCATCACCTGGGAATCCACATACCTACTCACCACCCTAGATGTAGCTTCCCTATATACCTCCATAAGACATGAAGATGGGTTACGGGCCTGTGAATATTTTCTCCACACCAGGTCAATGAATTTTTTATCACACAGTCGCATGATATTGGACATGATTCACCTTTGTCTAACTAACAACTGTTTTATATTTGATAAGGAGTTTTATATACAGCTTCAGGGTACAGCCATGGGGACAACTTTCTTTTGCTCCTTCATACGCCAATTTATTCATGGGTTGGTGGGAGAAGTTTTTTGTTTGGGGCACAGAGTACAATGGTTATACATCTAAAATAGTACTCTGGCTGTGGTATATAGATGATTTGTTCATTATCTGGGATGGAACCAGCTCAGAGTGGTTAGACTTTGTGAAGAAACTTAACACCAATGAATTAAATCTGCAGTTTACAGAGAGCCACAACAAGACTGCTATCGTGTTTCTCGATATTCTTGTTAAAGTGGCCCTTCAGGAACTTGTAACGGAACTTTATAGGAAACCGACAAGTTCAAACATACCGCTACATGCCAAGAGCAATCATCCTACCTCCCTGAAATGGTCCATACCATATGGCGAATTTATTCGCATAAGAAGGAATTGTTCTAGACTGGAGACTTTTGATGCAGAATGTGGGTATATGTCAGATAAATTCAAACAGCGAGGTTACCCTAAGAAGATATTGGAACGAGTGTATCATAAAGCAAGGGACCAAGATCGCTCTTTATTATTAACAACAAAAGTGGTGCCATTACCACAGGAATGTCAGAGTGAGACATGTCTCATTCTTACTTATGGCACGAATTCCCAGAACATACGTCAGATTATGAGAAAACACTGTCATGTTCTACATTTGGATGAACACTTGGGAGGGATCCTGGGAGACAGGATGAACATTACATTCAGACGTTCTGCCTCACTTAAAGACAATCTTGTCTCTAGTTTCATGAGTGTTTCCCTGCTTTCGAGAGGCTCTACCTGGCTACATACATCAAACACAGGCTTTCAAAAATGTAGGAAATGTAAGGCCTGTCAGTTTGCTAAGGATGTCTCTAGCTATGATCACCCAATTTTGGCTAAAAGTATTCCCATCACATCGCAAATCACCTGTGACACCGAGTACGTGGTTTATGTGCTCGCGTGTCATTGTGGCAAGTGGTATGTTGGGAGTACCATAGGAAGACTCAAGCTGCGGATGTTGCAGCATATTCAAGCCATTAAAAATGTTGATGCAACATACCCCATGGCTTTACACTTTAAAGAAGTACATGATGGAAAGCTAGATGGCTTTACATACTTTGGCATTTACACCATAGCCAAACACCCTAGGGGTGGAAATAGAGAATTGGCACTGAGATAGTTGGAAACTAAATGAATTCTTGATCTTGACACGAAGAAACCAAGAGGTCATAATTTAGATGAAGAACTTTATACTTTCTTAGGGACTTAATGACAACAATCTTTTCCCTTAAATTATGTTATCAAGACTTATATTGCTGTTCTTCCCTCTCTGGAATGCACAAGAGATAAAGTTTCCCTTCTGTTTTCAACCTTTACCTCCATTCTCCTTTTCCACCCTTTATCTCTTTTTATATTAGTTGTAATGAGAGTGCCTTTCTGATTTACGTTCTTTATTAATCATACATTTTATATGTGAGACTGCATAGATGCTCCTTAGGACTAATTAGTATATAAACAGTCTGAGATCCACAAGCTGATTGAGGGCTCTCATTCAGATGTACTAAGCTTGACATGTGAAATTCATATATGGTATTTTTTATGAGATATTTTTACAAGGTATTTTTAAAAGGTATCCTTATATGGCATTTCTATATGATCTTTTCTGGTTTTTGACTGCATCTCTCTTATTGATTCTTTATAGTTATCTTTATTCTTGTAGTCTATTCTCTACTTGCCTTTCTATTTGCTTTACTTTTTGCTTCTTTAATTCTATATTTCTGTTTTTCTCTTTCAACTATAGGCATGTAATGCAGATGCCAGTGGTCACTGAGTTTCCCTGTAGGGTCTGAGGTTATGTTTGAATCCGCACTGTTTTTGCTTAGGGGGAACCCTTTTTGGGTTCAGTATATAGATCATTCTATAGGGCTCATTTGAGTATGATATTTTCGCCCTACCCCTACCATAGCAGAGGATACACTTTTGTTTTTAGAATTGTGATGTATTGCATTTCATTATATTTTTTTCTAATTTTGTTTCATGAAAGTGCGCCAAGGTTACACACATAATTGGGTATTTGTTATCCTGTCTCTGTTCTGCTATTCCCTTTCTTTTTCTGCCCTTCTATATATTCCTTCCGAACCTAATACATGATTTTTCGAATTTTAGACCCATAATAATTTTATGCTGTGCAAGAATGTTGCTTTTTACAATGCTGTCTTTGTGAACTATTTTTAAAGACCGAATTTCTGGTGTAACGTGTATATTGTAACCATCCCTTTGCCATTTTGCACAAGTCGAATGTTTACAGGCACCATGCACTTTATATTAGGCACTTTGCACTTTGTGTAAGACATGCACTTGGCACTTTATAGCAAAAAGGCAACCAGCACTTCAGAGACTAGGATTAGTTCACTTGGAACTAAGTATTTGGGCTGGTGCTGTCTTGTAATTTTGCACAAGGTAGTACACCTTATTCTTATGTTCCATTAAATATCATAGCATATGTTTAATTGAGGAATGCAAGCAACATCCTTTGTTTATTTCTTTGCTTATAAATACATATAATAATGGGTTCTGTGTGAATATTATAATTCCGCATAAGATTGAAAAAGGCGGATGTATGATCTAGTAATAAACTTGGTCACGGCAGGAAAAGGACACACACACACGGTGTTTTGAATGTGCAAATAACTTTGAGGCTGCTACTAAAAGTCACAGAAGCGAAACGAGAACCATTTTATGCATTAAGGGTTTTAACACGATCAAAATATGTTTACTGTCCCGTTTGGAATGAAATGCACTAAGCGCTAATTATCTATGTGGTCATGTCATTTATAATATGTGAGTTGTTTAACTATTTTTTATTTCTATTTAACGATTGAGAAAGTGCTAATAATGCATGCAAATACCGCTGAGAAAATAGACTTATACACTAAGAAGCATCTTCAATGTGCACAAATGTTGCAGTAATTACAAAGCTTTTTATACATTTAAAGATGTCTGTCTTTGAAATGTAGTCAAAGCACCGTGTGTGAAATGGATACACTCTATCCGATACAGAGATCAAAGAGACTAAGAACCCTTTTTAAAGTCACCTTGTTTATGTTCGCACTTTTAAATGTGATCAAGCGGTCTGTGCACCGTGAAACGCGTAGTTTCTGGATTCTTTCCTTGCCATGCTGACATTTAATAAAGCACTGTTAGTCTGGTAAAACTTTGGATTGTGTTTTGCCTCTGTGCGGAGAGTCACCAACGACTTTCTTTGCTGTTCTTGGGAGTGCATTCCACTGGTCAGCTCTTCCCAGTTCCATCTTGGTTCTGGGAAATTGGTTTTCCTTTTTTTTGTTTTATATATATATATATATATATATGGGGCAGAAATCACCAATGTGGTGACAAAACAAATCAGAACATAAGTAAGGCAATTGAATTTACTTTTGAGCAGCAGAGAAGATAAAACAAGGGAAAATCCAGTTTTGGTTTGTGAACAGATAGCACTTAGGTTAAGATTTCCCCCTGCAAAATTCTCAATTCACAAATGAGCAATTCTATACAGATGTAAGAAGAAGGTATTTAGGAATGAAGAACAGAGTACAGTGTTTGAAGATAGTCTTCCCTCCACAAACAAGAGAGAAAAGCGCTTTTGGAAATTGACACTTTTAAACTGACAGTTGAAAATGGCTTTGTGAAACAATGACAAATGTGCAAAAAAGGCTTAAATTGATAACAATTCCTATGAGAGCAACACTAAACAGGTCCTAAAAAACAGGAGCTACAAGCTAAGCAACAATTCACACTTTAGGTCGGAATGGGATTTAAGAAACACTTTGGATGGGAAAAGACACGTGTAAAACTTATGCAAAATGCAAATTCGCAGCAAATGTTCACTATGCAATTTTTAATAAAAATGGGTCAAATATACTCTTCCACAATGCGGATGTAGCTAAGGGTCTTAGGTTTAAGTGAGATTTGAAATGAGGTCTCTAGCTATACAATTGAAGAAGTTATGTAAGGTTTAGTGAGAAGTGTTTTTTAAAAAAATATAACAGAGAAAAGTAGAAATTCGGTTTTGAAAATGACAGATCGTTTTCATTAAATTATTTTATTGACTAAAAAAAAAGAGAATGTCACCCATGAATCTCAACAGTTACGTACAGCCGATTGCAACTCTTCACGTATGATATTCTGTTTATGTTCTGTATGGGAATTACTTTATTTAATCCAAATCACTAATGGGTTATGGTTTAATGAAACAAATAAGTAAAGAAATCAGCACAAGAATGGTTCTGACAATATTAGGGTTCTGAAGTAAAAGATGGGATGGCTTGAGATTGGGTAGGACAAGGCAAATACACACTATGGGGTACTTTGATTCCTGTTTATACTTTAATTTAAGATTGGACCGTCAGGGTTTCTGATCGTCCCAGGAATGGGTCTTCCGGCAGCATCTGGCAGGATGGTCAGCTGGGCAGTTCTGGTCAATTTGGACAGCACCTCAGACTGTATTTGGATTGGCCCTTCTGGTCACTGAACATGGTACATTAGAGGGATGGTGAGTTCAGTAGGCAACCATGAATGGTAGCAAGCCAGACTGGATCAGAATTAATCCTGAAGTTCTTTTGGGATGGTTCCGGATTTGGGCCTAGCTGAAAAGAGTTCAGCTGGGCCTTGGTTTTGCAAAGTAGTCTGGAATCAGGACAAGATGAATAGTTCCGGACAGGATGAAGAAGTCAGGAACAATGCGCTGCACCGAAATAAGGAGGTAGTCAGGAAGAATCAGTGTTTGTGTGTGTGTGTGGTGAAGTTCCTATATTTATCATGCCAAGAGACATCACAAAGTTTATGGTAGGGGCAGAATTTCAAACCACACCCCCACGGCTGTGAGTGGTCAAAGGCACTTGCCTTGTTCTCGTTGGAAGTCAGAAAAGAGCTGTCATCTTTATGATGTGTTTTGGGAACTCCTCCATTGATTTGAACCATAATTTAACTGTTGCACAATTGCACCTTTCTATAAGTATGCCCCCTAATAAAATCAGACACATACATTATATATTTTGTTTGTTATCCTTACGTCCAATTCCCATCTCTGGGAGAGCTGTCTTTGTCGTTCTGTGGAATTTTGTCCATTTTAATCATAACGGTTTGGCCTAACAATTTCTAATTCAGTACATATCTGGGGGATGACCCCTAGAACACAGCTATACAATATCATATTTGCAGCATCAATATTTTTGCCACAAGTAGGGTTTTGGTGTAACTTTGGTTCCTTATGTAGTACAGTGTTTACTAACCTCTCCACAGAAAGAGCATACAATTAGATTTATAGCTACCAATTTTTAGATTTGTCCACCTTCATGGGGCAAAGTTAAATGTTTTCGAAACTTAATCACAAATAGGCATTTTAAACAACAGATTTCAGAAGGCGGTTTCAGCAGTATTTTTTTTCTTCTTTCAACAAACAGCAGCTGTCAAATCCCTTTGATCAAGTTGGGGTGTATAGGGACGTTTCCTGCCCCTCCCCAGAAGGGGTCAATGCTCAGCCTATCCTTTTGTCATGATTCCTGCCCCTCATGTCCCCAACCCTCCAAGATGTCAGGCTGGAACCAGGCCACGATCACCTTCATGGCCCTCAAGGGCCTCTCCATCCCTCCAAAGACCCACTTGGAGTCAGACTTGGCGCTTGTGGCACCAGACTCACTCACTCCCATAGGATAACATTGGGGATTGGATTTGTAGTGCATTGATGGGGACAAGATGGATGCCCCCACATATTTCGGTTCCCAGAACTGCATGTACAGTCTAGTCTTTTGGGTGTGGTTCAGCCCAGAGACACTTGGGATACCCAGAGACTATTTAAGCCACGCCCAGGCTAAGAAACATGCTTTGTGTTTTCTGCACCTGCAACGTGACACTCACCGTGTTCTGATCGGTCTCCAGTAGGCCTGCATCTTTCTTCTTTGCTCAGCTCCTGCAAGAACAAGAACACTGTTAGGAACAGCCTTACCTTGCGGCACGGCTGCCCATCATTCATCACTTCTTCTGTTCTGCGGGCATCTTCGGTGGTGTTATTCCCATCCCGGCACGCCACTTCCTAAGGAAAAGGGAAAAGAACAGAAAAAAGGCATTAGTAAGCATTCAGCAAATCTTCGCTTATATTTAAAGACTGTTCGAGCTTCAAACACTTACCTGAATCCCAGCCACTCTGGTGGAACTCTGTCTCCGGAACTTCTCATCCATCTGCAAGAGGGAAAAGACACTCCAGGTTAGCATGGAAACATCTAGAGGCATTGTATACCACACTTAATCACCGCATTTCTTCTTCATAACCGGCATCCACGCTGAAAACGCTGCGGCACCTAAAAGACACAGAAAAAGAACTCAGTTCAATACAAATACGAAAGAGTTGCATCGCGCATCGCGCTCTCACTCACCTTCAGCGCTACTCATCTCAGCAGCACGTCGCCATCCCCGGACGCCGGCCATCATCTAAGGAAGGAAAGGAACAAAGTTAGAGAACTGTTCAAAAGACTCATTATACTTACCTGTCGGACTCTTGCCAGTGAAGTAACTAGGCAGCAACGAGCCCGCATCAATCAACGCACCCCTGTGCTGAAAGCAGGATGGTGAGCACTTTCCAAGAAAACAAGGTGAGCTGTGGATCAAAGGGAAGGGTTGGACCCTGGGGAAAAAGGGGTTCAAGCACACAGAGACAATAGGGAGTTAAACTCTACCAATCCTGTGTTTCAGGCCCAGTCTCCAGTCGAGTAGACTCCAGGGAAGGGTTTGAGGTCGTAAGAGGTCAAAACAGGATGAGTGAGGTCCCCGTGGATACCAGGTGAGCGTTACAGTACACAAAGCCTCACATCAAAATCCACCTCGGCGTCATGGAAACGTCAGAAACCGACCAGTTTGCCCACATGTTGGGGCAGCTACGTTCCGAAGTACATGCAGCCAGGTAGGAGACCAACACTCTGAGGAGAGAGCTGATAGTAGCCAAAGAACGCACTGATTTTGTAAGCCGGCAACTTCTCCAGTCACAAGCAGGGCATGCACCATTGCCGGGAAGCATGCCCTCGATGCCAGCACCATCAGCCAATCCCGTTCAGATAACCCTTCCTGGGGCAATTCCCTTTGCCCCGCCCGATCGATTTACAGGGGATCCCAAGAGGTTTGCAACGTTCATGAACAAGTGCCGCCTGCATTTCCTTTGTAGACCAGGGGCCTTTCCGAATGACCAATCACGGGTCGCTCTTGTGCTATCCTACATGAGTGGTAGCACCGCGGACTGGTCTGTACTCTTTGTGGCCCAAGACGATCCTTTGCTGCATGACTTCAGGGGCTTTCAGCAGGAGATGGAAAAGCTGTTCGCCCGTCGTACTTATGGGCAGGCATTAGACAACGAACTTCTGTCCCTACGCCAAGGGAATCAAGACCTATTAATATACATAGCCACGTTCAATAGACTCATAGTTGAAGCAGAATGCCCAGTGGAGAAGAGAACCACGTTATTTCATCAGGGGTTGCGGGGGGAGCTCAAGGATGTTCTCGCCCAAGTAGTGAACCCCCAAAAGACTGCTCAGAATTCATTGACCTTGTTGTTCAACTGGATCATAGGTTGCAGGACCGAAGAGCAGATCGAACCAGACCGGACCCTCGCCCTATGTATGTGCGTTCAAAGGACAATATTGCCTGCACAACGGAAGGTTCGGGAGAACCAATACAAATTGGGGGGGTCAGATCCCCCTTGACTAAAGCGGAAAGGGATAAAAGGAGACAGAAGCAGTTATGTCTATACTGTGGAAGGTCAGGTCATTTCCTTAAAGAGTGCCCTGTGAAGCCACCGAGGAGGACGGTAGGGGCCACGGACAAAGAAGATACCATCAAGGAATCGGAAAACTCCCCAGCCTGGCAAGTGTAGGGGTCCACTTGTCAAGCAAAGAAAGTGAACTACAGACCTCCCATTTTGCACTATCTGTGGTCTTGATCAATCACCAACAACCATCTCGGATGCACGCAGTAAGAGCATACATTGACAGTGGAGCCATTGGGAATTACATCGCCCAGGATCTTGCGGCAAAGATGGGGCTTCTCTTACGCCCTAAATCAACCACCGACACTGTTACCACTGTCGACGGTACAGAAATAGCTTCTGGTCCAGTATCCCAATGCACTGCAGCTTTAACCCTTCTGTGCCAGGATGGACACCAAGAATCTATCGTTTTTGACCTCATTAAGGCACCACAGTTCCGATTGATTTTCGGAATGCAATGGTTGGTAGCTCACAATCCTCGAATCGATTGGCGAGAAAAAGAATTGGCCTTTCCCAAGACTTGTGCCCACACATGTTATCACCAAGAGAAACAACCAATAGACACCAGAACCTACACGCTTGCGACTGTGGCAATCGGCACCCTACCAAGTGAATACCAGGACTTTCAAGATGTCTTTCAGAAAGAACAGGCTAATAACCTGCCACCGTATAGACCATACGATTCCCAAATCAACATGATACCCGGTGCACAAATCCCTTGTGGGCGAATTTACGCACTCACGGAACCAGAAAACCAGCACCTGAAGGCCTATCTTGACCAATACCTGGCCAAGGGGTTCATCCACCCCTCGAAGTCTCCAGCAGCCAGTCCTCTATTCTTCGTACCGAAAAAGGAGGGGGACTTGAGAACGTGCATCGACTATCGCGCGCTGTAACAGATTACCGTAAAAAAACGCTACCCCCTGCCACTGATCCCTGAATTGCTTGATCAAGTCAAAGATGCCCAAATCTACACAAAACTAGACCTGAGGGGGGCATATCACCTTGTTCGCGTAAAACAGGGGGACAAATGGAAAAGCGCTTTTCGCACCAAATACGGCTTGTACGAATATCAAGTAATGCCCTTTGGCCTTTGCAACGCGCCTGCAGCATTTCAATACTTCATGAACGATGTCCTACGGGAATTGATTGATGTCTGTGCTCTAGTGTACATCGACGATATTCTAGTATATTCCACATCAAAGCAGGACCACGTTAAACACGTCTGATATGTTTTGGAGAAACTCTGTCAACACCAGCTCTACACCAAGCTCGAAAAGTGCTCATTCCACATCTCCGAGGTGGAATTCCTGGGCTTTATTCTCAGCCCGAATGGAATCCGAATGGATGTACACAAGGTAGATGCTATCCTGAACTGCCCATCCCCAAATTCATTCAAGGGGGTTCAAAGTATGATGGGTTTTGCAAACTTCTACCGCCGGTTCATCCCAGGATTTTCGCAAATCGTGCATCCCATCACGTCATTGCTAAGGAAAAGCAACACAAAGTTCCAGTGGACAACCGAAGCTGAGGAAGCTTTCCAGGAACTCAAAGCAAGATTCACATCTGCCCCAATCTTACGCCACCCTCGCCCTGATCTCCCATACCTCGTGAAAACGGACGCCTCAAGCATGGCAATGGGAGCTGTCCTCTCACAAATGGACCCCGAAATGGGCCAGTTATACACTGTTGCCTTCTGGTCGCGTAAATTCACACCCCCTGAACTCAATTACGCTATCACAGACAAAGAACTCCTGGCCATTAAGTCAGCCTTTAAGGCATGGCTGCACTACCTCTTGGGCGCCAGACACACAATCACCGTAATAACTGACCACCGGAACCTCCAGTACCTAAAAACGGCAAAGGCCCAATCCTCACGACAACTACGTTGGGCTCTTTTTTTTGCTGAATATGACTACGTGATTACATTTCAACCAGGGGTGAAAACGGGAAGGCTGATTCGCTTTCCCATATGGGGGTGGAAGAGCAAGGGTATCAAACCCCTGACCCAATAGCGATCATCCCGAGTGACAAGTCCTAGGAATCACAGCAACCATAACTCAGATAGAATTACATGAAGAAATCCAAAACCTGATGAGTCCGGAGCAATTACAAGCGTGGAGTGCACAAGGAGAACATTACATGATAAAAGATCAGTTGCCCTACTTCAGGAATCGTTTATTCTTACCAAACTAAGAACTACGAGAAAAAGTCATGTCCGGTTATCATGATTCCTTGATCGAGGGCCACCCCGGAATCGCTAAAACCCTAGCCAAGTAAAACGAAATTATTGGTGGCCCACGTGCCGTAAAGACATTATCCAATTTATCCTATCTTGTGGAGTGTGTGCTCAAAACAGGTCATCCAAGCAGAAACCGGCTGGGCTATTTCAACCATTGGAAATCCCACCAGCACCCTGGCACACGTTGTCCCTCGATTTTATTACTGACTTACCACCAGTCAAGGGTTTAACACTATTCTTGTGGTTGTGGACCTATTTTCAAAAATGGCACATTTCATTCCTCTTAAGGGGCTCTCAAATGCTTCCACTCTGGCAAAGGTATTTCTTGAAGGCATCGTACGGCTCCATGGTTTTCCTTCAGTTTTATTCTCAGACCGAGGTGCTCAATTTGTATCTAACTTCTGTAGAAAATGCTGCTCTATGGCCCAGATCGAAATCCGGCTATCCACCAGTCACCATCCCCAAACGGATGGTCAAACTGAGAGGACAAATCAGACTCTCTAGCAGCATCTGCGTTGAATGTTACACCAAGCTGAAGGAAGCTGGTTCGACCTATTATGGATAGCTGAATATTCTTAAAATAATTCCCTACACACCAGCACTGGGCAGGCACCCTTTTATACCATGTGTGGCAGGCACCCACATACTTCTGAGTTGGACGTTCCTACAACCCTGGAAATGCCAGCAGTCAAAACCTTGCACACAACCATTTCTCAAAACTTTAAAAGGGCAGCTGAACACCTACTTCAAGCTAAGGATCGCCAAAAGAAGTTTTCTGATCAACACCGAGCAAAGGCCCCCCAACTACCAAGTGGGAGAGAAAAAATGGCTGGCGTCTAAACACGTGTCCATTAAAGGAACCCGAACTTTCCATCCAAGATACCTGGGTCCATTCACGGTCACCTCTGTGATAAATCCTGTGGCGGTCAGACTAGCTTTGCTATCAAACATGCAGATTCATCCTGTGTTCCACATGTCTCTCTAAACCTGTTCAACCTGGGACCCGGGTAGAAACGCCACCGCAGCCAGTAGTAGTCGCCGGGGAGCCAGAATTCAAAGTCAAGGACATCCTGGATTCAAAGTACGTCAGATCCAAATTATACTACTTAGTAGACTGGAAGGGGTATGGTCCACAAGACAGGACATGGGTGCCTTGTGAGTACATCCATGCACCTCGCTTGCTTAGACAATTTCATCAAAACCATCTAACCAAACCAGAACCAGACAGAAGAGCCACCTTGAGAGGGGCCTTGGGGGGGAGTGCTGTCATGATTCCTGCCCCTCATGTCTCCAACCCTCCAAGATGTCAGGCTGGAGCCAGGCCACAATAACCTACATGGCCCTCAAGGGCCTCTGCATCCCTCCAAAGACCCACTTGGAGTTAGACTTGGCACTTGTGACCCCAGACTCACTCACTCCCATGGGATAACATTGGGGATTGGACTTGTAGTGCATTGATGGGGACAAGATGGATGCCCCCACATATTTCGGTTCCCAGAACTGCATGTGCAGTCCAGTCTTTTGGTTGTGGTTCAGCCCAGAGACACCTGGGATACCCAGAGACTATTTAAGCCACGCCCAGGCTGAGAAACATGCTTTGTGTTTTCTGCACCTGCAGCGTGACACTCACCCTGTTCGGATCAGTCTCCAGTAGGCCTGCATCTTTCTTCTGCGCTCAGCTCCTGCAAGAACAAGAACACTATTAGGAACAGCCTTACCTTGCGGCGCTTCTGCCCATCATTCATCGCTTCTTCTGTCCTGCGGGCATCTTCATCTTCATTCCCATCCTGGCACGCCGCTTCCTAAGGAAAAGGGAAGAGAACAGATAAAAGGCATTAGTAAGCATTCAGCAAATCTTCGCTTATTTTTAAAGACTGTTCGAGCTTCAAACTGTTGAAGCTTCAAATGCTTACCTGAATCCCAGCCGCTCTGGGGGAACTCTGTCTCTGGAACTTCTCATCCATCTGCAAGAGGGAAAAGACACTCCAGGTTAGTGTAGAAACATCTAGAGGTGCCGCATACCGCGCTTACTCACCACATTTCTTCTTCATAAACGGCATCCACGCTGAAAACGTTGCGGCACCTAAAAGACACAGAAAAAGAACTCAGTTCAATACAAATATGAAAGGGTTGCATCGCGCATCGCGCTCTCACTCACCTTCAATGCAACTCATCTCAGCAGCACGTCGCCATCCCCAGACACCGGCCATTATCTAAGGAAGGAAATGAACGAAGTTAGAGAACTGTTCAAAAGACTCATTATACTTACCTGTCGGACTCTTGCCAGTGAAGTAACTAGGCAGCAACGAGCCCACATCAATCAACGCGCCCCTGCACTGAAAGCAGGACAGAGAGCACACTTTCCAAGAAAACAAGATGAGCTGTGGATCAAAGGGAAGGGTTGGACCCCGGGGAAGAAAACTCTACCAATCCTTTGATTCAGGCCCAGTCTCCAGTCGAGTAGACTCCAGGGAAGG
The DNA here is from genome assembly GCF_040938575.1 of Ambystoma mexicanum. Lineage (NCBI taxonomy): Eukaryota > Metazoa > Chordata > Amphibia > Caudata > Ambystomatidae > Ambystoma > Ambystoma mexicanum. The sequence continues at coordinate 531,389,286 of NC_090937.1, forward strand.
GTTTGAGGTTGTAAGAGGTCAAAACAGGCTGAGTGACGTCCCCGTGGATACCAGGTGAGCGTTACACCTTTGTCCTTGGCACAGCCGAAGACAAATGGCTAATGAGGTCTTTGTTCTAAATATGCGAGAACTTCCAGCATCAATTAAGCCTTCCTGTAGCAGCAGAGTGTCAACATGAAGTGTCATCTTTCCCAGGCTGGGCACTGTCCACTCAGAATTAACCAGTTAACTCAAAACTGGGTTACTTTAAGATTCACCTAAAATCTTTCATTCAAAATATATACAATGAGCATAGTTTATGAGGGATTTTGAAAATTAAAAGAATACAGCCCTTCACAAAAGCATGCTTTTAAACAGGCACATTTTGCATTTCTTCAGGGAAAAAGCACATTTAAACCGAGTCTTTTACATCAGCTTTCCCTTTACAGCATACACATCTACTCAGCACCATTTCTCTCCTTGAGTGCTGGCATTTGTTTTCAGTCTGGACATAAGTATTCAGCCTTTGCTTGGAGTTTTCTCTACACAGCTGAAACTGTTATATGTTGGCACGTTTAGCTGCATTTTTCTCATGTAACTGAAAACAAACTGTTGCTGGATTTTTTTTTATGAAATACATTTCTTAGCTGCTCTCAGTCAGTGAGTCCCGGTTTTTTCTCTGAGCCACCTAGAGAATCTGTGATTTCAGTACACTTTTAATTTCAATGGTTCACTTGGAAAATGACTGAATTTAGCACCAAAACAACACTTTGAAGGTTGCAATTGGTTGCATTTTTAAAAAGCATTTTCGGTTTTTAATCCACTTCTGTGGCCTTGCTTCATGTTACATTTAACAGCACCAACTGGCATTCTCCTGCAGTGAGTTCTGTTTATTACCCCAACTTTGACTGTGTGTGGCAGGGGTGTGCATCCTTTTGTGATGGTAAGCCATGCGCAGTTTTGCAGATTTTTGCACGCACAGGGATTAGCGCATCCATTTTTGGCTGTTTCTTTCACCATTTGTAAATTGTGGCAAAGGGGTGCAGGGGGTGCATTGGGGCGCATCGGCATGGGTAAAAATATCCCACAGTACAATATTTATTTTTAACGTTTTCATCATGAATCCAATTAGTGGTTATGCCTAAGTTCAGAACAGTGGCTACCCTCTAATGTCTCTACCCTCAGTGGCAATCCTCTAGATACTGTTAGGAAGGTATGATATCAACAGTAGATACAGACACAATAGATACAGGTTTCGATAACCTTTATTTTGTAGTTTACTGGGGTTGGTGAAATTCCTAACTGGCCCTAACTCTAAAACGGGAGTAATCACGACCATACATTAAATAACAAACAAGTCCAAGTCAGTGTAGTCAAAATAAAAAACCTTATACTAAGAAATCCTAACCTTGCCCTCCTTCTCAAATGACAAATATTTAAAGGGAATATAAAAAAAGTGTCTCAAAAGAAATGTCTTACGCAGCCCTTCCATTACCTTCCATTACCAGTTGAGTGCAGTGAGCTGCTTCAACCATTGGGAATAGAATTTGTTACAGGAAGTCTTCTGATCTTAAGTATTCATTTTCCTATTTCTTTTCTGTGTCTTTCCACTCGCTATGGCTTTGCCAGGAGTAGGAAGTGATGTCTACCTCTTCCCACTTGCATATTTCCTATGTGTTCTAAGAAGATTTGGAGGCAGGTGAGACAGGTGGAAAGGAAAGGGGCTGGGCTTCATGATTAAACTTCTTTTAGAAGACTGCTGGCACTGTTCTTCCATTTAAGATAAAAAGAGCGCACAATGTCTAGCTACACTTTTTCTCAGTGACTGCAAGGTGATTGAACAATACGCCCACATGGACATGATTGGCTCTCTCTTTGGTTTATCTGGCTCTGTTCATGTGGCCCCTAGCTTACACAGTGCTAACAAGAGCAGTGACCTTGGAAGAAATGAAAACAGGTCATAGATTCATGTTTATCTTCTGAAGCTTTAGTTATAGTTTCAGTGTCAAAGGAAAGCAAATACGGCTCTGGGATGTGTTTTGAACTGCACGTGTGCACTAAGTGGAAAATGCAGTGCTGACAACTCATACTTGTGCATCTGGAGAACAAAGTGGTAGGTGTAAAAAATATTAATGTATTTGCTTCTTGCAACATATTATTTTTTGCCTCATGCATATGTAGTTTGGCTAAAGCACTGAAGAAAGTGTGGGTTTAATTAGGTCTAATAAAGGTCCACAAGTTCACATTCACATTGACTAATCTCTTGTGAAGGGCTCACTGATAGCTGGTGTCCTCGAGCTCTCTTTTATTTATGGATGTGCAGTATATACTTTAACTATGTAGTTAGACAACGAACTTGCAATAATATTCAACATATTCACAAGCTTTACTATAAACATGAATAATTTGATCCAGGAATCATTTGTTTTCAGGAACCTGTAGTTCTGGATTTATAATGGGCAAATCACAATTTCAAGTCCCAGAATGCATAGAAAAAACAGGACTGAATGAGCATCTCCCAAATGATATGGGTCATTTTGGCCTTTGTGACTATTTCTGAGCCAGGTTGCAACTCATTATGGTAGTTCCATACTACATTGTCACAATATATGTATTTCACTGTAAAAGAAATGCAGTGCAACACCAAACAACGTTTATGACATGCATGGGTATCTGAAAGCTTGATTGTTGTACTTGGAGCTTGACAAGTACTTTGAAATCTCATTTCAGTTCTGTAAGAAGATAAATGAGAAAGGGGAGTTTGGGAGCAGTGTATGCCATTGGCATGGCAAAGTGCCAAATCTCGGGGATGAAATGGCCGAAACACCAGCTGGGCCTTGTTTTTCAAGGAGGGCTGTGCTTCTGCCATTTTCGGCCGTGCTTTTATGAGTTCCTCCCTTCTTCATATATTTTCCCCTCTCCCCCTGTACTTCCCATGGTTGTACGACCCTGAAACCGAGCAGCAGACAGGCGATTGCACTGGGTGGGGGAAGCGCCCCGGTTGAGCCTCACACTCTGACACCACTCACAAGATTGCAGAATGTCCTTTGTTTGAGCAGCCTTTGTTTTGATGCTGTTTGGAAGGGTACAGTAGTTGCTGCCTTAATGCTGTTTGTCATGTATTTTACTAACAGTTGCGCTGAACTCAGGCAGACAATTACCAGTGTTATGCAATATTTGGTAAAGGGGTACCTTCCCTTTTTTCAAGCGAAACAGAAAGAAGGCAGTACAATGTACTTATGATGAGCATTGCCAGCGAAACTGAGGAGAGGGCGAAGTCGGAAAAGAGGAAGAAATGAAGTCGGCTGCTTTTAGTGTGCATTGCGTTCAGTGTAACTTGGGATGTCCGATGTCTTCTCATTGAGAACCCTCTTGTTTTGGGGAGACAGCAGCTGAGTCGTGTCATTGTAGGTTGTTGTGAGAGTAACTTTTCATTCCATTTCTTTAATAATTAATTACTGTAAAATGTTGTGAGCGTGTTTTGCTGCACAGCTAAGGAGAAACACCATTTACTTATATGAAGTGTTTTTTTTGCCTTTTGAAAAATAGAAATCAGATAATGGTGTCTGATAATCTCTTGACCTGTGATCCCTGTGTTGAATCTTCATTCTGTCCTTCCGGGACGTTGGGTCTGCACACGTTTTTCTGTACAACGTCCTGATCTCACTGTGAACTACATCATTTAAAATAATGGAAAAAAAAAACAAACGCCATAACGTGTGTATTAATTGTAGTACACCCACCTAAGGGCGTAGCATGCTCCAAGCCCCCCCATCCCACAAACGACAGAGGACACGCTGCTCACCATCCAGGCTCTGTACATGCCATGATGCATTGTGGGAATGCCCATTTTATTACACACAGCGGAGTTACGTCACTCCATCACATGTGTTCCTTAAAGCAACACACCATACTCCTCCTTTTCCATAACAACAAACAGTGTAAAACTCTCTCACAATACAACCTTGCCAATAACATAACAAAACTCTGGATAAACTCTTTATTTAAACTTCATGTGTCCTGCATGTAGTCTTCTAGGTGATCAGGTTTCCACCACCTACTAAGCTCTGGGTACCACCATCCCAGCTCTGCCTCTCCTCACCTGCAACCCCCTGGTCCAGGGAGACATGAAAGCGGTCACCCCCTTCGTCTTCATTGGGCTCTTTTGCACACCTTGTCCCATGCGACCCGCTGGGCGGACTGGTCTCCCTGATTCTCCTGAAGAAACTGGCATTTCTCGTGACCGTAGCACTACCGTTGAATGCTGTCACCATTGACCCTTTCACAGTCACTAGGCCTATGGTGTTGGGTTCGTATAGAAGCAACAAATTCCCTTGTGGGTTACGATTTCACATGATCACCTCATGTCCCGGCACCAGCTGGTGCAGTCTGAGTCCTCTTCGGTGTGCTCCCCTTCATTCCTGGCTCTCCTCTCCATAGCCACCCTGGCGTTGTCAATTTCTGCCAGTTCTCTGTCCCTGTGTCTGACAGAAGCCCCCTTGGACACCTGTAGAAAATGGCCTCTGTAGGTGCTACCCCAGTGAAACAATGGGAGTCACCCGATACTCCCTCAAGAACTAGTAGAGGGCTCGCTTGAGACAGTGTACTTGGCCATGGGCTATGCAGAACACCTTATTGAGGGTCCTCATGAAATGCTCTAGTTCACCATTTGCCCTCTGCCGTATGGGAGTTATCGTGCAATCATAGATCCTGTACTCCCTCATGAGCTGGGTGAAACGCTCGCCTTAAAATGGTGGCCCAATGTCAGAGAACACCACCTGTGGCAGTCAATGAGTGGCAAATACCTTCTCCAGTGCATCTGCCACATCACCAAATGCTACCAACTCCAGGATCTCCACTTCGGGGTACCTTGTCCATTGGCCATCGACCACTAGAAAGTGTGTGTCTCTTCCTGTTGAACCAAAGTCCACATGTACCAGTTGTGTGCTTCGGGGGATGGACTTGGTGGATTGCTCTCTAACTGCCTGAGACCAGATACATCTGGCTACAAATTCATCCACCTGTTTTTCCAAATCTGGATACAAGTCCTTCAACCTCAGGTGGGCCTTAGTTTTGACCATCCAGTGATGTCCCTGGTGGACCAGCGAGTTCACTTGCTGTATTTTGCTCACCAGGACCACCATTCTGTCCCTTCTCAGCAGAAGTCCTGCTTCAGCGAACGACATCTCATCCCACACCCTCCATAGTTGTTCCAGGGTGATGCGGGCCTCCTGGGTCCTTTTGCTGAGTCATTCCAGAATGTTCTTCCACTCCCCCTTTCCACGGCACACCCAGGAGGAGGCCAAAACACTCATCTTTGTCTGAGACCTTTGCTAATTCCTGGCCAGGCATGGAGATGGGGGTAGAGGACTCGATGATCACCTGTACATGTTGTTCTGCTTCTTCGGCTGTTTCCTCTCCATCGACCCCTTTCTTCTGTGGGTGTCTCGACAGGTAGTCTGCTGCATTGTTGTCACCGGGTCAGTACTCGAGAAATACTTTGTATTCTAAGAGGGCCAACATTCACCTTTCTATCCTGGCCGGGGGCTTCGAGGACAACCCCACCAAAATTGGCAGCAAAGGCTTGTGGTCTATCACCACCATTACAGGTCTCCCCACCACATACAGATGATAATCCTGACACCCCCACAGCACCGTCCATGCCTAACACTCAATCTGTGAATACCTTTGCTCCATTTCAGAGAAGGCAGGGCTGGCAAATGCTTGCTCCATTTCAGAGAGGACAGGGCTGGCAAATGCTATCAGCCTCACTGCACTCTTCCCATCTAGCTGTGTAAGTATTGCCTCGAGGCCAAATGGGTTTGCATCCACAACTATTTTAGATGGAAGGGACGGGTCAAAGAACACCATGTGTCCTCCACCATGAGGGCCAATTTCACATCATCAAAAGCAGTGTGCTCCATTGAGCCCCATTGCCAGATGTTGTCCTTCCTCTTCAGGCTTCTCAACAGCTCCGACCACTTGGCAAGATTTCTAATTAATCTGGATGCACAAGTTGTATATTTGAACCTTAGATAGGATATTTTCGAATGACCTTGAGTCAAGATATCGCCTGGTCAGTTAGCACAAAGTCAATGGGTTAAATCCCTGCGTCACTTTCATGGGTAAGAGAATAAGGAGCTTATTGATTGCGGGGATTCTCTTACCCATGAAAGTGACGTGGGGATTTAACCCATTGACTTTGTGATAACTGACCAGGTGATATCTTTACTCAAGGTCATTCGAAAATATCTTATCTAAGGTTCAAATATACAACTTGTGCATCCAGAGGCCTTGAAAACGACCGTCGGGGTCGAAACACGTGTCGGCTATTACCTTACAATACAATGAAGACATTTTTCACATTTTGATGTGTGGTTTCAATTACTTACAGCATCGGATCATGATTGCTATTTTCTGAACATTTCACATTATCTGGTTGAACATATATGTATATTTTTTTCTGTGCGCAGTGACAGTCTTCTAATAGTTTTCAAGTTGCGTATATGTACTGTGAACAATTGAGTGGAGGGTTCACCTCTAGAAAAACTCCTGCAGCCAGAAGCAATTCTATGCATTCCAATCACTCAACAAACTCAAAGGCTGGTGAATAGCGCACAATTCTAAGTATCTTTCACACTCGACTTAATTTATACTCGTTCCTAATTAATCTCCTGCATCCCCACGAAACTGCATACCACCGCCACAATATCCGGGGGCCTGGTGTTCATGATGTCTTGCACCTTCCTTGGGTCAGGCAGAACCCCACCTTCCTTGAAATCAAATCCAAAGAGCTTGATGCTTGTCTTGAGAAACTCACACTTCTCCTTGTGCAGGATGAGTCCCAGCGACTGTATCCGGTTGAGTGTCTGACCCAGCCTCTCCATGTGTTCCACTTCTGATCCTGCAAACATCAGAATATCATTGTTAATGTTTATGATGCCCTCCAAGTCAGCCAGGGTGCACTGTATTATATTCTGGAAGACTTCTGCAGCCGATGACACACCAAAACTAAGGCTCTTGTGCCAGTATGATCCTTGGTGAGTCATGAAAATGGTTATATATCTCGACTCCGGGTGTAACACAACCTGATGGTACCCAGCCCGCAGATAGAGCTTTGAGACAAACCTGGCCCCTTGCAATTTGGTGATAATGTTATCAATTGAGTGTGTCAAATGCTTCTCCCTCTTTATTGTCTTGTTCTCATGTCAACACAGATTCTGACCAACTCAGGTTGTTTTGGCGTTCTTGATATGACAATGGGTGATACCCAGAGCATTGGCCCTTGATTATGTCAAGTCTGGTCAGATTCTCCAGCTCCTTGTTTACGAGCTCTAGTAGATGAAACAGAACCCTTCTGTGTTTCACGGCGACTGGGCAAATAGATTTGTCTATATGCAGTCGAATCCGCTCTCCAAACTGCTTCCCAATTCTGCCAAACACACCTGCAAATCTGTACAGCACTGCCTGCACATGCAGTATGCAAATGTCACGATCCCCAGTGTCTCAGCTGCGGCACAACTTAACAGTGTGTTGCCAATAATGTCTGTGACAAAGAACCTAGCTTTGATTGCTTTGGATCCATGTTCCACTTGGGATACAAATGCCCCCATCAGGGGAATAGTTTGAACCCCTCCGAACGTGAATATGCATGCTCATGGACGCTTCAGAACCTGAGAGTCATCCATTGCCTGATAATGTGCTTTGGCCATGACATTGACAGGAGTGCCTGTGTCCACCAAAACGGGAATTGCTGAGCCTCCAATTTGTACCGTACACTTTGGCTATCTCCTTGTCTTCGCCTTTAGCATGCTCACACTCTGAAGGCGCTGTTGTCTGAAGCACCCAACCCTGACTGGGCCCCTCTGAAGATCACTGGGAGTACAGCGTGATACATCCGCACGTAGTGGTTTGAGTTGCCACAACTTCCACATACCTTCCCTTTCACCGGACAGTCTGATGGATAAGGCAAGTCATACCCACACCGGAGGCGTGATGCTGATGACTTTGTGACCCTCGCAAGTGTTGGCGCCATTGTCATCCAGGCCGCTCTTGCTCCATGACGTACCCTACTGTGCATACTTCATTGATCTTGAGCATGCGTATCTTAGCGTCCATTTTTGAGGCATGTGTTTCCGCCATCTCATAGTATCTACCCAGCTCAAGAATTTGTGCTAATGTCAACCCGGGCTCCCTCAGTACCGGCCAATGAAACTTGCCAGATGCACAGTCTTGGATTAATTGGTTCCGTATCATACCTTCCTATTGTCCCACACACATGTGGCTGAGAGGCAACAAAGCTGGCCATGAAACAAATCCAATTTCTCAATGTCTTTCTGCTTGGTATTACACATGAAGAACCTCTCATAATTCATATTTGCAAGGGGCATAAAATGTTCCCTTAGCACATCCTTTGTCACAGCCTGTATCCTATCGACTGGTTGCAACAGATTATAGATCTGTTCAACCACAGTGCCAGCCACATAAATGAGGGTTGCTACCTTGTTGTCTTCATCTGTCTCCCCTGGCCCTGAAATACATCTCAAGGCAGTAAATCCAGGAGTGCCAACTTGGTCCCAGACTGGATGGTTCCCTGAGACATCAAACTGCGACATTGGGACAAGCGAACCTCGTTGGCGCGGCACACGCACTCTCGCCTGGGCGACTCCCCCAGCTGCAGCCCGACCATCCTGATTGTCCTGCATTGTGTTGGTTCCAGTGGGTGGAACTAGGTACTCCAATGTGACAGGGGCTGCAACCCAGACAAGCACGAGGGCGCACAGGCATCCCTTTTTGATAGGGGCTGCAACCCAGATGACACAATTGCCACCCTATCACTGAACTATCTGGAGCCCACCTTGCCAATGACGGTTGTATACGAATTGTTCGTTTTACAACTGTTCGAATTACAATTGACCTTTTCACAATTGACCGAAATATATATATATATATATATATATATATATATATATATATATACATATATATATATATATATATATATATATATATATATATATATATATATATACGGTCAATTGTAAAAAGGTCAATTGTGACCCTTTAAATTAGGTCAATTGTTCATTCGAACAATTGTAAACGAACAATTTGGGTAATACCCCAATGACGCCCTGCTCCATATTCACAGAGAAGAGACTAAATACAAATTGAAGAGAAGAAAAGAAAATGTACTCCCGTTCCGTTCTTCCAAATTGTGCACAGCAGCAATAAACAAAAATAAAAGAAAAACCACAGAATAAAGTATGATAAAATGTCCCCTTTTCGTTCTTTTCTGGGTTCACCAAAGTATTTTTTTTCCCTTTGACGTGATCGAGAATTGCATCCGTGGATGATCCAAAAACTGAACGGGGAGGCGCACGTGCAGGCATGCCTTTGTACCTACAAGAAGGGAAAAGTGCTGAGGTGCTGTAACCCAAGGCATGTAATTGATATGCTATACAATGGAATCAGCAAATCATGCATTGAAGTGCATGCATGACTTGGAAGAGCCGGGTAATACGAGTCTGGGAATACTAGCAATACACATTCTACAAAAGTAGTGCAGTGAAAAAGAAAGTAGGTAGCATTTCTAGACCCTCGCTTATTCAGTTGAAGGTATCAACCTCTCTGAATTACTCTTCATTCAAGATCCCCAGTTGAAAAAAACGAAACGTGTCTTAATCTTAAGTCAATATATATTTAAGTAATAATGTTTTTGAACAAAAGGACACCTACAATTACATTTTCATTAATGCATGTGGTTTGATGTATGTCAAAATATCTACTTTGGAGTGCCTGAAAAAATATTGTGCTTGGCTGATCCTTTTTTTTAAATGCTGCCTGCACCCAAAATACCATTAATACATTTCTATTTCTATGTTGCTCTTATCAAATTTCTTTCCCTTTTTTTTACCCTCTACTTTTATATATTTCCTATTGCACTTGCCACCTTTCATTTAGTCATTCCCTATTTGTGTAACTACACCAATAACAGTCCATCTATCTCTTTTCTACCACAGCAGTTTTATGTCTGACTTCACCTGTGGTGCCACCTTGTTTGCTCTGTCTCATTTGCTCCGCAACTCTCTCTACCCCCACCAGGGGAGTTGCTAGGTCTGGAAAAGACCCGGGGCTAAGCTGATGTTGGAACTTTTGGGACTGGGGGCTAGCTGGTCTTTTGGCTGTAGCTCCTGAGATTCTATCAGGGGCTACAACCAAAAGATCAGGGGCTATAGCCCCCTTAGCGCCCCCTAGCAACGCCCCTGACCGCCACCCACAAAACTCTCACTCTCTCTCCCCCACTAGCCCACACTACCCCCTCTCTCTACTGCCATGCACTCATCCCCTCTGTCCCTACACCATCCACCCATCCTACCCCCTTCTTTTCTTCTGAACCCTACACTCTCTTTACCCCACCATGCACCCTATCCCCCTCTCTCTAACTCAATCCACCCTACAACCTTTATTCCAACACACACCCACCCTTGCCCATCTATTCCCCCATTCACTGACCTTACTCGCCCTCCCTATCCCCTCTCTTCCTTCCTCTCACACTGTCACTTTATTTGTTACCCTTTATTCTCACCATATCTCGCACATATTTCCTCTTGCTCATCATCGGCTCCCTCGATCAAGGGCTTCCTCAGTTGCTCTGTTCCCAATCTCATTCGATTACACACCTACACACCTTATCGCACCCTCCTTTCAAACGTTGTACTCTCAACTTTGCACCCTGATGCCTATAAATACATAATGCAAAGAACAACAGTAAACGCCAAAACTATTAGTGTTGCCAATGTTTGTTTTCTAAATGCTTTGAGTAGTAGCGTGCAGATGGGGCTTAAGTTGTCTTTGTGCTAAAATGGTGGCCGGAAAACTGGTTAATGATGGCGGCATTTGCACATGTGAAACTGTACTTTACATGTTGAAAATAATAGCCACATGAAGCATGAACTGTCATGAAATGTCATTATTGGGGCATTTCCGTCCGTGCTTAGCATACAACAGTGTGACATTGACATATGAGGCTTTAGCCTACATAGTATGTGTATACTTATTAAGTGATTATTTAACTGGCACTTGCTCACATTACTTGATAATTTGAGGTTCATTTGGCATATGATAGCAGCTCCTGGGCATGTATAGCTTTCCTACATAGAATGCATTTTACAGTTATATAACTGTCACCATATGGCCATACATGAGCATTTGAGTACATCTGAATCTGTGCCATACACATGAACAATGTGCCTTGCATTTGAGGAATTAACCGACACACAGTTGTCGTGCTAGATATGTGAGCCTGCACCTTGAATATGATGGCATCACCTGCATATGTGAGGCGGTCCATGCATATTATGACTGTACTGGGCATGTAAGTCTGTAACCGGCCTAAGAAGGCAGTACTCAAATAAAAGAGATGAGCATCAGCACATTAAGGCAGCACCTAAGAATGTGGGCTATATTTAGGATATATCTGGTGTGTGACACTATAGCTGACAGTAACAAGATTAATAAAACTGTACTGGAATATCAAAGTGGCATTGGCATATGTGGCTTCCACTGTGTGCACTCCTTCCATTTCATGGCAGTAACCGAGTAAAACAAGTGTTTGTTGACGAAAATGGTAGTGTTTCTTCTTTTGTAGGTGTTTGTTGGATTAACGTGTTGCATCTGTGGTGTCACCTCCTGGGATGTTACTGGGATCAGATTTTGTGTGATATCTCTGGCTGTGAATTCATCAGGGGCAAGTGACATCATTGAGTTGAGTCATGTCACTTTCGCTACCACTGCCATTTTAGTACATTGACCTCCCTTTCAATGAATCTGCAAGACTGATCTGGCCATTACAAGTTGCCTGATTCAGGCATGCTTCGTCATCTTTAAGGGCTACTATTATTCAAATTTTGCACCTGGTCGTGGAACGAAGGTGAACCAATGTATGCTGGTCTTTATTTTAACACTTTTTGATCATCAGAATCACATTGTCATATACTTTTGTACTTGTTTCGTAAAAACAACCGAAGTTTCCAAACAAGTTTAGTGGGTACGTGGTAAAATGTGTAGTGAGAATTCAAGCTTTTTTCTTTAACCGAGAGCAATTTCCTTTCCCTGAGAATGAGATGCATCATAATCCACACACGTACACGACACAGCACACAATTGCTCGCTGAATAATCCAGTGTTTTTTTTTTTTAAATGACTTCAGTTCATCTAAGCAGTTTATAAGATATGCACAGACATTTTGCTATTAGACTTGTCATTTGCATATGATTGAATGTGTGGACTTTGTTATTTATGAGACTGAAAAATTGCACTTCAATTGAATAAACGTGTCTCCGCTGTCCCTGAGGACCCTGATGAAAGTGGGAAATTTCATTGCAAGAGATTATCCGGGTAAGCAAAACTTTGATGCATTTAAATATGTAGGCCAGCGTTTAGTTATTAAGTGTCAGCTATAATTGCTGTTTGCTCAGGTTGTGTGCATTCTACTTCCAGATCGCTATTATATGCCGAAACATTTTACCTTAAGAAAAGTTGTTCTTTTCTTCTAGGCTTTTGTATATTATTTGATGATGGTTCTTTAGCCATTTCATGGCTCCCGGGTGTGACATTGGATCTGAGCTGTGTAGAAAGGTACTTACTGGGGAACATAATGGATTTCTTCCTTTACCATGTCACTATGGAAGTTCTTTGTTGACGAACAAGGTGCTGTGGAATGTCAAATGAATGTCAACATAGAGTATATCCGATGAAAGCGGTGTGAGCTTCTACTAATATGAGAACCATAGGGCTACTTTTTCCGCTTGGACATTTTCGGGAAGTGATGAAGGACTGAGTTTGAAGTGCATTTTACAAGACAGTCTTAAAGACTAATTTATATGACTACATGATCACCACGGATTATAAAACATGAGGATTTTTTTTTTTTAGAGTGTCCATCACATATCAATTTGTGTAAACATGTAGCCACATCATGAATTTGAATATGTAATATATCTGAAAAAAGTTTATTTTGCGAAGAGTAATTTCTGAATGTTTGAGCTCTTAATTTAAAGCAACCTTCTCTTATGTAACTTGTTTGAGTGTAGAAACAATGCAAAGCGAATAATAATGAAGTGGTTGGAATGTAAAATATGCTTTCCATATTTCCTTAGAGTTAAGGGCCCATAGTGGTGATCACCAATGAAAGTGGAAACATGTACCTTGTCGCCAAGGAAGTGTGTCAGTTTGTAGCAATTTCAATAGTGTAGCCCTTCTTTTTTGTCTCAATATTGGTTTTCAATAGCAGTGGTGCAGCTTGATGTGGCGGAACAGTGTGGTGAAATAGGGGGACTTTAGTGAAAAGAAAAGAACAGGTGCCACAGGATGTCCCCGTGGTTATGTTTTAAAAAACAGTGTGGGTCATGGGGGTATCCCCAGGAAAGGACACACCCAGGAACTCAGAATGTGCCTTGCAGAGTTCCCCCATATGGATGTCTGAATGGTAATGCTCCATGCCCCCGTGCTCGCAAGTCAGGTAATGAAGGCAAAGTGATGGACTAGCAGGTCTGTTATGGGGCAGGGACAGGTGGAAAACATGAAGTGTAAGGGGGCAGGGAACATCCATGAGCAGCAGGAGGCGTGCTGGATGACGGTAGAGGCGCAAATAAAAACAGGTGGAATGCAGACTTGTTGCAACATGGCTCTGATACAAATCCAACAATGCTGTCCTCCAGTTTTCTTCCCTATTGCTGTATCTTTCAGCTCAACAGCAGGTCTCCCATGAGATATTTTCGTCTCCCCAGCCTGCTTGGATTATAACAGCTCCTTTTCGCCCACAGAAACTAATGCCTGTGAAACATCTACCGACTATGCTTATTTATATTCTGCCGAGGACAAAAATAATCATGTAGGTATCTCCATATCTTTTCTGGCTGTATATTGCTGTCCCGGGGCAATGAATCATGGGATTGGAAAAAGGGGCTATAAACCATAGAGAATATATGGCAGAAACATTTTTCTCGTGAATGATATAGTCCAGAGTTCAAGAAATTGGATGTTGGCATAGTGAGTAGATCGCTTGCTAATATGTTCTTGTATTATTATTCCTTAATCCCATAAGTAAATGAAAACATATTGAGCTAACATGTTTTCTTCAATAATATCTTAATCCTTCAAAGAACTAAAACAACATAACCTCGTACATAAATATTTATCTTCAAAACATGGCGATTTCAAGGAGGGGTTGGGTGGCAGAGCAAAGCAGTTGAAACGAAAGAAGAGTCTAGAAGCTGACAGAGGGACAGGTGAAGAGACTGTATCAGGGCTGCAGGATAAAATGTGTGTGTGAGTGGCGGGGAGTGGGTGCAGGTAGGTGGGTGTTCAAGAAGTCTCAGAAAACAGCCTGGTTTTGAGGGCTTTACTGAATGCCAGGTGATCCTCCATGAGGTGGAGTGTGAGGGGGAGGGAGTTCCAGAAAGTTGGTGGAAGGACAGAGAAGCAGGCACCTCCTAATCTAGAGAACTTGAAAGGAGAGACTACCAGGAGATGTGCAGAGCCTGATTTGAGGATTCTGGTGGCACGCTAGTGTGTGAGCTTATTTTGGAGGAATTTCAGCCCTTTTTTGTGAATTGGGTGGGGTTAATGCACATGGCTTTGAGGAGACTCGTTGGCTGAGGAGCAGCCAGTGGCGTGTCCTTAGTGTGGGGGAGATGCTTTCTCTGGTGGAGAGTTTGAGAACAATTCGTGCTGCAGAGTTTTGAATCCATTGGAGTGTTCTGAGTTTCTATGTAGGCACTGAGAACTTTAGTGGGTGGATGTCCCCTGTGAGAAACACTGAGAACTTCAGTGGGTGGCTGAATCCTGAGCATGAACTAGAGAACCAGAGTGGAGTGACTGTATCCTAAGGGTGAACACAAGAATTTTAGTGGTTGACTGTGCTCTGTGAATGAGCCTGTGAACTGTAGTTTTTCACTGCACCATATGAGAGAGCCCGGGTGCACCTACCGGCCACCCATGATCTTTCATGTGGTCCGTATCCTTTCCAGTCTATCAAGTAAAATAGTTTTGATTTGGTGATTTTTGAGTCAAGAATTTCTTTAACCTCAAACTCAGGTTCCCCGTTTACTGCGACCGGTTTTGGTGGTTTCACAACTCGTGTTCCAGGTTGCACTGGTTTCAAAAGTGAGATGTGAAACACAGGATGAATTTTCATGTGCGGGGGTAAGTCCAATTTCATAGCCACCGGATTTATAATGGCCTAATGGTATATGGACCTAAATATCTGGGGTTGAAGGTATGAGGCCCTTTCACTGGTATGTGCTTTGACACCAACCAGACTTCATCCCCAACCTGATATCTTGGAGCTTCACTTCTATGCATGTCGGTTATTTCTTGTACCTTTCCTTAGCTTGCTTTAGATGATCTGTTGCTTGTTTGAAGGCTTGGGAGATGGTAAAATGCAAACTTTTCACAGCTGGCATTTCCAGAAGTTGCGGCGGGTCAAGATTGGAAGTTCGTGGGTGTAATCCGTAGATTGTATAGAAGGGACTTTGACCCGTACTGGAATGTAGGCAGTTGTTATAGGCATACTCGGTGATCCATAGAATATCCTTCCAGCTGCCTTCAGTTTGATGTAACATGCACCTGAGATATTGCTCCAAGGTCTGGTTTGTTCTCTCTCTCTGGCCATTAGTTTGGGGATGTTGACTGGTTGGTGGAAAGTCTTACGTCGATTTGACCTAATTCGCAACATTTCTTCCAGAATCAGAGATAAACTGGCTGCCACGGTCTGAGATCAGGATGGATGGAAATCTGTGAATTCGGACGATCTGCTCTGGAAATTCTTTAGCCAGAATTGAAGCTGAGGGCAATCCTTTTAGTGGGATGAAATGGGCCATCTTCGAAAATAAATCCACCACCACAAAAATTGTGTTGAACCCGTTACAAGGAGGAAGGTCCTTTATAAAATCAAGAGATAAGGTATGCCAAGCTGTAGGTGGGATGTCTAATGGCTGAAGCAGGCCTGGTGATTTTTTTTTCTGAACCTTGTTTTGAGCGCAAACTCCACAGGATAGTACAAACTGTTTGATGTCTTTACGCCATGTTGGCCACCAAAAATGCCGTTTGACCTTGGCCTCAGTTTTTGCAATTCCAGGATGGCCTTCTACTAATGAGTCATGGTAATGTGAGATGACATTTTCCTGAAGTTCTCTGCTGGGTAGATAGAGACGTCCTCGGAAATAGGGTAATTGGTTTGTGACTGAATGGTGAGGACTTTTGGTTGGCCAATTCTTTAGGGTGATGGAATCCATGAGATGAGAGATTCCCACTTGAATGTCTTCTAACGTTAGAGACGTAGTAATTCCAAGAATCTTTTCACCAGGAATGATGGGCACTGGGTCGGGATTGGCATATTCCTCATCTACTCCTAGATGGGACAGTGCATCTGCCTTGCCATTTCGACAGCCAGGTTGGTAAGTAATTACAAAGTCAAACTCAGCAAAAAACAATGCCCATCGGAGTTGGCGAGATGATTGAGCTTTTGCCACCTTCAGGTACTGTAAATTGCGATGGTCAGCGATTACTGTGCTGGTGTGCCTAGCTCCTAAGAGGTAATGCTGCCAGGCTTTGAAAGCCGCCTTGATGGCTAACAGTTCCTTGTCCGTAATAGCATAAATCAACTCGGGAGCCATAAACTTCCGTGACCAAAAGGCTACTGGGTACAGTTGACCAGTTTCGGGGTCCCTTTGTGACAGGACCACTCCCATTGCCAGACTGGAAGCATCCCTTTCGACAACATACGGTAGATCTGGATGGGGTGTTTCAGGATCGGGGCTGAGATGAATCTTTGTTTTAGCTCCTGGAAGGCTTTCTCAGCCTCTTCGGACCATTGAAAACGCTTGTTTTTACGCAGCAGAGTGGTGATGGGATGCACTAGATGCCAAAATCCAGGAATGAAACGAATATAGAAGTTTGCAAACCCGAGCATACTTTGAACTCCTTTAACCCCTTAAGTGCCATGGGTATTTCTCCCCAGTGCCAGGGCCTTTTTTGGTGATCTCGGTATATGGCCATTCAATCGCTTGTAAAATTTTTTTGTTACATGAGGTATCTCGGCCAAATTTGGCTCCTTTTTTCCCACATGTAGGCGGTCGCAACGCCACCCAGGAATCCTAGGTTGCTGTAGGGGGGTGAGAGAAAATAAGCAAAAAGTGCAAAAATGTTGGGTTTTTTCAAAAAATGCCAATAAAATGATGTACAAAGAAGCCTGTGGTTTTGTCCTTGTAAGAGCTAGGAACTAATGGTTTGCTGTGCTGAATTCCCCAAGTTCCTGGCTTTCAAGAACAGGTTGAGTGGAAACGAAAAAAAGATATTTTGATGTGGTTATCAACCGTTTTGTGAGAGGTAGGCGATTTTGGCCATTTTTGCCAATTGGACATGCAAGGACGGAATGGAAGAAAAGGGTAGGAAAGACGAATTGGAGGACAGAAAGGCAAGTATTTCTGAAAAGTAGACACAATTCCAAGTTTTGCAAGGGGTGATTTGCGTAGGTCAGGCAACAACTAGGTAGGGGAACTGCCATAGATAGGGGGGAAAGCGGGAAAATGACCGAAAAAAAGGTATGTGTAGGACATGGTTGGCTTGCTACGGCAATGGCTTCTATGAATTTTGAGAAAAGCAATGCTCCACTACATTCCTCAGACTCTTGCAGTTAGGAGAGCACACATTTTATGTAGAGTTTTACAAAACAAGCAATACCACATGCCAAACACTGAGCCATGGTACACAGGAGTTTTACGCTCTCGGCCTGAACAGATGCTCTTAGCATGTGTAAATTGGGAAAACCAATGTGGTGAGGAAGGGCAAGCATACATTTTTTGAAAGAGCACAGGCATACCTTTTCAAGGGTAGGTGACTTGTGCAGGTTACAAAAGTGTATGGTGCCTAAAGCAATGACTAAATGTAGGTCACATTTGGGAAATGAAAGGGTTGTGTGACAAAGGCCACCACCAAATGGGTCAAAACGTTATGAAAACCACACAAACACAACACATGGCCTACTGTCCCGCGTTCCCATAGGAGTCCCGATGAAAACGGTACCTCACATGTGTGGGTGCACATACCTGACCGCCAAGGGGAAAGCCTAAAACACAAGTAACCCCATGCATTTCCGAAAAGAGGACACCCGTGGGTATCCGCAGAGGGATGATTTGCGCACATCGCCCAGAATGTATTACCCAGACACTCCAGCAAAGTCCGAAATGTGGGAAAAAAATGCATCTTCCGCACATTTAGCTCGGCTCACCCATCGAAACACGCCCCCAACAACACATGGCCTACCGTCCCGTGTTCCCACAGGTGTTCCGATGAAAATGGTACCTCACATGTGTGGGTGCACCTACCGGGGGCGCAAAAGGAAAAGGGTAACCCACTGGTAACCCCAAGCCTTTCGCCACTGCCCATTTTGTTCATGTGGGCAACCTACAGATTTGGGCCTAGGGTGTCGAAGCTAGCAAGGGAAACAGGGAACCCCATGCATTTCTCGAAAGAGGAAACTGGTGGGGATCCACTAAGGTCTGCCTTGCGCAAATTGCCCCAGTTTTTATTAGCCACAATCCCCGACAAAGTGTGATATTTGGTGGGGAAAAAAAACAATGTTCACTTTGTCTGGGGTTCTGGGTAATAAATTCTGGGCCATTTCGCGCAAGTCAGACCTCGGTGCATTCACACAGGTGTCCTCTTTTGGGAAATGCACGGGATTCCCCATTTTCCTCGCTGGCTTCGACACCCTTAACCCTTAGTATGATACAAAAGGAAACAAGGCTGTAGGCAGAGGCCTTTATTGGAAGGGCATTGGGGACAGTACACCTGAGTATCCTTTCTCACTCCTTGTTTACTACACACCTTACATCTTCTGTAAGGGTGTGTCTTCATTAGTGTGGCAGGAAAAAAAACACCAAAGTGTCGATCTTGCAATCTGGCCACATCTTCTACCTCTGGAACAGAGGGGATTTCTACATGGAGTATAGTCAGCGATTGAACAATTTCTGTTTCAAAGTTCAATAAGGACAGCTTGTTTTGTGGAGTAGCTGCACGGTACCCCACATAAGCATTGAACGTTGCTATATGCATAATGCGTGTGGCCAACTTTTTGTACCAGAAGCGCGACTTGCGTTCAGCCTTGTATGACTCAAGCACTTGGTCGGTTTTATCTACTCCACCCATGTACTTGTTGTAGTCCAGAATGCAGTTGGGCTTCCACACTTGCTGAGTATACCCGCGCTCAGTGACTACTGAAGTACTTTCATCATTAATAGTACTCAGCATGTACACATCCCTTTTGTGGGAGAATTTTACTGCCAACAGTTCATCCCGCCGCAATGCCATACATTCTCCCTTGGCCAACTTCTTACACACAAGTTTTCTGAGGAAGCCTGTGTGGTTACAGCACATTGTACCACAGGCCAGTGTGTCCACATTGAACAACTCCCTGAACAGTGGAATTCCTGTGTAGAAAATGTCCACATACAAATGGTGACCCTTGTGGAGCCATGGTGTGAGAAGATCCCAAACAATCTTCCCAGTTGTCCCTAAATGGGCTGGGCAGCCCAGAGGGTTTAGGGTAGAGTCTTTCCCAGTGTAGACTCTCATGTTGCAGACATACCCAGTGGTACTTTCACACACCATGTAAAACTTGATCCCATATCGTGCTCTCTTGCTAGGAATGAATTGCTTGAACACTAGCCGGTCTTTGTACAACATCAATGACTCATCAATGGATATGTTCTGGCTAGGAACATACACCTCCGCAAATCGCTGAGTCAAGTGCTTCAGAAATGGCTGAAGTTTGAACAGCCTATCAAAGTTTGGGTCCGTTCTGGGTAATGCTGCCGAGTTGTCATTGAAATGCAACATACGTAGCAGTGCTTGAACGCGATTCCTACTCATTGTAGCTGGAAAAAATGGGGTTGCATGAACTGCTACAGTAGAACAGTACATTGAGACAGATGGCTTTGACGATATTCCCATGTTCAGAATGAGACCCCAACATTTTTTCATCTCAAGATCGGTTGATGGAACCGATGCTTGTACTCTGGAATGGGGTTTCAGAGTGCCACCCCTTGACTGCAAGAACTGTGCAGCGTACAAATTGGTTTGCTGAACCATATCTGCAATTAACCCATCATCAACAAAAAGGTTAAAAAAGTCAATAGGCTGAAACCCCTCTGTATTTACCAAGCACCCTGATATTCCAGTGAAAGGGGGCACAACAGGCTGAGCCATTGCTGGAGGCACCCACTCCGACTCATCAGCCATGACTGGAACTGGCACATGCCTTGCACCTCCTGCTTGTCCCCTCCCCCTTACAGGTCTCCTGCGTGTGGGAAGGGTGGGAATACTGTGTGTGGGAATGGTGGGAATAGGTGCATGTACTCTTTCCACCTCTTCGTCCTCAGATGATGAGCAGGAAGAACTACCATCCACGGAGAAATCACTTCCCCAATCACTGTCATGCTGACCCTCAGAAGCAGTATCTCTATCAGATTCCATATACACCTCTGTGCCATGCTCTGAGCCAGATTCCATCAGTGCAGCTAACGCCTGTGCACCAGACAGGGATTGTCGCCGAGAAGCCATGACTACTGTCGCTATGGAACCCTTCACTGTCCAAAGAACAGAGAAAGACTGAAACAATAACTATGTGTGCTTCTCAAAGTGAGGAACCTAGTAGAGTAAGTGCTATGCAATGCCACAAACCTACACCACACAAGGACGCCAAAATGTCCAAACTCTGCTCACAAACTGTAGCAACCCTCTGCAATATGATGTACTCTGAGCACGCTACAAAAAATGGAGTACAATTTTGCAAACACTCACGTGAAATGCTAAGGACCAGCTCACTGCTTACTTACAAGTGGGTAGACAGCTAAAACACACCTGCACCTAAAACAAAGACAACAACAAATTTAAGGAAGATGTCCTCTTCCACTATACATTACAGAAATACAAGTGTGGAGATGAGGATTGCACCCACAGTACCAATTCAGAGACAGCCAACGTGCGTTGCACCCCCCCCCTCCTCCATGAAATGCTGATGCATGGGAAATGGCGTTGAGAAGCAACCATGTAACGTATTAGTGATTGGGTGAGTTGAAAAGACCGGGGCGATCAAAATTCAGACAGGGAACAAAAGGAAAGTACATGCCAGACCCTTCCAGACAATTGCTGGCACACTTTTCAACAAGGCAGAGAGGTGGACAGAGTCAGACACATCAACCACAACCATCCTACATCTCTGCCTGGCCAACGCTACAGCTTTCTTCTCCAGGAAGGGATGGGTACGCTGCCGGGGGACCCTGCAACCACTTCTGAACTTGGGGGACAAAATACCCACATGGCGGACGGGCGCCCAAGGCCAGTGACATCACCCCCTGACTGTCCTGCCCCTCTGGCTACCCTGTGCTACAGCTTTGCCCCCTGTGAAAGGATGGGGACTCTAGCGGGTCACACTAGGACCACTCCTGGACTTTGATGACAAAAGTGGTGACCATTGCAATAAAAGGAATGAGCTCTGTACCACATGGGCATTGCATGCTCAGAAGAAATGACCATCTGCATTACTACAGCAAACATTTTTGTGACACTGCTGCTAGTTATCATTACCCCATTTTTATTTCTGCAAAGCAACCACCTAACTCTATGCAAGCCACAACCATCATTGCCCCCAGGACCTCCCCACTACCCATTCCCACCCATACCACTGACACTGCAGCCACAGTTCCTCCCACCACAGTAACCATCCACCTCCACATTACAATGGATATCTACAAAAGTAATATATGCAGTACTTACATCAGTCAGCGAAAGCTTTCCAGGAGCCACAACTGCAAAGGAAACACAAAATAATTACATTCAGTACTTAGCCTACCAATAACACATCTAAACTGTCTTGGGGGTTTCTGCTAACTTTTCGATTTCTACCACCCGATACATGGCACATCCCAGTCATCTACCACCACGGAAGGCTACACTGCACACTGATAGGAAATGGAAATAAGACGAATAGGCGTATGGCTACCCCCAGCACAAAAAAAAAAAAAACTTGTACAGATAGCTACGTGGCAAACTGCCCTCCCAGGGAAACAGCACTGTTTAGCTGCTCTGGGGGGAAATTTGTGACCTACCACGGCAACTGTGTCCCTGGACACCCCAATACCTCCCCAGAGCACCCAATCCCGTTCACACCACCAACACTACAGGGCCAGTTCCCACCCACCCGAGTAGCAATCCGCCCCGCGCAAACCCTTCTGCCCAATCTATTGGGGGTCCTGCCCCACCTTTTGGGGTGGCCCACTCCTCACCCACACCGAACGGAGGGGGGGCACATCATGCAGTCCTTCCTAGGAGGCTCAGGGAGCACTGCATGAGGTGTCCCCCCCAGCCATTTGGGGTGGGGGGAGAGGGCCACCACAAAAGGTGGGGCAGGACCCCCAATAGATGGGGCAGTAGGGTTTGGGTACCCTGGGGCCAGATTGGCACACTAATGTGGCCATCTGCGCCAAGCGAAGTTGGGTAAACAAAGAAAATAATACAAAATCGTAGGCTGCTTTTTAGGGGGGCTAAGGGGCACTCTAAATTGGCAGCGAATGTTGTACTGCAATGGGGGGTGGCACTCCTCCCCACCCCAAATGGAGGTCCCCACCTCATGCATCCCTCCCTGGTGTCAGATAGGGGAGACCCCAACTCATGCATCCCTCCATGGGGTCAGATGCCCCTTCCTAGGAGCAGATATCTGCCCCCAGGCAGGGTTGCATGAGGTGGGGCCCTCCATTTGGGGTGGGGGGGTGAGTGCCACCCCCTGTTGCAGTACAACGCGGACGCAGACAGTGCGGACCAAAACTAGGTGCGGACCTCTACGCCTGCGGGGCAGAGAAGTTTTCCAGTTCAGAATCTGTTTCAACCTTACCAGAGACTCCTACTGCCTTTTTAGGTGGCTTCACTGGGCACTCTCGAAGGAAATGGCTGGCCGACCTGCAATACAAACACAGCTGTTGTTGTCTTCTCCTATCCCTTTCAGCCCTGGACAACGACCCGCGCATGGTCTTGGAGGTGTTTTCCTTTGGGTGTACAAATACTCTAGAATCGATTCTAACTCGATCTGCCTTATGGTTCTGCAGTCTGTGATCAAGCTGGACCACTAAGTCTATGTACTCAGCACAGTCTCTGGGCGGGTTAACCACTTGAGCCAAAACGTCCTTTAACTCCCCTCTCAGACCACGGTAAAATAGCGTTGTTCTTTTGTCATCCGGCCAATCAGTTTCCACAAACAGTCTGTTGAAGGTTGCAATGTATGTTAGCAGATCCTGGTTGCCTTGACGCAAAGAAAAAGTTAATTTTCCAATGCCTGACCTTGGCAGCGTCGGACTAACAGCTTCTCCATATTCAATTGGAATCTTTGGAAATCTCGCAAGATGGGGTCATCCCGACTGACCAGCAGTGCCGACCAGTCAGCAGCACTGCCACTGAGATATGAAAGCACACAAGCCACTTTGGATGGTCGTTTTGAAAAGCCCATGGCCTACATAGGAAATGTAGACGGCACTGATTCATAAACACTGCATACCTTTTTGGATCCCCAGCGAATCGTTCAGGAGGTGCCAAGGGTACAGCTCCTGGGAGGACCACCTGATCTGGATTGCTTGATGCAGTGGATACCGTTGACCCCACCCCAGGTAGCGGCGCTCGCCCCGCCTGTTTCTGGAGCAACTGTCTGGCGAGATCGTCGGTGTGCTCCTTGGCTACAATCAGTTCTCTTCGTAAGGCATTTGTTTCCTGTCTAGCCGAATGTACCTCGGCCCTGAGTTGCCCCAAAAGCTGAGCTAGCTGATCCGTTTCCGAGGTTTCTATGGCGCCCATAATTTGTGTAAGGCTTTGCGTTCTGTCACGCTCACCTGGTCTCCACGGGGGCATGCTCGTGTTCGAAGGATGTTGTCTGCACTGGTTTTGCTCTGCTTAACGGAGGATGCTAGCTCGCGTCTTCCCTTCTTTCTTGCCTCAGGAGATGTTTGTCTGCAAGTCGAAACAAGATTTTAGCCAATCGAATGGAGCTGGTTTTGGTTTTCCCCTCCTTCCAATTTTCCCTTCTCTTCCTCTGGCTCACCTTTCTAATGGGCAAGCTCTCCGTCCTGCACACTCTGGCACGGGTGCGGTTTCACAATCTTTCCAGGATCTAGTTACTTCACTGATCCGATGGAGATTGCTGAAGTGGAAAGGCCGGCGTAAGCAGGTAAGTCTCTATTCCAATAACTCCGTGAAATATCTAGTGTTCGTTCTTGTCTTTCAGGTGCAGCTTTAAGCAGCTTTCGGATGATGGATGACTCTCCTGATGATGATGAGCAGGATTCCAGCTGGCAAGTATAGCGCTGTGCGGGGCGTGCTAATTGTTCACTGTATTTAGCTTTCCTTGCTGTATGCGACTAACCTGCTTTGTCTGTTCTGTTTGGCAGGTGTGGCACAGTTCCAGGAAGATGATGGAAGAGCAACTCGACGGGTTGAGTTGCGGCGCGATGCTGGCATGATGAAGAACTGCTTGATGGAGTTTCTTGAAGTGGCCGCTTTCAGGTGAGTAGCTACTCGGGAGGGTAACTTCAGTTCTGCTCTTCTATAGATGCGGCGGTCCGTGGGTAAGCAGAAGACGAGATGAGGTAAGGCATTCAATGCTTTTCTAACTCCTGTTCTTCTCTTTTCTCAGGTGCCGATGGGAGGAAGACTTGGGATGGGTGTGGCAGAAGGGAAGCAAGAGCTGACCTGACAAGGTAAGCGTTATGCTGCAGGAGTGGAGAATAACGCGAAGCGTGTTCAGTTTGCTGGGTGCGGTTTAAATAACCTTGCAAGTTTTCCCAGGAAAATAGTCCCCTTAACCATTACCTGTCTCCAGGTAAAGTATTCCCAAGCCACACTCTGTACTGAATGGCTCTACCTCTCAGAGCCAAGTGTATGGCCCATGTATTTAGCACCTACCATGAGCCTGGCGCCAGGACTGAGTCCAGATGAGCCTAGCTGGGGCCAGGGAAGTCCCCAAGGAAGCCAAAGTCCAGCATGGGCTCACGAGTTTCGGGGTTTTAGAAGCATGAACCATGACAGCGTGATTGTGAGAAAATACCAGTATTCAAAAACATTACTTGCATAATAGGCAAGCACATGTGTAAGTCAGCAGCTGGTCATGTTCTTTCAGTCACTGATACATCTATCTGTTTCCCAGCAAAATTTTGAACAAAACAACCCCACTCCACCTTTGGCTGTCTGACATATACCAGAATTACCAAGGGGGGTCCTGGGAGTCCCTCTGGCAGACATTAGTCCTGGTTACGAGAGACTTACCCAGAGGACAAAGACTGATATGTTTAGGATATTTCTCCTCTGTGAAAGATAGTGAGCTAAAGTCTCTGGGTAAGGCTCTTGTAACCAGGACTCATGTCTGGCAGAGAGTCTCCCGGGACCCCCTTGTTATTTGCATATGTCAAGTAACTCTGGGTCTCACCCTCAGTTACTAGGGGAATCCAGACATGGACCCCTTGTTCACTATTCTTAGAGAGGCACAGCTACACCCTACTGATGAGGTTCAACCAGACCGAAACACGTGTCTGTGGTTGCTGTTGGTACTCTTGTTCAGAGGAGAATTGCCTAGCATTTCGGTGCTGGACTGCCCCAGGGCAGGACAAGGACAGATATGTTTAGGAAATTTCTCCTCTGTGAAAGATAGTGAGCTAAAGACTTTGGGTAAGGCTCTTGTAACCAGGACTCATGTCTGGCAGAGAGTCTCCCAGAACCCCCCTTGTTATTTGCATATTTCAAGTAACTCTGGGTCTCACCCTCAGTTACTAGGGGAATCCAGACATGGACCCCTTGCTCACTATTCTTAGAGAGGCACAGCTACACCCTACTGATGAGGTTCAACCAGACCGAAACACGTGTCTGGGGTTGCTGTTAGTACTCTTGTTCAGAGGAGAATTGCCTAGCATTTCGGTGCTGGACTGCCCCAGGGCAGGACAAAGACTGATATGTTTAGGATATTTCTCCTTTGCGAAAGATAGTGAGCTAAAGACTTTGTCTACGGCTCTTGTAACCAGGACTCATGGCTGGCAGAGAGTCTCCCAGGACCCCCCTTGTTATTTGCATATTTCAAGTAACTCTGGGTCTCACCCTCATTTACTAGGGGAATCCAGACGTGGACCTCATGCTCACTATTCTTAGAGAGGCACAGCTACACCCTACTGATGAGGTTCAACCAGACTGAAACACGTGTCTGGGGTTGCTGTTGGTACTCTTGTTCAGAGGAGAATTGCCTAGCATTTCGGTGCTGGACAGCCCCAGGGCAGGACAAAGACTGATATGATTAGGATATTTCTCCTCTGTGAAAGATAGTGAGCTAAAGACTCTGGGTAAGGCTCTTGTAACCAGGACTCATGTCTGGCAGAGAGTCTCCCAGGACCCCCCTTGTTATTTGCATATTTCAAGTAACTCTGGGTCTCACCCTCAGTTACTAGGGGAATCCAGACGTGGACCCCTTGCTCACTATTCTTAGAGAGGCACTGCTACACCCTACTGATGAGGTTCAACCAGACCAAGACACATGTCTGGGGTTGCTGTTGGTAGTCTTGTTCACTGGAGAATTGCCTAGCATTTCGGTGCTGGACTGCCCCAGGGCAGGACAAAGACTGATATGTTTAGGATATTTCTCCTCTGTGAAAGATAGTGAGCTAAAGACTCTGGGTAAGGCTCTTGTAACCAAGACTCATGTCTGGCAGAGAGTCTCCCAGAACCCCCCTTGTTATTTGCATATTTCATGTAACTCTGGGTCTCACCCTCAGTTATTAGGGGAATCCAGACGTGGACCCCTTGCTCACTATTCTTAGAGAGGCACAGCTACACCCTACTGATGAGGTTCAACCAGACCGAAACACGTGTCTGGGGTTGCTGTTAGTACTCTTGTTCAGAGGAGAATTGCCTAGCATTTCGGTGCTGGACTGCCCCAGGGCAGGACAAAGACTGATATGTTTAGGATATTTCTCCTTTGCGAAAGATAGTGAGCTAAAGACTTTGTCTACGGCTCTTGTAACCAGGACTCATGGCTGGCAGAGAGTCTCCCAGGACCCCCCTTGTTATTTGCATATTTCAAGTAACTCTGGGTCTCACCCTCATTTACTAGGGGAATCCAGACGTGGACCTCATGCTCAATATTCTTAGAGAGGCACAGCTACACCCTACTGATGAGGTTCAACCAGACTGAAACACGTGTCTGGGGTTGCTGTTGGTACTCTTGTTCAGAGGAGAATTGCCTAGCATTTCGGTGCTGGACAGCCCCAGGGCAGGACAAAGACTGATATGATTAGGATATTTCTCCTCTGTGAAAGATAGTGAGCTAAAGACTCTGGGTAAGGCTCTTGTAACCAGGACTCATGTCTGGCAGAGAGTCTCCCAGGACCCCCCTTGTTATTTGCATATTTCAAGTAACTCTGGGTCTCACCCTCAGTTACTAGGGGAATCCAGACGTGGACCCCTTGCTCACTATTCTTAGAGAGGCACTGCTACACCCTACTGATGAGGTTCAACCAGACCAAGACACATGTCTGGGGTTGCTGTTGGTAGTCTTGTTCACTGGAGAATTGCCTAGCATTTCGGTGCTGGACTGCCCCAGGGCAGGACAAAGACTGATATGTTTAGGATATTTCTCCTCTGTGAAAGATAGTGAGCTAAAGACTCTGGGTAAGGCTCTTGTAACCAAGACTCATGTCTGGCAGAGAGTCTCCCAGAACCCCCCTTGTTATTTGCATATTTCATGTAACTCTGGGTCTCACCCTCAGTTACTAGGGGAATCCAGACGTGGACCCCTTGCTCACTATTCTTAGAGAGGCACAGCTACACCCTACTGATGAGGTTCAACCAGACCGAAACACGTGTCTGGGGTTGCTGTTGGTACTCTTGTTCAGAGGAGAATTGCCTAGCATTTCGGTGTTGGACTGCCCCAGGGCAGGACAAGGACTCATGTGTTTAGGATATTTCTCCTCTGTGAAAGATAGTGAGCTACAGACTCTGGGTAAGGCTCTTGTAACCAGGACTCATGTCTGGCAGAGAGTCTCCCAGGACCCCCCTTTGTTATTTTGACATATACCAGGTCACAAATTACAGTAATTGTACAACCTGGTGTTTTGGCTATTTGTAGATGCAATATCATATTATTCTGCAATGAAGTGACTGTTCATTTTTATAAATTCACTTGTTAAATAGGCAACACTGTGAGGCTTCTTCTGTGGTTGTAGACAATTAAAAACCTGCATGGTCTGCGCATCAATATAGTACTGGATGATCATCCGTTCCCACATGTGGAGAGTCCAGTAGATAGATATCAAGTATCTGTGTTTGTATTTTTGTATTTTATTTATTTGTATAGCACACCAGGCCCGAGGGCAACCGGGCGCATATCTTGGAGCAACAGGTACATGAATGGCATGTAATACAGTTACAATCAATCAATTACATTCACACGAGCAGTAAAGTACATAGCAGTGCAGATTGGCCAGCAGATTGGCACAGAGGTAATTGTCAAAAAAATAAAAAAATAAAAAAAATAAAAAAGGTGGGGAAGATCAGATGGCCTGTGAAGGCAATTGGTCAAATGTAGCGGATAGCCAGAGCTTGGCTTTGTGTTTGAATAGGGTAGGAGATGGCAAAGTTCTATTGGTGAGTGTGTTCCAGAGTGTGGCAGCTAGGACTGGGAAGCTAGCACCTCCGGCTGTCTGTAGTTTGTATCTAGGGATCGTGAGGCAATGTGCTTGGGAAGATCTGAGTGTCCGTGAAGGTATATACTGAGAGAACCGAGAGGCTAGGTAGATGGGGGCCTGGTTGCTTACACATTTGTGGGTAATGGCCAGGGATTTCAGTGATATCCTTTGGGCAACTGAGAGCCAGTGTAGACTCTTCCTGGTTTCAGTGATATGTGCAGATCTAGGACTGTTGAGGGCCACTCTAATAGCCTTATTTTGAGTGATCTGGAGTTTGTTGAGGTTGCGTTGGTTGGTGCCTTGATAAAGTGCATTACAATAATTGAGTTTGGACATAACCAGAGTCCGAGCAAGAATAATGCAGTTCTGAGTGGAGAGGAATGGACGGCAGGCTGTGATCAGCTTACATGTGTAGGCAGAGGCAGCGATGACCGCATTCGTTTTTCTATTGAGGGAGAGTGTAGAATCGAGGTAGATTCCCAGAGTTTTAGTATCTTTGGATGCTTTGATGGAGTTGCCATCGATATTGCAAGTGTTAAACGAGGGGTCAAGCTTATTCAGTCTTTGTTGGGTGGCAAGGATGAGGAGCTCTGTCTTGTCATCATTGAGACAGTGCTCGTGTTTGGCCATCCAAGCTTGGACAACTTGGTAGATGTCATTCAAGGCTTTAGAGTCAGCAATGTAGTCACCAGTGATAGGGATGAGTATCTGGGTGTCATCAGCATAGCTGGTGTAGTTGACACCCAGATAGTCAACCACATCAAACAATGGTTTGGTACATACATAGTAAAGTGTAGGGGATACACAAGACCCTTGTGTGACTCCACAGGGAACCGGGGTTGGATCTGCCGATGAGGTAGGTGAGAATACTCTCATATGTCTATTGTCCAGGAAGGAGCTAATGCAATTGGTGGCTTTTTCAGAAAAGTGGGCAGCTGATTTCAAATGATGGCAGAGGATTTGGTGATTGACCAAATCGAAAGCTGCTGAGAGATCCAGCAGTAGAAGGAGGGCCAGTTTGCCATTGTCTTTTAAATCCTCAATTTGAGTTGTGAGATCTAATAGGGCTGTTTCTGTCCTGTGCTTAGGTCTGAAGCCAGTTTGTCTTGTGCCGAGTAAGTTATTAGTTATTAGTTATGATATTGATCAGGGTCCTCTGTTGGTTCCTGTTGCTAAATCATATTTATTCAACATGCCTGAGTCCTTGATGTACATGCGGTTGATGCTGTAAATATTGAGCATGTTGCTGTTCTTGAGAAAGGTTGGGCTGTATGGCATTCTTCCTCCTGTTTGTGTTCTTTCTAAAAGTGATGCTGCAAGTATTGAAGCAAGGCCACCCTGCATATTTGCAGTAACTCATCCTTGTGATGTTTGCAGTGAGTCTTCCTCCCCTGAGGAGGGAAGATGGTCCCACAAAGCAGCATAGTATTTTAAGGAGGTATATGGGAATTTATAGTAGTGTTCTTGTACAAGTAGTAGGTCTGAAACAAGTAGTGGTTGGTAGTTTAGTGTGTGTTTTAATGTGTTGTGTTTGTGCTTTTTAGATGAAGAACAGACCCTAGAAGGGGTGGTAATTGTGAGTGTTGCAGTGTGATGTGGTGTTGGACGAGTTTGTAGAGCAGTGTGTGTGCACATGGAAGGGTGAGAGAGAAGAGTAGGGGTTGATTTTCTTTGTTTTTGTTGTCACAAGCAAGCAGCAGTGTGCAGAGTGCATTAGATGGACGTTGCAGGGTCAGTACGAGATAGACATCACTAGCATTGGGGAGGAACGCCAACAGGGCACATGTACAAGGCACTGCTACTGTATCATGACAGGGTGGAGAAATATCATAAGCAGTGGATCGTGGAGACAGGGGAGGGGCGATGCCCTGCCCATGGTCAGGGATCACATAACAAGAGTATTTTTGAACATATGTCCACATTTTAGTAGAAAAATATAAGGTGAAGCATCTACAGAATAGAAAAGACATTCTTGATCTTTGGCCTAAGTTTGAAGACGCAGAAAATCAAGGAAATAAAGTGGAAGTGCAGAGACAGAAAGATGAGAAGTTTAGAAAGGGCGAAGAAGAAGGCAGGCACCAGTGGAGGGTAGGGGATTATATTCCTTGACAACAAACCCTGCAGAAGGGTATAGTAATCCAAGCTATGTACCTGCTGCAATAGGGACCCCTTCTGTTAGGTAGGGTCTCCACAGCACCAGTAACAGGACAGGCTACCGCTCTGCCACCTCCATATAATCACCTGCCTGAAGTACCAGCATTGGCGGGTTATAGGTCAAGGGAGCTTGAGGATCGGTTGACAGGATTACTAACAGAACTGAGAAGGATATAGCTGTCCCAAGATCAGTAAGGGATATAGGGCCATCGAAAGAAGAGTCAGGAGAATGGAAATCTGGTGAAGTGCTGCTTAAGATGGATACAGAAGCAATAAGAGGTGTAGGTGTTGAGAAAGAAAGAATCCTGAGTGGGTGGATAATCCTGGGGGAGGAGAATACGCTAGTGGGAGAGAAAGTGGAGGAACAGGATGCAGATATGTTTACTGAGGATCAGAGTGAAGGAGAAGGAAGGGGTGAAGAGGCAGCAGAGAATAGCCCCAAGTAGAAGGACTATGGGCAGGGGGCAGGTTGAGGAAGAGCGTGGCTGGATGACATTGGTAAAGAGGAGAGGACTTATGAAGAAGGGTGCGGAAGTAGGGCAAAGATGTAGATGTCCCTTATAAATAAGGTGGCAGAGAGGACACAGTATGTTCCCTGACCCCAAATGGATAATAATTAATTAAGGCACTCCCATAGCTCACACCAGGGGCAAGCAATTGGATAAATGAATTCTAAAAGCAAACAGCAGGGGTGCCCCTGTTGATAGGGGATCTTAAGAGCCTGCTGGTTGCTGTAATTGGGAACAAGACTGGTGATGTGTGGATTAAGGCTGGATGGGATGATGCACATGCTTGAGCACCATTTAATTGAGTTAGGGCACTGTTATCAGATGCACTATGGAGGGCCTTCCCAGATACCCATGATTTACAGTTCTTGATGCAGTATACTATGGTTGATGATGAGGACCCAGCTAGATGTATTCTTAAAATGCAAGAGAAGTAGTGAGCTGAGACAGGAGGGCCATGGGACCAATCAATACCATACTTCTATTTTATTGTAAAGAGGGGCTTGCTGAAGAAAGTGCAGAAGACATTGGATATGATAATGGGTATAATAGCATATCATTGTAAAAGGATTAAGGAGTAGGAAAAAGAAACAGCCCAATGACTCTAGGGAGAAGAAGCAAAATTGGTGGATAAAAAAATGGCAACGGTTGCTGTCCAGGTAGCTGTATCAACGACAGCACAGGTGGAGAGACCCGAGGGTACCCAACAGATTGTTAGTGCCACCATTGCAGCATTATGGGCTGAAGAAGGACAAGGGCAGTGGGGTGGGGGCAAAATTTCCCCCTGTGCACAGTGGCAAGAAGGAGGGCTGCAGAGAGGAAGAGGGGGATTTTGAGAAGTAGGAGGATTTGGGCCCATGACAGGGGAGTTTCGGACAGTCCCAATGTTGGAATTGTTTAAAGTGGGGGCATTTTTCAAGGGAATGCAGGAGCAAGTCTGCAGTGGGGTATCATTATGGCCACAACATCGGGGCCAAGGGCCCCAACGGCCTCAAGGATTAGAGTATCCGCAGAGATGATCAATGACATCAGAAACAAGGGTATCCCAGGGCTAACACCAAATTTATAATCAGCAGCCTCAAGCATCAGACATGCAAGTGCAGCATCTGCCACAGCAGCAACAGGGTGGTGCTGGCCTGGCAAACAGGGTACCAGGTGGGGTTGCCTCTCACTTTGGGGGAGCAGTTCTTTCCCTGGAACAAACACATATCCTGATTAGGACAGCCCACAGAGAGCACTCGATATGTCAGTTCTTGTCGACAACATCCCAGATTGAAGAGGAACCTTTGGTGGGGGTGGAGATGGAAATACGCAATTCATATTCATGCTGGACTCTGGTGGAACAAAATCATGTATCATGGAAGGAAACTTTCCATTATTAGGAAAATATATGAACGCACAGGGATTCTCTGGGTTTCCATAAACTGAGGAGTTAGACGTAAAGGTGGGAGGGAAGTTAGTATGGGCACCCTAACCTTATTTTGAGAGTTCCCCTGTCAATTTATTGGATAGGGACCTGCTCAGCAAGTTAAACATGACTATATACTTTACAGATCATGGGGCAGTCTGTTCCACGCCTGGGATGTGCGATGTTGATAATACACACCATGACAAGGGAGGTGGTTGTCTGCGGGATTCCCGTAGACCCAGACATGTTTATTTATGGTATAAGAGTGCTTGTGCAGGCGGTGCCCCAGATTGCCAAACCGTTGGTGAGTGCCCACTGATTTTGTCTTTCATCCAGCGGTGTTACCTGAGGTGGTGGTGGCACCAATATTATCCCTGAATCCCTGAATCTACAGTACTGTTGGTTTTGTACACAAGAGTTGTCCTTTTTGGAATGGAAAGGGACTGGTGTGAATGGCGCACAGTGCTCTGTGTAGATCCAATAGTGCAGCTAAGGGAGATGATGGATGATGTATTGTTTGAAGATAATGACAAAGAGGGGGAAATAATCCAACAGATCTGTATACCATTTGACTTAATGATACAATATATCGAAGAGTACAGTGTCCCTTAATGGCAGAATTACAACACATGCCTTCACAGTTGTGGACTACAAATCCACATGATTTAGGATTACTGAAAGACGTAACACATGTGCGTAAAACACTGACGCCAGGTGCAGTGCTGCCCAGGGTAATACAATATCCACTATCGAGAGAGGCCGATGAGGGTGTTAGAAAATCAATACATGCCCTACTGGGTCAGGGGATTATTGTGCCATTTACATCCCTGTGAAACACGGCAATATACCCGGTCAAAAAATCAACATGGGGCAATTGGAGAATGATTCAGGACTTGCACCCTCTAAATGACGTGGCACTCAAAGAATTTCCAGTCATTCCGAATCCTGCAACAATTGTATGCAGCATCCCCAAAGAAGACATGTATTTCTCTGTATGGATCTGCAAAACACATTTTTCCCGATTCCACTCCATCCGGAGTTGAGGTACCTCACACTGTTTACACATGGCTAGATGTGATTTCAACACACTAGATTACCTCAGGGGTATTGCGAGAGCCTGAGCATATTTAACAGAATACTGCATGCCGATCTTGGGAATATTTAGGTGCCTAGCACGATTATTCAGTACGTGGATGATCTGCTACTGTGTAGTGACAGTGAACAGCACTGCTGAAGGGACTCCATTGCCCTCCTACAATTGTTGGCATGTAAGGGGTACACATTTGACAAGGCCAAATTGCAATATAGTCAACAGGAAGTAAACTATTTGGGGCAGTTCATATCAGTGATTGATAAGAGAAAACTTCCAGACAGGGCAGCATCAGTTCGCGCCACCCCCAGTTCTTTGGTCTGTACAAAGACTGTAGGGCCTGAATTCTAGATTACGCAACATACACAAGGCCACTTTTACAGGCAGTAAGGGAAGCACAAAAGACAAAGGACCATATGTTACAGTGGACGGCAGATATGATCATACAGTTTGATGACTTTAAAGAAGTTATTAGTTCAGCATCCGTGCTGGCCACCCCAGATTATATGCAGG
Organism: Ambystoma mexicanum; assembly: GCF_040938575.1. NCBI lineage: Eukaryota > Metazoa > Chordata > Amphibia > Caudata > Ambystomatidae > Ambystoma > Ambystoma mexicanum. The sequence goes on from NC_090937.1 coordinate 531,423,702, forward strand.
AATTTTATTCGTTTTCACATTTGGATGGCCAGTTTATGATGGTGGTGTTGATTAAGAAAAGCACTATGGGCCATAAGCCATTGCCCTACAATAGTGGTACTTTGTATTCGGTGATTCAAGGGCAGTTTGCATGCAATAGAGAAAAGTTCTATGATTGTAATGGGGTGTTCAGTAACGTTGTATGTGAAACATTCTGTGTTTGAGATTTAGAAAGGTCAATGTCTACCCTGACTACGGAACAGTCTTCGGCATATGAGATCATTATTTCTAAATCTGATATTCATGTCCTAAGGTGTAAAACAGCAAACCCTGCCACCTTTTTGACGTTCATGCCTACTACATTGGATTTGACAAGCACATGACTGTGCCACATACGAGAGGGAGGAGGATGACACTCTCAAAGCAAGGGACTGTCCATTGACAGAGGGTGAGATACTTTTTGTTGACAGGTCTTCCTCAATTGATCAAGAGGGTGGGCAGAGATGGACAGGGTCAGTGGTGGTACAACTTGAGGAAGGGGAGTACCAGAAAGTGGTCATGAAAAGGTTGCTGATGTATTATTATGCACAAGCGGCAGAACTTGTGGCGATAATTGAAGCACTGATAGTGTCACAAGGGTGCCATGTCGCAATATATTCGGACTCAGTGTACATTACAAAAATAGTACATGCCGGTCTATCTTGCTGGAGGTGGAGGGTGTTTCATAGGGTGGATTTATCCCCAGTGCAGCATGAGGCACTGCTAGAAATACTGATAGAAGTGTTATCGCAGCCATCTGTTGTGGTGGTCGTTAAGTGCGCCGCCCATACTAATGGGACAGACTAAATACCACAGATGTGACAGCCATAATGACGGTGTATCTGCCAAATTAAATATCCACTGAGTACTTTGCGACTGCCCCGTTCGCAAGTGAACACCCAGCACCCTACACAGTGTTGCCCATCTCCCAGACTATCCATCTACAAGGAAGGGCACCTGAAGGGGAGAAAGAGTTATGGTTACAGAGGTTACAAGCAATTCCTGACAGATCTGTCATGAAGGCAAGAGAGCTCTGGGAAGGCAGTAATGCCCCAGGAGCTGCTCGCAGTAGCATTTGAACAGTTACATTTTCCAACTCACAGCTCGAAGCAGCACATAGTAGCAGATATATACGAGAGGACTGGTTTATACCAATCATCCAGGAAAGCATTACAGAAATGGTCATACATTGCACCACATGTCAATGTTTCACGACATTTGGTGCAATGTATGAACAGTGCAATGTGTAATTCATGGAAAAGCCTACTGGACCGTTCCGTGAATTACACATAGATTAAGTGCTGAAATGGGTACGTGATTTATTGGATATAGGTACCTCATTGTGGTGGTTTGTCCTTTCTCAAGGTGGGTGGAAGCAGGGCCATGTGCACACCCTGTTGCCAAGTATGCTGAGAGGTTTCTAGTGCAGGAGATTTTCCAGCAATGGGATGTGTGCAAGGTTTTAGGTCAGCTAATGGCACACATTTCGTCAATACGTTATTTTATTTCAACAAGTTACAGCACTACCTGGCATCAATCATTGGATGTGTTCGATCTATCACCCACAGGCCAATGGAATGGCATTGTGGAGAGAATGAATGGGCTCCTTAAAAAGTATGTTATCCAAACTGTATTTCACATTGAACACAAACTGGGTGCACTGTTTGCTCCTTGCCCTCTTCAGTTTACATGCTCAGCCAAGCAAAGACCACTATTTGACCCTCACAAAGTGGTCACTAGCCAGCATACGCATACTCCCATATCCCCTGTAAGAAGGGCTTCACGCGTACATAGGGCAGCTGCGATGCTAGGCGAGGAGTTTGACTACACTAACTAGGGCCATTAAAAATGTCTCCCGACATATTGCGCCTCCCAGGATTGTGACAACAGAGACTCCAGATGCAGAGACTACTATGGTGATGGACCCAGAGCATTTCACTTCACGGCCACTGCTCTCCAGGGACTTTATTTATGTCTGCAAATAGTTACATGGGTGGAAAAACCCTCCGTTTCAAGGGCTGAACAATGTGGTCTGTACTCCCCTCGTAGTGAAAGTAAAGGAACTGTGCTACTGGGTCCACCTCTCTCACATTCGTAGGGCACCTCCAGTGAACACACTGGTGCATCAGTTATTTTAAAATGAGGGGTAACAGTACTTGTACCCTGACTATCTTACTGGCATGTCCAGGGGCATTACGGGTGTGATGGCATGCTCAAGTGGGAGGCCAAATCTGGAATCCGTATTTTTCTTTTTTCTGGGAGCATTTTCTTTTTCTCTTTTTTTCCTTTTCTCTCTCTCTTCCTCACACTTTATCTCTATTCATCTTTTCCTTCTCTCTCTCTCTCTCTCTCTCTCTCTCTCTCTCTCTCTTTCTCTTCTCTTTCTCTATTTCTCTTGTTGTTTCTTCTTTTGTGTACAAAGTGCATTTGGTACATTTCTCCCTTTATGTTGTCTTGTGTGTCTGTGCTTCTATTTCAGGAAGGAAGAGGATGGATGTCACTAATGTAAATACTATGTTAAGTAGGGACCAAGGCTCTGACAATGTGGACTTATTATTGTGGATCAGCTATTGCTGGAGGCCTCGCTGTAATATTGCTCGTACTGTTTGGAGTATATTGGGGGAGGGTATTATAGGGGAGGTCCTATATAGGAGGCAATGGGGGGAATAGGATTGTATATTATCCAAATGGATCGATGCATATACATGTTAGTAATACAAGTGGATTTACATATATTATCACTAATGTGAACACTAACAATATTAATGGAAATTAATTTAATGACTCTAATATGCACAATATGTCAGTGCGGGAAACAGAATAGGGTGTTTTCAGCAAGTATGTCTACTACTGTGAAATTATATAATGTTATTTCCGGTTTTAACTGATAAAGAGGCCATCCCTGAGAATGTGTTTGGAAGAATGAAAAGAGAAGAACGACAAAGTTTTGACACATATCAAGGGCTGGGTTTTGATGTGGTTCATCATCCCAAGCTCACTAACTTGTGGTACTCTGATATGAGCGGTGTGGGTAGAAATGCTGTGAATGGGAGCTGTTATGTGTGTTCACTCATTCCACATGCGTCACTGGCTCCCACAGTGTTAGTACCACAAGCAGTCCCAATTATAGAGGCACAATACCTAGTTAATCCTGCTCTATGCAGAATAAAAGGAATGTTCCAGGCACATAGTGTGCAACTGCAAATGGTGGATCCAGATTTTGTAAAGTTCAAGGACAACCCAAATGACATCAAGTGTGTGGAGCTACCCTATCTGATGGTGAAAGGGCAGAAACATGTCAACAACAAATGGCAGGACATCACACTACCTTGCTTGGCAGAGGGACTGGTAACATATAGCAAGGAAAGGATAGCACAAGTGAGCACTTTATGAATGTAAATCTGGACAGAGCATATCACAAAGCTGACATGGATTGTGACAACTGAAAAGCCAGTGCAAGTGCACAAGGAAGAAGAATATAGACTCTGTTTCCGCAGCAAAGTTACGTTTTTCGTCTGCTCAAATTAACATTGCGATAAAACTCTCTTGATCACAGACATGAATAAAGGAACAGCAATGCTGGTGGATTACTACTGGGTCTGCGGCTGACAAGCTTACTTGCACCTCCCGCCATCATGGAGGGGCTTTTATTCGCTGGCCACATTGCATTCACCACTATTACTAATCCCAAAAGAACATCTGAAGGGGAGCACTGCTTGCAGAGGGACCAACTAGCTTCTCCACAGTCAAAATATATATATATATACAATTGGTTATTTATAACGCACGTGATACCCACAGGTTTCTAAGAGCGGACCCGGTGATCAAACTTGTGTTGCTCCATGTCATCTTGCTTCCAAGGCGAGCGTGTTGCCCCTGAGCTATCCTCCCGATATCACGAGTGAACATAAGAGCTTAGTACACACACAGGAGTCGCACTTCTGACTAGGAAAAGGACAGTTACTCAAACACAGTGGATGAAAAGATCAAATTGCATATCCAAAGACTCTTCTACATTGCTTGTTAAAATACCAGAGGAATACAGGCTTTTCAGCTCAGCAGAATCCTTCCTTGCATCTTTACTCTTGCCGGCAGTGCAAGCCGTAGTGAATGCCAAATGTTTGCAAATAGTAAGGTTGGAACTGGTCCAGCTCGCGAACGACACAGAGAATGAGTTCAACATGATCAACTCGAGTTGCGAGAATTGAGACTTATGATAATGTAAAATCGTTATGTGCTGGACATGTTATCTGCGATGGAAGGTGAGGTTCCTGTTGTACGTTTAAGCCTCCAGCGGATGCAGAGAATGCAGCATTATCCCACTTCATTGCAGCTGTCCATGGCCTGGGTGTTCACATGAAGGAAGAGGGAGGAATGCAGGACCATGATTGGCTGACTATGACATTTGACTGGGGCTGGTCATTGCTCTGAGCAATTTTGAAGATTATGTTCATCCTTGTCATTTTCTGCACTTGTCAGCTGGTTCTTTGATGCTCTGCCACTGTAGCACCTGTTACTGCAAGAATGATGGTATCAATTGCGATTCCAAAAGCACCTTGTGAAACAAATAATATTGAAGTACAAAGTGATATTTTACAGGATGGCCCGAAGTATGAAATGCTCCTCATTACATATGGAGATGAAGTTGATCCTCTATACCACATCATATTTTCCCGCCCCCAGACCCAGAAAATTTCACAGAGGTTTGTGTAGACCTAGCAGGGGATGGAGGATGTATTTATATGATTTGCGCACCTGAAGTGTATGCGCGTAGGGGGGAAAAGTTTGCAATCAATGTGTAGGGCCTGTGTGCCAATAAAGGGGACTCAGTCTCACACCCCTAGGTGCTTTAGAGTGAGGCAAGATGCCTTTGAAGCACTATGATGGGCACAAGCAGCATTGCCATTTTGTGTAGATATTAGTAACCAAACGTAGAAGGGAAGGCCTGCATGGTAAATGCAGCATTACATGCACTATGCCCAAATTCGCTAGAACATGTAAATCCCCAGCCATGGCTGAGCTCCCATGAAGACAGCTCACACCCCCAACCTCCACAACGTCTATTCATTGTTCTAACAGTGGTTTTCAATTAAGAGGAATGTGCCCTACAAGGCCGCAATCAGAGGCCGGCACCTGGTGTGCATGTTACCTCACACTGGCCAAAGCATGACCGGGCCCATTGCCAGGTGACCACGAGTTATAGCCCATATAACTGACGAAACCTTAAAATCCCCGAACTAAATGGCACCAGGTGCCCTTTCACTACCAACCCCAAAATAACAAGTCCTGAAATGTACAAAGAGGATGACAGGGCATATTGTTGAAGGGACAATCATGTCATTTGTATTGCGAGGTGCTGGCAGGGATACATTATAGTTCAAAATGAGGTTGAAGAACTTTGAGCCAGATGGTGTGGATGGAGAGAGTGAAATGTGTGTGTGAAGGTTAGAGTGCCCCAAGAACCTCATTTGTGTCTGTCTTGAGGCCTGCCAAGTGCTCAGGATGAGTGATAAAATATTTGTATGGTTGTAGTATAATTAATTTGTTTTCTGACCTTCAAGGTGAGAAGAAGAGATTATCCCTGCGGCACCCACGTGATGGAAGATGGATTGACTGGGCTGGCATCAATAGACTGGCACCCCTTATGAGTAAAGATGACACATGTATAGGGTCCATCCAATCAACAGCACAAGCTTTTACTGTATGTTCTTGCATCATTATGACGCTGTGTATCTTTCAAAGTTTCTACTTGTACCTCTTTTCGGCAGAACGTACTCGAGCAGTAGAGTTCTTTGCTTGCAGCCTTAATGTTTTATGATTAAAACTTGTTATTCTTACAAAATCGACTTGACCCTTTCTTCCCTAACAGGTTTTATTCGCTCTGGTATGAGTATTTAGGGGCATGCCTTTACTGGGGTGCCGGATAGTAGTGCAAACGCACATGCAAACATTGTTTGTAGGTGCTAATATTTGTTTGCGTGGGGGCATATTGTGGGTGTTCAGGTGCAATTCATTGTTTGCGCTGTGGGTTACTTTGCACTTTGAAATCTATGATTCAGCGAACAGCACTAAACTTTTTGCACTCGCAAGTAGGCACAATGTTCTTTATAGCGCAAAGTACTTTGCATTGACTTAGTGCTTTTTCTATGAATTTGGCCAATAGGAAGGTTGTTGGCTGATATGCATTTAGGACTCTTTTTGAATAATAGGAACCTGTTAGAAGTGCATCTAGATGTGGGGATGACTTTAGCATATTAATCAAATTAAAAAGTATACATACAAAAGAAGATTTAGTAATAAATAAGCCAATTGGGAGTCTATCTGGCTCATAACCTTCCCTGCTTTCTGACACTTAAAGCTTGAATTACTTCAGAAACTGAAAAATTAAACCTACAGTTCCAGGGTGGGCTACTGGAGGAGAAGCATGAAGAGACACACAGGGCCCGATTTATGAAAAATAGCACATTTGTCCTGCATTTCCCAGGCGCCGAGAATGGCACTGCGCAAGCCTTCACAGAGAATACAAATATGCACCCCACAGATTCATGGAATTTATAGTGCAAAGTAACCGTATTCACAAGTTGTGCCCGGAACGCCCCTGACATGCCCCCACACAAAGCATAAACAGCCAGAACAGCTACATTTGCGTACTCACCCTGGCGTGAATACATGCACCCTTCAAACAGTGTGTGGTGTCCCCCGCAAACAGGCATGCATCTCATGGACCCTGCACAGGGTCCCCCATAACTGTTGCCAGCTACCTCATAACATGCATATGACACTTCGTAACTCGGGTAAAACTTGGAAAAATCTGTGTGCGAACCCCTGTAAACTGGCCCAGCTTCCCACTGTACAGCATACGTGCACACCTAAGTCTGATTGGAACCCCATCTGCATGCATGCACCCCTGAATCTGACATGAAAACTCACCTGCGCACTGCGATCCCATGATCAAGTGTCCTTTTGCCTGCCTTCGGGTGTCAGAGAAATCAATGGAGTCTCGTGGGCATTTCAAAAGTGAGAGGTTGCACAGTCACATCCATGAATACGCTTTGCTGTGCGCATTTGTGGGCGTGCTATGGACTAACTGCGGACCGTTCCTTGTAACACCCAGTTTTTCCCTTGTTCTTCCTCATTTTCTGAGTTCTGCCCCCTATCCCGCCCTCTGAGCAGGCCTTGCCCACGCCCAGCGTGGAGTCTTGCACAAGACACTTGGCTGCTCACAGGGACGTGTTGAGCCTGCATGAAATCCTTGCAAATACACTATTTTCCACACCAATATTTCCATGAATTAGGCCCACAAAGGTATATTATCTTAACTGTATAGAACTTTAATAGCAATTTTTGAGAAAGAAAAACTGGTCCTTAGATCCAACATTGGATTTGAGCACCTCTCAAGCCAAAATCAGTGAATTTTGGACGTGGAAATAGCCATTCACCCACTAGGGGTATTCATAGGAGATAATAGCACACTTGAGTTTCCTTCTTGAATTCATTTTCTCAAACCAGTATCACTGTAGGTAACTAATGTTTTAATCAGGGAAACACAAATATCAAGTATAATATCAAGTAGAGAACTACCCGATATATATTTGTAATATATAACATTCCTTTGAAAATCGTGTAGATTATTAACTAGTAGAGAGCTATTCAAATTTGGCTACCATACATATTGTACTACATTTGTGAAATTAGTTTACCTTTGGCCAAAGATGTCCACTTAAAATTTCAGCAATTGTTGACTCTAATCATCTCAATGTTCACAGGGGAAAAATTAAAAATCAAATTAGGGAATACATTAGATTTGGATAAATGGCATACATGGTCATGGCCGCTCGCTAAAGCCTACCATTAAGTCAATTTGGATATCTTTGGATCCTGTTCTACAAGTAGCATGAGCTGATGAGTCATCAGCGAATCTACTATTACAAGTCCTAAGTCCTTATTTTTTTTAAAAAAAAGGGACAAAGACACAGAACTCTAATGTCAGTTTCCAATTAGAGTGACACAAACTTGGATACCAGAGATCTGATCTTCATCCTGAAATGCTGAATGTAGATTCCAGGGGGGCTCAAACTGTGCATTGAAATCTCCCAAAAATATTTTAATTACTTTCTCATTAGAATATGATTTCTTATCCACTACGGATATCACATTTTTCAATTGTGCCACAAAATTAATTAATGTGAATGAAAGACAGTAGTCTCACATGAACATAAAACATTGATAAATGCTTGCTAGAGAGTAGCTTGTCTTTCTGTATCTGGATTTATGATGAGCCAGTATCAAAACAGCATATGAAAGCATTAGGAGCAAATGCGATCAACATTAACAGGCCCTCACTATGACACTCTATTTCTTCCTTTAAGCAGGTACGGCATGAGCTACATGACCTGTGCTGGGCTCCTGAGCGCAAGTCTCCTGCAAGCAGATTATTTGCTTATTATTAACAAATGATTGCCAGACTAGATGAGAATGCTTGGCAGCAGTTCAGAAGTATTTCTAGATAGTTTCTCCTGTTTATTACAATGGCAATAATGAACTTGAGTGGTATGCCTATTTCAATCAACAGACTTTAGGTCAGTGTTGTCACCCTATTGATAAACCAAACCTTTGTGAAATATTTACACTTTCAAGCATCTAGAAAACATGGGCACTTAAGACTGTAAGTGCGCCATTCAAAATGGTGCACTATTCTTGACAAAATGGGTGCATGTAGACAATTAGTGACTGAACCTGGACCAACATCAACCCATTAGTCAACAGCAACTAAGTCAACCCCTCCTTGATTAATTAAATCACAGGGTTGTGTGGTGGATGTCACTTTGCAAATGCATTGCTACTTAAAATGTATAAGGGGCTTGAAGGACGGTTAACAACCAATAGGATTTAAGATTTATCTTTCCTGAAGCTAGTGAGTTTTCTGCTATCAACCTCTACTCACAAAATCTCACATGAAATCAACTGCTCACATAATATCCAGCTCATTCCTAAAGTCAACACATAACCAGCATACATAAAGATATTAGAAAAATCTTTAGAACTGCAAGTAAAACAATTATTATTGTATAGTGTTTGGATGTATGGAACTTGTGATGTCAGACGGAATGTGTGCTGTTGTATGAGTGGGGGAGTGTTTATGTGGAAAGGTTCTAACCCAGACAGTTAGAGAGATCATGGCTGGGTGATGACAGCCAGTGGGTACCTATTAGGCTTCCTAATGTCTTGCTATTCAACAGCTTAATGTAACCTGATAATAAGGAATAAAGTAACTTGCCCATAACACCTGAAGTGCCTCTGGAGCTGCTTTACTTCACTGGCGACAAGTTGGTCTTCCTCGAGGGCCTGGAAATATTCCTACATGGCAAAAAGGAGTAGCTGCAGTAAAGGATTGAGCAATCTGCTGCAGGGATTGCAGACGGGATAGGACCCGCTGCTGTTACGATACGTTTCATCACCTAGGGTGGATTAGAGGAGTGTTGTGTTCACCCAGGGCGGCCTGTTTAGTACATGGTATTGGAGAGAAATGACCAATCAATGGATATCATCTCACCAAGGCTGTTGCAGTTTGAAGGTTTGGTGAGTGACCCACCAAGAAGAGCAAAGGTTGAACTGCAGTTGGATTGCTGGAGCTGTTGGTGGTGGCTCTCTGGGCAGTTGAGAATGGAGCAAATTCAGACCTCCCAGTGATCATGGAGTGAGCAGCAGATACTTGGGACAGCAGCAGGTACTTGAGAAAAACTGGAGAAAGAAGAAAGATGATGAACCTTTGATGAGGTAGTGTGGTGGACAGATGTTCTATTGAGCTCTGAGGTCTGCCGTGGAATGATGATGTAATTGCAGTCACAACTAGGATCGATGACCATCATCAGTACCACCCAAAAAGATTGCATTAGAATTCTGGATGTTGGTGTAGATGTGTACGATATGTGCATGGGTTATAGAAAAGCACATAAGAGCACCCGTTGTGCACATGTTGTCCTACTAATTAAGAGGACAGGCTGTATTTCAGTTCCCACAACAATGCTGTGAACAGTGAGGATGTTGCAGTCAGATTCCTGGTGAGTAATGACAGTGTGGTAAAATGGGAGAGTTATGGTGCCTCTCCTATCTGAATTTGGACATTTTCAAATACATTATCACTAACAGGCAGGGGTATATTGGCATTAAAATTAGTGTGTATAAAACTTGAAACATGAGCATCAACAGTTCTAGATTAATATGCTTTACTTTCCTGCAGACAATACTTCCTCCTGGCACGCTCTTGAAGCCTCTTGTTAGGCATAGATCAACAATGTTGTATTGAAACAATTATAATGAGTTAATAAATGCCACCTCTAGTCCTCTAAAATAGAAAAATTCCATAAAAGGAAGATCCACTCAAAAGGAATAGTTAACAGTAGACAGAGTGAAGATAACATGGGTGTGTAAAAATAAAGACGACGGAAGCACAGTGTGTGCACGGCTGTAAAGAATGTGGGAATCCAGTTGTTAGTCATAAAAAGAATGGGGGTCAGTGCCTGAGGTGGTGATAACATGCATGTGTAGATGAAGAAATGGTGGTGATACGGTGAGTGGGATTAAACAGTGTGAATGTAGGGTGCTGGAACTAAGGCGGATGCAGACAGGATGCATGGCTGAGGATAACAACAGTGGAGGGTAAGTGGGTGAGTATACAGAACATTATAATAGGGTGATTGGATGGAGTTACAGAGTGTGGGGTAGGGTGAGTGGATATGGACACAGAGGTTGCAGGTAGGGTAACTGAGTAAGAGAAGAGAAAAAAGAGATAGAGAGGGCAGATAGGGGAACACAAAAATGAGGGCAGGTGGCTAAGTTGATGGAAGCAGAGACGACAAAGGTATAGTGGGTGGGAAAACCGAGCATAGGGATAGAAAGGTGGAGGTAGGATAAATGAGACTAAATATGGTGGAGGTAGAGTGGGTGGGACTAAAGATTGTGGAGTTATGATGGGTGTATGATGGTACCGAGAATGTTAATACAATTGGTTTGGATACAGAAAGTGCACATACAGACAATGAATGCACAGAACAATAAAGAAAGTGGATATCAGAAGATTGTGTGTAGAATAAGTGGGTGGTGATAGACAGGGGCAGATAGGGAAGATGGGGCAGTGAAGGACGGGGTAGGATTTGAATACAGAAGATATCACAGTGTACTGTTCTAGGTAGAGAAGTTGTGAGTTTAGTGGATGTATATAAACATGGTGGCAGTAGACAAGGTGGAAGTAGAATTAATGTGCATATTAACAATGTATGTACACATAGTACACATAGTGTGACTGGATAGATAGAGGTACAGAGTAAGGAGGCAGGATAGATAGGACTACAGTGTGTAGAGTACAGTGGGTGCATATAGGATGGGTGGGTTGAAAGATAGACAGTGGGGGTACGATCAGGAATTTAGAGGATGGGAAACAGTAGATGTAGCAACATAGGATGGGATACAATGGACAGGTGAGGGTACAATGGGTAGCAGTAAGGTGAATGGGTACAAACAGATACAGTGTGGGTAGAATGACAGGATGTAGACACAATATGGAGAGTGATGTCAGAGGTATGGGTGATAAGTGGATAGGACCAGAGAAGATGGTGTAGGTTGGGTGAAGGTAGAAAGGATGGGGGTAAGAGGGTGCGCATATGTAAAATTCAGGTAGAAACAGTGAATGTTAGGCAAATGGATGTAGGGAACAAAAAACGTGTGTAGGATGTGTCGGTGTTAATATAGAGTGAGGGTATAGATTGGGTGAGTGGGGATACACAAGACAGTGGTAGGTTGGTGCATGAAGGGTGCATGGAAATAAGATGGCTGTGTAAGAATAAAGACAACAGGAATATGTTGAGTGGGTGGAGATACAGCCAAAAACAAATAGGATGAGTGGAAAGATGTACATATAATGGAGATAAGGTGGATGCAGGAGGGAACAGACATTGGGGAATATTGCCTGCACAAGGATACAAGGAGTTAAAAAGTGCAAAAGTAGAAAGCCTACATTTGTCATGGATTATTTCCCCCTGTGACATATAGCCATATTTTGCCATATATGACTTTCTTTCTCAATTGTAAACATGTGAGGTGCTCATCATGGGCCTTCCTGTATGCTCATCATAAGCAATGATTGCAAAGTCAAGAAATATGCAATACTATCACGCCCTGATGCATATTTTCATAAGGATGTGCCACATTTATATTTTTTGCACATCGCTGTACATCAAAATGTTAACAAAACGTAATTTGCCCTGGCTTACACATGTTTGAGAGTGTGAACATTGTGCATTAATTAAGAAAATCAGAGCTTGCATGCACACTGCTGGCAGCACTATGTATGTTCTATGTGAGCAAACCATGGAATGCAAAGGCATCTGCTATGCCTAAACTATGCGACTGGAGCAGACACTATCAATGCCCATATTGTGACTGTTAGACATAGGATGCAGTTGCACTTCCTGCTGATGCTCATACAGTGCCTATTCTACACGAGGGAAGCGGACACAAGGAAGTCCATACTGCATTGTTATATGTGAGCTGAGATTGCTCTGCCAAGTCCTGCTTTTTCTCAGGGCAATTTGCACTTGGAAATCCATTCTGTGTCTCTTTTACATAATGGAAGATTCCACTACTCGACCATTCTGATGTTCTTTATGAGCACAGCTTTAACTGCTAGGGCCAATGTTGTACACATTATATATGAGGGAAATGTACACGGCTAAGGTCCATTCTGCAAACATTCTATTTGATCAAAACGTACACTGCTGATTTGATCTATTCTTTATGATGCTTGCACTTCTGTGACCCATGTTTGTAGAGTCTGTGTTGGGGGAAGGTTATCCTACACCACTGCAGCCCACACAGCTATTTTCTACTTGAGGGAATGTCCTCCATGCTGAGAACAACAGTGCATTTTTCTATGCAAGGGAATGTTGCAATACTGCTGTCCATAGTGACATGTTTGTGAGGAAACATTTCCTTGTACTGTACTGGCCATGTTGATGTGCACAATTTGTACACATGTGCACTGTTGTGTATAATTCTGTACCTGATCCGTTTGGGAAAATATTGTTCTACTGAGGCCTTTTGTGAAGTATGCTATTAATTAAGGTCATTTTAACCACTTATGTGCTCGTGTGTGTGAAAAACAGAAAAGCATAGTTGTTCTGCATTTGCAAAGCTTATGTTACTGTGCTACATGCTTTGATGGTTTTGGTAATGAAAGGTGCAGTACTGCTACCCACAATGCCCCTGTTCTGTGGATGATAAATAATCTTGCTCTGCTACCCCACTAAACTCATAGGATTCCAAACTAAACAATATTTAACCCCTCTGTCACCTCTTAGCGGAATGGCATTATTAACACTGCTGAGGCCCATTCTATTTGACAGACACTTACACTGGTGATTCAATTGATTCTATATGATGAATGCTTGCATTTCCATGACTCAGTTTGTGTTGAGGGAATGTTACCTTACACCTGTGAAACCCACAATGCTTTTTACTAATTCATGTAATGTTTTAAAGCACTTCAAACTGTCAAAGGAATATGTTGACTGCAGCATATATTTATTTACAAATTAAGTACTGGGTTTATCAAAACAACAAAGAACAAATGAATGCAATCTATTTTCTCTCATAGATAACCATATTGTAACATACACTGCAGCATAACATTTTCAGATTAAACTCTTTTAAAAAACACCACAACTGATTACATAACAATTGTAAAAATAAATCACGTTTCAACTACTCTGTGATCATTTGTTTTAGTGTTCACTGGAGCGAGTGTACTCAGTGTTTCTATACCATGCACCTCAATGTACAGCCTAGTTCTTCAAACTAAAATCCGTTTTCTTTCCTAAGCTACTACTTCTAGCAATTCTTGCCACATATTTTTGAGACATGCAGCAGTACCAGAGTATCTTTCAACAATTACATTAAAATACAAAAAAGACCTCCCCTAAGCTCCATTAAGAACATATTCACAAATAAAATCTTCAGGAAATAAGTGAGAAACAACGTATAAATGCAAATAATTTCTGTCACAGATAACCATAGCTTAAAATGGGCTCCTGCTTGATCACTCTTCTTAAAACACACAAGTAAGCCAGAAAAAACCCTGCTTTAAATATTTAAATTATAACTTTTACTAACACATACACATACTTAATATAACATATATAAACCACAGTTCAAATAAAGCATCAGATATACACACATGTACTATCACTCACCTTCAACTAATCAAAACGATGCATAGATCTTCACAACAGACACAGACTCAGCATCCCCACAGTGTGGGTTCTGCAATCAGAATGTCAAAAGTCTACTAGATGGTTACTATGATTAATTTTTAAAAAAGTAAATGGCACAAAACAGGACTGTATAAAGCAAACTATTAAAATGGCTGGCACATGTTCACTGCAACCTATCATAGGAAAGTACACAATTTCAATAGAAACACTAAGCAATTGAAAACACCAAACATACACATCATGCATGTCCCACTCCTATTATTAGTAAAAACTCAAACTAAGAATAATTTTCCTAGAAATGAGAAGAAAACATATCACTGCTGGTTGTAAAACTATGTGCCCTATCGGAAATAGTTGGCTGTTTTGGTTACTAACATTTTGTGAGAAACACAAAATGCATCTGGGTTTGACTGATTTTAGAATTAAATGGTTTGGATTTCAGGGAAATGTTTTTCCCATGTTGTTCAGTCTGAGAAGTACAAAGGCAGATAGACGTTATACCGGTTCGATGTGGAGGCAATGATGTGTGTAATGTAATAGGTATGTCCCTTGCTTTAATGATGAAACAGGACTTGCAAAAATGAATGAAAACGTTTTCTCACCACCTTTATCTTTTCCAATCTGACTCGAAGGCAAACATTGAAGTGGACCACCAGACTTATTTCCACAATTGAACAATCACAGAGCAATATTAATAAGATAGTTTCAGCTTTCATCTGAGACCAACAATAATTATGGATATCAAATAACATCCAGTTATACATGTCGCACCTGTATAGATATGATGGAGTACACCAAACTGATAAAGGAAATACGGGTTTCCTTGATAACATCAACTCAATACTCCAAATGTGCTAAAATACAACACACAATATACCTAAAACAGTCCTTTTAAGGACTACCTAATATATATTTGTGTAGAGATATAGTAACATACAAACCATTTTTTTTAAAAATAATGTTTTCAGAGCCGCTGCTATGCTACCCCTGGCTATGAACAATTCCTTATAGCCGCCGGTAAGCATACATTTCTTATACACTCAAAAACACATTGGAAAGTTTTGAAAGTTGAAATGACACAAGGGTAGAGGTAGAGGTGAGGACATAGAATCAGAAAGTCATGTAAAATTGTGTGGTGTAACATCCACAAAAAGACATGATTAATCCACAGAAATGTGTCTACTGATAGCCAAGGCTACAAACAGGCATTCATACCTATGGCTACAAAAGCCTGTCAAAGTACTGGATATCCCACTGCTGTGCTGAGTAGCTGCAGGTATGAATTGATGCTTGTAGCCATGGGTACACATAATTCTTTTACATACTCATAACAACATATTACTCAGGTTTCAAAGTTCAAATGACACAAGGATACACTTGAGGGCATGGAATCATAAAGACATGTGCAACTCTGTGCTGTAACAGCCTTGAAACAATATGATTACTGCACAACAAATATTATTAAAATAGGTGCCACTTGGATTGGCGTTACACTAACAGCTATGCAGGCCCACCAAAATACACAATGTCCCATTGTCTTGTTGATACCGGCGGTGAGTAAAGTCCCTGAGAGGGCGTGATGTTTAATTGGCTGGTCTTTAGCCATCAGCATAAAGAAAACCCTCTGTACCCATGGGTATATTCACATTTTAACATAACAGAAAACACATATGTACAGATGCTTCAAACTTTAAATAACATAAGGCTAAGTTACCAGGGAAATCCAGATGTGGACCCCTTGCTCACTGCTCTTAGAGAGGCACAGCTTCACCTCACTGATGATACCCAACTAGGCTGAAACACATGTATGGGGTTGCTGTGGTACTCTTGTTCAGAGGAGAATTGCCTAGCATTTTGGTGCTGGACTGCCCCTGGGCAGGACAAAGACTGATATGCGGGGAACTGTCTTCTATGTGAAAAGAACAGTGAGCTAAAGACTTGGTTGAGACTCTCCCAGGGGCCATCCACCCAAGAACAAGTCAACAGGCTGTGTTTGTGCTGGTAGAGAGTTTCCCAGACCCCCAATGTTTTGCATATCAAGTAACTTTGGGTCTCACCCTAAGTTACCAGGGGAATCCAGACGTGGACCCCTTGCTCACTTGCTCACTGCTCTCAGAGAGGCACAGCTTCACCTCACTGATGATGTCCAACTAGGCTGTGACACGTGTATGGGGTTGCTGTGGTACTCTTGTTCAGAGGAGAATTGCCTAGCATTTCAGTGCGGGACTGCCCCTGGACAGGACAAAGACTGATATGTGGGGAAATGTCTTATCTGTGAAAAGAACAGTGAGCTAAAGATTTGGTTGAGACTCTCCCAGGTGTCATCCACCCAAGAACAAGCCAATAGGCTGTGTTTGTGCTGGTAGAGAGTTTCCCAGACCCCCCTCTGTTTTGCATATCAAGAAACTTTGAGTCTCACCCTAGGTTACCAGGGGAATGCAGAAGTGGACCCCTTGCTCACTGCTCTTAGAGAGGCACAGATTCACCTCACTGATGATGCCCACCTAGGCTGTAACATGTGTATGGGGTTGCTGTGGTACTCTTGTTCAGAGGAGAATTGCCTAGCATTTCAGTGCTGGACTGCCCCTGGACAGGACAAAGACTGATATGCGGGGAAATGTCTTCTCTGTGAAAAGAACGGTGAGCTAAAGATTTGGTTGAGGCTCTCCCAGGTGACATCCACCCAAGAACAAGCCAATAGGCTGTGTTTGTGCTGGTAGAGAGTTTCCCAGACCCCCCTCTGTTTTGCATATCAAGAAACTTTGAGTCTCACCCTAGGTTACCAGGGGAATGCAGAAGTGGACCCCTTGCTCACTGCTCTTAAAGAGGCACAGCTTCACCCTACTGATGATGTCCAACTAAGCTGAAACAGGTGGATGGGGTTGCTGTGGTACTCTTGTTCAGGGGAGAATTGCCTAGAATTTCGATGCTGGACTGCCCCTGGGCAGGACAAAGACTGATATGCGGAGAAATGTCTTCTCTGTGAAAAGAACAGTGAGCTAAAGTCTTGGTTGAGACACTTCCAGGGGCCATCCACCCAAGAACAAGTCAATAGGCTGTGTTTGTGCTGGTAGAGAGTTTCCCAGACACCCCTCTGTTTTGCATATCAAGAAACTTTGGGTCTCACCCTAAGTTACCCGGGTAATACAGATGTGGACCCCTTGCTCACTGCTCTTAAATAGGCACATCTTCACCCTACTGATGATGTCCAACTAAGCTGAAACAGGTGGATGGGGTTGCTGTGGTACTCTTGTTCAGAGGAGAATTGCCTAGAATTTCGATGCTGGACTGCCCCTGGGCAGGACAAAGACTGATATGCGGAGAAATGTCTTCTCTGTGAAAAGAACAGTGAGCTAAAGTCTTGGTTGAGACACTTCCAGGGGCCATCCACCCAAGAACAAGTCAATAGGCTGTGTTTGTGCTGGTAGAGAGTTCCCCAGACACCCCTCTGTTTTGCATATCAAGTAACTTTGGGTCTCACCCTAGGTTACCAGGGTGATCCAGAAGTGGACCCCTTGCTCACTGCTCTTAGAGATGCACAGATTCACCTCACTGATGATGCCCAGACTAGGCTGAAACACATGTATGGGGTTGCTGTGGTACTCTTGTTCAGAGGAGAATTGCCTAGCATTTCAGTGCTGGACTGCCCCTGGACAGGACAAAGACTGATATGCGGGGAAATGTCTTCTCTGCGAAATGAACAGTGAGCTAAAGACTTGGTTGAGACTCTCCCAGGGGCCATCCTCCCAAGAACAAGCCAATAGGTGTGTTTGTTCTGGTAGAGAGTTTCCCAGACCCCCCTCTTTTTTGCATATCAAGTAACTTTGGGTCTCACCCTAAGTTACCAGGGGAATCCAGACGTGGACCACTTGCTCACTGCTCTTAGAGAGGCACAGCTTTACCTCACTGATGATGCCAAATTAGGCTGAAACACGTGTATGGGGTTGCTTTGGTACTCTTGTTCAGAAGAGAATTGCCTAGCATTTCAGTGCTGGACTACCCCTGGACAGGACAAAGACTGATATGCAGGGAAATGCCTTCTCTGTGAAAAGAACAGTGAGCTAAAGACTTGGTTGAGACTCTCCCAGGGGCCATCCACCCAGGAACAAGCCAATAGGCTGTGTTTGTGCAGGTAGATAGTTTCCCAGACCCCCTTCTGTTTTTCATATCAAGAAACTTTGGGTCTCACCCTAAGTTACCAGGGGAATCCAGACGTGGACCCCTTGCTCACTGCTCTTAAAGAGGCACAGCTTCACCCTACTGATGATGCCCAACTAGGCTGAAACAGGTGTATGAGTTGCTGTGGTACTCTTGTTCAGAGGAGAATTGCCTAGAATTTCGATGCTGGACTGCCCCTGGGCAGGACAAAGACTGATATGTGGAGAAATGTATTCTCTGTGAAAAGAACAGTGAGCTAAAGTCTTGGTTGAGACACTCCCAGGGGGCATCCACCCAAGAACAAGTCACTAGGCTGTGTTCGTGCTGGTAGAGAGTTTCCCAGACCCCCCTCTGTTTTTGAATGTCCAGGTAGTCCGTGGCTGAGTACAAAGTTGTACTCAGTGCATTTCATTTTTGTAGCTTTAGTCTTTGGTAAATTCCCAACAGTGGTAAATAACTGCCACACCCTTGATTCTCTCTGGGTGCTAGAAGTAGGCACTTCCTCTACCTCATCTTCTTGGTCCTCTTCGTTGTCTTCGGAAATACAGTGTTTTTTTGTTGTGTGGGTCGTCTAGCTGGTGGTGGTGGTGGCTTTTGGGGATGAGGGATGGCAATAGCTGATGCCATTTTTAAGATAGAAATTGCAGTTTTGCTAATATTCTTCCATATATGTGCTTCATACTAGATTGTTAATGGATAATGAGTAAGAATAGGTGTAGGAGCTGTATATTTTGAGCTTGAAAGTTCCTAGATCAGTAGAAAATGCAGTTCTGAACTGTCCTCGAAGCAAGGACCCAAACGCGAAGTGCAAATGTGTTCATGGACACGTCATCATGCCGCGTACAAGGGCATGCTCACGTGGCACTGTGCGGAAGTTCCACAATGACGTCAGACTTTCGCGGACGTCGATGGAAGCAAAAACAGTGGAAAAAGTATAGAAGTGTTTAGAATATTGCTAGGTGGGAAATGGCAGAGTTTTAAGGTGACACATTGTAAATTGGAAGAAAAAAAATGTTGCTATATTGGGTAAGTAAATTGAAGGAAAATGGCATGCACTGGTAAAAACCCATGGAGTTCTCTGAAAAACACTTTGTTAAAGAGCCTTTATGGTTAAGTTGCACCAATAAAAACCTATACAATTCAATGAAAAAACTTTTTTAAAGGGCCATTATGGTTAAGTTGCACTAATAAAAACCTATACAATTCACTGAAAAATAATGTGTTAAAGGGACTTTATGGTTAAGTTTCTCTAATAAAAACCTATGAAATTCAATGAAAAACATTGTTAAAGGGACATTGGGCCTCATTAGGAACCAGGCGGTAAGGGGTTTACGGCGGCGTAAACAGCGCCAACCCTTACCGCCGGATTCCGAGGTCCCTTAGCGCCATGGAGGATTTAACACCTGCTTTTAGCAGGTGTTAAAATCCATGGCGCTAAGGGACCTTGTTTTTAATTACGCCACCGTAATTTACGGTGGCGTAATTAACGCCTTCCCCACTCCCATTATGCCCTATGGGGCAAAAATGGGAATGGGGAAGGGTAAATGGGGATTGGGGACTTACCGCCCCGCCAACCTCGGAATGGGGCGGTAAGTCCGCCAACCACCATGGCGTAAACGTAGTTTACGCCATGGTGGCAAAGGTACGACCCAGGCGGTAACTTACCGCCTGGGTCGTAATGAGGCCCATTATGTTTACAAGTAACTGTGCACTGCTAAGACTAACACCTAGGACATCAAAGATGACATCACACATGTCATTGATGACATCACTGATGACATCACATATCTGGCACACTTGTTTTTGTTCACTGAAATATCTAGGCCAGGTGGTTTTTTTCACTGACAGAATATTAAAATTCAAAAGGTGCTGTATATCTAGACGTGAACTATGTCATATTTTCTGAAAGTACTTTCCTAAGGGATTGGTCTCAGCTCATGGTGCACGTACATGGGGCAATAGGCAGACCTCAAACACGGAATTAATTTGTATACTTGAAGATGAACTTTAATGCTATTAACATTTTCTGATGATGCTATTTCTTTCTTCCTTACTTTAGTTTCCCTGTATGTGCCTCTTATTTGTATGCATTGTGGGTCTTCATATTTATTGTTTGTACTAGCACAAGTGTGGCATAATTTGTGAATTGTTAGCTAGTTATTACATGTTTAACATTACACAATCACCCCTGACATCATGTAACCAACATTAGAAACACAACCCCATTTAGGGACTTTTCATCAAAATGTATTTCACATGTGATGTCATCAGTGATGTCATCAATGACATTTGTGATGTCATCTTTGATGTCCTGGGTGTTAGTCTTAGCAGTGCACAGTGGTGGTGCGAGTTATGGTTGCTTAGCTTACCATAACTGGCAAATGTCTGAGGTTTTTCGGTTTAACTTGTAATCATAACGTCAATGTTTTTTCATTGAATTTCATAGGTTTTTGTTAGAGCAACAAAACCATAATGTTCCTTTAACAAAGATTTTCATTGAATATATATATATATTTGATGAAAAAACTTAGTTAAAGGGCAGTTAAGTTGTGCAAATTTAACGCAGCAAAACCCTTGAAATTCAGCAGACATGGGAAGTCATGACCAGCTTAACTGGGTGCACCCCTGTAGATGTCCCATATAAAACCATTGTCTATGTCATTGTGAATCCTTTCTCTTATAATATGTATTTGCTCATGGGCTTTGCAATGGGAAAAAGCTGAGTTAAGCTGGTCATGACTTCACACATCTGCTGAACTTCAATGGTTTTTGTGTGTTAAATCTGCACAATTAATTACACCTTAATTAAGGATTTTTCAGTGAATTTCAAGGTTTTTTTTATACCATAGCTTTATTACAGGCAACTAGCCATGGCCTTCTGCCATGGTCAGTGGTCATGGCGGAGTTTCTACAATATGTTATTTTTGACCCACTAGGTGGCCATAGACTTTGGCCGTGGGCAATCTAAATGTCTTTCAAGCCCACTAGGCTGGGCCTTCGGCCATGCCCACTGTATCTTTTAAAACATGACCTTTCTTTCCCAGTCAACTTGGCCATGGCCCATTTACATGTTGCACCAAAAGCTTGTTTCCTCTCCTCGCAAGTGCCATTGGCCTTTGGCCCTGGTCAAACACATTGCTCCAATAGGTTTCATAAATGGTCCCACTAGCCATGGCCTTCGGCTGTGACCATACCACTAGGTTTCTTTTGGGAACAGTAGCCATGGCAAAAGGCCATGGCCAGTGGTCACAACCTTTTTCCACGGTCCCTTGACATATTGCTGCAATAGGTTTTGCTGGGGCCCACTAGCCATGGCCTTTGGCCACGTCCACTTTCCATATTGCATCAATCGGCTCCTTATAGTATGCTAGTAGTCAGAGTCTTCAGCCACACCCATTACCTTCACCTCACTGTAGCTTTAGCATTCCCCTTTTTTGGGGGATTAATCACATTTTTTATTCTCTTTTTTTTTAAATGTGTTCCCATAACTGTGTTTAATATCACATCGATAATGCTAATGTACTACAAATAACCCTGGTCAGATAGTACAGCGAGTTGAGCCCTCGTTCTGACATCTGTGCACAGCCTGCTGATGCAGGTTTGAATCCCAGCAGGGCCAACTTAGTCTTTCATCATACTGAGGTCTATGAATTGAGTACCGCTCATGGGATAATAATATCAACTGTCATTTCAGTGCTTGGATACCTACAGGTTTGTAGTGCTATATAAAACTATATATTATAATTATTATTGTTAATAATAATAATAATAATAATAATAACAACAATAATAATAATAATGTTATTATTATTAATATTATGATTATTATTATTCATAAAATAACCCTGGTTATTCATGTGACACACGTTCATTACCAATCCCATTTACTACTATAATCCTGTTATGTGAAAATAACCCCGGTTTTTGGAAACCGTTCGAGGTCTGACCACCGCAATATAAGGTTGTGATTAAAACATATTTGGAAAATTGCAAAGCATGCACAAGTGAGTCATCATACGATAGATGTAGACACTTAGGGTCTGATTTACACAAATATTTTAACATGGGAAAGTCCTGTTGACATTTTTTTGGTTTTGTAAATCAGGCCCTTATATGGCTGTTTGTTTGTTTATTTATTTGATAACGCGCTCCAAACCCATGGGTAACTGGGCACAACAGAGATAAGAATACTTTAAGCTTAGTTACATCAGATGCAATCAGATACAATCAGTACAACATAAACAAGGACCTTAGTGGCCTAGTATTAGTGGTCATTTGTACGTAGCCAATTTAGCATGTTACGTTTAAATTTGAGGTAGGATAGTTCTAATCTTAGGTCTAGGGGCCAGGTTGTGGCCGCTTTGACTAGGAAACTGGAGCCGCCTGCTTTTGTTCGTTTGTATCTCTGAATTTCAAGTAGGTGGGCATTGGCATATCTGGTTGGGCATGTAGAAGTTCTTCTCTTTATCCTTTCCGTGAGGTATGCGGGTGCTATATTGTTCAGGCACTTGGAGGTGAGCAATACTGTTTTGAGAAGGATCCTGTCATTTATTTTTAGCCAGCGAGCATCTCGTCTGAAATTAGAAATGTGTTCTCTGTTAGTAATGTTTAAGGCTTCTTTTAGGGCATTATTTTGTAGTCATTGAATTTTGTCTACAATGTATTTGTTGCCGCCTAAATATAGGGCATTCCAATAGTCCAGTTTGGACATTATTAGTGCATTGACAAGTGTTATGCAGCTAGATTCAGAGAGGAATGGTCAACAGGCTCTAATAAGTTTACAAGTGTAAGACGTTGAGGATCTTAGGGAATTGACCTGGAGTCCAGGTAGAAACCTAGCGTTTTTATGACAGGCATCACCTTAATTGTGTTACCATCAATATTGAAGGAGGTGTAACTGGAGCTAAGCTTTTTTTTAGGTTAGATTCTGAGCCCAGGATCAGGATATCAGTTTTATCATCATGCAGGCAGAGGCCATGGGATGCCATCCATGCCTGAATGAGAATGAGGAGGTATATCTTGTTTACCAAGGCCGTGTCCTGAACAAAGTTGCCCGTAAGGGGATTGAGGATCTGGGTGACATCTGCGTAATTAGTGTAGATGACACCCAGTCTGTCCAATTTGTCAAAGAGGTGCTTGGTAAAGATGTTATACATAGTGAGTGAGACACAGAGCCCTGTGGCACACCACGGGAGATTTGGATAGGGTCTGCAGAAACAGATGGGTAGAAGACTCTCATCGTGTGGTTTGCAAGAAAGGACTGAACCCAGGTTATAGCATCACTTTAAAAGTGGGCCGCTGACTCGAGGTGTTTGCATAAGACTGCATGGTCCACCAGGTCGAAAGCCGCCGATAGATCAAGGAGGAATAGCATAGCTGTTTCCCAATGTCCTTCAGCTCATCAATTTGGGTCTTGAGGTCTATTAGTGCCGTTTCCATACCATGTTGTAGACGAAAGCCAGACTGGTGGGATCCTAATAGGTGGTTTGCTTCTAGGTAATTCTGGATTTGAAGGTAGGCTACTCAATCAATTATTTTGAAGAATAACGGGACAGTGGTAATGGGTCTGTAGTTGGTAGGGATAGCAGGGTCAAGAGTTTGCTTTTTCAGTCGCGGGAGAACCCATAATTCTTTATGATTGATAGGCACTGTGTTAGTCCTAAATGAGGTGTTAATGAGCTTTGTAATAAAAGGGGCTAGATCTCTAGCAGCATCCTTTATAATTTGTGATGGGCAATCGTCGCCTTGGCAATTCGATGCCTTCAAGGAGAGTATTATTTTTTCTGTGTCTAGGGTGGACATTTCAGTGAATCTGAAAGGCGTGAGGGAACTATCTACAGTACTTGTAGAGGGAAGCTGCGAGGCAGTCTGGTTCAACAACAATTTTTTATTCGCTATTTTAATTTGGAGGGATGCAATTTTGTTTGACAAGGCATTTTGGATGTCGGTGCACCATTGCTTCTCTTTGGGGACATCATCTGTGGGGGGCTGGGAGATTCCATTTTGCGTAGAATGATGAATATTTTTTGGTGCTTGAGTTGGCCTTTGAAATTCTGTCATTAAACATGTTCTTTTTTGTAAGGATAAGTTATTTTTTATATGCATTAGCAAAGTTGGTTAACTTGGCTTTATTCTTGACTGTGGAACAGTGGCGCCAAGTGGCTTGGAGTTTTCATTTTTGTAGTCTCTGTTCTTTGAGGTGGGGGGTGAACCAGGTTTTGAGGTGTGCTTTTTGCTTACTTTTGCGTAGTTTAATGGGTGCAATAGTGTCAAGGGCCTTTGTCATAGCGCTATTAAATCCCTCCACTAGGAGGTTGGGGTCGGCGTTACTGGCGAGTGCATTGATGGATGGGAGGATGTGAGGTAGTAGTTTTTCTACTGTAATGTCCTTCTTTCTTCTGGTTTGGAGTGGAGGTGCCATGTAACTTCGAGTTGTGAGGTTTGATAGTTGATGGGAAGCTCATGAGGTGGTGGTCAGTCCAGGACTGTGGGGCGATTTCGGTGATGGAAATGTTGCAGTTCAATTTGGCCACCCAGTCAAGGACTCTTCCTTTATTATGGGTCGGGGTAAGAACTTTTTGGGTGAGGCCATGATCCACTAGTGTGCTGCAATTGATTGGGAATGTTTGTTTTCAAGGTCGTTGAAACCCAAATTGAAGTCTCCCATTAATAAGATCTGTGAGGAGTCTTTCAAGTTGTTGGATAGAAGGCTAGATAGGACCTCCTTGAAGGTTCTAGGGTCTGTATATTAGATGTATGGTTATTGTCTGGTTGCTGGATATGGGTAGCTTGGCTGTGAGCACCTCACATGACTGGCACGTGTGTGGAGTGGCAAGTCTCATGGCCAGACTAGTTTTAGAGATAATAGCTAGACCGCCTCCTCTGGCATTAGGTCTGTCTATTCTAAGTATGTGGTAGCTATCTGGGATTGCTAGCATGAGGGTGGGGCTTGTGTCATCATGGAACCAGGATTCGGTTATAGCTAAAAAGTCCAGGTTCCCATTAGTAATGGTGTCTGAAATTTCAGTGGCATGTGCCACAAGGGATCTGGCGTTAACGATAAGGTAGGAGCGATGCTCAGTTTATGTGGGGGAGAATGCTTAATTTTGGGTTGGTTAGCTCTAGTATGAGTATAGGTAGATAGTACATGTGTGGGGTTGGGTGTTCTATGCCTGTTTGCCTGATCAAGTCTGGACGTAGGGTCCTGTACTAGAGGGATGGCATTGAGTTTAGGGTAATTTTTTTGCATGGAATTACTATTAGTCTTTGGCTCATTGAGATGGGAAAGTCTTGATCTGAGTCTATTATTTCTCATCTGAGTTGCGCAAGGTGCAACCTTAATAATGGCCATGATAGTGTAGAGGCAAAGGACGAATAGGAGTGGCAAGTTCAACTGGATCTTGTTTCTAAGCATGGCTATATGTGGCACTTTACGGAGAGAGGCTAATCTAACAGTTCTTAGCTAATCATGAACCGGTGGATAAATTGAGGGTAATGTGGTGTACGAGTAAACAGGTGGTTTGCAAATCGGACTGGTGCGTTAGGTAATGCAAAGCTCAATTGGACATAGAGGGCATATGAAGGCAATTAGTTAACAGTTAGGCTAGTCCCTTAGGGTGATGCAGTGAACAGTTAGACTAGACTTATCTAAGTACGTGATTCACAGTTTGTCTAGTCTACTAGGATAAGGCAGTGCACAGTTAGACTGGCTAGGTCATGATGCGTGGTTCACCATGTAAGCTGATACAAAATACTAGTCTGGTATAATTATAGTTCAACTTGATATGCAATTATACAGTGTTTGAGAAACAGTGCAGATGCAGACAGCTGCAGGGAGAAATCACACATTTACGGTAGTGATCTATATGGGGCTAGGTATAGAGAGTTATAAATGTCTTGCAGCGTGGCAGTTGCGAGTTAGTTAATGCCAATAGGATCAGGCCTTTGGGGTTGTAGGACAGAGGTAGGTTCATCTATGATGGAGTTATGATGGAGTTAACGTGGCAGGTGTCAACTGGCAATTTGCCCACAGTACACAGGAAGCCTAATGTGGGTGTGGAATGCATTCACAAAGGTATAGGATTGATAATGTTTAGCACATGCAATAAGTAAATGAAATGTCAACAGTAAGCAGGTGCACGTGATCGGTGCAGTGATGGGCAGGCTTCAATCGGAGGAATTGGTTTACGAGTTGACTGCACTTACTGCGGTGAACGAGGTGCATCTCAGAGGCTGTGTGAAGCCAGGCAAGGCCGAGAACAGGTAGATGCTGGGCAGCGTGACCTCACCTGTTTGTCGGATTCGCAGGGTCAGCACAGTCAGCTGTGCCTTTATCCGTACCTTCGTTCGGGCCGGCACTCGCCTGCCGGCGAGTGATGATTGGTGAGAAATGGAACAGTAGTCAGCTAGTCAGAAGCGCAGGGTGGGGGAGGTCGCATTGAGCATGGCAACCATCTTAGAAGGGTCCTCCACGTTGTGGCCAATGGTGGTATTAGCTTAATACCAAAGGAAGTTGCCTGATTATGGGTTAAGGTTGGGAAACAGCGTGGTAGTTTATTTCTGAGCTTGAGATCATAGGTGGGGGGTAATATGCACGTAATTGCAACACGAAGAAAGGGGGGCTTTAGGGCTATGGGAGACATGCCCAAAGTTTACCTTTCAGTGCACCCATAGTCATTGATGATACTGCTGCTCCTGCAGCAAGGGAAGCGGTGCGAGAGCTCCTGCTCTGCCTGCAGCTGGAATCAGATTGTAAAACTAAAATGTGTTTGATGCTTCTAAGGACACAATTCGGATATATTCATTAATATAACCTGATGTGTTATTGCTGGAATGTTCTTCTTTCGAAATAATCGAGCTGCCTGAAGCTACCCCATTTCACAGATGATAGTTATAGCACAACACAATGCGTGATACCGCTTTTTAGAAGTCATTTACCAAAATTAATACTCAATTGGATCCTGTTTGTGACACCCTCAAGGTGTAAAACAAAATGCTCACAGCAGTGTGGAATGTGGCACCTTATAAGTGCACAATAAAACTAGAATTACATCGACCTACTTGCCAAGAGTGAGACATGTTGTCACCCCAAATTAAATATTCTAAACAAGCATTTCATTAACAAATACGATACGTTTTAGGGTTAATTAACTTGTAATAATTGCTACCAATTAGCCATTTAAAATGTGCTAAGTGGGCAGTTAAGATAAACAGACCTATGTGTGAATTAAATCAAGGACGTACTCTGATTGCCAAGGAGGAACCTGCAGCCACTGTTCTGAAGAACTCTACAGTAAGTTAATAGAAATGAGTCCACCAAATTGCAAGGCATTGCCCTACGCTATATTCGTATGCATCACGCATTAACAAGTTGTTATCTAAGCATGCTTGGACAGGTTGGCCCTTTTCTGAAATGTTATCATGGTTAACCTTTTCAAGCTTTAAAATCCCCATTCCACCCGAAAAAAATCATGGATTCAGAATTTAAAATGTGGCTCAATCAGGAATGTCCATTTTAAAGTGTGATTCAATATCCTGCATAGAATGCAGATTTCTTAAACAGAAAATGTAAAAGTGTAAAATCGGTGACCCTAATATTTACTTAACAAAAAATGTTTAGGCAGCATGCTTTGGGTCAAGCCTATTTGCTCCTATTCGTATTGCACAATCTGAAAGGTTGGTGCAACATGAATTTTCGAGATCTGTGCAGCCTGTTCCAACATTAACAGCAATATGTGATAATCAAACGACTGACTTTTCCATGATGACTAGCTTCCCCATGCAGACATTTTAGCAACACCTTTGCAAGCAAAGCCCTTCTAAAGTAAACCCATGGAAACTTTTTTTTTTATATTTGTGCTAAGCCTTGTCACATTAGCGACGTCCATGTAGACATAATTGCTTATATAGTGTTTAAAGAGAAAGGGATGGGAGATGTCATGCACTCCCCGCTTCCACATTTTTACATCGCCAGTTGTTGCTAGTTGTGTGTGTTAGACTGCACTGGCATTCTTATCTGGCACCCTGATAGGAAGAACTATTTATTTACGTACATCTTCAAAGATTGTGTTAATAGTTTCAGTAGCTGTGTGACTGAAGTTGAACATTTTATACATACCTTTTTCACTTTCAAAATGCATTGCAAACTAATGTGACACGTGGTTTAATTTGCTGGCTTTTATAACAGCTATGAGAAATGTAAAATAATGCCTCATACATAAAGAGAGGAAATTGCTCAGTGCAGTGCGATTGAATACACGCCTGGGAAAATCAAACAGTTTCGTCTTTTGGATAGACAATGTATTACAGTGTGATGTCTGTGTTTTTCTGCAAAGTAATGCTGCATTTTTTTAAGTGTGGGCTTTATTGGCATTTTTCATGAAGTGTCACTATATTCAGTTGTCAGCTTAAAAGTTGTAAGTATCATGGTTTTAATATAGTATAATAACATTTCAGTAAGATATGTGATACCATGAACATGCATAGAGGAGGTCATGTATATAACACTAGCAAAAATACACGTTCTCCGAGCAGGTTCTGTGGACACACAAGAAAACACTGTCATACATTTTTGAAAATGAATGATCCTGTAGGTTGCTGTTCCAATTCGCTTATCATTTACTGTGCTTTGCATTCTGAAGTAAACGACATTGAGAATGTGTGCGTGAGGCTGGCTGGCATACCCCTGAGCAGATGTTGGGGGGTGGCAAGAGTTGGTGTGCTGGTGCATACTGGAACCTACTGTGCTCCCACCCCACCTGTTGTCTCACCCTGGCATGATGCAGTTAGCTGAGGTGCATTGCAGTGCAAATGTCCCAGAAACCGTGAATGTGTGTGTTGAGGACCTTTCCTTCTACTACCACATTGATGTTTTGCTGATTTCAGGTAACCATTTTATGTGTGAAGGGGATGAAATCCAGGAAAAGGGGTGGGCTGTCCAAATGTCATGTATCCAGCCATGCCCAGAGGGTCCTAACAGGTAACTATGCAAAATGTGGTGCAGCTTGCTGAAACGTTGTGGGATTTAAGGAACAATGCTTCGCCAAGCCACAAACCCACAAACAAATTGTGACGTGCTGAAATCTGGGGATAGCAGTGAGGTGTCCACATATTATGTTGCCAGTAATGTCCGGATGATCCAAACAGGTAACTATGATAAAGTTGGTACTGATTGGTGAAACCGTGTGGCATTGTATAGTGAACAACATTTTGCCACAAATGTTCACTTTTCTAAATATAGAATTATATATTAATACAAACATATACAGGGCTGATTTAATGAACTAAATAAAAAGCTTAAGTAACACTAAATTTACTAAGCTAAACAACTAGTGTACGAAGCACATAAGCCATTGGTTTCCCTATTTCTTTTAGCTTAGTAAATCAGCCCTACATATATATTTGTATTGTGCCGATTTATGCTAAAAAAAAATGAGTGTAAGTAAAACTAAATGTACTAAGCTCAAAAACAATACTGTAAGTAGCAGTTAAGGCATTTTTGGTGTAATGGTAACTTACACTATTTATGTTCTTAGTAACTCCCCATGAATCTTTTGAGTGTGTATTTTCCATTTCTCCAAATGTTGACCTATTCCCCAGTTTCTAATTGCTGTAATAACATGTCTTATCATTGTCACATGAAAAGGCATTGAATAATTTGACCTCAGGAAGAAGAAGGGCAGAATCATTCCCAATGGACGTCATACCTCTGATGTGCAGCACACACACACGCATTCTGCACAGCAGGAGCTCACTGCATGGCACTACCATGACAGCAAATACATTTTTCGGACAGTTTTCTCTATTCCCAAAGTGCTCTTCTTTACAGAACTTGGTAATGATGTTTTGCTATGTAATGTTAAGACCATCTAAAATATGCTCTAAAATCTACCAAAAAGGTCAGTAATACAATCACATCTCCCAACTTTTTTCAAATGTGGCACTGTAGAACATTTTATAGATAATACAACTTAGGCCTAGAATAAATAAAAAGAGTCAGGCATTTCTGGAAGAACACAAGAACCTATATGCATTGAAAAAACTGCATGGTTCTGGATACCTTGCGCTAGTTGATAGAATTGATGGATATCTACAAACCTTTTTTAAAAGCCAAAGATGTTTTATTAGTGTTTTAACACAAATGGTCATAAGTGGTCAACCGACAAGTGTTTCGACCTCAACAGTCATTCTCAAGGCTAATGTTAGGGAATGATGACCCCAGTCTGTTAGATCCTGGGCTGGGGTTGATACTGCTGACCTGATTAGACTGGTGCTTCAACAGCCATAGCTGCTGCTTTGCATGCGTGTCCCTCTGTTGGCTGACCACTTAACACCATTTGTGTTAAACCACGAATAAAACCTCTTTGGTTTTTAAAACAACTTTGTAGATACCCATCAATTCTATCAACTAGCACAAGCTATCTGGGACCCTACAATGTTTTCTTCGCACAAGGCTGTGTGGGCAGCACCTCCACGTGACCATGCAGCCCAAAGACCTGAGGAAATAATAGAGTTTGTATGTTTGTTTGTTGTTTATTTATATAGCGCTCCAAACGCGGAGGAAGCACAAGAGGAGATTTAGAGTTATGGTCCACCTTTTTCTGTACCTGTATGCATAGACTCTGTAAATCATTGGAGATGTCTGCCTCATGTTTGCAGTCACGTTAAAATGGGACACCTGTCAAACTACAAAGAGCACCCAGATGTTGGAAAATAACGTTTGAACTCATTCATTTTCAAAGCCAGACTTTATAATTCCAATATACAGTGAAATGTTTTCTTTCAGCCACTACAGAACGCGGAAAGTATATTGAAAATGTATTTCCTATTCAATGCCCAACTTTAATATGTGTTGTTGAGTTCACAGGCCTACTTGGCAAAGCATGGTTCTGCCGTGTTTGATTTCCTGAGCATTAAGGGGGTAATTCATAGAATTCAGCGCACAAGTGGCGTACGCGGCTGGCGCACAGTGTGCGCGTGCGAATCCCTGCGCCAGCCGCGTGCGCTAAAATCCATTTCCATGCACAGCGTATTCATGGATTCCAGCCACCAAAACCAGCCGTGGCGCACAGTGGCGCAGCGACCCTGCAACAGCGCCAGTTACGCCCCCAAGAACGCCTCTCGCGCAGGGAAAAGCCATCAATATACCCAATCCAGCGCAAAGGGCTGCGCTAACCCTGTACCAGCACGGCAAGCGGGCTACGTGTATCACTGGGGTGCGCGGGAAGTACCTCACGCGATTGGCCCGGTGCGAGCAGGGTACGCATATTTCAGGGGTGCGCGGGAAGTTCCACACGCGATTTCCGCAGGGTACACGTATCACAGCGGTGCGCGGGAAGTGCCACATGCGATTTCAGCAGGGTGCGTGTATTTCGGGGTGCGGGGCAAGTTTCACACGTGATCTCAGCAGGGTACGTGTATTTCAGGGGTGCGTGGGAATTTCCACACGCGATTGGGCCCGTGCAAGCAGGGAACGCGTATCTCAGGGGTGCGCGGGAAGTGCCACACGCGATTTCAGCAGGGTACGTGTATTTCAGGGGTGCGCGGGAAATTCCACACGCGATTGGGCCCGCGCGAGCACGGTACACGTTTCTCAGGGGTGCGCGGGAAGTGCCACACGCGATTGCAGCAGGGTACGTGTATTTCAGGGGTGCGCGGGAATTTACACACGCGATTTCAGCAGGGCACGTGTATTTCGGGGTGCGGGGCAAGTTTCACACGCGATCTCAGCAGGGTACGTGTATTTCAGGGGTGCGCGGGAATTTCCACACGCGATTGGGCCCGTGCGAGCAGGGTACGCGTATCTCAGGGGTGCGCGGGAAGTGTCACACGCGATTTCAGCAGGGTATGTGTATTTCAGGGGTGCGCGGGAAATTCCACACGTGATTGGCCCGTGCGAGCACGGTACGCGTATCTCAGGGGTGCGCGGGAAGTGCCACACGCGACATCAGCAGGGCACGTGTATTTCAGGGGTGCGCGGGAAGTTCCACACGCAATCTCATCAGGGTACGTGTATTTCGTGGTGCGGGGGAAGTTTCACACGCGACATCAGCAGGGTACGTGTATTCCAGGGGTGCGCGGGAAGTTCCACACGCGATTCCATCAGGGTACGTGTATTTCAGGGGTGCGCGGGAAGTTCCACACGCGATTGGGCCCATGCGAGCAGGGTACGCGCATTTCAGGGGTGCGCATGAATTTCCTCACGCGATTCCATCAGGGTACGTGTATTACAGGGGTGCGCGGGGAGCACCACACGTGAATTGCACGTGTGGGTCCTCCCAGGTGTTCCCTCTACACCCTCCACGGCCCCTGCAGGTGGCTCACACCACAGGGGCCTACCCTGCACATGTCCTGCAGGCACACCATCCACCATGGCCATGACCCCCAGCCAACCCACATGTCAACTTGCACTACTGCCCACCAACGCATGTCCCCCTGCACCCCCAGCCACCAGGGGAAACCTCCACCAGGCCCCCACCCATGTCTCCCACCACCCCCACCCCCCAGCAATGTGGGGCACCTGCCAGCAGGCCCCCACCCATGTCTCACACCACCCCCACCCCCCAGCACTGTGATGCACCTGCCAGCAGTCCCCCAACCAGGTCTCCCACCACCCCTACCCCCCAGCCACCAGGGGCAGCCTCCACCAGGCCCCCACCCATGTCTCCCACCCTCCCCACCCCCCAGCAGTGCAGGGGCAGCCTCCACCAGGCCCCCACCCATGTCACCCAGCACCCCCACCCCCCAGCCACCAGGGGCACCCACCATCAGGCCCCCACCCATGTCTCCCAGCACCCCCACCCCCTGGCCACCAGGGGCAGCCTCCACCAGGCCCCCACCCATGTCTCCCAGCACCCCCACCCCCCAGCAGTGCAGGGGCACCCACCACCAGGCCCCCACCCATGTCTCCCAGCACCCCCACCCCCCAGCCACCAGGGGCAGCCTCCACCAGGCCCCCACCCATGTCTCCCACCACCCCCACCCCCCAGTCACCAGGGGCAGCCTCCACCAGGCCCCCACCCATGTCTCCCACCACCCCCACCCCCCAGCACTGTGGGGCACCCACCACCAGGCCCCCACCCATGTCTCCCAGCACCCCCACCCTCCAGGGGCACCCACCACAGGCCCCCACCCATGTCTCCCAGCACCCCCACCCCCCAGGGGCAGCCTCCACCAGGCTCCCACCCATGTCTCCCAGCACCCCCACCCCCCAGCAGTGCAGGGGCACCCACCACCAGGCCCCCACACATGTCTCCCAGCACCCCCACCCCCCAGCCACCCGGGGCAGCCTCCACCAGGCCCCCACCCATGTCTCCCACCACCACCACCCCCCAGCCACCAGGGGCAGCCTCCACCAGGCCCCCACTCATATCTCCCACCACCCCCACCCTCCCAGCACTGTGGGGCACCCACCACCAGGCCCCCACCCATGTCTCCCAGCACCCCCACCCCCCAGGGGCACCCACCACCAGGCCCCCACCCATGTCTCCCAGCACCCCCACCCCCCAGCCACCAGGGGCAGCCTCCACCAGGTCCCCACCCATGTCTCCCAGCACCCCCACCCCCCAGCAGTGCAGGGGCACCCACCACCAGGCCCCCTCCCATGTCTCCCAGCACCCCCACCCCCCAGCCACCAGGGGCAGCCTCCACCAAGCCCCCACCCATGTCTCCCACCACCCCCACCCCCCAGCCACCAGGGAACCCACCACCAGGCCCCCACCCATGTCTCTCAGCACCCCCACCCCCCAGCCACCAGGGGCAGCCTCCACCAGGCCCCCACCCATGTCTCCCAGCACCCCCACCCCCCAGCCACCAGGGGCAGCCTCTACCAGGCCCCCACCCATGTCTCCCAGCACCCCCACCCCCCAGCAGTGCAGGGGCACCCACCACCAGGCCCCCACCCATGTCTCCTAGCACCCCCACCCCCCAGGGGCACACACCATCAGGCCCCCACCCATGTCTCCCAGCACCCCCACCCCCCATCCACCAGGGGCAGCCTCCACCAGGCCCCCACCCATGTCTCCCAGCACACCCACCCGCCAGCAGTGCAGGGGCACCCACCACCAGGCCCCCACCCATGTCTCCCAGCACCCCCACCCCCCAGCCACCAGGTGCAGCCTCCACCAGGCCCCCACCCATGTCTCCCACCACCCCACCCCCCAGCCACCAGGGGCACCCACCACCAGGCCCCCACCCATGTCTCCCACCACCCCCACCCCCCAGTCACCAGGGGCAGCCTCCACCAGGCCCCCACCCATGTCTCCCACCACCCCCACCCCCCCAGCACTTTGGGGCACCCACACCTGGCCCCCACCCATGTCTCCCAGCACCCCCATCCCCCAGGGGCACCCACCACCAGGCCCCCACCCATGTCTCCCAGCACCCCCACCTCCCGGCCACCAGGGGCAGCCTCTACCAGACCCCCACCCATGTCTCCCAGCACCCCCACCCCCCAGCCACCAGGGGCAGCCTCCACCAGGCCCCCACCCATGTCTCCCAGCACCCCCACCCCCCAGCCACCAGGGGCACCCACCACCAGGCCCCCACCCATGTCTCCCAGCACCCCCACCCCCCAGCCACCAGGGGCACCCTCCACCAGGCCCCCACCCATGTCTCCCACCACCCCCACCCCCCAGCACTGTGGGGCACCTGCCAGCAGGCCCCCACCCATGTCTCCCACCACCCCACCCCCCAGCACTGTGGGGCACCTGCCAGCAGGCCTCCACCCATGTCTCCCACCACCCCCACCCCCCAGTCACCAGGGGCAGCCTCCACCAGGCCCCCACCCATGTCTCCCACCACCCCCACCCCCCAGCACTGTGGGGCACCCACCACCAGGCCCCCACCCATGTCTCCCAGCACCCCCACCCCCCAGGGGCACCCACCACCAGGCCCCCATCCATGTCTCCCAGCACCCCCACCCCCCAGCCACCGGGGGCAGCCTCCACCAGGCCCCCACCCATGTCTCCCAGCACCCCCACCCCCCAGCAGTGCAGGGGCACCCACCACCAGGCCCCCACCCATGTCTCCCAGCACCCCCACCCCCCACCAGTGCAGGGGCACCCACCACCAGGCCCCCACCCATGTCTCCCAGCACCCCCACCCCCCAGCCACCAGGGGCAGCCTCCACCAGGTCCCCACCCATGTCTCCCAGCACCCCCACCCACCAGCAGTGCAGGGGCACCCACCACCAGGCCCCCTCCCATGTCTCCCAGCACCCCCACCCCCCAGCCACCAGGGGCAGCCTCCACCAAGCCCCCACCCATGTCTCCCACCACCCCCACCCCCCAGCCACCAGGAAACCCACCACCAGGCACCCACCCATGTCTCTCAGCACCCCCACCCCCCAGCCACCAGGGGCAGCCTCCACCAGGCCCCCACCCATGTCTCCCAGCACCCCCACCCCCCAGCCACCAGGGGCAGCCTCTACCAGGCCCCCACCCATGTCTCCCAGCACCCCCACCCCCCAGCAGTGCAGGGGCACCCACCACCAGGCCCCCACCCATGTCTCCTAGCACCCCCACCCCCCAGGGGCACACACCATCAGGCCCCCACCCATGTCTCCCAGCACCCCCACCCCCCATCCACAAGGGGCAGCCTCCACCAGGCCCCCACCCATGTCTCCCAGCACACCCACCCGCCAGCAGTGCAGGGGCACCCACCACCAGGCCCCCACCCATGTCTCCCAGCACCCCCACCCCCCAGCCACCAGGTGCAGCCTCCACCAGGCCCCCACCCATGTCTCCCACCACCCCACCCCCCAGCCACCAGGGGCACCCACCACCAGGCCCCCACCCATGTCTCCCACCACCCCCACCCCCCAGTCACCAGGGGCAGCCTCCACCAGGCCCCCACCCATGTCTCCCACCACCCCCACCCCCCCAGCACTTTGGGGCACCCACACCTGGCCCCCACCCATGTCTCCCAGCACCCCCATCCCCCAGGGGCACCCACCACCAGGCCCCCACCCATGTCTCCCAGCACCCCCACCTCCCGGCCACCAGGGGCAGCCTCTACCAGACCCCCACCCATGTCTCCCAGCACCCCCACCCCCCAGCCACCAGGGGCAGCCTCCACCAGGCCCCCACCCATGTCTCCCAGCACCCCCACCCCCCAGCCACCAGGGGCACCCACCACCAGGCCCCCACCCATGTCTCCCAGCACCCCCACCCCCCAGCCACCAGGGGCACCCTCCACCAGGCCCCCACCCATGTCTCCCACCACCCCCACCCCCCAGCACTGTGGGGCACCTGCCAGCAGGCCCCCACCCATGTCTCCCACCACCCCACCCCCCAGCACTGTGGGGCACCTGCCAGCAGGCCTCCACCCATGTCTCCCACCACCCCCACCCCCCAGTCACCAGGGGCAGCCTCCACCAGGCCCCCACCCATGTCTCCCACCACCCCCACCCCCCAGCACTGTGGGGCACCCACCACCAGGCCCCCACCCATGTCTCCCAGCACCCCCACCCCCCAGGGGCACCCACCACCAGGCCCCCATCCATGTCTCCCAGCACCCCCACCCCCCAGCCACCGGGGGCAGCCTCCACCAGGCCCCCACCCATGTCTCCCAGCACCCCCACCCCCCAGCAGTGCAGGGGCACCCACCACCAGGCCCCCACCCATGTCTCCCAGCACCCCCACCCCCCACCAGTGCAGGGGCACCCACCACCAGGCCCCCACCCATGTCTCCCAGCACCCCCACCCCCCAGCCACCAGGGGCAGCCTCCACCAGGCCCCCACCCAAGTCTCCCACCACCCCCACCCCCCAGCCAGCAGGGGCAGCCTCCACTAGGCCCCCACCCATGTCTCCCAGCACCCCCACCCCCCAGCCACCAGGGGCAGCCTCCACCAGGCCTCCACCCATGTCTCCCAGCACCCCCACCCCCCAGCCACCAGGGGCAGCCTCCACCAGGCCCCACCCATGTCTCCCAGCCCCCCCACCCCCCAGCAGTGCAGGGGCACCCACCACCAGGCCCCCACCCATGTCTCCCAGCACCCCCACCCCCCAGGGGCACCCACCACCAGGCCCCCACCCATGTCTCCCAGCACCCCCACCCCCCAGCGCCAGGGGCAGCCTCCACCAGGCCCCCACCCATGTCTCCCAGCACCCCCACCCCCCAGCAGTGCAGGGGCACCCACCACCAGGCCCCCACCCATGTCTCCCAGCACCCCCACCCCCCAGCCACCAGGGGCAGCCTCCACCAGGCCCCCACCCATGTCTCCCACCACCCCCACCCCCCAGCCACCAGGGGCACCCACCACCAGGCCCCCACCCATGTCTCCCAGCACCCCCACCCCCCAGCCACCAGGGGCACCCTCCACCAGGCCCCCACCCATGTCTCCCACCACCCCCACCCCCCAGCACTGTGGGTCACCTGCCAGCAGGCCCCCACCCATGTCTCCCACCACCCCCACCCCCCAGTCACCAGGGGCAGCCTCCACCAGGCCCCCACCCATGTCTCCCAGGACCCCCACCCCCGAGCAGTGCAGGGGCACCCACCATCAGGCCCCCACCCATGTCTCCCAGCACCCCCACCCCCCAGCAGTGCAGGGGCACCCACCACCAGGCCCCCACCCATGTCTCCCAGCACCCCCACCCCCCAGCCACCAGGGGCAGCCTCCACCAGGCCCCCACCCATGTCGAACCACCACTCCCACCCCCCAGTCACCAGGAGCAGCCTCCACCAGGCCCCCACCCAGGTCTCCCACCACCCCCACCCCCCAGCACTGTGGGGCACCCACCACCAGGCCCCCACCCATGTCTCCCAGCACCCCCACCCCCCAGGGGCACCCACCACCAGGCCCCCACCCATGTCTCCCAGCACCCCCAACCCCCAGCAGTGCAGGGGCACCCACCACCAGGCCCCCACCCATGTCTCCCAGCACCCCGACCCCCCAGCCACCAGGGGCAGCCTCCACCAGGCCCCCACCCATGTCTCCCACCACCCCCACCCCCCAGCCACCAGGAGCACCCACCACCAGGCCCCCACCCATGTCTCCCAGCACTCCCACCCCCCAGCCACCAGGGGCAGCCTCCACCAGGCCCCCACCCATTTGTCACCCAGCACCCCCAGCCCCCAGCAGTGCAGGGGCACCCACCACCAGGCCCCCACCCATGTCTCCCAGCACCCCCACCCCCCAGGGGCACCCACCACCAGGCCCCCACCCATGTCTCCCAGCACCCCCACCCCCCAGCCACCAGGGGCAGCCTCCACCAGGCCCCCACCCATGTCTCCCACCACCCCCACCCCCCAGCCACCAGGGGCTCCCACCACCAGGCCCCCACCCATGTCTCCCAGCACCCCCACCCCCCAGCCACCAGGGGCAGCCTCCACCAGGCCCCCACCCATGTCTCCCAGCACCCCCACCCCCCAGTCACCAGGGGCAGCCTCCACCAGGCCCCCACCCATGTCTCCCACCACCCCCACCCCCCCAGCACTGTGGGGCACCCACCACCAGGCCCCCACCCATGTCTTCCACCACCCCCACCCCCCAGCCACCAGGGGCACCCTCCACCAGGCCCCCAACCATGTCTCCCACCACCCCCACCCCCCAGCACTGTGGGGCACCTGACAGCAGGCCCCCACCCATGTCTCCCACCACCCCCACCCCCCAGCACTGTGGTGCACCTGCCAGCAGGCCCCCACCCATGTCTCCCACCACCCCCACCCCCCAGCCACCAGGGGCAGCCTCCACCAGGCCCCCACCCATGTCTCCCAGCACCCCCACCCCCCAGCAACGCAGGGGCACCCACCACCAGGCCCCCACCCATGTCTCCCAGCACCCCCACCCCCCAGCCACCAGGGGCAGCCTCCACCAGGCCCCCACCCATGTCTCCCACCACCCCCACCCCCCAGCCACCAGGGGCAGCCTCCACCAGGCCCCCACCCATGTCTCCCAGCACCCCCACCCCCCAGCAGAGCGGGGGCACCCACCACCAGGCCCCCACCCATGTCTCCCAGCACCCCCACCCCCAGCACTGTGGGGCACCTGCCAGCAGGCCCCCACCCATGTCCAACTCATGTTCCCCACCACCCCCACCCCCCAGCACTGTGGGGCACCTGCCAGCAGGCCCACACCCATGTCCAAATCATGTTCCCCACCACCCCCACCCCCCAGCACTGTGGGGCACCTGCCAGCAGGCCCACACCCATGTGCAACTCATGTTCCCCAGCCAACATGTCATCACAATCTAGATCCCTGGTCCCCATGGTCAGCCTCCAAATGCAAAACACCCACCCGAGTATTGCATCCACCCACTCATAATTTGCAATTACATCACAGAACACCAATTGCAAGTTCCGAAATAAACACATTTCCCTCACATACACCCAATGGGTGTCAGTGAATCTCAAAACCCATATCATTAAATGCATGAAACCAATGAGATACCACACATTGAAGTTCAGTAAAAAAAATATGTATTAAAGGAAACATAAATAGAATCAAAAATGAAGAAACAGAAATGTGAATGTACAAAAATTAAAAGAAGCATGTCCGTGAAAAAAAGCAAAACCAAAAATAATATTCCAAAGTAATGTTGTCCAAAGTCAATGTCCACAAAACAAAATCCAATGGGAAATAAAAAAGAAAGCCATTGCTCCATGGTTAAAATGTGAAAAAAAAATACAATCCAACAGTGAACTATGTACATGGGAACAAGCCAGGGTCCATTATCCCAACAAAAGAAAGGAAACCTATCTAACTACACTAACTAATAAAATAAACTATATACAAAAATGTGGCCAATGTCCGAAAGGTCCAAATAAAATCAAAACAAAAATGAAACCTAACACTACCTACATAACTATGTACAAGGGCAGCGGGCTAGTTTCACGGCTCACTTGTGGATGTCCCGGGCCAGGGCATCATCGAACTCCTCCTCAATGTCCCGGAGGCGGTCCTCCTCCATGGCCCGAGGGTCCGCAGGGCCGTCGACGTGTCCACCTCCAAACCCCTGCGGATTGCCTCGAGGCACTCGGCCCGCCTCAGGGCCCTCCGCATGGAGTTCACCGCCCTGACCATTGTGAGCCGTGCCTCTTCTGCCCGCTGCCGCTCCGCATCTATGGCGTGGCCCAACCGCTGCCACACGGAAGACACTCTCTGTCCTGGGTCCTCCTGCCCTCACGCCGATGCCTGCCCCTCCGATGTTGAAGGCCCCGAGCCTTCATGGCTCCCAACACGTTGCTGCTGCTGCTGTGCCTCTGCCCGTGCACTGCCTCCTGCTGCCTGCACATCCTCCGCCGGCTGGGGTGCAGTCGTAGATGTGGCCACCCCTGCTGGACGTCCGACTCCCGACTGTGGCAGGGTGTTAGGCAGAAACCTGTGCAGTTCCCTCTGGGACCACTGCAAAAGATTTAGGACTACAGGTGTTTGGCGGTGAACCCACTTGGTAGCAGTCTGTACCACACAGATTCACTTTGTAGCTGTGGCTGAGCAGTCAGACTTCCCTCAAGAAGAGTTGAGCAGTATGTGGAGTATACAACATAGGGCAATCCTTCGCAGCAAGACAAGTAAAACACGCAACGAGGCTTAGTGTAAAGATATTAAGGTATTTATTTATAACAGAATATCTATGAAAAACACTATAGCACTATCACGGCAAACAAATCAAACACAATTACTCTACGAAGCAGAAAACGATCAATCCCCCTAGCAATATGTCGACAACTCTAGGTTCTATCGGCACCACTTATTTTCAGACAGAGGTGTATACCTCAACCTAGATGACACTCGAATATTAGTTGGGACGGGAGAGAAAAAGATAGGTAGGTTACGAAGTCAACGCAGTTCAATACTTGGCTGGTAAAATGCAAGGCAGGAAGACAAGAACCACAATAGATCGTAAAGTTCAGAGGCCAGGCCCACTCGGAGAGAGGCAAGGCGCTATGTCCCAAAAAGTCTCTAGCGGAGATGCATTCAAGTCTTTGTAGCAAATTGTTATCGGCAGATTGAACCAGTTCAGAACAATGAAGGAGAAAAGCTTGGAGGCGACCCAACGTAAAGGAGAGGATTAAGACACCTCACTCAATCCGAGCGAAAGGGAAGCCAGGCGGACACGGTACCTTGTTGTTGAGGGCAGCTCCGGCGGGGGCAGTTGTTCCTGGTGGTGGATGCACGTCGGGTTTTTGCCAAGAGTAGAGATGATCTCGTCGTCGAAGAAAAGTGAAGTCCGGTGCACCACCAGGGAAGAGACCAGCCGCGGAGTGCTCCGTCACAAGGCACCACATTTTGGTCGCAGTTCAGGGGTAGTGGCTATCCGGTTGCCAGGGTGCGCTGCACGGGCAATTCGACCACTGCGTCCTGAGGCGAATAAAAAGCAAAGGGGACTGGTTGTTCCCACCAGTCAGGGGAAGAGACTCTCCGGCAGGGAGATCTCCTCTGTCGTCGGGAAGTGGTGAGTCGGTTCCACAGGGCTCCACCGGAGGTGTCGTCGTGCAGGTCGGCTCAGCGTTCACCTCGTTGGATTCTTAGGTCCTGTGGTGACTTCTGAAGATCCAGTCCCAAAAGCCCTGCTTTTATGCAGAAAACCCCATTCATTCAGCCTAGCTGTCAATCAACACATGCTAAGTGGTGAGCGGGAAGGCTCACCCCTTGGGCCAATCACTCCAGAGTGCGACCGGAGTTGGCAAGGCAACTCGGTCCAGGGTGCCTAAACACCCTCCCACACCCCTGTGGTAACCCAGACAGAATGGCACCACTTTGGAGGGTCTCTGTACAGAGCCCGCCAAAAGTGGAACAAAGGGCTCGACCTTTGGTTTAGGAGTCACAGAGACGAACACAGACGCCATTTTACAAACCGAGTTCTGGCAGAAAATACCATCCGATAAACCTATTTAAGATAAGTAAATCGGTGGTACGTTAGAGATTAACGAGAAAAAGTATCAATCTCCAACAATGGGACGAATCCCATAGGGTTATGTCCGGGGTCGAACATAACAAGTAGTTTCCACTGACACCAGCGAAAACTCGACGATGGGGGACGGAACAGTGCCCCCTCGAGTAACAGATCCAGGAGTAATCGAATTACCCCTACTAGTACGTCCACAATAAGATGGTTTGTACTAGTTCTGTTAGTAAATTTAGGTCTAGTAAAGCCAATGGTGACTTTACATGCCCGGGGAGACGGTAGTCAGTCCCCGAGTATGGAGTCTATGGTGGGGATCCGCTAGGACGCCCCCGTGTTACGGCACGTAGGGTGCGGTGTAACACACATAGAAAAACATATGAGACTCTATGGAGTAAAGGACCCCATAGCCCATAGAACACATTGGGCCTCATTACGACCCTGGCGGAGTGGGTTTACGCCAGCGGTATTCGCGGCGGACCCGTCCGCCCCACTACGAGTTCCCGTAGCGCCATGGAGCGTTTTCCGCCTGGTTTTTCCGGGCGGAGAAATCCATGGCGCTACGGGACCTTGTTGTTAATTACGCCACCGTATTTTACGGTGGCGTAATTAACGCCTTCCCCACTCCCATTATACCCTATGGGGCAAAAATGGGAATGGGGAAGGGTAAAATGGGGAATGGGGATTTACCGCCCCGCCAACCTCGGAATGGGGCGGTAAATCCGCCAACCCCCATGGCGCTATCGGCAGCTTTCCGCCGTGCTCCATGGTGCATTTGGCGCCACGATTTCCGCCAGGGTCGTAATGAGGCCCATTGACATTTGCAGGAATTACACACATACATGTCCAAGAGTGGGAGAAAAAGAGTCTCACTCTTGGCAGGATGGAAAAAAACAAACTCCCGAAATCCAGCAAAGCTGCTGGGGGACTCACTAGGTTAGGAAATTCAGCCTAAACAGAGAATTCTCCCTAACACTCGCCCCCCCTCCCCAGACTAAGGGACAGGAGGATTTAATCCACTCCTGGATGAATCTCATACCTCTAGTCGATGACATACATCCTAGAGAGACCATCAGCATTTTGGTGGTGACATCCTGACCTGTGCTCAATGGTGAAATCAAACCCTTGCAGGCAGATCGACCATCTCAATAGTTTTGGGTTTTCCCCTTTCATTTGCATTAACCATCTCAAGGGTTGGTGGTCCGTCTGAATGACAAAAGTAGAACCATACAAGTATGGCCTAAACTCTTTCGATTGTTGCCCACCTTGTTTCAGGATCCTTCAGCTTGCGGCTGATGAAGCAAACGGGGTGCTCCCTACCTTTCCCATCCAGTTGACTGAGTACGGCACCTATTCCTACATTTGAAGCATCTGTATGCACAATGAAGTGTTGGCGGTAATCAGGAGCTCTGAGTACTGGGGCTTGGCAAAGAGCCTTTTTCAGGTTTTCAAAAGCCTGATTGCACTCCTCGTTCCATTTAACCTTTTTAGGAAATTTGGGTGAGGAGATGACATTCAGTGGAGAAGCTATGGTCCCATAGTTCTCTATGAAATTCCTGTAATACCCAGTGAGGCCTAGGAAGGCTCTCACCTGGGTTTGAGTAGTCGGTGTTGTCCAATTTTGCACAGCTTCAATTTTACTGAGCAAAGGCCTTATTTCTCCACCGCCTACCTCATGCCCAAGATAGACTACCTTACTCTGTCCAATTTGGCATTTGCTCGCCTTTATGGTCAGATTGGCTCGTCCAAGAGCCTGCAAAACATCTCTCAGGTGGGTTACATGTTCTTCCCAGGAATTGCTGAACACTGCGATGTCATCCAAGTATGCCATGCAGAAGTCCTCCATCCCATTCAGAACTAGGTTTACCATCCGTTGAAACGTAGCAGGTGCATTCTTCAATCCGAAAGGTATTACCTTAAACTGGTATAAGCCAACGGGGGTAGAAAATGCAGTTTTCTCCTTGGCATGGTCTGTCAGGGCTATTTGCCAATAGCCTGACGTCAAGTCAAATGTGCTGAGGAACTTGGCGGCGCCAAGTTTATCCACCAACTATCTGTTCTTGGCAAAGGGTGCGCATCAGTCTTGGTGACTGCATTCAGAGCTCTATAATCCACACAGAATCTAAGTTCTTTAGATCCGGCCTTTGGTACTAACACAACTGGGCTAGACCATGGACTAGTAGAGGGCTCTATTACCCCGAGATCAAGCATCTTGCCGACCTCACCTTTGATGTGGGTTCGTACGTTTTCTGACATGTGGTATCCTCTGCTTTTGACTGGCAGACAGTCACCAGTGACTATGTCGTGCTGGCCCCAAGGGGTCAAGCCTGGTGAAAGCGAGAACAGAGAGGCGAACTGATTCAACATAGATTTGCACTCTTCTTGTTGCTCGGGTGTCAGATTGGAGGAGAGATTCACTCCTTCAATTTTTTCATCTAAAGGTATGCCTCTGAGGAGATCCGGAAGAGCTTCACTCTCTTCTTCTTCCTCGGATGACGCTAGAAGCAACGCTCCTAC
Source organism: Ambystoma mexicanum (assembly GCF_040938575.1). Taxonomy (NCBI): domain Eukaryota; kingdom Metazoa; phylum Chordata; class Amphibia; order Caudata; family Ambystomatidae; genus Ambystoma; species Ambystoma mexicanum. The sequence goes on from NC_090937.1 coordinate 531,468,509, forward strand.
GTCAGGTCGCGAGACATACGCTTTAAGTCGGTTGGTGTGAAAGACTGTCGGAGCCTCCTTGGGATTGCCCAAGTCACCAGATAGTTAACCTCTCCGAGTTTACCCACTACTCTGAAGGGTCCCATCCACTTATCTTGCAAGGCCCTCTGCCTTGTTGGGATCATAACGAGAACGAGCTGGTCTTGAGCGAACTCAACCATGTTAGCCTTTTGATCGTGCCAGTGCTTGACCAATGCTTGTCCAGCTTTCAAGTTATCGCTTGCTTCCGTCATCATGTGTGACATTCTCCTCCAGAGACCTATCACGTAGTCAGTCACTCTGACTGGCTTGGGGGAAGGAGCACATTCCAACCCCTCCTTAATCAGGGCCAATGGACCTCTGACGGGATGACCATAGAGTAGTTCGAAGGGCGAGTAACCTACGCCTTCCTGAGGGACTTCTCTATAAGCAAAGAGAAGGCATGGCAGTAGAAGGTCCCACTTACGCTTAAGGGGTTCCTCTAAAGCACCTATCATGCTCTTCATGGTTCGGTTGAACCGTTCTACCAACCCATTGGTTTGTGGGTGGTAAGCTGTTGAGAACTTGTAAGTAACTCCACAGGTTTTCCACATGGCTTTCATGTAGTGGGACATAAAGTTTGACCCCCTGTCAGAGATTACTTCCTTAGGAAACCCGACCCTAGTAAAAATACCAAGGAGGGCCTTAGCCACAGCCGGAGCTGTAACAGTCCTCATAGGAATTGCCTCAGGGTACCTAGTAGCATGGTCTACTACAACAAGGATAAACCTGTTGCCTGAGGAGGTTGGAGGATCAAGGGGACCAACAATGTCAATCCCTACTCTCTCAAATGGGACTCCCACAACTGAGGCACTAAAGGTGCCACATTCTTGGAGACAACCTTACCAGAGATCTGGCAGGTGTGGCAGCTCCTGCAGTGTTTTTCTACTTCGGCCCCCATCTTCGGCCAATAGAAGTAGAGAGAGAGCCTTTCCTTAGTCTTCTCGAAACTCAAGTGACCAGCCAAAGGAATCTCGTGGGCTAACTGCAAGAACTGTGGTCTGTTCTCTTGGGGTACTACAAGTCGTTTGTAGTCTCCAGGTGCAGACTCGGTCGGTTCACTGTAGAAGAGGCCATCTTCCCAGTGCAACCTGTATTTCCCAGGCTCTTGCCCTTCAGCCTGAGCTTCTGCCTGGTGGCGAAGACCTTCCAGAGTTGGATATTCTCTCTGTCCCTTACTGAAGTCTGCCCTGCTGGGTCCACCTTCTGCCAGTAAAGACTGCAGCTCAGGATGGTCAACAGGATCCAGATCTCCAATGAGTTCCTGGCCTTCCATTAGCTCTTCCTCGGAGTCTAATTCTACCACGCAGGGTTGTACCTCCCTCTCAGCCTCGGCTGGAGGTGGAGTTACGGGTGTAACTTTGGACAACCGCGGGGAAGTCCGTGTTGGCTGCACTGGAATGCTGGCTGCTGCTTTCGGGATAGAAGCCTTAGGTCTCCCTTCTGCTTCTGATGTCTTGGAGACAGCGGCCGACAATTCCAGTCGAGCAGGAGTGATTTCTTTCTTCATCATCTCCCCGAGAGTACCGCGCATGGTCCTCTCTCTTGCAGGTCTGGTTAGCTCCTGTAACCGTTTATTAGGAGGTCTGGGAGTATGCGATACAACTCTGAGAGTTTTCAAATCGTTACCCAACAGTACGCGTCCTGGTACCTCACTCTGTATGCTGACAGGTATCTTCACAGTCATGTCGTTACACTGGATGAGAACTGGTAATTGGGGAAGCATCTGCACAGGCCCTCCAGCTAATTTGGTGAGGCGTTTGGGTGCCTTAGCAACATCCTCAGCCTGAAAAAACGATTTATCCACCACAGTTATGCTGGCCCCAGTGTCCCTAATGGCAGGAGTCTCCTGACCATTCACCTGGACACTGTCCTTATAATACTCTTTAGTATTATCGGGGATAGAATTATAGTCATCTAAATTCTGTTGTTCCCACAACCCCAGAGATACTAAAGAAACGCTGGCTGAGACTCCAATGGGTTCGTCAGCAAGCAGTAGAAAGTTTCCACTTGCCATTTGGACTTCCTCCTCTGGAGCGAAGGCTAAGGAGACAAGCTGGACCCCTGAAGGTTTACCCTTACATCTGGGATCTCCTTTCACGTGATCAGTCGAGCCACAAACAAAGCATTTACCGAATGCTTTCTGGAATGGTGGCTTGTTCTGACCTCCATCTGGTTTGGCACCAGAAGACACACTATTCTGCTGTGGTTTTCCCGGTGGCTTACCCTTCTGGTTTTGTTTGGGGCCCTCTTTGGAATGTGAGTTATTCGAATTCTCTTTTGAGTCTTTTTTAGGCTGTTTTCCCTCATCCTTTTTCTGAGTTGCCCCAGAATCCTTATGAGTAGCCCTGTTGGCAACCCACAAGTCAGCAGCCTTAGCTAGCTCCCTGGAATCCAATTCCCTTGAATCAGCCAAGTGCTGTCTGAGCTCAGGAGAACAGGCATCATAAATAGACTCCAACATGAAAAGATTCCTCATACCCTCATAAGTGTTCACTTTGTAACCCTTAATCCATCCCTCTAAGTTTTTCAACCCTTCACTCACCCAGGTAGCCCAAGGGGTACCATCATGCTTTTTGAGGGTTCTAAACCTCTTAAGATACTGGGAAGGGGTCTTCCCGAATCTAGCTATTAAAGCTAGTTTCACACTTTCGTAATCCGTCTTATCCGCCTTCCCCAACTCCATTACCACATCAGTCGCAACCGGAGGAAGCCTAGAGAACAACTAGGGAAGCAAAGTATTCCAGGTGATGTCCTGGACCCCATGATTGTATTCAAACAGTTTCAACCAATCTAACACACCCAATCCCGGTTCATACATACCCACTAATTCCTTCGGCATCCGGGGTCTTTTGGGACTGGAGCTCCTAGAGGAACCAGAGGAGAGAGAAGCATTTTCCATAGACAACTTTTTCATCTCTAACTCGTGATTAAGTTCTATTTCTCTGAGTCTTAATTCAGCTTGCTTCTGCTCAGCCTGGGCATTCATCCGTCTGAACTCGAGCTCTTGGTTTCGTTCGGATTGAGCCAAGAACCGTTTGTATTCTAGTTCGAGCTTCTTTTTTTCAAGTTCAAAATAAGCAGGGTTACTTGTGGGACCTGGTATGGGCCCCGTAGGCACAGCTGGTAAGGCAGGTAGAGGAGCAGGGGAGACACTTTCGTTAGCCTCACCGTCCTCGTCAGCCTCTTCATCGCTATCATCAGAGTTATGACTTACATCAACACCATTACTGTTATCTACATTTGCTGGGGAGCTTGGTTCCTCTGAACCAGTACCCAGACTTTGGTTCGCCAGCAATCTCTCGATTAGTTCTAACTTCTTGCCTCTTACAGAAAGATTTGCTTGCCTACAGAGAGCTCGCAGACTCTCAGTATTTTCACTTGACAAGGACTCTTGACTGTAAGTTTCCATCGTAGACATGTTTTTTGAAAGTTGCTTTTTGTGCAACATTTTGTGGTTAGTTATCCTACAGTGTCGAAAAGCACTCTAAACTGTATACTCGATACAAATCCCACCGCTGTACACCAGTGTTAGGCGGAAACCTGTGCAGTTCCCTCTGGGACCACTGCAAAAGATTTAGGACTACAGGTGTTTGGCGGTGAACCCACTTGGTAGCAGTCTGTACCACACAGATTCACTTGGTAGCTGTGGCTGAGCAGTCAGACTTCCCTCAAGAAGAGTTGAGCAGTATGTGGAGTATACAACATAGGGCAATCCTTCGCAGCAAGACAAGTAAAACACGCAATGAGGCTTAGTGTAAAGATATTAAGGTATTTATTTATAACGGAATATCTATGAAAAACACTATAGCACTATCACGGCAAACAAATCAAACACAATTACTCTACGAAGCAGAAAACAATCAATCCCCCTAGCAATATGTCAACAACTCTAGGTTCTACCGGCACCACTTATTTTCAGACAGAGGTGTATACCTCAACCTAGATGAGACTCGAATATTAGTTGGGACGGGAGAGAAAAAGATAGGCAGGTTACGAAGTCAACGCAGTTCAATACTTCGCGGGTAAAATGCAAGGCAGGAAGACAAGAACCACAATAGATCGTAAAGTTCAGAGGCCAGGGCCACTCGGAGAGAGGCAAGGCGCTATGTCACAAAAAGCCTCTAGCGGAGATGCATTCAAGTCTTTGTAGCAAATTGTTATCGGCAGATTGAACCAGTTCAGAACAATGAATGAGAAAAGCTTGGAGGCGACCCAACGGAAAGGAGAGGATTAAGACAACTCACTCAATCCGAGCGAAAGGGAAGCCAGGCGGACACGCTACTTTGTTGTGGAGGGCAGCTCCGGCGGGGGCAGTTGTTCCTGGTGGTGGATGCACGTCGGGTCTTTGCCAAGAGTAGAGATGATCTCGTCGTCGAAGAAAAGTGAAGTCCGGTGCACCACCAGGGAAGAGACCAGCCGCGGAGTGCTCCGTCACAAGGCACCACCTTTTGGTCGCGGTTCAGGGGTAGTGGCTATCCGGTTGCCGGGGTGCGCTGCACGGGAAATTCGACCACTGCGTCCTGAGGCGAATAAAAAGCAAAGGGGACTGGTTGTTCCCACCAGTGAGGGGAAGAGACTCTCCCTCAGGGAGATCTCCTCTGTCGTCGGGAAGTGGTGAGTCGGTTCCGCAGGGCTCCACCGGAGGTGTCGTCGTGCAGGTCGGCTCAGCGTTACCCTCGTCGGATTTTTAGGTCCTGTGGCGACTTCTGAAGATCCAGTCCCAAAAGCCCTGCTTTTATGCAGAAAACCCCCATTCATTCAGCCTAGCTGTCAATCAACACATGCTAAGTGGTGAGTGGGAAGGCTCACCCCTTGGGCCAATAACTCCAGAGTGTGACCGGAGTTGGCAAGGCAACTCGGTCCAGGGTGCCTAAACCCCCTCCCACACCCCTGTGGTAACCCAGACAGAATGGCACCACTTTGGAGGGTCTCTGTACAGAGCCCGCCAAAAGTGGAACAAAGGGCTCGACTTTTGGTTTAGGAGTCACAGGGCCTCATTACACGGAAGGCGGTAATGGTTAACGGCCACCGTTAATGGTAACGGTGACCGTTAACCAATACCGCCTTACTACGAGGTCCCTTAGCGGGTTGGTGCATTAACGCCTGCTTTTTGCAGGCGTTAAAAACCAACCCGCTAAGGGACCTCGGAGCTAATTACGGCACCGCAAAATTGCGGTGCCGTAATTAGCGCCTTCCCCATTCCCATAGAGCCCTATGGGGCTGAAATGGGAATGGGGAAGGGCAATGGCGGAAGGGGGATTTACCGCCCCACCAACCTTGGAATGGGGCGGTAAATCCCCTTTCCGCCAAGGCGGTGCCGGTAATTTACCGGCATGGTCCAGGCCCTGGATCACCGCCTTCCGTGTAATGAGGCCCACAGAGACGAACACAGACGCCATTTTACAAACCGAGTTCTGGCAGAAAATACCATCCGATAAACCTATTTAAGATAACTAAATCGGTGGTACGTTAGAGATTAACGAGAAAAAGTATCAATCTCCAACAATGGGACGAATCCCATAGGGTTATGTCCGGGGTCGAACATAACAAGTAGTTTCCACTGCCACCAGCCAAAACTCGACGAGGGGGGACGGGACAGTGCCCCCTCGAGTAACAGATCCAGGAGTAATCGAATTACCCCTACTAGTACGTCCACAATAAGATGGTTTGTACTAGTTCTGTTAGTAAATTTAGGTCTAGTAAAGCCAATGGTGACTTTACATGCCCGGGGAGACGGTAGTCAGTCCCCGAGTATGGAGTCTATGGTGGGGATACGCTAGGACGCCCCCGTGTTACGGCACGTAGGGTGCGGTGTAACACACATAGAAAAACATATGAGACTCTATGGAGTAAAGGACCCCATAGCCCATAGAACACATTGACATTTGCAGGAATTACAGCAAAAAACAAAGATTAGGTAACAACCTAATCATACAGCCGCTCTCTGGAATCCCATGTTGGGTTCTGTATTAGTTGTAATTTCGCTGTTGTATAGTTCCTTTGATCCAATTTTTGGAAAAAATACATACAAAAGTCAAATATATAGTGATTTTTCAATGTTGGTTTATCTATCCAGTAGAAGATTATTATATAGAAAAAAGTGACAAGTAGCCACCAATAATGTTCTTCGTGAGGAAGAGATTGCCATAAATCACTCTATCCGTAGACTTATATAGTGCCAATGCATTTCGGAATACAACAAATTCCTTCATCAGGGCAAGTCTAAAACAATAAACACATAGCATTCAAATATAATTGTTCCAACCATCCCAAGGTAAATATCCATATAGAATAATTCCCATATTTAGAACAACGTAAGTATACAAATATCAATATGAACAGTCATCATCCAAATAGTTGAAAAAATATGAAGGTAAACACATACCCGACAATGTAATGAGCCGGATCAGAAGGCAGGTCAAAAAGATATAAAACAAGAAACAAATCAGTACAAAGGTAAGTAAAGATCTCCTATAACAAAATGGAGGGAATTTGGTCCATTACCTGATGTAGGTGAGTAATGGCGAAATCTATGTTTCAGAAACCAGGCTGCTCCACCGTGTACGGCGAGCAGGTGCTGTGAATGGTAAAGTAAATATATATGAAGGACCTATCCAAAGTGTAGCTAATCACTAATAGAAATAAATAAGCGTGGATTGTAACTCACCGTATGTAGAGAACGAAGCAGAGAAGTTCTCTCTACGTCTGCTCAAAGCAGACTGTCTTCGTTGCATCGGCACGTTGCCGAGCAACCTAGTTTTATAAGACACGTGATTGAAAGCAGAATGTCTTCTTTGCATCGGTGCGTAGCCGAGCAACTCAGTTGTGTAAGACACGTGATCACGGCTCCATGAACACGAGCCGCGACCCGTGTCCAAGAACTGGTCAATAAACTTAAATATGACCAAAATACCTAATTTGCGGACCTCCTGGGGCAGTAATAATAAAAGTTATCGCCTAAGAATCAAAAAAAGTAAATAAGTAGTTTGTCATCCATAGACATAGAAAAGATACTAGGATTGACTGAACCCATAAACACCTCAAATGAGGCTATACTATTCTGAACGTACCTAAGTAGGATGAAAGAAGCCTAGGGAGCAACCCTAGCAATGTACCTTATGTTAATAGTATGTGCCTAAATGCCGCTAGTGGTGTCGTCCAGAGAGACGGCACCTCGGGTCCTGGGAGAACCCCAGGATGCGCAGCATGCAGGACATCTTTCTAAAAACCTAGGAAACATCTCTTGTTCATATACATTCGAGTGACCCTCAACATTCAGGTCATATGTGTACTGGTGTCAATCTAAACCAAACGATGATTGATACAATATAAGAAAAACAAATAGAGAACACAATTAAAGAAAACAGTGAAAGTTAATCTCCTCATTTAACCCATTGGGTGCCAGACTGCCAAGTTTGTCAATCCAATATGTCTCTCTGCGACTCAAACGTTGGCATAAATCTTCATGAGGGCTACTTTTGGTTAAAGCTTCCAAAATCACAAATTTTATTTGTGACACGTTATGTCCATTGGCCATCCAATGTCGTGCCACGGCTGAATTCATTTTTGCATTACGAATACAAGATCGATGTCCACCCCACCTCAACTTGGCTGTTCGGGTTGACTGTCCCACATAAAATTTCCCACATGGGCATTTAATGCCGTAGATGATATTACTGCTGTCACATGTGGCAAAAGTCTTAAGTATAATCTTCTGTTCCGTCCTTGGATGGTTAATGGAGTTTCCTTTCATAACAAAATTACAGTTGACACACTGTAAACAAGGAAATGTCCCAGTTCGCTGTGTCATAGGTTCCCTGGCTGTAGGTTTCGTCTGCACCAGTTCATCCCTTAGGTTCCTACTGCGTTGGTATGCAAAAATGGGTTTTTCACTAAAAATATCTTGAACTCGAATGTCATTCTTGAAAATCTCCCAATGTTTCATAATAGTTTTCTTGATTTTGTTGCTTTGCGTAGAGAACTTGGATACAAATACTGGTGACTTCAATTCTCTCTTACTTTTGGGATTCTTTTCTAATAATAGAGTCTCTCGTGATATGGCATCAACTCTGTCAGATGCCAGATCGAGTTCACCCTGTTTATATCCCCGAGCCAGAAATTTTTCTTTCATTTCCATCTGTTGCATTTTGTAGTCTTCAGGATCACTCACTATTTTCTTGACCCTAAGTAACTGACTGTATGGTAGATTCCTCAGTAGGCTCGGCTGATGGAAGCTGAGTCGGTGCAGGAGATTATTCCGATCAGTCACTTTCCGAAACAATGAAGTGCTGTAGCTAGTGAGTTGCTTTCTGACCTGTACGTCAAGGAATGTTATGATTTCATACGAGATCTCTCTAGTAAACTGTACCCTCTGGTCGATGCTGTTAAGATACACAAAAAATGTTTCAAAAGACTCTCTAGTTCCTTTCCAAATTCCAAAGATATTGTCTATGTATCTCGTCCAGATTCGGATGTACTTGTTCCATTCCTGTTTATTCAATACATGGTCTGTTTCAAATTTATGCATGAAACTGTTGGCGTATGAGGGTGCCATGGTGGCTCCCATTGAAGTCCCTGCAGTTTGTAGAAAGAATTGGTTGCCATATTGAAAATAGGAGTTCTCAGCAATAAATTGTAACAACGCCAGTATGAATTCCTTCTGAGCACGTATCTCAGGTGCTTTCAGTAACAGCCATTCTACAGCCTCTATCCCCAGAGAATGGGGTATAGAGGTGTATAAACTCTTCACGTCTATAGTAAACATCAGATCTTCAGGCAAAGGTGTCAATGAGCTAAGCTTTTGTAGGAAGTGGGTGGTATCCCTTGTGTAGGTGTTGGTCCCTTGTATTAATGGCTGTAGGAAGAAATCTATGTAGATCCCTAGAGGTTGGTTGATACTATCTATCCCTGCAACAATTGGTCTACCTGGTGGTTTGATGGCATCTTTATGGATCTTTGGTAGCGTATAGAAATTAGGTATTCTAGGATGTTCTTTCAAGAGAAATTTTTGTGTATGCTCGTTAATCCAATCCAATTCAAATGCTTTTTCTAGAAGACTCTTCAAATTCTGTTGGATCGAAAGGGTGGGATCATGGTCCAAACTGGCATATGTAGTCTGGTCTTGGAGCTGTCTTCTACATTCAGCATCATAGTCACATGTATTCTGAATAACCAAGGCTCCTCCCTTATCTGCAGGATGAATGGTGATACTCTTATCACTAAACAGGTCTCTAATCAACCTCATCTCGTGTGGTTTTAAGTTCCTATATGGAGGATTCCTATAGCTGATTCGTTCAAGGTCCCGAGTGACTAATCTCTGGAATATTTCTATGGATGGTACTGTAATCGGTGGAACAAACCCACTTTTGACTCTAAATTCTTGAAAGTCTGGAATCTTGGTCGGACTCTCTTGCGTCTCCAATTCGTTAAAGAAAACTTTAAGTTTAAGTTTACGAACAAACTTGTATAGTTCTATCTTCGTATCAAACAAGGTGGTACCGTAAGTCGGTACGAAACTGAGACCTTTCTGTAGAGTCTCTTCCTCTGCCTTGTTGTGTCGCCTCCCCGAAATATTAACGACTAACTTTTCTTCTGCTGTAATCTCGTTAGGGGTTTGTTTCTTGTGTTTCCTCCTCCCCCTGCGGGTTCTTTTCGGCGGGCGCCTAAAAAAGATACAGCAGACGGAGCTCGTGCCAAAGGGTTTGTTGTCTGTACAAGGTTCTCTGTGGTTTGTTCTGCTGGAATATCAGACTCTCTCCGAGCTTCAGAGTCGGAACTGGAGGTATTGTCGGATGTGTATTCGAAAGGTTTCCTTGGTGCTACTTGGCCATATTTGTCCATCCAAGTGTATACCTCGTCATTGATATAATCATAGGTATCCCTCTTGAATTTTTTGATCTTCTTTTGCTCCAATTCAGACTTGTAGTTCTCAAGTTTAGTGTTAATCTCTAGTAATATGGTGTCATATTCTTCTCTTCCAAGTGTATCAACTAGTTCTTTCACTAGCTCCTGAATTTCTGTACTCAGGGTTGTTATATTCTTTGATAACTCTTGGATAGTTAGCAAGATGAGGTCCAGTGAACATTTATTCAGTATAGATTCCCACCTTCGAACAAACTCTCTGCTCTCTTTGCACAAGGTCGGTCGGAGCTGTATACGAAGCCCCCTTGGGATGCATTGGTTTTTGAAGTATCGCCCGAGGGTAATTGCGTGTAATTTCCTATTTATTTCCTTTCGTATAAGATACTCTAATTGTTTAATTCGTTTGGCCGGATCCTTTGGTGTAGTACCATGAGCACCAATAGACGTTTCGCTAATGAGTTCAAGAATGGCAGATGCTTCCTCAGTTGAGAAACCTAAAGTTTCTGCACATATGTTGGATAAACCTTCAATATCCTCAAATGACATGTTCAGTGTGTTGGGTAATCTTTCTTGAAATTGTGTGCCACCACTGCTGTGTGTCTCACCAATGAAGGGAAGAAAAGAAGCAGGAAGCAAAATTGAGTGGGCACCACAGGGGTATCGAGTCTAGCTGGCGTTATCAGAAGTCTCTAGTATGATGAGTCTTCGTTAGTTAAGTCCTCTGTGTAGGAGCTGGCTGAAAAAGGCCTGGAGACACCCAAACCCAAAATTACAGCAAAAAACAAAGATTAGGTAACAACCTAATCATACAGCCGCTCTCTGGAATCCCATGTTGGGTTCTGTATTAGTTGTAATTTCGCTGTTGTATAGTTCATTTGATCCAATTTTTGGAAAAAATACATACAAAAGTCAAATATATAGTTATTTTTCAATGTTGGTTTTTCTATCCAGTAGAAGATTATTATATAGAAAAAAGTGACAAGTAGCCACCAATAATGTTCTTCGTGAGGAAGAGATTGCCATAAATCACTCTATCCGTAGACTTATATAGTGCCAATTATATTTGAATGCTATGTGTTTATTGTTTTAGACTTTCCCTGATGAAGGAATTTGTTGTATTCCGAAATGCATTGGCACTATATAAGTCTACGGATAGAGTGATTTATGGCAATCTCTTCCTCACGAAGAACATTATTGGTGGCTACTTGTCACTTTTTTCTATATAATAATCTTCTACTGGATAGATAAACCAACATTGAAAAATCACTATATATTTGACTTTTGTATGTATTTTTTCCAAAAATTGGATCAAAGGAACTATACAACAGCGAAATTACAACTAATACAGAACCCAACATGGGATTCCAGAGAGCGGCTGTATGATTAAGTTGTTACCTAATCTTTGTTTTTTGCTGTAATTTTGGGTTTGGGTGTCTCCAGGCCTTTTTCAGCCAGCTCCTACACAGAGGACTTAACTAACGAAGACTCATCATACTAGAGACTTCTGATAACGCCAGCTAGACTCGATACCCCTGTGGTGCCCACTCAATTTTGCTTCCTATTTGCAGGAATTACACACATACATGTCCAAGAGTGGGAGAAAAAGAGTCTCACTCTTGGCAGGATGGAAAAAAACAAACTCCCGAAATCCAGCAAAGCTGCTGGGGGACTCACTAGGTTAGGAAATTCAGCCTAAACAGAGAATTCTCCCTAACACTCGCCCCCCCCCAGACTAAGGGACAGGAGGATTTAATCCACTCCTGGATGAATCTCATACCTCTAGTCGATGACATACATCCTAGAGAGACCATCAGCATTTTGGTGGTGACATCCTGACCTGTGCTCAATGGTGAAATCAAACCCTTGCAGGCAGATCGACCATCTCAATAGTTTTGGGTTTTCCCCTTTCATTTGCATTAACCATCTCAAGGGTTGGTGGTCCGTCTGAATGACAAAAGTAGAACCATACAAGTATGGCCTAAACTCTTTCGATTGTTGCCCACCTTGTTTCAGGATCCTTCAGCTTGCGGCTGATGAAGCAAACGGGGTGCTCCCTACCTTTCCCATCCAGTTGACTGAGTACGGCACCTATTCCTACATTTGAAGCATCTGTATGCACAATGAAGTGTTGGCGGTAATTAGGAGCTCTGAGTACTGGGGCTTGGCAAAGAGCCTTTTTCAGGTTTTCAAAAGCCTGATTGCACTCCTCGTTCCATTTAACCTTTTTAGGAAATTTGGGCGAGGAGATGACATTCAGTGGAGAAGCTATGGTCCCATAGTTCTCTATGAAATTCCTGTAATACCCAGTGAGGCCTAGGAAGGCTCTCACCTGGGTTTGAGTAGTCGGTGTTGTCCAATTTTGCACAGCTTCAATTTTACTGAGCAAAGGCCTTATTTCTCCACCGCCTACCTCATGCCCAAGATAGACTACCTTACTCTGTCCAATTTGGCATTTGCTCACCTTTATGGTCAGATTGGCTCGTCCAAGAGCCTGCAAAACATCTCTCAGGTGGGTTACATGTTCTTCCCAGGAATTGCTGAACACTGCAATGTCATCCAAGTATGCCATACAGAAGTCCTCCATCCCATTCAGAACTTGGTTTACCATCCGTTGAAACGTAGCAGGTGCATTCTTCAATCCAAAAGGCATTACCTTAAACAGGTATAAGCCAACGGGGGTAGAAAATGCAGTTTTCTCCTTGGCATGGTCTGTCAGGGCTATTTGCCAATAGCCTGACGTCAAGTCAAATGTGCTGAGGAACTTGGCGGCGCCAAGTTTATCCACCAACTCATCTGTTCTTGGCAAAGGGTGGGCATCAGTCTTGGTGACTGCATTCAGAGCTCTATAATCCACACAGAATCTAAGTTCTTTAGATCCGGCCTTTGGTACTAACACAACTGGGCTAGACCATGGACTAGTAGAGGGCTCTATTACCCCGAGATCAAGCATCTTGCCGACCTCACCTTTGATGTGGGTTCGTACGTTTTCTGACATGTGGTATCCTCTGCTTTTGACTGGCAGACAGTCACCAGTGAGTATGTCGTGCTGGCCCCAAGGGGTCAAGCCTGGTGAAAGCGAGAACAGAGAGGCGAACTGATTCAACATAGATTTGCACTCTTCTTGTTGCTCAGGTGTCAGATTGGAGGAGAGATTCACTCCTTCAATTTTTTCATCTAAAGGTAAGCCTCTGAGGAGATCCGGAAGAGCTTCACTCTCTTCTTCTTCCTCGGATGACGCTAGAAGCAACGCTCCTACGTCAGGTCGCGAGACATACGCTTTAAGTCGGTTGGTGTGAAAGACTGTCGGAGCCTCCTTGGGATTGCCCAAGTCCACCAGATAGTTAACCTCTCCGGGTTTACCCACTACTCGGAAGTGTCCCATCCACTTATCTTGCAAGGCCCTCTGCCTTGTTGGGATCATAACGAGAACGAGCTGGTCTTGAGCGAACTCAACCATGTTAGCCTTTTGATCGTGCCAGTGCTTGACCAATGCTTGTCCAGCTTTCAAGTTATCGCTTGCTTCCGTCATCATGTGTGACATTCTCCTCCAGAGACCTATCACGTAGTCAGTCACTCTGACTGGCTTGGGGGAAGGAGCACTCTCCAACCCCTCCTTAATCAGGGCCAATGGACCTCTGACGGGATGACCATAGAGTAGTTCGAAGGGCGAGTAACCTACGCCTTCCTGAGGGACTTCTCTATAAGCAAAGAGAAGGCATGGCAGTAGAAGGTCCCACTTACGCTTAAGGGGTTCCTCTAAAGCACCTATCATGCTCTTCATGGTTCGGTTTAACCGTTCTACCAACCCATTGGTTTGTGGGTGGTAAGCTGTTGAGAAATTGTAAGTAACTCCACAGGTTTTCCACATGGCTTTCATGTAGTGGGACATAAAGTTTGACCCCCTGTCAGAGATTACTTCCTTAGGAAACCCGACCCTAGTAAAAATACCAAGGAGGGCCTTAGCCACAGCCGGAGCTGTAACAGTCCTCATAGGAATTGCCTCAGGATACCTAGTAGCATGGTCTACTACAACAAGGATAAACCTGTTGCCTGAGGAGGTTGGAGGATCAAGGGGACCAACAATGTCAATCCCTACTCTCTCAAATGGGACTCCCACAACTGGGAGAGGCACTAAAGGTGCCACATTCTTGGAGACAACCTTACCAGAGATCTGGCAGGTGTGGCAGCTCTTGCAGTGTTTTTCTACTTCGGCCCCCATCTTCGGCCAATAGAAGTAGAGAGAGAGCCTTTCCTTAGTCTTCTTGAAACTCAAGTGACCAGCCAAAGGAATCTCGTGGGCTAACTGCAAGAACTGTGGTCTGTTCTCTTCGGGTACTACAAGTCGTTTGTAGTCTCCAGGTGCAGACTCGGTCGGTTCACTGTAGAAGAGGCCATCTTCCCAGTGCAACCTGTATTTCCCAGGCTGTTGCCCTTCAGCCTGAGTTTCTGCCTGGTGGCGAAGACCTTCCAGAGATGGATATTCTCTCTGTCCCTTACTGAAGTCTGCCCTGCTGGGTCCACCTTCTGCCAGCAAAGACTGCAGCTCAGGATGGTCAACAGGATCCAGATCTCCAATGAGTTCCTGGCCTTCCATTAGCTCTTCCTCGGAGTCTTATTCTACCACGCAGGGTTGTACCTCCCTCTCAGCCTCGGCTGGAGGTGGAGTTACGGGTGTTACCTTGGACAACCGCGGGGAAGTCCGTGTTGGCTGCACTGGAATGCTGGCTGCTGCTTTCGGGATAGAAGCCTTAGGTCTCCCTTCTGCTTCTGATGTCTTGGAGACAGCGGCCGACAATTCCAGTGGAGCAGGAGTGATTTCTTTCTTCATCATCTCCCCGAGAGTACCGCGCATGGTCCTCTCTCTTGCAGGTCTGGTTAGCTCCTGTAACCGTTTACTAGGAGGTCTGGGAGTATGCGATACAACTCAGAGAGTTTTCAAATCGTTACCCAACAGTACGCGTCCTGGTACCTCACTCTGTATGCTGACAGGTATCTTCACAGTCATGTCGCTACACTGGATGAGAACTGGTAATTGGGGAAGCATCTGCACAGGCCCTCCAGCTAACTTGGTGAGGCGTTTGGGTGCCTTAGCAACATCTTCAGCCTGAAAAAACGATTTATCCACCACAGTTATGCTGGCCCCAGTGTCCCTAATGGCAGGAGTCTCCTGACCATTCACCTGGACACTGTCCTTATAATACTCTTTAGTATTATCGGGGATAGAATTATAGTCATCTAAATTCTGTTGTTCCCACAACCCCAGAGATACTAAAGAAACGCTGGCTGAGACTCCAATGGGTTCGTCAGCTAGCAGTAGAAAGTTTCCACTTGCCATTTGGACTTCCTCCTCTGGAGCGAAGGCTAAGGAGACAAGCTGGACCCCTGAAGGTTTACCCTTACATCTGGGATCTCCTTTCACGTGATCAGTCGAGCCACAAACAAAGCATTTACCGAATCCTTTCTGGAATGGTGGCTTGTTCTGACCTCCTTCTGGTTTGGCACCAGAAGACACACTATTCTGCTGTGGTTTTCCCGGTGGCTTACCCTTCTGGTTTTGTTTGGGGCCCTCTTTGGAATGTGAGTTATTCGAATTCTCTTTTGAGTTTTTTTTAGGCTGTTTTCCCTCATCCTTTTTCTGAGTTGCCCCCGAATCCTTATGAGTAGCCCTGTTGGCAACCCATAAGTCAGCAGCCTTAGCTAGCTCCCTGGAATCCAATTCCCTCGAATCAGCCAAGTGCTGTCTGAGCTCAGGAGAACAGGCATCATAAATTGACCCCAACATGAAAAGATTCCTCATACCCTCATAAGTGTTCACTTTGTAACCCTTAATCCATCCCTCTAAGTTTTTCAACCCTTCACTCACCCAGGTAGCCCAAGGGGTACCATCATGCTTTTTGAGGGTTCTAAACCTCTTAAGATACTGGGAAGGGGTCTTCCCGAATCTAGCTATTAAAGCTAGTTTCACACTTTCGTAATCCGTCTTATCCGCCTCCCCCAACTCCATTACCACATCAGTCGCAACCGGAGGGAGCCTAGAGAACAACCAGGGAAGCAAAGCATTCCAGGTGATGTCCTGGAGCCCATGATTGTATTCAAACAGTTTCAACCAATCCAACACATCCAATCCCGGTTCATACATACCCACTAATTCCTTCGGCACCCGGGGTCTTTTGGGACTGGAGCTCCTAGAGGAACCAGAGGAGAGAGAAGCATTTTCCATAGACAACTTTTTCATCTCTAACTCGTGATTAAGTTCTATTTCTCTGAGTCTTAACTCAGCTTGCCTCTGCTCAGCCTGGGCATTCATCCGTCTGAACTCGAGCTCTTGGTTTCGTTCGGATTGAGCCAAGAACCGTTTGTATTCTAGTTCGAGCTTCATTTTTTCAAGTTCAAAATAAGCAGGGTTACTTGTGGGACCTGGTATGGGCCCCGTAGGCACAGCTGGTAAGGCAGGTAGAGGAGCAGGGGAGACAGTTTCGTTAGCATCACCGTCCTCGTCAGCCTCTTCATCGCTATCATCAGAGTTATGACTTACATCAAAACCATTACTGTTATCTACATTTGCTGGGGAGCTTGGTTCCTCTGAACCAGTACCCAGACTTTGGTTCGCCAGCAATCTCTCGATTAGTTCTAACTTCTTGCCTCTTACAGAAAGATTCGCTTGCCTACAGAGAGCTCGCAGACTCTCAGTATTTTCACCTGACAAGGACTCTTGACTGTAAGTTTCTATCGTAGACATGTTTTTTGAAAGTTGCTTTTTGTGCAACATTTTGTGGTTAGTTATCCTACATTGTCGAAAAGCACTCTAAACTGTATACTCGATACAAATCCCACCGCTGTACACCAGTGTTAGGCGGAAACCTGTGCAGTTCCCTCTGGGACCACTGCAAAAGATTTAGGACTACAGGTGTTTGGCGGTGAACCCATTTGGTAGCAGTCTGTACCACACAGATTCACTTGGTAGCTGTGGCTGAGCAGTCAGACTTCCCTCAAGAAGAGTTGAGCAGTATGTGGAGTATACAACATAGGGCAATCCTTCGCAGCAAGACAAGTAAAACACGCAACGAGGCTTAGTGTAAAGATATTAAGGTATTTATTTATAACGGAATATCTATGAAAAACACTATAGCACTATCACGGCAAACAAATCAAACACAATTACTCTACGAAGCAGAAAACAATCAATCCCCCTAGCAATATGTCGACAACTCTAGGTTCTACTGGCACCACTTATTTTCAGACAGAGGTGTATACCTCAACCTAGATGAGACTCGAATATTAGTTGGGACGGGAGAGAAAAAGATAGGCAGGTTACGAAGTCAACGCAGTTCAATACTTCGCGGGTAAAATGCAAGGCAGGAAGACAAGAACCACAATAGATCGTAAAGTTCAGAGGCCAGGCCCACTCGGAGAGAGGCAAGGCGCTATGTCACAAAAAGCCTCTAGCGGAGATGCATTCAAGTCTTTGTAGCAAATTGTTATCGGCAGATTGAACCAGTTCAGAACAATGAATGAGAAAAGCTTGGAGGCGACCCAACGGAAAGGAGAGGATTAAGACAACTCACTCAATCCGAGCGAAAGGGAAGCCAGGCGGACACGGTACCTTGTTGTGGAGGGCAGCTCCGGTGGGGGCAGTTGTTCCTGGTGGTGGATGCACGTCGGGTCTTTGCCAAGAGTAGAGATGATCTCGTCGTCGAAGAAAAGTGAAGTCCGGTGCACCACCAGGGAAGAGACCAGCCGCGGAGTGCTCCGTCACAAGGTACCACCTTTTGGTCGCGGTTCAGGGGTAGTGACTATCCGGTTGCCGGGGTGCGCTGCACGGGCAATTCGACCACTGCGTCCTGAGGCGAAAAAAAAGCAAAGGGGACTGGTTGTTCCCACCAGTGAGGGGAAGAGACTCTCCGGCAGGGAGATCTCCTCTGTCGTCGGGAAGTGGTGAGTCGGTTCCGCAGGGCTCCACCGGAGGTGTCGTCGTGCAGGTCGGCTCAGCGTTATCCTCGTCGGATTTTTAGGTCCTGTGGCGACTTCTGAAGATCCAGTCCCAAAAGCCCTGCTTTTATGCAGAAAACCCCCATTCATTCAGCCTAGCTGTCAATCAACACATGCTAAGTGGTGAGTGGGAAGGCTCACCCCTTGGGCCAATCACTCCAGAGTGTGACCTTAGTTGGCAAGGCAACTCGGTCCAGGGTGCCTAAACCCCCTCCCACACCCCTGTGGTAACCCAGACAGAATGGCACCACTTTGGAGGGTTTCTGTACAGAGCCCGCCAAAAGTGGAACAAAGGGCTCGACTTTTGGTTTAGGAGTCACAGAGACGAACATAGACGCCATTTTACAAACCGAGTTCTGGCAGAAAATACCATCCGATAAACCTATTTAAGATAAGTAAATCGGTGGTAGAGATTAACGAGAAAAGTATCAATCTCCAACAATGGGACGAATCCCATAGGGTTATGTCCGGGGTCGAACATAACAAGTAGTTTCCACTGCCACCAGCCAAAACTCGACGAGGGGGGACGGGACAGTGCCCCCTCGAGTAACAGATCCAGGAGTAATCGAATTACCCCTACTAGTACGTCCACAATAAGATGGTTTGTACTAGTTCTGTTAGTAAATTTAGGTCTAGTAAAGCCAATGGTGACTTTACATGCCCGGAGAGACGGTAGTCAGTCCCCGGGTATGGAGTCTATGGTGGGGATCCGCTAGGACGCCCCCGTGTTACGGCACGTAGGGTGCGGTGTAACACACATAGAAAAACATATGAGACCCTATGGAGTAAAGGACCCCATAGCCCATAGAACATATTGACATTTGCAGGAATTACACACATACATGTCCAAGAGTGGGAGAAAAAGAGTCTCACTCTTGGCAGGATAGAAAAAAACAAACTCCCGAAATCCAGCAAAGCTGCTGGGGGACTCACTAGGTTAGGAAATTCAGCCTAAACAGAGAATTCTCCCTAACACAGGGATGCCTCCTCCACCAGCCTGGCCGCACCATCAGAGGCAGCTCCACAGGGCACCCAGGTGACTGATGGGTGGGAAGATGGCACAGAGGACGACTGGCGCATAGGGGGTCCAGTTGAGGAGGGGGTCGTAGCAAGCCCCATCAGACGGAGGAATCTGGCCTGGGTGACCTGTCCCAGCAGGCTGACGTGGTCAACGAGCCATTCGAGATGATGTGCAGTCTCCTCATGAAAAGACTGCAGGTCACCTCGCATGGCCCGTTGACGCAACGCCACACCAGCCAGGACAGGCTCAACCCGGACCCGGATAGCCACGTCCGCAGGCAGAGGAAGGCCAGTTGACGTGAGCTCATCCCCTGCCTGAAAACGGGCCTGGACGTAGGCATCCCTGCTGGTGCAAGATGATGCAGGGACAGGATCAGGGACAGGATTGCACACAGGCACCTCCGCGGCGACTTACAACATGTCAAGAAGCGCTGGGAGGACTTCAGGTCCAGGACCCTGAACAAGGGCCGGCGCCTCTTGAAGGCAGCGGATGCCAAGGGGCGCTGGGCCACTTGTCGGAAGAACAGATGAGGGTCCTGGAACGCATATCCCCAGCGCTCCACGTCCAGGTCCTTGAGAGGCAGACCCGTCTGGAGTCGAGCGGTAAGTGTACATGCATCCTGATTGTGAGCAGTGCGTGTGGTGATTTTTCAGTAGTGTGCAGGTTGCACATCTGTTTGAATGGGGTCGAGTATGGGTGGGGGTGTACAGGGCCGTGGGGCTAACACATGCGAGGGCTGGAATGTGTGAGACATGGATGGTGCTTGTGTGTGTAGGCTTGCATGCCAAATGCAGTTGTGTGGGCACACATGTTTGGATGAATGTGTATGTAAGTAGACATGTCCGTGATGTCACGCATGTATGTTTTTTTCAGCTGCATGTATCAGCACTGTGTACATGTGCATGTGTGTGTATTTTATAAGGGTGCAACAGTGATGCAACATGGATGCATGTGACAGCGGTATGTGGAAGCCTGATTGGCAGATGTGACATGGATGCCCGTCTGAACACTGTGACACTTGGCAGAGGTGTACACATGCATGCAAGTGTGGTGGTGTGTGTACATGTGTGGTGCACTTCCTGTGTTGCATGTGATTTCTGGCTCACCTTTGGCTGCTCATGCTGTTGTATGTGTATGGATGGTGCTGGCCATTGCGATATGGCTGTGGTATGGCTCATGTGTGCGAGTTGAAATGACATGTGTGTTGGGGATTGTGATGACATTCTGAGGTTTGCCAATGCCACTCATGTATAACTGTCATGTGTGTATGTATCCATTGTACAGTGCCCTGATGCCTGTGTTTTGTTTCTCCCTGTCTGCAGCGTCAACTGATGAAGAGGGCGGAGAAGGTGCTGTGGAGCACAGCGGCGGGGATCCCACCGCCAGCCGGAGACGCAAGGCCCGGCTCCCCTCCCATGTTGTGATCTCGTTGGGGAGTGAGGAGTCCGGTGCCGCGTCCCAGGCCGCAGCTGCCGGGGGGAGGTCCAAGAGGCGGAGGTTGGAGTTGGACTCCTCGGCAGCAGAAGGGGCAGCTGGGACCCCACAGGGCCCAACAGGGGAAGATGGCACGGAGTCATCCAGGTTGGTGGGGGGTTTGGTGGAGGAGGAGGCCGTGCAAGCACCAGAGACGGGGTCTGGAGGTGGGGATCCCACTTGTGCTAGTGGTGCAGTGCAGGACCAGGGACAGGAGGCAGCACAGGCCGCCGCGGAGGTGCCTGTGTGCAATCCTGTCCCTGATCCTGTCCCTGCATCATCTTGCACCAGCAGGGATGCCTATGTCCAGACCCGTTTTCAGGCAGGGGGTGAGCTCATGTCAACTGGCCTTCCTCTGCCTGCGGACGTGGCTATCCGGGTCCGGGTTGAGCCTGTCCTGGCTGGTGTGGCGTTGCGTCAACGGGCCATGCGAGGTGACCTGCAGTCTTTTCATGAGGAGACTGCACGTCATCTCGAATGGCTCGTTGACCACGTCAGCCTGCTAAGACAGGTCACCCAGGCCGGATTCCTCCGTCTGAAGGGACTTGCTACGACCCCCTCATCAACTGGACCCCCTACGCGCCAGTCGTCCTCCATGCCATCTTCCCACCCATCATTCACCTGGGTGCCCTGTGGAGCTGCCTCTGACGGTGCGGCCAGGCTGGTGGAGGAGGCATCCCTGCCACAGTCGGGAGTCGGACATCCAGCAGGGGTGGCCACATCTACGACTGCACCCCAGCCGGCGGAGGATGTGCAGGCAGCAGGAGGCAGTGCACGGGCAGAGGCACAGCAGCAGCAGCAACGTGGTGGGAGCCATGAAGCCTCGGGGCCTTCAACATCGGAGGGACAGGCATCGGCCGGAGGGCAGGAGGACCCAGGACAGAGAGTGTCTTCCGTGTGGCAGCGGTTGGGCCACTCCATACATGCGGAGCGGCAGCGGGCAGAAGAGGCACGGCTCACAATGTTCAGGGCGGAGAACTCCATGTGCAGGGCCCTGAGGCGGGCCGAGTGCCTCGAGGCAATCCGCAGGGGTTTGGAGGTGGACACTTCGACGGCCCTGCGGACCCTCGGGGCCATGGAGGAGGACCGCCTCCGGGACATTGAGGAGGAGTTCGATGATGGCCTGGCCCGGGACATTCACAAGTGAGCCGTGAATCTAGCCCGCTGCCCTTGTACATAGTTATGTAGGTAGTGTTAGGTTTCATTTTTGTTTTGATTTTATTTGGACCTTTCGGACATTGGCCACATTTTTGTATATAGTTTATTTTATTAGTTAGTGTAGTTAGATAGGTTTCCTTTCTTTTGTTGGGATAATGGACCCTGGCTTGTTCCCATGTACATAGTTCACTGTTGGATTGTATTTTTTTTTCACATTTTAACCATGGAGCAATGGCTTTCTTTTTCATTTACCATTGGATTTTGTTTTGTGGACATTGACTTTGGAAAACATTACTTTGGAATTTTATTTTTGGTTTTGCTTTTTTTCACGGACATGCTTCTTTTAATTTTTGTACATTCACATTTCTGTTTCTTCATTTTTGATTCTATTTATGTTTCCTTTAATACATATTTTTTTTGGTGAACTTCAATGTGTGGTATCTCATTGGTTTCATGCATTTCATGATATGGGTTTTGAGATTCACTGACACCCATTGGGTGTATGTGAGGGAAATGTGTTTGTTTTGGAACTTGCAGTTGGTGTTCTGTGATGTAATTGCAAATTATGAGTGGGTGGATGCAATACTCGGGTGGGTGTTTTGCATTTGGAGGCTGACCATAGGGACCAGGGATCTAGATTGTGATGACATGTTGGCTGGGGAACATGAGTTGCACATGGGTGTCGGCCTGCTGGCAGGTGCCCCACAGTGCTGGGGGGTGGGGGTGGTGGGGAACATGAGTTGGACATGGGTGTGGGCCTGCTGGCAGGTGCCCCACAGTGCTGGGGGGTGGGGGTGGTGGGAGACATGGGTGGGGGCCTGGTGGAGGCTGCCCCTGGTGGCTGGGGGTGCTGGGAGACATGGGTGGGGGCCTGGTGGAGGCTGCCCCTGCACTGCTGGGGGATGGGGGTGGTGGGAGACATGTGTGGGGGCCTGTTGGAGGCTGCCCCTGGTGGCTGGGGGGTGGGGGTGGTGGGAGACATGGGTGGGGGCCTGGTGGAGGCTGCCACTGGTGACTGGGGGGTGGGGGTGCTGGGAGACATGGGTGGGGGCCTGGTGGAGGCTGCCCCTGCACTGCGGGGCAGTAAGGGGGGTGGGAGACATAGGTGGGGGCCTGGTGGAGGCTGCCCCTGGTGGCTGGGGGGTGGGGGTGGTGGGGAACATGAGTTGGACATGGGTGGGGGCCTGCTGGCAGGTGCCCCACAGTGCTGGGGGGTGGGGGTGCTGGGAGACAAGGGTGGGGGCCTGGTGGAGGCTGCCCCTGGTGACTAGGGGGTGGGGGTGGTGGGAGAATGGGTGGGGGCCTGGTGGAGGCTGCCCCTGGTGACTGGGGAGTGGGGGTTGTGGGAGACATGGGTGGGGGCCTGGTGGAGGCTGCCCCTGGTGACAGGGGGGTGGGGGTGGTGGGAGACATGGGTGGGGGCCTGGTGGAGGCTGCCCCTGGTGGCTGGGGGTGGGGGTGCTGGGAGACATGGGTGGGGGCCTGGTGGTGGGTGCCCCTGCACTGCTGGGGGGTGGGGGTGCTGGGAGACATGGGTGGGGGCCTGGTGGAGGCTGCCCCTGGTGGCTGGGGGGTGGGGGTGCTGGGAGACATTGGTGGGGGCCTGGTGGTGGGTGCCCCTGCACTGCTGGGGGTGGGGGTGCTGGGAGACATGGGTGGGGGCCTGGTGGAGGCTGCCCCTGGTGGCTGGTGGGTGGGGGTGCTGGGAGACATGGGTGGGGGCCTGGTGGTGGGTGCCCCTGCACTGCTGGGGGGTGGGGGTGCTGGGAGACTTGGGTGGGGGCCTGGTGGAGGCTGCCCCTGGTGGCTGGGGGGTGGGGTGGTGGGAGACATGGGTGGGGGCCTGGTGGAGGCTGCCCCTGGTGACTGGGTGGTGGGGGTGCTGGGAGACATGGGTGGGGGCCTGGTGGAGGCTGCCCCTGCACTGCTGGGGGGTGGAGGGGTGGGAGACATGGGTGGGGGCCTGGTGGAGGCTGCCCCTGGTGGCTGGGGGGTGGGGGTGGTGGGGAACATGAGTTGGACAGGGATGGGGGCCTACTGGCAGGTGCCCCACAGTGCTGGGGGGTGGGGGTGTTGGGAGACATGGGTGGGGGCCTGGTGGTGGGTGCCCCTGGTGGCTGGGGTGTGGGGGTGCTGGGAGACATGGGTGGGGGCCTGGTGGTGGGTGCGCCTGGTGGCTGGGGGTGGGGGTGGTGGGAGACATGGGTGGGGGCCTGGTGGAGGGTGCCCCTGGTGGCTGGGGGTGCAGGGGGACATGCGTTGGTGGGCAGTAGTGCAAGTTGACATATGGGTTGGCTGGGGGGCATGGCCATGGTGGATGGGGTGCCTGCAGGACATGTGCAGGGTAGGCCCCTGTGGTGTGAGCCACCTGCAGGGGCCGTGGAGGGTGTAGAGGGAACACCTGGGAGGACCCACACGTGCAATTCACGTGTGGTGCTCCCCGCGCACCCCTGTAATACACGTACCCTGATGAGATCGCGTGTGGAACTTCCCGCGCACCCCTGTAATACACATACCCTGATGGAATTGCGTGTGGAACTTCCCGCGCACCCCTGGAATACACGTACCCTGCTGATGTTGCGTGTGATACTTCCCCCGCACCCCGAAATACACGTACCCTGATGAGATCGCGTGTGTAACTTCCCGCAAACCCCCGAAATACACGTACCCTGATGAGATTGCGTGTGTAACTACCCGCACACCCCCGAAATACATGTACCCTGATGTGATCGTGTGTGTAACTTCCCGCGCATCCCCGAAATACACGTACCCCACTCAATCACGTGTGTAACTTCCCACACACCCCCGAAATACACGTACCCCGCTCAATCGCGTGTGTAACTTCCCGTGCACCCCCGAAATACACGTACCCCGCTCAATCGCGTGTGTAACTTCCCGCGCACCCCCGAAATACACGTATCCCGCTCAATCGCGTGTGTAACTTCCCGCGCACCCCCGAAATACACGTACCCCGCTCAATCGCGTGTGTAACTTCCTGCGCACCCCTGAAATACATGTACCCCGCTCAATCGCGTGTGTAACTTCCCGCGCATCCCCGAAATACACGTACCCCGCTCAATCACTTGTGTAACTTCCCGCGCACCCCCGAAATACACGTACTCTGCTCAATCGCGTGTGTAACTTCGCGCGCACCCCCAAAATACACGTACCCCGCTCAATCGCGTGTGTAACTTCCCGCGCACCCCCGAAATACACGTACCCCGCTCAATCGCGTGTGTAACTTCCCGCGCACCCCCGATGTACACGTACACCGCTCAATCGCGTGTGTGACTTCCCGCGCACCCCCAAAATACACGTACCCCGCTCGATCGCGTGTGTTGCTTCCCGCGCACCCCCGCAATACACGTGCCCCGCTCGCACAGGCCCAATTGCTGTATGTTGCCACTTTTGTGATGCGCTGGGACTCTACCGCCTGCTTTCGTGTGGCGGACGTGTTTCAGCTTGTGCGTGTCTTTGGCTGTGCGTGGCTTTGCCCTATTCGATTCCATGAATACGTGTGGTTCGAGAGCGTGTGGGCGTTCCGTCTGCTTCCCTGCAGTACATCCCCAGTTACGCCCTTATTTTCGCGCGTTGTTCCCCATTCCGCGCGTTACGTCCCGTGTCCCGCCCACTTTCTGGTGTATGCGCCGAGGTTGTGCGCTTTCACTGTGCGCGTCGCGCACGCCTTTCAGGATGTTGCAGTGACTTGTGCGCCATGAACGGGTTTGGCGCACATCCCGAGGTGAACACGCGCAGGGACTTCCATGAATCACACGCGTGCGTGTGTGCCTGTTTTTTTGCGCCTGCTTGCGCGAAGATTTTCGGCGCACGTTTGTTCCATGAATCGGCCCCTAAATATCAAGCACACAATATTATACATTTTTCAATGCAGCTGTAGGCAAAACAATGAATCTGGTTTAAGTGACTGGCTTTCTATAGATGATCTGAAATTACGTAAAATGTGTGAGCCAAATTATTGCATTATGAACAACTTTGCTATAAAATCATCTGACTAAAAGTGTGCATGCTTAATTTAATTTAGATAATCTGAAAGACAAGAACAAAGACGTTGTGCTTCAGCTATGCTTTGTTAATTAAATTGGGAAAGGGAAGCCTAGAATTGGCTGGGTACCAAACTTTGGAATTCTTCCCATGTTTAATTTACATTTCCATGCCTGACACAGCTAGAATGCACATGAACGACATACACAATGAGTTATTTGAATTCAGATTGGGTTATCTACCAATATTGCATCAACAAACCGCACACCGTAAGTGTTGTATTAGTTCTCGAAATGTACTTTCAAAGAACATGTGTAACCCATTTCCATCACCCCCTTTACAATGAAAGAAGGTCACTGACATTTAGATGCCCAGCATCAAACAGCTGCCTTGGATTAGTCAATGTAAAAGGTCATTGACATATGCACAATGGAACCATTTAATGTGAAAAGTGGTAACGTGGAGAGGGAATATTTAGGCATGAATTGTTTTTGCCCCCTGGCTAGGTATCTGCTTGAATTGAACACCAAAGAAACAATGCATTTCAAAGGGATTTACATATACTTATATGCACAAAAATAAAAATAAAAAATAATTGAACAGTTTGTATAGCTCTATCAGAAACTTAAAAAAAAATAATTGTATGTCATCATATTTCAAGTTGCCTGAAAATTGTGAATATTGCGAAAGTGCGTAAAATCGTCCGGAGATTCTCAAATTTAAATCAGACATTAGAGTAAAATTAGTATTTCTTCAGAAAGAGTACAGCATCCCTCCAACATTTTTAGTTAGGTGGTTTCGAAACCACACCTCTGCCAATTCAGAGATGAGATTAGAGGGAAGTATAATGGGATAGCTATATGACGGGGGAGGGGTCTGGACAGATGGACTATTAAAAGAGGAAGATTGAGAAGGGAAACTAAAAGGAGGTTGTAGAGAAAAAGGACTGAATTTACCTAAAGGGAAGACGTGTTCATTGATCCAAGCAGGGAGGAGAACAGCCCATAGGGGGATGAACATCGTGTGCTTGGTGATTTAATCCAAATAGGCCACCTAAATTGAGGGTTTGCTGGCAGGGTGATGTCTGGCTGGCTGGCCCCTTGGCTCAGTGTACCAAAACCTGAGTTTTCATCTGAAAAGGTAAATCAACGTCAATCTCTACATTATCCAATTCCAAATCAGGTTAACATCTGGGAGGATAAAAGGACTATTAATATAAGGGGATACACTTTGAAAACAGGGACAAAGGTACTAATATCTCATTGTTGTGTGTTCCTTATGTATATAAAATACAAAGTGAGATATTGTTCTTAAAGGCCAGATTGGCTTTTTATAGAAAAATGAAATCCAAATCTGAAAAGCATTTTGGTTGATTCGTTAAAGTGAGATTGCCTTTTTAACCCCTAAAGTAGTAAGGATGAGCTATCTTGTCCTGAGCACTGCATTTGATAGCTTGTCCTTTTTAGCACTTCAATTTGTGCAATCGCTGCAGTGCAGTGATTGCACCCAGTCTAAATCCAACCCGTGGGCTATGTGAGAAGGAGTGCCGTCCTCACGGCGCGGGGTTGAATTTCATTCACTTTCACGTCACCATGCCTAATGCGCACTGACATTAGACTGAATGTAATTTCACTCACCGCAGCCATAATGCTAGGTTTCTCCCTAAATCTGTAGCATTTCTATGCTGTTTTGATAGAGGGAGGTGTCATTGGAAAGGCAAGACTCCCCCCTTTCCAACGACACCTACCTTCAATCAATGCTGGGTGTGGATCTCTCGATCCATGACCAACAATACCACAAGAGCATCAGGGATGCTTTATTTGAAAGGGGGGTGCTTAGTGTAGAAGCTGCCCTCCCCCACGCCCAAAAGGGACGTGGCAATGCATTTTTTGAGGTTATTTTTTCATTGATGGCAATATTGTGATTTTACTTGGTGTGGGGGCACTAGAACACCAGGAATGTGTGTTTTGAAAAGGGGAGTGGCTCTCTCCCCGTCCTGCTCCAAATTGGTGGGGCATGTCATTTTTTTCTCCTTGGGAGCAGAATGGCAGTGTAATATGCCAATCTGCTCCTAGGAAGGGGCAAATAGTTTTTTTTTTGTATGTTGGCCATGAAGTGTTTGGATTGGGGTGCCACTAGGGCAGCAGGGATGTATTCTTTTGAGGGGGACAGCCCTCTTTCCCCTCAGGCCCCAGGTGTGTTTGTTTTTGTTAGTGGGTGACTGGCAAATGCTTTCACTGGGGTTAAGTGGTTGGAGTTCTTTTTGTGTGTTTGTTATGGCAGGAGTACGTGGGCAGCCAAAAAAGTATGCTGGCTGCTTTGCATAAAAACAAAGTGCAAAGCACGGCATGGATTGCTCAATCTGCACCAAGCAATGCCACTAGACCTCCAGGGATGCCTTTTTTGAGGTGGGGGACAGGGCCATTAAGTATAATAGACTGCCCTCCCCCCCTCCAGCCCCCAACCCTGGGACATTGTGTTTTGTCCACCTTGGGTGCAGATGGGCAAAATAATTTGCTGATCTACCCCTAGGGAAGTTGAAAATTATATAGACAATAAATGTAGAATTATATGGTTGATTCTATGTTTAATTGGGTTCGGGGGATCACTAGAACACCAAGGATGGCTGGTATAAAAGGGCAGGAGTGACCCTCTCTCCCTCCTTCCCCAAATGGATGGGGCATGTAATTTAGCCCCACCCTAGGGGCAGATTGCAGTGTAATCTGCCAGTCTGCCACTAGGAAATGGCAAATGTGTTTTTTACTGGGGGTGGGGGGGTCACAAGACCACCAGGGATGTGTTGTATAAAAAGGGGGAGTGGCCCTCTCCCCTCCTAAACTTAATGAATGGGGCATGTCATTTAGACCTCCCTGCCAATCTGCCTCGATGAAGCCCTGCCCTGTTTGTTTGTGTTACCACTGTAAAGTGGTTGGATTGTGAGGGGTGGGGTTGCCACTACAGCATGAGGGATGTGTTTTTGAAGCAGGGGCATTTTTTTTTATGGGATGAGTGTGTGGCCAGCAAAAAAAGGATGATGTCTGCTTTGCATACAAACAAAAGTGCATTGCAATGGCAATAGACATTGGTGTGGTGCTTATTTCCTGAGCACCTCTGTAGGTGTGCATTGTGTCTTCTGAGGGAATTAACGTTGTAACTACCCCCATTACTCAGCAGCGCAAGCACATGGAGATGTATGCCTCATGTTTGTGAAAAGCATGACACATACTGTTCCATGTGTTTGCGCTGTTGAGTAGGGGGATTAGTCAGAAAGGTTTGTGCTAGTAAGGCAAACGTTCAATCCTTCTGAGCATGCAATGCACACGTGCTATGGTGCTCATTTTCTTTGTCACACTAGTTGGTGAATATATATATATATCTATATATATATATAGATATATATATATATTCAGTGAAAAAAACTTTATTAAAGGGACATTATGGTTAAGTTGCGCTACTAAAAACCTACGAAATTCAGTGAAAAAACTTTGTTAAAGGGACGTTATGGTTCCAAGTAAAACCGAAAAACCCTTGAAATTCGCCAGTTATGGTAAGCTAAGCAACCATAACTCGCGCCACCACCGTGCACTGCTAAGACTAACACCCAGGACATCAAAGATGACATCACAAATGTCATTGATGACATCACTGATGACATCACATGTCTGGCTCACTATTTTTTCTTTTGCTGACATATCTAGGCCACATGGTTTTGTTCAGTAACAGTCAGAAACTAAGAATTTTATTTTATTTGTAGACATATCCTTCTAGTAGGTTCTTACAGTAATTCCCTTAGAGTACAGTCACATCATATGAAACATATACATATGGGAAAACACAAGCTTGAAAGACAGCAATCCTTTTTGTGCATAAAGATAATCACTAGACTTATGAGCACTTTCTGATACTTCTGTTGTTTTTTTTTATGGCTGTACTTTCCCTGTATATGGTCATATTTGTATACATTGTACTCACACTACTTTCCTTAGGGTCCAATCACATCAAGTGATACATATACATAGGGTAAATAGCAGCTTTGAAACAGAGCAATCATTTTTTTGCATGAAACTAATCAGTTAAGTTATGAATTGTTTCTGCTACTACTTGTGCTTTTTTGCTAACTTCACTTTCCCTGTATATACCCATATTGGTATGTGTTCTTGTGTCTTTGTGTTTTGTCTATAGTAATGCAATTATGTAATACATGGGTTTTATTAGCTACTTATTACATATTTCACAGTACACACAAATCTATTAAGAAAACAATTATCATTTCATTATTCAACATATTAACATTACGAATATCATACTTCATCTTGTACGCTGCACACAATGTTATGTTTCTGTATGAGTAGCTTAGTATACTAGATAGAACCCCATAATTGGATGCTATTGATATCAATGCATTGTTCAATGCACTTATTAGGGTATTTTTCTTGCAATGATTCTTGACACTTTTTTCGCAACATAATAAGAATCCCTTCTACACATATTTCATGAGAAGTACATACACATGTGATGTCATCAGTGATGTCATCAATGACATTTGTGATGGCATCTTTGATGTCCTGGGTTTAGTCTTAGCAGTGCACGGTGGTGGCGCGAGTTATGGTTGCTTAGCTTACCATAACTGGCGAATTTCAAGGGTTTTTCGGTTTTCCTTGGAACCATAACGTCCCTTTAACAAAGTTTTTTCACTGAATTTCATAGGTTTTTAGTAGCGCAACTTAACCATAACGTCCCTTTAACAAAGTTTTTTTCACTGATTTTCATAGGTTTTTAGTAGCGCAACTTAACCATAACGTCCCTTTAACAAAGTTTTTTCACTGAATTTCATAGTTTTTTAGTAGCACAACTTAACAATAATGACTTTGACTTTATATACATGTCATATGGGACTGACTATATCTCTTCTTATGAACTTGATGTCCGCGAACTTATTTAATGTTCGCGGACATGTTCGGAGAACAGTACCACTACCTAAAAACTGTGGGGGGGGTATGTTTGATTGATATATCATAATATAGGAACATTTAACAAATTCAAAAAGCAGCACACAAACACATTATATATAGTAATACATAAGAAA
Source organism: Ambystoma mexicanum (assembly GCF_040938575.1). Taxonomy (NCBI): domain Eukaryota; kingdom Metazoa; phylum Chordata; class Amphibia; order Caudata; family Ambystomatidae; genus Ambystoma; species Ambystoma mexicanum. Next base: position 531,499,159 of record NC_090937.1, read on the forward strand.
TGTAACCCATATATGTAACGCACTAACCATTCATTTAAATACAATATGTTCTGAAATGGAATATACCACAAGAAGATAAATTGGCTTCCAACATAATTACCTCACAGACACAACAGAACTGAGAACAAGACCAGACCCACTGAATACATAGGACTTATTTTACCAGAAATAGTAAGTGTACTTCATTTTACTCATATATTTATAAACTTTCTGTATTAGATTAAAAAATATGTTATCTTTTTTTTTTTCTCACAGAAATGTCTAGTACTCTGGAGTGGCTAGAGAACAATTTCCCACATGAAGAAATGTCACAAGATAGTGAAACTAATGGTAAACACTTTATAATATAAACCATTTATTTATTATTTTTTTATATACATTTAACATATATATTATTTTTTTGTACAGAGCATACCAGAATAGAAAAAACTTCAGAAAACCCAGTTATGGATAACAGTCTTCACAATATAGAAGAAAAAATGGATGTATTGTTGGCTAATTTTAATAATTTAAAAACTTTTGTAGAAAATCATTTCAAACCAAAAACCTTGTACCGTTGCCCCACATGTACTTGTCCCTCCTCACCATATCCCAGTCAAATATCCCCAAACCCTCTCCATAATCCAAAACGTTTTGATGAGATTTCCATCCCTTCTTCACCTAATACCAATCATGTTGAAACCCCAAATTCTCCTGTTTTTGTTTCTGTTTCTGCCTCACCTTCTCTGTCATAAATTATTAATATATGTTAAATAAAGTATAATTTTTATATTGTATTGTGAATAGTTTCCGTTTTTTTTTAAAAAACAATAAAAGTGTCCGCGGACAGTGCGAGTGTTCTGAAATGTTCGTACATAAACGAAAATGGAGGTGTCCTGAAGAACACCACACCTGTTTGTACTGTTCGCTAGCAAGTTGAAACTGTTCTAAGAACACACCTGGTGTCCTGAAATGTTCGTAAAGAAACAAAAGTTAAAGCGTTCTAAAGAACACTATATCTGTCCGTAATGTTCGCTATCAACTTAAAACTGTCCTAAGAACACAATTGGTGTCCTGAAATGTTCGTAAATAAACGAAAATGATGTGTCCTGAACAACAGTACAACTGTTCGTAGTGTTCGCTAGCAACATGAAACTGTACTAAGAACACACGCGGTGTCTGTTAGGGAGAATTCTCTGTTTAGGCTGAATTTCCTAACCTAGTGAGTCCCCCAGCAGCTTTGCTGGATTTCGGGAGTTTGTTTTTTTCCATCCTGCCAAGAGTGAGACTCTTTTTCTCCCACTCTTGGACATGTATGTGTGTAATTCCTGCAAATGTCAATGTGTTCTATGGGCTATGGGGTCCTTTACTCCATAGGGTCTCATATGTTTTTCTATGTGTGTTACACTGCACCCTACGTGCCGTAACACGGGGGCGTCCTAGCGGATCCCCACCATAGAGTCCATACCCGGGGACTGACTACCGTCTCCCCGGGCATGTAAAGTCACCATTGGCTTTACTAGACCTAAATTTACTAACAGAACTAGTACAAACCATCTTATTGTGGACGTACTAGTAGGGATAATTCGATTACTCCTGGATCTGTTACTCAAGGGGGCACTGTCCCGTCCCCCCTTGTCGAGTTTTGGCTGGTGGCGGTGGAAACTACTTGTTATGTTCGACCCCGGACATAACCCTATGGGATTCGTCCCATTGTTGGAGATTGATACTTTTTCTCGTTAATCTCTAACGTACCACCGATTTACTTATCTTAAATAGGTTTATCGGATGGTATTTTCTGCCAGAACTCGGTTTGTAAAATGGCGTCTGTGTTCGTCTCTGTGACTCCTAAACCAAACATCGAGCCCTTTGTTCCACTTTTGGCAGGCTCTGTACATAGACCCTCCAAAGTGGTGCCATTCTGTCTGGGTTACCACAGGGGTGTGGGAGGGGGTTTAGGCACCCTGGACCGAGTTGCCTTGCCAACTCCGGTCGCACTCTGGAGTGATTGACCCAAGGGGTGAGCCTCCCCGCTCCCCACTTAGCATGTGTTGATTGACAGCTAGGCTGAATGAATGGGGGTTTTCTGCATAAAAGCAGGGCTTTTGGGACTGGATCTTCAGAAGTCGCCACAGGACCTAAGAATCCGATGAGGGTAACGCTGAGCCGACCTGCATGACGACACCTCCGGTGGAGCCCTGCGGAACCGACTCACCACTTCCCGACGACAGAGGAGATCTCCCTGCCGGAGAGTCTCTTCCCCTGACTGGTGGGAACAACCAGCCCCCTTTGCTTTTTATTCGCCTCAGGACGCAGTGGTCGAATTGCCCGTGCAGCACACCCCGGCAACCGGATAGCCACTACCCCTGAACCGCGACCAAAAGGTGGTGCCTTGTGACGGAGCACTCCGCGGCTGGTCTCTTCCCTGGTGGTGCACCGGACTTCACTTTTCTTCGACGACGAGATCATCTCTACTCTTGGCAAAGACCCGACGTGCATCCACCACCAGGAACAACTGCCCCCGCCGGAGCTGCCCTCCACAACAAGGTACCGTGTCCGCCTGGCTTCCCTTTCGCTCGGATTGAGTGAGTTGTCTTAATCCTCTCCTTTCCGTTGGGTCGCCTCCAAGCTTTTCTCATTCATTGTTCTGAACTGGTTCAATCTGCCGATAACAATTTGCTACAAAGACTTGAATGCATCTCCGCTAGAGACTTTTTGGGACATAGCGCCTTGCCTCTCTCTGAGTGGGCCTGGCCTCTGAACTTTACGATCTATTGTGGTTCTTGTCTTCCTGCCTTGCATTTTACTCGCGAAGCATTGAACTGCATTGACTTCGTAACCTGCCTATCTTTTTCTCTCCCGTCCTAATTAATATTTGAGTGTCATCTAGGTTGAGGTATACACCTCTGTCTGAAAATAAGTGGTGCCGGTAGAACCTAGAGTTGTCGACATATTGCTAGGGGGATTGATCGTTTTCTGCTTCGTAGAGTAATTGTGTTTGATTTGTTTGCCGTGATAGTGCTATAGTGTTTTTCTTAGATATTCCGTTATAAATAAATACCTTAATATCTTTACACTAAGCCTCGTTGCGTGTTTTACTTGTCTTGCTGCGAAGGATTGCCCTATGTTGTATACTCCACATACTGCTCAACTCTTCTTGAGGGAAGTCTGACTGCTCAGCCACAGCTACCAAGTGAATCTGTGTGGTACATACTGCTACCAAGTGGGTTCACCGCCAAACACCTGTAGTCCTAAATCTTTTGCAGTGGTCCCAGAGGGAACTGCACAGGTTTCCGCCTAACAGCGTCCTGAATTGTTCGTAAACAAACAAAAATTAAAGTGTCCTAAAGAACACTATACCTGTCCGGTACTGTTCACTAGCAAGTTCAAACTGTTCTAAGAATGCTATTGGTGTCCTGAAATGTTCGTACGTAAACGAAAATGGAGGTGTCCTGAAGAACACTATACCTGTTCGTAGTGTTCGCTACCCAATTGAAACTGTTCTAAGAACACAATTGGTGTCCTGAAATGTTCGTACATAAACTAAATTACACGTGTCCTGAAGAACACTATATCTGTCCTTACTGTTCGCTACCAAGTTTAAACTGTTCTAAGAACACACGCGGTGTCCTGAAATGTCCGTTTCACGTGTGACGCACTTTTAATTACTTCAGAACCTGAACAGTGTCCGTAGGACATAAATGCGCATGCGCTAACCAATCTCCGTGCACTTGGTGTCCTGCGGACAGGCGCTTCCTTCGCGGACTAGTTCGCAAACGGATCATATGACCGTGCGCACGCTCATCGTGTGTGCTGAAATGCGGACACTGTTCGTGTCCCCGAACAATTTAAAACTACATTTTCAGTTAATCCATAATATTTTTCAATAAAATCTCACCATGGCACAAGTCCCACATAGCAATCTTGAGTTTCTATATACCTTTTGAAACTTTCCGATCCTTTTTTTGTGTTCGATCTGTCCGCGGACAGTGCGCATGTCCGCGGACCACGCACAAGCACCCCTATAAAAGACCACGCCCAAGAGCTTATTCCCATTGTGTTTCTGGCTATTCTTCAGAACACAGTGATTTTTGCTGCCACCTGCAGACTACACCATCATCGAGATGGCATCCTTGGCTGCTGAACTGCCACTTGGTGCTCCACCTGCTTCAGCACCACCCCCACCCCCTCCACCACCACCACCTCCCCAAGGGCCTGAAGAGGGGAACAGGAGTGAGGATGCGGAGGAGGAAGAAGAGGATGATGAGAATGAGGTAGAGGAAATCCCTACTACCTGCACTAGGCGTGAGTCTTGGGTGTGGCGTTTATTTACCATTCATGGGAATGGTCCTAAGGCTCGTGCGAACCGTGTTACCTGCAATGAGTGCAAAATGATAGTCAGTCGCGGGAAGCACGGTAAGTACAGCTTTGGGACCACTACTATGAAGCGACACCTGAGGTCATTTCACTCTGGGGCTATTCGCAGGGTTGTACCTTGCGAAGAACGTAGCAGGTTGATTTCCTCTACTTCATCCTCTGTTTCTGATCCTGTCACCACAAGGACCACCTCTGTGGGACAGCGTCTTTCTCAAGCTGCCTCACAGGCCATACAGAATGCTGATGACCCTTACCTTTCGCGGGTCACAGTTGTATGTATGTACTGTGACACAGTACTCTGCAGGGGAGAGCGACTTCGGAGTGCTTTTGAGACTATCGTCTCAGAGCACGAGAAGACCTGCTCACTACCCAAATAAAACCCACTCTACATCTTCCTCTCTCAGCTCGCCCTTTCTTATCCCTGTGGTTGGTGTCTCCCCCTTTACCCTCCTTTACCCTCCTCTCCTAGTGTGTCATGTCTGAAAAACCAAAAAAAATACAAAATTACAAAAATCAAAAAAAAATAAGGCTCTTTTCAGAGCCGCCTTTCCCAGTTAAAAAATAGAAGTGAAAATAAATGAAGCAGGGCTCTTTGTATTTTTAGAAGTCCGCGGACAGTTCACGAACATTAAAAAAATTGGGTTGCTCTCCATCACAAACATTGTAATTTTCTCTGGAAAGAAGTGGTGGCTCTGAAAAGAGCCTTTGGGTGGTTTTTGTAAGTCAAAAATTGTAAATGCTTAACATCTACTTCAAAATCGTTGTTGTAATTCCAAAAAAGGTTGCAATGCATTTTGTACATTTCTCAGAAAAATCTGATTGCCAGCATAAGTAAGATGGACTCCATCTCTGCGAAAAATGTATGTACTACAAAACATAATATTTTCATTGTGAAAAGAAGACATGCCAAAATCTCTTAGAAAGCCACAAACAGCCTTATTAACATTGTGCCTTGCTTTTTCCATTTGTGGACCAAATGAAGAAGAACGAAGCCACATTTGTCTCTGCGCAATCCGTGAAAATATCACTTGAGAATTAGGAAACATGTCCATAACCTTCCTAAGTCCTTCTTTCATAAAAAATTGCAATTATGTCTGGATGTTGCTCTGTCTCCAAAGTAGCACAGAGAGGTAGCAAGTCCAACCACTTCATTCCACGTACTCCATGCCAGTGTACTTCCACATGTGGGAATCCAAGATCTACAGCTATACCACAGCTTTCTGCATGCACCTTCAACCAATGTATCCACGAATCTCCTAAAATCCAAACAATCTGTTTTCTGAAACACACAGCCATAGCTATCTTTTCTTCTCTCAGCAAAAAGAGTATCTGAGAAAATCTCTCCTGGCACAACACACCCACCAAACTTTCCTGACCAATCCCTTTCAGTGCTTATTCTCATTTGCATGACTTCTGAACCCAAAAATCCCCGGATGTAACTCCCGATGTCCGCGAACTACCGCCATGTCCGCAGACATATCGTAACATGAACAGCCTTTTTACCATTTCCACTACACTCTCTCTGCCATTCCCTCTTTGGATGTACCTCAAAAATCACATGACCATGCACCAATCACATTCAAGACCTCTACATCTAACTGCATCATCATAGATCAGCACTGCAAATGTACTCTGAATCTCTCTGAGTACAAGTGTCATATCATTGGCAAGCAGCATCTACCAGAAATACTGTACAAGTCTTCAAGATTTCTACTTGCAGCTCCATGCATATCCATATGCATGAACACAAACTTCAGGTATGCATATTTTCTGTATAGTAGATGAACACATTTTCAAACAGACTTTTACCTTACAAAATCTGTAAAATGAATTTAATGTACTTTTTTCAATTTCCTAAAATCAACTATCACTTATAAAACTTTATACTTTTTACTTTCTTTATACACACACACTCAAATCATGTTAAACTAACATTTTTTAAATGAAATATATAGACTACATATATTCAAACAAAATTGCATGCAAACACAATCTATGTTTAAACCTTTATAAAAATACTTATACAATTTCATATTTTTTGTTTTTATTTATTTATTTACTTAATTACTTTAAATTAGACATGACATTGAGACGCTATTACCTAGAACAGTTTACTTACAGAAATAGTGGTATTCACTAATATATTATAAATTTCACAAGACATAGTAAAGATATTTTTTTTTGCTACAGTTAGTCATTCAATACAATTTGTTCATTAAGAACATATCATATGTACTAAACTGATGCAATGTATCTTATGTAAATAAATGAGTTTAATGGTTTTACAGAAGGCAATGAGGATTTCAATTAAAAAAATCAATATCTAAATTAAAAACAGTGCTATATACAAACAAAGTTACTAATTTGAAGCTTTTACAATTGCAGTGAAGACCAGTTTCCGGAAAAGAAGCAGCCGAATTCGAAGAAGAAAGAAAAACTAAGAAGTTACCTGTTAATTTAAAAAAAAAGTAAGTAAAATTTCACCATAATATTTGTATTATTAATGAAATATACTATAAGATTAATACGAGCTATTTTGTTTGCTAAAAAAAGAGATTTTGTACCATTTTGTCCAAAAATGTCCATGTCTTAAACAGCGATTTACAGCCAGAATGGCCCACAAATTTCTATTTTTGGACACACAAATTACCCAACTGAACCACTACAATTTTCATATTATAGAACAAACAACTGTTTTAATTGTATACATTAGATTTACTATTTGTACTTTTCCACACCACTAGCTTACTTTTTTTTGTCATCTGAACCCCAGTTTAGTAACACATAAATTCAAGAATACCTATCCCTACTAGTTTTAGTTCCCAATGCACAATCACACACCATTACATACATCTTTATCATCTTATTCAAACACTCATGCACACAGCACACATACATTCCAGAACACCCCAACCCATATCTTCTTTATTTTTTTCAACAGACCCTAAAGAATGCCTACCAAAGTCAAGTCCGTAGAAAGCAACGCAAAAGTAGAGCAAATGAAAATAAAGCTGTCCAACATAAGCATCCATCTCTAGCAGAATTTGTAAAAAAAGTTGAAACAAAACAGCTAATACAATCATTTAGTGAAACACAAGAAGTTTCAAGTACAACAACTTTGCTTCCTCTATCGAAATGTAAAACAAACCAAAAAACAATTAACAGAAAATCAGCTATCAGTACAGATAAAACTACTTCTTCAAATTTTAATATAGTGCAAAGTAAGCATACCAAGAAAAGTATTTTAGCCAAAATATACCGTCACAAAGTCCTTCAAAATCTTATAAAAACAGGAGAGAAATCAGGTTCAAAGCTTAAAACCTATCGTAGGAAATTAATCTTAGAAGCATTGATGGACAGTGCAATTCTTCTCAAAAGAAATTTATTTATTTTACTGTTAAACAAAATGAAACCACTAACAAAACTAATAACTAAATTACAAAAAGAATTCTCAATAAGCGAAATGTCAACAGAAAGAACTTCTTAAGTATCTGCGGAGGTGAATGGAATCACACTACGAGCACAGAATATTTTAATGAAGAAGCGTACAAACAAAAGCAAACAAATACAATTGCCATAAATGGCAGTGGTCGAGGTTATGAAAAAGTGAATAATACCATAATTGAACAAGAAGTACTCCTTACAAAAATATGCCCTGAAAACTTAGAATTACTCCTCCATTCAACTGAATCAGAACGTCTAGTGTACAAATGGCCATGCACGTCAATGTGTAACATTCCCAAACAATGTTTCAAATCTTTACGCCAATTCCTCAATAAATATGTAAAAAGCAAAGACAAAATCAAAATTAAATTACTGCAAAATATAGATACCTGTCCAGTGCGCAAGAACACATGACTACAAGGACATTCATTGGCCTGCATTACAGGACCTACTTGTAAAACCACTTTCCATGATATCAAAAGGGTATCAACACATCATTCAACTATAAGAAATCTAGTCTATAAACTGTACTATGCTAAAAGTCCTGCTTTAGTACTAGCAAAGTTAAATAACATCCTTTTACATGGTACAGCAAAAGACCTACTTGAAGAAATTCACTATATCCAGAAAAAATATTTTGGAAGTGAAAGCCATTTACAGAATGAAATAGATTTAAACCAATTAAGCAACAATTCTACACATGGCAACCTTTTGCTAAACATATACAAAAAAGAAATACTAAAATTTAAAAGTACATCAGCTGAAGTACCAAACCATGTATGTGTATGTTGCCGTAGAATTTTTTATAAAAGTAACACAAAAACTGTGGACATATCATACAAAATAGAAGACAATGAAGATTCTAAATGGTTTGAATTAGCTCTCTACCTTGTAGCAGAAAACAAATATGAAATAACTGAGCCCTTAATACTTTGCAGTTATTGCACTACAAAACTTGACAACAACCAAACTCCTTCACGTTCTATCACAAATAATTTGGAATTATACCCGGTACCAAAACCTCTACAACAACTTAATTTATATGAGAGCATCATAATTCAAACAGTACACCCATTTCAAGCAATAATACGCCTTCAACCAAAAACAGCAAAATTACCTCCCTCTGAATTGGTAAAAGGCATTTGTGGAAAAGTAGTTTATTTACCATTAAATCTAAAAGAAAATGTGCATACTCTAGGAGTGCAACGTCCAATGCAGCAATCTTTAATTATATTAGTAAATGGAGTACCTACAAAAGACAAAAAAATATGGCAACAGCTGGTAGATTTATATAAAGTTAGACAAGCCTTCCAATATCTTAAGGAGAATAATGAATATTACAAAGAAATTAATATTGAAGAAAACTTGAAAGATACAACTGAAATAATTCAAGCAACACAAGAAGCTGGTCAATTTGAGCTACTAGATCCTGCTACAATATCAAATACTTTAGACCATTATACAATTCATCCTTTGCACTGTAATGACACCATACAAGATGTACTAGAAACTTACCAAATGCATCAAACAAAAGGATCGCCAATCAGTATATGGGAAAAAAGTATAGAAGCACGTGCTTTTCCTCTACTCTTTCCTACTGGCAAAGGAGGAAGGTATGATGATAGACCTATACAAATATCAGCTTCAGAATACCGCTCATTACGGATGTATTCTGAAGATCCCACATTTAGACAAAATGTGGAATACATATTCCACCTACTCTTTGAAAGTGAACTAGCAACTTCATGTTACGGAGTTGCACACCTATTAAAATCAGGATCACATTTTCAAAATATGACAGCTACACAATTATTAGAGAAAGTGCAACAAAAGGATGAGGTTTTACAATCAAATATTACAAATCTATTAGCAAATATGCGTGGTACTAAAGAGTACTGGTTTCGACGTCATGGAGATGTACGTTGTATGATCAGAAACCTTGGCCCACCCACTTGGTCTGTTACATTAAGTTGTGCAGAATATGCATGGGAAGATTTACATGATTTCCTACGCATATCAAATAAAAATAAAACAAACATAGATATTCTAACACCTGGAGAACTTTGTTCTTTGGATCCTGTTAATGTTTCAAGATATTTTCACCATCACTTCATTGCTATGCTACATTTTATTTGTAATAAAACTGTTCCTCCCCTTGGAGAAGTGCAACACTTCTTTTGGAGAAAAGAATAGCAAGCCAGAGGAGCACCACATATTCACATGCTGTTATGGATTAAAGATGCTCCTAAATTTGGTCAAGACAGTGATGCCACTGTTTTACAGTTTATTGAAAAATATGTCACTTGTGAAATTCCATCAGAAGCCACAAATAGTGATCTTCGTGCACAAATTTTACAATTTCAAAGACACAAATGTGGAAAATATTGTCATCGCAAATACAAAAACAAAGGCAAATACTACACCAAATGCCGATTTGGTTTCCCTAGACCAGTTACAAATACAGGTCAAGTAAACAACCTCATGTCTTCAGTTAGACATAGTGTTAAAGGTAAGTCACCTAAAAATACATATTACATAAAAACGAAAGGAGAAGAAAAATATATCAATGATTATAATGCAATCATTGCCCACTTATGGAATGCAAACATAGATGTGCAGTACATTGCAGACAATTCTACTGCAGTTGCACGATATGTCACAGCATACTTAACTAAAGCAGAAAAGACAGAGCTCCAAGACCTCTGGAATGACCTGTCATCAGATAAAACAGTATCTCAGAAATTATACAGCTTGGGCATAAAAATGCTCACCCATAGAGAATGTGGATCCTATGAAGCAGCTGATCGTTTAACTGGTACTTCATTGTATGGTAAATCTGAAAATATAGTATGGCTAAGTCTTGGTCCAGCTAAATCTAGAAAAAGAGTTCTAAAATCATATGAAGATATAGAAACAATAGCCAAACATGATCCCAACAGCCAAGACATTTTAAAAAACAATTTATTGGACACATACTACCCAAACAGAAGTAATACTTTGGAAAACATGTGTCTATACCAAATAGCCCAAAACTACACATACAAAAATAATATGAAACCTGATGAAAAAAAAGGTAAATATAGAGTGACAGACTGTGAAGGCAGCTTAGTTAAACTCACTAAACCAAATTTAATTAATCATATCAAATTGTCATTGAAGACTCCTCAACATAAAGATGTATATTACATGTCCCTGCTACAGCTCTTCAAACCATGGAGAAAAGAAGAACAATTACTAGATAACTATGACTCATATGAGGATGCTTTCAAAGCAAATGAAAGCACTATAACTGATGTAAACTTTACACAGTACAAAACAATGTTGCACAATGAACAGCAACATGAAGAAGAACTCCAAGCCCAACTAGATAAGGATACTCCTGACAGTAGTCAACCTTCTGTAACAGGAAGCCAAGCACCACTGGGAGAACCACTAATAATAAATGAGGCACGATTAGCTATGATAAAAGTAGAAAACACCATGTGTCAGTATGAAGATAAGGAAGACTTAACTATACTACAATCAAAACGAAACAATGAGCAAAGTAGCATTTTTCAAGAAGTAACAAAACAAATTGCACATGGTGTAAAACATGAAAATAAAGAATGTTCCTGCCATAATTATAAACCTATACTACTGTACGTCAGTGGTGAAGCTGGTTCTGGCAAAACATTCCTAATCAAAATCATTAGTAAGTTCCTACAACAATTGACAAACAACAAACTGTCAGCTCTTGTCACTGCCCCCACAGGTTTAACTGCCTACAACATAGGTGGTGTTACATTACACCGATTACTACTATTACCAGTAGAACACCAGAACAAATTAGACTATTACAAACTTTCTGCAGAAGCTGCAATGGAATTACGCAGAGTATTGAAACAAATGAAAATGCTACTAATAGATGAAGTGAGCATGGTCTCTAACCTGATGTTAGCTTTGATTCACCTCAGATTACAAGAAGTACTCAAAACAGACTATGAAGAGCTCTTTGCAGGAAAACACATTATTGTTTTTGGAGATCTGCTTCAATTAACACCAGTAAAAGGTGAACCTATTTTTAAAACATTAGGGCACAAACTCTGCCGTAAAACTGTTGGCAGCATTGGAAATGTCAACCTTTGGCAACATTTTCAATACAGAGAATTAACAGAAAACATGCGCCAATCTGCAGATCTAACTTATGCCAACATTTTAAAAAGTTTGAGAGTTGGTATACTTTCTAAAGAAGCAGAATCAACATTGAAAACCCGGCACATTAATGCACTTTATGGCGATAATGCATGTGCTACAGATGTTATGGAACAACTAGCCCACAAAAATGTCAATTGTATGGCCTTAATGCCAACTCTTGCAAGCTGTCTCAAATTCAATGAAATAATGTTAAGTAAAGAAATGCAACCAATAATGGAAATTAGCGCCACAGACAAACTAGATGTACATGGTATGACACTACCCATGTGTGACCAAGCCACAACAAGACTAAATAATTTAGAAAAATCAATCTCAAACACAGCAGGCTTAGAAAAGATGTTAAAATTATCCTTAAATTGCAGAGTAATGCTTAAACGTAACCTTGATGTGGACCAAGGACTAGTTAATGGAGCACTGGGTACAGTTGTTGGCTTTCAAACATACCCACGTGACAACAAAATTCAGTTTGTCAATATACTCTTTGAAAAACTTTCAGAAGTAAAACAGATAGGACGCTCAACAGCTAGATTCCTTCTCTTCAAAGATATGTATGTACGCAGAGAACAATTTTCTCTAACTCTTGCATACGCAGTCACGATTCATAAATCACAAGGTCTTACCCTAGACAAAGCAATGATAGATATTGGTAACACAGTCTTTAAAGAAGGCATGAGCTACGTAGCACTATCACGCTTATGTACACTTGACGGTCTATTTCTAATCAACTTTGATGCAAGTAAAGTAAACGCTGATATTCCTTGCATTTTAGAATATAATAGACTTTGCTCACTATACACTCCCCATCTAAACACATATTCTGTTCCACAAAAACTAAAACGTTGTAAAAGAAAACTAAATCAAACAGAAATGCAACAGGACGTCACAGCAAATCCTCCAAAGAGAGTAAAAGAAACTAATACTTCATCAAGTACCACAAACAAAAAAGAATCAATTAGAGAAAGTAAACCAGGTACTTCTTTAAAGAAGGAAGACAAACTCCAAAAAAAGCAGTTAGATACAGAACTACCTGGACCATTTACATTCTCAAATATAGTTGGTGGAAATTGCTATGCAAATGTAGCAATGAATGTTCTATTTCAATTACCACTAATTGTTGACAACATTTACTTACACAGTACAGACCCATTGTGTTTGCAAATGTTAGTACTTCACAGAAATGCAGCAAACAATCCTGACAACACATATAGTGTTTTTTTAATAAGACGACAATCGGACTACTGTGCTGGAATGGTGAAATTCACTATAAACTCACAGGAAGATCCACAATAATTTCTAATGTACTTACTACAAGTACTGGAAAACAAAAACATACCTATAAATGAAATCTTTCAGATTTCATACATGTGGAAACATACATGCACTCTCTGCAACAATGTGACACAAGAAGAAATCCCCAATGAACGCTTCATATATATATCAATAGCAAATTGTCAATCCATTCCATTTCAGCAACTTGTACAAAATGCAAACCATGGTAGATTATGCTCTACCTGCAATTCAGATAATTGCTCCACGTTAGTAATACAAACACATAGTAAATACGTAATACTAATGCTTCTACGTTACAATGCAGATGGTACCAAAAACAACTGCAAGCTCACTGGATTCACACATGGTCAAATATCACTTGGTAAGAAAACCTTCACAACAATAGGTATAATCCACCACGCAGGAGCCACAACCAATTCAGGGCACTACACTGCATATATAAAAAAGAAATGCGGATGGTTTGAATGTAATGATAGTACCATTACTCTAAAGCAGAGATTACCAGCAAATCTTACAAACGCTTATTTGATATGATATGATATGATATGGCATTTGTAACGCGCCTATACACAAGTGTTTCAAGGCGCGACGAGGCAGGGAGGGGGGAACAGGGGGAGGACAGACAACGATCCTACTAGGCCAGGTGTCATTCAGACCGCGCAAGTGCAGGAGTAGGGGGAAGGCAAAAATGCAGTACAAGGTAAGTAGAGTAGAAATAAATAGATAAATAAATAAATAGGGCCAGCTGGTGGCAAGTGCAAGGTAAGTGCAGACAAGTGCTGGGAGGGGGGGGGGGCTGTAGGGATACAGAGACAGTCCCGCAGTGCAGGGGTTGCCAGGGAGGCAGTGCAAGTGGAGAGCGGCTGGGCCCAGGACCGAGGTCGGTGAGAGTGGCCAAGTTTCAGATTCAGTGCAGAATTTAGTGAAGAATTTAGCAGGGGAGAGGGAGAGAGAAAGCAGAAGCAAAGAGGAAGGTTTTGAGGTGCTTCCGGAACCGGAGATGTTTCTCCTCAACTTTCAGGGAGGCAGGAAGGCTGTTCCAGAGGGAGGCTCCTGCCGCGGAGAGAGATCTACCCCCAGCTCGTTGCTTCGAGAAGCGGCTGACCCTGAGGGAGTTGGAGACGGATGAGCGAAGGGCTCGGGAAGGAAGATATTTAGGAAGAGAGAGTTGCAGGTATTTAGGCCCCAGGCCCCAGAAGGCCTTGTGGACAATGCAGAGGGTTTTGAACTTAATCCTCGCAGCCACTGGGAGCCAGTGTAGAGATTTCAGTCCTGGAGAGATACGGTCCCTGGGCTTGAGGCCAAGGACAAGTCTCGCAGTTCTGTTCTGGATGAGTTGCAGAGGGCGGAGAGTGGAGGCAGGCAGATTAAGATAGAGACTGTTACAGTAATCCAGCTTCAAGAGAACCAGGGCTCGGGAGACAGTGAGCTTCTGGGGGAAGGAGAGGAAGGGAAGAGTACCTCTAAGGAGGTGCAGCTGGTAGTGTGACTTCTTAGAGACGTCAGATATATGAGGAGAGAAGGAGAGTGTGGAGTCAAAGATGACCCCGAGGTTTTTTGCCTTGCAGGTAGGAGCAGGAAGAGGCCCAAGAGAGGCTGGCCAGAGAGCTGCAGGGAAGGAGGGAGTGGGTGTGCCGATGAGTAGAATCTCAGTCTTACTAGCATTAAGGCGGAGGTCGTTGGCAGCAAACCATTCCTGGATAGCAGACAGACAGTCAGAGATGAGGGCAGGAGAAGAGGAGGCCGAGGGTAGCCTGAAAATGAGCTGGGTATCGTCCGCATAGCACTGAAAGTTGGGGCAGAGGGCGGCGATGCGGTGGGCAAGAAGTGCCAGATACTGGTTGAAAAGCCAGGGAGAGAGATTAGATCCCTGGGGAACACCACAGGTGGAGAAAAAGATGTCAGAGAGGAAGGACCCAAGTTGGACCTGGGAGGGTCGATTGGAAAGGAAAGAGGTCAGCCACGCCAGAGCCTGACCAGTGATACCCAGGTTATCGCGGAGACGGTTGAGCAGGATGGCATGGTTGACAGTGTCAAAGGCAGAAGAGAGATCGAGCAGAATGAGAACACACAGAGTGTTGGAGTCGAGGTTCAAGAGCAGGTCATCACGGATGTTCAGGAGAGCAGTTTCCGTGCTTCTGGCCGCTCTGAATCCGGATTGGTGGTCATGAAGACTACCAACAGCTTCAGCATGGAGGTTAAATTGGGAGATGGCCAGTTTCTCCAGGAGCTTGCCCATGAAGGGAGTGATGGAGATTGGGCGATAGTTAGCCGGGCAGGAGGGGTCGGCAGAGGGTTTCTTAAGAAGAGGGTGCACAAGGGAGTGCTTGAGGGGGGATGGGAAGACTCCAGAGGCGAAGGAGAGGTTGTAAAAGTCAGCCAGGGCAGGAGCCAGGGAGTCGATGTGGTCCTTGATAGTTTTGCAGGAACAGGGGTGAACCTGTTTAGACGAGACTTTCATAGATCGGACTTGTCTGGAAACTTCGTCAGCAGAGAAAAGGGGAAAGGCAGAGAAGGAGGGAGGAGGGGTGGCTGCAGAAGGGCCAGAGGAAGAGCAGGGAAGCGAGGGAGGGAGGTGATAGGAGGAGAGTGAGGACAGGATGTCCTGAGTTTTAGAGATGAAGTGAGAGGCCAGTGCAGTACAGAGGGCCTGGGAGGGGACAGGAGAGGTAGAGACTGCAGCAGGGGTGGCAAGCTCCTTGCAGATTTTAAAGAGTTTGGCCGAATTGTTAGATGCCGCAGAGATGCGGGCTTGGATAAGGGCTCTCTTCTTGGTGAGAACGGAGAGACGGTATTGCCTTTGGAGCAGGCGGCAGGCCAGTTTGTCAGAGGATGAACAAGAAGCATGCCATTTCCTCTCTGCCACCCTGCACTTGCGTTTTAGGGTGACGAGATCCGAATCATACCAGGAGTTACATTTGGCTTTGGGCTTCAGGTGGATTCTCATGACAGGGGCAAGGATATTAAGAGTATCAGAAATAGCAGAGTGGAGCAAGGAGAGGGCTGTGTCAGGGTGGGAGTCAGCCGAAGGGGGGGGGGAGAAGGTGGCAGCGAAAGCCTCAACTGACACGCGCTTCATGGGTCGGATGACCGAGAAGGTGGGTGGCAATGATGAGGGTGGCTTGGCGTGTGGGGTAGGGAAGGTGAGGTGGGAGGATAGGAGAAAGTGATCACTCCAGGAGAAAGGAGTGGAGAGAGGGACTGAGAGGGGAAGGTCAGAAGAGATCAGAGCATCAAGAGTGTGCCCTGCAGAATGAGTAGGCCCAGATGGGAGAATAGAGAGTGAGAGAGAGTCACAGAGGTCACGAAAGAGTCCAGTGGGGGGACATGAGGCATCTAGGTAGATGTTGAAGTCACCAAGAAGGAGGAGTTGAGTGGTAGTGGACAGGAGTGAGGAGGAGAGGTCAGCCCACTCGGAGAGGAAGGAGGAAATTTGACCAGGTGGCCGATAGATAGTAGCCACGGTAAGGGAATGGCTAGGAGAGAGAGAGAGTTGGCAGACAAGGCATTCAAAAGAGGAGTAGGTCTGCGTAGGAGTGACAGTGGCAGGAATCCACTCAGGGAAGATAAGGGCAACACCCCCCCCCTGCACGGTTGGGCCTGGGCACGGAGAGGATCTTGTAACCGTCAGGTAGGAGTGTGTCAAAGCTGGTGACAGAGCTGGCTGTGAACCATGTCTCAGTGAGACCGAGGACGTCAAGGTCCAGTTCCTCAAGAAGGTGACAGATATCAGAGGAATGCTTGATGGCAGAGCGAGAGTTAAGAGTGGCAATGTGGAGAAGGTTGCCATCCTTGAAGGACTTCTGGGGAGGGGTACAGATCAGAGGTACGCCCTGCGGAGGTGTAGAAGAAGGAGGTGAAGAAGGAGCAAGAGAGGGGGCAGGGAGGGAGGGTAGAGGCAAGGTAGCCGAGGACAGAGGAGGGGGGACAGCAGGAGAGGAGAGGAAGTTGATGAGGCGAGGGAAGCGTCTATCAAAGAGGTGAAGGTTGGCCTCAGGGCCTTGGACCAAGACGGTCCCATTAGCGTAGACATTAATGATGGCCTTAGAAGAGTGGAAGGGGCCAAGAGGACATCCCAGCGGGTGCCACCATTAATGGGAGAAGAGGAAAAAGGAGAGAGCACAGAGACCATATGAAGGGTCCATAGGTCAGGCGAAGGCACAAAAAAGAGGATGTCAGTGAGAGTTTCCTTAGAGCAGGCACTAGTGTAGGTGTCAGCGATAGGGAGGCCTGGGTTGGAGACCAGGATGTCCTTTTTAAACTTTTTCCTACCAGATTTAGTGAGGAGAGCAGGATAGTCAATAGAGAAGCAGTTAGAGAAGATAGGCGAGAAAGAGAGCACCATAGAGTAGGAGGGAGTGGGGGGGGAAGACAGACGATGTGAGAGCCTGCAGACAGGAAGAGAGCGGCAAGCACAAGTTTACCACATTTGAGAACAGCAACAGTAATGCGTTTTAGGTACACAGTGGAGAGTCCACCTAAGTTTGAGAATCCTGCGAGGGGAGAAAAACCCTAGTTTACCACATTTAAGAACAGCAACAGTAATGCGTTTTAGGTACACAGTGGAGAGTCCACCTAAGTTTGAGAATCCTGCGAGGGGAGAAAAACCCTAGTTTACCACATTTAAGAACAGCAACAGTAATGCATTTTAGGTACACAGTGGAGAGTCCACCTAAGTTTGAGAATCCTGCGAGGGGAGAAAAACCCTAGTTTACCACATTTAAGAACAGCAACAGTAATGCGTTTTAGGTACACAGTGGAGAGTCCACCTAAGTTTGAGAATCCTGCGAGGGAGAAAACCCTAGTTTACCACAACTGTGGAACACAGTGAGGTGAAGACACCATGCGAATGCAGTGGCCAGGCGTAGGTGGGGTGGGCAGGGAGAAGGTGGTGAAGGCAAATTGAACTTGCGTCTTGCGTCCCCTGCGGACACAGTTAGCCGCAACTGTAGGAGTCGCCCTTGGCCTTGGGGCCCTTAGCCGCAGGGGGCTGCCGGGCAGAGGGCTGCCCAGAAGGAGGTGGTTATAGGAAGAGGGAGGAGAGGAAGGGGAGGAGGGGTGTGGGCGGGCAGGGAGGCGGGAGGGAGAGGAGAACCAGGAAGTGGGAGGGGAGAGCAGGCACAACAACGCGCTCTGAGCGCAGATGCAATTTCACTTTTTTAAAAGCACACAATTTATTCACAGATGCCCGCTAGGGACGGGCAGGGGTTCCAGGGCCTGCAATTCCCTCAGGGCTCCCGGCGACCGCTCTCCCAGGCTCAGCTGAACAAAGAAGCGAGCAGGGGGAGCGGGCGTCGAGTAGCCAAGAAGGGAGGCGGCCAGGCAGCCAATCAGAGAGGGGGGTAGGCGGGCAGGGAGGCGGGAGGGAGAGGAGAACCTGCAATTCCCTCAGGGCTCCCGGCGACCACTCTCCCAGGCTCAGCAGTGCGACGTGTCGGCGAGGTCGGGCTCCAGAATCTGGTGATGGCAGCTCCAGCAACAGGATCCAGGACGATGGCAGCAACAGGCTCCAGACGACGACGTGGCAACTCCGTCTCCTCAAGATGGCGTAAAACCAAAATTTGATAAATAAACTGTATTTAAACCTTTAAGTAAATTTGTGTTAAAAAAATATAAACTGTTAGAATACTCCAAAAGCTATCTAACTGCTCAAAGATTCTACAACTAATCAGATAAATGAATACCACTAAATTAGACCAAAAAATACACAGTTAGAATACGCCAATTGGTATCTAACTGTCCCAAAATTTAACAATATCCAAATAGATAAATCAAACCCACTAAAATATATTAAAAAAATAGACAGTTAGAATACACCAATTGGTATCTAACAGCTCCAAAATTTTATAATATCAAAACAAATGAAGAATATGTTACTGCTCCAAAAAAATACAACAACGCAAAGTATAAAGCATTAGCCAGAAACAACAAGTGAACACTGAAAACAAACAAACAAATAAACTGTAGCATAACAGAAAAAGGTTTTTTTTTAAATCCAACCTGGATTTTTTTTTCTCCCACAGACCCAATGATTTTAGCAACAAATACAGAAACTGAGCAAATTGCACAGTACTCTGATTTGTACTCTACTAAATATTAGGGTAGAAAAAAAATAAAAGTATATTGCTTATACAATGTAATAAGTCATTACAAAATACTAATACTAACATGCTATTTTCTTTTATTCCAGAAATGAAGAAGAAAAACATGGACTCCCATTACTAGACCAAACAGTAAGTATACAATAATACGGACAACCATAGCAGCATATCACATCCATAGTATGTAATACCTTTGTTCCTTATACATTTGTTTTTCACCCAAAGTTATAAGCAAATATGAATGTGATATGCTGCGGTGGTTGTTGCCAGGGCATAGAGTCTTGGGTGCATGGCCAAATGGCCATGCACCCAAGACTCTATGCCCTGGCAACAACCACCGCAGCATATCACATCCATAGAGTCAAACATTTCAACTATGATCTATGGGAAACTTGTAATGTCCGCGAACAATGTGAGTGTTCTTAGAACACTTTGAACTTGCCAGCAAACAATACGGACACCGTTTTCAGGACACCCCCTGCGAACATTTCAGAACAACGCGATAGTTCTTAGAACACTTTCAACTTAACAACGAACAATACGGACAGCGTCCTAAGGACACCCCCTACGAACATTCCAGGACACCGGGAGTGTTCTCAAAAACGTCTTCAGAACACCCCCATCTTGTTTATTTGCGAACATTTCAGGACACCGCAAGTGTTCTTAGGACACATTCAACTTGACAAAGAACAATACGGACAGCGTCCTCAGGACACCCCCTACGAACAATCCCCGGACACCGGGAGTGTTCTTAGAAGCGTCTTCAGAACACCACCATCTTGTTTATTTGCGAACATTTCAGGACACCGCGAGTGTTCTTAGGACACATTCAACTTGACAAAGAACAATACGGACCGCGTCCTCAGGACACCCCCTACGAACACTCCCCGGATACCACGAGTGTTCTTAGAAGCGTCTTCAGAACACCCCCATTTTGTTTATTTGCGAACATTTCAGGACACCGCGAGTGTTCTTAGGACAGACTCAACTTGACAGAGAACAATACGGACAGCCTCCTCAGGACACCCCCTACGAACACTCCCCGGACACCACGAGTGTTCTTAGAAGCGTCTTCATAACACCCCCATTTTGTTTATTTGCAAACATTTCAGGACACCTCGCGTGTTCTTAGAACACATTCAACTTGACAGAGAACAATACGGACAGCGTCCTCAGGACACCACCTACGAACACTCCCCGGACACCGCGAGTGTTCTTAGAACAGTTTCACTTTGCTTGCGAACAAAACGGACACATTTTGACTCCTTAGAACACCCCCTAGTCAGTTTATTTAGAAAATTTCAGAACACCCGTGATGTCCGCAAACAAATCGAACACAAAAAGAACGTCTAACACATAAAAAACACAACTTTCATCCTATCTCACACACTCCCACCCTCCCCAAACACTCCTACACACAAACACACTCTACAAAATACACATTTTGAACAAAGCTTCACCGCGCTGTCCGGGGACGTCCACGAATCCAATATGGCGGGCGCTACCGAAAAATCTGACGCGCTTCATGCTCCACGCCGTCCAATCAGCGAACACTTTGCATGTCCGCGAACATCACGCAAGATGATTGGCCAATCAGGACACTTTCCGCGGAGCGAACAGGGAAGTGTATCCGCAAACCAAACACAGATATCACTATTCTTTTTTTACCTACTTTTTGGTCATTTTAAAAAAAAACTACTGGACGAATTTTCACCAAATTTGCAAAAGCACGCTTTCGGGACCAAGCCGCTGCTCCTGGTCCAAATTTGGTGGAAATCCGTCCAGCTGTTTGGGCTGTAGACGCGAGCAAAATTTTTTTCCCATTCACTCTATGGAGAGTGACTATAATGTATACAAATATAAGCATATAGAGGGAAGGTAGAGTAATAAAAATAAAACTATGACAAAGTGCTGATACCATAATGATTATCTTCATGCACAGAAAGGATTCCTCTCTTTCAAGCCTGTATCTTCCGCTACGTACATGTTTCATATATGATGTGACAGGAACCCAAGTCTACAAATATAGTACCTTTTAAATTTTTACTTCCTGACTGTTACTGTAGAAAACTATGTGGCTTCGATATGCCAGTAAAGGATAAAAAGGGAGAGCCAGCCATGTGATGTCATCAGTTATGTCATCAATGACATTTGTGATGTCATCTTTGATGTCCTGGGTGTTAGTGTTAGCAGTGCACGGTGGCGCGAGTTATGGCTGCTTATGTTACCATAACTGGCGAATTTCAAGGGTTTTTTGGTTTTACTTGGAACCATAACGTCCCTTTAACAAAGTTTTTTCACTGAATTTCATAGGTTTTTAGTAACACAACTTAACCATAATATCCCTGACATGTAACATAGAACATACTAACCCCCTCGTAGTGATTTTCATGTCCGCGGACTACCGCCATGTCCGCGGACACATCGAAAATCTGACCGTGGTGAATGTAAATTTAAATAGTGTGCCCCATTTCCCCTTTGAAGTTGGCTCTAAAAAGAGCTGTTTTTTTTTTTTTACAGATGCTTGACAGACACCTGTTATTTTATATTTTTTTTCTTGTTTTTTTTTCTTACTTTACTCCTAAAATCTTCACATAACCTTCTCCAAAGCAACCCTTACATTCCAAAATAAAAAGGCATTTCCGGTAAAAGATAAAGAAATGCCATCTTCTTTAAAATTAAAAGCATTACTGGCATCAATATTCTCATTGTTACAGAAGAACATACGAGCTCTAAGCATGAAGGCACACATGCCTCGGTTGATGACACACCTAGCAATGTTTTGCTGAGGACAAAAAACGGAACTATTGTCCCATATTGCCCTAGGTAGTAATCCAGAAAAAATGACTTTCGCATTTGGAAGGATCTTCACTACGGCTTGAACCAAGCGTTCCAAATCAGCCAACAAAGTAGGGGCACTGACGTTGCCCAAATGGAAAGCACCATAGTGCAAAACTACCACATGCGGACTGTTCATCGTGGCCATATCCGCACAAACTTGTACAATTCCCTGTACATTGCAATCAGGCACAGTGCTCCACACCACCTCCACTCCTTTGACATCAAAGTTCTTTGCAACATGCCTGCATTCAGCGTACTGCTGTAAACCATGCACAAACATATCTCCGAGCACCAACACCCTGACTTTCTCCACTTCTGCCATCTTCACCACACACAGTCTCTTTCAACACAAATCCACAACCTTGACATCTGATTGGCTGATCCTTACAGTCTTCTTTCCATGTTGGATTTCCTGGAAAAACCCGGATTTACCACGCCCTATCCACGAACAGCCGCGGTGTCCGCGGACGGCGTCCACTTTACTCTCTGTACCATTCCCTCATTGCATACAGCTAAGCAATCACACAATAAGAATAACGTCCTCAGAACACCCCCATTTTGTGAATTTTCCAACATTTCAGGACAATTATCATTTCATTATTCTACATATTAACATTACAAATATTATACTTTTATCTTGTACTCTGCACACAATGCTATCTTTCTCCATTAGCAGCTCAGTATACTACATTGAATCCCATAATACAATGCTATTTATTTATATAAATGCATCGTTCAAAGCACTAATAACGGTATGATATTTATTGGAATATCCTTGACACTTTTTTCGGAACATTATAATGAAAATCCCTAGTACACAAATTCCATGAAAAGTACATACACATGTGATGTCATCAGTGATTTCATCAATGACATTTGCGATGTCATCTTTGATGTCCTGGGTGTTAGTCTTAGCAGTGCATGGTGTTGGCACGAGTTATTTTTCATAGCTTACCATAACTTGCTATTTTCAGGGGTCTTTCGGCTGTACTTAAAACCATAACGTCCTTTAAACAAACTTTTTTTAATATCACGCAAACAATATACAAACATGGCGTGCAAAAACCAACTTCTACAGATGGCTTTAGACAGAATGTTAATAAGTAAGAATTTATGCTCGTTCACAGTGAAGGTCAGCTGCTTCCATTTTTTTCTCGGGCCCCGGAGAGGCTCACGAAGCAGACTATAAGGTTGTATTGTGTTTTGACCTTGACAGACAGAGATTGTGATGAAAGACTTCTCTTGAAGGAGTGTTGCTAAAACGTAAGAGAAGATAAAGATGAAATTTCTGAAACGAAACCACTTTTACATATTATATCACTATGCGAAAGATCGTTGGCACACGAGGAGTCGTATTTTCGGACTGCACCACTCGTAGACAATGGAAATTGCAATTGTACTGTAAGTAACCCTTTACATTACTTTATACCAAATATAATTACAATAGCGTAGCATTAAAGACCGCTGAAGTTGAACTTGTTCGTTGAAAGTGGCATAATGTTTTCTACCGCGTACTATCATCGCCGAATTGATCCCCTGTCGTTTAGAGGGCTCTGAAAAAGGCAGACGACACAGAGTGGGTTAATAGAAATAATTTAACCGGTCTATAGGCGGTCAATCGCTCTACTCGCTGTGCCACTTTACTGTAGCCTGTCAAGTGGCACAGAGAGTACAGCGCTCGCTTTGACATCCGTGCACAGTTTTCTAACGCAAGTTCGAATCCCGACAAGCCCAAACTCAGCCTTTCATCCTTCCGTGGTCGATAAATGAGCACCACACACTGTGGTTAATAATAAGCACCGCTTAGATACCTCACAGTTCTTAGCGCTATATGAATGGGAAAATATTATTATTTTATTATTAACATACTCTGTTGCACTATCTTCGATAGCAAATAGTTTCACGCCCTAATAAATAAAATGATGATTTTTAATGAAGATCAGCTGGTGAGACTAATTTATGTTTTTTAAAACAGGTACGTGGCCCCGTTTTGTCTATGTCACGATTTACAGACTCCAGCGGATGGGGTCTTCAACTGCCAGGTGCAAGTCCAAATATGCAACTTCATGACCCTCACCATTTTATGGGACAATCGCCAAGGACCAATATGCCCTTACACAGTGCTAGCGGCTACAAACAGCATACCAACCAATAAGGTGGTCTAATGGCTCGATGTTGGAGCAACCTTCCGATTATCAGAGAGACCATTTACTCATAAACCAAAAGCCTATCTACCGCAAAGGAACAACGCGCGGCTCCAAATAAACTTTTGCTGATCGACCGCAGAGACAATAGCAAATCGCTGAATATTCACTAAATATTTCATGTGAAATCAATGTACTTTACCAAATGTGCAATCCTGCTGTTTACTTTTAAACCACAGTTTCATATTCCGAATTGTGGCGCACTGAGTTGTAACCTGATCTAACACTCTCTGTACCGCAAAGGAACATCGCGTTTCTCAACATGAACTTTTGCGAATCAACAACAAAGACAAATGCAAATTGCTGAATATTCTCTAAACATTTGATGTCAAATAAATGTACTTTACAACATTTACAATCTTGCTCTTTGCTTTTAAATCACAGTTTCATATTCTGAATTGTGGCGCGCTGTGTTGTGACATAATGTGTATTGTCTTCCGGGTTCTGTGTAAAGTCGCGTAGTACTGGAGACGACTGGGCGCGTTTCATTACGCACCCTGTAACGTCACGGAGAGAGGCGGGGAATATGAATGCTTTGATAATATCAGGCTTAGTGGCGGGAGATATGATTTAGTGTCGCAAAAGCAAGTCAGCCAAGTCAATAGCGCCAGTGATAGGATTATCACATAATGTCGACGCACACCAGCCGGATTTATCGTTTCTTTAGTGGACAAAAAGTCGGTTGACGCCCCTAGGAAATTGTACTATTAGCGGACAAAAGGAGTGGTCTTAAAACACTTTCACCCTGACAACGAACAATACAAACAACGTTCTCAGAACACCCCCATTTTGTGTAATTGCAACCATTTCGGGACACTGCGAGTGTTCTTAGAACACATTCAACTAGACAGATTACAATACGGACAGCGTCCTGAGGACACCCCCAGTTTGTGTATTTACGAACAATTAAGTACACCGTGAGTGTTCATAGCTCATTTTTACCTTCCTTGCTAACAAAAATGACACATACTCCGTCCTCTAAACACCCCACCATTTAGTTTATTTACAAAATGTCAGAACAGCCGTGTTCTCCGCGGACAAATCAAACGCAACAAAAACGTCTAGCACATAAAAAAACAAAGCATTGAACCTATCTTATACTCACCCACCCTCCCCAAACACTCTTACACACCAACACACGGCACTAAATACAATTTTTTATCCACGTTTCACTGTGCTGTACGCGGTCGACTGCGATTACAAGATGGCGGGCGCCACAGAAAATCTGACGCGCTCCACGCCCCTCGCCGTCCAATCAGCGAACACGTTGCATGTCCGCAGACATGACGCAAGCCCATGGGCCAATCGGGGTGCTGTCCGCGGAGCGAACAGGGAAGTCCGTCCGCGAAGCGAACGCAGATATCACTAATTTTTTTGCCTTACATTTTAGTCATTTTTAAAAAAACTACTGGACAGATTTACACCAAATTTACAAAAGCACGCTTTTGGGACCAGGCCGCCGCTCCTGCCGCAAATCTGGTGTAAATCCGTCCAGCGGTTCGGGCTGTAGCCGTGCGCAAAGTTTTTTCCCAATCAGTCTATGGGAAAAAAAAAGGTTTTGGGACCCCCCTATAACTTTGCCCCCCCTGGATGAATCCTCACCAAACTTTGCAAAAAAATTCAGAGTGACCCAACTACTTTTTTTGCAAAGTTTGGTGAGGATCCGTCCAGGGAGAGCGAAGTTAAAAGCCGCCCAAAAAGTGCTCTTCCTATGGAAACAGCAACTTAACCATAACTACATGGCCATGTAATATATATATATATATATATATATATATATATATATATATATATATATATATATATATATATATATATATATATATATATATATATATGTGAAAACACGTTGTTAAAGGGACATATTCAGTTGTCCTAAGAAAAAACAATGACATTCAGTACAAAAGCTTTTTTAAAGGGACAATACAATTACTTTGCACTAATAACAGCCTATCCATGTTAGGGTTACAAGTAAAACTGAAAAACCCCAGAAACCTGGCTGTTATGGTAAGCTAAGCAATCATAACTCGAGCCACCACCGTGAACTGCTACGACTAACACCCATGACATCAAAGTTGACATCACAAATGCCATTGATTACATTACTGATGACATTATGGGGTCGATTCATGGAGCAAACGTACACCGAAAATCCCAGCGCAAGCTGGCGCAAGGTGGCGCAAGCGTGAGAAACCCAGCGCACGTGCAAGCGTGCGATTCAAGGAAGACGCTGCGCATGTTACCCGCTGTCCGTGCGCCAAATCCTTGCATGGCGCACGCGGGCACACACTCCACCAAACGGCGTGCGCTATGCGCACAGCAAAAGCGCACATAGCGCGGCGCACACAACCAAAGGGGGGGAACAGTGGGTGTAACACGTGAAATGGCGAATAATGCGTGAAAACGAAGGCGTAACTGGGGAAGTGCTGCAGGGAATTACACGGAACGCCCACAAGCACGCGAACAACCCGTATTCATGGATTCGAATACGGGAAACCCGTGCACAGCAAAAGACGCACACAGGCGTCACTGTGTCCGCCACACGAAGGCAGGCGGAAGCATCCCCGCACACAGTATAAAAGTGCGCGCAAATAACAAACACGTATATACAGCTACGATGAATGCCCCATTTGTCGCAGCACTGATCGTGGGACACCGCAGGAGAAGGAGAATAGCCAGGGCATGCATTTTCGCACCACGGACAAGCCTTTTTGGGATGCCTGACAAACAGGTCTACGGCAGGTATAGGTTTCCACCCCATATCATCCTAGACCTGGTCAGGGAGTGGGAAGATGACCTTACATCCCCCACCCTTTGCTCCCAAGCATTGAGCCCCTTGGAGAAGGTGCTCAATGTCCTGCATTTTTTGGCCACTGGGTCATTTCAGCGGACTACTGCCATAGTGGGGAGGGGTCTCACAGGCCACGCAGTCACGCTGCCTACACCAGGTCTTGGCAATCATGACAGTGTGCCCCTCAGTCCGCAGGCACATATACATGCCCAGAACACCCGCAGAAAGGCAGGCTGTTGTCCTGGATTTTTACAGGGTGGCACACTTCCCCAAAGTGCTCTTTGCCATAGATTGCACCCATGTGGCCCTACGTCCACCTAGGGCCACAGAGCACATCTACCGAAACCGCAAGCACTGGCATTCCATCAATGTACAGGTGGTATGCGATGCAAAGGGAATCATCACCTCTGTCTATGCAAACTACCCTGGCTCCACCCATGACAGTTTCATATACAGAATGTCTGCCCTGAGCCGGGCCCTGGAAGCTGGCCAGCATGCGACACATGGCTCCTAGGTGAGTACAAATGCCCTTGCACATGCATGCATGTCACACACACACACACAAATACACAAACCCCAATAATCACAACCATTTACACCTCCCCAGGCGACAGTGCCTACCCTCTGAGCAACCACATGATGACGCCAATCCGGAACCCCACCACACCACCCCAGGTAAGATACAACGCCGCCCATATTGCAACCAGGGCCATAGAGGAGCACACATTCGTAGTGCTCAAGTCACGTTTCCGCTCCCTTGACCGCTCTGGCGGGCAGCTACTCTATGCACCCCCAGTGCTGTGCAGGATCATTGTGGCAGCATGTGTCCTGCACAATGTTGCAACATGGCAGGGCGCACCGGTGGACATGGTGGTGCCCCCACATCCCCAAACACAGGCACAGGCACTGCCCATGGGAGGAGACAGGGCACGTGGGGAGGAAGCCCGGACCCAGCTTGTGGCCACATTTTTCACCTAAACTCCCACCCCTGCGGAGTGCACACAGGCCTGGCACATACCAGGTGACAATCGATGATGACAAAGAGACAGTCAACTGTCACAACCTTACCACCCTGAGATTGTTGCCATGGAAGTGCCACATTGTCTGCATCCCTAGCTACTTAAACACAAACTATCCTGTGTGACCAAAAGGCACACATATGATATATGATATGAGATGATATGGCATTTGTAACGTGCCTATACACGAGTGTTTCAAGGTGTGACGAGGCAGGGAGGGGGGAACAAGGGAAGACAGACAACGATCCTACTAGGCCAGGTGTCATTTAGATTGCCCAAGTGCAGGGGTAGGGGGAAGGGAAAAGTGCAAGGGGAAGGGGAGGGGGGAGTGCAGTACAGGGTAAGTAGAATAAAAAATAAATAAATAGGCCAGCTGGTGGTAAGTGCAAAGGTAAGTGCAGACAAGTGCTGGGAAGGGTGGGCTGTAGGGATAGTGAGACAGTCCCGCAGTGCAGGGGTTGCCAGCGAGGCAGTGCAAGTGGAGAGTGGCTGGGCCAGGGACCGAGGTTGGTGAGAGTGGCCCAGTTGCAGATTCAGTGCAGTTTCAGTGAAGATTTTAGCAAGGGAGAGGGAGAGAGTAAGCAGAAGCAAAGAGGAAGGTCTTGAGGTGCTTCCAGAACTGGAGATGGTTCCCCTCAAGTTCAAGTCAGGCAGGAAGTCTGTTCCAGGGGGAGGGCCCTGCCGCGGAGAGAAATCTACCACAAGCTAGTTGCTCTGAGAAGCGGATGACCCTGACATGCAAGGTGTGCATCACACACACCTGCAAAACAGGCCATGGCCATCACTGTCATGTCACTCAAACCCTCCCAAACATCAACATGACATGGCAAGCAATACCCATACACCAACACAGTAACGATAAGGTACACATTGCCATGTCCTAAATGTACAGTGGCATCAGACAATGATGCCTGACCCGGAATCAGATGAAATGACAGACCAACAAAATCTCCCACCCAAAATAAGTAATTTCCAAATGCATTACAACAGTCGTAGACGTAACATAACAATGAATGCCTGTCTACATGCACATTATGCATTGCAAAATCAATACTGCAGCTCATGTGTGCAGTGTCCTACTCCTGCAACACACTGCTCAGCGCACAGCACAGTGAACAGCCATTGTGTGTGATGCACACCCTGAGCATCACATCTAAGTGACAGACCACATCAAACATCAAATTAGGCATGTACCTGATCCATAATCGGTCACAGAACATGTGCAGGGACACAGTGGGCACCAGAAGGCAAACAGTGTACACGTGGATATGCAAGGGTGGGAGTACATGTAGTGCATCAGAGTGCGAGTGTGTGGGTCAGTAAGGACATGCACTCAACATATGCATGTGCACTCAAGTGACCATCAGTGTTCCCTACACATCACATGTGAACATTCACCATGTGTACACCCCAGCATGTCAAACCACAACTATCCCCTCGCACCTGAAAGGTAAACACAACACATGAACAGGCATTGATCAGCAGAACACAACATGTACATAGGATACCACCATTACAATGTCAGAGTTCCCATCACACTGCAGGGCAAGGCAACTATCAACAACAAAACACCCCCCCTCCCTCACAAATGACCATGACCCACTGAACAACTGCACCTGGGTCATAGAGCCTTCAACCCTCATTTTCACCTGGCCACAGGATCACCCTTCCCCTTCGTCACCATCTACCACCTTGTGTGTAAAAAGGTGCCTGCACCCTCAGAATCCACACTCATTTAATCACAAAATCCAAGGCATAAAAAAGAACCTGAAGAGCCTCCAGTAGATGACTTGAAGTAGCAGTACCTCACAAAGGCCAAGTACTACCACAATGATGTAACAACCAAGGTAGCACAGTAAAACAATGTCACAACAGGATGTGAACCATGTGTGGTACGTAACATAGAATGATGCACCACGCACGGATGTGTACTGTGACAGCTCCCGTGTACAGGTGCAGGAGTGGCACGAACCAACCACCCCCACCGTGGCCCGGGTGCCTGCAAGGTCAAACTCACACAGGGCTCTGAGACCCTGGTGGGGAAGGAGGGTCAGGGATATGCAGTCGGGACAGGCGTTGGCAAACTGGATAACTGGAATGATTGGCAGGAGAGGGGAGGAGGAATGACACGTGAAAGTAGGGAATGCACGAAAATGTACTACCTGCATGAACACATACACAATCCGAACAAACTTGCACATCATTGTCAGGGCCTTCCGGAGTCCAGGCTTAGGAGTGGCACGAACCAACCAGCCCCTCTAGGGTTTCGGCGCCTGCAAGCTTGGGGCTTACACAGGCATCCGCAACCCCAGCGGGGAAAGAGGGTTAGGGAACGTTGGTTGGATAGGTACGGGAAGCAGGAACACTGGGTAGAGGGTACAGGGTTTAGAATTGGATAGGACTCCGGGTGATTAGGGGAAAAAAAACATACCAAATTGAATTACACATTCGTCCATGCATTAGTGCACCCCCGAGCAAGCCTATGCAAAGCAGTTTGAAAGAAAAACAACAAGACACTTAGCTCTGGTTTTGAGTGTTGGCCTCCTGCCTGCGCACTCTCAGGTCCGGTTACAGGAGCACTTCAATGCTGCAAAGAGAGCCACAGTTAATAATCTGTGCGTGCCCATAACACAAAAACACACCACCAAATATGACCCATAGCAACAAACTACTCTACAAACAGACAATCTGGTGTGGATGCTTCGTACCCATATGTAACATTACCCCTGTGATGGGTCATACACAGTCAATGCAGTAAGTCAGCCACCGGTGGGTGCGTGGCAAATGGAACACCAATGTGTCACAATTCACACAACATGCAATGTTCCCTGGGTAAGCAGACAGGCCCATATAGCAAGGCATGACTTCAGAACAAGTCGTGTTCCACCATGACCGTAACAAAGTAGGCAGGGCATGTTTCAAAATGTACATGGACATGAAATGCACTGCACCCGAGTATGTCCCTTGCTGTATGTCCCTGTGAGCTGCTCCTTTCCATGTCTCGGAAGGCTACATGGGTGATACAAGTGCCTCAATGGACCTTGGTGTACCAGAGGGTATGTGCCACTGCCCCTGCAGGTGCCCCAGACAACCTTACAATCAACAGCCATCAGTCCACCAACACATATGAGCTGTATTGTGTGCTTCAACACCAATATTCGTCCAAGCTCACCCTCAGTGCTGCTACTAAGCCTGCATGTGCAACTGGCCTGGTGGAAGCTTTGCTGTGTTGTGGCCCCTCTGTGCTGCTCACCTTGCCTGGAGTTCCTTGGAACACGTCAGCAGTTCTAGGATGTATGTCTGCAATCCCTGTGCCTCTGCTTGCACACACATGTGCATGTGTGCACCAACAAACGTGTCCAGAATCCAGACGTCCAATGGGCCATGTCTGCTGGCAAAGGTGGTCTGGAGGCTCATCCCCCTGCAGAAAGGGCATGAAACACATGATTAATGCTTTAAAGTCATCTGTGTGTGTCTCTTCAGGCATCTCATTACTGGACCATGAAAGAAACGTACATCAGAAATCACACCATCATTCCGTCTTTCACATCCAAACTGTGGAACACACTATCGACGGCACGAATTGCAACAAGCACGTGTACAGAAAAGATAAGAAACATACTACACAATGCATAGCAATGAATGTACACATTAATCATGAAACAGCTCATCTAGCAAAAGCCTAACAGTGGTCAATAACACCGCAATCATCCCCACTAGGGGTGTTAACACAAGTTACACAGCACCAGACATGCCACAGATATGACAGTCCTAAGCCCTTGTGTAATAGGCTGTCACACCGAACCATCCTTGCGAGCCCATGGATAAGGGAGGCAGGAGTGGCATATTTGAGTCAAGGACCCCAACCAGCAAACACATACACAAGACAAGCCAGAAGGGCCCAGCTGGAACAGACAGTGGATGCTTTCAAAAGCCACAAAGCACCGCACCATCACATGAAAGAACAATAGACAAGCAATTTTAAACTATATTAACTAATTACACTAACTATGAAAAACCTATATTACCTAATAAAACTAACTATCAAACAGAAACTTAACTAACTAAACTAAAAGAAAAATCAAAAATGGCCACATACGACCCAGGGGGAGGGGAGGCACCCAGGAGGGGGGAGGTACAGGGTGCTGCTCAACACCCACATGTGATGATGCTGAGCCAAAAAAAAACCTCCATGGGCTCAACGCCTGCACAGCCCGACCTATGTGGGAGATAGATGGTCGTCCGAGTCTAGCTCATCCTGGAAAGGAGGACGTGGCACAGTAGCCTGGCCACGCCTAGCCGCAGCTTGACCCTCGATGGCAGCAAGTCTGCCGGACGGTTGAGCCTGGTTCTGTGTGGCGATGTGACATAGGTCTGCATGCAGAACCTCACGGGATACATGTGCATTCTCTTGCAAGGTGGCACGTGTAACACAGAGTTCCTCCTGCAAGGCCTGGCTGGACAACCGCTGTACCTCCCGGCAAGCCTGTAGCTCAGCCGCGATGGTACGCTCAAGCTGTGCAAACCTCTCCTCTGCCCACTGCCTCTGGGACATCATAAGGACAACCAGAGTGGATTTGAGGGAAGCATACTCCTCCCTCAGGGCATCCATGTGCGCCTCTGCGTGAGCAGCAATTGCTTTACGCAGTGACGACATTTCAGCCTGGCATGCCCTGTCTGAGGCCGCCATGCCCAGCCTGAGCAAGCGGGCCGTGGACCGTGCCGCCTGCTGCTGGAGAATCACCTGCCTAGCAGGGGGGAGCACAGATCGGGCCACATGCTCCATGCTCTCAGCGATGTTCTCCATTGCTGCCCCCTGCCGTTCTGAATTGGCAGTCATGTCTTGCTCCCACTCAGTATACTGCGGTTGCGCGCGGCGACCGCGTTGCTGGGCTTGACCCCTGTGGGACCCAAGGACTGAGTGTCCTCGCTGTGTTGGCACCGCCCGCGGCTGCACAGCTACATGCCCCCGTCGACGTGATGTCCCAGGCACATCAGTGACTGGTGTGGAGGGTGACCCTGCGTCCCGATCCACCACGGGCGGAGGTAACAATACTGTCTGATCCCTCAGTGCAGGTGTCGCGGACAGAGGAGTGTCCACATCAGAATCACTCACCCCTGACACATGGACTTGATGCTCATCCAACTCGACATGGACTTCAGAGTCGTCATCAGGGCTGGACTCATAGGCAGCCAGAGACAAGATGTACTGTAGCACTTGTGGGTTTTCGTGGCCTACCACCCCACGACACCCACTTGTGCCGGGTTGATGTAGTGGTAACAACCCTGTGTCTGGCATGACAACACCATCCTCCGCCTCCATTGCGTCATCACCTGAAAAATAGAGAGAAAAAAGGTCACTACACATGTCAGAAGCACACAACAAACACACACACACACACCAACAACAAACACATCAGGCAGACATGTGACACACAACATAGAACCTGGCATGCATGCTGGGTCAACTTTGAATTGCTTCTGTGATCAGACCTGTTGAAAGGTGGCAGTTTGCATGGAAGTGGGTCTATGCAGTGCAGAAAATGTGTATGTCACTCATTACCTACATGTACAAGGACTCCATGGTGTATGTCAGGAAATGTGAAGGCAGTGCAAGGTCAAGTTCAGGCATCACGTGCACTGTGCAATCAATGGGTAGCATATCTACAAGCAAAGCACCCCTCCACCCAAGTACAAAAGCAGGGATGCCTAGCATGGTATCAAAAGGCTGACCATAGACCTTTGTATTGACGGGCAGTGTTGACTGGCATCAACAGCTTAATGTGATTCAAGTGACAGCACTGCAAATGATGATGGGACAGTTAGCAGGACACATGATGAAAACTCTGTAGGCTAGCCACGTGTGAAGAAGACACTACAACAGTCGGACAGAGTCATTGGCCATTAAACAGGCTGAGGCCTGTGACCCACATAGATTGTCAGACCCTAAACATGTGTGCAATGCAGTACTGAGCCACAGTTCACATGGGAAGGCTGATGAGATGCCATGCAATGCATGTCACCCAGGACTTGTATTACAGTGATCATCCAGTCAAGGACACATAGGGGCATGCGTGCAATGCACATGGAGCATGAATGGGCACTCATGTCCATTCGGGACATCTGACCTATGCACAGTACAAGTGAGATACCCTGCATCAAGTACTAAGGCTGTACCACACAGCATATGTCTGGCAGATTGTACGCTGGAAGTTAGCATGTACACAGGACGCATGAACAGGAAAGTACACAATGGCAAGATTGAAGCAGACCAGTGCAAAGGTGGAACTGGGGTGCAGAGTGGCGGAGGAGGGGCAAGGGAGCATGCCTACATGGAGTACCCACATGCAGGCAGAGGACACATGCACGTCAGTCATGCAATGACATTGTGCCTGGGCTGAGAGGAAGGTCACCCCACGCCACATGCAGAAGGGCCAGTGAGCTGGAACATGGACCGGAGGGGCATACTTGTAACCAGCATGTGAGTATGGTGCAATAGTGGTGATGCGGACAGTCCCCGTCTGCTCCACATGTCCAGCATCCAGCACGGCAGACATGCATCACGGAAGCATTGCATTACTTACACATCAGAACCATGTACACGTCACATGTAGTGGCAATTATGCACAACACATCCCACAAGTAAAACGCACACGTTCTCAACAAACACGCATCAACACTCACTGGACTGGGCATCAAAGTCCAGCATCTCTCCCACTCCTTCGACCAATTCAGGTGGTATGAACTCCGCAACGAGTAACTAATGCGGAGTGAGCTCTTCCTCCTCTGGTGCAGGCCCACCGCCAGTCACCAGAGTCAAGTTGTAATTTGAGGCACGCTTAGCCTTAGCGCTGCCTTTGAGGTCATTCCAACGCTTTTTGCACTCTTGCAGCGTGCGCACCTCATGGCCGAATGAACTGACATGTTCTGCAACATGCTTCCAGTGGGTGTCACGGTGGGCAGCCGTAGTCCGACTATTGGCACCCACTACCATGTCACGGCTGTGGCCCGCACGTAGTCCACAAGGAAGTCCAGTTCCTGCTTGCAGAAAGGCTTCTTCCTCGACGTGCAGGAGGTCGTGGCTGTGTGTGGGGTCCCAGCCTGTGCTGCAGGTGCAACCTTCCTCCACTTGGACTCTGGCGCAGACCCTGGCTGGCTAATGCCGCCCTGACCAGTATGACCCGTGGGTTCGGTGGATTGAGCCAAGGGAGTGGCAGGTGGAGGGATGACCAAAGGCCTGACTTGTGTCAGTGGCATCTGAGTGCCCTCTAATGGACCCTGCGCAGCAACATCCGCTGTGGCAGGGTCATTGACCGCAACGGTCCCGGTTGGCAGACTCACAACCGGGGTGTTTCTGGGAGCATCTGCCCCTGCACTTGCCAACACCTGGCTTTTTGGGGCAGCAGATGACATAACTGCCCCAGGGACACGTGTCTTGGTCAGAGCAGCCCTGCATGCCCCTATGGTTTCCCTCCTGGCCTGTTGGAAATATACCAAGCGCTCCTCAAGTGCCAACGCAGCCTGCGCTGGCAGACCCTGAGCCTGGGTGGCGGTGTCCACAGCTGCACCTGCAGCTACCACTACCCTTGGGCCCGTGGCAGTCGATGGAACGGACTGCCGGGTCACACGGGCGCCAGTGCCAGATGCAGAATCTGCATCCCCCGGAACCACAGGGGGTGGTGGCATGACTGCACCAACACATGGCACAACATTGTGCTCAAGTGGCGCACCCCTGCCTCTTCCCCCTCTGTGGCCGCCCTGGACACCCTGGAGTCCCTCTACTCCCTGGTCACCAGGGCCACGTCCCCGACCACGCCCGCCATGAGGAGTACGCCCAGCTGAGGCGCCCCTCACCTTTGGTGTCCTCCCAACCATGGCACAGATGTAGTAGTGCCGGCACAGATGGAGTAGTGCCAATGGGAGGTGTACACCACAATTGACCTGGGTAATTGGGGCGAAGGGGGTGGGAAGCAAGATGTTAACAGCCCCCCTGCACCTGCAAGGCTGTATGTGACCCTAGTGATGTAGTGATGGGTCACGCAACGCTCAGGCACCCCAAAACTGCAGTAAAACCGTGCACGCAACCCTGCAGCCTACGTGCGTGGAATCAACCTCCCGCAGTAAGCGGTGGCACCCAGTAACACGAATAACGCGTACGCGTGGGACACACAGGCTACTATGACCTCGAAAATGGGTGCGATACACAGGGGCACCCGCAGTGGGAAAAATAGCGTGTGCGACTCACCGTCTGACTAGCGCGATGCAGAAAAAAACGCGTAGCCAATACCCCCACCAAAAGAAGAGATACGTCCTTGATGCTGTGAAGTTGTGATGGCGCGCAAAACAGCAGGAAGCAGCAACACACTTCAGTCTCCACGAAAGGCACGTACAGCGAACTGCTGCCCCCGCTCACCTTTAATCCGTGCTGAGGGAAACGCCCGCGCGCGTCACGTCACTTACGCGCATGGGCCCTTTCCTCGGATTACACACATTCCCACGCGGACGTGCAGTTTTTCAGGGCGCTGAAATGCCCGTGCACGCCCGCGCACATCACATCACAGAGGCGCTTACGCTTGAAGGGCCTTCGGTCCAATGAAATCGTGTCTGCGTGCAGACGCGCTTACGCGCTAAGGGCCTTTCCTCGAATTACACGCTGACGTGCAATTTTTTCACGTGCCTAATCACTCCCTATCAAGCTTGCCACGCGAAAACACACAGAAGACCACGCTCCTGCCAAAAAGGCCGAATCACTGCCCCCCAGAGCCCCGAGCACGCTCCCATCTGTCATCTGCTGCTGCCTGACTGCCTGCTGCCCTCGTGCCCTGCCATTTGGTGCCTGCACATCACCCCTGCTGGAACAGAAGACTCCCGACTGGGATACCATCGATCCACAGCCCAGCCTCAGGACCCAGTTGCCCACCCATGCCTGCCTCGGGGGTCGCCATGTCAGGGCAAACACCATCTGAGACCACTGGCGACCCCCAGCCAGAGGGGCAGAGGGCCACCAGCTTCAGTCAGAAGGAAGTTAGTGTCCTGGTGGAGCTTGTCCTGGGGCATTATGCCCTCTTCGGATCATCACGCGCCGACAAGGAAGGACGGGACAAGATCTGGGACAACTTTGTGGTTGCCATCAACGCGGAGGGGTTGGCAACCCGCAACATCAAGCAAGTCAAGAAGCGCTGGGAGGACTTGAGGTCCAGGACCCTCATAAAGGCCCGGCGCCTCGTGGAGTGGGGCTGGGGCAGCATGAGTACCATCCAGCTGAGGGTCCTGGAACGCATACGCCCAGCGCTCCATGCCCAGATCCTTGAGAGGCAGACCCATCTGGAGTCGAGCAGTAAGTGGCCAAGCATTGCTGTGTGAGACAGGGCATGTTGCAGTGTGCTGGTTGTCTGATATTTTCCTGTATGTGTGACATAGGCCATGTACGCGTGTGTGTGTGCAGGGACATCATGGTCATGCATGTGAGACCAGTAATGTATGAAGCACAAGGTTGGTGTATGTGTTTAAATGCAACATGGGGAGCTCTTTGCGGAATGGACACATGAGAGCATGCCAGTCTCTGTTCCTGGACATGGGTGGGGGTGAGGGATGGGTGCTGATGCCATGTACATGTATGGTGTCCATGTCTGTGCGTCTGACCTGCGTGTCTGTGACTTGTGAATGCCATGGATGCATGACACATGTCTGTGACAATGTTCAGAATCACTGATGCAGCCTAGTTATCCTTGCATCCACTGTGTCTGGGGTGTACGAATCCAGATGGATGAAAGTACGGTGAAGTGTGTGCATGTGATAGGCATGACCCATGATGCATGTGAGTTCAAAAACAACATTGTATGTTTCAAGAGTCCCTTGGACATGTTTGCTAATGTCCATAGCATGCGCCATGCCTGTTACTGCATGTGTTTTGCCTGCACTGACCCATGTGTTGTGGAGGGACATGATGGAAGTGATCTTTGACAGCGCCACTCATCTGCTATTGCTTCCTTTCTAGGGGACCATTGTACAGTACCCTGATGCTTGTGTTCTATGTCTCCCTCTACACAGCGCAAAGTGAAGAAGAGGGCGGAGACGGCGCTGTGGAGCAAAGCGGCGGGGATGCCCCCACGGCTGCAGCAGAAGGGGTGGGTGAGCCCCCACAGGGGCTTGCAACGGCGGAAGATGGGGTGGAGCCATCCAGGTTGGTGGTTTCGACAGAGGAGGAGGAGGCCGCTACTGAGCCGCACATGGGGCCTGATGGGGCATCCCTGCTGGTGCAAGTGGTGCAGTCCAGGGGCAGGAGGCAGCACAGGTCGCCGTGGAGGTGCCTGTGCATGTCACTGTCCCTGACACTGTGACTGCACCACCATGCACCAGCAGGGATGCCCCATCCCAGGCCCGTCCGCAGGTAGGGGGGATGTCCATGTCATCTGACTCCCCTCCATCTGCGGACGAGGGGACCCCTGGCCGTATGGAGAAGGTCCTGATTGGTGTTGCGTTGCGCACGGGTGTCATTCATGATTAGGTGCGTGCTTCCCGGGTGGAGCACGCACATCATCACAAAGTGCACCATGCCAACGGGGCCCAGCTGGGAGCGGCCGTGGTTGGGGGTTTCGTACATGTGTTCACCACTCTGGTGACCCTCTCCTCCTCTCTGGAGGCTATGCGCCAGTTGTTCTCCATGCCGTCTTCCGGCCCAGATGCCACCAGGGCCCCCTGTGGACCTGCCCCGACCAACGCAGCCAACTCGGTGGGGATTCCATCCCTGCCACAGTCGGGAGTCGGAGGTCCAGCAGGGGTGGACACACCAGCAACTGGACCCCAGGAGATGGAGGATGTGACGGCATCATCGGGCAGGGCATGTGCACGACGGCGTCGGTGGATTCCATCAGCCTGGATGCCGTCATGCTGGCACAGGCAGTTGCGTCGGAGGCAGCGGCAGGCTCACCGTGGGAGGCATCATGGCTCGGGGCCATCAACATCAGAGGGGCAGGCATCGGCCGGAGGGCAGGAGAACCCTGGAATGGGAGTGTCTTCCGTGTGGGAGCGGTTGGGCCAGCAGATAGGTGCGGAGCGGCAGCGGGCAGAGGAGGAACGGCTCACAATGGTCAGGGCGGAGAACTCCATGCGGAGGGCGCTGAGACGAGCTGAGTGCCTTGAGGGTATTCGCAGGGAGTTGGAGCTGGACACTGCATTATCCCTGCAAGACCTCGGGGCCAGGGAACATGCCCACCTCCAAGCCATTGAACAGGAGTTTGATGATGCCCTGGCCCATGACAACAATCAGTGAGCCGTCGGACTAGCCCGCTGCCCTTGTAAATAGTTATGTAGTCAGTTTTAGGTTTCCTTTGCTTTTTTATTTATTTTGGACCTTTTGGACAATGG
Organism: Ambystoma mexicanum; assembly: GCF_040938575.1. Taxonomy (NCBI): domain Eukaryota; kingdom Metazoa; phylum Chordata; class Amphibia; order Caudata; family Ambystomatidae; genus Ambystoma; species Ambystoma mexicanum. The sequence continues at coordinate 531,538,766 of NC_090937.1, forward strand.
ACCACATTTTTGTATATAGTTTTTTTATTAGGTAGTATTTTTAGATAGGTTTCATTTCTTCAGTTGGGATCATGGACCCTGGATTGTTTATCTGTATATAGTTGACTGTTGGATTATAGGTTTTTTTGGATTTACCCATGGAGCAATGGTTTTCAGTTTTGTTTTTCCCTTGGATTTACTTTTTTGAACTGTGACTTTGGACACCTTTCCTTTGGATTATGATTTGTGTTTTTTTCATTATTTTATGGACATGCTGCCTTTGGTTTTTAATTCCCATTGCCGTTTGTTTATTTTTAATTCCATTTATGTTGCTTTTAATACATTTTTTTCATCAAACTTCAATGTGTACTATCATCTCATTGGTTTCATGCATATCATGATATGGGTTTTGACATTCACTTACACCCAGTGTGTGTATGTGAGGGACATGTGTTCATTTACATACTTGCCATTGGGGTTGTATCATGTAATTGGCATTTCTAAGTGGGTGGATGCAATACTTGGGTGGGTGTTTGGCATGTGGAGGCTGCCCATAAGGGCCAGGGATCTAGATTGTGATGACGTGTTGGCTGGGGGACATGTGTCAGGGCCTGCTGGCAGGTGCCCCACAATGCTGGGGGGTGGGGGTGCAGGGGGACATGAGTGGGACATGAATGGGGGCCTGCTGGCAGGTGCCCCGCAATGCTGCGGGGTGGGGTGCAGGGGGACATGAGTGGGACATGAGTGGGGGCCTGCGGGCAGGTGCCCCGCAATGCTGGGGGGTGGGGGTGCAGGGGGACATGAGTGGGACATGAGTGGGGGCCTGCTGGCAGGTGCCCCGTAATGCTGGGGGGTAGGGGTGCAGGGGGACATGAGTGGGACATGAGTGGGGGCCTGCGGGCAGGTGCCCCGCAATGCTGGGGGGTGCGGGTGCAGGGGGTTCATGAGTGGGGGCCTGCTGGTAGGTGCCCCGCAATGCTGGGGGGTGGGGGTGCAAGGAGGCATGAGTTGGTGATCAGTAGTGCAAGGAGACATGTGTCTTTGCTGCGGGGCATGCCCATGTTGGGTGGGGTGCCTGCGGGACATGACCAGGGATGCAGTGTAGTCCCCTGTGGTGTGGGCTGCCTGCAGGGGCCGTGGAGGGTGTACAGGGAACACCTGGGAGGACCCACACTGCCAAATCACGTGCAGGACTCCCCATGACACCCGAAATACACATACCCTGCTGAAATCGCGTGTGAAACTTCCCGCGCACCCCAGTAATACACGTACCCTGCTCGCACAGGGCCAATCGTGTGTGACACTTCCCGCGCACCCCAGTAATACACGTACCCTGCTGAAATCGCGTGTGAAACTTCCTGCGCACCCAAGTAATACACGTACCCCGCTCGCACTGAGCCAATCGCGTGTGAAACTTCCCACGCACCCCAGTAATACACGTACCCTGCTGAAATCGCTTGTGAAACTTCCCACGCACCCCAGTAATACATGTACCCTGCTGAAATCGCTTGTGAAACTTCCCGCGCACCCCAGTAATACACATACCCCGCTCGCACAGGGCCAATCGCGTGTGAAACTTCCTGCGCACCCCAGTAATACACGTACCCTGCTGAAATCGTGTGTGAAACTTCCCGCGCACCCCAGTAATACATGTACCCTGCTGAAATCGCGTGTGAAACTTCCCGCGCACCCCAGTAATACACGTACCCTGCTGAAATCGTGTGTGAAAATTCCTGCACACCCCAGTAATACACGTACCCCGCTCGCACAGGGCCAATCGCGTGTGAAACTTCCTGTGCACCTCTGCAATACACGTAACCTGATGAAATCGCATGTGAAACTTCCCGGGCACCCCAGTAATACACGTACCCTGCGAAATTGCGTGTGAAACTTCCCGCCCACCCCAGTAATACACGTACCCTGCTGAAATTGCGTGTGAAAATTCCCGCGCACCCCAATAATACATGTACCCCGCTCGCACAGGGCCAATCGCGTGTGAAACTTCCCGTGCACCCCAGTAATACACGTACCCTGCTGAAATCACATGTGAAACTTCCAGCGCACCCCAGTAATACACGTACCCTGCTGAAATCGCGTGTGAAACTTCCCGCGAACCCCAGTAATACACGTACCCTGCTGAAATCGCGTGTGAAACTTCCCGCGCACCCCAGTAATACACGTACCCTGCTGAAATTGCGTGTGAAACTTCCCGCACACCCCAGTAATACACGCACCCCGCTCGCACAGGGCCAATCGCGTGTGAAACTTCCCGCGATCCCCAGTGATACTCGTTCCCTGCTTGCCATGCTGGTACAGGGTTAGCGCAGCCCTTTGCGCTGGATTGGGGATTTTGATGGCTTTTCCCTGCGCGAGGGGCGTTCTTGGGGGCGTAACTGGCGCTGCTGCAGGGTCGCTGCACCACTGTGCGCCACGGCTGGTTTTGGTAGCTGGAATCCATGAATACGCTGTGTGCAGAAATGGATTTTAGCGCACGCGGCTGGCGCAGGGATTCGCACGCGCACACTGTGCGCCAGCCGCGTGCGCCACTTGTGCGCTAAATTCCATGAATTACCCCCTATATGTCTGCCTCCCTCTTTTTTTCTTTACTGACATATCTGCACCACGTTGTTTTCTTCAGTAACTCTCAGGAACTGAAAATTCAAAAGGGACTATATTTTTAGACTTACCGTTCAAATATGTTCTTATACTACTTTCCTTAGGGTCCAGACACAACATTTGATACATATACATAAGGGAATAAGCAGGCTTCAAACATAGCAATCATTTCTGTTCATGAAGGTAAATAAGAGTTATGAACACTTTCTGGTACTACTGCTGTTTTGTTCTTACTTTACGTTCCCTGTATATGCTCACATTTGTATGCACTGTTCTCACACTACTTTTCTTAGAATCCGGTCACATTCTATGAGACATTTACATAGGGGAAGTAAGACCCTTGAAACACAGCAATCATGTCTATGCATGAACATAATCAGTTAGGTTATAAACACTTTCTGTTAGTACTGCTGCTTTTTTTCTTAAGTTACTTCACCTGTATATGTTCATATTTGTATATGTTGTGGTTTCTTTATAATTTGTCTACAGTAATACAATTATGTAGTAAGTGGGTCTTTATTACCTACTTATATGTTTCACAATACACAAAACTCTAATATGAAAACATTTATAATGTCAATATCCAACATGGCAAGATTATCAACATTGCACCTCTATCGGGTATGCTACACTCAACGGCAATGTGTTTACATCAGCAGATTCCTATACTGGAAAGACCTCTGTCATACAGTACTATTTATACCAATGCATTCCTTAATAAACTACTTAGCGATGATATGTATCCCAATGACCCCTGACACTGTTTTGGCAATGTTACAATAACAATCCCTGGTACAGACTTTTCATGCAAAATAAATACACATGTGATGTCATCAGAAATGTCATCAATGACATGTGTGATGTCATCTTTGGGGTCAAGGATGTTAGTCGTAGCAGTGCACGGTGGTGGCACAAGTTATGGTTGCTTAGTTTACCATAACTGCCGAATTTCTCTGGCTTTTTGGTTTTACTTGTAACCATAACATAGATAGGTTGTTATTAGTGGAAAGTAACTGTAATGTCCCTTTAAAACAGTTTTTGCATTGAATTTGATTGTTCTTTCTTAGAACAACTGAACCATAATGTACCTTTAACAATGTTTTTTCACTGAATTTGATAGGTCTTTACTAGCGCAGCTTAACCGTACCGTCCCTTTAACAAAGTTTGTTCAGTTAATTTGATAGGATTTTTGTAGCGCAACTTAACCATAACATCCCTTTAACAATGTTTTTTCACTGAATTTCAAAGGTTTTTACCAGGGTACCCTTAGTTTGTATAGATGTACCATGCAACATACTGAACCCAATGGCCCGATACTGATGGTTACAGTGTCCGTGCACTGTGCGACTGTCCACGGAACTCAGATAGCATCGACACTGTCCAAAAGCTCAGGGGGTCTCTTACATTGTTGTGGCATACAACAAAGGCACTGAACATGTTGAACGAGCAGCACGTAAGTGAGTTAAAAACAATAATAAGCTAGGTCTACAAACTCTCTACTTAAGAAACCAACAGTGCAATTCCACATGATATGCAACATAATGGAACGCACCAAAAACAAAAAATAACCTTTGTCTCCAACAGAATTACCTCACTGCTGCTTTACACAGAAACTGCAAACCAACTGTCAACAGCACACCTGCAAAGCACTAACAGAACAACTGAACAACAAACTGGTAAGCACACTACATTGATTCCTATAGCAACGCATTTTGTTCAGTATGCAACACTAAAAAATACTTTTTCTTTTTTTACACAGAAATGGCTAGCACCCTGGAGTGGCTTGAAGAACATTTTCCTCGGGATGAAATGAGTGAAGTCCTTTGTCTCTTTCCTGTTGTAATGTTGCCTGTCTCTCTAGCGCCCTGTTGTAATGTTGCCTGTCTCTCTAGCGCCAAGATGCCTTAGGGTGATCATGTGCTCAAGAAATGTACCTAACATAACATAACAGCGATACTATTGGTACACAGTGCAGTTTGCAAAGTAAGCCAATTAATACCCTGTGTTTCACATGTATCTGACACATTGTGTTTTCTTTAACAGTACATACAGAAAATAACGGCAATGCCCCAGAAACAATCATCATGTACAACTCCAAGAGCATATGGAACAACACAGTGAATCTTCTTGCACTTGGAAGAAAAGATGGATCAATTAATGAACACTTTTGCTTACTTGAAAGACTTTGTAAAAGGACATATCATGGAGAATATAAAAAATCACTGCCCCACCTGCACCTGTACCCATTATCCGTGTCCCAGCTAACCATCCCCACAAATTCCCCATCACCAAAAACATTACGATGAGACCTCGATCCCTTCCTTCCCTAATACCTAACCTCTAGAAAAACCCAATTCCCCGGTATATGTCTCCATTTCTGCTTCCCCCTCTCTTGCGTAATTTGTAAATTCACGTGCGTAAATAAAGTTATATGTATACTGTTGCTGTATGTGTCTGCGTTTTAAATTTAAAAGTCCTGTTAGGAGTCCGCGGACAGCGCAACTGTCCAGAATGTCCATAATTAATCAAAATGGAGGTGTCGTACGGACACTTAACCTGTCCTGGCTGTCTGCAATCAAAATGGAGGTGTCCGTAGAACACCAAGCCTGTCCACATGCCTGCAAAGTTGGACGCACCTTTAATTAGTTCGGAGACCCTAGCCCTGTCCGGCGGACACCTGGACGCATGCACATCCCACCTTTGGGGTCCTACGAACATTGCGCCTGTCCGGAACTATCTGCTGCACATGTGTCACACTATAAATTAGTCCCGGGAGCCCAACCCTGTCCGTTGGACACCTCTGCGCATGCGCACAACTGATCCCGTGCAATAGGTGCCCTACAGACACCTATCCCATTCGTGAATGTCCGCGACGTCACCATGTGACCACTCCCATGCTCTGCATAGGCCCTTGTCTGCAAGCATTGTCCGGTCCCCGGGACACCAAAAAGTGTTTTTCGAGCAATCCAAGATGTTTTATTGTGAAACTTCACTCTTGCACAGGTCCCAGACCATGCCCCTGGTGATCTACACACTTTTAGGAGCTTTTTGAACTCTCTTTGGTGTTTGAAGTGTCCACACAGTGTGCAGCTCTCCGTGGAGCACTCCCCAGGACCCCTATAAAAGGCCTACATGCCAGAGCTGCTACTTATTCTGTTTTTGGATACCAGAACAGAAAATTGCTGCACATTGCTGTTTGCTCACATTGCTTTCCCTGCTGGGCTGAACTACTTTTGGAGGACTATTCCAGATAAGAAGGCAATCATGACTAGTTCTCCTTCTGCTGCCTCTGCTTCAGCACCACCCATATCCCTTCACCACCACCACCTTTACAAGGGCCTGGGGAGGGGAAAAGGTGTTCCCCTCTGCCACCACAAGAACTGAGACACTCCTGTGGGGTAGTGAATCCCTGAACCAGCCTCGCAGGCCATTCACAACGCAGCACACCCTTACCTTTTGAGGGTCACTGCGATACAGTGTTCTGCAGGGGGGAGCAATTATGAAAAGATTTTGAGGTTTTGGTCCGGGAGCATGAGAAAGAGTGTCCCCTACATAAGGGAGGCCCACCCAACATCTTCCTCTCTCCACTTTCCCTTTCTTATCCCTGTGGTTGGTACCCCTTCCCTCCCCTCCCTTCCCTTCCCTATATGTCATGTATAAAAAAAACAAAATACAAAAATAAAGGCTCTGTTCAGAGCCACCTTTTACAGTTTAAAAATAGAAGTGCCAATGAAATGATACAGGGACCTGGGCATTCTGAGAAGTCAGCAGACAGCACGGTAGTTCACAGACTTTAAAAAAATGTAGGGGGTGTCACCTTCAAAAACATTTCACTCTTTCCCATGAGAAAGTAGTGGCTCTGAACAGAGCCTTTTTGTGGTGTTTATTTGTTTTTGGAAGGGTGGAAAAGGACACCACCTACTGGAAAAATGCTTCCTATACTTGCAAAAATGGCTGCAATGCATTTTGGATATTTTGCAGAAAAAGTTGATTACCAGCATCAACACGATGGACACCATCTATGCAAAAAATGTTTGTGCTACAAAATTTAATGTTTTCAATGTGGAAGGATGACATGCCAACATCTCTCAAAAAGACACAAACAGCCTTGTTGACATTGTGCCTCGCTTTCTCCATTTGTGGACCAAATGAATAACAGCGAAGCCACGTCTGTCTCTGCGCAATGTGAGAAAAAATTACTCGGGAGTTTGGAAACATGTTCATGTCTTTCGCAAGTGTGTCCATCATCGCAAAAGGCAGTGAGATTCTGATAACATGTCCTAAACTGTCTCTCCACAATGAAAAATAATAATGTCTGGATGATGGTGTGTCACCAAAGTGGCACAGAGAGGATTTAAATCCAGCCTCTTCATTCAACTCACTCCATAACAATGCACATCCACATGATGGAATCCAAAATGTGCAACTACTCCACAATGCTTTGCATACACCTGCAACCAAGAGTCACCCAAAATCCAGACACACTGCCTCCTGAAATACACAACCATAGCCATAGCCATCTGCACTCCTTTCACCAAACAGACCTTCTGCCACAGTCTCACCTTACACATCACACCCAGAAAACCTTATTGGCCAATCCCCTAGCCTCCAGAGTCCAATTTCCATGGCTACCAGCCACAAAAGCCCCGGATGTGGCACGTGCGATCTGCAAACTACTGCAGTGTCTGCCAACATATTGTGAATTGTACAGGGGTGAGGGAACACATTTCAACGAGGGTAGGGGATTTCCTCTTTACTGGTGGCTCTGAAAAGAGAATTTTTGTAAAGGTGCTTTCACAAAAACAAACACCTTTTATTTTGCATTTCTTTTTGTTTTTTTCACTTATTTTCCTTACATTAACCTGTATAAAGCATTAATGACATTTCCCAATATGGATAAAGAAATGCCATCTGCTTTGAATTAATTAACATGAACAGAATCAATATTCTCATTATTACAAGACACCATCCCAGCTCTGAGCAAGAAAACAGACATGGCTTTGTTAACAGAACACCTGGCACCATTTTGCTGGGGCCAAAAAACATTACAATTGTCCCATGCTACCCTAGGTAGCATCTAAAAAAAAGAACCTTGGCACTTGGAAGAACCACCATCACTGACTGAACCTATTTCTGCAGAGCACTCAACAAAGTAGGAGCACTGACATTTTTTTAATTAAAATGATATAGTTTAAATATAAGTTTTTCATTTATAGAGATTACAATACTGTCATTAATTCATGCGTGATAGCAATCTAGTTATCAAATGAACAACAATAAACAAACATGCAAAAAAAGTTAAAGAAGGAAAGCAAACAGAAAAAAAAAACAGACATCACAACAGTGGCTTAGTTATGCAATTGGATTAGAGTGTCAGATTGCCAATATGTTGTACAGATATTGAGAAATTGTATAGATGAGTTTGTTTGCATGTTCATTCAGTATCATAGACCATCTGGTTTCGTCATCGACCGGCTACAAAGAGATTTCAAAAAGTGCACCAAAGAGGGCTCTATTTTGGGCTAGAGCTGAACATACCATTGTAAGATAGTATACTGTTTCCTGCGCTTCGAGGTCATGGCAAAAACAGCAGTATTGTTCGGTGAGAGGTATTTGTCTAGACATGGCCAGGTTAAATTATGACGGTATTAGGTTCATGCGGATCTTCATGTAGATGTCTTGTATTTTGCAGTTGGAAAATATGGACAAATAAGCGGGTAGATCGTTAATGGCCCGTTTGTCGGCAAGAAATTGGTGGTTCATCCGATACATTGCTTTCTCGTTATTAGTTTTTATCCAATCGTTCCATATGATTTTATTTTTTTTGCATTTTGTGGTCGAAGGATTAGCATTTCCAGAGATATAACCTCGCTGGCTATTTGATGTTTTAGTTCTGCTTTCCATGCTTGTAGGACAGAATTATTCATGGCTTTCGATGGTTTCGTAGGATTTGCATGGCTGGGGTTTCCTCATCAGACAGGGTTTTGTGAAAAATGTCACGTTGCTTCCACAAAACAATAGAAGCTAATGATTGCGCGGCTATTTCATACCTTATTCTGGTCATCGGTAAGTTCGAAGGAAGTTTTAGCATTTTGCACCAGAAGATGGCTTCAAGCTTTACCCAGTTAATTTTTTGTGCATTGATCATGGATTCACTACCATAAATTATACTTGGTATAACTTTTTGCCTTTAATAAGAGATTATAGGTTTAAATGAAAACTTGCCATATTTGTGAGTGTATTTTCTCCTCAAGCTAATAGCCCATTGTTTTTCTGTCTTTCCTAGGTACTTAAAGGTGGGGACTTCATTGAGTTAATTGCCGTCTAGTGTGAATTTAGAACAATTTGTCTTCTTAGATTGGTGTTTCAGGAGGGTCGTTGATGTGCAGTTCATTGTGTTCCGTGTATTTACCCAGGAGTTGTAAGCTGGTTTGCAGGTCTGATGGTGTCTCGTCAAGTAGCATAATGTTGTCTGCATGCATCATAGCCGAAACAGAGACAGAATTCATTTTTGGAGGATTTAGACAAGTGTTTTGGAGATGATCTTCGAAGTCTGCAGTGAAAAGGTTGTTAAGTGTAGAAGCTAGCAGACAGCATTGTTTCAAACCATTCACGGTTTGAATGGAAGCTGTAGTTACCTCCTCTTTGGTCAGCTTGATGGTTATAGATGTATTAGAATAGAGAGGTTTGATTAGCTCGATGAATTCAGTTGGATAGTTCCAGGCTGATTGTTTTTTTCCATAGTTTCTGTCTGGAAATAGCATCAAAAGCCATATGGATGTCAATGAAAATAGCATATACAATAGTATTATTCCTGATGGCTTCATGTTTAATCAGATTTAATAGTAGGAGGTTCACGTTAGTGCCTATGTTGGCCGTAAAGCCATTTAGTCTTGTGGCAAATCTATTGTTTTCTTTGGCCCACGTAGTCAGTCTTTTAAGAAGAAGTGATGCAAACAATTTCCCACTGGGGTCCAGAAGTGCTATAGGTAAAAAATTAGCTGGCTCGTCTCGAGCTCCCTTCTTATAGATTGGTATTATGATGGCAGTTTGCCATGAACGAGGGATCTGATGTAGTGTATTTATTAGGAGGAAAAGTTGTTCTGTGATGTTTGCCCATATCTGATGGTTTTTCTTAAAGATTGCATAGGAGAGCCCGTCAGGGCCCAGGGCGCGGGAGGCATTTAGATTGTTGATCATCTCTATGATTTCATCTTGGTCCCACAATATAAGCCACTTCTTTGTCTACTGATTATCAGGACAAGTGATGTCAGTCGGCCATGCTTTGTAAATTGCCAAAAAGTGTTGTATCCATTTTTCTCAAGGAACATTTGCAGTCAGCATATGCTGTGCTGTGGGCACTGATATATCCCAAATGCACAGTACCCCAATGCAGTACAACTACATCTGGACTGTTCCAAATGGATATACTCTTACAAACTCCAACCACTGCATGCATATTGGAGCCAAGCACAGTTGATCGGAAAACCTCCACTCCTTCAAAACCAAAATTGGCAGCCATATCTTTAGACTTAGCATACCTCTCTAAAACATTTAGAAATAGATCTCCAACTACCAACACCCTGACTTTCTGCACCTCTGCCACCTTCACTACACACAGCCTCTCTTCCAATAAAGTACAACCACAACACCTAATTGGCTAATCCCCATAGTCCCCATTCCATGCCAGGCATCCTGTAAGGACCCGGATGTGGCAAGCCCTGTCCGCGGACTACCGCGATGTCCACAAACCCTGTAACACAGGGACAGCTCTTCCTCCCTTTCCACATCACTCTTTGCACCACTCCCTCATTGGCTACACATAAGCAGCCACACAACCATCCATCAATCACATCCAAGACCTCTACATCTACCTTTGTGGTCACACTTCAGCACTTTAGATCTACTGTTGAACACTCTGGCTACAAGTCTGATGTGATTGGTATAAATATATTTTGTAGAGTACATTGCCAACTATTTTACAAATGCATGTGAACAGGGTACCTGCCACTTACCCTGCTTAACCTACTCAATAAGCATTCTGTAATTTGTCCAATCTCCTACCATCAAGTGGCTCTTACAATGCTGTGTGCTTTCAAAATTTTCTTTTACCCATATCACCCATTGTAATGTGCAAACTGTTATTCTCTTCATTGCTTCTGCCATTTTTACAACCACTATCCCCATTAACACATCTGCTTTAAAATGCCTACAATGTACACAGAAAAGGAAAACTGCATGCAGCTTACCAAAGCATAGCAAATACATAGATTGCATGCCTATGAACAGGGTACCTGCCACTTACCTTGCATAACCTACTAAATAATCATACCGTCATGTGTCCCATCTCCTAACATCAAGTGACACTTACTCACAATGCTGTATGCTTACAAACTTTTCTTTTAATGCCCACTTGCATAACTGTTTCACGCTTCAGATTTCCATTTTATCACCACTCTCTCTGATGTATTTGTAAAACAAAAAAACCACATTGGAAACACTTTTACAGCTATTTCAAAAAGGCAGGTGCTATGTGAAATGCCCGGAATGTACGCATAAAAGGGAAACTGCATGTATGTTCACAAAGCGCGGCAAGTACACACTGTGCACAATTGACAGAATGCAGCATTGCTTGAAAAGCAAACAAATGCATGTTTGCATTGGGAACAGTGGATTTTTAAATGTGGAGAAATAAATCAAACAACAGCAAGGATTTCTGCACTAATGTAGCAAGCATCTATTTACAGGAAAGTTAATGGAATTACACACACAGAAACATGATCTTTTCCAATCTGTACATCTTCGCGAGCATTTTTTTCACCCTACTACAACTTGTACTAATCAATTTCCAAAGTAAATAGTGCAACAGCAACGCACACACTTGCAAATGTGTACCTCATAGGACACACTTATAAATACACCACTGCCCCATAGCAATGACGCTGATGCTCCCAAGTCCACATTCATACCATATACAAAGCTGTGCAATTTCACACACACACTAACTCTTTCTGCCAAGAAATCCTTCTGTAACTTTAAATGATGTGTTCTCCAAGTGCAGTTACTGTGCCATTAACACACATAGGAACTAACTTCCTTCTTTCACAATTACAGTGAAGACCACTCTACTGAAAGTCAGTGCTGTCTCAAGTGGAAAATAGAACCCAGAAGAAACCTAATATTCACATCCAGCAAAGTGCAATATTGTTGTAGTGTTCTGCCTATTACTCAGACAGTGCAAAGCTCTTCTATTCTAGGCTATCCAATCGTATCAACCCAACAGCATTTGCTTCACTCTTACTAATTGCGCCTGAACACCATTATAGTAACAGTATAGTTACACACAAATACCAGTACAGCCTTAACAACCTGAAGTAACAGCCCATTTCACAATCACAAACCTCTTAATGTATGCCCAGCCTCATATTCAGACACTCATGCACAGGTCACACATATACATTGCACAACCTCCCAACCCACACTTTCCTTTCTTCTCCAACTGACACTAAAGAATGCCTACCAAAAAGCAACTCCATAGAAGGCAACACAGAAATAGAGCAGATCAAACTAAAAGCATACAAAATAGTCATCCGCCTCTAGAAGAATTTCTACAAAACGTTCAAACAAAACAACTAATACAGTCAATAAGCAAAACTGGGCAGCTTGCAGAAAAGAAACTGTGACTCCTCTTTCAAAATGTAAAAATAAAACTAAGTGTATTAAGAAGATTGCAGCTACCACTAGTGCTAACAATGAACCTACAAATGTGGATGTAGCCACAGGTAAGCATTCCAAAAAATAATTTTACAAATAAATTTCCTCCACAGAGTCCTTCAGAACCTTATAAAAACAGGGGACAAATCACGCTCAACCCTTAAAACCTACTGCAGAAAACTCATTCTTGAAAGCTCTCCTCGACAGTGTAATCCTTCTAAAAAGAAATAATTGATATTAGTTTTAAACAGAATGAAACCACTAACAAAACAAATTATTAAACTACAACAAGTACTTCACAACAGATGGAATATCAACATAGATGACTTTGAACACATCTGTGCAGGTGAATGGAGTCACACCACCAGCACAGAGCCATATTTCAATGAAGACCCATACAAACAAAAGTAAACAAACCCAATTGCCATACATAGCAATGGGCTAGGGTATGACTGACAATACCATTATGAAAGAAGAAACACTGCTCACAAGAATATCCACAGCAAACTTACAATCAGCTCTCCATTCCACCAAAAAAATATGTCCAAACTACAAATGGCCATGCACATCATTGTGTAACGTGCAAAAACAGTCTTTCACATCTTTACGCCAGTTGCTCAATCAGTATGTGAACAACAAAGACAAATTAAAATAAAAATATTACAAGCTATATATAGACTCTTGTCCTGTGCGGAAATACACAGGACTATGAGGACATTCATTAGCCTGCATTTCTGGACCTACTTGCAAAAGCACCTTCCACCATATCAAAATGTTAGCAACACAACATTTGACTGTACAAAATCTCCTTCACAAACTGTCCTATGAAAAAAAAGTCCTGCTTTAACAAGGGCCATTTAAATTACATTTTCCTACATGGCACAGCCAAAGAACTGCTTGAAGAAATAGACCACATCCAAAGTAAATATCTTGGAACTGAGGAGCACCTAGAAAATCTAGAGCCTTTAGAAAAGAGTAGCAACATCCTTGCAGATGTCAACCCGATTTTACACACATAAAAAAAAGAAATACCAACGTTTAAAAGCACATCTCCTGAAATACCAAACCAAGTATGTGTGTCTTGCCTCAGAACTTTTTGTAAAAAGAGCACCAAAACTGTAGACATAATGTACAAAATAGAAGACAATGAGGAATCCCAGTGGTATCAATTAGCTCTCTATCTTATAGCAGAAAACAAATATGAAATTACTAACCCCTCAATACTTTGCAGATACTGCACTTCAAAATTTGACAACAACCAAATAGCTTCACAGGCTATAACTAATAACGTGGAAATAATATTCCCACTGCCAAAACAGTGCACCCATTTCAAGCAATAATACACGTTCAACTAAAAACAGCAACATTGCCTCCCTCTGAATTACTGAAAGGCATTTGTGGCAAAGTAGTTTATTTGGAAAGCGCAAAGGTGTGCACTGCCAACTATTTTAGAAAATTTGAAATAAATTGAAAAATGTATGCATCTACTCATCAATAGTAGAGATTGTGTTCAAAGGAGCAGACTGTGCGAAGCCCAGAGACACCTGAGCCTAATGAAAACCTAAAGAAGAAAAACCGAGTGAAATTGCTCGGCTATACAGTCGCTCACATATAGCACCCCATATGAGGTTACATGCTTATTTTGTGGGCTCCATTCTTGTTAAAGTAAACATTCTTGCTGCATTTAATAAACTTCTTGTGGATTATTCTAGAAGAACAAGATGAAATTAGTCCAAAATCAAAAATCTTTAATTATCAAGTGTTCAAAATTCAAGAAATTTCCTTAGGAAGAGAACGCCACAAAAGGGAAGCTTACAAATAATGTAGAGAGATTTAATGGCAATGCATTTCAGAGATTCCATCTCCTTCATCAGGGCTATACTCTATGCTATATGGTAAAACATAGCCAAGCATGAATGAGAGTTATTGCATACACACATATATAAATTACAACATATTCATTATGTATATACGTGAAAATGTACATACCAGCCATTAATATACAACATCATGACATTGAGAGCAAAGGAAAAAAAGGAGAAATTCTAATGAGGTAACTGCATTTGCATTAAGTATTCCATCTGGTTACAAAGTAATAGTTTAACTAGGTACCTTAATGTGACTGCCCACTGTTCTTAGGGCGCCTAAACAAACTCAACATCAAGAAATGTGATCTTCACCTGCAAATAAATAATACGTGTTTGTGTAAGTATTGTAAATGTCATCAGACTGGTGTGCAAACGTGTGACTGTTAAGCCACTACTCACATAAATAACACACGTGTGCTCGGCTGGCATTAGTGTGAAACAAATAATCCTCCTACGAATCAGAACCTGTATAAAGAGTCTATGAGAAATGATAAATAGTAGGGAAATAATGGTTATATACACTATAGGGTTGTTAATCTAAAGTACTGTGTTCCTTTCTGTGAACAGGAAGCTTACCTTATAGCCGCTGTGTGAAAATTGAAATGAGGAGAGCACACACAGTGCTCTGTCAGTTGTTCATAAGTGGTTGCCATGGTGTTCACTTGAGATGCCTGGATTCGAAGCTCCTAAAGGTGTGTCAACATTCCAAGTGTCTCGCATCCCAGCTTCCACTGGGACGTGCAAAACGCCAAGTGTGTGCATAAAGCCTATTACTGAATGGATACAATTGTGAATAAAATAATTTCAGAAAATATATGTCTAAAGCCTCTATTAGAGTAATCTAATGTACTTTAACTGCCTTTATCCCCTGAGAATGCTCACGTGAAGGGAGGCAACATGTCTACCAGCTGACAGTTGTCACAGCAACTCATGATGAGTCACTAAATTACAGTTGCCGTTTAAGGACAACTCACATTTAAGTAAATATTAGTACCACAGTGTTACCTCAAAAATAATAGTGGGGTCTCAATTTAAATGTAAAGCGAAGGCGTTCAGATGTGTGTAAATACAAAAAGCTTTACTACTCAATTCATGTAAAGTCACTCAATTACAATAACAAGAGTCTGTCAATGATAGTTGCAGGGTATGTACAGCTGACAGTTAGGTGAATATCATTACTGCTATGTTACCACATTAATAATAATGAAGTCTCACCATGAATGTAAAATGAGGAAGTTCTAATGTAAGTAAATATTGTAAAGGCTTCAGTACTCCATCTATCCTGGAGAGCAGATACACTCTTATTTCAATGGGTTTCAATTACACTAACATACCCCTCAATAATAGTTGTCGGGTACAAACTGCTGAGAGTTAAGTGTATATCAATACCGCAGTGTTACCACAGTAATAATAATGAAGACTCAAAATAAATGTAAAGCAAGGGAGTTCTGATATAAGTAAAATGTTGTATAGGCTTTTGTGCTCCGTCTATCCTGGAGAGCAAATACACTCTTGTTTTGTGGAGTTTCAATCAATGCTAACAGAGTGAGAATAAATCATTGCATCAAGTCAGTTGGTTTACTCAGGAACTGGCCAATTTGAACTTCTAGATTTGACTACAACCTCCAATATTTTAGACCACAATACAATGCACCCACTGCACTCCAAAGACACCATTGACGATGCACTGGAAACATATCAAATGCGGAAAGCCAAAGGAACTCCAATCAGCATATGGAAAAAAAGTGTACAAGCACAAGCCTTTCCTCTACTTTTTCCTTCTGGAAAAGGTTTAAGGTACGATGAAAGATGTACACAAATAACAGCATCAGAATACCGCTATAAACAAATGTATTCTGAAGACCCCAGATTCAGACAGAACGTTGACTACATATACCACCTCCTCTTTGAAAGTGAACTAGCAACTCTATTTTGCGGAGTTGCACATACATTGAAAACAGGTTCCAATTTTCAAGACATGTCTGCTACGCAGCTACTTCAAAAGGTGCAAGAGAAAGATCAAGTTTTACAGTCAAGTATTAAAAATCTATTGGCAAACATGAATGGTACGAAAGAATACTGGTTACAACGGCACGCAGATGTATGCTGTATGATATGTAACCATGGCCCGCCCACATTGTTTGTGACTTTAAGTTGTGCAGAGTATGCATGGGAAGACTTGCACAATTTCCTACTCATAGCAAATGAAAACAAAGCAGATGTAGACAGGCAAAAACAAGGAGAATTCTGCTCTCTTGATCCTGTAAATGTATCAAGGTACTTCCTTCATCGCTTTATTGCCTTGCTGCACTTCATTTGTTATAAAACACTTCCTCCCCTCAGAGAAGTGAAACACTTCTTTTGGAGAAAAGAATCTCAAGCCAGAGGAGCACCACACATCAACATGCTTCTGTGGATTAAACATGCTCCTAAATTAGGTCAGGAAAGTAATGCAACTGTTTTACAGTTCATTCACAAATATGTCACTTGCAAAATCCCTTCAGAAACTACACATATCGATCTACATGCACACATTTTACAGTTTCAAAGACACGAGAGTGGCAAGTATTGTTGGCGCAAATATAAACACAAAGGAAAATACTACACCAAATGCCGCTTTGGTTTCCCTAGACCAGTTTCAGCACCCGGACATGTAAACAACTTCATGTCTTCGGTTGGACACAGTGTGAAAGGCAAATCCCCTAAGAACACATATTTCATAAAAAGAACCGAAGCATTAAAGTACAATGCAATCATTGCCCTCCTATGGAAAGCAAACATGGATGTGCAGTACATTGCATACAATTCCAATGCTGTTACACAATATGTCAGAGCCTACTTAACCAAAGCAGAGAAAACAGAGCTCAAAGACCTCTGGGATGACATATCATCTGACAAAACACTTTAAAAAAATGTACAGCTTTGGCATAACAATGCTCTCCTATAGAGAATGCGGCTGCTGTGAAGCAGCAGACGGTTTAACCGGCACCGCCTTGTATGGGAAATCTGAAAACATTGTCTGGCTCAGCCTTGGTCCTGCTGCATCCAGAAAAAGTGTTCTCAAATCATACCAAGACATAGGGGCCTCATTACACGGATGGCGGAGAACCATGGCGCTATTAGCGCCATGGTTCATGCTGGTAAAATACCGGCACCACCTTGGCGGAAAGGGGAATTACCGCCCCATTCCAAGGTTGCCGGTGCGGTAATTCTGCTCTTCCACCATTGCCCTTCCCCATTCCCATTTTTGGCCAATAGAGCTCAATGGGAATGGGGAAGGCGCTAATTACGGTACCGCAAATTGCAGGCGTTACATCCCCCAACCCGCAAAGGGACCGCATAGTAAGGCGGTAAGGATTTACCGGTACCAGTATTTTACCGGTATCGGTAAATCTTTACCGCCATCCGTGTAATGAGGCCCATAGAAACGATAGCCAAAACGGACCCAATCAGCCAGGACATTTTGAAAAACAACACTTTGGACACATACTACCCAAACAGGAGTACTGCTTTAGAAACCATATGCATATGCCACATAGCCCAACATTTCTCATACAAAAATAATATTAAACCAGATGAGAAAAAGGGTAAATGCATAGTCAAAGATTGTGAGGGCAGCTTGGATAAACTTATCAAACACAGCCTGTTTAATCTTATGAAGCTATCAGTAAAAACTCCTCAACATAGAGAACTGTACTACATATCCCTACTCCAACTTTGCAAACCATGGCGAAAGGAAGACAATTTATTGGACACCAATGCCTACTATGAACATTCTTACAATGCAAATGAAAGCACTATAAAAGATATAAACTTCACACTGTACAAAAACATGTTGGACAATGAACGCCAACAGGAAGAAGAACTTCAAGAGCAACCAAACATAGACACTCATGACAGCAGTCAACCTTCTCTTACAGGAAGCCAAGAACCACTTGGACAGCCACTCATGCCAAATGAGTCAGAATTAGCCATGACTGAAATAGAAAACACCATATGTCAATCTGAGCAATCTGCAGAAGACTTTGCTCTAATGGAATCACAACTAGACAATGAGCAGCATAGCATTTTCCTAAAAGTAACGAAAGAAATTGAACATGGTATGGTGCACAAAACTAAAACTTGTACCAGTAAAAACTATAAACCTATACTCCTATATGTAAGTGGTCAAGCTGGTTCAGGCAAAACATTCTTAATACAAATCATCAGCAAGTTCCTCCAACATTTGATAAACAACTAGCTTTTAGCTGTTGTAACGGCCCCCGCAGGTTTAGCGGCAACAACATAGGTGGTGTCACTTTACATCAATTTCTACTCCTTGCAGTAGAACAGCAAAACAAATTAGGCGCACCCGGAAGTAACCGCAAGTAAACTGTTTACTAGCCGGACCCCCTTTGACTTGCCTGGATTTTGGACTTTGTTTTGGAAAAAAAAGAAGGAGAGACCATCCCGTGTGCGAGTGAATCTACACGGCGTTCCAGCAGGAGGAAGTCTTTTCAGGCTGCACTCAATCTGCCTGACTTACAACTCCCCTGTGATTGGAGCTTCTAAAGGAGACTCCCTCCTGGTCCCACCCCCCTTCTGTTACTTAACCCGAGTGAACAGCGCACCGCGCGCGCACCCGGAAGTAACCGCAAGTAAACTGTTTACTGGCCGGACCCGCTTTGACTTGCCTGGATTTTGGACTTCGTTTTGGAAAAAAAAGGAGAGACCATCCCGTGTGCGAGTGAAACTACACAGCGTTCCAGCAGGAGGACGTCTTTTCAGGCTGCACTCAATCTGCCTGACTTACAAGTAATGCTTCAAAAACTTTGGTGAAAATTTTATGTAAATTTTCCCCTGCTTCAATAAGAAGCGTCCATTTGCTGAGACATTCTAATTTCCCGCTTTTCTGTTTTTCTTTTTTTTCTCTCTCTGTTTTTTGAATTCTGCAGCTCCCCTGTGATTGGAGCTTCTAAAGGAGACTCCCTTCTGGTCCCACCCCCCTTCTGTTACTTACCCCGAGTGAACAGCGCACCGCGCGCGCACCCGGAAGTAACCGCAAGTAAACTGTTTACTGTTCACTGTTCGCAGTGAACTGTGCTTGAGCAGCATTTGTGTCCAAAATTATATCTATACAAAGAGGTTTTTGTGAGAGCTTGTCTCTATGCAACAGACCAAAATGGTCAAATTGTATTCACTTCGGACTAATATGCCGAATATTGAACCTCTTGTTGATCAAATCTATGACTTTCATACTACCCCTAAGCGGAATTCAATTGGGCTGCCAAGTCGTGGATCTACAAAGAGTCGATCCATGTCATATACGAGTGGCATAAGAAAATTTTATATTGACAGTACATCAGGTCAGGCTGATGTTAGTGACAAAGAGAGTACAGCGACCAATGTCAACTCAACGGAGGGTCTACTTGAGAAAAGGGTGAGTCCAAAAACAATACCACATGTCAATCCTATAACTATAGATCTGTGTAAAGACATGATGCTACATGCAACTCCCACAGCTGCAAAATTGTGCACAGGTAATGATAATGATGTAGTAGTGCCCGTTATTCTGACAGATACAGACATCTGCAAAAGTAATAATACAACAACGCAGGTCCCTCCTGTATCAATAGATTTATGTACTCCATCTGACTCATTGCTAGCAGCATTCTCTGAACAAAGTCTGCTAGGCGACTTAGCCCTCCCCATAAACAACAAAGTGGTGACCGAAATTCAGTTTCATGCTGAGATAGACCAACCATGTAACAATGTGTCTACTAAAGACACGACTGCCATGGATGTCAACGGAAAAAATGCACAAATAATGCAAGTTGAATTAGAATCTGCTAACACTGAGCCGCCAGAGAATCTATCTGGTGATGATGAAAATGCAGATCACTTGTCCCAATCCCCCGTACTTTTTCCGGAATGTACTAATGATTCCTCTATTTTGTCAATTTCTTTTACCCAACATTCTCCCAAACGATGTGGACGCAATAAATCTGTATCCCATCAACCACAAGCAGCTATTACTTTGGCACCAACAGAATTAACTCTACAAGCTATGAACACTGCTTTGTTTTCTCTAGCTAAACTTTATGAAACACTGGATGCCAGATTACTGGACCAAAACTTTTTACTTAGAGAAATTTTGGAGAAGAAAAGTGACAAATGTCAGCATACTGAAAGTGTAATACTGAAAAGCCCTGACCCATATAAAATGCACTCTGTGTTGTCTGGCATAGTGGAACAGATGTTTTCTAATATGAATGATAGTGAAAAAGCACAACATAGAGTAACTGTAAGCACTTGAGCTGAGGATATGGAAAAGATCAATCGTAGAACTAATAGAATTGACATGATCAATAACATACCGAATAGTGACCTAAACCAACATGAAACCAATGATAACTCCATGGTGACGAGTGAAAAAAAAAATAACACCGGATGTGTTAATCATGATGTGACCATAATAGAAACTCTTGAGCACCAAAATAAAAAAGACACTGATTTAACTGTTACAGGAGTTGAAACGGTTGTGACATCCAAAACATTTTCTACTGAGTCGCCTTTGGAGACTGGAACATATAACATATTCAGTGTGACAAAAAAAGGGAAAAAATAACTGTCCAACATACAATCTGAGTCAAAAAAATCCAAAAATCAGAAATTGACTAAAATGCAGAGGAATACGAACACGCACAAATTTATTAAAGCCCTAAGTACTCCTGATAAAAGAACACAAGGGAAAAGTGCAGAAATTGTGAGGAAATACATCGCTATTAGTAAAAGCAAAACCAATTTACCGCCTATACAACTGGCTCCTAAAGTAACTAAAAACATAGTAGTCAATGATGTGAGCTACGAGCCACTTGATGAGCTGGTAAATGAGGTTTCCAAACAAGAGTGTCTGGAAAATGCAGTAAAGACTTTTCCTCCCTCTCAAATACTAAAAGTAAACGAGCAAATCAGTGAAAATGAAGAAAATTGCCAAAACATCACATTTAAAACACTGGAAGAAAGGCGAGAAGAAATTATGAAATCTATGGGCATATTTGCCTCAAGAGATATTCATAATTCTGATGACAGGTACTCAAAAAGGAAGGAAAATTATAAAAAATTTGATGGGAGAAGACAGGATAACAAACTATGAAGTGTCTGAACAGTTAAAACAATTGCCGTTGAAGAAACAGCAAGAAAATAGAACAACCTTCAGGAATAGTCACAAGAAATGCAATGACATGACCCATGTAAGCCTCATCCTGAAATGTCGCGGTGGTGAATTTGGCCTATATGACCTAAATCAATCCTCCGTATTAAACATCTTGCGTAATGTTCAGGCTCTTCAGGAAATAAAGTCCAAAGATTTTGAACAGATTGAATTTATCGATGATCACGATAGATCTGTAGTAAAAATCTGGATGACATCTGCTATTGTAAAGTATACTATTTGGCAAGCACGTAGTGAAGTATATCATTTAGGCTTCTTGCTTGACAATCCTATGGCAGAAAATAAAATGAATGGTACTTTACCATCCAATGTTGCCAACATTTATCCCTCACTTCACAATAGCGCCAATACAAACAACATAAAACCCAAGGTACATCCTGCTTGAACCCTCATTGAACCTATGACGATTACATTTTCTACAATAGGTGCAAATGAGATGACAACTATCACAACTTACCCTCAGAACAAATTGTATAGTAAATGCTAGCTTCCAACATTGAGAAATGAAACAACTTTTAAGCTGGCATCCTGGAATACTAGGGGCCACCTGCACCTTGCAAACTCCTCAGAATCAGTATTGGGTGCTTATGACATAGGGCCTCATTCCGAGGCTGGCGCTATCCATGGAGTAAATAGCACCATGGTAAGCAACCATGGAGCTATTTACTCCATGGAAATCCGGCATGGTGAATGGAGTAATTACCGGTCCATTCCAAGGTTGGAGGGACCGGTAATTCCCCATTCACCATACCGGTTCCCCATCCCCATTCCTGCCCCCATAGGGCTCAATGGGAATGGGGAAGGAGTAAATTACGGCACCGTAAATTACGGTGCCGTAATTTACTCCAAGGTCCCTTTGCGGGTTGGATTTTTAACGCCTGCTAAAAGCAGGCGTTAAATGCCAACCCGCAAAAGAGAACTCGGAATATGGTGGTAAGTGTTAACGGTCACCGTTGCCATTAACGGTGACCGTGAACCCTTACCTCCAGCCTCGGAATGAGGCCCATAGTCCTGTTACAAGAGACTTGGCTCACCTTCCCCCCCGCATGGGAAAATCATGACATTATCTTTGAACCTGATATTAAGTCCGCGAGATGCCGCCCCAAGGCTGGACTTCTTACTGCTGTTAAATCAACCAATGGACTTTTTGCTGAATCATGAGCCTACTTTAATAGCTATATGCAACTGGTTCGTATTTCATCTGAAAGCTATATCATAGCATGTATAAACATCTACTGGAATCACTTAGACATCACAGAAAAAAAGATTTTTCAAAGATCTGATACAGTGTTTAGATAAAATTGATGAAGACCCCTTGATCAACTCTACAGTCATTGCAGGTGACCTGAATATGGACTGTATGAATGACAGGGGGGGGAAGAAGAGAGAAACCAAAGAAAAGTGGACTCATTTGATGCATGAGAGAGGTTTTGTTGTGGTAAATGGCGCGGTCCAGGGTGATATCCCAGCTAGAATTACTTGGCAACAGGGTTCTTTAACCTCCACCATTGACTATGTGTACAACAATAGCGAATTCGTCTCTACCATATCTTCTTTTGAGGTATCTAAACAAATAAAAAGTGATCATAGTCTTCTCTGTATGACATGGCCCAGAGTGAGTGAATTGGCTATGAGATCCAGACCAAATCATATAACCAACATAGAAGTCTCCACCAAAGGTCACAAGTTTAAATGGACTCCTGAAAACTTGAACGAACTACTCGTGGCAATATCATATCCAAATGATATTCTGAAACCCAATTTACAATTTATGAATGGAGATTATGTTAGCACCCTTCAGTTATTTAAAAAACCATATGGTGTGTGTAACAAGCCTCAGAAACAACACTGTCATTCTTATGATGAAGAAATTAGTTTAAGGAAATCTGAACTCAGGAGGGATATCCGACATATCACCCTATTAAACAATAGTGATAAGATCCTCATCATTTCCAAATACAAAAATCGCTATAGGAACTGGATGAAGCAACGAAGAGCTGCAATGATGTTAAAAGGTGCTCAAACCATGCTTCATTCCATCACCTCTAAGAACTCTGCTTTAGTTTGGGGCCTAATTAAAACTGTGTATACCTCTAAACAATCTATAAGACAAGTAAATGCAGTATCGGAAGAAATTTGGGTCCAATACTATAACTCTCTGTATGCTGAAACCCACTACTCTGATACAGTAAACGAGCAGAGCTATGGTGAAATACAGGACATTGTATATGATAATCTGGACATAGAAATTTACATAAAAAAATTAAGTAAATCTAAAGCGCCTGGTCCAGATGGCCTATCCAATGTAATGTTAAAATCTAACCCAGAGACATGGTCCATGATCCTAGGAGTGATATTCAAACAAGTAATAGCTAGCAAAAGAATACCTGCATCATGGCAAAAATCCATTATTGTCCTCATTCATAAAAAAGGAGATAGATTGAACCCAAAAAACTACAGACCTATTGCGCTCTTAGATGCGCCTGGGAAAATTTTTGCTCGTCTGGTGTTGCGAGTTTTCAATAAATGGACCAGAGAAGCGGATCTTAATGACCCCTACCAAACAGGTTTTATTGTGGGTGTAGGGACATCAGTAAACTTGTGTACTCTTGAAGCCATAAAACAGCACGAATTACAAGCAAATCAACCTCTTTATATGGCTTTTGTAGATTTTTAAACTGCATTCGACTCTGTATCAAGAACTCTTTTGAATAACAAACTAAAAAAAAATGCATGCCCAAAGCATTTATTACATTGGATCATGCAGTTTCACACGGGGACCTCTATCCAAATCCGTCTGTCGATGGATGGTACATTATTTAGATCAATTGAAACATATAGGGGTCTGAAGCAAGGTTGTCTGCTGGCATCAACCATATTTAATTACTTCATTTCAGATTTAGTAAAGAAATTTCGCACAATTCAGTCTGATGCTCCACGCCTTGGAATGTATCCCATACCTTGGATGTTCTATGCAGACGATTTAGTCCTTCTAGCTAAAACTACAAACGGGCTGCAAAATCTATTGGACCAATTAGGAAAATTTGTACATGAAAATGAACTGGTAATTAATGTTTCGAAAACAAAAATTCTCAAGATTGTGCCCAATAAGAAAACCAGGGTATCTCGTCTATCACTATCTAAAGGCATGAATAAATTGGGAAATGTCACACAATATAAGTACTTGGGATTAAATATAAATGACTCTAGAGCGGATGCTACATATATTGATGAGATGGAAATTAAAATTGGCACGTCTGTTTCACAGGCTTCTATTATAAATCACAGATTTTGACCCTTTTCTCTAAAACCGATACTTACCTTTTATTGTCAAAGGGTAGTCGCAATTGTACTCTATGGTGCAGAAACCAAAATCTGGAGAGACGAGATGTTCTGGGAAAAATTGGAAGGCCAATTTTGGAAAAAGGTTCTACATACACCCATGGCTGCTCAGATGTGTCTATTGAGATATGAATTGGGTATTTCATTATTAAACTGCATGTATATGTGGAAATTATGTAGCTTGTACAGGAAATGCATTATGGCAAAACAAGATAATTCTTTAATGCAAATCCTGTCCAGCTACATAAAAACTAGTGACCACAAAGCAATGAGTGCATGGCGGCAACAGGTTGAAATTTTTTTGCTGAAAACTGAGGTTTCTGTAGACTTGCTAGTTACGAACCCTGAACGAGCGAAGGAAAAAATCATTATATGGGATTGGATAAAGACATATGAGGATTGTCAAAAGACCAAGCATGCTGTCCTCCATAGAATCATTCCAAAAAAAATTCGAACTAGTGAAAGCTATCTGCTAAAATTCCCTGGTGCCGAGGCAAGAAATGCATTCTTGAGATTTAGAATGAACTGGTGGCACACCAGGAGTAATTTAGCCAAGTGGAATGCCATCGATAAATCTGAAAGCTATTGCAGATTTTGTAAGAAACCTGGAAATGCAGAGACTATGTATCATCTGATAGCAGAATGCCAGGCATTATTATCCTTGAGAATTGTCTATTTCAAAAAACACTTTGAGACATGCACATTTCTTACAGTCGAAGACTTTTGGCATCGAATTTATAACACCCAGATAACTACGATAAGATTAGCGGTTGTGAATTTTCTCATAGCTTTAAACCTAAGGGAAATGTTGTCAATAACGTGGCAGACTACTGTCTGAATTAGGTACAGCCTAACATATTGTTTTGTCTTATCAGCTTTTATATGTTTTAATTTTAATTTTAAATATTCTAGACTTAATTTAGTGGTCGTTATACAAAGGAAGTGAAATCTTAGTTGTATTATACTTTGATGACCTACCATGAGGGCATGTCAATTTGTGTTGATTATTTGGTGCGGACCAACTTGTGTAATGAATTAATTCTTAATTGTTATACAAATTTGAAATTTTCTTTTTCTGTAAATGTTTAAATGTAAATATATATTGAAAAGTTGATTCATCAACTAAACCAATAAAAAAAAAAAATAAAAAAAAAAATTAGACTACAACAATCTTTCAGCAGAAGCTGCTATGGAGCTACGCAGAGTTTTGAAACAAATGAAAATGTTCCTAACCGATAAGGTGAGCATGGTCTCCAACCTAATGTTGGCGTTGATTAACCTCAAATTACAAATAGTCCTTAAAACAGACTACGAAGAACTCTTTGGAGGAAAACATGTTATTGTTTTTGGAGATCTCTTTCAATTAACGCCAGTAAAAGGTGGACCTATTTTTAAAACCTTAGGACACAAGCTGTGCCATAAAACTCTTGGCAGCATAGGAAATGTAAATCTCTGGCAAGATTTCCAATGCAGAGAACTAACAGAAAACATGCATCAGTCTGCAGACCTCACCTAGGCCAACATTTTGAAAAGCATTCAGATTGGTGTACTTTCTAGGGAAGCAAAGTCTATTTTAAATAGCAGACACATCCATGAGCTATACGGGCATAACACATGTGCTACTGATGTCATGGAACATTTAGAACACAAAATGTAAACTGTATGTACTTAATGCCAACTGTAGCAAGCTGTGCACAATTCAATGAAACAATGTTGAAAAAGGAAATGCAACCACTAGTGCAAATGTACTCCATAGACAAACTAGACGTGCACAGTATGACAGTACCTATGTGTCAACAAGCCACAGAACAAATAAATACCTTAGAGAACTCTTTTTCTAACACAGCTGGTTTAGAGAAAACATTACATTCTGTTTAAACTGTAGAGTTATGCTAAAGTGTATCCTTGACTTGGTACAAGGCTTCGTTAATGGAGCACTTGGTACAGTTGTTGTATTCCAGACATACCCACGTGAAAACAGCATTCAGTTTGTCAATATTCACTTTGCCAAACTTTCAGAAGTTAAAAGGATAGGATGCTCAACAGTCCGATTCCTTCTTTTCAAAGACATGTATGTATGCAGAGAACAATTTTCTCTGTCTATAGCATAGGCAGTCACCATCCATAAATCACAAGGTCTAACCCTAGATCAAGTATTGTTTGATATTGGCAGCACAGTGTTTGAAGAAGCCATGAGTTACGTAGCAATGTCATGCCTATGCCCACTTCAAGGACTATTGCTTCAAGTCGGCAATAGAAAACATACCCTGCAAAAGTGAGAATCTGTAAACAGTTAGAATATGCCAACTGATATTTGACTGCAACCATAATACTGCAATATAACTTCCCATTACTACACAATGTGAAATTCCCCAGCAAAAATTAAAGTTCTCCTGAGGAAACCCTTCAACACTTATTAGGTATAAACATACTATCAACAACGTTGAAACTATCAACAGTTTCAATATGTCTGCAGGTATCCAACTGCCCCCAACATTCTGCAACATTACTGTGCAATACCACAGTACTTACAAAACATCAACAACAACCAAACACATAAAGTTAGAATTTGCCAACTGTTACCTAACTGCAACCATAGTACCACCACTTCCAAAATGAAAATCATACACCTTTTCAATTCCTCCTACTTCAATAGACCACCTAGAACATTGTTATAATTAGTGCAGATGTCACCAAAACAGACTCTGCCACATAACAACAAATACACCTAGAACTTATTTTTTAAATCTTGCATGGATTTTCTTTTCCCACCGATCCAATGATTATGCAAACAAACACAGGAACTGAACACATTGCACAGTACACTTGCTTGAAGCATATTACATGTGAAATATTAATTATGAGGCTCCACAAAGTGCACAGATCTCTGCAATGCAATGCAATAACACATTACAAAGAACCTACATGTTATGCTTTCTTTTATCATGAAGAATGAAAGAACAATTTCTGCTGCATTTCCACATACCAAGCAAAGAACTGCATTGAGCCTCAACAATGCAAACAATACGCATACGATGATTGGTGTCATACTTCTTTTTAATGTACACATTTTATTCTGTACACATATTTGTACAAGCCATATACCCATATCGCAATGTTCAGTGCATACCTGTATTATACTGCAATAGTTGTAGCCAGGCCTTACAATCTTGTGTGTAAGGCCTACAGCCTACAGCCTCCAGCCATGCACCCAATAGTCTAGGGCCTGGCCTCAACCACCACAACATAATTCAGTCATGCATGCAAAACATTTACCCTCTAACCACAACTCACTCACATAACACAGCCACCCGAGACCGTATCCATTACAGTTCACAGACTGTTGCAATAATTCCAGCCAGTGGACAGACTGTTGGCTCCACACCCAAGACTCTACTAACTGCCCATAACCACTACAGCATAATACAATCAAATACCCAATAATCTGCCAACGGCCACAACCCAAACACAAAATTCATCCTCCTAAACCCCTGTCCACTTCACTTCACTTCAAATAGTATAACATTACTCCTACTCACTGCACAGTCTATGATATATCCCAAAAAACACAGGCCACTCCAACAAACCACATGCACACAGCCTATCCACTTCTGGACACATACTATTACACTACTTGCAGCCACTGAAAATACTCTTGGGTGCATGGCCTGTGGCCATGCAGCCAAGACTCTACTAGGTGACACAATCATCACACCATAATACAACAATGCACCCAACAATCTGTAAACTCATCACAACCCACAAACATAAGACAAATGCCTGAGACCCTATCCAATTCTATGCACGTAGTATAACAATACATGCAACCAATTGCCACACTATTGAGTGCAGTAAGCAAGCCACCTAAGGTCCTCTTCACTCTTTGACACATACCATTACAGTACTTCAACCAGTGGGCACACTCTTTAACTCTTCACTGCATCATCTCCAGCCATGCACCCAAGACTATAGTCGCTGGCCACAATTACCTCCCAATACATAGTATATCGTACAACCAGTAATCTTGAGATAATCCAACAAACCACCTGACACACAGCATGTCCACGTGTATACCCATACTATTAAAATACTTACAACCAGTGTAAAGACTCTGTGATGCATGCCTTCCACCCAGACACCCAAGAGTCTAGTAGCTGGTCATAATCACCACAGCCTAAACAGCCATGCAGCCAACAATCTATATACTACCACAACCCACACAAGCCAACCACCTGCAGCCCTGTCTACTTCTGTACACATAGTATTCAAGGACATACACGCACTCAACAAACTCTTACATCCAATAAACCAGCCACCTAAGGCCCTGATCACTTTTCTAGACATACTATTACAATACTTCTATCAGTGGCCAGACTCTATGACTCTTGGGTACATACACCAAACACTATAGTAACCGGCCACAATCACCTCCCACTGCATAGAGTATCATATACCCAACAATCAGAAGACAGTCGAACAAACCAACTGCCAGATACACTCTCCACTGTTGTACAAATACTATTACACTACTTGCAGCCAGTGGACAAACTCTTGAGTACTTGGCCCCCTTATGTGATCCACATCCCACTGTCAAAATGTTTGCATGCTTGTTTGTTTGTTTGTTTGTTTGTTTATTCATTTGTTAAGCGCACCAGACTCATAAGTAAAAGGGCGCAACAACAAGGAAATGCACGGCTTACATAGTTACGTATACACAGGTTACAGAATTTACATATAGCAAGATGAACAATTTTTGCATGAATACTGGAAATATACAATATGAACAATAGGACTGAAGCAGAGGTACATGCACTAAGGATATAAAGCTTACATGGTTACAGTTAAGCTTATATAGGCTACAATATTTACATAAAGAAAGAATATAGCAAGATATACTGTTTTCTTAATTGCAGGATAGTGTCTTCAGGGGAGAGGGTGATGGGAGGCTAAGGATTGGTGGCAGTGATGCGTTTTATTAAATTTTTCCTGAAGAGTGGATATGGTTGGTCAGCCCTCAACTCCTGGGGCAGTGAATTCCAGTTTTTAGCGGCCTTAACAGTGAAGCCATTACCCCCGATGGTAGTAAGTTTGTATGTGGGGATATTTAGGCAATTGGTGTTCCCACTTCTAGTTGGTCTGAGAGAAGTTCTTCTCTGAAGTTTGTCTATAAGGTAACTAAGGGCCGCATTGTTCAAGGCTTTATGAGTCAAGGAGAGTGTTTTTAGAAGTATTTTATTGGATGTGGAGAGCCATTTGTGTTGACGTCTCAGGGCAGAAATGTGGGTTTTCTTGTTTATGCCAAGGGCTGCTCTTAAGGCGTTATTCTGTAGCATTTGGAGCTTTTGAATAGTGGATTTGTTAGCCCCAATGTAGAGGGCATTACAATAGTCGATTCTAGAGAGTATAAGAGCTCTAGCCAGGATCAGACAACTATTGTCAGAGAGGAACGGTTTCCCAGCTCTAAGAAGTTTGCATGTGTAAGCCGTCGCCGAGGTAAGGGATTTGACCTGCTTGTCAAAAGATAGTGTGGAGTCCAAGTAAAATCCCAAGGTTTTTACTTCCTTGGAGACTTTAATAGTATTGCCGTCAACATTGAAAGATGAATATTCTTGACCTAATTTTTTAATATTGGCCTGCGAACCCAGTATTATTAGTTCAGTCTTATCATCGTTCAAGCACAGTCCGTGAGTGGCCATCCATGCTTGGATGATAAGGTAAACTTTGTTCACTAGGCCCATGTCTGTACCGTAATCCCCAGAAAGTGGTAGGAGAATGTGAGTATCATCTGCATAGTTAGTGTAGGTGATACCCAGCTGGTCCAGATCGTTGAACAGTGGCTTAGTGAAGATGTTATAGAGGGTAGGCGAGACGCAGGATCCTTGGGGAACATCACATAGGATGGGTGGAGGATCGGCCGAAGCTGAGGGGGAGAAGACTCTCCCCCTCAGCATGCATGGCTGTATTATGCTGCTGTGGACGTGGCCAGGACCTAGACTCTTGGGTGCATGGCCACAACCACTGCAGCATAATACAGCCATGCATGCAAACATCTGCCCACTTACCATAACCCACAAACATAACACAGCCACCTCAGGCCCTATCCACTTCACTTGACATACTATTACAGTACTTGCAGCCAATGGACAAACTCTTCAATTCATGGCCTCTCCACCCAATACTCTACTAAGTACCCAAAAGCAATACATCATAATATAGTAAAATACCCAACAATCTGCCCATTGGCCCCAACCCTAACACATAAGGTATCCACTTGAAACCCTATCTACTACAGTACACATAACATTCAAGTACGTGCAACAAGTCACAACACTCTTCATTCCAATAAGCCAACCAACTGAGGCCCTTCACACTTTTCTACACATACCATTACAATACTGTAACAAGTGCTCCACCCACTGCACTCTTCAGTGCATCACCTCCAGCAATACACCCAAGACTTTAATAGATGGTCACAATGAACACAGCATAACACACCCTTGCACCCAACAATCTATACACTGGCCACAATCCACATACATAATCCAGCCACCTGAAGCCCTGTCCACTTTTATACACTTCCTCATATCATCTAGATTCCACTCCCCCACCTAATGAACCCTACATGCAGTCACCACATAAGCTGCTCGCCCAAGGTTCTGTCCGCGAACTACTGTGCAGTCCGGGGACACTGTGTTCACAGCACGGCCTTCATCCACATAAACAAATACAAAATCATCATTCACTCCCACACCATTTCCAGCCCCTGTTCCCACCAGCAGATTCCCCAAAATTGGTTTTATGCCCAGTTCACCACCGCGCTATCCGTGGATAATCCCAGATCCAACATGGCGTGTGCATCAGTTAAATGTGACACACATCACACTTCCCTCTGGCCAATTATATGTCCGCTGACTTTACGCCACCATTCTGTCCAATCGCAGCCCTGTCCATGGAGCGGATATGGACCTAGATATTACTAATTTTTAGGGACCTACACTTTTCCTGTTTAAAAAAAAAACTACTGAAAGGATTTTCATCAAATTTACAAAAGCACGCTTTCAGGACCAAGCCGCTCCTCCTGCTGCAAATTTGGTGAAAATCCGTCCTGCCATTTGATCTGTAGGCATACGGAATGTTTTTTTTTTCATTCAGTGTACGAAAAAAAAAATGTGGGACCTCCCTATAACTTTGCCCCCCCTTGATTCATCAAACTCGCCAGAAAAATACAGAGAACCTGTATACATTTTTTTGCAATGTTTGGTGAGGATTCGTCCAGGTAGAGCGAAGTTATAAGCTGCCCAAAAGTGCTCTTCCTATGAGATGAGTAGCTTAACCATAACTACACGCCGCTACCACAGGCCGTGTAATTACAGGGCCTGCACTAGCGGCCCTGTAGTTATGGTTAAGTTGCTCAACCCATAGGAAGAGCACTTTCTGGGTGGCCTATCACTTTGCCCCTCCCCTGGACGAATCCTCTCAAAACTTTGCAGAAAAAGTATATGTCCCTGTCAGATTGATTCTATGAAGTTTGGTGAAGTTTTGTTAAGGGGGGCAAAGTTATAGCAGGGTCCCAAAATGTGTGG
This sequence comes from Ambystoma mexicanum, assembly GCF_040938575.1. Lineage (NCBI taxonomy): Eukaryota > Metazoa > Chordata > Amphibia > Caudata > Ambystomatidae > Ambystoma > Ambystoma mexicanum. Next base: position 531,571,081 of record NC_090937.1, read on the forward strand.
TTTTTCCCATAAAAGTAATGGAAAAAAAGGTTTGCTCATGTCTACATCCCAAACCGCTGGATGGATTTTCACCAAATTTGCAGCGGGAGCTGCAGCTTGGTCCCAAATTCGTGCTTTTGTAAATTTGCTGTAAATCTGTCCAGTAGTTTTTTTTTTTAAAAAGGACCAAAAATGAGTTAATGCTGGCCAACACCAATCACCCGTAGCTCAAGCAAACCTGTTATCATGTATTAAGTGCCACTGCTGACATATTGCCCATTGTATTGCCTAGTGATTCAGGCTACTGCTGATAATGTTCCCTCTACTTTGACTATTGAATCAGCCAACTGCTAATAATTTGGCCATTGTACTTGTTGATATTGTGCCCATTGTATTGCCTAGTGATTCAGCCTACTGCTGATAATTTGTCCATCGTACTTGCTGATATTGTGCCCATTGTATTGCCTACCGATTCAGCCTACTGTTGTAATGTGTCCTCTACTTTGACTATTGAATCAGCCTATTGCTGATAGCTTGCCCATTGTATTTGCTGATACTGTGCCCACTGGATTGTCATTTGTGTCCACCACCACTGAAAATGAGCCCCCCAGTGTAAAACCTGTAATCTGCAAATCCCCCAACCTCCACCTCGCCCTCTCTCCGCATGAACCCCCCCATCCACTACTGAACCCCATCTGAAATGCGCCATGATTAACGCTAGGCCCATTAATGCTCACGCTCAAGACATCCATGACCTCCTAACCACCCATGACCTCGATTTGCTCATGATCTCAGAAACTTGGCTACATGAGGCCTCCGGCCCTGTGCTCACCCTTGCCCTACCCCCTGGCTATTCCATCACTAGACAAGATCGCCTCTCTAAAGGTGGAGGTGTAGCAATTATTGCCAGAGACTGCCTCTCTATCAGAAAGGTAGAGAAGTCCTTGCATAACAACAGCGACTACCTCCAAGTCAAAATAACCCTCAACCCCCACTGCACCATTACTGTGCACACTGTCTACCGCCCTCCAGGCCCACCAGGAGACTTTCAAGCCTCTCTCATCCACCTCCTCTCTGACAACCTCAAAAACAGTCTAAAGCCATTCTCCTTGGGGATGTCAACCTAGGTCTCCTGGATAGTAAGGACTTAGCAGCCAAATCCCTTGACTCAGCTCTCAAGGCTCTAGGCTACAAGAACACCATCCTCAGCCCAACTCACACCCAGGGCAGAACTCTCAACTGGATTGCACAGCACAACTGCCCACTCATCATCACAGGAAACACTCCCACCCCATGGTCTGACCACCACATCACACCTTTTACATCCTCACAACTAGCTCCTCCGCTGCCCCCTCACCCCAACCGCTCCCACCCTGCCTCGCCAGAAGCTCCCGCCAGCTCACAAAGGTAATGCTACTGCCCTTCCTCCAAGGCCCAGCCTTCAGACCACCTTTCTCCACAGACCCAGAAACTCTCGCAACAGCCTATGATACTGCCATCAAAGCAGCTATCAACTCCATTGCCCCTCTCAAACCCCGCAAATCCAAACGCACTACCCACTCTAACTCATGGTTCACCCTTGACGTCGTCATACTACGCAATGGGAAAAAGGCTGCACTCACACAGTGGCAAACGTCCCACTCTGACAAAGATAAGATGATCTTTAAGGCCCAATCCACTAAATACAAAAAGGCAATCACCCAAGCAAAAGCCAAATCTGTTGAATCCAGAATTTTGGAAGCCCAATCTAGCATAAAAGAAATCTTTGCCATTTTTAGGGAGCTCAAGACACCCACTCCCGCCCCCCAGAACTTCACCAAAGACAAAGACTGGTGTGATGAAATACAAACCAAACTAAGCCTCCTCAAAAACAAAATACTAGCCCCTAAACGAGCCCTTCCTGAAAAGCACATCCTTGTCCCACCACCTGCCCCGGACCCCCCCCAACCTTTCTCCTTCAAGCCCATTCAGGAAAAAGACATCATCAACATAATGAGGAACATCAAGCCCTCGAACTGCAAAGGTGATGCATGCCCAGCCTCCATTATCAAAGACTGCACTGAAACGCTAGCTCTATTCCTGACAGCCTTTGTTAATGCATCCTTTGCCACAGGGAAAGTCCCTGCCTCCCTCAAGGAAGCCTGGGTCCGCCCTCTTTTAAAAAAAACAACTCTCGACCCCACCTCCCCCAACACATACAGACGTATCCCCACTGTCCCTTTCCTCCTCAAAATACTGGACAAAGCAGCCTACCTGCAGGTTCAGCACTTCATTGAAGAGAACAAATTCCTTGGACTCTGCCAAACTGGTTTCGGTCCCAGACACGGGACCGAAACTGCCCTACTTGACTTGAAAAAACAGATGGATGATGCTAGAGACCTGGGTAAACCAGCACATCTCCTACTCCTTGATCTATCTGCGGCCTTCGACCTCATAAATCATAGTGTCCTATGCCACCACCTCTCCTCTACTGCCAAATTCTCCCCAGAGGCCACAGCATGGATCACCTCCTTCTTACAAGACAGAACCATGCAAGTATTCTCTGACCTATCCTCCGCCTCACCAACCATCATACTCTGTGGGGTGCCCCAAGGCTCCTGCCTCTCCCCACCCTCTACAACATCTTCACATGACCCCTCTTCCTCATTCTCAATGCTATGGGCATCTCCTACACCAACTACGCCAATGACACTCAGATCCTCCTCAACCTCACTGGGAACTATGACACTGACTCCCTGACCCTCAACAACCTCTACAACACCATCCAAGCCTGGATGGCAGACATGGACTATGCCTCAACTCTGACAAGACTGAACTCCTCCTGGTAGGTTCCCCCGACACGCTAAAAATTCTAGACTCCCAATTCAGTCACTTCACCATTGACACCATCAAAATTCCTGTCTCAGATTCTGTCAAAACTCTTGGAGTCTACCTGGATTCCACCCTATCCATGGATAGACAAGTCAACGCAATAGTCTACGCAGCTGCCTATCATGCCAAACTAATGAACACAGTCAGACCCTTTCTCTCCAAAGAGAATTGCACCAACATAGCCAGAGCCATCACTGGTTCTAGACCAGACTATTGCAATATACTCTTTCTAGGAACCTCCAATAAAAACCTAGAGAGACTACAAGTCATACAGAACAATGCTCTCCGGGCAGCCCAAGGCATTGCTAAAAGAGAACACATCTCTGCGGCCAGAAAATTAGCCCACTGGCTCCCAATAAAGGAAAGGATTGTCTTCAAAGCCCTGACACTGACCCACAAGTGCATGTACCTCACTGCTCCTGCCTTCCTCTCACAAAGGATCCACCCCGTCTCCACTACAAGGCCAATCAGATCACCGTATACCAACATGCTATGTGTGCCATCAGTAAAAAGAGCCAGAGTTGGCGGATCCAGCTTCCCTTATCTCGCACCCACTCACTGGAATGCCCTACCTCCCACTATCCGAGGTGAGGCCTCCCTCACCACCTTCCGCAAAGCCTTGAAAACCATCCTCTTTACATAAGGCCCTACACATCAGCATGAATAATTATCATATGACCCGTTGCACAAGATGTAATATAATGACTATGTGCAATATCTGTAACAACAGTATGATGTTTTGTAGTATTCACAATGTGTCAACGACCGCTACCATGCCTGTACCTGTATAACTAAGTTCTTGCAAGTAACAGCGCCTCAATGCCCCTGGGCTGCTTGCGTGCTATATAAATATAAATGAATAAAATTTGAATCAGTCTACTACTGACATCCTGTGCATGGGTTTTGACGCCTGAATCAAACCACAGATGATATTTTGCCTACTGTGTCATCTTTCCTAACCTCTAAACAAGCCTAAGCCTGCCTTTTTGACATATCACCGTGTCCTCATTCCACAGAGCTACACTGGCCTTGGCCTCATTCCTTCCTCTAGTTCAGTCAGTCACCCCTTCTTACTTTCTACCACCTCTTCTACCCACTCTCAATCACAGACCATCTAGCATAGCACCACACAGCAACCAGTGACCCAATCAGTCCTCTCGAATGTTTACAGCACTTCACTACACCAACAACACCACTCATCCCTCTTTCACTCCACACCAGAAACCAGAGACTAGGCTCTTGTTTCCCTAACCACAAAATCACTTCTAAGCCTAAAAACCCCCAACATGATACTAGCAGAGAAACAACTTGCCCTAACTCCTGGAACCGTATGCCCACACCTAAAAATACCGCCCCACCATCCTCTAACATTAAAGGAGCCCTTATCAATGCTTGCTCTCTTGTCGCCCATGCCTTAGAGATTGCGGATTTTATCACTTCAAATAGCCTAGACTTCCTGGCTGTTACAGAAACTTGGCTAAACTATGCCGCAGGAGCAGCACTCTCCCTAGCCATACCAGAAGGCAATACCATTATCAGGGCTGACAGAACGTCAGGCAAAGGTGGTGCAGTGGCCTTCATTGCCAAAACCCACCTAGCCCTCAGCGCTATTCCCACCTTCAGCTTCGCCTCTGCTGAGCTCCTATCAGTGAAACTAACTAATTCACCCATCCAAACAATACTCTTGCACCTTGTCTATCGGCCTCCCAGCCCTTCTCCCTCCTTTGAGAATGACATCTTAAACCTCCTTTCCACTCACACCAAACTTGGATCCCAAACTATCCTCCTCAGAGATCTGAACATTGACCTCCAGGACCCTAACAATAATCTTGCCTTTGACGTGGATAATACTATCTCTAACTTGGGATTTACACACAAAATCACAACTCCTACCCTCTCCAAAGGCAGAATGCTGGACTGGGTGTCAGACCTTAACTGCTCTGTCTCCATTACCCAAAATGAACCCCTAGCTTGGTCAGATCATCACCTCATCCTGTTCTCCATCCCTGGACCATATCCCACTAAAGCGACATTAGCACCCCCTCACTTTCTAGAAATTGTCGCGACATCTCCACAAACGGCCTCCAACCTCTGATTAGCGACATCCTCAACAAGCCTAAATTCAACAAGCTCGACCCTTCTAATTTGGTAGACTTTTATAACAACACTCTTAAATCAGCATTAGACACTGCTGCCCACTTGAAACTTAGGAAAGCCAAACCATTGGCCCACCTCAATAAGTGGTTCATCCTGAATAAAAAAGCCTCAGAAACACTAAAGAATCTGCCAAATGCATTTGGCGCAAATCACCATGGATCAAAAACAAAACTGCATTTACGTCAGCCTCCACTATTTACAAACCAGATATCCTCTCTGCAATATCAGAAACTTATAATTCCAGAATCCACAATGCCAAATCCAGTACCAAAGAACTCTTCAGCATCTTAAAAGAGCTTGAATCCCCTGCACCACCTACACAAGACTGCATCAAAAATGCAGAATGGTGTACAAAAATCCAGAAAGCCCTCGCAGATAAAATCACTCTACTCCAAAATAAAATCGAAGCCAAAAAGGCAAGCCTTAGTATCGACTTCCAGTCTGCCCCTGAGCCAATGAAAATCCCACATCCCTGCACTCCCTTCACCTTCTCTAAAGTGACTCCAAAAGAGTTGAAGATATCATAAAAAGCCTATAAAAACATCCCATTGCCAAAAAGATATTTGCCCAGCCACCATCATTAAAGAGGGAGCTAAAAACCTAGCCCCTTTCATCACCTCCTTGATAAATTCTTCATTCTCCACCAATCAGGTACCTAACAACCTCAAGGAAGCTTGGGTTATGCCTTTACTAAAAAGGCCAACCTCCACCAAAATGTCCCCACTAACTACAGGCCCATCACCACAGTCCCGTTCCTTCTAAAAATCCTGGATTGGGTGGCTTATTCCTAAATCCAGAAGCACCTAGAGGAAAACGAACTCCTAGGACTTAGACAATCAGGCTTCAGACCCAGACACAGAACTGAGACAGCCCTCCGAGATCTAAAGATCCAAATGGACAAGGCAAAGGAGAAAGGTAAGCTAGCAGTCCTCCAACTCTTTGACCTCTCTGCGGCCTTCGACCTCGTCGACCACCAAATTCTTACCAAGCATCTTGAAACAGCGGCAGCCTTCTCCACCAATGCATGTGTGTCGTCCACATTATACAACATTGGGGTCATTACAAGGTGGGCGGTAAGGGATACCGTGCACCGGTAAGGAGACTGGTGCCGATAATCCCTTACCACCCTATTTTAAGGTCCCTTAATGGGGACCGTAAGGAACGTGTGGTCCGACCACACGTCCCTTATGGGTCCTGTTAAGGGACCAGGGTGCTAATAACGGGCTTGCAAGTCATGAGCCCATTATTAGTGCCCTCCCCATTCCCATTAAGCCCTATGGGGCTCAAATGGGAATGGGGAATGGTTTGTTCAATGGGGACTTACCGGTCCCTCAAGGTTCGTACTACACCGGTACGTCCCCATTGAACAACACCGTACTCGGTCATGGCATGGGAGCAGCCATGGTGCTAACAGCACCATGGCTACAGCCCATCTTGTAATGACCCCCTATACAAGTGCCTCCATGAACAGGCACCCCCTACCTGGCACAGAGAATCTCTAAACCCCCTTCCTCCAGGCCTACCAGAACCCCCTACTCCAACTTGATTGCTATTCCTAGAACATGCAAAGTCCGGGCTGGCGGCACCAGTTTCCCAACTATGGTAGCCACCCACGGGAATTCACTCCCCCCTCACATTAGGACTATTGACTCCCATGCAGCCTTCCGCAAGGCCATCAAAACCAGTCTCTTTGTATGACTTGCATTGTGCAACCGCAATCCCCACAATGTACCATGATCTAAATATGTATGTAACCCTATACCATGCATTGTATCGTCACTAAGTCTATCTACCTGGGCGGCTTCACTGTAACCCTTAAGCGAGCCTTCTTTGAGTACTGCTATAGCGCCGCGATGCCCGTGGGCTGTAGTGCGCTCTACAAATACAAAAAAATAAATAAAATAAAATATTTACAAAGCTACTCTTCGACCAGATGGACAACCTGGGTGTCATCTACACTAACTATGCAGATGACATCCAATTCCTCATCCCCCTCACTGGCTGTTACGACCATGACTCCAATCTACTAAACAACATCTACAATGAAATCCAAGCATGGATGGCCACCAACAGTCTATTCCTCAATGACGACAAGACAGAGTTAATGATCGTGGGTACTCAGGCATGCCTGAATAAACTCGACTGCAAATACACTTCTTTTGTCATTGATGGTAATATAATCAATGTTTCCAAAGAGATCAAAACACTGGGGTCTACCTCAACTCAACTCTTTCTCTTAAAAGACAGGTCAGCAGCGTGGCGTCCTCCATGGCCTATACTAACAAACTGATCTACAGCTGTAAATCTTATTTATCCACAAGCAGCTGTCTAACGCTAGCTAGAGCACTCACTTTGTCTAAACTTGACTACTGCAACACACTATTCCTTGGTTCCTCTGAACACAATCTAAATAGACTCCAAGTACTCCAAAATAACTCACTGAGAGCTGCACTTAGCCTCCCTAGATCCTGCCATATATCCAATCACAGACACAATGCCAACTGGCTGCCCATCCATAACAGAATCACACTACACACCCTGGCCATCACGCAAAAATGTCTCAAAAACTCAGCCCCAAAATATCTGGCAGATAAAATTTGTAAACACCAACCTGCACGTACCACCAGATCTTCTATCTCCCATAGCCTGGTGTTACCAATGTTCATCTCAAAACTGCCGGAGGTGCCAGCTTCCCTGTTCAAACTGCCAAAAGATGGAACTCCATCCCCATCCCGCTTATACAGGAACCTTCCTTCCTCACCTTTAAAGCCAGCATAAAAAATTGGATGAGCAACATGCCTCATCACTAGGACGCCATCAACTTGTTGTCCGTTCACTGACTAGTGATGTTACCGTTCTTCATCTGTTGTTTAACTAGTTAACTGCACTTCTTCTCCTGTAATCTGACCCACCTGTAACCAGGGTCCCACTTATGTTCTTTACACTTGACTGTAATTTGCCTGCCGTCCTATGTATGTAACCTCTATGTTTTCAAGTGCCCAGTTACTGCAGGGTTTGGTGCGCAATATAAATATTAAAAAAATACAAATACAAATTAGTGATATCTGGGTTCGGTCTGTGGACTAACTTCCCTGTTCGGTCCCCAGAAGGACCTCCGATTGCTACAGAGGGAAGCATGATGTGCAAGGACATCAGACACACCCGCTGTTTGGTTAATAAAAAAACATGAGGTACGTCATATTTACTGAAACACCCACCATGTTGTATCCGCGGACAGTTGCTGCTGACCGCGGACAGCGTGCTGGGGAAAAGTATGGAAAACACATTTTGGGTTATTTGATGGTGGAAAGAGGGGCTGGGAAGCACAGGGGAGTGGAAGAAAGATGATATGGGGCTAGGTTTATAGAAAGAAAAGGGTTGGGCAGGTGTCATGGCTGTTCACAGACACCGCACTAGTTTCCTGACAGCACTGTGAATGCACAGCTTGGAAATTACATTTGGGGTGCTTTGATGGATGAAAGAGGGCATAGAAATAGTAAGGAAGTGGAATTAAGGTAATGTGGAGCTGTTTTTATAGTTGAAAAAAGGGTTTGGAAATGCTGCTGAGTCCCTGGTCAATTCTGGTGTCCGCAGACATCATTTCAATTGCATGGGCGTCAGGGTGAGTTTTATAGGTTTACGGTGTATGCTGCGTACTTCTTAAATAGTTAATTGTATTGTGGGGGTTGTGGTCTATGGTACGCACTTTTTATATAGTTGATTGTATTGTGGTGGTTTTGGCCTCTCGCCATGGCCACCATAGTAGTCATTTGTGTGTAGGAATTATAGGTAAGGTAGTTGGAGTATGGCCAGAATCACCACAGCAGTAACATGTGTATAGTAATTATAGATAATGTAGTGGCAGTACACAGTTTTTGTAATGTGGAGGAATGATGTTATTGCACAGTATATGGTACTTATGATTATAGTACACTTGAGGATAGTGATCATAGAATATGAATTTGATTATACTTGCTATGGTTACTTAGTTTCATAATGTTATGACGCTGGAATCTGGTTTATTTTCTGTGGAAAAAACCTGTTTATTTATTTATTTACATTTTTACACCGCACCACATCCCCATAGGCCTCAGGGTGCACAAATAACAAGACATAACAAACAACGAGTAAAGAGATCAGACCAGAAGAGAGCGGAGAGAATGAAAGACTCTTTAATCAGGGCAAAGGTTAAAAAGTTGAGTCTTAATGGACTTTTTAAAAGAGGACCAATTGTTCATAAGGCATATGGGAGCTGGAAGAGAGTTCCAGAGAAGTGGAGCTCTAACATCGAAGCTTGTGGCGCCAAAACACACCAGTTTAAATCTAGGTTGGATCAGGTGGCTGCAACAGATAATCGAAGAATTCTAGTGGACATGTTGCCTTTAGTATGATCAGATAAGTATAAAGAACATGAGCGGGATAAGCCTTTGTGAGCCAAAGTAAGGATTTTATGTGAGATCCTTTGTTTCACGGGAAGCCAATGTAGGGTTCTCCTAAATGTGGAGACGTGTGTGCGCCGAGAAAGCTTGAAAGTGGTGTGTACAGCATTATTCTGCATCACCTGAAGTGCTCTAATGCTAAGAGTGGTGGTACCGGCTAAAAGACTCTTGCAATAATTCAACCTGGAGTTAAGTAGAGCGGTGGAGAGCAAAGCACAATTTTCAGTGGTGATAAATGGATTAATATTTTGTATACGTTTGTTGAGTTCAACTTGTTAAGCAGGATAGTTTAAACACTTTATTTGTATAGAATTTTACATGTACCCTCATAAACAGTACATTCTAAGTACTATGTTTGGTACAACAAACTGCTGTTGTTTTAACATTAAATAATCATTGGGACATTGGGAAACAATTGCATAGTGGATTAAAATAATCTGATTACAAATATGTAAGTATAAGGCTGATAATATGTTTATTTGAAGTATGTTGTGATTAAGGGAAGGCTTGAAGTAGTTAGATGCCTGTTGGCATATTCTAACTACATTAGAGGTTAGAAGATGTTTTGTTGTATAAGAATTGAAATAGCATTTTTCAAGTGTTTTGGAATGAAAGCAATTTTTCAAATAGTTAGATACCTGTTTGCGTGTTCTAACTAGATTGACTTTCAAAAGTAATATAATAGTATTATGGGTGTAGTTAAATGGTATCTAGACTTTACATCAAAATCAAATTCATCTAAGACGTTTCCATCGAATTTTAATCAATAAAAATTCTTTTCATCAAATGCATTTTCATTGAATAAAATTTGATGGATATTTGATGGAATTTTTAAATGTAACATTAGTGTTAGGGTAAGAGGAAGGGAAAGGGTAAGGGTTAGGGCAAGGGTTAGGGCAAGGGTTAGAGTAAGTGTAAGGGGTACGGCAAGGGTTAGAATTAGGGTTACGGTTAGTGTAAGGGTAAGGTAAGTGTTAGAATTAGGGTAAGGCTAGGGCAAGGTTTAGGGTTAGGGCAAGGGTAAGTGTAAAGAGTAGGGCAAGGGTTAGATTTAGGCTTAGGGTAAGGGGTAGGGCAAGGGTTAGAATTAGAGTTAGGGTAAGGGGTTGGGCAAGGGTTAGAATTAGGCTTAGGGTTAGAGTTGGTTTAGGGTTAGGGTTAGGGTTAGGGGTGTCTTGGGAGTTGGGGGGATTGGAGGGGACCCCCAAATAAAAACAATACTATGTTACATGATGCTGGTCTGTGCCAAAATCCTTTGAATATTTCAGCACTGGACAGCTCGATGTAACGTTTTAGTGTTACAAAAAATGCATCCAAATGTTATTATTTTACATTTAAAAGTCCATATCCATCAAAATTTGTCAATTTCTATATTTGATGGACAGGTTTCGATGTATATGCACTTTTTAACGTAAAAGATAGCATTTTGATGGATTGGCATTCGATGCATTTCCATCGCTGGATTTGCATTTCGATGCATTTCCATCGATGGAAAGACCATAATTGTAGTTAAATACATGTTGGTGTATTCTAACTGTTAATTGTGCTATAGTTATAGTTATAGCTATAGTTTAATGACTAAGTTTGGGTTGAAGGAATATTGAAAAGGCATTTCTTACATTTGCTTGTAACCCATGTTTTGGAGTAACATAGGTATCATTACATTCAAACCAAACACTTCTTTTTTGACATTTGCAGTGTAGTGCCCTAAAGTGGTTGTGGCACCAATGTGGTATACTATACCTACTGTTGTGAAGGTTTTCTTTCCAGGAATTGATTGACCGTGTGTGAAGCCTGTAAGCTCACAGTTATTGTTGGTACCATCTGCATTGTACCTTAGAAGCATTAGTATGACATATTGGTTATGTGAGTTTATGTGTATGTTGGCACAATTGTCTGAATTTCAAAAAGGGCATAATAGACCATGATTTGCATTCTGAAGAAGCTGGTAAAATGGCATGGATTCAAAATGTATTATGGATACATATACAAATCCTTAATTAGGGATGTGGTTTTGTGAAACATGGATGCAGAGAGTGCATGTATGTTTCCACACGTATGTAATCTGGAATATTTATTTTATAGGGATGCTTTTGGTTTCCAGTACTTGTAGTAAGTACCTTAGGAATTTTTTTGGATATTTCTGTGTGTTTATGGTACAGTTTATCATTCCTGCGCAGCAGTCCAATTCTTGCCTTATACTTGAGACACTTGGGTTCATTATAAGGTTGGAGCTAGACATGCCGCTATTTGTGGCATGGCTACCCCCATACCGCATACTGGGTCTGGGTTCCTTGCATGGGGAAATACCAGGCCATTCCAACCTTGGAGGACCCGGTATTTCCCCATTCAGGGAACACATCCCCATTTTCCATTCCAGCCCCCCATAGGCCCGTTGTTAGCATGCTGGTCCTTTAGTGGGTCCCGTTAAAGGCACCTAGTAAAACCAGGTGCCCTTAGCAGGACCCGCTAAATGACCTCGTAATGCGGCGGTAAGGGGTTGATGGCACTGGCACCTTTACCGGCAACACTAACCCCTTACCACCAACCTTGTAATGACCACTGTAAGTGTTGTCAGGGTTATTTGTGGTATTTCTATGAAGGACTAGCATTTGCAAACACAAATGGTCCAAGCCGATTAAGTAAATGTTGTGAACAATTGGTGGCAATTGAAAGAGAAGATTAATTGTTGCATTAGCATGACAATTTAATCCAGTTTTGTTGCTGAATTGAAATGTACCAGGTGTATAGTGCCTGTATCCTGTTAGTATTGATTTTGTTTGCATCCAAGGAATAGAACATGTGATTTGTGAATATTGACAGCATATGCAAGAGATAGAGAAAATTGTTCCTGCATATGTACATGTCTTTGAAAAGAAAGATACTTGCTATTTACTTGCCAATTTATTTAACTTCTGCAAGTTTGTCAAGTGGATGTTGACAAACTGAATGTTGTTGTCATGTTTGGAAGCCACCAACATTACCAATTGCTCCACTAACTAATTATTGTTTTAAGTCAAGTTTACGTTTTAGAATTACTCTGCAGTTTAGGTACAACATCAATATTTTCTCCAATCCAGCTGTGTTGGAGATACATTTGTCTGAGCTATTTAGTCATGTTGTTGCTTGTTGACACATAGGAAATGTTGTGCCATGAACTTCTAGTTTGTCTGTGGAGCTGATATGCTGTATGGGTTGCATTTCTTTTTTCAACATTGTCTCATTGAATTGACTACAGCTTGGAAGGGTTGGCATGAATTTGAGATTTTGTTGAGTTAATTGTTCCATGACATCAGGAGCAGATTAGTTTTGTCCATATAGATCATGGATTAGTCTACAATTTAAGATCAATTTTGCATCTTTAGAACTAGAACAGTACAAATAATGATTTTTTTAAATGTTTCCATAAGAGAGGTTTGCAGACTGATGCATGTTTTAAGTTAGTCCTCTATAGTAAAAATATTGCCAGATATTTACATTTCCAATGCTGCTGAGGGTATTGCAGCATTTGTGGTGTCCTAATGTTTTGAAAATACGTTGATCTTTCACTGGTGTTAACTGGAGGAAGTCTCTGAAAACAATAATGGGCCTAATTCATAGAAAGGTTTTTTATGGCAAAACCCCATTGGAAAACGCTCTGTAAATTAGGCCTAATGTGTTTTCCTCCAACCCCTTCTTCGTAGTTGTTTTTTAGGACATCTTGTATTCTGAGATTAATTAAAACCAACATGAGGTTGGAAATCATGCTTACTTCATCTATCAGGAGAACTTTCATTTGTTTTAGAATTCTGCATACTTAAGTAGCAGCTTTTGCTGATCATGTGTAGTATTGTGATTTGCTTTGGTGTTCTATGGTAAGGAGAAGTGGTCAGTGTACATGTACACCTTCTATGTTGTAGGCAGCTTAACCTGTTTGTTAAATTTGGTATAAATGTGCTGATTATTTTCATTAAAAATGTTTTACCAGAACCAGCTTCACCAATTACATACAAGAGCAGAGGTTTATAATTTTAATAGCTACAGGTTTTAGTTTTGTGTTTAAAACCATGTTCAATTTCTTGAATGACTTCTAGATAAACAGTGAGTTGTTCATCATGTAGTTGTGATTTGAGCACTAACAAGTAATCTTCAGATTGTTTATAGTGATACAGGGTATTTTCAACCTAGGTCATGGCTATTTCGGCTTCATTTACAATGTGTGCTTGTCCAAGTGGTTCTTGGGTTCCAGTAAGGGAAGGTTGGCTGCCCTCAGGAGTGTCTTTGTCTAGTTGAGCTTCACTTTCTTCCTTTCTTCCCCTTGTTGGTGTTCATTGTACAACATGTGTGTGTTTGAAATTGTCATTTGTTATACTGCTTATATTTGCTTTGAATGCAGATGCAAATGAGTCATAGTTACCTAATAATAATTAGTGGGGCCATGTAATACAGTTCTCTTTGTCGTGGAGATTTAAATTTTACCTTTAAATCATTAATCAGACTGAGCTTGGTGAGTTTCACTAGGCTTCCTTCACAAGTTGACACTGAATATTTGCCAGTTTTCTTATTTGGTGTGACATTGTTTTTGTAGGTGTAGTTTTGGGCAATGTCATACATACACATGCTTTCCAAAGTATTTCTATTTGGGTAGTATGTGCCAATTAAATTGTTTGTTAGTATTCTTTTTTGTGATCAAGTTAGTCCAAGGTTCAGCCAAACGACATGTTCAGATGTGTTACAGTGTTTTGTCAGACGATATGTCATCAAAGGTGTTTTTTAACTCTAATTTCTCAGCTTTGGTGACATATCTTACAACTGCATTGGGATTGTCTGCAATGTATGTATGTCTATGTTTGCATTCCACAAAAGGCCAATGATTGCATTGATATCATTGATGTACTGGGATGTTTTGTCCCTTTTAATGTGTGCATTTTTAGAGATATTTGCATTTTACCCTATTTCTAACAGAAGGCATCATGCAATTTACTTGTCCTTTTTTGCAAACTGGTCTAGGAAAGTCAAAGTGATGATTGGTATAGTATTTACCTTTCTTTTTATATCTACGTCGGCAGTATTTGACACACTTACCTTTTGGAAGGATAAGCTTTGTGAATGTAGGTCACTATCTGTGATTTCCGAAGGGATGTTACAGGTAATGTATTTTTCAATAAATTATAAAACAGTGCCATCACTATCATGGCCATATTTTGCAGCATCTTTTATCCACAAAAGCATGTGGATGTCTGATGCTGCTCTGGATTGATGTTTGTTTCTCCAAAAGAAGTGTTGTACTTCTCCAAGTGGAGCGGTAGTTGTATCGGAGATAATTTGCAGAATGGCATTGAAGCGATGGTGACAGTACCTTGATACATTGTCAGGGTCTAAAAAAAGTTCTCCTGGTGTTTTTATATCTATTCCATGTTTGCAGTCCGTTAGTAGTCATGCAAGTCATCCCATGTACACTCTGCACAAATGAGAGCAACAAACCATGTGAATGGGCCTAGCTTCCTCAGCAGGCAATATACATCAATGTGATGTCGGAACCAGTACTCTTTTGTGCCATGCATGTTTGCCAAGATATTTAGGATACTTGACATTGACAGGGTAATTCATAGAATTCGGTGCACAAGTGGCGCACGCGGCTGGCGCACAGTGTGCGCGTGTGGCAGTTTATGCCAGCCGCGTGCGCCAAAATCCATTTCAGCGCACAGCATATTCATGGATATCAACATCCATAAGCAGCCATGGCGCAGAGTGGTGCAGCGACCCTGCAGCAGTGGCAGTTACGCCCCCAACCCCGCCCTGTGCACCATGACCAGCGCACAAATCCAGTACATGTGCGCAAATGCCAGTGGACCAGTATACAGCCCCCCAACCACAAAAACGCATGTAAAACTCCCCGTGGACCCCTCACGCCAGGTAAATAGCGCAGAAAAATCACCCCCCCTGTGGCTTGGGCTGCCTGTGTGGCATGCCCAGGGTGCATGGGGTGCCGGCGTGTATTTGGGGGATGGGCGTGAATTATCACACGCGATAAGCCTTGTGCGACTGGGTCTGTGCATTCTGGGGGTGCGTGGGGAGTTTCACATGCGTTTTCGCTGCCGCGGGAGGGGTACGTGTATTCTGGGGGTGTGCGGGACATTTTACATGTGATAGACCTAGTGCGAGCGGGGTACGTGTATTCTGAGGGGTGCACGGTACGTTTTACACGTGAAGGCCTTGTGTGAGCAGGGTATGTGTATTCTGAAGGGTACGCGGGGAGTTTTATACGCGTTTTCACTGTCGCAGGAGTGCTACATGTATTCTGGGGGTGCGCGGTACGTTTTACATGCAATAGGCCTTGTGCGAGCGGGGCATGTGTATTCTAAGGGGTGCACTGGGAGTTTTACACGCGTTTTTGCTGCCGTGGGAGGGGTACGTGTATTCTGGGGGTATGCAGGACATATTACACGCGATAGGCCTAGTGTGAGTGGGGTACATGTATTTGAGGGGTGCGCGTGAAGTATCACACGCGATAGGCCTAGTGCGAGCGGGGTACGTGTATTCTGAGGGGTGCGTGGGGAGTTTTCGCGTGTTTTTGCTGCTGCGGGAGGGGTACGTGTATTCTGAGGGGTCCGTGGGGAGTTTAACACATGTGTTCGCTGCCGCGGGAGGGGCTTGTGTATTCCTTGGGTGCCCCAATGTGAATTGGCAGTGTGTGTCCTCCCAGGTGTGCCCTCTCCCCCCTCCCCAGGACCTGCAGGCAGCTAACAACACAGGGGACTACCCGGCACCCCTTGCCATGCCCTGCAGGCAGCCCATTCACCCTGGCCATGCCCTACAGCCAGCCCACATGTCACCATGCAGAAGTGAACACCGACACATGCCCACCTGCACCCCCACCCACCCAGCAGTGACAGGCACCTGCCAGCAGGCCCCGACTCATGTCCTTGCACCCCCACCCACCCAGCAGTGACAGGCACCTGCCAGCAGGCCCCAACTCATGTCCTACCACCCACTCACCCACCCAGCAGTGACAGGCACCTGCCGGCAGGCCCCGACTCATGTCCCAACACCTACCCACCCAGCAGTGACAGGCACCTGCCAGCAGGCCCCGACTCATGTCCCCCCACCCAGCAGTGACAGGCACCTGCCAGCAGGCCCCGACTAATGTCCCCCCAACACGTCATGATGATCCACAATCATGGCCCTCATGGCCACCCAAATCACACATTGAAATCCCCATCACATGATACATCCCAAATGGCAAGTATGCACATCAACACATTTCCGTCACACACACACAATGGGTGCATGTGATAGAAAAAACACACATCATGACATGCATGAAACCAAAGAGAGAATAACACATTGAAGTATGAAATAAAAATGTATTAAGCACAAAAGCAAGGGAATGAAATGAAACACACAATAATGGAAATAATGAAGAAAAAGCTGCATGTCCAAAATATAAAATAAAAATGTGTGAAAGCAGAATCCAAATGAATCCAAAAAACACATGGGTCCAAAGTGTCTGTCTGTCAAAAAAATCCAAAGTGAAAAAAAAAAGAACAAACCATTGATCCATGGAACAAAAAAAAAAACAAGTGAAATCCAGTGTTGAACTATATACAAAGTGCAAATCCAGGGTCCATGAGCCCAACCATTGAAAGGAAACCTACAAAAAACCCTACCTAATGAACAACTATATACAAAAAGGTGGGGCATTGTCCAAGTGCCCCAAAATAAATAAAAACAGAAAGGAAACCTAACACTAACTAACGATATACAATGGAAACGGGCAAGTCCTACGGCTCACTCTGTGATGTCCCGGGCCAGGGCATCATCGAACTCCATGTCGATGTCCCAGAGGCGGGCCTCTCCCCTGGCCCCGAGGTCTCGCAGGGATGCAGTCATGGCCTGTTCCAACTCCCTGCGAGTTGCCTTGAGGAACTCAGCCCGCCTCAAAGCCCTGCGCATGGAGAACTCCGCCCTGACCATGGTGAGCCGTGCCTCTTCTGCCCGCCGCCACAATTCATCTATCTGCTGGCCCAACCGCTGCCACACGGAAGACACTCCCATTCCAGGGTCCTCCTGCCCTCCGGCCGATGCCTGACCCACTGATGTTGATGGCCCTGAGCCACCATCGCTCCCACCTTGAGCCTGCTGCTGCTGTCCACATGCCCTGCCCAATGATGCCGGCACATCCTCCATCTGCTGGTCTCCGGTGGTGGGGTGTCCACCCCTGCTGGACCTCCGACTCCCGACTGTGGCAGGGATGTGATCTCCACCAAGCTGGCTGCGTTGGTCGGGCCAGGTCCACAGGGGGCCCTGGTGGAATCTGGGCCGGAAGACGGCAGGGAGAAGGACAGGCTCATAGTCTCCACAGAGGAGGAGAGGGCCGCCAGAGTGCTCGACACATGTAGGAACCCTCCGACCAGGGCCCCTCCCAACTGTGCCACGTTGCCACGCAGCTCTTCATGATGGCGTGCGTGGTCCCCCTAGGAAGAACACACATCATCACGAATGACACGTATGTGCAACGCGACACCAATCAGGACGGACCCCATACGGTCATGGGTCTCCTCGTCTGCAGGTAGTGGAATGCCAGATGACGTGGGCCTCCCCTCTACTTGAGGATGGGCCTGGGACGGGGCATCCCTGCTGGTGCATGGTGGTGCAGTCACAGGGTCAGGGACAGTGACATGCACAGGCCCCTCCGTGGCGACCTGTGCTGCCTTCTGCCCCTGGCCCTGGACTACACCACTTGCACCAGTGGTACCACCCCCACCAGGCACCATGTGCGGCTCAGTAGCAGTCTCCTCTTCCTCTGTGTAGACCACCAACCTGGATGGCTCCGCACCATCTTCCGCCATCGCAAGCCCCTGTGGGGGCTCACCCGGCCCTTGCGCTGCAGCCATTGTGGCAGATGTGGCACCAGTCCCCTCGCTCCAGGATGATGGTAATTCCTGGGAGGGTGGCTGGGCATTGCGTCGCCGGCTGGTGGAGGCATCCCCGCCTCTTTGCTCTACAGTGCCGTCTCTGCCCTCTTCTTCACTCGACGCTGTGTAGAGGGAGACAAGGAACAAAAGCATCAGGGTACTGTACAACAGTCCCCTAGACAGGAATCAATAGCACATGAGTGGCACTGTCAAACGTCACTTGCATCCTGTCCCTCCACAACACATGGGCCAATGCAGGCAACACACATGCAGAAACAGGCACAGCACATGCAATCAACATTAGCATCCATGTACAAGGGCCTCTATTGACATAAATGTTGTCTTCAAACTGAAATGCATCATGGGGCATACTTATCCCATGCACACACATCACCGAGGGGCATGCATCTGGCCTCGTACACCACAGACACAGTGGATACAAGGATGACTAGACTGCATCAGTGAATCAACACATCGTTACGGACATGTGTCATGCATCCATGGTTTTTAAAAGTCACACACACGCTACTCAGACACACAGACATGTACACCATACATGTCCATGACAGCAGCACCCATCTCAAACACCCCATCCATGTCCAAGAACAGAGACAGGCATGCATTCATGTGTGCATTCCGCATGCTGCTCCCCATGTTGCATTGGAACACATTCACCATCCATGTGGTTCACGCATGACTGCCCTCACATGCAGCACCATGATGTCCATGCACACACACATCAATACAAGTCCTATGTCATACATACAGGCAAGTAGCTGACTACCAGCACACTGCAACATGCCCTGTTTCACACAGCAATGCATGGCCACTTACCATTCGACTCCAGACGGGTCTGCCTCTGAAGGATCTGGATGTGGAGCGCTGGGCTAATGTGTTCCAGGACCTTCATCTGGATGTTGGTCAGGCTGACCCGGTACCCCTCTGCATCCTCTGCCTTCAAGAGGCGCCGGGCCTTGCTTAGGATCCTGGACCTGAAGTCCTCCCAGTGTTTCCGGATGTGTTTGATGTCGCGGGTTGCCACCCCCTCCGCCTAGATGGCAACCACTATGTCCTCTCAGATCCTCTCCCGTCCTTCCTTGTCGGCGCGCAATGGTGTGAAGACAGCATCATAATGCCCCAGAAATTGCTCCACCAGGATGCCAACTTCATTATCGCTGAAGCTGGTAGCCCTCTGCCTCTCTGGCTGG
Organism: Ambystoma mexicanum; assembly: GCF_040938575.1. Classification (NCBI taxonomy): domain Eukaryota; kingdom Metazoa; phylum Chordata; class Amphibia; order Caudata; family Ambystomatidae; genus Ambystoma; species Ambystoma mexicanum. The sequence goes on from NC_090937.1 coordinate 531,590,632, forward strand.
GGGTCGCCAGTGGTCTCGGATGGTGTTTGCCCTACATGGTGACCCTCAAGGCAGGTGTGGGTGGGCAACTGGGTCCTGGGGCTGGGATGTGGAGCAATGGTATACCAGTCGGGAGTCTTCTGTTCTAGCAGGGGTGGACACAGCAACTGGACCCCTGCAGATGGCTGACGTGCAAGCACCAAATAGCAGGGCACATGGGCAGCAGGCAGGTGGGAGCGTGCTCAGGGCTCTGGGGGGCAGGACAATGGCCTTCTGGGCAGGAGCGTGGTCTTCCGTGTGTTGTCGCGTGGCCAGCTTGATACGGAGTGATTTAGCACGTGAAAAAACTGCACGTCAGCGTATAATTCGAGGAAATGCCCTTAGAGCGTAAGCGCATCTGTGACGTTACGTGCACAGGCTTTTCCCTCGTGACGGGTGCATAGTGATTCAGCATGTGAAATACCAGCACGTCCGTGTGTTAATGAGTGTAATCCGAGGAAAAGGCCTAAGTGCGTAAGTGACGTGACGCGCGTGGGCGTTTCCCTCAGCATGGGTTAAAGGTGAGCAGGGGCCTGCAGTTCGCTGTACGTGCCTTTCGTGGAGACCGACATGTGTGTTGCTACTTCGTGTTGTTTCGCGCGCCATCACAACTTCACAGCGGATCAAGGATGTATCTCTTCTTTTGGCAGGGGTATTGGCTACGCGTGTTTTTCATTTTCATGCTAGTCTGACGGTGAGTCGCTTCCGCTATTTTTCCCACTGCGTGTGCCCCTGTGTATCGCGTACCCGTTTTCAAGGTCATAGTAGCCTGCGTGTCCCACGTGTACGTGTTTTTCGTGTCCCTAGGTGCCACCGCATACTACGGGAGGTTCATTCCACACACGTGGGCTACCAGGGATTGCGTGCACAGTTATACTGCAGTTTTGGGGTGCCTGAGTGTTGCGTGACCTGTCACTTCATCACCGGGGTCACATACAGCCTTGCAGGTGCAGGGGTGCTGTTAACATCTTGTATCCCACCACCTTCACCCAATTGCCAAGGACAATTGCCGTGTACACCTCCCATTGGCACTACTTCATCTGTGCCGGCACTATTCCATCTGTGCCATGGCTGGGAGGCCACAAAAGGTGAGGGGTGCCTCAGCTGGGCGTACTCCATGTGGCGGGCGTGGTCAGGGATGTGGCCGGGGTGACCAGGGAGTAGGGGGACTCCAGGGTGTCCAGGGTGGCTGCAGAGGGGGAGGAGGCAGGGGTGCAGCAGCTTGGCACGATGTTGTGCCGCGTGTTGGTGCAGTCATGCCACCACCCCCTGCGGCTCCAGGAGTTGCCGTTCATGCATCTGACGCTGGCGTCCATGTGACCCTGCAGTCTGTTTCATCGACTGCCACGGGTCCAAGGGTAGTGGTAGCTGCAGGTGCAGCTGTGGACACCACCACCCAGGCTCAGGGTCTTCCAGCGCCGGCTGCATTGACACTTGAAGAGTCCATGGCAGAATCCCAGGTGGTCAGGAGGCACACCATAGGTGCACGCAGGGCTGCCCTGATCGAGGAACGTGTCCCTGGGGAAGCAATGTCATCTGCTGCCCCGACCAGCCGGGTGTTGGCAAGTGCAGAGGCAGATGCAGTTGACAACACCCCGGTTGTGAGTCTACCAACCAGGACAGTCCCGGTCAATGACCCTGGCACAGTAGATGTTGCTGTGCAAGATCCATTCCAGGGCACCCAGCAGCCACTGACGCAAGTCAGGGCCTCACTCCATTTTCCACCTGCCACTCCCTCGGCTCATTCCACCAGCGCCACTGCCCATACTGATCAGGGCAGCATTTGCCAGCCAGGGTCCGGACCAGCGTCCAAGAGGAGGAAGGTTGTACCTGCAGTACAGGCTGGGAACCAGACACAGCTACGGCCTCCAGCACATTGAGGAAGAAGCCTTTCTGCAAGCAAGAACTGGACTTCCTTATGGGCTACGTGCTGGACCACAACCGTGACATGCTAGTGGGGCCGAATTGTAAAACTACGGCTGCCCATCGTGATACACATTGGAAGCAAGTTGCGGAACATGTGAGTACATTCGGCCATGAGGTGCGCACAGCGCAAGAGTGCAAAAAGCATTGGAATTACCTCAAACGCAGCGCTAAGGTGAAGCGTGCCTCAAATTACAACATGACTCTGGTGACTGGCGGTGGGCCAGCACCTGAGTAGGAAGACCTCACTCCACACGAGTCACTCGTTGTGGAGTTCATACCACCAGAATAGGTCGAAGGAGAGGGAGAGGTGCAGGACTTTGATGCCCAGTCCAGTGAGTGTTGTAGCATGTTTGTCGAGGCCATGTGTGTTTTACTTGTGTGATGTGTTGTGCATGACTGGCACTACATGTCATGTGTACATGGTTCTCATGTGCAAGTCATGCAATGCTTCACTGATGCATGCCTGCTGTGCAGGATGGTGGACATGTAGAGCAGACCGGGACTGTCCTCATCACCACACTTGCACCCTACTCACATGCTAGTCACCCGGATGCCCCTCCAGTCCATGTTACAGCTCACTGTCCATTCTGCATGTAGCCTGGTGTGTCCTTCCTCTCAGCACTGGGACTATGTCATTGCATGACTGACATGCATGTGTCCTCTGCCTGCATGCGGGTACTCCACGTAGGCATGATCCCTTGTCCCTCCACTACCCCTGCACCCCAATTTCACCATTGGACTGGTGTGCATCATTTTGCTGTGATGCAATGCTCTGTTCAAGCCTCCTATGTACATGCAAACTTCCACCAGCCAAACCGGCCAGACACATGCAGTGGGGTACATCCTCTGTCCTTCATGCAGGCTGTCTCACTTGGACTGTGCAGATGGCAGATGCTCCACAGGGAAATGAGTGCCCATTCATGCTCCATGTGCATTCCATGCATGCCCCTATGTGTCCTTGACTGGATGATCATTGTAGTACATGTCCAGGGTGACCTACATTTCATGGCATTTCATCAGCCTTCCCATGCCCACTCTAGCTCAGTCCTGAGTCCCACACATGTTTAGGGTGTGGCAGTCTGTGTGGGGCACAGGCCTCAATCTGTTTCAGGCCCACTGACTCTGTACAACTGGTGTAGTGTCTTCTACACACATGGGTGTACTACTGAGAGTTCATCACCTGCCCTGCTCACTGTCCCATCATCATCTGCTGTGTTGTCAGTTGACTCAGATGATGCAATTGATGCTAGTCAACACTGTCTGCCAATACACAGGTCTCTGGCCATCCGTTTGATACCATGCAAGCCATTCCTGCATTTCCACTTAGGGGTAGGGGTGGTGTGCGTGTAGCCATGCAAGCCATTGAATGCACATTGCACATGATGCCTGAACTTGCCCTTGCACTGCCTTCACATATATTGATGCACATCAGGATGCACTTGTTCATGTAGATAGTGGGTGACATACACATGTACTGCACTGCATCAACCCACTTCTGAGCTGTGTTACACCGTTCTACTTGCCTACTCACTGATGCCATGTCAATGTGACCTTGCTTGCATGGCAGATTCTCAGCTGTGTCTGACATGTCTGCTTGATGTGTTGGCTGTCTGTGTGATGTCTATGTGTGTGTTATGTGCTTCTGACATGTGTACTGATGTTATTTTTCTCCACTTTTCAGATGATGACGCAATGGAGCCAGAAGATGGTGTTGTCATGCCAGGCACAGAGTTGTTATCACAACAGCAACCTGGCACAAGTGGGGGTTGTGGGGTGGTAGACCACGAGAACCCACATGTGTTACAGATCTTGTCTATGGCTGGCAATGATTCAGCCCAGATGACCACTCTGACGTCCATGTCGAGTTGGATGTGCATCAGGTCCATTTGTCAGGGGTGAGTGATTCTGATGTGGACGCTCCTCTGTCCGCGACACCTGCACTGAGGGGCCGGCTGGTGGTGGGACCTCCGCCTGTGGTGGATCGGGACACAGGGTCACCCTCCACACCAGTCACTGATGTGCCTGGGACATCACGTCGATGGGGGAATGTAGTCCTGCAGCTGTGGGCGGTGCTGACCCGTCCTTGGGACCCGCTGGTGTCAAGCCCAGCAATGCGGTGGCCGCGCGACACCGAGGAATACTGAGTGGGAGCAAGACATGACTGCCAATTCAGAACGGCAGGGGGCAGCAATGGAAAACATCGCTGTGAGCATGGAGCGTGTTGCCCAATCCATGCTCCCCACTGCTAGGCAGGTGCTTCTCCAGCAGCGGGCGGCACAGTCCATGGCCCGCTCGCTCAGGCTGGGCATGGCGGCCTCAGACAGGGCACGCCAGGCTAAAATGTTGTCTTTGCGTCAAGCAATTGCTGCTCACGCAGAAGCATACATGGAGGCCCTGCGGCTGAGTACGAGTCCCTCAAATCCACTCTGGGTGTCCTCTTGATGTCCCAGAAGGTGCAGTCAGAGGAGAGGTTTGAGCAGCTTGAGCGTACCATCTCGGCTGAGCTACATGCTTGCCGGGAAGTGCATCCGTTGTCCAGCCAGGCCACGCAGGAAGAACTCTGTGTTACACGTGTTACCTTGCAAGAGGAAGCACGTGTATCATGGGAGGTTCTGCATGCTGACCTATGTGTAATCGCCACACAGAACCAGGCTCACCCATCCGCCAGACTTGCTGCTGATGAGGGGCAAGCTGTGCCTAGGCGTGGCCGGCTCCTGTGCCACATCAACCTATTGAGGAAGAGGCTGACTCGGACGAATAGATATCTCCCACACAGGTCTGGCTGTGCAGGCGTTGAGCCCATGTAGGTTTTTTTCATCTCAACATCATTGCATGTGGGTGTTGAGGTGCACCCTGTACCTCCCCCCTCCTGGATGCCTCCCACCCGGGTCGTATGTGGCCATTTTTGATTTTTGATTTTTGATGTTAGTTTAGTTAGTTAATATTGACTATTTGATAGTTATTTTAATTAGGTTATGTAGGTTGTTCATTGTTAGTTTAATTAGTTAATATAGTTTAATATTATTTGTCTATTGTGCATTCATGTGACGGTGTGGTGCTTTGTGGCTTTTGAAAGCATCCACTGTCTGCTCCAGCTGGGCCCTTCAAGCTTGTCTCGTGTATGTGTTTGCAGCTTGGGGTCCTGACTCACATAGGCCATTCATGCTTCCCTTATCCATGGGCTTGCTAGGATGGTTCAGTGTAACAAACTTTTACACAAGGGCTTTGGACTTTCGTCATAACTGTGGCCTGTCTGCTGTTGTACTAATTGTGTTAACACCCCTAGTGGGGATTTGTAGCGTTTTATCTAACGCATGTCTGTAATCAATTTGGGTGAGTATGTGATTGATGTCTCCATTAATTGATGTGGTTTGTTGTGTATGTTATTTTCTTGCCTCTATATGTGCTTGATGCCCTTCATGTTGTAGACAGTAGCCTGCACCCTTGGCCTGTCATAGTCACACTGATGGTGGGAGGAGTTTGGATGTAGGTCTGTAACCAGCATGAATACACACACACAGGGAACTTTCGAGCCTTATTAATATTGTTTATGCCCTTTCTGCAGGAAAATGAGCCTCCACACTATCTTTGCCAGCAGACACAGGGACGAGTAATCCTGATGAATGACCACGTTTGGTGGCGCAGACGTGTGCATGTGTGCGCAAGCAGAAGCACAGGGCTTGTGCTCAGACGTCCGACAGAAGCAGACTTGTTTCCAGGAACTCCAGGCAAAGTGAGCAGCACAAGGGCCCACACCGCAGCCAACCTTCCACCAGGCCACTTGCACATGCATGCTAAGTAGCACCAGTGCTGGGGAGCTTTGCCAGGCATTGTTGGAGAAATGCACAGTACAAATGACATGCGTTGAACCCCAAATGCAAAGTGGCATTACAAGTTGTCAGGGGCACACGCAGGGGCCATTGAACATATCCTCGAGTACCCCATGCTCCATTGAAGCAGAGTTATTAGGGCAGTAGCGTTCCTAGCCAGAAACTGATACAGCGGACACAGGGACACCCTGCGAGGCACAGACCTGTGTGCAGTGCATATCATTTGCATGTGCAAATTGCCACCTGCACTACCTATTGAAATCCGTGGCTGCCAGTGCACAACTTGTACTGAAGATTCACCTCGCTATACGCGTCTAGCAGCTCACCCAGGGACCATTGTATCATGTGTGATTCTTGACGCATTGGTCTTCTATTTCCCGCGCGCCCACATGCGGCTGCCTTACTGCAATGACAGTGTATGAACCATGTGGGGGCCAAGCTAACTTATGGGTACAAAGAACCAGACAGGAGTGTTTGTTTGTGGAGGAGTAACTTACTTTCGGGAATGGATGGTGTTGTGTGTGTGTGTTGTTAACACACATTCAGATAAGTAATTCACGCTCTCTTTGCAGCATTTAACTGCTCCTGTTACCAGACCTGAGAGTGCGCCGGCAGGAGGCCAACACTCACCCCAGAGATAGGTCTCTCTTTGGCTTGCTTTTGACTCATTTGGTACAATGTGTATGATGAACATGTTTTCTCAGATTGAGTATGTGTTATTGTGAATATATTTTTTTTGTATTTTGACTACTTTCCCTTACCAAACCGACTCCCCTCTCCTGCCCCTCTTTCTGGTTATCCTGCATACCAATGCCTGTCCAAACAACATATCCCTGACCCTCCTTCCCTGCCGGGGTCTCAGAGGCCTGTGTAAGTTTGACCTTGCAGGCACAAAGACGACGGAGGGGGTGGTTGGTTTGTGCCACTCCTGCGCCTGGACACCGGAACTGTGACACTACCCATCAGTTGTTGCATCCTCATTGTATGTTATGTACCGTAAATGGTACCCATCCTGTAGGACCATTGTTCAACTGTGCTACCTTGTTTTTTCTATCATTGTGTTTGTACATGTGCTTTGAAATTTCCTGCTGCTTCAAGTCATCTACTGGAGACTCTTCATAGGTTTTATGGTGCCTACAGGCTTTTTCCCTGGTTTGTGGGTTTGGCTCCTTGGAGTTATCTGCGATTTGGTATTTTTACCAGTCAAGCTGGCCTCTGAGGGGGCTGGACCCTATTTACACGCAAGCTGTAACATGGAGACCAAGGGGTAGGGTGATCCTGTAGCCAGGTAGACTTGAAGGAAGAAGGCTACATACCCCAGACACAGTTGTTCAGAAGGTCACGGTGATGTGTAAATGAGGGAGGGCCTTTTGTGGTTGGACAGTTGGCTTGGGCTACAGTGTTTTGGGCACTCTGACATTGTAATCGTGGGGTGCTATGTACATGATGTGTTGTGCTGGTCAATGCCTGTTCCTGTGTTTTCTTTACTTTTCAGGTGTCAGGGGATTGGTGTGGTTTGACATGCTGGTGTTTTCACATGGGCAATGTTCACATGTGATGTGTACAGGACACATAGGGTCACTTTATTTCACACGCATATATTGAGTGCATGTCCCTAATGACACACACAGTTGCACAATGATCCACTACACGTACAACCACCCTTCCATGGCCACAGGTGCACACAGATTGCATTCTCAGACCCCCTGTGTCCCTGCAGCACATGATCTATGACCATTTGGGTATCCTGTACATGCGTCATTTGGTTATTGATTTGATTTGTCATTTTCATGTGATGCTCAAGGTGTATCTGCAACACAATGGCTGCTCAATGTGCTGTGTGCTGAGCAGTGTGTTGCAGGAGACACACACAGCACACAGGTTCGGGAGTAGGTATTTTGCCATGCCCAATGTGCATGTGAACAGGCATTCAGTGTTGTGTTCATGCTACGACTGGTGGAAATCATTTCATCTGATTCCATGTCAGGCATCATTGTCTCGTGCCAGTTTTCATTTATAACATGTCACTTCGTATCTTATTGGTCCTGTGTTGGCCTTTTGCTATTGCGTGCCATGTCATGGCGTGGCAGACACGGGTGATGTGGGTTGGGATGGTTTGGGTCACATACTAGGGATTTTGATGGCTTGTTTTGCGGGGTGGGGTGATACACACCTTGCATGTGTTCCTTTTGGTCACACAGGATTGGTTATGTTTAAGTAGCTAGGGATGCACACAATATAGCACTTCAGTGGCAACATTCTCAGGGTGGTAAGGTTGTGACAGTTGACTGTCTCTTTGTCATCATTGATTGTCACCTGGTATGTGCCAGGCCTGTGTGCACTCCACAGGGGTGGGAGTTTAGGTGAAAATTGTGGCCACAAGCTAGGTCTGGGCTGCCTCGCCACGTGCCTTTCCCCTCCCATGGGCAGTGCCTGTGGTTGGGGATGTGGGGGCAACACCATGTCCACCAGTATGTCCCGCCATGTTGCAACATTGTGCAGGACACATGCTGCCACAATGATCCTGCACACTAGTGGGGGTGCATATAGTAGCTGGACACCAGAGTGGTCAAGTGAGCGGAAACATGACTTAAGCACTCCCAATGTGCGCTCCACTATGCCCCTGGTTGCAATATGGACAGCGTTGTATCTTACCTGGGGTGGTGTGGTGGGGTTCCGGATTGGGGTCATCAAGTGGTTGCTCAGAGGGTAGGCACTGTCCCCTGGGGAGGTGATAATGGTTGTGATTATTGGGGTTTGCGTATTTGGCTGTGTGTGACATGCATGCATGTGCACAGGCATTTGTACTCACCTAGGAGCCATGTGTCACCATGCTGCCCAGCTTCCAGGGCATGTCTCAGGGCGGACATTCTGTATATGAAACTGTCATGGGTAGAGCCAGGGTAGTTTGCATAGACAGAGGTGATGATTCCCTTTGCATCGCATATGACCTGCACGTTGATGGAATGCCAGTGCTTGCAGTTTTGATAGATGTGCTCATTGGCCCTCGGTGGACGTAGGGCTACATAGGTGCAATCTATGGCACCGAGCACTTTGGGGAAGTGTGCCACTCTTTAAAAGTCCTGGACCACGGCCTGCCTTTCTGTGGGTGTTCTGGTCATGTATATGTGCCTGCGGACTGAGGGGCGCGCAGTGATGATTGCCAACACATGGTGTAGGCAGCATGACTGCGTGGCCTGCGAGACCAACCCCCATTATGGTAGTTGTCTGCTGAAATGACCCAGTGGCCAAAAAATACAGGACATTGAGCACCTTCTCCAAGGGGCTCAATGCTTGGGAGCACAGGGTGGGTGATGTAAGGTCATCTTCCCACTCCGTGACCAGCTCTAGTATGATACGGGGTGGAAACCTATACCTGCCATAGACCTGGTCATCAGGCATCCGAAAAAGGCTAGTCCGGTGAAAAGACATGCGGGCCCTGGCTATTCTCCTCCTCCTGCGGTGTCCCACGATCAGGACTGCGACAAATGGGGCATTCATCGTAGCTGGATACACGTGTTTGTTGTTTGCGTGCACTTTTATACTGTGCACAGGGACTCTTCCACATGCCTTCATTTGGCAGACTTGTTGACGCATATGCGCGTCTTTTGGCGTGCATGGGTTTCCCGTATTCGTTTCCATGAATACGTGTTGTTCGCGTGCGTGTGGGCGTTCCGTGTATTTCCCTGCAGTACTTCCCCATTTATGCCTTCTTTTTCACGCGTTGTTCCCCATTCCGTGTGTTACGCTCCGTGTCCCGCCCCCTTTTTGGTGTGTGCGCCGACGTTGTGCGCTTTCCCTGTGCATGCTGCGCACAGCGTTTGGGATGATGCAATGACGTGTGCGCCCGTGTGCGCCACACACGGATTTGGCACACATCCTGAAGGAAACACGCGCAGGACCTTCCTTGAATCGCAAGTGTGCGCGTGCACTTGCTTTTTCACGCTTGCACCAGTTTGCGCCTGCTCGGGCTGCAAATGGTGGCACACATTTGTTCCATGAATCGGCCCCTAAAACATTATCTTTCTCTTTTATTTTTGAAGCACTTGGGTAGCGGATATGTTTAAAGAGTTAGAGCCGGTTTTTAATGTGTGTGCAACTACGAAACATAGAGTTGCTTGTTCACTTTAGATGAGGAGGTGGAAAATGTATTCAATATTTTCTCTGAATTTGGGGTCTTCAAAATACATTCTTAAAGAGCGATATTCTGATGCACTAATGTGCGTGGAGCTTTCATCATATATTCCTTCTTTTCCTGTAGGAAAGTGTGGAGGAAAAGCACGTGCTTCTACACTTTTTTCACGTATGCTTGATGTGTTAGCAATGTTTCTAATGCATCGTCAATGGTGTCTTTGGGGTGTAGTGTAGTGGGTGATTGGAGTACTGGTCTAAAATGTTGGCTACAGTAACAGGATATACACAATCAAATTGGCCAGTTGGTTGTGAGTCTTGAAGTATTTGGGTGGTTTCTCTTATGTTTTCCTCTGTGTTTATATCTTTGTAGTATTTATTGTTTTCTTTTAGATATTGTAGGGGTTGTCTAACTTTGCTTAAGTCGACTAGTTGTCAAGTTTTTTTTGTCTTTTGTTGGCACACCATTAACTAGTGTAATCAAAGATTTATCTATTGGGCTTGTACTTGTACATTTTCTTTCAGATCTAATGGCAAATATTCTACTTTGCCACAGATGCACTTTAGTAACTCGGATGGAGGTAATTCGGCTGATTTTGGATGAAGGAGTATTATAGCTTGAAAAGGGTGTACTTATTGGATTATAATGCTCTCGTACAAATTAAGTTGTTGGAAAGATTTTGGAAGTAGGAATTTTTCTAAGTTATTATTGATAGCAGGTGATGGCATTTCATTATTGTCAAGCTTCCCGTACATGCAAACTTTTGAGTGGTTAGTTATTGTATTTAGTTTCTGCTGTTAGCTATAAAGCTAATTCAAACCAATGAGATTATTCATTGTCTTCTATTTTGCAGGCTATATAATACTATTTTTGTGTTCTTTTAATACAACATTCTGTGACAACAGACACATATTTGGTCTGGTATTTCAGCAGATGTGTTTTGAAATTTAGCTATTTCTTTTTTGTATTTGTTTATTAGGACGTTGGTGTTTGTGAGGTTTTCGGTAATGTTTTGTGAAGGGACAGAATTTTCTAGGTCAACTTCACTTCCAAAGTGTTTACGTTGGATGTGCTCTATTTTGTGAAGCAGTTCTTTGCCAGTTCCATGTCAGAGAATGTTATTTGGTTTGTGCAGTTGTAGAGCAGGACGTTTTGCATAGTATAGTCGATGCACAAGATTCTGTATAGTAGAATGGTGTGTTGCTAATATTTTGATCTGGTGGAAAGTGCTTCTGCAAGAAGTTCCTAAAATGCAGGCTAATGAATGTCCTTGCAATCCAGTGTCTCTGCGCACTGGGCCGGAGTCCCTGGTTTCTAAAGTTTTAATTCTACTTTTGTCTTTTAGTTTCACATAGCGATTGAAGAATTGTTGTAAGGAATGTTGGCGTAAATTACACATTGTGCTGCCTATCCATCGGTAAACTGTACAGTTTTTTAGGTTAAAGGAGCATTTGGTTCAAAGTTTTTTGAGGACTTTTTTTTTCTATAAGGGTTTCTTTTGCCATAATGGTGTCTTCCACCATTAGATACCCTAGACCATTATTGTCTATGACAATTGTTTTTTTTTTGTTCTTGTTTATAAACTTCTTCATTGAAATATGGTTCTGTGCTGCTTTGTGAATCCATTCACCATCACATGTTTAGAAGTATTTTTTGTAATTTATTAATTTAGTGAGTGGTTTAAAATCAATATCAAATTTTTCTCTTTAGTAGAAACACAAATTTCTGGGGTTTTTCGATTTTACTTGAAACCATAATGCCCCTTTAACAGAGTTTGTTCTTTGCATTTCATAGGTTTTTATTAGTCAAACATAACCATAACGTCCTCTTAACAAAGTTTCTTCATTGAATTTCATAGGTTTTTATTAGTGAAACTTAACCATAAAGACCCTTTAACAAAGTTTTTTCATTGAAGTTCATAGGTTTTTATTAGTCCAACTTAACCATAATGTCCCTTTAACAAAGTGTTTTCAGTGAATTTCCTCGGTTTTTACGAGTTCATGCTATTTTCCTACAACTTACTAATATCATACTTACCCAATATAGCAATGTTTGTGTCCAATTTACAAAGTGTCAGCTTAAAGCTCTGCCATTTCCCACCTTCTGGAATCATTTTTAACACTTCCATACACTTTTTGCAACTATTTTAACTAGTTTTGCATCCGTAGACTTCTACGAACATCTGACTTCATAGCAGACCTTCCGGACAGTGCCACATGACCATACGCTGCCGCGTGGCATGATGTTGTGTCCGAGAACCTGTCCACACTTCACAATAAGATCTCTGCTTCGCAGACAGTTCAGAACTGCATTTTCTACTGATCTAGGAATGTTCCCTTGCACAGATCCAACACCTATTCCTACTCATTATCCATTAACAATCTAGTACATAGTACGCACTTGTAGCAAAACTGCTATTTATCTTAAATGGCATCAGCTAATGCCATCTCCTCCTCCCCAAGAGCCACCAACACTGCTGTAATCAAGGAGCATGAGAAACACTTCCGCCTACCTTATAAATAACACACGCGCAACAGTTTCCCTTGTCCACCTACCCTTCCATATTACTGTTTGGTTCCTCTTCCCTCATTTCCCTCCCTACCTTTCGTTCTCAGCTCTCTGCCAAAAAAAATACATCCAAAAACAACAAAAGACATATTCCTTTAGGAACCACCTTTCACAGTTTAAAAATAGAACTAAAAAAAAACATGTATAGACTCCATCTACTTTATATTTCGCAGTAAAGTACATAGACTCAATAAGATTTTCCAACATTTCCATTTGCATTGTGTGTTATGCTAATGGGAATATTGTGGCGTTCATCCTCTGTTCCAGGGACTGGAACGGCGGATACCGCCCCAGCAGCCCAAGTTATCAGCCCAAGCGAAGCGAGGTTGGATAACGAGGTCTCTGGACCATTATTCCCCTATTCTAGCCCCTGAAATTGGGGATCAAGACCATTAGCACCCTAGGTTCCCAAAGCGGGAACCTGGGGTGCTAAAAAAAAGGATTTCCTTCCTATACTGGGACGCCTATGGCAAGGGTTCCATACAGGGCCCCTATTCGCTTTCCAAGGCAGTCTGCAGAAGGCAAAAAGAGAACCCTATGAGCATATTACCACAAGCATATTTTTCTTCACTTTCAGATCTTTCCTAATTTCGAATAACTTTACCACAAGCCAGTCCCAGGTGGCCACTTCAATCCTATGTTTTGTCTCTTGTGGTTATGGCCAGTAGCCAGATTGTCCGGATCATGACCTTATTCCATGACCCAGACAATCTGGCCACTGCCCATAGCCACAGGCTACCCCTTAGTCAATAACATTATTACGCTATTTTTTGTAGCTACATCATGACACTTGTCAAATAATAAAACACTGGCACATTTGCAAAACCATGCTTGTAGGTCCTTGCCAATCTGTCAATGCTCCTTGGGAAAGTTTGCTGGAAATCCACCCATGCTTTATTTTTTCAAAAGTGTCAAATGTATGCACATACAATCATCATATAACATTGCCCCCACTTGACAAAATCCATTCAGACTTTATGAAAACATCTATATCTAGATCTATAATCTTTTTGAAAACCTTTGTGTAGATTTGTCAAATGGCACCACATTTATGAGCCTTTACAATATTTTGCCCCGCTCTAATTTTGCTCACTCTTCACAAAATCCCACCAAACTTTGTAGAAACATTCATATCTAAATGTATTATCGGTTTCCCAAATTAAGTGTAGATTTGTCAAATGGCACCTCATTTATAAGCCTTTACATTATTTTGGCACCCGCCCTCTAATTTTCCCCCCTCATGACAGAATCCCACCAAACTTTGCATACTCACTCAGAATCAGGTCAGAAATATGCATTCAACATTTCATGCAGTTTCATTAAGTGTTGCCAAAGTTATAAGCCATCCAAGAACTGCATTTCACCAACCCTGTAATGCTGAGGTGTCTGCAAACTTTTCAGGACTTTTTACGAACATCTGAACTGTTCACGGACTTTAGCGGCAAAAACACAAATTTATTTGCTTCTTGCAGCCATATGCCATCCCATCCTCATCACCTCTCACCTCTCCAGGGATTATTTGATAAGTTTTACAAGTGCAATGTTATGTTTTTTAATATGTTTTTACTGTGATGTCTGCGGACACCAGCTGCTGTCCGCAAATCCAAGATGGCGGCGTTTCCAAAAATCTAACGCACTTCACACTCTTCACCATCCAATCAGTGAATGTGTTGCATGTCCGCGGACATGACGCAAGCCGATTAACAATCGGTGTCCTGTCCGCGGAGCAAACAGGGAAGTGTGTCCGCGGACCGGAATAGATATCACACATTTTTTGTGACCTACTCTTTGGTTGTTTTAAAAAAAAACTACTGGATGGATTTTCAACAAATTTACAAAAGCACGCTTTTGGGACCCAGCCGCTGCTCCTGCTGCAAATTTGGAGAAAATCTGTCCATTGGTTTGGGCTGTAAGCGTGAGCAAAGTTTTTTCCCCATTATTCAGTCTATGGGAAAAAAATACATTTTGGGACCCCCTCTATAAATTTGCCCCCCCAGACCAAACCTAACCAAACTTTGCAAAAGAATTCAGAGTGGGCCATATACTTTCTTTGCTAAGTTTGGAGAGGATTCGTCCAGGGAGAGCACAGTTATAAGGTGCCCAAAAAGTGCTCTGACTATGGGCTTAGCAACTTAACCATAACTGCAGGGTCACTACCTTGACCGTGTAATATGTATATTACACAGCCACGGTAGTGGCTGTGTAGTTCTGGTTAAGTTGCTGTTTCCATGGGAAGTGCCCTTTTTGGGTGGCTTATAACTTTGCTCTCCCTGGACGAATCCTCACCCAACTTTGCAGTTGTTTTTGGTACCATCTGCATTGCAACGTAGAAGCATTAGTATTACATATTTACTATGTGTTTGTATTAGTAAGGTGGAGCGATTGTCCGAATTGCAGGTAGGACATAATCTACCATGGTTTGCATTTTGTACAAGTTGCTGAAATGGAACAGTTTCACAATTAGGTATTGAAACATACACAAAGCGCTCATTGGGGATTTGTTCTTGTGTCACATTGTTGCACAGAGTGCATGTATGTTTCCACATGTATGAAATATGCAAGATTTCATTCATAGGTATGTTTTTGTTTTCCAGTATTTGTAGTAAGTACATTAGAAATTCTTGTGGATCTTCCTGTGAGTTTATAGTGAATTTCACTATTCCAGCACTTTAGTCCAATTGTCTTATTCCATAAACACTATACGTGTTGTCAGGATTGTTTGCTGCGTTTCTATGAAGTACTAACATTTGCAAACACAATTGGTCTGTACTGTGTAAGTAAATGTGGTCAACTATTGGTGGTAATTCAAATAGAATATTCATTGCTACATTTGCTTAGCAATTTACACCAATTACATTTGAAAGTTTAAATGGACCAGGTAGTTCTGTAACTGAGTGCTTTTTTTGGAGTTTGTCTTCCTTCTTTGTAGAAGTACCTGGTTTACTTTCCCTAATAGGTTCTTTTTTGATTGTGGTACTTGATGAAGTATTAGTTTCTTTTAATCTCTTTGGAGGATTTGCAGTGACATCCTGTTGCATTTCTGTTTTATTTAGTTTTCTTTTAGAACATTTTACTTTTTGTGGAATAGGATATGTTTTTAGATGGGGGGTGTATAGTGAACGAAGTCTATTGTATTCTGAAATGCAAGGAATATCAGCGTTTACTTTACTTGCATCAAAGTTGATTAGAAATAGACCGTCAAGTGTAAGTAAGCGTGATAGTGCTACGCAGCTCATGCCTTCTTTAAAGACTGTGTTACCAATGCCTATCAATGCTTTGCCTTGTGATTTATGAATGGTGACTGTGTATGCAAGAGTTAGAGAAAATTATTTCTTCACACATACATGTCTTTGATGAGAAGGAATCGAGCTGTTGAGCGTCCTATCCTTTTCATTTCTGAAAGTTTGTCAAAGAGAATATTGACAAACTGAATGTTGTTGTCACGTGGGTATGTTTGAAAGCAAACAACTGTACCCAGTGCTCCATCAACTAGTCTTTGATCCACGTCAAGGTTACGTTTAAGCATTACTCTGCAATTTAAGGATAATTTTAATATTTTTTCCAATCCAGCTGTGTTAAAGATTGAATTTTCTAAACTATTTAGTCTCGTTGTGACTTGTTCACACCTGGGCAGTGTCATCCCATGTATGTCTAGTTTGTCTGTGGCGCTAATTTCAGTTATTGGTTGCATTTCTTTTTTTTAACTTTGTTTCATTGAATTTGAAACAGCTTGCAAGAGTTGGTATTAAGGCCAAACAATTGACATTTTTGTGGGCTAATTGTTCCATAACATCTGTAGCACATGCATTATCACCGTAAAGTGCATGAATGTGACAGGTTTTCAATATTGCTTGTGCTTATTGCGATAATATACCAACTCTAATACTTTTTAAGAGGTTGGCATAAGTGAGATCTGCAGATTGGCGCATGTTTGGTGTTAATTCTCTGTATTGGAAATGTTGCCAAAGGTTGACATTCCAATGCTGCCAACAGTTTTACTGCAGTTTGTGTCCTAAGGTTTTAAAAATAGGCTCACCTTTCACTGGTGTCAAATGAAGAAGATCTCTGAAAAAAAAATAATGTGTTTTCCTCCAAAGAGCTCTTTGTAGTTTGTTTTGAGTACTTCTTGTAATCTGAGGTGAATCAAGGCCAACATTTGGTTGGAGACCATGCTCACTTCATCTATTACTATCATTTTCATTTGTTTGAATACTCTGCGTAGTTCCATTGCAGCTTCTGAAAAATGTTTGTAATAGTCTCATTTGTTTTGGTATTTTACTGGCAGGAGTAGTAATCGGTGTAAAGTGACACCGCCTATGTTGTAGGCAGCTAAACCTGTGGGGGCAGTGACAACAGCTGACAGTTTGTTGTTTGTCAATTGTTGAAGGAATTTACTGATGATTTTTATTAAGAACGTTTTGCCAGAACCAGCTTCACCACTGACGTACAGTAGTATAGGTTTGTAATTTTGGCAGGTGCATTCTTTTTTTTCATGTTGTACTCCATGTGCAATTTCTTTTGTTACTTCTTCAAAAATGCTACGTTGCTCATTGTTTAGTTTTGATTGTAGTATGGTTAAGTCTTATTTATCTTCATATTGACACATGGTGTTTTCTACTTCTGTCATAGCTAGTTCTGCCTCATTTGTTATTAGTGGCTCTCCCAGTGGTTCTTGGCTTCCTGTTGCAGAAGGTTGACTACTGTCAGGAGTGTCATTATCTAGTTGGGCCTGCAGTTCTTCTTCGTGTTGCTGTTCATTGTGCAACATTGTTTTGTACTGTGTAAATTTTACATCAGTTATGGTGCTTTCATTTGCGTTGAAAGCGTCTTCATAGGAGTCATAGATATCTAGTATTTCTTCTCCTTTTCTCCATGATTTAAAGAGTTGTAGCAGGGATATGTAATGTAGTTCTTTATGTTGAGGAGTCTTCAATGACAATTTGATATGATTAATTAAATTTGGTTTGGTGAGTTTTACTTACCTGCCTTCACAATGTGTCACTCTGTATCTACCTTTTTTTTCATCGGGTTTTATATTATTTTTGTATGTGAAGTTTTGGGCTATGTGGTATAGACACATGGTTTCCAAAGTGGTACTTCTGTTTGGGTAGTATGTGTCCAGAAAATAGTTTTTTAAAATGTCTTGGCTGTTGGGATCATGTTTGGCTATTGTTTCTATATCTTCGTATGATTTTGGAACTCTTTTTCTAGATTTAGCAGTACCAAGACTTAGCCATACTATATTTTCAGATTTTCCATACAAATCAGTACCAATTAAACAATCTGTGCTTCATAGGAGCCACATTCTCTATGGGAGAGCATTTTTATGCCCAAGCTGTATAATTTCTGAGACAGTGTTTTGGCTGATGACAGGTCATTCCAGAGGTCTTGTAGCTCTGTTTTTTCTGCTTTGGTTAAGTATGCTGTAACATATCGTGCAACTGCAGTGGAATTGTCTGCAATGTACTGCACATCTAAGTTTGCATTCCATAAGGGGGAAATGATTGCATTGTAATCATTGATATATTTTTCTTCTTCTGTTCTTTTTATGTAATATGTATTTTTAGGTGATTTACCTTTAACACTATGTCTAACTGAAGGCATGAAGTTGTTCACTTGACCTGTTTTTGTAACCGGTCTAGGGAAACCAAAGCAGCAATTGGTGTATTATTTAGCTTTGTTTTTGTATTTGCAACAACAATATTTGCCACATTTGTGTCTTTCAAATAGTAAAATTTGTGCATGAAGATCACTATTTGTTGCTTCTTATGGAATTTGACAAGTGACATATTTTTCAATAAACTGTAAAACAGTGGCATCACTGTCTTGACCAAATTTAGGAGCATCTTTAATCCATAAAAGCATATGTGGTGCTCCTCTGGCTTGTTATTCTTTTCTCCAAAAGAAGTGTTGCACTTCTCCAAGGGGAGGAGCAGTTTTATTACAAATAAAGTATAGCATAGCAATGAAGTGATGGTGAAAATATCTTGAAAAATTAACAGGATCTAGAGAACAAAGTTCTCCAGGTGTTAGTATATCTATTTTTGTTTTGTTTTTGTTTGATATGCATAGGAAATCATGTAAAGCTTCCCATGCATATTCTGCACAAATTAATGTAACAAACCAAGTGGATGGGCCAAGGTTTCTTATCATACAACGTACATCTCCATGACATCGAAACCAGTATTCTTTAGTACCACGCATATTTGCTAATAGATTTGTAATATTTGATTGTAAAACCTCATCTTTTTTTGTACTTTTTGTAATAATTGTGTAGCTGACATATTTTGAAAGTGGGATCCTGATTTTAATGTGTGTGCAACTCTGTAACATAAAGTTGCTAGTTCACTTTCAAAGAGTAGGTGGAGTATGTATTCCACATTTTGTCCAAATCTGGGATCTTCAGAATACATCCGTAATGAGAGATATTCTGATGCTGGTATTTGAATTGGTCTATTATCGTACCTTCCTCCTTTGCCAGTAGGAAAAAGTAGAGGAAAAGCATGTGCTTCTATACATTTTTCCCATATGCTGATTGGTGATCCTTTTGTTTGATGCATTTGGTATGTTTCTAGAGCATCTTCTACGGTGTCATTAGAGTGCAATGGGTGAATTGTATAATGGTCTAAAGTATTGGATATTGTAGCAGGATCTAGGAGCTCAAATTGACCAGCTTCTTGTGTCTCTTGAATTATTTCAGTGGTATCCTTCAAGTTTTCTTCAATATTAATTTCTTTGTAGTATTCATTATTGTCTTTTAGATATTGCAAAGCTTGTCTAACTTTATTTAAATCTACCAGTTGCTGCCAATTTTTTTTATCTTTTGTAGGTACACCATTTACTAAAATAATTAAAGATTGCTCCTTTGGACGTTGCACTCCTAGAGTATGCACATTTTCTTTTAGATCTAATGGTAAATACACTACTTTTCCCCGAATGCCTTTCACTAATTCAGAGGGAGGTAATTTTGCTGTTTTTGGTTGAAGGTGTATTTTTTGCTTGAAATGAGTGAACTGTTTGACTTATGCTTTCATATAAATTCAGTTGTTGTATGGGTTTTGGTAGTGGAAATAATTCCAAATTATTTATGGTAGCACGTGAAGGAATTTGGTTGTTGTCAAGTTTTGTAGTGCAGTAACTGAAAAGTATTAAGGGGTCATTTATTTCGTATTTGTTTTCTGCTATAAGGTAGAGAGATAATTCAAACCATTTAGAATCTTCATTGTCTTCTATTTTGTATGTTAGGTCTACAGTTTTTGTTTTACTTTTATAAAAAGTTCTACGGCAACATACACACACATGGTTTGGTATTTCAGCAGATGTACTTTTAAATTTCAGTATTTCTTTTTTGTATGTGTGTAGTAGAAGGTTGCCATGCATAGAATTGTTGCTAATTTGTTGTAAAGCTATTTCATTCTGTAAGTGGCTTTCACTTCCAAAATATTTTTTCTGGATATAGTCGATTTCTTCAAGTAGGTCTTTTGCTGTACCATGTAGAAGAATGTTATTTAAATTGGCTAGTGCTAAAGCATGACTTTTAGCATAGTACAGTTTATAGACTAGATTTCTTATAGTTGAATGATGTGTTGATATAATTTTGATATAATGGAAGGTGGTTTTGCAAGTAGGTCCTGAAATGCAGGCCAATGAATTTCCTTGTAGTCCGGTGTACTTGCGCACTGGACAGGTATCCATATTTTGCAGTAGTTTAATTTTGATTTTGTCTTTGCCTTTCACATATTGATTGAGGAATTGGCGTAAAGACTTGAAAGATTCTTTGGGAATGTTACATATTGACGTGCATGGCCATTTGTATACTAAACGTTCT
This sequence comes from Ambystoma mexicanum, assembly GCF_040938575.1. Lineage (NCBI taxonomy): Eukaryota > Metazoa > Chordata > Amphibia > Caudata > Ambystomatidae > Ambystoma > Ambystoma mexicanum. The sequence goes on from NC_090937.1 coordinate 531,610,934, forward strand.
GATTCAGTTGAATGGAGAGGTAATTCTAAGTTTTCTGGGGATATTTTTGTAAGCAGTATTTCTTGTTCCATTATGGTATTATTAACTTTTCATAACCTCGTCCACTGCTATGTATGGCAATTGTATTTGTTTGCTTTTGTTTGTATGCTTCTTCATTAAAGTATGGGTCTTGTGGAGATTTGGGGCCTGACGGTATTTTATTACCGCCGAGAAATAACTTAGCAATAATCACTCTTTGTATTCAGATTTGGCCATGTGCAACAATAATACAATGGACATGCATTATTTCAGCACCCAGACCTGCATATTTGGTATACGTGGTTGGTGGTATTTTGGTGAGCATAATTCCCTTGTTTTATTTGTGGCCCCAATGTCCAGAATCCCTTATCTTCGCTTAGATTATTCGTGTGATCACTAGAGAGACCTCAGACCTGCATTCTAGGGAAACCACAATTTCCAGGGATAGTGTTGGTGCGCCACCATGGGCAAACTCACTGACTTATTTACGACAGAGAGCTATATGTGGTAGTCTTGTGGTAATTTCCACTACCTTATATACGGTAGGGAGCTATGTTCAGAGAGTCTCTCTTCCCGTTGGCTCATGTACCTCCAACAAGTTATACTACAGTCACTCACAATTATTCATACTGATTCTGACATACACACATCTGTCTTAAAATGACCATTGCACTGTTTAAAAATCTCCCCACATCATTGGCATTGTAATGGTAAATAGAAAATAAACCACCCGTCTGTTTTCAAATATTTTCTGTATTATAAAATTTGCATTTAGACATGATCTCATTCTTTACAGCAATAAAAGGGAACAATCAAAGCATTTTCAATGACACACTGCAATTATAGTGGCGGAGAACAGAACTTAAATTGCAACATTAGCACTTGATTAAGACACGCACGGGACTTTCATTTTTCTACACTGACTGCATACTTTCGTGCACACACACAGCTCCCCCAGTTAGGTAATTACCTTATCTGTTCAGAGGCTTCTCTCTGTGAATGTGGCTCTCTTGGCTTAACTCCAACAAAAAGGAATGCTTGCCTTCTCAAGCCGGGGTCATTGCCTGGAATTCTCAGCTTTTTCAGATAGGACTGCCTCTGCCAGTGGAAAGGTAATTCTTTCAGCTTTCCCCAGTCTCGACTGCAGCAGGACACCCCCACAGTCAGGTCTTCTCCCCAGTAGTGCAGAAAGATGTCTGCCTGTCTTTTTCCCTGCTACTGCCCACTAAAACTTTCCTCTCAGCCCTCTTTATGACGTGTTCCAATGAAATCCATCATCTCTCATCCTCCTACTTTTAAACAATAGCTTCGCTTATACATTTGCAATTGTTGCAAATCTGACTTCCTTCCTCCTGCAGTTACTGTGCACAACAACACGGATAATCAGGCAGAGAAGAGAGGAAAAATCTGCACACTCATTTAACTGGTTTTCAAAATATGCCTAATTCTGCAGTAGAGAACACATTTTATTAGTGAGTTATAATAAAATAAGGTTTTATTAGTCAGGTTAATGGTTAATATGTTAGCTGTTAATTTTCAAATGTGTCTCTAGCAATATAGGCATTTCAGGTGAAAAATAGTGTGCATTTTTAAATGAACACGTGTGCTTTTAACTGTAAAAATAGCTTTGCATCTTATATGTTAAAATCGTTTTTTGACTGAATAGTCTGTCTTTCCTTGTTAATCTGCTAACCCATATAGCAATGCACCGCACCCTTGTGGTGGTGCTGCAAAAAAAAAAATGCTACTTGTGCAGTAGTGCTGTAATGCTACTTGTGCAGTAGTGCTGTAATGCTACTTGTGCAGTAGTGCTGTAATGCTACTTGTGCAGTAGTGCTGTAATGCTACTTGTGCAGTAGTGCTGTACTCTGTGCTGTAACATGCCAAATATCCTTACATATACCCTCCTTTTGTTTTTAGAACTTGGCTATAATCCAAGCCAATTCCTAAAAACAACTTGTTCTATTTTTTTTTTTTTTTTTTTTACAATATAGCAATCCAACAAAATGAATATTCATGTGCATCAATGAAAATTTGCAATTAACATTTCATCTGAGTCCATCAGTTCATAAAATGTTCCACATTTGCCTTCTCAGTGGAAGTGGCATTACTTTAAGTTTAAATTTTCCAAGTCAATTAAAAACAATGAAATAAAACAATTAACTAAAACAAATAAGTAATATAACAAGTTAAAATAAATAATCAAAATAATAAATACGTGGAACTTCATATGCCGGAACTTTTGCTTTGTCTCTTTTGGTATATCCCGACCAGCGAAGTTATTCGGTTCATTCGAGTACTCTTTCATCTTGGCAATCTTGAATCCACAGTAGTCATCTCTTTTGGCATTCCGGTCATTTTGTCTTCACCTCCACCTGGAGGCAGGCATCTTTTGGTCTTCATCCAGGGGACTCCAGGACTCCATCGTCTCCCGTGGCCTCTGATCCCGGAACCTCCGATCAAATAATGTTAATTGTCTAAATCAAAATAGAAAATAAACAGATTAAGTACATAGCACAATACTAACTTCATCCTTTTGCCAAAAATAAAACATGCTTGGTAAAAATACTTCGTTTTTTTTTTTTCTTTTTTCTGAAATTAAACAAAGTTAAAGGAAAACAAACACATATAAAACAGCATTCAATATTTAATACACTTTCTCTCTGCACACCAACCATGAGCTTCCGTTATATGTGCATTTATTTATTTATTTATTTATTTATTTATTTATTTATATTATATATTTTCACATATATTACAGTGTTTATGTGCCATCATAACAATCAACTTTTTTTTTTTTTTTAACTTCTTTGTCACTGCCTCCTGATCACACCCATTTATTTTCTCAAGGGACTCTATCCGTTTCCACATGCTCAAGCTGCCTGATCTCATGTCTGGGATGGCATGGTTTGATTTGATTTACATGGACAAACTGCTCTATTGCTGTTTCACCTTCATTTTTCAAAATTTTATACACTACAGGAGAGACTTTATCTATAATTCGAAATGGCCCCTGCCAGGCTGCCAGAAATTTAGAATTTTTCTGTTTACTTTTTCCAAAATGAAACTTGTACACCTGATCCCCTACATTGTATTCCTTTACTGATGTCTTTTTGTCATAATATGACTTAGCACTGTCAGCAGCTCTTTCCAGATTTCTCTGCACAAAAGCAAATGCATGTTGCAAATGCCTCCTCAGTTCATCAATATATTCATGAACTGTGGATGCACTCACTAGAGTTTGCTCATGTGTTCTGTATAGTAGGTGTTGTGGTAACACCATTTTCCTACCTGTTAATACCTCATGGGGGCTAACACCTGTTGCTTTGGCAGGAGTCGACCTGATTGCCATCAAAACCAATGGTAAACGCAAATCCCAGCTGGAACCTGCTTCTGCCACAAATTTCTTTAAAATGTCCACAACAGACCTATTGCTTCTTTCAACTGTACCTGAAGACGCCGCCCGATATGCGATATGTAGTTTCCTTTTCACACCTAGTATTTGCCATACCTTACTCATTAGAGTACTTGTGAAATGACTTCCTCTGTCTGACTCAATTCTTTGTGGCAACCCAAACCTTGAGAACACATGGTTCACCAGCAATGTGGCTGCTGTTTGCGCACTACAATCTGGTGCAGGAATGCACTCAATCCACTTTGACATCAAACATACCACACTCAAAATATAGCGGTGTCCCCTGCTCGACCTTTTTAAAGGACCTACATAGTCTATTTGCAAATCTGACCATGGGAGAGTTAGGCCTCTTTTCATCAATGGTGCTCTATGCATTGGTGAAGCAGGTTTAAATTGGGCGCATACTAGACATCCTCTAGTATATAATTCCACATCTTGGGACATATGTGGCCAGTAAGCATAATCTTTTAGTATTTCTAATGTCTTTTGTGAACCTCTATGGCCTGCAGTTATGGCATCGTGTGCATGGTGTAGCATTAGTCCTCTGAATGAAAGGGGTACTACCCACTGTATTTGCCCTGTTATGGACTCTCTAATCATGAGTCCATCCTGTAATCTAATTCGTGTTTTGTTCTTTAATAACACCCTCAACTCTTCTTTTCCCATACAATCATTTTCTGTTAAAGGATTTTTTTCAGGATCTATCAAATGATTATAATAGATTCCCAAAATTTGATCATTCTTTTGTGCCTCAATCAAATCTTGGTCTGGCGTGTCATGACTCCACTGCACCACCGGTTGATCTACCTCCTTTGGTGCTTTAGAACGTGTGACTGCATCAATTTGTATTTCACCCATTAAATAATCAATAGGTAGCAATTCTCCCATCACAGCCCCAATCTTAGCCAGATGGTCTGCCTTATCATTTCCCTCTTTATCCTCTCCTGGTGTTTTTAAATGCCCACGAATTTTTCTCCAGTATATTGTTAAATTATTTTCTGACACCAATTTGTCTATGGCTTGTATCATTTTTCCATGTTTAAGTGGCTTTTTGTTGTATGTAATCATGCCTCTTGCTTTCCAACCAGGCAAATATTCCACAAAGCTATTCCGTGCATAGTCAGAATCAGTCACCAGGACAATTTCACTGAACTTTTTATCAACTGCAGTAGCAATTGCTTTATAGATGGCTGCCAATTCCGCCACCTGACTGCTCCTATCTCCAATCCTCATCCCTATACTAGGAACGCCTTCACATTTCAACCAGACATTTCCTATTCCTGCCACTAATTGTTTATTACTGTCATTTTCAATGTGAAAAGCACAACCATCCACATATACAGTTGGCAAATCCTTGCATGTTTTTTCATCAAAAGCTTTGTGTGGTGATTGTTCAAACTCCTGCAAACTAGCTTCCACTTCCATTTCATTTGGTATTTGTTCAGCTGCACAGTCATGTAAGTCAGCTAACCCTTGAGCAATTGGGCTCTTTTTATTTTGTCCATATCTTACTTCTACGGGAAAACCTTGTAATGCCAGCGTCCATGAAGTGATTCTGGATTGCGCTAGATTGCCTGATCTAATTCTTTTACTCTCTAAAAATTGCAAAGGTTGATGATTTGTTTCAATAATCACCTTTTCTCCCTGAACAATGGGGCGGAAATGTTGTAGCGCCCACACAGTGGTTAATAGGGCCTTTTCGCATTCATTAAATTTCATTTCAACTTGGGAAAATGCCTTACTTGCATATGCAATGGTTTTGTGATTCAAATCGTGTTTTTGTGATAACACTGCTGACATACAATGTTCAGAAAAGCCTATTTCTATAAAGAAATCCCTGTTCTTTATGGGGTATGCTAAACATGGTGCCTTTACAAGACATTCCTTCAATCTAGCCACTGCATCAGACTGCTCTCTTTCCCATCTCCAGGGAGTATTTAGTTTAAGCAGTTTAGTCAATGGTTGAGTGATTTCTGCATAATTCTCAATGAACTTTCTGTTATAGCCTGTCATCCCTAATAAACTTTTTACTCCTTTCACATTTTTAGGATCTTTTAATCTTTGTATGGCCTCTATTTTCTTCCTTTGTGGATTTAGCCCATGTTCAGTCACTTCATGCCCTAGAAAGTTCACTTTTTTCTTGCACCATTGTGCTTTTTGCAAAGATACTTTGGCGCCTGCTTTCTGCAATTGGCCAAGCACATGTCTTATTTCATCAAAATGGCTTTTAAGGTTTTCATTTTTTATCAAGACATCATCCACATAAACTATTGTCCCTCTTTCCGCTGCATCCGGCATGGCCTTTCTCAAAAATATGCCAAATTCACTCCCACTATTGATGTACCCGAACGGAGCTCTAAGCCAGGCATATTGAGTCCTGTCAAATGTAAAGGAAAATAGGTGTTGTATCTCCTCTGCCAATGGCACACACCAATATCCAGATGTGAGATCTAACGTGGTAAATACATTTGAACCATGTATCTGAGCTAGGCCCTGATCAATGAATGGAAGTGGCCATCTAGATACTGGTACTCTTTTATTTAACTCTCTTAAGTCTGCACACAGCCGCCATTGACCATTTGGCTTTAACACACCTAAAATAGGCGTATTGGATGTGCTATGAATGGGCCTAATTATTCCCCGTGATTCCAAATTTTTAATAATCTCTGCCAATGATTCTAAACATGCCAGCGGTAGTCTATACTGGCGTACAAACACTGGATTTCTGCTACAACCTTCTGGTAGTGTGGCCACATGTAAATCAGTTAAACCACAATCATAAGCATCTTTTGCAAATACATCCTTAAACTCCATAAATATTTCCCTCAGATTGCGTCGATCCTCATCGCTGTTACATGCATCCGCTAAGGAGATCTGCTCTTCTACCATTCTGGAAAATTCTGGAAACTCTTCTGGTAAAGGAATCTCAGCGCTTTCCTCTAACTGTGTGGCTGTGTCTTTTTGTAGAGCTGCCACTTTCAAATATTTTGGCATATCAGCTTCCACTTCAATGGGCTGATTTCCTGTTTCATTTTCATTTAAATTAAATATTATGCAATCCTCTTGATGGCAGCACACTGTCTCATTTGAATCATAAGGATACACAGAGTGAATTTTAAATATTCCTTTGGGCTGAGAGTCCAGGTGTTCTGGCAACTCGCCCTTGGCATCTACATATTTTTCAGGAATATTCCCAATCACCATGTTATTTAAATCTGCCGTATAATGTGATTTTTGTATGGCCATTCCTAATGGGGAGTTTTCCTCTAAATGAATATCCTGACAACCTTTATTATTCACCATGATTTTTACAGATCCCTCACCAATGTCTACCAATGGAATGTATTCATAATCCAGGCCTTGCTGTTTTATGGATTCATTCAGGCATACAAATGCATCATAGCCTTTCATCTGCTGTCCATTTTTGCATTTCAGTGTTATTGCAAACTGTTTTGTAAATGCAGGAATAATAGTATTTTTCCTCATCTGTAATTCGACTGCATAAGGAACTAGTTGTGCACAATGATAAGCCCTTCTTTTGTCTTCAAATTCAGGTGCCGGCCCACCTAGGCGTGACCATATTTTTTGATTAAGGAAATCTAACACCATACACATTCTGTGCATGATGTCATTGCCCATGTAAAATTCATTTTGTGCTCCACTCACTATCCATACATTATGGTAAATTGTTTTCTGCCCAATGCTAATTTTAAGCATGCATCTGCCTGTAATTCGGTTTTCAAAGTCTGAACTGTCCAACCCAGAAACATATTGGTTTTTAATCCTAAATTTCGGGATTTCTTCCCTCTCCATAATTTTTTGCAACAATTTCTCATTAATGAAACTCCTTTCATGTTCAAGCGCTAAAGTGGCTTTTATTGTTTTAAGATAATCATTTATACCAGCGTGAACCCATGGTTGCTCATCTTCCATGTGTATCTCTGCCAGAGTGGTAATGTGTTTTTCTGAATCTGTTTTAGGAACAATATTCTGTTTGCATGTATTCTCTTTTAAATAGAAACGTAATGTGTGTTCGTCTATGGCAGTCTGCCAATCTTTCCTTGGGTCCAAGTATATTTGTACAGGTAGTTTTTCATTGTCGCTCTGATCTTTGTCTTGACACCTTAATATTACAGTGACACTAGGTATGCAGCTATTCTGGAGATATACCTCCACAGCATCATTTGTTTTGGCAACGGTGTGACATTCTTTTATATTGCTGTTTTGTGATTTTAGTTTCTTAGGCCTCAATGGTTTTTTGGTTAAGGACCACAGCACTCCATTCACCCCATCTATGAGAGGAGACAATCTTTTCAGGCAATCTGTCCCCATCAGAAATGGAATTTCACAAATAGATGTGATCAATACCTCTTGTTTCATTCTGTGCTTTCCTATTTTTATGTCAACCTCAGTTACACCTATGATGGGCACCTCCTCTCCATTAAAGTTATGCACTGGGCCTTGATTTGCCTTCACTGTGATCTGACTCTGTGGAGGCCTCCCTTCATTGATACTCTTTACCAGCTCCTTGGACATAATTGTGGCCTGTGCGCCAGTGTCAATCATAGCAAAGGTGTGGCATTTTTCTTCTACAGTGATGGGTGCATAATATCTGTCCTCAACTTCCTCTAATACACATAAGAAATGTGAATTCTTACTGATTTCAGGGCTCACCTTTCTCAGGTCTTTTTCACTTTTGGCTAAGCACATTGGTAAATGAAAAGACATTTTTCCCTCCTTTTTACCCATTTCTGTGCGAGGTATTTTATTCAGATTTCTTCCCTCTCCATGTTCAGAGGTTTTTTGGAGTGTGGCCACCGTTCGCCCATCCATCTGGGTAACATCAGAGACCACATTACAACCTTCCAACTGAACATGTGTAACAACGTCATTCAGCAATTTGTCATTTTTTAATTCTGTGCATTTGTGATCATTTAGTGTAATACCAGCCCTTTCAGCCTCTTCAAAAATATGTGGCTCAAAGAATTTTTCAGGTGATTGACTTGTACCCTCCTTGTGAGTATTTCCTTTTTCTGTCTGTGTTTGGTCATTGTTTTGCTTGCCCAGGGAAGGAGCTATGGCATCCCCACTTACTCCCTGTTCACTGGTATTCCCCATGCATGAGTCATTTTTCTTAAATCTGTCCCTTTGTTCTTTTGGAATTCCTAATGTTTCTTTTTCATTTGTGCAAATCTTTACTGTTTTATTTAGCTCTAAGTTAAACCGTACCTCTTTTTTAGAAGTATTTGCACTTTCTGTCACAATTTCATTTACTGGTACTTTCATTTTTAATCCATTAGACATCTCAGAGTCGTTATGCAAAATTATATCAGAGCAATCTGTCATTTTGGCCCTGCAGTTATCATGAGTACTTAGTCACTTTTCGGAAGCCCCCCGGTCATTGCTATGGCCATCAGCCCCCTCTTTGGAAGGTTGTTTTTGCGCTGTATAGAGCTTTCCTATTTGCTCAGCTAACATTTTCACTTGGGCCTCAAGGCATTGGAACCTTTCCACCTCTCTAGGATCCTCTTTCTGTGGCCTAGGTCGATATTGGTTGTTTTCCCCCTGATTGGATCTATTCTGATACCTCTCAGGTGATTGATACCGGTTGGGATGGTTTCTGAACTCTTGATTCATTTGTGGAGGGGAGCGGGTTGCACCCATCCTTTGATTATAGTCCCCTGGTGGGGAATCATTGTACTGGCGTGGACTGTAGTTCACGTTTTGCTTCATGTCCTGTCTCTCAGATTGTGGGTACTGGCCCCTATATTGATTTCCATTATCAGTAAATCGATCCACATATCGGGGCCTATCCTGATTACCATATATCATGGTGCTTGGATCAAATCTGCTCTGTGTCCCCAATGACTGGTAGGGACCATCATTTCTTTGATCTTGATTTTGTCTCTGGTTATTGTTCATACCTGCCATATCAGACCGGTATCTTACCCGGGGTCTATCTCCTAAATATCTAGGGCTGATGTAGCTCTCTCTATTACTAGGATCATGTGATTGGAACATTGGTACAGTAAATGGCGATCTTTGTTGATTACCCCTTTGTTCAGGTGTCACATTATTTTTACCTTGGCTTTGAGCAGACTCAAGGGACATTTTGGCTGACCTGATTTCCATTACTGTGGCTGAGGGTTCTTTAGATTTAGGCCTAGTATCTTTCATTTTATCACTTTCTCTACCCTGACAATAGAGTACCTCATATAGCTTGGTGCTTTGATGTACAATCCATTCAAGGGACTTGTCACGGTCAAATTCACGGACCAATTGGGATATGATGTCTTTCTGTAGCCCATAGAAGTATGCGGTTTTAAACTCATTGGAATTTGAGTCAAAAGATACATCAAAGCGAGAGAATGCTCTTTTTAAGTCTTGTAAAAATTGGCGAGGTGATGTATTAGGTCCAGCAGTAATAGTGTACGCGACTTTCTTTGCCTCCTGCAATGACTGAAAAGGAGAAAAATGACGCCTAATTTCTTTTTCAAACTCCAGCCATGTCATATTCTGCTGTTCATTTAATCCCCTTATGATGCTGGCCGTCGGGGCATCTAAAGTTAAATGAAAATATTGTCTGTACTGTTCCTTAGGTATCTGGAGCGCTTTAAAAATGTCATGCACCGCTTCTAAGTGATCCTCAATGCAGCATTCACCTCCCTTTTTAAATGGTTTGATCAGGGCTTTAATGGATTTCATTATTTTTATGGGGCTACTTGTTGCAATGCATGGAATTGCACTATTTTGTGATTCAATCCTGTTTTCAGGTGTATGAGATTGGTGGCTGCCCCCAATGGGAGTATCAAATCCCCCAAGGGCGCTGCAACCAAGTTCAGTCACCGGCCCTGTCACTGGGGCACTAGCTCTTTGGGCAGAGCTAGAATTCACCTCCACTCCATTGAATGTGGTACCCTGCCGCCTCTCCTGGGACCTGGGAATGCACATTTGCTGTTCTAAGTCCTTACACTTTTTAAGGAGTCTGTTGGCTTCATCATGCAAATAATTATTTTCATCACTCATTTTATTAATTGCCTCCTGCATATCGCACATTTGCATTTGGCATTCATTGAACTCTTTATTTCTCTTGTCTCTTTCTTGAATCATTTTAATCATTTCTTGTTCTACCCTCTGGAGATCACCTTCTTTTTCGCAATGTTCTTTTTGTAAAATCTGCATTTCTGAAACAACCTCATCTTTATCCTGCCTAATGTGATCCACTAAGGCTTTTAAGTGTGTCAATTCTTGCTCACTATCTTCAAATTGTTTCTTGCTTTTGGATAACTGAGTATCAAAGTCTCTGCATTTTAATTGCATGTCTTTTTGGCATACATCCAATTCTGCTCTCAACATTTCCTGATTTTTACTTGCCCCATCTAATTCAGTCTTTAACCTGTTAATTAGCTGAGTATCATTCTCTTGCATTCGCAGTGACTTGTTTAAAATAAACCATATTTTGCCGCATAGCCGTATTAAACAGTCTTTCTCTGCACTTTTATCGGCTGCATTCAATAATCTTGTAAGGCAGACCTGAATTATGCTGCCTTCTGCAAAAATATTGTCTAGTTTTTCTTTCTGCACCTCACCCTGAATGCGGTTACTCCATTCTAAGGTACTGTTCGAAGACCAATTCCCATGTGCAAATAACTTTGCCTCTAAATATTGCACTAGATCTGAGAATGTGGTTTCCCTTTGTGACATTCTGAAATTCGTTTTTAGTGGCACACTGCTATTATAAAATGGGTTCCCTTTAATGTGCAAATGGCAGTGTGAGACACGCTTGCCACGCCCAGTAGGTACTCTGTGATCACTTTCCCGGCCTGCAACGCACCATAAATATGTAGGGTATTTTGTGGAGATTTGGGGCCTGACGGTATTTTATTACCGCCGAGAAATAACTTAGCAATAATCACTCTTTGTATTCAGATTTGGCCATGTGCAACAATAATACAATGGACATGCATTATTTCAGCACCCAGACCTGCATATTTGGTATACGTGGTTGGTGGTATTTTGGTGAGCATAATTCCCTTGTTTTATTTGTGGCCCCAATGTCCAGAATCCCTTATCTTCGCTTAGATTATTCGTGTGATCACTAGAGAGACCTCAGACCTGCATTCTAGGGAAACCACAATTTCCAGGGATAGTGTTGGTGCGCCACCATGGGCAAACTCACTGACTTATTTACGACAGAGAGCTATATGTGGTAGTCTTGTGGTAATTTCCACTACCTTATATACGGTAGGGAGCTATGTTCAGAGAGTCTCTCTTCCCGTTGGCTCATGTACCTCCAACAAGTTATACTACAGTCACTCACAATTATTCATACTGATTCTGACATACACACATCTGTCTTAAAATGACCATTGCACTGTTTAAAAATCTCCCCACATCATTGGCATTGTAATGGTAAATAGAAAATAAACCACCCGTCTGTTTTCAAATATTTTCTGTATTATAAAATTTGCATTTAGACATGATCTCATTCTTTACAGCAATAAAAGGGAACAATCAAAGCATTTTCAATGACACACTGCAATTATAGTGGCGGAGAACAGAACTTAAATTGCAACATTAGCACTTGATTAAGACACGCACGGGACTTTCATTTTTCTACACTGACTGCATACTTTCGTGCACACACACAGCTCCCCCAGTTAGGTAATTACCTTATCTGTTCAGAGGCTTCTCTCTGTGAATGTGGCTCTCTTGGCTTAACTCCAACAAAAAGGAATGCTTGCCTTCTCAAGCCGGGGTCATTGCCTGGAATTCTCAGCTTTTTCAGATAGGACTGCCTCTGCCAGTGGAAAGGTAATTCTTTCAGCTTTCCCCAGTCTCGACTGCAGCAGGACACCCCCACAGTCAGGTCTTCTCCCCAGTAGTGCAGAAAGATGTCTGCCTGTCTTTTTCCCTGCTACTGCCCACTAAAACTTTCCTCTCAGCCCTCTTTATGACGTGTTCCAATGAAATCCATCATCTCTCATCCTCCTACTTTTAAACAATAGCTTCGCTTATACATTTGCAATTGTTGCAAATCTGACTTCCTTCCTCCTGCAGTTACTGTGCACAACAACACGGATAATCAGGCAGAGAAGAGAGGAAAAATCTGCACACTCATTTAACTGGTTTTCAAAATATGCCTAATTCTGCAGTAGAGAACACATTTTATTAGTGAGTTATAATAAAATAAGGTTTTATTAGTCAGGTTAATGGTTAATATGTTAGCTGTTAATTTTCAAATGTGTCTCTAGCAATATAGGCATTTCAGGTGAAAAATAGTGTGCATTTTTAAATGAACACGTGTGCTTTTAACTGTAAAAATAGCTTTGCATCTTATATGTTAAAATCGTTTTTTGACTGAATAGTCTGTCTTTCCTTGTTAATCTGCTAACCCATATAGCAATGCACCGCACCCTTGTGGTGGTGCTGCAAAAAAAAAAATGCTACTTGTGCAGTAGTGCTGTAATGCTACTTGTGCAGTAGTGCTGTAATGCTACTTGTGCAGTAGTGCTGTAATGCTACTTGTGCAGTAGTGCTGTAATGCTACTTGTGCAGTAGTGCTGTACTCTGTGCTGTAACATGCCAAATATCCTTACAGTCTGTGCTCGTAGTGTGACTCCATTCACCTCCACAGATACTTAAGAAGTTATTTCTGTTGACATTTTGTTTATTGAGAAGTCTTTTTTGTAATTTAGTCATTAGTTTTGTTAGTGGTTTAATTGTGTTCTTTTGAGAAGGATTGCACTGTCCATCAATGATTCCAAGATAAATTTCCTTTGATAGGTTTTAAGGGTTGAGTCTGATTTCTCTCCTGTTTTTATAAGATTTTGAAGGACTCTGTGATGGAACATTTTTGCTAAAATACTTTTTTTGGCATGCTTAGTTTGCACTATATCAAGATTTATAGAAGCAGTTTTATCTGTTATGGTAGCTGATTTTTTGTTAATTGTTTTGTGGTTTGTTTTACATTTTGATAGAGGAGGCAAAGTTTCTGTACTTGAAGCTTGTTTTGTTTCGCTAAATGACTGTATTAGCTGTTTTGTTTTAACTTGTTTCACAAATTCTGCTAGAGATGGATGCTTGTTTTGGAAACTTCTATTTTCATTTGCTCTGCTTCTACGTTGCTTTCTACAGACTTGATTTTTGGTAGGCATTCTTTAGGGTCTGTTGAAAAAAATAAAGAAGGTATGGATTAGGGTGTTCCTAATGTATGTGTGCTGTGTGCATGAGTGTGTGAGTAAGATAATAAAGATGTATGTAATGGTGTGTGATTGTGCATTGGGCAACTACAACTAGTTGGGATGGGTATTCTTGAATGTATGTGCTACTAAAATGGGGTTCAGATGATAGTAGAAAGTAAGGTGGTGGTGTGGAGAAGTAGAAATAGTAAATCTAATGGTATACAATTAAAACAGTTGTTTGTTCTATAATATGAAAATTCTAGGGGTTCAGTTGGGTTATTTGTGTGTCGGAAAATAAATAATTTTGTGTCATTCTGCCTGTAAATCTCTGTTTAAGAATGGGGGATTTGTATACAGAATGGTGCACAATCTCTATTTTTAGACACAGAAATAGCATGAATTAACCTTACAGTGTGTTTGAATAATAGTACAAATAATATGGTGGTATTCAACTTACTTTTTTTCTGAAATGAGCAGTTAGAACTTAGTTGTTCTTTGTACTTCAAATCGGGCTGCTTCTTTTCAGGAGAATGGTCTTCACTGCAATTGTAAAGGAAACAAATAAGGAATTTTGTTTGTATATAGAATTGTTTTTAATTTAGACATTGTTTTTTTTAATTGACATTGACCCTCAGCGCCATCCTCCAAATCATGAAATCTATCTTATTCACATAAGATGCGTCGCACCAGTTGAATACATATCATATGTTCTTAATTCATAAACTGTAGTATAATTACTAACTGTACCAACCAAAATATCATTTGTATGCCTTGTGGAATTCATAATGTACCACTGAATACCACTATTTCTGTAACTAAGCTCTTGTAAGTAACAGTGCCTCAATGCCATGGGCTGCTTGCGCAGTATATAAATATAAGTGAATAAATGTTTATGTTTTTGTACAAGTATTGTTGTTTGATTTTTGAACATACTGTGTTCATGCAATTTTGTTTGAGTATGTTAACTCTTCATATTGTACTTTAAATATGTTAGTTCAACATGCTTTGAAAATGTGTGTGTAAAAAGAAATTAAATAGCAGATAGGTTTGGAAGTGACAGTTGATTTTAGGAGATGGAAAAAATGACAGTAAATTCATTTTATAGATTATACAAGCTAAAAGTCAGTTAATATGTTTATATGAATCTATAAAAATTGTACATGTACTATAGAGAAAATATGGATACCTGTAGTTTGTGTTCATACATGTGGATATGCATGCAGCTGCAAGTAGAAGTCTTGGAGATCTGTACAGTGTTTCTGGTAAAAGGTGCTTTCCAATGATATGACACTTGTACTCAGAGAGATTAACAATACATTTAAAGTGCTGATCTATGATGATGCAGTTAGATGTACAGGTCTTGGATGTGATTGGTGGATGTGCATATGACTTCTTAGCTATATCCAATGAGGGAATGGCACAGAAAGTGAAAAGGAAATGGTAGAAGGACTGTCCATGTTACGATATGTCCGCGGACATGGCGGTAGTCCGCGGACTTCGGGTGCTACATCCGGGGATTTTTGGGTTGGGGAGCCATGCAAATGAGAATGAGCAGAGAAAGGGATTGGTCAGGAAAGTTTAGTGGGTGTGTTTTGCCAGGAGAGTGTTTCTCAGATACTCTTTTTGCTGAGAGAAGAACAGATAGCTATGGCTGTGTGTTTCAAAAAACAGGTTGTTTGGATTTTGGGAGACTCGTGGATACATTGGTTGAAGGTGCATGCAGAAAGCTGTGGAGTAGCTGTAGATCTTGGATGCCCACATGTGGAAGTGCACTGGCATGGAGTACGTGGAATGAAGTGGTTGGACTTGCTACCCCTCCGTGCTACTTTGGAGACACAACAACATCCAGACATAATTGTAATTCATTGTGGAGGGAACAGGTTAGGACATGTGTCTGAAATTTCTTTGCAATTTGCAATGAGAGAAGGACTTGGGAAGGTCATGGACATGTTTCCAAATTCTTTTCATGGATTGCACAGAGACAAATGTGGCTTTGTTCTTCTTCATTTGGTCCACAAATGGAGAAAGAAAGGCGCAATGTCAATAAGGCTGTTTGTGCCTTTCTAAGAGATTTTGGCATGTCCTCTTTTCACAACGAAAATATTATGTTTCGTAGCACATACATTTTTCGCAGAGCTGGAGTCCATCTTACTTATGCTGGCAATCAGATTTTTTTGAGAAATGTACAAAATGCATTGCAACCTTTTTTGGAATTACAGCATCCATTTTATAGTAGGTGTTGAGCATTTCAAATTTTTCAAAGACAAATAAACACCACCAAAAGGCTGTTTTCAGAGCCACCACTTCCTCCCAGATAAAACTGCAATGGTTATGGTAGAGTAGCACCCCAAAATTTTAGATGTCCGCGGACTGTCCGCGGACTTCTAAAAAATACACAGGGACCGTCTTCATTTATTTTCACTTCTATTTTTTAACTGTAAAAGGCAACTCTGAATAGAGCCTTTTTTTATTTTTGTTGTTTTAAAATTTCTTTGGTTTTTTATTCAAGACACACTAGGAAAGGAGGGGAAAGGAGGGTAAAGGGGGGACACCAACCACAGGGATAAGAAAGGGGGAGCTGAGAGAGGAAGATGTAGAGTGGGTTTCACTTGGGTAGTGAACAGACCTTCTCGTGCTCTGAGGCGATAGCCTCAAAAGCACTAAGGCGTCTCGCCCCCTGCACAGTACGGTGTCGCAGTACATACACACAACTGTGACCCTCGAAAGGTAAGGGTAATCAGAATTGCGTATGGCCTGTGAGGCAGCTTGAGGAATACGCTGTCCCACATGAGCGTTCCTTGTGGTGACAGGATCGGAAACGGAGAATGAAGTAGAGGAGGTCAACCTGCTACGCTCCCCGCAAGGTACAACCTTGCGATCGTCCCCTGAGTGGAATGACTTTAGGTGTCACTTCATGGTAGTTGTCCCAAAGCTGTATGAACCATGCCTCCCGTGACTGAGTACCATTTTTCACTTGTTGCAGGTGACTTGGTTCGCACGCGCCTTAGGACCATTACCACGTATGTAAATAACCGCCACACCCAAGACTAACACTGAGTGCTGGTAGAAGGGACTTCTACTACCTCATTCTCATCATCCTCTTCATCCTCCTGTGCATCCTCACTCCTGTTCCCCTCTTCAGGCCCTTGGGGAGGTGGTGGTGGTGGAGGGGGTGGTGCTGAGGCAGATGCAGCACCAGGTGGCATGTGTGGAGCCATGGAAGCCATCAGCTTGGCATTGAAAATCTTCAAATTGGCAGCAAAATTCGCTGTGCTCTGTAGGAGAGCCAGAAGCACAATGAGAATGAGCTCTAGGGCGTGGTCTTTTATAGGGTGCTTGTGCGCGGTTCGCGGACATGCGCGCTGTCCGCGGAAAGATCAAACAGGAAAAAGGGTTCAAAAAGTCACAAAAAGTATGTAGAGACTCAGGATTACTATGTGGGACTTGTTCTATGGTGTGTTTTTATTGGAAAATATTGTAGATTACTTGAAAAAGTAGTTTTAAATTTTTTGGGGACACAAACAGTGTTCACAATCAGAACATACACTGATCGTGGGCGCGGTCACATGATAGGTTCGGGAACATGTTCGCGAAGTGAGCGGATGTCCGCAGGACACCAAATGCACTGAAACTATTTTGCGCTTGCGCGTTGGTGTTCTACGGACACTGTTCGGGTCCTGAAGTGATTAAAAGTGTGTCACAAGTGAAACGAACAGTTACGGACAGACGTTTGTTCTTAGAACAGTTTCCACTTGTCTGCGAACAATACGGACAAGCATAGCATCCTCAGGACAACCCCATTTTGTTTATTTACGAACATCCCGGAACACTTGATGTGTTCTTAGAACAGTTTCAACCTGCCTACGAACAGTACGGACAGGCATAGAATCCTCAGGACACCCCCATTTCATTTATTTACGAACATTTTAGGACACAGCCTGTGTTCTTAGAACAGTTTCAACTTGCCTGCGAACAATACGGACAGGCATAGCGTCCTCAAGACACTCCCATTTTGTTTCTTTACGAACATTTCAGGACACAGCCTGTGTTTTTAGAACAGTTTCAACCTGCCTACGAACAGTACGGACAGGCATAGCGTCCTCAGGACACCCCCATTTCATTTATTTCTGAACATTTTAGGACACAGCCTGTGTTCTTAGAACAGTTTCAACTTGCCTGCGAACAATACGGACAGGCATTGCGTCCTCAGGACATCCCCATTTTGTTTATTTACAAACATCCCAGGACACATAATGTGTTCTAAGAACACTTTCGTCTTGCCAGAGAACAACACACACAGCGTCCTCAGGACACCCACATTTCGTCCATTGACGAACATTTCAGGACACAGCTTGTGTTCTTAGAACAGTTTCAACTTGCCTGTGAACAATACAGACAGGCATTGCGTCCTCAGGACACTCCAATTTTGTTTCTTTACGAACATTTTAGGACACAGCCTGTGTTCTTAGAACAGTATCAACTTGCCTGTGAACAATACAGACAGGCATAGCACCCTCAGGAACTCCCATTTTGTTTCTTTACGAACATTTTAGGACACAGCCTGTGTTCTTAGTACAGTTTCAACTTGCCTGCGAACAATACGGACAGGCATAGCGTCCTCAGGACTCCCCCATTTTGTTTATTTACGAACATCCCAGGACACATAATGTGTTCTAAGAACACTTTCATCTTGCCAGCGAACAATACGGACAGCGTCCTCAGGACACCCACATTTTGTCCATTGACGAACATTTCAGGACACTGCGTGTGTTCTTAGAACAGTTTCAACTTGCCTGCGAACAATACGGACAGGCCTAGCGTCCTCAGGACACTCCCATTTTGTTTCTTTACAAACATTTTAGGACACAGCCTGTGTTCTTAGAACAGTAGTTTTAAATTGTTCGGGGACACAAACAGTGTTCACAATCAGAACATACACTGATCGTGGGCGCGGTCACATGATAGGTTCGGGAACATGTTCGCGAAGTGAGCGGATGTCCGCAGGACACCAAATGCACTGAAACTATTTTGCGCTTGCGCGTTGGTGTTCTACGGACACTGTTCGGGTCCTGAAGTGATTAAAAGTGTGTCACAAGTGAAACGAACAGTTACGGACAGACGTTTGTTCTTAGAACAGTTTCCACTTGTCTGCGAACAATACGGACAAGCATGGCATCCTCAGGACAACCCCATTTTGTTTATTTACGAACATCCCGGAACACTTGATGTGTTCTTAGAACAGTTTCAAACTGCCTACGAACAGTACGGACAGGCATAGAATCCTCAGGACACCCCCATTTCATTTATTTACGAACATTTTAGGACACAGCCTGTGTTCTTAGAACAGTTTCAACTTGCCTGCGAACAATACGGACAGGCATAGCGTCCTCAAGACACTCCCATTTTGTTTCTTTACGAACATTTCAGGACACAGCCTGTGTTCTTAGAACAGTTTCAACCTGCCTACGAACAGTACGGACAGGCATAGCGTCCTCAGGACACCCCCATTTCATTTATTTCTGAACATTTTAGGACACAGCCTGTGTTCTTAGAACAGTTTCAACTTGCCTGCGAACAATACGGACAGGCATAGCGTCCTCAGGACATCCCCATTTTGTTTATTTACAAACATCCCAGGACACATAATGTGTTCTAAGAACACTTTCGTCTTGCCAGAGAACAACACGGACAGCGTCCTCAGGACACCCACATTTCGTCCATTGACGAACATTTCAGGACACAGCTTGTGTTCTTAGAACAGTTTCAACTTGCCTGTGAACAATACAGACAGGCATTGCGTCCTCAGGACACTCCAATTTTGTTTCTTTACGAACATTTTAGGACACAGCCTGTGTTCTTAGAACAGTATCAACTTGCCTGTGAACAATACGGACAGGCATAGCACCCTCAGGACACTCCCATTTTGTTTCTTTACAAACATTTTAGGACACAGCCTGTGTTCTTAGTACAGTTTCAACTTCCCTGCGAACAATACGGATAGGCATAGCGTCCTCAGGGCACCCCCATTTTGTTTATTTACGAACATCCCAGGACATATAATGTGTTCTAAGAACACTTTCGTCCTGCCAGCGAACAATACGGACAGCGTCCTCAGGACACCCACATTTCGTCCATTGACTTATATTTCAGGACACCGCATGTGTTCTTAGTACAGTTTCAACTTGCTAGCGAACAGTACGGACAAGTACAGTGTTCTGAGGAGACCTCCATTTTTGTTTCTTTACAGACATTCCGAACACCCGCGCTGTCCGCGGACACCTAACTGCTTTAAAAAAAAAAAAAAAAAACAAGAAATGAATTAGGACACAATATAATAATTTTACTTTATTTTAGGTGAGGCAGAAACTGAAACAAAAACAGGAGAATTGGGGCTTTCAATAGGATTTATATGAGGTGAAGAAGGGATGGAAGTCTCCTTTTGGTTCATGGAGAGGGTTTGGGGATAATTGACTGAGATATGGTGAGGGGGGACAAGTACATGAGGGACAATGGTATGTAGTTGTTTGTTTGAAGTGATCTTCCACAAAGTTTTTTAAATTATTAAAATTTGCCAAGAGTAGGTCAATTTTTTCTTCTATGTGCTGAAGAGTCTTATCCAATACAGCTTTTTCTTTAGTATTTTCAATTTTTGTATGGTCTGTACAAAAATATATATATATATGTTAAATGTATGTAAAATAATATTAATTAATTGGTTTATATAGCAAAGTGCCTACCATTAGATTCACTATCTTCTGACATTTCCACACGTGGGAAATGCTCCTCCAGCCACTCCAGAGTAGTAGACATTTCTGTGAGAAAAAAAACATAATATCCTTTTTTTAAATCTAATACAGAAGGTTTACAAATATATGAGTAAAATGCAGTACACTTACTATTTCAGGTAAGGTGTGTTCTGAGTGGTCTGTAGATCTGCTGTTGCTCTTAGTTGTGGAGTTTCTGTGAGGTAATCATGTTGAAAGCCTATCTTTTGGTATATTCCATTTTAGAAAATATTGTATTTATATGAATGGTTAGTGTGTTATATAAATGGGTTACAATTCTTATTTATTACTACATATAATGTGCATGTGTGCTGGTTTGTGAATTTGTAAAATGTTCATATGTTATGATATAACAATTAAACATACCCCCCAGACTTTTTGGGTAGTGGTGCTGTTGTCCGAACATGTCCGCAGACATTAAAAGAGTTTGCGGACATCAAATTCAGTAGAGGGGGTTCAGTATGTTCCTTATTACATGTACATAAAGTCAGAGTTATTATTGTTAAGTTGCGCTACTAAAAACCTATGAAATTCACTGAACAAAACTTTGTTAAAGGGACGTTATGGTTAAGTTGTGCTACTAAAAACCTATGAAATTCAGTGGAAAAACTTTGTTAAAGGGACGATATGGTTCCATGTAAAACCGAAAAACCCCTCAAATTCGCCAGTTATGGTAAGCTAAGCAACCATAACTCGTGCCCCCACCGTGCATTGCTGAGACTAACACCCACAACATCAAAGATAACATCACAAATGCCATTGATGACATCACTGATGACATCACATGTGCATTTACTTTTCATGAAATGTCTGTACAAGGGATTCTTATTATAATGTTGAGAAAAAAGTGTCAAAGATCATTGGAATAAATATCAAGAGCTAATTAGTGCATTAAGCGATGCATTGATATAAATAGCATTCTATTATGAAGTTCTATCCAGTATACTAAGGTACGCATGCAGAAACATAGGCATTGTTTGCAGCATACATGATGAAGGTATGATATTCATAATGTTGATATGTTGAATAATGAAATGATAACTGTTTTCTTATAAGAGTTTTGTGTACTGTGAAATACGTAATAAGTAGCTAATAAAACCCACGTATAACATCATTGCATTATTACAGACAAAACACAAAGACACAATAACACATACAAATATGGGTATATACAGGGAAAGTGAAGTAAGCAAAAAAGCAGAAAAAGTAGCAGAAACAATTCATAACCTAACTGATTATCTGTATGCAAATAAATGATTGCTCTGTTTCAAAGCTGCTATTTACCCTGTGTACATGTATCACATGATGTGACTGGACACTTAGGAAAGTAGTTTTCTCACTTCAATTTTTTTTAACTGTGAAAGGTTGCTGCTGAAGTCCTGAAGGAACTGTTTTTTGTGTTTTTTGGTGTGTTCTTTTTTAGGGGAGTGAAGTGGAGAAGACATACAAACCAGAGGGACGAAGGGGCAGGTAGTGAGCGGTTGATGTTGGGTGGACCTTAATCCGATAGGTGGCAGTGTTTCTCATGATTCCTGACTGCAGCTTCGAAAGCACTCTGAAACTGCTTGCACTTACAGATTGGTGCTTCATAGTACAAACAGCACTGTGACCCTCAAAAGTTAAGGGTCAACAGCATTCTGTATGGCTTGTGAAGCTGCCTTTGGTATCCTCTTCCCCAAATGAATAGCCTTCGTGGTAACAGGAGCAGATGAATATGATGGGGTGGAGGATGTCAACCTACTCTTACCTTTCTCAGAGCAGTCCGGTGGTTATATTTGGTGTGGCATCTCATGGAAGTTGTCCCATAGGAATACAAGCACCAAGTGCATCGATCCTTGCTTGCACAATCCTATGGGAAATTACCAAAGGTAGTAAAAAATTGCCACACCCAGGACTCAATCCGAGTACTGATCACAGGGGCTTCCTCCACCTCATCCTCTTCTTCCACTTAATCCTCCTCTTCTGTATCACTGTGCCTGTTCCCCTCTCCTGGACCTTCCGGGTGATGCTGGTGTTGGTGGTGGGTTGGCTGGGAAGAAGCAATGGCCATAAGAGATGCCATGGTCTCAGCTTTGACACTTGCCTGACATTTTTCAACCTACAAAAATAGCCCCATATTATCTTTTGTCCACTCCTCCACCCTTACAAGCCCCTCTTTCCACCACCAAATAACCCAAAATGTGTTTTTCACGCTTGTCCACCAGTGCACTGTCCACAAACACCAGCGGCTGTCCACGGATCCAACATAGCGGCGTTTCTGAAAATCTGATTCACCTCACTCTTTTCACCATCCAATCAGAATGTGCGTCCGATGTCCACAGACATCACGCCACCCGCTAGAGTGATCAGAGGCCCGTCTGCGGACTGAACAGGGAAGTAAACCCACGGACTGAATCCAGATATCACAAATTTGCTTTTACCAACTTTTTTGTCATTTAAAAAAAAAAACTACTTGGCTAATTTACAGTATTGATTCCGAAGCCGGGGAAAAACCTGGAACAATGTGCATCATACAGACCCATTATACTAATGAACAATGATGCCAAAATATTCTCAAAGATTCTAGCACACAGATTGGCAAAAATCCTCCCAGACTTAATCCATCCTGACCAAACGGGATTCATCCCAGGGCGCAGTACAGAGGACAACACCAGGTTTACCCTAAACTTCTTAGAATCGGCAAACACTGCTGAAGTGGAAATGGCAATCATCTCACTTGACACACATAACGCGTTTGATATGCTGGACTGGGGATATGTATGGGAGACCTTAAACCATTTTGGATTCGGCCCAAAATGTGTGAAATGGACCCTTGCTAATTTACAACACCCTACCATGTCACTATAAATGGTGCTAGATCGGTCAAAATCGCCAAAACCAGAGGCACTCGGCAGGGATGCCCTTTGTCACAACTCATATTCACGCTATGGAGCCGTTTGCCAGCAGAATCCACCAAACCCACTAATACAGGCGATGGAAATAAAGGAGGAATCCTATAAAATGGCCTTATACACGGATGATGTCATTCTAACTGTAACCCGGACAGAAGCCTCTATGAGAGCTCTGTGGCAAGAACTAGAAGCATTTGGGGAAGCATCTGGATTTAGGGTAAACTTTGCAAAATCCACAGCCCTAGGAATTAATATGCCAAAACATCTTTTGAACTCTATAGCAGCCAGCTACCCCATCCCCTGGCCGAAAAACCACATCAGCTACATTGGAGTCCAGATCCTAAGCAAAATTGAAAGAACGTATAAAGTAAACTTTCCGCCACTGTTCAAAGAACTACACAGCGATCTAGCATGCTGGCAGAAACAAGGGGGGTCATGGCTGGGGAGAATCACAGCGATAAAGATGAATCTAGTACCAAGACTGATATACTACTGTCTGGCCCTTCGAAACACATTCCTAAAAAGGCCCACAGAAGCTACAAACGGGCATCCTGAAATACATCTGGGGCGGGAAGAAGCAGCAAATAGCTTAAAGAATAATGCTCTGGAGCCCAGGGTCGGGTGGTTTGGGGTGCTGGATGTCGCCAGATACTGCTTTGCAACACAGCTTTCACAGGCCTTCACATGGAAATACATACTGTAACCAGGACAGACTCTGCTTAGCTTCAAAGTGAGGAAGGGGCCAGCCTCCTCAGACCATGTTGCCTAATCAATGAGCTAAACTTACAAGACCACTTAGGTGAATGGGTGGGCCCTTGTCTTTCTTTGAAACTAAGCAGGGTCAGTGCCGCTTTGAAGCTAAGCAGGGTCGGTTCCGGTTACTGGATGCATGGATGACCGAATGTGCATCTGAATTATTTACTTTTTTAAACTGTGCTACTGTTGGTTCTTGAAGGTTTTGCACTCAGAATCAATGTTTTGCCTTTTGCTGAATTGTATTCTGGTATTTGCAGTCTCCAGTCAATACTATTTGTTTTTTTAAAAACAGGTATTTTTACAGCAACAAAGGTTTCCCATCCCTGCAGTAACTGGGACAAACCATGCTTGGCTTCAAAGAGAGGAAACGGTATGTCCAGAATGCCATGTTACCTAACATACGTGCCCCCTTTTAGAAGAACACCTAGAGAAACTGCATGGATGGACAACAGTCCACGGTCCTCAAAGCTGCATGTTTGCTTAGTTTCAAATATCTCATAAAACACGTCATCCACATTTTTATAAAACAGAAAAAATTAAATTAACAAATCACATTTATGCTGAACACTGCTATTCGAGAACGCTGATCTTAAAGAGTTTGAGGCACAGCAGTTAACCATTATGCTAAAATGATGATATTGTTTGGATTTTCACAAGTTTCATACCTAGCCTTTTATCATTGAACATATTAAAGTATGGGCTAAGTATTGAATGTATTCCCCCTGTAGCAACAAGCCATTGTGGCCTATTGGTTAAATGCTGGGTGTTGAACTCTGGCAGACCAAAGTTCAAGGCTGTGTATTTTTTTTTATTTAACTCATTTAATTTATTTGAAAGCAAAGCAGCGCAAGTGGGAGGTGGCAAGGTTTGTTGCAGTGCAGTCATGTGATCTTATTTAGAATCAGGACATCTTAGACGTGGCTGCAAAGTCAGCCACGTCCAAACATACCTTGCGCCAAAATAACGGCACCAGAATTGCATTCACGCCAAAAAGAGAACGCTGAAATGGGCGTTGCAGTGGACTGTCCATCCTAAATCAGTTTGTGCCAAAATGGTGGCAACGAACACTGCTTAACAGTGTGTGCTCCATGGCAAATAATTTAATCTCACTGCACATTGTCTAAAAACATTGTAAGTTCTCAAAGTTTGAAATATCTCATAACACACGGCAATTACATTATTTCTTTTAAACCGTGCTACTGTCAGTCCATGAAAGTGGTGCACTCAGAGACAATTGTTTTGCCTTCCGCTGAATTGCATTCTGGTATTTATAGTCTAACAGTCAAGAGGGGGGAATAATGCCACATTTGGACACTTTTGGCTACATAGTTCTATAAGGATTTATATATTTGAGTGACACTATGGTATGTGTACTTTTGAAGTTAGCTTTATAAAGCAGAGTATTGTTGAAAGACAGACATGGGACAAGGAGGTGAAATAATGAGAAGACAAGTAAGTCATACATATTTCCCCACAATGTGGCAAGAGAGTTTGCAATGCTGGACACTGGTGCACTTATTTTCCCCTGCTTGCTTTTCACGGCGCCAGTAAACGACACATGTGGGTGGACAGCGTAACATTTTTTCAGAGGGCGGATGCAACCCCTTGGGTTTTTTGAGGTTGGTAAGGTTGCTCAAGTATTTGCATACCCTGATTTTACTCAGGTTGTCATGTTCCCAAGAGCAGACACTTACCCACAAGACCAACAACTACTTGCTTCATATTGGGATTTTGTTTTCCATTGAATATTTCACTACAGATTGCTGGGTTTAAAGGGTGAGCACCTTTTATACGTTGCCAGCATAGATAATGAAATATTTCCTCTCTCCTGTTATTTTTCTGGTGTTCATTACTTTTTTTAAACATCCAAAGCTATTTTGTCTTGCACAGTTGCATCTAAGGAGAAGGTCAGTTGAACTACATTTGTATATTTCACTTTAAAATATGTGGCCACTTACTGTGCATATATTCATGGGTTCCAGCTTTTGATTTTCGCTATGGGGGCAAGAGTACCAGGGCATATGTTATTCTTGCAGCCAATCATTTTTTACCCTTTACTGTGCTGCTTAAATGCGGGTAGTTGGGGTTGTGCAATGCATCACAACAGTCACCAAGAGACCGGCCAATAAACAAGGGGCTTGTAGCACGCTGCTACAAACCAAAGTGTGTGATCCACAGAGCATTAACTAACAAGATTGGGAGTTCTGAAAGTCTCCAATGTTTTATACATGATAAACAACATAGATATTTTTGCAGCCACAGTGACATCAAGGGTTACCCAGGTCTCCCATCCATGTAGTAACCAGGACTGAGCCTTCTTTGCTTCAAAATGAGAGAGGCTAGCCCCCTCAGGCATGGTGCATAAATTAGCAAAGTTTCAAGACCACTTAGAACAACATGACATGAGGGGGCTGGCCCCTTCATCACTTTGAAGCTTAGCAGTACTGTGTGTATATTCATGGGTGCCAGCTTTTGATTCTCACTATGGGTGCAGAAAGTAACTGGGCATATATTATTCTTGCAGCCGGTAATTTTGTTCATGTTTCTGTGCTGCTTAAATGTAGTTATTTGGGGTCCTGAGATGTATCACAACAGTCACCAAGAGTCTGGCCATAAAACAAGGAGCTTGCAGGACAGGACATGACATTTTGGCATGGCCAGTTAGGGGCATGCCATTATGGCATGACCTTTTCGCCACAGCTTCTATTTGGGCATGCCCAGTTAGATGCAGCCAGTTGGGGCAGAGACCTCTCAATGCAAGGATATTTGTCTTAAGAGGTTGTAATTGGCGGGGCATGAACCTGCAGGCACTTTGCATTTTGTAATATGGATTAAATGTGAAAAATATGTGTTTAATACAATATTAAAAAACAGGATGGGACATGTATTACACCTTTGTTGCAGAACTGAACACGTATTAAACATGAAACACATGCATTACTGCAACATTATAACCTGCATTAAACTATCCCTCAAAAACAACTTTACACCATGTACATACGCACACACGGTCACATCAAACACACACACATTGCAGGCACACCCTCTCAGATGACATGCACATGCTCACACCAGACATTCCCCCTTACACTGGGAGAGGTGAGGTTGCTCCCCTGGACTTCCAATTTAAAGGCAATCGGCGGTGGCGTTATCTTTGTCTAAACACATTTTTACTGGTGCTATTTCATCCTAATTGTTGCTGCTACTTAGCTCTGAATATAATATTAGTATGTGCTTGTGATACTTGTTCTTTTAATAATTGTAAATGAACTAAAGACATCGCTAAGCATCCAGTCCTCTTTCTTTGGCTACCGATCAGTGGATCCTCGCCTTTCATTGGATCGTGCACAGCATTTATTATATTTTTTAAGTTTATGTATTTGCATTTGTAAAGCGCACAACTGCCCTCATGCATTGTGATGCTGTTAGGAAGGCTTATTTGGTTACATAAGCGCTTGTGAAAAAACAGACTTAGTTGACAATAAGTGTTGGCAAAGAATACAGTTTGCCTGTTCCAGTCGGAGGGGCAGCAGTAGCATACAATGCCTAGGGACAATGTAGTTGGCACAGACATGATACACAACCCCATCTTAAAGGGTGGTAACATTATTCAATGCAAAGTCATTCTAGGTAAGGTGGCACAGATATAATACACAACCCCATCTTAAAGGGTGGCAACATTATACAATGCAGAGTCATTCTGGGTTAGGTGGCAGAGACATGATACAGAGCCCATCTTAAAGAGTGGCAACATTATAAAATTCAGATTGATACTAGGTTAGGTGGCACAGACATGATACACCCTATAGTGCATAAAGTCATATATAGGGTGTGTGGTGGCATCGAGCGCAAGCAATCTCCATCTTGAAAGGCGGCAGGAGCAGTGGGCAAGTACGTTGTGCAATCACATGTTGCATGATAAGCGCAATTTACAGATGCCGGACCAGCAGGGTGGAGGGGCTCATTCTCACACACAGGAGACCATCAGGGTAGGGGGGCTCATTCTCATACACAGGTGACCATCAGGCTGGGGGGGCGGCTCATTCTCACACACAGGTGACCAGCAGGGTGGGGGGGTTGCTCATTCCCACAGACAGGTGACCAGCAGGGTGGGGTGGGGTTCATTCACACACACAGGCAACCAGCAGGGTGGGGGGGCTCACTTGCACACACAGGTGACCAGCATGGAGGGGGGTGCTCACTTGCACACACAGGCGACCAGCAGGGTGGGGGGGCTCACTTGAACACACAGGTGACCAGCAGGGTGCGAGGGGCTCATTCACACAAACAGGCGACCAGCATTTATGTGCTGCATTATTCACCCGCTCAGCGGACGGGCGCAGCGGGCACGTCGTCAGCGCTCTGAAGGCGTGCTTAAGGCAAGCCTGTCTGTGCCTGTCCGTGCAAGGGCCGGGCAGGGTGTGCATGTCGGCACTGCCTGTTTTGGAACAGCTGCTTCTCTAGACCGCAACACACTGCTATCGTTAGCTCCAGGTGAGACCGAATGGCCACCTGGCTTTGAAAAATATTGCATAAATTCTACGCAAGTGGGATTTCAATGTGCACTCCTTAACACTCGTTCTCTGGTGGCACATGCTGTGGACAGCCATGATCTGGTGACTAACTGTCAACTGGATCTCCTTTTTTTAACGGATACCTGGCTGAGGGAGACACCGGTCCATCTATTGTACAGGCATTACCTTGTAATTACAATCTGGTCCATTTCGATCGTCTGTCCGCTCATCTGGCCATTATACATAAGGCTATTTTCAAAACAGTGTGCACTGTGTCTGTGCACTCTCTTAGGATGGAGTGTCTTTTGGCCCGCATCTCCCTTTTACCTCCTTCCAAACATACTATTTTAATAGAGTACTGTGCTAGGGGTGCGGATAGTGCGTTATGTACTGACTCCCTGAATTTGAATCTGAGATACCAATTAAGCACCCCAATCTCTGGGTTGTTGGAGATTTTAACCTCCTCCCTGTAAATACCACCTCCACAAGCCAGGCCTCCAATTTTCTTTCTCTCATGGCAGACCTTGGCCTGTCACAACTGATTCTTG
The DNA here is from genome assembly GCF_040938575.1 of Ambystoma mexicanum. NCBI lineage: Eukaryota > Metazoa > Chordata > Amphibia > Caudata > Ambystomatidae > Ambystoma > Ambystoma mexicanum. The sequence goes on from NC_090937.1 coordinate 531,640,045, forward strand.
AACCCACCCATCAGTTAGGTAATACTTTGTACTTCATCTGTGTTCCTAACTCTCTGAGTTCTGTTTTCTCCATTTGTCCTGTCCTGTCCTGTGGTCAGACCATTTTTGATCTCTTTTTCAATTCTTCATTTGGACCCTATTCTGCCGCCGACTAAATTTGCAACTCTTAAACGAAGTTGGCGCAAAGTGACTAATAATGAACTGGTAGTCTCCCTCCAGTCACAGCTTGCTCAGTGTTATGTTATGTTATGTTATTTTGCATTTATATAGCGCCTTATGTAGCATTGGTATGGTCTCAAGGTGCAGGTAGGTTGAATGCCCTCAGGAACCGAAGTTCAAGTCAGTGGAGAGAATAGAGAGAGTCAAACGGTGCGTGTGAGCACCGGATATGTGTGTAGCTGGTGTGGCATTCATGTGATAGCTGCTTTCTAGTGGTAGATGTGGTGGTTAAGAGATCAAGAGTATGTGTTCGTTCTGGCAGGTTTTTATCCAGACCGATTCGATTCTGGCTGCGTTAAGCCTGAGGAGAATGCCTAAGTTGGAGGGTGTATAACAAGCAGTGTTTAATTAGGGTGATGGGGAGTATGAGGCAGATGATGGTATGAGACCATCTATACTGAATGGTGTCATAGTGTCACTGTGTTCTAGTTGAGTGGTGGTGTAAAGAAGAGAGTAAGCTTGGAGATGTGATATGGTGGTTTACCTTAGGTGTTTGAGATTTGGCCCACTCTAATAGTATCATGTACTCAATCCGTTCCATGTACTCAGGCTGTTTCATGCATGACGACCGTTTCAAGCACTCAAAAAAAAAGCGTTCACTGCCATGCTCTTTCAAACATTTTATGCACTCAAATCATTCCATCCCGCACATCTATCACCCGTTTGCTGGACACCCGCTCTGCACTCTACACCCGCTCCGCACCAGCAACATAATCTACATCTGTTCCACACCTTACATTGGCTCAATACCACTGCAGCCTACATCCGCTCAACACCCTACATCTGGTCATCCCCATTATGCCCTATATTGGTTCAACACCCTAAATCAGCACAGCACTCTACATCCGCTCCATTCTATTATCCACTCACACAACGTACATCCGCACCACAACCTGCATCCACACCACACTCTTATCTGTTCCATGCTCTTAACTGCTCCATGCCTCATTAATTTTGTGCTCTCGTCCACTCTACGCACTCATCGCTCCACGTGCCCTTCTTCTCCATGCGCTCATCCGCTCCACACGCTCATCCATTCCACACGCTCATCCGCTCTACCCCCTCGCCCGCTCTTCCCCGTCGCCTGATCTAGGCACTCATCCGCTCTAGGCACTCATCTGCTCTACGCGCAAGTGTGCGTCTTGCTCTCTAACCACACTAGGAGAATATTTCTCTGCAGTCGCTAATTTACTGGCCCAGTTTAGGCTTTGTAAGGAAAGAAACCGACAAAGTCAGAGCTCAAAAACTGCTGCAGACAGGCCGAGAGGAAGTGGTGGGCAGGTTATCTGACTGTTTATCATAAAGCAATTATCAGAAGGTTGAAACTGCTGTGAACAAACCTAAGGCTCTGTTCGAACTGGTCTAATCTCTTTCCTCTCCCACCAAAACTAGCTCTCTTGTAGTGCCATCTGAAGCTCTCTGCGACTATCTCTCCTCCTTCTTTCATTCTAATATTTTGACAATTTGTAGTGACAATAGAGTTACGGATGGTCAAGCCTCTGCAGCTCTGATCCCTCACAAACCTCCTACAACTAATTCCACATAGTCTTCTTTTCCCTCTTTCCCTGATCAGGAGATTATTTGGGTGATTCACTGCCTCAAATCTGCTTCTCCAGCCGATGCTTTTCCTCTGGACCTCCGTAAAAACATCTCGGGAGACTTTATTTCTCACATTACTGCTGCAGTTAATGCATCACTCCAAGATGGAGTTATTTCCAGTTATTTGAAGCATGCTCTCATGCTTCCCTTATTGAAATAGCCCTCTCTGGATCCTGGGGTGCTCGCTAACTTTCACCCCATCTCCCTTTTGCCCTCTCTGATGAAGGTCTTAGAGGCCCTCGCCTCTCCTCTTCTCTCGTCTCATCTTGAATTCTCTGGTTTCTTTGATGTCCTTCAGTCTGGCTTTCAGCCTAGGAGGGCCTCTGAATCAATTCTTAACTCCGTACTTGACGATCTTGCCTGCCTGGTTGATCAGGGTGGAGTTGGTGCCATACTTTTGTTGGATCTGACTGAAGCATTCGACACGGTTGATCATTCCATCTTGATCTCCCGGTTGTCAGATGCTGGGATATCTGGCCAAGTTCTGAACTGGTTCTCTGCCTTTCTAGCCAATCACTCCCAATCTGTCTCTCTTCTTCCCTTCTTCTCTAAACCTGTGTCGTTGATATGTGGGGTCCCTCAGGGATTCACACTTTCTCCCATACTGTTCAATATATGTATATATATATTAAATTTCATCTTCTTCTCATCCATTCACATGGTTCTAGATATTACTCCTATGCTGACAACACGCAGATTTTGATTCATCTGGATCTTACCCAGGCTGATACTGCAGCGTGGCTTAGGAGGTGCCTGGAGGACCTAGTACCACTGGTCCTCTCTCCTTCTGGACACCGAACTTCTGGCCCACCTCCTTGGGACCGTTTCCTTTACCATCTTCTTCAGTAAAAAATGTGGGGGTACAGATCTCATCCTCCTTATCTGTGGCAGAGCAGGTCATCCTCCTTATCTGTGGCAGAGCAGGTTGTCTCTGTCTGTAAATCTGGCTGTTTTAAACTATGCACCCTGCGAAAATGTCTTCTGTTTATCCCAGGTAATTTCCATGTTTATTCCCAGTGGTCGTTGCGCATGTTCTTAGCACGGCAGACTACTGCAACTTGCTCTATCTTGGTCAGACACGTCAACTTATTAATCGACTTCAAATCCTTCAGAACGCGGCCGCCAGAGCAATTTTACACCCTCTGCCTCGGGCACACATGTCTCCGCTTCTCCGACAGCTTCAATGGCTGCCGGTTTTGAAGCAGATTTTTTAAAAAATCCATATGTATTGTCCACCGTGCTTTCTATAGGCTGGGAGTGGAATATCTTAAAAAAACGTGCTTACAGTATGTTCCTACTTGTTCTTTGCGCTCCCAGTCTGCCCTTCTGCTGTCTGTCCCTTGTGTCAGACAGTCACAGACTGGTGGCCGGGCCTTTTCTGTGGCGGCTGCAAGGGCTTGGAATGACTTGCCGCGTTCTGCTGCTCTGTGAAAACCCTGTTATTTTGAAGTTTTTATATTTTGCTGCTGTCCCTCCGCTACTTAGCGCCAAGCTGCCCCTGGGTGATCGTGCACTTTATAAGCAAACATAACATAACATAACATAACATAACATAACATAACATAACATAACATAACTGCACCTGTATTCAAAAAGAGGACTACACCGTTTCTAGGCAACATTATAAAACAGAATAAATCAAATCTAAACAATCACATGTATGCTGAATGCTGCTATCAGAGAACCCTGGCCTTAAGGAGTTCAAGAGGCAGCACTTAAACATTTTGCTACAATGATGTTATTGTTTGAATTTTCACAAGTTTCATACCTAGCCATTTATCATTGAACATATTAAATTATGGGCTAAATATGAAAGGTATGCCCCATGAAGTACCAAGACATTGTGACCTAGTGGCTAAATGCAGGGCCTCAAACTCTTACAGACCAGGGTGCTGTTTGTTTGTCATATCAGGCTTTCTGAAATAAGAGACTTTGAATGGCAAAGAGGCTTTGGCACAGAAGGCCCTGATACTGAGAGTTGAACTACATTCTCGTGCTAGAGAAGCCAGAGACTGTGCCAAGCTCGGGTGTGCTGCCTTGTCCAGTGGTGAAAATGTGGCGAAGGGAAGCCAACGGTTTGAATATCTTGACATATCATTTTTTGAACACTTTTCATTTGCATAACATTGTTTCCCACACTATTTGTGTTTAGAAGTAAGGATTGTCAACAGATTTATTAGTATAGGCCCCTTTTATTTTGAAAAGACAGCACTAGGATTGTATTATTATTATTCTATGGTTGTAGCTTGCTGGCATCTTAAGATTTAGGATTCAATAGGCATTTTCCAAACCCGATTGTAATTCAATAAACGCCCTTAAACTGTGATCACATATGTCTCTCTAACTGTTTTATACCATGCTTTCCTTACAGACTCTAAATAGGAAAGACTAGGAATAACACATACTTTTTCTTTCTGGAATTCGATACAATAATTGCTAGACTCATTAAAGGTTTATTTCAGGCACACTTCTTGGGGTGAGTCACAGATTTAGTCTGTTCTTAAACACCTGAGATTCACAATGCAGACAAACACTTTCAGACTATGTATTTTGCTTTTGCAAGTTGCAGTTATAGCATGTTTTTTTCTGCCATTGTCTCTGTTACGATTATCACAAGAAAACATTCCATCTTGGTGTCCTTGGTTACTTGACAAGGCCTAAAAGCTTGTGTATAGTGTAGAAATGTTTGACCATAGCACATCAAGTGGCCCTTGATTTCATTGTGCCACAATTAATTGTTTGTTGTAAAGTGTCTATCTTTCCTATCTCCCTGGCATGCTGTTCAGGATGTTTGCTTGCATGTATGAGATAATGAGTGCCCAGAGTACGGGATGTCTTGTGAGTGCGCTGCTTTCCCTGCCCTTCTCTAAATTCCCTCCGCTACTCTAAATTTTTTAATACAAAGTTATGAACCGTCCCAATGGTAGCCTGCAAAGTAGATCCACACAGACTTGACATGTGGCCAACTTTGCACCTGAACTGCAGATGAACTGGCCTGCTGTTAAATCTCAGTTAACAGTTTAATGGTTTCCACTACAGAGTGTAATTTGCTTTCTCACTTTGAGAACATTCAGATATGTGATTGATAATTTTACTGTAGACGGTAAGATAGCAATTGCCGATAAGATAGCTCAATGGGTTGAGCATTCGCTGCTGCTATGTGTGTGATCTGCAGGTTCAAATACTGGAAAGGCCAACTACCTACCACCTCCTGCTCACGTTATCTCTGCCTTCTCTCCTCATATCCAGTGTTATGCTGATGACACACAACTCTTCTACAAGCTTCTCTCTTCCTCTGTCTCCTTTTACTCCTCTAACATCCCTGACTGCCTGTCTGCTATTCAGTCTTGGTGCACCTCTAATGATCTCTGTATTAATGCCAGTAAAACTGAGATCCTGCCTATCAGGATTCCTGCTACCCGTTTCTGACCTGATCTCTGGCTGTCCTCTTTGGGCTTACCTCCATCTCCTGCCACTGATGCCAGGAATCTCAGGGTAATCTTCGACTCCTCTCCCTCCTTTACTCCTCACATCTTGGACCTTGCCAAGAAGACACACTTTCAACTTTACCTTCTCTTTCCTCACCTCCTACCAGAAGCTTAATGTCTCTAGAGCTCTAGTCCTCTCCAGGCTAGATTACTGTAACAACTTCTTCATCAACGTGCCTCTTTCTTTGCTCAGTCCTCTTCAACTAATGCAGAATATGGCTGCAAGAAGTATCCTTGACCTCAAGCCCAGGGACCATACCGCTCCAGCCCTTGAATCTCTCCACTGGCTCCCGGTTGTTGCAAGGATCAAATGCAAAACCCTCTACATCGTCCACAAGACTTATCGGGACATGGGTCCATGCTACGTGCAATTCTCTCTTACTAAATACTCTCCTTCCATATCCCTCTGATCTTCTGGCTTGCGGTGTAAATTTACCAGGCCAACAGATATCCCCTAAATCACAAAGCTGCATTTTAGCAGTTATAAACATAATGGCTTTGCTGTGTCTGCTAAGCACATATGGGGCCAGATGGAACATAGACCTCCCGAGAATGGCTGTATTTATTTTCTTCATGTGAATCCAAAGAGAAGAATTCAAAGGCAGAATGGCTCAGCACTCCTGTGCTGTCATCGCAAAACTCCAAATTGCACAAGAAAATGTCCTTTATTTAAAACAACCTTGCATTGGTGCTACTTTCATCTTTAAACATCACACAGTTTTGTTTTAGAAAAACACAGCCGTGTCCATCCATTTCAGGATGAACACCACCAAATGGCGGCCATCCCTCGGTGAATGGCATTGTTTTGTAAAATAAAGTCTGTGAAGAGCAGGGAATTTCATTTCAGTCTGCATGGCTAGCATTCACTTTGGAAACACATGAACACATGCAAAGCACTTCAAAAGAAGCTATCTCTCTCCTTTGCCTAGTGTCAGTTTCAAAGATCCCATTTCCCAAGCATATCATTATGTATAGAAGCTATAACCAGAGCTATGAAAGCCTTCAGAAAGCAAATGTGAGGAAAACCGCATTTTCTAAAATGTACAAGAGCTAAGAAGCACATATGTAAACCAGCTTTTGCAAAGCAGTGAAATGACACGTCGAAATCTAAATGTGAAATTATCCCAAATACTCGCACAAAAACAGTATATATGTGTGGGACTGGGGTGGTTTAAATGTATATTATATTTATGTACAAAAAAACTTGGGTTCTGGGGAATAAAGAGGGAAAAAAAAGAATGTGTTTGAAGACTCCAAGACCAGTTTGCAAGGCAGGCATTTTGAAGGTACCCAGCCCCCTTGGGAAAGAAAGTCCCTTTACAAATGTGAAAGGACCAAGGTGTGGAAATCTGCGACCTCGTCAGACTGACCAGCATTTCTGTTGCAAGGAACAATGGACCAAGGGGAACTAGCGCTGTCACAGAAGTGTGAATTCCTTTAACACCTCTCCTCAGCTTCAACTGCGCAGGATCAAAGGGTGCTATGGTAACCCTGTTGTTCTAAAGGGACATAGAGGGGGCAGGCTGGCTGTGGAGATTTGAAGGACCACCTTTGGGGACAAATCCAGCACGTTTTATTTAAAAGACTTTTAACATTAAGACATTTTTTTCCAATACTCTGAATAAGCAGTAATGCGAAATTATAACAGTTTTTATGGGATTTTTAGATACACCAGCATGAGACTGGTTGTGTCTTTGTAGCCCCATGAGAACTGCAATGGCAGGGAACTTGAGGAAAATATACCCAATATGCATATGTATATATGGAGCCAGTTGCAGAATTTTAGGTGTTTTGTTTCCCCGGAAAACAGTAGAATTGTGCCCAAAAGGCAAAGCAGCATCGCACAGACTTGACGTTTTAAATGACATTTTCCTTGTGAAATATGGGATTTGCCTATCTGATTTGTATAATGGTGACGATTGAAAATATGAAGTTGTATTCCATAACTCCTTTTGTGAAAAATGTGGCTTGTGGAACAAAAGGGGTCATAAAACATACATACTTAAACTGATGTCACTTCCTTCAGTTCAATCAGCTTGGAGAGAGGTGGCGACAAGAATAACCTGACCTATTCCATCCAAGAGGTATGTCCAGGTTACTTCCGCTCAAATAGTAAATATTCTCTGATGACATCCTGCTTACATAAGAGGGAGGCATAGGGAGATCCAGAGATTCAACATTCAAAATTCACCATGGAAGACTCCTGAAACCATATCCAGGCAGAACCACCTATCCAGAACCTCCTATCAAGGTAGAACCACCTATCTAGACCCTACAAAAATCCCAATACGTCAGGGAGAAAGGAGGAAAGGATTCTGATTCCTTTTGGAGAATCCAATGACCAGACCTGTCTTTGCCCAGCTGATGCATCCAACTGTCCACAGTGACCAGACCCATGTTGCCCCGCTCTTCCCTTAAAGGAGAGCCCAGCCACTGCCCAGGTGACCAGATCCTTGTCCCGATGTCCAGAGACCCAGTTAGCTGTCCAATTACCCAACTCAAGTGCAAATTTGTAAGTATCACCCTCCCCAGTAACAAAAACTGCATTCCCTACTCTGTTGCCTTGCATTCTGTCTAAACCTAATAAAAAATCATATACGTACCCTAGTAACTTCCCAAATTGTCAGTATCCTTTGTGTATCCTGTCCTTAGAAGAATGTGTGTTAGTCTCCATGTGTTAGCATCATTCTTTTCAAATCATTTCAGTCCTTTGTGTAAGTTGTGTTGTTAGTACTATTTTTAAATAAATTAATTAATTTACCATAAGGATGAACACGGCGCAAATTAGATTAACATTGCAAATTAACCTCACATCCTTGCCTGCAGTGTTTTTCTTTAATAATCTAGCCACTTAACTATAGTCTCTGAAGAACGAATCATTTTGCTTACAAAACCGAGTTTGCCCGTGAAACTATTTCCATTCTAAAATCCTTTCCTATAAAGAAACGTATACTGTCAGCCAATAAGAGTAAACCATACACTTCAGTATCCTATCTGTTATGTGCCTTTATATCCCATCAGAAAAAATGATTTCCGATTTTGACTGTTTCGCCCATTTCCTTGCTGTGTGCTTGTTTAAACCCGTAAAAAATAAGAAACTGCAATTCTGCCAAGTGTGATTTTTGCTGCACTGATTTCCTTCCCAAAGTCAATTTCCTCACCTGTATTTGTGTTGTTTAGTACCTTACCTTGTAGCTTGTAAGCTTTTGTGACTCTTTAGCCCAACTACACAAATTCCTGTCTTATTCATTTTACCGCACATGTAAACTGATATGTAACTATCCGAGTGCCATTTTGCAAATTTTTCAAGGGTTTTTCATTTTGTTTTGGCCTCCTATTCTCGGGTGGTAGGTTGGAATTCAAATCTAATGTTTGCCTCTTATTTATGACACCTTGCTTCTCCTTTCCACCCACACAAAACTTGGTCAGCAGGTGTTTGGGGGTGTGTTGCAGGGGAAGTGCATAATCTCAGTGCAATCTAAAAGTATGACAAAGAGTGTTCTTGCTTCCACCTCTACTTATGTAACTGATGTTAGAAACTGAAAGTAATTGTATTATAACATTTTGCTGTATAGTATCACAACACTGCTGATTGCTGCCCTAAATTTGATTTGTTTGATTTTTGCATTTGAATTTTTAAAATAAATAAATATTTCATTATTCCACACCGGCCTGGTCCATGGTCCATTGCGACATGGTGTGTTCGTCAGGGGTTGTGAGATGGGTTGCTGCCTTCTCAAAGCAGAATCTGAAATGATAACATTTAAAAGCGTTTTTATTGTGCGCCACATCCCTTACCATTGGAAAGGGTCCTGGTCTGGAGTGTGCCATGTCTTGAAATCCGTTACAGGCTCCAACTATCTGCTAATCAAACGCTTCTCCAAGCATAGGGCTTGGGGCAGATCTCTCTCCTCAGTCAGCTCCCTCCTATGGAATATTCTCCCTCTCTCTCTCCATATTTAACCAGACCACCTCTAGTTGTGCAAAAAACTCAGGACCTTTCGCTACTCCTCTTTCTTCACTCTCCCCTACTCCCTGCTAACCATCCCCTCTGTTGCTGTGATTGGCGGCCTGGTCCCTCAAGAGTCCAATAGGGTCCTGGCCTTCTGCCGAATCACCCCCATCAACCACTGCACTACCCACTGGGCCCACATCCACCTGTTGAGTGGTGTCATCCTCCATTGTGCACTTAACTGTTGGGCAGTAGACCTCCCTCTTCCCCTGGGTTGTCTTCACCCATGCACTTACCTGTTGCCTCCCTAACGGGCACTTCTGTCACTTCCTCTCCTAGGGGACTCTAATAGCACTTACCCTCACCCCACCACTCCCTGGTTTTTCCTTTCTTTTCACTGCACTTAAACACCCCAAATATCACAAGGCTTGGTGGGATGGCTGTTTCTTTCTATTTATTCATTGTTCTATCTATTGTTTATTGTTTTCCCTTGTTCCCTTTCCTTGTGACACTTTGAAACACTGCTTTGTTGCACAAATGCCTTACTAATGAGCAATACAATAAAAAATGGCGTGCCTTGTGTGCTTATATATGTATCCTTTGCGCTTTGTACGTTGCATCACCTATCATGTGACAGTGAGATCATGAGGTTTTGGTGAGCCTTTTTGCTCTAGGAAGTTGTGGTTAGTAAACAATGAATTGAGTTAGGTTTGCACTTGCCTGGGCATGTTACTCTTTTTTACATGGCATGTCCCACAATACGCCCACGTTATTCCTCGTTCTTCCTCATTTTGCATAAGGAATGGGGAATATGCATGTTACGCCCCCTATTTGTTTCTTTGTGCTGGCCCTTTCCAACTTTGCGCAGTGTGTCATGCAAAGCGCTCAGCAGCACTCAAAGTAGGGAATGAACCATGCAAAGTGAGTGCAGGCCCTTGAAAAAGTCCAATCAATGAATCAGCAACATGAGTTTTGCATTCCTCAAAGTGCACTTTTTCGGCTCAAAAATTGGGCTCTATGCCTTTGTTGGTAAGCTGAGACGCGGTGCGGGAAAGGTTTAATTGGAAAGACTTTATAGCTGGACTACCAGGAAAAACATTCTTACAAAATTGAAAAAGCTTTGTGTTCAAATGTTTTGATTATTCAAAAGTATGTTGTCATAAAAAAGGGAGCTCAAACTATTCTATATGGATTTGAAATCCGCATTTTCATTTTGCACAAAAAACATTATTATCTTTCTATCTTTCCCCTCTTTTACAGATTCTGTTCACTCTTCCTTGTCTACTTGTCTTCTTGCGATACAATCCTTGATGTCCGCTCACTATCTCCACCTCAAACCCTCAAAAACAGTTTCTTTTTCCTTTTCTGCCCTGCTTCGACTATTCCCCTCTCCCTCTGCCCCACCACCCCTTCTCTCTCTATCTCTCCCTATGCCTGTGATCTTGGCATCATCTTTAATTCATCACTACTTTTTCTGCTCATATCTCTTCTCTCTCTCTCTCGCTCTTGTCACTATCAACTATTCAACATTAAAAAAGCTTGCTGGTTCCTTACCTTTACTTCTACTAAACGTATTTCACGTTAGTCTTCTCCCAACTACTATTCTACTGCTCATCTCTTCTCATCCGACTTGCTGCATCTCATCTTGCACCTCTCTGTTCCATGCACCATTCCTCAATTCGGTACTTTGCTCACTTTCTACCAGTTACTCTATCACTTCCTCTCTGCGCTCTTTGCACTAGCTTTCTTTTGAAAATCATTGACTTTTTAACTTACTCTGTATTGTTTTTAAATGCTTTTATTGACTTGCTCCTTGGCACCACTCTTCTTTAATCTCTTTCAACTCACCTGCCCGTCCAATGTCTCTTCCACTTAACTGTTCCTCATGCACCTTGTGCCTCGTCCTTTTTCCGCTCATTTGCTCTCCTGTCCCCTACGATTTGGAACTCTCTTCCTCTCTCTTTGGATTCCACGTCCTCACTTCCCCTCTTCAAATCCTGCCTAAAAACCCACCTTCTTTCTAATTGATCTGTCCGATCTGCTCTTATATTTTGTACCATTGGTTACTATGTTCAGCGCTTAGAAATCAAGTGCTATACAATTCATTAAAAATACAAAAAATAAATACAAGTAACGGGATACCTTGTGAAACATTTAGATTCAACGTTGTTCCCTTCTGCCACTCAATAATTGTATATGGCTAGTAAAGCTTCAGTTAGAGGGGGGCTGGTGGGTAATAAGACCAAACCATTCCTGGAAAACATTGTCATCCAACAATATTGCATTTTGGCTTGCCCATTGTTCTTTTTTATATTGATTTGCTCGTATCCATTCTTCAATTAGTTGTCAATGCTTTCTGTCTTAATATGGGGCACATTGGAAACTCTGAAGGCCGGATTCTCATTTTGGTGTTAAGTACCGAAAAGGACGTTAAAAGGCTTAACAACCACTTTGGTACTTAAGATCTATTCTGAAAGTGGCACATTCTTCTGAAGTTGGAATGTCGGAATAAAAAGTATATCGTGCCTCCTATTGTAATAAATATATTAATATTGGCCCACGCCAAGCTGCTCGAAAGTCACTTGCGAGATCTGTGTTACAAGGTCCTGACCTTTAATCCATGTAGGCCGCCAATTTAGGTCAAACCGCCATTTTAGGATTTACGTGGAAAAGTCACCCTGTGAGCTAAAATGGTGGACGATGTCATTGCAAAATACAACATGGCCGTCTTGACCTCTGTACATCGCTAATGTGTAATTTGCCTGCAGGCTACTTGTTGAGGTCATGAACTGAGACCTTGTCCTACGTTGACCCATGTGCAAAAGGATTACTCGCGCAATGAAACCAATCCACGAGTATATATTATGATAATGTATTCTGTATTGAACAAAGAACATCTGCTTGACTACATTGTATTAATGTTTAAGAAGACCTGCAATACGAAACTTAGAATACACAGTTAATGCATACGCTTATTGTTACATGTAATAAAGAACAAACCAGTTAGATGCGGTTATTTGAGATTTGGCAACGAACCCTAGAATTGGTTATGTATAAAGTAGAATATTAACCCAAAGAGGGGTTGGCCATAAGCGCTCACAAAAGGTATAAAAAGCGAATGCATTCTAATGTACAGTCTCTCACTGAACACACTTAACCACGCTGGAGTTTGTTGTGTTGTACTGAGGGCTGATAGCTATCTGACTTTGCACTGTTTTGTAATTGTATTCGATAGAGAATAAAGTACTTTGTATGTTCCTTTGTAACCTGTGTTTGGTGTATTTCCGTTTGGGGTACTCAGCCTCGATATTTTGTTTCTGTTTTCACAGTTGGCGCCCAAATAGGGACCCTCAAGATTGATGCCGGATTGTTGAAGGTTGACACTTGCTATCGGACCGGGATCGGATGGTGTAAACAGTAAGGGGCCCCTGGATGAGATGTGACACCTCAGCAGCGCTGCACGATCCGATCCCTGGACGACTAGCCTGTGGTCTGAGACGGCATCGTGACGAGGGTCCACTTATCGAGGCGGGCAGATTTGCCGTAATCACCATACATAATGTAAGATTAGTTAGGTAAGATTCTTAGAAGTACCGATCGGTCCTCCTTAGGTTTGGCCAGGTGAGTCGTGACCCGATTCTTAATTTAACCCTGGCAATTTGAATTTTGGCGCATTGTATCTGCAGACACAATTATTGACCAGGTAACACCAAGAATTTGAGATATGCCTGGGAAATTGTCTACCTGCTTTAGGGCATTATTCCGCAGTTATAGACAATCTTTGGAATTTAGCTGTCCCGCACCACAGGAGGGGTCACCGGCATGTACTATGTACTGTAAGCATGGCATTGGAAGTATAGTATTTAATGATATTTGGCACAGACAAACCAGACATGCCTCTGAACTTCAGTGGCCAATCAATGGTAGTTTTGAGATCCCTCGCACTGAATATTTGGAGTCAGTATTATTAAAGAAAAAGACTAGACCTGCAGCATTTGATGTTTTACAGAATTGGAAAAAAGAAGCGTTACAACAGCTTAAGAGTAGAGAGAAAAATGCACGCCGTCATAAGACGGTTGCCGAAAAAGCGTTATTATATGATCAGGATAAACAGGCTGAGTCGGCTAAAAATTTGGAAAGGGCTTTTTCACTTGGTATTCAGAAAATCTATCCTTCCAAAGATCTTCATGATTCTGATGAGTTTTTTGAGAAAATATTAAATGAACAAAGGCCTGGTACCTCTGCGCCACCTCCCTATGTTCCTCTTCCCGATGCTGTACCTTTTCCTGCTGTTATTCCTAATCTTCCTGCTCAACCTGTTGTTCCTATTCCTCCGACTGTTGTCCCTCCACCTGCTCCTCCGCCTCTTCCTGTCGCACCAGTTATAGCTCCCCCATTGAATTTGCCTGCTCCCTCTCTTCCAAGTGGTCTTGGGCCGCTTGTAATCGATCATGGTGCAGGCTCGAAGGTTGTCACTCACAGTACTGTACCACCGGAGAAGAAACGTGAGTTAATTGCATGGGCTAAACATTGTATGGCGAAGGATCATCAGGCTAGTGTTTTTTCCACACTTTTTAATACGGATAATTTTCCTGAGAAAAATGTTTTTATTGAAGGTTTGGGGATTCAGTTATGTATAATGTGGGGAAGATTAAATAATGCGGATGTTCCGCAAGAGTTAAGGGATCTAAATGCTTTAGCACTTTCCAGAGATACTGTGGAGAAGGTAAATGAGCATGTTGAGAGGTTATTTGAGTATAGAAAGGAGTTAGAAAGGATACGGAATGAGGATGATGAAGAGGAAAGTATGTATGTACAGAAACGGTACCTTCCGTGTCGTAAACCGATATCGGAGGAAATGCGAATTTGTAAGAAAGATGCGATTAGATGGATTTCAGACATATTGATAACTCCAGTTGAGGTATATGGCACATATAGTCAATATACGTTGGAAATGCAGAGAAAAGTGATACAGGTAATGGTAGAGTACCTGCAAGAAGAATGTGTAAAGAGGAAGATTAGTTGCCCGACAGAGTTATTGAATATTTATAAGAAAGCTTTTTCGTTTGACACTTCTTCGACTGCTTTAGCGCTCAATTTGGCTCTGTTGCTTAGTAAGCGTTCGGAGTTGCCTATGAGAGAGGTTCCTCCGACATTTGTCCCGAAGGTTGAGGTTGCGGCCGATGCTGCACGAGGCATAGTCACTGTGGACACCCGCACATTATGTATCACAGTTTGTTCATGTCCCATTTTCACGACAGGAAGTGAACACCATTAGACAGTCATTCCTGTTATTAGGAAACATCTGACAGGGTTCTATAAAGAGATGGAATCCGTTTTGCAATCCTCAGTGTTCACCTTAGGTGACATTGATTTGTTGTTTCCAGTACTCCTGCCCGTAGATTTATGGAAACAAGTTAGAACTATTGACGGTGTACCCGGGTTGGGATATACATGGGTGAATTTAACTAGACTCGATGGGGAAAGGCCAGCTGGCGAAAGACCACAACAGGTGATATTAACCTTGCCTGATAGAATCATTGCTAAATTAAAAACCATAATTCCCAAAAAAAGAATTATGTGGGACAAGCTTACGGCCTGTGTCCAAGGAAAGTCTGAGGGTGCTACCGAGTTCTTTAATCAGTTTGAACAGGTATTTTCAGATTTCAGTGGACAAGACTTAGGCGCAGAGTCTGGGAAAAGGTTATTTGTGGACAAATTTGTACGTGGATTACTGCCTGACATCCAGTCACAGATTATGTCCTCTGAGAGCGCTTGGCAGGCAAAATCGCAATCACATATGACTCAGTACTATGAGAATCGTGTCAATAATAAAAAAGATAGGATTGAAAAACGGAAGGGTGATTTAAAAACAAAGGTGCTATTGCAGCAAATTGTTAGAGTCCCCAGAGGGGGTAACTCTCAGGTTAGAGGTCAGTATGTCCCACAGGGGAATGTGCCGTTGGGTCCTGTGAACATTAATCAATGTGCTTATTGTCGACGAGAGGGTCATTGGCGAGCACAATGCCCCGTCCTTCAACAGAGGTCGGATAATAGCATGGGTAGGCAATCTAGAGGTCGCCCGGGCATAGGGGGCCCTGGTAGAGGTCAGTTTACCCAGGACGCTCGACAACCTTTTTCACAGGACAATCAGACTCCAAGTGTGGATACTAGGAACATAGTCGATCATCCTTCCGCTGCATATTTATCCGAAGAGCTTCCTTTTGACAATATTCTGTTTCATTAGGATTGCCCTAAGCAGGGTTTGGAACCTACATCTATTCCCGTCAATCAGAAAGGTCCCTACGTTGAAATGATAGTGGGGATCAGGAAACATCAGTTTTTGATAGACATCGGAGCGCAGAAGTGTTCCATTGATCGTTAAAGGGCTCCAAATGTTCCACTGTCAGGGCAAACCAATGTTTCTGTAGGGTTTTCCGGTACTCCAGTTATTTGTCCGGTCTCTATACCAGTACCTATTTCTTTGGTTCCCTTTACGGACCAGTGTCCTTTTCTATTGACCTCGGATTGAGGGGAAAACTTGCCAGGATTGAACTTGTTAAAAGAATTAAATGCAGTAAATATTTGTTCTTCTGGTGGAGTACGCTTGACAATTTCACCGCAGCAATCTTCCGCCTCGCAATTTCTGACTAGACCTTTGCCTCCAGAATTCATTGATGTACCAGAGACCTTATGGGCTGTTGACGACAATGATGTTGGAGTTTTGCAGATTGAGCCTGTTAAGATAGTTTTGAAACATGGAATTGAGCTGCCACGCATTCCCCAATATAAGATTTCGGTTGAGGGCGAGCAAACTTTGAAATGTATTCTTTCCGATTTTGTGCACCGTGGTGTGATTGAAGAAATTTCAGGAAGTTTGTGTAATAGTCCGATTTTACCCGTGTACAAGAAAGGCGATAATGTAATTCCGTTTCATTTTATAATTGATTTACGCGCCATTAATAAAGTTGTGGCACCGCAATTTCCAATTCTTAATCAAAGATCTTAACCATGATTCCAACTACAGCTACTTACTTTAGTGTTGTGGACCTAAAGAATGCGTTCTTTAGTATTCCTATACACAAGGATAGTAGATATTTGTTCGCGTTCACCCTAGGGAGCGCTCGTTTACATTTACTTGTGCACCTCAAGGGTACACAGAGAGTCCTAGTATTTATAGTAGGGCTTTGAAAGAACAACTTGATGCCCTTGAATTGCCCTCTACTTGTACTTTGTTCAGTACGTTGATGTTTTGCTTCTGGCTGCAGACTCTGAAAGTGCCTATAAGGAGGGCACCGTGTTACTACTTATTCATCTAGCTAAGCATGGTCACAAAGCTTTGCTTAAGAAATTTCAATATTGTTGCCAGGAGGTCGCCAATTTAGGCTATCTCCTGTCAAAGGAGGGAAGAAGATTGACACCTGAAAGAATAAAACACATTTCTGGCAAACACGCAGAAGGAAGTTAGGGCCTTGATAGGTATGGCTTCTTACTATAGGTTGTGGATCCCAAATTTTTTACTAGTGATAAAACCGATGTTGGCCTTGACGAAGAAGGGCATTTCTTCGCCGTTGCCATGAACTTCGGAACACCAGCAATCGTTTGACTTGCTTAAGACTGCATTATGCTCTGCACCAGTTTTGGGCACACCAAACTATGAAAAGGCCTTCGTATTGTTTGTGCATGAATGTGATGGATGTGCTTTGGCTGTATTAATGCAGGATCATGGAGGGAAGAATGGGCCGTGCGGTTACTATTCCTCCGCCCTTGATCCTGTAGCATGCTCTTTGCCAAGATGTTTGCGCGCTGTCGCTGCTGCTGCTGCTGCTGCTGCGTCTGTAAAGCAGAGTGAGGGAATGGTCCTAGGCCATGATTTGACCCTAATGGTGCCTCACTCTGTAGATGTTTTATTAAACCGAACTCAAACGCAACACCTCACTTCCGCACGGTTGACGAGATATGAATTGATCTTGTTTGCCCCTCACATTCAAATTAACAGGTTGTGTTCTTAATCCGGCTGAACTCCTACCTTTCCCGCAAGAGATTACTTGCGGCGATGAAGACTTACATGATTGTTTGTATATGACCTAGCAAGAAACAAAGGGCAGGATTGATTTGAAAGATACCCCTTTGGATAATCCACAAGGAGAGCTGTTTTGTGACGGCTCTTGCTTTAAACTTCCGGATAGTACATCCGTAGCCGCTTATGCAATCACTACCTTGAGCACGGTTGTGGAAACTAAGAGAATTACGCATAATTCTGCGCAGGCCGCAGAGATTATAGATTTAACCCAAGCTTGTGAACTTTTCAAATGGCTTGCAGTAAATATATATACTGATAGACGGTATGCCTTTGGGGTGGTTCACAACTTTGGGAGACTTTGGTCGGAGAGAGGATTCCTAACCTCGCATGGTACCAAGATCCAACATGGCACCCTAATAGTGCAACTACTCTCAGCACTTGCGCTCCCAACCCAGTTAGCAGTTGTAAAATGTGCAGCACATCGCAAGATTGTAGATAACATTGGAAAAGGGAATGCTTTCGCTGATCAAATAGCTAGACAAACTGCCACTGATCTCTTTACGGAGATATATGTTTCTAGGGAGACTGAAAATGCTAATGTGTTGGATGAGGGAGTGGGGTCTGTACGAGATATCCAAGCCGATGCCACAGTAGAAGAAGCCAAGAGGTGGGCTGAGGGCTTGGGAAAACTTGATGACGATGGGTGTTGGCTGGACACGGTGGATGGGAAATGGTTACTCCCCGATGCGTATGTGATAATGATCGTTGTAATGGCACACAGTCCTACGCATGTGTGTGCTCAACAGATGACAAAAATGTTAGAAAGAGTGTGGGTAAACAACAAAATTTCAAAAATTGCTCAGCACTATGTCCAGAATTGTATGATTTTCCTACAACATAATGTGGGAAAGGGGACAGCAACCCAGAGGGGAAGTTTTGGGCCACCCTCTGTCCCATTTGAAGTAATTCACTTTGATTTTATTGAAATGGAGCGATGCAATAATTTAAAATATGTATTGGTAATCATTTGTGCCTTTAGTAAGTGGGGTGAGGCTTTCCCTGTTACAGCTGCCACAGCCATGACCACTGCGAAAACTGTGTTAAAAGAGTACTTTCCCCGGTTCGGTTTTCCGAGAGTTATCTGGTCGGACAATGGTCCACACTTTGTCGCCGCTGTAATCCGACAGATATGTACAGCGTTACAAATTGACAAACGGTTCCATTCTGCCAGACATCCTCAGAGCGCCGGGCTAGTAGAAAGACACAACGGTATCATCAAGAACAAACTCACTAAGAAGTGTGCCTGCACCAAACTAAAATGGCCGGACGCCTTACCGATCGTGTTACTAGCCAAGCGTACAACACTGCAAACTAAGACTGGGCTCTCTCCTTTTGAAGTGGTAATGGGGAGACCTGCCAATATCTGGAATTTGCCAAAATGTCGAAAGTTGAGAGACATTGAAAATGTATTACTTTCAGATTATTTTAGTCAATTGACTAAAACCCTGTATTTGATTTACCACCAGGTACGAGAAGCCTTACCTGTGCGGTATGAAGGCCCGGGCCACAGCATACGACCTGGGAGCTGGGTGCTCACTAAGTCATTTAAGGGCACCTCCTGCCTCGCGCCTCCCTGGCGGGGGCCGTTCCAGGTCTTGTTGGTCACCCAAACAGCGGTGCGGGTAGCTGGCCGAAAGAATTGGATCCACGCGTCACACATCAAGAAACTTCCTCACCCTGTGCCACACGTTACAGAAGAAGCAGAACCCCTTGCTGATACTGCAACCAATGATCCCAAAGCAGTAAACAGCACTGAGAGTGTGTCGGAGAATATCTCTAAGCCCGAGAGGCTTGGGGAAGCTGCCATTTTGTTTCCACATTCTCCACCGATCTTGCACCCGGGAACGGCTGTTTCAAACACAGCCCCTTCATTTGTCCTGGATACATTGCTTCCAACGGGAAGTGACGACACATTGCTTCCGGATCAATCAGTGCCAGGAACAACCAGATATCACTTGCGTCCAGGTAAATAGACATACGGCACGGTTCGACTGTGCATTCAAGGAAGGAAAAGAATCATCGAGGGCTTACTTTTGCTCAAATTTGAGAAAGGGGATTCTGTTGGCGAGGGTTCCGGAAAGGACACAGAAATCGCGCGATCGGGAGTCGCCAGCAACGAACATTGGGGTTTCCGTTTGAAGACTGTAATGCCTGCTACCGCCGCCGCTCGTATTGGACTTTTAAATAAGGCGGTGACCAACCGGGACAATGGACAAAATGCCTGGGCCCCGAAAACGTACTGCTGTATTTTTGTAATAATATTTGGTTTTATAATAGGCACTGTTGTAGGCCTTTGGTATTTAGAAGAAGCTTATCCTTTAGAGTTTTCGCTACTGACTGTAAATGTACCCACTGTTCATACGCCTTTTGTGCATTTGCATACTTGGTCCCCTAGAGATTCCCAGCACAGACAAATGTATCATAATAATACTCTGTTACTTATTATGAATGCTACACATGCCATTTTTAATAGATCCAATTGCTGGGTCTGTTCACATTTACCGCAACACGGGGACAAGGGGCTAGGTTGGTATATTCATCCTTTACCATTGACAACTGTTTGCTCTGCTTCGCTTAGAGCACTGTTCTTTGGCCGATGGAATGATAGCGCCTCAGGGAACTTTGATGGCACCAATTTGAATAGTTTTGAGAAATGTGTTTTGACTCCCCTGAGATGCTATTTTTTTTCAAATAGGAGTAGACAGAATGTTGCTTCTATTAGGCCTTCTGATAGACTGTCTTGTCCCTTTCAATCTTTGATTTCCTTTAAAATGGCTCTGATAGGCATTAAGGATGCCATGCCTCCTTCTTACACTGTTAACCATAGCCCCGATTCAGTTTCTTTCTGCATACAGAGGAATGGCACTCGGTCAATGGGAGATTTTAAAGGTTGTGCCAATGTTGCAAATTTGACTGGCGAAGACAGACCTTTGTATGTAGGCAAACCTGTCTATTTTGTTTGCGGTAATATAGTGTTTCCATGGTTGCCCGGGTATTGGCAGGTAACCTGTTATTTAGGGATCCTGTTACCTGGGGTGTTCATAGCGAGTACTAAGGAAGTTTCGAAGGCTCGTCCACGATGGGATGAGAATGGTGATACCCGGCACAAGTATTGGGAGACATAGCAAAATCAGTTGTGCCATTTTGGGGGCACATAGCGAATTCAGAAGATATTAGAAAGCTAGCGAGAGTATTGGAGGGAACCATCAACCGGACCACAGATATACTCTACAATATGACATTAGAGCAGAAAGCAATAAGATTAGTAGCACTCCAGAATCGAATGGCATTAGATGTCATTCTAGCTGAGCGTGGTGGAGTATGCAAATTAGTGGGGTCCGCTTGCTGTGTTTTCGTACTAGATTCCTCCCCAACTATCAAGGCAATACAAACTCTGCACGTCCTTGGTTCTGAAGTGCATGTTCCTGAGGGAAACAGGGATCTAAGCGCTTGGTTCTGGGACTTCTTACGATCTTGGGGTTGGAAGATACTTTCATTCTTCTTAACTATTTTAGGAGTTCTGTTGTTCCTTTGTTGCTGTATTCAGTGTCTGCCTGGTATGTGTTCGATGCTAGGGGGATGTTGTGCACAAGCGATAGATTTGATAGGATATGAGGTGTATGCCTCAGATAAAACTTCCAAAGAATATGTGTTAAAAGATGTATTAGTAAAAGACCTAATGGCAATAGATATTTCAGATAGTGATTCAGGGTACATGGATACTGATGCATGGAGTTATTCGTAAGGAGACCCAAAATAGTTTTTAGCACTTGGCATAGGCCAAAAGGAGGGTTTGTCGGAATAAAAAGTATATCGTGCCTCCTATTGTAATAAATATATTAATATTGGCCTACGCTAAGCTGCTCGAAAGTCACTTGCGAGATCTGTGTTACAAGGGCCTGACCTTTAATCCATGTAGGCCGCCATTTTAGGTCAAACCTCCATTTTAGGATTTACGTGGAAAAGTCACCCTGTGAGCTAAAATGGTGGACGATGTCATTGCAAAATACAACATGGCCATCTTGACCTCTGTACATCGCTAATGTGTAATTTGCCTGCAGGCTACTTGTTGAGGTCATGAACTGAGACCTCGTCCTACGTTGACCCATGTGTAAAAGGATTACTCGCACAATGAAACCAATCCATGAGTATATATTATGATAATGTATTCTGTATTGAACAAAAAATATCTGTTTGACTACATTGTATTAATGTTTAAGAAGACCTGCAATACGAAACTTAGAATACACAGTTAATGCATACGCTTATTCTTACATGTAATAAAGAACAAACCAGTTAGATGTGGTTATTTGAGATTTGGCAACAAACCCTAGAATTGGTGATGTATAAAGTAGAATATTAACCCGAAGAGGGGTTGGCCATAAGCGCTCACAAAAGGTATAAAAAGCGAATGCATTCTAATGTACAGTCTCTCACTGAACACACTGAACCACGCTGGAGTTCATTGTGTTGTACTGAGGGCCGATAGCTATCTGACTTTGCACTGTTTTGTAATTGTATTCGATAGAGAATAAAGTACTTTGTATGTTCCTTTGTAACCTGTGTTTGGTGTATTTCCTTTTGGGGTACTCATCCTCGATATTTTGTTTCTGTTTTCACAGGAAGGAATGCACCACTTTCGGAATACATGTGGTGGTTGCTAGGATGGGTTGGAAACCAACCTAGCGACCGCCACATTTGTAAACTGGCTTTTTAGAAGCCTATTCTTATGGCATTCCTCCAGTTTAATATGTGCGCTACACTAGCGCACATTTGTGGTACCATTTTGGTGCCGTTAAACTGGAGGAGTGCCACCAGTGTAAATGGAAGTGTCCATACACCTGTGTTGTATATGGACACTTTCATGTACACCGAAGCAAGCAGCTTCAACGTTGCTGCATTGTTGAAGGTGTGATGCTCGCTTTGGTGTAAATGAAAGTGTTCATATACACCGCACAAGTGTATATCAACACTTTCATTTACACCAACTCGAGCAGCTTCAACGTTGCAGAATGCAACGTTGAAGCTGTTTGCTTTAAATGAAAGTTTTCATATATACCACACGGGTGCATATGAACACTTTCCTATACACCACAGTAAGCAGCTTCAACATCCTGCAATGTTGAAGATGCTCACTTTGGTGTATAGGATCAGTGTATAGGGTCAGCAGCATTTTCGTTAAATAATGATTCCCTCGTTATTTAATGAAAATGCTGCCGATATTCTGCAATCTGCCTGTTTCCATTAGAAACAGGCTGTAACGCTCACCTGATTCCCACGGAGGCGCTGATCCTGGCTGGGCTGCTATCGTTTCTTCAATTGAGAAGCGTAGAGCTCGGACGACTCTCAGGACTGGGCTTCCTCTTATCGAATGTCTGACTTGCAGACCACCAAATCAATGTACTCTGAGCAATCCTGAGGAGGAGTCACTATCTGGGCAAGGACGTCTTTGAGTTCGCCACGCAAACCCCTGTGAAAAAGCGTGATTCTTTTGTCCTCAGGCCATCTGGTTTCCACGATTAGCCTATTCAATGATGCAATGTAGGCCAAATGATCTCGATTGCCCTGTCGTAGGGAAAGGAGTTCGTTGTCCAGGGCCTGCCCCTGGGAATGCCTTGCAAAAAGTCTTTCCATATTTGCCTGGAAGGTCGGGAAATCACGAAGGATCGGGTCATCCTGTGTAACCAGAGGGATTGACCAATCAGCGGCACTTCCCCTAAGATACGAAAGCACAAAGGCTACCTTAGTCTAGTCAGTCGGAAGGCTGCAGGTCTACAAAGAAAGTGCAATCGGCATTGATTTATAAACACCGCAAACCTTTTAGGGTCACCAGAGAAGCGTTCAGGCGGTGCCAATGGCACATTTCCGGGTAGGTTGATTTGAACAGGATTGGCTGAAGCCGCTGGGATATAGCTCCCTCCTGAATTAGGTAGCGGGGTTTGCCCCGCTTGTGTCTGTAATAACTGTCTGGCAAGATCATCAGTTTGTTCTTTTGATATTATCAATTCCCTCCTAAGGGCATTCGTTTCCTGGTGGGCAGCATGAACTTCAGCTCTTAATTCCCCTAATAACTGGGCCAGTTGGTCTGTGTCGGAAGTTTCCATAGCGCCTGGGTAGGAGGTTATTGGTGGGGTTCGCATTCTGTAACGCTCACCTGATTCCCACGGAGGCGCTGATCCCGGCTGGGCTGCTATCATTTCTTCAATTGAGAAGCGTAGAGCTCGGACGACTCTCAGGACTGGGCTTCCTCTTATCGAATGTCTGACTTGCAGGGTAAGTTTTCTGCAGGTGGAAGAAAAAGGGTTAATCACCGTTTGATGGGATTCCTTCTCCCACCAATCGCCAGTTTCTCCCACAGCCTAGCTTTCTACTTGTCTCGGCGAGCTCTCACCTTAGGCGTATAAATGCTGAGCTCTCCATCCTGCGTCTGGTGCAGGGGTGCGTGGATTCCAGTTACGTCACTGGATGAGTTCAGTGTTGAGGCTCAAGTCTTTTGCGGCCTTAGTTGTGGCACTGGTGCTGGGATGCCGAAGAGTGATGCCGCCTTTACTGCACGAGCGGATGCCTGTAAGTATACTGTAGTCTTTAGGCTTTAAAAGATGGGCACCTCAATAATGTCCCTTTTCCTTTGTTTCAGGCCTCGGGATGCTGTGGCCGTAGTTTTCCGTTGCCGCTGCACGTGCCGATGCACGTAAGTATAATGTTCGTTGGCCGCTTTTAATGGCACCTCTAATAATGTCCTTTTTCTAGTTTTCAGGTGCCGGGATGCTGCGGGCTTTATATCCGTTAGCACTGCACGTGCCGATGCACGTAAGTATAATGATCGTTGGCCGCTTTTAATGGCACCTCTAATAATGTCCTTTTTCTAGTTTTCAGGTGCCGGGATGCTGCGGTTGATGCGGCCGCTTCTGCGCGTGCAAAAACTGGTAAGTTAAGATGAATGCGACTGCCTTCACCCGAACCCCTTTTTAATTATGTCCTTTGCCTTTCAGGTGCAGAGAAGCTGCCGAAGAGAAGGCCGCGGTTAGCTCCGTTGCAATCATGGATGGATCAGGTAAGCGGGCGCGGCTGCGAGCGAGTTGCACTTTTCTAACCTTATGTTTATTCTTTGCAGGTTTTGCCGGTGACTGGATTCCGGGATCTGGTAAGTATTGTTCTGTGTCTTTCTTCATCCACAGGTTGCTGCGCGGAAGCTGAAGATGACTCTGGACCTGGAATGCAGGAGCCGACTCGGTGAGCGTCCTGCTGCTGCTGCAGAATAACGCGAAGCACGTGTTTTCCATCGGGCGTGGTTTAAATAGCAGAGAAGTGCTTCCAGTGTGTGTTCTTCCACCGGTTTCACCCAGGTAAGAAAAGAGTTCCTGAATGGAGGGAATAGTTCCTCCCAGCCCTGATGGCTGGGGACTTCAACCAGACTGGATTGTTCTGAGTAAATATGCAGCATGGTCTGCCTCAGGTAAGTCCACCCAAGCATTATTACACTGTTTATCAATATGAGCCCGGTGCCTATGGCGCCGGGACTGAAACCCTTCATGAGCCTGGCGCCAAAGGCGCAAGGACACGGTCCAAAGGGCCCCTGTAGGGGTCTGCTGGGTCCGGAGTAGTGGAAGAGAGGTCTGCTTCCGAGGGCGCTGGGCCAGTCCTGGCCCCTCGGGAGTAGAGCCCATGACAGCACCCCCCCTCAAGGCCCCTCCCAAACTTGTCCTCCCCGGGGGTTTTGGTTTATCGGGAAAGGTTAGGTGAAATTTCTGGACTAGACGAGGAGCATGGACGTGGTCATAGGGTTCCCATGACCTTTCCTGAGGTCCGTAGCCTTTCCAGTCGATTAGGTAGAATAGCTTCGATCTGATGATTTTAGAGTCCAAAATGTCTTTTACTTCAAATTCGGGCTCCCCATTCACTTGAATGGGCTCTGGAGGATTGGTCAATCTGGTTCCAGGTTGCATGGGTTTCAAAAGAGATACGTGAAATACAGGATGTATTCTCATATGGGTTGGCAATTCTAATTTAACGGCCACTGGATTCATTATGGCCATAATTGGATATGGTCCCAGGTATTTGGGGTTGAAGGTGCGAGGCCTTTTAAGCGATAAATGTTTGGTGGACAGCCAGACTTGATCCCCAACCTGGTATTGAGGGGCATTGCTTCGGTGTTGATCTGCTCCTTTTTTGTCCCTCTCTTTAGCTTGTTGTAGATGTGCAGTCGCTTCCTCAAAAGCTTGGGTAATAACGGTGTGCAATTGATCCACGGCGGGTGTTCCAAGATCTTGAGGTGGATCAAGGTTGGAGGTTTGAGGATGAATCCCATACAAGATGTAGAAGGGACTCTTCCCGGTACCCGAATGAACTGAATTGTTGTAAGCATATTCAGCTATCCAAAGGATGTCCTTCCAGTTACTCTCTGACTGTTGTAGCATGCATCGTAAATATTGCTCGAGAGTCTGGTTTGTTCTCTCGGTTTGCCCGTCGGTCTGGGGATGATGGCTGGTCGAAAATCTTACATCGGTTTGAGCTAATCGACAACAGCTACGCCAAAAGTGGGAAATAAACTGGCTCCCCCTATCTGAGATTAGTACTGACGGGAAGCCGTGTAGCCGGACGATGTTTTCAAGAAATACTTTGGCTAGGACTGATGCTGAAGGTAAGCCTTTTAGCGGAATGAAGTGGGCCATTTTAGAAAACAGGTCCACAATAACAAGAATGGTGTTGTACCCGGAACAGGAGGGTAAGTCTGTGATGAAGTCCATGGAAAGGGTATGCCAGGGACACGGTGGGATGTCTAATGGTTGCAGAAGACCAGCCGGCCTCTTCTTCTGACCCTTGTTTTGAGCGCACACACTGCAGGACATCACAAATTCCTTTATGTCTTTTCTCCACGAAGGCCACCAGAAGTGTCTCTTCACCTTTTCTGTGGTTTTGGCAATGCCAGGGTGACCCTCAATTAATGAATCATGATAGCAGGAGATTACCTGTCTTTGTAAATCGGCGTGTGGTAGGAACAATCGTCCTTGGAAATAAGGCAAGTCATTGCTTACGGTGAAATCTTTTCTTTTTTGTAACCAGTTCAGTAAGTCTGGTGAGGTTACACGTTGTTTAGTTTTTTCTTCAATATCCTCAATGGATTGTGAAGAAATCAGACCCACGATCCTTTGTTCAGGAATTATTGGTACAGGTTCTGGATTGGCAACGTTATCTCCCATTCCAATTCAGGAAAGAGCATCCGCTTTGCCGTTCTTGTTGCCGGGGCGATAAGTGATCACGAAGTCAAATTCAGCAAAGAATAGAGCCCAGCGAAGCTGTCTGGAGGATTGAGCCTTGGCGGTTTTCAGATACTGCAGATTTCGATGATCGGTGATCACTGTGACGGTGTGTCTGGCCCCGAGGAGATAATGCCGCCATACCTTAAAGGCTGATTTAATCGCTAGAAGCTCTTTGTCTGTGATGGTGTAGTTGATCTCAGGCGCCGAGAACTTCCAAGACCAGAATGCCGCAGGATGCAGTTGGTTAGTCTCTGGATCTCTTTGTGATAGGACTGCTCCCATTGCTAAGCTGAAGGCGTCGGTTTCAACGATGTAAGGGAGGTCCGGGCGTGGGTGTTTCAGTATTGGCGCCGAGGTGAATTTAGCCTTTAGCTCTTGGAAGGCTTGTTCTGCTTCTGCGGACCATTCAAAGCGTTTATTTTTTCTTAAGAGGGCGGTGATGGGTTGTACCACTCGTGAAAACTCTGGAATAAATCTACGGTAAAAATTGGCAAAGCCTAGCATGCTTTGAACACCTTTCACGGAAGTAGGAGACAGCCATTTGAGGATAGCGTCTACTTTTCTCGAGTCCATGTGGACTCCTTTGGGTGTCAGAATAAATCCCAAAAATTCGACCTCAGTGACATGAAAAAAAACACATTTTTCGAGCTTGGCAAAAAGTTTATGTTGGCGAAGTTTTTCAAGGACCGCCCTAACATGATTTCGATTGTCAGCTTCTGAAGATGAGTACACAAGAATGTCATCTATCTAGACGACAACGCAGACATCAATGAGCTCTCTCAGGACATCATTCATAAAATATTGGAAGGCGGCCGGTGCATTGCATAGTCCAAAGGGCATCACTTGGTATTCAAATAGCCCATACTTAGTGCGAAAGGCCGTCTACCATTCATCTCCTTCCTTGACCCGTACCAAGTGATAAGCTCCCCGGAGATCAAGCTTAGTATAAATACAGGCGTTTTTTACCTGGTCAAGGAGTTCCGGGATCAGAGGTAAGGGGTACCGGTTTTTTACTGTTATCTGGTTCAGAGCACAATAATCTATTCAGGTTCTGAGGTCACCTTCTTTTTTTGGTACGAAGAACAGAGCCGAGGATGCAGGGGACTTCGACAGACGGATAAAGCCATTGGCCAGGTACTGGTCTAAATACTGTCACAGATGAAGGTTCTCAGGCTCGGTAAGGGCGTAAATCCTACTGCAAGGGGGAGTTGCACCGGGTAGCAAATCTATCTGACA
The DNA here is from genome assembly GCF_040938575.1 of Ambystoma mexicanum. Taxonomy (NCBI): domain Eukaryota; kingdom Metazoa; phylum Chordata; class Amphibia; order Caudata; family Ambystomatidae; genus Ambystoma; species Ambystoma mexicanum. The sequence goes on from NC_090937.1 coordinate 531,667,882, forward strand.
ATCGTATGATCTGTGGGGTGGCAAGGTGTTAGCCTGTTCCTTTTGAAAAACATCTTCGAACTCTCGATACTCTAGAGGTAATTGTGGACTGTCAGCCGTTACTGACGCTAGGCCAATGTTGGGTCATGGATAACAAGTTGGTGTGCACTCTGGGAACTTTATCGTCTTTGCTCGCCAATCAATCTGAGGATTGTGTTTCTCCAACCAAGGAATCCCTAGAATTACTTGGAATTGAGGAGCCTTGATCACGTCGAACACAATTACCTCCTGATGCCCGTCTTGGCCTAGTATCGTCACTTCATTAGTGGTATGGGTCACTGGTCCGGAGGCGATTTCCGTCCCATCCACCGTGGTAATGACGTCTTTAACCACCTTTGGACAAAGAGGTAAGTTCATCCTGGAAGCCAATTCGCGGTCCACATAATTTCCAACTGCTCCGCTATCAATGTATGCCTTAATTGCATGCAAACGATCCGGTTGCTCTGGGTTTACGAGGACCATTGGCATTATGAAGTGCGAGGTCAAAGAACTGGTTTTTACGCTCGGCAAGCAGACCTCTACACTTGTCGGGCGAGGTCGTTTCCCGGCTCAGGCTTTTCAGAACTCTTATCAGAAGCTCCCACTGTCTTCTTAGGTGTTTTCACCGGGCAATCTCGAAGAAAATGTCCTGAATTTCCACAATAGAGACATAGTTGCATTTGTCGTCTCCTGTCGCGTTCTTTCTGGGTTAGGGGACCCTTTACAACCCCAATTTGCATAGGTTTGACGGCTTCAACTCCTTTGGTGTGACTTTGAGGCTTAGGGAACACTCGTGTTTCAAACCTGGATCGATCCGCCTTTCTGTTTTGTAGTCTGTGATCCAATTGGACCACCAAATCAATGTACTCTGAGCAATCCTGAGGAGGAGTCACTATCTGGGCAAGGACGTCTTTGAGTTCGCCACGCAAACCCCTGTGAAAAATCGTGATTCTTTTGTCCTCAGGCCATCTGGTTTCCACGATTAGCCTATTCAATGATGCAATGTAGGCCAAATGATCTTGATTGCCCTGTCGTAGGGAAAGGAGTTCGTTGTCCAGGCCCTGCCCCTGGGAATGCTTTGCAAAAAGTCTTTCCATATTTGCCTGGAAGGTCGGGAAATCACGAAGGATCGGGTCATCCTGTGTGACCAGAGGGATTGACCAATCAGCGGCACTTCCCCTAAGATACGAAAGCACAAAGGCTACCTTAGTCTAGTCAGTCGGAAGGCTGCAGGTCTACAAAGAAAGTGCAATCGGCATTGATTTATAAACACCGCAAACCTTTTAGGGTCACCAGAGAAGCGTTCAGGCGGTGCCAATGGCACATTTCCGGGTAGGTTGATTTGAACAGGATTGGCTGAAGCCGCTGGGATATAGCTCCCTCCTGAATTAGGTAGCGGGGTTTGCCCCGCTTGTGTCTGTAATAACTGTCTGGCAAGATCATCAGTTCGTTCTTTTGATATTATCAATTCCCTCCTAAGGGCATTCGTTTCCTGGTGGGCAGCATGAACTTCAGCTCTTAATTCCCCTAATAACTGGGCCAGTTGGTCTGTGTCGGAAGTTTCCATAGCGCCTGGGTAGGAGGTTATTGGTGGGGTTCGCGTTCTGTAACGCTCACCTGATTCCCACGGAGGCGCTGATCCCGGCTGGGCTGCTATCATTTCTTCAATTGAGAAGCGTAGAGCTTGGACGACTCTCAGGACTGGGCTTCCTCTTATCAAATGTCTGACTTGCAGGGTAAGTTTTCTGCAGGTGGAAGAAAAAGGGTTAATCACCGTTTGATGGGATTCCTTCTCCCACCAATCGCCAGTTTCTCCCACAGCCTAGCTTTCTACTTGTCTCGGCGAGCTCTCACCTTAGGCGTATAAATGCTGAGCTCTCCATCCTGCGTCTGGTGCAGGGGTGCGTGGATTCCAGTTACGTCACTGGATGAGTTCAGTGTTGAGGCTCAAGTCTTTTGCGGCCTTAGTTGTGGCACTGGTGCTGGGATGCCGAAGAGTGATGCCGCCGTTACTGCACGAGCGGATGCCTGTAAGTATACTGTAGTCTTTAGGCTTTAAAAGATGGGCACCTCAATAATGTCCCTTTTCCTTTGTTTCAGGCCTCGGGATGCTGTGGGCGTAGTTTTCCGTTGCCGCTGCACGTGCCGATGCACGTAAGTATAATGTTCGTTGGCCGCTTTTAATGGCACCTCTAATAATGTCCTTTTTCTAGTTTTCAGGTGCCGGGATGCTGCGGGCTTTATATCCGTTGCCACTGCATGTGGCGATGCACGTAAGTACAATGATCGTTGGCTGATTTTAATGGCACCTGTAATAATGTCCTTTTTCTAGTTTTCAGGTGCCGGGATGCTGCGGGTGATACGGCCGCTTCTGCGCGTGCAAAAACTGGTAAGTTAAGATGAATGCGACAGCCTTCACCCGAACCCCTTTTTAATTATGTCCTTTGCCTTTCAGGTGCAGAGAAGCTGCCGAAGAGAAGGCCACGGTTAGCTCCGTTGCAATCACAGATGGATCAGGTAAGCGGGCGCGGCTGCGAGCGAGTTGCACTTTTCTAACCTTATGTTTATTCTTTGCAGGTTTTGCCGGTGACTGGATTCCGGGATCTGGTAAGTATTGTTCTGTGTCTTTCTTCATCCACAGGTTGCTGCGCGGAAGCTGAAGATGACTCTGGACCTGGAATGCAGGAGCCGACTCGGTGAGCGTCCTGCTGCTGCTGCAGAATAACGCGAAGCACGTGTTTTCCATCGGGCGTGGTTTAAATAGCAGAGAAGTGCTTCCAGTGTGTGTTCTTCCACCGGCTCCACCCAGGTAAGAAAAGAGTTCCTGAATGGAGGGAATAGTTCCTCCCAGCCCTGATGGCTGGGGACTTCAACCAGACTGGATTGTTCTGGGTAAATATGCAGCATGGTCTGCCTCAGGTAAGTCCACCCAAGCATTATTACACAGTTTATCAATATGAGCCCGGTGCCTATGGCGCCGGGACTGAAACCCTTCATGAGCCTGGCGCCAAAGGCGCTAGGACACTTTCCAAAGGGCCCCTGTAGGGGTCTGCTGGGTCCGAAGTAGTGGAAGACGGGTCTGCTTCCGAGGGCGCTGGGCCAGTCCTGGCCCCTCGGGAGTACAGCCCATGACACAGGCGGATTACAGGGAAAGCATTGTCATGCTTTGCGATGACACCCACGAAACAGGCGGATTGCAGAATCTCTGTGTACATTGGGTGGTCCTGTCCTCCCAAATTCAATGCTGCAAACAGTTTTAAGCAGTAAATGATTTAACCTTCCTAGGTGCCCCATGCATTGGTAGAAAATCCATATCATGAGGTGAAGAAACAACCATCAACTATGTTTGGTTTAGTGGTAGCCTTTTTATTACTTTTGTGGCTATTCTTAAGAGTTTTTCTTAAAAAGCATTCAAATGGAATCAAATGATTGGGTTAAAAGAGAAAAGAGAAAACACAGAAAAACACCATGATTTTAACATGACATAACTAGGTCAACGACTGGTCAAAAACTGTGTGTATAAACGAAAGAAGAAGTTAACAGTACTAAGGTTCAATTCTTCACAGGTCTGTATATACAATGCACAGTGACACCTTATGTTTATAAGGGATGAACTAGAGGTATACACAATATTGCTCCATAATGATCACAACCTCATAGTGTCAATGCTGTAAGGTATTGTATTCAATTACTGTTTTTTCATACAATTATACAGACCAATACAATTAACAAAACAGCAAGTCCTTTTAATGTAGGGCACTGATATTTAGCCCTAGAAGGGCTAATGTAGACAGTGGTAGTTGTATCTGTCTGTATTGAACCATCTATATTGAAGTGGTTGGAAATGATGGCCAGTGAAGGCTGATCCAAGACCAGGAGAGACTGGTCCGATCCAAGACCAAGAGGATTGCAGAAACTCGGCAGCATTTTCGTTAAATAACGAGGGAATCGTTATTTAACGAAAATGCTGCCAAGATGAAAACAAAAAAGCACGTGCTGTTTGGGTGTGCAGATCATGACAGGTGGGTCCTGCACTGCATTTATTTATCTTTGTTTGCAGATGAGTGCATACTGCCATCCATAGTAGAACCATGGATGGCAGTATGCACTCTTCTGCAAACTAAGATGCAGTGCAGGACCCACCTGTCACCTTCTGCACCGCCAAACAGTTGTGTGCTTCTTGTGGCACTACTCCTATACATGTGCTTCTTGTGGCACTCCTCCTGTACGACACCAATTTGGTACCGTACTTCAGCGCCAATTTCAGGCAGTTCCTAAATTGGAGGAGTGCCACAAGAATACCCATGCAAAAGGAGAGATAACGAAATTGCTGGTTGCTTGGTTGGTTTTCAGCCCTTCCTAGCAACCAGCACCCTTATTCCAAAAGTGGCACAATCAGTCCGACTTCGGAAGATTGTACCACCTTCAGAATAGGTTGTAATTACCGAAAATGTCGTTAGCACTTTTTACGTAATTTTCCACTTTTTACGACATTTTCGGTAATTAATACTAACTTGAGAATCGGGCCCTGAGTGTTTGCAGATAGTGTTGTTGTATGATTACTAACCCCTTTACTTCTCAGGAAGCATTTGAGTGAGTTTACCTCCCTATGTTCCCTTGTTTACCTCATAATCATTTGTGTTCAAAAGAAATCTGTGACCTGTCACACAAAAAAATGACTTAAACTGAGCACTGATTTATTCAGGGAAAAATAGCAAGAGAGGAACATTTTGATTAGCTTGGAATTTTCTTCAACCAAAATCGGTCACGGAATCCATAGGTATTTAACAAAAGAAATTGTTTACAGTAAACTTGTTAATGCCGAATACACCGCTTCGGGTAGAATGTGGGTATGCTTGTATTTCACATGAAGCACATGTATAACCAGTCATGTTGTGGTTTCATCTGCACGTCAGTACTTCTCTCCTGGAGCACATAAAGTCAATAAAGAAGCGATCTGGAAAACAAACAACAGAACATGGTCCTGGAGCACACAAATTCAATATATCTAAACTGAAACAGCAAAATTATAAGGCAGTTACTTTTAAAAGCTTATGACGCATTTGATAGCCAGGACACTCGAGTCTCAAGGGGCTAATGGAGCAGATCTCAGGAAAAGAAACTGGTCAGGGATCAAAGAAGTCAAATGTCCACTTACAACAAGACTTTGCTACAGCCAACAACAGATATGCTTTTAAAAGTGTCAAGAGATAGGTTTCCCAGAGTGAAAGGGGCAACTCCCAATTCCAGCACACTCAAGGGTCCACAGGGATGAATTCCTGACCAGCAATTCATCACTGATGGTCAGTCAGGAGTGATTATAGGAATTGGAGTAGTTGCCAATTAAAAGCCTTTGGATATAGCTTCCTCCCGCAGTTAAGTAGGAATCACTAGGGCTGCCTGACAGGTGCAATGGCCCAAGGGTCACAAATGCACAGGTCCTTTTTTGTTTCAGGTTTGAGTCTTGCTAGTGGTTGTTCCGGGCTCCTGCAGAAGGCACAGTTCGAAGGTGGACTGGACAGAGGATGTTGGAAAGGTACCACTGCAATGTCCGTGAAACGGTGTGACCACCTGGATTATGCACATGTGCTGAGTTATTGAAGTGACCCCCTGCAAATTCCAGGAAGGTATAGATCTTGTTGGCAGTGAAACACATGCTGCAGGCATGCTCCTATTCTCCGCAGAGAGCTACATATGCAATACAAAATGTTCCTGTCCCATACTGTCAAGATCTGATGGGTGTCAGAGTGTGTGTGCACAATGGTGTGCAGTGATGATGCCCCTTCTTTGGATGGTCAGCCCGCAGGTTGCTCCAGCGAAACTTCTGAAGTTTACCAAAGGCAGGACAGAAGTGCAGGACATAAGGCCGGTGATGCGCAAATGTCTACGGGAGGATGACACAGTTGTTCTCTGATTGCTGATGAAGGCCTTATTGGTGACAGTTGTCTGGTTTTGGCTATGTTTCTTACCTCAGTGACAGTTATTCAGCTCGTCTCTGGGTTGTCTTCCTTCTTTGGAATATTGGTTTCAGTGATTAACCTCCAGAATGGCTCCAAACCCATATCCTCTTATCTAAGATCCAAGATGGGGGATGCCCGAGCCAACAAATGGTAAGGATCTCCACCTTTGAACTAGTCAATCTGTTTATGGATTTCCAGCTGATTCACATCTAACTAACAAGAGCCATACCTTTCATTAAATGTAGATTGAGAGCAAGCTGTTGCTCTCCCGGTTTCAACCTGTTCCAAGTAAACCAATCACATATTGAGAATCGAGGGCAGAACCATGCAAAACATGCATTACCTCATTTTGGAGTTTCCAGCCTCAGCGGTCAGCAAGACACCAAAACAGCAAGATCTCATAAAAGACTGCACTTGTACCATGAGGAGCACCCATTTTGAGTACTGAAAATGATATTATCATGGTAGAAGTATTGGTGTGCAGTAGTACATCGGAAAAAATATGTAAAGCAAAGCTCACTGCCACCAGCATGCTCTGTGCATGGTATACAGTGATTATAACGAAATACAAATAATGAAACATAAAATGTCAGATTTTGGGTATAAAGTATATATGGTGGTGGGGTAAGCGATATAAAAGGGTGGGGGACCCTACAAATTAAAAAAAAAGAAAATAATTGAAATGTTTTCGTTATTTATAATTCACTAAATATGTTTTTGTTATTAATGTATTCGTTATAAACACATGGAACCCTGTGCACATGTAGAATGTACCAGCAATGTTGCTAACTAAAATGAACAAGGTACATAAAGTATCCACGTAGAACTTCTCTGAAGTTGGCTTTGTAGTACATTGTATACATACAGAAAAAACTCTTGCTCCACTGGCAGACTTAGAGACCGATTAGTGCCCCCAAAACTCTCAATATACGTTATGTTATGTTATCGGAATTTGTATCACGCACTTTCGCCCCAGGGCATCTTGGCTGGAGGAAACGTAAGGATACAGCCGAATTTATCCGCACACATTGTTGGATGGACTGGGCTTCCCTCACTTCAAAAGGTACCTTCACAGGATGGAGAACTGATTGAGCTTGTTTGCAACCTCTCCGGTTCAGTTTCAATGAGAATCTGAAGGTAGCTGGCAAACCAATATATGGAACCTCTTGGGCGACACTGGGTTTGCAATACCAAGATCATGTATAATCTTCCACTAGTATAAATTATTTGAACTCATTGCTATCAGTATTTGATCTCGAATTGGGTTGCCTAGTGAATACATAATTGAAAAGCGCAATACTTCAAATAACTATTGCATTTAATCAAAAGTTTATCCTCAGCCATCAGCTGGATCCAAATAGCAAGATAAAAATGGAAGATAGTAATTACTGTGGTGATTCTATTTCTAAATCACTTTGTCTAGCAATTTGGAGACAGATCTATTGCACCACAGTAGCATCCTCAATTACTCAATCACTAGTTAGTTCCGCAGGCCACTTACGTTACAAATACCTCCCTCACCAAAAAAGCAGCTGAGGTACCATTCATTGGCAGCTATGTTGAGGCTTCGACTGAAATCAATAGAGGGAAATCTGCACAAGGAAACATGCCTCTAACATGTTCCTTTGGGTTTAGACACCCTCCGTAGTAGCAGCAACCAGACAAAAGATGTGGCAAGCATATTGGGCATGGGCCATTAGAGATTTTTGAGATAGATGTGAAGCCAATACCTAATTTGACCACTTTAAAATGCATGCATATTGCTATATGTATGATCTCCATCTGAATTATATTGAGAGCTCAACCATTATTTAATGATAATGATGTGTTATTTCCATAGAACATATTTACATACAGCATCATCCACCCGAAATTGGAACTCATTTATTGACCTCAGAAGGATTAAAGGCTGAGTTGGTCTTGCCAGGATTCAAACCTGAAACCTGCAGATAACACACATATTGCAGCAGCATACACTGAACCCACTGAGCTATTTTATAATCTATTTAAGGTCACGTCTAGGCACATGCCACAGGCATATTTTACGGGCAGATGGTTTGTGGGATCTAATCATAGATGGTTCCAGCGTCTATCCAAAAAGGATGAATCTTATTTATGATTTGTTTATTCTTCTCATTATATGGACAGGAGAAGCTAGTCAGTTCCAGATGTTAGGGGCTCTTTTCATCAAGCCTTTGGGGTTCACCTTCATGCAAATGATCTCAAGCCAGCATGGGCTGGATAGCTAAACGTTTGAAGATCGTGCATTTAATATCCTTCTTCATTAATGAATTCTGCTCTTTGGGGAATCACATTTAATCTTTCATTAAGTACATTTAAATATTCAAATATCTGCCTTGCTTTTAATGTGTGTACGCCTGTTCTTTGACGTTTGGGAAGTATTTTTGTATAGTGATTATAGACGTATCATGAACTTATTATGTTTTTAATGTTGTTTAACTTTGATGAAATTATGTACTCAAATAAAGATGTTGTGATAATCTGATAATAATGGGCTAAAACGACGTTTGCTCCCTTTTCTCTGAAAATGTATGCTGATTTGGCAACTTCTCATTAACACACGTTTTCCTGGAGAATTTCTAAGCTGATAAATGTCTCCTTTGAAACATTAATCTTAGAAGTAAATCAAATATATCATAGTGTGTAGAGGAGAGAAGGAAAACAAATGAACACAAGGATGCAGGAGATGTAACACGGACATGTTCAGGGGTTTTTGACGTCCCCTCTTTTGTGATCGGTATTTTATCTGCACCCCATAGAACAATTTCTACCTTAATGTCCTCTTTTTTAAATCTTCAGAAACACTCTTCGTTTTCTTTTTTTTTTTTACTTTCAAGGGTCATTATGCCCATCTTAGTATAGCTTGTGTCCATCTGTTGTCTTTCTTTAAAAGAAGTTAACCTGTTTATTCCGTTATTTATTCATGTATTTTATTTTATTTACATTTATAAAGCGCACAACAGCCCTTGGGCATGGTGGCGCTGTTACATAAGGTTTACTTAGTTACATAAGTGCTCGGATAAAGAAACATACAAGTGGCCTGACCCCATGTTGCAGGGCGGCTTAATTAGTTACATAATTGCTTACCAAGATATACAGGTTGTCTAGCCCTATGTTGCAGGATGGAAGCAGCATGCAAATGCAGAAACTCATTTTAGGTGGCACGAACATGTTGCCCAACCCCATGTGGCAGGGTAGCAGCAGCATACAAAAGTGGAAAATCATTTTAGGTGGCATAAACATGTTGCCCAGCCCCATGTTGCAGGGCGGCAGCAGCATACAAATGCAGAAGGTCAGTTTAGGTGGCACAAATATGTTGACAACCCCATGTAGCAGGGCGACGGCAGCATACAAATGCAGAAGGTCAGTTCAGGTGGCGCAAACATGTTGCTCAGCCAGATGTTGCAGGGCAACAGCAGCATACAAATGCAAAAAGTCATTTTAGGTGGCACAAAACATGTTGCTCAGCACTATGTTGCAGGGCGGCAGCAGCATACAAATGCAAAAAGTCAGTTTGGGTGGACGTGGCTTGGAGGAGAGCGAAAAGGGGTATGGGATGACAACGGTAGGGCAGGTGGGAGGCACATAAAGCAACACAGGTGACCATAGAGGGGGTGGGGGGCACACACATCCACACAGGTGACCATAGGTGGCGTGGGGGCCCCCACTGCAACACAGGCGACCATGGGGTGGGTGGGGGTCATACATAACTACACAGGCGACCATGGGAAAGTAGGGGGCACACACTGCAACACAGGCACCCATGGATGGGGGGGATCACACACATCAACACAGGCGACCATGGTGTGGGAGGGGGGCACACACATCAACACAGGCGACCATAGGGGGTGTGGTGAGCATAGAAAGCAACACAGGCAATAATTTGGTATGGCGATAATACAGCAAGGAAGCAGGGCGTGGCAATGATAAAGACGGCTTTTATTATAGAATAATGGTGCTACATTGGAAAAGAGTCCTGACAGAGGAAGCGAAGTAGGAAAGTGGATTGATTCACACTTGATGACTCAGTAAGGGTGGAAACATCTGTTGAACCAGGACCATCGGTAATGTGAATGTTATTGTGTTGGGAATTTGGGGCCGGTATGCATGAGACCCACCATTGTAACAGTGCATTGACCATAGGAGCGAAGTAGGTTGCATGTCGGTGCAAAGGTTATGGATGTTGGTGTGGTGAACATTGTTCTGTTCTGCAAATGTTTCAGAAGAGATCCAGGCAGTAACTGTACCGGCGGCAAGATACAGGCAGCTGCAGGAACACAACTCAGAGCAGACAAGAAGCAAGAGAGGCTCAAAGGGAGCATATGGAGTAAGGATAGTGGGCACTTGCATCAGCAAGGTGTGGACAGCAGACAGACTGTATCAGTGAGTAATGGTCAGAGTAGAGAGACCCTGATAACATGTGCCTCTTACCTGAGGAGACATCATGGGCCCTCCAGAGCATGGGCATGAGGGGCAGTTCCAGGTGAGGACAGGGAATTACAGAGCGCTTAGACTCAGCCCTTCAATATGGTCCCAGCGTCGCCTCCCGGCTCTGTTGGGTTCTTGGATTTGCAGGGTCCAGCAGCCAAGCACGATGCTGCATCACTCGGTGTGCCTCTCCAGGCAAGACAAGGAGGTCAGGCACAGATGAAATGCTGTCGCCCATCTTGATGGTGGTAATGAAGCCACTGGGACCCATGCTGGTCCAGTCAGGATGAAACGCTGTACCCCGGTGGAAAGGGGGCACATCCTTCTGCAACGGGCAGTACAAGGGAAATACAGGGCCCTTAGACTCGCCCTTCGATATAGGCCAGGCGTCACCTCCTGGCTCTGTCGGGTTCTTTGATTTGCAGTATCCAGCAGCCAATCATGATGCTGCATCACTTGGTGTGCCGCTCATGGCAAGTCAAGGAGGTCAGGCGCACATGAAACGCTGTCAGCCATCTTGATGGTGGTATTGCAGCCACTGGGACCCATGCTGGTCCTGTCAGGGTGAAATACTGTACACCGGTGGAAAGTGGTTACATCCCTCTGAAATGTATCCCTCAAGGGTCTGCACCACTGCTCAAGCTTTAGTTCTATCTCGTCTTGATATGATATGGCATTTATAACACGCCTATACCCAAGTGTTTCAAGGAGCGACGAGGCAAGCGAAGGGAAGAAAGGGAGGACAGACAACGATCCTACTAGTCCAGGTGTCATTCAGATTGTGCAAGTGTGTTGAAAGGGGGCAGGAATAGTGCAGTACATGGGAAAGGATAAAACAATTAGTAAGTAACTGCCAGCAGGTGGCAAGTGCATTGAGAAGTGCAGACATCAGGTGTCAAGGGCTGGTAAGGGGACTGTAGGGATACAGAAACAGTCACAAGTGGGGGGGAGGGTTGCCAGGAGGGCAGTGCAGGTGTGTGGCACTGGTGGGGGAGGAAACCTGGGCCATAGATCAGGGTGTGCAGGTAGCCAGTGCAGTTCTGGTAAAAGCAAGGAGGTCAGCAGAGGAGAAAAGGAGGAAAGGCAGAAGCAAACAGAAGGGTTTTGAGGTGCTTCCTGAATCGGAGATGGTTCTCCTCAAGTTTAAGGGAAGCTGGGAGGCTGTTCCAGAGGGAGGCATCAGCCAAAGAAAGAGATCTACCACCAACTCGTTGCTTGAAGAAGCGGCTGACCCTAAGAGAGTTGAAGCCGGATTAGCGAAGAACTCGAGGAGGAAGATATTTAGGAAGAGTATTTGCAATCTTAAATATTCTTCTCTCTTATGACTTGGAACTTTTAAAGCCTGTAATCCATCTTATGTCTCTATTTATTACCGAAGTATAGAAATGTTGCCACACTACTTCCACTTTGAATGCTCTTCACTGGTTATCCGTTCACAAGCACACTTTCATTCAGATGTTCTTCATCATCTTCAGTGTAGTTGACATAGGTCCACCAGTTTTTATAGCAACCAAGTTTCACATATCAGGTGGTGGAAGACTTAATGGCAAGGCAGGCATTAAGAGACCTCGGGCCTGATTTACAAAGCATTTTTGAACAAGGTTTTCCCTCTGAAAAGGGCTTTTGTGAATCAGGCCCGATATATACCTAGATTTTGCTGCTATTGATTTCCATGCTGACATTGTCTTGCAAGCAGGCTTGGAACTTACTCTCCATGTTTATTTGCCTTTCCCCCTGATTGACGCTATTCCACAAAGGCCTGAAGACCAGCATGTTAACTTCTAGTTAGTTATACATTGCTCACGCTCCAATTACACTATGAGTTGTTTGTCCTTATCGGCAGGCAATTTAGGAATCCAGAAAATGATGTCAACGATATAAAGAATTACATTCTTTATCTGTGACTATTTGTTCAGCGCCCCAATGCCATCATGCCAGTTATATGGTTTAAAAATGTAAACAATAGAATATTTGTATTAAAAGAGGCCCAGCATTTTGTCTCTACAATAAACTTTAAAAGCACAGTTGTTTGATTACGTCCTAGTCCTATAGGTAAGGAAGTGCTGGTTTTAAAGAACATAAACATTGAAGAAGGTAATTTATCCGGTGAAGGGTATTAACAGGCTACCCTTAATGATCGCTGCACATTTCAGAAAAATAAACCTGAGAGATAAAAGCTCGAAGCTAAACATGAGGAAATGTGAAACTGGGGTGCTAAAGGCACACTTTAAAAGTTCAATTGACAGCATTGGCCATATCATGAGCTCTTTTGCTCATGCCTACATACTCGAGGGCAGTTCTAGGTTTCAGAGCTTTAAGTGATGATACCATTAAATATGGTGCAGTCTAATATCGATGAACATGTACGCAAAAGCTTTAGTCATGCTAGCTGGGCTACACATACAGGGTCATAATGGCATTTAGAGTTTGAGCTTGACACACGGTGATAAGGTATTCTGCAAAAACACACACACACACGCCTTTAAAATAAAGAGAAAATGATACAAGCCCTCATCATTAATTGGTGACATTAGTTGATTAAAAACAAGTGATGGGTGAACACTTTTGGAGATTCTCTCAATCACTCGAATGCTGGTGCTCTTTACACCCACAGACATTTCCGCGTATTTGACATTGGGAGTTCTACACAACCCAGCTGTAGGAATTAAGGCCCTCACGGAAGGGCAGTCTTCTTCCCATCGCCACTGTTCCCTATAGCATATCACACTTCAATATGATTTCTTGGAAGGCAGTGGGCAGGTTAAACCTCGTGCACTCTTCTCAGTGCTCTTTGTGCTGAAAATACAGAAACACACCCTGTGGTGCTGTTAGGTCTTTCATGGGCAGCAATGTGAGGGGTGGGTGGAGACACAGGGGTTATTTAAGTAGTTACATGGGGCTGGTTTGGAGCCCCATAAATGTCTGATGAACACGTGGAAGTAAAACTGTAGGATCTGTGTCTCGTGAATTTTCAGGAGACACATTAAAGGAAGTTCGTCAAACCGTTGTCAAAACTGACGCGACGGACCTGGTGCATTAAAGGTAACAAGGTGGATATTGCAAATTGTTTCATTTGTTTGCAGATGAGTAGGTTCTGAGTATTTTGCTGAGCAACACAAGTACTTAGTGAATACAAGAGAACACACGCAACACTTGTTAAGCCGGTTAGATAGCACAGTGAGTAGAGCACTCTCTTTGACAGCAGTGCAGAGCATGCCAACGCAGGTTCGAATCCTGGCAGAGCCAAAACCAGCCTTTCATTCTTCTGAGGTTGATAAATGAGCGCCGCAGACAGTGGGTAATAATAATAAGCAATTGGTAGTGCTATATAAATGCAAAATGGTGAGTATCTCTTTAGTGTAAGCAAAAGACAAACATTAACGAAAATAGTGGAAACAAGGGCACAATTTCGAGAGGCGCACAGGAAGAGCAAAGAGGTAAATTGTGCAACTTTGACAGTGGAGGTATGCCTGTTGGAATGGAGTAGGTCTGATCCCTAAATTCAGAACGTCTGCAAAGGAAAGTGCTTAGGAAAATGTGTAGGTAGTCTGCGATTCCAGGTGGAAAAGTGCCCAATGTTAAATGAATGGAGTGGGGAATATTAATGTTATTATTATTGTATTTACTGAGCGCAGATCAAGCATACAGAGGTATACAGCAATACAGATACATAATGGAACACTTTACAGAAGTATACAACATTCAAGATGCATAACAGTGAGCTTTTCAGAGATAACAACAGAACAGATATACAATGGGGGTAGCATACAGAATGGGACAGAGGAACTGTTACAGCTTTACCAGGTGGCGGGGAGGAGAGGGGCAGGCATGTAGCGAGTCAGGTGGCGTAAGGGGCAACATGATGGCCTAGGTGTTAAGGAGGAGAGACTCCTTGAAGAGGTGGGTCTTGATTTCTTTTCAGAATTGAAGGAGCGTGGAGGCAAGTCTCCGGCTGACAGGGAGGAGAATCTTGGCATATAGCGAGAGAAGGCTTGTTTTCTAGTCCTTTCCTTTTTGCAGAGGTGGATTTCAACTCTGCACGTGTCCTGGCTTCTCGTGGTGTGGTGTCCACAGGATATGCTGAGTTTCTCTGCGAGGTAGCTGGGTGACTTGAGGGCAAATGCCTTATAGATGATGCAGCAAGACTTGAAGGTGATTTGTGCATGCAGTGGGAGCCTATGAAGTTTGATGAGGGCCGGGGTGATGTGGTTGTGTCTGCGTAGACTGTTGATTAGGTCGTGTGACCGCGTACAGGACACTTCTCATGGGCAAATTGGAGGACGACGGGAGATCTTCATGGAGTGTATTGCACCCATCCAGGTGGGATAGGACCAGGGCTTGAACGGTGGATCTAAAGCTGTCCAGAAGGTGGAAGTGCTTGACTTTCTGCAAGAGGGAGAGCTGATAACTAGCTGTCTGAGTTTTCTTAGCTGTTTGTGTCTTGAAGGAGAGGTGTTTTTCGATGCGGAACCCGAGGGACATGACGCAGGAGATAAAGTGCTTTGGGACAATGCTTGCTTATCTCACGATTAATCTCACAGTTGAGAGGTCTTACCCCAAGTGACAAAAAGATTCAAATATTTCTCAAAAAATGTATGAGCCTTTACAAATCTCAAATATCATTTTGCATCCTTATTTAACAAACACGTTCTTAAAACAATGTTATATACATCCACTTCTATTATCTGTTATTTATCTATTAAGCAAGCATCAATTTTCTATAAGTATGCATGTATGTACTGACTTCAGTAATTCACCATATGGAAGGCTGCGTCAGACCGCAGGCTACCAAATATAACAGGATAAAAGTTCGTCTAAAAAAAACAATTTACGAGTGACATTTGTATATATTTCAGTAATGCGTCTATAATACCCCAGATTTCAAAACACTGCTGTTGCAGTACAGAGCCCGTTCCATCTGTTTATTTTTAACATGGCCGAGAAGCTGTCAATCCCTCTTGAGGCTGGGATATGGAAAACCTTTTTATCAGGGCTAGCAAGCCGAGAGTGAGTCGCAAATGCAATGCATTTTACTGACAGATGACATTTCACAAACAAGTACAAGTGCAAAATGTATCATTTTTAGAAACGTTATGTAACAGAGGAGGATTAGTAGCAGTTGAAATCTGGTTCACAAGTAGAAACGCATTTGCCTCCCAGGTGTCCCGAATAAATCTATTCAATTGTCTTAATTGCATCAATGCGTTACATGCCTTTGTCTTCAGGGCTTGTTTTTCAGTCTGACAGATGATGTGAATCGTTTTACAAGTGGCCTATTTTATCAGCTAACAACCATGCTCTTAAACCCGTTGCTCTCATTTCAAATCAGAGCAACTTCGCAGTAAAGTGGTCCCGAAACAATGTAAATAATTCATCCAATGAAGTATCGTTTTCTGAAGATCAGTCTGGGTTGAGAACTGCATTATTTTCTAATTGTTTTTCATTGATACACACAGAGATATCAGGTTTACCGTGGCCATGCATTAGAAGGCTATCCAGTCCTGTTATTTATATTTTGTACACTTTGGATTCTGGGTCTTGTAGTTATTTCTTTCCTATTTGATATTTAGCAAACTACGAGTGAAGACCAATACAACTTTCTTGTCTCTTTAGGAGAAGATGAATGATGTCTCAAACTCACTGGCGTAACAGTGGACACCGCAGCCCATGCGGTGCGGAGGGCCCCGCCAGCACATGTCCTGTGAGGGGGCCCCACTACAAAAAGACACTTTCTTTTTGAAATCTGAGGGCTCCCCCCAACCCATGACATGGAAGACCCTAGGCTGGAGGGCTCCATGTCATGGGGTCGGGTGGGGGGGCCCTATGACTTCAGAAATCGTTTATTTTTGAAGTCACTCTACCTTAATAAAGAAATCATTTCTGTTACGGTTCAGTCCTTAACTGAATAATTTCTTAATGAAGTTAGAGTGACTTCAAAAAGAAACAATGGGGCTCATTCTGACCATGCCAGCCCGGAAACAGCGGTGTTGGTAATCTTACCGGCACCATTCTTTCCGGACCGGCATTTTACAGGTCTACCTGCTGGGGCCGCTGTGCCCAACAGGTCTGACCCTGCTGGGCACAGCGGCCACGGTAGGCAGACCGGTCATGGAAGCACCGGCACCGTTAACAACGGAGCCGGTGCTTCCGTGACCCCAATCCCATGGAGTCCTATGCGACACCACGGGAATGGGATTACCGAAATTACCGGCGCCTGACTTCCCGGCCGCTGGACTTGGAAGAGCCTGGTGGCACCCTGCCGGTAGCACCGGCATGGTTACCAACGGACCTGTAATGAGCCCCAATTTCTTTTTGAAGTAATAGGGCTCCCCTCAACCCCATGACGTGTGCGTGTGTGAGTGTATGGTGAAAGGGTGCACACTTAAATGTACAGGTGGCTGCCTGTGTGAGTGTATGGTAAAAGGGGGCACACAAATGTATGGATGGTGGGTGTGCGTATGTGCATGTACAGTGAAAAGGTGCACACATAAATGTATGGGTGTCTGCCTGGGTCCTGCATGGTGAAAGGGTGCACACTTAAATGTGCGGGTGGCTGCCTAAGTGTGCCTGTATGGTGAAAGGGTGCATACTTAAATGTATGGATGGCTGCCTGGGTGTGCCTGTATGGTGAAAGAGTGCACACTTAAATGTATGGATGGCTGGGTGTGTATATGGTGAATGGTGTGTGTGCTTGTGTACAGGGGCACAACAAAACATACATTTCGGGGGCTAACCCTTCAAATGTTGGGAGAGCACTAAGTTCATGGGTGATGGGGAGGGGCAAACTTATTTGTGTGGGAGAATCTAACTTCTTTACGCATTTTAATGAGACTATTCTAGTGCAGCTTCAATGTTACATGCAGTTAACTCTCTCCTTTAAGTCTCCTATTCCCTCTCTACCCTTCCAATCACTACCCTAGCATGCAAGTACTAGACCCACATCGCGATTTCAATTGCCTAAAAAATGTGGCATTTGAATGCAGGCACAGGCAGTGAAATGCTTTACCTGATAATTGCTGGGCCCGTATTACCAGCAAAACCCAGGTGCAGTTTTTCATCTGTGTCCTGTTCTTCTGGCAACTGCTCTGAAGGTCAGACAGGTTGAGTCAGCATAGCCAAAAATGTCAGTGGGGGGGGGAGTGCTGAAGCCCAGTCAACTCAATGATGTTGCGCCACTACTTGTGTTTAATGCCTTGATTATTCCTAGCCCTATTCTTCCTCGTCCCAATACTTATGTATGAGCAGTACTTGTGTACTCTGCCTCATCCACAAGTACTGGGATGAAGTAGAGGTACATGGAGGTAATGTCTGACTTAGCTACCAGTAATCTTCATGACTCCTAGTCCCACTCTTCCTCATCCCAGAACTTACCTATGAGGCAAGAAGCCTCATATGTAATCTCTAGGACAAGGAAGGGGGATGTGGAGGTAATTCCTGGCCAAGGAGCTGATTTTGAAGGTTGCTTAGGGGGTGGGAAGGAGAGGGGATGTGTGGGGGGACGGGATTGTGCAATAAATCATAATGGTTGTCCGTGTCCAGGCTAAGAAGGCATGAGATGTGGTATTAGTGGCTAGAGAGGCATTTTGGTGCAGCCAGTCTAGTCATTCCTCAGTTTGGTATGACTTTTGTTTAATTGCAAATTTCTGATAAAGCAGTCCTGCTAAGTGTAATTACCTGGCTAGATTGGCATTTTGGTGCTGCAGGTCTAGACATTTCTTGCTGCGGCATTTTATATTTTCTTAGACATCTGTGATAAAATGATATGATAAAAATTATTTATAACGTGCCTGTACACAAGCGTTTCTGTGCGCGACAAGACAAGCGAGGGAAGGTAGAGGGGGGACAAGACAAAAGATCTCACTAGGCCTTGTGTCATTGCAAGAACGAGAGGAGCAAGAGAAAAGGGAGGGGGGAAGAGCAAGGGAGAGGAGAGGGGAAAAGTGCAAGGTGAACAAGAGGCTGCAGTGTTACAGCCCCTAAGTGCATTGTAGGCACAGATACAGTGCAAGGGTGACTGATCAAGAAAGAACCCGGACTCAGAGAGACAGCAGCAGGTAGGTCAGCAGGGGAGGGAGAGAGAGAAAGCAGAGGAGAAAAAGAAAGTTTTGAGCTGCTTCCGAAACTTCAGATGGTCCGGCTCAAGTTTGAAGAGTCAGGGAGGCCATTCCAGAGGGAGGCACCAGCAGAGGAGAGAGACTTACCCCCCGCTCTCTGCCTGGAGAAGCGTCTAACCCTTAGAGAGTTGGAGGTAGCTGAGCAACGGGCTCGAGATGGAAGGTATTTTGGAAGAGAGCGTTGGATGTAGTGCGGACCCTGGCCCCAGAAAGCTTTGTGGACAATGCAAATGGTCTTGAACTTGATCCTTGCAGCCACCGGGAGCCAGTGGAGAGATTTCAGGGCTGGAGAGATATGATTCCTGGGCTTGTTGCCAAGGATAAGTCCTGCAGTCTTGTTCTGGATTAGTTGCAGATGACAGAGAGTAGAGGAAGACAGAATGAGAAAGACGCTGTTGTAGTAGTCCAGCCTAGGGAGAACCTGGGATCTGGAGGCAGTGAGCTTCTGGTGGAAAGTGAGAAAGGGAAGAGTTCCTTTGAGGAAGAGCAGCTGGTAGTGGAACTTCTTGGTGACATATGAGATGTGAGGAGAGAAAGAAAGTGGCATAGAAGATGACACCAAGGTTTTATGCCTCGCAGGAAGGTGAAGGAAGAGGGCCTCAGACAGACGGCCAGAGTGCGAGAGGGAAAGCTGGTGCCAGGGTCCCAATAAGAAGGATCTCTGTCTTATTGGGATTGAGGCAGAGATCGTTGGATGTGCATCAATCCTGAATCGTGGATAGACAGTCAGGAATGAGCGAGAGAGGAGGCTGAGGCGAGCCTCAAGGAAAACTGGGTCATCCGCATAACATTGAAAGTTAGATGAGAAGGTAGAGATCAGGTGGGGCAAAGGGGCCAAGTAGAGGTTGAAAAACGAGGGTGAGAGTATAGAGCCTGGGGGAATGCCACAGGTAGGGAGAGGTGGAAGAGAGATTGGGACCAGGTTGGACCTGGGAGGGGGGGTCCAAGAGGAAGGAGGTCAGTCACTCCAGGGCCTGACCCGTGATGCCCAGGTTCTCACAGAGGCGATTGATCAGAATGGCATTGTTGACTGTGTTGAAAGCAGAGGAAAGAAGGTGGGTGAGGACAGGAGGAATGCTGGAATCAGGGTTAGAGAGCATATCTTCATGGGCGATCAGGATAGCAGTTTCCATGCCTCTGAAGCCAGACTGATGGTCATTTAGACAACCAACAGATTCAGTGTGGAGAGTAAGCTGGGAGATGGCAAGCTTTTCCAAGAGTTTTCCCAAGAAAGGGGTGATGTAGATTGGGCAATAGTTTGCCGGGCAGGTAGGATCAGCAGATGGCTTCTTGAGGAGTGGGTGCAAAAGGGAGTGCTTAAGGCAGAGGAGAACGTTCCAGTGGCTAAACAGTGATTACAAAAATCGGCCAAGGCTAGAGTGTGGGTGTCAATATGGTCCTTGGTGGTTCTGGAGGAGCAGGGGAGCATCTGTTTGGATGACGCTTTCATAGATCAGACTTGTCTAGTATCTTCATCAGGTGTTGTCAGAGAGAAAGAGGATAAAGGAGGGGGAGAGGTAGAGATGGCCAAAGGGGGCCAAGAGAGGAAGAGGGAGAGGATGAGGAGATAGAGGACAAGATGTCCTGAGATTTAGCGGAGAAGTGAGAGCCCAGAGTCGTACAGAGGGCCTTGGAGGGAACAGGAGAGGTAGAAACTGCAACAGGATTGACCAGTTCCTTGCAGATTTTAAAGAGTGTGGCTGTGTTTGTAGAGGCAGCGGAGACACAGGCTTTAATGTGTGCTCGCTTCTTGATGAGTGTTATAGCTTTGACTGGCATTTTGGTGCAACCAGTCTAGGTATGTCTAAATGTGGCCTGGCATGCATTACTGTAATGTTATTACGTGTCTACACTGGTCTACATTGTGCCACCAGTTGGACATGTTTTCATTGTGGCATGGTATTTTTTAATAGCAAAGCATTAATGTTCCTGTGCACTGTTGGTGAATTACATGTATTGGATTTGTGTTATCCTACAAAATAATTGCAAACACTGTGGCTTTATAGCCACTTTTTCTCAGACAGTGTGCTGTATATTGCATTAAAGTACATATTTATATTTTTCTCCTAGTGCAGTGTGCAGTATACCCCTTCAGCAGCACGTTTGTGTACCTTGCACAAGTGTGACAATCTAGGCCGGCCCAGAGTGTGGCGCGACCCGTGATTTGTTGCTGAGTTAGGGGGGCCCTCAGCATGGCTCACAGTGGGGCCCCACATTTTGTGTTACGCCACTTCTCAAACTTCATACAATCCCCTGCTCAATAGCCCCAGTCAGAGCAATGACTGAATGTCTGGGAGAGGGGACCAGACAAGAACTGAGATGCCATAGAGCTCAGAGTCACAGAAACCAGCAACTGTGATTTATGATCACGGTCTGATGTGCGGGGATACTGCTCTCATCTCTCCTGCAACACAAGTTTACATCTGTTACTTGGTGCCACGGCTCATGGCATCGGCACTACTAAAGTATCTCAGCACCTGTTCCTCATTGCTGTGAGCCTCATCATTTCATAATCACCTCAGCCTTTGCATTGGGAATTCTGCAGCACACTCTAGTATGTCTTAGTAATACAGATGAATCCTCTCCTGCACTTTACAGGACATTTTAGCTGACTCAATGCTAGCACAGAAAATAGAAAACCACAACTGCAGTAAACAATAGGGCAACTATAAACTAGCAAACCTTAACAATTGGGAGTATAATAGTCCCTTACTCTAAAAAGACAAAGATCCATAATTCAGTGTTTGAAAATCACATGTTGTGATGTTTCTCTGCTTATCTCGTGCCGTTCTGGAACCTTCCCAGGATTGGGAAGGACAAGAGAGAACTGTTGTGAGCTGTACCAAGTGACTTCCCAGTGTCTGGGGGTCCCTTTCTCACCATTAAATGATGTATGTTCTACTTACTTCCTGCCTCATGTGTGTATCCCTACGACATCTGGACAAGAGGATGGGACACCGTTAGAAAGA
Source organism: Ambystoma mexicanum (assembly GCF_040938575.1). Taxonomy (NCBI): domain Eukaryota; kingdom Metazoa; phylum Chordata; class Amphibia; order Caudata; family Ambystomatidae; genus Ambystoma; species Ambystoma mexicanum. Next base: position 531,689,392 of record NC_090937.1, read on the forward strand.
TACCCCGATGCAGGACCTCTTTGTGTAGTGCTGTTCGGGGACTGCACACAGAGCGCCCTGTTGTGGAACACCATGCAAAGCACCACTGACCCTGCCCTGGTACGCGCTGTTGTTTGTGAGTGGTGGCTGGGATTTGGGCACACTAAGCCCCTAACCCCATCAGCACAGGGTGCGTGAGCCCAGGACAGTGCACCAGCTCATACGTGAGGTCCCCTGCCAGCAACAAACCATCGATCCCGGCATTAGAGGAAGGACTTAGGAACATAATTGTTTGTGCAGCCATTATGTTGAAAAAGCATCAGTGTAACCCTGGCAACCAGCCCTTTCATTGCATGAACAAGTCCCCAGAGCATTTTCGTTTGCTGCTACACTCAAAGGGAAAGGATTCTACAGGTTGGCCATGGCATTTCATGGACACTTGCACACACACTGTAATGAAGAATAACAGCTTGGACAACATTTACACACATACTGTAAAGAAGAATAACAGATTGGCCAACTTAAACTCGCATTATAGGAGAAAAATGAAACACCAAGTGTGCCACACAAAAAAAGGGGGACGATAACCCGAATCCATGGGAGCAATGGGTTGCTACATTCTAAGTATATCTACGTGCCATACTTAATTGCATTGGCGTTGTAGCCCTAAGACCTTTTGTCATGATGAGTGGAAGGGTGCCGTGTAGTAGGCTGATTCCCTCATGGTTGACAGAATGGAAAAAAAAGGGGTGAGAGAAGTTTTCTGATGAGATAAAACGTCCCCAATCAAGGTGTTACAGATGTGGACGAACAAGAAACCGTAATGGTGAGAGGGAGTGTCCCCCATTACGGAGTGTCCTGCTACCAATGCTGAATGCTATAGGTGTGGTAGGGTGGCTCATAATGGAAGAGCCTGTAAGAATCCCAGAGCTAAGGGACGCCACATCATAAGAGGTCGGAAGACCCAGCATTCTCCTCACTATCATAAATGAAGTAAATGAAGAAATGGAATGCATCCTTACAATTGATGATTCAAAGAAAAAAGAGCCTTGGAGAGTCTATTAGTAAACAAGTTGCACTGGAAGTGATTGTAGACACAGGTTTGCCCTATACTATGGTAGACATGGCTACATTTCAGAATATATTGGGTGGATCCACACAAGATCTAACATTCTCAAATGTGAGAGCCACTGGTTATGGCCACAGCCCCACAAATATCCTTGTATTCAAATGGGTGCACCTTGAGTTTGGATGCATAGAAACCTATTGCAAACTGTTTGTGGCTCGGAAAGGATTGTCTGTTCTTGGGTGGGGTGAATAGGCTGCGTTACAACTCAAAATTCATCCGAGAGAAGAAAAGCCTATCTTGAGAAACACAACTAAAATATTCTACACCAGGGAAGACTTAGTGAAGCAGTTTCCTCGGGTGTTCACCAACACTATTGGGAAACTCAGAGGATTCAAACACTTTATTGTCCTGAGAAGGGGAGCAAAGCCATAAAGTGAGGACATTCCTCTGGGCACAAAGGAAGTGCTACAGAATGAATTGGAGAAACTCTGCAGACAGGACATCATAGAGCCGATTGAGTCTTCTGATTGCTTGTCTCCTATTGGCATAGTCCAGAAAGGTGATGGTTTGATACATATGTGTGTGGATCATAGAGACCTCAATTCCAACATTTGGGTGGACAGAAACCCCCTGCCCAACATTACTGAGTTATTAACAACAATGAGACCAGCCAAATAATTCACCACATTGGATTTGTCATCTGCCTACCATCAGGTTGTATTTGATGAAGATTCTAAACACCTAAATCCTTTGTGACACCTTTGGGAGTGTACAGATATAAACACATGCATTTCTGATTGTCTTCAGCTGCCGCAGTCTTCCAAAGGCTCATGCAAAAATTGTTTTGGAGGATTCAAAGGGGTGCATTTTTTCCAAGACAACATCTTAATAGCAACATCCGTGAAAAAGGAACATGATATAAAACTTCTGGGGGTTTTGCAAGTAATCAGGGAGAAAGGTCTCACTTTCAAAATAGAGAAGTGCACAGTGAAAGTACAAGAAGTTACTTACCTAGGACATGTTATCAATGGTGAAGGGATGCAGCCATATAAACAACTGGTGAAGAAAATAATGAGCATGCCTATTCCCACTTACAAGGACCAGCATAGGTCCTTTCTTGGATTAGCGCAGAACTACTTTAAATTTGTCCCATGCAATACAGGAAAAGCCCATCCCATGAGGATGCTTATGATGAACACAAAATGTGAGTGGTCCGTCACTTGGCAGGAGGAGTCGTAGACCATAAGAGCAGATGTCCGTAGAGCACCAACCCTCATAATGTTTAATACCACTGCCACCAGTATAATCATGGTTGATGCACGCAATGTTGGATTATGGGAGAGCGTACAAAAATCTAAGAAGCTAGAGAGGTAACCATTGCTTTTGCCTCTGGTGTCTTAGAATGTGCAGTAAAAAATGACTCCACCATCGAGAAGGAGGCTTTGGGTGTGAAGTGGGATTTGTAGCACTTTAGAACACTTATTTGGGAGTTGCCCATTATAATAAGACAGATCACAAACCCCTCATCCACATAATGAATTTTAAAAGCTCTCATTTGGTGACTCTAAGAACCCGCATGTGGATTCTGCAAATCATGCAATACAATGCCAAAGTTGTGTATACCCCGGATAAGGGAAACGTTATTGCAGATTGTTTCCCCAGATTACCTCGGGCTGATGGATCAGAGCAGGAGATAGAAATATGTGAGGAGAACATAATTGTCCATGTTCAGCCAGGTATAGCAAAGCAAGATTGGATTTGAGCATCAGCGGAAGACACTAAACAGTATTTGCTCAGACAAACTCTTCATGAAGGTTGGAAGAGTGTGGGGAATGCTCAGACTTTGACCAGATTTGTGATGAGATTGTGGAAAGCACTAAGTGGGTGGTGAGAGGAGATTTCAAATCCCTCCAAAGTCTATGAGCGGGAAGATGGCTGGGAATGCTGAGTGAAGTTGAACTCTTAGTGAAGTTATGCCTGACATGTGCCATCAGTGAGAAGTCCAAAAAGACAAATGTAGCACCTCTCTAACCAGTGCACATCCCTGAGTCTGTGTGAAAGTAGCTGGCAATGGATATTGCAGCACCCTTTGAAGGGTTGGAGCCATGCAAGGTGTAAACAGTGGTCCTCATTGATTATACATCAAAGTGGATGGAGTGGTGTGTTATGCAAGAACGTGTGAAGACCACAACAATTGTGAAGTTCCTGGAAGCTGTTTTATTCAGAGAGGAGGGCCCAGAGGAGCTGGTCACTGATTTTTGGGGTGCTGTTTCTATCAGAGAGCATGCAAAGGTGTTTAAGGATCGTGGGATCACACACATACGTACATCCTTATACCATACCATGGCTAATGGTCTGGTCGAGCGGATGAATAGCTTCATAAAGGGGATGATTCAGTTGGCTGTAGTGAACTCATTACACTGGAAGGGGACTCTGAGGAAGTCACTTACTGCACATATGATGGCGCTGCATACTGTGAGTGAAATTGAACCTTTTGTCATGATGAGAGGAAGGGTGCCATGTAGAAGGTTGAGTCTCTCGTGGTTGATAGAAACGTCAAGAAGGTGGACATGAATGCGATCCTTCAGAGAGTGAGGGGGAAGCAGGAAATGTATAAGGACTGTTATGACCTTGTCAAGGCTACTCGTGAGGTTGAGTTCAACAAAGGAGAGTGGATCAGTATTTATGAACATCGGAAAGTGGTGAAAGGAATGTCTAAATTCAGGAAACCACAGAGGATTGAAAGCATAGAGAGGAAAAAAGTGGTGCTGGAAGATGGCAAAGTGTGGTTGTTTGATGACATCGTCCATACTTCTGAGAATGATTTTGAGACTGTTTGTGACTCGGAGATGTTATATGATGCAGACAGATCAGGTTTTTTCACAGTTTCGGTGAGAAAAGGTGCAAGCTGGTTGTTCGCAAGCTAGCTTTCGAAGAGATGAGGTGCAAGCTGGTTGTTCTGGCCCATCAGCCTGGAATAGGAAGATCCAGCATAACTTCCGAAATTATTTTGAGTATTATTGAACCATATCCTTTGTTCTAATTCCCTCTGCCTCTCCCCTCCTCCTTCCCTTCCTCTCCCTTGTTTGCCCCTGCACCATTTGGAGGGGGGGGGTGTTGTGATGTTTTTCTGCTTATCTAACGTCATTCCGGAACCTTTCCAGGTTGGGGAACAACACGAGAGAACTGCTGAGATAGAAGCAGTCAGAGCTGTACCATGTGAATTGCCGGTGTCCAGAAGTCTTTTTCTGACCATTGAACGACGTATGCAATACTTACTTCCTGCCTCATGTGTTTATCCCCACAACACCACACAAGGATTCTTGCTCAAACTAAGATTAATTCCCCAACCTTTTGAGATTGAGCATGAGCATCTCATACTTTGAGAGGTAAACCTTCACTGAACAATGTGATCTCACATTTGACTAACATGGTAACAAGGCTTACCAGTAGGGACCGCTGCAGAGCGATGGAATGAGTCCACATTTGGTTTAAACAAAGGAGCCCAAGATATCCCATAAACATGGTCAGATACAAATCTCTGTATGGAATGAGAGATAGGACTGACAGTTATTCTTGGATATTTATTTTTCCCCATAAACTCTAGAATGGCTGCTTAGATTAAGACTACTGTAAGGCATATTTGAATGATTAAACCTAAATACTTAATTTAAACAAATAATCCAAATTCTACTTTTGACAGATTGGCCTTTATTTCTCAAAAGGTTCCATCAATAAGTGAGCAAAGGATAGTGTACGGAAGGCATGGTATCAAAGTAAGATAGAAACAAGTGATCACAGTTAAAGGGTGTTTATTGAACACAAGGGTGTGATGAACGCCTATCTAAAGCTAAATCTATAGATGGGTGCAAGCTACGACCATCAAATAATAATAATGCAGTCCTACTGTACTGGAGTCTCTTCATAAAAAAAAAAAAATAAAAAAAACTATTGCCAGTCCTTACTGCTAAATTACAAATAGATGATTATGGCTTTTGTTTGTCCGGTCTGTTACGGTGACATAAGTAAATAGGACAATTTTGTTTTGAACCAATATAGTACTGTCAAGTCTTGCTGAGGTGTGGTTAAAAAGCCAAGTAAACCACTATAAACTAAGCACTACAAAAAAGCTCAGACTGAAGACAGCGCCAAGTTCAATTTTTCAAAAACAAGATTTTGTTTTATTTTGTTAGGGTTGCCCTTGTTGATGACACGTGTTTCGTTACATTGGAAAGCCTTTTTCAAATCAGGGCATAGTCACTCTGAGTTAAGTGTAACAGCAGACTGCTACGCGAAAGCGTGAGTAAGGACTGGATACAGGGATTGAACCCATTTATTTCTGAACATCAGACCGATAAACATATGGGAACTACTTAACTCAGAGTGACTATGCCCTGTACTTAAATTACAAATAGTGTAGGAGTAATGTTCATGTAAAAGAAAGAAGTGTTCACAAAATGATAAGTCAGGATTTTCAGGCCTCCCTTCCCCACGTTTTCATCACGGGACAAGGTGGTTCACTAGAGCATAGCACACTCCTAGGTTTCTTCGGCAGAAGTACACAGTTCCAAAACCAACATCAGGGCCTTCTATGCCCAAGTCTCTTACGTTATCAAAAGTCTCTTGTTCCAGAGGGCCTGATGTATCAAACAAACAAAAAGTTCCTTTCCAAGTATTCAAGTAGGGCAATTCATTCTTCATCCTGGATCCCCACAGCCGGGCTCAGATCCCTTTTCTACCCCAATCTTTTCTAGGGTGACTCACGGTTCACCATGGATCCCCCTCAGTCGGGCTCAGATCCCTTTTACACAATTAGTCTCCCTCCACTGGGCTTGGTCTAATTACAGTTTGTATATGTTATCAAATACATTTGAATGTGCACAGTGTTTGGCTTGATCCATTGCAGGACCACTTCGATTTCACAGTTCCCAATTTTACATTTTCAGTTAGATACCTATGTAGTGTTTATGTGCAAAAATGAGAAAAAAACAACATGGTGCTGGCCATTTTGGCCATTTTGGACATTCACTTCCATTACTGCCCACTCCTCACTAACCCAACCCTCGACTTTCTGCATACCTAACCAACAAAAATTCACACAACCATTTCGAGGTCTCACCTGATCCGATACCTGCACCAAAGCCCAGCACTTGGTGGATACTGAGCTGAAGCTGCCAACATCACACCACCTCTCCCTCTCTCCTACTCCTCTCCTAACAACTAACCTTACCCATGCTCTGCCTGTTTACAGATCCGCCAGAGCACTGGGGACCAATTCCATTGGTGACAGTGCGCTGTATAAATACCTTTAACATAACATAGGTTAGGTCCTTGATGCTGGTGAGTCCTGTAGGGTCCTGCAACCCAATTTTAGCCCAAATTCTATTTCAATTTCGCCCCAGGCTCTGCGTGCTGTGCTAGCCATCCCCACTCCCTTCCTGCTCTGTATGCCCGCCCACTGCTCCGATTGGCTAATCCCCTGACCTTGCATGAGTCTAGTGACTCGCTGCCCTTTAATGCTGCCCCTTAGATCCTTGATGCTGGTGAGTCCTGTAGGGTCCTGTGACCAAATTTTGGCCCAAATTCTATCCTGATCTGTACACCAACCCCCCTAATTTCTGCCCGGCAGCCCCTGTGGCTAAGGACCCCAATGCAAAGGGCAGCTCCTACAGAGGCAGCTCCAGAATATGTCTGCAGGTGTCCGCAGGAGACGCCAGGAAAGCCAGTAGCCTAACTTCAACCAGCATCGACCAAGTAAGTGTGGCATAGGTGGGGAGCAGAGTCATTACTCTACTTCAGAAATCCCAGCCACTCTTCATTTCCTTCCTCTAACTGTGAATTCATGTGTATGCCACACTTAGATGGAACTGTAAATGTTACCCTAGTTTGAATTGTGAATAGTAGTTTGTGTCTCACTTAAAAGTGTGATTATTAGCATATGCCTCCCTTAGTCAGAATTGTGAATGTTAGCATGTGCCACCCCTAGATGTAATTAAGAATGGTAGCATGTGCCTCACTTAACGTACCACACTTTGGCAGAATTGTGAAAGATAGCAAGTGCCAAACTTAGATGGAATTGTGAATGATAGCATGTGCCACACTTAGACGGATTTGTCAATATTAGCATGTGCCACACTTAGACGGAATTGGGAAAGATAGCATGTGCCACACACAGATGGAATTGTGAAAGATAGCATGTGCCACACTTAGACTGAATCCTGTCGCTATATATATGTATGTTACTAGGTACGTCCCCACTGCCCTGCTTACGTGCCTGGGCTTAGGTGCTTATACTGATAGCCACCATATCACACCACTACACATACTCTCTACTATACACCATCATTCAACCAGAACACAGCTATTCCCCTGTTAATTCAGCTTAGCTGTTCACATACGAACACGACTCCATGATCATCTCATCACCCTAATAAAACACAGCTAGCTGAAGCACATTCCGACTAGCTTAGGCGTCCCTCAGGCTTAATGCAGCCAGAACCCAGTCTGGGTGTCCACCCACATGACTAAACACAGCCAACTGATTTCTTCAGCACCACACCTATCGCTAAGAAGCAGCTACCTTCCAACAACTACACCATCTGCACACATATCCGGTGCTGCAATGCACCATAACACTCTTTCTCTCTCTCTACTGACTTGAACTATGGTTCCCGAGGGCGTTCAACCTACCAGCACTTTGAGATTATACCAATGATACATAAAGCGGTATATTAATTCCAAATAACATAACATAACATAACATAACATAACATAACATAACTGCAATGAAAGTCTACATTTTCGTTGGCTCAACAAACGTGCATTTTTGCAGCAAAAGCAAGATCACATAATGATTTCAAATAAACTAATTGTGGGGAATAGTTGTATTGTCTGCTGAAGGACGAACCAGAAAGGGAGCGGGAGCACTCTGCAGGTGCATTGATAAGAGGTACTGGGAATGAAGGCAAGGAAGGGAAGCTGGGTTTTTCCACTTCTAGCCGGATTATTCCACTCTGTGCTCCTTATGCTTGTGATCTGCTCTTCGGCCTTCAGCTGAGGGCAGTCATAAACAAGAGGGGCTGGACTCCCCCAGAAAAAAAGAGGTATTCCTCTTGGAAAGTCAGTTAGAATTTGGACCCCGGGGGGATGCAGTCTTGCTGAGAGGGAGGACCCTCTGCTCCAGACCCCGTTAGCATGAGTGATCTCTCTGTCTATCTGCTCTGGGACTAAGCAGTGTTGAGGTGGCCAAGATGAAGGTGCCTTCTGCAACTATTATAACAGTGATGCATTTTCTTTATGTTTATGCATAAATGACTATATGTTATGTGTTATTTAGGTGAGTACGTATAAGGTGTGAATAAAAGTCCTGTAACAATCCATTTGTTTTTCCTATAACTATTGGTGTAAGTGTGATTTCTTGCTTATCTGAGTCCATTAACTCATTTTGTTAGGGTCTAGGGGAAAGTAGGTTCGAGGTACCTCCATATGGCCAAGCAAAAGCAACACATTTTGGATTATTATGCTAGTATTGATGCCAAAGAGCCCTGCCAAATTGAGACTACATAGTTTTGGACTCAGAAAAGCAACAGCTTTAGACAAAGAAAGTTGTGTTGTAAGGTATTGATGATAGGGATGTGAAATATCCTTTTGGTAAAATGAGTTCCCTATTTAAGAAAAAAAGAAGCTCCGCAAGGGGAGACTGTCCTGAAGTGACTATTCCAGGGTGGACCAAGAATCCGAATGACAAAGTCACACAGACATGGGCATGTGATGCAGGTCTGAGCAAGACCTGGGAGATAGGGGTATAGTAGAGGCGAGTCCGGCCGAAGTGGTGGGCTGCATGCAACAGGTGCCGGTTGAAAAAGTAAAAGAGTGTTCAGCTTTAGGTAGGAGGGGCTGTTTTGTATTGCATGCTTTTTGAAAGATGCACCAACAGAATGTGGAATTGCAGGCAAGTGTCCTAAAATTGGAAAAGGAGCTGGCTGATGAGAAACAGATTGTGTTAATGCAGCAGCTCCAAATTAAGTTATATCATGATAAAACCGACCAATATAAAGCAGTAGCCATGCAAGCTCTAGTACAGAGTGTGGTTAAGAGCCAGAGGTTTTGCCATGGCCATAAGGAGGTAATGGCTAAACCAGTGATACGCAGGTGAATGGGTCCTAAACAGAACAATCCAAGAGCAGGATTGGTGGCTATGACAGTTCTCGAGGATTATTCTCAGAAGGAGATTGGGGAAATCATTAGCCGAATGAAACAGAGGGCTGGTGAATCCTTGGTAACTTGGATGGTCAGGTTATTTGAAGGAGGGGCGACAGGTCTCCATATAGATGTGACTGACCCAGGTGCAGGGAATATTACTTGTAGTCCCCCTATTGGGAAGATGAAGGGGCTGAGGTTCAAACATCTTTGTTACATTTAGTAGCTCAAGGGTGTAATCATAAGTACCCACTAGCCTCTGATTGGCCGAGCGAGGAAAATAAGTGGTACACTGTGAAAGAGGCCGTACGAGTGAGGGAATATGTCATGAAAGAGGCAATTCATTTAGATGCTCTTTAATACATGTGAATTATGGCATTATCTGTTTCTGCTAGGAATACCATTATTCAAACTGTGCCACCTGTGTATAAGAATGTCATTATGACTTTATTGGTGGGAATGATGGGTAGAATGACTCATGAGGTGGTGGATGTGATTAAACTATTGGCAGATTTAGGAGAATGGGAAAAGGCAGAGGAACGACCCGAGAAAGGGAAAGAGAGGGGCCAAGTGAAAGATGTAGCCCTGGGAGGAGATTTGATAGTCGAGGTTTGCACGTATCTAGAAAAGAGTGGATTTCATATTTTTTGAGTATGTATGAATGTCCGGAAAAACAGAACTATGCACCCAGTGCTAAACATATGGAGATTGATCTTAATAAATTTGAAGGCCTAGAAATAACAGAAGAATGTGTTTATTACTATATTATGAAATCTCATAATTCAAGGGCCCTGGCCTTGATGACCTAACAAATGATATGTTTAAGCAGCACCCACTCACAGCACCCACAGGACAAGTAATATGCCTGACGTTTGTAGATCTGAGGGCTGCGTTTGACTCAGTCTCCCAAGAACTCTTGTATCAAAACGTAACAAGCGAAGGATGTCCTGCATATTTATTTGACTTGATTTGTGCATTACATACAGATACCAAAATTCAAGTCAGGGTCAATTTGATGGGTGATCTAACACCTTGCCTTGCCACCTGGCAGGGACTCAAACAGGGCTGCATCCTTGTGTCAGCTCGTTTTATTTACTACATATTTGATGTAAAAAAAAGCTTTTCAAAACATCATAGCTGATTCACCCAAATTGGCAGGCAGACCAATTAATGCCCTACTATATGCTGATGATTTAGTTTTAATGTCGAAAATTCCACAAGGATTACAAGCCCTGTTGACTGCCTTTCAGAGGTATGTTGAACGTAAACTTATTTCGATACATTTGGACAAAACTAAGATAATGGTGTGTAGAACAAATAAGAGAGCCACATCAAAGGTTTGTAAATGGACCTTACACCAAATGCCATTAGAATGTGTCCCCCAATATGCGTATTTGGGAATAACCCTCGCAGAATGGGACGATGAAAAAGTACATTGCAATTGTCTTGAAACAAAATTGAATATGTCCATTTCTCAGGCACTTTTTATAAAGAGTAAATATGGTAAAATTACCATTGATCCTATTTTAGGCTTCTTTATCCAAAAAACAACCCCCATACTGATTTCTGGTGCAGACACTAAAAGAATTATCGCAGAATCAGTCTGGAATAGATTAGAAGCTAAATACTGGCGTTGTCTATTACTCCTCCCTAATTATGTACCTGGTTCATGGATAACATTTTAACTAGTACCTATCTCTCTGAATGCCAGATATTGTTGGAATCTAATAGCTCTCTTCAGGAAATGTGTAATGGCTCATCAATCTGTTTCAATATTAGGTACCCTAGCTGAATGTATACGTGGAGCGAATGAACCGTTTGTGATAAATTGGAGATCTAGGGTGTCACAAATTCTAATAGAAACTGAAGTAACAACAGATGACATAATTGAGAATCCAGTCAGAGTTAAAACCAAACTCTTCCTAAATGACTGGATTAAAACCAGAGAGACGTGTTTTAAATATCATGATTTTGTAGTTCAACCGTTTGCACATAAAAAACACAGTGTGCCTGAAATCTCAAAAAATCTCCATCACCCCAACATCGACAAGATTTCATGCGATTACGATTCAATTTATGGCTTACTAAAGAAGTCCAGGTAAAACGTAAAATGATCAGTTCTGATGAAGTGTATTGCCGTTTTTGTAAAAACACAAGTGATAAGGAAACATTGAATCATGTATTAGTGATGTGTCAAGCTCTTATTCCTCAATAAAAACATTATTTAGGAGCTACCTTTGAAATGTTTGAAAATTTAAATGTTGAATCCTTTTGGCAACATATTTTTCATGGGCAAGTATCGTCTCAACAAATTAATGCAATTGTTTTTTTGAAAGCCTTGAATCTAGAAATAATATGAATCCGGATATATGTATTGAACACTCAAAAAGCGTAAATTTAATTTATCAACATAATTATAAGATATGTTCTTTTTACTTTGTTATGTTTTCATATTGGCTTTATACATTTTGTGTTTTATTTCTATTTTTTTCATTTTATGATGAATAAAGTAGAATTAAGTTTGCTGGTGTTACCTTTTTTAGGACGTGTTTCAGGCTTTAGGGTTTAGGTTTTAGGTTGTATGCTCAAGATTTTATTTTGTTATTTTATTCTGTGATAGTGGACGAGGGAAATATATCAATTGTATAAGAACCGAGGTTTAGATGGGAAGAGCGTTACAGACAATTGAAACGACAGCAGGTACACAAGTCTAGGAGGGAGGTGGGTCCTTCTGCACCATCTCCTCATTAGGGAGTTGAAGAGTCCCTAGGGGTGTTCCCACAAACTCTGCCAGTTTATGAGGATTTGAGGAAAATGGTGAGTGTGATGGTGGAAATGGAACACGCACTCCAAGTATGAATAGGATAGTGCTCAAACTCTGGTAACAACTTCCCACATTAAGGTGGAGAAACGGCCCCATGTAAAGGTGAAATTATTTTGGCAATCAGGACGTACAAGAGTTCCGTGCCTTAATTGATACTGGAGGGAAGGCCTCATTGATACATGGAAATCCTTCGAGGTTCAAGGGGTGCCATTTTCCGATCACAGGTTTAGGGGGAAAGGGGAGCCCTGCCATACAGACTAAATTAGACTTGAACATTGGAAGTTTAAAAAGAGACAACTATCAGGTGTTAGTTTTCCCCAACCCTGAATATATTACTGCATTTGAGATTTTTGAGGGGTTAACTCTTGGATTGGGGTGAGTGCTTTCATTTGAACCCTTGTGATTGTACGAAGATTAAAAATGCCCCCGGAGCAGGGGCTGATAGCCACAAAATGAGTGTCCATGAAACATTATCGAATAACTGGGGGGCAGAAGGAGATTTGGGAAACCATTAAAGGGTATGTGGAAGCTGGTGTGTTGCACCCTGTATTCACAGCTTGGAACAATCCGATCTGGCCTGTTAAAAAAATGGCCGGAAGCTACCGTATGACTGTTGATTATCTCAAGTTGCATAAACACACTCAGTTAATACCAGCAGTGCCTGATGCTATAACTTTGATTGAAAATGTTCAAAAAGTTGAGGGAACTTGGTATGCAGTGTTAGATTTGACTAATGCCTTCTTCACCGTACCAATTATAGATGAATGGCAGGAGCAGTTTGCATTTTCCTGGAATGGGAGGCAGTATACGTTCCAAAGTTTACCAATGGTTACATGCATAGCCCAACAATCTGTCACAGGCTGGTGGCAGAGCATTTTGATGAAATCTCTTGTAAACTAGATGTGCATATTGTACATTATATTGATGAAATTGTGATCCAACATAAAGATGAGGCTAGCATACGAGTGTACCTAGATCTTATCATGGAAGGACTAAGGAAGGAGGGGTGGTAAATTAATGACACTAAAACCCAGGGTCCAGCAGAGACAGTGATTTTTCTGGGTATACAATGGCACAATGGAGTTTGAGAAATGGTGCCAAAATCTAAGCAAAAGATCTGTGAGTTTTCTACTCCGAGGTCTAAGAAACAAGCCCAGCAGTTTATTGGGCTTTTCGGACTCTGGAGACAACATATACCACATTTGGACATATACCACATTTGGGGCAGATTCTTGCATCCCTTTAGAAAGTGATATGAAAAAAATGCAATTTTGAGTGGGGCAAGGAGCAAGATAGAGTGTTCCAACTATCCAAAGACACCATTCAGAAAATACTTGATTTATGGCCGTTGAGGGAAGGAGAGGCGGAAATCAATGTGTCCGTACAGGATATTTATGTCAACTTGAGTTTGTGGCAAAAACAGGACAGGAAGCGTGTGCCACTAGGATTCTGGAGTCGAAAGTTGCCTGAGGCTGGTGACAGATATACTCAATTTGAGAAACAATTGTTAGCGTGTTATTGGGCACTTGTGAATACGGAACAAATGACAGTGGGTCATGATGTATTAATCCGACCGGAAATACCGATTATGCAGTGGATATTAAGCTCCCCTAAAACACATAGAATAGGACATGCACAAGAGGGCAGTATCATTGAATGGAAATGGAACATTTAAGATTGTGCCAAGACAGGACAGGGTGGAGTGGAAAAAATGCACATGTATGTGGCTGGGGTTCTGCTAGCAAATTTGGAGCCAGAGGAAGGAGTGACTATGGGCGTATCTCCGATTAAATGGGGAATCCCCTATGGAGAATTATCAAATGAGCAAGTGGAGCATGGCTGGTTTACTGATGGTTCAGCCAAATATGTGGGAATCGAGTGACACTGGAAAGCAGTAGAGTACAATCCCAAATCAAAAAAGGTGCCAAGCACTTCTGGAAAAGGGAAGAGTAGTCAATTCCCAGAACTGTATGCCAAGTATCAGGAACAAGAGACGCCTGGGTGTTGTTACATTCATACGGACTCATGGTCTGTGGAAAATGGATTGGTGGTATGGTTGCCTTCATGGCAAAAGAATGGATGGGCGATTCATGCTAAAGAAGTATGGGGCAAGGAACTATGGCAAGACATTGCTGAGATGATAATACATACTACAGTCACTGTGTATCATGCACAATGTGCAACAGATTCATTAGAACAATGGTTCAATTCTGTTGCAGACGAACATGCCAAAAGAGTGGCCATCTCAGAGAGAATGCTACTATCAGATTGGTGCAAGACAGGGGAATTAGCATTCTATTAGAGATTGTGAAGATAGTGATTTTACAATGTCCTGTATGTGAACATCAGAGGCAGTGATCTATTCCCCATATAATTCATGGCAATTTTAAAAGTAAATTGCCCGGACAAATTTGGCTGATTGATCATATTGGTTCCTTGCCAATTAGCCCTGGATGTCAATATGCATGTAACATTGTGGACACGTACTCAGGTTACCTGATGGTGTTACCATGCAAAAGAGCTACCCAATTGAACACAATTAAATTGCTGGATCAAGTGTATTATGGAGTTCCCTTACAAATTCAGAGTGACAAGGGAAAATTGGTTTTAGACTATTGAATAATAAAAGAATCGAATGGATCTTACATGTCCCTTATCACCCTGAGGCTACAGGTTTAATCGAGAGGATGAATGGATTGTTGAAAGAATAGTTGCACAAAACTGGTGCGGGTACCTTGAAAGGGTGGCGCGAACGTGTGCTAGAGGCGGTTCAGATCCTTAATAACCGTCCCATTACGAACAATAAGACTCCATTGATGTGCATGTTAATGCCAGCCTTGCAATTCAGACCTAACAAAGCAATGGAAACCCTTCTGTATTGGGAAATGTCTCCTGTGGTGTTGGCTCCTTATCGTGCAACTCCTGAGTATGCTGGGGTGGATTTGTATGTGAGGTAAGAAATTTGACTGGTGTCCAGAAGCATAATTGTGATTGAGACAGGGATTTGAGTGCAAATTACACCTGAAAATATGGGGTTAATTGACCATGGATCTGGACTAGCCCTGAGAGGTATTCAGGCATTGGGAGGAATTGTGGATGCAGATTATCAAGGATAAATTAAAGTCATTCATGAATAGTAGAGGGAATATATTACCTATTCATAAGGGAGATAGGTTGGCATAATTAATACTGGTAGCCATGAAATTGTCCCTGGTAAAGAAAGGGGAGCCATCAACAGTGGCAACAACTCGTGGGTTTCGATCAACAGATACAATGGTTCTGGGTGATAAAGTGTGAGTGCAAAAATCTAATGGTCCACCCATTCCAGTGGATGTGATAGCATCAGGAGACGATCAAGTTGTTCTTGTGATGGAACCTAGGAAACTAAAATGGACGCATATTCCCACTGACAAATGTTATTTGCGCAAATGATTGACTCTGCGATATCTTATTTTTGTATTCTGATTTTTTAGATCATGAGCATGCTGGTTGTCTGTGCTGCATGGTGGAGTGTGTTTGGGAGGGTCCAGGGACATGCAGGGAGAAGTGGCAAATGTTTTCATTCTACAGATGGAATGAAGACTTATATGCCTACTACCACCTTTGCACCGGATGATGCTTCCAATACAGCATATCACAGTGCCTTAACAGAATGGTGGGGGCAGAATAGCAATGCCTTGTTCCTGCCCCCCTCTGCCGTTTCTATGTCATTTGCGCAACACAGCTATTCAGCTATAGTCAGGCAACCTGAGAATACATGGGTTTACCTGGCTCAACAAGTATTGAACATTTTTCATTTCCGTTTGGCTGATGTGAACGATTCCGCAAATCTGATTTCCACCTGTCTGGTGCCTATACCAACACCTACCATGATTTCGAGAAGTTTATTAAGGGTCTTGTATGAAGATTCTTTGGTTGAGGATTCTGATGTCAGGAATTCTCTTTCAGTTTACGAGTATTGTAAGCAACACAGAGTGCCGATGGAAAAATATGTCTTGTATCATCACTTACAATATAGCTCCTGCTGATGTCTGTTATCGAATGACTTGTGATTTGAACTATATTGGTAAATGTCAACAACTAGACTTGAACAAGGATGAGGCAAGAACTGTTTTTGAACAGCGCTTATGTGTGCAACCAACAAGTGGTTGCATTGATGTATCTAATAACATAGCTTAGCACTGCACTCGACGGAGAAGGGCAGGAGCCCTCTCTCCCCAGCATCGCCACTCTGCTGAGGAAAAGCACAACTTCCTCCACGATGACCAGGAGGCTTGCTCTGCTTCCTGCCCGCATCAGGTGAAGCTCTTTTTCTCCTCATTGTGTTTGCATCTGCCATCCAGAAGCACCATTTGCCCATTTGCCTGTTTTACCTTCGCCTCCCACACAGAGCTGTGAGGAGCCTGCGGCACTGAGAAAATGGCTGCCTTGTCTTTGTTTTTCAGTTGTTAGGCAACCCTGAATCTAGAACAGCCACTTGATATGCTCCCACGATCCACTTCCCAGCAATGGCTCCACCGGAAGGTGAGACCTAGCCATAGGAAGGGCCACATAGATAGGGGAGACCTGTCTGCGCCTGTCCGCGGATGGACACACTGAGCAACGGAGAACCACTCGTGTAAGTACCTTAACAAGCACCCCTGCCCCTTACCAGGTACTTGTCATAGTTGTGATCCAATACTCATTTTCTGACCCCAGGTCCACTTCTACGCTCACACCCTCCTCCAAATTGGCGCCACAGCTACCCTCAGATTGAATGCCAAACATACCTCTACGAAATCCTTTGCGTGAGCGTATCACAACCTCTAGCACTATAACAAAATGCTGATCGCTGAACTACCCTTGCCCTAACCAATGGCACCCACAGGATCAACCATCATCCCTTTGTCGTTCTGACTGTAAAACTCTTGAATTGGTACTAGGAGAGATCTCCAGACCCCACCTCTGAGCCGCCCACTAAAAAGTCACAATTACACGAACCTCACATCTGTGTGCCATGATAAATTACCTCAATGCATTGTAATGATATTCTATTTGTCTAATGTAGCATTTTCTGCTACACCTGTTCTGCTTTGACATCCCTCATGTGTTTACCACTGCGGCTATCCCGCTTACTTTTCAATGTGAAAATGGTCTCTCATTGTTCACTACAGCAGTATTTTCGCATTACTTGCTAAATGCAGTCATACTCTTGCCGATGCTACTGAAATCCATCAGTCAATGTAATACTATTCCCACAACTCTACTTTGCTCACCAGATAACCCCCTCCACTACCTCTACCACCCACCGCAACTGACCCACCAGCTCCCACCTACCCACTCACAATTGATGCCACCTTACAACGTATCACGAGCAGACCTGCGTAGCCTCACAGAGGGCCTCCCATATTTGTTACTGACACTCTATTCCTGTTTGACAATTCAGTATCTATGTATCTATGAACCACTGTATAATGTGCCTGTACCTATGCTGATCCACTGTATAGTGTGCCTATATTTATGCTGACTCTTTGTGGAAGTATGCCCGCTGCCATTGCGCTTGCTCACTATTGCTTCCCGCTAGAACCATTGTTGCTATACTGTCCCCGCAAGGCGCCCTAACCCAATACCTTTCCATCCTGCTTAGATCTAAAACAGGCTATTTTAGTATACCAAGCCTCCTAGTTACCATCATGGTCCCATTCTGTCTACAATGCCATACTTTGCACAGGAGGGACCTATATCAAGCAAGACAATGGCCTTTCCAAATTTGGTTGTCTGCGACATCACCCCATTCCCCGCCCGACCCCATTTTTGCCCACCAGCTCTCCTTTTCCCAGCCCCCTCCATACGACCAACGAGCTAACAGCCTTATCAAAACCAACCTAGAGCCATCACTCTCTTCTACTCAGTTAGCCATCAAACACCCATTCTCTGAAAGAACCAGTTCCCCCATCCTAGGCATCACCAGACATCTAAGACTCAGGTCATGAACTAAGCTTCTTCTCCAAGCCACCAACCCCAATCCTACCACCCACTCCCCCTCCAACAAAGAAACCACATCCCTTAACCACCAAATCATCTTTCTACCCAAAGCACCAATATAACCGCTGAAAAACCCCAAAGTCCCAACACCCACATCAATCCCAGACACCACACCATGCCCAGTGTCCACCCCCAACCTCAAAGGTGCACTCATTAACGCACGCTCCCTCGGAGCACACGCCATAGAAATTCACAATCTCATCATAGACCAACAACTCAACATCCTAGCGGTCACAGAAACTTGGCTACACCCAGCTTCAGGCCCACTACTAGCCCTCGCCATCCCCCCAGGCTACAGCATACTCAGGGCTGACCGACCTATCTCCCAAGGAAGCGGAGTCGCCATAATAGCCAAGTCCACACTCACAATAATACTTTTCCCTTTTGGAACAATACCAGGCTGCAAACTCCTCCTAACCAATTACTCCTCTAATCCAAAAACCACCACCAACTAACTAATCGTGTACAGATCCCCAAACAAAAACTCTCACCCACACATAGACATACCTCTACTACTCACCCCATCATTAAAACTAACACCAAATGTATCGTTCTTGGAGATTTAAATCTAAGATACAACAACCCGTTAGATAAGGCAGCCACTACTTTCCACTCAGCTATGCTATACATGAGCTTTGAACAACTCGTCAATGCTTTCACCCACAAAAAAGGGAGAACACTGGATTGGGTCCTCACCCTCAACTCACAAGTAATTATCAACTCCATCCTCCCCACAGATTGGACAGATTGTCATATTATCAGCTTCTCCCTCAACAGAATAACAGACCCCCCCATAACCACTAAATCCGCTACCTTTGAAACTGGAAATATTAAAAAAATCTCACAGAGGACAACCTCTCCCCACCCTAAAAGAAGCTCTGACCTCCATCACTCCAAACAGCAACAAACCAACCTACTTAGCAGAACGCTACGAAAAATGCCTAACCACCACCATTGACTCATAAGCTCTCATTACTACCAAAGCTCAGAGAATAGACAGTCGTTCAAGCTGCTGGTTCAACAAAGAATTAATCACATTGAAACACACCAAAAGAGCACTCCAACACCTTCACACAAGATCCAATACCCCAGACTCAGCAGAGGCATTCAACAATGCCAACACAGTATATAAAAAAGTCATCATAACTCACAAAGCCAATGCCCAAAATCAGCACATCACTAACGCATTGTCCAATTCCAAAGAATTATTCTCCATACTTAGAGAATTAGAGAACCCCTGCCAAGACAAAACACCCACTTTAGCCAGTAAAATTAGTGTACCACGATCCAAGATGCACTTGCAGCTAACATCTCTCTCTCTCTTACAAAATAAAATAGCAATAAAAAAACTAACTCTAGCAGGCAAAACTCTTCCAACCATCCCTGAGGAACCACCCACTGTCAACTTCAGCAATCTGTTTCATTTCACCCCTGTCTCTCAAAAAGAGGTGCAAGACACCATCATCAAACTAAAAGCCTCCAATTATAAAGAAGATCAATTCCCCCCTCATTTAGCACCCCCACATTAACCCTGATCATCACCAAATTCATTAATGCATCCTTCAACACCAACACAGTCCCCACTAGAATCAAAAAGGCTTGGGTAACCCCGTTATTTAAAAAGCCCAACCTAGATCTGTCCACCCTACAATCTACCGACCTATAACAACGGTCCCATTCCTACTAAAAATAATAGACAAAATAGCGTATACTCAAATACAAAACCATCTTGAACAACACCAGCTGTTGGGAGACCGACAGTCAGGATTTCGGCCAAACCACAGCACCGAAACAGAGCTACTGGACTTGAAAATCCAAATCGATGCTACCAGAGACGCAGGAAAACTCTGCCTACTAATGCTGCTAGATCTCTCTGCTGCTTTCGATTTAGTGGACCATGACAAATGCTGTGATACATTAGCCAACAACTTCAATTTCTCAAAGGACACCACCAAATGGGTGAAATCCTTCCTAGCGGATAGGACCTCAAGAGTTTCAATCGGTAAAATGTCAGCCGATCCCTATACCAGTCCCTATACGTGTTCTGCATGGATCCTGCTTATCACCCACACTCTACAATGCCTATGCCAAGCTGCTATTTGCTGCAGTGGATGCCATGGGTGTAATCTACACCAACTTCACAGATGACACCCAGATCCTTATCCCTCTAACAGGCAATCATGAGCAAGGCACACTGATTATTAACCAAATCTATGTATTAATGCAAAACTGGATGGGCCAAAACAGCCTCTGCCTCAATGATGATAAAACAGAGCTGCTCATAGTTGGATCATCCTCAAGAATCAATTCCCTACAGTCTGTCTATGCTTCATTCACCATTGATGGTACTACAATCCCAGGACTGAAACAAGTTAAAACCCTCGGGGTCTATTTAGACACCAATCTCACCACGACAAAACAAGTCAACACCCTCTCCTCCTCCTCAGCCACCTCATATACAGCCAAGCTCATTTGACTCAGCCGCAAATTCCTTACACCAAAAAACTGTGTCACCCTAACGAGAGCATTGATACTCTCAAAGCTAGACTATTGTAATGTTATTCTGCTAGGCACCTCTAACGCTAATCTGACCAAGCTCCAACCTCTGGAAAATAAAGCCCTGCAAGCAGCATTAGGTATAAAATAGACTGAACATATCTCTAATGCAAGTAGAGACAACACCTGGCTTCCCATCAAGGCAAGAATCATCTACAAAACCCTTTGCATTACTCACAAATGCATCACCAACACAGCCCCTAAATACATCAACAATGCGGTACTGATAAAACCCTACTCTAAATCCCTCAGATCCAGAAACAACTCCCTCTTCTAAATAGCACACTACAAAAGCTCTAGAGCGGGGTTAGCAGTTTCAAAATCTTAGCACCCAGATACTGGAACTCCCTCCCATGCAACTTAAAAAAGGAAGACTCACCAGCAATTCAAAAAATCACTGAAAACCTGGCTCTTTAAACAATTCTAATCAATGCTGACACACCTCTAAATCATGCATGCCACCTTGAACCTACCCCCGTAGTCTCTCTTCACATGGTACTGTCTCCTCCCGCTAACTTCTCTATTCTCCTATAGATTGAGTATGCTCTTCCTACTGTTTGTTTCGCATGCATGTATCCATAATAATTGTAAGATTGTAATAACCAAACTGTCTGTAACTACGCCGTGATACCTCAGGGTCTGGGTGTACAACAAATTTAATAAACACATAAATAATTAAATAAACATGTGTAATTTTACTGTTTTAACTGCCAGCCACTTGAACCATGTGAAACTTCTCACAGGCTGGTTATTCTCCTGTGGGAACTATACCTATTTATATATTCCTGCTAATATTTCAGGTAGCCCCTGTGCTTTAACACGGCTTGGATTAATGATGTTTACTTTACACCCTGCTATTCGGCCGTCTACATGATCTATACATTATACCGCCGTGTCAACTTATTGCAATTCTGATGTGCATTTGTTGTCTGAAACTAAGTATTGGCATTAGCAATTTTGCTGATAGGGATTTGGGTTCTTGAAGCTAGGGGATATAAGACCGTGATTAAACTTGCTTGCTTGGTAGTGAAAAAGCTCAATGAGACCTTGCAGGCTTTAACAGAGATGTTGTTAGATAATAGACATTTTAGAAAAACCATATTGCAGTAAAAGGCTGCTATTGATTATTTGTTTTTGAAACACACATTGGGGTGTCATGCCTTAGAAGGCAAGTGCTGTTTTAATTTGAAAGACCATTCCCATTCCATTGAAAATTATTTTAAAGGATCTTGTTTCCCGGGTCACCCAGGATCAGTACAGGGATGGGTGGGATCAGCTGATTGCATGGATTCCTGAGGCATTACTGTCTGTTTTACTCTTATTTTTTGGTGCTTTTGATATATTGATTTGTTGTGGTTGTTGTGTTTCCTGCATTCCGAATTTGTGGAGAATGTGTCAGAGGTTTTGGGAGCTGTATTTTCGCCCATCTGGTTATGGTAGTTAATTGTCCAAGGGGTGGAGTGTAGTGCTTATGCACAAGAAAGAGCTAAAAACAATATGGCGCTGGTGCGCAACCATTTTGGACATTCACTTCCATTACGGCGATGAAAGCCTACATTTTTGTGGGGTCAGTAAACATGCATTTTTTCAGCACAAGCAAGGTCATATAATGATGTCAAATAAATGAATTGTGGAGAATTTTTCTTGTATTGTCCACTGAAGGATGAGCCAGAAAGGGAGTCAGAGCGCTCTGCAGGTGCAGTGATAAAGGATACTGGGAACGAAGGCAAGGAAGAGAAGCTGGGTTTTTCCACTTCTAGCTGGATTTTTCCACACTTATGCTGGTGATATGCTCTTCGCCCGAGGGCAGTCATAACCAAGAGGGGCGCGGACTCTACCATAAAGAGAAGATGTGTTCCTCTTGGAAAGGCAGTTAGAATTTGGACCTCCAGGTAATGCAGTCTTGCTGAGAGGGAGGACCCTACGCTCCAGATCCCGTTAGCATGAATGATCTCTCTGCTTACCTGCTATGGGAGTAAGCAGTGTTGAGGTGGCCGAGATGAAGTTGCCTTCTGCCACTATTATAACTGTGATGATTTTTCTTCATGTTTATGTATAAATGACTATGGGCCTCATTAAATGTCCAGTGGTAACTCTGCCAGTGCTACCGATAGGTTGCCGCCGGACATGCACTATTTACCGGTGTCTGGCTTGCTGGGATCGCCGGGGGATTATGACCCTTGCGTTCCGGGAAGTCAGGCGCTGGTAAATGTTAATCCCCATTCTCATTTGAGTCCCATAGAACTCAACAGGAATGGGGACCTCTGAAGCACCGGAACCAATAATAACAGTGCTGGTGCTTCCGTGAAACTCTGTGGGCAGGTGCCGTTCCGTCCGCCAGGTCTGATCCTGGTGGGTGGAACTGCACCAACCCACAGAGTCGTACTATGATGGTCCGGTAACAACATTGCTCTTAGGCTTACTGGCACATTTGTTATCTGACCAGCATGGCCGTAATGAGGCCCTGTATGTTATGTGCTAGTTAGATGTATATGTATAAAGTGTGAATAAAAGGCCAGTAACAAGCCATTTGTTTTTCTTATAACTATTGGTGTAAGTGTGATTTCTTCCTTATCTGAGTCTAATAACTGATTTTGTTAGGGTCTGGGGGACACAGGTTCGAGGTCCCTCCACATGGCCGAGCAAAAGCGAAACATACCTTACAGAGATCTTTGAATGAGCATCCAGATGGTGCTGGACCACTCTGTATATGGTATCTTCGGTTGCCTCCCAAAGTTCAATCACAAAGTTCCATTACTTCTTTAGTTCCAATTATACTTGTGCTGCTCATCGCCAACGCCTCAGACACGGTTCTCTTTACACAAAGTTGCCACTTGCAACCTTGGTTCTCACACAGACTGGTCTGCTATCAGTCTCTCCGACTCAGCGCCTGTGCTGAATTTACTGGTGCTGATTTGTTGTGGGAGCCATTGACAGTACCATGGCAGCAATCGCTCCTCACCACCTTGGCTATCGATGCGGGAGAGCCCTGGGTACCTTCGACACACAATGCACCTTTCTTCAGATTTAATTCCCGTTCTTATGTTTCTTATTCTTGAGGGCTCCTGAAAGTAGCGGTTTTCCTCCAAAAAGGCCAAGGCCAATTTCCACCTTGCAACTCTTTGTGGTCTTGCCGTCTTTCTCCTCGTATTAAACTGCCATCTCAAACTGCTGCTTCCTTGTGTGTGTTTGCCTTGCTCAGAGTGTGCTTTTGTGGTCTGCCTTTTATCTGTGTGGGTAATGTGATGGAACTCTCGTCCCCTGCACAATATCTATTATCTGTGAAACAGATCAGTCATTTGATAAGGTAATCTAAGATTCATATAAACTGTTTACTACAATTTCTTAGCAATCAACAATTCAATATGTAAGATAGTGTAAAGAAATACCATCTCACAATTTTTAAATCAAAACAATCATAGTTTTTTATTGTACAATGTGAAGCCCAACGTGTTCGAGTTTGCACTCTTCTTCAGGGGCAATATCACAATTCCTTAAATTTCTAGAAAAAATACAAAAGGGTACATCTTAGCATGTTCTTGTAATTGTACTTCCATAAAACAGAAAGTGTCATTTCAAATCAATTAATAGGCAACCATAAATGTATTTCCTTTGCAATAAACACACACCTTTGACAATTTGAACAAAGTTAGAGAGCTGAGACAGCTTAATGCATAAAGTGTTCATCCCTACTTAAAGTAATTATAAAACATTGTCACAATCAGGGATCTAGGAGGAGTCTACCCCGTCAAATATAAGGTAATTCAGAAGGTGAAGTCAGCAAATTCAATGAGAACTAAAGTCCCAGGTCGAGGCATCACTTACCACTAAAAGTGATTGATTTGGATAAGTTGAAAATCTAAAAGTTAAAACTACCAGTCCAATAACTGGTAGAAAGATGTACTAAAAACAAGAGAATGTACCAAAAGTAAAAGAAATGTACTATGGTATAATATAGGGTTTAGTAATAGAATATGGTCTGCCTACATTTACAACAAAATCAATCGGTGTCACACTGAGCTCAGACCCAGAAAACAAAATTCAATTGCAGGAAACCTCCCTCCAGCGCTCAAACTGCAAAATAAGAGGGAGCACAAGAATAGTGTAAGCTAGATTTAAAAAAGAGGAAGCATTATGAAAGAATAGTCGTCGTGCTTCCCAAAATACTTACATCATTAAGAAGAAGATACGAGCGAAGGAGCCATGATGGAACAGATCCCACTGGAGGAGGATGTGTTTCACTCATGGCAGTCCTTCTTATATACCTCACTAAGTGATGATGCGTATGAGTACATGCATGGCAGCACAGTTCGGCGCGTGCATGTGCCAGACGCATGGCTGAAGCAGCCATTCATGATGACCGTCATAGGTCTGACGACACACCTGTACATGCGCGGTGGCGTCAAGAGAAGAATAGTAAACACTTAGCGTAATTGAGCGTGTGCGCAGCAAAATAAACAAAATGCTAATATGGTTACAAGTCCTAAACAATTTAGGACCAGACAAGAGAGACTAAATAAGTATGTATCCTAATTTACCACCAGTGCTGCTTGCGCAGGCGTCCAACATATGGGTGAAGCAGCCACCATAGATGATATCCGCCATAGGTATGACGACATCCCCGTGCATGCGCGGAGGCGTCAGGGGGAGAGAAGTAAACACGTAGTGTTATTATGCGTGTGCGTGGAAATATGCTAATGTAGTTCCAGGTTCAACAATACTTGGGACCCGGCAAGCGAGAAAATGAAAAGTAAAGTGAGCTTGTTCCCTAATTTAGCTGTAGAAAAAAGTAACAAATAAAGTAGTGAGTGCAGGACCCAAAGTCAGAGCCCCCATTTGGAAGACATTGAAGTGCCAGTCAGTCTTGATCGTAAGAGTCTAACAGTCATGAATTAAAAACCACCCGTCAGTTCTTTTTATCCTAGCCCCATAGGGACATACAATCTTTTAACCGTTTGTATATATTGGTAAAAAAGAAGAAAAGAAAACGGCTCAGAGATCAATAATACCAGTTCGGTCACAGCTTGATACATCAATATATATAATTTGCAGGTAAAAAGCAAACAGGAAAATATGAAAAATAACCATTTTGAAGGAAAATAAAAAGATAAAAAACAAGTATAGACCTTAGTCATAAGGAATGGCATATAATCATGGATTTGGCTTGTGAAAAACTTCATAAAATATGCATATTTCATAAGTAATGGCCCAGGTAATAGTCCTCATTCATACCTAGTGGGGAGAGTGAGTAAAGGCAGTGAATCCAAAAGAGTTATCTCTGGGATTATAGTTTCTGTAGATCACCTCCTCTAGGGAGTGGATGTATAAGTATTACCATTCTCATTTGTGCTACTGTATGTTGATGGTCTCTAAAATGTCTGTATACTGGTGATTTGGTATTTTTAGTACGGATGTTTGATTTGTGCTCTGCCCATCTTTCCTTAGCTTTTCTGGCCGATTTTCCAACATGATATTTTCCGCAGGGACAGCGTAGAGCACATTTTTAGAATCACAAGTTGCATATTGTCTCAATGGTATTTTCTTGCCAGAGTTTCCATGTCGAATATGGTCACCTTTTATTACGTTGGAACAGTGTTGGCAGTTGAGACATGGGTAAGTGCCATTCTTAGGTTTATTCAGAACAGTTTGATTAGTGGCTTTGTGTTTTTCCGCTTTGATCAGTTTGTCACGAAAGTTTTTGCCCCTCTTATATGCCAGCATTCTTGGTTCAGGAAAGAGATGGTTCAATTGGGGGTCTGTTTTGATGATATCCCAGTTTTTGTGAATTATCCTCTTTATCTGAAAACTCTGGCTGGAGTATTTCAATGAGTGAATCAAGCTTCCTTTTTCACTTTTAACTTTCGGGTCCAGAAGGTCCTTACGACTCTGTAATTCGGTTCTGAGTATGGCTTTGTCGATAAGATCTGAAGTGGGAAAATGGGACAATTCCTTCCCCCCATTCTCATCCAGACCCTGGCCTAGAGGATTGTGACCCAAGCACCCCCAAGAGAGGAGTTTGACCCAATCACCTCCTTACCAGATGACAAGGTACTATGTGTTGGCGGCCCACATGCACAAGGAGCCTGCCCACTACCTTGCCCTGGTCAAGCTGACGCTTGCGATATGGACCAGATTGACTAAAACAGGCGCAAGCCATCAACATCGTTAGAGATGCCACGACGACATAGCCAACTGACAGGAACACACGTGCCACCATGCACACTGGTCACTCACACACCAACCCACATGAAGAACATACCCACTGCTATGACCTAGCGGACTGACTCACTCACGGACGTACATCATTGTTATTTTTCACATAGGCCCAACAGCACAGCAGAAACGCAAGATGCCTGAAGAGCTTGTGTATACACTTGCTGACGCTTTATGCTACCTGACCCCTACAGAGATGTTGTCATATGTACATACAATACTACAACGTGTGACACTCTGTTGCCCTGTGGCACCCATGTTGTGGATCATATATTGCTCCCCAGGAAATAGGCCCGAGTAGGTCCCCAGGCCGGAGAAAACTCTTTTGAGACGAAACGCACTGTGCTGACCAGGAAGAGCGAGCTCCAGCGAGAGCCCATCACCAAGGCCGAAATGTTGCAACCCACATACCGAGCTCCCAGCGCCAAGGTTACACCTGCCGCTGCCAAGCACCCTCCAGGCCAACAAGCCAAATTAAATGCTCATAATTATGCTCCAGCTAAGGTCTCTCCACACATGATCAAGTAAACCTGACCAGGTGCCAAGCTTCGAGAAAGAAAGTCGCCGGGGTCCCACGTTGCAAGTTGGACATTCATACCAATGGGAAAGGCGTGATCATCCACCACTAGCAAAGACTTGTCCATTGTCCCCCACTAACACATAGTTACACAATGTTGCAAACGCCAGGTACCTCGCGGGCTGGGAACAGAGATAGTCCCAGGCTTGGGGGCTCATGAGGGAGCCAATCAGGGCTCTTTACTGACGCCATTTTCGTAAGCCAATCATTGAGGGTCCCCATGTAACAAGTTCAGTGTAGTAAGTGTTAGAGACACCCCAAAGTGTGCCACCTGACCCGTCCTTACCCAATAACCTTCCTTCATATAAGCTTCTATACTAACTCTACCACTCGGGGAGCCAACCCGAAGTGGCGATAGGTTTTGTGATGATTTTCTCAGGTGACGCGAGTAGCGCGTCATGTTATGGTAAAAAGGGCCCCTCCTTAGATCGAGAAGGTCTCCCCAGATGCATACGGGTGAAGCCATATCCCTGCCGTTGTTATAATAAACATCAGTAATTACTTTGCTCTTGCGTGTGCCTCATACTCCTTTTGGGACACGGGAGGAGTTGGGGCCACCCCAGCCCCAGAGGTCCGCGGATGGCTCTGCCGGCCCCCTGGAGATCACCCCGACAAGTTGGAGGTACTGCTGAGATCGGATTGAGATCTGCCTAAATTGCTCTAAGAGCACGACTACCAGGCCTCCTGCAGCGAGGCAACTTGGCAGTGTGGCCCCCTCTGCTGTTTCGAGGACTACAGGACCATTGCAGAACTGCAAGAAGACCGGACGGCACAATCCGGACATTGGCCCTCGGGAGCCGACTCGGAAAGTATCCCGCCTGTGGTTGGCGAGTGTCCGGACGTGGTCCAGACGAGGGGCGGTGGCGAGCCGATTTCTGGAGGAGTGCCTGCAGTCGAGCAGCCCCGGCTCACGAGGACCTGGTGAGTAAGGCACACCCAACCAGCAATGTAATGTTGTGCGGATGGGGGAGGAGTTGTAAAGAGGGAGGAGGGCAGTTGACACAGTGTGTGGAAATTGATTTTGGCTGTTCCGCGACAACAAAGGTGTGAAGTGTAAGAAGACAGACATGAGGGTCATCCCCTATAGAGTTACGGAGTGGATAAGATGGGGCTTCGAGCACCCACAAGTGGTTGTTAAAGGGCGTAGATTGTTTGGAGATCGCGGACACCTGTGTTAGAGGGGGGTGTGGCTTTCCTATGAGTTGACATTATAGATCAATGAGTAGATGAGCTTCCCTACTAAGTGAGTGTTGAAGCTCGTTAAGTAGATGATGTTTTCCCGCAGGAGGTAGCTAGATTGTTCCCGAGTGCGGAAGATAATTGGCTGGTTAAGCTCCTCTGGAGAGGGGGCGTATCACACGTGAGGCAACGCAGCATGCGCAGACCGATTATTTTGATTGTGGATATCCTTGATCTAGTAGAGGAGAGAAGACAGCTGTGGGGTTAAAAGGGGATGAGAGGGTAAGGAACAAGCGCACATTTATAAGGATTTGACATTGTGTAGGTACTTACAGGGCATTGTAGAGATTGGTGACGTCACCCACAGGGTTTTGAATAGGACACCGCAATATACTTCACGTCTCGTCTTGCGTCCATCCAAGGACGGTTAGGGATTGAGGGTGCGGAAGAAAAGGATAAGGGGAAGAGGCGGCCGTGAACGAGAACGCCGGCCGCGTTCAGATGGGGGAGGACCACGGGGGACAAGGAGCCTTGCACAGAGAACGTTGGCAGCAGTCAATGCGGGTTTAAGAAAATAAAGGGTGTGGTTTGAAAAGAAGGAGAGCAGAAGAAGGGAGGAGGAGGTGTTGCAGGGTAAGGAGGGAAGAGGAAGGTGGGGCCGCCCAGAGGCACGCTGCACCGGACACATCACCGCAGGGGGCTTTTTGTACCACAGTGGGGGCCGTACTTATAAGAGATGAATTGTTATATGAAAGTTGCTTCCTTTTCAGCAGACAATCGAAGCCCCCAGTTTACGGGGCCAGGTAAAAGGTTGACATTTGGAAAAGTAAACTTGTAACATGGCATTGTACTATGGATCGGGGTCAGGAGTAGGGTGGAAAATATGGGAAGCGCATTAACAACTCCACTTCAGCACATTTGCACAACACTGACACCACAAAGAGAGAAAATAATAAAGTGCAGTACAGAATGGACACAAGGGATGGACAATAAAATAAGGGTACCATGGCCACCCAATGGCAGCTTCGATGCATACACGCAGCATAATTTGTTAACATACATCCACAACACCTATAAAGGAAAGAAGTTAGCAAGCCAGTTAGAGGTTTTTGACCTCTGGAAGATGTTCCAAGGAACTAGGCCAGGAGATACAGGTATGTGCACAGTACAAGGGGTAAACGAGGAGAAGGGAACAGAGGAAGGACTGCAAGTAAAGGAAGGGAAAAAGAAAGGAAGAAGCGTAGATAAGAAAAATAAAAATGCGCCCAGCGCTGAGGAAAGTGAAGAGGAAGGGGAAGGTTTGTTTGCGGTAACAGAGGTAAAGGTGAAACAAGAAGGGGCGGAAGATGTGCAAATGGAAAAGGTAGTGAAGAATGAGGAAGAGGGGCGGTACCCATTAACAAAACTAAGGGAAGCAGCCCGACAACAACTAACAGCTGCTGAAGGGTACTCCAACCCCACATACAGCCCCCACCATATGCGCCCCCGGATGACTATCAGAAGAAGACAGGGGAGGTAGGTACGGCAGACTAAACGACTGCGCAGGTAAGGAAGGGGGAGAACAGGAGGTCCCTGGGGAGGTTTGCAGATGTGGGACCAGAGGAGTGGATAGCAGCGCAGGGCTTCTGAAGCCCTGAGGAACATTAAGCAAGGAAGAGGAGGATACAGTAAAAAAGGTAAATCAAGAAGAGAAGAGAAAAAAGTAGATAGGAGGAGAAGGGCAACTAACGCAGGAGGAGGAAGAGATATTGGAGGAAAGGTTGGCAGAATTGAGGAACTCACAAAGTGCCTTTCTCGGCCAGTTCGAGGAAGAAGCACGTAAGAAACATAGTGAAAAGAAAGCACATAAAGAAGAGCTGTCGAGAATGAAGGCGAAGGAGGAAGAAAAGAAAAAATAAGAAGAGTGCATTTAGGCACTAGCAGAAAGAATGGCACATGCAGAGCAAAGGGAGATGAGGAGAAAGGAGGAGGAGAGAGAAGAGAATGACAGAGAAATGGGAATGTAGAAAAAGAGGATAACTGAAAGTGCACGGAAGTATGAAGAAGGGAAATTAATAGAAAGCATACTAAGAAGGGAAGGGAGGATGAAGGAGAGAGAGGAGGATGAAGAGAGCTTACTAACGAAGATAAGTGAAGAATTATGGGAAGAAATTAAAAGAAAAAGAGAGGAGATAGGTGGTAAACTTGCGAGGAAGAAGGAAGAAGAGAAAAGAAATAAGTGGACGGAAAATGGAGCGTGGAGACACACACACCACGATAATGAAATGGCATCAACGTCAACATGGGTAGCTGAGGGTAAAGGAGGTGAGTGTATAAATGAAGATTTAATTAATCTCAGTACAGTGACAGTAGGGGGCAAGCGCACAGAGAGGGGTTTGACATTAGCTAATGGGTTTTGCAGTGAAGAAGAGGAAGGGTCCAGCGCAAACGAAAGGAATGACAGTAGGGAAAGTTTAGACAAACTGTACATTACACGCACAAATTGCAACTCACCATGGGCATGCGAAAGAAGGGGAGGACCAGGCCCGAGGGAACAGAAGGATAGTGACATGATGGGGAAAAAGCCATGACCACTAACACCCACCCCCACATCTGCACAAACATCACGTCCACTGACACAAACACCCATACACACCGCATATATTGACAGGCTTAGGGATCTCCCTGGACGTAGGCAGGAAGAGAAATAAAGTACACATGTAATAGGTCAGCGGGGACACCAAAAAGGGAGGAGGGAAACAGAGGTAGGAAGGGGACACACCTGCACCATTGGCCACGTCGAAGAACTATCGGGCATGGAGGAAGAGGATGAATATAAAGCTATAACTACATATGGAAAGACGAAGTTAGAGGAACGAGGATATAATGTAATGCCACTACTGGAGAGGGAGGGAGCGAGACCACAATACATCCCCTGGAAGCATGCAGACAAGGAAAATATAAAATGCAGACTCCCATCACTAAGTGCGGGAGCGGGGAAATGGATATATGAGATGGTAAAACATACTGCAGGGCAGACACTTGCGGTGGGAGACGTGAAGGGCCCCCTAGTTTCATATCGGGGGATGCTGCTGATGACATATGGAAGAGGGCGGGATTTCCTGGGGTAACAATACATGACACAGAACATGATGGAGCACCATTTGCCAATTGCAGGCATGCGCTCTGGCAAACATTACGAACACAGTTTCCCGACACCTCGGACATAGGGGCAATTACATCAAGAAAGATCCATGAGAATGAAGATCCTGTTGAGTATAACCAGGAAATTCAGGAGAAGTGGCACTTGGAAACACGGGAACAGTGGGACAAAACACCAGCAATATTTTATCATATACTAATACAAGGGCTCCCGGAACAAGTACAGAGACAATTAAAGAAGTTAGTGGGGATGGAAGCTAAACGATGGCCGGAAATACAACTGACCATAGTACACTATTGCAGGATGTGTCAGGAGAAGATGAAACAGAAGGAGGAGGATAGGAAGGCAGAGGAGGCTACATTGGTTCAGAAGAAGTTATCCAAATACGCCATGGAGGAAGCGCTGATAACAGCCCCCGCACAACCACAGGCAACAGTGACACAAGACACAACACAACCACAAGTAGCACCGTCACAGCAGGTACAGGTAGTGACACAGCAAATGCTTCCTCCCCCGACATGTACACAACAAATGGGGGAAGGTTATATGCACATGGGAAATGGATACTGGAACGGCTATAGAGGGAGAGGGAGAGGCGGCAAATGAGAGGGAGAGGGTATGGCCCACCCATTCACCAGCAGGGGAGGGTTACAAGGATATAACCAAAAGGGGCAGCAGGGGTATCAGGACTAATCGGGAGGGCTTCAATGGCAAGCAAGGGAACCACCGACATGCTGGATATGTGGGATGGTAGGATGGTAGGACACATGTCTCGCACATGTAGAATGTGACCAGCGCAGGCAGCTTGGGGGGGAGCAGAGACACAGGCCTATGGGAGAACAACAAGTTTACCAACAGCAGGGAGTGCAACAACAGCTACCACGACAACAAACGCAAATGCCACAACAACAGATACTGCAAACACCACAACAGCCAATTGTACAACAACAACCACAATCTCCAACTGGCCAACAACTGACACAAATACAAGACAACACAATAACGTCTACTAACACACCTATAGCATACCTACAGCTTGGGAAGGTGACAATATTGGGTCACAACCCATACACAGGAAACGGACAGTCACTATACCCACAATAGGACAGCCCACAGACACCCTTGATGTATCCCATCCTATCAGTAACACCTAACTCTGCGGAGGAACCATGCATATAGGTGACGATAGGTGACAGAAACAAAATCCTTCTTGGTTGACACAGGGGCCACTAGATCATGCATAAGAGAGGGGAAGTGTGAACTGTCAGGCGATGCTATGAACACACAAGGGTTCTCTGGCACTCGAGGGTTGGTTCCCTTTACAAACAACATCTCTTTGTCTGTAGGAGATCATGATATGTTATTACCACTACTATACTCAAAAACGTCACCAGTGAACATACTAGGCAGAGACATAATGAGCAGATTGAACATGACCATTTCCTTTACTGATAAGGGAATAATTTGATCAACACCAGGAATAAGCATGCTCACAGCACGCCAAATATTACAGGCCTATTACGGAAAAACAGTAGCAAGGGCTGAGCCAATAGACGGAGAACTATTTCAATATGGAACAGACATGGCAATAGCATGGTTGCCGGGGATCGAAGGGAAGGTTTGGAGGAGGCCAGCAGCTTACCTTTTCAGACCAGATACACCAACAGGTCAGAAGGAAGGGGCAAGCATACCATTGAGCATTGAAAGCATTGTGGCAACACAGGAATACATAGCAGTACATTCCCAAGACGAGGGAGGGAGGGCATGGAGAGCAGTAATAGCCCTTCCAGAGGGATGCCGACTGACACAAGTATCAGATGGGGAGCTCTTCTCAGACAATAATGAAGAAGGGATGATGGTGTTTCAAATGAGCGTCCACATCTGGGCTACGATCACATACAGAGACGTGGCACAAAGAATGGCATTGGCGCTAGAAGCACCAGCAGCCACAGTTGTGCCGTTTTATGAGGAAGATATGGCGGAAGTACCTGCGTCTCTATGGACCCGCAGTCCGTATGATGTTGGCTGCATCAAGAGCATTGGAGGAGTGAAAATAAAGCTGAAAAAAGGGGCCATACTGCCGAGAGTAAAGCAATACCCACTATCGAAAGAGGCAGATGAAGGAATATACAAAACGATAACAGCACTAATTGAGAGAGGTATATTAGTACCATCAGAATCCCCATGTAACACGGCTATGTATCCTGTGCGCAAGGCTAAAGGAGGGTCCTGGCGTTTCATCCAAGACCTAAGACCCCTCAACCATATTGTAGAGGCAGAATATCGTATAGCGGCTAACCCAGCCACTATACTATGCGCATACCAGCAGAGGCATCACGGTTCACTGTGATTGACCTCAAGAATGCTTTCTTCTCAATACCACTACACCCTGACTCACAAGATTTGACAAGTTTCACATACCGCAACACTAACTGGAAACATACAAGGTTGCCCCAAGGGTACTGTGAGTCCCCGTCCATATTTAACAGAGTGATACAAATGGACCTGGGAAACATTTAAATGAAAAGCACCGTATTACAATATGTTGACGACATAATGATATGCAGGACAACGGAGGAGAAGTGTAGGAGAGACTCTATCAAGATGCTCACAGTGTTAGCAGAGAAAGGGTACAAGGTAGACAAGGAAAAGCTACAGTACTGCCGAGCACAAGGGCTCTACATAGGACAGCTCATTTCACAAAATGGAAGGCACATTGCACCACAACAAGCACAGGTCATAACAAACACACCACAGCCACAGACAGTGAGAGAATTGCAGTAGTTCTTGGGCCTATGCAATTATTGCAGAGCATGGGTTTTTGATTAAAGCTAATACACAGGGCCATTACTTGAGGCATTCAAATAAGCACAGAGAGGAGATAAAAAGTTGACATGGACCACAGAAATGACAGAAGCGTTCAAGGAGCTGAAACATGCCATATTCTCCGCTCCAGTATTAGCCACACCAAATTAAAAAGCAACATTTTTCATATTTTCACATTGCAGCTCGACAGTAATGAGAGCAGTGCTGACACAAAACACAAGCATGGGACACAAACCAATAGCATTTTACAGTGAGTGCTTGGATCGGGTAATGTTAGGCCACTTCCCTGTGAGCAGAGCTTGGCTGCCACAGCCTTTGCAGTAGAAAATGCGCCATCAATAACAATGGGGTGCCCTACAAAATTGTATGTAGAGCATGCCCTTTTTGCCATCCCGAACAAACCCAGATCAACACTGACAACTCAAAGGGCATTTGATAGTATAACCTATCATTTGATAGGTTATACTATCAAAGCCTGAGTTAACAATTGTGAGGTGCAACACTGTGAACCCAGCAAGATTTATAGCAGAGGTAGCGGAAGGTGACAACTATGCACACAACTGCACACAGGCTATTGACACATATTGCAGCACAAGAAAAGTTGAGGAAAATGCCCTAGAAGGGGGAGAAATAATGTACATTGATGGGTCCTCAACAATTGACCAGGGCGATGTGGTATGCAGAACTGGTGCAGCAGTGGTAAAATTGACAGAGAACTGGACGTATGTTCCAGTGAAATGTGTCCAGCTACCACAACACTACTCTGCCCAAGCAGCAAAGTTAGTGTCCTTAATTTTAGCACTCAAAGAAAGCAATGAAAAAAGAGTAACTATATATTCCGACAGTGCATATGTCACATCAACTGTACACTCTGGATTAATTAAATGGCAGCGCAGAGGTTTCAGGAGGGCTGATGACACTCCAGTGCAACATGGCCTACTACTTGCTGAATTAATTGAAGTAATAGAAGAGCCCACAGAAGTGGCCCTGGTGAAGTGTCAGGCCCATACAAACGGGGATGATCACATTTCCAAAGGTAATGAAACAGCAGACACACATGCCAAATATGCTGCATACTATGGAGAGAAATGGATCCCCCCAGGAAAAGAAAAATATAAGGGGAGAATGGGTGCAAAACAGATGCTGATGAGGGATGGGTACACTCATATCCCTGAGAATGAAATAATGGAGCTACAGGGAGCAGCACCCATGGCAGAAAAGGAGCTTTGGGTCAAAAGGGGATGCACAATGTCCCCTACAGACGCGTTATGGTGAGAAAACAACACAGGCAGAGTAGTTATGCCCCTAGCCTTATTGAAAATAGCCCTGGCGCAACTGCATCATCCTGCACATACAGGGAAAGAGGTGATTGCAGCACAAATTAAGGAAGGTTGGTTCTGTCCTGAGTTAAATTCACATGTTGCAAATTTCATTAGCAATTGCCTTACTTGCCAACAGTTTACGGCTGGTCACATGCTGCAAGTGATAAAAGGTGTTATACCCTGGCCGGAAGGACCATTCCTGCACCTCCACATAGACTATGTTGACATGATCAACGTGTGTCAAGGGTACAGATACATGATTGTAGTTGTGTGCCCATTTTCAAGGTGGATTGAAGCTGGGCTATGTTCCCGTGCAGATGCTTTTAGAACAGCCAAGTTCCTAGTGAGGGAAGTTTTACCGCGGTGGGGGGTGTGCAAGGTATTGCAGTCAGATAACGGCAAACATTTCGCAAACAAACTGTTCCAACACATAACTACCCTTCTCAGAATCAAACATAAATTCACATGTGCATATCACCAGCAGGCAAATGGCGTGTGAACGCCTCAACGGCCTCCTGAAAGAAGAGATAGCAAAGATACAGCAGTCAACAAAAAAGAGCTGGCTCTACTTTTTGCCCTTAGCACTATTTGAATTAAGAAACAGGCCAGGGTCGGATCACCACCTCACGCCCCACGAGGTGGTGACCGGGCGACAAATGCACCTTCCGCCGACCCCACCGTCAAGGTCCATTTCTGACTGTCACTCTGTACAAAATGTTTTTGGTGATGAAATGATAGAATATATAAATTCCTTGATTACTACTGTCACCTTTATCTCTCAAAAGCTCGAGAGGACGCCGGGCGGGTCGAAGACCACCCAGCAAGAGGACAAGGAAACTGAAGGACTGAAACAACCTTTGCAGTGGACAATTAAGGAGGGGGACCACGTCCTCCTCCATAACTTTAACCACCAGTGGGACAGCCCTAGGTTTACAGGGCCCCACCAGGTGGAAGCAGTAGCTCCTAGAGCAATTAAATTGAAAAATAAGAGCACCTGGGACCACCTGCATGACGTCAAGCCCTACAAAGTTAAGACTGCCCTTGCGTCGAAGACAGGGCCAACACAGCAGCAACGACAACAGAGGAAAACACAGTATCAGCATTAACAAAAGATACCAGCGACACATACCCTGTCCCCTCCCAAACCCCAGAAGCCCATAAGGACTCGAATGGACAATCGCCCATAGCCCACCACATGGTCACAAGATCCCAGAGCAAACAAACACTGTCCCAGCCAGTAGCACTCCTTCCACTACCCCAGTGAAGGACATTGTCTAACAAACTGTAATATCGCACCACACTTGTAGACACATGTATGTTCTCTTTCTCTTTTTTGTCTCGCACATGCAGGTACCCCGTTCTACTGTCTAAATTTAAAGAAAAGTAACTAACATTACGTTTTGCCCAAGAGTAAATGCTGCCCACGGGCAACGACACACCTGAAGAACTGTCCTACCTATTTGTATATGTTATAAAAAGACCAAAGTATTTACAGAAGAGGAAAATACGTGTGTATTACAATACATTTCTTTTGGCCATAGAACAATCATTCCCACATCTTCACAAGCACTTACCAGCCCTAAGATATAGATCATTAAGGTACGCGTGGGAACAGCTTTTCGCTTGGGCATTAAACAACTACCTAATAGGGAGGCCTTAAAATAAACAAAACTTACAAATTAATGCTTGTTTTTAGACATTTTCAGGCGGGCATCTTTATCATCAGACATAACAAGCTGCAGGACCGCAGCAAAGGTAAGAGAAAAATACCAGTGATATTAGCTATTGTATTAAACATTATAGGAGTGTTGTTCATCACTGGTCTACTTGCTGCCACTGTCTGGCAGGCACACTATGATTCCCTTGTTATGGCTACATCCTCTACTAATGAAACCCCCACCACGGCTGCAACAGGTACGGTTCCAGGTGGCACGAGCAAGGGAGGAATAAGAGGAGGGAGGATTAAAAGCAGTATGTCCATTGATAATAATGGGGTTGACTCATAACTCACAGATTTTGCACACGTCTCAAACAACATGTGGTATCAGCACATGTCTAAAATTGGTAAGGGGACAACTAAGGACAACTGCTACATGTTCTCACTGATCCCATACGCCATGAGTGCCTCAAGAACTTTTGTGGCTACTGAAGTACCAGCAACATCAGTAGAATGCCTGATATATTTGCCCATGTTGCAGACAAAAGGAAGATTTCAAGGGAGAATGGCAATGATGAAATGGAAGATGAGGTATACATACCCGTATGAAAATAAATTCATCAAGACACTACACATGTACAATCACTACTGGCAACCAACTAGCAGAAAGGCTCCAATATGTGACGGATGGGCCAGACAAAGAAGAGATGAAGGAAGTAACGCTG
This sequence comes from Ambystoma mexicanum, assembly GCF_040938575.1. Classification (NCBI taxonomy): domain Eukaryota; kingdom Metazoa; phylum Chordata; class Amphibia; order Caudata; family Ambystomatidae; genus Ambystoma; species Ambystoma mexicanum. Next base: position 531,727,684 of record NC_090937.1, read on the forward strand.
AACTATCCACCATGTGAATGGCGCGCAAGTGAAGTTGCTGGAGTAATGGGGTGCTGGGAAAGAGTCCTGTTGGTGATATATGGGAAGGTATACACGAAGGAAGGATGGACAGATGGAGTTGTGAGGAGTGAAATGATAACACTAACAAAGCCAAATATAGTGAAAATGGACGAAGAAAACAACAAGTGTTTCAACGGATGGATAAAGACAGCTGGACTAGTGACTTGGTTGGAGAAGGACGAAGACCCGGTGTCCATACTTCCTCTAACTGCACCAACACTATGCTACCAACACAACGGAGACATCCACGTCAGAAGAAACAACAACTGCAAAAGAATAGTGACAATAACGAAGGAGGTCGCCGGTACAGCAGTTTTAATGGATTACTATTGGGCCTGTGGAGATAAGGGCTACCACAGCCTGCCGTCGTCCTGGAATGGACTGTGCACCATGGTACACATAAACGTACCATCCTTAGTGGTCCCACAGAAAGATGTGAACTTTGAAAACTTCCCTAAAATGGATGAAGGGAATAAAAGGAGGAAAAGATCTGCGACGATTTGAGAAGGGAAAAGGAGGCAGGAGGCAGTAGTTTCCAATACCTCGCACCCACATATTGGAACACTCTTCCCCTCCCCATCAAAAATGAGCAAACATTCTCAGGTTTCAAGAAATCCCTGAAAACGTGGCTATTTAACCAAGACTAAAAAATCCCCCTCCATGCTTCAGGAAATATCATTGTACTGAAACCCTGCATTTAATGTCTTCGTGTATGATTATTTTGTATTCACATGCACTGCGCCCGATTGGCAAAGTCCAAGAAATGTTTTAACCACGCTGTCTGTAACATCGTCGTGGTACCCAAGGGTTTGGGCGAGTAATAAATGCAATAAATAAATAAATAAATAAATAAGTAATGGAACAAATGTGTTGTTGAGAGCAAAAAGACAGGGGGAGCCGCTGACAGGGAATTACTTGCAGGGTAGATCAGAAACAGCTCTTAGCGATATCCCACCAGGACACAGACTGTTTAGCAGAGCGGCAATGTTCTTCTCCTCTATAATACATCTGGGACTGCAGGCCAAATGGCTTCAAATTACCAGGTGGGAGCTAATGATGACGATAAACTCAACAGTAAACGGATTCAACGCAATAAAAGAAGAACTGAGCGCCGTGCGAATAGTAGTGCTACAGAATAGATATGTACTGGATCTTCTCACTGCAATGGAAGGAAAAATTGGAAAATCATGCTGTACATTTACACCTGCTAACAACGCAGACAACGGTACACTTACTGAAGCGGTGTCACAACTAGCCAGAATGCACGCCAAAATGGAAGAAGAAGCTAAGGGAGTGAAGAAAGACAGCAGCTGGTTTTCTTGTTTATGGTCCTGGATGCCATCGTGGTTGTCAGACGGCCTTAAAATAATAGCTGGGTGCATAATATTGGGAATGGCGGCCATTTCAGGATTAAGGTTGTGGAGAGCCCGGACAGCTCAGACTCACACCCGCTGTCTGTGAAGGTAGAGAACCCAAGGAACCCGAAGAGCTATGTTGGAAAGTGGGTTTATTGCAAACCCAGTGGTGGATGTGGAGGCCACGCGGAGAAAGACGAGCAGATAATTTTGTGGTCGACAAGTCGATCAGAGGGGGGACTGAAGTGGGAAAATCAGAGAATTCTTTCCCCCATTCTCATCCAGAACATGGCCAAGAGAGGAGTTTGACCCGCTCACCCCAGATGACAAGGTACCATGTGTTCGCGACCCACATGCACGAGGAGCCTGCCCACTACCATGCTCCGGTCAAGCTGACACCTGTGATATGGACCAGATTGACTAAAACAGTCGCAAGCCATCAACATCCTTAGAGATGGCATGATGAGATAGCCAACTGACAGGAACACATGTGCCACCATGCACACTGGTCACTCACACACCAACCCACACGAAGAACATACCCAGTGCTATGACCTAGTGGACTGACTCACTCACGGACGTGCATCGTGGTTATTTTTCACATAGGCTCAACAGCACCGCAGAAACGCAAGATGCCTGAAGAGCTTGTGTATACGTTTGTTGATGCTTTATGCTACCTGACCCCTATAGAGATGCCGTCATATGTACATACAATACTACAACGTGTGACACTCTATTGCCCTGTGTCACCCATCTTGTGGATCATATATTGCTCCCCAGGAACTAGGCCCGAGTAGGCCTCAAGCAAGAGTTCCCAGGCCGGAGAAAACCCTTTTGAGACGAAACGCACTGCGCTGACTAGGCAGAGTGAGCTACAGCCGAAATGTTGCAACCCACATACCCAGCTCCCACCGCCAAGGTTACACCTACCACCTCCAAGCACCCTCTGGGTCAACAATCCAAATTAAATGCTCATAATTATGCTCCAGCTATGGTCTCTCCACACATAACCAAGTAAACCTGACAAGGTGCCAAGCTTACGAGACAGAAAGTCGCCGGGGTCCCACGTCTGGGACACAGGATGCAAAAACAAAACGCCAAGTTGGACATTCATACCGATGGGAAAGGCGTGATCATCCGCCACTAGCAAAGACCTGTCCATTATCCCCCTCTAACACATAGTTACACAATTTTGCAAATGCCAGGTACCTCGTGGGCTGGGAACAGCAGTGGTCCCAGGCTTGGGGGCTCACGAGGCAGCCAATCAGGGGACGCAGAGCTCTTTACTGATGCCATTTTGGTTAGCCAATCATTGAGGGTCCCCATGTAACAAGTTCAGTGTAGCAAGTGTTAGAGACACCCCAAAGTGTGCCACCTGATCCATCCTTACCCAATAACCTTCCTTCATATAAGCTTCTATACTAACCCTACCACTTGCAAAGCTTACCCGAAGTGGCGATAGGTTTTGTGATGATTTTCTCATGTCACAAAGTTTTTTTACTGAATTTCATAGGTTTTTAGTGGCACAACTTAACCAAAACGTCCCTTTAACAACGTGTTTTTACTGAATTTCATAGGTTTTTAGTAGCACAGCTTAACAATAATATCCCTGAATTTATGTACATGTAACATAGAACATACTGAACCCCCACTACTGAATTTGATGTCCGCGAACTCTTCCTATGTCCGCGGACAGATGCGGACAACAGCAGCACTACCCAAAACTTCTGGGGGGGTATCTTAAATTGTTATATCATAACATATGAACACTGCACAAGTTCACAAACCAGCACACATACACATTATATGCAGTAATAAATAAGAAGTGTAACCTATACATGTAACACATCAACCATTCATTTAAATACAATATGTTCTAAAATGGAATATACCAACAGAAGAAAGATAGGCTTCCAACATGATTACCTCACAGAAACTCCACATCTAGGAGCAGCAGCAGATCTACAGACCACTAAGAACACACCTTACCAGAAGCTAGTAAGTGTACTTCATTTTACTCATATATTTCTAAGATTTCTGTATTAAATACAAAAAAAGTAATGCCATTTTTTTTTTCTCACAGAAATGTCTAGTACTCTGCAGTGGCTAGAGGAGAATTTCCCACATGAGGAAATGTCTGAAGATACTGAACCTAATGGTAGACACTTTTCTATTTAAACCAATTAATAAGTATTATTTCATATACATTTAACATATACATTTTTTTTTTTGTACAGACCATACAAACATTTAAATAGTACACGAAAAGAAATAATGGATGAGACTCTCCAGAAAAAATGGACATACTTATGGCAAATTTCAACAATTTGAAAAACTTTGTGAAGGATCACTTGAAGGAAAAAACTAGATACCATTGTCCCACATCTACCTGTCCCCCCTCACCATATCCATTCAATTGTTCCCAAACCCTCTCCATGAACAAAAACGTTTTGATGAGACTTCCATCCCTTCTTCACCTCATATGAATCCTCTTGAAACCCCCAATTCACCTGTGTTTGTCTCAGTTTCTATTTCACCTTCTCTGTCATAAATTTAACATCCATATATAATAAAGTAAAATTATTATATTGTGTCCTTATTCATTTCTTGTTTTTTTTTGTTTGTTTAAAAAGCAGTTAAGGTGTCCGCGGACAGCGCGGGTGTCCGCAATGTCTGTAAACAAATGAAAATGGGGGCGTCCTAAGGACACTATGCCTGTCCGTACTGTTTGCAGGCAAGTTGAAACTGTTCTAAGAACACACCTGGTGTTTGGGATGTCCATAATTAATCAAAATGGCGGTGTCCTAAGGACATTATACCTGTCTGCATTGTTCACAGGCAAGTTGAAACTGTTCTAAGAACACAAGAGGTGTCTATGATGTCCATAATTAATCAAAATGGAGGTGTCCTAAGGACACTATACCTGTCCGTACTGTTCGCTGGCAAGTTGAAACTGTTCTAAGAACACATGAGATGTTCGGGATATCCGAAATTAAACAAAATGGATATTGTTATAAGAACATTATGCCTGTCTGTAATGTTTGCAAGCAAGTCCAAACTGTTCTAAGAACACAATCGTCCAAACTAAAATGGCGGTATCCTAAGGACACTATACCTGTCCGTACGCTTCATAGGTAAGTTGAAACTGTTCTAAGAACACAAGAGGTGTCCAGGATGTCTACAATTAACCGAAATGGAGGTGTTCTGAGGACACTATATCCCCTAACATCCAATAACATAGCCTTAAGAAACCAAGCATGTTTCATACACTTGGTATTCTATTTATTTGCATAGCATGTTCAACCAACATAATGTAAATAAAATATGAAGGCTGCACATAGTCAAAGGAAACTACATACTATATACAATCAAAATTACTAACTACTTTCCTTTACAATTACAGTGAAGAGCACACTCCTGAAAAGCAGCAGAATATGAAGTACAAACAACAACTCAGAAGAAACCTAATCTTTCCACATAAAAGGTAAGTACAATACTACCATAATATGCTTACTGTTACTCAAACAAACTGTGTGGTTGATTAATGGTATTTGTGCAAAAAAAAAAAATAAGAGCACCAGTCTGTCCACAAATACCCATTTATTAAACAGGAATTTGTAGGCAGAATGCTGCACAAATCCCAATTTTTTCAGTGCACAAATGACATAACTCAGCCTCTAGAATGTTATTATTGCAGAACAAAGAACTGTTTTAATCCTGTACATTAGATCTAGTATTTGTGCTTCTCCTCACAACTAGCTTACTTTCTACTGTCATCTGAACCCTAGTATAGTAACACACAAATAGAAGAATAGCCTCCACACACCATCACATACATCTCTACCATCATACTCAGACACTCACACACACAGCACACAAGCCATGCAGAACAACACAACCCATACCTTCTTTATTTTTTTCAACAGACCCCAAAGAATGCCTACCAAAAAGCAAGTCCGTAGAAAGCAACGTAGAAGTAGAGCAAATGAAAAAAGAATTATCCAAAATAAGCATCCATCTCTAGAGGAATTTGTACAAAAGGTTCAAGCAAAACAGCTAATACAGTCATTTAGCAAAACTAAACATGTTTCAAGTACAGAAACCTTGTCTCCTCTATCGAAATGTAAAATGAAACAGAAAATGATTATCAAGAATTCAGCTACCACTACTGCTAAAACTACTCCTATAAATCTTGATATAATGGCAAGTAAAAATACCCCAAAAAATATTTTAGCAAAAAGTTTCTGCCACAGAGTCCTTCAAAATCTTATAAAAACAGAAGAGAAATCATACACAATCCTTAAAACCTACCGTAGAAAATCAATATTAGAAGCCTTGATAGACAGTGCAATCCTACTCAAAAGAAAATTATTTATTTTAGTGTTAAAAAGAATGAAACCACTAAAAAAACGAATTAGTAAATTACAAAAAAGACTTCTCAATAAACGGAATGTCAACAAAAATAACTTCTTAAATATCTGTGGAGGTGAATGGAGTCACACCACAAACATAGAACAATATTTTAATGAAGTAGCATACAAACAAAAGCAAACAAAAATACGATTGCTATGCATAGCAGTGGCGAGGATATGGAAAAATGTTTAATACCATAATGGAACAAGAAATACTGCTTACAAAAATATCCCCTGAAAACCCAGAATTACCTCTCCATTCGACTGGACGAAAACATCCAGTATACAAATGGTCATGCACGTCAATGTGTAACATTTCCAAAAAATCTTTCAAATCTTTACGCCAATTTCTCAATCAATATGAGAAAGGCAAAGACAACATCAAAATGAAACTGCTGAAAAATATGGATACCTGTCCAGTACGTAAATACACAGGACTACAAGGACATTCATTAGCCTGCATTTCAGGACCAATTTGCAAAAGCACCGTCCATCATATCAAAATGATATGAAGACATCATCCAACTATAAGAAATCTAGTCTATAAACTGTACTATGCTAAAGGTCCTGCATTAGCACTAGCCAATTTAAACAACAATCTTCTACATGGTACAGCCAAAGAACTACTTGAAGAAATTGACCATATCCAGGAAAAATATTTTGGAAGTGAAAGCCACTTACAAAACGCAATACCTTTACAACAAACTAGCAACAATTGTACACATGGCAACCTTCTACTAAACACATACAAAAAAGAAATACTGACATTTAAAAGTACATCCGCTGAAATACCAAACCATGTGTGTGTGTGTTGCCACATAACTTTTTATAAAACTAACACAAAAACTATAGACAAAACATACAAAATAGACGACAATGAAGATTCTAAATGGTTTGAATTAGCTCTCTACCTTATAGCAGAAAACAAATATGAAATAACTGACCATTTAATACTTTGCAGTTACTGCACCACAAAACTTGACAACAACCAAACTCCTTCACATGCTATCACAAACAATTTGCAATTATTTCCACTACCAAAACCACTGCAACAACTCAATGTATATGAGAACATCATAATTCAAACAGTAAACGCATTTCAAGCAATAATACGTCTTCAACCAAAAACAGCAAAATTACCTCCCTCAGAATTGGTGAAAGGTATTTGTGGCAAAGTAGTTTATTAAATCTGACAGAAAATGTACACACTCTAGGAGTGCAACGTCCAATACAACAATCTTTAATTATCTTAGTAAATGGTGTACCAACAAAAGACACAAAAATTTGGCAAAAACTTGTCGACTTACATAAAGTTAGACAAGCCTTGCAATATTTAAAAGAGAATAATGAGTACTACAAAGAAATGAATATTGAAGAAAAATGAAGTGGAACAACTGAAATAATTCAGAGTCATGAAAAACTGGTCAATTTGAACTTCTGGATACCGATGCAGTGTCCAATATTTTAGACCATTATACAATTCATCCATTGCACTCTAAAGACAGCATAGATGATGCACTAGAAACATACCAAATGTGACAAACCAAAGGATCACCAATGAGCATACTATTTCCTACTGGCAACGGAGGAAGATACGATGACAGACCCATTCAAATAACAGCATCAGAATACCGCTCATTACGAATGTATTCTGAAGAACCCAGATTTAGACAAAATGTGGAATAAATATTCCACCTACTCTTTGAAAGTGAACTAGCAACTCTATGTTACAGAGTTGCACACATATTAAAATCAGGAACACAGTTTCAAAATATGTCGGCTGCACAATTAATACAAAAAGTGCAAGAAAAAGATGAGGTTTTACAATCAAGTATTACAAATCTGTTTGGAAACATGCGTGGTACGAAAGAATACTGTTTCCAACGTCACAGAGATGTACGTTGTATGATCAGAAACCTTGGCCCACCCACTTGGTTTGTTACATTAAGTTGTGCAGAATATGCATGGGAAGATTTACATGATTTCCTACACATATCAAACAAAAACAAAACAAACATAGATATACTGGAGAACTTTGCTCTCTAGATCCGGTTAATGTTTCAAGATATTTCCATCATTGTTTCATGGCTATGCAACACTTTATTTGTAATAAAACTGTTCCTCCACTCGGAGAAGTGTAACACTTCTTTTGGAGAAAAGAATATCAAGTCAGAGGAGCACCACATATCCACATGCTTTTATGGATTAAAGATGCTCCTAAATTTGGTCAGGACAGTGATGCCACTGTTTTGCAGTTCATCCAAAAATATATCACTTGTGAAATCCCTTCACAAACGAAAAATAGTGACCTTCATGCACAAATAGTACAATTTCAAAGACACAAATGTGGCCAATATTGTCGTCGCAAATACAAAAAGAAAGGGAAATACTACACCAAATGCCGGTTTGATTTCCCTAGACCAGTTACAGAAACAGGTGAAGTAAAGAGCTTCATGTCTTCAGTTAGACATAATGTTAAAAGTAAATCACCTAAGAACACATATTACATAAAAAGAACAGAAGAATCAAAATATGTCAATGACTACAATGCAATTATTTCCCACTTATGAAATGCAAACATAGATGTGCAGTACATTGCAGACAATTCCACTGCAGTTGCACAATATGTTACAGCATACTTAACAATAGCAGAAAAAAACAGAGCTTCAAGACCTCTGAAATGACCTATCATCAGACAAAACCCATCTCAGAAATTGTACAGCTTAGACATAAAAATGCTCTCTCATAGAGAATGCGGCACCTAAGGAGCTGCAGATCGTTTAACTGGTACTGCTTTGTATGGGAAATCTGAAAATATGGTATGGCTAAGTCTTGGTCCTGCTAAATCTAGGAAAAGAGTTCTCAAATCATATGATGAGATAGAAACAATAGCCAAAAATTATCCAAACAGCCAAGACATTTTGAAAAACAATTTACTAGACACATACGACCCGAACAGGAGTACCACTTTGGAAAACATGTGTCTATACTACATAGCCCAATACTTTGCATACAAAAATAATATAAAACCCGATGAAAGCAAAGGTAGATATACAGTGACAGATTGTGAAGGCAGCTTAGTAAAACTTACCAAACAAAGGTTAATTAATCATCAAATTGTCATTAAAAAGTCCTCAACAGAAAGAACTATATTACGTGTCCCTCCTACAACTTTTTAAACCATGAAGAAAAGAAGAAGAGTTACTAGATAACTATGACTGCTACAAAGATGCTTTCAAAGCAAGTGAAAGCACTATCACCGATGTGAACTTTATGCAGTACAAAACAATGTTGCAAAACGAACAGCAACATGAAGAAGAACTCCAGGCCCAACTAGATAAGGACGCTCACGACAGTAATCAACCTTCTATAACAGAAAGCCAAGAACCACTGGGACAGCCACTAATAGCAAATGAGGCAGTATTAGCTATGCCAGAAGTAGAAAACACCATGTTTCACTTTGAAGAAGATACAGAAGACTTAACTGCACTACAATCAAAACTAAACAAAGAGCAGTGCATCATTTTTTAAGAAGTAACAAAACAAATTGCAAATGGTGTACAACATGAAAATAAAGAATGTACCTGTCAAAATTACAAACCTATACTACTATATGTCACTGGTGAAGCTGGTTCAGGTAAAACATTCTTAAAACCATCAGCAGGTTCCTTCAACAATTGACAAACAACAAACTGTCAGCTGTTGTAACTGCCCCCACAGGTTTAGCTGCCCACAACATAGGTGGTGTCACTTTACACCAATTACTACTCCTTCCAGTAGAACACAACAAATTAGATTATTACAAACTTTCTACAGAAGCTGATATGGAACTACGCAGACTTTTGAAACAAATGAAAATGCTACTAATAGATGAAGTGAGCATGGTCTCCAACCTAATGTTGGCTTTTATTCATCTTAGATTGCAAGAAGTACTTAAAACAAACTGTGAAGAACTCTTTGGAGGAACACACATTATTGTTTTCAGAGATCTTTTTCAATTGACACCAGTGAAAGGTGAATCTATTTTTAAAACCTTAGGACACAAACTGTGCCGTAAAACTATTGGCAGCATGGGAAAAATGTCAACCTTTGGCAACATTTCCAATACACAAAATTAACAGAGAACATGCGCCAATCTACAGACCTCACCTACGCCAACATTTTAAAAAGTATTAGAGTTGGAGTACTACCTCAAGAAGCACAAACAATATGAAAAACAAGGCACATCCATGCACTTTATGGCGATAACTCATGTGCTACTGATGCTATGGAACAATTAGCACAACAAAATGTCAATTGTATGGCATTAATGCCAACTCTTGCAAGCTGTTCCAAATTCAATGAAACAATGTTAAAAAAAGAAATGCAACCAATAATTGAAATTTGCTCCACAGACAAACTGGACGTAAATGGTATTACACTACCTATGTGTCAACAAGCCACAGCAAGACTAAATACCTTAGGAAATTCAATCTCACAGCTGGCTTGGAAAACATATTTAAATTATCCTTAAACTGTAGAGTAATACTTAAACATAACCTAGACGTGGAACAAGGGCTAGTTAATGGAGCAATGGGTACAGTTGTTAGATTTCAAACATACCCACGTGACAAAAACATTCAGTTTGTCAATATACTCTTTGACAAACTTTCAGAAGTAAAAAGGATAGAGCGCTCAACAGCTCGATTCCTTCTCTTCAAAGACATGCATGTACGTAGAGAACAATTTTCTCTAACTCTTGCATATGCAGTCACCAATCATAAATCCCAAGGTCTTACCCTAGACAAAGCATTGATAGATATTGGTAACACAGTCTTTAAAGAAGGCATGAGCTACGTAGCACTATCACGCTTATGTACACTTGAAGGACTATTTCTAATCAACGTTGATGCAAAGAAAAGTCAACGCTGATATTTCTTGAATTCTAGAATACAATTGATTTTGTTCACTATACACCCCCAATCTAAAAGCATATCCTGTTCCACGAAAAATAAAATGTAAAAGAAAACTAATTCAAACAGAAATGCAACAGAATATGGCTGCAAATCCTCCGAAGAGAGAAAAAGAAGCTAATACTTAATTATTCACAATAAGTAAAGAAGAACCTATTAGTCAAAGTAACTTAGGTACTTCTTCAGAAAGGCAACATACACATAAAATGACTTGGACACAGAACTACCTGGTCCATTCAAATGTTCAAATGTAACTGATGTAAGTTGTTACGCAAATGTAGCAATTAATATTCTATCTCAATTGCCACCAATTGTTGACAACATTTACATACACAGTACAGACCAACTGTGTTTGGAAATGTTAGTCCTTCATAGAAACGCAAAAAGCAATCCTGACAACACATATAGTGTTCACAGAATAAGACAAAAACTGGACTACTGTGCTGGAATGGTAAAATTCACTATAAACTCACAAGAAGATCCACAAGAATTTCTAATGTACTTATTACAAGTATTGGAAAACAAAAACATACCTATAAATTCAATCTTCCAGATTTCATACATGTGGAAACATACCTGCTCTCTCTGCAACAATGTTACACAAGAAGAAATCCCTAATGAGCGCTTTGTGTATGTATCCATACCAAATTGTGAATCCATTCCATTTCAGCAATTTGTACAACATGCAAACCATGGCAGATTATGTACTAACTGCAATTCAGATAATCGCTCCTCCTTACTAATACAAACACACATTAAATGCTTAATACTAATGCTGCTACGTTTCAATGCAGATGGTACCAAAAACAACTGCAAGCTGATTGGATTCACACATGGTCAAGTATCACTTGGTAGAAAAACCTTTAAACAAAAGGTATAATCCACCACGCAGGAGCCACAACCAATGCTGGTCACTTCACTATATAAAAAAGAAATGTGGATAGTTCGAATGTAATGATAGCACCATTACTCTAAAGCAGAGATTACCAGCAAATCTCACTAATGCTTATTTAATCTTCTTAAAACCGAAATTTAATAACTAATCTGTACTTAAACATTAACAAAACTTCAATTAGAAAACTATAAACTGTTACAATATACCAACAGGTATCCTAATACCCCAAGATTCTATAACAACCAAACAGATTAATCAATACCACTAAAAAAAAAATAAAAAAAATAATTACAGTTAGAATACGCCATCAGGTATCTAACTGCTTAAGAAATCTGCAATAAAAATGTGGATGTTTACTCTAAAGCAGAGATTACCAGGACATTATACAAACACTTTGTAATCTTCTTAAAACCAAAATTTAATAACAAATCTGTACTTCAACATTAAAATAAATCAATGAAAAAAACTATTAACTGTTAGAATACGCCAATAGGTATCTAACTAGCCCAAGATTGTATAACAACTAAAAATAGATAGTTACAATACACCATCAGGTATGTAACTGCTTCAGAAATCTGCAACAATCCAACAGATAGAACATTAACCACAAACAAGAAGTAAACACTGAAAGGAAACAAACAAATAGACTGTATCAAAACAAAAAAGTTTTTTTTTAATCTGAGAAGGCTTTTTTTCCCACAGACCCAATGATTTAAAAAATAAACACAGAAACTGAGCAAAATGCACAGTACACTGGTTTGTAAACCAAATATGAGGGTAAAAAAAAGCTGAAATATCTATTATGAAATGTAATAAGTCTTTATAGAATACATACACTAACATGCTCTTTTCGTTTATCACATAACTTGAAAAATAACACTTCCTCCAGGTACCAAACCCATGCAAAAAATGTATCGAATGTCAACAAATCATGCAGTATAATTTTGAAAGATAATTAAATCTATAGGTATGATCTATGGCTGTGATATGGTGCAGTGGTTGTGGTCAGGACCTATAGTATTGAGTATACAGCCTACAGCCTTCACCCATGCACTCTGCCACAACCACCACAACATATCACACCCATAGTAACTTATAACTTCAGCCCTTATAATTTCGGTCTTCGGTACAGTCTGGCCACAACTCCAAAACATATCACATCCACACATCACAACCATGTTTGATTCTATGGGTGTGATCTATGGGTGTGATATGCTGCGGCGGTTGCTGCCAGGGACAGGAGTCATAAGAAAACACGAGCAATCTTCTGATCAACAAAAATCCAGTGACCACGGTATTCTATGGTCTCCCCAAAATTCATAAGAGTAGAACGGACCCACCATTGAGGCTGATCGTCGCAGGAACTGAAAGTATTTTTCATCCACTGGCTGTATACCTTGATACAGCACTACAACCGCTGATTCAAAAAACAGAAACTTAGCTGAAAGACACTACCCATTTTTTACAACATGCATGAACCTAACTTACTACTCTTCACAATGGATGTGAGTAGCTTATACAACTCAATCACACACAACAAAGGAATTGATGCTCTGGAATGGTTCCTTTTAAGACATGGAGAAGTTAATATACATAAAGTTTTTGCAATAGAACTCATAAACATTATCCTTTTTAACAATTACTTTTGATTTAACGGACAATGTTTTCTGCAAACCTCAGTTACCTCCATGGGATCATCAGTGGCACCCTCCCATGCTAATATATTTATATATTTTTTTAACAAACTTACGTCCTGGACGACGCAATGTAGAAAGACAAAATCAAAAGTTGGTTTAGATACATTGACAATGTATTTGGCACATGGAAGGCACGGAATCAGAACTCCTGCTATTTTGGGAACACCTTAACAAATGCAATGACAGAATCAAGTTTACAATGGACATAGGTAAACCATCAGTGAATATTCTTGATGTCACTATTGAGATCACCAATGAGGGGCTTAAAACGCAGATCTACAGGAAACCAACTGATGTCAATAGCACCTTGCATTTTCAAAGTTTCCATCCAAAACAGTTCAAAGAAAACTTACCCTACAGCCAACTCCTCAGAGTTAAAAGAATCACCTCAGAAGTTGACAAACTGCAGGAGGAATATACCATCATGAAATCCAGATTTAAAGACAGATGTTTCCCAGCGTATCTTATCGACAAAGCCATACTCAGAATTACAGAATCGTGAGGACCTTCTGGTCCTGAAAGTTAAAAGTGAAAAAACAAGCTTGATTCACTCATTGAAATGAGTATTCAAATAAAGAGGATAATTCACAAAAACTGGGATATCATCAAAACAGACCCCCCAATTGAACCATCTCTTTCCTGAAACACCAATGCTGGCATATAAGAGGGGAAAAAACATTTGTGACAAACTGATCAAAGCAGAAAAACACAAAGCCACTAATCAAACTGCTCTGAATATACCTAAGAATGGCACTTAGCCATGTCTCAACTGCCAACACTGTGCCAACATGATAAAAGGTGACCATATTCGACATGGAAACACTGCCAAGAAAATACCATTGAGACAATATGCAACTTGTGATTCTAAAAATGTGATTTATGTTGGAAAATCAACCAGAAAAGCTAAGGAAACATATACAGAGCACATATCAAACATCCCTACTAAAAATACCAAATCACCACTATACAGACATTTTAGAGACCATCAACATACAGTAGCATAAATGAGAATGGTAATACTAGAGGTTATACATCCCTAGAGGAGGTGATCTACAGAAACTATTATCCCAGAGAGAACTCTTTTGGATTCACTGCCTTGACTCACTCTCCGACCCTAGTTATGAATGAGGACTATTACCTGGGCCGTTACTTATGAAATATGAATACATTATAAAGTTTTTCACAAGTCCAAATCCATGGTTATGTGCCATTCCGTATCGTTAATGTCTATACTTGTTTTTTATCTTTTTACTTTCCTTCTAAATGGTTGTTTTTCGTATTTTCCTGTTTGCTTTCTACCTGCAAATTATATATATTGATGTATCAAGCTGTGACCGAACTGGTATTATTGATCTCTGAGCCGTTTTGTTTTCGTCTTTTTTATCAATATATACAAATGGTTAAAAGATTGTACGTCCCTATGGGGACAGGATAAAAAGGACTGACCAGTGTTTTTAATTCAGGACTGTTAGACTCTTACAATCAAGACTGATTGACACTTCAATGTCTTCCAAATGGGGGCTCTATTTTTGGGTCCTGCACTCACTCCTTTATTCGTTAATTTTCTTTATTCTACAGCTAAATTAGGGAACAAGCTCAGTTTACTTTTCATTTTCTCACTTGGCGGGACCCAAGTATTGTTGAACTTGGAAATACATTAGCATATTTTACATCTTTCCACACACACGCGTAATAACGCTACGCGTTTACCTCTCTCCCCCTAACGCCTCCGCGCATGCACGGGGATGTCGTCATACATATGACGGACATCATCTATGGCGGCTGCTTCACCCATATGTTGGACGCATGCACAAGCAGCACTTGGGGTAAATTAGGATACATACTTATTTAGTCTCTCTTGTCTGGTCCTAAGTTGTTTAGGACTTGTAACCATGTTAGCATTTTATTTATTTAGACGCGCACACGTGCAATTACGCGAAGTGTTTACTTTTCTTCTCTTGACGCCACCGCACATGTACGGGTGTGTCGTCAGACCTATGATGGTCATCATCAATGGCTGCTTCAGCCATGCGTCTGGTACATGCGCGCGCAGAACTGTGCTTCCGCGCATGTACTTGTATGCATCATCACTTACTGAGGTATATAAGAATGACTGCCATGAGTGAAACACATCCTCCTCCAGCAGGATGTGTTCCATCATGGCTCCTTCGCTCGTATCTTCTTCTTAATGATGTAAGTATTTGGGGGATGCACAACGACTATTCTTTCATAATGCTTCCTCTTTTTTACGCTATTCCTGTGCTCCCACTTATTTTGCAGTTTGAGCGCTGGATCGAGTTTTCCTGCAATTGAATTTTGTTTCCTGGTTCTAAGCTCAGTGTAAAAACAGGAGTGCCAGAGGAGTGCCTCCGAGAGGAAATCAAAAGTTTCATGGACCACGCCTTACAAGAGAAATGATTTGACCAAGACGGACATCACTTCTTGATCAAAACATCTCCTACTACTCCAGCATTTTACCTTCTTCCGAAGGTTCATAAAAATGCAACCCACCGTCCGGGCAGACCGATTGTTTCGGCCATCAATTCTATTCTTGAACCCCTATCTATTTATGCTGATTGGTTCCTGAGGCCTTTTGTCACAACCATGAACTCATATGTTAAAGACACCACTAGTATGATAAACGTGGTAGACTCCCTTCGTTTAGATACCCAAGATCTTTTGGTAACCTTAGATGTCACCTCTCTTTATACAAGCATCACACAAAGGGGAATGCCTGTCAATCATGGAGACATATCTCAACAAACATACTGACACCCTCCATAAAGTACCAACCTTCTTTATTATGGAATGTATTAAGATTGCCCTCACTGAACATTTCTTCTTATTCGATGGGTCCTACTATAAGCAAATACATGGCACAAGCATGGGGGCCACTTTTGCCCCAGACTTGGCGAATTTGTTCAAGGACCATTTTGAATCTATATCCATTTACGACTCATCCAATCCTTTCAACAATCACATCTTAAAATGGCTTCGTTATATAGATTATGTCTTTCTAGTCTGGCATGGAGGCCCTATCCTTCTCCATTATTTTTAGAGTGGCTTAACAATCACAATCAACACATAAAATTTACTATGAATTATGATTCACAAACTATTCCTTTTCTCGATCTCTCCATTTACAAAGCCGAAGATGGGTCTTTGCAAACCAGACTTCTTTGTAAATCTACAGACAAAAACACACTGCTCAGATATAACAGTTTTCATCCCTTCAGTTTATGAGAAAATCTACCAGTTGGTCAATTTTTGAGGTTGAGAAGAAATTGTTCAGAGCTTGGTGATTTTATCCAAGAAGGAAAAGACCTTAAACAACGCTTGAGTACTCGGGGCTACCCTAAGAAATGTATTAATAGGGCCTACAAAAGAGCAAAACACGCAAATAGGACCTTATGTCTTCACCCTGAGCCTTAAATCACGGAGGAAACGATTACGTGCGTAAGTACCTTTAGTCCTATTAGTAACTCCCTACGTAGAACCATCAAAAAACAGTGGCATATCTTATCCACTGACGATTTTCGCCCTGCTCAACCCAGATTTGCTTTCAGACGTCGGAAAAATGCCAGAGACTTCCTGGTCCATACATATCCAACAACACCTATTCCCCTGGCTCAAACCACGTCCTGGGCCATTATAAATGTGGTCATTGTTCAGTTTGCTCGTTAACAACCAACTGTAAAACAGTAGACCTCAATGGGAAAATATGGAATCTTCGCTTCTTTTCCAATTGTGCATCTGACTGGCTGATTTATGGTATCAAATGCCCATGTAATGTATTGTACATAGGCAAAACCAGCAGAGCCATACGACAAAGAATATACGAGCACCGCTCATGTTTGAAAAATAAAACGGTGGCCCACTATAACAATGGCAAGCACAAATACACAGATCTTCATTGGTTTGTGATTCAAAAAATATTGCCCTCCCTCTGAGCATGGCAGAACAAAGATGGATTTATAATCTTAACACAGTAAACCAGGGCTTAAACTCTTCTGTGGAATGGAATAGTCCTGTCGCCTAACTTCGTCCCTTTGGCTATTTCGTAGTTCCATCCATATTCCTTATGTAGTAACAACTTGAAGTCTCCTCATGTGGAGTTTGTATGGTGCCCACTTCTTATTCTGATTCTTTAGCAAGGTAGCTGTTTTGTCCCTTCAGTGTTTTGGGTCTTAATATTGAAGATTCTTACACAATCTGCAACCTCGGCTCACCGCATACCACCAGTTTGGCGTTATATGTAATATCAAAATAACATGATTCCAAACACCTTTGTTGCGGATTATTTACGTTCCTCACGATATTTAGTTAGAACTAATTAGTGTTTTGATCACATTAATCCTCATATGATGGTCGTGCCGTGTCCAGTGTTCAAATCATATACTGCCTCTTTAAGATCAACACTGACTGCTGCAATCATGTGACTTGTAGATGTTTTCAACATCGCAGTATATTTACAAACTCACTTCTCGTGATCTTTCTTACATCCGGATCCGAGTCGTGAGAGTAAGCTGATGTACACTCCAGTACACTACGCCGCTTAGGTAAGCCAAGTGCCTTCCGTCCATTAATGTCCGCGAATACAAGAAAATCCGTCCTTGTATTGCACCGTATACCTGTGATTACCTTATGTAATCCGTAACATCGATTCTAGGATACATGCAATTCACTATCTATTTGTGTTCTCTTTACACGTTTTAGATTGGTAAAACTCGCATCCTGAAGCTACGACTTCCATTCAGGCTCGCATTTAAGTCAAACCATCCCGTTATGAAGAATACGGGATAGCGTGAGTCACTCGCCTTCCGATGCGAAGATCGGATTGTATTTTAGAAGGCATAACCTTCCACATCGCGCATCCAGTCCCATAAGGTATTAATCTTGGGACATCTATCGTATCTCCTTGTTATTATACGACTGTAACAGTATGTTTACCCAATCTTTTCTCTATTAAAATATAGAGACTGATCCTCGCAGTAGTACTGGCGCCCGGCGCTGCCCATCAAATAAACATAGTATTTCTCAGCAACTCAGTACCAGCCTCTAAAAATCAGTGATGCTTGGGTTATGTAAGTATTTTTTTCGAAATTTCACATCTTCAGTATTTGGCCTGATGTTGCGTCACGTATATCTAACTTTCTTGCCAGATAGGGCCAAAATTTAGCTGCCCTCAAACTATATGAAATTAGGGTGAAGTTTGTCCCTTGGAAGATAATATACACTAATAGTCCACCCAATAGATTCAAACATGGGTGTAGTCCTTTTGAGATGTAAGGTGATGAACACACCTGATTGTGAATAATCTATAATATTTCACTTGATCTATTAAATGATCTTCTGACTTTGATCACTTGATACTCATTTTTAGAGTGACAACGTTTGCCCATCTGGAAAAAATTAAAGGAATGGTTCGGTCAAAATTTGTTATTGCCCCTACGGGTCGGCCATGTGCTTTTAAACCTAAATCGCTCGATTTTAGAAAGATTTCCTATGGACCTTACCCGAGTTTTCGTCCATTAAACGCACGCGAAAACAGTCATCAGGGAGCCGCCATTTTGTGATAATCCTATCATTTCCCCCATCGCCCTGGCTGACCTCCTTTTGCGGCACTAAATCATATCCCCCGCCCCTGAGCCCGACATTATCAAAACATTCATATTCCCTGCCTCTCTCCGTGACGTTTCTGTGCTGCGTAGGCAAACACGCCCAGTCGTCTTCTATGCGACTTCACACAGAACCCGGAAACCAACACAGATCAACTCACAACACAGCGCGCCACAATTCGGAATATGAAACTGTACTTTAAAATCAAACAGCTACACGGTACATTTGGTAAAGTACATTTATTTGACATTAAATGTTTATAGAATATTCAGCAATTGCCGTATGAACTCCGAATGCCATTTATTTTCTTTTATCTCTATCTGCAAATCCGTAAAAGTTTATCATGAGTCACGCGCTGTTCCTTTATGGTAAACAGGGTGTTGGTTTTCGTTAAAAGAAGCACTTTGGTCGCACGTTGAACCGCAAAGCTGTTCCATCAAGTAGGCACTAGGCCAGTGTAAAGGTTGATATGTTGCTTCTAGCCGTTAGTACCGCGTAAGGGCATATGGGCCCTTGGCGATCGTCCCATAAAATCATCAAAATGGTGCAGTTGTTTACATGAAGCTGCAGCTGGCGGTTGAAAAAAACATCTGCCGGGGTCTGAAACTGGTGGCAGTAGTAGTAGGGAAGGATATACCTGTTTTGAAAACATAAAATTTATAATTAGTCTCGCCAGCCGATCTTTATTAATATTATTAATTTTATTTATTACGGCCAAGCTGAAACTATTTGCTTTCAAGGATAGTGCAATGGAGTATGTTCGGCTCTAAAATCAATGCGAAAAGTAACGAAATAAATCGAGGTTAGTACACAATGAGAAACGACTTTTTGTCTACATGCGTGTGGAATGTGGACCTGCATGCCCATGTGCCCGCTACAAGGATGATCCCACAAACGTTTTCCTAGCGCTTCATTCATTCATTTATTCATGCATCGATTAATTAATTCTTCATTCCGGTATAAAAGCGTCTAAAGAGTTACTTACATTAAATTTGCAATTTCCATTGTGTCTCTGCGTAATGCAGTTCGTAAATCCCACTGTGGTCTTCACAATGATTTTTCGTATACTGAACTAACATGAAACTCGGTCTAGTTTCAGAATTTTCTGCCTTATCGTCTCTTACGTTATTGCACCCCCCCTTCAAATGAAGTTCTTTCGGCATACACATATAGACAAGGTCAGAAATATGAGATGAATACAGAGAGAATTCAAAGATGACACCCAGGTTGTTCGCCTCCCAGGATGGTGAAGGTAGGGGTTAGGGTTAGCGTACTCTGTATGTACACAGTAAAATAACATTTATTTACAAAAAGACAATCGTATTACAATTATTTAAACCGGGATTTGTACTTCACAACCAGCTCTCCTTTGGGTGGACATGGCACAGTGGCAATGTTGGGTGGCAATGGATCAGTGCTCTGGACAGAAACATTCAAAATTCCATATCTGTGCTTCTCTAATACAGCAACAATAAGGCTTTTGACAAAGTCGAACTCCATTTCCTCATAGACTGGTTTCATCACCCATTGCTTACTTCTTTTTGAAAAGGCCTTAGTGTAGCGAGGCATCCTTACATTACCCGCAGTCCTAGATTGTTCACAGCCGAGATTCTTGTTATGGGCCAAGACAGCAAGTAGAGTCCTATGTCTCATGCCTTGTATGCTGAAATGCAAGCGCTTTGGCCTGTACTTTAGGCACATATTGTGGAACACCTCCAAAACTCCTGTGTGACAGAATTCTGTCAGTCCCCTCAAATCTCTTGATAGAGTTTTATCGAAAACAATCTTCTCAATGGCTTTGTCTGTCAGTGAAGATGGATTCAACCACTTCTTCTTCCGTGCCTCCACTGGGGACAAAGGGCCATGTTCACATTGGTGGAAATGTAGGTTTTCTGACCAGCGGTGCACGTTGGTACAGTGGTGCATCAGTGACCGCCATTTTTCAAGTAGTATTTCCACTGACCCTCCACAAGTTTTGGAGCTCCACCAAAGATGGTTGCTGATAGACTGGGACCACTCTGAAATACTTTCCAAACCTTTTTTTTCCCTGCAGCCGAGATTTTATTATTGATTGATTTAGCAAGATGCCATACGTCAAATTGATGTTTAATATGTGGGAACTGCTCTCTCATTGTCTTGGCAATTGAAACGTGTATGTCCGTGGCTATGAGGTTGATGTGCATTCCCCTCGATTGTAGATATTCCACTGATTTTATAAAACCTAGTTTCTCCATGGCCACTGAGGATGTACATTGTGTTACCTGCACGACCACCATCTTCTTACTATCCATGTTCTGAAAGTGGTAGGTGCAGCACTTGGCAGAAAATCCCGGTCTGTCACACTGTCCATCCCCGGCTAGCCTGAATCGTTTGCCTTTACTTGCTATTTGAATGTACTTGCTAGAGACAATTGTTCAATTTTCCAAGCATCACTAATGGCCGGAAACAGATAATCATGTTGGTATTTGTGGTACTGCGTTTTTTAAATGAAATGGAATCCCACAAACCGAAAGAAAGACTCTAACTTTCTATAACTGGAGCCACTAAAAAGTGATGCAGCTGCACACAGTAGATTGCCTGCTGGCAGTTTCCCCAACATCGGTTGTGCAGTCCATGAGAACGTATGATGTAATCTACAGGCGGCATGTATTGTGACATTACTGCCTTGTTTTTGACGAGTTACATGAATCAATGGCTTCCCACATACTTTCCCTCTGATGGAATGCCCACATTTCAGCATACTTATAATATCCATCAAACAACTGTTGAATACTATGTATTTGCCCTCTTTCATTAGACTGTCATCCTGCGTCAAAGTTGTTTCGGCCTGTGACGTTGAGGACATATCACCACATTTGAAAGAAATATTGCTGCTATCAAGTTCTGATGCATCAGTGAATGCTGCTGCTGGTTCGTTCTCTGTCATTTCAACATCTGCTACTTCAACATTGATGGGAGAACACAACAATGTGGACAGCTTTTTTGGTGGCAATTTTTTGGCGGGTGTAGATTGTGTGAATTGATCTGCGACTACTTCAGAGCTATCTTCAATGCATCCAGTATCATGTTGTTGTGGTGGTGCGGTCGCACTGTAGCAATGGTCCTTTACAACTTTACTGTATTCTCCAGACACATTCATTTCATGTTCTGGCCATTGGACATGAGCATCTCTACTCTAAACACGTGGCGTCTGAATTAATAGTTCCTCCATAGTGTAAATGGTCTGGTAATCAACATCTCTCATTCGCTTCACTGTCTGTGTATGTATAGTTCGGACACCCACGGGTAACTAGAGGACAGATTGGAAAAGGGATGTTCAGTTTAAACACAAGATAATGTATAGTACAATTGACTGGAAAAAAAAACATAAAATAGTCCCCAGCACAAAAAATGTCTAAAGTTATGAACTGTTTGTAACTAACCTTATTTTTGTTTCTTTTCTTTGCAACTTTCTTGACTCGAACTTCAAGATCTGCACGTTGTTGCTCCGATTTGTTTCCGCATGTCTTCCCTTCCTCTGGCGCTGCAACGACTACATTTTCTGGATCTGCATAGACAGCACGGAATGACGCTCCATCGACTCCCTGAAACATATTGCTTACATTACTATGTATCACAATATTGAAAACATAAAACACACGTGAGGATGAACACACAGGTACATCTCAATAGCTTAACGCAAATTAAATATTGTGTAGAACAACCAAACAACAAGTATTTCAGCTCTGATGATCCAGTTCGATGGAACTGTCAGTATCCATACCTCTGGCTCCGAATGGACTTCCATGAATGATTGTATTGGAGAGGAAGCATCAGCAACTCCCTGAAACACAGTACTTGAATTAGTATGGTTTTCAATATTGTAAACATAACAAACACTTGGGGTCGACGGCACAGTTACATATAAAGAGATAACCACAAATGATGCATTGTCTAAAAGAATCAAGGAATATCTAAATATGATGAGATTTCATCGACTTATTTCTCCGAATTCTTTACATCTGCATCACCTACAAGGAATGTTGTCATTGTAGAGGAAGCTCCGTCGTCTCCCTGAAACACAGTACTTGCATTACTATGGTTTTCAATATTGTAAACATAACACACACTTGGGGTTGACGGCACAGGTACATATATAGAGATAACCACAAATGATGCATTGTCTAAAAGAATCAAGGAATATCTAAATATGATCACATTTCATTAACTTATTTGTCCGATTTATTTACATCTGCATCATCTAAATGGGATGTTGTGATTGTAGAGGAAGCTCCGTCGTCTACCTGAAACACAGTACTTGCATTAATAAGGAAGAAAGTATAGCAAATGGAATCATGTCATATGATCACGCTCGATGGAGCTGTCAGTATCCATACCTTGTGCTGCTGAAGAATATCTTGGGATGTTGTAAATGTAGTGTGCACTTCCGAAAGCTGTTGCGCCGATTCGTATACGCAAGGTCCCACTTCCACTTGCCCTGGAATTACTTGAATGTCAGGCTCCGCATGAAGTGCAGGGGTTAACTCTCCATCTACTGCCTGAAACATAGTACTTGCAATAGTAAGATTACAATATTGAAAACATAACACACACTTGGGGTCGACCGCACAGGTACATATCAATGGCTAACCATGAAAGAAACATTGTGTAGAACAATCAAACGACAAGTATTCCAGCTCTGATGATCTAGTTCGATGGAGCTGTCAGTATCCATACCTCGTGCTGCTGAAGAAGATGTATGGATGTTGTAAATGTGGTGCGCACTTCCGAAAGCTGTTGTGACGATTCGTATCCGCATGGTCCCGCTTCCCCTGAAATTACTTGAATATTAGGCTCCTCATCAAGTGCGTGGGTTGACGTTTCAACAACTGACTGAAACATAGTGTTTGCATTAGTAAGGATTACAATATTGAAAACACAACACACACATGGGGTCGACCGCACAGGTACATATCAATGGCTAACCACGAATGAAACATGGTGTAGAACAATCAAACGACAAGTGTTCCTGTCCTGATGATCAGGGTCGATGGAGCTGTCAGTATCCATACCTCGTGCTGCTGAAGAACATCTAGGGCTGTTGTCAATGTGGTGGACGCTTCAGCATCTCCCTGAAAGACAGTACTTGCATTAGTATGGATGACACTAATTATAACTGAAAACAAACACCAGGGGACGACAACTAAGGTGTATATCAATTGGAAAGCACTAACCAAACATTCGGTAAAATAATCACACAATACATAAAAACTATTACTTGACATGCATAAAACATGTCTGTAGCGGAATAGCCAAGTAAGATTACCTGATACGCGCTATGAGTGGTTGATAACTGCGAGCACGTCAGGGATGTTGAATGTTCTTGCTTCAGATTCAAGGGATAGTCAAGCAGTTGTAAAGGTAAATTATTGTTTGATAAAGAAATGCCAATATTAAAAATTGCCATGTAAGGAGACAGAATACTTGAGAGTAATGCTATCGAAAATGCGCAATATAGCACAGATCCCTGTGCCCATATATAGATTTTGTTTGTGGGTTATGAAATCGAAAAAGAATATATTGATAAATGTCATTATTCAAAAAGTTATACACTCATATCAATGTCGAAAGTATTACAAGGGACACAACACCTAAAATATCAATTAATCCATTCGGCTACCTACACACTACCGCAAGGCCTAAAGCTAAATCCGGACACTTGACTCACCAGTGGTGGAATGTGGACGAATAGAGTGGGAATGGTATTTGCAAGCAATTTTCGTGTCGTTCGCCGTTTATTCTTCTTTGTTACCCAAGATGTGGTATACATGTTCGAGGAAAAGTGCCGGCTGCAGATGCGGTATCGATCACCCCTCTTGTCCTCTAAGACTTGTTGGACTCTACTTTCCAGCTCAACCAGTGGATATCTGCAATGTCTGACCCATTCTCTTATTCGATCAACAGTTTTCGGGAATACATGCATTGTAGTGCCTTCAGTTTTATCATGGGTCTTCCAAGGGCAACCGCTAATCGAACAGGCAGGCATTGGTGAAAATTCTGAAAAGTAAATATCGACATTATTATACAATCTTGATGAATAAAAATGTGATACAAAAGTAAATGAACCATACAATGTTCAATGCAAGATTTGTTTTGGTCGCCGGAACTATACCAGTTCATCATGTGCGGCTTAGTATTTGCATAAGATGCATAAATGTATAAATGATGTGACTAAACTCTGAACATGTGACTCGTCACTAAGGATGTTCTTTCTTGCACAAGAAGGAAACATGCTTACATTATAGACTGGACCCCCGAAGGATGCAATTCGATGACAATTGACACAGATGAAAATAAATAGATCTATTGATAGCATAACAATTGAAACTCAAGTCAATAGCAATGAGACCAATGAACATAGCACTATTGAGTACTCTACTTGCAAATAGATAGAAATTTAAAAATCAACAAAATATGACTAGGATACATGGCCTTACCTTGACCAACAAACAGTTGGATTCAGCAAGCCGAGCAGTATGTTGCAGGAGAACAGGTAGATGGCCACAGGTAGCACACTGACGAGTTTGCTCGAAGTGGTCACAGAAGTTCACGGATAGCACGACCATGAGCAGATTAGCATAGATCTTAGTGGTTCTCAGGTGCACGTTCAGGAGTTGATTTGCAAAGCACAAAGATGTTCTCATGAGACATATGAAGTGGTTTATAAAGTATTAGAAACAGTGGTGTGTTTGTGAATGGATGACGTGTGTATGTCGTGGTATTATGTGGTTTGCCGGGGGCCGGCCAGCGTGAGGGTGGCGGGACCTGCCTGGAGACACGGGGTCTGAGGAGGCCATGTGAGCGATGGCCCCTGGGCGTGGGATACCTTTTGAAGTGTACACCTTGCGCCCCTTTCAGCCCCCTATGCCAGCGCTTATCCCCGGGTGCGAACCGACCGCCTTTGATAGAGGGGGTGGGATGGATGGGCCGGTGGGCATGCAGGCAAGTGTGTGGGAGCACAGTGAGAGAAAATCCCCTGTAATGACCGCTGTCACTCGGGAACGTTTCTCTTATGGCACGAACGGCACAGGCGGGTATTACTCTTCGAACGTGGTGTCCAAGCCTCCCGTGAAGCCACCATGTAAAGGAACGATAGGCCACCAGCCTGTACCACCTGTGAAAAGGAATGAAACAAACTGTTTTTAAATGACCAAGATGAGTTTAATAAACGTTTGTTGTCAATGACAAGTCTTGTAACTAATGGCATTCTGCTCGGACAAATGCTATCTAGACACTGCACACTATTGAACGACTTTCATGCGTTACGATGATATGTATATGTAATTTTGGATATAGTAGAAGACCATGAAACAGGACCATGCATGACATGAGAGTATACTTACTCGTTACTCGGATTACGAGGACAAATAGTTGCACAAAGTTCCCGCATAAGCACCATCATTATCCTCAACACGGACCGTGCGAGGTAGACTGCCCTGAAGTCTGGCAGCTCGGTGATGCATTGCGGTCGTGGCTCTCCTTCCGAAATGTAGGCCACTAATCCTGAGTTTTGACAGCAGCAGTTCTCGTCCTTGGTTGGCATTAGCTCGCACCGATTGCATGTGCACAAGGTGGAAACACCGTCCATGCGACTTGGTCCAGGCTCTTCAGCTGTTGAATCGTCCTTCCAACTGCCGTCCGAAGATCCATCGTTTTCGCGTGTTTCCCTTTCCAGTAGATCCTCCTCAGTATACTCGGGCTCATAAATGTAGGACATTATTGTATCCATTGTGTGTTAAACAAACTAAAATAATTTTTAGCGGTGGTACTGGCATGTGTTCACATGGGCAACAAGCAACGAAGGTAGCTGACCAGAGCACAGAAACGAGTCACAGAATACTCAAAGTAACACAGAGAGAGGGATAGAATCAAAAATCTGCTGCTGTGTGTTGTGAAATGGTCTGTTTATACTTATTGAGGAAAGAGGCGTCCTGCCATTTCCATGGCGACACGTCATTAGCTGAAGCGCAGCGAATGTAGACACGAGATTTGCTTTGGCGTTAGGAAATGGGCTTTACGAGTCTGCTGATGACAGGCGGGGGATCTGATTTAGTGCCGAAAAAGCAGGTCAGCCAGGTTGATGGGGGAAATGATAGGATTATCACAAAATGGCAGCTCCCTGATGCCTGTTTTCGCGTGCGTTTAATGGACAAAAACTCGGGTAAGGTCCATAGGAAATTTGTATAAAATCGAGCGACTTCGGCTTAAAAGCACATGGCCGACCCGTAGGGGCAATAACATTTTTTGACCGAACCATTCCTTTAAATTTCGCCAATGTGCTTTCAGATACAACCTTTACAAGCCAATTAACGGCTTCTACTACATTACACCCGATCCAGTGATAATAAGTAAGATTTTGAATTTTTCTATGTGTCACACTTTGTCATGTCATCTGTCTGGTTTGTAAATGTGGTTTAGTAAAAAATAACAACTTGTCAACAACGCTGTGTTTTTCCATCAAGCCACCCTTTTTAACAAATTTTATAATACCATGTGAGGATAAAACAACTTATATGTCAACGTTTTTGAATGTATCTGTAATTCTGTCTACAGTTAAGCTGTGCCTGTTTCATTTGGTAATCATGTGTATAAACATCTTTTCAGATCCGTGATGTTATTACCCAATGACCAATAAAGCCCACCTTGAAGAAATGTCCTGTCCTGATGATGGCCATAATATCTACCTTTGTATGTACACCTGAGAGAATGTCCAATCCATCTGGCCGAAACATGTCGACACTCTATATCTCAACAAATGTCTAAAAAGTAGGCTCTTTGTGAAAGGACTATATAGGACAATAGGGCGCATTTATTCACCCATTCTTTCCTTTCTTTTCTTTGCCTTTTTTTCTCCACTGTAGCCCTTTATATTGTCTTCTGACATAAGGACTAGAGAGGTTCTTTTGATGCCTCTGATCATCTTTTAGATGGAATAAATTGTTTTTAAAAAATGTATATTTTTGATACATTAATGATTACATATTTTGAATTCATGCATTTGGCAGTGTTTGGTTGTTATGTTTTGTTAACTTTCTGGAAAAATGTCTAGTAGTAGACTTTTGTGCATGTGACCATAGAATCTTCAATCTCTTCCTAAAGATCGGAGTAGTAAGGGCTAATCAATTCTGAGTGCCACCTCTGGCATCCCTGTTTTTGCATATATTTACTGATCCCTTCTTGAGAATTGCTCCCCCGTAAACAAAAAATTCTGGGATTTGGCTTCTTTTTCTTAGTACTCTAATCTCAGCGTGACACCGATTGATTGTGTTATAAGTGTAGACCGTCGTTATTCTATTACTAAACCCTATACTATACCATAGTATATTTCTTTTACTTTTGGTACATTCTCTTATTTTTAGCACCGCTTTCTACTGATTATGGGACTGAAAGCCTCAGAAACTTTCAGATTTTCAACGTATCCAAATCATTCACTTTTAGTGGTAAGTGATGCCTCGACCTGGGACTTTAGTTATCATTGAATTTGCTGACTTCACCTTCTGAATTACCTTATATTTGACTGGGTAGACTCCTCCTAGTTCTCTGATTGTGACAAGGTTTTATAATTACTTTAAGTAGGGATGAACACTTTATGCATTAAGCTGACTCAGCTCTCTAACTTTGTTCAAATTGTCAAAGGGGTGTGTTTATTACAAAGGAAATACATGTATGGGGTTTTTATGGAAGTACAATTACAAGAACATGCTAAGATGTATCCTTTTCTATTTTTTCTAGAAATTTAAGGAATTGTGATATTGCCCCTGAAGAAGAGTGCAAACTCGAAACGTGTTGGGCTTAACATTTTACAATAAAAAACAATAAAAAACTACGATTGTTTTGATTTAAAAATTGTGAGATGGTATTTCTTTACACTATCTTACATATTGAATTTTTGATTGCTAAGAAATTGTAGTAAACAGTTTATATGAATCTTAGATTACCTTATCAAATGACTGATTTGTTTCACAGATAATAGATAGTGTGCAGGGGACAGGAGTTCCTAAAACCCTTTATGAATAACCACTTTTTGTTCTTCGATACACAACCTAGATGCCAAGGTTGAGTCTTTCTCCCCCGCACCTCAAAAACCCTTTAAACCTTCTGTGAACCATTGTAGGTTCTATCTACAAAGATCCCAATCTCTATTTAACACAGGTGTTCCCTGGTGTTTTCTCCCTCCTCTTATGGTAATGTGATGGAAGTCAGGTATGTGTAGTATCAGTAATTGCCTGACTCTGCCTGATCCTAGTGTTGGGACATGTCAGGTATGGGGTTCGGGTGTTGGTCCGTTTTCGCTTAGAGTGAGCTGTCTGTCAGAAAGTGTGTCGGAAAAGGGGGGATCATTTCCTAGGTACCTTACCTGCTTATATGGGGGAAAGGTGTTACAAGGAAGGGGATACCGCATCTCACCCTCCAGAGTCCCACTTCCACTCCTGAGGACTCCCCATCCAGGTGAACCCCCTGAACAGGTCCACCCCCAGGAACTGGATCCAAAAGCGATGGCTGTGTCCTGGCCCCCTGGATGACAGATACCCGCGGACTGGCGGTTGAGACACCTTCAGATTTCTCACACATTTTTAGCACAGCCGTGATTTCTCCTCGTGTGAACACTGCACAGGTGGATGGCTCTTGATGTTATGTATGTACCTGACACATTTCACACATTATTCAGTTTCAGTTTTGAAAGCATACCGCTGTATTTTCTTGACAACAGTTTTAAACTATTTACTCTCATAAGTGATTCAGAAGGCCTCTTGTTACTTTGGCTATTTACACACATCTATCAGGCAACAAATCACAATCCAGACGGATTGAATAATGCACACATTATACTGCAGAACACTGAGCGTCTCGATATCTTGATAACTTCATATCTTCATCATTTCTCTAGTATAAGTTTCTTCATCTTGATCCCAAGATGTCACTTATCTTTACTACATTCTTGATGTCTTATAGAAAATCTTCATTCTCTTGTCTCTGCCTCTCTTCTATATATGTCAGTCTGGCTTTGTGTAACATCACCAATCTGCTCTTTCATTCATTGGTAATTGTAAGTGATTTCAATCCGGCACTTCTCCTAAGTCAATGCCTAGCATGGGATGCACAACTGAAACCCTTAATTATTTATTTGTGTCTATAAGTTCTTTTATTCTGAACAATGTATCACTTATATCACGCTCCTCTCTTTGAACCTCCCCTGTCACACTGAACCAGGAAGCAGGCTTGTTTGCAAAGTTAAAATATGTATTTATGTATTTCACAATATATATCACACTATTTCTAATGGTTATACAATGATCACCGATGGGGTGATGTCACACTTAACAATCTCTTTAAACATGAGGAGTAATGAAAAACAATGCAGCATAGCAATAATACTTTTGGGTATGTTCAGTCAAATGGCACTGTGGTTACTATTTCCCCCTGTACACCCCTCAATCCCCCCCAATATGCAATATAAAGAGATGGAAGGAGAGAAAACAGGGTTCAGAAATGCAGAATTCAAATACAATGTGAATCCCAATTTCCCCCAAGCAAACACAAGAGAGAAATAGAACTAATTGGCAAACTGTTAAAAATAGTTTTAAAGTTGGCTTCGAATGGAATGGGTAAAACACTAAAAATGGTCTAAATCATTAAAATTGATTACATTTGAATGGGAGACACTTTGTATGGTTGTAGACAAACATTAGCAATGGTTTGAGAGTAATGCACAATGGGAAAACTTACATTTTGAGGTCGGGTGCTATGAAAAGCTATTTTACATGTTATAGATTTTGTCAAAACAAAAAACTTGTGGCAAACTTTTCTGCACGCGGTAATCGATTGCGGGAAAACTATAACTATTCGAGATTCGTTTCTAGCATGGAATTTGAGGAAGTTATGGGCATTTTCGTGGAGGTCATTTTTTTCAGAAAGAGGCACGTGTAAAACAAGGATGCGCTTTTAAACAGACAAACGGGATTTCTTGACACTGAGGATGGACTATGAAGAAGCAAACTACACAACAGCACAGCCACCAGCCCAGGACATCTCTGGATGGTTTTTGCCTGCCAAGACGCTCGCCTTCTTCAGATGAAATATATATCAGCGCAAAGATCGGTTTAACACTACTAGTACAGAAGATAATAGGGATGCGATGGAGAGTTCAGGCAGTTCAAAAATATTCTAACTATGCAGTTCTGGATATAAGAGAGGATGGGTTTGGATAGGGATGACTATGGACAGTACATAGGCTAGTGACAGTCCTATACTAAAGATAATCACTACATACGTTTGGACAGAACCATCAGGGATTAAGGTCAGTCAAGATTTCTGGACAGGAATTCTGCTGGGCACACTGGACTGGACAGCAAGGCACTCTGGTCTGCAATCAGCAAGGCGCTCTGGTCACCACACGGTAGGACTGGACTGGTTCTACAATGGCTCTGGTTCACAGCACGGCTCTACTGGGCTGGGTCTTTGGATTCTGGCAATAATTCTTAGCAGGAAAGCAGTTACAGCACAACCAGGGTATTCTTTGGTCCCCCTTAGATGTCTGGGGTAAATTCTGTTTTCTGGAATTTTAAAGGCCAAGCTGAGAATGGTTCAGCTTTAGAATGGGACTTTCTGCTTGCCAGGTTTCTGGAGTCTGGAGCAAGGGAGATGTCAGGTCCTCTGGCAGGGTGCTCCGCCAGCAATCAGTTGGTGGGTGAATCTGTGTGTCTCTCTAAGCCCTCAGCTGTCTCTATTTAAGCATTTAATAAATGGGCGTGCCTGCTGAATTATCCTAAGTGCACCCCCTAGGTAGGCTTTTGGCTGGAATCCGCTCTCTCCCTTGATTGGAGGAGAACAAGTGTGTCATCACGATGATGTGGTTTCATGAGTCAAAACATCCTCCCTTTGCCTATTGAACATGAAAATCTACTTTTGGTATAATACCTATGTACATGTGTACAATCTTTATACCAATAACATACATTGATCACATATTTTGTGGAGCAAATATTCTTCCAAGCCCCGTTGCTGTGGGATCTTGGATCTGGATTTGACAGACTTTTACACTTTGTCTGGGGCACAATATCTAATTTGTCCAAAAATGGGTACATATTTGTGCATTGTCTATGGTCATAAGTGTGTGACGTTTCATGCTTCTGACATAAATACATTTGCTGCAAAACCAGAATTTTCACTGTGCCTTCCCAGAACATCACACATAGTTCTGGCATCTTTTAAAATGTGCACCTAAAGTCACATTAACAATGCTATTAATTCTATACTTGTTACAAATGTGCACAGTCCTTTATCAGACTTTTTCAAAAATATGCTTTCTGTGCTTTGTGAATCCACAAGTGACTGTCTGTCCCCGCCTCCTTTCCTCCTGGCAGGTCTGAAGCAATCCGCTCCATTCCTTCTGGGAGAGGTCACTTTTGACACTTCACAATCTGCATATCCTTTCAGCCAAGGAAGGTCCATTGTCTCTTTCTGGTGCAGCCCAAGATCTCCTCCACTGATTTAATTCTCACAAAGGTATGACTTCCTGGCCTTGGTGGGAAGCAGGAGCGAGATTCCTTTTGTTGGGGGGAGGCTGTGGAACTTGTTGGGTGGCTTTGAGTTAGCTTAAATTCAATGTCATTTTCTTACATTTTTCTTGGTTTAACACAAAACTTGCAATTTTCACACAAACATCTAGAACTCTTATTCCAGCTTCTAAACCATGGAAATTAAATAGTTACAACCTAGGTTCCTTTTAATAACAGGACAATTAACTTCCATACATTTGATTTCAATTTCACAAGTTTAAACTTTTGATGCAAACTAATGACAGCTGCCACACAGGCGGCCGCTGGTACTGCGCCCATATTTTGACAGATTTTCACAGGCAGGCACACTTTTTACTATGGATATTTTTATGAGAGATTCCGCTTTCCATGACATTGTAGGTGCATAATGATTTCTTAAAGGAGATGACGGTTAACACCCAGCAAGGATATTGGATGTTTTCTGGTGTTTTTGGACCAGTA
This sequence comes from Ambystoma mexicanum, assembly GCF_040938575.1. Classification (NCBI taxonomy): domain Eukaryota; kingdom Metazoa; phylum Chordata; class Amphibia; order Caudata; family Ambystomatidae; genus Ambystoma; species Ambystoma mexicanum. The sequence goes on from NC_090937.1 coordinate 531,760,713, forward strand.
TTTTGTATTTTCAGCAACCAGGAAAAGGGATTTAAGAACAATTTCTGGTCTGCCTTTCATGCGGTTTCCATTTTTACTTGGTGGGCGCCCAGTGGCATGTTTCAGCAGTGAGGTCTCTGTTCCACCACTGACACAGGCAAGGTAAATTTGGCAGCCATCATTTTGTGTTTTCAAAGGGCAATTTCCATAGGTTTTGGCGCGCATAGGGGTTTTGCGGCCATTTTGCTGATTCTGGTGGCACTAGCACACAGTGATGCCGCAGGGAAGAGCAGAGTGGGTTAAAACATCCCACATAATGATTCTTCTGGAATTTTATTCAAATGGCCATCATAATGTCTTGTATGCAGGTATGGCTTTCCCAATGGGAACCTTGCATCCAGGACTGTCCTTGGTATCAGTATTTTCACTGGTACCGCACGTATCTCACACTCTGGTTCCCAACATATAGGCAACATGGGTGAAGTGGTTGAGGTGGGGGTACTTGGCTCCTTCTCTAAACCCCACCCCCCCCCTGGCCGATTCATTGACCACTTTCCCATTATCCTTCACATCTAGATATCCTTGTCTGAAGAAATGCTTCTTTGGGATCTTTATCTTTGTGACTCCCTTATGACATCCAGTTGATTTATCATGCTCATCCTTGTCCCAAGTCATCGGCATCCACTGTCCACTTGGGCTGCAAAAGATCCACTTTCCCACATACTTCTTATGATTTTTTGGATACAGGAACTTAGCTCACTTAGGTGATTGGATGCTGGCCTTCACAAAGTCTCTGACTTCTTCATCTGTCAAGTCTATGGCCTTGCATCCTGATTCAACATCAATCATAATTGTCATCCCTATGTTCTTCTTTGCTGTCTTCTTGCATTGTGTGATTATTATCTTGATCACACAAAATCCAAGCAATACCAACACGATCAGGGCTCCAAGAAACTTGAACATGTCTACCATCCATTGTGAAACCCAAGAAAATAGCGATCCAAACCAGCTGTCATCAGCAATGTCTTCTACTACGTCTATCATCTGGACTTGTAGTTTCGTCAGCATTTCTATGGCCTCTGTCAAGGTGCCATTCTCATCATCATGAGAAGGTGTGAACATGCAGCATGATTCTCTGATTTTTGCACAAACACCTCCATCCATGGCTGTAATCATGTCCAGGACGTACCTATTCAGAAGAGTCATCAGTCGTATGGCTCTCATCTCTTCTCTGATAGCACTGAATCCCTTTATTGTAATGTTGATTGTCTGCAGCAATTCCCATCTGGTCATCTGCAGCCATTTGGTATTTGCTCCAACCTGGATTCTCTGCATGAAGATCAATTTGAATACCGACAAAGTTTGGCTGAACAATCTGTGCTCCTATGGAATGTAGTCAAAAGCTTCTATTGACTTTGCAGAGAAATAGTTCTCCCTCTACATTCGATTAATCAGCTCCACATATCACCTCTTCCTCAGGTGAGTATTTGCTTTTGGGACACTATCAAGGTTCAAATCCCTTTTAGGAATCACCATCGCTGGAACATGAACATTGCCTAGTGAGCATACTGCGTCCCAATCCTTGGGTAACTTAATATATGCTCCAGATGCCAAACCCAATTGTGATCCATGATCACTGATGTCCCAATGCTCATTCCTTGTGGCTCAAATCTTCAACCACAGTTCTGATTCTTTCCAACTTTTCTTGTGCCATTGTTTCTGAAGCACAGCTTTGCACTCTCCAAAGGTAAAATCTGCATGGGTCCCCCTCTGCCTTCAACCGACTTCAGCAGTTTAGCAAGTTTCAACCATAAATGCTTACAAAGCATGTATGCATTCTAAATAGTTGGCTGGTAGTGACCCATTTTTATCCAGTCTCTGCAGATCATTACACCTTCTTCCTAACCATCTGGTGATAACACTGTTCCCCAAATCTGCATCTGGCCTCTGTTTTTCCATTTACAAATGTCTTCTGCAGATTTTCCTGGACTCTCAAGTCTTTTTGTTTACTTACCTTATGATTTCTGCTCCTTTCTCTCCAGGCTTTTTTTATCTGATCACGGAATTCTTAGTATGATCTCTTAGCATTGTCTTTGTATCTTGGACATAGTCATCTACATCTGGATCTGTCCATTCAGTTGCCCATTTGAGATAGGCTGTTTGACCCATGAACTGGCCTCTTCTATGAAAGAATGCCAGGTGCAATATGCAATGTCCAGTCAGGACATTGATTTCAATAGCTAGGAAAATCTTAAACTTCCCTATGCTTAAAGGCAGGGGTGCTCACCAAAAGCATTCCTCCTTTGAGGTCCTTCTTCCCACTTCTTATATGCTGATACCATATGTTATTCCCCAAGTGTGAGGTGTTATCCAGGTAATCATTTAGCTCATAATCATCCTACCTAGCATTTCCCTTAGATCATGTTATTTTCTTATGAGCCTCTATAATTATCTCATGAAACATGTCAGCATAACTCTTCTTTACTGGACCAATCATAGGAACATTTGTCAGTGGACTGGGTGTCTTTACATGTGCTACTTGTGTAGGTACATTCCTAGACAATCTCTTCCTTTGTCTCTCTTTCTTTTTGAGCCTGTTTCTGGTGCTCAAGAACCATTTCCACAACACATTTTCTACAGAAATATGTAACCTTCATCATAGACCCAAGCAATTTTACACCATCTACTGGAATAGGGAAAATTACATAGGGTCTTGGTTGCTTAATAATTGCCTCATTTGTACTCTCCTTCTGCATAGGACTATGAAAAAAAATGCAAGTGTAAATTACACATAAGACCATTTACAACTATAGATTCTTGCACATCGTGGACATTTCTCATGATCTTCCATAATTATATTACTATTGATGCTGCACAATTGGCCTTTTACCAGACGACATGAAGATTCTTATTCAGCATGAAACAAAGCACTTCAACCATTAGATTTTCAGATCTTCTCCTTCGAAAGTCTCATTCAGTTCTAAGTGTTCGCTCAGAGTAAAGGTTCACGTACATGTTTATGTCTCTTAGTATTTCATTGAGTGTAGCATTATTCATCGGATCCCTCAGGAAAGTGCGGACATCAGTTTGTCTCCCAATAAGATGCGGGCACTCCTCAATCAAATAATAGAACACCAAGCTGACCAGTTGATGTGCATTGTCCTCTGATAGGGGCATTTGTGTTTTCCTCACTCTACTCAGGAAGCTGAAGGATATGCTCAATAATAGCTGCGGGCAATCTCCTCACGATTGGACCATGCTTAGGAACTTTCAGGAACAGATGACCATTAGTAGTTCTCCCCATAAGTCTAGGGTATGTGTGCAGAATAAACAAGAAAACTGCAAGAACGATAGGTGAAACATTGTCTTTGGGCATCACCATGGGCACCTTTCGAAAATAAATTCAGTGAGAAAGGAATAAAGGTACTGTTCCCTCTTCCAGTTGTTGAAAAGGAACTCCAAATCTGGCATGTTTTTCTTTATGATCAAGACTTAAACATGTATCAGTCCAATGTCAACAAACTCATGTGGCTCAAGAACAAATAGCTTCCCTTAACTAATTTTTAGTGACTGAACACACTGTCCCAACAATAAGTCACAGTCAATATACTAATTGTCTGTTTATTCAACAGCTTCTGTGTCCTTCTTCCTCGTCATAGACATAGTCTACATGTGCTGTGGTTCTTCCCAGATGCTTGCTTCTGACACGGGTGGGGGTGAAGGAGGTTCCCCAGCATAGATGTTCATGTCTCTGAGAAATATCCAAGCGCGTCTGCCTTGAACCTTGGCTGCAGATAGTGTCACAGCTTCCACTATGAAGGGACCCTTGAAATGCGGTCCGTGCCACTTCCTTGTGAAATTACGAATTAGGATCGAATCACCAGGGAAAAGTTTGGGAAGACATAGTTTTTGTAGCATCTCCTTCAGTGTTCTGAGCTGCCTCACACCCCTTCTGCATGAGCTGATATGAAATGACACAGATACTTGTGGTCATGCATGTTAAGTAATCACGTAACTCCTTTCCTAACAATTCTGCTGTTGTCTGGGAATCACTTCTAGCTCTAGACGGAGGTGAGAGAGGTGTCCTCATTCACCTCCCTGTCACTATTTCAGGGAGGGTAAAATGGTGGTCTGAACATGGTTGATTTCTCAAAGCATATAATGCAAGTGGTAGACAATTCAACCATCCGTTCTTGAAGGTAAGCTTCAGTTTGGCTATTCTCTCTTTAAGCAAGCCATTGAGTCTCTCACAGAAACTGTTCGCTTGCAGGTGATACAGCGATGAAAACTTGTGCTTTATGCTAAGCAACAAGCTTATCTGTTCAAAGACTTCATCAACAAAATGAGTGCCATTATCTGATCTCAATACTTCATATATTCCCCATCTAGGAAATATTCTCATAAGTAAAAATGTTGCTGCACAGGTGGAATCTGGGTGTGTACATGGAACAGCCTCAATTCACCTTGAAAAGGGACATATGACTACAATCATATGTCTATATCCATTACATAATTGCAGCATGTCGACCTAGTCGATATACAAATGCTGAAAGGGAACATTAGGTCTTGGAATAACTCCTCTGATTGTGCAAAATGTGTGGCCAGCTGTACACTTTTGATATACAATACAATTTACTACATAAAATGCAATGTGTTCTACTATATTTGGAAGAAACGAATCCTCCGCAACAGTTGTGGCGAGGCATCACCGGTTTACCACTGCTGTCTTGTCACCACAATGCTTCAGAGGGGTTGAAATAACACCCTCTCTGCGTCCACCAGTCTTTCTCATCTTGAGGTGCTTCCCCTTGAATCTCTATCAACTGAGTCCTAGAATATTATTATAACACTCAGACAAACTCATCATCACCACCATGCTTTCATTCATATCAGGCATATCAAACAACATAATACTATCTGAACATGCAACTAGTTTTGCTTCCTCATCTACCTTTTGATTTCCACAGGAGACAAAGGGCCTCATTACACGGAATGCGTTAAAAGTTTACCGGTACCGGTAAGGGCCCCGGTACCGGTAAACCCTTACCGCCTTACTACGAGGTCCCTATGTGGGACCCGACCTTAACGGCTCATTTTACCAGCCGTTAAGGAGCGGGCCCGCAAAGGGACCTTGGTGCTAATTACGGTACCGCAATTTGCAGTACCGTAATTAGCTCCTTCCCCATTCCCATTGAGCCCTATGGGGGCAAAAATGGGAATGGGGAAGTGCCTTGGTGAATGGGGAATTACCACCCCACTCACCTTGGAGTAGGGCGGTAATTCCTGCATCCACCAAAGTGGACACGCTAAAATACCAGCGGCAACCATGGCACTAATAGCGCCATGGTTACTGCATACCGTGTAATGAGGCCCAAAGTCTGCTCTTTTATTGCTAATAGCGCCATGGTTACCGCATACCGTGTAATGAGGCCCAAAGTCTGCTCTTTTATTGTGTGCTTCATATTTAACTACTGTGATGGCTACTGGGCGTTGGAGTGCTTTAATAAGTTTGTTCAATATGGCTGTGTGCTGCGCTAGAGTGCTGTCTGCTCAGAGGTAGCCCCTCCCTTTCCAACTTGCTAGCCCTGCGTGCATTGTTGATGTCACATAGGCAGAGTCGCTGTACACTGTTACTTCCTGGTCTTCATGTCTCTCGTGCGCAATAATCAGTGCCACTAATTCTGCAGCCTTTGCCAATAAGTGAGACGGTAGTCATGTACTTTTCAATACTTCAACTCTCCATTGGCCATGTGCTTTACCACTGCGGCACCTGTAGATTTTTGTCCATCATTCTGATTGCTTCTAGAAGAACCGTCAATAAAGAGAATCTCCCCAGCTGCCAACACATTTTCCTTCACCCTCGGTAGTTATCATAGAATTCCTTACAGTTCGAGCAATCATGTGCATGCTCATCCTCTGCCAGTGGTTCTGCTACAAACATGGCAGGATTCACTATTTTGCATCAGACTATTTTAATCGCCGGAATAGATATGAATACCTCGTAGGCAGAAGCTCTTTGAGAAGTCAACGTGCCTTTAGGTTTTTCCAAAATAGCAAACAACGCATGTTCAACAAATAACATCATGGAACACCCCATTACTATGCTAACAGCCTTCTCAATGGCGAACACAGCAGCTGCCAAAGACTGTCCGCATGGGAAGTGACCCCTCATTACTGGGTCTAAAATCCCATTGCAATATGAAAGGCGCATGTACCCCAATTTGGTCCTCTGCGTGAGTGCAGCTGTCATAACATTGCCATTTGTGTTCAAGAACAAAATTAATTCCTCAGCATAATTGGGAATCCCAACTGGATCTGTGCAAATTGCCTTTTTCCACTCATCAAACCCTTCTTCCATCTCCTCAGTCCAGACAATTTTTTCCCGATTTGCCTGTGCTTTCCTCAGAGCTTGCAACAAGGGCCTTATGTATGAACTGTAATCATCAGAGACCCATGCTCTTACATAGTTACACAGTCCTAAAAACCTCTGCATGTGCTTTATTGTGAGTGGCTTTACTGTTTTCAAAATATCCTCAGCTGTCTCAGGAGTAACTGTCTTTCCCTCATGTGAAATTTACTGGCCTATATACAGTACTTCTTTTTGACAGTATTGTAATTTCGCCTTGTCTACTTTAGATCCTTTTTCTGCAAGGATAATCATCAGTTGAACTGATTCACATCTGCACTCTTCCTCTGAGGTGGTACAGACCAATATGGCATCCATATATTGCAACACAACACTTTCCAAATAAATATTGCTTACGTCCATCTGCAGGACTCTGTTGAAAATCAAAGGAGACTCACAGTACCACTGGGGCAGGCCAGTACTTTTCAGATGAGTTTGTCTGAATGTAAATGACGTCATATCTTGCGAGTCTTGATTCAATGGGATTGAGAAAAACACATTTTTCAAGTCAATCACAGTGGAGTATTGTGCCTTAACAGAGCTATTGCATAAGATTGTTGCAGGATTAGGAACTAGAGGGAACTTGTCCTCTTCAATCTGGTTAATCGGGCAAAGGTCTTGCACTAGACTCCACAACCCCCAACCCCTTTCTTCACAGGATAAATCATGGTATTACACAGTGATTCTGATTTCACTAGGATGCCCTGTTCCATCATAGCAGTTATCGTCTTAAACCTTCATCTGCCTCTCCAGACATAAAATACTGTCATGCTCGAGGGAAAATTGCTTCTGGTTTCAATTTAATCTTCACTTCTCCAACTCCCTTCAATAGGCCTGTGTCATAGCGGCCAGTTGTCAACAATGAACCTGGCACTTTCGCCATGTCTTCATTGAAATAAACTGGGTGTTTCTGTGCTAACATCATTTTCTGAGGAACCTCACGTTTAATTGCTTTTACCCAATAAGTAATGCTCATCTCAAATACTACCTTCATCTGACGGGTGATCTCCAAACATATCCTCATCAGTGACATCAGTCAATCTGTAACCTTCCCCAATGGCAATCACTGTGCACCATCGTCTGCCTTCATAATAATTTCATCAAGCAAAGCCATTTCTCCTCGTACTATGGCTGCTTGTAATTCTAAAGGAAAGACTTGCCCTTCCTCTTCATCCATAGATATCTTTTAAATGAATAAAAATTCATCAGGTATTCTCATAGTTCTGCCCACTAAACCTGGCAGCCATGTTAACAGAAGTACATACCCCATTGTGAAAAACTTCTGGTTCTAAAGGTACTACTTGTATGGCCATTTGTCATGCAAATGCCATAATAAATTAACACACATTCAATATTGCATTCCTGCTGTTGAACATAATATGCCTTTATCAGTGAACAAAATCGTCATGTTCAATTTGGTAATTAAATCTCGACCTAATATATTGACAGGTGTCTGCCTTGAATATAACAATGGCATAGACATTTCACACTCTCCTATAGAGACTGACTATTTTTCAGTAAAAGCTCCTGTGAAACCTTGAGTATTCATGGCATTTCCAGACATCGAAAATTAACCCTCTCGTATACAAGAGCGTGTTGCAGCCGTGTCCATTAAAAAAGAAAAATATTTGCCTCCCATATTGACGTCAGCCCTCTGTTCCTCTTGAGGATTGGGCGTCACTGAAAGTATCAACCACATCAAGTCTCCCAGTGAGCTGTCCTATTGTGGATACATTCTCATCCCCGTACCTGTGAAAGGATTCCCTCCATCAACAGTAACACCCCCTATTCTAGGAGTCATTAACTGTCCCGTGCGTGTGATTTGCTGTATCTGCATGGGTGACTGCTGTGACTGCCCTTGTGGCAGATTTATTATTGCCTGCTGTGTTTGAAAGTCTTGTTGCATTCTCGGTGCTTGTGTTTGATGCACTGATTCTGAGTAAACCCATTTCTATTCTGCTGCAAATATGCAGGCGGGTTTGTGGTCCCCCCTCTTGGGAATGCCCATTCTGCACACATCCTTGACTTCTACATGTGCGAGCATAATACCCTGACATACCACATGTCCAACATATAGGAGGAGGTCTCCTAACTTGCCCCTCCTGCATGCCTTGACTATCGTTCTGCATGTTTTGAAACCCACTTTGATTGTTCTGGAAGTTACCCTGCTTATTCTGGAAGCCTCTACCTTGAAAGCCTCCCCTTCCCTGTGATGCAAATCCGTTATTAGCTTGATCGAACTGCCTTTGGTTATTCACCTGTGTCATGCTTGCTGCTTGCTGTGAACCTGATCCATTTCCACTAGTAAACATGGCCCATTCAATGGCATACTTTGATAGTTTTTTCTGCACTAACTTTGTCTCTTCACCTTTCCTAACATCATCTTTCTTTCAATTCTTCTATTGCAACAGTTTGCAATAATGTGTGATGTGGTCAGCTGAATCTCTGACCATGGCTTTGCTTCCATGTACACTAATTGCTTGAGCTGCATTTGTACTGCTTCTGGTAGCCCTTGGCACAATATATGATACAATACAGGTATGGATTTCCCCCAATCCTCGTGTGTCTCCAAACTTACTGCTTGGTAATTCTGAATGTAAACCAGAGGATCCTCCCCTTTCTGCATCTTCTTTGCCATTGTAGCTCCCATGTCAGAAGTGTCTGTATACAGTACTCTAAATGCCTTCCAGATCGCCACCCTACAGTTATTGAATGGTGCTCCATCATGAGCAGTGTTTACCGTGGTAACACTAGAATACCCTGCTCTTGACCAAACATCATCAGCCAATTACCCAAGGATGGCGCTCAGGAGATCTTTAATGTCCCCTATAGCTAATGTATTTCCTCCTGTCATTTTCTCTAACTCAAGTATCCATTTCCCAGCAGCAGAAATTAAACTGAGGAGATTACACCTTAAATTATCCATCTGTGGCCAAGGTATATACCGTGGCCTAGCTCCTCCTTTTTCTAACAGAGGAAACTGCAAGACCTTAAACTCACATTCATCTCCCAATTGTCTGTCTGTCCATAGCAGGAACAATGGTTCTGCACCATCTTCTACCTGGCAGTGACCTTAACCTGCTCAAATAAGGTGGCAATCCCACCTCTCACCATGGGATCACCCTAGGTGAATGTAGGTCAATGAATCTGACGCCCGAGATTTGGATAGGTCTAGATCCGACCATCTTACTTCCTTATCCATTGAAAACACCCTTCAGGGCCACATGCATTGCCTTCCTCCTCCCCATGGAATGTTTCCTTGTCCTTATCTGACATATCCTGTCCCCAACTCATGTGACTCCTCTCCTCTTCATTTCTATTTAGAGTCAGTCTGTCTAAAGACAGCTCCTTTGACTCAAAACTGCAAGAGGCTCCTTCTTTGTCGTACAACTGTGTTCTCTCGAGTCGATCATTTTTACCCTTCCCCTGCAGCACATTCTTAGTCCTCATTTCATGATAGATTTTAGTGATAGCGTCTCCAATCCCAAGTCAAACTCATCCTCTAGATTTGCTCTAATGGATCTGCTATTGGCTCATGTTATGGGAAAAACTTGTCTATGTCTTACCGTGCTATTGCTGGATTAGGATCTATTAATTCCACTTACACACGTACAGGATCACAAGCTCTCTGCCTCCTCTTTCATTCTAGTTCCTAATAAAACTCTCTTTGCTTCCTTGATTCTTCTCTTACTCTTGCTTCATTGTTTCTTTTTATATCTCTCCTCTCATTTGCCCTTTGTAGCTCTTTGTCTTTGTATTTTTTTATCCCTTCATTTCTGTTTGTCCTCTTCCTCTCTCTTTCCTTCCCGTCTTTCTTGTCTTTCTCATTCTTCGATTGCACTCTATTGTCATACTTTCTTTGCTCCTCTGCTCTTTCCTGCTTTTTGAGTTGCTCATCTTGATATAACTGTACCCGTCTTTGTCTATCCTTCCTTTTCTTCCCATCTTCTTTCAATATTTCCTCTATCCCTCTATCCTTTATGTCCTGTTTGTTTCAATCTTCCCTTTGCCTTACATCCTTGATGCTCTTACCATTGTGTTTGAGCAAAATCTGACCACCCACCCATTAGCTCTATATAAGTGCTAACTCATCAGTCTTATCTCTTTTTCCTTTCCATCTCTTTATTTCCTGTCCTATATCTAAGGCTCTACTCGGTCGATCACTTCTCTCCTTATCGTGTCTCTCCTTGACCCTCAGGACCTTAGAGACCACATCTTTCTCAGAAATTTTCTATGGGCCCTCATTGCTGCTTTGTGCAGGAGACTCATATGCCGGCTTACTATATCCTGTCGCTGCTTTAAGATCTCTTAATGGGTACATCCCATCATCTTTTTTACTATCGCCATCTGCTACAGGTGCAGACAGGGAACAGAAGGCTCCTCACCCCCCTCTTTGCATATATTCGACATCCAGTCTTCAGGAGGTGGCTCCTTTTTTTCCTCCTGGTAAATTTTCCAGAGCTCTAAGCTCGCTAATTCTTTATCTGACTTTTTACCTGTATATGCTGCATGCAACTATGTCATCATATGCTGCAAACTGCCTTCGATAGTGATCCCCCTCGCAGCCATGGCATGATCATCTTATCTGCCGTGCCTTTAACCCATTCTGCACTGTACTGCGTAAGTTTGTGTGCGTGTTCCGGTAGCTGTTTGCAGAGGTGTATAAGTGGAGTAATATCGCCCATTCTGACTCGTCACACTTGACTGTCAATACTCACCCTTACTCTTTGTAGATTTCAAAAATACGTTTCAGAAAAGCAAAACAATATGAGCGTGTACCAAATCATCACAGGCTCCAAACCCTCTATATCACGTTTTTTACCTTTATCTACTTTTTTCTCTAAACACCATCAATTCAATTTCCACTAAATAAATAATGAGCTCTCAAATCTCATGTTTTCTTTTTACATCTATCACTTCCTCTATTGTTTTTTCACCGTATTCAGTCACATAAAACAAACAGACAAACTGACATACTTGACCGGCCACATATCTCAGTCTTCTCCTCAAGACCGACCTTTTCCTTCCCCTAAAAATACTCCGATTGGGATGTGAATCGTACTCTTTCAACTTGTCTTTAACCAAGTTCATAGTCTACGTCACCCATAAATAGGGCTCTAGAAACTATTCCTTCTGTTACGTCTTTATGACGCAGGAAACTGGGCATACCCTTTATCGTGGCACCTTCACTCCCAATACCTCTTAGTTGCTTGGCATCTACTTAATATCTACTTAATATCTACTTAATATTAAATGCTCATCGTTCTCAAGTTACTTTACCCCAACCTCCCTCCATTACTCCCTTATCACTTTCTTCACTCATTGCCCATTCACAATTTTTGCCACCTCACTCAGTTTTTACTCACCATTTGATTTTCGACTTCCGACTCTTGGGATCGTCCACCTCTTTATCGGCTGCTTCAACTTTCCGTTTGTTCAGCTTCCTGTAGACGCAGGGAGGGGATTCTGCTTGAAAACAAGGGACTTGTCTCACCTAGCTTGCAGGTCTGATAATTAAAAATGTTTCCCCTATCTACAGGGAGCTTAACGTCCTTTCAGCCAAATGGCATAGGTTGTGTGATATTTCTGGGACCCCAAAGCCTACATTATCAATGGATTTCTAACCATCCTCTCCGCTACCACATGAACTGGTGGACTCCAGCCCTTTAAGACGAAGTAGCAATACCGTTGAGATGGATAGGGATGCAGAATTTACTCAAACATCAATAATCAAAATGACTCAGGTAGTTGGCAAAAAGGTAGCGGTTTTAATATCAATTATCTAAAACAGGGAGTACAATGGACATCAAAGGATGTCTCATCGTAAGGTCTCTCAATGCATGTTAAAAAATGCATTCTTATATAGCAAAAAATCATCATTCATGATGTCAACCTTTGTATTTTACTAACCTCATCCTACGTGGCAGATTAGCCAAACCTAGTGGCTATTGTGATAGGTTCTTAAGAAACATATAAGCATATGATCCATACTCATCTAAGAGAGTGAAGAAAAGTGATAGGTATTTAAACATCAGGTGGGGCAACTATGCCCTCCCCTTAAACAGTTCACTATGAACATCACTAAATACACAACGTCCCATTGGTTAAACAAACTATAGGACCCTTAATCACACAGCCCCCTACTATTGGTTGGCACTCTAACCTCTGTCAGTACTTTTCCACCTATGTTAGCAGCACGCAGGCTGGTCTTCCAGGTGCTGGTAAGCTAGTCTTAACCATAGCTTTCCACAAATTAGCATGTTAATCTATCATCAACTCAGTGGTCTGCTGTCAATTAAGACTTTGAACTTGTCCATGGGAGTGTTCTGTTGCTCTCTTGAATTCAGGGGAGTGAAGGCATGCTCTGCCCTCATGAGTAGGTGTGGTCGTCATGTTCGTCCAACTTTATGCTTCCACGTGACTGAAAACCACAAAATCAAGCTCTAGTGCATTTAAAGTACTATTTTCGAATAGACCTCTGACGTCTTCCTTGTTTTTGTCCAAGTCTTCTGACCAGGAGTTTCGTTCTTTCACACAATGTGTATCCAATGCCTGATATGGCCTTGGCTTCTTGGGGCTCGTCCAGCCTTGACTTTATGAGTTTCACTCCTGTTTGTTCATTCACTTGTATTGAACTGTGGCACACTGGAAAAAAGGCCTTCCTTCTCTGGTCCAGCTCTGATATAATACGTATACATATATTCAGTGAAAAAACTTTGTTAAAGGGACGTTATGGTTCCAAGTAAAACTGAAAAACCCTTGAAATTCGCCAGTTATGGTAAGCTAAGCAACCATACCTCGCGCCACCACCGTGCACTGCTAGGCCTAACACCCAGGACATCAAAGATGACATCACAAATGTCATTGACGTCCGTGAACCGCGTACAAGCACCCCTATAAAAGACCACGCCCTAGAGCCTATTCTCATTGTGTTTCTGGCTATTCTTCAGAGCACAGCTATTTCCCCAGCACCTTGCTGATTCCACCATCGAGATGGCATCCCTGGCTGCAGAACTGCCACCTGGTGCTGCACCTGCTTCAGCACCATCCCCACCCCCTCCACCACCACCACCTTCCCAAGGGCCTGAAGAGGGGAACAGGAGTGAGGATGCAGAGGAGGAAGAAGAGGATGATGAGAATGAGGTAGAGGAAATCCCTACTACCCGCACTAGACGTGAGTCTTGGGTGTGGCGGTTATTTTCCATTTATGGGAATGGTCCTAAGGCTTGTGCGAACCGTGTTATCTGTAATGAGTGCAAAATGATACTCAGACGCGGGAAGCACGGTTCGTACAGCTTTGGGACCACGACCATGAAGGGACACCTGAGGTCATTTCACTCTGGGGCTATTCGCAAGGTTGTACCTTGCGAATAACGTAGTAGGTTGATTTCCTCTACTTCATCCTCTGTTTCTGATCCTGTCACCACAAGGACCACCTCTGTGGGACAGCGTCTTCCTCAAGCTGCCTCCCAGGCCATACAGAATTCTGATGACCCTTACCTTTCGAGGGTCACAGTTGTCTGTATGTACTGTGACACAATACTCTGCAGGGGGGAGCGACTTTGGAGTGCTTTTGAGACTATCGTCTCCGAGCACGAGAAGACCTGCTCACTACCCAAACAAAACCCACTCTACATCTTCCTCTCTCAGCCCGCCCTGTCTTATCCCTGTGGTTGGTGTCCCCCCCTTAACCCTCCTTTCCCCTCCACTCCTAGTGTGTCGTGTCTAAAAAACCAAAAAAAAAATACAAAATTACAAAAATCAAAAAAAATAAGCCTCTTTTCAGAGCCGCCTTTCACAGTTAAAAAATAGAAGTGAAGATAAATAAAGCAGGGCCCTTTGTATTTCTTAAAAGTCAGCGGACAATTTGCGAACATTAAAAAATTGGGGTGCTACCCTATTGTTACCATTGCATTTTTCTCTGGGAGGAAGTGGTGGCTCTGAAAAGAGCCTTCGGGAGGTGTTTGTATGTCAAAAAATTATAAATACTTAACACCTACTTCAAAATGGATGCTGTATTTCTAAAAAAAACGGTTGCAATGCATTTTGTACATTTCTCAGACAAATCTGATTGCCAGCATAAGTAAGATGGACTCCATCTTTGCGAAAAATGTATGTACTACGAAACATAATATTTTCATTGTGAAAAGAGGACATGCCAAAATCTCTTAGAAATGCACTTAGAACATTGCACCTTGCTTTTTCCATTTGTGGACCAAATGAAGAAGAAAGAAGCCACATTTGTCTGTGCGCAATCTGTGAAAATATTACTTAAGAATTAGGAAACATGTCCATGACTTTCCCAAGTCCTTCTTTCATAGCAAATTGCAAAGAAATTCCAGACACATGTCCTAAACTGTTCCCTCCACAATGATTTACAATTATGTCTGGATGTTGCCTTGTTTCCAAAGTAGCACAGAGAGGTAGCAAGTCCAACCACTACATTCCACGTACTCCATGCCAGTGTACTTCCACATGTGGAAATCCAAGATCTACAGCTACTCCACAGCTTTCTGCATGCACCTTCAACCAATGTATCCACGAATCTCCCAAAATCCAAACAATCTGTTTTGTGAAACACACAGCCATAGCTACCTGTTGTTCTCTGAGCAAAAAGGGTATCTGAGAAACTCTCTCCTGGCACAACACACCCACTAAACTTTCCTTACCAATCCCTTTCACTGCTCATTCTCATTTGCATGACTTCTGAACTCATAAATCCCCGGATGTAACTCCCGATGTCTGCGAACTACCGCCATGCCCGTGGACATATTGTAACACAAACAGCCCTTCTACCATTTCCACTTCACTCTCTGTGCCATTCCCTCATTGGATGTAGCTATGAAATCACATTACCATGCACCAATCACATTCAAAACCTCTACATCTAACTGCATCATCATAGATCAGCACTGCAAATGTACTGTGAATCTCTCTGAGTACAAGTGTCATATCATTGGCAAGCACCATCTACAAGAAATACTGTACAAGTCTAAAAGATTTCTACTTGCAGCTCCATGCATATCCATATGCATGAACACAAACTACAGGTATGCATATTTTCTGTCCAGTACATGAACACATTTTCAAACTGACTTTTAGCTTGTGTAATCTGTAAAATGAATCTACTGTCTTTTTTCCAATTTCCTAAAATCAACTATCACTTATAAACCTTTATACAATTTACTTTCTTTATACGCACACTATCAAATCATGTTAAACTAACATTTTTTAAATGAAATTTATAGACTACATATATTCAAAGAAAATTGCATGCATGCACACTCTATGTTCCAATCTCAAAAAATAATACTTATACAATTACATTTATTTATTTATTTGATTACTTTAATTTAAGCATGACATTAAGGCACTATTACCTAGAACAGCTTAGTTACAGAAATGGTGATATTCAGTGGTACATTATACATTTCACAAGACATACTAAAGATATTTTGTTTGTTACAGTTACTCATTGCAATACAATTTGTTCATTAACAACATATCATATGTATTGAACTGGTGCAACGTATCTTATGTGAATCAGTTTTAATGGTTTTAAGGAAGGCGCTGAGGATTTCAATTAAAAAAATAAATATCTAAATTAAAAACAATGCTATATACAAACAAAATTACTAATTTGTTTCTTTTACAATTGCAGTGAAGACCATTCTCCTGAAAAGAAGCAGCCGAATTTCAAGAACAAAGAAGAACTAATAATTAAACAGCTCATTTTAGAAAAAAGTAAGTAGAATATCATCATCATATTTGTATTATTACTCAGACATACTGTAAAGTTAATTCATGCTATTTCTGTGCCTAAAAATAGAGATTGTGCAACATTCTGTCCAAAAATCCCCATGTCTTAAACAGCGATTTACAGCCAGAATGTTGCACAAATTCCTACTTTTGGACACACAAATGACCCAACTCAACCGCTAGAATTTTCATATTATAGAACAAACAACTGTTTTTATTGTATACATTAGATTTACTATTTGTACTTCTCCACACCACTAGCTTATTTTTTTCTGTCATCTGAACCTGAGTTAAGTAACATATTAATTGAAGAATACACATCCCTACTAGTTGTAGTTCCCAATGCACAATCAGACACCATTACATACATCATCTTACTCAAACACTCATGCACACAGCACACATACATTGCAGAACACCCCAACCCATACGTTCTTTATTTTTTTCAACAGACCCTAAAGAATGCCTACCAAAAGTCAAGTCCGTAGAAAGCAATGCAGAAGTAGAGCAAATTAAAATAAAAGTATCCAACATAAGCATCCATCTCTAGTAGAATTTGTAAAAAAAAAGTTGAAACAAAAAAGTCATTTAGTGAAACACAAGAAGTTTCAAGTACAAAAACTTTGCCTCCTCTATCAAAATGTAAAACAAACCAAAAAAACAATTAACAGAAAATCAGCTATCACTACAGATAAAACTACTTCTTTAAATTTTAATATAGTGCAAAGTAAGCATACCAAGAAAAGTATTTTAGCCAAAATGTTCGGTCACAAAGGCCTTTAAATCTTATAGAAACAGGAGAGAAATCAGGTTCAATGCTTAAAACCTATCGTAGGAGATTTATTTTAGAAGTGTTGATAGATAGTGCAATTCTTCTCAAAAGAAAGTTATTTATTTTAGTGTTAAACAAAATGAAACCACTAACAAAACTAATAACTAAATTACAAAAGACTTCTCAATAAATGAAATGTCAACAGAAGGAACTTCTTAAGTATCTGCGGAGGTGAATACACTACGAGCACAGAACCATACTTTAATGAAGAAGCGTACAAACAAAAGCAAACAAATACAATTGCCATACATAGCAGTGGTCGAGGTTATGAAAAAGTTAATAATACCATAATGGAACAAGAAGTACTCCTTACAAAAATATGCCCTGAAAACTTAGAATTACCCCTCCATTCAACTGAATCAGAACGTCTAGTGTACAAAGGGCCATGCACGTCAATAAGCAAAGACAAAATCAAAATTAAACTACTGCAAAATATGGATACCTGTCCAGTGCGCAAATACACCGGACTACAAGGACATTCATTGGCCTGCATTACAGGACCTACTTGTAAAACCACCTTCCATGCTATCAAAAGAATATCAACACATCATTCAACTATAAGAAATCTACAGGGTAATTCATAGAATTTCGCAGAAAAGTGTCGCAAGCGGCTGGCGCAGAGTGTCCGCGTGCGATTGTCTGCGCCAGGCACGTGCGCTAAAACCGATTTCTGCGCACAGCGTATTCATGGATTTTAGGCTCCCAAACCAGCCGTGGCGCAGAGAATCGCAGCGACCCTGCAGCAGAGCCAGTAACGCCCCGAAGAACGCCCTCGCGCAAGAAAAAGCCATCAAAATCGCTAAATCATCGCAAAGGGCTGCGCTAACCCTGGACCAGTTCACCGGGCTGGCAAACAGCAAATGCCAAGCGGGGAACGTGTATTTCAGGGGTGCGCGGGAAGTTCCACACGTGATTGGCCCAGTGCGAGCAAGGTATGTGTATTTCAGGGGTGCGCGGGAAGTTCCACACGCGATCGGGCCTGGGGGAGCGGGCTACGTGAATTTCAGGGTTTCGCGTGAAGTTTCTCACGCGATCGGGGCTGGGGGAGTGTGCTACGTGTATTACAGGGGTTCGCGTGAAGTTTTTCACGCGATCGGGACTGGGGGAGCGGGCTACGTGTACTACAGGGGTTCGCGTGAACTTTCTCACGCGATCGGGCCTGGGGGAGTGGGCTACGTGTATTTCAGGGTTTCGCGTGAAGTTTCTCACGCGATCGGGCCTGGGGGAGCGTGCTACGTGTATTACAGGGGTTCGCGTGAAGTTTTTCACGCGATCGGGCCTGGGGGAGCGGGCTACGTGTATTACAGGGGTTCGCGTGAACTTTCTCACGCGATCGGGCCTGGGGGAGCGGGCTACGTGTATTACAGGGGTTCGCGTGAACTTTCTCACGCGATCGGGCCTGGGGGAGCGGGCTACGTGTATTTCAGGGGTTCGCGTGAAGTTTCTCACGCGATTGGCCCCGTGCAAGCAGGGTACGTGTATTCCAGGGGTGCGCAGGAAGTTCCACACGCAATTTCAGCAGGGTACGTGTATTCCAGGGGTGCGCGTGAAGTTCCACACGCGATTTCAGCAGGGTATGTGTATCCCAGGGGTGCGGGGGAAGTTCCACACGCGATTCCAGCAGGGTACGTGTATTTCAGGGGTGCGCGGGAAGTTCCACACGCGATTGGCCCCGTGCAAGCAGGGTACATGTATTTCAGGGGTGCGCGGGAAGTTCCACACGCGATTGGCCCAGTGCGAGCACGGTACGTGTATTCCGTGGGAAGTTCCACACGCGATTTCAGCAGGGTATGTGTATTTCAGGGGTTCTGGGGAGTACTACACGTGAATTGGCTGTGTGGGTCCTCCCAGGTGTACGCTCCACAACCTCCACGGCCCCTGCAGGCAGCCCACACCACGGGGGACTACCCTGCACCCCTGCTCATGTCCCGCAGGCAGCCCATCCACCATGGGCATGCCCCCCAGCCAACCCACATGTCACCTTGCACTACTGATCAACAATGCATGTCTCCCACCACCCCCACCCCCCAGCAGTGCAGGGGCAGCCTCCACCAGGCCCCCACTCATGTCTCCCACCACCCCACCCCCAAGCAGTGCAGGGGCACCCTCCACCAGGCCCCCACTCATGTCTCCCACCACCCCCACCCCCCAGCCACCATGGGCAGCCCCCACCAGGCCCCCACTCATGTCCCCCTGCACCCCCACCCCCCAGCAGTGCATGGGCACCCTCCACCAGGCCCCCACTCATGTCTCCCACCACCCCCACCCCCCCAGTCACCAGGGGCAGCCTCCACCAGGCCCCCACCCATGTCCAACTCATGTCTCCCACCACCCCCATCCCCCAGCACTGTGGGGCACCTGCCAGCAGGCCCCCACCCATGTCCAACACATGTTCCCCACCACCCCCACCCCCCAGCACTGTGGGGCACCTGTCAGCAGGCCCCCACCCATGTCCAACTCTTGTTCCCCACCACCCCCACCCCCCAGCACTGTGGGGCACCTGCCAGCAGGCCCCCACCCATGTCCAACTCATGTTCCCCACCACCCCCACCCCCCAGCACTGTGGGGCACCTGCCAGCAGGCCCCCAACCATGTCCCCCTGCCCCCAGGTCCTGAAGATACACAATCATGGCAGTAATGGGCAGCATACACAGCACAAACACCCAGCCAAGGATTGCATCCACCCACATAGCAAATGCAATTACATGATACAACCCCAATGGCAAGTATGTAAATGAACACATGTCCGTCACACACACATACACAATGGGTGCAAGTGAATGTCAAAACCCTTATCATGACATGCATGAAACCAATGAGAAAATACCACAAAAGAAAGTTATAAAAACATGTATTCTCGAAGAAAATGAAGTAAACTAATCAAACATACAACAATGGGGATAACAAAATAAATTGTCCATGTCCGATAAGTAATGTAAAAATCCAAAAAACAAAGGAATCCAAAAACTAATGTTGTCCAAAGCAAAATCATGGTGAAAAAAAATAAGGAAAAACCATTGCCTCATGGTGAACACAAATATAAATCAAAAAAATGTATTTTAAAAAATCCAACTATACACAAGAATATTCCAGGGTCCATGAGCCCAACACTATAAATGAAACCTACTACTACCTAATAAAAAAACTATATACAGAAAAGTGGCCATTGTCCGAGCGGTCCAAAAAAATCTAAAAAAATAAAGGAAACCTAACACTAACTAACTAAAGAACTATATACAATGGCAGCGGGCAAGTCCTGCGGCTCACTCTGTGATGTTGCCGGCCAGGGCATCATCGAACTCCATGTCGATGTCCTGGAGGCGGGACTCTGTCCTGGCCCCGAGGTCTCGCAGGGATAACCCCATGTTCACCTCAAACTCCCTGCGAGCTTCCTCGAGGCACTCAGCCCGCCTCAACGCCCGACCCATGGAGAACTCCGCCCTGACCATGGTGAGCCGCTCCTCTTCCGCCCGCTGCCGCTCCGCACCTATCCGCTGGACCAACTGCTCCCACACGGAAGACACTACCATCCCAGGGTTCTCCTGCCCTCCGGCCGATGCCTGCCCCTCTGATCTCGATGTCCCCGAGCCATGATGCCTCCCACGTCGAGCCTGCTGCTGCCTCCGACGCCACTGCCTCTGCTAGCACGACGGCATCCAGGATGATGGAAACCACCGACGCTGTCGTGCACGTGCCCTGCCAGATGATGCCGTCACATCCTCCATCTGCTGGGGTCCTGTTGCTGTGTTGTCCACCCCTGCTCGACCTCTGACTCCCGACTGTGGCAGGGATGGGATCCCCACTGAGCTGGCTGCATTGGTCAGGGCAGGTCCACAGGGGGCCCTGGTGGCATCTGGGCCGGAAGACAGCAAGGAGAACAACTGGCGTATAGTCTCCACAGAGGAGGAGAGGGCCGCCAGATTGGCCGACACATGCAGGAAACCCCCGAACATGGCCGATCCCAATTGGGCCACGTCGGCACGGTGCTCTTCGTGATGACGTGCATGCTCCTCCCGGGAAGCACGCATGGCATCACGAATCACAGCCGTGCGCATCGCGACCCCAATCAGGACCACACAGCCAGGGGTCCCCTCGTCCGCAGGTGGAGGGGAGTCAGGTGACATGGACATCCCCTCTACCTGCGGACGGGCCTGGGACGGGGCATCCCTGCTGGTGCAAGGTGGTGCACCCAAAGGTTCAGGGACAGCGACATGCACAGGCCCCTCCACGGTGACCTGTGCTGCCTCCTGCCCCTGCCCCTGGACTGCACCACTTGCACCAGCAGGGATGCCCCCACCAGGCCCCATGTGCGCCTCAGTGGCGGCCTCCTCCTCCTCTGTGGAAACCACCAACCTGGATGGCTCCTCGCTGTCTACTGCCGTAGCAGGCCCCTGTGGGGGCTCACCCACCCCTTCCGCTGCAGCCGTGGGGGCATCCCTGCGCCTTGCTCCACAGCGCCGTCTCCACCCTCTCCTTCACTAGCCGCTGCGTAGAGGGAGACATAGAACACAAGCATCAGGGTACTGTACAATGGTCCCCTAGACAGGAAGCAATAGCAGATGAGTGCCACTGTCAAAGTACACTTCCATCCTGTCACACCACAACACATGTGTCA
Organism: Ambystoma mexicanum; assembly: GCF_040938575.1. NCBI lineage: Eukaryota > Metazoa > Chordata > Amphibia > Caudata > Ambystomatidae > Ambystoma > Ambystoma mexicanum. The sequence continues at coordinate 531,782,304 of NC_090937.1, forward strand.
GTCCAGGCAAAACACACACAGTGACAGTCATGGTGCGTGCCATGGACATTTCAATGCATGTCCAATGGACTCTCGAATCATACAATGTAATGGGACTCACATGCATCATGGGTCATGCCCATCACATGCACACACTTCACCTCAGTCACATCCATCTGGCCCCGTACACCCCAATCACAGTGCATACAAGGATGACTAGGCTGCATCAGTGAATCTGTACATTGTCACAGACATGTGTCATGCATCCATGGCACTCACAAGTCACAGACACGCAGGTCAGGCACACAGACATGGATACCACATATGTATCTGGCATCAGCACCCATCCCTCGCCCCCACCCATGTCCAGGAACAGAGACTGCCATGCTCTCATGTGTGCAATCTGCACAGGGCTCCCCATGTCGCATTCAAACACATGCAACAAACGTGCGGTTCACACATTACAGGTCGCACATGCATTCCCATGATGTCCCTGCACACATACATGCGTACATGGCCTATGTCACACATGCAGGCAAGTATCAGACAACCAGCACACTGCAACATGCCCTGTCTCACACAGCAATGCTTGGCCACTTACCGCTCAACTCCAGACGGGTCTCCCTCTCAAGAACCTGGGCATGGAGCGCTGGGTGTGCGCGTTCCAGGACCCTCAACTGGATGGAACTCATGCGGCCCCGGCCCCCCTCCACGAGGCGCCGGGCCTTCATGAGGTTCCTGGACCTCAAGTCTTCCCAGCGCTTCTTGACCTTCTGGATGGTGCGGGTTGCCACCCCCTCCGCATTGATGACAACCACACAGTCGGCCCAAATCCTCTCCCGTCCTTCCTTGTTGGCGCGGGACGATCCGAAGAGGGCATCATACTGCCCCAGGACTTGCTCCACCAGGACACCAACTTCGGTGGCAGTGAAGCTGGTGCCCCTCTGCCCCTCTGGCCGGGGGTTGCCACTGGTGCCAGATGTTGATGTGCCCGACATAGCAACCCCAGGGGCAGGAGTGGGTGGGCAACTGGGTCCTGGGGCTGGGCTGTGGAGCGATGTTATCCGAGTCGGGAGTCTTCTGTTCCAGCAGGGGTGGACACAGCAACTGGACACCTGCAGATGGCTGATGTGCAGGCACCAAATGGCAGGGCACGGTGGCAGCAGGCAGGCAGACAGGCAGGCAGCAGCAGATGGCACGTGGGAGGCTGCTCGGGGCACTGGGTGGCAGTAATTCAGCCTTCTGGGCAGGAGCGTGGTCTTCCGTGTGTTTTCACGTGGCCAGCTTGATACGGAGTGATTTGGCACGTTAAAATCCTGCACGTCAGCATGAAAATCGAGGAAAGGCCCTTAGCGCGTAAGCGCGTCAGCACGCGTAGCACGGGCGTTGCCCTGGCAGGGCTTGGTGATCCCGCGTGCCTTTATGTTCTGTACGTGCTTTTCGTGCGGTGCGTGTGTTTTCCATCCGTTGGGGTTCACACGCTATTACTTCACAGCGGGTGTTGGCTACGCGTTCTTCTACACGCAAGGCAGACGGTGAGTGGTACCCCGCTCCCCCAGGCCCAATCGCGTGAGATAGTTCACGCGAACCCCTGTAATACACGTAGCCCGCTCCCCCAGGCCCGATCGCGTGAGAAACTTCACTCGAACCCCTGAAATACACGTAGCCCGCAACCCCAGGCCCGATCGCGTGAGAAAGTTCACGCGAACCCCTGAAATACACATAGCCCGCTCCCCCAGGCCCGATCGCGTGAAAAAGTTCACGCGAACCCCTGTAATACACGTAGCCCTCTCCCCCAGGCTCGATCGTGTGAGAAACTTCACGCGAACCCCTGTAATACACGTAGCCCGCTCCCCCAGGCCCGATCGTGTGAGAAAGTTCACACGAACCCCTGTAATACACGTAGCCTGCTCCCCCAGGCCCGATCGCGTGAAAAACTTCACGCGAACCCCTGTAATACAAGTAGCCCGCTCCCCCAGGCCCGATCGCGTGAGAAACTCAACGCGAACCCCTGAAATACACGTAGCCCGCTCCCCCAGGCCCGATCGCGTGAGAAACTTCACGCGAACCCCTGTAATACACGTAGCACGCTCCCCCAGGCCCGATCGCGTGAGAAACTTCACGCGAACCCCTGAAATACACGTAGCCCGCTCCCCCAGGCCCGATCGCGTGAGAAAGTTCACGCGAACCCCTGTAATACACATAGCCCTCTCCCGCTGGCCCGATCGCTTGAGAAACTTCACGCGAACCCCTGTAATACACGTAGTCCGCTCCCCCAGGCCCGATCGCGTGAGAAAGTTCACGCGAACCCCTGTAATACACGTAGCCTGCTCCCCCAGGCCCGATCGCGTGAAAAACTTCATGCGAACCCCTGTAATACACGTAGCACGCTCCCCCAGGCCCGATCACGTGAAAAACTTCACGCGAACCCCTGTAATACAGGTAGCCCGCTCCCCCAGGCCCGATCACGTGAAAAACTTCACGCGAACCCCTGAAATACACGTACACTGCTGAAATTCCGTGTGAGACTTCCCGCGCACCCCGGTATACACGCAGATGTATTTTTTGTCAGCGGGTCTCTGTGTTTGTGGGTACCCCTTTGCACGTCATTTGTCCTGGAGGGCCACAGTATAGGACATTCATCATGGCAGTATATAGGTGCTATTTGTTGGCGCACCTTTTGGCACACATTTCTTACAGCCGCAGAGACGCTATCGCCTGCTTTCTTGTGGCGGTCATGTTTGTGCCTGTGCGCTGGTTTGAGCGTGCGCTTTTTTCCCCTATTCTATTCCATGAATACGTGTTGTAGGCGAGAGTGTGGGCGTTCCGCGCACTTGTGCCCTGTACTTCCCCCATGACGCCCACGTTTTGGCAAGTTGTTCCCCATTCCGAGTGTTACGCCCGTGTTCCGCCTACTTTTGTTGTGTGCGCCGCGCTATGTGCGAATTTCGCTGTGGCCTGTGCGATTTTCGCTGTGACCTGGCGCACGCTGTTAGATGGCCTGTGCGCCAACGTGCGCCGCGCACTTTTTTATCGCACATCCGCTGGTTTTCTCGCGCACGGACTTCCATGAATCGATGTGCGCTGCTTTTCGTGCGATTTTCCCACTTGCACTGCGATTTTCGCTATTCCACTGCGATTCGCACGTTTTTGGCCACTTGCTCCGTGCTAATTATTCCATGAATCGGCCTGCTAGTCTATAAACTGTACTATGCTAAAAGTCCTGCTTTAGCACTAGCAAATTTAAATAACATTCTTCTACATGGTACAGCGAAAGACCTACTTCAAGAAATTGACTATATCCAGAAAAAATAACCTTTTGCTAAACACATAAAAAAAACAAATACTAAAATTTAAAAGTACATCAGCTGAAGTACCAAACCATGTATGTGTATGTTGCCGCAGAACTTTTTATAAACGTAACACGAAAAACTGTAGACCTATCATATAAAATAGTAGACAATGAAGATTCTAAAGGGTTTGAATTAGCTCTCTACCTTGTAACAGAAAACAAATACGAGTAAGTGACCCCTTAATACTTTGCAGTTACTGCACTACAAAACTTGACAACAACCAAACTCCTTCACTTGCTATCACAAATCATTTGGAATTATACCCACTACCAAAACCCCTACAACAATTTAATTTATATGAGAGCATCATAATTCAAACAGTATACCCACTTCAAGCAATAATACGCCTTCGACCAAAAACAGCAAAATTACCTCCCTCTGAATTGGTAAAAGGCATTTGTGTAAAAGTAGTTTATTTACCATTAGATCTAGAAGAAAATGTGCATACTCTAGGAGTGCAACGTCCAATGCAGCAATCTTTAATTATCTTAGTAAATGGAGTACCTACAAAAGACAAAAAAATATAGCAACAGCTGGTAGATTTACATAAAGTTAGACAAGCCTTGCAATATCTTAAAGAGAATAATGAATATTACAGAGAAATTAATATTGAAGAAAACTTGAAAGATACAACTGAAATAATTCAAGAAACACAAGAAGCTGGTCAATTTGAGCTACTAGATCCTGCTACAATATCAAATACTTTATACCATTATACAATTCATCCTTTGCACTCTAATGACACCAAAGAAGATGCACTGGAAACGTACCAAATGCGTCAAACAAAAGGATCACCAATCAACATATGGGAAAAAAGTATAGAAGCACATGCTTTTCCTCTACTCTTTCCTACTGGTAAAGGAGGAAGGTATGATGATAGACCTATTAAAATATCAGCTTCAGAATACCGCTCATTATGGATGTATTCGAAGATCCCAGATGTGGACAAAATGTGGAATACATATTCCACCTACTCTTTGAAAGTGAACTAGCAACTTTGAAAGTGAACTAGCAATGTTACGGAGTTGCACACATATTAAAATCAGGATCACGCTTTCAAAATATGACAGCTACACAATTATTACAAAAAGTGCAACAAAAGGATGAGGTTTTACAATCAAATATTACAAATCTATTAGCAAATATGCGTGGTACTAAAGAGTACTGGTTTCAACATCATGGAGATGTAAGTTGTATGATCAGAAACCTTGGCCCACCCACTTGGTTTGTTACATTAAGTTGTGCAGAATATGCATGGGAAGATTTACATGATTTCCTACAGATCTCAAACAAAAACAAAACAAACATAGATATACTAACACCTGGAGAACTTTGTTCTTTGGATCCTGTTAATGTTTCAAGATATTTTCACCATTGCTTCATTGCTATGCTACATTTTATTTGTAATAAAACTGTTCCTCCCCTTGGAGAAGTGCAACACTTCTTTTGGAGAAAAGAATACCAAGCCAGAGGAGCAACACATATCCACATGCTTTAATGGATTAAATATGCTCCTAAATTTGGTCAAGACAGTGATGCCACTGTTTTACAGTTTATTGAAAAATATGTCACTTGTGAAATTCCATCAGAATCCACAAATAGTGATCTTCATGCACAAATTTTACAATTTCAAAGACATAAATGTGGCAAATAGTGTTGTCGCAAATACAAAAACAAAGGGAAATACTACACCAAATGCCGATTTGGTTTCCCTAGACCAGTTACAAATACAGGTCAAGTGAACAACCTCATGTCTTCAGTTAGACATAGTGTTAAAGGTAAGTCACCTAAAAATACATATTACATAAAAAGAAAAGAAGAAGAAAAATATATTAATGATTATAATGCAATCATTGCCCACTTGTGGAATGCAAACATAGATGGCAGTACATTGCAGACAATTCTACTGCAGTTGCACGATATGTCACAGCATACTTAACCAAAGCAGAAAAGACAGAGCTCCAAGACCTCTGGAATGACCTGTCATCAGATAAAACAGTGTCTCAGAAATTATACAGTTTGGGCATAAAAATGCTCTCCCATAGAGAATGTGGATCATATGCAGCAGCTGATCATTCAACTGGTACTGCATTGTATGGTAAATCTGAAAATATAGTATGGCTAAGTCTTGGTCCAGCTAAATCTAGAAAAGGAGTTCTGAAAAAATACAAAGATATAGAAACAATAGCCAAACATGATCCCAACAGCCAAGACATTTTAAAAAACAATGTATTGGACACATACTACCCAAACAGAAGTAATACTTTGGAAACCATGTGTCTATACCACATAGCCCAAAACTACACATACAAAAATAATATAAAACCTGATGAAAGAAAAGGTAACTACAGAGTGACAAACTGTGAAGGCAGCTTAGTTAAACTCACTAAAACAAATGTAATGAATCATATCAAATTGCATTGAAGACTCCTCAACATAAAGAAATATATTACATGCCCCTGCTAAAACTCTTTAAACCATGGAGAAAAGAAGAACAAATACTAGAAAACTATGACTCATATGAAGATGCTTTCAAAGCAAATGAAAGCACAATAACTGATGTAAACTTTACACAATACAAAACAATGTTGCACAATGAACAGCAACATGAAGAAGAACTCCAGGCCCAACTAGATAAAGACACTCCTGATAGCAGTCAACCTTGTGTAACAGGAAGCCAAGAACCACTGGGAGAACCACTAATAATAAATGAGGCAGAATTAGCTATGATAGAAGTAGAAAACACCTTGTGTCAGTATGAAGATAAAGAAGACTTAACTATACTACAATGAAAACTAAACAACGAACAACGTAGCATTTTTGAAGAAGTAACAAAACAAATTCCACATGGTGTACAACATGAAAATAAAGAATGTTTCTGCAATAATTATAAACCTATACTACTGTACGTCAGTGGTGAAGCTGGTTCTGGCAAAACATTCCTAATCAAAATCATCAGTAAATTCCTTCAACAATTGACAAACAACAAACTGTCAGCTGTTGTCACTGCCCCCACAGGTTTAGCTGCCTACAACATAGGTGGTGTCACTTTACACCGATTACTACTATTGCCAGTAGAATACCAGAACAAATGAGACTACTACAAACTTTCTGCAGAAGCTGCAATGGAACTACGCAGAGTATTGAAACAAATGAAGATGCTACTAATAGATGAAGTGAGAATGGTCTCCAAACTAATGTTGGCTTTGATTCACCTCAGATTACAAGAAGTACTGAAAACAAACTATGAAGATCTCTTTGCAGGAAAACACATTATTGTTTTCGGAGATCTTCTTCAATTGACACCAGTAAAAGGTGAGCCTATTTTTAAAACATTAGGACACAAACTCTGCCGTAAAACTGTTGGCAGCATTGGAAATGTCAACCTTTGGCAACATTTCCAATACAGAGAATTAACAGAAAACATGCAGAAATCTGCAGATCTCACGTATGCCAACATCTTAAAAAGTATCAGAGTTGGTATACTCTCTAAAGAAGCAGAAACAATATTGAAAACCCGGCAAATTAATGCACTTTATGGCGATAATGCATGTGCTACAGATGTTATGGAAAAATTAGCCCACAAAAATGTCAATTGTATTGCCTTAATGCCAACTCTTGCAAGCTGTTTCAAAGTCAATGAAATAATGTTAAGTAAAGAAATGCAACCAATAATGGAAATTAGCGCCACAGACAAACTAGATGTACATTGTATGACACTACCTATGTGTGACCAAGCTACAACAAGACAAAATAGTTTAGAAAAATCAATCTCAAACACAGCAGGCTTAGAAAAGATATTAAAATTATCCTTACATTGCAGAGTAATGCTTAAATGTAACCTTGACGTGGACCAAGGACTAGTTAATGGAGCACTGGGTACAGTTTTTGGCTTTCAAACATACCCACATGACAACAAAATTCAGTTTGTCAATATACTCTTTGACAAACTTTCAGAAGTTCAAAGGATAGGACGCTCAACAGCTCGATTCCTTCTCTTCAAAGACATGTGTGTACGCAGAGAACAATTTTCTCTAACTCTTGCATACGCAGTCACGATTCATAAATCACAAGGTCTTACCTAGACAAAGCAATGATAGATATTGGTAACACAGTCTTTAAAGAAGGCATGAGCTGCGTAGCACCATCACGCTTACGTACACTTGACGGTCTATTTCTAATCAACTTTGATACAAGTAAAATAAATGCTGATATTCCTTGCATTTTAGAATACAATAGACTTCACTCACTATACACTCCCCATCTAAACACATATTCTGTTCCACAAAAAGTAAAACATTATAAAAGAAAAATAAATCAAACAGAAAAGCAACAGGATGTCACTGCAAATACTCCAAAGAGGGTAAAAGAAAGTAATACTTCATCAAGTACCACAAGCAAAAAAGAATCAATTAGGGAAAGTAAACCAGGTACTTCTTCAAAGAAGGAAGACAAACTCCAAAAAAAGCAGTCAGATACAGAACTACCTGGTCCATTTAAACTCTCAAATATAGTTGGTGTAAGTTGCTAGGCAAATGTAGCAATGAATATTCTATTTCAATTACCACCAATTGTTGACAACATTTACTTACACAGTACAGACCCATTGTGTTTGCAAATGTTAGTACTTCACAGAAATGCAGCAAGCAATCCTGACAAACCGTATAGTGTTTATGGAATAAGACAACAATTGAACTACTGCGCTGGAATGGTGAAATTCACTATAAACTCACAGGAAGAGCCACACAAATTTTTAATTTACTTACTACAAGTACTGGAAAACAAAAACATACATATAAATGAAATCTTCCAGATTTCATACATGTGGAAACATACATGCACTCTCTGCAACAATGTGACACACGAAGAAATCCCCAATGAACGCTTCGTATATATATCAATACCTAATTTTGAATCCATTCCATTTCAGCAACTTGTACAAAATGCAAACCATGGTAGATTATGTTCTACCTGCAATTCAGATAATCGCTCCACGTAAGTAATGCAAACACATAGTAAATACGTAATACTAATGCTTCTACGTTACAATGCAAATGGTACCAAAAACAACTGCAAGCTGACTGGATTCACACATGGTCAAATATCACTTGGTAAGAAAACCTTCACAACAATAGGTATAATCTACCACGCATTAGCCACAACCAATTCAGGGCACTACACTGCATATATAAAAAAGAAATGTGGATGGTTTCAATGTAATGTTAGTACCATTACTCTAAAGCAGAGATTACCGGAAAATCTTACAAACGCTTATTTAATGTTCTTAAAACCAAAATTTGAGAACTAAACTGTGCTTAAACCTCAAGTAAACTTGTAGTAAAAAATATGAACTGTTAGAATATTCCAAAAGCTATTTAACTGCCCAAAGATTCTACAACAATTAATCACATAAATGAATACCACTAAATTAGAGCAATAAATAGACAACTAGAATACGCCAATCGGTATCTAACTGTCCCAAAATTTAACAATATCCAAACAGATAAATCAATACCACTAAAATATATAAAAAAAAATAGACAGTTAGAATACGCCTACTGGTATCTAACTGCTCCAAAATGTCATAATATCCAAACAAATAAATAATATGTTACTGCTCCATAAAAAATGCAACAACCCATTGTATAAAGCATTAGCCAGAAACAACAAATGAACACTGAAAACAACAAACAATAAACTGTAGCATAACAGAAAACGTTTTTTTTTTAATCCAACACAGATTTTTTTTCTCCCACAGACCCAATGATATTAGCAACGAACACAAAAACTGAGCAAATTGCACAGTACTCTAGTTTGTAATCTACTAAATATGAAGGTCCAAAAAAAATGTTGATTATAAAATGTAAAAAGTCATTACAAAATACTAATACTAACATGCTATTTTCTTTTATCACAGAAATTAACAAGAAATACATGTACTCCAGTTACTAAACCAAACAGTAAGTAAATTATACACTCTATGCTCTGGCCACAACCATCACAGCATATCACACCCATAGTATCTTATAACTTTGTTCCTTATGAATTTGTTTTTGACCCAATGTTATATGCAAATATAAATGTGATATGCTGCGGTGGTTGTGTCCAGGGCATAGAGTGTTGGGTGCATGGCCACAACTACCGCAGCATATCACACCCATAGAGTAAAACATTTCAACTATGGCCTATGGAAACTTTTAATGTCCATGGATATTACCAGTGTTCTTGGAACAATTTCAACTTGCCATTGAATAATACGGACAGCGTCTTCAGGACACCCCCTATGAACATTTCAGGACAACGTGTGTGTTCTTAGAACACACCCCCATTTTGTTTATTTGCAAACATTTCAGGACACCGAGACAGTTCTTAGAACACTTTCAACTTGTCATCGAACAATACCGACAGCGTCTTCAGGACAACGTCTTCAAAACAACCCCTAAGAACATTTCAGGACAACACGTGAGTTCTTAGAACACACCCCCATTTTGTTTATTTACGAAAATTTCAGGACACCGAGACAGTTCTTAGAACACTTTCAACTTGCCATCGAACAATACGGAGAGCGTCTTCAGGACACCCCCTACGAACATTTCAGGACACCGCGAGAGTTCTTAGAACACTTCAGGACAACAAGTGTTCTTAGAACACACCCCCATTTTGTTTATGTGCAATCTTTTCAGGACAACGCAAGAGTTCTTAGAACACTTTCAACTTGACAATGAACAATACGGACAGCGTCCTCAGAACACCCCCATTTTGTTTATTTGCAAACATTTCAGGGCACCCCGAGTGTTCTTAGAACACTTTCAACTTGCCATCGAACAATACGGAAAGCGTCTTCAGGACACCCCATGCGAACATTTCAGGACACAGAGACAGCTCTTAGAACACTTTCAACTTGCCATCGAACAATACAGACAGCATCTTCAGGACACCCCCTATGAACATTTCAGGACAACGCGAGAGTTCTTAGAACACTTTCAACTTGACAACGAACAATACGGACAGCGTCATCAGAACAACCCCATTTGTTTATTTGCAAACATTTCAGGACACCCCGAGTGTTCTTAGAACACATTCAACTTGCCACAGAACAATACGGACAGCGTCCCCAGAACACCCCCATTTTGTTTATTTGCGAACATTTCAGGACACCCCGAGTGTTCTTAGAACACATTCAACTTGCCACAGAACAATGCGGACAGCGTCCCCAGAACACCCCCATTTTGTTTATTTGCGAACATTTCAGGACACCGCAAGTGTTCTTAGAGCGTCTTCAGGACACCCCCTACAAACATTTCAGGACACTTTGAGAGTTCTTAGAACACTTCAGGACAACGTGTGTGTTCTTAGAACACTTTCAACTTGACAATGAACAATACGGACAGCGTCCTCAGAACAGACCCATTTTGTTTATTTGCGAACATTTCAGGACACCCAGAGTGTTCTTAGAACACTTTCAACTTGATATCGAACAATACGGACAGCGTCTTCAGGACACCCACTGCAAACATTTCAGGACACCGAGACAGTTCTTAGAACACTTTCAACTTGCCATCGAACAATACGGACAGTGTCTTCAGGACACCCCCTACAAACATTTCAGGACAACGCAAGAGTTCTTAGAACACTTTTAACTTGACAACGAACAATACGGACAGCTTCATCAGAACACCCCCATTTTGTTTATTTGCGAACATTTCAGGACACCCCGAGTGTTCTTAGAACACATTCAACTTACCACAGAACAATACGGACAGCGTCCCCAGAACACCCCCATTTTGTTTATTTGTGAACATTTCAGGACACCCCGAGTGTTCTTAGAACACATTCAACTTACCACAGAACAATACGGACAGCGTCCCCAGAACACCCCCATTTTGTTTATTTGTGAACATTTCAGGACACCGCAAGTGTTCTTAGAACAGTTTCAGCTTGCTTGCGAACAAAACGGACACATATTGAGTCCTGAGAACACCCCCCATTCAGTTTATTTAGAACATTTCAGAACACCCGTGATGTCTGCAGACAAATTGAACACAAAAAGAACGTCTACCACATAAAAAAGCGCAACATTTAACCTATCTCATACCCTTCCATCCTCCCCAAACACTTTTACACACCAACACACTCTACTAAATACACATTTTAAACAAACTTTCACCGCGCTGTCCGCGGACGTACGCGAATCCAAGATGGCGGGCGCTACTGAAAATCTGACGTGCTTCACGCTTAACACCGTCCAATCAGCGAACACGTCACATGTCCGTGGACATCACGCAAGCCAAATTTGCAAAGCACGCTTTCGGGACCAAGCTGCTACTCCTGGTCCAAATTTGGTAAAAATCCGTCCAGCGATTTGGGCTGTAGGCGCGAACAAATTTTGTTTCCCATTCAGCCTATGGGAAAAAAAAAGTTTTGGGATCCCCACTACAACTTTGCCCCCCCTGGACTAATCCTCACCAAACTTTGCAAAAGAATTCAGAGTGGGCAATATACTTTTTCTTGCAAAGTTTGGTGAGGATTCGTCCAGGGGGAGCAAAGTTATAAGCCGCCCAAAAAGTGTTCTTCCTATGGAAACAGCAACTTAACCATAACTACATGGCCACTACTGTGGCCATGTAATATATATTACAAAGTTTGGGGAGGATTCGTCCAGGGGGGGAAAGTTATAGTGGGGGTCCCAAAACTTTTTTTTTCCCATAGACTGAATGGGAAAAAACTTTGCGCACGGCTACAGCCCGAACCGCTGGACGGATTTACACCAAATTTGCGGCAGGAGCGGCAGCCTGGTCCCAAAAGCATGCTTTTTGTAAATTTGGTGTAAATCTGTCCAGTAGTTTTTTTAAAAATGACCAAAATGTAAGGCAAAAAAATTAGTGATATCTGCGTTCGCTTCGCAGACGGACTTCCCTGTTCGCTCCGCGGACAGCACCCCGATTGGCCCATGGGCTTGCGTCATGTCCGCGGACATACGACATGTTCGCTGATTGGACGGCGAGGGGCGTGGAGCGCGTCAGATTTTCTGTGGCGCCCGCCATCTTGTATTCGCAGTCGACCGCGTACAGCGCAGTGACACGTGGATAAAACATTGTATTTAGTGCCGTGTGTTGGTGTGTAAGAGTGTTTGGGGAGGGTTGGGGAGTATGAGATAGGTTCAATGCTTTGTTTTTTTATGTGCTAGACCTTTTTGTTGCGTTCGATTTGTCCGCGGAGAACACGGCTGTTCTGACATTTTGTAAATAAACTAAATGGTGGTGTGTTTAGAGGACGGAGTATGTGTCATTTTGTTCGCAAGGAAGGTAAAAATGAGCTATGAACACTCGCGGTGTACTTAATTGTTCGTAAATACACAAACTGGGGGTGTCCTCAGGACGCTGTCCGTATTGTAATCTGTCTAGTTGAATGTGTTCTAAGAACACTCGCAGTGTCCCGAAATGGTTGCAATTACACAAAATGGGGGTGTTCTGAGAACGTTGTTTGTATTGTTCGTTGTCAGGGTGAAAGTGTTTTAAGAGCACTTCTTTTGTTCGCTAATAGTACAATTTCCTAGGGGCGTCAACCGACTTTTTGTCCACTAAAGAAACGATAAATGCGGCTGGTGTGCGTCGACATTATGTGATAATCCTATGACTGGCGCTATTGACCTGGCTGACTTGCTTTTGCAACACTAAATCATATCTCCCGCCACTAAGCGTGATATTATCAAAGAATTCATATTCCCCGCCTTTCTCCGTGACGTTAAAGGGTGCGTAATGAAATGTGCCCAGTCGTCTCCAGTACTACGCGACTTTACACAGAACCCGGAAGACAACACACATTATGTCACAAGACAGCGCGCCACAATTCAGAATATGAAACAGTGATTTAAAAGGAAAGAGCAAGATTGTAAATGTTGTAAAGTACATTTATTTGACATCAAATGTTTAGAGAATATTCAGCAATTTGCATTTGTCTTTGTTGTCGATCCGCAAAAGTTCATGTTGAGACACGCAATGTTCCTTTGCGGTACAGAGAGTATTAGATCAGGTTACAACTCAGTGCGCCTGAAGTGGGAGAATGGAAGACCAGGCTCCCGTCCTTCACCTCTCGCGCTTGGCCTAGAGGGTCACGGCCCAGACACCCGCCGCGAGAAGAGTTTGTCCAGTTACCAGACGACCAGGTACCATGGTACAGGAACATACGGATGTGTCCACCTGTTTGCCCAGCAGCCCGCACTGGCCATGCCGACACCTGCGGCTCGGATCAGCTAGACTAAAAACCACACGTCGTTAGAGATGCCATGAAGACCTAGACAACTGGAAGCACATCTGTACAAATATACACACCTAACATTCCCACAACAATCTACACGAAGAACATACTCAGTGCTCTGACGTAGGCGACAGGCATATTCACGGACGTGCATCTTTATTATTTTTACATAGGCTTTCAGAATGCAGAAACGCAAGATGCATCATGAACTCATCTATAACGCCGCTTGCTCACGCTTCTCTTGAAACCCGTTACCACCATGAGAGGTATAATAGAAACACGATACTGGTCATGGAAATATACGCCACTATAACCTAAAGCACCCATGCCCGAAATGGATCACTTATACACCAGGCCCAAGTAGGCCTCAGGCAAGAGTTCCCGTGGACATTAACAAAGCAAAAGTCAGGTTGCTGATCCCGCAGAATGAGCCTGGTGGAGCAACCAGCCAAGGTCGCAATGTTGCAAACCCACATCCAAGAACAAATCATCAAAGGCATGATGTTGCAACCTTGCACTCCGCGTACCAACGTTAAAGTCATATCTACAAATTAAACCAGACACACAGTGGAAAAGCAATATTAATTGTGCAGAATTCTGCCTCAAACACGGTCCCGCCTCACGTGACCAAGCCGAACCTGACGAGATGCCAAAGCCCAGGAGAAAGAAAGGCGTCTGGGTCCCTCGCTACGAGACATAGGCCGATACACTTGAAAGGCTCAATGGACATCTGCTACAGTGGGAGCGGTCAGCCTTCCACCTATGAATAAATCCTCACATTGTCTGCACGTACCCATATTGAAACATTGTTGCAAACACAGGTACACCGAGAGCTGGGAACAACGGTGGTCCCAGGCTGGGGAGCTCACGGATGCACCAATCAGAACATGGGGCTCTTATCTCAGACGTCAGTAACATTAGCCAATCCTCAGGAGTCTTCATGTAACAATTCTTATGTATCTAATTATAGGGACAACCCAGATATACCACCTGACTACACCTTGACCACTAATATCATTCTCTATATGTGTACTATACTAACCCTACCACTCGAGCAACCAATTAAGAGTGGCGATAGGTTTTTTGTTAACTTTTTGAAGTGACGCAAGTAGCGCGTCATATTACAGTAAAAAGGGCCTGCGAGCCCCACGATTGTGTGTGTGTCAGGACGAACGCGTACGCTCCTTGACCCATCCCTGCCGTTTGCATAATAAACAGCAGAAGTTGCCTTGCTCCTTGTGTGTGCCTCATGCTCTGTCTCGATCCGAGATATACACGGGAGGAGTTGGGGCCTCCCTGCCCGGAGGTCTGCGGACGGCCCGGCCGACCCCGGCAGAATTTCCCCCCGACAAGTTGGAGGCACTGCTGAGATCTGTTTAAGATCGACTTTTATTTTTAATTTTTCCAGGCACTCCCGTTGCGAGGAGGCCCGGCGGCGCGGCCCCCTCTGCCGTTGCCCCCTTCTGAGGACTACAGGACCATCGCGGAGCTGCGAGAGGACCGGACAGCGCAATCCGGATATTGGCTCTCGGGAGCCGGTTGAGAAGTATCCCGCCCGCGGTCGGCGAGTGTCCAGACGTGGTCCAGACGAGGGGAGGTGGCGAGCCGCTTGGAGGGGTGCACGCAGTCGAGCGGCCCTGCATCGAGAGAACTTGGTGAGCATGACACGCATAACAAGCAATGCGAAATTGTGAGGGGGGGGGAGGAAGTAAATAAGGGAGGAGGGAGGTATTGTAAAGCGGCGAGGGTTTAATTGAGTGTTGCTAATGGAATGAATGGTAGCGAAACGAGTGCGAGAGCAGGCGGCTAACGTTACGCGAAAGAGGGGGGCGGGGCACGAAAACATCACGTGCAGCCGCTCGTAACAGTGAGCTAACGTTACGCGAAAGAGGGGGGCGGGGCACGAAAACATCACGTGCAGCCGCTCGTAAGACACTGATTGGCCTAAATCGCGACTACGTGTGAGGGTGGGTGTGTGGTTTCCTACGATTTGATATTTATTATTGAATGAGTAGATGAGGTTCCCTATTGTTCGAGCAAGAAACTCGATAGGTAGATGACGTTTCCCTGTGGGCGGTGGCTAGTTACGTAGTTGCCCAAAACGGAAGATAATTGGCTGGTTAAGCCCTCCTGTTGAGGGGCGTATCACACGCGAGGCGACGCAGCGTGCGCAGTCCGGTTATAGTATTGATGAGATTACCTTGTTCCAGGAGAGACAGGAAGACAGCTGTAGGGTTAGCGGGGTAGATTACAAGTGTATTTTGAATTTAAAGAACATAACACGAATATACCAGTAGCTCGAAGAAATCGGTGACGTCACCAGTAGGGATTTAATAGGATATCGCGAGCACAAGGAACATTGGGTTTGAGAGTGGTGGGGAGGAGAAGCATGATAAAGGAGCTGATACGGAGATAAACTATAAACCAGTGGATCGAAAGAAGGGGAAAGGGGCGTGGCTGCGCACGGAGAACGCCGGCCACGGCAAGTGTAAAAGGGGGAGGAGAACGGAGAAACAGGACAACTGTATAAGATCGTCGTAAGGGGTACGCAGCCGCAGGGGGCTGCGTGCGCTTCGGCCGCAGGGGGCCGTAGGGGAAGGAATATAATATAACATCACATTTATTACTATTGCATAATTTGTCAAAGGATTGTCGTAAGTCCCCACACTTGCGGGGCGAGGTAAGCAATAAAAGGTTGTATATTGTAAATTGGTAGTAAGGGGAAGGGTAACAAGGGGAGTACAACCATGTCATACGGGAGAGGGTCGGGAGGGTGGGGGAACACCCTCACTACCCCACTACAGCACATATGCACCACACTGCCACCACACAGGGAGAAGTTAATTAAGTACAGCATAGAGTGGACCCAGGGGACAGACAACAAAATGTTAACACCATGGCCGCCTAATGGTAGTTTCGATCGATATGCCCAACACTCACTACTGAACCATCTGCACAATACATACAAGGGGAAGAAGTTGGCAAACCACGTGGAGGTGTTTAACTTATGGAGGATGTTCCAGGGGTCTCGACCAGGACCAAATGGAATGTTCACTATGGGGGAAACACCGGAAGAAAAGGAGATTAAGAAAGAAGGAACGGGTGGGGAAAAGGAGTGCGAAAGCACAAAAAATACGGGGAACGAAAGACAGGGAGGAGAAAAGGTTGATAAATCAGACGACATAAAAAAGGAACCGAGCAATGAGATACCCATAACACCGGGAGTGAAAACAGAGGGAGGAGGGTTGTACCCTTTAAGAGAATTAGGAGAAATAGAAGGACAGTTAAGGGCGGCTGAAGGATACTCAAACCCGGCATACAGCCCTCCACCATATGTGGCTCATGGGAAGATACCAATGGGGGAAGGGAGGATTAGAGAAGAGCAGACTGTAGAGATAGGAGACGATGAGTGGGTAGCTGCACAGATATTGTTGAAATTACGAGGCTCACTAACTGGAGAAGAAAGGGAGGCGGTAAGGAGAACAAACGAGGATAGTGCCAGAGAGAGTGAAATGAGGGGAGAGGAGCTACTACGGCAGAAGGAAGAGATTTTGGAGGAAAGATTAGCAAAACTAAGGGATGAGCAGAATGAACTGATCAAACAACTTGAGAGGGAGGAAAGAGAGAGAGTGAGGAAAAGGAAAGAAGGTAAGGACGAATTGGAAAGATTAAGGGAACGAAGCGAGGAACAAAAGAGAGAAGCTGAAAGGGTAAAAGCAGCAGCAGATAGGGTATCAAGAGTAGTGCTGAGAGAGAAGAAGAAGGAAGAAGAAGAAAAGGAAAAAGAAATGGAAATATGGAGGAGGAGGATAATATCTGAGACAGCTAAAAAATATGAAGAGGGGAAGGTAATAGAGAGTATAGTAGAAAGAGAAAGGGTGAAATGGGAAAGGAAGAGGGAGGATGAAAGGATATTGGAACAGATGAGCAACGAAGTAATGGAGGAATTAAAAAGGAAAAGAGAGGAAAATAGTAGGGAAATGGAGGAGAGAAGTGAAGAAGGAAGAGAAGGGAGGGGTAGGGAGAGTGAAAGATGGGGAGATGTATATAAAAGTAGGGAGGTAGCAACGACATCAGCACTAGGGGGGACAGTTGGCAACAACGAAAGGGGAGAAAGAGACCTAATAGATTTAAAAACAGTAACAATAAAAGGAAAAAAGGCAGAGTGGGGGGTGCCATTTATAAATGATTTTTGGAGTGAGGAGGAAGAAGGAGTGGAGAAGGATGGAAGAGAGAGTGAAAGGGAAAGCTTAGATAAACTGTACCTCACTAGAACAAACATAGATTCGCCCTGGATAAGTAGAAGAGGGGAGGAGCTGGAGAGAAGTAAGGAGGAAACGAAAAGAATAGGGGAAACACAAACCAATGAAACCACGCCACCCACGCCCACGTCACTACCTACATGTTCAACCACCGCACGCTCTCTGCACAGAATAAAGCTCGCGCCCTTCATGAACGAACTTACACCGTATGCATGTCGGCTTAGGGACCTCCCTAGTCGCAGGCAAGACAGACAAATAAACATACCCATATTGAACACAGGAAATGATGAAAGAAGGGGAAAGGAAGAAGAGGGAGGTAGGGGCAGAGGTAGTAAGGAAGAATTTGAAGTAGTAAAAGAAATGGGGGAAGAGGAGGGGTGTGAAGACTCAATATCATGGAGGGTAAAGGGTGACAAAAGACAGAATTTAATGCCACTGCTGGAGAGAGGAGGGGTTAGACCACAGTATGTACCTTGGAAACATACGGATAAGGAAAATATAAAATGTAGGCTCCCATCACTAAGTGGAGGTGCGGGTAAGTGGATATATGAAATGGAAAAACACACCGCAGGACAGAAACTAGCAGTAGGAGATGTGAAGGGCCTGTTAATATCAATATTAGGGGATAGAGCGGATGACATTTGGAAAAGAGCGGGATTCCATGGGGTAACAATAACAAACACATCGCATGATGGGGCACCATTTGCAAACTGCAGACATGCGCTATGGCAGGCACTGAGAGTGCAGTACCCAGACACCTCAGACATAGGAGCCATTACTTCCCGTAAGATGGGTGAAAATGAGGATCCTGTTGATTATATCCAGGACATTCAAGAGAAGTGGCGCATGGAAACTAGAGAACAATGGGACAAAACACCAGCCATATTTTATCATATACTAGTACAAGGGCTCCCAGAAGGAGTTCAGAAACAGCTAAAGAAAGTAGTAGGAATGGAAGCAAAACCATGGCCAGAAATACAACTGACTATAGTACATCACTGCAGGACATGGCAAGGAAAGATGAAACAAAAGGAGGAGGACAGGAAAACAGAAGAGGCCAAATTAGTACAGAAAAAACTTACTAAATATACAATGGAAGGGGCACTAATAACTACGCCCACACCAATGGCCCAAAGCCCAACGCAAGTAGTGGCTGCACAAGATCCAGCTCAAATAGCGCCCCCACAAGGTGTAATACAGCAAGTGCCGCCTCTGCAATTACACACACCGAACATGGGAGGAGGGTACCCAATGCAAGGAACTGGGTATTATAGTTATAACAGAGGAAGAGGAGGGGTTATGAGGGGGAGAGGATATGGATATAATACCCAGCAACAGGGGGGGGGACTCAGAAATTACTACCCCACAGGGCAACCCGTATACCAGGACAACACAGGGAGCTTCCCATGGCAAAACAGGGAACCACCCGTGTGTTGGAGCTGCGGACTATTAGGACACATGTCACGTACATGTAGGGTCAGGCCAGGAACACCAGCATGGAATGAACAAGCACAACCTAGGACCTCACAAGAACAGCAGGGCATGCAACAACAGCAGATGTCACAACAAGGGAGTGACCAACCACAACAAACACGACAGCAACAAACCTATTCACTGCCACAACAACAAATAACACAGCAACTGACGCCGCCACAACAACAAGTGGCGTTAATACAACCACCACCCCAAACTGAACGAACACAATTGGGTGGGGTGTCGGTGTTGGGACACAACCCTTACACAGGGAATGGCCAATCATTGTACCCCCAATAGGCCAGCCCACAGACGGCCTTGGTGTGTCCCATCCTGTCAGTAACACCTAATAGTGCGGAGGAGCCACGCATAGAGGTAACGATAGGTGACAAAAAATTATCATTTCTTGTTGACACCGGGGCAACCCGGTCTTGCATAAGGGAAGGTAAATTTAAGATGTCAGGCGAAGCCATGAACACCCAAGGATTTTCTGGGGCTAAAGGGTTGGTTCCATTTACTGATAACGTTCCCTTATCTATTGGAGATTATGATCTGTCAGTCCCACTTTTGTATTATAGTGCCTCGCCAGTAAACATACTGGGGAGAGACATAATGAACAGGTTGAATATGACGATCTCCTTTACAGAGGATGGCATAATTTGCTCTACTCCAGGGATTAACATGCTCGCAGCACGACAGATTTTGCAAGCATACTGTGGACAGACAGCGATTAGGGCGGAGCCACTGGATGGCGAGATATTCCAATATGGCACAGACATGGCATTTGCATGGATGCCAGGGATAGAAGGGAAAATATGGAGGATGCCAGCAGCCTATCTATTCCGACCAGAAACACCAGCTAATGAACTGGAAGGGAAGGTGTTTGCAGTGGACATTGAGAGCATTATTGCAACAGCTGATTATGTTGCTGTGCACGCCCAAGATAAAGAAGGGAGAGCCTGGAGGGCGGTGATAGCACTAGCAGAAGGGTGTAGGCTGACCCAGGTGTCAGATGAAGAGCTGTTTTCAGAAGAAAAGGAAGAAAATGAAATGGTGTTCATGATGAGTGTAGAAATATGGCTAAGAGTGGCTCACAAACAAGTAGCACAGAAAATGGCAATGGCACTTGAGGCACCCGCAGGCACCCCAGTCCCATTTTTTAAGGAGGATATGTCAAAGGTGCCCAAATCATTATGGACTATTAGCCCTTATGACGTGGGATGCATAAAAAGCATAGGGGGTGTAAGGATAAAATTGAAAAAAGGTGCCATATTACCAAGAGTGAAACAGTACCCATTGTCAAAAGAGGCAGATGAGGGCATATATGAAACCATAACGGCCCTTATAAACAATGGCATATTGGTCCCCTCAGAATCACCATGTAACACAGCTGTGTACCCGGTGCGCAAGGCTAAAGGGGGGTCTTGGCGCTTCATACAGGACCTCAGACCCTTGAACAACATAGTAGAAGCAGAGTATCCAGTAACAGCAAACCCGGCCACAATATTGTGTGGCATTCCAGCAGAAGCATCACGATTTACAGTGATTGACCTTAAAAATGCTTTTTTCTCAATACCATTACACCCAGACTCACAAGATTTGACAAGCTTTACTTACCGAAATACAAAGTGGAAACATACCAGATTACCACAGGGGTATTGTGAATCACCCTCAATTTTCAATAGAGTAATACAGATGGATTTGGGTAACGTTGAGGTGGAAAGCACAGTGTTACAGTATGTGGATGACTTAATAATTTGCAGTACAAACGAAAGCAAATGTAGAGAGGACTCCTTAAAAATGTTGACAATATTGGCTGAAAAGGGGTATAAGGTAGACATGGAAAAGATACAATACTGTCAGGAACAGGTACTTTACATTGGCCAACTGATATCTCAACATGGAAGAAGGATTGCACCACAAAGAGCACAGGCCATCTCAAGCACTCCCGTGCCACAGACTGTGAGAGAACTGCAGCAATTTCTGGGGCTGTGCAACTACTGTAGAGCATGGGTATTTGATTACAGCTCATACATAGGACCCCTGCTTGAGGGTTTGAAGGAAGCAAATAAAGGGGAGAAAAAGTTGGGATGGACTATGGAAATGAGGGAGGCATTTGACGAATTAAAGGACGCGATATCAACTGCTCCAGTACTGGCATCCCCAGACTATGAGCGGCGCTTCTTTATATTTTCACATTGCGACTCAGCAGTGATGAAAGCAGTGTTGGCCCAAAAAACTAGCATGGGCTATAAACCAGTAGCATTTTACAGCGGTCACTTAGACCCTATAATGTTAGGCCACTTCTCTTGTGAACAAGGTCTCGCTGCAGCTGCTTTTGCAGTAGAAAAAGCATCAGCAATAACTATGGGGTGTCCAACTACACTATTTGTGGAACATGCATTATTTGCGATATTGAATAAACCTAAGTCCACACTAACAACACAGAGGGCATCAGGTTATGAGATTATTTTGTCTAAAGCTGAACTAGCAATTGTTAGATGTAGCACGGTTAACCCTGCAAGGTTCCTAGCAGAAGTTATTGAAGAGGGAGATTACGCCCACGACTGCACCCAAGTAACTGAAATGTACTCATGTACTAGGAAAGTTGAAGAAAACGCACTAGAGGGAGGTGAGCTTTTGTTTATTGATGGGTCATCAACTATTGATCAAGGAGATGGGATACGAAGGACTGGGGCAGCAGTAGTAAAAATGATGGCGGCGCCGGTGTGTGTGGCTATGAAGTGTGTACAATTACCACAGCATTACTCTGCTCAAGCCGCGGAACTCGTTGCACTAATATTGGCATTAAAGGAAAGTTTTAATAAAAGAGTAACTATATATTCTGACAGTGCATATGTTACATCAACTGTCCACTCAGGGCTATCAAAATGGAGAAGAAGAGGGTTTAGGAGAGCTGATGGCACTCCAGTACAACATGCCCTCTTGTTGGCTGAACTAATTGAAGTAATAAACGACCCCCAAGAACTAGCCCTGGTAAAATGCACCGCACACACAAATGGAGAAGACTACGTATCAAAAGGTAATGCAGCAGCAGACGCACATGCGAAATATGCTGCATATTTTGGTGAGATATGGAACCCCACAGACTCACAGAGAGGGAGAGGGAGGGGAATAGCTAGGGAGATGTTAATAAGAGAAGGGTACACCCATCTCCCAGCCACACAGATTATGGAACTACAAGCGGCTGCACCAATGGCCGAAAAAGAAGTATGGGTGAAAAGAGGATGCACAATGTCACCAACTGACGCACTATGGCGCCAGGGTGGCACTGGGAAAGTTGTAATACCGTTGGCACTGTTAAATACCGCCCTGAGCCAATTACATCACCCTGCCCATACAGGCAAGGAAATAATTGCAGCACGAATTAGAGAAGATTGGTTTTGTCCCGAGTTAACCTCTCATGTGTCAAATTTTATCAGCAATTGCCTCACATGTCAACAGTTTACGGCCGGTCATACTTTAAAAGTGATAAGAGGTATCATACCCCGGCCAGAAGGACCTTTTCGGCACCTTCACATTGACTATGTTGATATGATCAACATATGTCAAAGTAATAGGTATATGATTGTAGTAGTATGCCCATTTTCTAGGTGGATTGAAGCAGGGCCCTGTTCACACCCTGATGCGTTTAGAGCAGCCAAATTCATAGTAAGGGAGGTCTTCCCCAGGTGGGGAGTGTGCGAGGTGTTAAGATCAGACAACGGGCCCCATTTCGCAAACGAAATGTTCCAGCATATCACATCCCTGCTGAACATTAAACACAAATTTGCATGTGCATACCACCCACAGGCTAATGGTGTATGTGAACGCCTGAATGGCTTATTGAAGGAGGCAATTGCTAAAATACAACAAACAACAAAGAAAAGTTGGTTGTATTGCCTTCCGTTAGCATTGTTTGAACTTAGAAACAGGCCAGGGTCCGACCACCACCTCACCCCACACGAAGTGGTTACTGGATGCCAAATGCGCCTTCCCCTAACACCAACGTCAAGGGCATTCACCGACCACGAAAGTTCAGCGAATGTGTTAGGTGATGAAATGTATCAATATGTGTCTTCTTTGATTACTAGTGTCGTGTTTGTGTCTCAACAGCTCGAGCGCACACGGGGCGGGTCTACCAGCAACCAAGAAAAAGACGAAAATACAGAATTGGGAAAGGAGAACTTGTGCAAACTTGCCAAAGGTGACCACGTACTACTTCGCAATTTCAATAGGAAGTGGAACCAGAAGAGGTTCACTGGCCCCCATCTGGTAGAGGACGTATCAACAAGAGCAGTAAAACTAAAGGATAAGCGTGCCTGGAACCACCTACATGACGTAAAGATCTACAAACTGCAGACCCGCCCCAGCGCCAACGACAGATCCATTGGAAGAACAGCAACCACATCCCCTACAGCGGAAGAAAGTTCCACCACAGACAACGACCCAATTGTTCCCTCGGAGACAATAACTGACGAAGAAGGGAGTGATCCCCATACTGCCCACCCCATGATCACTCGCTCAAAGAGTAAAAATACTTCCGCCATTTGAGCACAAACCCCCCCCATTGACTACTAAGTACAGTTGTAACTAAAACTGAAGGACATGCTTGCACTAATACACATGTAAACACGTGAATGTTCTCTTTTTTCTCTCGCACATACAGGAACTGCGTAATATTGTATTGTTAAGAAAGCTAATTAACAAATTCAGTGTGCAGGTGTAGATGGTGCTGCCAGACGATAACTACCCAGAAGAATTGTCACACCAGTTCGTATACGAAATAAAGAGGCCAACATACTTAAAAAGGAGAAGGGTACGTGTCTACTACACAGCCTTCCTCCTGGCCATAGAATATCACATGCCCCACCTCCACCCATACTTGCCGGTCTTAAGAGACCCATCACTTAGAGTAGCGTGGGAGCAGCTCTTCGCCTGGGCACTGAATGACTACTTGATAGGGAGAGCTTAAAACTAACATTTAATAACAAGCACTTTTGAGAATTTTTAGGCGGGCAACTGTAACGTCGCAAGAATAAGCTGCCAGGACTGCAGCAAGGTAAGAGCAAAATGCCGGTGAAATTAGCATATGTAATAAAAATAATAGGGATTTTTATGATCACCGGGTTCTTGGCTGCCTCTGTCTGGCAGTACAGCTATGCTATCGATTTTATTGCTGCGCACAAACTTAATATACCCCCGCCCTCTGCTGCAACAGATGTTACGTCAGGTGGTAATAGTAACATTGCACCCAAGCAAAATAGAGTTAAACGCAGCACATACTCAGACAATAAAGGTATTGATAATTATGTACAAGATTCAGCACACGTCACAAACAACATATGGTACCAGCACATGACCCGCATTGGTAAGCAGACAACTGAGGATAGCTGTTACGTTTGCTCATTAATACCATACGCCATGAGCGCCTCACGAACATTTGTTGCCACAGAAATAGATGAAAAAACAGCACAGTGCATAATATATTTGGCCCTGTTCCAAACGAAAGGAAGATTTCAAGGAACAGTAGTGCACATGACATGGAAAACGCGAGACTCATACCCATATGAAAACAACTTCCTCAAGACCTATCTGAGTTATCACAAGACCAGTTTACATGCCGAAGCATTCAGGTACATAACAAGTGGCCCTGCAAAAGGAGAAACAAAGAAGGTAACACTGCAGTATCTACCATGTGATTGGTACGCCACTGAAGTTCCGGGTAAACAAGGATGCTGGGAAAGGCCGCTACTGACGATAACAGGAAAGGTGTATCTGGACAACAGCTGGGAGATAGGAGTAATTGGCAGCAACATGGTAACAAAAGAAACTATCTCAACCATCGAGACACACAATCATCGATGTTGGACGACGTGGATCAAGTACGTACCAATGCTCACGTGGGTAGAAGAAGATGAAGACCCAATAACAATATTACCATTGACTGCGCCCAAAGTATGCTACCAGCATAAAGGAGAGGTGGATGTAGGATATAACACCAATTGTGCAAGTGTGATGGAGTTACCTGAGGGGGGTGCGGGAACAGCAGTAATAATGGACCATTATTGGGCCTGCGGAGAAAAGGCATATCATACACTGCCTCCCCTGTGGAATGGTGTGTGCACAATGGTACACGTCAATGTACCATCACTAGTGGTACCTAAGAAGCATGTCAATGTGGCGAAATTTCCTAAAATGGATGAAGGGGATAAGAGACGAAAGAGATCTGCACCACTCCAGAAGGAGCAAGAGAACAAGACCAACAGCGAGGATACTGTCCTAAATAGGAGAAAACGACAAGGAGAGCCACTGACAGGAAATTACCTGTGGGGAAGGTCGGAAACGGAACTAACGTCAATACCGCCAGAACACAGACTATTCAGCAGAGCAGCAATGTTTTTCTCCTCAATAATACATCCGGGACTGCAGGCATACGCAAACGCAAAATGGCTCCAAATAACAAGATGGGAACTAATGATGACCATCAATTCAACAGTAAATGGGTTCAACGCAATTAAAGAGGAGCTGCGAGCTGTAAGGATGGTAGCACTACAGAACAGATATGTACTGGACCTTCTCACAGCAATGGAAGGAGGAGTTTGTGCAAAGATAGGACAATCTTGCTGCACGTTCATACCTGCCAACGATGCCGACAATGGTACACTGACAGAAGCAGTTTCACAATTGGCCCAGATGCACTCTAAAATGATGGACGAGAGTAACGGTGTAAACAAGGATAAGAGCTGGTTTTCACTATTATGGTCATGGATGCCATCTTGGCTGTCGGATGGACTGAAAATAATAGTGGGGTGTACTATTTTGGCTGGAGCTACTCTGATCATAATTAGATTTTGGAAAGCCCGAAAGGCACGCACGGCTGACGAGTTGCTGGAAATGGTGGGAATGCACCCCTTGATGCCAGCAGATGATGGTCAGCATACAGGGGTGATAATACAAGAGAGGGAGAAGCTGCGCACACAAATCATCACCAACCATCTAGATCCACCATCAGTGAAGATCGAGAACCCAAGGAACCCCAGGAGCTACATAGGAAGATGGGTATACTGTACTCCTGGAGGAACATGTGAATACATGTATTGGTCGTTTGAAGATCATGTAAACCATTATGGACATCTCGGAGGGATAACTAAGATATGGAGGGTAAGAGGAGATAACGAGAAGGATATGTTTGTGGTCGACAAGTCGACCAGAGGGGGGACTGAAGTGGGAGAATGGAAGACCAGGCTCCCGTCCTTCACCTCTCGCGCTTGGCCTAGAGGGTCACGGCCCAGACACCCGCCGCGAGAAGAGTTTGTCCAGTTACCAGACGACCAGGTACCATGGTACAGGAACATACGGATGTGTCCACCTGTTTGCCCAGCAGCCCGCACTGGCCATGCCGACACCTGCGGCTCGGATCAGCTAGACTAAAAACCACACGTCGTTAGAGATGCCATGAAGACCTAGACAACTGGAAGCACATCTGTACAAATATACACACCTAACATTCCCACAACAATCTACACGAAGAACATACTCAGTGCTCTGACGTAGGCGACAGGCATATTCACGGACGTGCATCTTTATTATTTTTACATAGGCTTTCAGAATGCAGAAACGCAAGATGCATCATGAACTCATCTATAACGCCGCTTGCTCACGCTTCTCTTGAAACCCGTTACCACCATGAGAGGTATAATAGAAACACGATACTGGTCATGGAAATATACGCCACTATAACCTAAAGCACCCATGCCCGAAATGGATCACTTATACACCAGGCCCAAGTAGGCCTCAGGCAAGAGTTCCCGTGGACATTAACAAAGCAAAAGTCAGGTTGCTGATCCCGCAGAATGAGCCTGGTGGAGCAACCAGCCAAGGTCGCAATGTTGCAAACCCACATCCAAGAACAAATCATCAAAGGCATGATGTTGCAACCTTGCACTCCGCGTACCAACGTTAAAGTCATATCTACAAATTAAACCAGACACACAGTGGAAAAGCAATATTAATTGTGCAGAATTCTGCCTCAAACACGGTCCCGCCTCACGTGACCAAGCCGAACCTGACGAGATGCCAAAGCCCAGGAGAAAGAAAGGCGTCTGGGTCCCTCGCTACGAGACATAGGCCGATACACTTGAAAGGCTCAATGGACATCTGCTACAGTGGGAGCGGTCAGCCTTCCACCTATGAATAAATCCTCACATTGTCTGCACGTACCCATATTGAAACATTGTTGCAAACACAGGTACACCGAGAGCTGGGAACAACGGTGGTCCCAGGCTGGGGAGCTCACGGATGCACCAATCAGAACATGGGGCTCTTATCTCAGACGTCAGTAACATTAGCCAATCCTCAGGAGTCTTCATGTAACAATTCTTATGTATCTAATTATAGGGACAACCCAGATATACCACCTGACTACACCTTGACCACTAATATCATTCTCTATATGTGTACTATACTAACCCTACCACTCGAGCAACCAATTAAGAGTGGCGATAGGTTTTTTGTTAACTTTTTGAAGTGACGCAAGTAGCGGGTCATATTACAGTAAAAAGGGCCTGCGAGCCCCACGATTGTGTGTGTGTCAGGACGAACGCGTACGCTCCTTGACCCATCCCTGCCGTTTGCATAATAAACAGCAGAAGTTGCCTTGCTCCTTGTGTGTGCCTCATGCTCTGTCTCGATCCGAGATATACACGGGAGGAGTTGGGGCCTCCCTGCCCGGAGGTCTGCGGACGGCCCGGCCGACCCCGGCAGAATTTCCCCCCGACACGCCACAATTCGGAATATGAAACTGTGGTTTAAAAGTAAACAGCAGGATTGCACATTTGGTAAAGTACATTTATTTAACATGAAATGTTTAGTGAATATTCAGCGGTTTGCTATTGTCTCTGCTGTCGATCAGCAAAAGTTTATTTGGAGCCACGCGTTGTTCCTTTGCAGTAGATAGGCTGTTGGTTTTTGATAAAAGCAGTAAATGGTCTCTCTGATAATCGGAAGGTTGCTCCAACAAGGAGCCATTAGACCACCGTATTGGTTGGTATGTTATTTGTAGCCGCTAGTACTGCGTAAGGGCATATTGGTCCTTGGCGATTGTCCCATAAAATGGTGAGGGTCATGAAGTTGCATATTTGGACTTGCACCTGGCAGTTGAAGACCCCATCCGCTGGAGTCTGTAAATCGTGACATAGACAAAACGGGGCCACGTACCTGTTTTAAAAAACATAAATTAGTCTCACCAGCCGATCTTCATTAAAAATCATCATTTTATTTATTAGGGCGTGAAACTATTTGCTATTGAAGATAGTGCAACAGAGTATGTTAATAATAAAATAATAATATTTTCCCATTCATATAGCTCTAAGAACTGTGAGGTATCTAAGTGGTGCTTATTATTAACCACTGTGTGTGGTGCTCATTTATCGACCACGGAAGGATGAAAGGCTGAGTTTGGCCTTGCCGGGATTCGAACTTGCGTTAGCAAGCTGTGCACGGATGTCAAAGCGAGCGCTGTACTCGCTGTGCCACTTGACAGGCTACAGTGAGGTGGCACAGCGAGTAGAGCGCTTGACCGCCTATAGACCGGTTAAATTATTTATATTAACCCACTCTGTGTCGTCTGCCTTTTTCAGAGCCCTCTAAACGACAGGGGATCAATTCGGCGGTGATAGTGAGCGGTAGAAAACATTATGCCACTTTCAACGAACAAGTTCAACTTCAGCTGTCTTTAATGCTACGCTATTGTAATTATATTTGGTATAAAGTAATGTAAAGGGTTACATACAGTACAATTGCAATTTCCATTGTCTATGAGTGGTGCAGTCCCAAAATACGACTCTGCGTGTGCCAACGATCTTTCGCATAGTGATATAATATGTAAAAGTGGTTTCGTTTCAGAAATTTCATCTTTATCTTCTCTTACGTTTTAGCAACACTCCTTCAAGAGAAGTCTTTCATCACAATCTCTGTCTGTCAAGGTCAAAACATAATACAACCTTATAGTATGCTTCGTGAGCCTCTCCGGGGCCCGAGAAAAAAATGGAAGCAGCTGACCTTCACTGTGAACGAGCATAAATTCTTACTTTGCAACATTCTGTCTAAAGCCATCTGTAGAAGTTGGTTTTTGCACGCCATGTTTGTATATTGTTTGCGTGATATTAAAAAAAAGTTTGTTTAAAGGACGTTATGGTTCTAAGTACAGCCGAAATACCCCTGAAAATAGCAAGTTATGGTAAGCTATGAAAAATAACTCGCGCCAACACCATGCACTGCTAAGACTACACCCAGGACATCAAAGATGACATCGCAAATGTCATTGATGAAATCACTGATGACATCACATGTGTATGTACTTTTCATGGAATTTGTGTACTAGGGATTTTCATTATAATGTTCCGAAAAAAGTGTCAAGGATATTGCAATAAATATCATACCGTTATTAGTGATTTGAACAATGCATTTATATCAATAAATAGCATTGTATTATGGGATTCTATGTAGTATACTGAGCTGCTAATGGAGAAAGATAACATTGTGTGCAGAGTACAAGATAAAAGTATAATATTTGTAATGTTAATATGTAGAATAATGAAATGATAATTGTCCTGAAATGTTTGAAAATTCACAAAATGGGGGTGTTCTGAGGACGTTATTCGTATTGTGTGATTGCTTAGCTGTATTCAATGAGGTAATGGTACAGAGAGTAAAGTGGACGCCGTCTGCGGACATCGCGGCTGTTCGTGGACAGGGCGTGGTAAATCCGGGTTTTTCCAGGAAATCCAACATGGAAAGAAGACTGTACGGATCAGCCAATCAGATGTCGAGGTTGTGGATTTGTGTTGAAAGAGACTGTGTGCGGTAAAGATGGCAGAAGTGGAGAAAGTCAGGGTGTTGTTGCTCAGAGATATGTTTGTGCATGGTTTACAGCAGTACGCTGAATGCAGGCATGTTGCAAAGAACTTTGATGTCAAAGGAGTGGAGGTGGTGTGGAGCACTGTGCCTGATTGCAATGTACAGGGAATTGTACAAGTTTGTGCGGATATGGCCACGATGAACAGTCCGCATGTGGTAGTTTTGCACTATGGTGCTTTCCATTTGGGCAACGTCAGTGCCCCTACTTTGTTGGCTGATTTGAAACGCTTGGTTCAAGCCGTAGTGAAGATCCTTCAAAATGCGAAAGTAATTCTTTCTGGATTACTACCTAGGGCAATATGGGACAATAGTTCAGTTGTTTGTCCTCAGCAAAACATTGCTAGGTGTGTCATCAACCGAGGCATGTGTGCATTCATGCTTAGAGCTGGTATGTTCTTCTGTAACAATGAGAATATTGATGCCAGTAATGCTGTTAGTTTTAAAGAAGATGGCATTTGTTTATCTTTTACCGGAAATGCCTTTTTATTTTGGAATGTAAGGGTTGCTTTGGAGAAGGTTATGTGAAGATTTTAGGAGTAAAGTAAGAAAAAAAACAAGAAAAAAAATATAAAATAATAGGTGTCTGTCAAGCATCTGTAAAAAAAAAAAACAGCTCTTTTCAGAGCCAACTTCAAAGGGGAAATGGGGCACACTATTTAAATTTACATTCACCACGCTCAGATTTTCGATGTGTCTGCGGACATGGCGGTAGTCCGCGGACATGAAAATCACTACGAGGGGGTTAGTATGTTCTATGTTACATGTCAGGGATATTATGGTTAAGTTGTGCTACTAAAAACTTATGAAATTCAGTGAAAAAACTTTGTTAAAGGGACATTATGGTTCCAAGTAAAACTGAAAAACCCTTCAAATTCGCTGGTTATGGTAACATAAGCAACCATAACTCGCGCCACCGTGCACTGCTAACACTAACACCCAGGACATCAAAGATGAGATCACAAATGTCATTGATGACATAACTGATGACATCACATGGCTGGCTCTCCCTTTTTATCCTTTACTGACATATCGATGCCACATAGTTTTCTACAGTAACAGTCAGGAAGTAAAAATTGAAAAGGTACTATATTTGTAGACTTAGGGTCCTGTCACATCATATATGAAACATGTACATAGCGGAAGATACAGGCTTGAAAGAGAGCAATCCTTTCTGTGCATGAAGATAATCATTATGGTTATCAGCACTTTGTCATAGTTTTATTTTTATTACTCTACATTCCCTCTATATGCTCATATTTGTATACATTACACTCACTCTCCATAGAGTGAATGGGAAAAAAATTGTGCTCACGTCTACAGCCCAAACCGCTGGACGGATTTCCACCAAATTTGGACCAGGAGCAGCGGCGTGGTCCCGAAAGCGTGGTTTTGCAAATTTGGTGAAAATTTGTCTAGTAGTTTTTTGTTTAAAATGACCAAAAAGTAGGTAAAAAAAAATTAGTGATATCTGTGTTCGGTTTGCGGATACACTTCCCTGTTTTCTCCACGGAAAGTGTCCTGATTGGCCAATCGTCTTGCGTGATGTTCGCGGACATGCAAAGTGTTCGCTGATTGGACGGCATGGAGCGTGAAGCGCGTCAGATTTTTCGGTAGCGCCCGCCATATTGGATTCGCGGACGTCCCCGGACAGCGCGGTGAAACTTTGTTCAAAATGTGTATTTTGTAGAGTGTGTTGGTGTGTAGGAGTGTTTCGGGAGGGTGGGAGTGTGTGAGATAGGATGAAAGTTGTGTTTTTTATGTGTTAGACGTTCTTTTTTATGTTCGATTTGTTTGCCGACATCACGGGTGTTCTGAAATTTTCTAAATAAACTGACTAGGGGATGTTCTAAGGAGTCAAAATGTGTCCGTTTTGTTCACAAGCAAAGTGAAACTGTTCTAAGAACACTTGCGGTGTCCGGGGAGTGTTCGTAGGTGGTGTCCTGAGGACGCTGTCCGTATTGTTCTCTGTCAAGTTGAATGTGTTCTAAGAACACGCGCTGTGTCCTGAAATGTTTGCAAATAAACAAAATGGGGGTGTTCTGAAGACGCTTCTAAGAACACTCGCGGTGTCCGGGGAGTGTTCGTAGGGGGTGTCCTGAGGACGCTGTCCGTATTGTTCTCTGTCAAGTTGAGTCTGTCCTAAGAACACTCTCGGTGTCCTGAAATGTTCGCAAATAAACAAAATGGGGGTGTTCTGAAGACGTTTCTAAGAACACTTGCGGTGTCCTGGGAGTGTTCGTAGGGGGTGTCCTGAAGACGCTGTCCGTATTGTTCTCTGTCAAGTTGAATGTGTTCTAAGAACACGCGCTGTGTCCTGAAATGTTTGCAAATAAACAAAATGGGGGTGTTCTGAAGACGCTTCTAAGAACACTCGCGGTGTCCGGGGAGTGTTCGTAGGGGGTGTCCTGAGGACGCTGTCCGTATTGTTCTCTGTCAAGTTGAGTCTGTCCTAAGAACACTCTCGGTGTCCTGAAATGTTCGCAAATAAACAAAATGGGGGTATTCTGAAGACGCTTCTAAGAACACTCGCGGTGTCCTGGGAGTGTTCGTAGGGGGTGTCCTGAAGACGCTGTCCGTATTGTTGTTTGTCAAGTTGAATGTGTCCTAAGAACACTCGCGGTGTCCTGAAATGTTCGCAAATAAACAAGATGGTGGTGTTCTGAAGACGCTTCTAAGAACACTCCCGGTGTCCGGGGAGTGTTCGTAGGGGGTGTCCTGAAGACGCTGTCCGTATTGTTCTTTGTCAAGTTGAATGTGTCCTAAGAACACTCGCGGTGTCCTGAAATGTTCGCAAATAAACAAGATGGGGGTGTTCTGAAGACGTTTTTGAGAACACTCCCGGTGTCCTGGAATATTTGTAGGGGGTGTCCTGAGGACGCTGTCCGTATTGTTCTCTGTCAAGTTGAATGTGTCCTAAGAACACTCGCGGTGTCCTGAATTGTTTGTAAATAAACAAGATGGGGGTGTTCTGAAGTCGTTTTTGAGAACACTTCCGGTGTCCTGGAATGTTCGTAGGGGGTGTCCTTAGGACGCTGTGCGTATTGTTTGTTGTAAAGTTGAAAGTGTTCTAAGAACTATCGCGTTGTTCTGAAATGTTCGTAGGGGGTGTCCTGAAAACGGTGTCCGTATTGTTCGCTGGCAAGTTTAAAGTGTTCTAAGAACACTCACATTGTTCGCGGACATTAAAAGTTTCCCATAGATCATAGTTGAAATGTTTGACTCTATGGATGTGATATGCTGCGGTGGTTGTTGCCAGGGCATAGAGTCTTGGGTGCATGGCCGTTTGGCCATGCACCCAAGACTCTATGCCCTGGCAACAACCACCGCAGCATATCACATTCATATTTGTTTATAACTTTGGGTGAAAAACAAATGTATAAGGAACAAAGGTATTAGATATTATGGATGTAATGTGCTGCTATGGTTGTCCTTATTATTGTATACTTACTGTTTGGTCTAGTAATGGGAGTCCATGTTTTTCTTCTTCATTTCTGTGATAATAGAAAATAGCATGTTAGTATTAGTATTTTGTAATGACGTATTACATTGTATAAGCAATATACTTTTATTTTTTTTCAACCCTCATATTTAGTAGAGTACAAATCAGAGTACTGTGCAATTTGCTCAGTTTCTGTATTTGTTGCTAAAATCAATTGTGTCTGTGGGAGAAAAAGAAATCCATGTTGGATTTAAAAAAAAACTTTTTCTGTTATGCTACAGTTTATTTGTTTGTTTGTTTTCAGTGTTCACTTGTTGTTTCTGGCTAATGCTTTATACTTTGCTTTGTTGTATTTTTTTTGGAACAGTAACAGATTCTTCATTTGTTTTGATATTATAAAATTTTGGAGCAGTTAGATACCAATTGGCGTATTCTAACTGTCTATTTTTTTAATATATTGTAGTGGTTTTCATTTACCTATTTGGATATTGTTAAATTTTGGGACAGTTAGATACCAATTGGCGTATTCTAACTGTGTATTTTCTGGCCTAATTTAGTGGTATTCATTCATCTGATTAGTTGTTGTAGAATCTTTGAGCTGTTGGATAGCTTTTGGAGTTTTCTAACAGTTTATATTATTTTAACACACATTTATAATTTTGGGACAGTTAGATACCAATTGGCGCATTCTAACTGTGTATTTTTTGGCATAATTTAGTGGTATTCATTTATCTGATTAGTTGTTGTAGAATCTTTGAGCAGTTAGATAGCTTTTGGTGTATTCTAACAGTTTATATTTTTGTAACACAAATTTACTTAAAGGTTTAAATACAGTTTATTTATCAAATTTTGTTTTTAAGAACATCAAATAAGCGTTTGTAAGATTTGCTGGTAATCTCTGCTTTAGAGTAATGGTACTATCATTACATTCAAACCATCCACATTTCTTTTTTATGTATGCAGTGTAGTGCCCTGAATTGGTTGTGGCTCCTGCGTGGTAGATTATACCTATTGTTGTGAAGGTTTTCTTACCAAGTGATATTTGACCATGTGTGAATCCAGTCAGCTTGCAGTTGTTTTTGGTACCATCTACATTGTAATGTAGAAGCATTAGTATTACGTATTTACTATGTGTTTCTATTACTAATGTGGAGCGATTATCTGAATTGCAGGTAGAGCATAATCTACCATGGTTTGCATTTTGTACAAATGCTGAAATGGAATGGATTCACAATTTGGTATTGATATATATATGAAGCGTTCATTGGGGATTTCTTCTTATGTCACATTGTTGCAGAGAGTGCATGTATGTTTCCACATGTATGAAATCTGAAAGATTTCATTTATAGGTATGTTTTTGGTTTCCAGTTCTTGTAGTAAGTACATTAGAAATTCTTGTGGATCTTCCTGTGAGTTTATAGTGGATTTCACCATTCCAGCACAGTAGT
Source organism: Ambystoma mexicanum (assembly GCF_040938575.1). Taxonomy (NCBI): domain Eukaryota; kingdom Metazoa; phylum Chordata; class Amphibia; order Caudata; family Ambystomatidae; genus Ambystoma; species Ambystoma mexicanum. Next base: position 531,817,435 of record NC_090937.1, read on the forward strand.
CCAATTGTCGTCTTATTCCAAAAACACTATATGTGTTGTCAGGATTGTTTGCTGCATTTCTGTGAAGTACTAACATTTGCAAACACAATGGGTTTGTACTGTGTGAGTAATTGTTGTCAACAATTGGTGGTAATTGAAAAAGAATATTCATTGCTACATTTGCATAGCAAATTACACCAACTATATTTGAGAATTTAAATGGTCCAGGTAGTTCTGTATCTAACTGCTTTTTTTGGAGTTTGTCTTCCTTCTTTAAAGAAGTACCTGGTTTACTTTCTCTAATTGATTCTTTTTTGTTTGTGGTACTTGATGAAGTATGAGTTTCTTTTACTCTCTTTGGTGGATTTCCAGTGACATCCTGTTGCATTTCAATTTGATTTAGTTTTCTTTTACAACGTTTTAGTTTTTGTGGAACAGAATATGTGTTTAGATGGGGAGTGTATAGTGAGCGAAGTCTATTATATTCTAAAATGCAAGGAATATCAGCGTTTACTTTACTTGCATCAAAATTGATTAGAAATAGACCATCAAGTGTACGTAAGCGTGATAGTGCTACGTAGCTCATGCCTTCTTTAAAGACTGTGTTACCAATATCTATCATTGCTTTGTCTAGGGTAAGACCTTGTGATTTATGAATTGTGACTGCGTATGCAAGAGTTAGAGAAAATTGTTCTCTGCGTACATACATATCTTTGAAGAGAAGGAATCTAGCTGTTGAGTGTCCTATCCGTTTTACTTCTGAAAGTTTGTCAAAGAGTATATTGACAAACTGAATTTTGTTGCCACGTGGGTATGTTTGAAAGCCAACAACTGTACCCAGTGCTCCATTAACTAGTCCTTGGTCCACGTCAAGGTTACGTTTAAGCATTACTCTGCAATTTAAGGATAATTTTAACATCTTTTCTAAGCCTGCTGTGTTTGAGATTGACTTTTCTAAATTATTTAGTCTTGTTGTGGCTTGGTCACACATGGGTAGTGTCATACCATGTACATCTAGTTTGTCTGTGGCGCTAATTTCCATTATTGGTTGCATTTCTTTACTTAGCATGATTTCATTGAATTTGAAACAGCTTGCAAGAGTTGGCATTAAGGCCATACAATTGACATTTTTGTGGGCTAATTGTTCCATAACATCTGTAGCACATGCATTATCGCCATAAAGTGCATTAAAGTGCCGGGTTTTCAATGTTGCTTCTGCTTCTTCGGAAAGTATACCAACTCTCAAACTTTTTAAAATGTTGGCATAAGTTAGATCTGCAGATTGGCGCATGTTTTCTGTTAATTCTCTGTGTTGGAAATGTTGCCAAAGGTTGACATTTCCAACGCTGCCAACAGTTTTACGGCAGAGTTTGTGTCCTAATGTTTTAAAAATAGGTTCACCTTTTACTGGTGTTAATTGAAGGAGATCTCCAAAAACAATAATGTGTTTTCCTGCAAAGAGCTCTTCATAGTCTGTTTTGAGTACTTCTTGTAATCTGAGGTGAATCAAAGCTAACATCAGGTTGGAGACCATGCTCACTTCATCTATTAGTAGCATTTTCATTTGTTTCAATACTCTGCGTAATTCCATTGCAGCTTCTGCAGAAAGTTTGTAATAGTCTAATTTGTTCTGGTGTTCTACTGGTAATAGTAGTAATCGGTGTAAGGTAACACCACCTATGTTGTAGGCAGCTAAACCTGTGGGGGCAGTGACAACAGCTGACAGTTTGTTGTTTGTCAATTGTTGAAGGAACTCACTAATGATTTTGATTAGGAATGTTTTGCCAGAACCAGCTTCACCACTGACGTACAGTAGTATAGGTTTATAATTATGGCAGGAACATTCTTTATTTTCATGTTTTACACCATGTGCAATTTGTTTTGTTACTTCTTGAAAAATGCTACTTTGCTCATTGTTTAGTTTTCATTGTAGTATAGTTAAGTCTTCCTTATCTTCATACTGACACATGGTCTTTTCTATTTCTATCATGGCTAATTCTGCCTCATTTGTTATTAGTGGTTCTCCCAGTGGTTCTTGGCTTCCTGTTACAGAAGGTTGATTACTGTCAGGAGTATCCTTATCTAGTTGAGCTTGGAGTTCTTCTTCATGTTGCTGTTCATTGTGCAACATTGTTTTGTACTGTGTAAAGTTTACATCAGTTATAGTGCTTTCATTTGCTTTGAAAGCATCCTTATATGAGTCATAGTTATCTAGTAACTGTTCTTCTTTTCTCCATGGTTTGAAGAGTTGTAGCAGGGACATGTAATATACTTCTTTATGTTGAGGAGTCTTCAATGACAATTTGATATGATTAATTAAATTTGGTTTAGTGAGTTTAACTAAGCTGCCTTCACAGTCTGTCACTCTATATTTACCTTTTTTTTCATCGGGTTTCATGTTATTTTTGTATGTGTAGTTTTGGGCTATTTGGTATAGACACATTTTTTCCAAAGTATTACTTCTGTTTGGGTAGTATGTGTCTAATAAATTGTTTTTTAAAATGTCTTGGCTGTTGGGATCATGTTTGGCTATTGTTTCTATATCTTCATATGATTTTAGAACTCTTTTTCTAGATTTAGCTGGACCAAGACTTAGCCATACTATATTTTCAGATTTACCATACAATAAACTACCAATTAAACGATCAGCTGCTTCATAAGATCCACATTCTCTATGGGTGAGCATGTTTATGCCCAAGCTGTATAATTTCTGAGATACTGTTTTATCTGATGACAGGTCATTCCAGAGGTCTTGGAGCTCTGTCTTTTCTGCTTTAGTTAAGTATGCTGTGACATATCGTGCAACTGCAGTAGAATTGTCTGCAATGTACTGCACATCTATGTTTGCATTCCATAAGTGGGCAATGATTGCATTATAATCATTGATATATTTTTCTTCTTCTTTTCTTTTTATGTAATATGTATTTTTAGGTGACTTTCCTTTAACAGTATGTCTAACTGAAGACATGAGGTTCTTTACTAGACCTGTATTTGTAACTGGTCTAGGGAAACCAAATCGGCATTTGGTGTAGTATTTGCCTTTGTTTTTGTAATTACGACGACAATATTTTCCACATTTGTGTCTTTGAAATTGTAAAATTTGTGCACAAAGATCACTATTTGTGGCTTCTGATGGAATTTGACAAGTGACATATTTTTCAATAAACTGTAAAACAGTGGCATCACTGTCTTGACCAAATTTAGGAGCATCTTTGATCCATAAAAGCATGTGGAGATGTGGTGCAACCTAATGTAACAAACCAAGTGGGTGGGCCAAGGTTTCTGATCATACAACGTACATCTCCATGACGTCGAAACCATACTCTTTAGTACCACGCATATTTGCTAATAGATTTGTAATATTTGATTGTAAAACCTCATCCTTTTGTTGCACTTTCTCTAATAATTGTGTAGCTGTCATATTTTGAAAGTGTGATCCTGATTTTAATATGTGTGCAACTCCGTAACATAAAGTTGCTAGTTCACTTTCAAAGAGTAGGTGGAATATGTATTCTACATTTTGTCTAAATCTGGGATCTTCAGAATACATCTGTAATGAGCGGTATTCTGAAGCTGATATTTGAATAGGTCTATCATCATATCTTCCTCCTTTGCCAGTTGGAAAGAGTAGAGGAAAAGCACATGCTTCTATACTTTTTTCCCATATACTGATTGGCGATCCTTTTGTTTGACGCATTTGGTAAGTTTCCAGTACATCTTGTACGGTGTCATTACAGTGCAAAGGATGAATTGTATACTGGTCTAAAGTATTTGATATTGTAGCAGGATCTAGTAGCTCAAATTGACCAGCTTCTTGTGTTTCTTGAATTATTTCAGTTGTATCTTTCAAGTTTTCTTCAATATTAATTTCTTTGTAATATTCATTATTCTCTTTAAGATATTGAAAGGCTTGTCTAACTTTATATAAATCTACCAGCTGTTGCCATATTTTTTTGTCTTTTGTAGGTACCCCATTTACTAATATAATTAAAGATTGCTGCATTGGACGTTGCACTCCTAGAGTATGCACATTATCTTTTAGATTTAATGGTAAATAAACTACTTTTCCACGAATGCCTTTTAACCAATTCAGAGGGAGGTAATTTTGCTGTTTTTGGTTGAAGGCGTATTATTGCTTGAAATGGGTGTACTGTTTGAATTATGATGCTCTCATATAAATTAAGTTGTTGTAGAGGTTTTGGTACTGGGTATAATTCAAAATTATTTGTGATAGAACGTGAAGGAGTTTGGTTGTTGTCAGGTTTTGTAGTGCAATAACTGCAAAGTATTAAGGGCTCAGTTATTTCATATTTGTTTTCTGCTAGAAGGTAGAGAGCTAATTCAAACCATTTAGAATCTTCATTGTCTTCTATTTTGTATGATAGGTCCACAGTTTTTGTGTTACTTTTATAAAAAATTCTACGGCAACATACACATACATGGTTTGGTACTTCAGCTGATGTACTTTTAAATTTTAGTATTTCCTTTTTGTATTTGTTTAGCAAAAGGTTGCCATGTGTAGAATTGTTGCTTAATTGGTTTAAAGCTATTTCATTCTGTAAATGGCTTTCACTTCCAAAATATTTTTTCTGGATATAGTGAATTTCTTCAAGTAGGTCTTTTGCTGTACCATGTAGAAAGATGTTATTTAACTTTGCTAGTGCTAAAGCAGGACTTTTATAATAGTACAGTTTAAAGACTAGATTTCTTATAGTTGAATGATGTGTTGATATCCTTTTGATATCATGGAAAGTGGTTTTACAAGTAGGTCCTGTAATGCAGGCCAATGAATGTCCTTGTAGTCCTGTGTACTTGCGCACTGGACAGGTATCTATATTTTGAAGTAATTTAATTTTGATTTTGTCTTTGCTTTTTACATATTTATTGAGGAATTGGTGTAAAGATTTGAAACATTGTTTGGGAATGTTACACATTGACGTGCATGGCCATTTGTACACTAGACGTTCTGATTCAGTTGAATGGAGGGGTAATTCTAAGTTTTCAGGACATATTTTTGTAAGGAGTACTTCTTGTTCCATTATGGTATTATTCACTTTTTCATAACCCGACCACTGCTATTTATGGCAATTGTATTTGTTTGCTTTTGTTTGTACGCTTCTTCATTAAAATATGGTTCTGTGCTCGTAGTGTGATTCCATTCACCTCCGCAGATACTTAAGAAGTTCTTTCTGTTGACATTTCGCTTATTGAGAAGTCTTTTTTGTAATTTAGTTATTAGTTTTGTTAGTGGTTTCATTTTGTTTAACAGTAAAATAAATAAATTTCTTTTGGGAAGAATTGCACTGTACATCAATGCTTCTAAGATTAATTTCCTACGATAGGTTTTAAGCTTTGAGCCTGATTTCTCTCCTGTTTTTATAAGATTTTGAAGGACTTTGTGACGGTATATTTTGGCTAAAATACTTTTCTTGGTATGCATACTTTGCACTATATTAGAATTTGAAGAAGTAGTTTTATCTGTACTGATTTTCTGTTAATTGTTTTTTGGTTTGTTTTACATTTTGATAGAGGAAGCGAAGTTGTTGTATTTGAAACTTTTTGTGTTTCACTAAATGATTGTATTAGCTGTTTTGTTTCAACTTTTTTTACAAATTCTGCTAGAGATGGATGCTTATGTTGGACACCTTTATTTTCATTTGCTCTAATTTTGCGTTGCTTTCTACGGAGTTGTCTTTTGGTAGGCATTCTTTAGGGTCTGTTGAAAAAAATAAAGAAGATATGGGTTGGGGTGTTCTGGACTGTATGTGTGCTGTGTGCATGAGTGTTTGAGTAAGATGATAAAGATGTATGTAATGGTGTGTGATTATGCATTGGGAACTAAAACTAGTAGGGGTAGGTATTCTTGAATTTATGTGTAACTAAACTGGGGTTCAGATGACAAAAACAAAGTAAGCTAGTGGTGTGGAAAAGTACAAATAGTAAATGTAATGTATACAATTAAAACAGTTGTTTGTTCTATAATATGAAAATTGTAGTGGTTCAGTTGGCTAATTTGTGTGTCCAAAAATAGAAATTTGTGGGCCATTCTGGTTGTAAATCGCTGTTTACGACATGGACATTTTTGGACAAAATGGTACAAAATCACTATTTTAAGAAACCAAAATAGCTGGTATTAATGTTATAGTATATTTGATTAATAATATAAATAATATGGTGATATTTTACCTACTTTTTTTTTAAATTAACAGGTAACTTCTTAGTTTTTCTTTCTTGTTCGAATTCGGCTGCTTCTTTTCAGGAAACTGGTCTTCACTGCAACTGTGAAAGCTTCAAATTAGTAATTTTGTTTGTATATAGCACTGTTTTTAATTTAGATATTGATTGTTTTAATTGAAATCCTCAGTGCCTTCTGTAAAACTATTAAACTAATTTATTTACATAAGATACATTGCATCAGTTCAGTGTATATGATATGTTCTTAATGAACAAATTGTATTGAATGACTAACTGTAGCAAAAATAAAATATCTTTACCATGTCTTGTGAAATGTATAATATATTAGTGAATACCACTATTTCTGTAAGTAAACTGTTCTAGGTAATAGCACCTAAATGTCATGTGTAATTTAAAGTAATTAAGTAAATAAATAAATAAAAACAAAAAATATGAAATTGTATAAGTATTTTTATAAAGGTTTAAACATACATTGTGTTTGCATGCAATTTTGTTTGAATATATGTAGTCTATATATTTCATTTAAAAAAATGTTAGTTTAACATGATTTGAGTGTGTGTGTTTAAAGAAAGTAAAAAGTATAAAGGTGTATAAGTGGTAGTTGATTTTAGGAAATTGAAAAAAGTACAGTAAATTCATTTAACAGATTTTACAAGGTAAAAGTCTGTTTGAAAATGTGTTCATCTACCATAGCTCTCAAGTCACACGCTTTTGGCGGGTGTCACAAGCCTTGTAAAGGGCAGACTCACCCACCAAGCCTCCTGCACGCCCATTCATTCCAATGGGCATCTCACCCGCTAAAAACAAAATCGGGCGATTTCACCCGCCTCTAAAACAAAAATGGTTCAGAGCTATGTCATGTACTATACAGAAAATATGCATACCTGAAGTTTGTGTTTATGCATATGGATATGCGTGGAGCTGCAAGTAGAAATCTTGAAGACTTGTACAGTATTTGTGGTAGATGCTGCTTGCCAATGATATGACACTTGTACTCAGAGAGATTCAGAGTACATTTGCAGTGCTGATCTATGATGATGCAGTTAGATGTAGAGGTCTTGAATGTGATTGGTGCATGGTCATGTGATTTTTGAGGTACATCCAATGAGGGAATGGCCGAGAGAGTGTAGTGGAAATGGTAGAAGGGCTGTTCATGTTACGATATGTCCGCGGACATGGCGTTAGTTCCAGGACATCTGGAGTTACATCCGGGGATTTTTGGGTTCAGAAGTCATGCAAATGAGAATAAGCACTGAAAGGGATTGGTCAGGAAAGTTTGGTGGGTGTGTTGTGCCAGGAGAGATTTTTTAAGATACTCTTTTTGCTGAGAGAACAAAAGATAGCTATGGCTGTGTGTTTCAGAAAACAGATTGTTTGGATTTTAGGAGATTCGTGGATACATTGGTTGAAGGTGCATGCAGAAAACTGTGGAGTAGCTGTAGATCTAGGATTCCCACATGTGGAAGTACACTGACATGGAGTACGTGGAATGAAGTGGTTGGATTTGCTGTCTCTCTGTGCTACTTTGGAGACAGAGCAACATCTAGACATTATTGTAATTCATTGTGGAGGGAACAGTTTAGGGCATGTGACTGGAATTGTTTTGCAATTTGCTATGAAAGAAGGACTGAGGAAGGTTATGGACATGTTTTTTTAATTCGCAAGTGATATTTTCACGGATTTGCGCAGAGACAAATGTGGCTTCGTTCTTCTTCATTTGGTCCACAAATGGAAAAAGCAAGGCGCAATGTTAATAAGGCTGTTTGTGGCTTTCTAAGAGATTTTGGCATGTCTTCTTTTCACAATGAAAATATTATGTTTTGTAGTACATACATTTTTCGCAGAGATGGAGTCCATCTTACTTATGCTGGCAATCAGATTCTTCTGAGAAATGTACAAAATGCATTGCGACCTTTTTTGGAATTACAACAACTATTTTGAAGTAGATGTTAAGCATTTACAGTTTTTGACTTACAAACACCACCCAAAGGCTCTTTTCAGAGCCACCACTTCTTTCCAGAGAAAATTACAATGTTTGTGATGGAGTAGTAACCCAATTTTTTTAATGTTCGCAAACTGTTCGCAGACTTCTAAAAAATACAAAGAGCCCTGCTTAATTTATTTTCACTTCTATTTTTTAACTGGGAAAGGCGGCTCTGAAAAGAGCCTTATTTTTTTTGATTTTTGTAATTTTGTATTTTTTTTTGTTTTTCAGACACGACACAGTAGGAGAGGAGGGTAAAGGAGGGTAAAGGGGGGGACACCAACCACAGGGATAAGAAAGGGCGAGCTGAGAGAGGAAGATGTAGAGTAGGTTTTATTTGGGTAGTGAGCAGGTCTTCTAGTGCTCTGAGACGATAGTCTCAAAAGCATTCCGAAGTCGCTCCCCCCTGCAGAGTACTGTGTCACAGTACATACAGACAACTGTGACCCTCGAAAGGTAAGGGTCATCAGCATTCTGTATGGCCTGTGAGGCAGCTTGAGAAAGACGCTTTCCCACAGAGGTGGTCTTTTTGGTGACAGGATCAGAAACAGAGGATGAAGTAGAGGAAATCAACCTGCTACGTTCTTCGCAAGGTACAACCCTGCGAATAGCCCCAGAGTGAAATGACCTCAGGTGTTGCTTCAGAGTAGTGGTCCCAAAGCTGTAGTTACCGTGCTTCCCGCGACTGAGTATCATTTTGCACTCATTGCAGGTAACATGGTTCGCACGAGCCTTAGGACCATTCCCATGAATGGTAAATAACCGCCACACCCAAGACTCACGCCTAGTGCGGGTAGGAGGTATTTCCTCGACCTCATTCTCATCATCCTCTTCTTCCTCCTCCGTATCCTTACTCCTGTTCCCCTCTTCAGGCCCTTGGGGAGGTGGTGGTGGTGGAGGGGGTGGTGGTGGTGCTGAAGCAGGTGCAGCACCAAGTGGCAGTTCAGCAGCCAAGGATGACATGTCGATGATGGTGTAGTCTGCAGGTGGCAGCAAAAATCACTGTGTTCTGAAGAATAGCCAGAAACACAATGGGAATAAGCTCTTGGGCGTGGTCTTTTATAGGGGTGCTTGTGCGCGGTCCGCGGACATGCGCACTGTGCGCGGACAGATCGAACACAAAAAAAGGATCGGAAAGTTTCAAAAGGTGTATAGAAAGTCAAGATTGCTATGTGGGACTTGTGGCATGGTGAGATTTTATTGAAAAATATTATGGATTAACTGAAAATGTACTTTTAAATTGTTCGGGGACACGAACAGTGTCCGCATTTCAGGACACACGATGAGCCTGGGCGCGGTCATATGATCTGTTTGCGAACTAGTCTGCGAAGGAAGCGCCTGTCCGCAGGACACCAAGTGCACGGAGATTGGTTAGCGCATGCGCATTGATGTCCTACGGACACTGTTCGGGTTCTGAAGTAATTAAAAGTGCATCACACGTGAAACGAATATTTCAGGACACCGCGTGTGTTCTTAGAACAGCTTAAACTTGGTAGCGAAAAGTAAGGACAGATATAGTGTTCTTCAGGACACGTGTAATTTAGTTTATGTAGGAACATTTCAGAACACCAATTGTGTTCTTAGAACACTTTCAATTGGGTAGCGAACACTATGAACAGTTGTACTGTTGTTCAGGACACATCATTTTCGTGTATTTACGAACATTTCAGGACAGCAATTGTGTTCTTAGGACAGTTTTAAATTGATAGCGAACATTACGGACAGATATAGTGTTCTTTAGAACACTTTAATTTTTGTTTCTTTACGAACATTTCAGGACACCACGTGTGTTCTTAGAACAGTTTCAACTTGCTAGCGAACAGTACGAACAGGTGTGGTGTTCTTCAGGACACCTCCATTTTCGTTTATGTACGAACATTTCAGAACACTTGCACTGTCCGCGGACACTTTTAAAAAACGGAAACTGTTCACAATACAATATAAAAATTAAACTTTATTTAACATATATTAATAATTTATGACAGAGAAGGTGAGGCAGAAACAGAAACAAAAACAGGAGAATTTGGGGTTTCAACATGATTGGTGTTAGGTGAGGAAGGGATGGAAATCTCATCAAAACGTTTTGGATTATGGAGAGGGTTTGGGGATAATTGACTGGGATATGGTGAGGAGGGACAAGTAAATGTGGGGCAATGGTATGATGTTTTTGTTTTAAAATGATCTTCAACAAAAGTTTTCAAATTATTAAAATTGGCCAACAGTAAATCAATTTTTTCTTTGATGTTGTCAAGCGTGTTTTCTATAACAGCTTCTTCAGAGGTAGTTTCTATTTTGTTATGCTCTTTATAAAATATATATATATATGGTAAATGTATTCAAAATAATAATATTTAAATGGTTTATATTATAAAGTGTTTACCATTAGTTTCACTATCTTGTGACATTTCTTCATGTGGGAATTTGTCCTCTAGCCATTCCAGAGTACTAGACATTTCTGTGAGAAAAAAAAGAAAAGATAATATATTTTTTAATCTAATACAGAAAGTTTATAAATATATGAGTAACATGAAGTACACTTACTATTTCTGGTAAAATAAGTCCTATGTATTCAGTGGGTCTGGTCTTGTTCTCAGTTCTGTTGTGTCTGTGAGGTAATTATGTTGGAAGCCAATTTATGTTCTTGTGGTATATTCCATTTCTGAACATATTGTATTTAAATGAATGGTTAGTGTGTTACATATATGGGTTACATTTCTTATGTATTACTATATATAATGTGTTTGTGTGCTGCTTTTTGAATTTGTTAAATGTTCTTACATTATGATATAACAATCAAACATACCACCCCCCAAAGTTTTTAGGTAGTGGTACTGTTCTCCGAACATGTCCGCGAACATTAAATAAGTTCGCGGACATCAAGTTCATAAGAAGAGATCTAGTCAGTTCCATATGACATGTATATAAAGTCAAAGTCATTAGTGTTAAGTTTTGCTACTAAAAACCTATGAAATTCCGTGAAAAAACTTTGTTAAAGGGACGTTATGGTTAAGTTGCGCTACTAAAAACCTATGAAATTCAGTGAAAAAAACTTTGCAAAGGGACGTTATGGTTTATGAAATTCAGTGAAAAAACTTAGTTAAAGGGACGTTATGGTTCCAAGTAAAACCGAAAAACCCTTGAAATTCGCCAGTTATGGTAAGCTAAGCAACCATAACTCGCGCCACCACCGTGCTCTACTAAGACTAACACCCAGGACATCAAAGATGACATCACAAATGACATTGATGACATCACTGATGACATCACATGTGCATTTACCTTTCATGAAAAGTCTGTACAAGGGTTTCTTATTGTAATGTTAATTTTAAAAAAAGTGTCAATGATCATTGGAATAAATATCAAGGGCTATTTAGTCCATCCAGTATACTAAGGTGCTCATGTAGAAACATAGGCATTGTGTGCAGCATACATGATGGAGGTGCAATATTCATAAGCTTGCCATGTTGAATAGAGAAATGATAACTGTTTTCTTATTAGACTTTTGCATACTGTGAAACATGTGATAAGTAGATAATAAAACACAAAGAGACAACACCACATACAAATATGAGTATATACAAGGAAATTGAAGTAGTAGCAAAAAGTGTTCATAACCTAACTTATTACCTTTATGCAGAGAAATGATTGCTCTGTTTCAAAGCTGCTACTTACCCTATATATATATATATATATATACATATATCATGTTGTGCCTGGTCTCTAAGGAAAGTAGTGTGAATACAAGATATAAAAATATGAGCATATACAGGGAAAGTACAGTAATGAAAAAAAAACAACAGAACTATCAGAAGGTGCTGACAACTCTACTGATTATTTTAATGCACAGAAAGGATTGCTGTCTTTCCAGCTTGTGTTTTCCCCTATGTATATGTTTCATATATGACTGGATCCTAAGGGAATTATTGTAAGAACATACTTGAAGGATAAGTCTACAAATATACTACTATTTCCACTTTTAATTCCTGACTGTTACTAAAGAAAACCATGTGGCCTAGATATGTCAGTAAAGGAAAAAAGGCGGAACCATACATGTGATGTCATCAGTGATGTCATCAATGACATTTGTGATGTCATCTTTGATGTCCTGGGTGTTAGTCTTAGCAGAGCACGGTCGTGGCGCGAGTTATGGTTGCTTAGCTTACCATAACTGGCGAATTTCAAGGGTTTTTCGGTTTTACTTGGAACCATAATGTCCCTTTAACAAAGTTTTTTCACTGAATTTCATAGGTTTTTAGTAGCGCAACTTAACCATAACGTCCCTTTAACAAAGTTTTTCTCACTGAATATATATATATATATATATATATATATATATATATATATATATATGCAGGTGCATGCCGCAATCTATGCACTATAATGCTAGCCTCAAGAATGCTGTGTCTGCTTGTGTTTGTTTGCATCTGTACACGTATAAAATAACTTGATATCTTCATCATTTCTGTAGCACACGTTTCTTCATCTTGATCCCAAGATGTCACTTATCTTTGATACTTTCTTGATCCTTCTAGAATATGTTGATTCTCTTGTCCCTGCATCTCTTCTATGTATGTCAGTCTGGCTCCGTGTGACGTCACCAATATGCTCTTTCATTCATTGGTCCTTCTTCTTCTGTATGCAGGTATGGCTTTCTCAATGGGAACCTTGCCTCCAGGACTCTCCTGAGTATCAGTATTTTCACTGGTACTGCACGTGTCTCACACTCTGCTTCCCAACATATAGACAATATGGGCAAAGTGGTTGAGGGGGGTTCATGGCTCCTTCTCTACAAAGGGATTGATCGACTATTTATAATACGCATTCCTCCTCCTGCACTGCAACCCATAGAATATAGTTGAGTCCCATGCAAAATGTGGTCGAACTGTCACAAAGTCACTGATATAGTAGCCATCTATGTAACTGAACACAATGCACTGCATGATTTATATACTGTTTTCAACTAGTTATATCTGCTTGCAATTGAATATTCTTCTAATTCTGTTTACCATCAATCAGTACAACTTTATTTGTATTATAAAGACATAAAAGCACATACAAACATAAATGTTCATAAGGTGGGAGTATACATGACAGCACATACCAATTTGATTTCATCCAAGCAAGGAAAAAACTTTCATGTAAAATGGTCATGAAGCTCCATATGCAAGGGTTTTGAAAAGTATAAAGGAACTGAGATTCAGTGCAAATAATATTCTGACAGTATCAGGTTCATGTAATTACATTCCAGGAAGTCAAGTGCGGAGAGTATTCTTGCAGCCCCACACACCGTCATTGCCTATTAAACAAATTCCCAATGATTTGTTTTTCCCAGGTCAATTTAAATTACTTCATGGGCCTGTTAATTATTTTTTGTCTACAGAGCCATGCTTGGTGGATGTAACAAGCAGTACTAGCCACTGTGCTTGGGCTTGTGCTCTCTTTGGAAAATTCCAAAGCATTGGTAGCTAAACAATTTCCGTTTACTATTCGCATCCTTTTTTTTATTTCAATGCTTGCACAAACTGCGGTCTTCTGAAGGCATTCCACCTCACTGCATTTTGGAGACATAAGAATGGCAGTAGGCGCTATACAACCATGAAATAACATCAATTAAGCAGGCACAAGAAATCCATAAACTGATGCAGTAGGACACAAATATACATTATGTGTTTGGCATAGAATTTTTGAAAGGAGAATCTGATCAGCAGATTACTCTTTCAGAGATGGAATTACCTGTTTCATTGTATTAATTAATACAAATAAAAAAGCCAGGGCTTTTACACCCTTGCCAGGTGGCAACTCTTGACATGCCCACCAGCCATAAAGGTTAACACTCTTGTTTCTAAGGGTCTGGCTGATCATCTTGGTGAATGTATTGACTGAGGCCATCTGAATACGAGTGCAGCAAACCTGGTTTTTATTGGATATCCATGTCCAATCTCTGTAGGGGAATGGTCCAACACAGTAGCTTGGGATTCTCTTCCTGGATGGCCATATGCCACCTAAGAGGTTGGTGGAATGTTTGGAATATGAAGTGTGACCCAAAAATGTAGGGTTTCAGCTTGCTTACCGTCCAAGCCACCACAAAATCCTCTTTCTCAATGGTGGCCCAAGTGCACTCTCAATTGGTCAAGCACCTACTCAGGTACGCACAAGTTAGTTCTATCCCTTCACGGTTCATTTGTACTAAAACTGAACCAATCTGAAATTCACCTGTCTCTGTTTAAATGATAAACCCATGCCTAAAATCCGGGATCCTTAAAAGTTGGGCCTGCCACAGGCCATCCTTTAAGCCCTGGAATGAGGAGTAGCAGCCAGGGGTCCAGGTGAACTTATTTGGCAGTTTTCTTGATGTCACATCAAATAGGGTTAGGATGAGAGTCCCATACCCCTTAACAAAAGTCAGGTAATAATCCATAAGCAATAGGAAGGCTCACACTTGAGTCTGAGTGATGGGGTGTCCCAATCTATCACCTCCTACTTTGGCCTGGTGAGGCTGTTGCTTACTGCCACCAACTTGCTTTCCTAAATAAGTAACAGTACCCTGTGCTATCTGGAATTTGGAAGCATTGATAGTCAAGCCCGTCTCCTGCATGGCTTGAAGTATCTAATCCAGATTAGAGAGATGGTATTGCCAGGTGTCCAGAGCATTGAAAAGTCATCTAGCTATGCGACGCTGATGTCTGCCTGTCATGAAAGCACATGGTTTACCATCCTTTGGAATGTTCCAGGTGCATTCTTTAATCCGAAAGGCATGACGGTGAACTGGTAATGCCCTTCTGGAATGGAGAATGCAAATCTCTCTCTTGCTTGATCAGTTATACCGATCTACCAGTAGCCTGCTGTGAGGTGAAAGGTCCCCATGAACTTGCCAGCGCCTAACCTGTCAATCAGTTTGTCTCCTCTAGGGATGGGGTGTCCATCAGTCTTAGCAGCAGAGTTGAACACCTGGTAGTCCACACAAAAGAGGACTCCCATTTTCCCCCTACTGGACATTTTAGGACCAGTACCATTGGGCTAGGCAAGGGGCTGACGGATGGCTCGATGACCTTCAGGGTGAACAATTTAGAGACTTCCTCCTTGATGGTGTCTTTGACCTTCTAAGACATCCAGTGAATCATACTTTTCATCAGCTTACTCTCTTCAGTGTTGATTACATGGACACACCAATCAATCTTGGAGTCAGCAAGAACAATCCTGCAAACTGATCCAGCAGAATCTGGCAGTCCTGCAATTGCTATTCTGTGACATCTGGGGAGATGTGAACTCCCTCTAGAGACCCGTCACTCAGCCTCGGTGTGTGACCTGTCTGGGAGATGATCAGTCTCCTCTTTGGTCTAATCATCAGTGACCAGATTAACCACTAAGCCATCCTGGCTGGAAACAGGCTTAAGCCTGTTCACATAAAAAAACCTGATGTCTCTGCCTCTGGGTCTTGTTGTGAATGTGGTAGTTAACCTCACTGAACCACAGAGGGAAATGTCCACTTGTCATGCATGGCACTGGGCTTAATTTGCTCCATGATCCAGACAATCTGGCCTGGTGTGTACTCAGTCTCCTGTATTCTGGTCTTCAGGTTCTGGGTGCTCTGCTCTCTGTACTTGACCATTTTGGATATGAGGATAAAAACATTGTCCACTATTTTGTGGGAAGGAGTTCGGAGATTGCCCTCATATCCTTCCTGCACCAAAGTTAGATCAGTGGACCCCTAATGGAATGGCTAAACAGGAGCTTGAAAGGGACTGAACCCGATACCATTCTGTGACACCACCAGGTAGGAGAAACTGAGGCATAACAAGAGAACATCCTAATTCCTCCTTTAGGTCTTTTCCAAGCCACCTATCACGCCCTTCAGTGTCTCCTTATGCACATATATGAAATTGGATCCCATGTCACAAAGGACTTCTTTAGAAACCCCTACATGAGAGAATATTCCAATGAGGGCCTTCACCACTACAAAGGCTTTCATGCTCCTGAGAGGTACCAGGTGGTGTGATCTACCACTACCAAAATCTACCAGTTTCAAGTGGAGGTTTGGAGATGCAAAGGACTCGCAATGTCCATGTCTATCCTCTCGAAAGGCCACTCAACCATGGTGTAGTGGAATTATGGGAGCCTTGGTGGCTTTGCCATCTTTTTCCAGATGCTTGGAAGGTGTGGCAGGGCTGGAAAATTCATTTAATGTTTCAACCCATCTGTGGACAGTAGAAATGGGCAGACAGGTTATCGGTTGGCTTAGTCATTCCTAAATGACTTTCCATGTCATGAGCCAAGTCAGGGAAGACTCTCCTGATGCACCGCTAAATACCAGCTGGACCTTGCCTCAGAGTTCTTGGGCTCACTGTACAGGAGGCCATTCTCACAGTACACTCTGAACATTCCCGGGTTGCCCTTGCGACTGCCCTGCCTTTTCATGCAGATCTGTCAATGTTGGACAGTTGTGCAGTGCATGGCAAAAGTCCACAGGTGTTTGAACTAAAGCAACCCTGCCTTACTGGCCCAATCTCTGTTCTTGAAAGAAGCTGACTTTGCCCTTCTGACATCACATCAAAAGTGCTTTGCTCCAGGGTAGTGGAGGACACAGGAAGGAGAAAGAGAGACAGTGAGAAACAAGATGGTGGATGTTTTCTCCTGCTGTACAGAGCCCTGCTGACTACTCTAACCCCACCCCATCCCTTCTTAATAGAATCTAAGACATTTAAAAATGTGGCACCCTGGAGTGAGGCTGCTCCCTTTGAAAGGGTGTTCTTCTTTGTTATCTGGGCCAAGGACAGCTATGTCTGGCAGTGAGCATTACCTATCCTCACAAAGAGATCAAAGACCACCATTCATGTTCCTGCTATGTTATTTTGCAGGCTGAGCATGTCTGGCCACAAAACACATCACCTTCCACACAGCTTGAGCTGACTCACTGAGGCTGACACATGTGAGATATCAAATTGAATGTGGCTGCAATGATTATAAGTAGTGGCATGCACCAAGTCTTAACTCAGACATGGCCGCTGTTAGAGCAGGGACTGGAAATCAAGACACTGATGCAGCAGGTTATAGATACACACTATGCTTTTGGCATGGAATTTTTGAACGGGGAGTCTGATCAGCAGATTACCCTTTCAGTGATGGACTTACCTGCACAATTGTATTAATTAATAAACATAAAACGACAGGGCTTTCACATCATTTAGAGATGGCAATTGCTCACACGTATGCCCACCTTGTCAACTCCTAAAGTTGACACTGATCGTGCAATTCCATACCAGTACTCTTTTTGGAGAGGCCACATACCAAGTTTCATGCACCTGTCTTAGCTAGTCAAGTATGATGCCACATAGTGGTAGCCGCATAGCCAGTCCTCTGCGTCTTCCTGTAGGGATGATACTTGGCATTCTATGTCTTAATATCCTCTGCAACCTGTCATTAATCCTTTGATGATCAGGCAGACTGAGGCAGATTTTTCATTAGCATGAGTTTGAAATGTTTCTTTTTTTCTGGGGTTGGATGAGCTCTGCTCCTCCTCTGTCACAGAGACAAGGATAATGGTGTACATTTCTGCCCACTGAAGGTGGGGTGACAGGTAGCTCACTTTGGAGATGGTCCGTGCCTCAGTCCACTATTTACAATCTTCCCGATGGGAAATGTTCAGCATTGCTTTTGAAGGTTGTCCTTTATTTTCAGCTAAGACTGGCACGGTATGACTTGCCAGCCGGTCATGTGCATGTGTCGCTAGAACACGCATACACCTGTGTCATTGATGAGACCATCAATGTTGTAGACAGATGTTAGTTAGTTTATTTCTTATATAAGCACAACATGCCCATAGGCTCAGTGCACTCACAAACATAAAACATAACAAATCACATATAACAAATAAAAATCATAATCGGATAAAAAGAGCAAAAGTGTCCATAATCCTATACATTACAGGAAGTCAGTCCACATAATTCTCAACTTAGTATGAGATGACATGGCCTGTAAATGTTTACTTTGGCTCAAAAACAATGTCAAATTACTTTGACTGCATCCTATAACCATGCAGTCAGTATCACTCTTAGAACACCACTTATTAACATGCACCCTACGAAGTACTCACAGGTCTTGAGTTCTAATGAAACTTTTGCCAACTCTTCGATGTAACCAGGCCTGAACTTTATTTTTTAGCGATTCTTTTGATTCCAGTTCCTTAGGCATCTCGACATTGGTAAGGTTAATGT
Source organism: Ambystoma mexicanum (assembly GCF_040938575.1). Lineage (NCBI taxonomy): Eukaryota > Metazoa > Chordata > Amphibia > Caudata > Ambystomatidae > Ambystoma > Ambystoma mexicanum. The sequence goes on from NC_090937.1 coordinate 531,835,804, forward strand.
TCCGAGAGTCCATAATAAACACTCTTAAAGTCGGCATATGGGCTTTTCTTATGCAAATATCCTTTTTAGATGGAGAAGCCAAAGTATAATTAGTCCTGATGTCAGGTCCAACAGACATTATCGCAGATGATGATATGACGAAGAGTTCCTTAATACACTGCCATCTACCTGCCATCTACCTGCACTGAGTGATTCATCAGCCACCCCTTTCTTCGCCAGTAGAGTCTGCCCCAAAGCTTCAGAAATAACATCATCCATCGTTTTAGTTGGCAACTGCAATGCCAGAAAGAAGGCAGACACTAAACCATCAGGACTGCTGACTCCATTTCCTGATGATACCTCCCTAAGAAAACAGTAATAATCTGTTTTACCTCCTTCACTGATTCCATATGAATAATAGTGGAACCCCGAGTTGAACCTGTGTCAGCCTGATCCTCAACTATACTAGTAGATTGGTAGGACTTATCATGAAGTTGTCGTCTCCTCTGGGCATTTAGTGCTAAAAGTTAAGAAAGTCGACTTTCTGTATACATGTAGTCAGGATATGTTCATTGTTATATACTTTTAAATACCTTTTGTGTCCACAGATGTGTATGCTAATTTGCCATATTTGATTGTGCCAAGCATTTTCAGGTGTATGAAGGCATTCTTCCACCAAGAACAATTACTGCTCCACTGTTCTATTAGTTTGTATTACACATTTCCAATAAGGGAGAAATGGGGTCATGCACCGCTGTTGTCAATATTCCTATGCATATGTAACTATGTATTCTTTTCAGTGACTGTTGTTCTTGCATAACCGAGAAGTAGCGCCATTTAAAGAGTGATAACCTTATCAGTTTCTGCTTTTGTATTCAGCACCGCATTGCCCTCTGCCACGTAAAGGTTGTTGCATGTGATTGGAGGAAAAGTTGCTCGAATTCTCAATATCTAAAGGGATGCAGTCTGCAACCCCCTTAGACTAAAAGGAGATGACGGACATTGACATTCTTAGCAGGTATGTCTCATGTATGCCTTTTTAAACTTTGGTACCTGAAGTCGTGGAGGTGGTTAGTCTTCTGTCTACAAGACACCATAGGAGTGTTGGGATATCAGTGGCCTGAAGAACTACTTGAGGTTGTGTTAATATTTTTTACTCTATTCCACAAACCAAGTAATCACGATAACTATATTCATGTGATTCAGACTGTCTGCCAGAGCAATTTACATGTTTTGAGGCTTATTTTATAGTTGCCAGAAAAGACATGCCTCAACCATCACTAGTTCCATTGTGTTAACCTGCAGCTCTTCCTCATTAATTGAATTTTTCAGAATTGTTTTTCCTTACACTGGCCTTTTTGTCATGCACTATGGCAAGTGTTGTTTGCATGTGTGCTGCCATTTGCAGACTGTAAACTCTAGTTCTGCATTCACATACAGATGTGTTAGATTGCCTCTGCTTTTTCCACTGTGCAAGCTTTGATACTTGATTAGAAATATGTACCTCTCTGTCCTGTAGTGCAATGGGTATGCAAGGTACCATAGATCTCTAAATAGGGGCCAGTGTCATGCTAGAGCATTGACCAGTGTCCACTGGAGAAGACACATGAGATATTACTACAGCTTTACCGTAGTGTGATGACCCTTGCTTCTGAAAGGAGCGTACATCCTACGGTGGTGTGGATCTGTGTCCCTTTAAATCCCAGAACCATTGATGACACAATATAAGATTTCCCATATATTGACCTGGGTCTTATAGGATCTCAACAGAACACACTAGTAATGCTTCTGCTGGATCATCTTCATAGTGACTGGCATCTTTCCCGTTGAGTGAGCCTGAAAAAAACAAAGGGTATTAATCAGTGATGAAGGTGAAATCCAATCCTCAATTGTCTGGAAGCAGTGGGACACACAGGAATGCAGGGGAAACTGCGTAATCCAGCTTTTGACTAGGTAATGCCGGTGATGAACCTTTTAAGATCTAGGACGCAATCTCTAGCTAGAGGCATGTTATAATCAGCTTTCAGTTGAAGCTCCTAACCTAAAGTTGCAGGTTCTGAAGTGTTGATTCATCAACAAAGATAGTGACCATATGCTGGCATCACGTCTATAGCTAAAATCGTCCTTCCTTTTTGAATGACACAGAGGTAATCAACCCCAGCGACAGTGCAATGTAGTAGTCCTCCATGTTGCCGTCCTCAGCAGATTCTCAACACGTTAGTGACACAGGGTGGCTACTTATTGTGGAATCCAATGTCAGGAAGTGAACAAGTCCTATATCAGCCTCTTATTCCTGTGGAGATAAAGGAGAGAATTGGATGGGGATGTCTCTGGAGGAGTGTTCAGGTTTACCTCCCACCTGCTGTCACTTTGCCTACTTGATTAACTGAAGGATATCACATGAACATGAAAGGTCATTTGATATATATATTTACTCTGATACAAGTTATGTCAATGAGCTCTGCTGCTGTGTCTGTTCGCCTGCTTCCTATTCTCTCTCTTTCATTCAGTACTCTCCTGCGCTAAATACTTAATAGAATGTCTTCTTTGGTAACAAGGAATACTTGACTCCTGAATACACCATCATGGTTATGGGCATTCCATCTACTTGTACTATTAAGGTGGGGCTACCCAGGACTAAGTCCTCATTGTCCTCATTGATTACCACATGTATACTCCCGTCTGCCTCCTCAGCATATTATTCTTCGATGCAGTGGACAAATTCCGTAGGCCTTCAGCATTTTACAAGGTGTTGTCTACTATTGCATTTCTTGCTTGTTGAGCAGGGCAATTTTGGCTGTTAGACCAGTGTGTATTGCTGCCAGACCTGAAGCGCTGTTGTTTTTCTCCAAGGTAGGGACGCAATCCATTGCCTCCTCCTCTGTTCATCTCTCTTCAATGATATATCTGTCCAAAATCTGGTTTGTGATTTGCATTCATGACTTCTAGGCCGTTTGCTGAATTGTTCGCCCTTGACGACTGTACGGCTGCTATGCCATTTGCAATGTCATTGGTTGGCTCAATTGCTTCTCTCATCCAGCGCCTTCACACACACCTCTGTGTGCTCCACTTCCTTTGCTTGGTGGAGAAACTTATCTAGGGTCGGATCGCTCTTCAACCATAGTTTGTCCCTCACCTTGCTGTTCCTAAATTCTAACATGGACTGCTTCCTCAACCTCCCTCACATCTGCTGTCCGAAGCTACACTTTCTTGCTAACCCTTGCAGGGCTATTATGTATTGCTCTACTGTTTCTCCTTCTTGCACTCTTTTTCCAAAATGATATCATTCCAGGATAATGCAAATGTTCTTCTTGTGGGGCTTATCAATCATGTCCATGCATTTCTCAGACCCATTTAAATCACCCGCATCCTCATCAGGCAGATTTGGTAAGTTCTCAGACTGATCCTGTCCGGCTGTTCCTAGGCAGTATAACAACAATGATGTCTTTTCTTCCATCGCACAATTAGTGCCACACACTACAGTAACATAATTCTCAAATGATTCCTTACAGGAATCCCAAGGTATAAGAGGCTTGTCCGGCTCCGTCAGGAACCTCACAGGTGAATTCATATTTTGCATATTGATATGTGGCTCCAGGTTGCACCTGCTTTGTAATAGTTGCTCAGTGGTAAACTGGTACGTTTGCCACGTGTGCTGCCACTTTCCAAACGTATGCTTTGCACTCTATTGGTTGATTCTGGTATCTGTCTGCTTACTTTCGCTTAGTTCCCTTTTTTGCTGTTCTACAAGCCCACATGTTTTGCCTGCACCCCTCACCTCTATATACTTCCTAACCCTTTTCTCTTTCGAATTGCCTTTTTTTGTTTTGTTTTAAGCACTACAGAACCATTCGCCTGCACAGGGGCCAGTGTAAGTGTTGAGCGTGTCACACGCTGAGTGTGCACTAGGTTTTGGTTGCTGGGCACCCAGGCTTGATGATGTGCGAGACAGGCTCTTAATGGACATGGCGTGCTGCGGCCGAAAGGTGCTCACTCCCGTTTCTGCAGTTCCTTACCTGTTTTGGCGGTTGCCTGCTGCACCCCTGGAGCAGTCCTCGCCTGTCCCACACAGGCTGGGTATGGAAAGTCCTCCATGGCAACATCTGGCACATCCCTGTGGAGTGTCAATGCAGAGCGTGGGCCCTTCAGCGGTCACCTGACCTGTTGCCATCTGAAGTATTTTGCATGAACACGAAAGGCACTTTTATTTATTGTATTTATTTATTTGCATTTTTAAAGTGCACAGCTGCCCTCGGCCATCATGGCGCTGTTACAAGAAAGTTTACTTGGCATGGTGAATATCACGAGAACAAATGGAGACATGGTTACAGACATGGCTCCAGTTCCAATGTTACATGGGAACAGTGAGCGTGGTACAGTCGTAAGTTACAGACATTGTTGCATTGCAGTAGTATTATAAGTGGGATTCACTTAAATAGGGTGGTTTTCAGAGCTTTTCTGAAAGCTATGAGGGATGTTTCAGCTCTTAGTTTAGGCGGTAAGGAGTTCCAGGCTTTTGGCGCTAGGACTTCGAAACTCGAGCTGCCAGCATTAGCTCTAGTGAAGTTGGGGATTGAGAGTTGGTTAGCGTACAGGTCCCTTTTGGGTCTGAGTGACTGGACTGGTTGTATCCGTTCAGTATGGCAGCTAGGGGCAGATTGGGATATGCATCTGTGGGTAATAGTGAGAATCTTGAACTGAATGCCCTCTTTGACTGGGAGCCAGTGGACATTATGTCTTGCTAGGAAGATGTGTTCCCTCCTTGGAATATTGAGGGCTGCTCTCAAGGTGTTGTTCTGTGTGATTTGAAGTCTATTAATGTTTTTGGCAGAGGTGCCTAGTAGGAGGATGTTGCAGTAATCCAGTTTAGCGCCTATGGTGGCCCAGGCTATATAGTGGACAAGTGAGGCTTTACTGCATTAATTATTTTGGTTGTTAGGGCTGCTGAGGAGGAGATGTAACTGACATGTCTGTCCATGGACAGGGTAGAATCTAGGTATACTCCCAGAGTTTTTACAGCAGAGGAGTTCTTTCTCAATTAAGAAGGTGCTGTATTTGCTGTCGTGTTTGCTGAGGGATTCTTTAGGGGCCACCAGTAAGATCTCTGTCTTGTCTCCATTGAGACAGAGGCCATTGGCTGCCATCCATGCCTGGATGATGGCATAAATGTTTTGTAGGGTTTTTAGGTCTTGCTCGTAGTCACCAGTTAGTGGGAGAAGGATCTGAGTATCGTCGGCATAATTGGTGAACGTTATGCCAAATTCTTCTAGGTCGTTGAATAGCGGGAGTGTGAATACGTTGTATATTGTGGGGGAGGTGCAGGAACCTTGTGGTATTCCACAATTGATGGGGGAGGGAGTGGCTGATGCTTGGTCTGAGTAGACCCGCATAGCTCTGCGCTCCAAGAAGGATGAGACCCATGTTGTGGCTTCATCCGAGAAGTGAGCTGTATTGGTGAGGTGTGTCCTTAGGGTTTTATGGTTGACTATGTCAAACGCAGCCAACAGGTCAAGGAGTAGGAGGATGCCACATTTGCCTTTATCCATATTTTTTAAGAGTTGGTTCTTTAGGTCGAGTAGCACTGACTCTGTGCTATGGCGTGGGCGAAAACCAGACTGTCTCTTGCCTAGGATGTTGTGAGATTCAAGCTAGGCTTATATCTGTAGATAGGCGGCCTTATCCAGGATTTTCATCAAAAATGGCACTGTTGTAATGGGTCTGTAGTTGTTGGGTGAGTCTGGGTCTAGAGTGGGCTTCTTTAGCAGTGGGTGAACCCAGGCTTGCTTGAAGGAGGATGGTACTGAGCCAGTGGCAAATGAAGCAAGGTTGCAATGAGCTGTGCTAGGGCTCAGCGCAATCTTTGATTATGTTTGCTGGACAGATGTCCCCCTTGCAAAGTGAGGGTTTTATTTGTTTCATAATGCGTAGGACCTAAGGAGCGGTTACCTTTCTAAAGGTAAATGGTGGTGGAGGATTGCTACTATGTTGGGTAGGGTGTTTAGGGTAGGGGGCAGTCTGCGTTTTGTGAGGGGATTGGGTAGACTGTCAAGGTTGGCTTTGATTTTCGTTTTTGGAGTAGGTCTATTTTGTCAAGCATAGCCTTCTGGATGTCATTACACCATTTCTCGTCTTTGACTGTTTGATGTTTGGATGTGGGAGGTATGACTAGCTCATTGAAGATAGCAAATAGTTATTTTAAGTGTGATTGGGCATTGTCGATTCTAGTGTTGTATGTGTCAGCTTTAGCTTTGGCTATGGCATTTTTGTATTGTTTAACAATAGTTAGGTATGAGTAGCGTAGAGGGGTGGAGGGGCAGGATTGTCTTTTTTTGAGTGCTTGTCTTGAGTGTTTTTAGGTCACGTAGGTCTTGGTTGAACCATGAGTTGGCGTGGAAGAGGTTTTTTCGCTTTTTTTGTCTCTAATGGGGCAATTGTGTCGGTGACCTCTAATAGTGGTGTAGTAGCGTTCAACTAGTTCTTCAGGGTTATTAGGGATGGGTGATGCTAATGCTGAGACTTCTAGGAGTGGACACATTCTCTCTTTAGTGAGTAGTTATTTGATCTGGCTAGGGAAGCTGTCATGGGAAGGTTTTGAGTAATAGCTGCGTTTGTTGGGATGTAGAAGTGGATGAGGTGGTGATCGGTCCATGGTTGTGGCGTGTTCGAGCTGATGTCTACCCTGCAGTTGTGGTCGACTATCCAATCTAGTTTGCAGCCTTTAGTGTGAGTGGCAGAGTCAACTCTCTGAATGAATTGTAGGTCCACAAGGGCTTTAGCAAAGGTTTTGCTGTCTTTGTCTTTTGTGTCATTGAATCCGAGGTTCAGGTCTCCTAGGAGTATGGCTTTAGCATTTGGTTTGAGGTTGTTACCTAGGAGGTGTAGGATGTCGGCTGACTTTAATCTATATATATTCGGATGCAAGTTATATTGCGCTCCACTTCTCTGTCCATTCGCCTGCTTTCTCTCCTCTGCCAACTTTCTCTAATTGTTGGTCCCTCTCTGATTGCATCTCTAACCTTCTACGTTCTGGTTCTGCTCTGTCATCATCGATACCACATGGGGTGTAGGTTTACCTCCCACCTACCTTCACTTTCCCTACTTGATTAATGGATATGGAAGGTGCTGGTTCACACTCTAGGAGTGACTGGAAGGGACGCAAGGCTGGCAACACATCAACTGATTCACCATCTTTTCACAATGCCGATAGACGAACGAAAATGTCAAGGACGTGCATATTCACATCCTTGGCATTTCATATGTATTGTTAAACAACATTACTTTTGTTTTGTTTTTACAGAGCAGTCTATACTGACAATAGCCCACACAGGATGAGAGGCATCCTCAGTGCCTTCAGCTCAAGGCCTCAAAGTATTATCTCCCCCGTTGATATCCCGGTAATTTTACAGAAAATGTATTTTCGATGGATTTTTTAATCGTAACAAATTCATAGATAAATCACCAAATTAAAACATATATACATGGGGGGGTTAAGTGGTTACAACAGGTCGGGAGGGGGTTGTGGTGGGGTTAAAACATAGGGAAATGGGAGGTTTGGGGGGTGAACCCCCCAAATAAAACAATTATTCAGTCATTTTTTCGATGGATTTTTTTCTGGAAAAAACCCATTGAACATGTTTTCTTTTCTCAGTAAAATCACAGTGAACCATCACTATGCAGATTTACTACGGATTTTCAAAAATGGTAATGATTCAGTTAAACGTTTGGTGAGCGTTTGGTAAGAGGTGAAACTGAATTGATTTACCTTCATTGTATGCTTAATTTGAAGGAATCACGCCCAGTGGATACCCTGTTTAAAGATGACTTATAACTCATAGCTGCTCGATTGCTGGACTTGACTACATTTTATTCTCAGTGTGTAGGGCAGGACAGCCTTACATATTTAAACCCTTATTTACAGAGCGTTTTCCAAAGGGGTTATCCTATTATAAATTGTTTCTGTGATTTAGTCCCTAAATGTCAATGACCGTTCTTTGGAAATGTCCAAAGGGATTATAAAATGCAAATCTAGAATTCAAAGTTACAGCTAGGAAACCAGTGTAACGACCCGCCAGAGCAACTGAAGGCAGACATCGCCTATTGATAGAACTGTGTATGAAAGGAGAGAACAGTTGTGACTGTAAGGCTACTGTGATGTCAACATGATATACCTAAAGAGTGGGAGTGGCATCATGCATGGCACATGCCTGGGAGAAGCTGACTTTTTGGTTGCAACTTCTGCCTGATGAGAATATGCAGCAATGTCATTGAGAGAAGTGCAGATGGGCTGCATAGACAGAGCGAGCAGATTTATCAGGATAGCATAGCAGGTCTCAAGGACAGACACCCATGCGGTGTAGGACATTGTATTTAGACCGTACCTCTCTGTACATCTCTTTATATGTTCTAAATGGGTCACGTGCAGGGAGGCACTTGGACAGTCAGATACAGAGACTCAGTGAATGATGGCACGAGGTATAAAGACGATGAAGGACACAGACCAGTGTAAATCTCAGCTGTTGTAATGGTGCAGAGAAGAGTTATCCACGTAGAGAAACTGTTAATATGGGAAGGTTGCTTGTGAGTTTCCTGGGCACTGGCCCACGACAGTGGACTCTAGAGGCTTGAGAACAATGACAAAACATGTATGTACATTACATAACAATATGTTTGCAGCAATATTTGCTAACCCAACAACAGAAAATCCCAGAAGTTGAACACCCTTCTGTAGGGAGATCTTGCATTTATCCCAGCACCTCCCTTAAGTGCTCAATATATACATCTGCTAACCTGGCACCTGAGCAGGGCTGTTCAAGATAAACAGGCGCTGCACTATGCGGTTGGTCGTCATATGCATAACTACTAGCTGTGGCCACACATTGTGATAATGGACTCAAAGTCACATTGCATGGGGCTGCACTGACACTGGCAGAGTGGCAGGAATCAATTAGAGCAGAAATGAAAAGTATGCCCCAATGAAACTCCTCTTCATTCTGCATTTGCACATTCACCCTAACGCGCACACACAAAGAGCACCCCATCCATGTTTCTGCATTTGCACTTACTATTATCCTCAAACTCAGACACACACCACGCCCTCTCACCTGCCCACTTATGCCACCACGCGGTACCTGCTTAAAATGTACTCCTCCCTGAAACAATCAGCTTCTTGTCATAGAATGGCACTTATACACATTCAAATATTAATAACCAGACTGCCCTCCAAACCACACCTCTCAACGGTATGTAGCACATGTACTCAACGTGTACTCTACCACCTGCCATTGTCTTTGCCACTTTCACGCCCTACTGGTCTCCACGTCCAGGTGTATTTTTCTGCAATCATTGATGTGTGTGACATTTTTTTAAACCGTGCAAACCATTCTAAATCCCATGTGGTGTGCTCCATGCAGTCAGAGAGAAATGCATAGCCAAATTCTAACTTCCGAATCACAGCGTACCATGGCCACTCTCAAGTTCGACCAACGTGATCTAATATGCACAGCGTTAACCTTTCTTTTGATCACTCGTACAGTCCTTGAGATCTTTGTATCGCTGTGTGTTGCATGATTAAATGTGCTGGCATACACCCTATAAGCTCCATGTATAAACTGTTTTTGATACGTTTGTTTTTAATCTAAAAGTCAAGCACACCTATTTCTTAGAAATACTGTGGGTAATTTTTCAATCCCCATACAGTGCAACAGAAAGGTTTAAATGAAGACAGAACGTTGTTATGCTTTACTTTAAGATCCTGAACATGTTTACTCTGAATGGGCTCAACAGTTCGTCTTTACACCTGAAATGACAGGCATACATAACCTCCCTTCAAGGTGGTGAAACTGCACAGATTTAAAATGCACGTCTATTCGCTCAGAATATCACTATAACATACTGATTCAGAGAAACATTTTATGAGAATAATATTGCAAGGGTAAACCATACTTGCACAAAAAAATACCACCTGCTCCGAGAAGACGCAATTTATAAGATTAAAAGTTGATTACCAACAAAGGAGAGACCAGTCATTTGATTAAGCCATGGCTGAACCCACAGCAAGCCACACATCAAAGACAATGCGGGGAGAGCACATACATTACAGTTCTAACACAGTTCAACTTTTCCAACACAATATAACGAGACATTTGTTTATCCCTGTGACAGAGCCATCTAAGTAGAATCGCATGCCAGGCCCAGCAGAAGCCTCCGTCCCATGCAGGCCATCAGCCTATAGCCCTTCCACCATCTAAATCAGCCCATCAGACTGCACCTGTGCCCCAGCTCAAGCAGCCCATCAACCCACAGTCAGGCCTCCACCATAGTCAGGACATTAGCCTGCATCCCATTCACCACACCACATACACTACCAGTCTAAACCCTATCCTCCAGCCAAGGCAGTCCTTCACACAGCAGCTCAGGTGGTCCATCAACCTGAACCCCATCAACCCAGCCCAAACTGCAGGCAGCCATTTAGCCTGCACCATAACATCTCACCCCGCTCACTAATCAGCCTGCACCCCAACCCTAACATGAGGCCGTCCATCAGCCTGCTAACAGCTCCCACCACAGTGAGCTCACCAGCCTGCACCCCACGCCCAGCTGTGCCAGGGAAGGAGAGTTTAAAGACCCTACCCAGGGCTTAAAGGGCCAGGCTGTCATGCCATACCCTCATGGGCCAGCAGGTCTTTGCCACCTACTACTTAGACAATCTCAAGCCTCCGGTCAGAAATTGAGTTCTACATACAGTTTGACAGGCAGACTGTTACAACAATCTCCCCACTCTTGTTGAAGGTCCTGACAGTGCTCCATTTGGGTATGCAAGTTGTTTCTAGCACACGGTTGCCCTGACAAATGGTATCACCCATATCAGCGTCCCCTACATTCTCTTGGAGGTGCTGACACGCATGATGAGATGAATGCCCAATGCATATCCTTCCCCAAATATCTTGTGGCCCTCTATCAAATGAAGGCAAAGGCATATGACATAGCTACTTTCAGTAATGTGGTTGGGGACCTGAACTGCAAACACATGATTCTTGAACCATCGAAAGCAAGAAAGCAGGTCATCATCAGTCACTTGAAACACTCAGCAATGTGCAGATTGTCTTTAATGCAGACCTGCTCTTCACACACATGGGCACACGATTTCCTGGATCCACACATGATTCCATGATCCTGGCTCATAGAAACCTGCCATTCATCATGGAGGGATTACTCCTACATTAGGAATTACAGTTGGGTACATACATGACTGCTCATCATCTTAACAATGTGTCTAGTTAAACACACCTAGTCCTGCATGATACCCGCCTCCCATGATACATACATAACGGTAACGGCATGCAAACGTGTTGGACATACACAGCTGTTATGAGAGGTGTGCAAGGGGACCAGCTGCCACTGGAACTCCCAATAAAGGAAAACCTCTGCTTCTAACCTCCATGTAGCTAGGAGGACATCATGACCCACAAAGCTAGTAGGGACACAACTGCTCTTGTGGCCAGCTGTGTTGATGAAATTCTGTCTCCTCCAGCATTTTTTATAATCAGAAAAGTGACCATTAACTACACTCAGTTGGCATGATAGCCCATTTACCACTTGCACATATTTTTATCTGTGGAACAGAAGCACAGCTGTGTACAAATTTAATTATTGACACCCCTTGCCTTGGCGGCATCTACTTTCAATGACTGATTTCCACAATATGGGGAGAACCATATAGACTGCCATCATACCAAATTAGCCAGACTCATAACATTAACAGTGATGTCTCACAACATTGGTCTGGTTAATTGTTATGGTTAATTGTTAAAGTGGATTTCTAAACTCTGACCTGATGGACAAAAGTTTAGGAGGCCACCATAGTTTAGTGGAATAGGGGAACTTTCTGGGCAACCCAGACCAATCACGGTAGCTTGGCAGGTGGTCAAGACTAAGGCCCTCATCACGAGTTGGCCGGTATCCCGGCTGTAATACTGCCCAACTGTAATAGAATGAGCACCCACCCGTCCGGCAGTATTAGCACCGGATCGTGGTTTGGACGTTAACTGTAAATCCCCATTGGGTCCGTTGGACACAATGGGGAATCTTTGTTGCTAATACTGCATGCTAATACAGCTGACGGTATTATAGGGCGCTAACTGGGATTTTCACTCCCAGAAGAAAGATGGAGCTAAAACAGCCCATTTAGCACCCAGCTCGTGATAGGGCCAGCCCTTAAATGTGGTGCTAATACTGCTACCACCGCATTTAAGGCTACAGTTCAACTCGTGATGAGGCCCCAAGTCTCAGGAGGATTGAGAGTGATCGGAATCCCACAATGAACACACACACAGTGAAACTCCACAGAATACGCTTAGACAAGTGTATATCAAAAATACATACACATTTCTCATAGAGCTTAAGAATTAAACAAATAAACTACAGTGATATAAAACAGTTACCACACATGCCTTTCACTATTTAACATATACGCAGTTACGTTTCGCCTAAGGCGGTAACGGGGAAAACACAGCCACAACATGTAACAGAAGTGTAAATTAACACAAATATAGCACTAGGCAGTTCTTCAGAATCGATCCCTAACCTAAACAGTCCAGCCATACAAAGTTGGGAGCCTTGTGCTCAAAAGTACAGTAGTGCTCTGAAAACGTGCAGTTGTGCCTAATAAGAGAAAGCGGGTCCTCTTCAGGAAGTTGTAGCAGTTCAGGAAGGGGTGTGAGGTAATGCAGAACAGTGTCCCACTATTTGAGGAGGGTCTACCCTTGCAGGCAGAGCAACTTTCAGGTTTCGGTAATAGCTAGGGAGCGCAGGCTAACCCAGCTAAGGTGAGTATCTTTTTAGGGATTCTTGTGCATAAAGAACAATGGATGTGTCAAGGGGCCACCGGTAAGTGATGGAAGTACTCACCAACCCTCGACACAGTCTGGGCCAAACTTTGCCAGTCTATGCCAGATTGCTAGTAGGTTAAACCCCTGCAGTTGCACGTCGCTCCGACTCTCAGCGGCTTCGGGATGGGACGATGGTCTGTGGCAGGACAGTAGCCTTTTCTCAGCTCACGATGAAGAAAAGATGACAGTTCCAGTGCAGCACATCTCAGGGCTCAGGGGGGCAGGCAGGCAAGGATCCTACAATGACTGACACCACAGCATGGCGATGCAGAGACCGCAATTGCTCATGGCTTGGCACATTCTCAAAATGTTTTGGGAGCGGGCCCAGGACCACAAGCTGGCAATTCCCCAAGTGCCAAGTGTCAACTCAGGACAGCAGCGCTCCATTGCGATACCCTGTGTTTGAGCTGGTCAGTTCGCTGGTTGACCCAGGAACACTTCCGATAAGGCTCTTTTGGAGGGTAATCAGGTGGTGAAGAGAGAGTAGTTATTTCCACTACTTCAAAGGGTCGAAGCGCCCATGCTGCCCTTCTGTGATCGTTGCAAATACATCAGTCCGATGAGACAACAGCCTGATCAGGGTGCCAAACCTTCCTGGATGTCTCTGGCGGTGCCACAGATCTACCTGAGCATTTCAGGATACGTGGCTCCTTCTGTAGTTATTAGAGAACTTCAGTTGATCGGCCTGGAATGGATGCAGAGCCCCTACTCTTATTCAAGATTTCTTTTGCGATACCCAATGAATATATGCTCTCTTGCATGCACCAATCACGGGCCACGGTGATTGCAGTCATTCAGGCATACAAGACATTAATTGCCACAAGTGCAGTAGTAAGCACATACACATATCATATGCGCAGCAGGCTCCTGACCCTGATCTGGCCCAGGGAGACTATCATAAGACATGGAAGCTAGCAGATATATTGACATTATGCAGCATTATCTAAGCACCACTGCCAATCTGTGCATGTTCATGTGGTTCTTCACATACACGTCCTTCATCTGAGCCCAGACACATAAATGGGTCACGCATGTAAATCACATCCTGTTGTGGAGACAGGGCATTGTCAGTTTGCATAGGCGCAGTTATGGCAACTCAGGTCACATGAAAGTTGAAGAGTTTAACACTGTGAATTAATAGACAGAACATGACACCCATTTCTATACCCACCACGTGATGCTGAATATCCCAGTGGCTCATGACAACACTTAGGAATCCAATGATCCCCAGTCTGCAATGTTACAAACATGCCCATACCTGTTAACCCCTTGTAAATTGTAATGGGTTATTTGTGATGCACTTAATACACAGAGGTTTCTAAGCGCGGACCCAGCAGAGGTTTCTAAGCGCGGACCCGGCGATCGAACCTGTGTTGCTCAGCATCATCTTGCTTCCATGGCGAGCACATTGCTCCTGAGCTAACCACCAGAGACAAGGGGATTTGTGGTACTGAATAACAGATATAGATGCTTCCATGAATTTGAATTTGAAGGGGAATTTGTGGTACAGAATAACAGATATAGATGCTTTCACAAGACTGGTGGTGCGAATGTGTAGCCATCTGCTGCATGTTACCACGCCCAAGGATCCAGAAATATCCAGACTCCAACAATGCAAATGATGGCCATGGAAGGCGTCTAAATGTGCAGCAACATTGGAGGGACAATGTGGATGAACTAGTCCTTCTTGAAGAAGTTATCAACCATTTATTCAGATATAGGTGAGTGCATCTTCAATAAATGCACACAAAGACCATACCTCCACCAACAACATACTTGTCAACAGAATATAGAAGACCCACTCACTCTACCCCTCTAAGTATGAGGTGTAATGTACAACCCAAAAGAAGTTCAGATAATGTCTGTGAAAAGATACACACTGGCCATGGTGCTTCAAAAGAAATTCTGGGCTGAACTGTAGAAACTCATGTCCATTTACAAATACATCAATTTCCAGATCATATCTGCACAAAGGAAATGTCCAAACAAAGAAAGGTAGCCTTACCATACCTTCAGTGGTCACTTGTGCACCTGCCCTGTCTGATTGGTGCCTGTGACTAGGTAAGACCTCGTCGTGGGAGCAGTAGGATGAAGTGTAGAAAGGAGACAGATGTGCAGATGTTTGGGTGGAAGATGGCAACGTAGTGGATGAGGAGGTGGAATCCCTCTCAATATATTGGTACACAAGGGAAAATAATGCTTTTGGCGGGCCTGCCACCTTGCCAGAATTACCTGCGACTGAGTATTCGCCAGGCTTGTCTTGACCATCGAGCAACGAGGACAAGTTTTGATACTGGCCAAGTGCACGCTGCAGAAGAGGGGACACTGGCAGAATTGCAAGCATCTAGGTTATGACTGGATGCATGTTAGGCAGGAATCCTCTCTGGGCCCAGAGGTTGCGCTGTTTCATCTACTGCAACTGAAGCAGCTGAGGCCTACTCCTTAGCCTATTAGGGATTCTCCATCACCCCAGTGCAGACCTCTGAAGCATCAGAAACATACCCCTGGTCCAATTGGGGGTCCCTGTTAGCCACAGCACAACCTTCTCTAAATGTATCAGAGTTATCAGCAGCTGAGGCTTGCTCCCTACCCATTCTTCCTGGCCCAAGCCTCTACAGCTACTGCAGAAGTGGCAACAGCAGAGAGCTGCTCTCAGGCCAGGTGAGCACACATGCTCACATTTTGCCTCACTGCCTTATCAGTTCTTCCCTGAGCCAATTGGCTTCCTTGAACTCTGGGTGTACATTCTCCAGCGATCAGTGGATTTCATTCACGATAGGCCGCATGAAGAAACAGGGATCCATCCCATGCTCATTGACCAATGTTTGTCCTGCCTTAAGGACTGTTATTCTCACTGAAATGTTTTCAAAGAATAGCAGTCACGGGGGCAGCAACCGTAAATTCATGCGGATGAAGTGGCAGAGTGGATATCATTTCCTTGGGGGCCAGAAACATTATTCCATGGAGGTGTACCAGAAAGCTCCCTAGCTGGCTTGGCAAGGGACTGCTCCATAGGATTTGTTAACGTTGTGTGCTGTCAATACAATAATGTCCAAAACCCTTGGCAGCTGTGGGTCTGGTTGTGTCACTATGACAGCGCCTATTGTGGTGACAGTGGTGGAGGTGTTTCGTTCAACGAAGCAGAGAAGCTGGTTTCTTTTGCTAGTTAAAGGCTGAGCATTGATGTTGCAGTCTGGTGGTGGGTTGGTGTCCTGTGGAGAATCAAAATCCTTTCTGAAGACTAGGTCAGGATCACTTACTCTATTACCTTGGCCCTCATTAGCCCCATAATCTCATGCATGGTCCCTGTGTGTGACAGCAAAGAATCAATGGGCACACTGCACTGGCTTGCACGGAACAGTCATACATGTATGTCACTTTCACGTTGTTTTACACTGTCTATTGTACACCATGTGTAGTGTTGCTGGTGTAACAGTTATGGCCAGAAATACTGACCACGTGTTGTGTGCTTTGGGTTTGACTGGAGGCAACTGATTAAGAATGGTGGAGTGATGTGAGCCGAATGCACATATAATCATTGGGACGACAAAAGTAAAGTGTATTATGCATACAACGGTCAATGTACATGACAGATGTATTATTATTATTATTATTATTATTATTATTATTATTATTATTATTATTATTATTATTATTATTATTATTATTATTATTATTATTATTATTATTAAAGACAAACAAACAGAGGATAAAGACCAGAAGGAATATTAGGAAGGCAGCATATGATGTAATTTAACCCGGATTCAAATTGAAAGGTTGTGTCTTAACGGCCATTTTGAAGGAGTGCAAAGAGGGTAATGTCCACAAAGAGAGAGGGAGAACATTCCACTTCATGGGGCACGAACATCAACATCGAAGCTCATCCAACCAAATCTTTCAAGCTTAAAGTGTGGCTGCATATATTTGTGATCGTCACTAGAGTGCAGGTTTCTCACAGATTGTGCAGCTGCCAGATGGTTCATCAAGTATTGTGGTGCTTTGGAGGTTTGACATGTATATGTCAGTGATAGCAGTTTATGAATATTCCTGTGTTCGAACAGGAGCCAGTGCAGGGCATGCCTCAAGGACATCACATGATCATGTTTGGCTAAGCAATAGACGGCCCTCACTGATCCTTTTCGTGTTGTCTGAAGGGAGTGCATATTGGCGTGAAATGTTCCTATCAGGAGGCTATTGCAATAGTCTAAGCTTGCATTGTCAAAAGAAGTGGCAAGGAAAGATCTATTTTCCATGGACAAGGCTTGATGTGATTCAGCAGCCTTGTGGCATAGGAGCAGGAAGAGTGAAAATGGGCAACATGGGGTTTCATGGAAAACTCTACATCAAAGTACACTTTCGGTGTCTTCACCCATTTTACTACAGGTACCTTACAGCCCATGATGGAAAAATGACTGTATTGTGGGTCCAGTTTTTTCAGACGAAGCCCAGATGCAATAATGAGGAGCTCTGTTTTACCATCATTGAGGGTCAAGGAGTTAGCGGCCATCCATGATTGAATCGCAGAAAAGACTCTGTTCACAAACTCAGTATCTTGTAAATGATTGCACGATTGTTTAAAGAGTATCTTTGTATCATCAGCCTACTTGGTATACTGCAACTCCGGGTTATTCAAAAGGTTGAGCAATGTTTGGATGTAGATGTTAAATGGAGTGGTCAACAAACAAGCGTCCTGGTGCAGTCTGCATGTAGTAACAATGGGAAGTGCATGAGAGGTATCAACCTCTATTCTAGAAAATCATGGGCCCAGAAAAGTCTCAATCCCCTGGGAAGCACTCACTGAGCAATAGGCAATTTCCTTTAACCTACTCACAAGAAGTGTGTGGTGCCAAAGTCAAATGCTGCTGATGGATCTAAAAGCATCAGCAGCGCTGGATGATCCCTCTGCACAATATTGGTGATGTTGGATTTTAGGTCCAGTAGGGTTCTCTGTACACCATGCTTGGCCCTAAAACCTGATTGTCCAGTGCCTAAATGTTATTTGCTTCCACAAATTTCTGGAACTGAAGGTATACAATATGGTCAACAGGAGGTAGGGCACATTCGTGATCAGTGTTAGTTGTTAGCAATGGTAGAGTCCAAGCTGCTTTTATTAAGGCGGGGGATGATCCATGCTTTCTTAAGACAGGAAGGGACTTGGCAATCCCTAAAGGAAGCATTGGCGATCTTAGTGAACCCCGGGACCAGAAGATCAAGTGAGTCTTCAAGATACTGGTTGGGCAGGGGTCCTCAATGCAAGAGGTCGGTTTCAGGTTTTACAAAAAACCTTTTGATTTCTGACTCAGTACTTTGCCTAAATGCAATCTTGAGAATGTTAGACTCAGCGTTAGGGCTACTTGCAGTAAGAGAGATTCCACTAACCGGAGGATTATCTTTAAGGTAAAGCTTCCGGGATGTGATTGCTTGGTGATGGATCGACATTTTCTTGGAAAACTCATCTTGTATTTTTTTTACAAAATAGTGAGTTGCTCTCCACAGTGGAGGACTGAGGGGATTTGCCCGCAAATTCATTTAAAATTTCAAAGAATTCTCTGAAGTTGGACTGAAGCCAGCATATTTGGCATGAGTGATGGCTCGTTTAAAGCTCAAGACAAGGGTTATTTCTTCAAAGCGTTTGAATATCCTTTTTTTGAATCCTAGCATGTATAACATCATCATTTGGTCGGTTCCTGTGCTAGATGATTAATTGTAGAAGTGATAATCTGCAATAGAATCATCTAAAGCTTGGAGAATGTCAAGTTTCGAGGCCAAAAATGTCAAAAAGTCCAGAGGCGTAACACGCTTCAGATTCATACTCTTTTTTTGAGTAGCCTGGTCAATTTGTCCAGACTTTGGGGTTTAGAAGGCTCGCAGCAGTGAGAAGGTGACCATTGCATGAGCAGACCACTGGCAGAGGTGAATAGTGATGGGAGAGAAGATGCCATTACTTGTCAGGACCCGTATATCGTGTGTCCATCTCTGTGTGTATGCCCATTGACTGATTGTGTGTAAAAAACTGGTGGGCGATGGTCTGTCAGGGAGTATTGACATGGATTAGGTTGATGGAGTGGGGATTTGGCAGCTGCACTGTGGGTGTCAGGGGGTGCTTGATGATGGATAAGTGTCAACTTGGGACATGGTAAGAAGGTTGGCAACATTAGTTGTCAGATTATGGTAACAAGAGGAGAGGATGTGGGCAGGATTTGGGGAATGTGCAGGGTTGTGCAGTGGAGGGGTGGCAGCAGGACAACAGCAGCTGGGGTGTCAAAAGGTACAACATGGGGGTATCAGCAGTGAGTTGGAAAGAAAGACACAGAGAGGGGAGACAGTAGTCAATAGGCAGAAAGGCACATGAGACCAACAGCAGTTAGGGTCCAGGAAAGGCCCAAAGAGGTACAATAGCATTCAGGGGAAGAAAGACACAAAGGAACAGTTGAGCAGTTACATTGGTCAGCAGTGTACTGCTGCGCAGCAGCAGTCAGTAGGACTGCAGAGCAGTTGTGGGAGCAGAAGAATGATAAGAGGTGCAGTAGGTCCATATATAGGACAGCAGGGAACAAGGTATTACAAACTAAAAACTGGTGCCTCATCAACGGTCACAAAGGCACAGTTCATGGGGCCGAGGAATATAACTATGTGTGTGCCTGGTGCTCACGGTTAGTTACAGTGGCAAATAGGGATTTGACAGTTTTTGCCAACTCTGTGCAATATTCTTAATTTTTTCAGCAGCGCTATTCATCTAACTTTTACTCATAGCCGGTTGCTGAAATGACGAAGGGCTTTCACGTGAAGTGTATAGATCTCGCTTTAAGATCAGAAAGCAGATTTCTAAAGCATACTTACCAATTCACTTCAGTTATATGCATTTGTCTTTTTGGAAGAAAAAGAGGCAAAAAGTCTTGCCTGTATGGCCTGTCGACTTCTCCAGCACGTTTGCTTCCCATCCCCCACGATTCTGTCCCTTCTCACATCAACAATATGGCAGGTCACATTACTGTCCTCTACAGGAGGGAGCACTATTCTATAACTATCTATTGCAAAGCGGATTATCTAAGCTTTCATCATTACAAGGCTACTCCCACCACCTGCTTCTGCATACTTGATGTTAGCCCCACGTGGGTGTTCCATTTTTGCACTCTCATATTGTACTCGTAAGGACACTGCTGCCTAGCTTCCGGCACCTGGTGCATAGTCTGCTTTTATTAACTTTATCCTGGACTGTCACTTGCAGCCCTGTGACTTAATCCTGGACTGTCACTTGCAGCCCTGTGACTTTATCCTGGAATGTCACTTGCAGCCCTGTGACTTTATCCTGGACTGTCACTTGCAGCCCTGTGACTTTATCCTGGAATGTTACTTGCAGCCCTGCGACTTTATCCTGGACTGTCACTTGCAGCAGCCCTGCGCTGTTCCACCCATGGCATCTGCCTATTGTTGTCGCCCCCTTCATCATGAGGTGTGGCATTCCATTGTGGCTTCCCGTAACTTGTACCTGCATATTTGACGTAGCCCTCTGCACCATAGGGCGATGATTTCCCAAGCCATGCACCAACTGCCAGGGCCTTCCAGGCTGCAGTCATTCTTCCTTGTTTTGACATAACTGCATGTCTGCATGCTTGATGTAGCCCCACATTCCATGAGGCAAGGCTTTGCCAGTCTGCAGTCTTCATACATGCCTTTGTCATAACTGCATGTCTGGTTTCTACATAATGCAATTTACCTACTTGTACCAGCACTTCCCCTTCTCCCCACTCTCCCCTGCTTCCGTTCAGCACTTGCCGGCTCCGAATGTCCTTTAGACTAGTAGGAATGTGTTGTATCTTGTTCTCCTCATCCTCGGTCCCCTGCAGCTTTTGTCTTGATGCCTTCATGTGACAGCGCTTGCCTGCTCTGAATGTCTCATGGCCTAGTAAGAGTGTTTCTGCATTTCTGTTTTGTTTTCATCTCTCCTGCCGCCCCATTCTTTGTCTTTGTGCGCTTTGAAACATCTCTCCTGCCCCCTCCCCATTCTTTGTCTTTATGCGCTTTGAAACATCTTTTTGATGTATGAGCTCATAATAAATGCTCAGTGAGTAAGCATACAATATATGCACATACTCTATTTACTGTAGCTTATTGGAAGACTGTTTGGCACATGAAACATGGGTGGGAACATAAAGTATTGCATTGCATGATTAATTTCCTGAGACATTTTAATGATGCATGGCCAACACAAATACATAATGATGTGATCACTGTCTTGCCACTAATCAAGTAAATAAATGACAAAATAATGACTGCCTTGCCTAATGCACTGGCTGCCTGACCTTCTTTTCTGTTTATTAGGTTGGTAGTTCTCCTGCACCTTATGGTGTGGCTTATGCACTGGTGTGGCTTATGCACAAGCATGCCTCCGTCCTCATTGTGGCTCTCCAAGTCCACCTCCGTATTGCCTATAAGATGATAACTGATTCTCTTTGTGGCATACCTTGCGGCAGAGCCAATTTCCTGGCACATGCAAATAGTGGTGATGACACAATTATGGCCTGCACCTTTGTTTGCAGAGATTCTGGCAACAAAGCAACACAGCATTTGCCTTTGCTGAATTGTAAGGTCATAGGAGGATTTCTAATCATGGTATCATGCTAGAACATGCTTGGGCATGTTTGACTCTGGTCTTATACCTTTTCCATTCCTTTACCTTTTCTCTCTTCCTTTATACATTGTTGTTGAGTGTATTGACTGTATAAAAAGCCATTATTTTGGTTGAAATATACATAACATTAAAACTAGTCAGTATCACAGTGCTTCCTCACACCTGGCCAAGAACCCTCAGGAATTATTCTCGAGGACCTGAATACCTGTAGCTATGGAGAATCCTGTGGAATTACAGTGGATGAAGATCTCGAAGAAGAGTAAGTTGAATCATACCAGGTACCTGGGTAGGCTGCAACTGGGTCACTCATCACAAGGTATGGGAGGTTAAACTTCCCAGAACTCTGAAATGAATCAGTGATGATTCCTCCCGTAAAATCTGGTGTGAGACTCATCTCTTGAGGGCGGGGAAATGCAGACACTTCTTGGTCTTGACCCTGAGGTTGGTGTACTGCATGGGGATCATATGGTGGGGGGCAGAGCAAGGAAACCCCACCTGTTTGACTTTCAACATAAACCCACACTTTTGATGGCTGTTTGCCAAATATCAGAACTTAAAAGACCTACCTTTGTTGAAGGGAACCACAAGTCCCATAATCCCATGGGTACTGGGATGAGTAATAGGGCTGAAGAGGCATGCTGTATGTAGCAGTAGTCAGGCAATTAAGCCTAACAGCCCATACCTGAAGGAACCTGGGAGACATAAAAGGTCCCTTCATGTGCAGGCTATTGGAAGGAGCTGGAACTGTGACTGGAGTGTGAGCTGTAGCAGTAGAAGCAGAAAGAAGAAGTCACAACACTGGTAAACCAAGCAGAAGTGTGAGAACAAGAGGGACTCAGGAATGTGGATACACCAGATTTCAACTGCTTGTTCTGAGAGGGTCCTGTTCACCCAAACTCTGAAGTGCAGAGGCTGTGCAGAGGAAGACGTGCAAAGAGGCTGTATTTCCCCATGTGAGCCTGATTAGTTGTCATGCAGAGAATATGTCAAAGACCAAGGCAAGTGTCATGGTCATGAAGTCAGGTGCACAGGCATGCAGGGGTTGCATGCACAGGAGACTTGGGTGGACACTGTCCTGGCACCTTTGGCACCAGGCTCATGAACAAAAGTAAACAAGAACATCCATTTAACACCAACAAGCTTTTATTATGGACATAGCACTTCAGATGCATTAACCTTGAACATTCCATCCATTAAGCAGGATGCATTAACCTTGAACATTCTAACCATTAAGCAGCCTCAAGTGTATTATCGGGTGTGGCTGCTAATGGATTGCCTTCACACGTGCTCAGTGGCAGGGTGTGGCTGGAAAGCTGGCCCTAATGGGCGTGCCCATGATCTCAGCTATACAAGCTGCCCTGATCCTCAAGACAGAAGCTTTGCGTTATTATGCACTTGCAAGCAGCGTAACGCTTAACGTCGTCTGAGCTCATACTTACCTTTGAAGATCCTGCTTCCTGGACATCCTGCTTCCTGCCAGCATACTTACCAACTGGGGGAAGCTGTTCTTACTTGTACATCGCTTCGGCGAACCAAGTATTAATCTTTACACTTTCCGGAACGCCAAAATGTTCATCTTGGCACCGCAGCATGTTATGCTCCATCGTTGACAACAGAGCCTGCAAGAAAAAAACAGAAGACAAGGATAGACATTGAAACACACAGTCAGTTTAAGTTTGCGTTTTGCCATACTTCGCGCTTTCCTTAAACCATCACTTATCTGCTGTCGAACATTGCGTTAGCATCCATCTTCCTTCCGGCCACATCTGACGTCTCACAGCTGTATTGAGGCCGCATTTCCATCTAAGGGAAGAAAACAGAAGAAAGACATTATTGCGGGCATAAATAAGATCAACATATAAAGACATTAAACAGAACGAACAGCATCACAAGAGCTCAAGAAAGACTCACCAATCAAAGGAGAAGCATAGTCGAAGCTCGACCGGTCTAATCCTCATCAGGGATCAGTGAAGGAACTAGATCCCATTCGACACGCCCCTGCCAGAAGTAGCAGGATGGAGAGCTTATCTTCCATAATTCACAGGTGAGCTTTATGGGCCGGCGTATGCTCACAGAAACTGTACTTTGGTGTGAAGGTTTCTAGAGCTACAACAATCACAGATTTGCGCACTTGCACACTCTTATCTCTGCGCAGGAGCAGTATCACCATGCACCACTGCTCACAGCTTTTCTACTGAGGGAGAGGCCTGAAGGGGGTGATTCAAGTTCAGGGAGGGCTACAACCATGCCGCAACACCTCCACAGAGATCGGGTGAGTATAACAGAATGCAAAGCCTCTAATACTCTCTGCCTGGGCGTTATGGAAACTTCAGAAACAGATCAGTTAGCCCTCTTACTAGGGGAATTACGGGCTGAAGTGCATGCTTCAAGACAGGAAACCAATGCATTACAGACGGATCTTATTGTAACTCGAGAAAGAACTGATGAATTGGCAAGACAAATGCTACAAGCACAAGCAGGACAGGTTCCACTGCCTGGAGTGACCCATTCTTCTCATTCTTCCCCACCACAACAATCAACACCGGTTCAGGTGGTTCTTCCAGAAGCAGTGCCTCTAGCCCCACCCGAATGCTTCATTGGTGACCCAAACAAGTTTGCTTTATTTATGAGCCAATGTTGCTTTCATTTCTTGTGCAGACCAGGAGCCTTTCCTAATGACCAAGCCAAAGTGGCGTTTCTACTCTCGTATTTAGGAGGTAGTGCAGCAGACTGGTCTATGCCTTTGGTAAATCAAGATGACCCTTTACTCCAGGAATTTGGGAATTTCCAACATGAGATGGAGAAATTGTTTGCCCTTCATACTCAAGGACACGCTCTGGACAACAAGTTGTTGTCACTCAGACAAGGGAGTAAAGATCTTTTAACCTTTATTGTAACCTTCAATCGTCTCATATCCCAGACCAACTGACCAGAAGAGAAGAGGGCTACACTCTTTTACCGAGGGTTACATGGAGAACTTAAGGAAGTGTTGGTGCAAGTGGTTAATCCCCCTGAGAGGTGTGCGGACTACGTAGACCTGACGGTGCAACTCAATCATAGGTTGCAGAATCATAAAATGGATCAAGCTAGATCAGAAGGATGGTCAGTTTACGTAAAACCTCATGAGAATCAGACTAAACCACATGAACAGTCTGAGCCAAAGCAAATTGGTGGATTACAAAGTCCCCTTACCAAAGCAGAAAGGGAAAAAAGAAGCCACCAATAGCTTTGCTTATATTGTGGACAAGGAGATTACTTCCTCTGTGATTGCCCGGTAAAACCACCCAAGAAAACAGTTGGGGCAACAGAAAAAACTGATGAAGAAGAAAAACAGAACTCAGGAAACGCCAATGCCTGGCAAGTGTAGGGGTCCGCTTGTCGAGCATGAAAAAGGAATCCGTACAGACCTCACATCTAGTCCTTCCAGTGCTTTTGGTGAATCACAAGCAACCATCAAAAATACATGCCTTGGAGGCATATATTGATTTTGGAGCTGTGGGTAACTACATTGACCAAGATTTCACTCTCCGAATAGGCCTTCCTCTCCGACAGAAGCAGAAATCGGAAAATGTCACTGCTGTGGATGGTTCTCAGCTATCAGTCGGCCCGATGACACAATAAACCGAGAAAGTCAAGCTTCTGTGTCATGACGGGCATCAAGAAGACATTATTTTTGATCTCATTGGTGCTCCTTAGTTCCAGATGATATTGGGAATGCCCTGGCTGGAGACCCACAGTCCTAGGATCGACTGGCAAAAATGAGTTCTGACATTTCCTCAAGATTGTGCCGACACATGTTACAAAAAAGATGACACCAATCTGAAACCGAAGAAAGGAATCATGTTGCGCCTCATCAGCTCCTTACCGCTTGAATACAAAGATTACCAGGATGTCTTAAAAAAAGAGCAAGCCAACGTTCTGCACCTGCATAGACACTATGATTGTCAAATAGATCTTGTACCCGGAGACCAGATCCCTTGCAGCCGAATGTATGCTTTGACAGAACAGGAAAATCAGCATCTTACAACTTACCTGGATCAGTACCTGGCAAACGGTTTTATTTGCCCGTCCAAGTCACCTGCCTCCTTGCCTTTATTCTTCATGCCTCAAAAGGAGGGGGATTTAAGAACTTGCATTGACTATAGAGCCATCAATCAGATCACAGTAAAAAATTGATATCCTTTACCATTTATACCAGAGCTCCTGGAACATGCTCAAATCTACACAAAACTGGATTTAAGAGGAGCATACCATCTTGTAAGAGTAAAAGAAGGAGATGAGTGGAAAACTGCCTTCCGCACAAAGTACGGCCTCTTTGAATTCCAGGTCATAGCCTTCAAGCTTTGCAATGCCCTCGCGGCGTTCCAATTCTTTATGAATGATGTACTCCATGAACTACTGGACGTTTGCACTCTTGTTTACATTGACAACATTCTTATATACTCAAATTCCATGAAAGAACACATAGGCCATGTCCGGGCAGTCTTAGAGAAGCTTCGACAACACCAATTGTATGCCAAGTTGGAAAAATGTTTTTTCCATGTAACCGAGGTTGAGTTTCTCGGTTTCATGCTCATATCACAAGGCGTACATATGGATACACAAAAGGTGGATGCAATCCTACAATGGCCATCATCAACTTCCACGAAAGGAGCGCAAAGCATGCTCGTATTCGCCAACTTTTACAGTTGCTTTATACCTGGGTTTTCACAAATTGTACATCCAATTACCTCCTTGTTAAAGAAAAATCAAAAGTTCCATTGGTTGACAGAAACTGAAGAAGCTTTCCAGAAGTTGAAACTAGCCGTCACTACAGCACCAGTCCTTCGACACCCACGACCAGACCTACCTTACATAGTTGAGACATATACTTCAAAAATAGCCATGGGAGCAGTATTGTCACAACGAGACCCTGAAATAGGACAACTACACCCTGTCACATTCTGGTCCCACAAATTTTCAGCCCCCAAGTTGAACTACGCAATCACAGATAAGGAATTGCTGATGATCAAAGCAGCATTCAAGGCCTGGAGACATTACCTTCTTGGGTCAAGAAATACGGTCACTGTATTCTAGTACTGTCACGACCCGTGACCCAGAGCACCACTGGCATGGTCACATGCCAGGTAGGGTTAGGACTCGGGGTTCATTTGGGGCCCCAAGGGCTCCAAGGGCCTTACATTATCATCACAGACTCTCCTGGAGTCACTCCTGGCGCCTTTGGCGCCAGGTTCATGTTCAGATTGGGACTTTTACTTGAAGGGACTACTTTTTTTGTGAAGGCCTGCGGCCAACATGGAGTCACCCAAACAGTCTAGTACCTAAGAACCAGACTATGCGGTGCAGTGTTTTAAGGTGTGCTAGCCCGGACTACTTTACTTGCACTACTTTACAGGGGGCTATATAAATCACACCCAAGCTACAGAACATGCTTCGCGTTATTCTTCAGCCAGCAGCGTGATGCTCATCGTGTTCGGATGAAATAGCGGACCTGCAGAGGAGACAAAATAACAGCATTAGCAGTCTCAGTTTACTTGCAACTTTCATCCGTCGATTACTGCTGCTCGCAGTCTTCCATCTAGTTGGCAGCATCTTCAGGACATCACGCATGCACTGAACGAAGCACCTGGAGGGAGAGAGAAAGAAGGACAGCGTTAAACAGGTTACTCACGGCATTCACAGCAGTAACTATAAAGTCCTCACCTGGCTGGGCGTTTCTTGGCCGGTTCCGCTCCGGAAATCTTTGCACACCCAGAAAGACCATCGCTACCTGAAAAGGAATAAAGAATACAGGTTAGCCCAAAAAAGACATTAGCGTGCCGCACTTCACGCTTAACCTACCATCCATCATATGCTCCCGCGTCCATAATCCCGGCATGAGCCTGATCCGAGCGGCGCAATCATCGAACCTCTGTACACCTAAGGGGGAAAAGAAACAAGGAAAGACATTAATAGCAAGAAAGAAAAGCAAAGACCTTTAGAGGCAGCTATAGTCGGCTTACCTCCTTAAAGACACTCGAATGGTTGGCACCAATGAAGTTAACTCAGTCGCTTCAACCCGCAAAAAACTATGCGCCCCTGCACAGAAAGCAGGATGGAGAGCACGCCAGACATCATAACAAGGTGAGGAGGGGGCCATCAGTTCGAGTCCAAGGGGCTGGTCCGAGGAAACGAAATCAGTTCCTAAGTCCAGGCCTCCTGTGTTTTCAGTCCCACCTGCCATAGAAGACACCACCCCGAATTGGGCACATCCAGGGTGAATCCGGCAACCAGGGCATACGGGCGTCCCCGTGGATAACAGGTGAGCGTAACAGGACCACCGTAACTTGCAATACTTAAACCGTCAAAGCACAATCCTCACATCAACTTCGTTGGGCTCTCTTTTTCGCAGAATACGATTTTATTATCACTTATATACCTGGAGTACGCAATGGGAAAGCAGACACTCTATCACACTTGATTGAAGAAAAAGAGGCTTTTACAGCATACGACCCCGTGGCCATAATTCCTGAGGAAAGGATTCAAACCAGAATAGCTGCCACCACGTGTGTGGATGACCAAAGAACCAGTTGCAATCACCGATGGATCAATCAACACAACAGGAATGGCTGTTAAAAGGTGACGAGTACACCATCAAAAACTATCTACCGTGTTTCCAAGGACGATTACATGTCCAAGACCAAGAACTGCAAGAGCAAATCATCCCAAATTACGACGATTCATTAGCAGGACAGAGAGCTTATCTTCCATAATTCACAGGTGAACTTTATGGGGCGGCGTATGCTCACAGAAACCGTACTTTGGGGTGAAGGGTTCTAGAGCTACAACAATCACAGATTGGCGCACTCACACACTCTTATCTCCACGCAGGAGCAGTATCACCACGAACCGCCGCTCACAGCTTTTCTACTGAGCGAGAGGCCTGAAGTGGGTGATTCAAGTTCAGGCAGGGCTGCAACCGTGCCCCAATGCCTCTGCAGAGACCAGGTGAGCGTAACAGCGAGGAGCAGTTGTCAAGCCGTAGGTCTCAGGAGCATGAAGGGCTGCTTAAAAATGTTGCCGGACTAGAGACACCTTCAGAAAGGAAGGTGTAGGTCCCTAAGAATTAAGAAGCAGTAGAAGTAGTGTCAAATGTCGTGTAAGTTGTGAAACCCGCAGAACAAGTGTTACAGAAGCCAGTGAGTGAAACCTGGCATTCTTATATCTTGTGTGTGCATTGCCGGCAACAGTATCCAGTTCCCTATTCACTCCTGTAAGCTTTAACAAGGGAACAATGGGAAAGTAGCAATTGCTTATATTGGGGAACTCCTTTTAGTCGTGTGAAGAGCAAACACTGCTTAAAAACTACATTAAGAAGTGGTCACTTGTGCCTAATTGTGATTCCCAAAGGAAGACTCAACCCTATAATTTACTTTAAATTGGCACACCTTTCATCTACAAAAAGCTAACTACTTAAAACAGTGCATCTTTCATTGAAGAGAACAAGCATTGCCCAAGCCAAGAGTCTCCCCACATGAGGAGTGAAACCAACCTTTCTCAGAGCTAACACGCAATCTGACAGTTGCTGTAAAGCTAACAATAGTTCAACCTGCCCTAAGATACAAGTGTGCAAACATTATATGTAGCTAAGAGAGTAGCACCAAGGTTTCTGGGTAATTACTTGGGCTAATAGCTTGCAGACATTTGAATGCAAAGTTGCGAAAGGGAAACTGGCTGCTAGTAAAGATTATTTTTGAAGTTGACACAACATGTATTGCCTATGATTGTGGAAGATAGAGAGAAGTGGGTCGTAGAGGGAAAGCCAGGTTGTTATTGTGGCAGACAGACAAGAAAAGCAAAGAGGATGTCCCTTTTGAAGAAAGATATTCAGAGGAAGAGTGCCTTGCCTACTTGAAGGTATCAAAGAACTTTAAAGTGTATCATGTCGAAGCCTGTCTTGATGTATAAATCACTGAAGCTGTGGTAGTAGTCCAAAGCACTGAAGCTGTGGTGATATATCATCTGGTTGTCAGTAGATGCAACATTATAGTAGCCTAAACAAAATGTTGTACTTTGAGACAAGGGTGA
Organism: Ambystoma mexicanum; assembly: GCF_040938575.1. Lineage (NCBI taxonomy): Eukaryota > Metazoa > Chordata > Amphibia > Caudata > Ambystomatidae > Ambystoma > Ambystoma mexicanum. The sequence continues at coordinate 531,865,369 of NC_090937.1, forward strand.
CTGTTCTTATAGTAAATAAAGTAAAACTAAAGCTGCTGAAGTGAAAGCAGCAGCACTGTGAAGTCATCAAGGCAAATATACCATTGTGAATTCCAATCCTGTAGCTAATGATATATTAACTGCTACCCAATAACTGTGTCTCATTGACAGTTGTAGAGATGATATTTCTTATGAACTATGGCAAGTCTTCTTGAAGTGGTGACAAGGCATCGTGGCATGGATTACAATTGGTGCACTTTTGAGGAAGGGGCACGTCCATATTTCATCATGGAGAAAAGATTTGTTATTGTTGATAAATTGGGTCAACAAACATTACTTTGGCATTGGAACATTAATAACTGACTTGAGACTGTCTTACCTACAAGGATTTCTTCATTGTTGTCTCTTTAAACATTAGCAGAATTCACCCTGAATCCTGGGGACGAGAACCCACACAGGATATTGGAAGGTTATTTAGATACTGTGAATGTTGTTATTGTTATTTTTCATTCCCATATATTTTCTTTGTGTATTTGTTGTTTTGTGTGATGCCCATATATCCTGTGTTAGAGTGTGCCCCCTTAGCTTTGGGTACACAGGGAAATCCTCAGCAGAGTAGGGATAGTGAGGCATTTTTTCCTCATTTATTTTGATAATAAAATTGCAGTTTTTTATCAATCCTCAAACAGTTTTCTGCCTCACATTACTGACCCCTCACAAATCCTATCCACTTTAGGAGTGCTACTCCAGAAATAACTCATGCTTTGTGGGTAGGTACAGTCACAAATGGATGTACATGGCCCAAACAAGCTCCACAACTGCATTGTCTTAGTAAGCTAGTAAGTAGACAGATGTTGGAGTTTGAAACAGGATACATTGAGATGTTCATGCAACAGGTGTTACATTGGAAGGTATGATGCTCTTTTAAAAAAATGTTAGTTGTGTTGAGGTGACAGCATTCTGTAGATGCTCATTTTGTTTTACAGACATAAAAGAAAACAAAATGTATTCTGGCCAGCAGAAATGAAGCTGTTGGTAAGGTTGCATGTTGAGCTTGAATAGGCTTGGACAGAAATGATTCATCAAAGGATTGAGGGGCTGTTGGAATAGTTGCTGTAAAAACAAAAGATAATAGACCTTCAACGAGAACTACATTTTTGTAGAAGTTGTGATTAATAGGACGAAGCATGCCTGTTTACTCACTGAATTACCACTCTTTGTACACCCTCTGATTTTATATGCCACATTATTGAAGACATAAAAGAAAGGCATTTTCTTACCTCCACTGTGTGTTTAATACTATTCATTGTTTCCTTGGCAGGAATAATCATGTGCTACATCAAAAAACGAGTGTCATTATTGTGAAATAAAGTTCCAGGATGTATACTATGAGTTACAGTAGTTAGAATAAGAGGTGGATGCTTGGATGAACATCAAAATCTATATTTTAATATAGGGGTGAATTAAAAGCCTCTCTGTCTTGCCCCCTTTCCATGACATCTGATTTATTAGTAACAGGGAGAGGGACAAGGAAATGTTCTAGAAGGGTTGTTTTTCAACTTTTATGCCACACTCATGTGCAAAAGGGGATTGATGAACTGACTGATTACAAATAAATAAAGTGAATGAAAAATAAAGAAAGAAATAAAGATAGCACCACAGCTATTTGCATCATTGTCCATTACCCTCAGAATATTTCTCTCTTTTAGCAGATCTTTAGACATTTCCTAATCCCATTTGGCTTCATTAACACTTGTGTCACATTGGACTTGCATGAGCATCTGCACTAAAAACAGAACTGGAAAGTGCTTAACAACAGGATCAGTGTGCCATGTTTAGAGGCACCAGCATGATTGAAATAACCAGATCAAACTGGAATAGAGAATGGAAGTGGTCATTGTGGGGAGGACCCTCGACAAGGGAATGGCAGACCAGAAATTGTCATATGATATCATAACTGTGAATACATACTGATGATGGACTAGATTGGGATGGAGGACTTAATTGTTTACCGCTTCTCCGACCCCTGATAGTCCAGAGGAGAACTGAGGCTCTTTTGCCACACACTGCCCCCACAACACAGATTTGGTGATTGCACTCCGTCCTGAAGAAGGTTGACCAAAATTACCGGACAAGGGGACTTCCTCCCTTGTTGAGAGAACTCAACTGAAACATATGTCGACAACAGTTTTCTACCCCTGAATTTGGACAGAGGGTCACATTGTAAAATAAGAGAGTGTTAAACTGACATTTGTTTTACTTTAATTTGTGATATCAATGATATATCCCCAGTGTGTCCTAATGTATGTGCGTATGATGAATGACTGTGTAAGTTATGAATGAATGATATATGGAGGGATGTGGTTTTTCTGTACATTGAGCCTAATACGCTAATTCTTTTTGCATAATTGTGTTTGTATTTGTACATTAAATATAATGCTACTATGATTTAAGAAATAGTCAGCTGTCATCTGTGGTCTAGTTGTTGTGAGGGTTGCATGACTTGGATTGAAGACTGGTGTCTTCTGAGGGAAAGTCCAACTTAATTCTGTCAAATTGCATCTGATGTGAACAGATTTTTTGTTGGAGTACAATCTGGGGGAAATACCAATGCAATGTTCCATTAACATCCCCATAGGCGTAGGTGTATGTGTAAAATCATGGCGTAACATTTTGGCCATAGAATGTGCTCTGTTTGTACATCTTAGGCCTAGTGTGGTCATGTCTGGTAGTGTAACATCAGACGAAACAAGCATGGGACAACGGTATGTGTGGCCGTGTGCAATTTCAATGCCAAATCAGCTTCTGAGTGGATTTATGCCATTGTTTTACGCTAACCGACCTTCAGTGGACATTGAGTTCCAAAGATGTTACAGGTAGAGCCGGAAGTACAAAGCGGAAAAATATTTCCAGTCTTGTCTAGCACTCCGCCTGGAAAACCTTTGCAAAAATGTCCTTGAGCAGTACAGCAAGGCATTAAGGTCTTTATTTCTTGGATTTACACCTTCTGCTCCCCTTTTGAAATCAAATCAATTGCCTGCGTATTTACCCGCTGCACACAACTGAACAATTGTTATCAATCAGCTTCCGGGTATGTGTTCAAAGTCATTATGATGGAGACATTTTATAATAAGTGGAGACTAAGCCACGACAAAAAAGCAAGGAATAACGCGATTACGCCTTGCTTCACCACTCTGGGGGATTTTCAATCTCTTTGAAGAGCGAAAAAGGGGCACAGAGTGAAATTAATATTTCAACTGAGCTGTCCTCTTCTTTCTTCAAATTGCACTTTGCTTTACGTCTGCAACAGGTTCATTTACAGTAAATGCAAGTTGTTTTTTGGGGAGTGACAGCTGTTGCATTTACATGATGTTGTGTTCCTTGCATGCAATTTTAAACATTGGCAAATCAGGCTGAAAAGTGAAGAATAATGCCAGGCAAAGTCGCTTGTACTTATTTTTAGTCTACTTTTTTTCTTAGTAATCGATTTTAAATGCCATCTTCAAACGGTACATTTATACTTTTTCGCATGTGATTTTGCTTGTTTTCACTCTTTACTTGTAAACTCGGTTTTGTAAAAATGGAATAGTGCATCCGTGGCCCCAACAGCTCTTAAGCACTAACATTGGTGGTCCTCGGCATGTTTTTGCACTTTTTGTAGAAATAACTGTGAGGGGTTTTCCTGCATACTGGTGTTTTATGGAGGGACTAAGCAGACATCTACGTACATGTTAAGGTCTCGCAAAATCCACCATTTAATATCTTTTCCTCTTTTCCAAATACGGTTTTCCTGTGACATACTCTCAGCACATTGTTAGCATTTGAACTTTTGAAGTAATCGCTACAATTATTTCGACACCCCTCATACAACGACCTGGGCGTAAAAGGTCCAGGGGTTGGTTTGTACATTCACACAAACATGCTGGCTCCGCAACAACATGCGCCTTATTTGAAATGTTGTTCATTGTGTTCCGGCGCCCCTGTCCTGCTTGGAAAGGTCAAGCATTAGAAGCTCTACAAGGAGAGACAGGCCCAGGCATTCAGCTGACACAAGGCTTCTTCACATCGCTTACTATTCACAGCACCACTCGGCGACGGCGCGGACAACAACCGACTGAATGGGAAATAAGCCGGGATCTCTCTCGGCTCGCAGCGGATCAAATCTGGAGAGGGTCAAGGTGCTCCCACCTGCTCCATATGTATAAGAATTCGGCGGATGAAGGATGCGTTCCGCAATCTCCCAGCCTCACTCTGCGGGGGAAAGCACACATTTGTATGCGGAGGTGTCTCAGAAGCGGGACCCCAAATGCTTTCTATTGGATATCTGATATTAATCCGCCAACAGCTGCTATTCACAACTCTAGCAGAGTATTATGTGGGTTCTTATTCTACGCGGTGGATAGTATCAAGCCTCATGCTGCTCTTACTGTGCAAACACGTTTATCGTGATGCTTGGGAGCGAAATGCAGATATCCATGAATATGAATTATACGAACTGTGTATGCTTCCAGACATGGCTGTGGATTGTAACATTTAGTTGGAGGAGTTTAGACTTCAAATTCAAGCACGATTCTCTTGTCATTCATGCCGGCTCGCAATATCTGTAACAAAGCCTGCAAACATGTTTTTCATATTAGCACTCGGTGGGTGTGGCAGCCAATCAGGTTGCTCTAAACCTGGGCTGACTCTACTGATGCAAGCCATGGTGCAGGGCTACGAGAGTGGTCGCCGCACCTGGGACTGCTATTTTCCCTCCTGCACTGCCTCCCTCCCCCAAATCCAGCCCTTTCACACACTCCTCCCTCCACCCCCCCTTCCATCCAAATTTCCTTACCTCTTAAAGGGTCATGCGCCCAGGCTCCACTGCTTCCTGTTGAAGGCATGGAAATTAAAGAGGGACTCTGAGCAGAGCCCTGCCTTCCATTTGCATGGCAACCCTGGGCCTCATTCCGACTTTGGAGGTAACCACGCCGCTGTTTGCGGCATGGCTCCCTCCAATATCGTTCCGACTCCGGCCTGGTGAATCAGGGCCCCATAGGGCTCAATGGGAAGGCGGCAATAACGGTACTGTAAATTACGGTACCGTTTTTGACCCCGGTGTCCCTTTGCAGGTCCCGTCCTTAACGCCTGCTAAAAGCAGGCGTTAAGGAAGGACCCGCAAAGGGAACTCGTTATAGGGCGCAAAGGGATTACCGGCACCGGTGTCATTACCGGTGCCCGGTATCACTTTGCGCCCTACTTGTAATCAGGCCCTCATTCTCCATGGCCGCTGCTGCACTTGAAGCAGCGCAGCATGTTTAAAAAAAAATAGCTATTATCACCCAGAGGGTTTGCCTCAGGGTGCTTATAATAATAATCCCACATTCTGAGGGCTTCGCCAACCCGGTAACGGCACCGGGGAACAGTGTTAAGGGCCAAGCAAACTTGGGCTGCTACCGGCCGGTGAAGGCCACCGCTTAATTACTGGCTTTATGTAACATCAATTCTGTAATTAGAATCTATAAATCCAGTTGCGTTGTGGCATCACAATACCTACTGCATGAGCCAGTACAGAGAAAAAATCCAGACATAACTGCATTCCTTTATTCATAAAAAGGTCCCTGTGTCAATTTACAGCTATTAATTGATAATGAATTGTTAAGGGTAGTGTATTTATTTTGTGCCCTGCTCAAGTGTAACACAAGAGAGGAAGAATCAATCTGAATGATTACCAAAAATGGGTTCTAGATACATTTCATTAGACTACTTAAACTATTTTTCAGGCACACATTACATTGTTTTTTTATTGAATCCAAACAGATTTAGCATTGAATATATTTTTCACGGCCTGAGGTAGTGGCCGTGTAGTTATGGTTAAGTTGCTCAACTCATAGAAAGAGCACTTTTTGGGTGATTTATGATTTGCCTCCCTTGGACGAATCCTCATCAACCTTTTGAAAAAAACATATATATATATGGCCCACTCTGAAAGATTTTAAGAAATTTGGTGCGGTTTTGTTCAGGGTGGGCAAAGTTAAAGGGGGTCCCACATTTTTTTTGATCCACATAGACACAATGGAAACAATTCTTTGCTCGTGCCTACAGCCCGAACTGCTGGATGCAGTTTCACCAAATTTGTGGCAGGAGCGGCGGCTTGGTCCCAAAGGCATGCTTTTGCAAATTTGGCATAAATCTGCTCAGTCTTTTATGCTCAGTCGTTTATTTTTTTTTTAATTGCATAAAAAAATAGAACAACACATTTGTGATTTCTGGGTCCAGTCCGCAGACTCATTTCCTGGTTCAGAGTCAACGGACACCCCTTGGACCAATCAGAGAGCAGTGTGACGTCCGCAGACATCATACGCTGCCACTGATTGGATGCACAAAAGCGTGGATGTACATTGCCACTCTTAACTCTCGCTCTGCCGTCAAACATTCCTCTTATATCTGCCACCTTCTTGAGGAACTGGAACTTGACGTACTCGGTCTCACTGAGACATGGTTCATGGCCAGCTCTGTCACCAGCTTTGACACACTCCTACCTGACGGCTACAAGATCCTCTCCGTGCCCAGGCCCAACCGTGCTGGGGGGGTGAGGCCCTTATCTTCCCTGAGTGGATTCCTGCCACTGCTATTCCCACGCAGACCTACTCCTCTTTTGAATGTCTTGTCTGCCGACTCTCTCTCTCTTCTAGCCATTCCCTTACCGTGACTACTATCTATCGGCCACATGGTCAAATTTCCTCCTTCCTCTCTGAGTGGGCGGACCTCTCCTCCTCACTCCTGTCCTCAACCACTCAACTCCTCTTCCTTGGAGACTTCAACATCCACCTGGATGCCTCCTGTCCCCCCTCTGGACTCTTTCGCGACCTCTGCGACTCTCTCTCACTCTCTATTCTCCCGTCTGGGCCGATGCATTCTGCTGGGCACACTCTTGATGCCCTGATCTCTTCTGACCTTCCCCTCTCTGTCCCTCTCTCCACTCCTCTCTCCTGGAGTGATCACTTTCTCCTCTCCTCCCACCTCACCCTCCCTACCCCACAGGCAAAGCCACCCTCATCACTGCCATCCTCCTTCTCGGTCATCCAACCCATGAAGCGTGTGTCAGTTGAGGCTTTCGCTGCCACCTTCTCGCCCCCACTTCCCCCTTCGGCTGACTCCCACCCTGACACAGCCCATCTCCACTCTTTACTCTGCTATATCTGATACCCTTGATATCCTTGCCCCTGTCATGAGAATCCGCCTGAAGCCCAAAGCCAAATGTAACTCCTGGTTTGACTCGGATCTCGTCACCCTCAAACGCAAGTGCAGTGTGGCAGAGAGGAAATGGCGTGCTTCATGTTCATCCTCTGACAAACTGGCCTGTCGCCTGCTCCAAAGGCATTACCGGCTCTCCGTTCTCACCAAGAAGAGAGCCCTTATCCAAGCCTGCATCACTGCGGCATCTAACAATTCGGCTGAACTCTTTAAAATCTGCAAGGAGCTGGCCAACCCTGCTGCACTCTCTACCTCTCCTGTCCCCTCCCAGGCCCTCTGTACAGCACTGGCCTCTCACTTCATTTCAAAAACTCAGGACATCCTGTCCTCACTCTCCTCCCATCACCTCCCCCCCTCTATTCCCTGCCCGTCCTCTGGCCCTTCTGCAGCCACCCCTCCTCTCTCGTTCTCTCCTTCTCTGCCTTTCCCCTTTTTTCTGCTGATGAGGTTTCGAGACAAGTCCGATCTATGAAAGTCTCGTCAACACAGGTCCAACCCTGCTCCTCCAAAACTATTAAGGACCACATCGACTCCTTGGCTCCTGCCCTTGCTGACTTCTGCAATCACTCCTTCGCCTCTGGAGTCTTCCCATCCCCTCTCAAGCACTCCCTTGTGCACCCCCTTCTTAAGAAACCCTCCTCCGACCCGTCCTGCCCAGCTAACTATCGCCCTATCTCTATCACTCCTTTCCTGGGCAAGATCCTGGAGAAACTTGCCATCTCTCAGCTTAATCTCCATGCTGAATCTGTTGGTAGCCTTCATGACCATCAGTCTGGCTTCAGAGCTGCCAGAAGCACCGAAACTGCTCTCCTGAACATCCGTGAGGACCTGCTCTCGAACCTTGACTCTAACATTCCTTGTGTTCTCATTTTACTTGATCTCTCTTCTGCCTTTGATACTGTCAACCATACCATCCTGCTCAACCATCTCCGTGATAACCTGGGTATCACTGGTCAGGCTCTGGCTTGGCTGACCTCTTTCCTCTCAAATCGACCCTCCCAGGTCCAACTGGGGTCTTTCCTGTCTGACATCTTTTTCTCTACCTGTGGTGTCCCCCAGGGTTCAAACCTCTCTCCCTGGCTGTTCAACCAGTACCTGGCACTTCTCGCCCACCGCATCGCTGCTCTCTGCCCCTACCTTCAGTGCTATGCTGATGATACCCAGCTCATTTTCAGGCTACCCTCGGCCTCCTTTTCTCCTTCCCTCATCTCTGACTGTCTTTCTGCTATCCAGGAATGGTGTGCCGCCAACGACCTCTGCCTTAATGCCAGTAAGACCGAGATTCTACTCATCGGCACACCCACTCCCTCCTTCCCTGCAGCTCTCTGGCCGGCCTCCCTTGGCCCTGTTCCTGCTCCTACCTGCAAGGCTAAAAACCTCGGGGTCATCTTCGACTCCACACTCTCCTTCTCGCCTCACATTTCTGATGTTTCTAAGAAGTCACACTACCAGCTGCACCTCCTCAGAGGTATCCTTCCTTTCCTCTCCTTCCCCAGAAGCTCACTGTCGCCAGAGCCCTGGTTCTCTCGAAGCTGGACTATTGTAACAGCCTCTACCTAAATCTGCCTGCCTCTACTCTCCGCCCTCTGCAACTCATCCAGAACAGGACTGCGAGACGTGTCCTTGGCCTCAAGCCCTGGGACCGTATCTCTCCAGGACTGAAATCGCTTCACTGGCTCCCTGTGGCTGTAAGGTTTAAGTTCAAAACCCTCTGCATTGTCCACAAGGCCTTCTGGGGCCTTGGGCCAAAATACCTTCAACTCTCTCTTCCTAAATATCTTCCTTCTCGAGCACTTTGCTCATCCGCCTCCAACTCCCTCAGGGTCAGCCGCTTCTCTAAGCAACGAGTTGGTGGGTGAACTCTCTCCGCTGCAGGGTCCTCCCTCTGGAACAGCCTTCCTGCCTCCCTAAAACTTGAGGAGAACCATCACCGGTTCCGGAAGCGCCTCAAAACCCTCCTCTTTGCTTCTGCTTTCTCTCCCCCTCTCCCCTGCTAAATCACTGAAATTGTACTAAATCAGCAACTGGGCCACTCACCAATCTCAGTCCTTGGCCCAGCCACTCTCCCCTGCACTGCCTTCCCGCAACCCCTGCACTGCGGGACTGTCTCTGTATCCCTACAGCCCCTCTTCCCAGCACTTGTCTGCACTTATCTTGCACTTGCCACCAGCTGGCCCTTATTATTTATCTTGTTCGTTACTAACCGTCATCATATTTTTTTAATTGTCTGCATATTGGATCCAAAGACAACCACCATTGTCCTTAGATAGCACGTTGAGAGACAAGTCAGGAAATAACATTTGTGTTTTTTGTGGCCAAAAGAGGGCCTGGAAAAGGTGGGAGAGTGGAATAAAGTTTATATGGACCTGTTGACATAGAGCTGTGTTTATAAGTAAAAAAAGGTGTGCTGCTTCCGCTAATTCTGCAGCCAACATTAGTGTCCACGGACATCATCTGGATTGGAAGGGGGTCCTGGGCGCTTCTTGTTATTTGAAGTTGCATTGTACGTATATGGTATTCTGGCCACTGGCAACAAACACTATAAGTAATATGTGTATAGTAATTCTACGTAATGTAGGGGGGAGTATACAGTATGTGTAATGTGGTGGAATGATACAATTGAAGTGTATATGGTGTTTATGATTGCAGTACAATTGAGGATAGTGCTTATGGAGTATGTATTTGTGAAGATAATAAATAGGATAATAGTTTGAATGGTTGCTTAGTTGCATATGGTAACACAGCTGTTATCTCTGGTTCGTTTTCTGTGAAATAATCCCCAGTAAAATGTGGTAAACAACTTAGTTTAAAACCTTAAATTGCATACAATTGTACACATTGATTTATGTTGTTGACCCTTGTAAATAGTACATTCTATGTACTATGTTTGGTACAACATAGGTGTTTGCTACATTGTTGTTGTATTTACAAGAAATAATTATTGGGAAACAAAAAAATCTATAGTGGATTAACAAAAACAATACTGTAATTACATACAATTTTTGCCATTTACATCATCTTAAAAAATGTGCATGTTACAGAATAGTTGTGTGTGGTAGCATGGATATATTATTTTAGTGTGAGTGAGATTGTATGTTTGTATGAAGTATGTTGTAATTAAGGGAATGTTTAAAGTAGTTGGATTCCTGTTGGCATATTCTAACTATTTTGGGTTTTAAAGGTACAATTGTAGTATTATGGATGTAGTTAGTAACCCGTTGGTGAATTCTAACTTGTTTATTGTACTATACTTTAGTGACTACATTTGGGTTGAAGGAATATTAAGTAGACATTTGTTATATTTGTTGGTAACCTATGTTTTAGAGTAACAGAAGGGTTGTTAAATTCAAACCAGCCACTTTATTTTGACATATGGAGTATAGTGGTTGTGGCAGCAGTGTGGTAGATTGTGTGCACTGTTTTGAAGGTTTTCTTGCCAAGAGATACTTGGCCATGTGTGAAGCTAGCAAGTTTACAGTTATTTTTGGTACCATCAGCATTGTACCTTAGAAGCATTAGTGTCACATATTGGCTATGTGAGTTTATTTGTATGCTGGACCGATTGTCTGAATTATAAAAAGAGCAAAATATGACATGATTCGCATTCTGCAGAAGCTGGTGAAATGGAATCGATTCACAATTTGGTATGGATATACACAAATTGTTCATTAAGGATGCACTCTTGTGAAACATGGTTGCAGAGAGAACATGTATGTTTCCACATGTATGAAATCTGGAAGATTTCATTTATAGGGATGATTTTGGTTTCTATTACTTGTAATTACTACATAAGGACTTCTTGTGGATCTTCCTGTGTGTTTAAGTGGATTTGACCATTTCTGTACAGTAGTCCAATTCTTGCCTTATACCTGAGACACTGTAAGTGTTGTCAGGATTATTTGTGGCATTTCTATGAAGGACACGCATCTGCAAACACAACTGGTCTGAGCTGTTTAAGTAAATGTTGTGAACAATTGGTGGCACTTAGAAGAGAAGATTGATTGCTACATTTGCATAGCAATTTACTCCAGTTTTGTTGCTGAATTTAAATGGACCAGAGAGTTGTGACTCCGTATCCTTTGTTGGGCCTGCAGTTGTTTTTTTGAGAAGAGACATTTGTCTTTGTCTTCTGATGAAGGTGCAATTGTTTTTAGACCAGAGAGTTTTGTGGTAGTATTATTTGATGGAGCAGTAGTTTCTCTTTGTTTCATTAGCGATATTGCTCGGAGATCTGCTATAGGTTCTGTTTTTATTCATTTTATTTTTAGAGGTTTTGTTTTATGAGGTGCAGGGTACATATCTAGATGGGGGTGTACAATGTACTTTGTCACGACCAACTTGTGCAAATCCACAATTCCCCACAATAAGAATCCACTTCTGCTACCCCCTCCCTTTCCTAATGGTATGTATGAATGTGTGGAAGTAAACGTTGACATGTAAATTGTTGCTGAGTGTATATGTGGCGTTTCCTTTGGTTTTAAAATGCAATTATGACTCAGCGGCACACAGTACTGGTGAAAATGACTGCAATTAAGCAAAAGTGGTGTGTCCTACTGACAGTGCACCTACCCGGCCTATGTGCAATCACAATGCAGGCATCCATACCACATCTGTACAAACCGCGTGTCCACACCTTGTGAACTATCTGTAATTAGTTGTGGGAGAGGACGATTGTCCTTTCCACAAGAACGCACTTGCATATCTTTTCCTCTCTCTCCTGGTAACACAGCCCCTGTCCAGAATATGCAAAGAAACTGGTGACAAACTTAAAGTAGTTCAAGGCGACCACCCACGTCCTACAGGTAGCTGCACATATAAACATCCCACCTACTATACCCTACAAACACTCAGCGTGTCCCAAAAAGGTTGGCACACGTGTGTCACACTATTAATCAGTGCAGAGGTCCTAATGGTGTGCATAGGACACTATGCACATGCACACAAATTTTCCTGCACAAAACGCATCATGCAGCCAGCCGTCCCAATCGAGAACATGCCCAACATCACCATAGGACCGCACCGATGCTGTGCATGGGCCCTTATGTCATGGACACAATCCGGTCCCTCGATCAGTGGAAAAGTGCAATGTTCTGTGATCTATTGAGTGTTATTGGGAAATTACATGCTTACAAACCCCCCACAATGTGCCATTGCACATGTATGTATTTGGTTCAATAATGTAGGCCTCTTTGCCGGTTGCAAGGTCTCCGCAGCAGCCCTACAAAAGGTCACACTCCAGAACAGCTCTGCATTATGTTTTTAGCTTTTCAGAACAGAATAGCGGCCCACATAGCTTTGAGCTGTAACTGAGTTTGGAACAATTTCTGCTATGCTACATTACCTCTGCAAGTAATGGCAACCATGTCAGCCCAGCTCACAATGCACAGTAATGGAGAGAAGCATTAACACCCCTTCCTGTGAATCACACCCTCAGTACTGATAATTCCCACTATCCCATTCCCATTGGCAGCATGCTGATAATGGTAGTATGTGGCATGTGCGCTTCCCCAAGTACCGGGAGGGCCGCACCCCAGTCAAGCAGTAACAGACCTTGTTCCCTTTCCACTATCTTCTTTCCAGCACCCCCTCATTCGGTACTGATAAATAGTCACACATGCATCCACCAATCACAGTAAAGAGCTCTCCATGTAACACTATCAGTTCTGAACATCATTTCTCTGCGTAGACACCACACCCAGAAATCTTATTGTGCAATCCCTTGTCCTCCACAGTCCCATTTCCATGCCCACTACCCCCAAAAGCACAAAATGTGGTTTTGGTGCTGTGTGCGGGCGGGGGGCAGGAGGTAAATTTTGACCATGGTAGGGGATTTCGTCTTCATTGGTGGCTCTGAAAATATGCTTTTTGTTTAGATGCTTCCAGAGAAACACCTTTATTTTTGTTTTTTTATAGGGTTTTCTGTTTTGTTCTCCTCCTCACGTTCTTACAGTAAGCTTTTCAATGCCACCTGTATATGTGCAAACAAAAGAGCATCACTGATGCTGGACAAAGAAATGCCATTTGCATGGAAACACACCGCATTTCGAGAATGAATGCTGTCATTGTTGCAGAAGAACATCCCATCAGCGGACAAAAAAATCACACATGCTTCTGTTGATGAGACCCCTTCCAGCCTCTGGTTGGGAACAACATACATTAGGATAGTACCATAATCTTGTTGGTTGTATGGCAGAAAGAAAACACATGGGCAGTGGGAAAAATCCTCTTCACTGCCTTCATCAATCTCTTCAGTTGATGGAAAAAATGTAAATAAGGCATGTTACCCAAATGCATGCCGCCATAATGCACAATGACAACATGCGCTGTAGCAAAACTGGCCACTTGTCTGCAAAGGTCAAGCATAATGCTTAAACTCCGGTCATAGGCACCACACCACAATGCGTTCACTCTTTCCAAAAACGAAATCGCCATCAACATGTCTTTCCTGGGCATACTTGTGCAGATCTACCACAAAGGCATCAACCAAAATCAATACACTGCATTTGTCCATGTCAGCCCTCCTCACCATGCAGAGTAATGTAAAATGGTATTACCACACCTTCCTGTGAACCACACCCTCAGTATCTGATTGGATAATCCCCATAGTCCCATTTCCATTGGCCCGCATGGTGAGAAGCACAAACTGTGGCACGTGCAGTTCCCCAAGTACCGCGAGGACTGTGCCCCAGTAAAGCAGAAGCAGTCCTTCTTCCCTTTCCACTATTTGTTAACCAGCACTACCTCATTGGGTACTGTTAAATAATCACACACACATCCACCAATCACAGGCAAGACTTCGCAATCTAATACTGTCAGTTCTTTGCAACACTTCATATGTACCGTTGCACATTCAGACTTCAAGTGTCATATGAATCGAAAGCACCTCCAGCACAAAGTTCATTAACACTATCAAATAATTCTGCGTCCAGATTCATCCTCATCGCCAGCAGTGGGGGAATAAATGTCAACCAGTGTAGGGGATTTCGTATTTTGTACATGCTTGCACAGAACCTTGTTTGTTTTTGCTCTTTATCTCAGTTTCTGTTTCCTTTTCCTCCTTACATTTTTACCAAATTCTCTTCAACGCTTCTGGCACAGTGTAAAACAACACAACATTAGTAATGTCTTAGTCGGTGGAGAACCTCCCAGAACTGCACATGAACTGGCAAATGCGTGTTTTTATAAGACACTTTCTGACCTCTGGCTGGGGACAAATTACGCTGGCATGGTCCCATTCTCCTCTTGGTAGTATGCTTGCAAAAACCACCTTGGCAGTGGCAAAAATCTGCAACATTGCTTTCATCAACTTCTTTAGGGGACGGAGCAAATGTCCACATGAGATGTACCCCAAATGTTGACCTCGAAAATGCATCACAACAACATCAACAGTACAGATACAAGTCACCCATCTGCAAAGGTCAACCATGCCACTGAAACTGCTGTCATAGACAGTTCCCCAGAAAGCCTCCACTCCTTCCAACTGAAAATTAACAGCAATGTCTAGTTGCACGGCATGCCTGTGCAGATATTGCAAAAAGGTATCACCCACATTCAGTACTCTGCATCTCTTGATCTCAGCCAACCTCACTACAGAGTATTGGGAAAAAATAGTTGCCCCTTCCTGTGAAGCACACCCTAGACACCTGATTGGATAATCCCCACAGTTCCATTTCCATGCCCACCATATTGAGAAGGGCAGAAGGGGGCACGTACACTTTCCCAGCTATGGCAAAGGCTGCGCCCCAGTAAACCAGGGGCAGGCCTTTTTCCCTTTACACATTTGTTTTTGCAGCTCTCCCTCATTAGATACTATCAAATAGTCACACAGGCATGCAGCAATCACATCCAAAACCTCTGCATCGAGCACTATCATTTCTGTACAGCACTCCGTATGTACCGTTACACACTCACAGTACACGTCTCATGTGCTTTCAAACCACCTCCAGTTAAAAGTCTACCAAAAGTATCCACGCTTTCAGCCTCCAGATTCACCCAGAGTGGCACCCACCACCACTAAGTACAGTTAGAAATACTTGTATTCCTCCCAGCACTCCAGTAAGTGCAAAGAACAAATACTTATAAGTGCAGTACAGTAGTCAGTAATATGCACAATGCACACTACCCAAGCACATAAAATGTCCACTTCACCTCTATCCACTTCTGTAGATACAGTATTTCAACACAGCACCTGCAGGAGTGTTCACACCATAAACTCCAGCCATGGACTAAAAACTGTAGGATGTGCTAAAAATCGCCACACCCATGGAACCAACAATGTGTGCAATGCTCACAAAACACACACAGAACGCAACAATGGCAAACCTACTTGGAAATAGGACACATAGTTGTCGGTGCAACGGCTCCAACATGCATCAAGATGCTAGGGCCTCACCACACACAACACACAATAGTACACCCTATGTTTAAATGTTCATGTCATCTGCAATGCACTCCCCAGCTGCAATTGAGCATGCCAACTTTCACCCTGGCTACAGGTTTGCATGCATGGCTGCATGACGTTGCATTGGGTGTGGTGAACACTATGTGAGTGGCTCTGTACATTGTCCACATTTGAAATGTGTGTTGCTGAGGACTTCCTTTAATGGCACAATATCTTAAAACACTTCCTACAGCAAGGGTCTTATAAGGGGTGCACCATAGCAAACGCTAATGCTCACATGTCGCTCCCTAATGTGCAACACGTGCAATGACCTACACCATATGGTAATGTATACATAGCACCTCACTTTAGGTGTTCTACCAAGTGTAAAATGTCCTCCACAACCATTATTTAAAGTTCACCATCGGAGAGATAGGGAGTTAAACCTGCATGGCTAAATTATGTTGTGGCGGCTTTCATCAAGGCCTAGGCTCTTGGGTGCAGGGCCAATGGTCTACAGCCTATTCTCCACCTAAATCTGAATAGTTTTGCAAAGTTTGGTGGGATTCTGTGAAGAGGGGAGAAAATTAGAGGGGAGTCCCAAAATATTGTCAAGGCTTATAAATGTGGTGCCATTTGACCTATCTGCACACCAGTTAACAAAACGATTTTGGATCTTGTTGGGTATTTTGTGTAGATTTGGGGCCTGGAGGTATTTTCTTACCGCCGAAAAATGATTTAGCAACAATCACTCCTTGTATTCAGATTGGGCCATGTACAACAATAATACAGTGGACATGCATTATTTCAGCACACAGACATGCGTGTTTGGTATTCGCGATTGGTGGTATTTTGGTGAGCATACTTACTTTGTTTTATTTGTGGCCCCAATATCCAGAACCCCTTATTTTTGTTCAGATTTTTCGTGTAATCACTAGAGAGACCTCAGGCCTGCATTTCAGGAACACCACATTTTCATTTTTAGTGTGCCACCATGGGCAATTTCTCTCTGTCTTATCTACGGCAGCGAGCTATCATGTGGTATTTTTCACTATCTTATATACGGTAGAGAACTATGTCCCGGGCCTCCCTTTCTGCCGACTCATAGACCTCCGGCAGACTACAACACACACAGTTAGTTATAATTGCTCATACTGAATTACATTGTGCACACAGCTGCAGCCAAATCTTATGTTTAGCTACCTTGAAAATGACAATTGCACTGTCTAAACATCTCCCCACATCATCAGCACTGTATTGGTAAATATAAAACACACCACCCGTCTGCTTTCAGATATTTTTGTGTATTATAAAAGTTGCATTTAAACACAATCTCACTCTTTACAGAAAAAAATGAAATAAGACAGTAACAGCATTATCTGTGATACACTGAAAAGAGAGTGGCGGAGACAAGAACTCAATTTGCAACATTAAACATGTGAGTAAAGCACAGGAATCTCCTTTCCTACACTGACTGAATATTCTCGTACACACTCAGCCCCCACACCTCAGCGAGATAAATACCAGGCTTATTCAGCATGTAACTTCTTTGGCTGTTCCCCTTCTGGAGGGGTTCACCCAGCAAGGACAAGCATCTGCTGTCACTCGAACTGGGACTTGTTGACTGGAAAAGCCAGTCTCTGCAACCAAGTTGAATCTGCTTTAGGAATCAGGCATCCCCAGCTGTCAACCCCGTCCTTCTTCGAGCTGTGTCAAGATGTCTCTGCCTTTCTTCCCCCAGATTCTGCAGCAAAGCACTAGTCACAGCCTCTAACATGATGCTTGATGTGACGTGCTCCAATCAGAATCAATCATGTTCTATCCTCCTACTTTTAACCATGGTTCTTCTTGTACAGTTGCAACTGTAACAAGCTGATTTCCTGCTTATTCGAAGTCTTTGCTTCCTGCAGTTACTGTGGACAGAGCACAGAAAGGCAAAGAGAAAAAAAAACTTGAATGTGTGTTTAAAACTGATTTTCAGAGTCTGCCTCTTTTTGCAGTGAAGACACATTCTTTTATTAATGAGTTATAATTATTAGTCTTGTTAGTGAGATTAGTTTGTTAATTACCAAATGTGTCTCTTGCAACATAGGCATTTCAGGTGAGAAATGGTATGCATTTTGAAGGTACAGATGTGTGCTTTTAACTGTGAAAAATGTATTTGCATTTTATATGTAAAAATCGTTTTTGACTGAATAACCTGCCCTTACTTATATGTCCATGTTACACTGGCAACACATAGCTTGAAACAACTGCATCATAGCAATGCACCAAACCCATGCAGTGGCGCCGCATAAAAATGCTCAATAACACATGTCTTGCTGTACCACATTATATCAATGCACCAAACCCATGCAGTGGCGCTGCACTTCAGAAAAAAAAAAAAAAAAACATGCTATACATTGATCCTGTGCAGTTGTGCTGTACTCTGTGCTCCCAAAACACACTAAACACTCCTACATATACCCTCCTTTTTATTTGAATTTGGCTAATCTGAGCCACAATTGGAAAAAATACAACCTGTTCCTTTCCTTCTTTCAAAAATGTAACAATCCAATACAATTAACATCCTTGTGAAGATGAAAATTGAAAGTCGCTGTTCAATCAATATAATATTAAAATTCAACTGAATTTATCAATTCTTATAAAATGTTCTACATTTGCCTTCCCAATGGAAGTGTCCAGTCCAGTACTTCAATTATATACTTGAAGTCAATTGAAAATAATAAAATAAAACAACTAACTAAAACAAATAATTAACATAACAGATTAAAACAATTAATAAAAATAATAAATAGGTGGAACTCCATATGTCAGGACTCTTGTCTGCCACTTTTGCTTCATTCGGGTACTCTTTCATCTTGGTACTCTTGGATCCTTCTCTATAGAAGTCCTCCTTTCTTTGGCATTCCGGCTATTTTGTCTTCACCTCCACCCGGAGGCAGGCATCTTTTGGTCTTCATCCAGGGGACTCCATAATCCATCGTCTCCCGTGACCTCCGGTATAAATAGTTAATGTTCTAAACCAAAATAGAAAAGAAACAGATTAAGTATATAGCACAATACTAACCACCCTTTTGCCAAAAATAAAACATTTTTTTTCTGAAATTAAACACAGGTTAAAAAGAGAATAAGCATACATGAAACAACATTTTAAATTCAATGCATTTTCATTGTGCACACCGACCATGAGCTTCCATTATATATTTTTTTTGACTTTTTATATTATTTATTTATTTACATATATTACAGTGTTTATGTGCCATTATAATAATCAACTTTTTAACTTCTCTGTCATTGCCTCCTGACTGTACCCATTTATTTTATCTTTTTATGTTTAAGGGACTTTATCCGTTTCTACATGCTCAAGCTGCCTGATCTCATGTCTGGGATGGCATGGCTTGATCTGATTTACGTGGACAAACTGCTCTATCGCTGTTTCACCTTCATTTTTCAAAATTTTATAAACCACAGGGGAGACCTTATCTATAATTCGAAATGGCCCCTGCCAGGCTGCTAGAAATTTAGAATTTTTCTGTTTACTTTTTCCAAAATGAAACTTGTACACCTGATCCCCAACACTGTATTCTCTCACTGATGTTCTTTTATCATAGTATGTTTTAGCACTGTCAGCAGCCCTTTCCAGATTTCTCTGCACAAAAGCAAATGCATGTTGCAAATGCTTCCTCAGTTCATCAATGTACTCATGAACTGTGGATGCACTCACAAGTGTCTGCTCATGTGTTTTGTATAGCAGATGTTGTGGTAACACCATTTTCCTACGTGTCAAGACCTCCTGGGGGCTAACACCTGTTGCTTTGGCAGGAGTTGATCTAATTGCGATCAAAACCAACAGTAAACGTAAATCCCAGCTGGAACCTGCTTCTGCCATGAATTTCTTTAAAATATCCACAACAGACCTATTGATCCGTTCAACTCCACCTGAAGAGGCTGCCCGATATGCGATATGTAGTTTCCTTTTCACACCCAGTATTTGCCATACCTTACTCATTAGGGTACTTGTGAAATGACTTCCTCTGTCTGACTCAATTCTTTGTGGCAACCCAAACCTTGAGAACACATGGTTCACCAGCTATGTGGCTGCTGTTTGCACACTACAATCTGGTGCAGGAATACATTCAATCCACTTCGACATCAAACATATCACACTTAAAATGTAACGGTGTCCTCTGCTCGACCTTTTTAAAGGGCCTACATAGTCTATTTGCAAATCTGACCATGGGAGAGTTAGGCCTCTTTTCATCAATGGTGCTCTATGCATTGGTGAAGCAGGTTTAAATTGGGCGCATACTAGACATACTCTAGTATATAATTCCACATCTTGGGACATATGTGGCCAGTAAGCATAATCTTTCAGTATTTCCAAAGTTTTTTGTGAACCTCTGTGGCCTGCAGTTATTGCATCATGTTCATGTTGTAGCATTAGCCCTCTGAATGAAAGGGGTACCACCCACTGTATCTGTCCTGTTATGGACTCTCTACTCATGAGTCCATCTTGTAATCTAATTTGTTTTTTATTCTTTAATAGTACCCTCAACTCTTCTTTTCCCATACAATCATTTTCTGTTAAAGGGTTTTGTTCAGGATCTATCAAATGATTATAATAGATTCCCAAAATTCGATCATTCTTTTGTGCCTCAATCAAATCTTGGTCTGTCGTGTCATGGCCCCATTGCACCACTGGTTGACCTACCTCCTTTGGTGCTTTAGAACGTGTTACTGCATCAATCTGTATTTCACCCAATAAATCATCAATAGGTAGCAATTCTCCCATCACAGCCCCAATTTTAGCCAGGTGGTCTGCCTTATCATTTCCCTCCTTATCCTCTCCTGGTGTTTTTAAATGCCCACAAATTTTTCTCCAGTATATTGTTAGATCATTCTCTGACACCAATTTGTCTATGGCTTGTATCATTTTTCCATGTTTAAGTGGCTTTTTGTTGTATGTAATCATTCCTCTTGCTTTCCAGCCAGGTAAATATTCCACAAAACTATTCCGTGCATAGTCAGAATCAGTCACCTGGACAATTTCACTGAACTTTCTATCAACTGCAGTAGTAATTGCTTTATAAATGGCTGCCAATTCCACCACTTGACTGCTCCTAGCTCCAATCCTCATCCCTATACTGGGGACTCCTTCACATTTCAACCAGACATTTCCTATTCCTGACACTAATTATTTATTACTGTCATTTTCAATGTGAAAAGCACAACCATCCACATATACAGTTGGCAAATCCTTGCATGTTTTTTCATCAAAAGCTTTGTGTGGTGATTGTTCAAATTCCTGCCAATTAGGTTCCACTTCCATTTCATTTGATATTTGTTCAGCTGCGCAGCCATGTAAGTCAGCTAACCCTTGAGCAATTGGGCTCTTTTTATTTTGTCCATATCTCACTTCTACAGGAAAACCTTGTAATGCCAGAGTCCATGAAGTGATTCTGGACTGTGCTAGATTACCTGACCTAATTCTTTTACTCTGTAAAAACTGCAAAGGTTGATGATTTGTTCCAATAATCACCTTTTCTCCCTGAACAATGGGGCGGAAATGTTGTAGCGCCCACACAGTGGTTAATAGGACCTTTTCACATTCATTAAATTTCATTTCAACTTGAGAAAATGCCTTACTTGCATAGGTAATTGTTTTGTGATTCAAATCATGTTTTTGTGATAACACTGCTGACATACAATGTTCAGAAAAACCTATTTCTATAAAGAAATCCCTACCTTTTATGGGATATGCTAAACATGGTGCCTTTACCAGACATTCCTTCAGTTTAGCCACTACCTCAGACTGCTCTTTTTCCCATTTCCAGGGAGTATTCAGTTTAAGCAGTTTAGTCAATGGTTGAGTGATTTCAGCATAATATTTAATGAATGTTCTGTTATACCCTGTCATTCCTAACACACGTTTTACTCCTTTCACATTCTTAGGATCTTTTAATCTTAGTATGGCCTCTATCTTCTTCTTTTGTGGATTTAGCCCATGTTCAGTCACTTCATGGCCTAGAAAGTTCACTTTTTTCTTGCACCATTGTGCTTTTTGCAAAGATACTTTGGCGCCTGCTTTCTGCAATTGGCCAAGCACATGTCTTATTTCATCAAAATGGCTTTTCAGGCCTTCATTTTTTATCAAGACATCATCCACGTAAACTATGGTTCCTCTTTCCGCTGCATCAGGCATGGCCTTTCTCAAAAATATGCCAAATTCACTCCCACTATTGATGTACCCGAACGGCTTTCTAAGCCAGGCGTATTGAGTCCTGTCAAATGTAAAGGAAAATAAATTCTGTATCTCCTCTGCCAATGGCACACACCAATATCCAGAGGTGAGATCTAATGTGGTAAACACTTTTGAACCATGTACCTGAGCTAAGCCCTGATCAATGAATGGCAATGGCCATCTGGACACTGGTACTCTTTTATCTAACTCTCTCAAGTCTGCACATAGCCGCCATTGACCATTTGGCTTTAACACACCTAAAATAGGTGTATTGGATGTGCTATGAATAGGCCTGATGATTCCCAGCGATTCCAAATTTTTAATAATCTCTGCCAATGATTCTAAACATGCCAGCGGTAGTCTATACTGGCATACAAACACTGGACTTCTGCTACACCTTTCTGGTAGTGTGGCCACATGTAAATCAGTTAAACCACAATCATAAACATCTTTTGCAAATACATCCTTAAACTCCATAAATATCTCCCTCAGATTGTTTCTATCCTCATTGCTGTCACACGCATCTGCTAAGGAGATCTGCTCTTCTACCATTTTGGAGAATTCTGGAAAATCTTCTGGTAAGGGAATCTCGGCGCTTTCCTCTAACTGTGTGGCTGTGTCTTTTTGTAAAGCTGCCACTTTTAAATATTTTGGCATATCAGCTTCCACTTCAATGGGCTGATTTTCTGTTTCATTTTCATTTAAATTAAATATTATGCAATCCTCTTGATGGCAGCACACTGTCTCATTTGAATCATAAGGATACACAGAATGAATTTTAAATATTCCTTTGGGCTGAGAGTCCAGGTTTTCTGGCAACTCACCCTTGGCATCTACATACTTTTCAGGGATATTTCCAATCACCATGTTATTTAAATCTGCCGTATAATGTGATTTTTGTATGGCCATTCCTAATGGGGGGTTTTCCTCTAAATGAATATCCTGACAACCTTTATTATTTTCCATAATTTTTACAGATGCTTCACCAATATCTACCAATGGAGTGAATTCATAATCCAGGCCCTGCTGTTTTATGGATTCATTCAGGCACACAAATGCATCAGAATCTTTCATCTGATGTCCATTTCTGCACTTCAGTGTTATTGCAACCTGTTTGGTGAATGCAGGAATAATAGTATCCTTCCTCATCTGTAATTCAACTGCATATGGGACCAGCTGCGCGCAATGAAAAGCTCTTCTTTTCTCTTCAAATTCAGGTGCAGGCCCACCTTGGCGTGACCATATCTTTTGATTAAGGAAATCTAACACCATGCACATCCTATGCATGATGTTGTTGCCCATGTAAAAGTCATTTTGTGCTCCACTCACTATCCACACATTATGGTGAATTGTTTTTTGTCCAATGTTAATTTTCAGCATGCATCTGCCTGCAATTCGGTTTTCAAAGTCTGGACTGTCCAAACCAGAGACAAATTGGTACTTAATTCTAAATTTCGGGATCTCCTCCCTCTCCATCATTTTGTGCAATAATTTCTCATTAATGAAACTCCTTTCCTGTTCAAGCGCTAAAGTGGCTTTTATTGTTTTAAAACAGTCATTTATACCAACATGAACCCATGGTTGCTCATCTTCCATGTGTATTTCAGCAAGAGTGGTAATGTGTTTTTCTGAATCTGTTGTAGGAGCAATATTCTGTTTGATTGTTTTCTCTTTTAAATAAAAACGTAATGTGTGCTCATCTATGGCAGTCTGCCAATTTTTCCTTGGGTCCAAGTAGATTTGTACAGGTAGTCCTTCATTGTCTCTCTGCATTTTGTCTTGACACATTAATATAACAGTGACACTAGGTATGCAACTATTCTGGAGAAATACCTCCACAGCATCATTTGTTTTGGCAATGGTGTGACATTCATTTATGTTGCTGTTTTGTGATTTTAGTTTCATAGGCCTCAATGGTTTTTTGGTTAAGGACCACAGCACTCCATTCACCCCATCTATGAGAGGAGACAATCTTTTCAGGCATTCTGTCCCCATCAAAAATGGAATTTCACAAATAGATGTGATCAATACCTCTTGTTTCATTCTGTGCTTGCCTATTTTTATGTCAACTTCAGTTACACCTATGATGGGCACCTCCTCCCCATTAAGGCTATGCACTGGACCTTGATTTTCCTTCACCGTGATCTGACTCTGTGTGGGTCTCCCTTCATTGATACTCTTTACCAGCTCCTTGGACATAATTGTGGCCTGTGTGCCAGTGTCAATTATAGCAAATGTGTGACATTTTTCTTCTACAGTGATGGGTGCATAATATCTGTCCTCAACTTCCTCTAATACACATAAGAAGTGTGAATTCTTACTGATTTCAGGGCTCACCTTTCTCAGGCCTTTTTCACTTTTGGCTAAGCACATTGGTAAATGGAAAGACATTTTCCCTCCTTTTTACCCATTTCTGCGCGAGAGACTTTATTCATTTCTCCATGATCAGAGGTTTTTTGGAGTGTGGCCGCTGTTCGCCCATCCATCTGGGTAACATCAGAGACCACATTACAACCTTCCAACTGAACAGGTGTAACAACATCATTCAGCAATTTGTCATTGTTTAATTCTGTGCATTTGTGATCATTTAGTGTGATACCAGCCCCTCCAGCCTCTTCAAAAATATGTGGCTCAAAGAATTCTTCAGGTGATTGACCCATACCCTCCTTTTGAGTATTTCCTTTTTCTACCTGTGTTTGGTCATTGTTTTGCTTGCCCAGGGAAGGAGCTATAGCATCCCCACTTACTCCCTGTTCACTGGTATACCTCATGCATGAGTCATTTTTCTTAAATCTGTCTCTTTGTTCTTTTGGAATTCCAGGTGTTTCTATTTTATTTGCACAAATCTTCAATGTTTGATTTAGTTCTAGGTTAAACCGTACCTCTTTTTTAGAAGTATTTGCATTTTCTGTTACATGTTCATTTATTGGTGCTTTCACTTTTAAATCATTAGGCATCTCAAAGTCATTATGCAAAATTACATCAGGGCAATCTGTCTTTTTGGCACTGCAGGTGTCATAAGTACTTAGTCACTTCTCAGAAGCCCCCTGGTCATTGCTAGGGCCATCAGCTCCATCTTTAGATGGTTGTTTTTGTGCTGTATAGAGCTTTCCTATTTGCTCAGCTAACATTTTCACTTGGGCCTCAAGGCACTGGAACCTTTCCATCCCTCTAGAATCCTCTTTCTGTGGCCTAGGTCGATATTGGTTGTTTTCCCCCTGATTGGATCTATTCTGATACCTCTCAGGTGATTGATGTCTGTTGGGATGGTTTCTGAACTCTTGATTCATTTGTGGAGGGGAGCGGGGTGCACCCATCCTTTGATTATAGTCCCCTGGTGGGGAATCATTGTACTGACGTGGATTGTAGTTCATGTTTTGCCTCATGTCCTGTCTCTCAGATTGTGGGTACTGTCCCCTATGTTGATTTCCATTATCAGTAAATCGATCCACATATCTGGGTCTATCCTGATTACCATATATCATGGTGTTGGGATCAAATCTGCTCTGTGTCCCCAATGACTGGTAGGGACCATCATTTCTTTGATCTTGATTTTGTCTCTGGTTATTGTTCATACCTGCCATATCAGGCCGATATCCTACCCGGGGTCTGTCCCCTAAATACCTAGGGCTGATGTAGCCCTCCCTATTACTAGGATCATGTGATTGGAACATTGGTACAGGAAAGGGCGAACTTTGTTGATTACCCCTTTGTTCAGGTGTCACATTATTTTTACCTTGGCTTTGAGCAGACTCAAGGGACATTTTGACTGACCTCATTTCCATTACTGTGGCTGAGGGTTCTTTAGATTTAGGTCTAGTATCTTTCTTTTTATCACTTTCTCTACCCTGACAATAGAGTACCTCATATAGTGTTGTGCTTTGATGTACAATCCATTCAAGGGACTTGTCACGGTCAAATTCACGGACAAATTGGGATATGATGTCTTTCTGTAGCCCGTAGAAGTCTGCAGTTTTAAACTCATTGGAATTTGGGTCAAAAGATACATCAAAGCGAGAAAATGCTCTTTTTAACTCTTGTAAAAATTGGCGAGGGGGTGTATAAGCTCCAGCAGTAATTGTGTAAGCGACTTTCTTTGCCTCCTGCAATGACGGAAAAGGAGAAAAATGACACCTAATTTCTTTTTCAAACTCCACCCATGTCAATTCTGCTGTTCATTTAATCCCCTTATGATGCTGGCTGTCAGGGCATCTAAAGTTAAATGAAAATATTGTCTGTACTGTTCCTTA
This sequence comes from Ambystoma mexicanum, assembly GCF_040938575.1. NCBI lineage: Eukaryota > Metazoa > Chordata > Amphibia > Caudata > Ambystomatidae > Ambystoma > Ambystoma mexicanum. Next base: position 531,891,458 of record NC_090937.1, read on the forward strand.
GGTATCTGGAGTGCTTTAAAAATGTCATGCACCGCTTCTAAGTGATCCTCAATGCAGCATTCACCTCCCTTTTTAAATGGTTTGATCAGGGCTTTAATGGATTTCATTATTTTTATGGGGCTACTTGTTGCAATGCATGGAATTGCACTACTTTGTGATTCAATCCTGTTTTCAGGTGTATGAGATTGGTGGCTGCCCTCAATGGGAGTATCAAATCCCCCAATGGCGCTGCAACCAAGTTCAGTCACCGGCCCAGTCACTGGAGCACTAGCTCTTTGGGCAGAACTAGAATTCACCTCCACTCCATTGAATGCGGTACCCTGCCGCCTCTCCTGGGACCTGGGAATGCACATTTGCTGTTCTAAGTCTTTACACTCTTTAAGGAGTCTGTTTGCTTCATTTTGCAAATAGTTGTTTTCATCACTCATCTTATTAATCACCTCCTGCATGTCGCACATTTGCATTTGGCATTCATTGAACTCTTTATTTCTCTTGTCTCTTTCTTGGGTCATTTGAATCATTTCTTGTTCTGCACTCTGGAGATCACTTTCTTTTTCACAATGTTCTTTTTGTAAAATCTGCATTTCTGAAACAACCTCATCTTTATCCTGTCTAATGTGGTCCACCAAGGCTTTTAAGTGTACCAATTCTTGCTCACTATCCTCAAATTGTTTCTTGCTTTTGGATAACTGAGCATCAAAGTCTCTGCATTTTAATTGCATGTCTTTTTGGCATACATCCAATTCTGCTCTTAACATTTCCTGATTTTTACTTGCCCCATCTAATTCAGTCTTTAACCTGTTAATTAGCTGGGTATCATTTTCCTGCATTCGCAGGGACCTATTCAAATAAACAATATTTTGCCGCATAGCCGTATTAAACAGTCTTTCTCTGCACTTTTATCAGCTGCATTCAATAATCTTGTAAGGCAGACCTGAATTATGCTGCCTTCTGCAAAAATATTGTCTAGTTTTTCTTTCTGCACCTCACCCTGAATGCGGTCACGCCATTCTAAGGTACTGTTCGACGACCACGTCCCATGTGCAAACAACTTTGCCTCTAAATATTGCACTAGGTCTGAAAATGTGTTTTCCCTTTGTGACATTCTGAAATTCGTTTTTAGTGGCACACTGCTATTATAAAATGGGTTCCCTTTAATGTGCAAATGGCAGTGTGAGACACGCTTGCCACGCCCAGTAGGTACTCTATGATCACTTTCCCGGCCTGCAACGCACCATAAATATGTTGGGTATTTTGTGTAGATTTGGGGCCTGGCAGTATTTTCTTACCGCCGAAAAATGATTTAGCAACAATCACTCCTTGTATTCAGATTGGGCCATGTACAACAATAATACAGTGGACATGAATTATTTCAGCACACAGACATGCGTGGTTGGTATTCGTGATTGGTGGTATTTTGGTGAGCATAATTCCTTTGTTTTACTTGTGGCCCCAATATCCAGAACCCCTTATTTTTGTTTAGATTTTTCGTGTAATCACTAGAGAGACCTCAGGCTTGCATTTCAGGAACACCACATTTTCATTTTTAATGTGCCACCATGGGCAATTTCTCTCTGTCTTATCTACGGCAGCGAGCTATCATGTGGTATTTTTCACTATCTTATATACGGTAGTGAACTATGTCCCGGGCCTCCCTTTCTGCCGACTCATAGACCTCCGGCAGACTACAACACACACAGTAAGTTATAATTGCTCATACTGAATTACATTGTGCACACAGCTGCAGCCAAATCTTATGTTTAGCTACTTTGAAAATGACAATTGCAGTGTCTAAACATCTCCCCACATCATCAGCACTGTATTGGTAAATATAAAACACACCACCCGTCTGTTTTCAGATATTTTTGAAATAGCAGAGTAACAGCATTATCTGTGATACACTGAAAAGAGAGTGGCGGAGACAAGAACTCAATTTGCCACATTAAACACGTGAGTAAAGCACAGGAATCTCCTTTCCTACACTGACTGAATATTCTCGTACACACTCAGCCCCCACACCTCAGCGAGATAATTACCAGGCTTATTCAGCATCTAACTTCTTTGGCTGTTCGCCTTCTGGAGGGGTTCACCCAGCAAGGACAAGCATCTGCTGTCACTCGAACTGGGACTTGTTGACTGCAAAAGCCAGTCTCTGCAACCAAGTTGAATCTGCGTTAGGAATCAGGCATCCCCAGCTGTCAACCCCGTCCTTCTTTGAGCTGTGTCAAGATGTCTCTGCCTTTCTTCCCCCAGATTCTGCAGCAAAGCACTCGTCACAGCCTCTAACATGATGCTTGATGTGACGTGCTCCAATCAGAATCAATCATGTTCTATCCTCCTACTTTTAACAATGGTTCTTCTTGTACAGTTGCAACTGTAACAAGCTGATTTCCTGCTTATTTGAAGTCTTTGCTTCCTGCAGTTACTGTGGACAGAGCACAGAAAGGCAAAGAAAAAAAAAACTTGAATGTGTGTTTAAAACTGATGTTCAGAGTCTGCCTCTTTTTGCAGTGAAGACACATTCTTTTATTAATGAGTTATAATTATTAGTCTTTTTAGTGAGATTAGTTTGTTAATTACCAAATGTGTCTCTTGCAACATAGGCATTTCAGGTGAGAAATGGTGTGCATTTTAAAGGTACAGATGTGTGCTTTTAACTGTGAAAAATGTATTTGCATTTTATATGTAAAAATCGTTTTTGACTGAATAACCTGCCCAAACGTATATGTCCATGTTACACTGGCAACACATAGCTTGAAACAACTGCATCATAGCAATGCACCAAACCCATGCAGTGGCGCCGCATAAAAATGTTCAATAACACATGTAATGCTGTACCACATTATATCAATGCACCAAACCCATGCAGTGGCGCTGCACTTCAAAAAAAAAAAACATGCTATACATTGATCCTGTGCAGTGGTGCTGTACTCTGTGCTCCCAAAACACGCTAAACACTCCTACAATCTAGATATAAATGGTTATGTTAATGTTAATGTTAAAGGTATTTGTGTAGTAAGTTTGGTGGGATTCTGTCAAGAGGGGGCAAAATTAGATTGGGGTCCCAAATTAATGGTGTCATTTGACAAATCTACACGCAAGTTTGCAAACAAGATTTTGGATTGAGATATACATGTTTTTCTAATGTTTAGTGGGATTTTGTCAAGAGGGGGCTAAATTAGAGCTAGGGCGAAATCCGCCGAAGTCCTGATTTGGCGGACCCTTAAATCCGGCAGTAATAGCGCGACCGCCGGATTCAAGGGTTACCACCAAAGTCGTGATCAGGCCCTGTGTCACTTTTTCATAATAGAAATAAAAAACATACAAAATAGATGTGTACACCATTTATTAGTGTTTTTTCAGTGTTAGTCAGTTTAGTATATTCACAGTACATGTATACTTCCCAACATTAGCCTTAGGAGGATAGCTCATGGGCAATGTCCTTTCTTGAAAGCAAGATAACACAGAGTTACACAGGTTTGATGCCCGGGTCCGCACTTATAAACCTCTGGGTATTAAGCATGTTATAAATAACCTATCATATAGCCCATTCTGCTGTTCATGCAGTCCTAATTTATTCTCTACAATCTGGAACTTGTACTCCAACTTTTGTAATGGGAAAAGTGGAACTACAAATCCCAGAACGCAAACAAAACATCCAGGACTATATAAACACCTACAGATTAGAATTCATCAATTTGGCAAGTACTCCTATACTCCTAACATATTAAACTTCCACGCACCAAATGACATTTAAACATGTACTACAAATCTTTTCCATCAACGTTTCTTCTGTTTTACAAAATGTTACAGGGTTTCTATAAAAGCAAACATTTTTTACAGTCCACCAATTTTATTAACTGTGTTTCCCCACCAGTACTCCTTCCTTCATAAATAACAACCTTGCTTGCTAAAGGTACTTCACCATTACCACATAAAGTATGCAATTGCAGTAACACAGTTTCACTATATATTACCCCAGACTACTCTTTTCAAGCCAACATGTATTTCACTCTAAACCATTATATTCCACCATTCCCACTCTTTCCATTCTCATCTAAACACCAACATTGCAACACCTACTCTGTTCCTCAAAACAGCACAATGTCCCTACAGATTCTATCACACCACCACTCCCTTACTCACCAACCCAACACCATCACATCTCTGCAGACACTTTCTCTCACAACCTTCACAATCACACCTAAAATACCACCTCACAATCAAACAGCACTCTATCATCTCTACAATCACACCTACAAACCCATGCACCATACATGCATATACATTGTACAACTTTCCAACTCAAACATTTTATTTTCCCAATAGACACAACAAAATGCCTACTAAAAAGCAACTCTGTAGAAAAGAAAGAAAAAATAGCAGAAAAGTATACAACTACACCAGTCATCCACCTCTAAAACAATGTATAGAAAACATTAAAGTAAAAGAGCTAGTAACCTCACTCAAAACAACTAAACCAACCACGACTACAAAAGGTATGGCCCCTCCTGCAAAAACTAACAGTAAAATAAATGTGTAAAGAAAAGCAGACCTACTAACAAACCTAACACTTTATCTACCAGTGTTAACATAGACACTGTAAAGCAATACTAAATATTTATGCTACAGAAAATGTTCCACCATAGAGTTATTCATAATCCTATAAAAACACCCAAAAAGACATAATCTACCCTTAAAAACGCACGCAGGAGACTAATCCGCAAGGTCTAATTGACAACCCTTTTCTACTAAAGAGGTAATTGTTTATATTGATTTCAAACAGAATGAAACCACTAACTAAATTAATCAATAAATTACAAAACGTACTTCTAAACATCCATTTCAAACTGTGAAAGTGAATGGTTTTACACAAGCAGCACAGAATCATATTTCAATGAAGAAGCTTATAAACAAGAGCAGCTAAAAACAATTGCCATAGACAATAATGGTCAGGGATAAATGGAAATCTAAAGAAAGAATATATAAAACAAAGAAACTTGAGGCCAAAAATACCTACTGTGATGCACAAATCGAAGTTGCTGGAATAACACAAAAAAAACTCTTAGTTACATAAACATTGGGAAAAACCTACTGCCATACTCATGTCACTAACCCAAACAAGTATGATTGCAAAAAGTTGCAAAAATCCTTTCAAGATAAAGGCCAACTGGCCCGTGACAGAATGAAAAGTTCTCAAGTTATCACAAGGGTATTGTTGGAACCAGTGACAGAAACAAACACCAAGGATGTAAGCAGTTTGACTGCAATTGGTTTCCAGAACATGATTGTAGATGATACCACCAAAATGTTAGCCAACATCAGACCCACCTCCTGCATAGGGGACCTTCTAGCAACAGGGATCATTTTTAAAAACATCTGTGTCTTTGCCCCTTTCTACACTCGATTTATAAATGACTCTTTCAAACACAGGCACATTCCTATGTCTATTAAAGAGGTAGCTGTTACTCCTATCATTAAGAAATCTGGACTTAGTGCCAAAGATCCTACAAATCTACGTCCAATAACCAACACTCTTTTCTTACTCAAAACATTAGACAAGGCAGCAACTTCACAACCACAGGCACACTTTGAATCTGCTACCTTTTTCCATCACAAACAATCAGGTTTCTGGAAAAACCACAGGACCGAAAGTGCTCTGCTTGATTGCAAACACAAATGCTAGGTAAAATAGATTAAGGAAAAACAGGCCTACTCATTTTATTAGATCCTTCGGCGGAGTTCCATCTCTTAGACAACGCCAGACTATTGCAAACACTGGCTGATATAGGCAAATGTTCAAGCCCCACCTTTGAATGGATACATGTGTTTTTGAGCGAAAGAACTTTGAGGATATGCTGGGGCTCTACTTGCTCAGACCCTATTGCCATTAAATACAGAGTGCCACAAGGGGCTTGTATTTCGCTAATTCTATTTAACATCTACATAAAGCCTCTATGTGAGAAACTGGAAAGCATGGGACTTAATTTCACAAACTATGCTGACGATTTCCAGCTTATTATGGAGCTTAGTGGTGACCATGACAAACACACAAACACCCAAAACCACATGTATTCAGTCATGCCAGAATGGATGATTGAAAATTGGATGTGTCTAAACAGCTCAAAAACACAGCTTACGATTTTCGGAACCAGCTAAGCCAGAAACAAGCTGGATCACGCATATATAAATTTCACTATAGAGACCTGTTCCATCAAGGTGGTGGAGAAAGTGAAAACACTGGGCACAGTTTTTGAGGCATCCATTAATGTGGATGTTCATGTCAACCACATAACTAAGAATGCACACTACCACCTCAAAGTACTGAGCCAAATAAAAACATTAGTATCTGGTAAGAACTGTGAAACTATAGTTTGGGCCATAATAATGTTGTTTCTTTATTTGTTTGCAGCGCGCACCAGACCCAAAGGTATCAGGGCGCAGGAACAAGAATACTTCAGGCTTACAAGTTGCTTATAGTTACAAAGGCAAACATGCAGATAAGTACAAATACAGCAGGTAATACATATTCATTTCAAATGGGCAATGCTGCATGGGCATCCGACAAGCGAGGCAGGGTAACTGCTGTTACCATCGGCAGCTGGGAGAGGGGCAGCCCCAACCCCCCCGCGCCTGCTCCTCTCCTTCCCCCCAGCTACAGAGACACGAAGTCTTGGCAGCACAAAAGCCATGGAAGGGTAAGGTGCGAACAGTCATCACACCCTTCCCCCAAACAGCAAGGTGCTAAAGCGCCACAAGGAAACAACCATCAGGCAGGGCCCAGGTTCAAAGATCTGCCCCCACCAGGGGGTCAGACAGTCGGCTATTCGGCCTGGGGCTGTGACAACATCGGCCCCATCAAATACACAACAAAGACCCAGGGCCTCCCTAGGTCCTATAAATGAGAGCAGCATGCTCAGAGTAAACACAATCTGTTTGTGGACCCTGAACGGGGACCCAAGCAAACAGGAGGTTCACTGTTTATTCAGTGTCTTCCAAATCTTCTTGCTTCTTTAGCAATTCTTGAAGTTCGCTGTACGTCGCCGTGTCTTTTTCTTCCCAAACATTGTACTGTTCAAAGCATTTGCAATACAGCTTTAATGAAGGAAGAAGCGGCAACCGAACGGCCAGCACGGACGCTGTCAATTTCAACAATTTCAGCATAGAAAGAAAAGCGAGCGGTGAGCGTGTCTGAAACAAAGCAAACAAAGACGCATGCCACGGAATCATCCCCAAAACCAGTGCGAACGAGGGAGAAGCTGCACACGAACAAGCACGGCGCGGACGGTGTACGATTCAACACTTTTACTGGTGCTATAAGAGAGGATAAATAGACATTTATGTCCGGAAGTTTTGATTACAGTGGACCGAAACCCCCACGTTATAAGGCAGACGGTTAAGATAACACAAGGCAGTTTTAAACTCGGGCAGAGTCACAAGCCAGCTTGGGCCCTTGTCTTTGCTTTACAACTGCACAGAGCTAACAAACAAATTTCCAAGCGCGGCGGGCCCAAAGACTGCAGATTTAAAATAATTTCTGTAATATTACAGGGCGACCTCACAGTGAAACCAATTTAAATCAAACTTGGGGGCTGCCCAATTTTCTGAACCGGGGCAAAAAGGCCCCAGTCAACAGTTACCCAGCACGGGCAACAAATAGAACAGGCGCAAAGAGCTCGCCGATAACAACGGTTTAACTCCTTGATAAAACCCCTTCTTTCTTTTTCCTATAGCAGGCATAGAAAAAAATGGGGCCCAAACGGAAAACAAGGGCACCCCCAACACTGGCGCAGAAGCCCAAATCTCCACAACTGCTAGCAGCCATTGAAGCGGCAGAGCACTATGGATGGGCATGGGTTAGAGAAAACATGTACGACCTACCCAGGGAAGGAATTACCAGCCCACCCAGCCAGGAGGAGGTTTCTGCACCATTAAAAAGGAGAAAAATATCCGAAGGTGCCAGAAAAGGTACCAAACAACTGTCAGAACTATGCGAGAATGTAGCTGTATTACAGCATCTAATGGTAGAAATAAGGGGGAAGCAGACACCACCCACAAGGGAACCTGGGGCCTCAAACCCCACCATCACAATAGAACCTACAACAACGGTTGTCAACCCACCTGCAACACCACCTATAGCAATCCCGTCACAACAAACACAGCAGTTGCCAATAGCCCCTACAGCTATAAATGTTTCAGCCCCCACAACTCCAGCAACTGATCCAGCAGGTGCCCTAAAAGCCTGGACAACCCCAGGCACAGACAACACGGGCACGACAGAGACACCCGGCAGCAATACAACTGACATTGTAACAATTTGTAATGCACAATTAGATCAGAAAATTAAATCCTTCTAAACAGAGATATTGAATAGATACAAAAGATGCCTGGCATGGAACATTTGTACCACAATCAAAGAAGCCATATGGGCCAAAGAATTTATAGAAATGTTTTCCCTAATAGAAGCCCAGCGCAAAGGGAAATACGCTTTCAGAGACCCCAAAAAAATAGAAGAAAAAGCTATTGCCAGAAACGCCCAGGTCGAACAAAACTGGGACAACTGGTTACCGGTTTTTGCCATTTTAGCAACAATATATGAAGAACAATTCCCTTTGGATGGCAGGAAGATCTGTGCATATGTTGATAAAATAAAGGAAGTAAAAGTAACACAGAGGGGGAAGACACGGCTTGCCTACGACATTAGATTTAGGAGGAGCATGTCAGAAAGGCTGATAAATCCAAAAAAGGGGAGCAGCCCTTTCGGAGGAGCCAGCCTTGGGTGGCTAAAAATAATGCCCACAGACAGAACAAACAGCAGGCTGTCAAATCCAACATCCCATGCAGAAATTTTGGGAAAAACCAGTGTACATGGGGCAAAGGATGCTGGTACAAACACGCCTGCACAAACTGCAACGGCGACCATGCAGCAAGCAACTGCACCAGACTACCAGCCAAGAAATAATGATATCCCAGTTTTAGAACCAGGACTAACGCCCATCAACCCGGGCAATTTTAGGGACGCCCTAAACAGCTACCCTGACAAGGAAACCAGCAGGATAATATTGCAAGGTTTAACCAAAGGGTTTTTTATCCAATTTAAGGGCACTGAGTCACAACACATCCCGATGAACCTAAAGTCAGCCAGGGACAACCCCCAGATAGTAGAAACCAAAATCAAGAAAGAACTGCAACTTGGAAGGGTAGCAGGTCCCTGGGATTTCATGCCTTTAAAAGACTATTTAATATCTCCACAAGGCCTGGTCCCCAAAAAAGAACCCAGAAAAATTAGACTAATTCATCACCTCTCCTACCCTAAAGGCCAGTCTTTAAACAATGGCATCCCACACACAGAATCTGCGGTATCTTACACGCATTTTCAAGAGGCGGTAAGGCTCATACAAGACTGCGGCAGAAACGCGCTGATGGTTAAATTGGACATCGAATCTGCTTTCAGACTCTTGCCAGTCCATCCAGAGTCACAGCAGTGGTTAGGTTTCACCTTTAACAACAAATTCTATGTAGATAGATGCCTCCCCATGGGGTGCGCAGTATCCTGTGCACTATTTCAATAATTCAGTTCCTTTTTTCAATGGGCTTTCCTAAAACAGAGACCAGGGACAAAAATAGTGCACTACCTTGACAATTTCATGGTCATAGGGCCACCAAACTCCGAGGAATGCGGCCGGGCTTTAGAAAAACTCGAGCGCATGGCCGCACAGTAGGGAGTTCCCCTAGGGAAGGAAAAAACCACCAAACCAGACACAAACATCATTTTTCGGGGCATTGAAATAGATTCAGCAAAAGGACTCCGCAGAATCCCCAAAACAAAAATATCAGAACTCCTGGCAAAAAAACAAAACCTGATAATGAGAGAAAAGGGGCCCGTAAAGGAAATACAATCCTTGGCAGGCAGCCTCAATTTTGCATCCAAAATAATTCCTCAAGGAAGGATATTTGCCAGAAGCCTGGAGTTTAAAATCAAATCACTCACCAAACGACATTTGCATATCCGGCTAGGCAGAGGGTGAAACAAGACCTGGAAACATGGGGAGAATTCCTCAGAGATTTCAACGGGGTTTTACTTTGGTGAACGCCTCTAAATACCCGGTCAAACAGGGTCCTATACACCGACGCAGCTGGGAGCAAGGGGTTTGGAGCCCTACTAGGGGTGGCAGGACACTGGCCCAATTCATGGCAAACAGCAGGGTGGACAAGAAATATCACCCTACTAGAAATATTCCCCATCTGGCTAACATTACACATCTGGGGCAGGCGACTAGCGAACACGGAACTTTTGATCTGGTGCGATAACATGGCTGTAGTGGGCTCCATAAACAGAAGGTCTACAACATGCCCTCTAGTACTAAAAGTACTACGAGCCATTACAACAGTCTCACTACAAGTAAACGCTGTACTCAAAGCGAAGCACATTTCAGGGGCAGATAATGACATTGCTGATGCCTTATCTCGTTTCGAAGTGGACAAGATTCCGAGAGCTAGCGCTGCACGCCCAAGAACAGATGACGCCAATACCAGCAGAATGCTGGACAATAATGGGAATACAAGAATAACGGCATCAATGCCAACGCCAGAGAGCACAGGCCGGGATGCCCAACGAAAACCAGGCACCTGTAAAATGGGTGCCAACAACACATTGGCATCAACGCTAGCACCAGAGAGTGCAGGCTGGGATGACCAATACAAAGCAGGCACCTCTAAAACAGGTGCCAACAACACATTGGCATCAGCGCCTACGCCAGAGATCCCAGGCCGGGATGCCCAACAAGAATCAGGCACATCAACAACGGGTGCCAACAACCTCACAGGCTTCCTAACAGAGATGGCAGAGAGGGGAGTGGCAAGCACCACTGCAACACAGTACAGTAAGTGTTTGCAAACAGTATTTAAGGCCACAGGTGTAAACCACGTAGAACTTATAACAATTAAAGGTATAGAAGTATTTTTAAAATGGACCCAGGAACAAGGTTTCAAAAGGGATTGGGCAAAAATTTGGGTCGATTCAGACCCCACCCAGAACGCCCTCATTTCTTACGCAATGAAGGGATGGGGCAGAATAGAGGGTCCACAAGTGGACACCCGCCAACCCCTTGATTTCAGCAAACTGGTGCAGATGGCAAGCCATTTGGAAGCCATATGTTGGCACCCATACGAGATAACGTTATTTAAAACAGTTTTTTTCATAGTCTACTTCGGGGCTTTCCGGGTGGGGGAACTCATCGCTTCCAGCACCAAGGCCACAAACGGCCTGGGTGTCATGGAAATCAGGGTGAGGCAAGAGAGTGTTAACATAGAAATGCAACAGTCGAGAATGGGTGTGAAAAGAACCATCAATATTTGTTGCATCGACGAGGCAACAAACTGCCCAGTTTGTATCACCAACCTCTATTACGCGCAACGACCCAAAGTAGGTGGGAGCTTTTTATTCCTCAAGGATACGTCGGCCCTAAGCCGCTACCAATTTAAAGGAGTGCTGATAAAAGCAGTCAGCAGAGCAGGGTGGGATCCCAAACAATTCGGCACTCATTCCTTCAGGATAGGTGCCGCCACTGCAGCATGGCAAGGAGGTTTAGCACCGCAACTACTGAAAAACATAGGGGGATGGAAGTCAGACTGTTATAAAAGATATATCAGACCAAAATTGATATAGACTTCCGCCCTAAAATGTTCTTTCTCCCCCCCACCACCACAGAAACAACAGATGAATCGAGGACCACACTACGATCAGCATGGATAGTTGGCCACTCTTTCGTTTTCAGGACAGGCAGATGGGCTGAAGAGACCAAAGAAGGGCCACTTTTCAGAAACACCATTACTTTATGGTGGGGATACAGAGGCCTACGCTGGGCTGACGTCCACGAAACACTAGCAGAACTGGTGGCAGACAGGGACCCCCCAGAATTCCTGATGATCCATCTAGGGGGCAACAATCTAGTTAACACAGCTAGACGCATCCTATGCGAAGAAATCTCCTCCTCCCTAGCAGGCATTTCACACAACTGGAGGGGGACGGAAATATACTTCTCAGCCATCTTACCAAGAAAGATATCGCTAGGGGCCAACTGCTACAAATCTATAGACATATCTAGAAGAAAACTGAACAGGACAATAGAGAGATTCTGCATGACAAGAGGACGGGTTTTTATAAAACACCCAGCCATTACACTAGGCAACCCAGACCTTTTTCTCCCTGACGGCACGCATCTGTCTAACCAGGGCATGGAGCATTTCTTTCGGGAAATCAATACTCACAGGGGCTGTCTCTAGGATATACTCTTGGGGGAACACGGTCAGCCGGGAACCTGCCCGTGTGTGGCGGCACAGGTCCGAGGGGGTAACCTCAGGTCCCGGTGCCCAAAAGTATGATACCATCATGATATGTGATATTGTTATTGTCATAACCCATATCTGTACAATAAAATCCTACGGTCTTTTTATTGCGAACACTTGAAACAAGTTGTGAGCCTATCATTATGAGTGAGGGTTTGGGGTTTGGCAATTACTATGCATGCATATGGGTTCAGCAGTTATGGGCAATGCTGCATGGGCATCCCACAAGCGAGGCAGGGTAACTGCTGTTACCATCGCTAGCTGGGAGAGGGGCAGCCCCAACCCCCAGCGCCTGCTCCTCTCATTCCCCCCAGCTACGGAGACATGCAGTCTCGGCAGCACAAAATCCACAGAAGGGTAAGGTGAGAACAGTCATCGCACCCTTCCCCCAAACAGCAAGGTGCTAAAGCGCCACAAGGAAAGAACCATCAGGCAGGGCCCAGGTTCAAAGATCTGCCCCCACCAGGGGGTCAGACAGTCGGCTATCCGGGCGGGGGCTGTGACAACAGCGGCCCCCATCACATACACAACAAAGACCAAGGGCCTCCCTGGGTCCTATAAATGAGAGCAGCATGCTCAGAGTAAACACAATCTGTTTGTGGACCCTGAACGGGGACCCAAGCAAACAGGAGGTTCACTGTTTACTCAGTGTCTTCCAAATCTTCTTGCTTCTTTACCACAGAACCCACAAACCCTACAAAAGGGGAGAAGAACAAAAAGAAGTACAAGGCACTGTACGGTGCCCACAAGAAGTCATGGGACACAAGAAGGCGGCACGGGTCCGAAGGGGTAACCTCAGGACCCGGTGCCCAAAAGTATGATACCATCATGATATGTGATATTGTTATTGTCATAACCCATATCTGTACAATAAAATCTTGCAGCCTTTTTATTGCCAACACTTGAAACAAGTTGTGAGCCTATCATTATGGGTGAGGGTTTTGGGTTCGGCCATTACTATGCATGCATATGGGTTCAGCAGTTATGAATATTCAATACAATAGGTAGTCGAAGTGCAGTGCAGGTGCGGTTTGTGCATGAAGATCAAAAAGTCCAATTTGTTTGCTAGGTCAACTAGGTCAGATGGCTGAGCTATCAGTCATTTTCTTTAAGCCACTTAATCACACTTGTTCTAAAATGTGGGTATGATTGGTCCGTCCTTAATGAGGGTTGGAGGGAGTTAATTTTGAACAGGGGAACTGATAGGCAGTTTGTATAAGCAGCTCTCGTGGGTCTAGATGTAACTCTTCTTTTAAATCTCTCTCTTAGGTAGCTTGGTTTTAGGTTTTTGAGACACTTGAAAGTTAGAGAAGCAGTTTTTAATTTGATTTTGTTGACTGTGGAAAGCAATTTAGATTGTCTTCTAGTCAATGATATATGAGCTCTCATGGAGATTCCTAGTGCCACCCTAAGGGCATTGTTTTTCAGTATTTGGATTGTTTGTGTGATGTATTTATTAGACCCTAAATAGAGGGCGTTGCAATAATCCAGTTTGGACAACACGAGTGCTCTTGGCAACATGGTGCAACTATTTGTAGAAAGGTAAGGTCTAGCTGATCTGATTAATTTACGAGTATAGGCTATGGAGGATGCCATAGCGTTTACTTGCTTAGCCAAGGTGAGACAGGAGTCAAGGTAAAAACCTAGTGTTTTCACCTCCTCAGCAACTTTAATTGTATTGCCATCTATGACAAAAGTTATGTAATCTTGGCTAAATTTCCTAATGTTCAGTGTAGTCCCCAGAATGATGAGTTCTGTTTTGTCATCATTCAGGCATAGACCATGATGTGCCATCCATGCCTGGATGATGAGGTATATATTATTCCCCAAGGCCAAATCCTGTTTGCAATCCCCAGAAAGTGGGATGAGAATCTGGGTGTCATCTGCATAGTTAGTGTAGTTGACAAGTAGAAGTTCCAAATCATCAAACATGGGCTTAGTAAAAATGTTATACATAGTAGGGGAGACAGATGATCCTTGTGGTACACCACAAATAATCGAAGCGGGGTCTGCAGCCGTTGAGGTGGAGAAAACCCTCATGGTTCTTTCAATTAAGAAGGATTTGATCCATGCAATAGTCTGGGGTAGAAAAATGTGCTGCAGACTCTAGGTGGTTGCAGAGCACTTTGTGATCCACCAAGTCGAAAGTTGCAGAGTGATCCAGAAGGAGAAGCAGGGCCATTTTTCCTTGGTCTCTCAGCTCGTCGACATTTGTCTTAAGATCAATGTGTGCTGTTTCGGTTCCGTGCTGTGGTCGGAAGCCTGATTGCCGCAAGCCTAGGAGTTTTTGGATCTTTGAGTAGGCCACTCTATCTAAAATCGTTATTAAAAATGGCACTGTAGTGATGGGCCTATAGTTTGTGGGTATGGCCGGGTCTAGAGATTTCTTCTTGAGGAGGGGGAGGACCCAAGATTGCTTAAGATTACTTGGTATAATACCTGATGAGAATGAGGAGTTGATGAGTTTTGAGATAAATGGTGATATGTCTCTAGCAGCATCTTTTATTATTTGTGCCAGGCAGTTATCACCTTGACATCTCATGCTTTAAGTGATAGGATTATTTTTTCAACCTCCAGTATGGATACTTTGGTGAAGTTGAATCTTAGTTCAGGTTTGGCCGTAGTGCGAGGTGTGTTAGTTTAGGTGGTTGTGGGAGGTAAGTTTAGCTTTTTCTTGTCAATTTTAGTTTGGAGTGTGCTGATTTTGTCACCCAGGGATTTCTGTATGTTAGAGCACCATACTTTGTTTTTGACACAGTTATCAGGTACCGGGATAAGGTGCTCCAGTTCCTTTAGGATTGTAAAGATCTCCTTAGTTCCTGATTTGGATTGCATTATTCTAGTGTCAAGGCTTCTCTTTTAGCTTGCTTGATTTCAGATTTGTATTTTGTAGATATGTCGGTAGGTGTAGCGTTATTCACTTCTGAGGGGGCTAGTCTACAGGAGGATTTGCACTTGTGTTTTTCTAGCCTTAGTGATTTCAAATAGGGAGTAAATCAAGCATTTAGGTGTGCTCTAGATTTGCTGTTTCTTATTTTTAGTGGGGCAATATTATCAAAGGCATTGGACATAATTGTGTTGAATTCGTTGACTAGCGATGAGGGATCAAGATTGTCGGGCAGTGAGTTTAGGGTAGCTAGAATTAGCGGTAATAACCTGTCTGTGGTTATGTGTTTTTTGTTCCTTGTTAGCGTTGGAGGTGCTATACTGTTCTATTGGGGTTGGGGGATTTTAACGTCTTTAGAGAAGGCTATGAGAGCATGGTCTGTCCAAGCTTGTGGACTGATGGATTTAATAGTTGTGTTGCAGTTATGGTCCGCCACCCAGTCAAGTGTTCGGCCTTTCTCATGGGTAGGCTGTGTCACTCTTTGAGTATAGCCAAACTCCAATAGAACATTGGCAATGTTTGTGGCTTGTGAGTCTTTGGGATCATTGAAGCCCAGGTTCAGGTCTCCTAATAGAATGGCTTGAGAAGTATTTTTTAAATTATCAGAGTGTATCGTAGAAATGTCCTCTTCGAAAGAACCAATGGGTCCTGGTGGCCTATAGATAAGGTGTATGTTAATCGTTTGTGAGTTGGAAGTTAGAAGCTTGACAGTTAGGGACTCACAGGATTTGGTGTGCAGGGGTATTTCTATTCTGATTGACAAATCAGTTTTGGCAAAGAGTGCAAGGCCTCCTCCACAGGAATTAGTTCTGTCTTCCCTGAAAATTGTATAATTGGTGGGCACAGTGAGCATTATGGCTGGGCCGGCTGCTTGGTGTAACCAAGATTCGGTAATGGCTAAGAAGTCGTAGTTACCTATTTCTAGAATGTCTGCAATTTCTCTGGCATGGGCTATTAATGACCTGACATTAATGAGTGCTCCTTTAAGGGTGGGGTTCAGTAAAGCAGATCTATTGTGTTTGGATAGGCTGGTGTGTCGTTTGTAGTGTTTGTCTGTTTTATCTTTGTAGTTGGTAGTAGTATTTACAGAGGAGTAATTTAATTTAGCAGTATCCCTTTGACGATTCCTATTATGAGCACTGGTAGCAAGGTATCTAGCAGGCAGTTCGTATAGCTTTGGTAATCTCGAGCGTAGCTTAGAGCTCCTTTGTGTGAGGTCACATGGAATGTTAGTTATAATAAGTTTAGGAGTAAATTCCTTTCCTAAGGTCTGTTCCATGCTTAGGGAGGTCAGGTCTAGTCTAAGAGTACATTTGGGGATTTCATTTGGCATATTTAGGGGGTGTGTTCATAGGAGACATTATCAACCTCAGAGCAGTCAGGTGAATGAAGATAATAAACATTGTGAAAATGGACCAAATGAGTAAATCAGGCATGCACACTGGTACAAACTAGGTTAAGTCAATGGGCTGATCAAACTAAACATAAACTTGGACAGTGTATAGGCAGTTGCAATTGAGTTAAAAGATCTCTAAGGTAGCAGAGTATAGTTATCATAAAATGAACATTGTAGTAGCGCTAGATAATGTAGGTAAAGATTGCCAGTGTAATGAGTCAGATATAACTATAGGTAATAGTATTGATAATCAACAAATGCGATTTGTACATGCAGGCATTCAATAACAGTGGATAGACAGCAGGTTATGGCTGTAATACATGTGCTAATCGTATAGGCATTGTGGTCAACTCATATTTTAACACGCTAATGTGTAAATGCTAAGTGTGGTGGTCACAATCACCAATGAATGTGCTAAATTAGGCATAGGGAGGCAATTTCAAACTCCCTGATTAATAAAAAGACTTCAGTTACCATGCCAATGGAGACACCACCCCTATTCACCGAAACTTTCAAGTTTTCAGAAATCACTGTCAGTGACATGACTAAGGCACTCGATTCCATGAAACCCACCACCTGCGTGGAGAATATTCTCTGCCTAAAATAATTCTGGACAACATTGACATCTTCGCACCGTTACTAACTAAAATCATCAATGCATCCTTTGGAGACCATGAAGTACCTAATGCCATCAAAAGAGTCACAGTGACACCGTTGGTCAAGAAACCCAACCTCGACCAAAGAGATCCCAATAACCTGAGACCCATTACTAACTGTAAATTATTTACTAAAAATCATGGACAGGATCACCACTAGAACACTCCAGGCATATGTGGAATCAACAAACTCCCTCCACCCTCAACAATCAGGTTTTCACCCTGCAGACAGCACAGAGACGGCCATGCTTGACCTACAGACCAAGATGCTCAGCATCATAGACAAAGGAAAGACAGGCCTCCTCATCCTTCTTGATCTAAACGCAGGGTTCGACTTACTTGACCATAATTTACTCGAGACTGCTCTGAAGAAAACAGCCAACTGTTCGGATGAAGCCATCGGCTGGATAATGTCATTCTTAAAAAAAACAGGATATCCAGGGTTCACTGGATGACAAGTTCTCCCTAGAAAAGGAAATTCTACGTGGAGTCCCCCAAGGTGCTAAAATGTCACCACTACTATTTAACCTCTACCTGAGATACCTATGCCTTATCCTTGATCAGTATAACACATTTTTTACCAACTATGCTGATGACACGCAGCTGGGGTTTGAGCTTAGTGGAGACTATCAGAAAGACATTGACCAGCTCTCCATGACATACAACAACGTGGAACATTGGATGGATTCCAGTTGGATGTGTCTTAACGGAAAAAAACAGAGCTCATGGTATTTGGGTCTTCTCCTGCCAGAGATAAACTACCCACCTCTTATAAATCATCCCAAATCAAAGATACACACATACAGGTTCTGAGTAAGGTCAAAACCCTGGGCATGATGCTAGAAGCATCCTTGGGGTCCAACATGCAGGCAGAATACATAAAAAAAATTGTGCCTACCACCTCAGATTACTAAAATCCATCCAGCCATACATATCAGAGGACAACAGTGCCACCATTACCAGATCCATTATAATGTCTCGCCTTGACTATGGCAACGCCTTGGTCTTGGGTGCCTCCAAAATGTGTGTGCACAGTTATCAAGTTGTCCAGAACAATGCAGTAAGGATTGTTAAGCACAAAACCAGATCACAACACATCAGTGACTCCAGAAGGGAGCTACACTGGCTGAAAATCGAGGACAGGGTACACTTCAAGGCCTTAACACTTGTGCATGGATGCATCTATGGAAAAGCCCCGGCCTACTTAAAATCTAGGATTCAATCATATGTACCCGGAAGAACATTAAGATCATCCCACCTTGCCAAAATCGTAGTAGCACCACACAAACTCAATTGCGGCCTAGGCAGATCCTTCCCGATACTGGCAGCCAGCCTTTGGAACAAACTTCCCAACCACATTAGAATGGAAACCAACTATTTGCGATTCCGCAAACAGGTGAAAACCCATATCTTCAAATAAAATCCCATCTAGAAGTTCTGACCTAGTCCTCGCGTGAATCTTCTCTGTTCAGTACTGTTCTGTATAGTCACTTTTTAGCGTGTTCTTGTTTCTGCGCCCCAAGGCTCACGAGCTACCGGCGCAATATAAATATTAAATAAAAAATAAAAAATAAAAATATGTGTTATCAATGTCCATAATGCAGCAAGTGTTATGCGTGTAGCAAGATGATAGTCAGTAGTTTATAAAGTATTTACGTGGTATAGTTTGTAGTTATCTATGCTGTGGTGAGCATGGGCTGGACTCACCAAAGTAGTATTTGCAAGGCAGTTCAAGTGCAAAGAGAATCATGGCACCTGGCTCCTGTGGCACTCTGTCAGCTCCATCAGCACAGGCCTTCCTTCCTAGGCCTTACTTCACTGGCCGGCTAGAAGCCTGTCGGCTATTGGGCCAAAGAAAAAAAAATGCAGCAGCCAATCCGGTGCAAGTGAGGACAGGCACATAGTGCTTACAGATCAGGCAAAAGTTCATATCTGGGCGGTGCCCATCTTGGAAGCTTTTTGCTTCGTGGTTTCTAGTGGATTTGGGTCACAGAAACAAAATCTGCATCTACTTTAATGCAGGTAGCTTGTTAAAGACTAGAAGATTGTGTATTTCAGGGAAAGCCTAGCAGCTGGTAGCGCAGATGTGACGGCTGGACTACTGCAACACCTTAGTGTGTGGAGCCAGCAAGAGGAACATTCAAAAGTTAAAGACTATCCAAAATGATGCCATCCAAATAATCTTTAATGCCACAAAAAGAGAGCATATTTCACATTATAGAAAGGAGCTTCACTGGCTACCGGTAGAGAAACAGATTCAATTCAAGACAATGGCCTTAACCCATAAATACATCCATGGAGAAGCACCAGACCACCTAAAGCAAACACTGATAAAATATTCTCCAACAGGACACTGCTCTCAAGTGCTGCCACCTACTCGCCGTACCACAAATGAAAAGAGCCAGAGGAAAAGTCAGTTCCTTCCCGATTAAAGCAGCTAGCAACTGGAACAAACTGACCACACCTATGCAATCTGAGGAAAGATACAGCACTTTCCGTAAAAACCTTGAAACAACTCTGCTTCAGTAAATTAGTCTGTATCACTAGCTGTAAATGATTATGTTGTCTATTGAGCGCCCTGATGCCTGCGGGCTATAGCGCGGTAAAAATAAACAAATAAAAAAATAAAGTATATAATGGCGGAAGACACCATTATGGCAAAAGAAACCCTTATAGTAAAAAGTCCCTAACAAACTTTCGACCAAATGCTCTTTTCACCCAAACAAACAATCCAGTGTACAAATGCAGATGAAGTTCAATGTGGAATGTACGCCAACAATTCTTTAAATATTTGCAATTCCTCCAGCCCTACGTGAAACTAAAAGACTAAATTAGAATGAAAACTTTACAAAGCATGTACTCCTGTCCAGTGCGCAGCAACATTGATCTGCCAAGACATTCATTAGCCTGCATTTTAGCAACTGTTTGCAAAAGCACTTTCCACTACATCAAAACGTTATCAACACACCATTCTACTGTACAAGAATCTTGTGCATCGACTATACTATGCAAAAAATCCTGCTCTAGAACTGCAAAATTTAAAGAACATTCTCCTACATGGAACAGCCAAAGAACAGCTTCAGGAAATAGAGCACATCAACGCAAATACTTTGGAACTGAAGTTGACTTAGAAAATTCTGTAGCTTCAGAAAATATTACCGAAAACCTCATGAACATTAACGTCTTAATAAACACATACAAAAAAGAAATAGCTAAGTTTAAAACACATCTGCTGACATACCTGACTAAATTTGTGTTTGTTGTTGCAGAACTTTTCAAGGAAAGAACACAAAAATAGTAGATATATCCTCAAAATAGAAGACAATAAAGAATCCCACTGGTTCCAGTTAGCATTATATCTAAGAGCAGAAACGAAACAGAAAATAACTGTACTGCAACGCAAAGCTTAACAATAACCAAATGCCATCACGTGCTATCACGAATAAGTTCTTCAGCAACTTAACTTGTATGAGAGCATTACAATCCAAACAGTGCACCTATTTCAAGCTATAATACACCTTCAACAGCCAAATTAAAACCTTCAGAACTGTAGGTATAGTATATCACACTGGTGCCACAACCACGTCAGAGCACCACACTGCATATGTCAAAAAAAGGAAGTGGTTGGTTTGAATGTAACAATACCTTTTGATACTCCAAAATAGAGGTTACTAGCACACATAACAAATGCCTACTTAATATTCATACAACCCAAATGTTGTCACTAAACTGTAGCACAATTAACAGTTAGAATACTCCAACAGATATCTCACTAAATCCATAATATTACACTAGTACTTTTCTAATTCAATCACTGTACTATAGTTAGAATACGCCAACAGCTATCAAACTACTTCAAGCATTCCCTTAACCACAACATACTTCAAACAAACATACTTTCAAACTTACACTCACACAATTGAAATCATTTTTTATTAATCCAGTATGGATTTTTTGTCCCAATGATGCAATAATTATTTAATGTCAAAACAAAAGCTGTGTGTCATACACTAATGTTGTACCAAATGTGGTACTTAGAATGTACTGATTATGAGGTTCTGAAAAAAGAAGTATATGTAAAATTAAAACTACAGCTTTTAATCTATCCTGCTTAACAAATTCTACTGTTTCTTTCCACAGAAAATAAACCAGATTCCAGCTTCATACTACTACAAAACTAAGTACCCACAGCAATTATAATCAAATACATATTCTATGAGCACTATCCTCAATTGTATTACATTCATAAGTACCATATACAGTTCAATTACATAATTCCTTCCTATTAAAAACACTTTGAACTCCCACTACATTACCTATTATTAGTATATACATATTAATACTATGGTGATTCTGGCCATACTCCTACTACATTCCCTATAATTGCTATACACATAATACTACTGAGTAGTGGTTGTGCCCAGTGAACATAATCTTAGGGCCACCACAATACAATGAACTATATGACCAGTACGTATCATACACCGTCAACTAATAAAACTCACCATGACCCCTTGCAATTGAAATGGTGTTTTCAGACTCCGAAATTGACTGCAGACTCAGCGGCATGTCCAAACCCTTTTTGTTAACCTTTTTTAACCTATAAAAACATTTCCACATTACCTTTATTTCACTTCCCTACCATGTCCCTACCATTTCTACACTCTCTTCAAGCCATCAAATAACCCCAAATGTCTTTTCCAAGCTATCTGCCCCTGGTGCTGCCTGCGACCTACTGCCTACAAAAATAGCATCATATCATCTTTTTTCCACTCCCCCACCCTTTCCAGTCCCTCTTTCCACCACCAAATAACCCAAAATGAGTTTTCCAGACTGTTCCCCTACTGCGCTGTCCACGGTCAGCTGCAGCTGTCCGCAGATCTAACATGGCAGTGTTTCCAAAAACATGACATACCTCAGATTCTTCACGATCAAATCAGCTGGCACATCCGATGTCCTCAGATGTTCGCGGATCCAACCTGGCAGTGTTTCCAAAAACATGATGCACCTCACGCTATTCACTATCCAATCAGCGGGCACGTCCAATGTCCTTGGACCTCACATCGGACCCTGGACCAATCAGAGACCTGTTTTTTTACCTACTTTTTGGTCATTTAAAACAAAAATACTGACCAGATGTATGCCACATTTACAAAAGCACGCTTTTGGGACCAATCCGCCGCAGTTGGCGTGAGCAAAATCTGGTTTCCATTGCGTCTATTGGAAAAAGCACACATTTTGGGACCGCCCAATAACTTTGCAGGATCAATCTGACTGAGCCATAGACTATATACAAAGTATAGCGAAGATTAGTCCAGAGGGACAAAGTTATAAACCACCCAAAATGTGCTCTTTCTATGGGTTGAGAAACTTAACCATAACTACATGGCCACTCCCGCAGGCCGTATATATTAATTTATTTATTCAAGAAAAAACGTTAGTTATAGGGAAATTCAGCTAAAGCCACCTGACCATAAAGATGACATCACAAATTTCATGTTCTGTGAGACCGCTAATGACATTACAAATCACATCATTGATACCAACACCGCTGACAACACTAATTATTACATGGACGTGGTAGCGTCCATGTAGTTATGGTTAAGTTGGTGTTTCCATAGGAAGAGCACTTTTTGGGTGGCTTATAACTTCACTCCCTCTGGACGAATCCTCACCAAACTTTGCAAGAAAAGTATATGGCGCACTTTGAATCTTTTTACAAAGTTTGGAGAGATTTGGTCCAGGGGGGGCAAAGTTATAGTGGGGGTCCCAAAACTTTTGTTTTTTCCTATAGACATAATGGGAAAAAACTTTGCGCATGGCTACCACCCGAACCGCTGGACGGATTTACACCAAATTTGCGGCAGGAGCGGCGGCTTGGTCCAGAAAGCATGCTTTTGTAAATTTGGTGTAAATCCGTCCAGTAGTTTTTTTTAAAAATGACCAAAATGTAAGGCAAAAAAATTTGTGATATCTGTGTTCGCTTCGCGGACGGACTTCCCTGTTCGCTCTGCGGACAGCACCCCGATTGGCCCATGGGCTTGCGTCATGTCCACGGACATGCAACGTGTTCGCTGATTGGGCAGCATGGTGCGTGATGCGCGTCAGATTTTCTGTCGCGGCCGCCATCTTGCATTCACCGCCGACCTCGGACAGCGCAGTGAAACCTGAATTAAAAATTGTATTTAGTGGCGTGTGTTGGTGTGTAAGAGTGTTTGGGGAGGGTGGGGGAGTATGAGATAGGTTCAATGTTGTATTTTTTTTATGTGCTAGACACTTTTGTTGTGTTCGATTTGTCTGCGGACAACACGGCTGTTCTGGAATGTTCGTAAATAAACAGAATGGATTCGGTGTCAAGTTGAAAGTGTTCTAAGAACACTTGTGGGGTCTTGGAATGTTAGCAGGGGGTGTCCTGGAGACGTTGTGTGTATTGTTCGTTGGCAAGCTGAAAGTGTTCTAAGAACACTCGCTATGTTTACGTACACAAAGAAAATGGGGGTGTCTTGAGGACGCTGCCCGTATTGTCCTCTGGCAAGTTGAATGTGTTCTAGGACCTTCCTTGTGTCCGAGGACATTAAAATGGTTGCAATGCTTGAATCTATGGGTGTGATATGCTGCGGTGGTTGTGGCCAGGGTATAGAATGTTGGGTGCATGGCCATTTGGCCATGTACCCAACACTCTATGGCCTGGCCACAACCCCCGCTGCATATCACAGTCATATGCCATGCACCCAAGAGTATATGCCCTGGCTAGAAGTATCGTAGCATATCACAGTCATATGTCATGCACCCAAGAGTCTATGCCCTGGCCACAAGTATAGCAGCATATCACACTCATAGTCGCTAAGAACACTTGTGGGGTGTTGGAATGTTCGCAGGGGGTGTCCTGGATACGTTGTCTGTATTGTTCGTTGGCAAGCTGAAAGTGTTCTAAGAACAGTCGCGGTGTCCTGAAATGTTCATACACCAAGAAAATGGGGGGTGTCCTGAGGACGCTGTCCGTATTGTCCTCTGGCAAGTTGAATGTGTTCTAGGACCTTCCTTGTGTCCGCGGACATTAAAATGCTTGCAATGCTTGAATCTATGGGTGTGACATAGTCATATGCCATGCACCCAAGAGTCTATGCCCTGGCCAGAAGCTCTGCAGCATGTCACAGTCATATGCCATGCACCCAAGAGTGTATGCCGTGGCCAGAAGCACCGCAGCATATCACACTCAGAGTGGCTTATAACTTTGGGTCAAAAACAAATTTATAAGGAACAATGTTATAAGCCAGTATGGGTGTGATATGCTGCAATGGTTGTGTTTATGATGTTATACTTACTATTTGGTTTAGTAACGGGAGTCCATGTTTTTCTTGTTCATTTCTGTGATAAAAGAAAATAGCGTGTTAGTATTAGTATTTTATAAAGAGTTATTACATTTTACAATCAACATTTTTTCTTTTTTTTTACCCTCATATTTAGTCGATGACAAACGAGAGTACTGTGCAATTTGCTCAGATTCTGTGTTTGTTGCTAAAATCATTGGGTCTGTGGGAGAAAAAAAATCCATGCTGGATTAAAAAAAAAACTTTTTCTGTTATACTTCAGTTTATTTGTTTGTTTTCAGTGTTTACTTGTTGATTCTGGCTAATGCTTTATACATTGGATTGTTCCAGTTTTTGGGAGCAGTAAGATATTAGGTATTTGTTTGGATATTGTACAGTTTTGGAGCAGTTAGATACCAGTAGGCGTATTCTAACTATTTATTTTTTGATACAATTTTGTGGTATTGATTTATCTGTTTGAATATTTCTAAATTTTGGGACAGTTAGATACCGATTGGCATATTCTGTCTATTTTTTGATTTATTTGAGTAGTCCTAATTTATCTGTTTAGTTGTTGTAGCATCTTTGGGCAGTTAGATAGCTTTTGGAATATTGTGACAGTATATATATTTTTACTACAAGTGTACTTAAGGTTTAAGTACAGTTTAGTTATCAAATTTTGGTTTTAAGAACATTAAATAAGCGTTTGTAAGATTTGCTGGTAATCTCTGCTTTAGAGTAATGGTACTATCATTACATTCAAACATCCACATTTCTTTTTTATATATGCAGTGTAGTGTCCTGAGTTGGTTGTGGCTCCTGCGTGGTAGATGATACCTATTGTTGTGAAGGTGTTGCTACCAAGTGATATTTGACCATGTGTGAATCCAGTCAGCTTGCAGTTGTTTTTGGTACCATCTGCATTGTAACGTAGAAGCATTAGTATTACGTATTTACCATGTGTTTGTATTACTAACGTGGAGCGATTATCTGAATTGCAAGTAGAACATAATCTACCGTGGTTTGCATTTTGTACAAGTTGCTGAAATGGAACGGATTCACAATTAGATATTGATATATACACAAAGCGCTCATTGGGGACTTGTTCTTGTGTCACATTGTTGCAGAGAGTGCATGTATGTTTCCACATGTATGAAATGTGGAAGATTTCATTTATAGGTATGTTTTTGTTTTCCAGTACTTGTAGTAAGTACATTAGAAATTCTTGTGGATCTTCCTGTGAGTTTATAGTGAATTTCACCATTCCAGCACAGTAGTCCAATTGTTGTCTTATTCCATAAACATTATACGTGTTGTCAGGATAGTTTGCTGCATTTCTGTGAAGTACTAACATTTACATACACAATGGGTCTGCACTGTGTAAGTAAATGTTCTCAACAATTGGTGGTAATTGAAACAGAATATTCATTGCTACATTTGCGTAGCAACTTACACCAACTATATTTGAGAGTTTAAATGGACCATGTAGTTCTGTATCTGACTGCTTTTTTTGGAGTTTGTCTTCCTTCTTTGAAGAAGTACCTGGTTTACTTTCCCTAATTGATTCTTTTTTGATTGCGGTACTTGATGAAGTTTTAGTTTCTTTTACTCTTTGGAGGATTTGCAGTGACATCCTGTTGCATTTCTGTTTGATTTAGTTATCTTTTAAACCATTTTCCTTTTTGTGGAACAGGATATGTTTGTAGATGGGGGGTGTATAGTGAACGAAGTCTATTGTATTCTAAAATGCAAGGAATATCAGCTTTTCTTTTACTTGCATCAAAGTTGATTAGAAATAGACCGTCAAGTGTACGTAAGCGTGATAGTGCTACGTAGCTCATGCCTTCTTTAAACACTGAGTTACCAATGTCTATCATTGCTTTGTCTAAGGTAAGACCTTGTGATTTATGAATGGTGAATGCGTATGCATAAATTAGAGAAAATTGTTCTCTGCGTACATACATGTCTTTGAAGAGAAGGAATCGAGCTGTTGAGCGTCCTATCCTTTTAACTTCTGAATGTTTGTCAAAGAGTATATTGACAAACTGAATTTTGTTGTCACGTGGGTATGTTCGAAAGCCAACAACTGTACCCAGTGCTCCATTAACTAGTCCTTGGCCCACCTCAAGGTTACGTTTAAGCATTAATTTGCAATTTAAGGATAATTTTAATATCTTTTCTAAACCTGCTGTGTTTGAGGTTGATTTTTCTAAACTATTTAGTCTTGTTGTAGCTTGTTCACACATAGGTGGTGTCATACCATGTACATCTAGTTTGTCTGTGGCGCTAGTTTCCATTACTGGTTGCATTTCTTTACTTAACATTATTTCATTGAATTTCAAAGAGCTAGAAAGTATACCAACTCTTTTACTTTTTAAGATGTTGGCATAAGTGAGATCTGCAGATTGGCGCATGTTTTGTGTTAATTCTCTGTATTGGAAATGTTGCCAAAGGTTGACATTTCCAATGCTGCCAACAGTTTTACGACAGAGTTTGTGTCCTAAAGTTTTAAAAATAGGCTCACCTTTTACAGGTGTCAATTGAAGAAGATCTCCGAAAAAAATAATGTGTTTTCCTGCAAAGAGCTCTTCATAGTTTGTTTTGAGTACTTCCTGTAATCTGAGGTGAATCAAAGCCAACATTAGGTTGGACACCATGCTCTCTTCATCTATTAGTAGCATTTTCATTTGTTTTAATACTCTGCGTAGTTCCATTGCAGATTCTGCAGAAAGTTTGTAATAATCTAATTTGTTTTGGTGTTCTACTGGCAGAAGTAGTAATCGGTGTAAAGTGACACCACCTATGTTGTAGGCAGCTAAACCTGTGGGGGCAGTGACAATAGCTGACAGTTTGTTGCTTGTGAATTGTTGAAGGAACTTACTGATGATTTTGATTAGGAATGTTTTGCCAGAACCAGCTTCACCACTGACATACAATAGTATAGGTTTGTACTTTTGACAGGTGCATTCTCTGTTTTCATGTTGTACACTATGTGCAATTTCTTTTGTTACTTCTTGAAAAATGCTATGTTGCTCATTGTTTCACTTTGATTCTAGTATAGTTAAGTCTTCCTTATCTTCATACTGACACATGGTGTTTTGTACTTCTATCATAGCTAATTCTGCCTCATTTGTTATTAGTGGGTCTCCCAGTGGTTATTGGCTTCCTGTGACAGATGGTTGACTACTGTCAGGAGTGTCCTTATCTAGTTGGGCCTGGAGTTCTTCTTCGTGTTGCTGTTCATTGTGCAACATTGTTTTGTACTGTACAAAGTTTACATCAGTTATACTGCTTTCATTTGCTTTGAAAGCGTCTTCATATGAGTCATAGTTATCTAGTATGTCTTCTCCTTTTCTCCATGGTTTAAAGAGTTGTAGCAGGGACATGTAATTTACTTCTTTATGTTGAGGAGTCTTTAATGACAATTTGATATGATTAATTAAATTTGGTTTGGTGAGTTTTACTAAGCTGCCTTCACAGTTTGTCACTTTGTATTTACGGTTTTGTTCATCAGGTTTTATATTATTTTTGAATGTGTAGTTTTGGGCTATGTGGTATAGACTCATGGTTTCCAAAGTGGTACTCCTGTTTGGGTAGTATGTGTCCAATAAATTGTTTTTTAAAATGTCTTGACTATTGGGATCATGTTTGGCTATTGTTTCTTCGTATGATTTTAGAACTCTTTTTCTAGATTTAGCTGGACCAAGACTTAGCCATACTATTTTGCAGATTTACCATACAATGCAGTACCAGTTAATGGATCAGCTGCTTCATAGGATCCACATTCTCTATGGTACAGCATTTTTATGCCCAAGCTGTATAATTTCTGAGACACTGTTTTATCTGATGACTTGTCATTCCAGAGGTCTTGGACCTCTGACTTTTCTGATTTGGTTAAGTATGCTGTGACATATCGTGCAACTGCAGTAGAATTGTCTGCAATGTACTGCACATCTATGTTTGCATTCCATAAGTAGGCAATGATTGCATTGTAATCATTGATACATTTTTCTTCTTCTTTTCTTTTTATGCAATATGTATTTTTAGGTGACTTACCTTTAACACTATGTCTAACTGAAAACATGAGGTTGTTCACTTGACCTGTATTTGTGACTGGTCTAGGGAAACCAAATCGGCATTTGGTGTAGTATTTCCCTTTGTTTTTGTATTTGCGACGACAATATTTGACACATTTGTGTCTTTGGAATTGTAAAATTTTTGCATGAAGATCACTATTTGTGGATTCTGATGGAATTTTAGAAAGCGACATATTTTCCAATAAACAGTAAAACAGTGGCATAACTGTCTTGACCAAATTTAGGAGCATCTTTAATCCATAAAAGCATGTGGATATTTGGTGCTCCTCTGGCTTGGTATTCTGTTCTCCAAAAGAAGTGTTGCACTTCTCTAAGGGGAGGAACAGTTTTGTTACAAATAAAATGCAGCATAGCAATGAAGCGATGGTGAAAATATCGTGAAACATTAACAGGATCCTGTGAACAAAGTTCTCCAGGTGTTAGTATATCTATGTTTCTTTTGTTTTCATTTGTTATGCGTAGGAAAGCATGTAAATCTTCCCATGCATATTCTGCGCAACTTAATGTAACAAACCAAGTGGGTGGGCCAAGGTTTCTGATCATACAACGTACATCTCCATGACGTTGAAACCAGTACTCTTCCAGTACTCTTTAGTATAACGCATATTTGCTAATAGATTTGTAAGATTTGCTTGTAAAACCTCATCTTTTTGTTGAACTTTTTGTAATAATTGTGTAGCTGTCATATTTTGAAAGTGTGATCCTGATTTTAATATGTGTGTAACTCCGTAACATAAAGTTGCTAGTTCACTTTCAAAGAGTAGGTGGAATATGTATTCCACATTTTGTCGAAATCTGGGATCTTCAGAATACATTTGTATTGAGCGATATTCTGATGCTGATATTTGAATAGGTCTATCATCATATCTTCCTCCTTTGCCAGTAGGAAAGAGTAGAGGAAAAGCACGTGCTTCTATACTTTTTTCCCATATGCTGATTGGTGATCCTTTTGTTTGACGCATTTGGTACGTTTCCAGTGCATCTTCTATGGTGTCATTAGAGTGCAATGGATGAATTGTATAATGGTCTAAAGTGTTTGATATTGTAGCAGGATCTAGGAGCTCAAATTGACCAGCTTCTTGTGTCTGTTCAATTATTTCACTTGTATCTTGCAAGTTCTCTTCAATATTAACTTCTTTGTAATATTCATTGTTCTCTTTAAGATATTGTAGGGCTTCTCTAACTTTATGTAAATCTACCAGTTGTTGCCAAATTATTTTGTCTTTTGTAGGTACTCCATTTACCAAGATAATTAAAGATTGCTGCATTGGACATTGCACTCCGAGAGTGTGCACATTTTCTTTTAGATCTAATGGTAAATACACTACTTTTCCACAAATACCTTTCACTAATTCAGAGGGAGGTAATTTTGCAGTTTTTGGTTGAAGGTGTATTATTGCTTGAAATGGGTGCACTGTTTGAATTATGATGCTCTCATATAAATTAAGTTGTTGAAGGGGTTTTGGTAGTGGATACAATTCCAAGTTATTTGTGATAGCACGTGAACGAGTTTGGTTGTTGTCAAGTTTTGTAGTGCAGTAAGTGCAAAGTATTATGGGGTCAGTTATTTCGTATTTGTTTTCTGCTATAAGGTAGAGAGCTAATTCAAACCATTTAGAATCTTCATTGTTTTCTATTTTGTATGATAGGTCTATAGTTTTTGTGCTACTTTTATATAAAGTTCTGCGGCAACATACACACACGTGGTTTGGTACTTCAGCTGAAGTACTTTCAAATTTTAGTATTTCTTTTTTGTATGTCTGTAGTGAAAGGTTGCCATGTGCAGAATTGTTACGAAGTTGGTTGACAGCTAATTCATCTTGTAAGTGGGTTTCACTTCCAAAATATTTTGTCTGGATATCGTCAATTTCTTCTAGGAGGTATTTTGCTGTACCATGTAGAAGAATGTTATTTAAATTGGCTAGTACAAAAGCAGGACTTTAGCATAGTAGAGTTTATAAACTAGATTTCTTATACTTGCATGATGTGTTGATATCCTTTTGATATCATGGAAGGGTGTTTTGCAAGTAGGTCCTGTAGTGCAGGCCAGGAATGTCCTTGTAGTCCTGTGTACTTGCGTATTGGAAAAGCATCCATATTTTGCAGTAGTTTAATTTTGATTTTGTCTTTGCTTTTCACATATTGATTGAGGAATTGGCGTAAAGACTTGAATATTTTTGGGAATGTTACACATTGACGTGCATGGCCATTTGTACACTAGATGCTCTGATTCAGTTGAATGGAGGGGTAAATCTACGTTTTCAGGGCATATTTCTGTAAGGAGTTCTTCTTGTTCCATTATGGTATTATTAACTTTTTCATAACCTCAACCACTGCTATGTATGACAATTGTATTTGTTTGCTTTTGTGTGTAGGCTTCTTCATTAAAGTATGGTTCTGTGGTTGTAGTGTGACTCTATTCACCTCCACAGATATTTAAGAAGTTATTTCTGTTGACATTTTGTTTATTGAAAAGTCTTTTTTGTAATTTAGTTATTAGTTTTGTTAGTGGTTTCATTCTGTTTAACACTAAAATAAATAACTTTGTTTTGAGAAGAAGTGCACTGTCTATCAACGCTTCTAAGATTACTTTCCTACGATAGGTTTGAAGTCTTGAACCTGGTTTCTCTCCTGTTTTCATAAGATTTTGAAGGACTTTGTGACGGAACATTTTGGCTAAAATACTTTTCTTGGTATGCTTACTTTGTACTATATCAAGATTTATAGAAGAAGTTTTATTTGTAGTGATAATTGATTTTCTGTTGATTTTTTTTTTTTTTTTACAAATTCTGCTATAGATGGATGTTTATGTTGGAGACTTTTCTTTTCATTTGCTCTACTTCTGAATCCCTTTCTACGGAGTTTCTTTTTGGTAGGCATTCTTTAGGGTCTGTTGAAAAAAATACAGAAGGTATGGGTTGGGGTGTTCTGC
This sequence comes from Ambystoma mexicanum, assembly GCF_040938575.1. Lineage (NCBI taxonomy): Eukaryota > Metazoa > Chordata > Amphibia > Caudata > Ambystomatidae > Ambystoma > Ambystoma mexicanum. The sequence continues at coordinate 531,923,084 of NC_090937.1, forward strand.
AATGCATGTGTGGTGTGTGCATGAGTGTTTGAGTAAGGTGATAAAGATGTATGTAATGGTGTGTGATTGTGCATTGGGAAATACAACTAGTAGGGATGGCTATTCTTGAATTAATGTGTTACTAAACTGGGGTTCAGATCACAGAAAAAAGTAAGCTAGTGGTGTGGAGAAGTATAAATAGTACATCTAAAGCTATACAATTAAAACAGTTGTTTTTTCTACAACATCTAAATTCTAGCGGCTGAGTTGGGTAATTTGTGTGTCGAAAAATATGAATTTGTGGATCATTCTGCCAGTAAATCACTGTTTAAGACGGGGGATTTTTGGTCAGAATGGTGCAGAATCTCTATTTTTAGGCACAGAAATAGCATGAATTAAGCTTACAGTGTGAGTAATAATTCAAATATTATGGTAACATTCTACTTACTTTTTTTCTAAAATGAGCAGTTTGCTTCTTAGTTGTTCTTTGTAGTTCCAATTCGGCTGCTTCTTTTCAGGAGAACGGTCTTCACTGCAATTGTAAAAGAAAGAAATTAGTAATTTGGTTTGTATATAGCACTCTTTTTAATTTAGACATAGATTTTTTAAATTGAAATGCTCAGCACCTTCCTTAAAACCATTAAAACTATTTTATGACTAACTGTAGGAAAGAAAATATCTTCACTATGGCTTGTTAAATTCATAATGTACCACTGTTTACCACTATTCCTGCAACTAAGCTTTTCCACGTAATAGTGAGTCCATGTCATAGCCTGCTTTTCCACGTAATAGTGAGTGAATGTCATAGCCTGCTTGTCCTATATAAATGTAAGTAATTATATAAACTAAAAAAAGTAAAACCAAATATGTGTTTGTACAAATATTATTCTTTGTGATGTGATGCATGTAATTTTGTTTGATTATATGTAGTCTATATATTTTATTTGAAAAAGATTAGTTTAACATTATTTGCGTGTGTGTGTGTATACGAAGTAATTAAACGGTATAAAGGTTTGTAAGTCACAGTTCATTTTAGGATAATGAAACAATGATCATAGATTCATTTTACAGATTATACAAGGTAAAAGTCGGTTAGAAAGTGTGTTCATGTACTGTATAGAAAATATGCACACCTGTAGTTTGTGTTCATGCATATGGATATGGACGAAGCTGCAAGTAGAAATCTTGGAGATTTGTCTAGTATTTCTCGTAGATCGTTGTTGCCAACGGTATTAGACTTGTAGTCTGAGAGATTCACCATACATTTGCAGTGCTGATCTATGATGATGCAGTTACATGTAGAGGTCGTGGATTTGATTGGTGGATGGTCATGTGATTTCTTAGCTACATCCAATGAGGGAATGGCACAGAGAGTGAAGTGGAAATGGTAGTTCCAGGACACCGCGTTTTACATCCGGGGAATTTGGGGTGGGGAGCCATGCAAATGAGATTGAATGTAGCAAGGGATTGGTCAGTAAAGTTTAGTGAGTGTGTTGTGCTAGGAGAGGTTTTCTCTGATATTATTTTTGGTGTGCGAAGAACAGATAGCTATGGCTGAGTGTTTCAAAAAACAGATTGTGTGGATTTTGGGAGACTCGTGGATACATTGGTCGAAGGTGCATGCAGAAAGCTGTGGAGTATCTATAGATCTTGGATTCCCACATGTGGAAGCGCACTGGCATGGAGTGCGTGGAATGAAGTGGTTGGACTTGCTACCTCTCTGTGCAGCTTTGAAGATAGAGGAACATCCAGACATAATTGTAATTCATTGTGGAGGGAACAGTTTAGGACATGTGTCTGGAATTTCTTTGCAATTTGCAATGAAAGAAGGACTTCAGAAGATCATGGATGTGTTTCCAAACTCCAAAGTAATTTTTTCACGGATTGCGCAGAGACAAATGTGGCTTTGTTCTTTCACAATGAAAATATTATGTTTCGTAGAACATACATTTTTAGCAGAGATGGAGTCCATCTTACTTATGCTGGCAATCAGATTTTTCTGAGAAATGTACAAAATGCATTGCAACCTTTTTTAGAAATGCAGCATCTATTTTGAAGTAGGTGTTAAGTATTTATAATTTTTGACATACACACATCTCCCAAATGCTCTTTTCAGAGCCACCACTTCCTCCCAGAGAAAAAAGAAATGGTTACAATAGGGCGACACCCCAATTTCTTTTATTTTCGCGAACTGTCCGTGGACTTTCAAGAAATAGAAAGGGCCCTGCATTCTTTATCGTTACTTCTATTTTTTAACTGTGAAAGGCGGCTCTGAAAAGAGGCTTATTTTTTTTTTATTTTTGTTATTTTGTATTTTTTTGTTTTTTTACACACGACACACTAGGATAGGAGGGGAAAGGAGAGTAAAGGGGCGGACACCAACCACAGGGATAAGAAAGGGCGAGCTGAGAGAGGAAGATGTAGAGTGGGTTTAATTTGGGTAGTGAGCAGGTCTTCTCGTGCTCTGAGACGATAGTCTCAAAAGCACTCCGAAGTCATACCCCCCTACAGAGTACTGTGTCACAGTACATACATGCAAATGTGACCCTCGAAAGGTAAGGGTCATCAGAATTCTGTATGGCCTGTGAGGCAGTTGAGGAAGACGCTGTCCCACAGAGGTGTTCCTTGTGGTGACAGGATCAGAAACGGAGGATGAAGTAGAGGCAATCAACCTACTACGATCTTCGCAAGGTACAACTTGCGAATGGCCCCAGTGTGGAATGAGTTCAGGTGTCGCTTCATGGTCGTAGTCCCAAAGCTATACGAACCATGCCTCCCGTGACTGAGTATCATTTTGCACTCGTTGCAGGTGACACGATTCGCACGAGCCTTAGGACCATTCCCATGAATGGTAAACAACCGCCACACCCAAGAATCACGCCGCGGGCGGCTAGTAGAGATTTCCTCTACCTCATTCTCTTCATCCTCTTCTTCCTCCTCTGTATCCTCACTCCTGTTCCCCTCTTCAGGCCCTTGGGGAAATGGTGGTGGTGGAGCTGAGGCAGATGTAGCACCATGTGGTAATAGTCGAGCCATGGATGTCATAGGCTTGGAGATGGAAATCTCAAAATCTGCAAAGTATGCAGCAAAATGCACTGTGTTCTGTGGAATAGTCAGAAACATTATATAACTTATATAGGGGTGCATGTGCGCGGGTCGCGGACATGCGCGCCGTCCGCAAGACAGATCAACATCAAAAAAGGTTCAAAAAGTCACAAAAACTATGTGGAAAGTTAGGATTAGTATGTGGGATTTGTGGTATGGTGATTTTTTAATGAGAAATATTGTGGATTACTTGGAAATGTACTTTTAAACTGTTCGAGGACACGAACAGTGTCCACTTTTAGAGCACGAGATGAGCATGGGCGCGGTCACATGATTGTTTTGTGAGCATGTTCGCTAAGGTAGCGGCCGTCCGCAGGACACCCAATGTACGGACATTGTTTTGCGCATACGTGTTGATGTTCTACGGACAGTGTTCGGGTCCTGAACTAATTAAAAGTGTGTCACACGTAAAACAAACAGTTACGGACAGCCGTTTGTTCTTAGCACAGTTTAATTTATTTGCTAACAATACGGACAGAAATAGCGTTTCAAGCACACCTCCATTTTCGTTTATTTACGAACAATTCAGGACACGATGAGTGTTCTTAGAACAGTGTCTGCTTGCTAGCGAACACTATGAACAGGCATAGTGTTCTTAAGGACACCTCCATTTTCGTTTATTTACGAACATTTCAGGACACTCTGAGTATTTTCAACTTGCATGAGAACATTACAGACAGATGTAGTGTCCTGAGGACAGTTGCATTTTCGTTTCTTTACAAAGATTTCCGAACAACCGCGCTGTCCGTGGACACCTAAATTGGTTTCATCACAAAGAACTGAAAGTAATTTCAACAGAATATAAGAAAAGTAACTTTATTTCATATATATATATATATATATATATATATATATATATATATATATATATATATATGTATATATATATATATATATATATACAATAATGACTGGGAAGGTGGGGCAGAAACGGAAACAAAAAACAGGAGAATTAGGGATTTCTAGATAACTGGGATCAGGTGAAGAAGGGAAGGAAAGCTCATTGAAACGCTTTGGTCCATAGACAGGGTTTGGGGTTAACTGAGTGGGATAAGGTGAGGGGGGACAAGTGCAGGTAGGACAATGGTGTGCTGTTGGTGGTTTCACATGATTTCCCACAAAGTTTTTCAAATCCATAATGTTTTGCATAAGGTCGTCCATTTTTTGATTAATCTGTTGTAGAGTGATATCCTCTGATTGTTGTTGTGAGATGCTTGGAATTTTTGTATGGTCTGTAATAAAAAAATGTATATGTTAAATGTATACAAAATAATATGTATTAATTGGTTTATATAGTAAAGTGTGTACCATTAGGTGGACTATCTTCTAACATTTCCTCTCGTGGGAAATGCTCCTCTAGCCAGTCGAGAGTACTACACATTTCTGTGAGAAAACAAAAAAGTAATATGTATTTTTTTTCTAATATAGAAAGTTTATAAATATATGAGTAAAAAGAAGTGCACTTACTATGTGCGGTGAGATATGTAATCAGTAGTCTATATGTCTGGTCTTGCTGTTGGTTGTGGAGCGTCTGTGAGGTAATTATGGCGGAAGCCACTTTATCTTCTTTTGGTATATTCCATTTTAAAACATATTGTATTTAAATGAATGGTTAGTGTGTTACATATATGGGTTACATTTTTTAAATATTACTACATATACTTTGTATGTGTGCTGTTTTGTGAATTTGTTAAATGTTCCTATGTTATGATATAACTATTACACATACCCCCCCCAGAGTTTTTAGGTGGTGGTACTGTTATCTAAACATGTCTGCGGACCGTCAAATTCAGTAGAAAGGGTTCAGTATGTTCCATATTATATGTACATTAAGTCAAAGTTATTATTGTTAAGTTGTGCTACTAAAAAACGATGAAATTCAGTAAAAAAACTTTGTTACAGGGACATTATGGTTAAGTTGCGCTACTAAAAACCTATGAAATTCAGTGAAAAAACTTTGTTAAAGGGACGTTATGGTTAAGTTGCGCTACTAAAAACCTATGAAATTCAGTGAAAAAACGTCAAAGGGATGTTATGGTTCCAAGTAAAACCGAAAAACCCTTGAAATTCACCAGTTATGGTAAGCTAAGCAACCATAACTCGTGCCACCACCGTGCACTGCTAAGACTAACACCCTGGACATCAAAGATGACATCACAAATGTCATTGATGACATCACTGATGACATCACATGTCTGGCTCACTCTCTTTTTCTTTTCCTGACATATCTAGGCCACATGGTTTTCTTCAGTAACAGTCAGAAACTAAAAATGTTATCTTATTTGTAGACGTATCCTTCAAGTAGGTTCTTACAGTAATTCCCTTAGAGTCCAGTCACATCATATGAAACATATACATACGGGAAGACACAAGCTTGAAAGACAGCAATCCTTTTTGTGCATAAAGATAATCAATAGACTTATGAGCACTTTCTGATAGTTCTGTTTTTTTTTTTATATGGCTGTACTTTCCCTGTGGGTCCAATCACATCAAGTGATACATATACATAGGGTAAATAGAAGCTTTGAAACTGAGCAATCATTTATTTGCATGAAAATAATCAGTTAAGTTATGAATTGTTTCTGCTACTACTTGTGCTTTTTTGCTAACTTCACTTTCCCTGTATATACCCATATTGGTATGTGTTCTTGTGTCTTTGTGTTTTGTCTATAGTAATGCAATTATGTAATACATGTGTTTTGATAGCTACGTATTACATATTTCACAGTACACAAAAATCTATTAAGAAAACAAATATCATTTCATTATTCAACATATTAACATTACGAATATTATACCTTCATCTTGTACGCTGCACACAATGTTATGTTTCTGGATGAGTAGCTTAGTATACTAGATAGAACCCCATAATAGAATGCTATTTATATCAATGCATCGTTCAATGCACTAATTAGGGTATGATATTTATTGCAATGATCCTTGACACTTGTTTCGCAACATTATATTAAGAATCCCTTGTGCACATATTTCATGAAAACTGCATACACATGGGATGTCATCAGTGATGTCATCAATGACTTTTGTGATGTCATTTTTGATGTCCTGGGTGTTAGTCTTAGCAGTGCACGGTGGTGGCCTGAGTTATGGTTGCTTAGCTTACCATAACTGGCGAATTTCAAGGGTTTTTCGGTTTTATTTGGAACCATAACGTCCCTTTGACAAAGTTTTTTCACTGAATTTCATAGGTTTTTAGTAGCGCAACTTAACCATAACGTCCCTTTAACAAAGTTTTTTCATTGAATATTGTATATAACTGATTTCATCAATAGTGGAATAAGACATAACATTGTTTATAAGTTAGCTCATGAACACTTGGATTACCTTAATAAAAATGTAGGCCATGGACTTGGCCCTGACAAAAGCTGGGGTCACTGGCCAGCACCAAAGGCAATAGCTAGTGGTTGGTTGGTGTTCATAAATACCAATATGCATCATCAAAAACCATGCCTAAGTAGCCCATCACTGTTTTAAAATATACAGTGGGCAACGCTGAAAACTGTAGTCAGTGGCTATATCTAGTGCCCAGTAATATGTTAGAATATACAGTCAGCACAGCCATAGGCTGTGGCCACTGGGTAGTATTGTGTTGACGAGCATAGCTAGTGACTGCCTATATAATATACAGTGTGCACGGCCGAAGGTCATTACACATTGTATTTATTTTTTATTTTAAAATATACAGTGCAGATGGCCAAAAGATGTGCAAATTGCTCAAGGACAAAAGCCATGGCTAGTGTCCCATTAATTTGTCAGAATATATAGTGGGCACAGCCAACAATTGTGACCACAGGCCAGTATTGTACTAAAGTCCATGGTTAGTGCTTGATCAATTTATATGATAGAGAATAGACACGGTTGAAATCTGTATCCATTGGTAAAGTCCAAAATCTATGGTTGGAAGCCTGTTAGTGTTTTAAAATATACAGTGCACATGGGTGAAGACTGTGTCCACTGTCCTTGACTGAGGGACATAATTAGTACCCATTAATGTATTCAAATATATTTGGCCATGCACACTGGCCATGAGTGAAGGCCATTCTTTGTAATAAAAATGCAAGTTCTGCGCAGTGAAAAGGTGTGCAAGTATCAATTGGGAGAGTAGCACTGTAAAAGGGGAGGGTGGCTCCTTTTAATCATTACATAAGTCAAACCCAAAATAAAAGTAATTTACATATAATAGAAATGTAAAGGCGCTGGAAAGTATAACCAAACCTAGAGGTAGGCTAAAATGTGGTAAACAGGCCCTGTAGAATGCCTTTGCAGTCAACGTGTATAAGCTTTTTATTAATCTGCAATGAAACCACAGTGGCTGGTAACACATCACAGGTCCCACAATCCCAAGCTGGTATGGGCTGGTATGGTAAGAAGCAAAACACAGTTGTTATTTTTCGAGGTCACAGATTAAAACCCATGGGTCGCGCCGTCAGGCATGGAATGCATAATCATTTAATAATTCAGAATTTCAAAATTATTTTCAAAACACAATTTTTAGATGGCGTCAAGAGAAGCCTGTCAGTTTCAAATTGTCCCTTAGCAGATTTCACCTGTGAAGAAGGTGGAAGCATTCTTAATATTCAGCATTTGTATAGCAGTACACCCGTGGTTCGAGGCACTGTCAGTGTCATGGTAGGGAGCGCTTCTCATGAGAATATAAATGAGATGCCGGGGCAGATGAATAAAGTTCCGCTGGTCATCTCAAATGTTTCGATGAATTGACATTATGATGTGGGAAGTGGGGGTTGGATTGTGACATCACATATTTTAATTGTGGACGGTATGGGAATGTTTGTGGATCCATTTGCAGAACATAATGTATGTTTTTCTATAAGGGTCTGATGTGCAAGCACCAATCAGCTTGGTGTTGGGAGATTTTTTCATGTCGCTTATTATAAAATTCTTAGATTTAGGGGTGTTTATTTGACAGCACCCTTTCATGCAGTTCTGTTCTGCAATCTGTTTGAATATAGCTGTTCCAGCTGTGCCTGGGCCCTGAATAAACCTGCATTACTTCTTGCCTACGTACATTCCTTTTGTGTCTACCTTTGTAATTTTTATTTTCTGAGGCAAACCCCAACACATTTTTAGAGGCCCCAGCTAGACATCTCAGCCTTTTGGCCAAGGTTTGGTCAATCCAGCTGTGCTCCCTGAGGAGGGCAGGACAGCGTCTGTTGGCCACTACTAAGAGCTTGAGCAAGAGGAGGGCCCTGGATGTCACTTTCCCAAAGGTCTGCCTGGACTGGTGCTGTCTTCACTCCGACTGAAATGCAGGCCTTCAAAGGCAGACTCCAAAGTTGAGAGAAGTGAAGACTCTCCTAAACGGATATATGAGTATACTTGTGCATGAAAAGTGCAATGGGTGATTGGGACCTTTCTTTGGTGTATGTTGACGCATCCTCAGAGTGGCGAAGGGTGATTGAACATAGTAGTCTTAGATTTTAGGTCTGCCAATCCGAGCAGGTAGACATGGGCACATCTATGTTAAATCAGAGGGTTGCATAGTAAGTGGTGGACTTTGTTAGACAAGAGTCACACGTAGTGCAGGCAATTGGTATAGTTGTGTAATTTTTTTTCTTTTGTGTAAGAATTTTTTGAGGGACATGCGTATACTTGTTTTGTTAGTAGCAGCATTTTTTTACATTTTTGTCTTGTGGAAAGTGGTGGTAGTATTCATTTAGTGTGGCTACGGAGATGATGGCAGGGCTAGAGCGGAAATAACGTGTAAATATTTACAGAGCTGAGTTGCGTGAGTTAAAGGTGCAGTTGAGTGAAGGGAGGAGTAACTGTTCTTTTAATGTACTAATGTAGGGCTTTTATTAAGTTGCTGGGCCTTGGGGAGAAGGCCATTCATGTACTAATATAACTTAATAAGGCGGGGCCTCTGGAGAGTGCAAGAGTGAATAAAAGTAGGGTGAACGAGTAAACATTAAGTATAAAATTGAGTGAGTGGGATTGATTGAATAAAGTTTTGAGAGTTTAATGGTTCAAATTATAAAGGAGAAGAGGAATAAGGGAGGAAAGAGTATTGTAACAATAACAATTAAGGTGCAATAATGACATCCTATTGGATGGATGCACCACTTAATGTGTAGGAAACTGCCCCAATATTGTAACAAGACAACAAAGAACCATTTTGAGTGGGTACATGACACAGTCCGGAAATGTTACAAGGAATGGGTTGGAGAGGGAATGTTCGACAAACATATTATCGATAGTTGTATTCATATTTGTCGGCTACGCACAAAGATGCTAAGCTTAAAAATAGGCAGGACATTTTAGGAATTTAGAAGTTGCATGTAGAAAAAGATATGGAGATGGAGAAGGGGAAAGAGGAGCAGGGTACTGCCCCGCCCCCTCCTTATACGATCTAGTCATTACTAAAACCAGCTGCAGGATATATGAATCCTAAATGAGTATCGCAAGATACGGAAGGATCACATAAAGTAAAAATGGGTTTGAATCGAGTGCCAGTAGTAAGGATGAGAAGGGGAGGTGGAAATATTTAATGGACATTAAAAAGAGCACCCATCAGCAACTTGATTCTGTGTTCAAGGAATCTGAGAAAGCCAGGGAAAATGAGATAGAGAAAAAAGGAAAAGGACAAGGACAGGCAGCTTACATGCAGGTGTGGGCAGCTGGACACATGCAATTTTTAATCGACAGCTGGGGACAGCCCTCGAAAAATTATGAAGATGACAAGAAAGAAGATGTGCACACTGCATCAGATTGGGAGGACAGTGGTGACAGCGATCATGGGGATGACGAGTTAGAGACGTGTAATTTTGGAAGAACAAAATGAGAGAGAAAAGGAGGAAAGGGAGGAGACATTGGGAGATTATGGAAATAGGCTTCTGAATGGAAAAATGAGAATAGCAGTAGCAACAAAACTATTATGTGGCAATAAACACAGAGTGCACACGCAGATACCCCCTTTTTCAGAAGGCAAGGGTCATTACACACCATGGCAAATAATGGATAGGGATAATTTGGTTTACAGTCTGCCTTAATTAATGCCAGAGCGTGCAAGTGGATTTATGTTTTTGAAAAAAAGACCACAGGGATACCATTGGCTATAGGAGATATAAAAATGTATTGGCAGTGTTGCTTGGGGAGAGAAGTGACAAAATATGGCAACAGGACCAGATATGCTGGGTTAAAGTTAAGCTCTAAAGTACATGATGGAGCACTCTTAATAACTATTGTGCACGTGTTTGGAAGGCTCTAAGGGAGCTGTATATAGATACGTCAGACATGGGTTCAATATTGGCTCACAAAATTAAGACTGATGAGGAACCCACAGTATATATATGATCCATACAAGAAATGTGGATGCAGGAAAATAAACAGTTGTGGGGTGATAAAATACCTTTGTTCCATAACATCTTAGTGAGAGGGCTGCCGCAGATGTGCAGACATCTTTAAAGATAGTGGGAATTAAGGCAAAAGGGTGGCCTGAGATACAAGCGGCAATCATCCATTATTGCAAAAGAAAGCAAGAGAAAGATAAGGAGACAGCTGACAATGCAACAAAGCTGAAACAAGAAAGTTCAGAAAAATGGGGCTAAAATATACATAGATGGAGCAGTGCTCGCAGGGCCAGTTATCGTTCCACAGCCATAGCAGGGGGTGAGGGTGTTCCCAGTGGCAACGGTAATACAACCAGGAGTGTACACTCAGGTACCACCCAATCAGCAGTGGGTAGCGGTGCAGATGCAGCAACAACCTCCATTTGTAAATGTGCAGCAACAGCCAGGGGTTTTGCAGACAGGTAGAGGAAACGGTTACATGGGATTGTATCAAACAGGGAGAGGATATTACACAAGGACACGGAATGGTGTATAGCATGGGACAATGGTTTAGATGATAGTGTTTTGCATGTGGAAATGAACATCATTTTGCAAGGACATGTCACTAATAGCACAATCAGGGAAACAACAGCAACCTTCACAGCACCACGGCAAGCAGAGATGATGATGCAGCAGCAATTACAGATGCAACCCACATAACCACAGGGTATATCCACCCAGGGACAAGTACAAGTGCAAGGTCGGACAGTGGCAGGAACCCCAGGTACGGTAAGCATACTGCAGGCACCAGCACAGACACTAGTGCAAGAAGGGGTCACATTATTGGGACAGAACACTGTGCCCCAATACAATGGAGTGACAGTGGTGGGCGGTCATCCATTTACATCATCTGCCAATACATTCTCCCAATAGGGGTGCACGTGGGGAGTGTAAGTGTGTCCTGTTCTAGCAATAAGTGAGGATCCAGAGAAGCAACCAGAGGTAGCAGTTCAAATAAGACAAAGAAGATTTTCCTTTCTTATAGAACAATTTTGAAAGTTCTTATGAAAAAAGGTTTACCCTTGACAATAGAGACACAAAATATTGTAGCATCACTAATGTATTCAAAAGATACTGCCATCAACATGCCGCAATGTGACTTACTCAGCAAATTGATTGGCACAATTTCATTTTCAGTGAAAGGGAGGTGTCCTCCACTCACAGAATGTATCCAGCTAAGGTGGCAGTGTTGATTCAGGCGTACAATGCAAACAGCACAATGAGAGGGACACCTACGCATATGAAGGTGTTTTTGTAACGAGTGCATGTGCTGTTGGGATGGTTACCAGGAATTGGCGGAATGGTGTTTCGGTTGTCCAATTAGTTTTTGTTCAGGCCACAGTTTCCCTCCTCTGTTAGTCCAGGCACACACACAGCTTTACCTAGAGGTAGTAGTGGCACAGAAGGATATGATCATACTGGTTGCACTGAAGAAGACAACATGGAATGGCATTCTATATTATGTATTGACCCTCACTGACATTAAAAGAAGTAAGTGACACAGAATTGTTTGAAACAAAAGACAATGAGGAAGGGGAGGTAGTGTTTGAACTGAGCATACCTTGTCCAGTACAGATAAAAGAAAGGGCAGTTTCTCAGATAAAAAAACAAAACACAAAATATGTGCAGGAAGATTTGGAAAAAATGCCAAAAAGCTTATTAACAACAGTACGTCATGATGTAGGGATACTAAAAGGGGCCAGGGCAGTATACATAAAATTAAAATAAGGAACACTATTGCCACAGGTAAAACAGTACCCCCTTTCTAGAGAAGCAGATGAAGGAATTTATGAGACACTGAATGCCTTATGGAAGCAAGGCATAATAGAGGAAATTATACGAAAAAACAATTGATCAGGACCATAAGTGTTGGACAGGAAAGATTACATTAAATTGCAACCATATGTCATAGAAAAATGGAAATGTATTGTTTTACACATGCCATGATTAAACAATTGGTCATCTCAAAGCTAAAAAAAAGAAAAAAAAATGTCTTTCATAACCACATATCTATGTTGGTTACCCCAACTTCACTCAACCTATTTCATCTTGATCATCATCAATTCCACCACATTCCCACTCCCACACTAATGTAACCATTCACAGTGAGAGTTGTGCAGGAAAGATTGCAGTGACCGGAAGGCCTCTATGTTGATATGCAAGAATGATGTACACCTGCTTGTAGTGGTGTCCGTTCTCATGTTGGCATGAGGCTGGTCCCTTTGACCCATAAGGATTCCCGCTCTGCGGCCAAATTCCTTGTGAGGGAGGTGTTCCCAAGGTGGGGGATTGCAGATGAAACCCATTCTGACAATGGTCAGCATGTTGTTAATGATTTAATAAAGGAGATAACAGTACTTCTGGGGATAAAGCATAAACTATGCACAGTTTGTTACCATCAAGCCAAAGGTTTGGTAGAGAAATTTAATGAACTGACTAAAATGCACTTAGCAAAGTTTACGCAAATGCTTGGAAAATCCTGCTTGCACTGATTGCTTCTTGCTTTGTTTGCATTGCTTAATGTGCCTGGAGGAGATTACCTCTTGACTCCTCACTAGATTGTTACAGGGCTGAGAATGCATGCACCTATTCCAGTCCTCACGTATAACCTCTGATTCACACTATTCTTCTTGCATTTTGTAGGGAATTTGATACATATCTCAAAGAACTTACAAAATCTGTTCGATACATATCCTTTTAGACAAGGCCAAAAACTGAAACCAGACAATCGGGAACATTTAAGTAAGCAGGACCTCTTTACCCAAGGGAGAAGATATTTGTTTAGAATCGCATTTGCAAATGGAAGGAAGAGTGCTTCACTGGCCCACATACACCAATCTAGTCTACACCCTCTGCTGTGACACACATATCACCTCTGACATCCCTCTCTCTAACCATCTCACTACTCCTCTCTGCTGGACTGATCACTTTCTTCTCTCTTCTCACTTGAAGCTGTTCCCCTGGCAACAGCCCACTCAGCATTGCCACCCTCCTTCACAGTCATCCAACCCATGAAAAGAATATCAATGGCAGCCTTTGCCTCTACCTACTCTCCTCCACCTACTCCTGCAGCGGACTCTCATCCTGAAACAGCCCTTTCTAACTTTCACCTTTCCATCTCTAACACTCTTGACCTCCTTGCCCCTGCCATGAGGATCCACCTGAAGCCTGCCAGAAAGGTGCAATTCTTGCTATGTTCCAACCTGGCCAACCTGAAATGCAAGTGTGGAGCAGCTGAACTAAAATGGGAAGCTTCAGGTTGATCCGCTGACAAACTGGCCTGCTACCTTCTTCAGAGCGAATATAGACTCTCTAACCTCTCTAAAAAAGAGTCTACATTCAAACCTGCATCTCTGCAGCATTTATACACACGGCTGATCTTTTTTAAACTCTGCAAAGAGTTGTCCAGTCCTACTGCAGTATCTTGCTCTACCAGAACCACTCAGGCCCTCTGCTTGGCCTTGGCCTCTCATTTTACCACAAAACCTCAGGACATCCTGTGCTCACTCTCAACTGCTCCCCCAACTCCTCCCTCTACCTCTCTCAGACCCTCTTTTGCCACCCCTTCTCCTCTCCTCCTTGCCTTCCTCTCTCCTGTCATAGTTTATGAGGTTTCCAGACAAGTCTGATATATGAAAGTCTCATTCAAACAGAACCATTTAGGACAACAGTGACTCTCTTACGTCATTCTTGGTCGATCTCTTCAACCACTCCTTTGCCACTAGAGTTTCCCCCTCTCCTCTCAAACACTCCCTTTTGCACCCCCTGCACAAAAAGCCTTCTGCCGACCCCTTTATCCTGGCAAACAATCACCCAATTTCTATTGCTCCTTTCCTGGGCAAGCTTCTGGAGAAATTGGCTAATGCTCCACACTGAATCTGGTGGTGGATTCCATGACCATCAGTCTGGCTTTAGAGCAGCCAGAGTCTCAGAGACTTTTTCCTGAACACCCGTGAAGATTTGCTCTCTAACCTTATCTCTAACTCTCCCTCTAACCTCTTCGTCCTCGACCATTCTTCTGCCTTTGACATGGCAAACCACAACATTTTGATCACCCGTATCCAAGATACCCTGGGAATCATGGATCAGGCTCTGGCATGGCTAAACTCTGTCCGACATGCCCACGTTGAACTTTGGTCTTTCCTCTCCTCCATCCCACTCTCGCCCTGGTTTCTAAATGTCTATCTGCCCCCCTTTGCCCGACTGATCTCTACCTTTTTCCTTTAACTTTTGGTGTTGCACGGATGACATGTAGTTCCCTTTCAAGCTCCAATCGGCCTCCTCCTCCTCCTCACTCATCCTGTCTTTCCGATATTCAAACATGATGCATCTGTAATGATCTCTGCCTTAATGCCAGTAATATTGAGATCTTTCTCATTGGGATGCATGCTCCCGCTTTATCCCTTTCACTCTGGTAGGCCTACTTTGTGCCTGCACCCTCATCAGCTTGTGAGGCAAAAAACCTCTGAGTCATCATCAACTCCACTCTCTTCCCCTCACCACACATCACAGACATCTCTAAAAAGTCCCATTTCCAACTCCACCTCCTCAGAGGTATTCTACCTTTAATCACCATCCCCAGAAGCTCACTGTCTCTAGGCTTAACTATTGCAACAGCCTCTTTCTCAATCTCTAATCTGCGCCCTCTGCAACTCATCCAAAACAGGACTGCAAGACTTATCCTTGGCCTCAAGCCGAGGGACTGCATCTCTCTGGCTAAGAAATCCCTCCACTGGCTCCTGGTGCCTGCACAGGTAAAGTTCAAGGCCCTCTGCATTGTCCACAAAGCCTTCTGGGGCCCGTACTATCTCCAACGCTCTCTTCCAAAGTCTCTTGCATCCCGCCTGCACTCACCCTGCTTCCAACCCCTCTCTTGACTTCTCGCTCTGCACACCAGACCCCAATCCTTCAAGACTCACCCGAGACTCACCCCCAAATTCTCCCTTGCACAATGGCCATCCGCCCACTCACCCGTGCCCCCTAATCCCCATGCACACCCATCATATATCATCCTCCACCCACCTACTCTTCCCAGCAGCCACAGACTTGCCTACACCCTTCGTCGTCCGGAGTCTGCTGACATCCTACCTCCCCACCACCCCTCATCTCCCTGCCTCACTGACCTTGAGCATCCCACCCATCCCCATTCACCTCCCCCACGCACCTCCTACTCACATCCCAACAACCCCCATGACCACAACCCACTCCAAAGTCAAGTGCATCCTTTTTAATGCCCGTTCTGTAGCGAAAAACAGAGACAGCATCTTCGACCTCCTCTCCTCTGACAAACCTGACCTAGTCTTTATCACTGAAACCTGGTTCTCGGATGACTTTACCCCTATTGCACATGAGGCATTCGCCCCCGGCTACTCCCTCATCCCACTCGACAGACTGTCTAGAGGAGGCAACGTGGCAGTCTTTTTCAAATCTCACTTCTCCGTCTCACTTGTTGATTGCCAGATATGCATTCTGTCATGTGAATCCCTCCTTGTTAAACTTTTACTACCCCCACCTTTCTCCCACAGCTTCCTAATCAACTACAGACCTTCTGGTTATGACAGACATTTCACAACCAACCTCTGTGACTCTGTAGCCACCATTCAGGTAAATCACCCCTCCCTCACTCTCCTAGGAGAATTCAATATCTGGTTGGGCATCCCCACCAACCCGATGACCCATTCACTGGTCTACAATCTTGATGCACTCAACCTCTCCCTTCACATGAACCCTCCAACCCATTCTAAAGGGCACACCCTAGATGCTATCTTCAGCTCCCATTATCTAATACAGCTAGCCCCCCCTTACCACTCATCTGGACCGACCACTTTGTCATCCCTTTCTCCATCCTCTCCCCTGCCCCTACCCCAAACCCACCTCCTCCCTTCACCGCAAATGCTGGAACAAACTAAAGACCATCCCTGACCTAGCCGAAGCCCTGCTTCTCAGACCCCCCACAACACTCCCCCTAATGGATCTTTAACAATTGACTACTTCGACTCATGGCTCAATGACTCTCTAATTCTGCCCACCCCCTCATGTACCTCTTACTCACGCCTTGGACCATTTCCCAAATGGTTTACTCCTGAATTGACGAAGGCCAAAAAACTAAATTAATCCTTAGAACGCAAATGGCGAGCAGAAAAAAACAGTCTCAGTAGATCCACCTTCTCATTGCACCATTGCAACTACAAAGCAGAACTCCGAAAAAGCCAAAATAGCCCACTTCAAGAATCATGATTCTCAACTGTGGAAACCACAGCAAAGAACTCCACTTCTACACCACTGCTCTCAACAGAACGACTTCCCTTAACAATAAACTGTCCCTCCTCTCCCCACCCCACCCCAAATACCGTCCAATTCAACAACCACCCCTAACCCGCCGCCGCAACCCCCTTCTTACCCACCTTTGACTCCTTCAAACCGATCTCCAGAGAAGAATTTCTTGACCTATCTGCTCGCAAACCTTCTGGTTCCCCCCTTGACCCCTGCCCCACCTCATTCCTCAAAGAAATCTTCTCGTCCACCTGCACAGGAGAGCATGCAAGAACCATCCTAAATGACTCTCTCAGCTCTGAAATCTTTCCCGTTGCCTTCAAACTTGCTGATGTCAAGCCTCTTCTTAAAAAAACATCCCTTGACACCCAAAAGTTACCATCCCATCTCGAACACCAGATTCCTCGCAACACTCATCGACCAAACTGCATACTCCCAACTAAGCGCCCTTGTCGAATCCAACAAGCTCCTTGACCCTGCCCAATCAGGCTTCAGACCGTGACATGGAACCAAAACCACTCTGGCCTCAATCTGGGATGATCTTAAGATCGCTGCTGACTCTGCAGGATGCGCTGCACTAATTCTCCTTGACCTGTCTGCAGCCTTCGACACAATTAACCACTCAATCCTCCTTGACCGCCTCCACTCCCTAGGAATCTGTGGAACTGCTCTCAAATGGATTGCCTCGTTCCCCAACAACGGGAAACAATTAACCCTCCTCTCCCCTTTTGCCTCGGCTACCCGCCCAGTTAATACTGGAGCGCCGCAAGGCGCATCTCTATCAGCCCTCCTATTCAACCTCTATATGTCCACACTCCCTGGAATCATCCGCCTGCACAATATTCTGTGCTACAACTATGCCGACGATACCCAAATCATCCTTAAACTGCACAAACCAAACTCCAACTCTCTGCCGAACCTCGCAGCCTGCCTCCTATATATTGACAGTTGGATGACTACAAACCACCTCCTCCTAAACGCCACTAAAACTGAAATCATGGTATGCAGCAACACTGAGCTTCTCCCTCATCTACTCCCCTGGCCCCCTTCCATGGGCTAAACACCAACCCCCTCTATCACAGTAAAAACCTTGTATGCACTATGGACTCTGGCCTAACCATCTCCCGACATATCAACAACGTATCTAAATCATGTCACTACCATCTCAAAATCCTCAGGTGCATTTTTCCCTACCTCGTCTTCCCGAAAAGACTTGTCCCTGTTATATCCATTGTAATGTCGAGACTGGACTATGCCAACTCCCGTTACCTAGGAGTCCCGGCATACCACCTTAATAAATTCCAAAGAGCGCAAAATGCTGCAGCTAAAATGCTACTAGCCCTGGGTCCAAGAGACCACACCTCTCCAGCTCTCAGAACACTCCACTGGCTCCCAGTTTGATGAATGGCCACTTTCAAGACCCTGTGTATCACTAATTGTGCAGTGCACAAGACCGGCCCTCCATACCTGCAAGATGAGCTTAAACCTTACCTCCCACCCAGCACCCTAAGATCAAGCTCTGCCCTCCTTTTAGTGATCCCAACTCTGGCAGGATCAGAGGATCCTCTTTTTCAGAATTAGTCCCGACTCTGTGGAACTTGCTTCCACCTCACAAAACCGCCACACCCAAGACTAAGACATTCTCAAATTACAAAAACCTGTCTCTTTCCATAACGACAACCCTAAAGATATGTCTGAACTCCCAATAACCCAATGACTAAATACACAATGATTCCCACTATCAGGTGTTCAGTTACCTCTGATACTACTCACACAGGATAAGATGGATGGAGTGGATGAAGGGAATGGATTGAGGGAATAAATGGATGGAATGATCGAGGGAATGGATTGACCTAATGGCTCGATGGAATGAATGGTGTGGATGCATGTATGGAGTGACGGATGGGGAGAACGGGTGGAGAGGATGGAATGAATGGAACAGATGGACGCATGTGAAATTGAGGGATTGAAAGTATGGCACAGATACATGTCAAATGAATCGAGGGTATGTTTATAGAGTGGATGAACTAGAAAGAATAGACAAAATTAATAGAACTGATGGATTGAGTGGAGGGATAGATCGGACGTGTGGAATGGTGGATGAATGGATGGATGGATAGATGGAATTGATGGGGAATGTGTGGATGGTGTGGACAGATGGATGAAGGGGATAGATGAAATGGATGCTGGATGGAATGGATCGACACAATATATTTAAAAAAACAGACGGATGGAAGGGATGGATGGCATGGATGGAGTGGATGGACACATGTAGGACGAGTGGATGGAATGAATGGCGTGGATGCATGTGGAATGATGGGAAGATATGTAAAGAGAATTGACAAATGCAATGGATAGAATGGTCTGAATATGTGTATATGAAATTTATAGATGTAATGGATGGAATTGGATAATTTGCGTGCAATTGGATGTAATGGATGGATACGGATGGATGGATATGGATGGTTATGGTTGGATAAAATGGATCAATTGAATGGATGGATGAATGGATGCAACAAATGAAATGGATGGAACAGCCTCAGTGGATGGATCAGTTTGAGCAGATGGAGTGGAATCAATTGAAGGATGGAACGGATGGAGTGGACTGAGAGGATAGAATGGATGGATGAAACAGAAGAACGAAACAGAATGGGTGGATGGAATGGAGGGAGTATACGGGTATGAGAACTATCGATCGATGGATGGTATGGACTTAACGGAGTGAATGTAATAGATGGATGGGGCAGATGGATAGAACAGATAAAATAGATAGAATGAATGAAATTAATGGAATGGATGGAATAGGTGTAGTGGATGATGTTTATGGAGTGGGCGAAGCAGAGGAGAGGGAATGCATGGAGTGGATGGAATAGATGGGGAGGTTTAATGGATGGAATGGACAGAATGGATGAACCGAGTGGACAGAATGGACGGGTCAGGTGGAGTTGATGGAATGGATGGAGTGGATGAACCAGATTGAGTAGATGGAATGGAGGGCATGGACAAACTGGGTTTAGTAGATGGAATTGATGGAGTGGAGGAACCGGGTGGAGTAGATGGAATGGATGAAGTGGACGAACTGGTTGGAGCACATGGAATGGATGAACCAGGTGGAGTAGATGGAATGGACGGTGTAGACGAAGCGGATGGAGTAGATGGAATGGACGTAGTGGATCGGAAGAAAGGGTGGACCAGAAGAAAATGAGGACTGGAACAAAGGGAGGACCCGGGTGGAATGGGTGGAGTTGGTGGAATTAATAGAGTCCTTGGTTAGAACAGTGAACATTGGCCTGCACCAGACCCTGACAGGATTATGAGGTTAGCCTGAGTCGAATTGTAGATAGAAATGCAAATGTTGGCATGTCCCACCTTGGTTGGAGCTGTGAACAGTAGCCTTCGCATCTGGATAGAAATATGAATGTAAATGTTAACATGAACCACACATGTATCACTGTGTACCCTGCGTTCCTGTTCCCTATGCTGTTGCTATATGTCTGTATCCCCCAGCCCCCTGTCTCTGTGATTGTTTGTCGCTATGTTTCCAGCCATCATATTCACGTGCCTGTTCTTGGGCACTCCAAAGATAACCATCAAATCATATCACTACGCTTGCTCTCTACTATACGCCATCATTCAACTAGAACACAGCTATACCCCGGATTAATTTGGCCTAGCTGTTCATATACGTGTACATGAACACCTCATCACCCTGATAAAATGCAACTAGCCAAGCACATTCCAGCCTAGTTGCTCACATATGCGTTCTTCAGGCCTAACACAGCCAGAAGCACAGTCTGGATGTCCACCCACCAGACTGCACACATCCAACTGATATCTCCAGTACCACACCTAATGCTAGGATTCAGCTGCCACCCGGTAATTACTTCAGTTGCACACATCTCATGCACCCACGCACCCTACAACACTATCTCTCTCTACTGACCAGAACTACGGTTCCCGAGGGTGTTCAACCTACCAGCGCTTTGAGGTCATACCAATGATATATAGAGCGCTATATAAATGCCAAGTAACATAACATAACTTAACACCTTTTTTCCAGAGACCTTTGCTCATCTACCTCCAATTCTCTGTGGTTGAGTTGCTTCTCTAAGCAAAGACTGGGTGGTAGATCTCTTTCCTCTGCAGATGCCACCCTGTGGAAAAGCCTCCCTGCCACTCTTTGCCTTGAACTAGACGTTCTTAAGTTCTGGAAGCACCTCAAGCCCTTTTCTCCTCTGCCTATTTTCTGCCTCTCCCCTGCTAAGCTTTCCCACCCTCCTTTTCTCTTTGCCTTCCTCTGCTATCCTTCCCTTCCTTCTACTGTTATGTTGCCTGGCTGCCTGGTGCTCCTCTGATTCATATGGGACACCTGCCCCCCCCACCCTGCCCAGAACCTAGCAATTGCCTTTGGGCCCTCCTGTACTGCCACATGGCCTGCCTTGCCCTTTCTGGGCCTGTTCCCCTTGGAGGCCCTGCTTTCCAGCACTTAACCCAGCACACTGTTCCACTGGGTGCACTTCATCTCCTTCCTCTCCCCTGCACTTCTTTTCTGCACACTTGCACAATCTAAATGTTACTAGGCCTAGTAAGATCATTTGTCTTGTTCTCCCCTGTTTCCCCCTCCCTGCCTGGTTGCGCATTGAAACACTTCTGTACAGGCACATTTTTTTTTTTTTTTTTTTTAGTAGTTCATTACAAACTTTTAAAATACAGTTCTTCCAAGAACAAAGACAAAGAAAGCAAATCAACATGAATGAAAAAAGAAAAAGGATAAAAGGAATCAACACGGTTTCTCAGACATCAGTCTCTTCCTGTCCATATAAGGAGATAAAGCTAATAAAGGAATAAGCTAAAAAAGGAAGGAGTAGAGTAAACGGATGGGAAATGGAAAGGGAACCCTCCTTCCAGTTTCCATCCAGAACCCTCCTTCCAGTTTCACATATTATTCTCTTCCTTGATTAGAGATTTTTCCATAGCCTCCAAAAAGAATGATAAGGCAAAAGTCACTTGTTTAAGGTCTCCTTCATGGAGTAAACTCCATGCTTTCTCTATGCTTTGACATGTTGTTAAAACGTTTACTCTTTTAAGGATGGATTGTCTTATTTCGTTAAACTTAGGACATGTCAGAACGAGATGTTTTGGTGTTTCTTTGTCTTTTTTGCAGAAACGGCACTCATCATCAATTTTTACAGATTTGTTCCAGATGTTTACTTTTTCCTTAGTTCGATACAGATTTAAGCGGAACATCATAAATGATCTTCTTTTATAGTTGGAAGGGAAGATTTCAAGATATTTCGGAAGTTTCTGGCATTCTCGTGCTTCTATAGGAGCGTTTTTCATGCATCGATGAGCTCTTCGCTGTTCTGATCTTTCGAACCAGTCCTGGTCCCATAGCTTTTTTTTTATGTTGTTTGGGTTATGGATTAGTGTGTGCAGATCCGATGCCAAATCACTTCCTGAGTTTAGAATTCGGAACTGGGGATAGTTATCCGCTCCCATAATTTTTCGGTATAAGGTTAGAGTACTCCATTGAATTTGGGCATTTATTGAGATCATGCAAAGTTCATACCGAAGGCATGCAATCGGTGCCCCTTTCGGTAATCGCAAAATCCTGGACTAGAAAGTATTCTCACACCATGGCCAGATTGTATGCGAGCATCCAAGCATGGTTTTGGCTCCAAATATTAGCGACAGTATCACTTTGGCTCGATAAAATCCATGACAGATTTCAGACTGAACTTCCCATATTTGTTGTTAATGGCAGCTCCTTGGGTTGTTAGCATTCTACATTTTCGCTTGATCTTTTGGGTCATTGATCGTCATTTATGTTTGAGCTGATTGTTACTCCCAAGTACTGGACCTGGGTTGCTCGGGCTATTAGCTGGTTTCCAAAATACCATTTAGGTTCTTTTTTCCTCTTCTTTGTCCTTAGATTTTGGAAGGTCAAGATCTTGGTTTTAGTTGGATTAATTGTTAGTCCGTTTCTTTCCATGTAGGTTTCTAATGCTGTTAGCTTTCGCTGTAGTCCGATCGGTGTTTGCTCTAAGATAACCATATCGTCAGCATAGGCCATATGATGAAGATCTCTTTCATTTATCTTAGGTGGAAAGGATCAGACTTCTGACAATGCTTCGTCTACGTCGGAAATTAAGAAATTGAACAGAGTTGCCCCCAACGGGCAGCCCTGCTTGACCCCTTGTGATGTTAAGATTGAAGAGGAAAGCAAACCAGCCTGGTTTAGCCTTATGCGTATTGATGTTTCTGAATGTAATTCATGTATTGGTGTTAGAAGATTGCCTGGGCAATTTTGGTGCTCAAGTTTTCTCCATAGGATCTGTCTATCCACACTGTCGAAGGCACAAGCCAAGTCAACAAATGCTACGTAAACCTTCTTGTTGTTCTTAATTGCTTCCATTTTCAAGATGTTAAGCATCAGCAGATTTAATGAGCAACCGACTCCTTTCACAAACCCAGTTTGTCTGATATCAAAGTTCTTTGATTCGTTTATCCATTTGATCAAATGATTTAAAATTTGAGTTGCAAAGATTTTACCTTGTACGTCCAGGAGAGCAATTGGTCTGAAGTTTTCTGGCTGGCTTCTATCTCCTTTTTTAAATATGGGCACTATGATATCCATCTTCCACGAAGTTGGCACTCTTTTTTTCTTTTGTAGGTTCTGGAACAGATTAAAACAGAACTTTCACCAAGCTTCAGGGTGTTCTTTTAGGACGTAGTTAGTAAGCCCATCAGGTCCTGGGGCTCTTGAGGCACTAAGTTTTTGTATATTCGTTAGTATATCTTGTTCAGTAATTTGGAGCTCCCAATCTTTTTTAGCTTCTGCTAATTCATAGCTGTTGTTAGTTTGTTTTGAGAACAAGTCTGAAAAATGCTTTATCCAAAGTGCCTCTGGTACTAAACTTGAGAGAAGCGCTTTTTGGGGAGCTTCCGTTTTATTTATAGCCTCCCAATATTTGGCTAAATTTCTATTTGTCATAAGATTTAAGATTGCTTCAGCATCTTCTTGTAACATATTCTGTTTGTGCAATTTTAGCCAATTTTTATAGGATTTTTTGGTTTTATGAAATTCAAGCCACCATTCTGGTTTTCCTTCTATTTTTAGTTGTCGGTGGATTTTTCGCAGCTCTCGTTTCTTTACAACTATCTTTGGATCGTACTTATGTTTATGGATAAGCTTGGTCTTTGTTGGACCGCGCACGATCTCTGAGTATTGGTCAAACTATGTGGTGTATTCTTCATATGTATCCACATCTTCTTTATATGTATTTTCTAGGATGTTAGACATTTTTATGATTTTTCCTTCATTCCATCGAATTCTGTTTCTACCTGGTTCAACAGTAAACGGAGTATGCCAGTACTCTCTAGTTATTAGATCAATTCCATCTATAGTGGCTATCACCAGATTATGGTCGCTTTAATTCATTTCCACAATGTTAAAGAAAGTGACCTGTTCAAGTATTGATTCCGACACGTAAAAGTAGTCCAAGATTGAGTGATGCTTTCCATTGCTACATGTAAATTGCGGAGGTTTGTCCCCACTTATGTTTCCATTCAAGAGGGACATCCTCCTTAAGTCCATTTCTTCGACCCATGAGGTTTTTATCATGTGTGTATCTTTGGTCACAGCTGGTTTAATGGCAGTTTGGTTAGCATCAGCAAGGTGAAGAGAGGCCATATTTAAGTCGCAACATAGTACTATATGGGGTTTAGCTTCGTCACTTTGTAGCGGGTCGATCAGAGCACATATTTGATCAAGAAAGTCTGATTCGTCTGAGGCATCATGTTGCCAATAAAGATTTATAATGGCAAATTGTTCTTTTTTGCAATTTTCCTCGGGGCCGACCTCAATCATGGTGACTTGAATATACGGCAAAATGATTTTCGAAGATCTCATGATCAAATGAGTACCACTCTTGGCTAATGTGATTAGGCCTGCTTTTGGTTGTCCTTTCAACAGTTCCACTGCCGGGTTAAAAGCAATTTCGTAATTTGTAACAACAGGACATTCCCTCACCCATGTTTCTTGAAGACAAATTACATCCAGCTGTTCGAGTTCATTTGGGAAAGTATTAAAGAGATGAGCAAACCCTCGGGTATTCCAAGATAAAATCCTTAGGGTCCGTTCTGGACGCTGCTTCTGGCATTATGTGTCCAGATTGCTATTTAGCGCACCAGTTAGCCAAGACCAGGAGTCTTTCTCTGTGTGGACACCTAGTTTCTTTGCATCCATGCTTTCCGTCTCAGTGGTCAAATCAGGTGTGAAAGTGGTTTTAATTACATCACGTTCCTTTGGGCTAAGACGGATTTCGTAAAGAGTATGGCTTTCATTCACAGCCGTTACGTGATCAGACAAGTCCGATTTCCCCTGTTGACAATGAATCTCAGATTACCGGAGAGTCTGAACTTGAACATTAGACTTTTTTGAACAGTCATTTCCAGAACTCACACTCGGAATATAGGATCGGACCGAGTCCCCATCCTCAAATTCGGACAGATCAAAGCCTAGGCAGTTCAAGTCAGAGCTGTTTGACAGCAGCAAGTCTCTCACAATTCTCGAGTGGATGTGAAGTTTTATAACATCCATTAGATTCTCAGCGACAAATTCAATGGTCTTAATATCTTCGGAGGCAATTGATCTCAATTGAGGTATATGATTGAATAGTTGAAAGACGGTTCTACGATTTAAAATTTGTTTGTCTTTCCGTTTTAGGATCCGCTCCAGAATCAAACAATAATTCGTTGTCTTTGTTGTTTTTTTTTATGATTGTTGTGTTTTTTGTGTTTTTGCAACCCAACTTTGTTGCGGTGTGTGAGGTTGGTGGTGAGTGGGTGGGAAGGGTGACAAGGATGGCAGGAATGTTGTGGGGCAGGGGATGGGGTTGTGTCTAGGGCATCCGAGTTTGGCAAGGCCGTCCTTGTAGGCTATGTAGCTGTTACCGCTGCAGGGTACGTTGTCCAACGTGACGCAAAAAGGGAACATGATGACGACGAGCCAGGAGATCATGGTCTGGCAGCAATTGTGCGTAGTGCTGGAGGCTAGAGTAGTAGTGTAGTTGCTCAGCTCAAACTTTGACTAAGGGTAGCTTTATATAGGCTTGTCGGGCGTAACTAGTTTCCGAGTAGGATACTTGAGCTAGTGTGCATTAGGTGCAGCAGTTTCTAGAGTTAGAGTGTGATATTTGAGCTAAACAGCTGGACAACCCCTAGCTTCAGAATAACACCTTTGTCTGAAGGCACCCAGATTCAAATAACACATTTGGCTAGAAAAGCACCCAGATTCAAATAGCACATTTGGCTAGAGATGCACCCAGATTCAGGTAACACATTTGGCTAGAAATGCACCCAGATTCAAATAACATATTTGGCTAGAGATGCACCCAGATTCAGGTAACACATTTGGCTAGAAATGCATCCAGATTCAAATAACACATTTGGCTAGAAATGCACCCAGATTCAAATAACACATTTGGCTAGAAATACACCCAGATTCAAAAGAGTATCTTTAGTTAGAAATATGCCTTGGTACAGAGTAACATATTTGGCAAGAGATGCAGTGGGGCCACACCTAAGGATTCACGTAGTATAGAGTGTGACTATGGAGTCAGAGCATATATACTTGCTAGTGGTAGCACAGTGATAGGGTAGAGGTGAGGTAAGGAGATGCCTGATGGTGTGCTTAGTGCTTGTGTCAGGTGTCAGTGCGAGACTGAAGGTTCCACATGGCAGGTAGCTGGCACGGCATAGGGCCTTCTGCAGGTATCCGGTAAGGCAGAATATAAGGCGTGATATGATTGAGGATTAGTAGTACAGTGGGGAATCAAGGCAAAGGAATGAGCAGGATACACAATATTGAGTACACGCGAGTTTGCACCACATGAGCTAGATGCTGCTTAACAACAGCGGGGTGCAGCAGCAAGTTCGCAGATACGTAGGCAGTGACGTTGGGCTCCTTGGAGAGGGAGGCAAGATGAACGGTGGATTAACACTGGATGGCAGATAATGTCATGACGTTGAGGTGATTAAATGAAATGTTGGCCGTAACGTAATACGAAGGCAGAGCGGCGTGATTGACTAACGGTTGTCAGTCGCTGAGTGAAAATTGCACAATTGCACGGTACCTGGTGTGTAGCGATGGTTCACAGCATCAAGTTCCAAGGTGATCTGGCGTAGTGGGAGGGCAGCATCGCAGAGGAGCAACGAAGCGTTTTGTTTCAAAGATTTCGGAGGGTGATGATAATATGAGGAGGCAGGTAGATGGTGGCCCTAAGGTTGTGATGGGCACATCTGTTGGGATCCAGGATGGAGTCGAGGAGGTGCGCAGAGACATGGGCATCGTCTCCCCAAGCCCAGCATGATGGGAAGTATATGGGAGATATTCTTTAAATCTTTTCTCTGCTTTCATACTATATCGAAAACCAGCAAAAGGGAATGATGAAAATGTCTTTAAAGAACATGTTTTAATGAAGAAGAAACTGACATTTTCAGTGTTTTGGAGTGTGATGATATTAATGTTTTAGTATAGGATTAATGCTTTTGATATATTTGGTTTTAATAGCAAAAAGTGGAACACTATTGAATGAGAACATGAATAGGGAACAAAGGAGTTCAAAGAATAAGGACAGTTTTCATCATGTCACTGCAGGAGAGGCCGATTCATCAACTGGAAATGTTTGGTACAATGGATGTTGCGTTTGGGGAGACAGAGGGGAATGGCACCTGCTACGTCTGCTTTCTCTTCCCACATGTGACAGGAATGCCCACACTCTTTCTACCCTAAGCTGTGGCCTATGAGGAAGCAGGGTGGCTAAAGTACCTGTCACTCAGCAGAACTAGAAGTTTATTTCAGGAAAAAAGGGTAACTGTTCAATGGGTCCATAAAGGGGAAAACATCTGAGGACAATTTTGTGAAATGAACAAACATTCTTGAAAATAAGCAAACACAGCATAAGGAGGTGGAGTATGTCACTGAGGGTCCTAAATCAGTTGGAATTACAAATAAGAGACACAAGAGAGTATGATTCACAAGTGAGGAAGGGAAAAGCATACCCTGGTGTCATACAAGACGTTGATGAGGGTAGAAGGAGCAGTGTGGCATGGGGACCAATGGGAGGGGCGGATAATGCAATGTCATGCTGAAGGATTGGTAGAGTTTGAACAAAACGTGGCTTCCATGGTGAATAACAGTTGCAGGGCAATCTTGGGAAACATGTACATGCTTTAACTTGGTTACATGAAAAGCATCAAATAGTTGACATCAAGATCTTTAAACAATTCCCTTTTTGTTTCAGAAGAAGTGGGTCTATCTACCTGGGCACTAACTCCAGATGCACCAAGGTGAAGCAGAATGCAGTGCTGATGCAGGGGACTGCCATGGTGATGGACATATGGTGGTCCTGTGGATCAAAGGCTTATGCCCAGCTTCTGCCTGACTGGAGTGGTGTTTGCGCTCTTGTCACCTTGCACAGTCGTGCACTGGTGGTGTCTTGAAGTAGCAATAAATAAAGATTGCATTTCAGGGAAAAATGGCACAGCAAGAGGAAGAACAAAAATAAATAAGGAAGAAGAAGCAGGCAAACAATTATTTTTCAGAGGAAAGTGCTGAAAACCTGCCCACTTTCCCAGAGGAGTTCAATTATTCTCTATGGCTACAATATTGTTTACTTCACTTCTGTTCCCAGGTGTCTAGGCTGCCACTAATGCAAAGTGGTTGCAGCTCACCAGATATGAGCTGCTGCAGTAGGCAAACCCAACAGCAAAAGGTTTGAATGCAATTAAGGAGAATATGAGCGTGCTACGTTTTGTGGCCCTCTAAAACAGGTATGTGTTGGACCTATTCCTGGCTATCGGGGGAGGGGTCTGTGCTAAGCTCGGGAGCAGCTGTTGCACAATGATATCTGATGGAAAGACTTCAAATGGAACATTGAAAGCAGCTATAACAGATATGGACACTCCAATAAAAGATGACCAGCGAAGTTAATGGAGCGCAATCAAGTGGTTGGTTGGATGGCATTTTCTCTTGGGCCCCCACCTGGCTTTCCAGACTATTTTGAGTGACTGTCCCCACTTTTTTGCTCATTCTTGTCACCTTCTGCATCATTAAGACCATTTTTAGATTATATTTTAGCAAGAAAAAAGGACAGTTTATGTTGCCCTTAAGTGTTCATAAAAAAGGCTACCGAAATGAAGGGTGGTAATAAAATAATTGGGGAAAATGAAGAAGGGGATTCTGATGGGTTGGTCTTTACACAACCAGCATACTTGGATAATTATCAGCAATTGTGGATCTCAGACCTAAAGAATGGCACATGGTGTATATGGGTGGGGGAAACTCTGAGTGGTTGGGAGGAGATCGGGGGAGACTTGACAAACTTGGCAAAAATGTGTATTCACAAAGATAAAGTAGCAGAAAAGGAATGAGTAGCACATAAAGTGTCAGTTATTGATAGATCAATACAAGGGGAATAGTGTAATAAAAATGCACGTTCTGCGCAGTGAAAAGGTGTGCAAGTATCAATTATGAGAGTAGCACTATAAAAGGGGAGGGGGCTCCTTTTAATCGTTACATAATTCAAACCCAAAATAAAAGTATTTTTTTTCCAGGTCACAGATTAAAACCTCTGGTTCCTGCCAACAGGCATGGAGAGCATAACCATTTAATAATTCAAAATTATTTGCTAAACACGATTTTTAGATGGAGTCAAGAGAACCACAGCGGTTTCAATTTGCCCCTCTGCACATTTGCCTGGAAAGAAGGTCTAAGAGTTCTAAATATGCAACATTTGTATAGCAGTACTTCCGTGGTTCAAAGTCTGACCAGCTGGGTGTAGTAGCACCAGTAGGCAGACTTTACACAGAAGCACAGGCACCGTTAGTAACAGTGCCGCAGCTTCTGTCTCCTATGGGGATCTATGGGAATGGGGAGTTACAAAATCTGATGCCTGACTGCCCACGCTGCCAGGACTTGTAATGTCCCAGTCGCACCGGGAAGTCAGGCATTGGATTCGGTGTTACAGGGCTGGCGCAAATGTCTTAATGATGCCCAATGTATTGCTCACCTTAATGTCCCTGCAACCATAGTTTTTTTTTCTTGAATTTCAATCGTTTTGTTATTCTATAGATTTTAGAACATTTCCAGACCACTAGCATGGTCTTTGGCCATGGTCAATGGGCATATCCTTTGGCCGTGCCCACTGTCCATTCGAAAACGATACCAGACCACTAGCCATGGCCTCTGGGCATGGCCAGTGGGCACAGTAAGTCTATGTTCTGAAACACTTGCAGCCCATTGCTCAAAGATGTTCATTCACAATCAGATTTTGTCCTGCTCTGACAGTGGTATAAAAAGATTATATTATGTATTATATTATATTATTTTATATTATAAAAGTGGTATTATGTATAAAAGATTGCAGGATTTGAGAACTCACAATATTTTTAGGCAATTCGCTGTGAAATGAAATTATTTTTCATGGACCACACATTTTTGTTAAGCAGCATGCTCCAAGCCTCTTGTTTTATGGCCGGTCTCTTGGTGACCATTGTGATACATCGCACAACCCCAACTAATCACATTTAAGCAGCATGGAAATGGGAAGAAAATGACCGGCTGCAAGAATAACATATGCCCATGTACTTTCTGCACCCATAGAGAAAAACAAAAGCTGGCACCAATGAATTTATGCAGAGTAAGTGAACATATATCTTAAAGTAAAATGTACAAATGTAGTTCATTTGACCTTCCCACTGGAAGAAAGTGCGCAAGACATAATTGCATTGGGCTTTTATAAAAAAACTAATGAACATCAGAAACATAACCTGAGAGAGGAAATGTTCCAATAAATATGCAGGAGAAGTATAAAAGGTGCTCAACCTTTCAACCCAGCAATCTGTCGTGAAATATTCCCTGGTAGACAAAATTCCAATACGAAACAAGTGCATGTGGTCTTGTGGGCAAGCGTCTGCACTGTGAACACGACAACCTGAGCAATATCCTGGTAGCCAAATACCTAAATACCTGAGCAAGCTTGTCAACCTCAAATAGCCCCATGTGTGGTATATGCCCTCTGAAAAAAAATTACACTTTTCACCCAAATGTGTCTTTTACTTGTGCCCTGAAAAGCAGCCACAATCGGGGAGAATAACTGCACCAGTGTCCAGGATTACTAACTCTCTTGCCACATCATGGGCAAATACTCATGATTTACTTGTCCTCTTATCATTTCCCCTCCTCACCCTCATGTCTGGCTTTTAAGAATATTCTCCTTTATAAAAATAACTTGAAAAGTGCTCATTCCATAGTGTCACTCAAAAAGATAAATCCTTTTTGAACTATGTTAAGCAAAAAATGTACAATTGTGCCATTATTCAACCCCCTGTTGACTGGAAGACTACAAATACCAGAATGCAATTCAGCAAAAGGTAAAGATTGTTTCTGAGTGTAATATTTTCAAGGACTGAAAGTAGCATGGTTTAAAAAAATAAAAGACAGATTTCATGTGTTTTCTTAGTGTGCTGAGAGATTTATAAAATGTAGAAAATGCATGGCACCAAACTGTGGACTGTTTCTTATCCATGCAATAAGGGGGACCAACCCTGCTTAGCTTCAAAGGGAGGAAGGGATTGTGCCGCTCCGTCCATGTAACTCTAGTGGTCTTGCAACTTTGCCTCACTTATTGAGTACCACAATCTGAGGGGGCTGGCCTTTTCTTTGCTTTGAAGCAAAGCATGATGAGTCCTGGATACTGCAGGAATGGGAGACCTGGGTCACCAATGAATGTTCACTCCGATGTCGACATAGCTGTAAAATTACATATTTTTTCAATTATATATAAAATATTGCAGGCTTTGAAAACTCCCAATGTTTTTAGTTAATACGTGTACCATTAAATTATTTGCTGAGGATCACCACTTCTATTAAGCAGCATGCTATAACTCCTTGTTTTATGGCCGGTCTCTTGATGACTGTTGCGATACATTGCACAACCCCAACTAACCACATTTCAGCAGCGCGTAAAAGAGGAAAGAAATGACCAGCTGCAAGAATAACATATGCCCAGATACTTTTGCCCCCATAGTGAAAATCAAAAGCTGGCACCCATCAATATATGCACAGTAGGTGAACATATATCTTAAAGTGAAATATACAAATATAGGTCGATAGATCTGCTCGTTAGATGAAAGTGTGCAAGACAAAATAGCATTGGAATTTTATTTAAAAAAAGTCATGAATACCAGAAAATTAACCTGAGAGAGGATATGTTCCAATAAATATGCTGGCAAAGTATAAAAGGTGCTCACATTTTAAACCCAGCAATCCGTTGTGAAATATTCCCTGAAAATCTACATCCCAATACAAAACAAGTGGTCTTGTGAGTAAGCGTCTGAACATGACAACCTGAGTAAAATCCTGGTTGCCAAATAGTTGAGCAAGCTTGCCAACCTCAAAAAACACCCAAGGGGCTGCATCCGTCCTCTGAAGAAAATGTACGCTGTCCACCCACATGTGTCCTTTAC
Source organism: Ambystoma mexicanum (assembly GCF_040938575.1). NCBI lineage: Eukaryota > Metazoa > Chordata > Amphibia > Caudata > Ambystomatidae > Ambystoma > Ambystoma mexicanum. The sequence continues at coordinate 531,955,336 of NC_090937.1, forward strand.
TTGTTCCGTGAAAATCAGCCACAATTAGGGGAAAATAACTGCACAAGTGCCCAGGAGTGCATACTCTCTTGTCACATCGTGGGCAAATACTCATGACTTGCTTGCCCTCTCATAATTTCCCCTACCCACCTCCATGTCTGGCTTTCAAGAATACTCTTCTATATAAAGCCCACTTGAAAAGTACATGTACCATAGTGTCACTCAGATATACAAATCCTTGTAGAACTATATAGGCAAAAAGTGTACAATTGTGACATTACTCCCTTGTCTTTACTATGAGACTACAAATACCAGAATGCAATTTACCAAAAGGCAGAACAATTTTCTCTGAGTGCAAAACTGTCAAGGAGTGACATTACCATGGTTTAAAAAGAAATAATACAGATGCAGTGTGTTATGAGATATTTAAAAATAAGAAAATGAATGGCATTCGGGACTGTGGACTCTCTCCCATGCATGAAGTAACCAGGACCAACCCTGCTTAGTTTCAAAGCAAGGAAGGATCCAGACCCTTTAGGCCAAATTTCTCTAAGTGGTCTTGTAAGGTGGGTTCATTTATTAGGCAACATGGACCTAGGGTTCTGACTCCTTCCTCGTAGTTGCTGTAAAAATATCTATTCTTCTGTATTATTCACTGGGAGACTACAAATATGATATGATAGGTTATTTATAACTTGCTTAATACCCAGAGGTTTCTAAGCGTGGACCCGTGGATTGAACCTGTGTTGCTCCGTGTCCTCTTGCTTCCAAGGTGAGCACATTGCCCCTCAGCTATCCTCCCAAGACCATAATGCAATACAGCAAAATGCTGTAAAAAAAATGCTGTTTGAGTGCATAACCTTCAAGGACTGACAGTAGCACAGTTTAAAGAGTAAGAAAATGTGAATGCCCATTCAATCGCCTATCCACACAGTAACCAGGAATGACCCTGCTTAGCTATAAAGCATGTAAAGGGCTGGCCCGTTTCTCGTAACTTTGGCACATTTATCGGCACACATGGCCTGAGGAGGCTTGCACCTTCTTCACTTTAAAGCTAAGCAGGGTCTGTCCTGGTTACTGCATGGATGGGAGACATGGAAGGAAATTGTGTCACTGGCCATGGCCAGTGATGGTTCACCTCTGACATCACTATAGCTGTATAGCTGTAAAAATATAAAATAAAATAACTTTGGATACTCAACTATACATACCCTCGGCCATCTGAAATTCTTCATAGCCTCTGAAAGGTTCTTGGATGTCCCCACTTTTGAAAAAGCCTGGACTCGACCCTGCTATTCCCATGAATTATAGACCCATAACTAACTATTCATTCCTTTTTAGATTGGGTAGCCTATGAACAAGTGTTGGACCTCCTGAAAAATTATCCCATCCTGATTAATGGGCAATCAGGTTTTCGTCCAGGATTTAGGATTGAATCAGCCCTACTGGATCTAAAGTGAAATATGCTAAAAAAAAAATAAACAAAGGACAGACCATACTGCTGATGGCCGTAGATCTATCAGCGGCTTTTGATTTAGTTGATCACGTGATACTCTTGAAAAGATTGTAAGTGGTTGCAAATTTTAGTGACCTTGGTGTTGGCCTGGATGAAATCTTTTTTGGGAAACAGAAGATTGAGAGTCTTCAGTAATACAGCGGAAGCCATGCCTATTCCTTTGAATTATGGTGTTCCACCCTGCTTGTCGCCAATGTTATGTAGCATCTTTACGATGCCACTAGCCCAGCTAAAGGAAGAAATCAAGATATGTTTCTCTAACTTTGCGGTCAACATTCCGGGCCTGATTCACAGAACATTGTCCTAGGAGATTGCACCATTATAAAACATGTATGTGAATCAGGCCCTTAGTGTCTCATCCCACTGACTGGGGATAGAACTGTGAATAGGATCTATAGCCTTATTGAGGACTGGATACGTATAAGTTGGCTGGCTCTGAAAGATAATAAAACTGAACTCGTGGTAATAGGCTCCAGCCTTACGTTGAAAAATCTTAGCGTAGAATATACAAGCTTTCGTAATGCTGGCTGTCTAATAGAAACCAAGCACAAAATAAAAGACTTTGGAAGTTATCTTCGACCAGACGCTGGCTATGAAGGCTCAGGTCAGCAGTCTGTTTTTTTCTACTGCATATTACTTCAGACTCCTTTGCCATATCCTTCCCTATTTGTCTCAAAAGAGACAGTGGCTAGAGCAATTATTTTCTCTAAGATGGACTATTATGATCCTTTATTAGTAGAGATAGCAAAGGGAGAGTTGGCTAGGCTCCAAGTCATTCAAAATAGTACAGTCAGAGCTATTTTGGGTCTAAAAAAAGTGAGCATGTTTCTGATGCCAGGATAAGCCTCCACTGGCTACCCATTGAAGCTAGTGTTGAGTTTCGCCTACTAACCATTACATGCAAATGCCTGGCAGGACAATATCCAGCCTGTGTGGCAGGTAAACTTAATAAGAAGAGAGAATCCAGGACACTTAGATCCACTGACGTGAGCTTCTTGAAGTCCCACAAGTGAACCTGACTTTGGTTAAAAAGAGTGCTTTCTGGGTGTCTGCACCTCTGAGTTGAAATGCTATGCCCGTCGATCTCTGAATTTGTGGTCACAGGTGAGCTTTAAGAAAAAAGTGAAAACATATTTATTTCGATAAACCCCTCAGCACTGATAGCTTCTTTGTCCGTTGTTGTCTTTGTCTATTACCATCTCCCCTGGAACTCTAGTTCCTGGCGCCTGGATGCCTTCAGGCCATTTTTGGCTGCACATTTGTAAATGAAATAAAGTAAAGTAAAGTAAACAGGACATTGCAAGTAACCTTGGCGTTCTGTGACCTAAAAGATGAACGTGGCCTTCTGCCTAATTCCACTATTTGGCCACAGTAATCCTCTGCAAGTAACGTCCGTGTACAGTTCAAGTTACTGTATACGATATAGAAAATGTGCTGGTGTCTACTCAAAACTTTCCGAAGGTTGAACCATCGGAATTCTATTTGAAATTGATTACAAGAAGACATCATGTATCAGTGACTGGCTGTAAAAGGCTAGACACAATCGCACTTTCCGTTTAAAAATGTGCTATGTTTTGTATAAACGCAATCTGGCTGAGGTTATATTGATGAGTATTTGTTTCTATTAGCCAAACGCTCAAAGAAATATTTTGTCCGGCTGGTGTCATGGCTTCACTTTTAGTTTTGACTCATCCATGGTGCCATGGCGCCTCCTAGTAAAGTAAATCTGGAGTACAGGTAGATCGCACTTGCACAAAAGGACAGGTACAGTCTGCAGGTTTTCTTTCGCTGTATAAACACTCATTAATAACTGATGCTCATTGAAAGAGTCTAGATTTAACATGATACAACCAGGTCAAATCGCACCAAATTCACGTTTGCTCTTAAATGGAAATTGGAAAAAACATCATCTAATTGCCTACTGACTGTATTTTTTGCGTGCTTTGCTCCTATTATTACTTGGAAACGCCTGGCCCTGATAGAAGGAGCCTGAAGACAGCACAGCATCTTAAATACAACAGGATATCAATGGCGCCTTACCTATTTCAAACCACGATCTATTAGATCTCCTCTTTCCACTGGGGAGCATTCTGAATTGTTTGCTTCTTTCATATTTACAGCCGAGCACTTTAGACTCTGGTTCCCGAGGATATTTTGGGACATATGAATATTTCGGGGCAAGCAGTGCATCCGCACGTGTAACTCCCGTTTTAACCTGCAGATTGCAAGGTAAGCGAGAGCTCTACAGATGCTTCCATTGTTTTTTCACGCCCGTTATATACTTATGGACCTAATTCATTTCTACTCATCTCTATTCATAAGGGACTGTTGTCCCTTTATTTCTTTGTTGTTAGCATATTCTGTGAACAAACTTTCAAGATAATAATTGTTTTTGACCAATTACATGTGTAATGAATATCCAAATTCTTAGAACCGCTTTATTTATGTCTCATGTATAGGCATCTTGCACGCCTGAGACGAGGGTTTTCTCCACCAGCTGGTGGGTAGAACTGAGAGACACGAGTTCACCAAACTTTGAGGGTTTTCTTAAGCCTCACCTCCACTATACTTAAGGTATGCCGCTACTCTACTTCCTTGGCACACACTCCTTGGAGATGTTTCTCACAGATGGGTAATCACCTCTATTCCTTTGATTATTTTCTGATGTAGAACATGGATTAGTTCCTGGTGCACTGGCCACAGTGGGTACCCCTTATTGGGGAGTAACGTTTATGAATACCTCAGACAGTTACATTTGAACTATTCCAGTTAGGATATACCTATATATGTGAATTCGATGTGGGTTCAATAAGGACCACTATGTTTAGCACTTTACATGCGTATATTATGTTTGTTTAAATGTTGTTTTTCACGTCTGTTTGGGTTTTGCAGTCCAAACCCAATAGACTCAAGAAGAAGGGATGAATATCCCGAAACGCGTCAGCCACAAATTGTATAAATGGACTATCATTGTTTACTGTTCTCATGTTTTTTGTAGACAGTCATTTTGGCTTTTTCACTTCAAATCTGTATGGTGAATTTACTGTGACATTAATTAAAAACCTCCCCTAGTTTTTGGGTTTTTTTGCAAAATCACTGAGTGTTCAGTATTACTACGAACTTGATTAGAATATTTTTAATTAACTACAACAAATGCATTTAAAAGTGCTGAACCATCAATTGATGGACTTATGATAGAGTGCAGGGGACGGGAGGGTTCCTAACTTTGGATCCTCGTCTTTTGTTTCTACTTATACTGTTATTGTGATCCTGTGCCAGGTTCACGTTTCCTTCCCCGCACCTCAAAATAAAATATGTATACTTCTACACATTATTGAATAAATCAATCTCTAATTTTAGAATACCAGGGAGTGCTTCTACTGATCTACCCCTATACATTCATTTTATAGTCAGAGGAGAGATCACACCAAAGCTTTCTTAGGCACACTTCATTGTTGTAAGCTGTAGGAGAGCAAGCCAAATTCTTTTTAATCCCATGTCATTGTATAGGCAGAGCAGAGCATGGAAGAACATTCTTAGGTACATGTCATTTTTTATGTGTGAAGAGAACACGCCACACCATTCCCAGTAACATTTATTTTGTAGGCAAAGTAGAGAGCATGCAAAGCAATTCTTCAGCACTAAATAATTTTGGTAGGTGAGAAATGAGCGTAGCAAAGCATTATAAGTCATACACCATTCTTCTTAGCCACATATCAGTTCTGTAGATGGGAAGAGAGCATGCAAAAACATTCATAGTAACACATTCAATATGTATGTGTAGTACAGCACACTTGAACATTTCATATATATGTGCCACTTTATAGTTGGAGGAGAGCATGCTAAACATTAAAAGTGCATGTCATTTTTATTGGTTGAAAATATAGCAAACCAAGGCATTCTATGAGACATGAGATATCTGAAAATCATTCTTTCTTTGTCACTCACTCATTTCACAGGTGGAGGTGGGAAGCATGCCAAATCTGTTGGATGGTCTGCTTAATGTACTACAGTTGAGTTAAATATACATCATGACTGAATCGGCTGCAGAAATTAAATGTGGCAGGGGACCTGATAGGGGTTTGGGGAGGGAATGTATCTGCTGGGCTTTTTCCCATATGCTATGGGAAAGGGCACCTGCATTGGATAGACCCACATAGTACATGCAGCTGCGTGCCACCCATCATGACCCATCAGAGATTGCAGTTCTCTTTCTATGTAAATAAAATGTGGCATCAAGTGAATCAGGAACATTGGTAAGAAGTATAATTGTGAACATACTATTTTTATACTTGCAATCAGGAATGGGGTCAGAATTTCAGGATGCATAACTGAGACCCTGTCATCTCAGGGACTCAAGAGATAGAGAAGAATTGACATCACCTCTGGAAGAAAAGAATCAATCAGCAGATGAGGGGTCACGGGAGATTATACAGCTCTGAGCTCCCTAGACTCAGAAAAACAATGTGGAATATGACAAGGATTATGCCACATACCCTCATTCAGGTTGAGGCTTGGACACCACTTCTTTGATGATAACAAACACAGAAAGAGGGACAATTAGTCAGGGGGGTAGGGCATTGGCAAAGCTACATTATTGTGGTGTTCAAGGAACACAGGAAGCACAAGTAAGATCCTCCCTGTGGTTCATTGAGCAGTAGTTTGCAAAGATGCTCGAAAACACAGATGATGGAGGATGTTCATCGTTGCAGTCAGCCAACTCGTTATCATAATCCTCTTTATCAACAGACCCCATAAAGCTTACACAGCAAAGTTACCTAAGCAGGTCACAAGGAGGGTTGGAGTTTAGGGACTGTGTCAGCACTAAAAAAGTATTTTGAAGGGAGGTACTTTGCAGCATAAAGCAATGATGGCATATTGACAGCCAGCACTTTTGCTAAAAGAAAAAAAAGCATTGTGTGAGTGAAGGTGACAATCATCATGAGCACCTCATTCCTGTTAGACCACATGAGATGTCATCATCAACATGTTTGGCAAAAGAAAAGGTGACAGGTCATCCTACCACCTGTCTGCTACAGTCAATGGACACTTAACCACCACTATCATACACCATTACACTAGATAATCTTGCAAATACACTGTTTTTCAGTAGCCTTTGGGGACGCTAGCTTCATCAGCTGGTCCTTCAACACACAGAGAAGTCCCTGGGGATTTTGAACATGTTACCAATATCAGAAAAACAGGAAAAATGTTATTTATTAAATGAAAGCCTTGTTGAATCATCTGCTACAAGCTGTGAGAATGAGACTGGACCACATTTAGGATGATAATGACCATTTGACAATGGGCATGTCGACCTGTACTGAATGCATATGTTTCATGGTAATCACCGGACACTGGATCACCTTTCCCATACATATTGGCTGCAGAGTTTAGAATAACAGCCATTACCAACAGTTCACCTTGTGTATTCATTGATCATGTATCAATATAAACATGTTCTACAGCACTGGCCCAACTCAGACGATCTTGTGGTATTTTATTAAGTTCAAAGGGAGGAGGTGAAAACAAAGCTTACATGTTTAGAACAAAGATAGGAAGATAAGCAAACAAAAAGGAAAATATGGGAATCTTTGGCTGATTAGGTGATGGAAAGATGTCTATTTTGAGGATGTTGGTGATTTTACAGAACTTGGTGATGGAATGAATGGTGCAAATTTGCGGTGGGAGGATATTTCAGACTTTGTATGGACATTGTTTGAAGTCCTGTTTTGTTGTGCAGTGTGGAATGCATAGGAGATTTCAGTTGGCTTTTCTGGTGATTGTGTGGGGTATTGGTTTATATTTGTTGTGGTGTGAGGATGGGGATTCTTGGCAATTTGGCCTTGTATTCAATGCAAAGTGATTTGAAAGCAATTATCTGGGTTACGGGGAGCAAGCAGAGCTGGTAGAATCTGGGTTTGTGTGCTTGTGTACATGTATAATGAAGCTTGGTATTGTGTCTAATTGGCTTTCAGAGAGACAAGGGTGTTGTTGGGGGGTGAGTGAGGATTGTATTTCCGTAGTCCACAGCCGGCCCTACTTGGTCAAGGCCATATTGATAAGGCCTTCAACTGTCCTCAGCCCATTTCATTCTTCGTTCGTCGTTGCCTGGAGTGGGCTGGAGCCCTTGTCCTCATCCTCCTACTCATCCAGCTGCACCCTGCATGGAAGCACTACTGGAATCCTAGCGATCCGCTCCACGGAGAAACGAGCAGGAGCTGATCTTCATCCTGACGATGCTTGCAAGTGCCGCAGCCACCGCCGCCTATTAACCCAGCTGATCACCCTTAACATCAGTGAGTTCTGCAGGCACCGCCGCCATTACAGCCCAAGAGTGGCTGCTTCAAAAGATGGTCGACTACACTGTTGTATACATGGTTGCCTAGCAAACCTAACGATGCCAACACATTCTGTGATTGACTGCCTTTCCCATATAAACACAGCATCACTACTAGAGGTGTGAGCCGGCCCTACTATGGCAAGGCCCAAATTGATAAGGGCTCTACATGTCCTCAGCCTGTCACAGCAAAAGCAATCATCCAAGCAAACAATCTATACCATTTCCTATGTGTATTCACTATAGTATAAAAAACCCTCCTTAAAGTTCCGATCTAGAACCTACTACACTTATCTGGCCGTAACTACTCATAGATACCATCATACTCCTACCCATGGTATACCTTGTCTACATATACCAACTGAATTTACCATTGCCATCCTCACTCGGCCCAGAGTCATACCGAGCTGATTGACCCTAACCAGTTTGGTTATTCTGAAAATATAATTTCAAGTTTTACGGACACTCTTTGCTGCATTAGCCTACCGAACCACATTGTACTTTGTCATCTTTGCCTACCGTATTATACTAACTTACTAGGCGGTAATAGCCTTTGTGTTATTCCAGTTAGCCCATTATGTTGCACTAAGCTACTGTGCATTATGTTGCACTAAGCTACTGCGCTGCATTGGTCCACTACCTTATTCCACTGCATGGCACAAACTCACTGTATGATATTAGCCTACTGTACTATTGTATTGCAATAACAGTCCGCATTGCATCTTCTCATGATATAGTTCTGTGCTAGATTAACCTATTATGCTTCACTAGCCCACTGTATAACACTAATGAGCAGCCAACCTAGCATATTGGACCTCTTTTGCACTGCATCCTGCACTAGCCTACTGTGTCATAACTGTTGCATTATTATACTGAATTGGCCTAGCTACACTTATTTCCTAGTTCTACCATATTTAGCTAGCTCTGTGTAAGCAAACGTTAAACCACACTAGCCAAAGTAGACAGGATGATTGCACATTACATGCTATTCCTAGGCCTCCTCAAGGTATTGAATGTGCTAACTCTATCTAAGTTCATCTTTGAGACTTTCTCCACACACAATATGGCCTTCTACCCACACGCAATTCCCCTTACCGTAAACTATTGATGTCTAACAACTTGCCTTCACATTCTGACATACAGCATCGACATTCCTAAAACAGTGTCTTGTCAGCAATAAATATGCTCCCCCCAGGCTCCCTCCTCTACTATCTATACAGGATGACTTATCCTTAGATGACAAAGCTATGCCTTATGCCATAAAACTTGAATCACATCTCTCACCCGACTGTCCTACCACTGGGCACCAAATACCTAACGGCCTTCTACAAAAAAATACAACACATCCTCGCCCCACAACACATCCATGCCCCACACTATGGAGAAACTTTAGACTTGGGTCCAGACTACCACAATATTACAGATTTAAACCTAAAAATAACCATTCTACTTCAACTAGTAAAACATGTGCCACAACAGAACTGACCATGGACAACAACTGCAAAACACATTCACCACTACCTAGTAATATTACCAACACACGAAAAGTAGGGTTGATCAATGCTAGATCCCTCCAAGCACATGCCTTAGACATTCTAGACATTTTGTCCACTAACAACCTTGATATCCTGGCTATCACAAAAACTTGGCTCTATCCTACCTATGGCCCATCTCTAGCACTAGCCTTACCAGATAATTACTCCATTCTACGCAATGACAGAGCAACCAACTCTGAAAAAGGAGGTGGAGTTGCATTTATCTATAAAACAGCATTATAATTGAGAATGTGCAACAATTAGCATCTACCTTCTACTGAACTACTGTCTGTTAAACTACCCACATCTGCTACATCAACTATTACTATGCACCTGATATACCGACCCCCCCGGTAATACCACTACCTTTGAAGACGACATTGTTCACCTATTATTGGATAACACAAAATGTAAGTCTCAAATCATAATTCTAGGAGATTTTAATTTGGGGCTTATTGACCCTAAAGACTCTAAAGCATCTACCCTTAAGGACACCATCTCTAATCTGGGGTTCACTCACTGCATTACTAGTCCAACACACAACAAAGGCCGTACACTCGACCAGCTGGCAGATCTCAATTGCAGCATTAAAGTACAGGCTAACATACCATGCGCATGGACTGACCACCATCGAATCACCTTCTCTATAGACAAAACCAGACTACAATCTCCACCCACCCAAGCTCCTGCCTCAATGACAAGAAGTAAACGTAATCTTACATTAGAAAACCTGCTACCACTACTACAACCTATAACACATCCCACAACTAGCCACTTAGACCCATCAGATCTAGTAAATTTTTTATAATGAGACTATCCTCAATGCAATTAACAAAATAGCCCCGCTCAAATTACAGAAATCGAAACCCCAAGCTTATATTAACAAATAGTACACACCATACTTAAAGTCACTCAGGAAAGAGAAATGTTCAGTGGAACCTACCTGGAAAAATTCCCATTCTAAACAAAACAAAGATCTTTTTTCAGCAGTCTCATTAAACTACAAAATAGCCATTGTTCAGGCTAAAAAAGACAACTATAACCACCAAATTGTGAAAGCCAATTCCAGTACCAAGGAATTGTTCAACATTCTCAAAGAATTAGAATCCCCTGCTTCCATACCCAATTCCTGCACTACGGATACCCTATGGTGCACCAACATACAGAATTACTTACAAGATAAAATTACTCTCCTACTTAATAAAATATCTACTAAGAAAAACCTCATAGATAATGCCTTACCACAGAACCCGCCACTTACCCCCAACGCCAATCTGCCTCAATTCAACTTCAAACCACTATCTATCAAAGAAGTAGAGTTAATCATACTCAAACTCAAACCATCAAACTGTAAGGTTATAATTTATGCCCAGCTACGATAATTAAGGAAGCTACCACTGCACTTGCTCCCTTTATCACTACATTCATTAACACATCTTTTGATTCAAGTATTGTACCTACCAATCTGAAAGATACAAATGTATCTTTTTATATACATAGTTTTCCTCCAATGTCATATTTCTGGTGGTAGGGAAGGATAATTGTAACCCCAAATGTATATTCTATTTCCTCAAACACAGTGTGAATTTTTTAAGTTGTGGTGTCCTATTGCTGATCATATTACTTCTTACCAATTACATATTACAGTGAGCTATGGATGGCATAACCCAGATGCTGGAGTATATCAAACCATATTGAAAGTTATTTTAATCTTGGATGCAGGTATGAAGATCATGTGGCTGACCTGAGTGTGCAAGAGTTTACATATGTATGGGGCTTTTGAATCCTGTTAGAGACTCTACATGTTATCAAGGTATTTTGTTATGGAAGGAAGGCACAGGTTTTGGAATGGCTTTTGCTACACAATGAAGTAGGAACCAGAGAGAGGGAGACTGTGACTAACTGAATTCCTATGCCTGAGATAGTAAGACTGAGAGGAAGGAAAAAGAGTTTTACAAAGCAGAAGTACTGTGACTAATGAGAAGGACTTTGGCCAAGGAGAACAATGATGAAGAACTGTGATAATGGAGAAGAACTGTGATGAAGGAGATTGAATGTGGTGAAGAAGCATGGTAAAGAAGGCGCTGGAATCTGATGAAGCACTAACACAATTGAGGATGAATATGATGAATTAGGTGTATTGATGAAGGACAGTCTAAAAGGAGAAGGAATAAAGGTGAAGGATTCTGAGATAGGAGGCCGGCTGTGATTAATGTATGTGATGAAGTGGCAGTACGTTGTGAAGTGTGGTGAAGAAAGAAGCAGACTGTGATGAGAGACAAAAACCATGATAATGGAAAGAACTGTGATGAATGGTTGTAATGAAGCAGAAGGATTTTGATGGAGAACCCTATAGGAAGGAATGCCTTTGATAAAGTGAAACAGTCGTTTAATGATACAGTAAGGTACTGTGACAAAAGCAAAGGACTATAATGAAAGACATGGAATTTGATGACTGAGAACACCATTCATGATGGGGGACTTTGAAGAAGGAGGAATAGTCTCACAAGGGAAAATTACTGTAATGAAGAACTGATGAAGGAGAAAGTCTGAGGGAGGACAAGGTATATGAAAAAGGAGAAGTAATGTGAGAAAGGGCTGTGATGAAAGAGAAGGACTGTGATGAAGGACTATGATTAAAGAATTTTATAACAGAGAGTTACTGAAAATAAAGAAGGATATGACTAAGGAGACAGGCGTTAGGGAAGGACGATTATGATGAAGGCCTGTGATAAAGGTGAAGGACTGTGATGATGGAGAAGGCCAGTGTTGAAGGAGATGTAATGTGGCAAAGAAGCACTATTAATAAGGCAAAAGAATGTGATGGATGGCTGAAGCAATTAAGAATGCATGTGATGAATGAGATATACTGATGAATGACAATGTAAAACGAAAAGAAGCATGGTAAAGGATTGTGACACACGAGGTGGACTATGATGAATAAAAGTCATGAATGGGAAACACTCTTATAAAGTGTGTTGAAGAAATAGAACAACTGTTGTGAGAGACAGACTGTGATGAAGGATGACTGTGATGAAGGAGAAGGGATGTGATGAATGTCTCTAATGAAGGAGAACAACCACAAAGGAAGGAATGACTGGTATAAAATAAAACACTTTTTTAAAGATAAAGAAAAGTACTGTCAAAAAAGGGAAAGAGTATGATGAATGAAATGCAATTTGATAACCAAGAACATAATTTATAATGGTGAAGAAGAAGGACTGTGATAAAGGGGAAACACTGTCATAACTGAAAAGGACTGTAATGAAGGATGTATGAAGGAGAAAGACTGAGGATGGACGAGGACCATGGCAAAGGAGTAGGACTGTGACACAGCACTGTGATGAAAGAGAAAGACTGTGATGAAGGACTTTCACAAAATATAAAGACTATGATTTTGACAAATGAGAAGTACTGACACTAAAGAAGGACAGTGACAAAGGAGAAAGACCATGATGAGGAAATAATGCTTTAATGAGAAAGAATGACTGAGTCAAAGGGCTGTGATATACAAGGACTGTGATAAAAGAGGGCGGTGGTGAAAGAGAAACACTGTGAAGAAGGAAGTGGACTGTAATAAAAGAGAAGAACTTTTACAAATCTCAAGGACTTTGGAGAAGAACTGTATTGAAAGAGAATGCCTATCAGGAAGGAGGACTCTGCCAAATTAGAAGGACCATAATAAAGGAGAAGAGCTATGAAGAAGCAGGAATGCAATGATACATGAACAGTTCTGTGACTGAAGAAAAGATCTTTGACAAAGAACTGTCACAAAGGAGATGGAATGTGATAAAAGTCTGAGATTCAGGAGAGATAGTTTGATGCAAGGACAAAGACTATGATGAAGGATCAAAACTGTGATGAAGGACAGTGAGGAAAGAGGACAGTGATGAAGGGGAACTGTGATGAAGGAGGACATTGAATGAAGACTGGGATGAAGGACTGTTATAAAGGACTGTTATAAAAGAGGATTATTTTGAAGAAGATGGGCTATGAAGTTAGAGAAGTACTGTGATAAAGGAGAAAGACAATGCAAAGGTGATGGATTTGATGAAAAAGGAAGGCTACAATGAAGGCTAAAAAGTATAAAGAAGCAAACATTCTATAATTAAGGACAGTGATGGAAAATGATGAGGGAGGAGTCCAGCCAAGTAGAAGGTTGGTGATAGAGGACTAGATAAAGAAAATAACTGTCAAGAAGAAGGACCTAGACGACGAAAGGGAGAAAGGTCTGACAAAGGGCTGAAATGAAATAAAATTACAGTTTTGATGTAAAAGGAGTGTGATAAAGAAGGATTGAGATAAATGATAATGACTATGGCAAAAATAGAAGGGCTATCATGAAGAAATGATGGAAGGAGAAGGACTGTTATGAATGAAAAAATACCATGACAAGGGTCTCTGAATAAGGAAAACAACTATAATGAAGGCTAAAGACAGTGATGAATGATAAAGATCATGACAAGGACTATGATAACAGTCTGTAAAGATGGATACGGCCTATGATGCAGGAATCCAACAAAGGAGAATGCAGACGGAATGTAACAATGGATTGTGATGAAGGAGTATGATAAATAAAAATAACTGTGACAAAGAAGAAGAATTATTATATAGAAACAGAGGGATGATGGAGAAGGTCTGTGATGAAGCACTGACTAATGTGAAAGACTGTGATGAAGGACAGTCAAGGAGAAGGACTGCGTGAAATCAAAAGAATGATGATGGTCTATAATTAAGGAAATGGACTATGATGGAGAACTGTGATAAAGGAGAATAAATATGTTGACAAAGGACTGTGACAAAGAAGAAGGAAAACCATGAAGAACTGACTAAGGATATGGAGAAAGACTATAAAGAAAGAAAGGCTCAGACAAAGGGACCGATGATGAAAAATGATGTGATGAAAGGCTGATGAAGCAAGACTGTGATGATGTAGAAGGACTGATGGAGGACAACAATTGTGACAAAGAACAACTGTGCTAAAGCATTTACAGAATACAGGTCTGACAAAGAGGGACTGTGAAAAAGAAAACTGGAATTTCAAGAAGGAGTTGGGCTATGAATAACAGTTGTTCTTGTCCACAGTTTTAAAGAAGGAACCGTTCTATGATGAAGGGAAAGGACTGTGATAAAAGACTGCAATTAAGGAAAAGGAAATATGAGGCCATATGACTTTAATGAGAACAAAAGACTGATACAAAGGGCTGTGATATACAAGGACTGTGATAAACGAGGACTGTGGTGAAGGAAAATCCCTGTGAAGAAGGTAGAGGACTGTAATGAACAAGAAGAACTATTAAAAATGTCAAGGACTTTGGTGAAGAATTAGATTGAAAGAGAATGGCCCTCATTGCAACCCAGGCGTTAAGGGGTTAAAGGCTCCGTAAAAGGTGGCGGCGCCGTTAAACCCTTAACGCCTGATTACGAGATCCCTTTGCGGGTGGCACTTTAACGCCTGCTTTTAGCAGGCGTTAAAAAACCAACCCGCAAAGGGACCTAGGAGCTAAATACGGCACCGTAATTTACGGTGCCATAGTTAGCGCCTTCCCCAGTCCCATTGAGCCCTATGGGGCAAAAATGGGAATGGGGAAGGGCCATGGTGGCATGGGGAATTACCGCCCCGCCAACCTCAGAATGGGGCGGTAATTCCCCATTCCGCCATGGCGGAGTCGGTAAGTTACCGGCATGGACCATGGTGCTGTTAGCACCATGGTCCAACGCCTGGGTCGTAATGAGGGCCAATGTCTGTCAGGAAGGAGGACTCTGGCTAATGAGAATGAAAAGGACAATAATATGAGAAAAGTGCTATGAAGGATGAGGAACACAATGATAAATGATAAGTACTGTGACTTACAGAAAAGCTATTTGATGAAGGACTGTGACTAAGGAGATGTGATGAAGCAGGACAGTGTTGAATGTGGACAGTCATAAAGGGGAATTGTGATGAAGGAGGACATTCAAAGAGGACTGGGATGAAGTACTGTTATTAAGGAGCACTATTTTGAAGAAGAAGGGCTATGAAGTAACATAATGACTGTGGTAAAGAAGAAACACAATGTAAAGTGTATGGATTTGATGAAAGAGGAAGACTACAATGAAGGCTAAAAAGTATAAAGAAGCAAACATTCTATAATTAAGGATGGAGAAGGAAAATGATGAAGGAGGTGGCCTGTCAAGTAGAATATTGGTGATGGAGGACTAGATAAAGAAAAGAACTGTCAAGAAGAAGATGGACCGAGATCAATATAGGGAGAAGGATATGCCAAAATGTTGCAATGAAATAAAACTACTGTTTTAACGTAAAAGGACTGTGACAAAGAAGGATTGAGATAAAGGATAATGACTATGGCAAAACTAGAAGGGCAATGATGATGCACTGATGAAGGAGAAGGGCTGTGATGAAGGAGTAACGAAGGGGAGGGACTGTAATGAAGGAAAAATACCATGACAAAGTTCTGTGAATAAGGAAAACAACTATTATGAAGGATAAAGACAGTGATTAATGATAAGGATCTCTCTGTCACCCTTGCCACTATCTACAGACCCCCTGGACATGTGTCTGTCTTCCTCTGTGCATGGGCTGACTTCACCTCCTCTCTCCTGACCTCTACCTCTAAACTCCTCCTCCTTGGAGACTTCAACATCCACAATGACTCCACTGTTCCTGCCTCTTCTCTCTTCTATGATCTCTGGACATCTCTCTCCCACACTGTGCTCCCGTTTGGCTCTATCCATTATGCTGGGCACATTCTTGATGCCTTTAACCCCACGGATCTCCTGCTCTCCAACCCCTTTGCTACGCCACTCTCCTGGGCTGATCCCTCTCTCATCACTTCTCAGCTGGGTCCCTGACCGAGCTTCCATCAGCTATGCCAGCCTTCTTTTCCATCTTCAGACAGATTAAACAAGTGTCAGCTGCTGCATTTTCCTCCACCTTCATCCCTCCTCCTTCGCCTCCTCTTGATTCTCCCACTGACTCTGTCCTTGCCAACCTTCATCTTGCTATCACCAACACCCTTGACATTCTTGCAACTGTCATGAGGATCAGCCTGCAACCTTCCTCCAAGCATTACATTTGGTACGACTCTGATCTAGCTGCTTGAAACGCATGTGCAGAGTTTCTGAACGGAAGTGATAGACCGTATTTATTTATTTTTATTTATTTAATTTCTCTTTATAACACGCCTGATACCATGCCTGATTTCAGTTTCTAAGCATGGATCTGGGATTCATAACTCTGTTGCTCTGCGTGGTCTTGCTTCCAATACCAGCGTATTGCCCTTGTGCTATCCTCCGTTCACCTTAGGATCAACCTATGACAAACTGGCCTGCAGCCTATTCCAAAGGCATTACATTCTCTCTATTCGCTCCAGGAAGAGGCTCACATCCAGACTGGCGTCTCTGGCACCAATAGCAAAAAGGCTGAACTCTTCCAAATCTGCAAGGAACTAGCCAATCCATCTGCAGTATCCAGCTCACCACTTCCTTCTCAAGCCCTCTGTACTGCACTGGCCACCCATTTTACCTCTAAAATGCAGGACAGTCTGACCTCTCTCTCTTCATCCCCACCTCCTGTCCCCTTCCTCCTTTGGCCTCTCATTCACTGCCTCTCACTTTCTCTGCCTTTTTACCTATCACAAAGGATGCAGTCTCTAGAGTTGTCCGCTCTATGAAGGTCTCATCCAATCAGGTGTCTCCCTGTTTTTGTAGAACCATAAATGACAACATCTCATCCCACACTGCGGGTATCGCAGACTTCTGTAACCACTCCCTATCATATGGGTACTTCCCTTTCTCTCTCAAGCACTCCTTTGTGCACCATCTCCTAAAAAAGCCTTCAGCTGACCCCTTGTGTCTGGTCAACTACCGCCCTATCTCTACTACATCCTTCCTTGGGAAACTCCTGGAGAAGTTGGTCATCCCACAACTGACCTCAACCATCAATCTGGATTCCAAGCATCCAGAGTCATGGAAAATGCTCTCCTGAACACCCTGAAGAACTGCTTGCAAATCTTGACTCTAACTCTCCTGCTGTTCTCATTCTCCTTGAACTCACTTCCGCCTTTGACACGGTAAACCAATCTATCCTCATAAAGCGACTCCAAGATACTCTTGGTATCTGAGACCGGGCAATGGATTGGTTAAACTCCTTCCTCACTGACCACCCTTCTCATTTGCTCCTGGGCTCCTTCTCCTCCTCCACTACTCTCTCTACATGTGGTGTTCCTTAAAGCTCAATCCTTTTGCCTTGGCTTTTCAACATCTACCTTGCACCTCTTGCTCACCTGATCTCTGCTTTCTCTCCTCATTTTTAGTGTTATGCAGATGACACACACCTCTTATTCAAGCTCCCTTCTACTCCACTATGATCCCTGACTGCCTGTCCGCTATTCAGTTTTGGTGTACCTCCAATGATCTCTGTCTTAATGCCAGTAAGACTGAGATCTTTGTTAATCTTTGTTAATGGGACACCTGCTCCCAGTTTCACTCCAGCACTCTGGCCGTCCTCTATTGGCTCTCCTTCCTCTCCTTCCACTGAGGCTAGAAACCTTGGGGTCCTCTTCAACTCCTCTCACTCCATTATTCCTCACACCTTGAACCTTGCCAAGAAGACTTACTTTCAACTTCAACTCCTTAGAGGCATTCTACCTTCCCTCACCTTCCCTATAAACTCAACATCTCTAAAGCTCTGGTCCGCTCCAGGCTAAATTACTGCAACAGCCTCTTCCTCAACCTGCCTCTTTCTTCGCTCCATCCTCTTCAACGAATCCAGAATAGGGCTGCAAGTCTTATCCTTGGCTTCAAGCTCTGGGACCGTATCTCTCCAGCTCTAAAATCTCTCTACTCACGGTTACTGCAAGGGACAAACTCAAGACCCTCTGCATCATCCACAAGGCTTTCTGTTGCCTGATACCACAATACCTGCAACTCTGTATTACTAAATACTCTCCTTCCAGATCCCTCCAAGTCTCTGGTGCCAACTCTCTGCTGATAAAATGCTTCTCCAAGCAGAGAGCTGGGGGCAAATCTCTCTCCTCAGCTGCTTCCCTCCTATGGAACAGTCTCCATCTCTATTTTCATGAAACAACTCTAGACCTTTCTCTTCTCCTCTGCCTTCCCTCTCCCCCTCCTGTGCCAACCATCCTCTTTGCCAGTGGTATTGGCAGTCTGGTCCCTTAAGAGTAAAATATGGTTCTGGCCTTCTGCCCAATCGCCCCAGTAACCCTGCCCCTACATTGCTCTCTGGGTCCTCTCCTGCCTGTCGGGTGGTTTGCCTCCATCCTGCACTTGCCTGTCGGGCGGTAGACTTCCCTCTTCACTGGGGATGTCTCTGCCTTGCACTTACCCGTGGCCTCCACAACTGGCACCTCTGCCACTTCCTCCCCTAGGGGAACCTAATAGCATTTACCCCCCACCCACCTCCTTTTCCCCCTTTCTTTCACTGCACTTGCATGCTCCGAATGTCACAAGGACTAGTAGGACTGCTGTCCATTTCTATTTGTTCATTTTCAGTATCTATTGTGTTTATTTGTTCCCTTGTTCCTGTAGAGGAGGAACCAATTGCCTCTACCGGAAGTCCTGCCTCTATTTGCCTACATGTTCAAAGACGGAAATTGCGACATGCACAGTACCAATAATGGTCCCTATTCCGTGAAGAATCCACGAAAAAAGATATCCATTGAGAAAACTCTATGGGCCTCATTCCGAGTTGGGCGGTAAGGGTTAACGGTCACCAGTAAGGAACCCGGTGCCGGTAAACCCTTACTGCCTAATTCCGAGTTCCCTTAGCTGGACCCGCAAAGGACATGTGGTCTGACGACACGTCCTTTGCGGATCCCACTAAGGGACCAGGGTGCTAATAATGGGCCTGCTATTTGCGGGCCCGTAATTAGCACCTTCCCCATTGCCATTGAGGCCTATGGGGGCTCAAATGGGAATGGGGAAGGGTTGGTTGAATGGGGACTTACCGGGTCCGCACAGGTCGGAATGTCCCGGTAAGTCCCCATTCAACCGGACCGGACCCGGACCCAGACCCGGATTTGGAGGCAGCCATGGCACTAATAGTGCCATGTCTACCTCCAAGCGCGTAATGACCCCCTATATGTTGTACCCACAGAGAAATGACAGTCTCTTAAAGGAGGTTCCGGGAGAAGTGTGAAGATGAATGAAAGAGAACACTGGTGAAGTCACATGAAGCAGAAATGACGCACCCAGAAGAGATGCCGATGAAGAAGGTGAATAGACCTTATAGAATCTGATGACAAAGTGAAGAATTGAGCAACATTTAATGTGAAGAATAAAGATTGCACATCTGGAGGGCACTGAAAAAAATGCAAGCCATTTTATAATTGTACAGATGCAGAAACACACATATTTGTATTTGTATTTTATTTAATTTATATAGCGCTTTAATCAAAAGCGCTTTACAAGAGGAACAGGCAAACAACAACAAGCATTACATAATAATTTAATCAAAATCAGAAAACAATACAAGAAACAATTTATATTATTGAGGGGAAAGCATGAGTGGAGAGATAGCAAAAGGTGATAAGGAGGTGAGTGGAGGAAATAAGGATTAGAGAAGTGAGGAAAGTGAGGTAGGAGGGAGAAAGCTGAAGAAGAGGGTGGGGGGGTACCAAAGTTATAGAGGGAGTAGGAGGTGTCGGTAGAGGTAGAAGCAGAAGTCAGAGAGGAAGAAAAGGGCGTTATGGAGGTGAGTGGAAGAGGTAGGATTTTAGAGAAGTGTGGAAAGTAGGGTGGGGAGAGCGGATGAGAGGAGATGGCGTTTCCAGTTTAAAGGAGTGAGTAGTTGGAAGGAGCAGAAGCAGAAAGGGGTGCAAGGTGGTGGAGGAGGAGAGAGTAGTAAAAGATTGGCAGAGCGGAGAAAGCGAGACTGAGTATAGATAGTGAGAAGGGAGGAAAGGTAGGGGGGCTAGACCATGGAGGAATTGAAGACTAGACAGAGGAAATTGAATTTGTGTTGGGAGTGAAATGAGAGCCAGCCCAGTGAGGTGAGAGAGGAGGAAATGGAGTCATGATAAGAGAGAAGGCAAATGGAGCAGATGGCTGATTGGTAAACAGATTTGAAAGGGAGAGGTGAGTGGAGGGGAGTCCAAAGAAAATAGTGGAGCAATTTGGTTGCATGAAAGGTAAGGAGCGGTCGAATTTTACAAATGCTATAAAGATGAAAGCGGCAGGATCTGGCAGTGAGAGAAATGTAGTAAGATAGAGAGAGGTGAGGGTCAATGTGAAGACCAAGGTTTTGGGCATGGGGAGAGAGGGGGAGTTAGGAGGGGGAGGGGGAAAAGAGAATGAAAGGAGGAGGGGAGGGAGGAGGAATTGTGTTGGCAGGGAAGAAGAGGACTTCGGTTTTGTCTGTATTAAGAGTAAGGAAGTGAGAGGACATCCAGGATTTAAGAGCAGATAGGCAAGAAGAGAGCTTATGGTGATGTCGGGAGGAGGAGGAGAAGGAGAGGAAGAGCTGGGTATCATCAGCGTAGACATGGTGTGAGATACCAAAGGAGGAAATAATAGGAGCTAAGAATGAATTGTAAAGTGAGAAGAGAAAGGGGCCAAGGTCAGAGCCTTGGGGAACTATGTGGTTGAGAGGATAGGTAGGAGATGTGCAGCCACCCAAGGAGACAGCAAAGGTGCAGTTGGAAAGATAGCGGAGAACCAGTTAAGGGTAGAGTCTTTGAGGACAAATGAGGAGAGAGAAATAAAGAGAAGAGGATGGTCAAAAGCATCAAAAGCAGCAGAGAGTTCAAGGAGGATAAGAATGGAGGAATGCTTAGAGTAGCGTGCAGAAAGGAGATAGTTAAGAACATAGATGAGAGCAGTTTCAGTGGAGTGTTGAGGGTGGAAACCGGATTGGGTAGGGGGAGGAGAGAATGGGTAGAGAAGAAGGTAGAAAGTTGAGAATAGACAATACGTTCAAGAAGTTTGGAAAGGAAGGGTAGGGGAGAGATGGGACGATAAGTGGACCCAAGGTGGGGATTAGCAGAATGTTTTTTTGAGAATGGGGATGATAGTTGCATGCTTGAAAGGAGTAGGAAAGGATGAAGTTGATAGACAGGTGTTAAATAAGGAGGAGAGATAGGGTAAGAGGAGGGGGTAGATTTTAGGAATGAGGGAGGTAGGAATGGGGTCAGTGGGAGAAGCAGTAGGATGAGTTTTAGATAGTTGGAGGGCAACTTTAGATTGAGTGACAGGAGTAAATGAGGACGAGGAGGAGGAGGAGGAGGTGAAGGAGGAGAATAAGAAGGGGAAGAGAGGATAGTTTGGCGAAGATTGAGAACTTTGTTGGAAAAGAAGGTGGCAAGATCAGAAGCAGAAAGAGGAGAGGAAATAGAGGGATCAGGGGTAGCTGGAGAGAAAAGTTGAGTTAAGGTTTGAAAAATGCGACGGGTTGAGAGGACTGAAAGTGGAGAAGGTCAGAGAAGTAGGTGCATTTAGCGGAGTTGAGACAGGAATCGTAGAGGGAATGATAGGAGAAGTAAGCAGCTTGGTTGGAGGGGGTGGGATGTTTTAGCCAGTGTCATTCAAGGCGCCTGAGAGAGTGGCGCATGGAGGAAAGATGAGATGAGAGTATCAAGAGTAGAAGTGAGAGAGGAAGTGAGAGTGGAAGAGGCTTTGTTGGCTGAGAGAGAAGAGAAGTGAGGGGGGAAGAGAAGAGGCAAAGGATGCATGGAATAGAGAAGGGTTGAAAATGCGTAAGTCACGCCGGAAGAAGGGAGGGGAGGGAAGAGGGGGGTAAGTAAAAAGGAGAGTAGGGAGTGGTCAGATAGATAGTTAGGTACAGAAGATATTGGAGAAGCAGTGAAAGAGGAGGTAAAGATGAGGTAGATGGTAGAGCTAGATTGGTGAGTAGGAGGGGAGTGGAGGGGGAGAGAAGGTAGGATTCCAGGATGGATAAGAGAGGAGCAGCGGTAGGGTTAGAAGAGAGATGGAGATTGAAGTCGCCAAGTACAAGTAGTGAGGTGGGGCTGGGGCGATGAGGCTGAAGAGATGGTCAATGTCCACGTAGAAGGAACCTACAGGGCCAGGGGGACGGTAGATGATGAGGAATGAGATAGCATGGAGGATAGTTAAAGATTTTATACATGAATTTGAAGGAAGGAAGAGTAGGTAGAGGAGTAGGAGAGGGAGAGGAGGTAAAGTGAGGATGAAAAAGAAGGCCTAAGCCACCTCCATGGCCTGAGGATCATTGGACATGTTCGAAAGAAGGTGAGAATGAGGTGAGGGATGCAGGAACAGAGTTGTTGTGGGCCAGGATCAAGGGTTCTGTGATGCAGAGAAATTGGAGGTTGAGGCGTACAAATAGGTCAAGAGCAGCTGTGGTTTTGTTGCAAATTGATCTGGTGTTCCAGAGGTCAACATCAAAGACATTGGAAGTATTGGTGATTTGCGGGAAGATGAGATTGTGGCATGAGAATGAGGTGTTTGGGAGCAGGGTAGAATGGGAGTGGGGTGTGGAGGGGAGGTTGGGAGATTAGATGGCCATGATGATGAGGCAGAGAAATTTGAGGGGGGAGAGGGCAGGGAGGAGAGGGGAGGGAAGGGGAGAAGGGTGGGACTGAACAGAGGAACAGGGCATAACAGGGAGTGACAAAGTCAATAGCACAAGGTCAGTGGCACAATCTGTGGTACAAAAGTAGACTAAGTAATCGTGAAGGCTGGCTAAACATAATGAATAGACAGCAGGAGGTACCACCAATAGTTATCTATTTATAGAATCTGGATGTTCCACATTGTGTTTTAGCAAACTAGAACCCCATGAACAAAAGGGATGAAAGTGTGGCGCACGAGAAGAAAACAGCTGATGACGAGGGACGATTCGAAAAAGCTTGTTTGGCCCGGTGTCAACAGTTGTGGCAGCCAAAAAACTGGTTATCTATTCAAGAAGAAACAATGAACGTGAGAAGCAAGGAGAGCTCATGTTGAGATGTAATGTAAAATCACCAGAAGCGACAGGTTTTATTAATTTAATAGTTTTAAATACGAAGGGATGAGCACAAAACAACATCTCTTCTCACATGGTCTAGATGAAAACAGAGTCTTCAAGATAAGACCATTCTCACGCTCCCTTCTATTCTCAGGCACAGTGACACTTTTTATGGCTGAGTTCAAAGACAATTCAAATGGTGGACAGCAGAAGTGATGATGAATGATGTGCTAATTAGGTGGGGATGCACGGTCAAGTCCACCCACAAACACCTGCGATTCCAGCTTGCGTGCTGCTAGCAAGTGGAATAATTCAGAAGGGTACAAGCATGCCAATGAATCATAGAGTGCCACATAGCAAAGAGCCCTATAGTTTGAGACCCAATGAAACGTTGTATATTTTATGACATTGAAGATGACTTTCACTAGGGGTGGGCATAGCTGTCCACCTGATCTTAGAGACCTAATCACAATCCTATCCCTCATAGAAAGTATACCTAGATGTTCCCCCTAGACCAACGACAATCCAACTTAGGTTTTCGTATTTTGCCACATTGTATGATGTCAATGATGATGAGTTTCTACTATTTAACTGTGTTTTTTTCATGTAAATCATTGAGAGACTTGAGTGAATGTCTGTTGATATCCGTTGTAATCCCTGTTTTAGATAATTGTTAATAAAAAAGCTAAAGATTTGCCAACTTCCTGAGTCGGTCTTATTATTGGTGTAAGTGTAAAATCTGCATCCCCATCCATCCCATAAAGCACTACCTCGCTTAAGGGGCTTTATTCAATTAATGAAGCTTCCACCTTTAACCACACATGATAAAGTTCTATGTGCAAGGATGTATTATATGTATTCAAACACTAGCCCCAGATTGTGCCATTCATGATACCTTCGTAATTCCGAATGAAAGTTCTGACATTTTCTAAGTACATGGCAGGCTGTTTCTTCTCTACCAGCAATACTACATATACACCATATCCTGTCCTCTTTATTCATTGCATACATAACACCTGAGTTTGACAACACTGGGAGCTTGTTTAATCTTATCAATAAGATAAACCTGTTAGCCTGGGGCGGCTTTAAAGGTATTAACTAGATTTTTTATTTCAGAATGACTTTTCAACTCTTCCAAATGTGTATAATTGTGTGCCCAAATCCATTATTCCAATATTGTCGCTAGTTTTTTTGTGTGTAATGTTTAATAATCATATTCCCAGTCAGGACTCCATGCAAAATCCCTGAACATTGTATTCAATATTTGCTCATATTTACCAGCCGGCCTTGTGTCTTCTCCTAACAATTTAAACAACTGAAACATTGTGCCAGTCCTAGAATGTATGTAGAGAAAGCATCTCCTTTTCAGAACCTGTGTAGGCAATGGGATAAGCCCCAATTCAAGTTGTATCAAGAATACACCTCCAAATCGTTCCCTCTATAACCCCCAACCATGTGAGATCTTTCATACACAGGGCCTCTAGTCCATATAGCATAGTAGCACAAAAAAAGATTTTATATAGCAGCAAAACACCCTTTAGGACAGCTATAGCTTGAAAATTCTCTAGACAATGTTGTTATCATTGCTGTTAGTACCACTGCTTTTCTACGATTTTCTGCAATAATGCCTGAATAATCGCCATTCGCCGAGATCTCTACTCCCAGATACCTAAACGTACTTATCTTTTCTATATAATTCCCTTCGATCAAGTCTTTGAGGGTTGTAATTTCTATATATGTAAAGTGCACCAGTTTCGTTTTTTGTAGTTACTTTAAATCATTTATCTTTGCTTACTTCTGTAGTTCCAATAAAGATCTTTTAATACCTGGAAATGTCTATTCACATAGTACCAGGTCATCAGCATATGAAATGCAGAGTACCCTTTCACCTAAGATCTTAGGGGCGCAATTATGCACTCCCCCCAATACGTCTGGAAGATAAGATCGGCAATGTATATGTTGAACAGCAGAGGCACCAGCACGCAGTCCTGCTTCACACCTCTTGAGATTTTAATGGGTTGCGTGATAGCACCTCTGCTTTCCTCCAACTTCTGTGTGTGTGTTTTCTCTATGTTTTCTGCCACTGATGTCCCACCTGTACCAGACACAGTGCAGCTCTTCATTCTTAGCTTTTGGTGAACATCACCCATCAGATACCCTTCGGGCACCCATGGATGGGGGTATACCCTTGTACCCCTTATGTGTGTTTTGGGCACCTGTGTGTAGCCACAGAGCAGGGTATGGACTTGTGGCAGCTACACACTGACTTAGCAGTGGCTCTGAGTGTCCTCCATTTTTGGGACACCCAGACCCTGCCATAGGAATCAATTGATTCCTATAAGGAGGCAAGCTGGCCCCTGTGGCCTCTTGGTTTATATTGCCTTTTACCTTGTTTCTCAAAGTCCTTTTAAGCCCTGTCTTTGTCCGTTCCTCCTGAATGGCTTCCTGTCAGACTAACTGGAGCCTTCTCAGGTGTTGTGTGTTGTGGGTGCACCCTAGGGATGGGACCTGTGTGAATGGAGTCTGAATTGAACTCACATTCTCTGCTGTGGGTGTCTGTGTGTGTGACACAATGAAAGAGACAGCCCTGCCCGAAAGTGATATGAATGCAGTGTAGTTTGCTAAAAGGCTGGGTACTTGCACCAATCCACATCTTTTGTTATGGTTGTCTGGGTGGAGTAAATGTCCTGAATGCTTGTGAGCCTGATTGGGTACCTGCCTGCATGAATGTCCTACTGTGTGATTGGCTGACTGAGCCTGGTTCGGCAGAGTGAATGAGGGACATATGTGTACATCTGGGGACCTCTCAATTACCAATTTGTTCAGTAGCTGAAGTCGAAGCTTAGCAAGAAGAAGCTGCTCCTTGAAGCCCAGCTGGATCAGAAGTCTGCTGCTGCATTTCTTCAACAATCTGAAAGCTGTCTTGTCCCCCGAGGACTGATCCAGAGAGGACCTGTAAAGGAGACCTTTTCCCGAGCTATGAGGAAACATCGTGCAAAACTGCTTCTCTTCATCAAGGTATCCTAGAAGCCAGTCCTGTGTGCCTGCCATCCAGAGAAGGGGTCTTCGACATCCAGAAGAGGAGTGCTGGACATCTTGAGCAAGAAAAGTCTATTGGTGTCACCCAGGGTCCAAAAGTGCATTTTGTGACCGCTGGAAGCCATTGCTGTCTACTGCCCTGGCATAGTGCTGCCGGACACTCGGATATGTGAAATTCCAAACTGCCTAAGAATATTTGAAAGGTCACCCTTGCCATCACCACTGACCACTTTTACCCACTGGTGAGAGCACAGAGTCATTGGGTGTTTTGGTACCTCCTCTGGTAGGTTTCCTGCCACCAGAAGCTATTGAAATCATTCCGAGGGTCAGACTTGGTCGGGGTCTAAGGTCCACTCCAGTAGTCGAGTCTAGGTCGCAAGACACCATCCAGAGGTCCAGGTTGTGGCTGCAGCACCGAAGAACTGAATGTGAGAAAACTGCAATATTCCGAAACCCGACACCAAAAGTGACATATACACCCATCGCCACCAGAAGTCATCAAAGGGTCAAAGCATTTAAGGAGAACACAGCAAGTTTCTTCTTCACAGGTCTTCTACAGTTGAAGTGATTGTTGACCAAAGGAGAGCACCACGAAGAGCCAAACTGCTGCCATTCCCAGAGACTTTGGTTCCTTTTTATTCTTGGACTGAGCCTCCCAGTGGCTCTTTCTTCCAAATGGGGGTCCATCCTCAGAGGAAAACCAAGAAGCACTGCCACTTTGCTTTCCAGTTCAAAAAAGGTACTATGATGAGGAGGAAATGTATCTTCTAGCCTCAGGAGCCTTCTAGGGGTTCCAGATTCATCTTGGATTCTGTTCTCCTGTTGCCTCTCAGGTACTTTAGGGTGGTCGAACCTTTTAAAAGAAAGCACAAAGTTATTTAACAATATTGGATTGGGCTGTAAAAGACAACATACGTTACTCTCTGTCTTTTATATTGCAGGTTGCCCAGGTGGGGGGATCCTCATTCTGAATTACTTGTCTAGTCTAAAGAAAGCATTCTGCCACTGTTCATAACTAACCTGCCTTTCCTTCCTTTTTTTCTTTCCTATTTTATGCTAGTTACACCTTATTTAAGAATTCACCTGCCCTTTAAAACTGTCTGCAGTTAGTGCAGTCCTTACTTAATTTAATTAATGTGTGGTACCACCTAGAGTGTACATATATATTCCATTCTCTGAAAAAGTATTCCATGTATAAAGTGTTATTATTTATATGTATATACGCTTGGAATAAGTAGCAAGCCCGTTTTTTACATAAAGAAGCTGTGTTATCACCTAGCATATTTTGTGGACATTACATTGTGGGGGCTTTGTGGAAACACTGTACTTAAAAATATGCCTGCATCACCTCCCGAAAGATTAAGCCTGGCTGCTCATCCAGCATTACCAAACTGAGATCCTTGCTGTGTTTGTTCTATGCTTTTACCCTACCATATAGAGGACAGAAGTACAGATACCCCCTCCAGTCTTTACACAAAGCTTTCCATTTTTTCCCATAATCTATCTCTTTCAACTCTATCAAATGCTGCTCAAAAGTCAATCATGGAAACGTGTAGATATGGGGTACCTTTACCTTTTGTTTGTAATATTTATTTGTCTATAAGTCTGGGACAATGGGTTGTACTTGACCCTGGTCTGAATTCCATTTGAAATGTATCAAACAGGTTTATTGAGGTTGCCCATTTAGTAAATCCGTCCAGGATTAATGAGGCAAACATTTTCTCTGTAAAGTCTAACAATACCAATACCCTAAAATGTGCCAGCTCGGTGTGTTTGCCTTTTTATAGATTGACCCCAACAGAGACCTCTTCCACAAATTAGGTATGTAACCTTCAGTACACACTTTTGTATATAGTATTAGTAGAAGCGTTGCCCAATGTCTGGGGCCTTCTTTAATACAACATTTGCAAGCACATTTAGACCCGGATATCGTAAGTCTTTTAGCTTGACTATTTTTTACCGAATTACCTCTACTTCAAGATATATCTAGAAACTGCTCCTATTACCATCTCGCTCTTTTTTGTATTTTAGCCTTACAATCAAAGTCACTACTGATGTATGGGGCCCACTTGTGTGCTCCAATGCTACCAGTGACTTGTTTTGCCATTTTAGTTTGTATCCTTCCTAGGAGTTGCCACATATTTCTTGTAGCTTTAGTTTGGGCAATACCTACCAAGTTCTGCCACTGAGCATTTTTACCAGAGAATCACTGCCATTTCACCCATCTCCTATAGTTATTCTCTATTGCTCATATAGCCCTATATGTATTTTGGCTAGAGTACGGGTCCGTTTTCATTTTTCATATTTCACTTCTCATCTCTCTTTTGCATCTCTGATCTGTACGAAATAGAGGTGTTTGTTGTTTTTCCTGGTATTATATGTATACTCTTCATTTTGGATGGCAAAACCCGATTTTATCCATGATTTGATCGCATCCGCAGTCAAACCCCATAAATAGCTCAGCAATATCGATCTCAAAATCCCCAAAAGTTTGGCTCTGCTTATGTGTGTGTTTCCTTTAGTTAATTTGTGGGCCATTCTCTTGATAGTCAGTTCAGTACTTTTTTTCACTGTGGATGCATCTGTTGTTTCTGATTTTAGGATTACTATTTCCGTTTTTACTTTTACTCTTGTGGCTACAGTTTTCATATTTTGTCTATTGCTCCCAGTGTGGTCTGGTTCAGATTGTTCTAGCATATTTCTTAATGACTCTTCAAGTGCTTCATCTGATTGTTTCCTCTTAATTAACCAGCTTGTCAAGATTCCATTTGATCTGATACTTCTCTCCTTTTTCTTATTTGCCCCCGCCCCCATTTTAGGCAATATAAGAAACTCAGATGTGTTGTTGTGTCATTATTATTTTCACTCATTTTAATTTTAACTGTTGTTTTATTAACCAGTTGTTGTTTCCATTGCCTCTGTCATCTTCTCTGTCTTCTAGGAAGGTATATTGTGGAGGAGTCATTGGACACCATGCTGGGATCATCCATGTCAGGTTCTACCTCAAGAACACCTATTTCCAGAGTTTTGTTAGAAACTATCACTGACATAGCCTGCGAAGCCTGTAGTTCTGCTACAGCAATTAATTAGACCAGTTATTCATTTTCATCATGTGCTATACCTTTGTAAGTGGCTGTACGGGTAACCCCCGCCAAGATTTTCCCACACAGCCCAAGTAGCACTTTCTTTGCCAATTGCACCAATGCCACCTGGGCATGCACTTTGTTTTGAATTTCCTTTGTTTCTGCTGTGTTGTTTGTCTGTCTTGAACCTCCATTGTCAGCACACAGATTTGGTGAAGCAGAGAGTCGCTGGGAGTTAGTGATAATTGCGTTGGAGCTTGACGCTTGTACTGTAGTTTTTCTAATGTTCACATTAGTATCCAGTTTTGTTGTCTCTGTACCAGCAGAACTTCCTATTTGCCTCTCTTTTCCAATCATGTTTTTCAGTGTGTAACATAACTCTAATAGTTAGTTATTGTTATCAAGAGCGAACAGGGATGGATCCGGATTAACTTCTGAATTATTGCTCTCGAAACATGTTTTTGACTGTTCGTTATGAGCATAAACACATGTGATTTCTTTTACAAGTATTGCAGGATCAACTGGAAAAAAGCGGTGATTGTCCCAGTCTTGTTTCTTTTCGAGATTTTACGGTATGTGGAACTTGTCACTGGTTGTTTTAGTCTCTGCCCGTGACCATTAGCTACACTAGCTGTTTTGCTTTTCTTGTATGGGGTGCTATTCCACAAATTATAGTTGCTCTGTCTAGTTTTCAATTTAACTTGATTAATTGCCCTGCTCATTTACGTCACACCATTTTTATTTTCTTAACGTTAGTGTACGCTTTACAGGCACTAACAGGAATGCAGATTAAGGATCAGGGGTCGATTACTATGCAGTTAGTCAATCAATCCGTACTGCAGATCAGGACTGATTATTTTATTATATATTGGCAATGTTTTTGTATTCGCTCCTAAATGCTGTGCAATGTTCTGCAATTTGCTCAAGTGCTGTGTGTTACTATAAGTGTGTGACCAATTCAGTTATACTGATATAATATATCATTGGAAATCTGCACAGCTTATCGTTAGGTAGACACAGTATGTCCCAATGACTCCAGTCAGCAATAACTCCTTTGATGTCAGGCTGCCAGTGTTTATGGTAACAAAGAGCCCATGTAGCATTTAGCAAGATCCGGTATCGGGCTTCACGGGTGTGGTGGGGGGGTACTTGGCAGGCCACATGGCAGCTCAAAAGTCCTGAGCAGCAAACTCTACAAGCTAGCCACATCACCCTACCCTGCCCACTACCAAACAGCATAAAACAATTCTGCAGCACTTCACTGCACTTCTTGATCTCAAAAGGATTTTCAAGGAAAAACTGAGGATAGATTTAAAGGTACACATTCCTTGTGTTGCTGCCAAGTAAACAGAGCCAGGAAAACCAAGTAAACAGAGCCAGGAAAACAAAGAATTTCCTCCTCAGTACACCATGAAAACACTTCTGCGGCACTTCACTGACTAATGAGAAAGACTGTGATGAAGGACAGTGAAGGAGAAGGACTGTGAGAAAGGTGAATAACTGATGATGGTCTATAATTAAGGAAATGGACTATAATGGAGGTCTGTGAGAAAGGAGAAGGAATGCTCTGATGGCCTGACTGAGGAGATGGAGAAGATCTATGAAGAAAGAGAAAGGCTCAAACAAAAGATGGATGATGGAAAAGTCTATTTTGAAAGGCTGAAAAAGCAGAAGGAGTGTGATGATGTAGAAGAACTGATGGAAGACAACAATTGTGACAGAGAATTAGGACTGCGCTGAAGCACTTACACAAGAATAGAGTTCTGACAATGAGGGACTGTGACAAAGAAAAATTGACTTTAATGAAGGAGATAGGTTATGAATAACACTTGTTCTTGTCCACAGTTGTAAAGAAGGAAATGTTCTATCATTAATGGAAAGGACTGTGATAAAATACTGGAATGAAGGAGAAGGATTTTGATGGAGAACCGTAAAAGAAGGAATGACTGTGATAAAGTGGAACAGCCTTTTAATGATACGGAAAAGAACTGTGACAAATGGAAAGGACTATAATAAAAGAAATTAAATTTGCTGGCTGAGAACAACATTCATGATGGGGGGCTTTGAATATGGAGAAGGACTGTGATGAAGGAGAAATACTCGCACATGAGAAAATGATTGAGATGAATTTGATAATGGAGAAAGACCAAGGAAGGACTAGGTCAGTGGCAAAGGAGAATGAATGTGAGAAAGGACTGTGATGAAAGACTTGGAAAAAATAAAATGACTTTGATAAAGGAGAGGTACTGACAATAAAGAAGGAACGACTATGGAGATAGATGTTGGTGAAGGAGGACTATGATGAAAGATTGTGATAAAGGTAAAGGACTGTGTGCTGGAGAAGGAACGTGTTGAAAGAGATTTCACATGGTGAAGAAGCATTGTAAAGAAGGCAGAATAATGTGATGAAGGACTGAATTAATTAAGAATGAATGTGATTAATTAGATGTACTGACAGACAATGTAAAAGAAGAACAAGGGTGAAGGATTCTGACACAGGAGGCGGTGTGTGATTAATGTTTGTTATGAAGGGGAAGCACTGATGTGAAGTGTGGTGAAGAAAGAGAACAACTGTGATGAGAGAAAAAGACTGTGATGAAAGATAATGCCTGTGATTAAAGAGAAGGGCTTTTATGAAGGTCTGCAATGAGGGAGAAGGACTTTGATGAAGATCCCTAAAGGAAGACATGACTGTGATAAAATAGAAACACTTTTTAATGATAAAGAAACATAATGTGACAATAAGGGAGGCATATGATGAAATCAATGCAATATGATGTTCAAGGATATCATTTATAATGGTGATTAATAATGGTGAAGAAGAAGGACTGTGATAAAAGAGAAATATTGTCACAAGTGAAAAGGACTCTAATGAAGGACTCATGAAGGCAACAGAATGAGGAAGGACAAGGTCTGTTGCAAAGGAGTAGGACTGTGATAAAGGAATGTGATGAAGGAGAAAGACTATTATGAATAACTTTGACAAAATAAAAAGACTATGATTCTGACAAATAAGAAGTACTAACAATCAAGTGGCAATGGTGAAAAACCATGATGAAGGTAAAGGACTTTAATGAGGATGAAGGACCGTTTCAAACAGCTGTGATATATAATGACTGTGATAAAAGAGGACTGTGGTGAAAGAAAATCACTGTGAAGAAGGTAGAGGACTGTAAAGAAAGAGAAGAACTATTACAAATGGCAATGACTTTGGTGAAGAACTGTATTGAAGGAGAATGATTGTCTGCAAGGAAAACTCTGGCAAATGAGAAGGACCATAATAAAGGAGAAGAGCTATGAAGAATGAGGAGTACTGTGACTAAAGAAATGCTCGTAGATGAAGGACTGTGACTAAGGAGATGAAATGTGATGAAGGACTATGGTTCAGGAGAGGCACTTTGATGAAAGGAGGAAGACTATGAGGAAGGAGAAAAACTGTGATGATGAAGGACAGTGAGGACAGTGATAAAGGGGAACTGTGATGAAGGAGTAAATTGAATGAACACTGGGCTGAAGGACTGTTATTAGGGAGGACTATTTGAAAAAGGGCTGTGAAGTAAGAGAAGGACTTTGATAAAGGAGAAAGACAATGCAAAGGTGGTGGACTTTGAAGAAATAGGAAGGCTAAACTGAAGGCTAAAAACTAGGATGTAGCAGAAGTTCTCTAACGAAGGATGATGATGGAAAGTGATGAAAGAGTAGGAATGTCAAGAAGAAGGTTGGTGATGGAGGACTACATAAAGATGAGGACTGTCAAGAAGAAGGACTGAGATGAAGTAAGGAAGATGGACTGTGAAATAACATTACCGTTTTGAAGTTAATGGACTGTGACAAAAATTGGCTGACATAGAGGATAATGGCTATGACAAAAATGGAAGGGCAATGATGAAGCACTGATGAAGAAGAAGCACTGTGATGAAGGACTGATAAAGGGGAAGGACTGTGATTCAGGAAAATGACCATGATAAAGGTCTGTGAATAAGGAACACAACTATTATGAAGACTAAAGATCGTGGTACGATACAATATGATATGATATGGCATTCATAACGTGCCTGTACACAAGTGTTTTTAGGCGTGACAAGACAAGGAGGGGGAAACAAAGGGAGGGCAAAATAATGAATTTACTAGCTGTTGTGTCATTCATATCCTGCAAGTGCGGGGAAGAGGGAAGGGGAGAAGTGTCAGGGGGGAGGGGAAGAAGGAAGTGCAGGTAACTCACAAGTGCAGCCAACAGGTGGCTCATAAGTGCAGAGGGAAGGGACTGTGGGGTTGCAGATACAGACGCTTAAGTGATGAGGAGCCTGGAGGCAGTGCGAGGACAACTGGACATGCAGGAGCCTGTGCCCAAGTTCAGAGGGTGACCAGTGCGCCGAGCAGTCAGGTGCATCAGCAGAGGAGAGGAAGAGAGAAAGTGGAAACAAAAAGGAAGGTCTTGAGTTGATTCCAGAACCAGAGGAGGTTCTGCACAAGTTTGAGAGAGGCAGGGAGGCTTTCCACAGGGAGGCATCAGCCAAGGAGATAGATATGCCCCCAACTCTCTGCTTGGAGAAGTGTCTGACCCTCAGAGAGTTGGAGGTGAATGAGCGTAGAGCTTGAGAAGGAAGTTGCTTTGGAAGAGAAAGTAGATAAAGCTGTCCCAGGCCCCAGACATCCTTGTGGACGATGCAGAGCGTCCTGAAGTTATTCCTTGCAGACACGGGGAGGCATTGAAGAGATTTCAGATCTGGAAAGATATGATCCCTGGGCTTTAGGCCAAGGACAAGTCTTACATTCCTGTTCTGGATAAGTTGTAAAGGTCTAAGAGTAGAGGCAGGAAGATTTAGAAAGAGGCTGCTGCAATAGTCCAGCCTAGAGTGGACCAGAGCTTTGGAGACAGCGAGCTTCTGTGGAAGTGAGAAAAGGAAGAATACCATCCTAATAAGGAGGATCTCAGTCTTACTGGAATTAAGACAGAGATCATTGGCAGCACACCATTACTGAATTGCGGCCAGACAGTCTGTATGGGAGAAGAAGCAGAGGAGACTGAGGTGAGCCTGAAAGTGAGCTTATTGTCATACGCATAACATTAGAAATTGGAGCAGAAAGTAATGATGCATTGGGCAAGAGGTGCAGGTAGTGGGTTTAGAGCGAGGGAGAGAGGTTAGACCCCTGGGGAACACCAAAAGTAGGGCGAGAGATAGAAAAGAAGAAAGACCCCAGTTGGACCTGATAGGGTTGGTCGAGAGGAAGGAGGTCAACATGGCCAAGCCCTAATGAGTAATATCAAGGTTGATGCAGAGGCGATTGTGCAGGATTTCATGGTTGACCGTGTCAAAAGCAGAGGATAGATCGAGGAGAATGAGGAAAGAAGGGAGATTAGATTAGAGTCAAGATTGGAGAGCAAGTCTTCACAGGTCTTCAGGAGAGCAGGTTCTGTTCTTCTGGCAGCTCTGAAGCCAAACTGGTGGTTATGGGGGCAACTAACAGATTCAGTATGTAGATTAAGCTGGGAGATGGCCACCTTTTCCTAGAGTTTGCCCAGAAGAGGAGTGGTGGAGATCGGGCGATAGTTAGCCAGAGAGGAAGGATCGGCCAAAGGCTTCTTTAGAAGGGGGTGCACAGAGGGTGCTTAATGGGGGAGGGGAAAGTTCCAGCGGCAAAGGAGAAATTGCAGATATTGGCTAACGCTGGAGCAAGGGTGTCAATTTGGTCCTTGATGGATCTGCATGAGCAGGGGAAAACCTAGGGGAGCAGGGGGTTAACAGGGCCGGTAGAGCTGCCGGCCCCGTTAACCCCCTACCGCCTCATCACGAGGTCTCCTTGCGGGACCCGGTAAGGATGCCTGGTAAAACCAGGCGTCCTTATGGGGTCTCGCGAGCAGACCAGGATGCAAACAACGGGCCCGTTATTAATGGACCCGTTGTTTGCATCCTCCCCATTCCCATTGAGCCCTATGGGGGCTCAAATGGGAATGGGGATGTACTGGGTCTGGGTTCCCTGAAAGAGAAATACAGGGCCCTCCAAGGTCAGAATGGCCCGGTATTTCCCAATTCAAGGAACCCGGACCCGGTACCCGGAGTGGGGGTAGCCATGCCGCAAATAGCAGCATGGCTACCTCCAATGTCGTAATGAGATCCATTGCCAGGGGTGAACAGCGGAAAGGAGGAGAAAGGAGGAGGAGAGACGGCCTCAGACGGGACAGGAGTGGAAGAGGAGGAGGAAGAGGAGGTAGAGAGAGAGGGTGGACAGGATGTCCTGAGTTTTAGTAGTGAAATGAGAAGCCAAAGTCATGCAGAGGGCCTCGGATGGAACAGGAGATTTAGAGACTGCAGCAGGAATGGCCAGCTCCTTGCAAATTTTGAAAAGTTTGGCCAAGTTGTTAGTTGCCAAAGAGATGTGGGCATGGATGTAGGTTCTACTCTTAATAATGACAGAGAGTCTGTACTGCCTTTGAAGCAGGCGTTAGGCCAGTTTTTGAGGGGGTGGGCCCGATGCCCTCCACTTCTTCTCAACCACCCTGCACTTACATTTATGGGCGACAAGGTCGGAATCACACCAAGAGTTGCACTTGGAGTTGGGCTTCAAGTGGATCCTCATGACAGGGGAAAGGACATCCACAGTGTTAGAGATAGAGAGATGAAGGTTAGAGAGGAGATGTCAGGGTGTGAGTGAGCCAAAGGTGCAGAAGGAGGAGAGAACGTAGCAGTGAAAGCCTCAACTGACACACGCTTCATGGGTCTGATGACCAAGAAGGTAGATAGCAGTGCTGTAGTTGGCTTGACCTGTGGGAATCAGAGGGAGATGTGGGATGAAAGGAGAAAGTGATCACTTCAAGAGAAAGGAGTGGTGAGAGGGTTAGAGAAGGGGAGGTCTGAGGAGATCAGAACATCAAGGGTGTGCCCTGTAGAGTGAGTCAGGCCAGAGGGAAGAATAGGATAATGACAAGGAGTGTGATAAGAGTATGTAAGGGTGGAGAAGGGCTATGATGCTGGACTCTGATGAAGGAGAATGCCTATGCATTGTGACAATGGACTGTGATGACGGTCTATGGCAAATGAACATAACTATGACAAAGGAGAATAACTATTATATGGAAACAGGGATGATATGAAGCAATGACTAATGAGATGACTGTGATGAAGGACAGTGAAGCAGAAGGACTTTGATGAAGGAGAAAGACTGATGATGGTTTATAATTAAGGAATGGACTATGATGGAGGACTGTGATGAAGGAGAAGAAATATTCTGAAGAAGCACTGTGACCAAGAAGAAGAAGGAATGCTACGAATGACTGACTAAGGAGAAGGAGAAATTCTACAAAGAAAGAGAACGGCCCAGACAAAGTACTGATGAAGGGAGAGGTCTGTGATGAAAGGCTGATGATGCAGAAGGACTGTGATGAAGTAGAAGTACTGATGGAGGACAACAATTGTGAAGAAGCACGCAGAGTGCGCTGAAGCACTTACACAAGAAAATAACTCAGACTTAGATGGACTATGCCAAAGAGAAATTGACTTTAATGAAGAAGATGGGCTATGAATGACAGTTGTTCTTGTACACCGTTCTAGAGAAGGAAAAGTACTGTGATGAAGGGGAAGAACTAAGAATACAGATTATGACGAAGAATGACTATGGCACAGAGGAAGGACTTTGACCAAGGATTTTACGGGATGAGAAAGTCTATCATGAAGCAATGTGATAAAGGAGAAGGACTATGAGAAAGTATAACTATAACAAAAGAATGACTGTGATGATGGACTGTAATGAATGACATTGACTGTGACAAAGGAGAACTATGAGTATGGAGCAGAACTCTCATGAAGTAGGACTCTCATGGAGAAGGACTGCAGTGAATGACTTAATAAGGAAAATGGCTGTGATTAATTGCTGTGAATGTGAAGGATTGTGATGAAGGAGAAAGACTGTGACAAGACCTAGGATGAAGGACTGTGGGGAGATGGACTGTGATGATGAAGCATAACTGAGATAAAGGACAGCGAGGAAGGAGAATGACTGAGAAAAAAAAGAACTGGGGTGAACAAAGACTGTGAAGAAACTGAAGAAAGGTCACTGAAAAGAGCTTCGAAAAAGGAGGTCTTTGAAGAAGAGCTGATGAAGGAGATGGAATTATTTTCATCACCCTTTCCCCTCCTCTTCTTTTTCTGTAGCACTGTGTTGGCCATAATTTAATACTTGTCTGCATACTTGGTGTTTGCTGCTTTTCTCCAAAGCACTGCAAATGTGCCAGAGTTGTTTTATGGGACTGCTGGTGCCCATAGGTTGTATTAAACTGGCAAAAACAAGTTGATAGATGCCTGTAGAACAGTGCAGTAACAGTTTATATAAAGGTGCTTCAAACAATACAGTGGATGCGGGTGCTAATGATACATTTACTTTGTGTACATTTGTGCTATTCCAATGAAAACGGCTTCACCTCCCTGGAATCAAGGACCTATTTCCATGAATTTACAACAAAAAGGTTCTTGTTGCATGACATTGTTTGTATGGAAATACAGAGATCTAATATAACAAAACTGATTAATTGGTGCTGTCCTACAGGATAATACTGGCAGGATTAAAAAACACTGTACCCACTCTAATTGTTTCCAAGGTGAAGGTACCCATGAATTTCTTAAGGAGGCTGCAAAAGATGGCAAGTTCATCTATTGTTCACGAGTTTTATATTATTTTCTTGTCAAACCTGTGAAATCGCTGGCTCACAATCTGAAATGATAAGCACTGAGTTTAATCCTAGTGCAGATTTACAGGGTAATTCATGGAAATTCGCACAAAAGTGTTGCACGCGGCTGGCGCACAGCGTGCCCGTGCGAATGTATGCGCCAGCCGCGTGCGATAAAATCAATTTCCGTGCACACCGTATTCATGGATTCTCGCCTCCAAAAGCAGACGTGGCACAGAGTGGCGAAGCGACCCTGCAGCAGCGCCAGTTACGCCCCCAAGAACGCCCTCACGCAAGGAAAAGCCATCAAGATCGCAAAACCATTGCAAAGGGCTGCGCCAACCCTGTACCAGTTTACCGGACTGGCAAACAGCAAACGCAAAGCGGGGAATGTGTATTACAGGTTTCGGCAACACGCGTGCACGAGAAGTTTCACACGCGATCTGGCCTGGGGGAGCGTGTCCGTGTATTTCAGGGGTGCGCGAGAAGTCTCACACGCGATCGGGCCTGGGGGAGTGTGTGCGTGTATTTCAGGGGTGCGCGAGAAGTTCCACACGCGATTGGCCTGGGCGCGTGTATTTCAGGAGTGCGCAAGAAGTTCTACACGCGATCGTGCTGGGCGCGTGTATTTCGGGGTGCGCGTGAAGTTCCACACGCGATCTGGCCTGGGGGAGCGTGTGCGTGTATTTCAGGGGTGTGCGAGAAGTATTACACGCAAATGGCCTGGGTGCGAGCATTTCAGGGGTGCGCGAGAAGTTCCACACGCGATTGGCCTGGGCGCGTGTATTTCAGGGGTGCGCGAGAAGTTCTACATGCGATCGTGCTGGGTGCGTGTATTTCGGGGGTGCGCATGAAGTTCCACACGCGATCTGGCCTGGGGGAGCGTGTGCGTGTATTTCAGGGCTGCGCAAGAAGTTTTACACACAAATGGCCTGGGTGCGTGTATTTCAGAGGTGCGTGAGAAGTTCCACACACGATCGGGCCTGGGGTAGCGTGTGCGTGCATTTCAGAGGTGCCCGAGAAGTTCCACACGTGATTGGCCCGGGCGCGTGTATTTCAGGGGTGCGCGAGAAGTTCCACATGCGATTGGCCTGGGCGCGTGTATTTCAGAGGTGCGCGAGAAGTTCCACACGCGATTGGCCTGGGCGCGTGTATTTCAGGGGTGCGCGAGAAGTTCCACATGCGATTGGCCTGGGCGCGTGTATTTCAGAGGTGCGCGAGAAGTTCCACATGCGATTGGGCTGGGCGCGTGTATTTCAGGGGTGCGCGAGAAGTTTCACACGCGATCGGGCCTGGGGGAGCGTGTGCGTGTATTTCAGAGGTGCGTGAGAAGTTCCACACGCGATTGGCCTGGGCGCATGTATTTCAGGGGTGCGCGAGAAGTTCCACATGCGATTGGCCTGGGCACGTGTATTTCAGGGGGTCGTGAGAAGTTCCACACGCGATTGGCCTGGGCGCGTGTATTCCAGAGGTGCGCGAGAAGTTTCACACGCGATTGGCCTGGGTGCGTATATTTCAGAGGTGCACGAGATGTTTCACACGCGATCGGGCCTGGGAGAGCGTGTGCGTGTATTTCAGGGGTGTGCGAGAAGTTCCACACGCTATCGGGCCTGGGGGAGCGTGTGCGTGTATTTCAGAGGTGCGCGAGAAGTTCCACACGCGATTGGCCTGGGTGTGTGTATTTCAGGGGTGCGCGAGAAGTTCCACACGTGATTGGCTTGGGCGCGTGTATTTCAGGGGTTCCGTGGAGTACTACACGTGAATTGGCCGTGTGGGTCATCCCAGGTGTTCGCTCCACAACCTCCACGGCCCCTGCAGGCAGCCCACACCACGGGGGACTAGCCTGCACCCCCACTCGTCCCCCTGCACCTCCACCCCCCAGCACTGTGGGGAACCCTCCACCAGGCCCAACTCATGTTCCCCTGCACCCCCACCCCCCAGCACTGTGGTGCACCCTCCACCAGGCCCCAACTCATGTTCCACTGCACCCCCACCCCCCAGCACTGTGGGGCACCTGCCAGCAGGCCCCCACTCATGTCCAACTCATGTCTCCCATCACCCCCACCCCCCAGCACTGTGGTGCACCCTCCACCAGGCCCCAACTCATGTTCCCCTGCACCCCCACCCCCCAACACTGTGGGGCACCTGCCAGCAGGCCCCAACTCATGTTCCCCAGCCAACATGTCATCACAATCTAGATCCCTGGTCCCTATGGTCAGCCTCCAAATGCAAAACACCCACCCGAGTATTGCATCCACCCACTTAGAAATGGCAATAACATGATAGAACACCAATTGCAAGTTTGGAAACGAACACATGTCCCTCACATACACCCAATGGCTGTCAGTGAATCTCAAAACCCATATCATGATATGCATGAAACCAATGAGATGATACTACACATTGAAGTTTGATCAAGAAATATGTATTAAAGGAAACATAAATTGAATCAAAAATAAACAAACAGAAATGGGAATGTAATAAAATAAAAAGAAGCATGTCCGTGAAAAAATGCAAAACCAAAAATCATAATCCAAAGGAATGGTGTCCAAAGTCACAGTCCACAAAAGAAAATCCTATGGAAAATATTAATCGAAAGCCATTGCTCCATGGGTAAATTGTAAAATAAAAAGACGTGCCCTGCCATTTGGTGCCTGCACATCAGCCATCTGCAGGGGTCCAGTTGCTGTGTCCACCCCTGCTGGAACAGAACACTCCCGACTGGGATACCATCGCTCCACAGCCCAGCCCCAGGACCCAGTTGCCCACCCACGCCTGCCTCGGGGGTCGCCATGTCGGGGCAAACACCATCCGAGATCACTGGCGACCCCCAGCCAGAGGGGCAGAGGGCCACCAGCTTCAGTCAGAAGGAAGTTGGTGTCCTGGTGGAGCTTGTCCTGGGGCATTATGATGCCCTCTTCGGATCACCACGCGCCGAAAAGGAAGGACGGGACAGGATCTGGGACGACTTTGTGGTTGCCATCAACGCGGAGGGGGTGGCAACTCGCAACATCAAGCAAGTCAAGAAGCGCTGGAGGACTTCAGGTCCAGGACCCTCATAAAGGCCCGGCGCCTCGTGGAGGGGGGCCGGGGCAGCATGAGTACCATCCAGCTGAGGGTCCTGGAATGCGTACACCCAGCACTCCATGCCCAGATCCTTGAGAGGCAGACCCGTCTGGAGTCGAGCGGTAAGTGGCCAAGCATTGCTGTGTGAGACAGGGCATGTTGCAGTGTGCTGGTTGTCTGATACTTGCCTGTATGTGTGACATAGGCCATGTACACGTGTGTGTGTGCAGGGACATCATGGTCATGCATGTAAGACCAGTAATGTGTGAAGCACACGGTTGGTGTATGTGTTTAAATGCAACATGGGGAGCCCTATGCG
This sequence comes from Ambystoma mexicanum, assembly GCF_040938575.1. Lineage (NCBI taxonomy): Eukaryota > Metazoa > Chordata > Amphibia > Caudata > Ambystomatidae > Ambystoma > Ambystoma mexicanum. Next base: position 531,996,820 of record NC_090937.1, read on the forward strand.
GAATGGACACATGAGAGCATGCCAGTGTCTGTTCCTGGACATGGGTGGGGGTGAGGGATGGGTGCTGATGCCATGTACATGTATGGTGTCCATGTCTGTGTTTCTGACCTGTGTGTCTGTGACTTGTGAATGCCATGGATGCATGACACATGTCTGTGACAATGTTCAGAATCACTGATGCAGCCTAGTTATCCTTGCATCCACTGTGTCTGGGGTGTACGAGTCCAGATGGATGAAAGTACGTTGAAGTGTGTGCATGTGATAGGCATGACCCATGATGCATGTGAGTCCAAAAACAACATTGTATGCTTCAAGTGTCCATAGCATGCGCCATGCCTGTTACTGCATGTGTTTTTCCTGCACTGACCCATGTGTTGTGGAGGGACATGATGGAAGTGATCTTTGACAGTGCCACTCATCTGCTATTGCTTCCTGTCTAGGGGACCATTGTACAGTACCCTGATGCTTGTGTTCTATGTCTCCCTCTACACAGCGCAAAGTGAAGAAGAGGGCGGAGACGGAGCTGTGGAGCTAAGCGGCGTGGATGCCCCACGGCTGCAGTGGGAGGGGTGGGTGAGCCCCCACAGGGGCTTGCAATGGCGGAAGACGGTGAGGAGCCATCCAGGTTGGTGGTTTCCACAGAGGAGGAGGAGGCTGCTACTGAGCCGCACATGGGGCCTGGTGGGGGCATCCCTGCTGGTGCAAGTGGTGCAGTCCAGGTGCCTGTGCATGTCACTGTCCCTGACACTGTGACTGCACCACCATGCACCAGCAGGGATGCCCCATCCCAGGCCCGTCCGCAGGTAGGGGGGATGTCCATGTCATCTGACTCCCCTCCACCTGCGGACGAGGGGACCCCTGGCCGTATGGAGAAGGTCCTGATTGGTGTTGCGTTGCGCACGGCTGTCATTCGTGATGAGGTGCGTGCTTCCCGGGGGGAGCATGCACGTCATCACGAAGAGCACCGTGGCAACGTGGCCCAGTTGGGAGCGGTCATGGTCGGGGGTCTCGTACATGTGGTGGGCACTCTGGCGACCCTCTCCTCCTCTGTGGAGGCTATGCGCCAGTCGTACTCCATGCCGTCTTCCGGCCCAGATGCCACCAGGGCCCCCTGTGGACCTGCCACGACCAATGCAGCCACCTCGGTGGGGATCCCATCCCTGCCACAGTCGGGAGTCGGAGGGCAAGCAGGGGTGGACACACCAGCAACTGGACCCCAGCAGATGGAGGATGTGACGGCATCATCGGGCAGGGCACGGGCACGACGGCGTCGGTGGATTCCATCAGCCTGGATGCCGTCGTGCTGGCACAGGCAGTTGCGTCGGAGGCAGCGGCAGGCTCAACGTGGGAGGCATCATGGCTCGGGACCATCAACATCAGGGGTGCAGGCATCGTCCGGAGGGCAGGAGAACCCTGGAATGGGAGTGGCTTCCGTGTGGGAGCAGTTGGGCCAGCAGATAGGTGCGGAACGGCAGCGGGCAGAGGAGGAACGGCTCACAATGGTCAGGGCGGAGAACCCCATGCGGAGGGCGCTGAGGCGGGCTGAGTGCCTCAAGGGTCTTTGCAGGGAGTTGGAGCTGGACACTGCATTATCCCTGCGGGACCTCGGGGCCAGGGAACATGCCCGCCTCCAAGCCATTGAACAGGAGTTCGATGATGCCCTGGCCCATGACAACAACCAGTGAGCCGTCGGACTAGCCTGCTGCCCTTGTAAATAGTTATGTAGTTAGTGTTAGGTTTCCTTTGCTTTTTTATTTATTTTGGACCTTTTGGACAATGGGCCACATTTTTGTATATAGTTTTTTTATTAGGTAGTGTTGTTAGATAGGTTTAATTTCTTTTGTTGGGATCATGGACCCTGGCTTGTTCATCTGTACATAGTTCACTGTTGGATTTTCTTTTTATTTTACAATTTACCCATTAAGCAATGGCTTTCGATTATTATTTTCCATAGGATTTTCTTTTGTGGACTGTGACTTTGGACACCATTCCTTTGGATTATGATTTTTGGTTTTGCTTTTTTTCACGGACATGCTTTTTATTTTTTTACATTCCCATTTCTGTTTGTTTATTTTTGATTCAATTTATGTTTCCTTTAATACATATTTCTTGATCAAACTTCAATGTGTAGTATCATCTCATTGGTTTCATGCATATCATGATATGGGTTTTGAGATTCACTGACACCCATTGGGTGTATGTGAGGGACATGTGTTTGTTTCCAAACTTGCAATTGGTGTTCTATCATGTTATTGCCATTTCTAAGTGGGTGGATGCAATACTCGGGTGGGTGTTTTGCATTTGGAGGCTGACCATAGGGACCAGGGATCTAGATTGTGATGACATGTTGGCTGGGGAACATGAGTTGGGGCCTGCTGGCAGGTGCCCCACAGTGTTGGGGGGTGGGGGTGCAGGGGAACATGAGTTGGGGCCTGGTGGAGGGTGCACCACAGTGCTGGGGGGTGGGGGTGATGGGAGACATGAGTTGGACATGAGTGGGGGCCTGCTGGCAGGTGCCCCACAGTGCTGGGGGGTGGGGGTGCAGGGGAACATGAGTTGGGGCCTGGTGGAGGGTGCACCACAGTGCTGGGGGGTGGGGGTGCAGGGGTACATGAGTTGGGGCCTGGTGGAGGGTTCCCCACAGTGCTGGGGGGTGGAGGTGCAGGGGAACATGAGTTGGGGCCTGGTGGAGGGTGCACCACAGTGCTGGGGGGTGGGGGTGCAGGGGTACATGAGTTGGGGCCTGGTGGAGGGTTCCCCACAGTGCTGGGGGGTGGAGGTGCAGGGGGACGAGTGGGGGTGCAGGCTAGTCCCCCGTGGTGTGGGCTACCTGCAGGGGCTGTGGAGGTTGTGGAGCGAACACCTGGGAGGACCCACACGGCCAATTCACGTGTACTACTCCACGGAACCCCTGAAATACACGCGCCCAGGCCAATCGCGTGTGAAACTTCTCGCGCACCTCTGAAATACACGCGCCCAAGCCAATCACGTGTGGAACTTCTCGCGCACCCCTGAAATACACGCGCCCAGGCCAATCGCGTGTGGAACTTCTCGCGCACCTTTGAAATACACGCACATGCTCCCCCAGGCCCGATCGCGTGTGGAACTTCTCGCGCACCCCTGAAATACACGCACACGCTCTCCCAGGCCCGATCGCGTGTGAAACTTCTTGCGCACCTCTAAAATACACGCACCCAGGCCAATCGCTTGTGAAACTTCTCGCGCACCTCTGGAATACACGCGCCCAGGACAATCGCGTGTGGAACTTCTCACGCCCCCCTGAAATACACGTGCCCAGGCCAATCGCGTGTGGAACTTCTTGCGCACCTCTGAAATACACGCAAACGCTCCCCCAGGCCCGATCATGTGTGGAACTTCTCGCGCATCCCTGAAATACACGCGCCCAGGCCAATCGCGTGTGGAACTTCTCGCACACCTCTGAAATACACGCACACGCTCCCCCACGCCCGATCGCGTGTGGAACTTCTCGCGCACCCCTGAAATACACGCGCCCAGGCCAATCGCGTTTGGAACTTCTCGCATACCTCTGAAATACACGCACACGCTCCCCCAGGCCCGATTGCGCGTGGAACTTCTCGCGCACCCCTGAAATACACGCACACGCTCCCCCAGGCCCGATCGCGTGTGAAACTTCTCGCGCACCTCTGAATTACACGCGCCCAGGCCAATCCCGTGTGAAACTTCTCGCGCACCTCTGAAATACACGCACACGCTCCCCCAGGCCCGATCGCGTGTGGAACTTCTCACGCACCCCTGAAATACACGCACACGCTCCCCCAGGCCCGATCGCATGTGAAACTTCTCGCGCACCTCTGAATTACACGCGCCCAGGCCAATCGCGTGTGAAACTTCTCGCGCACCTCTGAAATACATGCACACGCTCCCCCAGGCCCGATCGCGTGTGGAACTTCTCGCGCACCCCTGAAATACACGTACACGCTCCCCCATGCCCGATCGCGTCTGAAACTTCTCGCGCACCTCTGAATTACACGCGCCCAGGCCAATCGCGTGTGAAACTTCTCGCACACCTCTGAAATACACGCACACGCTCCCCCAGGCCCGATCGCGTGTGGAACTTCTCACGCACCCATGAAATACACGCACACGCTCCCCGAGGCCCGATCGCGTGTGAAACTTCTTGCGCACCTCTGAATTACACGCGCCCAGGCTAATCACGTGTGAAACTTCTCGCGCACCTCTGAAATACACGCACACGCTCCCCCAGGCCCGATCGCATGTGGCACTTCTCACGCACCCCTGAAATACACGCACACGCTCCCCCAGGGCCGATCGCATGTGGAACTTCTCGCGCGTGTAGGACTTTGGCGCACATTTTTTTCCTGCGCAGGGACGCTACCGCCTGCTTTCGTGTGGCGGACATGTATGGGCCTGTGCGCGTCTTTGGCCGTGCGCTGTTTTTCCCTATTCCATTCCATGAATACGTGTTGTAGGCGAGCGTGTGGGCGTTCCGCGCACTTGCCTCCTGTACTTCCCCCGTGATGCCCACATTTTCACAAGTTGTTTCCCATTCTGCGTGTAACGCCCCGTGTTACGCCTACTTTTGTTATGTGCGCCGCACTATGTGCGAATTCGCTGTGGCCTTATCGCACGGCGTTCGATGACCTGTGCGCCAGCGTGAGCCAGCGTGCGCCAGCGTACGCCGCGCACTTTTTCAGCGCACATCCCACATTTTGCGCGTGCACGGACTTCCATGAATAGATGTGCGCTGTTTTCTGTGCGATAATCGCACTTGCACTGCGATTTTCGATCTTTCACTGCGAATCGCACGTTTTTGCACGCTTGCGCCGAAATTTTCAGGGTAAATTTTCAGCTGACAGGGTAAAAGCAGCAGCAGAAAGGGTATCAAGAGCAGTGCTACGAGAGAGGAAAAGGGAAGAAGAAGAGAAAGAAAAAGAAATGGCAATGTGGAAGAGGAGATTACTATCAGAAACGACTAAGAAATATGAAGAAGGGAGGGTGATAGAGAGTATATTAGAAAGGGAGAGGGTGAGAGAGGAAAGGAAGAAAGAGGATGAAAGGATATTGGAAAAGATGAGTAGTGAAGTAATGGAGGAATTAAAAAGGAAAAGGGAGGAAATTGGTAGAGAGATGGAGGAGAGAAATGAAGGGGAAAGAGAAGATAGGAGAAGGGAGAGTGAAGTAAGGGGGGATGTATATAGAGACACAGAAGTAGCAACAACATCAGCGCAAAGGGGAGCGGTTGATAAAGGAGAAAAGGGAGAACCGGACCTAATAGACTTAAAAACAGTAACAATCAAGGGGAAAAAGACCGAGTGGGGGGTGCCGTTTATGACTGACTTTTGTAGTGAGGAAGAAGAAGGAATGGAGAAGGAAGGAAGAAACAGTGAAAGGGAAAGCCTAGATAAACTATACACCACCCGGACCAATACAGACTCACCATGGATCTGTAGGAGAAAGGATGAACTGGAGAGAAGAGAGGAGGAAGAGCAAGGAATAGCGGAAAGACAGACACATGAAACCACACCGTCACCATCACACCCTCTCCCATCCCACCCTACATGCTCAACCACCTCACGCTCATTACGTACAATAAAACTTGCGACCTTCACAAACGAACTGACACCCTATGCATGTCGGCTTAGAGACCTCCCTAGACGCAGGCAGGAAGGACGAATACACACGCCCACAGGAAATGATGGAAGAAGGGGAGAGGATGGAGAAGAAAGAGTTACGAGCAGGGGAAATATGGACGAAATTGACGATGTAGAAGGGAGGGATGAAGAGGAGGGGTGTGAGGACTCGATTTTATGGAACCCAAGGGGTAAAATGAGACACAACTTAATGCCACTTCTGGATAGGGGAGGAGTTAGACCACAGTACGTCCCTTGGAAGCATACAGACAAAGAGAATATAAAGTGCAGGCTCCCATCATTAAGTGGAGGTGCGGGTAAATGGATATATGAAATGGAAAAACACACCGCAGGATAGAAACTGGCAGTGGGAGATGTAAAGGGCCTTCTAATATCGATATTAGGGGATGCAGCGGATGACATTTGGAAGAGAGCGGGATTCCCTGGGGTAACAATAGCAAACACATCGCATGATGGGGCACCATTCGCAAACTGCAGACATGCACTATGGCAGGCATTGAGGGTACAGTACCCAGACACATCAGACATAGGAGCAATTACCTCACGCAAGATGCGTGAGAACGAAGATCTGTTGATTATATCCAGGAAATCCAAGAGAAGTGGCGCATGGAAACTAGAGATCAATGGGACAAAACACCAGCAATATTTTATCATATACTAGTACAAGGGCTCCCAGAAGGAGTTCAGAAACAACTGAAGAAAGTAGTGGGAATGGAAGCAAAAGCATGGCCAGAAATACAACTGACTATAGTACATCATTGCAGGACATGGCAAGGAAAAATGAAACAAAAGGAAGAGGACAGGAAAACGGAAGAGGCTAAACTAGTACAGAAAAAGCTTACTAAATACACAATGGAAGGGGCACTAATAACTACGCCTACAACAATGACCCAAAGCCCCACACAAGTAGTGGCTGCACAAGATCTCTCCCAAATACCACCCTCACAGACTATAACACAACAGGTGCCGCCACTCCAACCATACACGACCAACATGGGAGGAGGATACTCAATGCCAGGAGCTGGGTATTATAATTACAACAGGGGAAGAGGAGGAATTATGAGGGGGAGAGGATACGGATATAACACAACAGCAGGTGGGAGGACTTAGAAACTCCTACCCCACCGGGCAACCAGTATACCAGGACAACACAGGAAGCTTTCCATGGCAGAGTAGGGAACCACCAGTGTGTTGGAGTTGTGGATAAGTAGGGCACATGTCACGCACGTGTAGAGTAAGACCAGGTACACCATCATGGAGCGAACAGGGACAACCAAGGCCCACACAGGAACAGCAGGGCATACAGCAACAGCAGACGTTGCAACAGGGAAATGAACAGCAACAACTAATAACACAACAACAGCCACAGACATATTCACTGCCACAACAACAGGTAGCGATAACACAACAACCCCAAGCACAACAAACACAACTGGGTAGGGTGACGGTCCTGGGACACAACCCTTACACAGGAAATGGTCAATCGTTGTACCCTCAATAGGACAGCCCACAGACGGCCTTGGTGTGTCCCATCCTGTCGGTAACACCTAATAGTGCGGAGGAACCACGCATAGAGGTAACGATAGGTGACAAAAAATGATCATTCCTTGTTGACACCGGGGCGACCTGGTCTTGCATAAGGGAAGGTAAATTTAAGATGTCGGGCGAAGCCATGAACACCCAAGGATTCTCTGGGGCTAGAGGGTTGGTTCATTTTACTGATAACATTCCCTTATCTATAGGAGATTATGACATGTCAGTCCCACTTTTATATTATAGTGCCTCACCAGTAAATATACTGGGGAGAGACATAATTAACAGGTTGAATATGACGATCTCCTTTACGGAGGACGGCATAATTTGCTATACTCCAGGAATTAACATGCTCACAGCACGACAGATTATGCAAGCATACTGCGGACAGACAGCGATTAGGGCCGAGCCAGTAGATGGCGAACTCTTCCAGTACGGGACAGACATGGCATTTGCATGGATGCCAGGGATAGAGGGAAAGATCTGAAGGAGGCCAGCAGCCTATTTGTTCAGACCAGAAACACCAGTCAACGAACCAGAAGGAAAGGTGGTTCCAGTGGACATTGAGAGCATTATAGCAACAGCTGATTACATTGCTGTACATGCCCAAGACAGAGAAGGAAGAGCATGGAGGGCAGTGATAGCACTAGCAGAAGGATGTAGACTCACCCAGGTGTCAGATGAGGAGCTGTTCTCAGAAGAAAAGGAGGAAGGTGAAATGGTGTTTATGATGAGTGTGGAAATATGGCTAAGAGTGGCGTACAAACAAGTGGCACAGAAAATGGCAATGGCACTTGAGGCACCCACATCCACCCCAGTTCCCTTCTTTAAGGAGGATATGACAAAAGTACCCACATCATTATGGACTACTAGCCCCTATGACGTGGGGTGCATTAAAAGTATAGGGGGGGTAAGGATAAAATTGAAAAAAGGTGCAATACTCCCCAGAGTGAAACAGTACCCACTATCAAAAGAGGCAGATGAGGGCATATATGAAACCATAACGGCCCTTATAGATAATGGCATATTGGTCCCCTCAGAATCACCATGTAACACGGCTGTATACCCAGTGCGCAAGGCTAGAGGGGGGTCTTGGCACTTCATACAGGATCTCAGGCCCTTGAACAACATAGTAGAAGCAGAATACCCCATAGCCGCAAACCCGGCCACGATATTGTGTGGCATTCCAGCGGAAGCATCACGATTTACAGTGATCGACCTTAAAAATGCTTTTTTCTCAATACCATTGCACCCAGACTCACAAGATCTGACAAGCTTCACTTACAGAAACACAAAGTGGAAACACACCAGATTGCCACAAGGGTACTGCGAATCACCCTCAATATTCAACAGAGTAATACAGATGGATTTGGGTAACATTGAAGTGGAAAGCACAGTGTTGCAGTATGTCGACGACATAATAATTTGCAGTACAAACGAAAGAACATGCAGAGAGGACTCATTAAAGATGCTGACAATATTGGCTGAAAAAGGTTACAAGGTAGACATGGAAAAGTTACAGTACTGTCAAGAACAGGTACTTTACATTGGTCAGCTCATATCCCAACATGGAAGAAAGATTGCACCACAAAGGGCACAGGCCATTTCAAAAACGCCAATGCCACAAACAGTGAGGGAACTGCAGCAGTTCCTGGGTCTGTGCAACTACTGTAGAGCATGGGTATTTGATTACAGCTCATACATAGGACCCCTGCTTGAGGCGTTAAAGGAAGCTAATAAAGGGGAGAAAAAGTTGGGGTGGACAATGGAAATGAAAGAGGCTTTTGATGAACTGAAAGATGTGATATAAACTGCTCCGGTACTGGCAACCCCAGACAATGAGCGACAATTCTTTATATTTTCACATTGCGACTCAGCAGTAATGAAAGCAGTGTTGGCTCAAAAAACAAGCATGGGCTACAAACCAGTAGCATTTTACAGTGGCCACTTAGATCCTGTGATGTTAGGTCATTTCCCTTGCGAACAAGGTCTCGCCGCAGCTGCTTTTGCGGTAGAAAAAGCATCAGCAATCACCATGGGGTGCCCAACTACATTGTTTGTGGAACATGAACTATTTGCAATATTGAATAAACCTAAGTCCACCCTAACCACGCAAAGGGCATCAGGTTATGAGATCATCTTATCCAGAGCTGAACTATCAATTGTTAGATGTAGCACGGTCAACCCTGCAAGGTTCCTAGCAGAAGTACTTGAGGAAGGAGATTATGCCCACGATTGTACGCAAATAACTGAAATGTACTCATGTACTAGAAAGATTGAAGAAAACGCACTAGAGGGAGGTGAGCTCCTGTTCATTGATGGGTCATCAACTATCGACCAAAGGGATGGTATAAGGAGGACTGGGGCAGCAGTGGTAAAAATGATGGAGGTACCGGTGTGTGTGGCAATGAAATGTGTACAACTACCACAGCATTACTCCGCTCAAGCAGCAGAATTAATTGCACTAATTTTGGCGTTGAAGGAAAGCTTTGACAAACGAGTGACCATATATTCCGACAGCGCATATGTTACGTCCACTGTCCACTCAGGGCTGTCGAAATGGAGAAGAAGAGGGTTTAGGAGAGCTGATGGCACTCCAGTGCAACATGCCCTCCTATTGGCTGAACTAATTGAAGCAATAAATGACCCCCAAGAATTAGCTTTGGTCAAATGCACCGCACACACCAATGGTGAAGACCACATTTCAAAAGGGAATGCAGCAGCAGACGCACATGCGATGTATGCTGCATATTTTTGTGAGATATGGAACCCCCCAGAGTCAGAGAGAGGGAGAGGGAGGGGAATGGCTAAGGAGATGTTGATAAGAGAAGGGTACACCCATCTCCCAGCCACACAGATTATGGAGCTACAAGCGGCTGCACCAATGGCCGAAAAAGAAATATGGCTAAAAAGAGGATGCACAATGTCACCAACCGACGCACTATGGCGCCAGAGTGACACTGGGAAGATTGTAATACCACTGGCACTATTGAACACCGCCCTGAGCCAACTACACCACCCAGCCCACACAGGCAAGGAAGTAATTGCAGCACGAATTAGGGAAGACTGGTTCTGCCCCGAGTTAAATTCTCATGTGTCAAATTTTATCAGCAATTGTCTCACATGTCAACAGTTTACGGCCGGTCACACTCTGAAGGTGATAAGAGGTACTATACCCCGGCCAGAGGGACCCTTCCGACATCTCCATATTGACTATGTTGATATGATCAACGTATGTCAAGGAAATAGGTATATGATTGTAGTAGCATGCCCATTCTCGAGGTGGATTGAAGCAGGGCCCTGTTCACACCCAGATGCATTTAGAGCAGCTAAATTCCTAGTGAGGGAGGTCTTCCCCAGGTGGGGAGTGTGCGAAGTACTGCGGTCAGATAATGGCCCACATTTCGCAAACAAAATGTTCCAGCACATCACATCCTTACTGAACATCAAGCATAAATTTGCATGTGCATACCACCCACAGGCCAACGGTATATGTGAACGCCTGAATGGCCTAAAAAGGAGGCACTTGCAAAAATACAGCAAACAACAAAGAAGAGTTGGTTGTATTGCCTTCCATTAGCCCTATTTGAGCTAAGGAATAGACCAGGTTCTGACCACCACCTCACCCCTCACGAGGTGGTTACCGGACGTCAAATGCGCCTTCCCCTAACGCCAACATCAAGAGCATTTACCGACCACGAGAGTACTGCAAATGTCCTTGGTGATGAAATGTACCAATATGTGTCTTCTTTGATTACTAGTGTAGTGTTTGTGTCTCAACAGCTCGAGCGCACGCGGGGCGGGTCTAACAGCGATCAACAAGAAGATGCGGATATAGAATTGGAAAAGGAAAGACTGTGCAAAGTTGCTAAAGGTGACCACGTACTACTTCGCAATTTCAACAGAAAGTGGAACAGCCCACGCTTCACTGGCCCCCATCTGGTAGAGGAGGTATCAACGAGAGCAGTAAAGCTACAGGACAAACGTGCCTGGAACCACCTACATGACGTAAAGATCTACAAACTTCAGACCCGCCCCAGCGCCACCGACAGGGCCACTGAAAGAACAACAACAGCGTCACCAACGGAGGAAGAGACTTCTACCGCAACTAACGGCCTAAGTGTCCCCATACCCTGCCACCCCCCAGATTCCCCAGAGACAACTACTAGACAAGAAAGGGGTGATCCCCATACCGCCCACCCCATGGTTACATGATAAAAGAGTAAAGAGACTTCCGCCAGTTGAGCCCCAAACCCTCTGCCCATTGACCCCCTACCCACTGTAGTAATAACTGAACTGAAGGACATTGTCTTGCACATATACACATGTAAACACCTGAATATTCTCTTTCTTTTCTTTCGCACATGCAGGTACAGCGTATTATTGTACTACTAAGAAAGTAGATAACTAACCAATTCACTGCCCAGGAGTAGATGGTACCCTCAGACGATAATTACCTGGAAGAATTGTCACACCAATTTGTATATGAAATAAAACGGCCAACGTACCTGAAAAGAAGGAGGCTATGTGTCTACTACACAGCATTCCTCTTGGCCATAGAGCACTCAATGCCCCACCTCCAACCATACTTGCCTGCCCTAAGAGATAGATCACTTAGATTGGCGTGGGAACAGCTCTTCGCCTGGGCACTGAATGACTACTTGATAGGGAGAGCTTAAAAAACGACAACTAACACTAATAACAAGCATATTAAGAATTTTCAGGCGGGCAACTGTAACGTCGCAAGAATAAGCTGCCGGACTGCAGCAAGGTAAGAGTAAAATGCCGGTGAAATTAGCATCTGTAATAAAATTGATAGGGATTTTAATGATCACCGGGTTCTTGGCTGCCTCTGTATGGCAGTACAGCTATGCTATTGATATTATTGCTGTACCCAAACCTAATGCACCCCCAGCTGCAACAGGTGTTACGTCAGATGGTACTAGTAAAATCCCACACAAGAAAAATAGAGTTAAACGCAGCACATACTCAGATAATAAAGGTATTGACAACTACATACAAGATTCAGCACACATCTCAAACAACATATGGTACCAACACATGACCCACATAGGTAAACAGACAACAGAAGACAGCTGCTAAGTTTGCTCATTAATTCCATACGCCATGAGCGCTTCTCGAACATTTGTTGCCACGGAGATAGATGAAAAAATAGCAAAATGTATAATATACCTGGCACTGTTCCAGACGAAAGGAAGATTTCAAGGGACAGTGGTGCATCTGGTGTGGAAAACACGAGATACATATCCATATGAAAACAACTTCCTCAAGACTTATTTGAGTTACCACAAGAGCAGTTTACATGCTGAAGGATTCAAATACATAACAAGTGGTCCTGAAAAAGGAGAAACAAAGAAAGTAACACTGCAGTACCTACCATGTGATTGGTACGCCACTGAAGTCCCTGGTAAAAACGGATGTTGGGAAAGACCACTGGTGATAATAACAGGGAAGGTGTACATGAACAACAAATGGGACATAGGAGTGGTTGGAGGCAACATGGTAACAAGAGAAAATATTTCAACTATTGATGGACACAACCATAAATGTTGGATGACTTGGGTCAAGTACGTACCCATGCTCACGTGGATGGAAAAGGATGAAGACCCAATAACAAAACTGCCGCTAACTGCGCCTAAGGTATGCTACCAACATAAAGGAGAAGTGGACGTAGGATACAACACCAACTGTGAAAGCGTGATGGAGTTACCTGAGGGGGGAGCAGGAACAGCAGTAGTAATGGACCATTACTGGGCCTGTGGAGACAAGGCATACCACACACTGCCCCCTCTGTGGAATGGTGTGTGCACAATAGTACACGTTAATGTACCATCACTAGTGGTGCCCCAGAAACATGTGAATACGGCGAATTTCCCCAAAATGGATGAAGGAAACAAGAGGAAGAAGAGATCTGCACAGCTTCAGAAGGGGCAAGAGAACAGGAACAACGGCAACAACACCGTCCTGAATAGGAAGAAAAGACAAGGAGAACCTCTGACAGGAAATTACCTGTGGGGAAGGTCGGAAACAGCACTCACTTCAATTCCGCCAGAACACAGACTATTCAGCAGAGCAGCAATGTTCTTCTCCTCAATAATACATCCGGGACTACAGGCTTACGCAAACGCAAAATGGCTCCAGATAACTAGGTGGGAACTAATGATGACAATTAACTCTACAGTGAATGGATTCAACGCAATAAAAGAGGAACTGCGAGCTGTGAGGATGGTAGCGCTTCAGAACAGATATGTACTGGACCTCCTCACAGCAATGGAAGGAGGAGTTTGCGCTAAGATAGGACAATCATGCTGCACATTCATCCCTGCCAACGATGCTGACAATGGTACACTGACAGAAGCAGTTTTACAATTGACCCAGATGCACTCAAAAATGATGGATGAAAGTAAAGGTGTGAAAAAGGATGAGAGCTGGTTTTCAATATTATGGTCATGGATGCCATCTTGGCTGTCAGATGGACTGAAGATTATAGTTGGATGTACTATTTTGGCTGGAGCTACACTGATCATAATAAGATTTTGGAAGGCCCGGAAGGCACGCACCACAGACGAGATGATCGAAATGGTTGGTATGCACCTCTTGATGCCAACAGATGACGGCAAACACACAGGCACAATAATAAAAGAGAGAGAGAAGTTGCGCAACCAGATCATCACCAACCACCTGGACCCACCATCTGTGAAGCTCGAAAACCCAAGAAACCCAAAGAGCTACTTAGGGAAATGGGTATACTGCACTCCTGGAGGAACCTGTGAATATATGTATTGGTCATTTGAAGACCATGTTAACCACTATGGACATTTGGGAGGAATAACTAAAATATGGAGAGTAAGAGGAGATAAAGAAAAGGATATGTTTGTGGTCGACAAGTCGACCAGAGGGGGGACTGAAGTGGGAGAATGGAAGAACAGGCTCCCACCCTTCCCCTCTCGCGCTTGGCCTAGAGGATCACGGCCCAGACACCCGCCACGAGAGGAGTTTGCCCATCTACCAGACGACCAAATACCCTGGTACAGGAACATACGGATGTGCCCACCAGCCTGCCCTGCACATGCCGACACCTGCGGCATGGATGGACTCGACTGAACCATCCAGCACTAAATCAACACGTCATTAGAGATGCCATGACGACCTAGCCAACGGTTAGCACACCTGTGCAAACATGCACACCGGACACTCCCACACCAATCCACACGAAGAATATACTCAGTGCTATGACGTAGGCGACAGACATACTCACGGACGTGCATCTTTATTATTTTCCACATAGGCTCTCAAAATGCAGAAACGCAAGACGCATAATGAACTTATCTAAAAAGGCTTGCTCACGCTTCTTCTAAGAACCATGTACCATAATGAAGAATATAACGGAGACACGATACTGAGGATAGGGCAATATGATACCGTAACCTAAAGCGCTCTTCATCAAACGGTTCCACCTATGCACCAGGCCCAAGTAGGCCGCAAGCAAAAGCTTCCATGAACATTGAATGAGCAAGAGCTCGGTTGCTGACCCTGCAGAATGAGCCCGGCGAAAGCACACCGCCAAGGGCACGATGTTGCAATCTCGCACGCCGCAAACCAACGCCAAGGTCGCACCTGCAAGATAAACCAGGCACACAGTGGGAAAAACAATATTAATTGTGCTAAATTTTGCCTCAAACACGGTCCCACCTCACGTGACAAAGCCAAACCTGACAGGATGCCAAGCCCAGGAGGAAGGAGACGCCTGAATCCCACGTTTTAAGACACAGGCAGATACAATTAAAAGACTCATTGGACATCTGCAGCAGTGGGAGTAGTCGACCTCCCAACATATGAATAAATCCTCACATTGTTTACACCTACCCATATTAAAACATTGTTGCAAATGACAGGTGCACCGCAAGCTGAGAACAGCGATAGTCTCAGACTGGGGGGCTCGCGAGCGGACCAATCAGAACATGGGGCTCATATCACTGACGCCATTAACATTGACCAATCCTCAGAGGTCTTCATGTAACAATTTTCATGTATCAAATTGAAGGGACAGCCCAAGTATATCACCTGACTAACCCTCGACCACTAACATCGTTCTCTATATATATGCTATACTAACCCTACCACTCGAGTAACCAATCCAGAGTGGAAATAGGTTTTTTGCTAAACTTTGTAAGGTGACGCAAGTAGCGCGTCATACTAAGGTAAAAAGGGCCTGCGAGCCCCACGATTGTGTGTGTGTCAGGACGGACGCGTACGATCCTTGACCCATCCCTGCCGTTTTGTCTAATAAACAGCAGAGTCACCTTGCTTCTTGCGTGTGTCTCATACTCTATCTCTTTTGGGATATATGGGAGGAGTTGGGGCCTCCCTCCCCGGAGGTCTGCGGACGGCCCCGCCGACCCCGGCAGAATTTCCCCCCGACACCATGATAGTGGCATTTTATATCAGAGGACAATGCAGTGGCGAAAGGGCTTGAAAAACATAGTGTACAGCCTCTGGTGGTGGGAAGAAGGGATGTAAAGGGTGCGGGAGTGAGAAGTGCTTCATGTGATATATCTCATTATAAGAAGACAGTGGTGTGCCAGCGCTAACCGTGCAGGCTCCGCCAATGCGCGGATATCTCAACAGACAACAATCATGTGTGGTCATTGCAGGTAGCCTTTCTTATGGCATGGCAGCTGCAGTGGCGATGTCTTTCTGTGATGAGTGGTGGCAGGCACATTTGCAGAAGAGGAGTGCATTCCACGAGACATGAGGATTTAAACATAGCATGTACTATGGTGTACTGTGAGAGGTAAGCCCGCAGCCCATTTGATGTATGGCTGCAGCCCTAGCACAGAAAAGTATGTCCACTGGTTGAAAAGGTATGTCCACTGGTTGAAAGTAGGTGCCACATTGTTGCGTTTTGTGTGTGGTTTGGCTGCAGTGCACACAATGTTGGTTGCATGGGTGTGGTGATCGGGAGAACAACCAGCAGTTGTCGGTGTATGGTTGGAGATGCTGCAGTGACCAGTCGTGCAGTTTGTCCACTGGGTGCACTAATGGAATAGTGTACGTATGGAAGAGGTCTCAATGCAATTGGTTCTTTTATGTGCTTGCATAGTCTGCATTGTGCAGATTAGTACACTTTCCAGATTCAACCCTAGCACAGTGACACTGATAAGGCACACTCTCTAAAGTGTTGCAGTTCACTAAACACCATTGGTCCTATGCACATACTAGAGTGTTAGGAACAGGCCCAATGTTGTGATTGAAAGTGGGTAGCAGTGCTAAACACAGCAATATATTTCTGCATTACGGTAAGTGGAACATGTGTCCTTGCCTCCCTGCTTTATGGTTGCGGCGGTTGGGTGGAAGTGCTGGTGCATATGTTCGCTTTGTGATTTCAGGCACATGCCTAAATGGCTGTCTGCATGGCTCTGTTATGTTGTGGTGAGTGTGGCCAAGGCCTAGACTGTTGGTTGCATGGCCAGAGGCCATGCAACCAAAAGCAGTTATGTTATGTTGTTATGTTACTTGGCATTAATATAGTGCCTTATGTATCATTGGTACAACCTCAAAGCGCTGGTAGGTTGAATGCCCTCAGGAACCGCAGTTCAAGTCAGTAGAGAGAGAGAGTGTTGTAACCAAAAGCAGTTATGTTATGTTGTTATGTTACTTGGCATTAATATAGTGCCTTATGTATCATTGGTACAACCTCAAAGCGCTGGTAGGTTGAATGCCCTCAGGAACCGCAGTTCAAGTCAGTAGAGAGAGAGAGTGTTGTATGGTGCATGTGTGCACCGTATATGTGTGCAGCTGGTGTGGCTGTTGCATGATGTGACCAAGCACAGAAGCAGGACAGGGGGTGTACATAGCGCAATATGAATATGTATATAAAGCGATAGGATGGATAGAGTGAACATGTGATACAGATAACATGTGGATACAGGTACATAGCATATAAATAGCATAAATAGGAGATAGAGAGATATATCCACTCCATCCACTAAACTTTATCACAGTGATGATATTAGGCACACTTTATAAATTCAACTATACCACAGTGACGTTATTAGGCACACTTTCTAGATTCAACCTCAGCACAGTGACACTATTAGGCACACTTTCCAGATTCAACCCTAGCACAGTGACACTGATAAGGCACACTCTCTAAAGTGTTGCAGTTCACTAAACACCATTGGTCCTATGCACATACTAGAGTGTTAGGAACAGGCCCAATGTTGTGATTGAAAGTGGGTAGCAGTGCTAAACACAGCAATATATTTCTGCATTACGGTAAGTGGAACATGTGTCCTTGCCTCCCTGCTTTATGGTTGCGGCGGTTGGGTGGAAGTGCTGGTGCATATGTTCGCTTTGTGATTTCAGGCACATGCCTAAATGGCCGTCTGCATGGCTCTGTTATGTTGTGGTGAGTGTGGCCAAGGCCTAGACTGTTAGGTGCATGGCCAGAGGCCATGCAACCAAAAGCAGTTATGTTATGTTGTTATGTTACTTGGCATTAATATAGTGCCTTATTTATCATTGGTACAACCTCAAAGCGCTGGTAGGTTGAATGCCCTCAGGAACCGCAGTTCAAGTCAGTAGAGAGAGAGAGTGTTGTATGGTGCATGTGTGCACCGTATATGTGTGCAGCTGGTGTGGCTGTTGCATGATAGCCACTTTTTAGCAGTAGGTGTGGTGCAGAGGAGATCAGTTGGATGTGTTCAGTCTGGAGGGTGGACACCCAGACTGAGTTCTGGCTCTGTTAGCCTGAGTAGACACCTAAGCTAGCCGGTATGTGCTCTGCTAGCTGTGTTTCATTAGGGTGATGAGGTGTTTGTGGGGTCATGTTAGTATGAGAACAGCTAGGCCGAATGTGTCATAGCATAGCTGTGTTCTAGTTGAATGATGGTGTATAGGAGAGAGTAAGGGTAGTAGTGTGATATGGTGGTTATCAGTAAAGCGCCTGTGACCAAGCACAGAAGCAGGACAGGGGATGTACATAGCGCAATATGAATATGTATATAAAGCGATAGGATGGATAGAGTGAACATGTGATACAGATAACTTGGGGATACAGGTACATAGCATATAAATAGCATAAATAGGAGATAGAGAGATATATCCACTCCATCCACTAAACTTTATCACAGTGATGATATTAGGCACACTTTATAAATTCAACTATACCACAGTGACGTTATTAGGCACACTTTCTAGATTCAACCTCAGCACAGTGACACTATTAGGCACACTTTCCAGATTCAACCCTAGCACAGTGACACTGATAAGGCACACTCTCTAAATTCAACTTTAACACCACAGTGACACTACCAGGCATACTTTCTAAATTCAACTTTAACACCACAGTGACGCTATTAGGCATACATTTTAAATTCAATTTTAACACAGTGATGCTATTAGGCACACTCATTGATGTTAGGAATGCCTTCTAAATTCAATTTTAACACAGTGACGTATTAGGCAATATTCAATGATGTTGGGAGCACAGTCTACATGCAGGGTTCTGTATAGTGATGCTATTAGGGTATGTTTGTCCTTAATATGTATCTGTACAATGTAAACAGTAATATTTTAGGGAATTTTAGGTGAGCGTGGTAGGGCTTTCTGGTGTGAAGTGATTGCTTCAGTCCCCACCCTTGTCACACTAACTTTTAGGTTGGTGCTGGTTGATGGCAGGCTACTGGCTTCATGCTTCTCCTGTGGATATCTGCAGAGACGATCTTGAGCCGCCTCTGGAGGAGCCACCCTTTGCCTTGGGCCCTTAGGCGCAGGGGCTGGAAGAGCAGAGGGCTGCCCTGGAGTGGTCAGAGATGACTTTGGCGTAGAGCCAATCAGGAGTGATGCAGATTGACAGCAGTGATGCAGATTGTTCACACTGCCAAGGTGATTTTCTCCCCCATACCACCAAGAGGTGCATGAGACCATGCCACTGTAATTTTCCCACAGCCAGAGGTCGGGAGGTTTTTCAGAAACAGAAGCATGTGTGACTTTATGTGCAGTGCTGGGATGTTCTGCACCTACTATTACAGCATTAACAAGCAAGATTTGCAGTGGTTCCAATGAAATGGCATTTTAGTAAGAGAAGAGTTGACGTTCAGTCCATACAAATGTCAGGAGGAGAAGCAAACAGAAACTCATTGAAAGAGATATAAAAAAAATGTATGCAAGCACGTACATAACAAAAACAGGAAAAAAAAACCTTTTGTTTTCGTAGACAGTACTACAGACCCAAACCCCTACCCTGTTCTACAATTATCCCCCCCAAAACCCCCTATGCTGTACTTTCACGCTTCTACGTGCCACATCCAGCCATATTTTGGATGGGAGCCATGGAATCGAAACTGTGGAGCGAAGGACACTGCTCTATATGGTTGGTGGGTCTGACGTGTACGCAAACACTGCACCAGAAGGTCTCATTGCACAAAAAAGTGCAAAAGACTCTGGTGAAAGTGTGAAAGGTAAGGGCGGGCATCCTGGGTGTATGCATTAACTCTATTTATTTGTTTGCAATTAGTAACTTGCAAGTTGTGCTCTTTTTGCACAATATTTTTTTAAAGTGTGCAGTAACTGGGGTACTGTGGTGAACAAAAAACAACTTTGCAGTGTACACAGTAAGTGGCAGGCAACCTACTGTTGTGCATGCATTGTGTGTATGATATCATATGATTTGCAATTGTATGCTATGGCATTCGTAATGCGTATGCACACACATCTAGCAAAGCACAACGTGGAAAGGGAGGGGAAACAGAGGAGAGACAGAGACAATGACCCTACTAGTCCAGGTGTGACTTAGATCGCCCAAGTGCATGTGTGGAGGGAGGGGAAGGTACAGTACATGGGAAGAAGAACAAATGACAATAATAAGAATATGAGCCAATTGTGTCAAGTGCACACAGCAGGTGGTGGATGCACTGTTAGGCAAACAGAAAACAGTCCTCAAGTGCAGGGGTTGCTAGAAAGACAGTGCAGCGGTTCGCCTGGTGGGGGGAGGTGACATGGGCCCGACATCACAGAGTCGCTAGGTAAGCAGTGCAGAATTAGTTTACATCAGGCAGTTAGCCGGGGAGAGGAGCAGAAACAGCAAACGCTAAGAGAAAGGCTTTGAGGTGCTTCTGGAACCAGCGATGGTTCCCCTCAAGGGAGGCAGGGAGGCTGTTTCCGAGGGAGGCTTGTGGCGAAAAAGCACATCTACAACCAACTGTTTTTTTGCCGAAGCGCCTGACCCTGAGGGAGTTGGAGGTGGATGAGGGAAGATCTCGCACACGCAGATATATAGGGAGTTAGAGTTGAAGGTATTGAGGTCCCAGGGCCCAGAAGGCCTTCTGCATAATGCAGAGTCTTCTCACTTTATTCTTCCCAGCTACTGGGAGCTATTGGCAACATTTCAGTGCAGGAGAGATACCATCCCAAGTCGCAAACTCCTCTTCTGGATGCGTTCCAGAGGGCGGAGAGTAGAAGGGGACAGCCTTAATAAGAACCTGTTGCAATATTGCAGCCTAGGCAGAAGTACAGTTGTGCAGACAGTGATCTTTTGGAAAGTTGCTTTTGTTTGGTACGATACATTCAATGCTGCTATTGGTGGCATTTTTTACGATTTATGTAGGAGGTCGGTTAGTGGGGAAAACATTTTGTAGCATTGTCGGAAGGAAAGCAGAGAGTTCCTGTTTCGATATTACACTGTATGATATGGGTAAATGAGAACGTTGCAAGCACATAATACTATACTGCCACTTCATGGTAGGGGATGGGGAAAAAAAACAATATCCTTTTAAAGAAAGTAATGGCCGCTCAGTGCCAGACACCGTGCGCAGAAGCACTTATAGCACAGTCATACACATAGTGCAGAAAAAGTTTCTGTACATCCATTTTGTGGTGATGGTTGCACATGTGGATAAATGTGGATGCACAAATCTTGAAATCTTGTACTGAACTTTCTACTGGATGTGCTGTTCAGTGACATCACACTAGCAGGCTGAATTTGTAACGGTACCTATGAAGTGTTGTGCAGAACTGACAGTGTTAGATGGTAACATCTTGGATGGCATCGGTGGAATAATATGTGCCCATTTACCCATACCCAATGAAGTTGTGGTGGACAAAATGTAGTGGAAAGGGAAGAAGGACTGCTACTGCTTTACTGGGGTGTGCCCATCACACAGTACTTTGGGCACCGCACATGCCATAATCTGCACTTCTTACCTTGCCGGCCAATGGACATGGGACTTTCTGGATTATCCAATCAGGTACTGTGGGTGTGGTTCACAGGAAGGGGCAGTAAAACTGTTTTACATTATACTCTGCATAGTGAGGCTTGCTGACATGGTGAAACACATTGTGTTGCCTATAGGTGAAGCCTTTCTACTATATCTGCACAAGCATGCCTTGGAAAGAAACTTTGGTGGCAATTTCCGGTTGGAAGGAGTGGACGCATTATGGAACAGTGGCTACGAGTGCAGTTTCACCAACATGCATGCACTTTGCAAAGACCTGACCACTTTTGCTAGAGCCGATGTTATCTTTATCCACTACAGTGGCATGCATATGGGTTATGTTTCTTGTTTAGGTTTGTCCGTTGACTGAAGAGGTTGCTAAATCTAGTGAAGAGGCGTTTTCCCACTGCCAAGGTGCATTTCTCATCCATAACACCACGAAGAGTATGGGACAATGCTCCTGGAAGTTGTTACGAGCCAGAGGCAGGAAGAGATCTCATCAACAGAAGCATGTATACTTTTTTGTCCGCTGCTGCGATGTTCTTCTGCAACAATGACCTCATTAGTTGTGGAAATGCAGAATTTTTTTCTAAGCAAATGGCATTTCTTTGTTGCCCATTGGTAATGCTCCTTTGTTTGCCCATCTACAAGATGTAACAATGTCCGCACAAGAAAACACAAAATCAAATAAAAAGTGAAAAAAGGTGTTTCTCTAGAAGCATCTAAAAGAAAAGGCTCTTTTCAGAGCCGCCCCTTACAACAAACGTCCCCTATCCTGATTGCAAGTTATTCCCCCACGCTCGCACGGAGCACAAAAGCCACATCCAGGGATTTTCCGGATGGCGGCCATGTAAATCTGACTGTAGAGCCACAGGGATTGCACAACAATGTTTCTGGGTGTGGTGTGTACACAGAGGACTGTTTTACACAACTGATACTGTTACATGGAGAGCTCTTCAATGTCATTGGTGGAAGCATTTGGAACTTTTTAACAGTACACAATGATGGTGTGCTGCAAAGAAGAAACTGGAAGGGGAAGAAGGATTTTTTCTGCTTCATTGGGATACGGTCCTCGCCATCCATGGGGAAACACACGTGCGCATACTCCTGTTTGCTGCTAACTGCCCATGAGATTGGGACAATGGGACTATTGCTGCTGCGGGGGTGGGTTACAGCAAGGCCTGTTCATAATTTTCTCAATTACTGTGCGTACTCAGCCGGACTGACATGGTTGCTATTAGTTCCAGACGCACTGTAGCACAGTAGATTTGGTGCACCATTACTTACATGGCAAACCTGTGTGGCCTGCTACTCTGTTCTGAAAATCTGCAAACAGATTGCTCCGCACGTGTGGAGTGTGCACTTTTGTAGGGTTGCTGTGGACAACGTTCACCCAGAAAGCAGGCCTACATTGTTCCAAAACATACATGTGCAACGGCACATTGTGGTGTGTTTTTAAGTGTGTACTTTCCGAAAAAAACACTCTGTACATTGCTCAACCCTGCATTTTGCTGCTGTTCGAGGGTCCAGCTCCTGTCCCTGAAATAAGGGCCCACGTGCAGCCTGGGTGCAGTCGTATGGTGACATAGCCACTGTTCTCCTTTGTGACAGCTGTCCGCTGGACGTGTTTTGAGTGAACTATGTTATGCACATGTGCATGGTTGTCCTATGCACACCTTTGCCACTTCTCTACTGACTAATAGTGCGCCACACATGTGCCAACAAATTTTGGGAGATGCTGGCTATTTATAGGGTACAGCAGGTGGGATGTTTATCTGCATAGCTACCTGTAGGATGTGGGTGGCTGCCGCAACTTGATTAACTTTCCTTTGGCGATGTTACCAGGACACAGAGGAACAGATACATACACGTGTACTTGCACTACACCCAAACGTCCGCTGCCACATGCATTGATAGGTGGTGGACAACATGCAGACATGCAGAGCCTGTTGCGGCATACGGATGCCTCCATTGTCATTGTGGATAGGCCGGACAGCTGCGGTGTCTGTAGGACACCTACCTTTTTCTTAAATGAGGACTGTGTGCCACTGAGTCAGAACCCCATTTCAGGAAAAAAAAATACCACACAAACACTCAGCAACATTCTCATTATTACGGTTTAATTGTACACATGGATACAGCCCATTAGGAAAGGGAAGGGGTAGCAGAAGTGGATACTTATTGTGTCAAAATGGGGATTTGCACAACTTGGTGTTGAGGGGAGGAAGAGATTGATGTATCATAGTAATGTCTCACATGAAATGGTTTTTGAGGGGATGCCATGGTCCGACAAGGGGAAGGAGTACACGTGCAGGTGTGCCAGTGCTGTTTCATTTTGTCCAACATATATCCTTGTACGTAACCTTTAAAGCGGCACCATTTTTCACCAATTTTTCCACTTTGACTTCCACGCTGTCCATTTCCCTATGCACAGAGTTTTTTCCTTTCCTATGCCTGTATGCTGTTGTGGAAGGGTTGCCGCCTGTATCGCCTTGTTTCCTTTCCAATATGTTCTCTTACCAAAAAGAGAATGTGTTTGGTGTACATGCAGCAATATATACTACGGTTCACACTACTGTGCGTACCAGTGGGGTTACTATAGAAAGTAATTGCGTCATGAGGGAAATGTTCTTCCTGCCACTCTAAGGTGCTTGCCATTGCAGAGTTACAAAAAGACATGTTATGCTTCTGTACTATTGCATACTGCAGCGACTGTGCAATTATTAGACAAAGTTTAGTGTCCTTACTACATTGTCGGGTCTTAGCACTTCTCAGTCATTACTCTGGCCGTTCGTTCTTTGTTCCCCTTTACAGTAGCACTGCGGTAAGATTATTGAAGGCAGACGTCACTTCTGTTGTTGATGCATTCCGTTATGTTGTACCATATATGCCTTTGTCCTGTTTGCTTCATAAGTACACAATTTGCAAACCTACTCTATTTTCCCTTGAAATTCTTGCACATGGTGCTCTTTGTCTATGTTCTTTGCGTTTGATGATTGGTACCACTATGTAAGAGTGCACCTGCCTTCCTCAGCAGGTTAGATGCCACCCGATCTCTGCAAACAGATGCATAGTCCACAACTGCTGTCCGCATTAACATGGTGCCAGCAGTTTCACTATGTTCCACAGTTCTTCTTTACAAACGAAGGGTATCCTGCTAAAAACCAATGAAATTCACTGATAAAAAACCTTTTTGAAGGGACGTTATGGTTAAGTTGCACTATAAAAACCTATGCAATTCAATGGACAAACGTTGTTACATGGACTTTATGGTTACAGGTAAAACCAAAACCCCCCAGAGATTCACCAGTTATGGTAAGCTAAGCAACCATAACTCGCACAATCCCTGTGCACTGCAAGGACTAACAATCATGACATCAAAGATGACATCATAAATGTCATTCATGACATGACTGATGACATAATATGTGTATATAGTTTTCATAAACAGCCTCCACAAGGGATTGTCAATGTAATGTTGGCAGAAAACTATCAGAAATCATTGGAAGAACTATCATGAGATACATGGGCCTCATTACAACCCTGGCGGTCTGGGAACTATGGTACCAGTGAGCATGCCAGTACTGTAGTTCCCGGACCGCCATACTACGAGCTGTGCTTGCGGGCGCCTGTCAGCCCGCCAGGTATGACCTGGCGGGCAGAGCAGCACCCACGAGCACAACACATCGGATGCACCGGCACCATTCTGAATGGTGCCGGTGCATCCGACATCCCATTCCCATTCAGCCCTATGGGGCCGAATGGGGATGGCGAGTCCCTTATTGCCTGCACCCGCAAATGGGCAATTACCAGGTCCCCGCACTCAGCATGACCCGATTCTTGCCCATTTGTGGTTGCTCGTAAAAACGGAACTCCGGCGGCAGCCTTGCCGGTTTTGGCCGGCACAGCTACTGCCGGAGTTGTAATGAGGCCTATAGTTCTTTAGGGAATACATTGCTATAAAGACTGCTGCATTACAGAGTCCTTTCCAGTACATGATCCCAGTCATGTAGAAACGGAGCAAATGTCTACAGCATGCATCATACAGGTGCAATAATCAAAATATTCAGATGTTGGATTGTACAATAATGAATGCTTTCTTTTGAGAGCTTTCTGCAGTGTGACACAAATGCAATAACTAGCTACGAATGCCTCTCTTACTACATTACTGTATTACTATACACAACACACAAAGAGACCACAATGTATACAAATATGAGTCTATACAGAGAAAGTAAAGTAAACAAAAAAGTAGGACTACCACCAGAAAGTGTTCATGCCCTTACCCTTATGTTAATGCACAGAACTGATTGCTGTGTTTCAGGCTTGCTTCTTCCCCTATGTATATGTATCTTATGATGTGACTCAACCCTAAGGAAAGTAGTGTCAGAACATATGAGAAGGGTAAGGTCAACAAAAATAGCACCTTTCCCACTTTTAGTTCCTTAGAGTGAAGAAAAGCACCCGGTGTACATATGTCACTGAACAAAAAAGAGGGAGCCACACATGTGATGTCATCAGTCATGTCATGAATGACATATGTGATGTCATCTTTGATGTCATGGGTGTTACTCCTTGCAGTGCACAGGAGTAGCTCGAGTTATGGTTGCATAGCTTCTCATAACTGGCGAATTTCTGGGGTTTTCGGTTTTACCTGTAACCAGAACGTCCCTGTAACAATGTTTGTCCATTGAATTGCATAGGTTTCTACTAGTGCAACTTAACCATAACGTCCCTTCAACAACGTTTTTGTCAGTGAATATATACATATAGACATATTTGGGATACATTTCAGCATCAAATTAGTGAACACCAACAAGATGGATCAAGAACACAGCTCTTAGAAGAGAGGGAATAGATACATCATAATAGATAACAAGACACTAAGCACTAGCAATGTTTCCTGAAACACTTGTCTTCTTTAAATTCATTTTGATTGCTTCTTTCAATGATTATTAGTACAATGAAACCAACATCAATTTATCAAAAATGAAAAATGGGAAATTGCACAGTGATGATTTGCACACATATTTTAAAATATAGGCATATCATGTGTGTGTCTGTGTGCCCCCTTACAGAGAAATGGAATAGAAACTACTCTTTATCCTGAGTTTAATAACGTAGAAACTATTACATCTGATCTCCCCCTTGTAAGAAAGAGTGACAGGCGTGCAGTGGTTCAACTCCTACCTCTTTAACAGGGACCAGTTCATCCAGATGGGCCATAATACAATCCCAGTGTCACCCATAGAGCTGTGGATCATCCTGTCCCTTGTCATCTTCAACCTACTCATGGAACCATCCTCTCCAACATTGACATCAAGATACTCCAATCTGCAGATGACACCCATCCTTATCTTAAGATCATCTGAATCGGCAACATTCACTCAAGGACAGTCTGTCCCTCACCCAAGTTTGCATGTAAAGTATCAGACTGAAGTTAAACATGACTAAGTCCACGTTTATTTTCCTTGGAAACCCACCACAAATTACCATATCCTGAATTGGCAGATCTCACCCAGTGCAAAATGGCTCAACTTTGACATTGACTGTGAACTCTCATTTAAAATACTCATCAACAATCAAACCCATGTATCATGGTACAAGCTTTTGCTTCAATGCAAAGTCAAGGATGTAACCCAACTTCAGGTTTCAGAACATGTATTCAAGAGTTTGCCATTTCCCACCTGGACAGTGACTACTCCCTACTTATAGGCATTCCATATTCAACTGTGGGCCCTCAAATAGCGTCTAGCATTCTGCAGCATGCCTCATCCCAAGACTTAGGAAAGTCCATCACAAGATACCCATCTGCTAATAACTTCCTTAATTGATTCTTCATGCAGCATCTTACCTGGCCGAGTAACTCACCACTTCCCAAAGCACCATCAGAAACCATGACAAAGCCTGACTTGTAAACTAACAACTGCCAAAGGATAAATGTTTGAAACAAGACTTTCTTGTTATTCCCCCTATCTCTGGAACAACTTACCAATGCAGATTAGTCGGGTCCCACCTAACCGGCTGTATTGAATGTCTACAGAATATATATATTTACTTTTATAGTGGTTCATTGTTACTGGTTAATGGCATAGATACAAACAATACAACAATCCGACTCCACAATCTGGGTTAATAAACATGCTGCTTGAATCTAAATATTTGCATTTTATTTCAAATTATCAATCAAGGACATTGAGTGTGTCCCCTAACAGACAAAGCTGGGGAAGATACCTTAAAAACAGGAACATTAATTCAGTCTACAATGATAATGGCCCTCATTACAACCCAGGCGTTAAGGGTTTAACGGCGCCGTCGGCGCCGTTAACCCTTAACGCCTGATTACTATTTTAACGCCTACTTTCAGCAGGCTCTGCTTTCCCACCACGGGTGACTGTCCAATTGTCTCTTTCGGCTTCACAAAGTGCTTAGAGACTACACATCCATTTCTCTGCAGCTGGTCCCCTTGTCATCTGAAGATTGGAATGTGTCAGCGTATCGCTGACCTTGGCTGTGAGCCTGCTTTGTGCTCTGTGCAGCCTGAAGCAGCTCTTCTCGTCTCAGGCTCTGTGGCTTGAGGCCTTCTGTAATTTTCCTTAAAGTTCATAATGTGATTGGTTATGCATGCCAGAGTCCAGTCTATATTCATGGACATAATATTTTCATTCATACTATATTATTTATGTGTTCTTAGATATTGCAGCAGTTTTGTACCACCTGCACAGTGTGAGGTGGGAACTGTTCTGGTAGGAAATACAGAGTATACCTTTAAGCACATGCTATTACTGCGGCTGAGAGGTCCTATTTCTGCTGTGAAGGCTAATGATATTAAAGAGGTGTTAACGCCATAAGTAGATCAACTATTACTATGATTGGAATGTGTTGAGCACAGCGACTGTCCACTTAGTGGGTCTTTTGTCACTGGTGTAGTCTAGGATCCATTTGACAGTGAAGATGAAAGTCAGATTTGTCAGAAGATGCAGGTCTTTAGGGATACTAGGACATGAAGTTGACAGTGTTCTTCATCCATCGAGGACGGTGGTTAGAGGGACTTTAGGTGAGTGTTACAAATGCTCAGCTATCTAATCAAGATCATTTAAATGAGGGATGGTAAGGACATTTTCAATGAAATGAAAAAGGGTAATGTTTCGAAAAATACATGATTGGTGATATAGATGATTTCAATTCTGTCCGTTTGGAAAAATCCCAGTTAAGGGTTGAAAGTACAAAGTGGGAACATGCTGCAGTCTTCTGCACGGTTTAGAATGTGTGAAGTAGAGACAAACGGCATGCTCAGATATATGATATTTCACATTCTCGCATGCTGATTTTAGAGCTTTGACCACTGGCTTTGTGTTGTAAAATTATGCATCGACATACTCCAATCAGGGTTTAGAGGAGAAAGAAACAGAAGCTGACAACCATTTTTATTTGCAGGATGAGGAGAGTTGGAAGTGTAAAAGGAAAGCATTTGTTGGAGGTGAATATTTCAGGGGAGATCTGCTGGAAGTGTGCCCGAGAGAGTGGGCAAATGCGTTGGTAATTTGACGATTAATAAAGCCTCAGTTGTGGTGTGGTTGACATTCATCCATGGGTGAATTGCTAACAGAAATTGATTACAGTTGTGCAGCCACGATTTTAAGGTTTTTCTGATGGCAAGATTACATTCTTGATTAAGTGTATAGATTTCAGGGCTTGGAATTTTGCATTGAGAAATAATCCCAGGTGAGTTTTCAGGAATAGTTTGCTTTGAAACCATATTTGGGTTTAGAGCATATACCACATTGAATTTTGAAGCTGCAAAGTTAGTTATGCGGAGAATTGGCATAAAGCCCTCCACTGGCTAGCTCTTAAGGATAGGATCACCTTCAAGGCTATGACCATGGTGCATTGCTGTCTATTTGGACAGGCACCAGCCTATTTGAAGGAACAGATTACCCATTACATTCCGTGTCTTTCTTTGAGATCAGAAGCACTGGGGCAGATTGCTTGTACACATTTCAAATGATCTGATGGGCTAGTACGATCATTCCCAGTGAGAGCTGCTCAGGTATGGGATGGACTACTAATACTATTGAGGCAAGAGAACAATCACATAGCATTCAGGAAAGCACTGAAGACACTTATCTTCAAATAGTGAGATGACATGTCAGAATAGGAATTAGAATACTGTTGTCCCATCACATTTTTATGTCCATGTCTATTGTGTGCACCCTGATGCCTGCAGGCTTCGGGGTGGTATAAGTAAAAAATAAATAAAATACAATAAAAGTAATGCCATGGATAACTCATAATGTGATGCATAGGGCTTTGAAGGAGATCTAATGAGCACCTTTTACCTAATGGAGCATCTCCATTGAAAGTAAAATGTGTGCCTTATACTCTAGTTGAAGCATATATCTGCCTGCTACATTATTGACATAAGCATCTTGCAAAACCAAAGTGGGTGAAATTGCCTTTACTAGTTCATGTTGCTCTAAATTGAGTTAAAACATGTTTTTAAATATGTAAAGGCTGCCTGCACATTAAGCTTTGCATACAACATTTACTGTGAATTCCTATGGAATCCAACTGTTTTTAGGAGGGGCAAAATGCAGGGAGATTTCTTAGGAATCCATATATTTTACACCTGTATGAAAAATGACATGCAGGCAGAAATCCAGCAGGCATTTGAATGAGGAGGAGAAATGCATGGATGAAAGCTAAATGATTTTGTATGCCCCTACTCCTCCTTCTAATACGTTGAAACCCCCTGGATCATAAAAAAAGGGTACACCTTTTATACCTTATTTCTGTACTCTTCCTTTATAAAAATTACCCAAAACGTCTAATGTGTACTAATCCTGTACTTGTTGGAATGCTGGTTGGTAACATTTCTGTGTGAACTAATGAATACTATTTACATATTTTGATGTGTGAACTTAAATGTTATTCTTTTGCTGGCTTCTAGGGTTACTTGCTAATGTGTCACAGTCCGCTTCTCTGATTTAATGGCATTTCTCCCCCTTTTGTATTGTTTTAATGTCTCACTTGTTGAAAATAATGTTCAATGTGTTCACTAACGAGGTCCTACTCACAATTACTGAATGTAGCCTAAGTGTTTTAATTCTTTTAGAACATTAAATAATAGCTTTCAATGCTAGAAATGCATTCCCTCGGAGTTGTAAGTGGGAGGAATATATGCTGACTATGTGTACCCTAGGCAGGTTCGTTTAATCACGAGGTTGAAAGAATATCGTTTTTGTTTTAAAGCATGTGCCAGTCAAAGTGAATAATATTGATGATTGTTTTTCATGGCTTTCTATGTAAGTCTAGGCATGAGTGACGTCTGGCTCTACACACAGTATACAAGACGGTGAGAATGTATATTATGGATGGGGACAGTGAAGAGAATTTGAGCAAGGGCTGCCTTTCTGCAAACCTTATAGGAAGACTGATGCCCTTTACAATGCATGAAAGAGAAGCTCCCTTATAAAGAGAATATGTAATCAAGTGATATCTCCATAAGGCTTGAGGACTGACAGGCTAGAGCAGAACACACAGTCGTGATGGGAGTCATGGCTAGCATAAGGCACGATTCTTAAGTTGGCGCAGTGAGAATGCTAAAGAGTATGAATCACTGCACCAAATCAGGATGGCGAGGCTCCACCACAATTCTCAAGGGGGCCTGGGCGTCCTCGTAGTGCACGACAGTGCAACGCGTTCATTGCGCCTGTTTTTGGGTACAACGGGCGCACTAGAAAGATCTCAGCAGCACTTTTGTAAAATAACAACATAATCGTTTATTTATGAAAGTGCTGCCGAGAATACGGGCATACATGAGCACTTTTCTTGAATAATGACATATTTGTTATTTAATGGAAGTATTGTCGAGAGTACGGCAGCACCCAAAAAATGACCTGCTAAAATAAAGCACAAAGACAGTTTTTTGTGCTACAAACAGTCCCATTGCATGTGGCAGTTCTCTGGTAGAAGGAGGAATCTGTTCCCTCCTTCCACCACAGTACTGCAGCATGAAATGGGACATTTTGCTGTGCTGTATTTGCGCAGGACTGTCACAACCATCCCACACCCTCAAACACTTGTACTGTATATGTGTGTCACTTTAATGCACATTTAAAAGTGGAGGAATGCCACAAGAATAACCATCTTACATGGCAGGTCACCCACCCATTTTAGCAACCGTCACATAGAGTCCGAAAGTGGTGCATTCATACCGACTTTGGAAGAATGCGCCATGTTCAGAATAGGTCTAACTTAAGTGCCGAAAATGTCGTTAAAGCCTATTGGTACTTAACACCCACTTGAGAATTGTGCCCTGACTGCTACACAATAGATAGAGAGTGCACAATGTGTGCAGGCTCTTAGAAGGTAGTGAAGGGGTGGGTAACTTCCATGCAAACAGGAAATATGCACTGCACAGTGTGGAATAAAATTGCTATGGACGTGTTTAGGCCCATGTGATTCTTTCCTGCCAGGAAGCCATCATCAATAGTAGTCATACGTTATTCGTAAAGCAAATGGCCCAAACTAAGTTTCAAAGAAGCCTCCACCACAGTAAATCCAATAACCTTACGAATGGCATTGAACACCTAGTCAAGGATAAAGGAGTGTAGCTCTTCTGTCAGAAAAGGTGCAGGTTCCTTAAGGAGTTCAGTGTTCATCATTATATGACGTTCATCTACCATCCCTATAATAACAGGCAAGTGCAGAGGTTTTACCAGGCTTTGAAAGAGTCTTTGCAAAGGAGCTTGGAATCTGGCCTCACCAGGGATAGTGCAGTGCAAGACATAATATAGAATTACATTCCCATGGAACACTTACTCACTGTTGTGACCGTTTTCTGCTCACGAAAGGTAGTCATGTGAAAAATACTGTAGACTGGGGCATGTTGGCTTTTTCACAGAACAGACCCCACATCCACCAATTTGGAGGCCATCGAGACGAGAGTGGAGGAAAAGAACACGAGAAACATTATCCATTATTATATCAGGAAACTTGTGCAGGTCAGCAGCAAGAGAAAGAATTCTGATCCGACTGTAATAGATTTTGTTTTATTGGGGTAAATTTGGGATTTGGCAGTATTTTCTTACTGTAAAAATATTGGCGGTAATTTGGTGGTAAATTAGTCTTGCATTTAGATTTGGTTTGCCATCACATTATTTTAGTGACCGTAACTTGTTAGCTTATATTGGTGGTAATTTTAGTGGTATTTTGTTTTGCAGTAATTATTTCTGTGGTATAGTGGTGAGCATGGTTTTCTTCTTTATACCATAACCCCATCATAAAATAAAACTTTCCTTTCTATTAGAATAACTCTTAGTTGTCTGTAGAGAGCTCCAGACCTATGCCCTTCAGAAAGACCCAATGATTTTATTAAGAGTGCCACCTACAGTTTGTGGCTAGAATCACTGGCTTACAGACATCCAGTAACCTATCTGCTGTTAGGCATTACTGGCTTATGTACATCCAGTACCCTATGCATCAGATCCTTTCCCATCAGCATGCAAGTAAAGGAGCATTCATCATACCACACACAAACCTTCTCTTTTTTGTTACTTTACTTGCATTGGTAAATTGGCAAATGCACTACTGCACTGATATGAGCCTCCCTCTTACACATCATCTATGTAAAATAATTCACAGATGCATGAATGAAACAAAATCCCATTTGTTTTCATGGATACTTTTTATATTGAATCTCATTTACATTTCATCACGTCTTACCATGGTTATTTACAGCATCCTCTGGAATGCAAAAGAAAGTAAAACAGAACAAGCAGGTCTATTTAAAACATGGGTTAATGTTCCCACATTCTGAAAATAATGCTAAATAAACATGCAATAATTTCCTAACCTTTCTACACTGTAATAAATCTTAGCCAAATATACGGCATTCCACATGGTCCTCACTTAGCACATCTTTCGCCAAGATTGGTATTTCTTTGAAGTTCCCAGCACGACCTTGCTACACTCGCAAATGCAGGCCCAGTGTCAGTGCGAAATGCTTCTGTAATCTTGTGTGGGGAGCACTAGTGAGATATCTCTCACAGCCAGCACTCTGACCCCTTGGAACACTGTCAGTCTTCTCAGCCCAGCACAAACTAACTCTTCTTCGCATTTCTTGTCCCAAGAGAGCTCTCATCCACCCCCTTGCTGACATGTCTTGTCTGCCGACACTTCCTCCCAATCAGGTTAAAAAGAATGTGTTCTGTGCCACGCTTCATATTCATAACAATGAAGTTTCAGACCAGAATTATTGTTTCATTTTGGCGTCCTGCTGTAGCATTCTTTCTGCTCTCCAAAAGCTAAAAAAAAAATACCAGTGTGCATTTAAAAATGAATATCAGTAGTGCTACTAAAACATGGATGTTCACCTCATTTTGCATATGCGCCTTCATTATAATGTTAGAGAAGTTAGAATTAGTATTTTAGCAGTGTTGATTATGTTAGTCAGTTATATAACTTCATGTAGTCTCCATGTATGAGGCTTCCAAAAAATAAATGGTGCCCTTCATTATTTGACCTGGCAGCACTAAGCTTTTCTATGCGTGCATTTCATTATCTGCAGTTTGAAGTTGGGCTTGGCTGTGTTGTAAATCCTGTACTTTGCATACTACCAATAGGCTATGTCATACTGGTAAAAAAAAACTAATATATATTATACAAATGGAAAAATACCACTACATGCTGGCAATAAAAATGCCATTACATTTTGGTAAAATTCTGAACATGTCCTTACATGACCAAGTGAAAAATATTCACACATGTTCCTTGTGAGTGACCAGGCAGGTGGAATTTGAAGTTGATATTTGTGCTGGACCAATCCTTTCTGGAAGTGAGCATATTAATAGATGCAAATGACAATTGACATAAATATTGTTGTGGCTGTGCCCAACTCTGCCAAGGTGCTCGCACCTGGAGAAGCTGTTGGATCAACATTGGCCGCATGTGTCAAAGTGTAACCCAGGTCCATATGAGTGCCTAGCTTGAGTCATATTTATTGGAAGTAATTTGAGGACCTGTTGTGTGGAATTGTTTTCTCGCATACTACAGCCAACAATCTAGATTGAAACCTTGAGAGACTAAAAAGCATCTAAGAACGAATGAGGGAGGGTGGACTATTGCAGCAATTATAATACAGGCCTTCTTGACTCAAATTGACTTTTGTTTCCATTGCAAAGCTCTGTAGTTAATTGATATGTATGGTAAGACTAATATACCAATGTGCCAGCATATGCACTTAATAATTACCGATAATTAAATTTTTTGTCTTATTTTGTCTTTTTTGACAATGTAAAATACTGCTTGATAATCAATGAAATGCCGAATCATGGTCCTCTGGAATTGACAATGCCCATCTTTCAAACCATACTACTGGCAGAAAAGTGCTTTACAAATGTAACCTAACATGACATGATATGACAATCTACAGCTCTTCAAGTCGTGTTTACCTCCCAGGGCTGAGTGACACAGGTCTCTAGCCATGACTGATCTGCTGGTGCATTTTTTCTGCACTTTATTTTCTGCCATTCATTGTTTCCTGAGATCAGCTGTTGTCTGCACTTCAGTTTTAAGGTGTGTCTGAGTGTTATGAAGCAATCAAGAGGGGCTTGTTTATACTCTTTGAAGCCCCCGCAATACATGTTCAATCACATCCTGATTTGGGTTGCAGTCATGTATGAGGATGCATAGTTCCTTCCATTTGCTTGATGTTGAATATAAACAAATAATCTTAGAAAGTGAAGTGCTCCATGATTTCAAGTGCCACAATTACTGAATTTGCAATTCTGAACACAGTATTTGACAACATCTTATTTGTTAATGGAACCAATATTCAAACAGAGTCCAACAACTTTTACACTAGTCAAAGAATGCCTCGCACACCACTCAAGTTCATCTATAGGCTAGTATTACCATTTGAGCTGGCTGTCATGACAAGGAAAATATCTCAGCAGAAGAAGGGTAGTGTCCCCAGAAGGCCATGAAATCGCCAGCTCATCTAAGAAATATCATTTGGGCTTGCTAATTAACAATGTACTAAAGTAGCACAGGAATTTGGCTGAACAGATCAAGCTGCAGGGATAAGCACAGTGGCACTGGCAGAGGTGACCTATTTTGAAATACAATGTATCATTGTGGAAGACCCTTGGAAGGAAGAATCCATGACTTCTGCCCATTCCTTCCATTGCTTCAACTTCAGAATTTTCAAATGCAACTGCCCCTTGTAATGGCCCCTCCCCTATGCCTGTTCCATGCAGCCTTGCAAGTGTTTGCTTCGTCCTATATAGCCCCATTGTTATGTTCTGCCCTTCGTGCTTGCCACTACTGCATCTCTTCTATGTTAACCCCCCTCCCGCTTGTTCCCACTTTTACCCTGTGTTTGCCCACTGTTGCCTGCATCTCTGGTATGTCACCCCTCACCACTTCCTCGCACATTCCCTAATCCTATGCTATTCCTGTTACTAACTTCCCTCTTTCTGCAGTTTTCACTATAACCCTGTAAAGAACTCCATTGCTTTTGGAAGCTAGGTTTAAGCACAATAAATACCAATAATAATAATAATAATAATAATAATAATAATAATAAATACCCACCGTTTACCCCCACCACCCATCACCAACATCAAA
The DNA here is from genome assembly GCF_040938575.1 of Ambystoma mexicanum. Taxonomy (NCBI): domain Eukaryota; kingdom Metazoa; phylum Chordata; class Amphibia; order Caudata; family Ambystomatidae; genus Ambystoma; species Ambystoma mexicanum. Next base: position 532,032,875 of record NC_090937.1, read on the forward strand.
CCTGAATTGACTGTTAAAAACCCTTGTTAGCCCTCCTCTTACGAGCATTGACAATGACATCTTCCACCACCCATCTACTCCCCTGCGTACTGACTATCTGCACCCCAAGAACACCCTTTTTTCAATGAGCCCCAAGACCTAGTTCTCCATCATAGCACAGATCCTTCAGTCATGCCCCGTTGCTCAACAGAAGAACACATGTGCACTAGAGCAAGTGTGTCCACTCCACACTAAGAGAAATTCAGGAATACAATAGATCGAAAAAAAATACCTGTCGGACCAAGTCAGTATTGAACATGGTGATGGAGGATGGGAGTTGGAGGCTTAAACATCTTCAGGGCTGCAGGTTGATTAAAACCACTGTTCATATTGACCAATTAGCTAAACATGATAAGATACAGAATGCTAAACCACCACTATGCACCATGCCCCAAAAACCACTATAAAGGGAGGGCTATACACCTACTGTACACAATATGTAGTGATCCAGAGAGACAGAATTAAGGGGGCATTTACCATAAGTGAGAATGTAAGGTATAAAGATGAATGTTTAACCTTCCAAATTGAGGTATACTGACAGCTGCCTAAGTACACCTCTTCTACAGGCATCATAATCTGCAACATAGGCAGAACAGCGAGGCATACCTATTAAAGGGTGAACACCTGTATGAGTGTTATGTACGTGTGGGCTCTTTGCTGATCTGTAACTAAATGTAGGGGAATTTTTAAAACCTTGGTTAAGCTGAACTTGGCATGGCATAACCAAATGTTGCAACGTCAGTGAAGGACTGTGAAAGGATAAGAAGAGATGTGATGGATATTTTGTGTACATTTGGGGTTTAGCAGTATTTTCTTACCGCCAAAAGATGAGCGGTATCCTTGCGTTTAGATTGGGTTTGGCCTCACATCATTTTAGTGACCATACTTTGTTACATTATATTGGAGCATCTAGTAATATGTCCTACTGGTGGTATTTTGTGGTAATAGGTTACTTAGTGGTGAGCATAATTTTCCTTCCCTACATTATAACCCCATCATACACAAAACCTTCCTTACTATTATAATGCTCCAAGTGTTCTATAGCGAGTCTTGGACCTACATCCAGGGACAACCAATACTTTTGCATAGAGTGCCACCTACAGCCTGTGGCCAGTATCACAGGTTTATTTACACCAGTGATCTATGCCCATAGGCATTGCTGGCTCATAGACCTCCAGCAATCTATATTATATTATATGCTCTCCAACAACATGCAAGGAGAACACACACGCACACCTGTTTATCACTGCTTATTAGTGTTTATTATTCTATCTGCATGGGCAAAATGACAAATGTATTGCCAAAGAGAATACATCTCCCCTGTGTCAAAATTACATTCCCAAATGCAATAAAAAAACAAAAAACATACATCTGTTTTTATATATATTATTTGTATTACATACAAATATCATTCACAATGAAATCTCACCATGTACATGCATCGTTATCTGTAATACAAGAAGAGAAAAATACATAGACAGAGCAAAATTCACTTTGTAACATTATAACATGATGAATGAAATGCAGGGGATTTCTTTTGGCTACTCTACCTAAATGATATTTTCAGACCAGTCATTCGTAAAACAATGGCGCACAGTAAACTCACTTCAACCGTTTGTGTGCTTACCAGAAAAATGTGTAGCTCTCTCCCCCACACAACCTTCTTTCACTCGCCTCAGAAGAACAGGCCCAGTCAGCATGAATTGCCTCTGCAATCTTGGTGGCTGAGATGCACAGCGAAACCTCCAAGCCAGTGCCAGTGACACCAAGATCGTCTGTCTCTCGAGCCCAGCAAACACAAACTCCCTCTCTCTCTGACCGTCCTCCTCCAGCAGAGCTCTGCACCTACCCCCTTGGCCTATCTGATAAATCTGCAGACAATTTGCTCCAATCAGGTTGAAAGGCAGCATCAGCCTTCACTTTTCCACAATAGACTCTTTAGCCATGGAGCAACTGTATCTAATATCATTTCCTGGTATACAGGCTCTCTGCTTTCTGCAAACTGCACACAGAAGATAGAGGAAAAAAATATATATGCAAGTGCACTTTTAAAAAATGAATTTTCTTTTCACCTCATTTTGCACACAGAGATTACATTATAATGTTAATGAGTTAGCACTAGTGATTAGTAATTGTTAATTAAATCAGTCAGTTATATAAATAATGTAGTCTCCTATGCATGAGGTATTCCAGAGAAGAGAAAAAAAATGGTGCACTTTTAAACTTTGCAGCTTCACATGGATTTTTTTTTTACTGTAGTATAAATCCTGTACCTTGCATGTCTCCAGCCACATACTCACATGTTATACTGGCAATATAAAACTAGCTATATGTGTGTGCCACTGTTTTGCTGGCAACACAATGCCATCACATTCAGTGAAGTGCTACAAATACTATAAAGCACTATATATATCACTACATTATCCCTCCTTTTCTGACAATTTGGCAATGTTACAAGCCACAATTGGAGGAAATCCAAATTGTGTCTCTCTTTTCTTTTAAAATGTATGCACATTGGGATATCTCTCATTCCCTATTGTTGCTAATATCACAAGCAACAACTTCACCTTTAAGGACAAAATGATTAACCATCCTCCCACCACTAATACTACAACAGCTAAACCCACCATAGTGCGTTCCACCCAGGTTCCCCAATTAAACATTTCCACTTCGATTATACCCAGGCTACTAACTGTTATATTGTCCTTTCTCAAATTCATCCTAACAGTGTGTTTTTCTTTATGATTCAATAAGAACTCCGCATCAGGGTCTATTGGGAACGTATCCTTTTGAAAAATCTCAATATTTTCCACTTTGCTTTCCCAAATATCATTTGTAATATGGAACAATGTTAAACCCCCAATCGAAACAACTGTGTCCTTTGGAACCTATAAGTAAAATACATTATATTTCAATTGTTTGACAACAAATGTTCCATGATTCAAATGCATCATCATTACATTTTTCATACAGGTGCTGACCAACCATTTATTTTTTACCATTTTAGCTTGTGCTAATTCTTCACCACCCAGATTGCTAATGACTACTTCACATCCTCCTGATATACCTGTATTAGATTTTAAACCACAAATAGCATTTCTAGCATCAGGAATAAATGGTTTACCTGGAAACATGTAATTTTGTTCTTTAAATCTTATACATGTTTCCAGGTTTGGGATCAAGTAAACTTCAGGCTCCCATGACTGAAATGCCACCATCTCTGGAGTCTTAATTTTTATGTATTTATCTTCTTGCCAAAATCCCACGTTATGTACCCATTTAGTTTGTTAACCCTTTAAGTGCCAAGGGCGAGGTATCTCGTCCTTGACAGTGCACACGCAGTGCCAAGGACGAGATAGCTCGTCCTTTTCGGCAACTTGTTTTGAGCGATCCCTGCAAAGCAGGGATCGCTCAAAACTGTAATCCAACCCCCGGGATATGTGAGGGGGAGGTCCCCCCTCACTGCCAGGGGGCTGGATTACCTTCAGTTTCATGTCGGCGTGCGTAACGCACGTCGGCGTGAAACTGAAAGTAAATTCCCCGCAGCACCCATTTTCGGCTGCTGCGGGGAAGAGAGAAGGTAAGAGACCTTCTTTGTCCGCCTCGATCTCCGGCTGTATTTCAAGCCGGAGATCAAGGCGGGTATTGTTGGAAAGGGGCGATTCTCCCCTTTACAACGATACCCATTGTGTGGCATTGCTGTCCGCGGATCGGGCGCAGGGCGCGCGATCCGCGGGCAGCAATGCCACCGGATCAATACAGATCCGTTTGTGACGCAGGGGGAGGAGGGGGCTGCTTACTAGGTTGCTTTTTAGGGGGAGGGCCACCACAAAAGGTGGGGCAGGACCCCCAATAGATGGGGCAGTAGGGTTTGGGCACCCTGGGGGCAGATAGCCACACTACTGAGGCCATCTGCACCAAGCAAAGTTGGGTAAACAAAAAACAAAATACAAATTCACAGGCTGCTTTTAGGGGGGGCTGAGTGCCACCCTAAATTGGCAGAGAATGATGTACCGCAACGAGGGGTTGCCCTCAACCCCCCCCACCCCAAATGGAGGTCGCCACCTCATGCAACCCTCCCTGGGGGTGCCCAAAACGTACTGACCAATGCAACAGGGGGGGCCAATAAGGGTATTCTGGTATTTGGGTGGGAAGACACAGATAATATATGTTTTGTTTTTCCCTTTACAGGTCTTGAGCAGTTCAAGCTTCACCCTTGTTATGTACGTATGAAATTTTGGTTATTCCAACATTTTATAGTGGGTGGAGGGCACATTGCTATTGGGATGGGGGTGAACAGGGCCTGTAGTGTTGGTGTTGTGAAGGAAGTGGGTGCTCTGCGGAGGTATTGGGGTGGCCAGGAACACACTTGCCGGGGTAGCGCACAAAACGCCCCCCAGTGCAGCTGAACAGTGCTGTTTCCCTGGGAGGGAAGTTTGCCACTTAGCCATCTGTGCAATGTTTTTTTTTGTGTGCTGGGGGTTGCCATACACCCATTGGTCTTATGCCAGTTTGCTATCACTGTGCAGTCCAGCCTTCTGTGGAGGTAGATGACTGAGAAGTTTCATGGATGTGGTGGAAGGAGCTGAAAAATGTACAGATATATGCCAGACAGTTTGGATGTGTTATTGGTAGGCAAAGCACTGAATGTAATTCTTTTATGTTTCCGTTGCAGTTGCGGCTACTGAAAAGCTTTTGCTGATTTATGTAAGTACCACATATATTACTTGGTAATGTGCGGGTGGAGGGTTACTGTGGTGGGAGAAACTGTGGCTGCAGTGTCAGTGGTATGGGTGAGAAAGGGTAGTGGGGCGGTTAGGGGGCCAGTGATGGGAGTGCCTTGCATTGAGGAAGGTGGCTGCTTTGCAGAAGGAAAAAATGGCCGACATAAGTAGCAGCTCCTTTTCAAAAATGTTGCCGGTAGTAATGCAGATGGTCATTTTGTTCTGAGCATGGTACGCACACTTGATACAGAGAATACTACTTTTACTGCAACGATCCCCATTTCTGTGGTCCTTTTCCAGCAGTCGTCCCAGTGAGCCCCGCCAGGGTCCCCATCCTTTTGCTGGGGGAAAAGCTGTAACGCAGGGTAGCTAGAGGGGCAGGAGGGGTGGAGGGTGAAGTCATTGGCCTTGGGCATCCATCTCCCAGATGGATATTTTGTCCTTCAAAAGCAGCAGTGGGTGCAGGGTGCCCCGACACGGTCCCCATCCCGTCCTAGAGGGGAAAGCTGCAGTGCTGGCCAGGCAGAGATGTAGGGTGGTGGTGGTTGATGTGTGTGACCTTGGCTGCCTCTCTGCCTTGGTAGTCGAATGGCCCCAAGTTCACCAGTACTTCAGGAGCTGCACCCCAATTTCTCACAATCAAAGTGTTCAAATTTGCATGCATGTGTGATGAATGGCGCACATTCTGTCAGAGTAACTATATTCGGAGAGGTTACAAAGCACCCTTGCTGCACAGGTCATATCCTCTGTCAGACTAGTCACCCTGCCAAAGTGTAATGGTGTAGCATGTGCAAGTCACCTTACCACCGTGCAGTGCAGGTGGTGGGCCACAGGAGCAGACAACCTTTACTGATTACAATTGCCCCAGTACAACTTTGTTATTGGCACAAGGTGACATACTGTCTTCTTCAACTCTTTCCCGCCTCCTTCCCCTGAGACACAAGTGCCAATTACGTAATGACCTACTGTAAATTCACATGTGAGGTGCATGTCCGAATGGGTGAAGTGTGTGTCTGGGATTTTTACAAGAGCTATGTGTTCACGCAATCATTCAGCTAGTTGGTAAACTGTATGTATAGCCATATTCACAGGGGTTTACTTGTTTCCATTTCATAGTGACGATGAGGGTTGTGTAGATAATTGGCTACTCTTTTACCCAAAGGGCTGCACGATTTTCCGAGGGCCAACCACATCTGGCTCTGAAAGGGATGCCCTCCTGGTGCATTGGTTTGGGGTTAGGGGGAAGCGCTTTCACCAGCTCAGAGGAGCCATCAGCGATGTCCATGCAAAAGGAGATGCAACCCCCCCACCCTACAGTGGTGCACCTGGGAGGAAATGATTTAGCGTCTGTGGGAGGGGAAGGGATACATGAGTTGCTAATGGAGGAACTGGAATGGATAGCACAGAGGTTTCCAAACAGTGATGGTTTGGTGCCAGATTTCCGGGATTTATTTATTTTTATTTTTTTTGCTGCAGGATGCCATATGCCCACTTGTCTTATTTCCATTTCCAATCCGTGTGCAGTCTAGCCTTCCGTAGTGGTAGATGACTGAGAAGTGTCATGGAACTGGTGGAAGGAAGTGAAAAATGTACAGATAGCTGCCAGACAGTTTGGATGTGTTATTGGTAGGCAAAGCATTGAATGTAATTCTTTTATGTTTCCTTTGCAGTTGCGGCTACTGAAAAGCTATTGCTGACTTATGTAAGTACAACATTTATTAATTGGTAATGTGGGGGTGGAGGGTTACTGCGGTGGAAGGAATTGTGGCTGCATTGTCAGTGATAAGGGTGGGAAAGGGTAGTGGGGAGGGTCGGGGGCCAGTGATGGGTGTGCCTTGCATTGAGGTCCAATTCCAGCAGTGGTCCCAGTGTGCCCTGTCAGGGTCCTCATCATTTTGTAGGGGGAAAAACTGTAACGCAGGGTAGCTACAAAGGGGGGGGGGTGTCATTGGCCTTGGGCGTCCGTCCCCCAGGTGGATATTTTGTCCTCCAAATTCAGCAGTGGGTGCAGGGTGCCCTGGCAGGGTTCAATCCCTTCCTGGAGAGGAAAGCTGTAGTGCTGACAAGGAAGCGATGTAGGGTGGTGGTGGGTGATGGGTGTGACCTTGGCCACCTCCCTTCCTTGGTAGTCAAGTGCCCCCAAGTTCACCAGTGGTCCTGGAGCTATGGCCGAAACACTCACATTGAAAGTGTCTGAAGGTGCACCCATTTGTGGTAAATGTGGCACATTCTGTCAGGGTACCTATATTCAGAGAGTGTACAAAGCACACTTCCTGTGGACTTCATATCCTCTGTGAGACTAGTCACCCTGCCAAAGTGTAATGATGTAGCATGTGCAAGTCACCTTACCACCGTGCTGTGCAGGCGGTGGGCCACAGGAGCAGACAACTTATACTGATTACAATTGCGCCAGCACAACTGTGTTATTGGCACAAGGTGACATACTATCTTCTTCACCTCTTTCTCCTGAAAATAATGTGGCAATTATGTGTCGACCTACTGTTATCTCAAATGAGAGGTGGGTTCCGAATGGGTGAAGTGTGCGTCTGGGATTGTTACAAGAGTCATGTATTGCCTCAATTGTTGTGTAATTTGGTAAAATGTATGTGTAGCCATAATCATGGGGGTTTTCCTGTTTCCATTTCCTAGTGAGGATGAGGGTTGTGTGGATTTTCGGCCACTCTTATATCCAAAGGGCTGCACGACTTTTCCGAGGGCCACCTACATCTGGGTATGGAAGGGATGGCCTTGCAGTGCATTGGTTTGGGGTGGGGAGGGATGCGCCTTCACCAGCTCCGAGGAGCCATCATCGCTGCCCAAGCAAAAGGAGAGCCCCCCCCCCTGACCTTATAGTAGTGCACCTGGGAGGAAATGATTTTGCGTCTGTGGGACGGAAGGGGGTACGGGAGCAGCTCATGGCAGACCTTGAATGGATTGCACAGAGGTTTCCAAACACTGTGGTGGCCTGGTTCCAGATGATTCCCAGGATGGATTGGAGAACTCAAGGGAATAGAAGGGCCATCCGCCGCTCGGTGTGGAAACTGAATGGCGAGTTCACTAGACTGACAGAGGGCAACACCAGAATACGAACCATTCACCATGGCAATATCAAAGGTGCTGTGATGTTTCACAGAGATGGGGTGCACCTTTCCAAAACAGGCATGGAGCTGTTCATTGGAAACATAATGGATTTTGCCCAGACGCTATTTTAGGGGGGTTTTGCCCAGTGACTGATGGACGCGCTTGAAGATGTGAAAAGTGAACAAAAATGGTATAAGTATGTTGGCAGTGAGACTTCCACTTCCTAGCAATTGTTTGCATTCATGGCATGTCAAAGCATTCAGTATGTTTGTGCTGCTTATTTCTTAGCTACCCATCACCACTTGCTTCAGCCTACATCAATTTGCTTGGCCTTGCATTAATTTTGTCCTTGTGAGCTTTTCCCTTACAATAGACACCCCTATGTGAATGAGCAGGTGTTTTTGTCAAAAGTGTGCCAGCAGTTGCCCGGAAGGGCCAGCCGTGTACTTTATTTATCTTCCCTTTCTGCTTCTTCATTGCCTATGGCTTTTCAACTCACCCAATCACTAATACGTTGCATGGTTGCTTCTCACCTCGATTTCCCATCCACAAGCATCCCATGGAGGAGGGCATGGTGCAAAGCATGTTGGCTGTTTCTGAATAGGTAGTGTGGCTGAAATCCTCGTCCCCATGCTTGTATTTCTGTACAGTTTAGCGGAATAGTACATTATCCATAGATTTTTTGTTCTCTTTCTTTTAGGTGCAGGTGTGTTGTAGCTGTCTACCCACTTGTAGGAAAGCAGTCAGCTGGTCCTTAGCATTTCACGTGAGTGTTTGCAAAGTACTACTCCGTTTATTGTAGCGTGCAGGGAGTACGTTATATTGCAGAGGGCTGCTACAGTTTGTGAGCAAAGTCTGGACCTTTTGGTGTACTTGTGTGGAGTAGGTTTGTGGCGCAGAATACCACTTACTGTGCTACGTTCCATACTTTCAGAAGCACACATACTTATTGTTTCAGTCTTCATCTGGTCTTTGGGCAGTGAAGGGTTCCATAGCGAAGGTACTTATGGCTTCTCGGCGATCAATGTCTGGTGCGGAGGCATTAGCTGCAGTGATGGAGTCTGGCTCAGAGCAAGGCACAGATGTGTAAATGCATTCTGAAACAGATAGTGCTTCTGAGGGGCAGGGGGGAAGTGATTGGGGAAGTGAGATGGCCATTGACGAAAGTTCCTCCTCCCACTCATCATCGTCATCATCTGATGACGAAGAGGAAGGAGGAGTGCGTCCACCTTTTCGCACACTTCCCACACGCAGGGGACCTGTAAGGGGGAGGGGACGTGCAAGACGGCCACACAATGTGGCAGTTCCTGACATGACTCAAGAGTCGCTCTGGGTGCCTCCAGCAATGGCTCAGCATGTTGTGCCCCCTTTCACTGGTATATCAGGGTGCACAGTGAATACAGAAGGGTTTCAGCCTATTGATTTTTTCAACCTTTTTGTTGATGATGGGTTCATTGCAGATGTGGTTCAGCAAACCAATTTATACGCTGCACAGTTCATGAGGTCTAGGGGTCCCACTCTGAAACCCCACTCCAGAGCACAAGCATGGGTACCCACAAACGATGTTGAAATGAGACAGTTTTGGGGTCTCATTCTGCTCATGGGAATTGGACACAAGCCGTCTGTCGCGATATACTGGTCTACTGTAGCACCACTTTATTGAACGTTTTTTTCAGCTACAATGAGCAGAAATCGCTTTCAAGCAGTGCACCGTATGTTGCACTTCAATGACAACTCGGCAGCATTACCCAGAACGGACCCAAACTTTGATAAGCTGTTCAAACTGAAGCCCTTTCTGGACGACTTCACTCACCGATTTGCAGAGGTGTATGTTCCTAGCCAGAACATATCCATTGATGAATCGTTGGTGTTGTTCAAAGTTCGCCTAGTATTCAGGCAATACATTCCTAGCAAGAGATCACGATATGGGATTAAAATGTACATGTTGTGTGAAAGTACCACTGGGTATGTCAGCAGCATGAGAGTCTACACCGGTAAAGACTCTACCCTAAACCCTCCGGGCTGCCCAGCCCATTTAGGGACAAGTGAGAAGATTGTTTGGGATCTTCTCACACCATGGCTCCACAAGGGACATCATTTGTATGTAGACAATTTCTACACTGGAATTCCACTGTTCAAGGAATTGTTCAATGTGGGCACACTGGCATGCGGTACAATCCGCAGTAACCGCAAAGGCTTCCCCAGACAACTTGTGTGTAAGAAGTTGGCCAAGGGACAATGTATGGCATTGCGGCAGGATGAATTGTTAGCAGTGAAATTCTGCGACAAAAGGGATGTGTACATGCTAAGTACTATTCATGATGAAAGTACTTCAGCTGTCCCTCTGCGCAGGCAGACTCAGCAAGTGTTGAAGCCCAATTGCATTCTGGATTACAACAAGTACATGGGTGGAGTAGACAAAAATGACCAAGTGCTTGAGTCATACCACGCTGAACGCGAGTCGCGTTTCTGGTACAAAAAGTTAGCCACACACATTGTGCATATGGCAACGTACAATGCTTATGTGGTGTACCGTGCAGCTACTCCAGAAAACAAGCTCTCCTTTTTGGATTTTGAATTAGCAATTGTTCAATCTCTGGCTAATGTTCATGTACAAATTCCCTCCTTTCCAGAGGTCGAAGATGTGGCCAGATTGCAAGAGCGACACTTTGGTGATTATGTTCCTCCCACTGCCATGAAGGCACAAACGTACCGAAAATGTAAGGTGTGTACAAAACAAGGAAAGAGGAAGGATACTCGGGTGTACTGTCCCCAATGCCCTTCCCAGCCTGCCCTCTGCTTTCAGCCTTGTTTCCTTTTGTATCATACAAAGGAAAATTATTGGGAGATCGACTGATTTCGGAAAATGCCCATCATTCCTCGAAAGGGACCCTTAGCCACTGAAATCGTGCATGTCTTGTAAAGGAATGGCACTCTTGCACCCTGCCCTGGAGGTGTACCTTCAATGAAAAAGCAACAGGATGTCAACTCACTTCACTTGATTTAGCGTGCATTCATGAGCATTGCTAGTCCTGCTTCCTCCACTTGAGGCCTGCCTTGGAAAGGCAACCACAGCCGTAGCTTTCCCTTGAGGCCTGCCAACAAAATTTACATCAGTCTAGATCCCTCAGCTCAAAGCGTGACTTGCAAAGGAACACTAATCAGGCTCCTTCCATTGGAGGCGTGCCTGCGAAATAGTAATCATTATGAGTCCCTGTACTTTAGTTGTGCCATGCGGGTCTTTCCCCTTTGGCGTGCTTTGGCAAGCAATGCTAGTCCTGCTTCCTCCACTTGAGGCATGCCTGGGGAAGAGACATCACCCCCGGTACCTTTCACTTCAGGTCTGCCTCATAAGGAAAAAGCAGTTTAGCTCCCTCTGCGTGTGGTGTGCCTTGCAAAGTAACGCAATGCTTGTTTCTTCCAAAGCAGGCGCATCTTGGAAAGAAATGCCACTCTAGCTCCCTCCACTTGAGGTGTGCTTGGGAGTAGGTGGGGACAGCACTCTGCTTTACTCCCCTTTGGCGTGCTTAGGCAAGCAGTGCTAGTCCTGCCCCCTCCACTTGAGGCCTGCCTGGGAAAGAGACATCACCCCCGGTACCTTTCACTTCAGGTCTGCCTCATAAGGAAAATGCAGTCTAGCTCCCTCTGCGCGTGGTGTGCCTTGCAAAGTAACGCAATGCTTGTTTCTTCCAAAGCAGGCGCATCTTGGAAAGAAATGCCACTCTAGCTCCCTCCACTTGAGGTGTGCCTTGGAGTAGGTGGGGACAGCACTCTGGTTTACTCCCCTTTGGCATGCTTAGGCAAGCAATGCTAGTCCTGCTCCCTCCACTTGAGGCCTGCCTGGGAAAGAGACATCACCCCCGGTACCTTTCACTTCAGGTCTGCCTCATAAGGAAAAGGCAGTCTAGCTCCCTCTGCGCGTGGTGTGCCTTGCAAAGTAACGCAATGCTTGTTTCTTCCAAAGCAGGCGCATCTTGGAAAGGAATGCCACTCCACTGCCTCGGAGAAGAAGGGTGGAGCAGTCTGGGTCACTCTCCTTTGGGGTGTCCTGGCAAGGCACGCTAGTGCAGCTTGCTCCTGTTCGGGATTGCCTTATAAAAAAAACGTCTGGAAAGCCCCATCCGCTTCCGGCGTACTTTGGAAGGGAACCCGAATCTGGCTCCTTCCACCTAAGGTTTGGCAAGCAAAGAAAGGCCAGTCCCGCTCCCTCTACTCGAAGCGGTGCATTGTGGAAGACCAGAACACCATTCAGGTTCCCTCCACTCAAGGGGTGTCTTTTCAAAATAATACACGCCACTTTGGCTCCCTCCCTTGAGGTCTAAGTGTCATGAAAGTGGTACTTGGACACCAACTATATGGCAGCGGTGTCTTGCGTACCTCGTAAGATCCTGCCTTGTTTATTGTTTTACTGCGAGTAATGTTATGTGTGGTGTAAGTGACACGTCTTCTGTAGGAATGAATTGGATATGATTGGTGTGTGAATTAGGTAAAGATACAAAGAACATACAGATGCAATTTCTGTGAATGGACTTTTCCAGCACTGCAGAAATGATTGTCATGTTGCAGGGTGGCTGTTTTGTGTGGGTACGGTTGAACATAAGAATGTTTGCCCATAGTTGCTATGGGCATACTCAAAGCTGGTGTGGAAGATAGCGCCTTTAGGGCAGGGTAGCGAAGTGAGCCAGTATGCACTTGCTATCAGTGTCCACATGTGATTGCAGGCACATAAAGTTTGCATGCAGACACAGTTGCTATAAAATTGATGCCAACTGATAGTTAAGATATTGCTAGAGACACAGTTGCATTGTACACACATGTCCACGTGGTATAAGTGTGTAGATATGCTCATGTGTAGATACACTTGCTCTGGTGATAGTGATTTGGTAGAAGTGCAACTGCTGAAATGGATGCCAACTGACTGCAGACACGAAAGGGATACGAATGGCCAGTGATCCGGTGGGTGCCTTGTCGTGGCATCACTGCTCACAAGGACAAACCTTCTTGTGCTACACAAGGAGGTTTCTCCTTGTGCTAAATCCCACCTTGCGTGTCTAACAGCATTGTGTCTGGTATGTATGGGAAGTGTGAGGAAAGGTGCATGTGAAATGGCTTACTACCAGTACTCTACTGTTTCCTAAGTGCACTACAGAGAAGTTACTATACAAAAGATGTACCCATTGTCACTCAGGTACCACACCTGCACACAAGAGGTCTACCTCTCATTGGGACACGCGTGGCGATGCTGGAAGGTAGGCCACGTGTTGTTGGCGGTGTGTTTCGGTGAGTGGCCAGAGGGAAATATCTGAGAATTGTCTGCATTTCCAGCCAATTTCAGATACATTTCCCTGTGTACACTCACCGAAACACGTCGCCACCAACAGATGTCATACCTTCTCGCGTTCCCACAGGTGTCCCGATGCAAATGGTACCTCACATGTGTGGGTGCACCTACCGGGGGCGCAAAAGGAAAGGGGTAACCCGCTAGTAACCCCAAGCCTTTCGCCACAGCACAATTTGTTCATGTGGGCAACCTACAGATTTGGCCCTAGGGTGTCGAAGCAAGCAAGGAAAACAGGGAACCCCATGCATTTCCCAAAAGAGGACACCTGTGGGAAGGCGCAGAGGTCTGACTTGCGCGAAGCGGCCCAGAATATATTACCCAGAACACCAGACAAAGTGAACATTGTGTTTTTTTTTCCCCACCAAAAATAACCCTTTGTCGGGGATTGTGGCTAATAAAAACTGGGGCAATTTGCGCAAGGCAGACCTCTGTGGATTCCCAGGGGTGTCCTCTTTTGGAAAATGCATGGGGTTCCTTGTTTTCCTTGCTGGCTTCCACGCCCTAGCGCCAAATCTGTAGGTTGCCCACATGAACACAATGGGCAGTAGCGAAAGGCTTGCAATGACCAGTGGGTTAACCTTTTCCTTTTGCACCCCCGGTAGGTGCACCCACTCATGTGAGGTACCATTTTCATCGGGATACCTGTGGGAATGTGTGACATAGGCCATGTGTTGTTGGGGGCGTGTTTCGATGGGTGCGTCGAGCGAAATGTGCGGAAAAAGCGTTTTTTTCCCCACATTTCGGACTTTGCGGGGCTGTCTGGGTAATAAAATCTGGGGCGATGTGCGCCAATCATACCTCTGTGGATGCCCACGGGTGTCCTCTTTTCGGAAATGCATGGGGTTCCCTGTTTTCCTCAGTGGCTTGGACACCCGAGGCCCATATCTGTACGTTGTGCCGGTCGGCAGAATGTCTGAGATTTCGCTCTGAAAACAGACTTGGGGTTACTTGTGTTTTAGGCTTTCCCCTTGGCGGCCAGGTAGGTGCATCCACACATGTGAGGTACTGTTTTCATAGGGACACCTGTGGGAACGCGTGATGGTAGGCCATGTGTTGTTGGGGGCGTGTTTCAATGGGTGCGTCGAGCGAAATGTGCGGAAAAAGTATTTTTTTTCCCCACATTTCGGACTTTGTGGGGCTGTCTGGGTAATAAAATCTGGAGCGATGTGCGCAAATCATACCTCTGCGGATTCCCACAGGTGTCCTCTTTTCGGAAATGCATGGGGTTCCCTGTTTTCCTCGGTGGCTTGGACACCCGAGGCCCATATCTGTACGTTGTGCCGGCAGAATGTCTGAGATTTCGCTCTGTAAACAGACTTGGGGTTACTTGTGTTTTAGGCTTTCCCCTTGGCGGCCAGGTAGGTGCACCCACACATGTGAGGTACTGTTTTCATCGGGACACCTGTGGGAACGCGTGACGGTAGGCCATCTGTTGTTGGGGGCGTGTTTTGATGGGTGTGTCGAGCGAAATGTGCGGAAAAAGCATTTTTTTCCCCACATTTCGGAGTTTGCGGGGCTGTCTGGGTAATAAAATCTGGGGTGATGTGCGCAAATCATACCTCTGCGGATTCCCACGGGTGTCCTCTTTTCGGAAATGCATGGGGTTCCCCGTTTTCCTCGGTGGCTTGTACACCCGAGGGCCATATCTGTACGTTGTGCCGACAGAATGTCTGAGATTTCGCTCTGTAAACAGACTTGGGGTTACTTGTGTTTTAGGCTTTCCCCTTGGCGGCCAGGTAGGTGCACCCACACATGTGAGGTACTGTTTTCATCGGGACACCTGTGGGAATGCGTGACGGTAGGCCATCTGTTGTTGGGGGTGTGTTTTGATGGGTGTGTTGAGCGAAATGTGCGGAAAAAGCATTTTTTCCCCACATTGCGGAGTTTGCGGGGCTGTCTGGGTAAAAAATTGTGGGGCTATGTGCGCAAATCATACCTCTGCAGATTCCCACGGGTGTCCTCTTTTCGGAAATGGATGAGGTTCCCTGTTTTCCTCGGTGGCTTGGACACCCGAGGCCCATATCTGTACGTTGTGCCGGTCGGCAGAATGTCTGAGATTTCGCTCTGAAAACAGACTTTGGGTTACTTGTGTTTTAGGCTTTCCCCTTGGCGGCCAGGTAGGTGCACCCACACATGTGAGGTATCGTTTTCATCGGGACACCTGTGGGAACGCGGGACGGTAGGCCATGTGTTGTGTTTGTGTGGTTTTCATAACGTTTTGACCCATTTGCTGGTGCCCTTTGTCTCACAACCCTTTCTTTTCCCAAATGTGACCTACATTTAGTCGCTGCTTTAGCCACAATACACTTTTGTAACCTGCACAAGTCACCTACCCTTGAAAAGGTCTGCCTGTGCTCTTTCAAAAAATGTATGCTTGCCGTTCCTCACCACATTGGTTTTCCCAATTTACACATGCTAAGTGCTTCTGGTCAGGCCGTGAGCGTAAAACTCCTGTGTACCATGGCTCAGTGTTTGGCTTGTGGTATTGCTTGTTTTGTAAAAACACTACAAAAATTGTATGCTCTCCTAACTGTAAGAGTCGGGGGAATGTAGCAGAGCATTGCTTTTATCAAAATTCATAGAAGCCATTGCCGTACCAAGCCAACCATGTCCAACACATACCTTTTTTTTCAGTCATTTTCCCGCTTTTCCCCCATTCGATGGCAGTTTCCCCTACCTAGTTGTTGCCTGACCTATGCAAATCACCCCTTCCTAAACTTGGAATTTTGTCTACTTTTCAGAAATATATGCCTTTCTGTCCTCCAATTTGGCTTTCCTGTCCTTTTCTTCCATTCCGTCCATGCATGTCCAACTGGCAAAAATGGCCAAAATCGCCTACCTCTCACAAAACGGTTGATAACCACATCAAAATAATTTTTTTCCATTTCCACTCAACCTGTTCCTGAAAGCCACCAAATTGGGGAACTCAGCACAGCAAACCATTTGTTCCTAGCTCTTACAAGGAAAAAAACACAGGCTTCTTTGTACATCATTTTATTGGCATTTTTTGAAAAAACCCAAGATTTTCGCACTTTTTCCTTATTTTCTCTCACCCCCCTACAGCAACCTGGGATTCCTGGGTGGCGTTATGACCGCCTAAATGTGGGAAAAAAGGAGCCAAATTAAGCCAAGATATCTCATGTAACAAAAAAGTTACAAGCCATTGAATGGCCACATACCAAAATCACCAAAAATGGCCCTGGCACTGGGGAGAAATACCCATGGCACTTAAAGGGTTAAATAAGTTCAGGATCTGTATATGGGATGCATAATAAAAACCCAATTTCCATGCTTTCCAAATTCACATATAAAGGCATTTCATTACCCATTTCAAATGCAATTTTCACTTGTACCATATCAATCTCCCTCCTGGTTAATCGTTCTATCATTTGATGAATAATATCTTGTGAAACAAAATATAACGGTATATGTCCTTGAATTAATTGGGAAATTGCAGCCTGTACTTCCCTCATGTAGTATGTCAAAAATCTATTAACAGGATTTATTACATTCAGGATTTCATTCAACATCTGGTTGTGCTTAATTATCAGTTTTGTGGTATGTTGTACAATTTCAACCTGTTTATTTAGTACCACCGCAGTTTCATTTATAAACTTCATATGATCATCTAATCCACCTCTAATTCCATCCAAAGTCTTTTGTATCATTTCCAAGTCATAACTTAATTGTGGTGCTTTAGTACTCGGTGTACCTACTGAAATGGCATTGGCTGTTGACATTGTAGTACCTATTGTAGCTCCAATAATAGAAGTTACCAATGAGACCACAAGCATTACAGCTCCTCTTTTTCCTCTCCTTTTCTTTATGTCGGCTGAATTCACAAATGTTTTTTCTAATTGCATCAACATATCTGTTATTGACTGCTTGGCATCCAATTTTCTTAAATCTAGCCACTCTTTAGTCTGCTCAACCATGATTGTTAAAATGTTTTTTCCATTAAACTAGCAGGATTCAAAGGTATATAAATATTCTGAAAGATCATCCTTCTATTGCTCATTATGAATCCAAGCGCTTCTTCCACTGCAATGCCAGATGCTGGTCCAGACTCAATGATAACCTGTGTTTCCATAGTTTTGAGATTCCCTACAATCATTATCAATATCATCCATGTCGCTGGTGCAATCATCAATGACATCCGCTTTACAGGTTTGGTCTTTGCACCCTCTGGGGCTTTTTCGGACTTCCACCTCGCAGATTCCAGGACTCCATCATCTCACGTGTCCTCCGGTCATGTGACCTCTGACCGAAAATATTTGTTAATTTTTCTCATCAAATATAAAAAAAAAGATGAAGTACATAGCACAATACCAACTTCACCCTTTTTAACAAAAATAAAATATTTAATCCAAAACATTTCGCCCTTTTTCTTTGGCCTCTGAAACTAAGCACATGTTAGAGAAAAATAAACATATACACAAAGCATCATTAAACATTAAGGGGTCGATTCATGGAACAAACGTGCGGCAAAAATCCCAGCGCAAGCAGGCGCAAGGTGGCGCAAGCGTGAGAAACCCAGCGCACGCGCACGCGTGCGATTCAAGGAAGACGCTGCACATGTTTCCCGCTGTCCGTGCGTCAAATCCTTGCATGGCGCACACGGGCACACACTCCACCAAACGGCATGCACTACGTGCACAGCGAAAGCCCACATAGCGCTGCGCACACAACCAAAGTGGGCGGAACAGTGGGCGGAACAGTGGGCGTAACACGCGAAATGGGGAATAACATGTGAAAAAGAAGGCGTAACTGGGGAAGTACTGCAGGGAACTACACGGAACGCCCGCACACACGCCAACAACCCGTATTCATGGATTCGGATACGGGAAACCCGTGCACGGCAAAAGACGCACACAGGCGTCAACGCGTCCGCCACACGAAGGCAGGCGGAAGCGTCCCCGCGCACAGTATAAAAGTGCGCGCAAACAACAAACACGTATATACAGCTACGATGAATGCCCCATTTGTCGCAGCACTGGTCGTTGGACACCGCAGGAGGAGGAGAATAGCCAGGGCACGCATTTTCGCACCACAGACAAGCCTTTTTGGGATGCCTGACGACCAGGTCTACGGCAGGTATAGGTTTCCACCCCATATTTATTTATGTATTTATTTATTTATTTATATAGCGCGCAAGAAGCCCAGGGGCATTGAGGCGCTGTTACTTGCAATAACTTAGTTACATGGTACAGGCATGAAAGCGATTGATAACACATTATGAATACTACAAGATATCATACTGTTGTTACAGATATTGCATTGGGACGTATATTACAACATATATGATAAGTATTCGTGCTGGTGTGTCGGGTCTTATGTGAAGAGGGTAGTTTTCAGAGTTTTGCGGAAGGTGGTGAGGGAGGCCTCCCCTCGGATAGTGGGAGGTAGGACATTCCAGTGAGTGGGCGCTAGATAGGGGAAGCTGGATCCGCCCGCTTTTACTCTTTTTACTAGTGGCACCGAGAGCATGTTGGTGTACGGTGATCTGGTTGGCCTGGTAGTGGAGACGGGGTGGATCCTTTGAGAGAGGTATGCTGGAGCAGTGAGGTGAATGCACTTGTGGGTCAGTGTCAGGGCTTTGAATACGATCCTTTCCTTTATTGGGAGCCAGTGGGCTAGTTTTCTGGCTTCAGAGATGTGTTCTCTTTTAGCAATGCCTTGGGCTGCCCGGAGAGCATTGTTCTGTATTACTTGTAGTCTCTCTAAGTTTTTGTTGGAGGTTCCTAGAAAGAGTACGTTGCAGTAGTCTAGCCTAGAGCCGGTGATGGCTCTGGCTATGTTGGTGCAGTTCTCTTTGGAGAGAAAGGGTCTGACTGCGTTGATAAGTTTGGCATGATATGCAGCTGCTGAGGCTATTGCGCTGACTTGTCTATCCATGGATAGGCTGGAGTCCAGGTAGACTCCCAGAGTTTTGACAGAGTCGGAGACCGGAATTTTAATGGAGTCAATGGTGAAGTGGCTGAATTGGGCATCTAGATTTTTTAGTGTGTCGGGGCAACCTACCAGGAGGAGTTCTGTCTTGTCAGAGTTGAGGCATAGACCGTTGTCTGCCATCCAGGCTTGGATGGTGTTGTAGAGGTTGTTGAGGGTCAGGGAGTCAGTGTCATAGTTCCCTGTCAGAGTGAGGAGGATCTGCGTGTCGTCGGCGTAGTTGGTGTAGGATATGCCCATCGCATCGAGGATGAGGAAGAGGGGTCGTGTGAAGATGTTGTATAGGGTGGGGGAGAGACAGGAGCCTAGGGGTACACCACAAAGTATAATGGTTGGTGATGCGGCGGCTAGGTCAGAGAATACTTGCATGGTTCTATCTTGTAAGAAAGAGGTGATCCAGGCTGTGGCCTCTGGGGAGAATTTGGCAGTGGAGGAAAGGTGGTGGCATAAGACACTATGATCCACGAGGTCGAAGGCCGCGGATAGGTCAAGGAGTAGGAGAAGTGCTGGTTTACCCAAGTCTCTAGCATCGTCCATCTGGTTTTTCAGGTCAAGTAGGGCGGTTTCTGTCCCATGTCTGGGGCGGAAGCCAGATTGGCGGAGTTCAAGGAGTTTGTTCTCTTCAATAAAGTGCTGGACCTGCAGGTATGCTGCTTTGTCCAATATTTTGAGGAGGAATGGGACAGTTGTGATGGGTCTGTAATTGTTGGGTGAGGTGGGATTGAGAGTTGGCTTTTTCAAAAGAGGGCGTACCCAAGCTTCCTTGAGGGAGGCGGGGACTTTCCCTGTGGTCAAGGAGGCATTCACAAAGGCTGTTAGGAAGGGAGCTAGCGCTTCCGTGCAGTCTTTGATAATGGAGGCTGGGCATGCATCGCCTTTGCAGTTAGAGGGTTTGATGTTCCTCATTATGTTGATGATGTCTTTTTCCTGAATGGGTTTGAAGGAGAAGGGTAGGGGGGGATCCGGGGCAGGTGGTGGGAAGGGGATATGCTTATTGGGTAAGGCTTGTTTAGTGGCTAGTATTTTGTTTTTGAGGAGGCTTAATTTGGTTAGCATGGCCGTTTGTATTTCATCACACCAGTCTTTGTCTTTGATGAAATTCTGGGGGGCGGGAGTGGGTGTCTCGAGCTCCCTGAAAATGGCGAAGATTTCTTTTGTGCTAGATTGGGCTTCCGAGATTCTGTATTCAAAGTATTTGGCCTTTGCTTGGGTGATTGCCTTTTTGTATTTGGTGGATAGGGCTTTAAAGATCATCTTGTCTTTTTCAGAGTGGGACGTTTGCCACTGTGTGAGTGCGGCTTTTTTCTCATTTCGGAGTGTGAGGAGGTCAGGGGTGAACCAAGAGTTGGAGTGGGTAGTGGGTTTGGATTTGAGAGGTTTGAGAGGGGCAATGGAGTTGATAGCTGCTTTAATGGCAACATCATAGGTTGTTGCGAGTGTTTCTGGGTCTGATGAAAAAGGTGGTCTGAAGGCTGGGCCTTGGAGGAAGGGCAGTAGCCTTTCCTTCGTGAGCTGGCGGGAGCTTCTGGTGAGGCAGGGTGGGAGCGGTTGAGGTGAGAGGGCAGCAGGGGAGCTAGTGGTGAGGATGCTAAAGGTGATGATGTGGTGGTCAGACCATGGGGTGGGATTGTTTCCTGTGATGATGAGTGGGCAGTTGTGCTGTGCTATCCAGTCGAGTGTTCTGCCCTGGGTGTGAGTTGGGCTCAGGATGGTGTTCTTGTAGCCTAGAGCATTGAGGGCAGAGTCAAGGGATTTGGCTGCTACGTCCTTGCTATCCCGGAGCCCTAGGTTGACATCCCCAAGGAGAATGGCTTTAGACTGTTTTTTGAGGTTGTCAGAGAGGAGGTGGATGAGAGAGGCTTGAAAGTCTCCTGTTGGGCCTGGAGGGCGGTAGACAGTGTGTACAGTAATGGTGCAGTGGGGAGAGAGGGTTATTTTGACTTGGAGGTAGTCGCTGCTGTTGTTGGTCAGGGATTTCTCTACCTTTCTGATAGAGAGGCAGTCTTTGGCAATAATTGCTACACCTCCACCTTTGGAGAGGCGATCTTGTCTAGTAATGGAGTAGCCAGGGGGTAGGGCGAGGGAGAGCGCGGGGCCGGAGGCTCATGTAGCCATGTTTCTGAGATCATGAGTAGATCCAAGTCCTGGGAGGTTAGGAGGTCGTGGATGTCTAGAGCGTGGGCATTGATGGACCTAGCGTTAATCATGGCGCATTTCAGGTGGGGTTCAGTAGTGGCTGGGGGGTTTCATGATGAAAGAGGGTGAGGTGGAGGGGGGGCTGCGCTCTGGGTGTTAGGGGAGATACACAACACAGATTTGACACTGGGGGGGTTCATTTTCAGAGGTAGTGGACACATGTGGCATAGCATTTGGCACAATAGCATTCCAAATGGTGGTAGAAGAATTGCATACCGCAGGTTTTTCACTGGGGGGCTCATTTTCAGAGGTAGTGGACACATGTGGCATAGCATTTGGCACAATCGCATTCAAAATGGTGGTAGACGAATTGCATACCGCAGGTTTTGCACTTGGGGCTCATTTTCAGAGGTAGTGGACACATGTGGCATAGCATTTGGCACAATAGCATTTAAAATGGTGGTAGAAGAATTGCATACCGCAGGTTTTACACTGGGGGGCTCATTTTCAGAGATGGTGGACACATTTGTAGTCACATTGTTATGGGGGCAGTACAGTAATACGAAGAGTTAAGTACTTTGTTGGTCGCTGTGATGGTAGTACATGTAGTGGATGCAGGCTTTGAGGTTTTGCGGGGGAGCCTGGCCTTATCAGTGAGTATAGAGGGTTGTACAGTGCGTGAGCATAGCCGTGTATTACGGGTGCTTGTGGGGATGGGCTGTGAGTTGATGTCGGTTTGCAATGTACGTGCGCGCAACCTGATGCGCCTTGAGGTACAGCATTGGATAGGGAGAAGCTTGCAGGGGTGGTGCTTCTTACCTTCTAGGCACGGCATCGGAATTGGGCACACGGCAGACGAGCAGCGAAGAGCTGCAAAGAGCACAGGAGGCCTTTTCTCCTGGCCTTCTCTCGTCGGCTTCGCCTCTCGGCCCACTCCCCCTCCATTTAAAGCAGGAGGGGAGGGGCGGGTGGGCCGACGTAGCAAATCAGGACCTTGGGCTGCGGCGGTGAACTTCGTGGCTCCAGCTGATCCTATTGTTGTAGCTGGAGTCATGGAGATGCAGGCATCCATCTTAGATGGAACTGAGTCGGCTGAACACGCGGCCGTGGGCAGGCTGGAGCAGCAGCCTGCTCCGAAAGAAAAGTAAACAGCTGATCTGGATATCAGCTGGTGGGGGCGGAGAAGTGCTCGCAGCGGAGCTGCAAAGAGCACAGGAGGCCTTTTCTCCTGGCCTTCTCTCGTCGGCTTCGCCTCTCGGCCCACTCCCACTCCATTTAAAGCAGGAGGGGAGGGGCGGGCGGGCCGACGTAGCATATCAGGACCTTGGGCTGCGGCGGTGAACTTCGTGGCTCCAGCTGATCCTATTGTTGTAGCTGGAGTCATGGAGATGCAGGCATCCATCTTAGATGGAACTGAGTCGGCTGAACACGCGGCCGTGGGTGGGCTGGAGCAGCAGCCTGCTCCGAAAGAAAAGTAAACAGCTGATCTGGATTCCAGCTGGTGGGGGCGGAGAAGGACTCGCAGCGGAGCTGCAAAGAGCACAGGAGGCCTTTTCTCCTGGCCTTCTCTCGTCGGCTAGGTCTATCATCCTAGACTTGGTCGGGGAATGGGAAGATGACCTTACATCCCCCACCCTTTGCTCCCAAGCATTGAGCCCCTTGGAGAAGGTGCTCAATGTCCTGCATTTTTTGGTCACTGGGTCATTTCAGCGGACTACTGCCATAGTGGGGGGAGTCTCACAGGCCACGCAGTCACGCTGCCTACACCAGGTCTTGGCAATCATGACAGCGCGCCCCTCAGTCCGCAGGCACATATACATGCCCAGAACACCCGCAGAAAGGCAGGCCGTTGTCGTGGATTTTTACAGGGTGGCACACTTCCCCAAAGTGCTCGGTGCCATAGATTGCACCCATGTGGCCCTACGTCCACCTAGGGCCACTGAGCACATCTACCGAAACCGCAAGCACTGGCATTCCATCAATGTACAGGTGGTATGCGATGCAAAGGGAATCATCACCTCTGTCTATGCAAACTACCCTGGCTCCACCCATGACAGTTTCATATACAGAATGTCCGCCCTGAGCCGGGCCCTGGAAGCTGGACAGCATGGCGACACATGGCTCATAGGTGAGTACAAATGCCCTTGCACATGCATGCATGTCACACACAAACACACAAATACACAAACCCCAATAATCACAACCATTTACACCTCCCCAGGGGACAGTGCCTACCCTCTGAGCAACCACATGATGACGCCAATCCGGAACCCCGCCACACCACCCCAGGTAAGATACAACGCCGCCCATATTGCAACCAGGGCCATAGTGGAGCGCACATTCAGAGTGCTCAAGTCACGCTTCCGCTCCCTTGACCGCTCTGGTGTGCAGCTACTCTATGCACCCCCAGGAGTGTGCAGGATCATTGTGGCAGCATGTATCCTGCACAATGTTTCAACACGGCAGGGCGTACCGGTGGACATGGTGGTGCCCCCACATCCCCAACCACAGGCACAGGCGCTGCCCATGGGAGGGGACAGGGCACATGGCGAGGAAGCCCGGACCCAGCTTGTGGCCATATTTTTCACTTAAACTCCCACTCCTGCGGAGTGCACACAGGCCTGGCACATACCAGGTGACAATCGATGATGACAAAGAGACAGTCAACTGTCACAACCTTACCACCCTGAGATTGTTGCCATGGAAGTGCCACATTGTGTGCATCCCTCGCTACTCAAACACAAACTATCCGGTGTGACCAAAAGGCACACATATGATATATGATATGAGATGATATGGCATTTGTAACGTGCCTATACACGAGTGTTTCAAGGTGTGACGAGGCAGGGAGGGGGGAACAAGGGAAGACAGACAACGATCCTACTAGGCCAGGTGTCATTTAGATTGCCCAAGTGCAGGGGTAGGGGGAAGGGAAAAGTGCAAGGGGAAGGGGAGGGGGGAGTGCAGTACAGGGTAAGTAGAATAAAAAATAAATAAATAGGCCAGCTGGTGGTAAGTGCAAAGGTAAGTGCAGACAAGTGCTGGGAAGGGTGGGCTGTAGGGATAGTGAGACAGTCCCGCAGTGCAGGGGTTGCCAGCGAGGCAGTGCAAGTGGAGAGCGGCTGGGCCAGGGACCGAGGTTGGTGAGAGTGGCCCAGTTGCAGATTCAGTGCAGTTTCAGTGAAGAATTTAGCAAGGGAGAGGGAGAGAGAAAGCAGAAGCAAAGAGGAAGGTTTTGAGGTGCTTCCGGAACCGGAGATGGTTCTCCTCAAGTTCCAGGGAGGCAGGAAGTCTGTTCCAGAGGGAGGCCCCTGCCGCGGAGAGAGATCTACCCCCAGCTTGTTGCTTCGAGAAGCGGCTGACCCTGACATGCAAGGTGTGAATCACACACACCTGCGAAACAGGCCATGACCATCACTGTTATGTCACTCAAACCCTGCCAAACCACAACATGACATGGCAATAGCCAAACACCAACACAGTACCAATAAGGTACACATTGCCATGTGAAAATTGTACATTGGCATCAGACAATGATGCCTGACATGGAATCAGATGAAATGACTGACCAACAACCTCCCACCCAAAATAAGTCATTCCCAAATGCATTACAAATGTTGTAGCCGTAACATAACAATGAATGCCTGTCTACATGCAAATTGTGCATTGCAAAATCAACACTGCAGCTTCTGTGTGCTGTGTCCAACTCCTGCAACACACTGCTCAGCGCACAGCACAGTGAACAGCCATTGTGTGTGATGCACACCCTCAGCATCACATCTAAGCGACAAACCACATCAAAAAGCAAATTAGGCATGTACAGGATCCATAATTGGTCACAGAACATGTGCTGCAGGGACACAGTGGGCAGCAGAAGGCAAACAGAGTGTACACGTGGATATCCAAAGGTGGTTGTACATGTAGTGCATCATAGTTTGAGAGTGTGGGTCCGTAAGGACATGCACTCAACATATGCATGTGCAATCAAGTGACCATCAGTGTCCTCTACATATCACATGTGAACATTCACCATGTGTACACCCCAGCATGTCAAACCACAGCTATCCCCTCACACCTGAAATTTAAACACAAGACATGAACAGGCATTGATCAGCAGAACACATCATGTACATAGGATACCACAATTGCAATGTCAGGGTCCCCATCACACTGCAGGGCAAGGCAACTATCAACAACAAAACACCCCCCCTCCCTCACAAATCACCATGACCCACTGAACAACTGCACCTGGGTCATGGAGCCTTCAACCCTCAATTTCACCTGGCCACAGGATCACCCTTCCCTTTCGTCACCATCTCCCACATTCTGTGTACAAAGTTGCCTGCACCCTCAGAGTCCACCTTGATTTGCAAAAACACAAAATCCAAGGCAGAAAAACGAACCAGAACAGCCTCCAGTAGATGACTTGAAGTAGCAGTACCTCACAAAGGCCAAGTACTACCACAATGATGTAAAAACCAAGGTAGCACAGTAAAACAATGTCACAACAGGATGTGAACCATGTGTGGTACATAACATAGAATGATGCACAATGAACAGATGTGTACTGTCACAGCTCCCGTGTACAGGCGCAGGAGTGGCACGAACCAACCACCCCCACCGTGGCCCGGGTGCCTGCAAGGTCAAACTCACACAGGCCTCTGAGACCCTGGTGGGGAAGGAGGGTCAGGGATATGCAGTCGGGACAGGCGTTGGCATACTGGATAACTGGAATGAGTGGCAGGAGAGGGGAGGAGGAATAACACGTGAAAGTAGGGAATGCACGAAAATGTACTACCTACATTAACACATACACAATCCTAACAAACTTGTACATCATTGTCATGGCCTTCCGGAGTCCAGGCTTAGGAGTGGCACGAACCAACCACCCACTCTAGGGTTTTGGCGCCTGCAACCTTGGGGCTTACACAGACATCCGCAACCCGAGCGGGGAAAGAGGGTTAGGGAACGTTGGTTGGATAGGTACGGGAAGCAGGAACACCTGGTAGAGGGTACAGGGTTTAGAATTGGATAGGACTCGGGGTGATTAGGGAAAAAAAAACATACCAAATTGAATTACACATTCATCCATGCATTAGTGCACCCCCCAAGCCTATGCAGAGCAGTATGAAAGAAAAACAACAAGACACTTAGCTCTGGTTTTGAGTGCTGGCCTCCTGCCTGCGCACTCTCAGGTCCGGTTACAGGAGCACTTCAATGCTGCAAAGAGAGCCACAGTTATTAATCTGTGCGTGCCCATAACACATAACCACACCACCAAATATGCCCCATAGCAACAAACTACTCTACAAACAGACAATCCGGTGTGGATGCTTCGTACCCATATGTAACATTACCCCTGTGATGGCTCATACACAGTCAATGCAGTAAGTCAGCCGCCGGTGGGTGTGTGGCAAATGGAACACCAATGTGTCACGATTCACATAACATGCAATGTTCCCTTGGTAAGCAGACAGACGCATATAGCAAGGTATGACTTCAGAACAAGTCGTGTTCCACCATGACCGAAACAAAGAAGGCAGTGCATGTTTCAAAATGTACATGGAAATGAAATGCACTGGACCCGAGTCTGTCCCTTGCTGTATGTCCCTGTGAGCTGCTCCTTTCCATGTCTCAGAGGGCTACATGGGTGATACAAGTGCCTCAATGGCCCATGGTGGACCGGAGGGTATGTGCCACTGCCCCTGCAGGTGCCCCAGACAACCTTACAATCAACTAGCCATCAGTCCACCAACACATCTGAGCTGTATTGTGCGCTTCAACGCTAATATACGTCCAAGCCCACCGTCAGTGCTGCTACTAAGCATGCATGTGCAACTGGCCTGGTGGAAGCTTTGCTGTGTTGTGGCCCCCCTGTGCTGCTCACCTTGCCTGGAGTCCCTTGAAACACGTCAGCAGTTCTAGGATGTATGTCTGCAATCCCTGTGCCTCTGCTTGCGCACACATGTGCATGTGGGCACCACCAAACATGTCCAGAATCCAGATGTCCAATGGGCCATGTCTGCTGGCAAAGGTGGTCTGGAGGCTCATCCCCCTGCAGAAAGGCCATGAAACACATGATTAATGCTTTAGAGTCATCTGTGTGTGTCTCTTCAGGCATCTCATTACTGGACCATGTCAGAGACGTACATCTGAAATCACACCATCAGTCGTCTTTAACATCCAAAGTGTGGAACACACTATCTACGGCATGAATTACAACAAGCACGTGTACAGTAAAGATAAGAAACATACTACACAATGCATAGCAATGGATGTACTCAATCATGAAATAACCCATCTAGAAAAAGCAGAACAGTGGTCAATAACACCGCAATCATCCCCACTAGGGGTGTCAACACAAGTTACACAGCACCAGACATGCCACAGATATGACAGTCCAAAGCCCTTGTGTAATAGGCTGTTACACCGAACCATCCTTGCGAGCCCATGGATAAGGGAAGCAGGAGTGGCATATGTGAGTCAAGGGCCCCAAGCAGCAAACACATACACAAGACAAGCCTGAAGGGCCCAGCTGGAACAGACAGTGGATGCTTTCAGAATCCCCAAAGCACCGCACCGTCACATGAAAGCACAATAGACAAGCAATTTTAAACGATATTAACTAATTACACTAACTATGAAAAACCTACATTACCTAATTAAACTAACTATCAAACAGAAACTTAACTAACTAAACTAAAAGAAAAATCAAAAATGGCCACATACGACCCGGGGGGGGGGGGCACCCAGGAGGGGGGAGGTACAGGGTGCTGCTCAACACCCACATGTGATGATGCTGAACCAAAAAAAAAAACCTCCATGGGATCAACGCCTGCACAGCCCGACCTATGTGGGAGATAGATGGTCGTCCGAGTCTGGCTCATCCTGGAAAGGAGGATGTGGCACAGTAGCCTGGCCACGCCTAGCCGCAGCTTGCCCCTCGTCGGCAGCAAGTCTGCCAGACGGGTGAGCCTGGTTCTGTGTGGCGATGTGACGTAGGTCTGCATGCAGAACCTCACGTGATACACGTGCTTCCTCTTGCAAGGTAGCACAAGTAACACAGAGTTCCTCCTGCAAGGCCTGGCTGGACAACCGCTGCACCCCCCGGCAAGCCTGTAGCTCAGCCGAGATGGTACGCTCAAGCTGTGTAAACCTCTCCTCTGCCCGCTCTCTCTGGGACATCAGAAGGACACCCAGAGTGGATCTGAGGGAAGCATACTCCTCCCTCAGGGCCTCCATGTGCGCCTCTGCGTGAGCAGCAATTGCTTTACGCAGAGATGATATTTCAGCCTGGCGTGCCCTGTCTGAGGCCGCCATGCCCAGGCTGAGCGAGCGGGCCGTGGACCGTGCCGCCTGCTGCTGGAGAAGCACCTGCCTAGCAGGGGGGAGCACAGATCGGGCCACACGCTCCATGCTCTCAGCGATGTTCTCCATTGCTGCCCCCTGCCGTTCTGAATTGGCAGTCATGTCTTGCTCCCACTCAGTATACTGCGGTTGCGCGCGGCGACCGCGTTGCTGGGCTTGACCCCTGCGGGACCCAAGGACCGGGTGTCCTTGCTGTGTTGGCACCGCCCGCGGCTGCACGACTACATGCCCCCGTCGACGTGATGTCCCAGGCACATCAGTGACTGGTGTGGAGGGTGACCCTGCGTCCCGATCCACCACGGGCAGAGGTACCAAGACTGTCTGACCCCTCAGTGCAGGTGTCGCGGACAGAGGAGTGTCCACATCAGAATCACTCACCCCTGACACATGGACCTGATGCTCATCCAACTCGACATGGGCGTCAGAGTCGTCATCAGGGCCGGACTCATAGTGAGCCAGACACAAGATGGACTGTAGCACATGGGGGTTTTCGTGGCCTACCACCCCACAACCCCCACTTGTGCAGGGTTGATGAAGAAGTAACAACCCTGTGTCTGGCATGACAACACCATCCTCCGGCTCCATTGCGTCATCATCTGAAAAATATCGAGAAAAAAGGTCACTACACATGTCAGAAGCACACAACACACACACACACCGACACCAAACACATCAGGCAGACATGTGACACACAAAATAGAACCCGGCATGCATGCTGGTCAACTTTGAATTGCTTCTGTGATCAGACCTGTTGAAAGGTGGCAGTTTGCATAAAAGTGGGTCTATGCAGTGCAGCAAATGTTTATGTCACTCACTACCTACATGTAAAACGACTTCATGGTGTGTGTCAGGAAATGTGAAGGCAGGGCAAGGTCAACTTCAGGCATCACGTGCAATGTGAATTCAATGGGTAGCATATCTACAAGCAAAGCCCCCCTCCACCCAAGTGCAAAAGCAGGGATGCCTAGCATGGTATCAAAAGGCTGATCATAGACTTGTGTATTGACAGGCAGTGTTGACTGGCAGCAACAGCTTCATGTGATTCAAGTGACAACACTGCAAATGATGATGGGACAGTAAGCAGGACACATGATGAAACCTCTGGAGGCCGCTCACGTGTGAAGAAGACACTACAACAGTCGGACAGAGTCATTGGCCATTAAACAGGCTGAGGCCTGTGACCCACACAGAATGTCAGACCCTAAACATGTGTGCAACGCAGTACTGACCCACAGTTGACATGGGAAGGCTGATGAGATGCTATGCAATGTATGTCACCCAGGACTTGTATTACAATGATCATCCAGTCAAGGACACATAGGGGCATGCGTGCAATGCACATGGAGCATGAATGGGCACTCATGTCCCTGCGGGGCATCCGACCTCTGCACAGTACAAGTGAGCTACCCTGCATCAAGTACTAAGGTTGTTCCACACAGCATATGTCTGGCAGATTGTCCGCTTTAAGTTAGCATGTACACAGAACGCATGACTCAGGAAAGTACCCAATGGCAAGATTGAAGCAGATCACTGCAAAGGTGGAACTGGGGTGCAGAGTGGCGGAGGAGGGGCAAGGGAGCATGCCTACATGGAGTACCCGCATGCAGGCAGAGGACACATGCACGTCAGTCATGCTATGACATTGTGCCTGGGCTGAGAGGAAGGTCACCCCACACAACATGCAGAAGGCCCAGTGAGCCGGAACATGGACCGGAGGGGTATACTGGTAACCAGCATGTGAGTAGGGTGCAATATTGGTGATGTGGACAGTCCCCGTCTGCTCAACATGTCCACCATCCAGCACAGCAGACATGCATCACGGAAGCATTGCATTACTTGCACATCAGAACCATGTACACGTCACATGTAGTGGCAATCATGCACAACACATCCCACAAGTAAAACACACACGTCCTCAACAAACACGCATCAACACTCAATGGACTGGGCATCAAAGTCCAGCATCTCTCCCACTCCTTCGACCGATTCAGATGGTATGTACTCCGCAACGAGTGACTCATGCGGAGTGAGCTCTTCCGCCTCTGGTGCAGGCCCACCGCCAGTCACCAGAGTCAAGTTGTAATTTGAGGCACGCTTAGCCTTAGTGCTGCGTTTGAGGTCATTCCGACGCTTTTTGCACTCTTGCACCGTGCGCACCTCATGGCCGAATGAACTGACATGTTCCGCAACTTGCTTCCAGTGGGTGTCACGGTGGGCAGCCGTAGTCTGACTATTGGCACCCACTATCATGTCACAGCTGTGGCCCCGCACGTAGTCCAAGAGTAAGTCCAGTTCCTGCTTGCAGAAAGGCTTCTTCCTCGACGTGCAGGAGGTTGTGGCTGTGTGTGAGGTCCCAGCCTCTGCTGGCTAATGCCGCCCTGACCAGTATGGCCAGTGGGTTCGGTGGATTGAGCCAAGGGGGTGGCAGGTGGAGGGACGACCAAAGGACTGACTTGTGTCAGTGGCAGCTGGGTGCCCTCTAATGGACCCTGCGCAGCAACATCCGCTGTGGCAGGGTCATTGACCGCAATGGTCCTGGTTGGCAGACTCACAACCGGGGTGTTGTTGGGTGCATCTGCCCCTGCACTTGCCAACACCCGGCTGTTCAGGGCAGCAGATGACATAACTGCCCCAGGGACACGTGTCTTGGTCAGAGCATCCCTGCGTGCCCCTACGGTTTCCCTCAAGGCCTGTTGGAAATCTTCCAAGGGCTCCTCAAGTGCCAACGCAGCCTGAGCTGGCAGATCCTGAGCCTGGGTGGCGGTGTCCACAGCTGCACCTGCAGCTACCACTACCCTTGGGCGCATGGCAGTCGATGGAACGGACTGCCGGGTCACACGGGCGCCAGTGCCAGATGCAGAAGCTGCATCCCCCGGAACCACAGGGGGTGGTGGCATGACTGCACCAACACATGGCACAACATTGTGCTCAAGTGGCGCACCCCTGCCTCTTCCCCCTCTGTGGCCGCCCTGGACACCCTGGAGTCCCCCTACTCCCTGGTCACCACGGCCACGTCCCCCACCATGCCCGCTACGAGGAGTACGCCCAGCTGAGTCGCCCCTCACCTTTGGTGGCCTCCCAACAATGGCACAGATGTAGTAGTGCCGTCACAGATGGAGTAGTGCCAATGGGAGCTGTACACCACAATTGACCTGGGCAATTGGGGTGAAGGGGGTGGGAAGCAAGATGTTAACAGCCCCCCTGCACCTACAAGGCTGTATGTGACTCCGGTGACGGGTCACGCAAGGCTCAGGTACCCCAAAACAGCAGTAAAACCGTGCACGCAACCCTGCTGCCTACGTGCGTGGAATCAACATCCCGCAGTATGCGGTGGCACCCAGTAACACGAATAACGCGTACATGTGGGACACGCAGGCTACTATGACCTTGAAAATGAGTGCGATACACAGGGGCACCCGCAGTGGGAAAAATAGCGTGTGCGACTCACCGTCTGACTAGCGCGATGCAGAAAAACACGCGTAGCCAATACCCCAGCCAAAAGAAGAGATACGTCTTTGATAGCTGTGAAGTTGTGATGGCTCGCGAAACAACAGGAAGCAGCAACACACTTCGGTCTCCACGAAAGGCATGTACAACGAACTGCTGACCCCGCTCACCTTTAACCCGTGCTGAGGGAAATGCCCGCGCGCGTCACGTCACTTACGCACATGGGCCCTTTCCTCGGATTACACGCATTCACACGCGGACGTGCAGTTTTTCACACGCGCAGAACCACTATGCTAACGTCATGAGGGAAACGCCTGCGCACGCCCGCGCGCGTCACGTCACAGAGGCGCTTGTGCTTGAAGGGCCTTTGGTCCAATGAAAGCGTGTACGAGTGCTGACGTGCTTACGAGCTAGGTGCCTTTCCTCGAATCACACGCTGACGTGCACATTTTTCATGTGCCAAATCACTCAATATCAAGCTGGCCACGCAAAAACACATGGAAGACCACGCTCCTGCCCAAAAGGCTGAATCACTGCCCCCCAGAGCCTCGAGCACGCTCCCACCTGCCATCTGCTGCTGCCTGACTGCCTTCTGCCCTCGTGCCCTGCCATTTGGTGCCTCCACATCAGCCATCTGCAGGGGTCCAGTTGCGGTGCCCACCCCTGCTAGAACAGAAGACTCCCGACTGGGATACCATCGCTCCACAGACCAGCCCCAGGACCCAGTTGCCCACCCATGCCTGCCTCGGGGGTCACCATGTCGGGGCAAACACCATCTGAGACCACTGGCGACCCCCAGCCAGAGGGGCAGAGGGCCACCAGCTTCAGTCAGAAGGAAGTTGGTGTCCTGGTGGAGCTTGTCCTGGGGCATTATGATGCCCTCTTCGGATCATCACGCGCCGACAAAGAAGGACAGGACAGGATCTGGGACGACTTTGTGGTTGCCATCAACGCGGAGGGGGTGGCAACCCGCAACGTCAAGCAAGTCACGAAGCGCTGGGAGGACTTGAGGTCCATGACCCTCATAAAGGCCTGGCGCCTCGTGGAGGGGGGCTGGGGCAGCATGAGTACCATCCAGATGAGGGTCCTGGAACGCGTACGCCCAGCGCTCCATGCCCAGATCCTTGAGAGGCAGACCCGTCTGGAGTTGAGCGGTAAGAGGCCAAGCGTTGCTGTGTGAGACAGGGCATGTTGCAGTGTGCTGGTTGTCTGATACTTGCCTGTATGTGTGACATAGGCCATGTACGCATGTGTGTGTGCAGGGACATCATGGTCATGCATGTTAGACCAGTAATATGTGAAGCACACTGTTGGTGTATGTGTTTAAATGCAACATGGGGAGCCCTATGCGGAATGGACACAAGACAGCATGCCAGTCTCTGTTCCTGGACATGGGTGGGGGTGAGGGATGGGTGCTGATGCCATGTACATGTATGGTGTCCATGTCTGTGTATCTGACCTGCGTGTCTGTGACTTGTGAATGCCATGGATGCATGACACATGTCTGTGACAATGTTCAGAATCACTGATGCAGCCTAGTTATCCTTGCATCCACTGTGTCTGGGGTGTATGAGGCCAGATGGATGAAACTACAGTGAAGTGTGTGCATGTGATAGGCATGACCCATGATGCATGTGAGTTCCAAAACAACATTGTATGTTTCAAGAGTCCCTTGGACATGTATGCTAATGTCCATAGCATGCACCATGCCTGTTACTGCATGTGTTTTGCCTGCACTGACCCATGTGTTGTTGAGGGACATGATGGAAGTGATCTTTGACAGTGCCACTCATCTGCTATTGCTTCCTGTCTAGGGGACCATTGTACAGTAACCTGATGCTTGTGTTCTATGTCTCCCTCTACACAGCGCCAAGTGAAGAAGAGGGCGGAGACGGCGCTGTGGAGCAAAGCGGTGGGGATGCCCCCACGGCTGCAACGTAAGGGGTGGGTGAGCCCCCACAGGAGCTTGGAACGGCGGAAGACGAGGTGGAGCCATCCAGGTTGGTGGTTTCCACAGAGGAGGAGGAGGCCGCTACTGAGCCGCACATGGGGCCTGGTGGGGGCATCCCTGCTGGTGCAAGTGGTGCAGTCCAGGGGCAGGAGGCAGCACAGGTCGCCATGGAGGGGCCTGTGCATGTCACTGTCCCTGACACCGTGACTGCACCACCATGCACCAGCAGGGATGCCCCATCCCAGGCCCGTCCGCAGGTAGGGGGATGTCCATATCATCTGACTCCCCTCCACCTGCGGACGAGGGGACCCCTGGCCGTATGGAGAAGGTCCTGATTGGTGTCGTGTTGCGCACGGGTGTCATTCGTGATGACGTGCATGCTTCCTGGGGGGAGCACGCACGTCCTCACAAAGAGCACCATGCCAACACGGCCCAGTTGGGAGCAGCCATGGTTGGGGTTTCGTACATGTGTCGCCCACTCTGGCGACCCTCTCCTCCTCTGTGGAGGCTATGCGCCAGTCGTTCTCCATGCCGTCTTCTGGCCCTGATGCCACCAGGGCCCCCTGTGGGCCTGCCCCGACCAACGCAGCCAGGTCGGTGGGGATCCCATCCCTGCCACAGTCGGGAGTCGGAGGTTCAGCAGGGGTGGACACACCAGCAACTGGACCCCAGCAGATGGAGGATGTGACGGCATCATTGGGCAGGGCACGTGCACAACAGCGTCGGTGGATTCCATCAGCCTGGATGCCGTAGTGCTGGCACAGGCAGTTGCGTCGGAGGCAGCGGCAGGCTCGATGTGGGAGGCATCATGGCTCGGGGCCATCAACATCAGGGGGGCAGGCATCGGCCGGACGACAGGAGAACCCTGGAATGGGAGTGTCTTCCGTGTGGGAGCGGTTGGGCCAGCAGATAGGTGTGGAGCGGCGGCGGGCGGAGGAGGAACGGCTCACAATGGTCAGGGTGGAGAACTCCATACGGAGGGCGCTGAGGCGGGATGACTGCCTCGAGGGTATTCGCAGGGAGTTGGAGCTGGACACCGCATTATCCCTGCAAGACCTCGGGGCCAGGGAACATGCCCGCCTCCAAGCCATTGAACAGGAGTTCGATGATGCCCTGGCCCATGACATCAACCAGTGAGTCGTCGGACTAGCCTGCCGCCTTTGTATATAGATATTTAGATTTAGGTTTCATTTCTTTATTATTATGATTTGGAGTCCACGGACTTTGCTCCACTTTTTGTATATAGTTGTATTTTAGGTTCTTGGTAGGTTTCATTTGCTTTTGGGATAATGGATCCTTCAGACTTTCTTTTTCAATTTGCAGGACATGTATATACTTTCTTTTAGTCATATTCACATGGAGTAATGTTTTTTTATGCTTTCCATCTTTGGATTTCGTTTTATGGACTTTGTGGATTCACCACTTATATTTTTTCATGTTTTGGATTTCTTTTCTTGCTTGAATTTGAGTTTCTTTTTCTTATTTCAAAAATTATTTCTTCATTTGCATGTGTGCTTTTCATTTTGACATTTGTTATACTTTTTAATACATTTCTTTATTCAACATTATTGGTGTGGCGTACAGTGATGATTTTGGTGCATGTCTCCATGAGCATTGGCACAGTCATGTGTTGCAACTGTCTGGCTCTGTAGGACATTTGCTGGTGGGCATGCTACTTATTTTCAGACTATCATGGAATGGGTGATTTACTAGGGAGTGGGTGCAGTGGTTCGTTGGGTGTTTGCACTGGGGGGTGGAGGGGTGGGATTTGGGTTGGCATTAGGGCCATGGGTCTGTATAGTCATGGCGTGGTGTTTGTGGGACATGTGTGGGGGCCTGCTGGCAGGTGCCCTGCACTGCTGGGGGGTGGGGGTGCAAGGGGACATAAGTGGGGGCCTGCTGGCAGGTGCCCCGTAATGCTGGGGGGTGGGGGTGCAAGGGGACATGAGTGGGACATGAGTGGGGGCCTGCTGGCAGGTGCCTCGCACTTCTGGGGGGTGGGGGTGCAAGGGGACATGAGTGGGGGCCTGCTGGCAGGTGCCCTGCACTGCTGGGGGGTGGGGTGCAAGGGGACATGAGTGGGGGCCTGCTGGCAGGTGCCCTGCACTGCTGGGGGGTGAGGGTGCAATGGGACATGAGTGGGGGCCTGCTGGCAGGTGCCCCGCAATGCTGGGGGTGGGGGTGCAAGGGGACATGAGTGGGACATGAGTGGGGGCCTGCTGGCAGGTGCCCCGCACTGCTGGGGGGTGGGGGTGCAAGGGGACATGAGTGGGGGCCTGCTGGCAGGTGCCCTGCACTGCTGGGGGGTGGGGTGCAAGGGGACATGAGTGGGGGCCTGCTGGCAGGTGCCCTGCACTGCTGGGGGGTGAGGGTGCAAGGGGACATGAGTGGGGGCCTGCTGGCAGGTGCCCCGCAATGCTGGGGGTGGGGGTGCAAGGGGACATGAGTGGGACATGAGTGGGGGCCTGCTGGCAGGTGCCCCGCACTGCTGGGGGGTGGGGGTGCAAGGGGACATGAGTGGGGGCCTGCTGGCATGTGCCCTGCACTGCTGGGGGGTGGGGGTGCAAGGGGACATGAGTGGGGGCCTGCTGGCAGGTGCCCCGCAATGCTGGGGGGTGGGGGTCCAAGGGGACATGAGTGGGGGCCTGCTGGCAGGTGCCCCGCAATGCTGGGGGGTGGGGGTCCAAGGAGACATGAGTGGGGGCCTGCTGGCAGGTGCCCCGCACTGCTGGGGGGTAGGGGTCCAAGGAGACATGAGTGGGGGCCTGCTGGCAGGTGCCCTGCTATGCTGGGGGCTGGGGGTGCAAGGGGACATGAGTGGGGGCCTGCTGGCAGGTGCCCCGCAATGCTGGGGGGTGGGGGTGCAAGGGGACATGAGTGGGACATGAGTGGGGGCCTGCTGGCAGGTGCCCCGCACTGATGGGGGGTGGGGGCGCAAGGGGACATGAGTGGGACATGAGTGGGGGCCTGCTGGCAGGTGCCCTGCACTGCTGGGGGTGAGGGTGCAAGGGGACATGAGTGGGGGCCTGCTGGCAGGTGCCCTGCACTTCTGAGGGGTGGGGGTGCAAGGGGACATGAGTGGGGGCCTGCTGGCAGGTGCCCTGCAATGCTGGGGGGTGGGGGTGCAAGGGGACATGAGTGGGACATGAGTGGGGGCCTGCTGGCAGGTGCCCCACACTACTGGCGGGTGGGGGTGGAAGGGGACATGAGTGGGGGCCTGCTGGCAGGTGCCCCGCACTGCTGGGGGCTGGGGGTGCATGGGGACATGAGTTGGTGATCAGTAGTGCAAGGAGACATGTGCCTTTGCTGGGGGGCATGCCCATGTTGGGTGGGCTGCCTGCGGGACATGACCAGGGGTGCAGGGTAGTCCCCTGTGGTGTGGGCTGTCTGCAGGGGCCGTGGAGGGTGTACAGGGAACATCTGGGAGGACCCACACTGCCAAATCACGTGTAGGACTCCCCGGCACCCCCGAAATACACGTACCCTGCTGAAATCGCATGTGAAACTTCCCGCACACCCCTGAAATACACGTACCCTGCTGAAATCGCGTGTGAAACTTCCCGCGCACCCCAGTATTACACGTACCCTGCTCGCACAGGGCCAATCGCGTGTGAAACTTCCTGCGAACCCCAGTAATACACATACCCTGCTGAAATCACGTGTGAAACTTCCAGCGCACCCCAGTAATACACGTACCCCGCTCGCACAGGGCCAATCGCGTGTGAAACTTCCCATGATCCCCAGTAATACACGTACCCTGCTGAAATTGCGTGTGAAACTTCCCGCGCACCCCTGAAATACACATACCCTGCTGAAATTGCATGTGAAACGTCCCGCGCACCCCAGTAATACACGTACCCCGCTCGCACAGGGCCAATCGCGTGTGAAACTTCCCACGAACCCCAGTAATACACGTACCCGGCTGAAATCGCGTGTGAAACTTCCCGCGCACCCCTGAAATACACATACCCTGCTGAAATCACGTGTGAAACTTCCCGCGCACCCCTGATATACACGTACCCCGCTCGCACAGGGCCAATCGCGTGTGAAACTTCCCTCGAACCCCAGTAATACACGTTCCCCACTTGCCGTGCTGGTACAGGGTTAGTGCAGCCCTTTGCGCTAGATTGGAGATTTTGATGGGTTTTCCCTGCGCGAGGGGCGTTCTTGGGGGCGTAACTGGCACTGCTGCAGGGTCGCTGCACCACTGTGCGCCACGGCTGGTTTTGGTAGCTGAAATCCATGAATACACTGTGCGTGGAAATGGATTTTAGCGCACGCGGCTGGCGCAGAGATTCGCACGCGCACACTGTTCGCCAGCCGCGTGCACCACTTGTGCACTAAATTCTATGAATTACCCCCTAAATATAGTTCAACATCATAATAAAACAATACCATTTGCTTCAGCCCCTTTTTTTAATGTTTATCACATATGGTATTTTTATTTACATCTATTCCACTACAAGAATCACATCTATTTTTATTTCTCTGGTATTGGGCACTATAAATAGAACCATGTTTTTTTTTTTAATGTATTTAGGGCCCTTGAGTCATTTCTACTTGCTCAAGCCTCCTTAATTCATGTTTGGGATGACAGGGCTTAATTTGGTTAACATGAACAAATTGCTCTGTTACCGTTTCACCCCCTGTTCTTAATATTTTATACACCACTGGCGACACCTTTTCTATAATTTGAAAAGGCCCTTGCCAGGCCACCAGAAATGTAGAATTTTTCTGTTTACCTTTTCCAAAATGGAATTTATATACCTGATCCCCTACGGTATACTTGTTCACAGACATCTTTTTCTCATAATATGATTTTGCACTGTCAGCAGCCCTTTCCAAATTCCACTGCACAAAAGCAAATGCATGTTGTAAATGCTTCCTTAGTTCTTCCATATATTCATGAACTGTACATGCGCTTACAAGTGTCTGTTCATGTGTTCTGTACAACAAATTTTGTGGTAACACCATTTTCCTACCTGTCAATACCTCATGAGGGCTGATATCTGTTGCTTTGGCAGGAGTTGATCTGATTGCCATCAGAACCAGAGGTAAACGTAAATCCTAACTGGAACCTGCCTCTGCTACACACTTCTTCAATATATCCACAACAGACCTGTTGCAACGTTCAACACCCCCAGAAGAGGCGGGGCTGTATGCAATATGCAGTTTCTTTTCACCCCCCAGTATCTGCCACACCTTACTCATTAAAGCGCTTGTGAAATGACTTTCTCTATCTGATTCTATTGTTTGTGGTAACCCAAAAATAAATATATGATTCACCAGTAATGTAGCTGCTGTTTGCGCACTAAAATGTGGTACAGGAATACAATCTATCCATTTTGACATCAAAACAATCAAACTGAAAATATAACTCTTCCCCCTGCTCGAACTTTTTACAGGCCCTACATAGTCTATTTGCAGATCTTACCTTGGAAGGGTTAACCCTCTTTACATCAATGGCGCGCTAAGCATTGGTGAAGCGGCTTTAAATTGTGCACATACTAGACACCCCCTAGTATATAATTCCACATCTTGGGACATATGTGGCCAGTAAGCATAATCTTTCAGTATCTCTAATGTTTTTATGTAAACCTCTGTGTCCTGCAGTTATTGCATCATGTGCATGGTGTAGCAATAGCCCTCTGGATGAAAGGGGTACCACCCACTGTATTTGTCCTGTTATGGATTCCCTAATCATGAGTCCATTCTGTAGTCTGATTCGTTTTTTATTCTTTAATAGCACCCTCAACTCTTCTTTTCCCGCACACTCATTTTCAGTTAAAGGATTTTGTTCAGGTCTATCAAATGATTGTAATAGATTCCCCAAATTGGGTCTTCCTTTTGTGTCTTAATCAGGTCTTGATCTGGTGTATCATAACTCCATTGCACTACTGGTTGTTCTACCTCTTTTGGAACCTTAGAGCGTGTAACTGCATCAATCTGTATTTCCCCAATTAAGTGTTCAATAGCTAGCAACTCTCCCATCAGAGCCCCAATTTTGGCCAAATGATATGCCTTATCATTTCCCTCCTTATCTTCTCCTGGAGTTTTTAGACGTCCACGAATTTTCCTCCAGTATATTGTTAAATCATTCTCTGACACTAATTTGTCTATGGCCTGTATCGTTTTTCCATGTTTGAGAGGCTTTTTATTGTACGTAATCATGCCTCTTGCTTTCCAGCCAGGCAAATATTCCACAAAGCTATTTCGTGCATAATCAGAATCAGTCACAAGGACAATTTCACTAAATGTATTATCAACTGCAGTAGTAATTGCTTTATAAATGGCTGCCAATTCCGCTACTTGACTGCTCCTAGCCCCAATTCTCATCCTTATACTGGGAATGTCTTCACATTTCAACCAGACATTTCCTATTCCTGACACCAATTGTTTGTTACTGTCATTTTCAATGTGAAAAGCACAACCGTCAACATATACAGTTGCCAAATTCTTGCATGTCTTTTCATCAAAAGCTTTGTGTGGTGATTGTTCAAACTCCTGTAAACTACATTCCACTTTTACTTCATTTGATACATGTTCAGCTGCACAGTCATGTAAATCTGCCAATCCTTGAGCAACCGGGCTCTTTTTATTTTGACCATACCTCACTTCCATGGGAAAGCCTTACAATGCTAATGTCCAAGAAGTAATTCTGGAGTGTGCTATGTTGCCTGACCTAATCCTTTTACCCTCTAAAAATTGCAATGGCTGATGATTTGTCTCAATGATTACCTTTTCTCCCTGAACAATGGGGCGGAAATGCTGTAACGCCCACACGGTGGTCAAAAGGGTCTTTTCACATTCACTGAATTTAATTGCAACTTGAGAAAATGCCTTAATTGCATAAGACATGATTTTATGATTCAAATAATGTTTTGAGATAACACTGCTGACATACAATGTTCAGAAAAACCTATTTCTATAAAGAAATCCCTGTTCTTTATGGGGTAAGCTAAGCATGGTGCCTTTATAAGACATTCCTTTAATTTAGCAATTGCCTCATATTGCTATTTTTCCCATTTCCAGGGTGTATTCAGCTTCAGTGGTTTAGTCAATGGTTGAGTAATTTCAGCATAATTTTCAATACGTTTCCTGTTATAGCCTGTCAATTCTAATAAACTTTTTAAACCTTTCACACATCTAGGGTCTTTTAATTTCTGTATGGCTTCTACCTCGTTCTTTTGTGGGTTTAGTCCATGTTCAGTCACTTCATGGCCTAGAAAATACACCTTTTTCTTGCACCATTGTGCTTTCTGTAAAGATACTTCGGCACCTGCCTTTTGCAATTGGCCAAGAACATGCCTAATTTCATCAAAATGGCTTTTTAAGCTTTCATTTTTTATCAGGACATCATCTTCATAAACTATAGTTCCTCTTTCCGCAGCATCAGGCATAGCCTTTCTCAAAAATATGCCAAATTCACTCCCACTATTGACGTACCCGAATGGAGTTCTAACCAATGCGTATTGCGTCTTATCAAATGAAAATGAAAACAAATTCTGAATATCCTCTGCCACTGGTACACACCAATATCCAGATGTGAGATCTAATGTAGTAAACATCGTTGAGCCATGAACCTGAGCCAGGCCTTGATCAATGAATGGTAGTGGCCATCTGGACACTGGCACTCTTTTATTTAATTCTCTCAAATCTGCACACAGACGCCATTGACCATTTTGCTTTAACACACCCAAAGTAGGTGTGTTGGATGTGCTATGAATAGGCCTGACAATTCCCTGAAACTCCAATGTTTTAATTATCTCTGCCTATGACTCTAAACATGCAGTGGTAACCGATACTGGCGCACAAATACTGTATTTCTACTACACCCTTCCGGTAATGTGGAAACATGTAAATTAGTTAGGCCGCAATCATATGCATCTTTAGCAAAGACATCTTTAAATTCCATAAATATTTTCCTCAATTCATTTTTATCTTCATCGCTATCGTATGCATCTGCTGACAAAATCTGCTCCTCTAACATTTTTGAGAATTCTGGGAAATCCTCCAGTGAGTCACCTCTGTGCTTTCTTCCAACTGTGTGGCTGTGTCTCTCTGTAAAGCTGCCACTTTAAAATATTTTGGCATATCAGCTTCCACTTCAATGTGCTGATTTTCTGTTTCATTTTCATTTAAGTCAAATACTATATAATCCTCTTGGTGACAGCACACTTTCTGATTTGAATCATAAGAGTACACAGATTGAATTTTAAAGATCCCTTTGGGCTGAGAATCCAGATATTCTGGCAATACACCTCCTGCATCTACATACCTTTCAGGGATATTTCCAATTACCATGTTATTGAAATCTGCAGTATAATGTGATTTTTGTATGGCCATACCTAAGGATGAATTTTCCTCTAAATGAATATCCTGACACCCTTTATTATTCACCATAATTTTTACAGACCCTTCTCCAACATCTATCAATGGAATGTATTCATAATCCAGGCCTTGCT
This sequence comes from Ambystoma mexicanum, assembly GCF_040938575.1. NCBI lineage: Eukaryota > Metazoa > Chordata > Amphibia > Caudata > Ambystomatidae > Ambystoma > Ambystoma mexicanum. The sequence continues at coordinate 532,075,376 of NC_090937.1, forward strand.
GTTTTATGGATTCATTCAAGCACACAAATGCATTAGAATCTTTCATTTGCTGTCTATTTTTGCACTTTAGCGTTATTTCAACCTGCTTGGTGAATGCACGAATAACAGTATCCTTCCTCACCTGTAATACAATTGCATATGGGACCCGTTGTGCGCAATGATAAGCCTTTCTTTTGTCTTCAGATTCAGGTGCAGGCTGTATGGTATTTTGTGGAGATTTGGGGCCTGACGGTATTTTATTACCGCTGAAAAATAACTGAACAATAATCACTCCTTGTATTCAGATTGGGTCATGTGCAACAATAATACAGTGGACATGCATTATTTCAGCACCCAGACATGCATATTTGGTATTCGTGGTTGGTATGCGTGGTTGGTGGTATTTTGGTGAGCATAATTCCCTTGTTTTATTTGTGGCCCCAATGTCCAGAATCCCTTATCTTTGCTTAGATTTTTCGTGTAATCACTAGAGAGACCTCAGACCTACATTTCAGGAATACCACATTTTCAGTGTTAGTGTTAGTGTGCCACCATGGGCGATCTCACTGACTTATTTATGACAGAGAGCTATATGTGGTAATTTTGTGGTAATTTCCACTACCTTATATACGGTAGGGAACTATGTTCAGAGAGTCCCTCTTCCCATTGGCTCATGTACCTCCAACGAGCTATGCTACAAACAATCACTCTCAACTGTCCATACTGAATATGATCATGCACACATCTGTCTTAAAATGACAATTGCATTGTTTAAAAATCTCCCCTCATCATCAGCAGTGTATTGGTAAATATAAAATACACCACCCGTCTGCTTTCAAATATTTTTCTGTATTATAAAAGTTGCATTTAAACACGATCTCACTCTTTACAGAAATAACTAAAATAGCACAGTAACAGCATTGTCTGCGATACACTGAAAAAAGAGTGGCGGAGAACAGAACCCAATTTGCAACATTAACATGTGATTAAGGCACTGGAATCTCCTTTCCTACTCTGACTCAATATTCTCATACACACTCAGCTCCCACACTTATGTAATTACCTTACTTGTTCAGCCCGAGTTTTCTTCAGCTGTTCTCTTTCTGAATGTGGCTCCCTTGAAGATTAACCCCAGTGAAAAGGAGCGCCTTTCCTTCTCAAACCGGGGTCATTGCCTGGAATTCTCAGCTTTTGCAGATAGGAATGCTCCAGCCAGGAAAAAGGTCCTTCTCCCAGCTCTGCCAAATCTTGACTGTCCTTCTCTCTCCTCAAACTCCCCCCAGCAAAACTCTGATCACTCCCTCTAGCATGATACTTGCTATGACGCTGCTCCAATCAGAATCAATCATGCCATCTCCTCCTTCTCTACACAATGGCTCATTTTTATAGTAATACTTTGTAACCAACTGATTTCCTGTTCTTTCGAGCTCTTTTGCTTCCTGTAGTTATCTGGACAGGGCAGCAGAGAAAACGAAAAAAAAAAAAAATGGATGTGCGTTTAAAAGTTCACTTTCAGAATAGGCCTATTTCTGCAGTGGAGACACATTTTTATTAGTGGATTATGTTAACTTCAGTTTCATTAGTCAGGTTAGTTATGAGTAATGTTAGTTATTAATTTTCAAATGTGTCTCTCGCACCATAGGCATTTCAGGTGAAAAATAGTGTGCATTTTTGAATGTGCACGTGTGCTTTTAACTGTAAAAATAGATTTGCATCTTATATGTTAAAATCGTTTTTGACTGAATAGCCTGTCTTTCCTTGTTAATCTGGTAACACATATAGCAATGCACCGCACCCTTGTGGTGGTGCTGCATAAAAAAAAATTGCTACCTGTGCAGTAGTGCTGTACTCTGTGCTGTAACACGCCAAATATCCTTACAAGGCCCACCTAACCGTGACCATATTTTCTGATTAAGGAAATCTAACACCATACACATTCTGTGCATGATATCATTGCCCATGTAAAAGTCATGTTGTGTTCCATTCACTATCCCTACATTATGATAAATTGTCTTCTGCCCAATATTAATCTTTAGAATGCATCTGCCTGCAATTCGAAAGTCTGGACTGTCCAAACCAGAGACATATTGGTTTTTAATTCAACATTTTGGGATCTCTTCCCTCTCCATTATTTTCTGCAGTACTTTCTCATTAATGAAGCTTCTTTCCTTTTCAAGTGCTAAGGTGGCTTTTATCACTTTAGAATGGTCATTTATACCGATGTGAACCCATGGTTGCTCATCTTCCATGTGTATTTCACCAAGAGTAGTAATGTGTTTTTCTGTGTCTGTTTTAGGAGTAGTATTCTGTTTGCATTTCTTTTCTTTTAAATAGAAGCACAATGTGTGCTCATCTATTTCAGTTTGCCATTTTCTCCTAGGGTCTAAATAAATCTGCACAGATTGTCTTTCCTTTCCACCTTGCATTTTATCTTGACACATCAAGATATCAGTAATGCTAGGTATGCAGCTATTCTGGGTATACCTCCACTGCATCATTCGTTTTGGCAACGGTGTGGCATTCATTTATATTGCTGTTTTGTGATTTTATTTTCTTAGGTCTCAATGTTTTTTTGTTAAGGACCACAGTACTCCATTCACCCCATATATGAGAGGAGACAATCTTTTCAGACAATCTGTCCCCATCAGAAATGGAATTTCACAAATAGATGTGATCAATACCTCCCTTTTCATTCAGTGTTTTCCTATCTTTATGTCAAGTTCGGTAACACCTATAATAGGCACCTCCTCACCGTTAGAATTATGCACTGGACCTTCACTTTGCCTCTGTGATCTGATTCTGTGGAGATCTCCCATCATTGATACTTTTTACCAATTATTTGAACATAATTGTGGCCTGTGCACCAGTGTCAATCGTCGCAAATGTATTGCATTTCTCTTCTACAGTGATGGGAGCATAATACCTGTCTTCAGCTTCCTCTAATATACATAAAAAGTGTGAATTCTTACTGATTTCAGGACTCACTTTTCTCAGGCCTTTTTGATTTTTGGCTAAGCACATTGGTAAATTGAAATACATTTTTCCCTCCTTTCGGTCCATTTCTGTGTCAGAGACTGTATTCATTTCCCCATGTTCCGAGGTATTTTGGAGTGTGGGCACTGTTCACCCATCCATCCAGGGATCATCAGAGGTCACACTACAATCCTCAAACTGAACATGTGTAAAAACATTACTTGGTAATTCAACATTTTCTAATTCTGTGCATTTGTGGTTATTTGATATGGTAGCAGTCCTTTTAACTTCTTCAAAAATCTATGGTTCAAAGTACTCTTCAGGTTATTGATCTGTACCCTCTTTTTGAGTATTTATTTTTTCTGTTTGTATTTGGTTAGTATTTTGATTAGCCAGGGAAGGATTTCTAATATCCCCACTTACTCCCTGTTCACTGGTATTCCCCATGCATGAGTTATTTTTCTTAAATTTGTCTCTTTGTTCTTTTGGAATTTCAGGTTTTCCTTTTTCATTTGTACACATCTCCAATGTTTGATTTAGCTCTAGGTTAAACTGAACTTCTTTTTAGAAGTATTTGCACTTTCTGTCACATGTTCATTTGCTGGTAGTTTCATTTTTAATTCATTAGGCATCTCAGAGTCATTATGAAAAATCACATTAAGGCTATCTGTTTTCTTAGCATTGCAAGTATCATTAATATTTAGTCACTTGTCAGAAACCACCCGGTCAGTGCTATGGCCTTCTGCCCCCTCCTTTGATGACTGTTTGTGTGTTATACAGAGCTTTCCTATTTGTTCATCCAACATTTTCACTTGGGCCTCGAGACATTTCTCCTCTCTCTGTGGCCTAGGTCGATATTGGTTATTTTCCCCCTGATTGAATCTATTCTGATATCACCCAGGAGAATGATTTCTGTTGGGATTGCTTCTGAACTCTTGGTTCATATGTGGAGGGGCGCAGGATGCACCCATCCTTTGGTTGTAGTCCCCTGGTGGTGGTGACTCATAGTATTGACGTGGAGCATAATTCATATTCTGCCTCATGTCCTGTCTTTCATTTTGTGGCTACTGTCCCCTATGCTGATTCCCATTTTCAGTAAATCGATCCACATATCGGGGTCTATCCTGATTACCATATATCATGGTGTTAGGGTCAAATCTGCTCTGTGTCACCAATGTCTGGTAGGGACCAGTATTTCTTTGATCCTAACTTTGTCTCTGATTATTGTTCATACCTGACATATCAGGCCAATATCCTGCCTGGGCCTGTCTCCTAAGTACCTAGGGCTAATGTAACTAGGGTCATGTGATTGAAACATTGGTGCAGGAAGTGAAGATCTCTGTGGATTACCCCTTTGTTCAGGTGTCATATTATTGGCAATTTACCATCATGTGAAGTACTGAGAAAGGATAACAAGAGAAAACACAAGACTTTGGCACCTTACCACTGTGTGAAGGACTGAGAAAGGATAACAAAAGAAAACACAGGACTTAGGCACCTCACCACTGTGCTCTTTACATCATACCTAGTAATAGGGACACATCATCCTACATTCAAAAGAATGTATGCAAGTGATGGCCTAGAGCATGACAAAGTACTGTACTTGAAAGGTTTTATTAAAGGGATGTTTTATTTGCATTTGTGCCTTCAGTACAGTAATGTGACTGCACAGTTTCTAGACACAATAATTTAGTTCAATAAGATTTCACCGGAGCATTTGATTCTATTGATAGAGATCGAATATGGGCTAATCTGAAGAGGCTTGTGATGATGATGGATCTTCTGCATGCTTCTCAATTATTTTATCAGGATCACGTGGCAACAGTAAGACTGAATGGAGAGGGAAACCTATCCGACCCTATCACGATTGAAAGAGGTGAGAAGCAAAGATGGGTGATTGCAGCTTTTCTCTATAATGTGTTTAATGTGGATGTTGGTGGCTACTTTTCAGATATAAAGGTCTTCCATCCGAAGATGGCAAATGCAAAAATCACATGGCTAGCATATGACGATGACTTGTCTGTATTTGATAATACCTACATAGAAATATGTAGAGGTGCTCAAGCCATGTATACCAAATCTAACGGCCTCACTATACACCGCTATTAAGAACTACGTATTGCACCATGCCAACACACCCCACCCCCTATCAAATCCTAAGATCAGAGTCACACTCTGGCGCACCCCGTGATATCACTGTGTGCCCTCGGGTACCCTTGGATGACATTGGATGGAATAGATGATGAAATGGATGGAAGAATTACTGGAACAGATGGAATGGATGAAATAGATGGAAGGGATGGAAGGGATGCATGGAAGGGAAATATGTGGAACAGACAGACTAATGGAATGGATGGAATGGATGGGATTGATGGAATGGATGGAATGGGTGTATGGAACGTACGGGAAGACTGGAAAGGACGATGGAATGATAAAATGAATGGATGGATTGGTGGAATAGAAAGATAGAATGATGAATAAAATAGATGGAATTGGATGGTCGGATGGAAGTGATGGAGTGGATATGGGTAGAATGGAAGGATAAAATGGACAGATGGAATGGATAGATGGAATGGGTGGTTAGAATGTAAGAAACGGATTGGCGGATGGAATGGATGGAAGGGATGCCACAGTTAGAACAGTTGGAATGACTAGAACCGATAGATTGAATGGATGTTATTGTTAAAGGATATTTGTACCGTGCACTATCACTACCAGAGTGTTCTGTTGGGTGTCCTGACCCACGTTTAAGCTACCCTGCTACAACATTTGGTGCTGTGGGCTTAGAAAATTCAAGATGGCAGAAAACCCACATGTGCGCTGAAATCCAGGAAAGCTGCGCAGTTTGTGCGCCCACCAAAATGGTTGCCTCACTTGCCACCCACCAGTGCGAGAATGAAAGGCCGGGTTGCCATGAGGGAAATGGGTTGCCAAAGGAAAAACAGTAGCGCCGGTTAGCTTCAAAGCGCTTTAAAACCACCATTGGACTACCCGCACAGTAGTGTGAAACCATTGGGAATGGCAATGCTGATTGCCAAATGCAACCTAGAATTGTGGGGAATTCATTTCTTAAATCCCAAAAATGGGTGCAGTACCAGTACTCACCACTATCCAAAAGCCGGCGTTTTAAAACCACTCTGTGTGTTTTTCTGAAGGCAAGCAAAATGCCTATTTCAAACCTTGCAACATGTGCAAAATATTCACTGAACACCAGCAGACATTTGGCAGAATGGAGTTTTGTGTGCCTACAAAATCTGGGAAATGAAGAGCCCAAAAACAATGCTTATAACAAAAATGCTATGGAGTCAGCAGCTTAAGCCTAACTACAACTGGATTTAAAACCACCAAAATCGAAAATGTTAAATTAAATGAGTGACCTATGTTTGGTGTCACATGCCTTTGTAACTGTTGAAATGTCATAGTTTTGCGCTTAGAATCAGCATTCTAGCTGCATGTGTAAAATTACAAGTTATTTTAAAAGCAACAAAAAGTTAGCTGAAGGTCTGGCTTAAGGAACTTGATTTTGCCTAGCAACTACCCATCAGCAGTGAAACTTGAGTCACCACTGTGTTCCCAGGCCAACCTTCCTTTTGCTGCCCAGGCTAAGGATATGCCATCTATCTGATAATTGAATTTCCTGTGCTCTGCCAGAGAGTGAACAAAGCCCTCTCCACTCAGGCAAAGGTTTTTTATTACAGACGTCGTAAAAAGTGGCTTCCTCCTGGAGAAGCTGGGAGGAGCACTGCCTGTGAGAAGCAAGCTGGCTTGGCAGAAACTGGAAAGACTGGTTTCTGTACCATGTGACCTGAAAAGACACACCCCTGCAGCAAGGATATGGTTTTATAAAAAGGGGGATAATTCATAGAGCGGACATGTGAAAATTTTATAAATGATACCATAATTCTTGTGATTTTTCTGCCCACAGTTTAAGACGTGGTAGGAACCGGTGGGATGTTCAGGGGGGTTTTAGCGGAAAAGTGGATATTACTCTAAATGTGTGCATGTTAAAAATCTGAAACTTCATCAGTTAATGTCCCTACCCCCTGCACACATGTATGTAAAGTTGGGTCCATGTCGGAAATTGGAAAAGCAGTTAAAAAGTCAATTATGTACACTCTTTGAATGCAAGCTCCGAGAATGAGCAGATTTGGACATAGACATGGCTAAATTCAGCCACACCATGTATATGTAATTTTAAACAAATGTGTACCTGTGCAAATATGTTTTTAGGTCAGATATAGATTGTGTGTAAAGTTGACAGGGGTGGGTTCTCTGTATCATAAACAGACCTCATCATGATGACACTTCATTTCATTCCCCCAATCAAGGGGACGAATGAAAGCTGACCAATGACGATTGAGAGGGGCAAGTCTAGTGATGCAACACACACACCCATTCTCAAGAAACAGATAAAGCAGAGAGTCAGGACACATAGAGAGATTCATTTTTCATCTGCCGCTGAAAGCTCTGCCGGAAAAATCCATACTTACCTCCATCAAACTCCAGAAAGCCAAACTAGAGACTTCAATCTATCCAGAGCAGAGAGACCCAAAGAACCGGTGCCTAGCAGAGACCAGACCCCTGTGAGCAGTTCCAGAGGCCAGGCGCTGTGAGCAGAACCCGGAAAGACCTGACCAGACTGAAGTCCGTGACCAAGTCGCTTTCCTGTTCAAAATCTCTTGTGAGTACTTAGCAAAACTCAGAACACATCTCTTAGTTTAAATTCATCTAATTCAATCTATTTAACCTAAGTAGAACTGCTTGATAGCTCCAAATCTGTCACCTGTCATTCTAGCTGCAAAAATTTGTCACTTGTCATTTTGAAAAAGTGTGCGTTTAAAATTTACAAAACCAAAAACGACCTTTACTAAATTACTCATATCTCCGCAACCGTTTGGGCTAGAGACTTGCAATAACTTTCATTTGGAAGCTGAGATCCCAGGCTTTTCTAGGACCCCAAAACGGTAGAGATAGTCCTTGCGGTTCCTTTGTAATAGCGCTCGGCGCATCCGCGAATTTTACCGCGATTTGCAATTTCTTCACATGTAAAAACTGCTGCTGTTTGCTTTCCATTGGCCAGAAATTCGTTTAACCTGCTAACTATCCCTGCATCATTGCTAGTGTGAGCCTGGACTAATATTAACTAGATACCACTCACCCTGAACCTCTAGAAGGGAATTAAAAGCAAATTTAGCATATTTCTCATTCATTGCCAGCACATATCCAAGCATTGCCTGTGTTTTCAAAACTCCTATCTGTTGTCTAAAGCTTGCTGGATTGAACTGAATCACATTTGATTGCATTTCTGAGAACTGTGTGTTTCCTTCCATTTCCTTGCCTTGCATCAAGGGGGGGGAGGGAATTGCCAGAGAAAAGTGATTACATTGTTTTGTTGAAATCATATTGAGTATTTCTATACTGCATTTCATTCATTCAACCTTGCATCCATTTGAACTCTATAAAGCATTTTGTACCACATTATACTTTTGTTCCTATTTACCAGTGTGCTACCTTATCCATTTCAGGTCAACTCATTAGTCATTATAAAGAAGTGTGCTAGTGCCAGATTCTCCGTTGTTAATATTTACCATATCAGATTAAGTGTGATATTCAATTATTAATTTATTATAAAGTGTGATATATATATTTTAATTTATCAAATAAACCTTTTAAACTTGCAAAACAGAACTACTTCTTGGCTCAGTGGGGTCAGGGGGATTCCAAGAGAGGGGTGTTATACAAGGGTAGTCATCCAGGACGCATGAACTGGACCTAAAGATATAGCAATAAGGGTTTTCATTCAGTATTCTAGACTAGGCGTTAACTTGGCTGTAGTGCTGAATTGAATCCTCTTACAAAGTGGGGGCTCGAGCCGAGACGTTGGGTTAGATTTACCATTTGTGCAGATTAATACAGTGTGCTAACTGACGGGATACATACATCCAGTCGGATCACCACGCTGCATTACGCTGTGAAGCATTCCTCAAAAGGGACACTCCAAGAAAAGTTCTGTTCTGCAAAAATAAAATACAAACTTCTGTAAGTCAGGACAGAGACCAATCTCTAGAATGACGACCTTAGTAGACATGAAAATAGCCAGAGAGCACCTATTGCATAAGCTATTTGTGAGAGGTGAATGGACCGAACAGGGCCAGGATGTGTGGTTGCAGGCCATCACACAACAGGTCACTGAAACAGGGTCAGATATATATAGAGATCAGGGTCCCTTACATGTGGCCCTGAGTGAACTATATATGGCTCCTAAAGCCAAAGATGAACACAATAAGATTGCCAGGGTAGCGGCGTATTTATATTTACATATGGGAGCCGTGCAGGACAAATGTGCTGAAGGCCAAGATCTGGCGAGTAGGCAACTGCTGGCATTACAGAAGGTCCAATCTGACCTGGTCTCTTCTGAGCAGAGGCTGCAGAGGAGCCAGGAGTCAGAAAATGACAGCAGACTGTACATCACTAAAATGAAGGAGGATATGGATGTGCTGCAAAAGGAAAAGTCAGAACAGGATACCAGATTTCTGGCCCTGCAGAAGGAGCACCAAGACAGTTTGGACTCCTTACTGCAGAGCCAGAAAAAGCTGGAGCAACAGTTAGACTTTAACAGGGCATGCACGGAGCAGGTAGCCACCCTGCAAAGTCATCTAGATAGAGTGAAGGTAGAGAGCAACAAGCTGATCTTGAAAGACCTGGATACCCAGGCAGAGTTTGATGAAGAACGCCAGAAAGCTGGTGCCTTTCAAAGGCAGAGGGACGACCTGGCGGCACAAATGCAGGCTCTTAGTCAGGAAAGAGACGCCTTAGGCCAGGAAGTCTGCCATTTAAAAAGGAAAATGGAAGAAAATCACCTGGCCCACCAGGGGCTGGGTGACCTCCAAAAAGAAAACCAGAACTTGGTAGAGCACACCAGAAGGGTGGAGGATGCTCTAGCAAGAAAGGAGCAGGCCAATCGGGACACAGCTCAGGAGGTAACCCTCCTGCAGCAAAGACTGGCCCAGTTCTCCAGGACCAACCAGGAAGCACAGAGGGAAAATGAGGCCCTCTGTCAACACAATGATAAGCTCCAACAGCAGGTAGCGATGCAGGAGAAACTGATAGAGTCGAGTAAGGCCTTAACAGAGGAACTGAAAGCACAAATGCAGGCTCTTGCATTGCAACAGGGAGCAGGGGCGGATAGAGATGAGGTTCGCTGGGAAATGGAAACTCCGGAGCATAACCTCAGGAGCCCTAGTACCAGAGGCCCTCATACCTCTCAGTCCCTGGACTCTGCCACCCCCATGTCCCCTGGTGCACATGAGCACAGGGCCACAGGGATGGCAGATTACTATCCAGCTAAGAGTATGGGGCTCATAGGCCAGTACCATCCAGGAATGGAGGGGTGGGCATCCGGGTATGGGCACCCAAGTACAATACAGTTCAGTGGGGAACCCCAGGAGAGTAGGCCCATTAAGGGCATCCTGAAAACCTCTGCCCAGTTAGGTCAGTGGAGGGGGTACCCATCAAATCCTGACAGCAAGGAGGAATCTGAAGACTCCTCTGAACTGCGCAGGACACAGGAGACCAGGTCCCCACATTCTGCCAGCCATTCCCAGGCTCGCAGAATCCGGGAAAACCTGGAAGAACAGACGGGAACCTCTGGGAGCAGTGCCTCTGAGTCCGACGAAGAATGGACAAGGGTTACCCGAACCAAAAAGGCCAATAAGGCAAAAAGGGCCTTGCTCAAGGACCCCTTAAAGCAGATTAAGGCGATCAGGAGCGTCATCACGCCTTACCATAAGAACGCTAAGTATTCTGTTTGGGAGCACTTAGAGTTGTTTGAACAAATGATGGAGACTTTCCATATGAAGGACAGCCAAAGCTGTATTCAATATGTAAAGTGGACCTTCTCCCCGGAATACTCCAGTTTCTTTGCGGGGCTGGAGGACCAAAATCATTTAAGATGGTCCACCTATAAGGCGGCCATCCTGAAACATTTTTCTGTTCACAGAAATCCTCAAGAGGCTCGCAAGGCAGCCTACAATTTGCAATGTGGGGAGGATCAGGCCCCACAAGAATTTGTGCAGGAGTTAAAGCGGGCTTTTGCACAGACCACAAGAAGGGTGCGCACGGATAGCCGTGAATTTATAAACACGTTTTTCCATGCCTTGCCCAAATATATCATGACCCAGCTCGTGAGGGATTTTCACGAGAAAAGATCTTTAGACTGGGTCATTGAACAGGCTACCCGCATCTATGAGGTGCAGAAGCCCATAGAAAATAAAAGCAATGCCCAGAAAAACCCCAAAGCCAACAGCACCCCTGCTGCTGCCAAGGTGGCAGAGGTAAAGGTCACCCCCGTTTTGGATTTGGAGATGGGGGGGCCTAAAAACCTACCTGCACCTAATAATGCTAGGCCCAGAAGGTCCTCGGGCCAGTCGCAGACAGGGAGCCAGGGAGGCAGCCCCACAAATGGGGTCCCTCGCTCTCCTGACTATGTAAGTCCTCGCTACAAAGGTAATCGACCCATCCTGGGTTATGTGTGGACTCCTCCAGCCCAAGGGGGGGGATCCAGACAAGCACCTAACCCAGGGAACTTCCCTCCAAACTTCCCACAGGAGGGCAGAAATTTACCAAACCCTGGGCAGAACTTTTTCCCCAGATATCCACCCGACTTCCAACCCCAAAATCATCCATCCTTCTTTCCTCAATTTCCTGAGCCCAGACCACTGAATCCGGGAGAGGGGAGGCCAAGGGTGGAGGGGTACCAAAATCTTCCCAACCAGGGGTACTACCAGAGGAGGGACAGCTACCCTTCCCGGGATCAGCCCAGGGGAGAAAACAGGGCCCCGTATCAGCCTGAGCGGGTTTCCCAGTTAGAGCGCCAGGTTCAAAACATGGCGCGGGATATGGGTCATATACTGAGGGCACAGCAGAACCCTCAGATCAGCATGCCGGCGCAGAACGCACCCAACTCTGGACCTGGTGCTCCAGAACAATGACGGGGGCAGCACCCCGATAAATCACCGGTTCCCAGGGAGGAGGCACAAAGGGAAGGGGGGTGTAAAGCCTTGGAGGAAGCTTCCTTCCTCACTTGTAAACAGCCCCTGGAAACCCAGGAACCGGAAACAAAATCTCTTGCCCCTGAAAGTCTGCCTCCTAAGGAGCAGAGGGGGGGTAGGAGAAACAAAAGACCCAAACAGACTCAGTTTGAGGAGGAGGTACAGATCTTCCAATTTGAGGGAGAGGGATCCTCAGAGGATCCTGGGAAAAGGATCTTCTCCTTCAGAGAGGGGGGAACTCCTCCCAAAGAAAAATGGGTCCCTAGGGATGCAAATCCAGACTGGGGAGATGTGGAGACTGAGCTACCGCCGCCCACCATCTCATCCCAGAACCAACAGCAAGAAAATCCCCTGGTTCAAACCCATCCTGGCGACTGCCTCCAAAAAGGGGGGGGCGGCCCAGAAACGGAGCCAGGGGAACCCACAATGGCTCTGATCTCCAGTTGCAAATTTTTTCTTTCAGATTCCCAAGACTCTCCACAGAATTCTGCCCAAATCTCCTCGCTAGCGATGTCCAAAACCAGAAAGTTAGCCCACCAGTTGTCCAAAAATGTACATTATCTGTGCCCCCTTGAGGAGAAGGAGGGAAGATATTATGCCCCGGTACAAGTACAGGGGCAGGGTACAATCTCGGCACTGGTGGACACTGGATCTCAAGCTACCCTTCTGTCCAGAAGGGCCTTTGACGAACTGAATGCAGGAAGGGGAGAGAATTACCAAATTCCTCTCACCTCTCTTCCTGGACAACTGCAGAACTTTGACGGGAAGGAAATTCCCATTGAGGGGACTGCAGACTTGGACATTAAAATTGGGCGACATAAGTTGAAACACCCGGTCATAGTTGTGACCCCAGAGGGCACCCCTTGGTTACTAGGGAATGACCTCCTGAGAAGGTTGTCACCCCTAATAGATTGTGTAAACAAGGTCCTCTGGACCCAGACTAGCCGACCAATAAAATTAAAACAGAGTGTCAACCATGTTAGTTTAAACGGCACATGCCACATGGTTGAACAAAAATCTGACCAAGTAGAATTTCACTTCCAGAATAGCCAAATTCCAGACGTGACAGTAATAGCAGTAGGACAACAGACTGGTGATGGGGGGTCCTCTCTATTTCTGAAAATCAACCTTCCTTCCAGTCTAAAGTGGTACTCCACGCTGGAAGGAAACACTCTGAAATTCTATACCAATCCACAATCTGAAACTCCCACTCCTATAGTCCAGAAAGATGTGAAATCAGCTCAGAGCCTGGCTGATATTCAGCAAATTGGAGAGCAGTTGTTCATCCCTGTTCAGTTAAATGATGGGAAGGACTCTGTTCTCGCTCGAGTGTGTGTGAACAACGGTAAGAGCTTCATCAGCGAAGCCATGTTTCGCCAACTCCCAAAAGAACCAGCCATTCCCACCTTCAAACTGATAGACAAATGGGAAATGGACCTGGAAGTACCTAATTCCAAACATCTCCTGCCAAGCAGGTGTATGCTCAAAATCTCCATTGGCAACAAGAGCATAGTCCATAATTGTTGGGTCGTGCGAGACGTCCCTGCCGCCTTTTACTTAGGCAGTGACATTCTCAATCGCTTTGCCATTAGTTTGGACCTAATAAACTTCAAAGCTTGGTCCCGATTAGCGGATAATCCCATGGGCTTTGATGATCCAGAAAAAGCATTTAGGTCAGCTCAATTGCTACCTTATGCAGTTGAAATTCAGGTTAAAGAGGAAGTCACCATCCCAGAAAGGACCCGACAATTCTCCCTGGAAGTGAAAGTTAAAAGGGGACAAGAGTTGAAAAACCCTGATGCTTACATACATCTAAATGCTTCTCTCCAACAGCAAGGGTTGGGGGTAAACCCGACTCCATTAGTCAACATAGAACATGACCCCATTCTAATAGAGGTGGATAACAGCGACTTAAAGAGTATTACTCTAGCCGCAGGCACCATTATTGGAATGGCGGTTGATGACCGACATTTCTCCATTGATCTTGTAAATGAACTGTTAGGACCCATCCCCAAGGACTGTTTTGACAGTGACAGTGATGACAACGCAACACCAGACAGGATTTTTACCCGGCATGGGGGGAACTTCCTGGTGTACACTTCCTGCCCCTATGGTAAGGAAGATGTGACCTGTGACTTCAGGAGGGATGAGGTGATTTTCCAGGTCCATGAGGGCTGCCTTTCCCACCTGAAGCCTCCGGTCCAAATCAGCACTCTGACCAGGGACTTCTCCACCCAGCTGGAGGAGGCCGCGGAGATAGCCAAACCAGAAGTCTTTCCAGGCTTCAGGCAGATGGTGGAAGAGAGAGTCAACCTAGCTGATGCCTGTGTGACTCTGGAACAAAAGCAAAAGTTGAAACAAGTTTTCTTGGATTTCCAAGATCTCTTTGCGGTAGACTCATATGACTGTGGTCGCACCGACATCCACACCACAACAATCCCCACGGACCCTGGCATGACTCCAGTGTTTGTGAAGCAATATCGCTTGCCTCTCGCATCAATGGAGTCCCTTACTGAAATAATTAAGAACCTTGAGTCCCGGGGAATAATCCGTCCAGTCCACAGCACCTTCAATAATCCGGTGCTGGGAATATTGAAGCCAAACGGCCAGTGGAGACTCTGCGCTGACCTCAGGGAGCTCAACAAACGGGTCCACACTTCCCGATGGCCTCTTCCCTACATTGACCAAGGGCTGGCCCAGATCCAGGGGTCACAGGTATTCACTGCAATAGACCTGACCAATGGATACTGGACTGTGCCTGTCAGTAAGGAGGACCAATACAAGCTGGCTTTTACCTTTGGGGGCCAGCAGTACACCTGGACCCGGACTCCCTTCGGATACCTCAACTCCGGCAATGAATTCAACATTTTTCTACACAAGGCCATGCCTGACTTGGGTGCAAGGGGTAACTTGGCTTATGTAGATGATGTCCTCATCAAAAGTTCATCTGTGGAGGAACACATAGCGGAGATCCGTTATGTTCTGACACAGTTGAGGGCCGCCGGAGCAAAACTTTCCTTTCAGAAAGCACAGTGGTGTAGAACCCGTGTTAATTTCTTGGGGCATGAGATTACTCCTCAGGGCCTCTGTCCCCAGGAAAAGAAAGTGGAAGCACTTCAGAAACTGAAAGACCCCACAACTCTGCGGGAACTAAGGAGCCTCCTTGGACTGACTAATTACAGCAGAAAGTTCATTGAGGGCTATGCAGAGATCACCAGACCCCTGATTCATCTCCTGAAGGGGGGGGTCAAGTGGGAATGGGGTCCAGAACAAGCCGAGGCGGTAAAACAACTCAAAAGAAGCCTCTCACAAGCGCCTTGCCTAGCTTACCCTGTCAGAAACAAGGAGTTCTTCCTGGAGACGGGGTTCTCTGATACGTGCTTGACGGCAGTATTATACCAAAAGCATGACAAGGTCAATACAGTAATCTCCTATGCGAGCAAAACTTTATCCTCTGTGGAGGAAAAATTCAACGATTGTGAGAAGGCACTCCTGGCAACGGTGTGGGCATTGAAGAATTACCGCCCGTTTATCCAGGGGGAACACATCATAGTGGAGACTCCACACCAGCCTCTGCAATATCTCCAAAGTGACAGAATCCGGGCCGGAAATGTGAGTAATTCCCGAATTACTTCCTGGATTCTGTCAATGCAAGGCTTTCCTGTGGAGGTCAGATATGGCCAAAACAAGAAGAGTCCCCTCGCGCAAGGTCTGGCTGACTTGCATGATTGTGCCAGAGAAAACTGTCTCGAGGACGAAAGTCTAAAAATAAAGGACAACATGGAGGCATACCTTAATTCCCCCCACAAAGTCTTTGAAGAAGACAAGTGTGAGGGAATGCCCACTGTGTATGTGGATGGATGCTCTTACCATGTCGACAACAACGGGGAGAAAGAACTGGTGGCCGGCGTAGGGAATGCATGGGTGAATGAGTCCCCAGAACCCTCCGCTGGATACAAAATTGGTCCCCGAAGTAGTCAGGTGGCAGAATTGATGGCTGTGCATCAGGCCATCCTCACTGCTGTCCAGCATCAACTCCGCGAACTGGTCATAATCACAGATTCGGATTATGTACGGAACGGGTTCGTGGAGCACCTGGTTAATTGGAAAACCAGAGGCATGTTATGTGCTAACAACAAACCCTTGAAACATGGGAAGTTGATCCAAAACATTGATGATCTGGTCACCTCGAATGGGATGACCATCTATTGGAAGAAGATCAAGGGTCATTCCAAAGTAGAGGGACCAGACAAAACTGGAAATGACTTAGCTGATCAGCTGGCCAAAACCGGGGCCATCCAAGGGGATCTAATTGAGATTGAGTCCCTGTTGGGGGAAATCCAGGTCACTGCTATCACTAGGTCCCAGACAAATGCTAACAACGACCTTTCAATTGCACAATGGAGTAAGGAGACCCCTGATGCTGATTTGATTACTGCTCAGAAGGGGGATCCAATAATTGGTAAATTTTACCAGCACCTTGAGGACCCTGAGAACTTTCCCCTGACGGATACCGATTACATTGGGAAAGAGGACCTAAGAGTGTTGATGAAATGTCCAAAAATGTTCCGAATCCAAGACGGTTTGCTGGTAAGGAAATCCAAAGCTGGCCACGATCAGTGGGTGGTTCCTACCTCATTCCGAAGCCTGATGTTAAGTCACGCCCATGATGCGGCCACCGCCGGTCATAGGGGGTTTCACACAACATTGGAAATCTTAAGAGAGGTTGCATACTGGCCACACATGGGCCAGGACCTCAACCAATATTTGAAGGGTTGTCTTGTGTGTGCACAATTTCAGCCATCATCCCTCACGCACCGGGCGCCTTTACAAAAGAGGGGAATGACACTGCCATGGTCAGATTTACAAATCGACTTTGTAGGCCCTGTGATTCGCTCGGCTAGGGGGAATAAGTACATGTTGACTGTGACATGCTTGTTTACCAAGTGGGTGGAATGTCTCCCAGCCCCAAACTGCAAGGCAGAAACTGCAGCTGCCTTGATGATTAACCACATCTTTTCCCGTTTTGGTCTACCTCAAAGGATTGAGTCAGACAGAGGTAGCCACTTCACCAGTGAAGTAATGACAAAGATGTGGGAGATACTGGGGGTCAAAAGGAAGTTGCATATTGCTTACCGGCCAGCTTCTTCTGGGGCAGTAGAGAGATATAACCGGACAATTGTGAGCATATTAAAGAAGTTTGTGGCAGATTCTGGGCCAAGTTGGGATATCCGATTACCTCTGGTCCTAATGGCCATCAGATCT
This sequence comes from Ambystoma mexicanum, assembly GCF_040938575.1. Lineage (NCBI taxonomy): Eukaryota > Metazoa > Chordata > Amphibia > Caudata > Ambystomatidae > Ambystoma > Ambystoma mexicanum. Next base: position 532,092,643 of record NC_090937.1, read on the forward strand.
ACCCCTTCATCTGCAACCAAAATGTCACCATTTGAGTTGATGACTGGGCGCAAGATGGTGCTTCCTCAGCATTTGCTCTATAGGACCCAAGAGCAGACACTAATAAATGCCTCCACTACTCATGAGTATGTGGAGAATTTAAGGAAACACCTCCAACATGCTTTTGCTTATGCTCAGCGGAATCTAGAAAGATCAGCTGATAGCATGAAGACCCACTATGACCTGAAAACTTCCAGGAAGGAATATCAGGTGGGAGACCGGGTCTATCTATACAACTTCCAAAGGAACCAGGCCAAGCAGCGCAAATTTTTGCCTACATGGAAGGGACCCTTTGAGATCATCGACAAGATCTCCCCTGTGGCCTACAAAATCCACATCCCCAAAGGCGGTTCGGCAGAGGGGGAAGACAAGTGGGTCCACATAAACCAGTTGAAATGTTGCCATCCCAGGCACACTCTGCAACAACTGGAGGAATCCTCTGGAATCCTAGCAGGCACTGTCTCAGACTAATTCAGTTCCAACCATAAAACATACCACATCTAGTCTCTAAAATATTGTGATTTGCATGAAACTGTCTCTAGTGATACTGTTTTTTTTTCAAAATAAGAATGTAATGTTTTGTTACGATGAAATGCATATGCTGCCCCACTATCTCAACAGTGGTGGAAAAAAAAATCGTCTATGAGTAGATATTGCCGCTCTTCCTTTATCATCCTAGGAGAGATGAAACCATGAAGGATGACCAAGAAGGACGATCCGGAGACCGGGAGCAAAGACACAACGGGCCCGGGGTACCGCCCAATCTTCCCATCAGGACCGGCGAGGAGAACTGATCGATCTGACCGGATGGAGAAGAAGATGCTGAACTGTGCCATCTACAGAAGAGGAAGAAGATTATGCGGACAGACCGGTGCGTGGGTCAAAACCCTTGGGCACGCGACTCCCCATCGACCCAAACTCAAAGTGCAGTCGCGTGGGGGGGACTTGTTGGGTGTCCTGACCCACGTTTAAGCTACCCTGCTACAACATTTGGTGCTGTGGGCTTAGAAAATTCAAGATGGCAGAAAACCCACATGTGCGCTGAAATCCAGGAAAGCTGCGCAGTTTGTGCGCCCACCAAAATGGTTGCCTCACTTGCCACCCACCAGTGCGAGAATGAAAGGCCGGGTTGCCATGAGGGAAATGGGTTGCCAAAGGAAAAACAGTAGCGCCGGTTAGCTTCAAAGCGCTTTAAAACCACCATTGGACTACCCGCACAGTAGTCTGAAACCATTGGGAATGGCAATGCTGATTGCCAAATGCAACCTAGAATTGTGGGGAATTCATTTCTTAAATCCCAAAAATGGGTGCAGTACCAGTACTCACCACTATCCAAAAGCCGGCGTTTTAAAACCACTCTGTGTGTTTTTCTGAAGGCAAGCAAAATGCCTATTTCAAACCTTGCAACATGTGCAAAATATTCACTGAACACCAGCAGACATTTGGCAGAATGGAGTTTTGTGTGCCTACAAAATCTGGGAAATGAAGAGCCCAAAAACAATGCTTATAACAAAAATGCTATGGAGTCAGCAGCTTAAGCCTAACTACAACTGGATTTAAAACCACCAAAATCGAAAATGTTAAATTAAATGAGTGACCTATGTTTGGTGTCACATGCCTTTGTAACTGTTGAAATGTCATAGTTTTGCGCTTAGAATCAGCATTCTAGCTGCATGTGTAAAATTACAAGTTATTTTAAAAGCAACAAAAAGTTAGCTGAAGGTCTGGCTTAAGGAACTTGATTTTGCCTAGCAACTACCCATCAGCAGTGAAACTTGAGTCACCACTGTGTTCCCAGGCCAACCTTCCTTTTGCTGCCCAGGCTAAGGATATGCCATCTATCTGATAATTGAATTTCCTGTGCTCTGCCAGAGAGTGAACAAAGCCCTCTCCACTCAGGCAAAGGTTTTTTATTACAGACGTCGTAAAAAGTGGCTTCCTCCTGGAGAAGCTGGGAGGAGCACTGCCTGTGAGAAGCAAGCTGGCTTGGCAGAAACTGGAAAGACTGGTTTCTGTACCATGTGACCTGAAAAGACACACCCCTGCAGCAAGGATATGGTTTTATAAAAAGGGGGATAATTCATAGAGCGGACATGTGAAAATTTTATAAATGATACCATAATTCTTGTGATTTTTCTGCCCACAGTTTAAGACGTGGTAGGAACCGGTGGTATGTTCAGGGGGGTTTTAGCGGAAAAGTGGATATTACTCTAAATGTGTGCATGTTAAAAATCTGAAACTTCATCAGTTAATGTCCCTACCCCCTGCACACATGTATGTAAAGTTGGGTCCATGTCGGAAATTGGAAAAGCAGTTAAAAAGTCAATTATGTACACTCTTTGAATGCAAGCTCCGAGAATGAGCAGATTTGGACATAGACATGGCTAAATTCAGCCACACCATGTATATGTAATTTTAAACAAATGTGTACCTGTGCAAATATGTTTTTAGGTCAGATATAGATTGTGTGTAAAGTTGACAGGGGTGGGTTCTCTGTATCATAAACAGACCTCATCATGATGACACTTCATTTCATTCCCCCAATCAAGGGGACGAATGAAAGCTGACCAATGACGATTGAGAGGGGCAAGTCTAGTGATGCAACACACACACCCATTCTCAAGAAACAGATAAAGCAGAGAGTCAGGACACATAGAGAGATTCATTTTTCATCTGCCGCTGAAAGCTCTGCCGGAAAAATCCATACTTACCTCCATCAAACTCCAGAAAGCCAAACTAGAGACTTCAATCTATCCAGAGCAGAGAGACCCAAAGAACCGGTGCCTAGCAGAGACCAGACCCCTGTGAGCAGTTCCAGAGGCCAGGCGCTGTGAGCAGAACCCGGAAAGACCTGACCAGACTGAAGTCCGTGACCAAGTCGCTTTCCTGTTCAAAATCTCTTGTGAGTACTTAGCAAAACTCAGAACACATCTCTTAGTTTAAATTCATCTAATTCAATCTATTTAACCTAAGTAGAACTGCTTGATAGCTCCAAATCTGTCACCTGTCATTCTAGCTGCAAAAATTTGTCACTTGTCATTTTGAAAAAGTGTGCGTTTAAAATTTACAAAACCAAAAACGACCTTTACTAAATTACTCATATCTCCGCAACCGTTTGGGCTAGAGACTTGCAATAACTTTCATTTGGAAGCTGAGATCCCAGGCTTTTCTAGGACCCCAAAACGGTAGAGATAGTCCTTGCGGTTCCTTTGTAATAGCGCTCGGCGCATCCGCGAATTTTACCGCGATTTGCAATTTCTTCACATGTAAAAACTGCTGCTGTTTGCTTTCCATTGGCCAGAAATTCGTTTAACCTGCTAACTATCCCTGCATCATTGCTAGTGTGAGCCTGGACTAATATTAACTAGATACCACTCACCCTGAACCTCTAGAAGGGAATTAAAAGCAAATTTAGCATATTTCTCATTCATTGCCAGCACATATCCAAGCATTGCCTGTGTTTTCAAAACTCCTATCTGTTGTCTAAAGCTTGCTGGATTGAACTGAATCACATTTGATTGCATTTCTGAGAACTGTGTGTTTCCTTCCATTTCCTTGCCTTGCATCAAGGGGGGGGAGGGAATTGCCAGAGAAAAGTGATTACATTGTTTTGTTGAAATCATATTGAGTATTTCTATACTGCATTTCATTCATTCAACCTTGCATCCATTTGAACTCTATAAAGCATTTTGTACCACATTATACTTTTGTTCCTATTTACCAGTGTGCTACCTTATCCATTTCAGGTCAACTCATTAGTCATTATAAAGAAGTGTGCTAGTGCCAGATTCTCCGTTGTTAATATTTACCATATCAGATTAAGTGTGATATTCAATTATTAATTTATTATAAAGTGTGATATATATATTTTAATTTATCAAATAAACCTTTTAAACTTGCAAAACAGAACTACTTCTTGGCTCAGTGGGGTCAGGGGGATTCCAAGAGAGGGGTGTTATACAAGGGTAGTCATCCAGGACGCATGAACTGGACCTAAAGATATAGCAATAAGGGTTTTCATTCAGTATTCTAGACTAGGCGTTAACTTGGCTGTAGTGCTGAATTGAATCCTCTTACAGTTCCCCTGGTGTTCTGGCGGTTTTGAAAGAAAAGGGGTGGTGGAGTCAGGTTAATGGGGATGAGCTGGTGTAATGGAGGTGCCGAAATTAAGATGTGGTACCAGCAACTGAATGCAGTAGGGGGTAGCCCCCCCACACTTAAAGCCAGGCAGAGAAAATCATATGCAGTGATTTAGTATTGTAAACGTGTCAAAATAGAACTCATAGGGTTAAAAGACATTAGTACTTTAAATGGTGTTATGTTTATAAAGTTGCAAATGCTTTTTATCATGGTTTAGTATGTAGGCGAGGTACAGAATGCATACTATAAAAACTGAGTAGTAAAATGATAATGTTTTTTTACTATAACCAGAGAGAAAAGAACACTACCATTCATGTAACCGACAATGCCTTTAACTGACAATGCCTTTAACTGAGGGAAAAGAATGTTTTAAATGAAGAAGCCTTCTGCAGACCATGGCAGCATAATTCAGCCCTGAAGTTGAACAATTCAAGGCCACAATGCCCTGCCAAAACCAGATAAGCATTCTGAAACCAGACATATAATGAGCCTAATTCTGGATTTCTCTCCAAGGGATGCAGCTGCGTGACCATATTTGAGGTAGTGTGGCCAGGAAAATCCTAGGATGGGTGCCAGAATGTATTTAAATTTGAAGGTTTAAACAGATAAGAATTAATTGCCAGGTGTGTGAGTATAGTCAGGGGAGAGTTTTGCCTGGACATGTTTAGAAAAGGTAGGGGTTCTTTGTGTCAGTCTGGCGTAAATAAAACCTGAAGTCATTTGAGAACCTTACTCTGTCTCCCTGCCTGATGCTTGAAATACTTTGCTGAAATGCCAGAGAGCCCTAGAGAGCAACAGGGGGCCCCAGAATGTCCAGGAGAGCCTAATAGAATGAAGGAGGTGAAGAAAAGCATGATCAGGATCGTAGCACCTCGTCCACACTGGAGAAGTGCAAGAGAGCAGAGATGTGCTGTTTGCGGCTCAGCCCAGAATTCCGTTGGCTGAGCTTGGGGTGTTATACTGCCGGAAGACATTGCATGCTGTTCTGCTGGTCTATGTGTGTTTTGTTTTGTTGTTGCAGTGTGGTGAAGTTTGTGCAGATTGCTGCATTGTGAGTTTGTGGTTGTGTCTGGTTGGAATTTGAGAGGTGTATGTAGAGGGTGAAGTTGTTAGTGGATTGGTTAGTTGGCCTTCATGTATTAAAGTGGGGTGCACATTTCCGTATTTCTAATCAGGTGGGATGTGTGGGTGTCTCCGTGTCTATGTCCAGCTCATGGGCTTTACAACACTCACGGTCCATTTCGAATATGTCATCCTTTCATATGCATAACCTTGCCCAAGTCGGTGCAACCGGCTGCCTAGGTGGCCCCTGTTTGTATGCAGGGCGGGCAGGCATTCGTGCGTCCTTTGCAGTCTAGCCCAGGAAGCATTCCTAATCTACTAGGAGGGCGGCATTGGTAAGCCCGGGTTTGCTCCCTCCATGCGTTGACGCCTGCTCGGCCTGTACCATCTTATTTGGTTGCTCATTCATGTTACCGCTCATAGATAGATGGAATGGATGGATGGAATGGAAGGACATAATGGATTGAATGGACTGATGGAATGGATAGATGCAATGGAATGGATAGATGGAATGGAATAGATAGATGCAATGGAATGGATAGATGCAATGGAATGGAATGAATGGAATTTATGGAACGGATGGAATGAATGGAATTGATGGAACGGATGGATAGAATGGAATGATGGGATGTATGGAATAGATGGGTAGAATCGATGGAATGGATGGATGAGTGGAATAGATACAATGAATGAGATGGATGAAATGGATAGACAGAATGGATGGAATGGATAGACAGAATAGATGGTATGTATTGATTATATAGATGGAATATTGGGATATATGGACAGGATGGACAGATGGAATGGATGGAACAGCTGGAACGGATAGTGATTGGACAGAATGGATTGAATCAATGGATGGAATGGATACAATTGAATGAATAGATAGAATGGATGGAATGGATACAATTGAATGAGTAGATAGAATGGATGGAATTGATAGAAAGGATAGATGGAATAGATGGGATGGATAGAATGGTGGAAAAATATTAAATTGATGGAATGGATGTAACAAATGGATGGAATCAATGGATGGAATAGATTGATGGATAGAAAAAATGGAATAGATGGATGCAATGGATCATATGAAAGGATGAAATGGATGGAATAGCTAGATGGAATAAATGGACTGGATGGATGGATGGGCGGATTGATGGAATGGATGAAATGTATGTGATAGATAAATGGAATGGATGAAACGGACAGATGGAATGGATGGAATAGAAAGATGGAATAGATGAATAGAATAGATGGAAGGGATGGATGGAATGCATGGAATTAGATGGAATGGTCGGATGAAATAGATGGATGGAGTTTAGATAAAATAGATGGTATGAAAGGATGAAATGGATGGAATAGATAGATAGAATAGATGGACTGGATAGATGGATGGATTAATGGAATAAATTATTGGAACTGGATGCAATGGATGGAATTTGGATGGATGGAATGGATGTGATAGATGAATGGAATGGATGGAATGGATAGTTGGACTCATGGATAGAATGGATCGGATAGAGGGAAAGGATGGTTAGATGGATGGAATGAATGAATAGATAAATGGAATGGATGGAACGGAAGGAGTTTATGGGACAGATGAAACTGGAAGGAAGGAATGGACATATGGAATAGAGTGAATGGATGGATAGAATTCTATAGAATTACCCTACCTCAAGTACCTGTGTGTGTCATTGTTCCCGGCCACACTGGTCCCGTGATATAACTATGTATCCCAGTGTACTACCCTCTCGTCAGCATGTGTGCCCACCGTGCTCCTTATGTCACTGTGTACCCTACCTTCCTATTCCCATGCTGTTGCTATATATCCGCATCCCCTCTCCTGTCGCTCTAAGCCCACCCCGCTATCCGTGTGTCACTGTGTTCCCTGCCATCATGTTCACATGCCTGGTCTCGGATGTTCTAAGGATGAACCATCATATCATATCACATCACTACGCTTACTCTCTACTAAACACCATCACACAACTAGAACACAGCCATACCCCTGATAAATTCAGCCTAGCTGTTCACATACAAACACTACCTCCTGAATACCTCATCACCCTAATAAAACACAGCAACCCCATGACATTCTGGCCTAGTTGCCCACATAAGTGTCCTTTCAGGCCTAACACATTCTGGGTGTTGTAAGGATATTTGGCGTATTACAGCACAGAGTACAGCACTACTGCACAGGTAGCATTTTTTTTTTGATGCAGCACCACCAAATGGGTGTGGTGCATTGCTATATGTGTTGCCAGAGTAACATGGACATATAAGTAAAGACAAGCTATTCAATCAAAAACGATTTTTACATATAAGATGCAAATCTATTTTTACAGTTAAAAGCACACATGTGCACATTCAAAATGCACACTATTTTTCACCTGAAATGCCTATGTTGCAAGAGACACATTTGAAAATTAATAACTAACCTTATTAATAACTAACCTGACTAATAAAACTTCATTTAACATAACCCACTAATAAAAATGTGTCTCCACTGCAGAATTAGGCCTACTCTGAAAGTGAACTTTTAAACGCACATTCATTTTTTTTTCTCTGCTGCTCTGTCCACATAACTACAGGAAGCAAAGAGCTCGAAGGAACAGGAAATCAGTTTGTTACAATTGCCACTGCATAAGCGAGCCATTGTGTAGTGAGGGAGGAGATGACATGATTGATTCTGATTGGAGCAGCGTCATAGCAAGTATCATGCTAGAGGCTGTGATTAGAGTTTTGCTGGGGAAGCTTGAGGAGAGGGGGAGATCAATCGAGATCTTGCAGAGCTGGGAGAAGGACCTGTTTCCTGGCTGAGGCATTCCTGCTGCAAAAGCTGAGAGTTCCAGGCACTTACAATAACCCCGGTTTGAGAACGGCAGACGCTTGTTTTCACTGGGGTTAATCTTCAAGGGAGCCAAATTCAGAAAGAGAATAGCCGGAGAAAACTCATGCTGAACAGACAAGGTAATTACAGAAGCATGTGGGAGCTGTGTGAAAGTGTGTGAAACTGTTCAGTCAGTGTATTCGAGGGAGTCCCAGACACTTATCAGCATATTTAATGTTACCAATTGAATATATTCTCGCAGCTCTCTGTTCATTTCATCACAAATAATGTTGTACCATTTCATTTATTTCTGTAAAAAAAGTTAAACTGTGTTTAAAAAAAAATTTCTATAATACAAAAATATCTGAAAACAGATAGCTAGTGTGTATTATTTCTCTCTTTCATTTTGCATGGGAAAAGGTTTAAACGTGGGTAGATTTTTAAACAGTGCAATTGTCATTTTAAAACAGATGTGTGCATGATTATATTCAGTATGGACAGTTGTGAGTGACTGTTTATAGCATAGCCTGTTGGAGGTACATGAGCCAACGGGAAGAGAGACTCTCTGGACATAGTTCCATACCGCATAAATACTGTCTAGGCAACCGCAAATCAACTTGAAAAAAGGACCTATTACTCTGCTCGCATTGACATACTCCCTAACAAACACACATTACTTTTCAAAATAATGAATACATTTAGGATTCCTACAGCCATACCTCACTCAATCAGTCCTTAAATATTATGAGATCACCTAGACTACATTTAAATTCCAAGATGTATTTTATCCATTAACGGCTCAGCTCAGAGTAAACTCCAGACTAACACGTGGAACATGTCCCTCTTGCACAATGTCCACCTCTCAGTTATCAGTTTCTGCTCTTTATATTCTTCACCTTTTCACCGTCTTTCTAGAGTGCCATTTCATGACTTAGTTGCCTCTAGCAAATGTCTGGGTTCCCAGTGCACCCATGTTCTCTAAATATGCTTAAATAATCCAGGAATCACTATCTTTGGCAACATTATTCGTTTCCACCCAGTGTATAATTTTTAGAAAGTTTTCTTCATCTGGCATTCAAACATGCCACACTGTTTTAGCAACCAGTTTGAGGTTTTTTTCAACCAACATCAAAATGTAAAATGCTTGGTCCATCTGTGACAGTCTGCTTTTAGCAAAGCTTGCTGAGTAAGCAGTTCAATCTCATCTTCAAGAATTCATTGAACACCAATCAACTGGGGATGCTATGCAGGCAGGTTGTAAACCTGAGAGAAGTTCTGAATTAGTAATCCTGGCTTTACCAGATCATATTTGTCTAGTAGGGGCGCAGATCCTCGGTGTTTAATCCTTTTGACAGTTTTGGATCTGTGAGCATTAAGTGACTGCCTGTCAATTAACTCAGCTGTGACAATCTATCCCCTTCTCATCTATGCCCCTGCCGATTATGTGTGGCGTTCCTCAGGGTCAACACTTTTCCCCTTGTTATGTATATTTTATTTCCTGCACGTGGTCAATATTATTAATTTACATGGATTCACATGTGTGTATCTGCGCACATCTACCCACATGAAAAACATACTATTTGTGAACTATAGGGTCCAACAAGACAAGCCCCAGAGTAATGAAAAACCACCTTGTCACACTAATATCAGGACAACAGAACATCACCTGAAGATTAATCCAAGCAAGATTAAATCACTATTATTAGTGACAGTGAACCTTATACCATCCCAAACCTTTGACCTACTGGTGGCTCCCTTGGTCACAAGTGAGGACGTTCAGAATGTGTGCATTTTATTGGTTAGCAAACACTTTACACACACAAGTCAGAAAAGTGGAACTGTTCTTTCTTATTGAGGCCTCTCTTGTATATGTTTAAATAGCTCGACAGGCACTGATGGGTGTATGTCACTCTTGCCTTCATCATATACAGGCTGGATTATGCTAATTGATATTATCTCCGTCTGCATTAATACACATTTACCTAACTCTGAAGGGTGCAGTCCTTAGCTTGTAATGCTGCTAAACTATCTTCATCTGACTCATCCCCCTTTCCCCCTGCTATTTCGTTGCACCTCCAGGACATTTCTGCTCTGTACTACTGTTATCAAGCACACATATCCAGGAGATTATGCTGTATTCTAGTCAGGGGAATCCCACTAAAAACCATTCCTCCTTGATATCCGATTTGCAACATCATAAATATACTTAATATTAACATTTTTAAAAGCTGTGTTTTTCTAAACGTATCGAATACTGTGCAAGCTCTAAATCATCTTTTAGTGACAAGAAGTCCAAACTTCACCTCCCACTTCCTATATTTGCTTACTCATCATTACAATTGAAGTTGTCTCATCTTCCAACTCCAAGCTAGCCCTAATCATTGTGGATGCAGGATATTAATTTGATGAGTCAGCTGAAAGTGTCTGCTCTTGGTTTAGGATTTCACGATATGGCCTTAAACTCTTTTATTTTCTGTTTAACCAAAATCTAGAATAACTTTTTATTCAAGCTCTAATGAAGACATGGAAGGGTGGGGACCAATTAAGCCACCTATGTGGGAGACCTAGTGGTGGAATGTTTCAAACCATACCATGAGACCTACACATCTCTCTATACGTTGAAACTCATTTGGCATGTCATTGTCAGATGTGGCATTTAATGATCAGATGTTAATTATTCCTGACCATAACTATTGCTTTTTGTTTTGATTCACACATGTGATGTGGTGATCTTTTCTTTTGTGATTCAGCATTTCTTTGTCAGATGTCAATTATTTCCAACAGTGACTATAGTTCTTTGCATTATTCACACAGGTGAAATGGTGATCTGTGCCTTGTAATTCATCCTTGAAATGTAATATTGCAGCAATTGATAATAGGTGTTGTCTAAATATTGTGATTAATTGGCAAACTGTCAGTCATTTCTTTGTTTAAATGCCATTAGTAGAACCCTTGACACACTAGGTTGGGATGCACCCTACATTGCTTTTGGTACACTGACAAATCTGGACAATGTTTCCCTTCTCCCAAGAGGGGTGGAGGTGGGCCATTTCCCCAAGACCCTCCCTAGGGGCCTGGGCAAGTGGGGCCACGATGTGAGTGACTCCTCTCTGGGGGACAAGGACTCCCATTCCATTAATGAAATCCTGGTCCAACGTGTGTTTTCTACCTATATGGGAAGTGGAAAGATTAATGTTACTTCTATTTTGAAACCACCAAACAGTGACATTTCTTCTATCTCTTTGACTTCAGGTAATGTTGGGGATCACCTGAATGTCAGTGTCAAAGAAGACTGACACACTCTTTTTGTTTATGAAGACATACATAAAACCAAGAGGACCTTTGAATCAGAGAGAAACTCCTACACAGGGAGGAGAGTGACTCTGACGAGAAGACATCCTGGAGGGGTAGAGCCATGCTAGACCGCAGAGCCTGAGGTGGCATAGAAAGCAAGCAAATTGCTAGCTGTATGGTGGAAAACTAGAATTCTAACTAACCAGGGAGCAAAGGTTGGAAGAGAGACAGAGATGGCAAAGCAACCATCTCATCTGGTGGTGCGACCAATGGGAAGCTGTGGTGGGCCTGTGGCCCGTTAACCAACACCTAAACCAGACAATAGAGGGGGAGCTGAATCCCTGAGCTCCACACGAGAAGTACATTTGCCACTGAGACGAGCAACAACAGGGAAGAAAATGCTCCTGAGGAAAGAAAACAATTGAGAGGCACAAACATTGACTGTCAAGGCTGGGGACACCAACAAGGTTGTGGGAGCCTGTTAAAAGGCAATGGGCAGATACCCTGTTTGGATCAAGTTGCAAAAAGACCACTAGAAGGCCAGAGTACTTTGGGGAGTCCTGAGAAGCAAATAGAGTGTAACATAGAAGGCTGGGAGAGCCATCACGGTTTACAGATCTGAGCAAATCCGAATGGGCTGAGACCCAATCAAGACTGAGAGACCAAGATAAACTAAGGCTTTCAGAGGGCCAGGACACCTTGTAGAGTATGAGAACCACACAGTGGGACTCATTACGAGGTGGGCAGAATGGGTTTAACGGCACTGGTAATGGTGCCGGTTCCGTTAAACCCATTCTGCCCTAACCGGTGCCATTAAACCCATTCCGCCCTATTACGAGGTTCCCTTGCAGGACCCGCTCAGAACGTCTGGTCAGACCAGACGTCCTTTGCGGGTCCCACAAGGGGACCAGGGAGCTAATGATGGGCCCCTTATAAACGGGCCCCTTATTAGCTCCATCCCCATTCCCATTGAGCCCTATGGGGACTCGAATGGGAATGGGGATGGGTTTTTTGAATGAAGAATTACCGGGTCCTCCAAGGTTGGAATGACCGGTAATTTCTCATTCAAGGAACCCGGACCCTTCAACGGTTTTGGAGGCAACCAAGGTGCTAATAGCACCATGGCTACCTCCAAATTCGTAATGAGGCCCAGTGTCATAAATTAAACTGTAGAGAAAGAGAGCCTGGAGTTTTTCAAGCGCCTAGTCAAATCTGGGGACATTGTATAAACACAACTTAGTTTTCCTGTATGAAAATATTAACGTTTAGCAACAGAACCTATAGAGGTTGTGAACTGTGTTTTGGGACACTGCCAAACCTTTTACATAAAGAAAAGAGATCCAAGTTATTTGGGCCAGGCAGGAGCCAAAGACAGAGGGCCCCTGCTCAGAACAAATTATTTTTTGTTGATTTTTTCTAACTGGTAGGATCTATTAGCTTCTTGTATTTAGACACAGGACTATTTATTTTCAGACATTGGAAAGCACACGTAGTGTTAGTTTTACTAGGTGGGGAACTTCCCTCAGAGAGGTTTGGCTAGATAGGCATTTTCTTTTCAATTTGAATACAAACCTTAACATGGCACATAATAACATGGCACATAATAGTCAGAGTACATCTGCTGGTTTGCCACAGTACTTAAACCTCAAAAGCTACATAAAGGATCTCTATCAAGCAGCCATCTCCAGAAAATGTGTTAATGGACACACTTCACATGAAACTATTATACTCTAGGGGGATTTTGTACAGTATCTGGCACATGTAGCTATGCACATCAAGCAGGGACACAATAGTAGTCCTTTTTGCAACACCTGATGTGCTTTTAAAACAATCTCTCTTTGCAGATGATACACTTTTTCATTCTGCTGAACTCACATCAGCGCTTCTAATTGGCCCAAGTAATGCTGGGACTATTCCCGAATACAATGACAGAAATAGAGACAGTGATACCTATTTAGGATAAGTCATAAAATAAAAATACCTAAATAGAATTTGTTCAAGTAAAATAGCCCATAATAAAATAGAGACACGGAGATTCTTCTTTAAGGCCATACAGCTGACATTCTCTGTGAAGGGCAGATATATCAGTCCTTAGGGCACTAGCAGTTGATTTAACCAATGAAGAAGCTCAGACAATCCATTCTAAAATGTCAACATGTATATAGAAACACAAATCTAAGACTCAGCTATAAAAATGTTGCAGCAAGATGACTGATGAGTGTGACTAATTGTGGACATTAAAACACAAACATTATATCTTCATGGGGTCCCCACTTAAGATACAAATATTAGCTTACAGATATTTTACAATGCTGCATGTTGGTTGATCTAATTATGCAGGGACTTATGCTTTGATGAATCTATCTAGTCTATGGAAGTGTATCACAAATAAAAACAACATTCCAAGACTTCATTCACATACATCACTAATAAATAATGCTTCTGTACATTAAATAGATTTTCTTTCAAATGTTATCATTGAACATGTTTACTGCATAACATAAAAACATCCCACCCCCACATCATCATGGCCTGCCCACCACTTTGATCTAAACTGAAAAGAGTTGATTCACTCAACATACAAAGAAGACCCCAGCACTAGCAATGATATCCCAAACTACTACCAACAAGACCATGCAATTCTCTGATATCAACAAAAAATAAATTGCATCAGCACTTGAGAGGGTCACCCCTAGTAGTTTGCAAGTCCCAGAGCTTGTAGACTTATTTTAATCTTTGTTGTTGCCCTTAGCATATTCAAAAATGGACAACAGATGGAAACACAGATTGGCATCAGAACAGGTAAAGCACACATATGGACTTTCTTTAATAACAGTGCCCAACAGCTTAACAAACCAATCATAAACGTCAGGAACACTAATTTATGTCCATCACCCTGTGACTAAAAGGTGGGCAGAAAGTATACAATTAAATAATGCATCACTTCTTGTCCTGTACAGTGGAAAAATATCATTTTATGGCATACTCAATAGACATACCTTTGAGTTTTCAGGCAGCCACCAGCCACTGATCGATGCAAGTTCAGATATCCCAGTATCCCAAGATGTCATGAGTTAATGGCATTGCCATCAAACATGAATGAACATTCCTGCTGCTCCACACCCTTTCCAACACAGACCACACTCACCTTTCATAATATTGTTGAGGGTCACAGGGACTCTATGGAATAGAAATAACCATTTTAGCTACTGCTCCTTATGTAATGTACAGGTAGGCAATGCATATGCTTTTGATTAGATGTTGTCCATTATTCACATATCTAATTCAATCCCAAGATGCTTGTGCAAGCCTCCATGTGCGGCAAAAGGAGTACTCCATCTGATACAGCTGATGATAAGCAGTCTGGAAATGAACCCCATAGCTTCTAGAGAAGAGAAGATGAGTTGTTCAAAAGGGATTCATATCCCTATGTAATTACCAATGTCTTATTTAGAAATAATGGTGCCTACCCGACCTTATCCAGTCCAAAGGCATGGTTGTATTCTATTAATGGTTTAACTTTGGTGCCTAGGAAGTTATGAGAGATAGATTTGCTCCCCATGTCTCCATTGTTATACCTCATGGCCCTCATGAGCTGGAACAAAGAATGGTTCGCCATGTATAGGGGAGAATGAACTGGGGAAATATGTGTCTTTTCTAATAGATAGTGCATCCCAAAGTAACGTTAATGCCCTGATTTGAAAAAGGCACACGAGTTGCCAAAACATGTGTCTCAGAAAGGGCGGAATCTTTTACGTGACAACAAAACTAAATAAAACACACACAAACAACGTTGAATATGTCTTTCAACTAATCACCATTGGAGTATCTTTTTTCTGTTTATTTTTCACACGCATGCAACATGCAACGAACCTACGGATAAATTAGGACACAGAGGTTCTAATGTTGATATCCCTCAATTCCTCTTAATTGTTTGAACTATAAAGAGTTGTTTCATTTTTACTAATGGAATATTTGGTGCACTCTTTGTGCTGTCCACGATCGGCTACGGCGCTGTGTGGGAATTTACTGTTGAACCTTAGTTTTCTTTACAATTACGGTTATAGAGTGTTTGTTTGCTTTGCAATACGAGAGCGGCAGCCGCACCATGTGCTTATTGGAATTTGTGGAAGTTTAAAAAGGTTGGGATATGATATGCGGGATGGTTATTTATATAGCGCCTATACACAATGTGTTTCAAAGTGCTTACAGAAAATAGGGTGTGTAGGTTTGTGCTCCGGCCTGGCCGCCGTGCCAACGGGGCATTGTTTATGTGGAGTGGCATGTTTTAAGGTGGTTTTGCTAATTACAATGCGGTATGCCAGTCCTTGCCAGTTATATTCATGCCTGTGGGGGCCATGGGCTATAATCAGGAACATTCTGAATGTATGGCATTGGGATGGCAAAGGGAATAAGGACACACACTGTGGATTTGTTTCATGGGACGGATTATTATTATTTAATTTGATCAGCACAGAATAGTTGTACAATGCTCATGGAAGTGGGCGAGAGGATAGCCGCCATGCAGCAGCGCTCTGCAATCTACTTATTTAAGTGGCCGCAGGGCCACTTGAGCACCAGCACCACTGAAGAAAGTGGGTGTTTGACAAATGTTGAAGTAATACATTTGTTGTTTTGTACCATAAACAGGTTTAGGTCATCTGGAAAGAGTACTTTTTTTGGAGGAGCAAGGTACGGTGAAGAGCCCTACTCATCGGTAAGGTGTTCGATTGTTAAAAAATCGCACTGCATTCAACGGGCCAAAAAATGTGTCAAGGATATAGGATGGGCAACAGAGTTTGACTAAATGGCATCTAGAGGACTGTTTTTAACGAGTACTGAAACAAAGTAGTGCTAGTAAATAGATTCCTCCATGGAGGGCAGTAGGCCGGACAAAAATACACAGGAATTAAAGGGCTGTTTTGCCCAAACTGCAAGTTGCTGTCATGTCTCAGTTGGGATCACCGGACATGTTTTTTGGAATTGACATCGTTTTAGACACCTCTGGCGACGAGTTCAATGAGGAGGCCAGATTGTTTGCATGGTTCCAAGAACAGATGCGCAAAAGAGGGATGGACTGGGCAGAAAAGATGTTGGAAGAGGGGCAAGGTCTTCTCTCTCACCAGCAAATTGTCCAGGAGCATGTGTGTATGGTTCCCGACTCTCCACCGCTTTCTGAGTTACCCAACCTGGCCCGCTGGCACTACAAAGCCAGACAGTATTCAGAGGCACATGGTCTTAGCCGATAAATGGGTTGGTTCCTCTGGGTCAGAGCCATTGCAGCAGTCTGGGGTCAGTGCATGGGAAAACATTGTGAGCAGCGCTTCAGGTACAGGTATAAGTGGGGTGACCCAAGTACCTCCAACAGCAACACCCACACTGAGGCCCACCCAGCAGCCTGAGGGAACAGCCGGTGAAACCACCAAGGCTGACACCCCTGTGGTGGGGGAGTTGAGGGTACTCTCAAGCATATTGCAATCACACCCTTAATAACTGACAGCTCTGCCTCAACATGGCATATCCCCATGGCTTTTAAAGAAAGGATCTGGGCAAGGGAACAATTTGAATTATTTTGCATATTAGAGACTGAAAATGCAGGCCCGGATTTTAACATTAGCAAGGAAGAGGACAAGAAGAGGCAAAAAAGGTTCAAGCCAGAGTAGAATATACAGAATTGGGAATTGGCTTTTGGATCTTTTGACAACAGTCTGGTTGGAAAAATTCCCCCACCACGGTTAGGCATTGATGACATATAAAAGGGGGATCATGATGGAATACAGGCAACATGGGTCCACAGGGTGGATTGACTATGATAGGGCATTTAGAAGGAAAAGGACCCTGGTACCAGAAATGACTTGGGATCAGAAGGATATGTAGGCAAGGGTTTCTTTCATGGGAGGTAAGGAGAGGACCAGCAGGCCAAATGACGAGGTGTTCAGGAAAGCAAAGAAGTCATGTAAGAATGAAAAGAATAAAAGAAACGAGTGGTGGCCATTTCAGTGAGCCCACCCAGGACAGAAAGGTGGGGATCGGGCATGCAAGGGCTCCATGGCTGGTAAACCATGTAGATCAGTCAATAAAGGGTCCTGAATATTCCCCCATCAATGTTTTAGGTGTGGAGGCTGACACCTAATCACTTCCTGCTTTAAGACCGAGGGGTGGAGGACAGCACAAAGGGGGCCAGTAATGGGAGGTTGGCGAAGGGTCCATCCCCGGTGGACAGAGAGGTGCTCCTGGAATTCCTGCAGCAGTACCCGAGGGCGGGGGATAGGGATTTACTGTGGGAAGGTTTCTCTGAGGGGTTTAGGATCCCCTACGAAGGTCCCTTGACGGGGTGGATGGCGAGGAACCTCCTGTCTGCAATCCGCCAACCTCAGGTAGTAACACAAATAATTTGGAAGGAATGGAGGTAGGTAGGGTGGCAGACCCTTTCCCCACCCCACCCTCTTCCCAACTGTATTGTTCCCTCTTGTTATTGTGCCCAAGAAAGAGAAGGACATGTTTAGTTTAATCCACCACCTGTCCTACTCAAAAGGGGATTTGGTAAATGACTGGATGGACCAGGACCGGTGCTCAGTGCACTATGCCTCGTTTGACCAGGCCATGCTGGTGATGGCTGCCACAGGGCGATGGGCCCTCTTGGCTAAAGTAGACATTGAGTCCGCATTTAGGCTTCTGCCAGTCCACCCGGATAGTTTTCACCTGTTAGGGTTTCATTGGGTGGGTCATTTCTATGTGGACAAATGCATGCCAGTGGGTTGCTCAGTTTCTTGTGGATATTTCGAGGACTTTAGCACATTTCTCGAGTGGGCGGCCTGCAGGGTGAAGAAAAGGGGGGAAATGATCCATTATCTGGATGACTTCATGTTTATGGGACAAGAGGGATCTGAGGATTGTTTGCTCGCACTTTCTTCATTTCAAAATTTGATGGCCAGGATGGGTGTCCCACTGGCGCCAGAGAAGACACAGGGACCCACAGAAGTGTTGACTTTCCTGGGGATTGAGATATAAGGGGGTCTTGCAGGTTGCCCCAGGAGAAGGTGTCTGAACTGATTGAAGAAATAGAGGCTGCTTTGGCAAAAGACAGCACCACACTGGAAGGGGTGCAGCAATTGTTGGGGAAGTTGAATTTCACAGCCAAAGTCATCCCAGCAGGGAGGGTATTTGCCTGAGGGTTGGCCAGGGAAACAGCAGGGGTGTCATTGGCCCACCACCACATCCACCTAGCGGCAGGTTTGAAGGAGGATTTGCGCATGTGGTGGGCATTTCTCTCTGATTTCAATGGGGTACTGTTATGGAGGGGCCCTTGGCAGACCAGTGAGGAACTAGAGTTATACTCAGACACTTTAGGGAGTGAATGATTTGGGGTCATACTGGGGTTGGAGTGGTGCACCCAGAAATGGCAAGGGCAGTGGCGCAAGAAGTGTAGTACTAAGAACATAATGGCGTTAGAGCTATTTCCCATTGTCCTGGTACTCAAACTGTGGCCCAGGCCCTAGGGTAAGTTTGTCCGCATGATTCAGACACAAGGGATATCTAGAGTTGCTTTGGAGGAACAAGTGCGGGCATTTGTTGTATGGGCTCATGGTAACAGTAAGAGCAGGTGTTGGGTGATGGGTCACCTGGCAGCCATTGCGTTCCATTGCTAATTGAAAAGGTTGGGGGACCCTACCAAAGGGTTTTTGGTACGCACGGCTTTGAAGAGATGGGGTCAGGTGGAGGGCCCCAGGCGGGACACCAGGAAACCAATTGACTTTGAATTACTGGAGAAATTGCTGTGCAAACTGCCTGGGATATGCTTTGATGGTTTTGAGGTGGTGCTCCCACAGATATCACATAGGTGCGGTCACAGCGGCCTTTTTGGAGGGCATGGCAACACCTGCTATTCAAAGGATAGGGAGATGCCCGTCAAACTGCTTTCAACTTTATGTAAGGCCATAAGAGACTGGAGAGTCAGTGGCAGGTGGGACATAGGGTGAAGTTGTTCTACATGCAGTGCCGGATGGTTATTATGTTGGCAGACTTGTGTTTTTGCAAAAACGTTTTCTCAGTCCCAATAATTTTGTACCTATAGATGAGCCTATAACACAAGGGGAGGATGAGGGATAAAATTATACTGCTACACCAATAGAGTACCCCCAAAAAAATAGGTATAACCTATACAATGTAAACAACAAGTACTGGTGTGCAGTTATTGTGCTGCAGGGGGAACACACCTACTTTCCAATTCACTGAGGACCACAGATATAGCCCACGGTCCAACAAAGTGCTGTGTGTTCAACAAGTTACTAACAAAGAGAAATTCAACCAATTTTTAGTCCACACAGATGAAAGAAAAATATACAATTGTATTCATAAACATCACTTGTATCTCAATGATCAAGAACAGAAAATAACTCAATATGTAATGCAATTTCTATTCATTTAACACATATTCACAAGCAAAAAAGAATACAACAGGGAAAGGAAACCCAAATCAAGAGGGTTTCCATGCTTACAACCTAAAATCAATCAAGCTACTCGGTTAACCAAGGATCTCAATTGTTAACGAAAGTGTAAAAAAATCTCAAATATCCATTCATTTATCATACCACACCATTCCCATTCAACCTACCATGTTTCATTCCTCACACACTTCTCATACCATAAAATAAAGGGAAATTCTTCAGGGGTGCTGTTTTGCCTGTAAATAGTTAATAATGCTTCAAATAGCACACATAGAAACCCAGAGCGTCTTTGATTGGGGACTCTTCTAAGTGAGTCATTTTGCTGTTCATCCACAGCAGCAGGCCACTGCTTCCTACTGCGAGGACCCTTTTTGTTGAGTCAAATATGGAAAGGCGTGTTCCCACCGGTAAACAAGATCTGTATGGAGACCATAGAGTGGAATTATGGTCCTCAACTGGGAACCTTGCGTTAGCTGCTCACAAAGAATCACCAGTCCAGCGTCTAGGGCTGAAGCAAGTCATGCCCCAGAGACTAAGCACTTTGTTGTCTTTCAACTGGATTCTAGATGTACAAAGCGCTCGAGCTACATTAGCGTTCTTTAATCTAATAGAGAGCAATATGTCATTCAGCAGTCTGCTGCAGCCATCTAGCACGTGTGTGTTAATCACTTGTGCCTTCTGCCTATTGATGAGGCAATATGGATGGTAGGTAATTCCTTTAAAACGCGGGCAGGGGTCGCAGCCCGGCGATGGCACCTGGGCCCCAACCTAGGAATGGATAAGAAGAAGGTTGTCTGGTTGGGAGCATCAGGGATGAGATGGCACTCATTGTTGCCAGTGGTGCACAGACAATTGCAGTGGAGGCCTGTGCCCAGGGTACTGGTGGTGCATTTGGGTGGCAATGACCTCGCCATCATGGGAAGGGGTTGATTATGGGCTCAGATCCTGCACGCACTGGCACAAGAATTGCGGGCACCGACATCATCTGGTCGGAGGTGGTGCCCAGGCTGCAATGGTGCGGGACGGACTTGCACAGGGGCATGGAGAAGTCCTGAACCAGGCTCAACAAGGGATCAAAACATTTACAAATGCTGAAGGTTTTGGTTCTGTGAGGCACACTTGCCTAAATTCTCCTCCTTTCAACTAAACAACAGACGGGGTACATCGGTCGGATAAAGGGAACAACCTATTCCTAACAGCCATCCTTGGGGTGCTCCTGAAGGCTGGGTTCAGCTAGAACAACGGTAAGTTGCCTGGAGAATGGGGGCAATGGAGGCAGCGGGGGGGCCACCCCCAAAGCGGTACGGAGTTCGGGCAGTCCTAGGCAGGGAGAAAAGTAACGCTGCGGCTTGAACCGTGGGAAGGTTTCCCTGATTGCTGCATTCAAGCCAAACTCAAATGATGGCCACTGAGTCCCTTAGGGACACTTGAGATTCCCCACCTGCAATATTCAGTGGCCCGAGGAGGAAGTACACCATGCAGTACAAATCTGGAGTGTGTGTCCAGTGCCTTTCGGAAGCCGCGGGTGGCAAGGGAACACCAAGAACATTCAGAACTTTAACTTTGCCCTGCTTTGGGCCACTTTGCAAAGTATGGTCATATACCATGATGCTTTAGTGATGGGACTGCCCCTGTGTTGTACCCTCCAAAAAATTGTGACATGTTTCAAAATGTAAAACTAGTGTCTGCTATCATTGGTTAGTAGGGTTTTGTTCCAGGGTCTGGTATCCCCGCAAGACAGAAGGGTGGGGGGTCAATGGGGACTCACACTGCTATGTCTAATTAGGCGCTGTGTTTTATTCATTTGCAAGGCAATAACGTGTTGCTGGGCCCTTTGTAGCTAATAAAACCTCTTTTCTGATCCCTTGCCTTGTGCTATTTCTCTAGTTTCCTCTGCGCTTTCCTTTTTTTAAAAACCCTAGCAGCCTTCTCAATAAACATTCCACCAAGGAATACTTCATATGCATCCCACCACATCCTCTTATCGATATGGCCTTGGATATTTATTTACAATGTTTATATAGCATGAACAAGGTCCGGGCATATGACCACTGTACTTCAAACCTAAATAATAAACCACAAATAGTAAAAACTACAACAATAATAAAAATAATACATTTAAAATCTAGCAGCACAAGATTAAAAGTAAGATAAATTGAATCAGAAGACTGTGTTCCAGAGTCATGTTTTTAAGTACTTATATAAATCTCAGGTACCCAGAAACTTTCCATGTTTGAACAATAAAGCAAATTCCACTGATTCGCAGCAGCACCAGAGAAAGAACTTTTGATACATAAACATATCTGAACTGATGAACCTCCAAACAAAGAGAATGAGATCTACACAGCATTTGAGAACCGCCATAAGTATTGAGTTTACCTGACAAAGGATGGGCTCTTCAAGTAACGTGCTTTGTGCACAATAGATTCTCGCATTGAGAGGCAACCAGTGAAGTTCCATTACAATAAGGGTAGTGTAGTCATATTTCTGTCTGCTCTAGAAACCAAACATGCTACAGCATTGAAATCCACTTTCGAAGGAGCCAGGGAAGATATAGGGAGTTGTCCAAATCAATGCGAGACAAGGGACTGAACCAAAATACGAAAATGTATTGAGGAAGCAAATGATTTCACAACTCTTAGCGAGAATAAATGATAGTGTGCATCTTTATCCAAGGCATTGACATGAGGCATCTAGCGTAATGCCCAATTATTTGACTGAAGGAAAAGGCTCACAGGAAGAGTCCCAGAATATGGACATTATGAAACCAATTATAACCACCAAAGTTTGAGAAGGGGGAGAAAATAAAAGGAACTCTGGTGTGGATTTATTCGATTTCAGGAAATACTTAGACATCAAAGAAATGTCCACTAGGCATTCTCTAAGTCTAAAGTAATAGTTTTCACAGGAACTGTTCATATAAAGTTGAGTGTCACTGAAAACTGATGTACTCCACTCCATGCTTAATAGCAAAATCACCCAATGTTTTCATGTAAGCATTAAACTAGAGAGGAGCCAGAATAGACCCCTGAGGCACCCCAAAAAGGACATAAATAGGGTCTAAGTGATCATAACCTATGACAAGTAACTTTTGTCTTTTGCTTACGAAAGGAGAAAACCATGTAATCACCTGGCTATCGATACCATACATGCTGGCAGAATGCCTTATAATTTGTCATGGTCGATAGTATCGAACACAGCCAAGAAATGGAGCAGTATCAGTAAACAAGAGTTGCCTGCATCCTGGATTGTACAGATATTATTTAGTGACATCCTTGAGGTTCTGCAGGATAACATAATCATGTGATAGTCACAGAGCCAGCTTCCAAATTCTGGGCATATTCTCCCCACTCTGCTCTTGAAAACAGAATGAAACAAGTATTATTGGAAAGAATAATTTGGCATTCCGTAGCACTTCCCACAACAAGCCTGGACAGTCCCCCCACCTCCCACACTTGATCTATCGAGGACCTTAACACAGGCTACTTTGAAGTCTTCAGCAAATTTGAAGGGCCCCAATGCTAGAGACTGAATATTCAGATGGAAATTACTAAGATATTAGTTTTGTGCCACATTCAAGACATAAGCTGGAACAAGAGGAAAAGCTTTCCAATTTACCTTCCTGTTTATGACAATGTAACCGACCTCATACTCTCATCGCGCCTTGAAACACTTGAAACCCTTGTGTATAGACACGTTACAAATGCCATATCATATCATATCATATAGGCTCTCCAATAGAAAGGGAAAGTCCCTCAACATCAATATACCCAATCCTTTATTTTTGTACCTTACATGAACAAGTAAATACAGCTGATAATGTCAGAGGCATTTTTCTTAGTATGCATCTTCTCAAGGTAGGCATCTCCGGCAAATTAAACCCTCTAATAGTCAACCAAAGGACCTTGAACATGAAACACTAGCAGTCAGTGAACAACTTAACAAACTTTCAAGGATTTTTATTTCCTGTGTACATAGTATGACTTCTAAAACATCCTTTTCTTTTGCTCACCCCGTCCTATTTTGTCCTTCCTCAACTTAGACAGAAGAGTCATGAAAGGACCCTCGAAAGTAACCAAAGTAAATAGACATGTAGTATACCTCAAAGGCCTTCCCACTCATTCCACTCCCTGTCCACATATTGGTGATATGATGTCAGCTTAGATGTGTTGTATTGTTCATTAAAATGTGAGAAATTCTGTTTGTAAAGGGAGGTTTCCTAATCATACCCAGTTTCATAATGTTCCATGCCAAAAGCAAAGTGCACTCATGTGCCTTAACCGTGACTGTCTGCTGACATCTTCAGACACCGTACATGTTCAAAGGTATCAAGCACATTTCTGACAGCTGCTGGAACACAGATTTCCAACAGTCAGAGGTGGCTTTTTAATTATCTGCCCGCCTGATTCAATACATATTAATTCTATACCCTAGACGTTAGCAGTAAAGGATCCTTCCACTCTTCCATTCTCTCAATGCATATGAGGGAGGGGTTAGAAACCAATCTCAGGTAACCTTATAAAGGACAGGCATGTTAAAAAAGAAGAATTATAATTATAATTAGAAGTTTTATATAATACGAACTGATCACGAAAGTAACCGCTACCGTATATTTACTTACTTGTCATGTTTCGAGTCGATGCAAACTGAAGGAGTTTATAGTTGAAGCTTTGAACCCAGAACATAAACACATTTCTGTCTTTTAAAAACATATTGTAGGGCATAAACAAGATTATTTTTTTAAAGACAATATAATATGCGTTCTGCTTATACTATGCTACTGACCAAAATCTTCCCTACTGCAACTCAATCTACCCTACTCTACACTGCACTCAATATGACTGGCACCAGACTCATGAACACTTCAATCCTTACGATATAACTTCACTGTATCCCTTTAAAAGGTGAATTTCATTAAAATCACAATCGTCTGGAACATACAACACAATTCATTTCAAACATCTTGCATGCCTGCACGGAAACTTTGCACATCTTAAGTTCACCGGGACATACCCTCGACCATCTCTACACATGGTACACACATCACATGTCTACATGAGGTTTCCTAGTGCATATTGATATCCATATCCTGGATAATATGCACAAGTCATGAAGGTGTACAATTTTCTCTAAACATCAATGTCCTTTCTTTGTGCTGGTGGCACCCAGGTAGCATACACTGTATGCCACAATGCTCCACACTACACACCCCATCCACAGAAAGAGGGACAGAGACACGCATATACACATCTAAAATGTTGTCAACTTATCGCATTCTAAAATCACACTTGCATCCCATTGGTTTGTAGCTCTAAACACCACCCACAATGTTTGTTTTAGAGAAGACCCGCTTTACTGACAACAAAGACATACCTTGCGTATAAGGATACAAAAAAAGAGAATACATTGAATTGCATATTTCTTAATGAAAGTGAAAAACTAGAACATACTTCCACTTTACGAGAACTGTGATAATTGACAAAAATACATGTTTACAAACATCCTGCAACTGGTGCAGTTGTGAAATCAAGTAGGCTTACCAAGGGCCTGTCAGCTGTGGAACTTGGTTACACATGTTGGAAAGCTCAATAAATGTATAAAGTTATGGTGTTTTTTCTAAATGTTACTTGAAACATACAGCATCTATCGTGTTCGTTGCTGTCACGTTCCCAAGCAAGAACAGGCACCACATGGGTCAGGAAAGGCTTCACATCCTGTTGAACATTCCACATCCCCATTGCTCTGTATTCACATGTGCTTGCTGCAGAGAACAGTGACATTAAAAACACGTGCATGGAATAACTCCTTGTGTATATTTAATAAAACTAGAATTGAAGAAAAGTAGACTGGGCTTAGGGTTACAGCTGGTCTGTTGGGCGACTATTGTTAATTTGGTAAAGGTGCAACAGATTCTCGCTTCTCCAAGCTAATCAATATTGTAGTCGCAGTTCACTTGACCGACGGTAAGTCACAGGTAAAACTGTCTAATATATGAAAAAGCAGCATGCGATAGCATGAAAAGGTGTCCAGGAAATTGCGCCTTGTTTCCAGTGAATTTATTTGTATTAGTTTGATTTACATGATCTCACTTGCCCTTGTTTATTTACACGTGTTTCGGCCACCAAAGGCCTTTCTCAAAATAGGGCTTGTCAAATTAGTACGCAAATTAAACTGAAAAACATTAACATAGCAATGTATTACATCATACATATTTGAAATAAAAAAATGTAAAATACATAATCACCCAAGTGGTGGTGGGGAGGCAGGAGAAACAAACAGAATGAGAGAAAAAAAGACAAATGTGATGTAAGTAAGGTACAATACCTAATATTATATACTAAAATACATAGGCCACTGAGCTTATAGGTCCAGACTTACCCACTAGGGTGTTCAATAAATTCTTACTCTTCACAATTATAAAGGTTTAGATCCCGTTGTAATCTTTTACATACGAAAAGAAAAAGGATGGAACAGTATGTACCATACTCCTTCTAAGTTCCATTTTGTTATGTTTCAACAAATCTATTAAATGGTGCAATTGAAATAGGTCCTATTGGTTAAATGATCAAGTATACTACAATTATGGGTAAATACAATTTCGCCCTATATCTATCCAAACATGCGGTATTACCCCATATGCAACATTCTGTATAATCCAAACAGAACAGGTAAGTATAACCATAAAAGAAAGTGTATACCTTGGTTAAGTGCTCCAAAGCACTACAATTGTGGGCGCGTGGTAATACGCCATGTATTTATCTAACACAAGCATGCGGTATTACCCAATTACAACATTCCAATATGCTCCATTTTAGTGAGCCATGTAGTTTGTTGGTTAATCGATGGTTCTGGTAGCAAAGATGGACAGATCATTGATTTGAGAGTATTAGCTCTCTTGAATATCATGGTTGGGGTATTGTCAAGGAATTTGTTCAAATGCTCATCCAATTGTAACAGATACAAATGCTTTCAGCATTGCATCACCCAACCATGATATTCAAGAGAGCTAATACTCTCAAATCAATGATCTGTCCATCTTTGCTACCAGAACCATTGATTAACCAACAAACTACATGGCTCACTAAATTGGAGCCGGGATTTAGAAAATGTGGATATTGTTCCATGTGTAAATTTGCTGGAGATAAAATTACTCATGTAGAGGGCAATAATGGACGAAATTTTGTGATCAAACAGTCAATCAATTGCAGATCTAAATATGTGGTTTATGTAATCAGATGTGCCTGTAAGAAATTGTACATAGGGAGCACTATAAGGGAATTGCGCATTAGAATCAGGGAACACCTGGTAAAAATTGGAAGTCAGGATACCACCCTTCCACTAGCGGCACATTGGCAAAAGAACCACCAATTAGATGACAAATCTGATATACAGTTCATCGGCATAAAACAGGTAACTATGAATAAGAGGGGTGGTGACAGATTGAGGGCATTGCGCCAGGCGGAAGCGAGAATCATTTGTTTTTTCAATGCGACTATATGGGGTCTGAATTTGGATGCTGAAATGGCATCTTTTCTGTGAAGGCATCTATCACTATATGTTATAACGAAGGTGAACTTAGCTGTTCAAATATGTTGTTTCATATTACTAATATATCATGAGATTCAACATCACTTCTTTCTGCTGCAGACGAAATAGCCATGCATTTAGGGTACCTAACTTGGGATATCTGGATCCAGTACCAGCTAAAGTGTATACCCATTTAAGTCTTTTTTTAAACAAATGAGGATTGTTTATCATATATTACTTAAGGCATTTAGGCATTTCCTGAATGAATTTATAACTTAGAGTAAATTATACACTGTATTTAGTTTTGCAGTCGATAGAGAGAGAGATATTGAGTACATGCGCAAGCGCACAAGGTAGGGCAACGTTACGGACATGTTGCCAAGCAACAATCTGAGGCGCGAGGTTACGGCGTCTAGTTTCCATGGGGACACATAAAGTAGTTCCAAGATGGCGCCGGCTCAGATCGAGAGGAGCCGACGCGAGAAACTGTTTTGCTACCTGGCGAGTAAGTACTGCTCACAACACATATTTCTCAATCTAGTTGAGGATTTTCCTCGTAACATGACTCTTATTAGAATCGGGACATATTGGAATGTTAGAATTGGGTAATACTGCATGCTCTTATTAAGAGTTCGGTAAATATTGGAATGTTGTAATCGGGTAATACTGCATGCTTGTGTTAGATAAATACATGGCGTATTACCACGCGCCCACAATTGTAGTGCTTTGGGGCACTTAACCAAAGTATACACTTTCTTTTATGGTTATACTTACCTATTCTGTTCGGATTATACAGAATGTTGCATATGGGGTAATACCACATGTTTGGATAGATATAGGGCACAATTGTATTTACCCATAATTGTGGTATACTTGATCATTTAACCAATAGGACCTATTTGAATTGCACCATTTAATAGATTTGTTGAAACATAACAAAACAGAACTTAGAAGGAGTATGGTATATACTGTTCCATCCTTTTTCTTTTCGTATGTAACAGATTACAACGGGATCTAACCCTTTATAATTGTGAAGAGTAAGGATTTATTGAACACCCTAGTGGGTAAGTCTGGACCTATAAGCTCAGTGGCCTATGTCTTTTAGTATATAATATTAGGTATTGTACCTTACTTACATCACATTTGTCTCTTTTTCTCTCATCCTGTTTGTTTCTCCTGCCTCCCCAACACCACTTGGGTAATTATGTATTTTACATTTTTTGATTTCAAATATGTATGATGTAATACATTGCTATGTTAATGTTTTTCCGTTTAATTTGCATACTAATTTGACAAGCCCTATTTTGAGAAAGGCCTTTGGTGGCCGAAACACGTATAAATAAACAAGGGCAAGTGAGATCCTGTAAAGCAAACTAATACAAATAAATTCAGTGGAAACAAGGCACAATTTCCTGGACTCCTTTTCATGCTATTGCATGCTGCTTTTCATTTAATAAAACTAGATGTTGATTCTGAAAGACTGAGAACATCCTATTTTTGTTGTTAGACACATAGGTAAATATATATTGCATATATGTATAATCCAGGTACACATTCTAATTCTCTCCACTCCGCAGTTTGGATGTGCAAGTCTTCCTTGGGTTTATTCCCAATTAACATGCATCCGATGTCCCTAAGATGACTGGAAAGGTGCACTATCTTCTTAATAAACCTTTCCGATTCAACTGTTCAGGGAGAGAACAGGAAACCAAACACGTTACTGTTTTTCAAGCTAGAGGTCCTGCCCCACCTCCCCATAATTGAGGCTTGACATTAATGCTTAGTGGTGGCTAAATCTGCACAACTTAATGTTGCCATTTCTGAAAGAACTGGGGCAAAGGCGAGCATTCAGAAACTATTGGCAGTTTCACCAGAGACACCAGCTTCACATATGCATGATGTACTTTCCGCAAATATAGCAGCAAAATATTCATTGTGTGTTGCTCCCAATGTGTGACATTTGTCCTGTTAAAATGGCGTCCTATGATCATTCATCTTTTTGGAGGTGCTTATGCCATTCAGCCAGAGCCTCTATTCTCGGATTTCACATAGTATGGAGTCTTCGGAATGTTGCATGAATTAAGACCCTGAGTTTCACCATGCCATTAGATAGAAGGTTATCCAGTCCTGGTCTTGTTCTTTGCATTTTAGGACCTACAGTTCTGCTTCCTTGAGTTCAAATTCAGGACTACAATTCACAGAATGCAATGGAATCAAAGAATACTGAGCAGTGGCCGAAGGGATCAGGAACTGTCAGGAGCGGCACTCCAATACTTGTATTTATTCCTATTACCAGTTCCACTTCTTTTTGTAGCCATGTTCACCATATCGGAACTGTTCTTTGTGAAGTTAAATCACACTTCTCTACTTTATCACCCAATGACAGTTAACGCTCAACTGAAATCTGTTTCAACTCGATTGGCTGTTGGCCAGCATGGTTGCAACCAATGAAAAAGATGTTGCATGTGTGTCCCTTCCTGCCTACTCTGTCCCCCACCGGGGTCACAGTTCCACTACTTTATTTGGTAGACTTCTACCACTGATGCTGAGTAGCATATTCATGTCATGCTTGCAAGAACTTGAGAGCTCTGCATCACGGGGCTAGAGCATGAGATATACTATACACTGTGCACTCACACCTGCAAGGGGGCGGGTTCACAAGGCGAGATTGTTCACCCACCAGTCAAGGAGGTTGAGCAAGGACATATCTGCAGTGGATTACCCTCAAATTGAAAAGGTAGAGCCATGGCAAAGGAGAGACGTACATCAGAAAATCAAATAAAAATGCACAGCAGTTTGTTGGTGACTCAGCCTGTACTTTGGTGACAACACAGTAAAGTGCAAGGTAGTGCAGCCACTCTGCATGTATAGCCCTCCCAAAGACGGGTTTGTAAGGGCGGATATGCATACATATGATATCTTTGATAAAGATTGCTTTGCATCAACTGCCTTCTTTTTTTTTTTTTTGTATACTGCTTTGGACATCTAGTTGTTATTTTTAAAAGAGAATATGCACAACCCTCCCAGCGCACACCCCAGGACATCCACTTAAATAAACAATCATCCACGTTGGACTCAGAGATGCGAAAACCGACAGTGGAAAATGCCAGTATTTCCAGTAATGACTGCTGTCCATTTGCATAAAAAGTTTCGTATTAATATTTGATGTGCTGAGAAAAGCAAAAGTTGCAATACGCAACATAACTTGATCTGAGGGTTTTATTACCCTCTCACAGCTGGGGCAGATGTTACGCCAGACGGCCTTCTCAGAAGAGAAAGACAATTTTTGATTGTCTGTTCCAAGTTCCGAGTTGGAATAAAGAAAGATTTGCAGAGGGTGAGCAATCATTCCCAACATTATTCATGTAATGCTGCCACAGCAGAGTTTTTTTTTTATTAGTTTTTTTTTTAGGAAATAAAATACAATTGAATCTGTCAGGTTTGCCAATAACGGGAAGGTGCACACTGTTTCAGAATCTCCCCACTAGCAATAGCGCTGATTGGGGTGGCAGATGGGTGCAGCGGGGACAACAAAAAAATGAATTGCAGGAAAATCAAATGAAATGACTTTCTTCCCCGAGAAATGGCATTCAATTATTGATCATATTCCGTGTGGTCAGAAATGTGACGGGCAGGTTCTGCAGCTGCATAGCCCCAGGTCTGCAAAGACTCACTTTGCGCTGCCCTGCACTTCATGCCTTTTGCTGCCAGGGTAGGAGGCCAGGATGCAGTTTTGTAGCAGTTTGTTCAAATGACTGAAATAACATCTTGGTCTGCTGCGCATGTTTTATGTCAGATGATGTAATGTTCGAGGAGACAGTGGTCTGCCCAGAGCTAGGGCTGAATAAAAGTCAATGGGCCTCATTACGACCCTGGCGCTAAGTGACAAACGATGGCGGTAAATGCTTACCGCCATCGTTTACCGCCAGGTCCGATCATGACTCCTGACCGTAAACTACGATGCCAATAGCGGCATCGTAGTTAACGCTGCCGCTAACTGCGCTAAGGGTGCGCGCACGCGACCGCCCACACCGTACTTAGCGCCATGGCGGAAAGGCACGCAAATGCCGACCCAAGCGGACATGCACCTAACGCCATCACCGAGGCCGCAAAGTACCTTACCGCCATGGTGCAAATAACGCCATCGCGAACCAACCGTAAAGGGCCAATTCAAGTGAATGCAGCTGCCACAGGTGCACAGAAACAGCACAGGTGAAGGCAATACAGACTCAGGGGAGTACAAAAAGAGCACACCCCACCCCTACCCACACCCAGTCACACTCCACAATGATGCCAATACGACTAGCAATGTTGGGGCTGGAGGACCTGATAGCAATGCATGTGCTACTACAACAGCAACAACAACAACAACAACAGGCAGCACAGAGGAGACGCAGGAGGAGAAGGAGGGCAAGGCAGGCCCAGCAAGCCCCACCAGCACAGCCAGTGCCACCACGCAGGCAGCCCCCAATCCCACGCATCAGAGCCAATCCAAACAACCTCACTGCTGAGCAGATCCACACCCTGTACCGTTTGGACCGGGACACCATCACCGCCATCGTAGACATGATACACGATGACATCGTCAGCATGATAGAAAGTCCAACCGCCATCCCCCCCCTACTGAAGGTAGTGGCTGTACTCCACTTCCTGGCCACAGGCACCTACCAGCACACAGTGGGGCACCTGCATGGCATTTCACAACCATTATTCTCACGAACACTCATCCAAGTGCTCGATGCCCTCCTCAAGCACACAGACGACCACATCTCATTACCACGGACTGCCCAGGAGATTGCAAACACCAAAGTGGGTTTCCATGCACTAGCCAGCATACCCGGTTGCATTGGTGCCATCGACTGCACCCATGTGGAATTGGTGGTTCCACGTGCCATGGAGGTACCGTACCGCAACCGGAAACAGTTCCACTCTATCAACGTGCAAATGGTCTGTGACTCCAACAAGATCATCACACATTGTTGTGCCCGATTCCCCGGATCAACCCATGATTCCATGATCCTGAGGAACTCCACAATACCACGCTACATGGAGCGACATGCAGGCCCAAGATCCTGGCTACTCGGTGAGTGCTATGTCATGGAAGTGGGCATGGGAATGACGTACCAGTGCATACTCCACCTGGCAGAAGGGGGGGGGGGATGATGCATACTCCACTGGCCTGTGAGTAACACAGAGAACGGATACAGAGGAAGGGCACTCACAATGCACAAAACCCCTCTGCATACATAGGGTGATGGCATGCAAAACAGGCCATGGCAGCAATGAGCATATACTGGTTGCATAGTGTGAATCAATTAGTGCATGTAGAAGTGAGCCAAGGTAACAGTTCCATGCCAGCCATGGTGGAACATCATGTTCCTGATCAGACAACATGACTGACACATACATTCTCGTCTACATACAGGTGATGCAGGCTACCCCCTGAAGAGGTGGCTCCTCACGCCAGTCCGGAACCCGCAGAACCAGCACGAGGAGGACTTCAACCGTGCACATACACGTACTCGTGTGGTCATAGAGCAGACATTCGGCCTCCTGAAGGCACGGTTCCGAAGCCTCAGCAGGTCTGGTGGGGCACTCCTGTATGGCCATGAGAAGGTGGCAAAGATCGTCATGGCATGTGTCATGCTGCACAATATGTGCGTCAGACGGAATGTGCCCCTGCCCCCTGACGCAGAACTGCAACCACCTGACGATGAGGATGAGGATGAGGAGGGTGCAGATGGGGCGCCACCACATGGAGGAGGCGATGTACAGGAGGGGCGTGCCATGCGCCAAAGTATCATCAACCACTGCTTCTAGCACACACGGCTGGTGTTCATCGCATGGAGACTGCACTTGGGGCACTGTGTGTCTCTGGGGCATGCACACTGTGGACTGTACACCAATAAAGCACACATACGCAATGAAAATGTCCACACATTTCCTTTTTTTGAAAGAAAAAAGTGTATTGGAACCATGAACTGTCGTGTCACACCCCCTCCCACCTCCCCCCTCCCCCCTGCACACCCCAACACACCCCCTCCCACCTCCCCCCTCCCCCCTGAACACCCCAACACACCCCCTCCCACCTCCCCCCTCCCCCCTGCACACCCCAACACACCCCAAGTAGCTGTCAACAGATGCCTGTGACAGTGTCCACAGGCCGTCACAAGCCCCCTCTCCCGGCACCCGGGGCACCCCTGGCTGTGGAGCGCAGGTTGCGTCCGGAACGGCGCACGGGGCTGCTCTGCGCAGAACTGGCAGTGGAGGATGTCCCTGGCTGCTCCTGTGCATGCACGTCCTGTCGTGTGTGGGTGAGGCCAATGACCGCACGACGCAAGGCCGCAAGTTCTGCACAGATGTCCCTGGACATGGCCTGCATGGCATCCCTCAGGGTGGCAGTGCTCTGCGCCACTTCCGCCCTTAGTGTCTCCGTGGCCTGTTCAATGCTAAACCTAGCCCCCACACATTCCGCTGCATGCTCATCCAGCATTGCGGACAGTTGATGCTGCCGTTGTGTGATGTCCTCGAGGGACGGCTGGCCGTGCTGGCCCATGGGCAGTGCAGGTGGAGTGATGGAGGGGCTGGTCCCCTCCTGTGGAGTGTGGACAGGGCATGGGGTGGAAGGCCACTCCTCTGCCTCAGTGTGCCCCTGTGTGTCGCCCTCATGGGGGCTGGCGTCTGAGAAACAGGGGGAATGTAGTTGGTCAGTGGGGTTTCTGACCTCCTGCTCCATGTCCGAGTCAGAACATGCAGCTGTTGCAGCTGTCTCCCCGATGTTGCTGCTGGCCGCTGACCCCCTGCCTTCTGTGGCAGGCAATGTCGGTGGAGGTGGAGCAGCAGCTGCTGGCCTGCTGCCAACAGGGGTGCTTGCCGGTGGGACCTCCGGTATGCCTGCAGTGGGACCTGCTTGTCGTGGGGTCTGCCTCACTGCAGCTGAGGTTGAGGGTGCAGGGAGGTTGTTGGTGGACTTCGCCCTCTTCGGCGCAGGGGTCTCCTGGTCCTCTGGGTGTGATTCTGTGCCTGTGGTGGAGCAAAGGTGGGAGGGCGTTATTGATGGGTATACGGACTTTTGAATGACAATGGTTGACATTATTTTGGCCAGTGGATGAGGCAGATTTCAGGCAGTGCCATGCAGGTTGTCTCCTTTTGGTGTGGCATGTGGATGCAGGTATGCGGGTGCCAGCAGTGTATGCAGGGTGGTGCTCGCATGTGGCTATGGGCAGTATTGATTTGTGTTGCATTTACACTCTAGGGCAACCTTGTGCTACACATGATTGGACTGCTGTGTCTATGGCATGTCTTGTATGAGGCACCTACCTTCATCGCCTGATGTCGGGGCTCCCCTTTCCATCCCTCCAACGCCTTCGATGGATTCCATGCCGATGGTGGCAGCACAGATCTCCTCCCACGGTTGGAGTTTCAGGGGGGATTCTGACCCTCCACCGGTTCCCTGGGAAAGGTTGCGGTTTGCCGAGATGACGGCTCTGACCCGTATGCGCAGGTCATCCCAGCGTTTCCGGCACTGCTGTGGGGTGCGGGGTACAGTCCCCACCGCGCTGACGCGCTCAGCCACCAGGGCCCAGATGGCCTTCTTCTTCCCAATTGCTGTCCGGCTCATTTCAGGGGAGAAAACAACACCTGCGTTGTCCTGCAGGGTCTCTGCTAGCATGCAGAGTTCCTCCCGGCTGAATCGCTCCTGGCGCTGGCGGTCACAGGCCTTTTTCACGCATTTCGGCATTTTCGGGAACTTGGGTGGGTGGGTGTTTTGTCGGGACAGGTGTCAGGGTTGGGTCTGGTGTTGTTTGGTAGGATGGCGATGGATTGTGTTTTTAAAGATGGCCGACGGGCTGCTTCCCGTTCCGGCGCGATGACGCTATTTCCGGTTTGGCCTTTAACGGCCACCGTAGATTACGGTGGCCGTAATTTACGCTGGCCGTAAATTACGGTGGCCGTAAATTACGGTGGTCGCTACTTACGCTGGCGGATGGGCACCTTGCTCGCTTAGCGATGGCGGTAGGGGCCTTTTCCGCCATGGCGTTATTAGCATTACCGCCATGGCGTAATGCTCGTGCGCGATGGGTCGTGATGTGGCGCTCTTTACGCCATCGTCCCACGGCGTAAACGCTCATTACGCCATGGCGTTAATGACGGGCGCTTACCGCCAGGGTCGTAATGAGGCCCAATGAGATCACGGTGAGGAACCGAGTGCCTACCAATAAGCTGTATATTCCTCTTACAACGTTATTCATTTCGTTTCTGACTTCGCATTGGAAGCAGAACTGCTTCGCACATGAGGGTGCAGCTTTTATACCCCACCTGGAAAATCCAACCTTCTGAGTGCATGGCCAGGAATTTGATTTACGTTTGCATTTCCTTTGCTTTTAATCTGGCCCATCAACTGAGAGCAGACATACCTAGAGGCATGATCTGTGTGAGGGAGGGCCATTAACATGTCAGTGTGACAAACCAACCTGTTGGCACACCATGTTACCTCAAGCAGAACGAATATACAGGTAATCTCTAACGACACAATGGGCCTCATTAGGACCCTGGCGGTAACCGTGCCTTAATAAGGGCACGGCAGCCGCCAGTATTGATTTTTTACTGGGGCCCAGAAAAGGGCAATAACCGGGTCATGCCGACCTTGGCGGACCCGGTTATTGCCCTTTACTGGGCTCAGGAAAAAAACATTCCCCATTCGAGCCCCATGGGGTTCAATGGGAATGGGAAGGGTGCTAACAACGGACCTGTTAATGACAGGCCT
Source organism: Ambystoma mexicanum (assembly GCF_040938575.1). Lineage (NCBI taxonomy): Eukaryota > Metazoa > Chordata > Amphibia > Caudata > Ambystomatidae > Ambystoma > Ambystoma mexicanum. The sequence goes on from NC_090937.1 coordinate 532,128,746, forward strand.
GTTGTTAGCATCCTGGACTGCTAGCGGTCCCGCAGCAGTCCTTGTGATAGGGCAGCCCGCAATGAACGGTGCTGGTCACGTACCGGCACCGTTCCTTACGGGAGCGCCAGGGTCCTAATGAGGCCCAATGTGTTGTTTTACTACTAATAATAATTACAATAATAATTTGGCATGTATATAGTACTACAAACCCTCTGGTATTTGAGTGCTGCTTATTATTACCAACGGTGTGTGGCGCTCATTTATTGACCTCGGAAGGATGAAAGACTGAGTTTGGCCCTGCCGGGATTAGAACCTACATCAGCAGGCTCTGCACAGATGTGTAAGCGAGTACTCTACTAGCAGTGCTATGGAACCGGTTACTGAGTATAAATGCATTTCAATTACACTCAAGAAATAGACACATTTTGAAGTAATTCTTGCATGAATTGAATTTCCTTAAAGAAAAGGTGTCATGTTTGTTCTTTTGTTTTGCAAGTTGGGGGAAGGGCAAATTATTTTGCAGACCACTGTGATGTCTGTTGGCTTAAGGGGTGGCATGAAACTATGTAGGACACATGTAGTGAACCATGTGGCATTTCGACATTCACAGGATTGCAACTTGTCACAGACTGAAATAACACTTGTTTGAAGGTGACATATATTTGACAGATGAAACTCTGCACTACTTTGATGGGTTTTTTTGTAATGTTTACAGGTCTTTTTGGAAACAGGTTATAAAAGCATTACCTGTTTGTTCAGTTGTTCAGATATGTGCAGAACGCAAATGATACAATGCCAACGTCTCTAAAGGATTATTCTAAGTTACATATTAAAGCCCTTTCCTAAATCAGTGTTTTGTTGGAATACCAACTTGCATTCACATCACTCATATCAATTGCTGTTTGAAATATTGCCCCAGAACAATTGTTTTTTTGTTACACATGATATTAAAGGCATAACAGGTTAGTTGGTACAAGCAAGATGCTTTGCGATTATATGATTTATATGTACACATCAGATTGCATTTTGGTATGGGTAGGCAAAATTCAACTACAAATACTGTATTAGAATACAGAATTAAGTTAGCTAAAAAGCAATCAGAACTTTCCACAAAACCATCCATCACCAAATACGCCATTTGGGGGTTGCTGGAACCTCCTCTGCTACCCCTAGACCTGTCCTTGCTACCCCATGGCAGATATCGGTGTTGCAAATGCAAACAGTGGTTGTAAATGCAGCTAAATGAGCCACAGCTTTTTTCAACTGAAATCTAGATCTTGTTAGCTTGAGAAATGAGAAGAATGCTGGAAAAACCATGAAGCCACCATCACTAACAGGTTGGCAGTCCATTAGTGAAGAATGCCTGAATGGTTGGGTTCAGAGGCTTGGCTGTCTGTGCAGCTCATATCCAATACTGTAGCAACATGAAGGGTATGGTAGCTAGATTTGCCTAGCTGGGAGTGTGTAAGAGCAGCCTGAACTGCTCAGTGACAGCACAGCATACATTTAAATCTCATCAGTGTTTATCGTCTGCTTTGATCAAGTTCCCATCTGCCTTTGAAATAAACCATCTGTTGCTTCCTCAAGCAAAACTATATATTTGGAAGCACAGCTCAGGGGCAATGAATGGGTTCAGTTCCTGTTCCAGTGCTTAGAAGTATCAAGAGGATGGCATTAAGCAACATGTAAAGGACCAAAGTCAATAATAAAATTGACCTTTTCTAGGAGTGATATCAGGGAGCTGATGCTGCTGTTTTAATTTAAAAAAATTTAGAAAAGGAGACCTCCAGGGGGCGCGGTGCCTGACGGATGTGTGAAGCTCGCGCTCTGCCAGCACCGCAGGGCCTAGTGTGCCATTTAAATCCCCGGCCGGGAGTATGAAATCGAGCCGAAGAAGGCCCATGCCCGCGTAGTCTGCCCCACGAACTGAGCAGGCCCAGGGACCCACCCCTGTGCGGATTCAGAGAGAAGCGCCCTGAGAGAGCTATCGGGAAGACACCGGCAATGCGCATACTCCCGAGCAGCGGGCGCCGTGACACAGACCCAGGCGGGACGAGTTGCCGCACGGGCCCAGGTGCGGGGAGGAGCCCAGCCCGGATTCCCCAATACGAACAGCACGCCAGAGCAGGGGAGTGGAGGTGTGCATTCCACAGGACCTCATGAACCCTCCCCCCGAACTGTGATTGGGGCCCCCAAACAGCCTCTAGAGCTGGAAAGCCCAAACGGAGACCCGCACACAGCAGTGTCCACAGAGGAGGAGCCTGGGCCAGAGTGTCGGCTCCGTGAGCATGAAATAAGCACACCAGGCCCCAGCAGTCACCCAGCGGGGCCTGAAACGGAGGCGGCAACCAAGAAGAGGTGAGACGACTGCAGGGAGGAAGCAGGACAGAGAGGGCGTGGCGGCGAGGGGCTTCCTCCCCCTCCGCTCGACCCCCACAGGGCTATATCACAGCGAACCACCCAACCAAGAAGAGGGACGACGCAGCCTTATCCCCGCTAAAAATGCCACGCTTCCTCTGGCCCTGACAGCAGACGCCTATCCTGAAAATCAGGCCCTGGGCCCAAGTCTTGGAACCGTCACAGAGCTCTGGGCTAACATTAAGGCCTACAAACGGGATCACTGTACCCTTGTAACGAAGAGGGGCCGGGGCTGCCAAGTGGAACATTGGGACTCTGCCAAGAGAGTCCCGACAGCGGTGCCGCACCAAGGCGCTCCCAAAGAGCAATATCCTGGAGCAGGCCCCATCCACTGGAGTGATCCTCTCACTCCAACGCTTTTGCAGGTTGCACACGGCCCCGCGCGAGACTCACAGAGCCACCATGCCCGCAGGTAGCGACCCCCCCCATCCGCAGCGCTCACTAAAGACGACCTTAAGGACATTCTCCAGGAGACCAAAGCAATCCGCACTGATATACAGGCATCAATAGTGGACATCAGAGGGAGAGTGGACACCCTGGAAGAAAAAATGGAAGGTATGGAAAACAACCACCTCCAGGCAGACCTGCTGGACATGGAATACGAGGCGAGGCTAACAGACTTGGAAATAACGGAGGAGGACATAATCCTGAAGATGGGCGACCTTGAAAATAGGGAACGCCGCGATAACCTGCACATTATGGGTGTGACCCAGCAAAGAAGGGAGACAGCGGCCGATGTGGGGAGGAAAGTCCAAGGTCTGATAAATCAACTTTTTTCATTGGAGGGGGGCAAGGAAGTACAGCTGGAAAGAGCACATCGAGTTGGAGGTGGTGGAGTGGCAGGCCCAAGGACCATCGTGGTGCGGTTGCTTCGCTATAGAGAGAAAGTGAGGGTCCTGGAAAAGGCAAAAAGGCAGGGGAGCTTCATCTTTGAAGGGGATACAATCAGGATCTACCAAGACCTGTCCACCCTCACGCTCACCCGCTGGTGAGCCACTGGTGAGCCCACTCACTCAGTGGCTCACCAGCCAGGACATAAAATACAGATGGTCGTTCCCATTTGCCCTTTCCTTCGAACGACCCGGTGTAGACTACAGAGTTGTTGGTGGCAAGGATGCCTCACAAGTGTAGCAAGTGCTCAAGGGAGACGCCCTGGAGGAAGGAAACGAGGAGGGCACGCAGGCTTTACCAGAAACCAGGAGAGAACCGGAGGGCCCCTGTTCCACAAAGAAGAAGACAAAGGGCAGGAGATAATTCAAGAAACCAAACACCAAAATGAGGAATGAAGGAGAGGACTAGGTGAACCAAGACGCACCCTCAGGGCGTGCATGGGCAATAGTCAAGCAATCCCGGCCGGGGACACGGAGTTCACCAGCTGAGCTGCGGTGGATGGATGTACATCCACCCTGGTGGCTTGCCCGTTGGCAAGCGTCGTGAACAGGGGAGGGAAGGGGAAGGGGTGATAGGAGGGAGTTCAGGATAGGGGTTCTCGGGCTCAATATGGACCCAGCTTCAAAAGGGAACACAGCAGCTCCCACAGGACCTGGAGGACGACGAACACAAGGCAAAGACCCAATGGCAGACAATGAGAGGAAAGGCCGGGTCGAGACACTCAGGATGGGCTCTCTCAATGTTAAGGGGCTTAACTCCCCAGCTAAGCGCTCCCTTCTGGGGAGGGAAATGAAGAATGCGGGAGTACATGTTCTCTTCATGCAAGAAACCAGAACAGTGAAGGGGGTGGAGAGGGCCATCCCAGGACCTCATGTGGGCCAGACCTTCCGGGCATCCGGCCACACGAAGAGAGGCAGAGTCGGAATCATACTACACAGGAACCATAAGCTCACAGAGGTAACTTGGTGGGGAAGGGCAGATGGGAGGGCCATGGTGGTGTTGGGCAAATTGCACAACTCCAGGGTCACCCTGGCGGCCATATACTGCCCCAACGTGGGTCAGAGGGAATTCATTCAAGAAGCTCTGGGAGAGGTGATGGCCAAAGCGGAAGGGCTCCTTCTTCTGGGTGGTAATTTCAACATGTGGGCTGACCGGGAGTTGGACCACAGTGGGAAGACCATCCCGCTAGGCAGTAGAGGGAGATGACTGCATGGGGGTTCCGGGACCTAATGTGGGAGTATGGGTTGGTGGACATATAGAGGGAGCCACACCCAATCAGAAAATGTTACACCTTCTACTCAGCAGTCCATGGTACTAGGACGAGAATAGATTATGTCTTCACAGAGCACGAGTATATGAGTAGAATAGACGCTTGCGAGGTCCGCCCGGTCAGCTGGTCGGATCACGACCTTGTCTGGTCAGACATTAGCATATCAGGCCTGAAACTCAGGGAATCCCTATGGAAATGCAATGATTTCCTACTTAGAGATGCAGTTTTAAGGAGGAGATGACAACGGCAATCATAGATTATTTCGAGCTGAATGATACTGGAGAAGTTAACTGGGAGATAGTATGGGAGGCGGCGAAGGCAACCTGGAGGGGTAGGTTGATTAGTGAAGGGGCATCCAAAAAGAGGGTTAGGACCCTCCTAGCTCACAGGTTGAGGTCAGAGATACTCTCACTGGAGAGGTCAGAAGGGAAAGGGGAGGAAGAGAAGGAGAGGGACCTGGGCATGGCAAGAGGGAAGAGACATGAACTGAGGGAATTGGAGATGGGCAAAATTGTAGCAGGACTCCAACACCTGCGTCAAAGATATTACGAAAAAAGTGACAAAGCCGACGCCATGCTGGCAGCTAAACTGCAAGGTCAGAGAGCGGACAGATGGGTGGCAAGAATTGTGAGTGGGGGAGGGGGGAAAGATCGGATCCCGAAGGCATAGCAGAGACATTCGCCAGTTTCTATGAGACTTTATATGGGAGGGAAGGGGAGGCAGAGAAGGAAATACTGGAGACATATCTCAATGCGGTCACCCTTCCCGTTCTTGAAATCCCAGAGGCGTCCGCCCTGGATGCCCCGATAACAGAGGAGGAGGTGCTTAAGGCAATATCGGGTCTGAAGCTGGGTAGGGCCCCAGGAGAGGATGGGTTCACTGCAGGTTTTTACAAAGCCTTCTCGGGTCAACTGGCGGGGTTCCTAGCAGGTCTATTTTCTAATATAATGACGACGGGAAGGACTCCCCCTTCATTTGGCAAAGCACTAATCACTGTGATCCCGAAGGAAGGGAAGGACCCGACAGACTGCCGGTCCTACAGACCAATCTCTCTCCTGAATGTGGATGAAAAGCTATTCACCAGGATTATTGCCACAAGGCTGGACAGCCATATGCTGGGGCTTATCCACTCTGATCGGGTGGGCTTTATACAGGGGAGGCAGGGGGCGGACACCTTTCGTAAAACTCTGCACCTTATGAGGGAGCCAGCACCGAGGAGGGATAACCCGGTCCTGGTGTCCATCGATGCTGAAAAAGCATTTGATCGGGTGGACTGGGGGTTCCTACATGGAGTACTCAAGAAACTGGGTTTCGGAGATGGGATCCGGCCAGCTATTAAGGCCCTACACACAGCCCCATCAGCTAGAGTCACGGTGAATGGGCACTTGTCACGTATTTTTAGCCTTCAAAGAGGGACTAGGCAGGGCTGCCCCCTCTCCCCACTCTTGTTTGCCATGACCATGGAGATACTCACAGAATACCTCAGAGGATCCCCGATGGTAAGGGGCATTGACGTGGTGACCGTACCTTCAAACTCGGCCTTTACGCAGATGATATTTTGTTACATCTGAGGGAGCCCTCTAGGTCGGTCCCAGTTGCCTTGCAGGTTATTGAAAAGTTTGGACGTTTCTCAGGCTTCAGGGTAAACGTAGGCAAGTCAATGATCTTTCCCTTTGCACCAGATACGGATAGAAACCTGGCTGAACTGACTCCCTTGGGCCTTCAAATCTGCACTGAGGGGATAAAATACCTGGGGATCAACATTGTTAGACCCAATGAGGATCTGAGCCTTGCAAACTACACCCCATGTTTGATAAATTATTCAGAGACATGGAGGGCTGGGGGAAGGGGCAAATATTGTGGATGGGAAGGATAAACGCCATAACGATGAATCTTCTCCCCAGGGTGCTATACGTCTTTCAGATGCTCCCACTGGAGGTCCTGGAAACCTACCTTAGAGAAGCCAAAAAGAGCATAACGAAATTCATATGGCAAGGCCAAAGACCCAGAATAGGATACGAGACCCTCACCCTCCCCAAATAAAGAGGGGGTGTCACCCTCCCGAATCTGCAGACCTTTCATAGAGCGGCCCAACTAAGGGCTCTGGAACCCCACCTCAGAGAGGACCCCAACAAACAATGGGTCTACCTCGAAAACTGTGCCCAGTCACAGTAGGCAAATGGTTGTGGGTCCCATTGAAAAAGCTCCCAAAAAGAATCAGGGACCACCCAATAGTGGGAACAATGTGGAAAGCGTTAGCAGGGAAGAGAAATAAAGAAAAGGTGACCATGTGGCCCTCGCCACTGAGCCACATTTGGTCCACGCCAGTGATAGAAGAAATCCCAGGCCATGAATATTACCAGTCCTGGTTCGACGCTGGACTTGGTAGGGTTGGTCAGCTGTTGAGGGAGAACACATTCATAAGCATCCAGGAGCTCGAGGAGGTATTGGGAATCGTCAGGCTCTCTCCGCTCATATATCTACGGCTTAAGGAAGTCCTAATGAAGTCGAAACTAAAGCCATGCACACAAAGAAAGCTCACCCCGGTCGAAAAAATCCTAGACACACATGTAGAAATGAAAGGACTCATCTCCCTCTTTTAAGAAGCGCTCATGATCCCCCGGGAGGGAACAACCAAAAGCCTTAGAAGAAAATGGGAGAGGGATTTGGGCTGTGGGATCGGGGATGGCCTCTGGGGGCGACTCTGTAGCAGAACTTTCAAGACATCGATCTCTTGCCAATATAAGAGGCATGCTATCAAACTCCTCCACAGGTGGCAGTACGACCTGATCACACTGTCTAGGATGTTCCCGGATGTCGTCCCTGCGTGTTGGTACGGTTGTTGGGAAAAAGCCAATTATTGGCACATGTGGTGGTCATGCAAAAAAGTCCAAGCTTACTCGTCAGAAGTGCTCAGCTGGCTCAAGGAGGTGGGAGAGGGGGTTTACCCACGAGATTAAATCTTGTTAATATGTGGGTTACAGCAAAGGGATAAACACTGGGAAAAACTCCCGGACTTGACACACTCCTTACTTTTGGCTGCCAGAGCCTCACGGGCTTGAACATGGAAGAGGGCCGCCCTTCCTACGAGGAGAGAATGGGTGGCAATGGCCAAGGACATCTACTTTATGGAAGACTTACAACAGCAATACAGGGCTCAAGTGTACAGATAGAGACTGATTTGCTACAATTCATGAAGGCGTTTGTCAACACGGAGGACTTGCCCTGAGGACCACATGGGCCTTCGACCCGGCCCAAAACCCACCTTACTACAGAACACTTTGCCCTTGATTTAGGGGAGTCGGTCACCCACCGATGGTCTTGAGCCCAGTCGGAGCTGCCCAAAGAGGTTTACTATGGACAAGCAAATCCTGTGTCCCGAGACTTTGGGTTTGGGGGCAGTGGGGAGGGTGGGTGAATACATCTGGAAATTATGGCTTCCTTTTGGAGTTATTGAGGGCATGTGTCCAAAGTTGTTGATTTGAATATGCTCTCTGTTGTCCTTAAAAAACAATAAAATTGAATTAAAACATTTTTTTTTAAACCTGCTATTTGTTTTGTCCTGAAACACAGCCTTCCTCTCTATCGTTCATCTAACAAAAACCACTGTGGTTTACTTACCAAATAAACACAACAGAAAGGTGCTGTCTGGAAGATTTCAAATCATTCATAAGCACTGGAATGAGTTTGAGGTGTGTGGTTGAGGCTCAATGTTACGGAGGCTGGTACTGAAAAATTAAGATCTTACACTAGTGACTAACAGATGTTGGTTGAGAGTGTTTGAGACATAATGTATTGCAAGAGTGTTGAAATGCATGGAATACAGACATAAGATGTTTTAGGAGGGTAATTAAGACTCACAGTGTTGGGGTATTGATGGAGGGTACTGAAGACGTAAGTTGCTACTTTAAGGTTGATGATGTTGTGTAATGATGGAGACTTAAGTTGCTGGGTGTGACACTGTACATGAAGGTGTTGGAGCAAGGCATTGGAGGTGTAAGGCTTTCAATATTTAAAGCTTTTGACAGAGGGCTGTTAGAGACTCACAGTGGATGGTGTGTGTACCCATGCTGAACATTGTTGGAGGGATATTCAGGCTCTGGGTGCCTAGTGGGAATGGTTTACTGTCCAAAGGTTCAAAGTGTATTATTGACAAGAAAATCCTTGCGCATATTGTCCAAATGTAAAAGCATGAACTGGTACAGCTCTGATTGTCTTCTGGGTGGACTTGTGTTGGCCAGTTGCTGCTTTCATTCTGTGGCCAGATACCTGGCAGGCACTGGATGTCTGCACTTTGGGGTTTAGGTGTCTTCACGATGCTCTGTCTGTTTCCACTTTAGCCCTAGTGATGTACAATAGTCCAGGTTGGTATGTTGGACATATGCTTACATTCACAGTAATTTGGTTATATTGGACTATGCACACTATCAACACTACATATGGTGATCCATTCTTGTATGAAATGTATATCTTATTACAGTGATATCCTAACCATATGTTTCTTGCTGTACTGAGGAGCAACACTATGTAATGCTGCTTCCTGTTTTGTCATGTGATGAAAGGCCATGTGCCATCACTTCCAGTAATGTCAGTTGTGGGTGGGGTCAAATGACATCACATCCTGTGATGTCATCAGAGGTCATGTGTCATGTGATGTCACTTCCTCTACCCATGGAATTTTGATGAAATTATGTGTCTGTCCATTACCCTGGGCTACAAAAGTAAAATTGCACTGTGAGAGAAGTGCAGTTGATGACACTCTGATGAGCAGGATGGGTGAGCTTTTTGGAGAACCACCCAGGCCACACTAATGTTTCAAGCAAGGAGGTCCTGCTGTTCACTTATTGGTTATTCATAGCAAGACTAAACGTACCCTTGTTGTCCATAATCATTTTTGTGATAAAGAAATTCAGAGAAGCACATTATTTGGCACAATGATAGTGAATGCATGCTCTCTATAGTTATGAAAAAAATGGTTGTCTACTTTTTGGAGCATTATTAATCTAGGTAATACATCACAAGTGTATCTTCAGATGAATCTGACACCGGAGAGTAGTTGAAGAGATGATTATGAGAAGCGTTATGCCCAGTACCCAAGCAACAAACTGCAATAGACAAATGTGGGGTTAACAAAATGGAATATGGAATTTTGTTTAGAGGTCATTATGGTTTTGGTTAGCAAAAGTAGAGCTCAGAGGTAGAAAGAACAAATGGCATGTGAAATGTGAAAATGAAAGGTAACCTTTAAATGTGGGCTAATATTCTTGACATGAAATTTACTGCCTCATTCATGGAATTATGTGCACCGAAAAAGCAGATTTGCGTGCCTTTCTGCCCGAAAATCCCTGTTTGAAGTATGGGGATTTTCGGGTAGAAAGGTTTTGGCGCACAAATTTCCAAGTTTGAATATTTTGAAAACCATCACTTCCACCAAAGCCCCTTCCTCTGCCTCTTTGCACAATCCCACTTCCTCCCTGATCTGTCTGTCACTGATTATTTACCTGCGATGCACCCATTGGTTGCTGCATTCCCAGCCCTTCTCTGCTTGTCAAAGCCACTCATTCTAAAATGTATTTTGACAATTTCTTCTGCACTAGCTTGGCTTCTTCAAGTTTCCTAGCTTCTTCCCGTTTCTTATTCTTCTCTTGCAGCAGTCGACAATGAAGCACTATAGTCAACTGTATTTCTGTCCACAGTCTTGCTTCCATACCCACTAAATTCTTGAGCTGCCTCTGCACTTGCTCTGGCAGTCCTTGACATGAAATGTGGTGAAATACCACCACTGATTTCCCCCAAGGATCAGGAGTTTCCAAGGTCCACCATTCCTGAATACTTTGAATGGAAGCAAGCAGATCTTCCCCTTTTTGCATCTTACGTGCCATAATTTTACCCTTATCTGTGGTGTCAAGATACTGCACCCTCAGCACTCAGCACCCTCAGCACTCTTCTTATGTCTGCCCTACAATTGCAATGGTGTTCCATCATGAGCTGTATTCTGTGCCGTGACACTACAATAGCCTGCTCATGTCCAAATGTCATAAACACTTTCCCCAGGAATGGCTGCTAGGAGACCCTAAATGTCCCCTAGGGCTAGAGTGTTGCCTCCTGTCATCTTTTCTAGCTCATAAATTAATTTTACTGCACCCATCGTTAAACTGGGAAGTTTACATCTTAAATGATCCTTGTCCCTCTGGGGTCAAGGGATATACTGCAGTCTGGCCCCTCCTTTCTCCAATAGGTGGAGCCCAATTCCACCCTCGGCTCACATTGCCGGTTCCATGTGATGATATCCATGCAAAAATATCGCCATACAAAAATATTGCCATATTTTTGTGGCAATATTTAGGCATGGAACCTGTGGAGGACATCCCTGCAAATCCCATATTATTTTAAGGGGAGCGGGGAACACACCCGCAAACCCTGCTCCCAAAAACCTCAAATATTATCCCCACGAAATATATCGCATATGGCCGACCATAAACACTGTGATATTTTTGATGGGGATAATATTACCTGATACCCCATTGCCTGCCTATCCATAGTAGGGACAAAAGTTCTGCATCACCTTCTTCCTGGTAATGGCCTTAATCTGCTCACCTATGGTGGTGATTCTCCTCTCTCACTATGAGCTCGTCCTTTAGGGCACTCAGGATATGCTATAGGATCAGGCATCCTATCCTTAGGTTGTTCTAAATCTGACCATGTCACTTCTTTGGCTAACAGTGTGCATCCCTCAGGACCACATGCATCTTCTCCCTCCTCCTCATGGAAGGTTTCCCTTTCTTCATCTGGTATATCTAGTCCCCAACTAGTATGACTCGCATCCCTGTCATCTCGGTTCAAAGTCAGCCTGTCTAACGGCAAGGCTATGCTGGAGACTAAACAGGCTTCCTTCTTTACCTCGCACCTGAGCAATTATAGATCGATCTTCCTTTCCCCTGCTTCCTGATTCACCCTTTGTCCTCAAATACTCATAAACGTTATCAATCCTGTCTCTGATGCTTCCTATCTCAAAACTCTCATCTTGGTTTACCCCAGATGGTCCTGGCATTGCATCTTTTAATGGAGCAAACTCCTCTTGGGTTATTTCAAGTTGTTCTGCCGTTGCACCCTGTGGCAGGAGAAACTTTTGTATATTGCTCCATGATATTGCTTGACATGATTCCAATAAGCCCTTTCAAATATGCTCAATGTTGCATCCCGTTTGTCTCCTTTTTTGTTCGATTTCTTTGTCTAATTCCCTTCATGTTTTCGCTTCCTATCTAACCCTTTCCTCCTCCTTTCTTTTCTCTTCCCTCCTTTCATTTGCTCTATGCACTTCCTCATCTTTTCGTCTTTGCAGTCTTTTCTATCATAATTTCTGGCTTTGTCTTCTTCACTCTTTATTTCTAGACTATCCTGTTCTTTGAGCACTCTCTGCTTGTTGTCATACTTTCTTTGCTCCTCCGTCCTTTCTTTGTTGTTCCTCCTGATACATTTGTTCTCATCGCTGTCTATTCTTTCATTTTTCGCATTCTCCGTTTTTTATCTTGTTCGGCTTGGTCTTCCCCTTGCCTAACTTCTTCAATGCTTTTTTAATCAAGTTTAGCAAAATATGTCCACCAATTCATTTGTTCTGTACGAGCGTTATCTCATCAGCTTTATCCTTTTCTCTTTTCATCTCTTAATTTTTCATTCTGTTTTTGTTGTCTTGTTTGATTGTTCATTTTTCTCCTCCTTGCTCTGCAAGGCCCTAAAGATGTCTTCCTTTCTCTTAATCTCTTCTGAACTGTCACCACTGCTATACGCAGGTGGCTCATATATCGGATTACTATACCCTGCTGCCGCTTTCAGTTCTCTTAACGGATATAGTTCTACATCTTCCATACTACTGCTGTTTACTTCTGGTGGAGTAGGGGTAGAAGAAGGCTCAGCAGCCTTCTCCTTGCTCTGGTTAATCATCCATTCCTCAGGAGGTGGATCCTCTCACTCCTCCTGATACATCTTTCAGAGCTCTAAAATAGCTAACCTTTTCTCTAACTTCTTTCCCAAGAACGCTGCATGCATGTATGTCGATATGTGATGTAATACTGCTTTTGACAGTGTACCCCCCTGTGGTCATGGCATGAACATTTTATCTGCAGTGCCTTTTACCCATTCTGCACTGTACGGTTTGATCTTGGGTATGTCTTTCGGCAAGGTGTTACACATGTGCATCAGTGGTGTGGCTATTCCCATTTTGACAAGTCTTAATTGACTGTCTATACTTACCAGGGTTTTCACACATTACGTTTCCGAAAAATAAGAAATATGAGTGTGCTCCACACTTGCGGCTCAAACCTTTACTTCTCAATACATTGAATCTATCATGACCCAAGATAGATAATATCGTTTTACCTCTATTCAACACACCCTATCCTTGCCATCTCTCCCAATACTTCCTTAAAAACATAAATTCACAAAACTTTCACATGCACGTCATGACACCTCGTTTCACTTAGCCTCTAAAAAAATACTCCCATAGAGACTGAATTGTCTTCTCTCACAGACCTGTCTGTGTGACGCCTATTGTATCCACTTAGATTTTAAGACAATACCTTCTACGCTCTTTGAACAAGAACTACAGGCTTTCAGATGCTATACGTCTCACTTTAACACATAACTTTTATGTTCCTCATCATACACTAATATATCCCCCATTAATCTAAATTATCACAATCCCAACCCCACAGTTTGCCACTCTCCATAGCCTACTCACCATTCTTGTTTCAGCTTTGGTCACTCGTAATTGTCTCCCCTCCTTCAATCCGCCCACTGTTGCCTTCAGTCCGCTCGGGGCCTGTGTGAATCCAGGGGGGATTTAGTCAAAGAGAGGCCTGTCCCACCTGTATCTTCTTTACTTGCGAGCTTGACTATTTTGGCCGCTCTCCACAGGGAACTTCACTATCCTTCCAGGTAGATGGTGGAGGGTATCGGAGTATCTGAAAATCTTGAGTCTACTAAACCGATGGATCTTTTATCTAACCATCCGACCCGCTACCACTTGAACCCGTATGGGACCTCTAAGAAGACGTGGCACTCTTATAGGATGGATGGGGATGCAGAAGTTACTGAAATATCAATAAAAATATTGACTCAGGAAGTTGGCAAAAGCTATGCTGTTTTAATAATAATTCTCTAAAACAGGGAGTGCAACGGACATGCTTGTGCCATGTCTGGATCATTCTGTTCAATTAGCAGCATATAAGCCAAGACCCAGGTGCAAGTAGATAGGACAGAGAGCTTCCCTTCCACCCAATTAGCCCAACATCGCTCATCACTCATGCCTTCTGCCTTGCAATTCTCTTTGTACTTGGTCTTGCCGAGTATTCTTGCCCTAGGAATGCAAGGGAGTGAGGGCACTTGCTATTGTACCTGGAACTCCAAGGTCAAGCCCTATTTTCAGCCACGACTCACGTGACAACAGACCGAGATTCTGTTCATTCTGCAAGATTTTAAATGTTTTAACAGATTAAGACTTGGCATCTTATGTGTTCCTTCTTGCACCTTCACGTGAGAGGATTCATGCTCCGCACACATGTCCCTATTCACCGTAGTGAACCCATATGAGCCCTCTATGATGAGGTGGCACTCTTATAAGATGGTTGGGGATGCAGAAGTTACTCAAACATCAATAAAAGACTGACTCAGGAAGTTGGCAAAAAGTATGCTGTTTTATTAACAATTGTCTAAAACATGGAGTACAACGGACATCAACGGACGTCTCATGGCAAGGCCTCAAAAATCTACATAAAAAACAAGCTTGTGTAGTAAAACTTCATCATCACTGACATCACACTATGTGACACACTGTAAAACTTATACTGGATTGTGGTTGGCTAACAGAAAACATCTATATATACTTTCTATGGGGAGTGGGGTTGTGATAGCACCTCTATTGTCAGGTGGGCAACTAAGCCCTCCTCTTGTGCAAGTCATCTTCATTGTCATAAAATACACAACAATTTATTGGTTCACAAACTATAGGGCTCTTTGATATGTGGCTCTCTATAATTGGTTGGCATGTTTGTACCCTTCTGGAATATTTGCGCTCTGAAACACTTTTGAATGAGCGCAATATAAATAAAATATCAATCGATCAGTCAATCAATTACTTGCTAGCAGCATGTAAGCTGGTACCCCAGGTGTTGGTGGGTTGGGCTTGACCATGCCCCCCTACCCAATTAGCCTGACATCTATCACCACTCTTACCTTCTGTCATTCAATTAGCCTTTGAAAATGGCCTTGCAAGCCTTACAACTCCTGGGAATAAAACGGGAGTGTGAGCATGCTTTCATCTTCTCGCCTCAGCATCGTCTATCCAAGTCTATTTCCTTCTATATCACATGACTGGAGACCACGTTTCAAGTTTCTTCTTTGTATTTAATGGTTTTTAAAATGAATTAAACTTGGCACTCATTGCCCTTTTGCTGTACCTTGGCCCGTCTCTTGCATTCATTGTATCTCTTGAAGCTCGACAACTAGTTCTCGGCTGCACTGGCCTTTTGCCACTAGGCCAACCAAGCCCTATTGAATTCTTTCTTGCTCGCCAACTATTTTTATTAACTGTGCCACACTTTCAGCTTTCCTGCTCATGGGGTCCCAGTTTGCTAAAACATGATGTGGAACATCCAGATTTCTTATGCATATATGTATAACTTGGTGAATCGCCACAATCTGTTCACTACTTATAGCCAGCCTTTGTGATTACTTAGTTCTACTTGCGTTACACCGCCTGTACAATTCATAAATGGTATACATTTTCTTCCATGCTCTTCACACGTGTAATATTAATTTTGCATGCAAAAGCTCACTCACTTCTTTACTTTGTCACAGGCTTCTGTATGTTCTCTTTCATTCATCTTCTCTCGCTCTTCAGGGATCTTCCCTAAAAGACTGCCAGTTCTTTGTGGATATATAAAGAACATTTTTCTCAATGGATATTTTGCTTGAAAGACTGCTTGTGTTATTGGCATCATTATAGGTGTCTTGCTTGTCACTATTTCCGGTTCCCAACATATAGGTAGCTTAGGGGCGGACTTCCTCTAGAGGCTTTTTGCTCCTCGTCTACATTAGCTTGCTGACCTCAACCTCTCAGTTCTTGACTTCAGGCCAGTCTCCAAATGCAGCTCAAACAACCTGCTATTCTACTGCGACACAGCCTTTCATTTTCTCTTCATGATTTTCTGGCTTACTTATTTCATGATACCAATGTCCATTTTCTGTACAATGGCGGCTCCATCTTCATTCTATTCACTACTTTCAGCTAGCCAATACGATGACTTGATCTATCTTGCGTTTCAATGTATGTACATTCATTATATTTCTGATTTTGAAGCACTTTCTAACGTGTACTCTTCTTCTTTCACACTTTTAAAGTTCACTTGATTCTTTACTTCGTTATTTCCCCTCTAGGATTCATACATTGTTACAGCTGGACTCTGGAGGGGTTCGTTCTGGCATCGTTGGCAGCTGCAGCCAAAAACGAGACTCTGTACCTCCAACATGGCGCCAGTACTGGGAAAGAGCGTTATAGTTCATTGGAAGGAAGACGAGAGCGAGGCTCCTCCTCTCTCTCCGGAAACAGCATATGTATGCAAGGCGCCTGGACAACAGCGCGTTGCTACTGTCTACAGAAGCTCCGCTCCGTGAGTTATCGGTCCTAAAATACAAACCCACTCTGCCCTGTTTTTGGCTTGTTATACTCTCCTTACCTCTGCCTACATTTTTCTTTAGGGAAACACCGCCTTTTCATCCCCTTTCCTCTGCTCTGCCAGCATCCACTGGCTCTCCCACACTGATCAGTTTCTCTTCAAGCTCTTGTAAGCAATCCCCCATACATACCTAACACTGAGTCCTTAACCAGATCGCATTTTCCTCTATTTTTGATTGATTGCCATCTCTTGTTTGCTATCAATACACGGCATTCACCGGTCACGTCCCGGTCCAGTCACTACTTTTCCTAGGTCTCGCATCCGAGACTCGTACACAAGCACACTTCCAGGTAGGAACTTCATTAATTTCCTCTACTCCTTCTTTCTACCCCTTAGGTCATTCCAAGAATAATGCCATTGTTTTTTTATCCTTACTCCTTGTAAGAGTGCGCTATTTTCACAACTACCGGATAACGCCTCACACTAGCCCTTGGGGACACCCTCCAGGTACCTTCACATTTATTTCATGACACTTAGAGGAGTTCCCGAAAAATATCTGGAGTAACTCTTTCCTTTCCATCCTCAGAAAGGGCTACATGACTAAACCATTCAAGGAGATTTACCTCGTCACTTAGCTGCAAGACTTTGCAATCCACTGCAAGGGAGCAGCGAGTCCAGTCCCTCCTTCAGTGCTCGACAGCCGGGTTTTCTTCGCCATGAGGGCTTCCCGGGAGCTTCCTTCCGGCACCTGTGTTTGAAGGTGTTGTAGGAGGGATTCCAGTAAACTTTCCTAATCTCCTATAGTCGAAGACAAAGTAGGAAAAGTTTTCTTGTTGTTGTCTGCAAAGTTGTTTGTGGGGTTTCTCCGGAGGCATATAGGAAACCCATATGTAGTAAATAGATAACAGATATAACATTCATTGTCTACATTCAGTATTTCACAACTTTGTGCACACTTCCTTATGGCATCATCCGTCCATTTTCTTAGCTCTGTCTCATATTCCTTCAGGAATCTCCTCCTGCAGGCTGTCATCAACTCGAGGTTACATTCGATATAGTTGTCTTAATGGATACCATCTTCCAAAAACTTGCTGCAGTATTGGTACAATAGCTAGTGTTAGACAGGGCACTGTCTCATGACTTCAATACAGGGAAGGTAAGGGGTAGGATCTCCTGTGGATATGTACGTCTGCTGCTCTACAGGTCTGTAGTCCCAAGATATTTGGCTACATTTCCTAATATGATTTGACGAGATTTGTTTCAGATTGCATTTTAATTTAGTACCAATCCACCCTGGTGCAAGGCTGGCCCTTTTGTTTCATGTGTATTAAAGTTTGTTTCCCAGATGCCTCGTTCTAGGAGTAACCCTTCTGAAGAGAGTTGTTACCGTTCTAATGGCTGAGCAGAATCAAACATTATGACTAGAATACACACATCCCTTCCCTGGCTGGCCTGGATTCAAAGTGTTTACATGTGTATGCTGCAAAGAGGGACTATGTGGGTGAAGCTGCATGGAGCTTTAAAGGAATAGTGCGCTCAAAAATGTTATTGTCCCGAGCGTTCGGGCATGTGGTTTTATGCAAACTGTGATTGATCGTAAAAACATTTCCTATGCAACTTACCTTACTTTTCCTCACTTTTACACATGCAAAATCAACGAGTGGGGAGCGGCCTTCTTGTGATAATTTTATCCGTTGCTGCATCACCCTAAGTTCGACTGCCCTGGTGGCACTAAATAATATAACCCGCCCCTGAAGCTGACATCACTAGACACGTACTGCCCATTTCACAACACAAATGCACGTCTCATGTCAATGTTCTCTGTGCCCCAGCTAATGACGTGTCTCCAAGGAAATGGTAGGACGCCTGTTTCCTCAATAAGTATAAACAAACTGCTTCTCATCAGATAACATCAGAGTGGCTTTTCAATCATTTCACTGTTTTTTTTTTAATAGCCTGTGACTTGTTTCTGCTCTGTTTAGCTATCTTTGTTGCTCTCAGCCTGTGTGAACAGATACTTGTACTAGCATTACTATTGATTCTAATTTTGTCATTTAATGCAACAATACAGCTCTACCTGTACAAACGGAGCATTCCGAGGCAGAATTAGTTGAAGAAAAAGATTCGGAAACGATGGGGCATCAGACGACAGTTGGAAAGACGAATCAATGGATCCTGATACTGAGCCTAGTCGCATGGAATACATTTCCACCTGGTGTACCTGCAATCGATGCAAGGTCATGCCAGCTGAGGAGGAGAACGGCTGCTGCAGAGAAAACTCTGGATGCTTGGCTTACATATCGGAAGAAGAGACACCACCGCTATGTGTTACTGAACTGCATGTCTTCAGGGCTGCCTGCCTCACAAGGTCCGTGTTGAGGATTATGATGGTGCTCATACATGAACTTCACGCAACAGTTCGCCCTCGCAATCGAAGTAATGAGTAAGTGTACTCTAGATTTGATGTCCCTTTGAACACTGAGGCCACTAACATTTCTTGTTTGTCTCTTATATTGTTGTAACTTTGATCTATCACTGCCAAAATAATGAAGTCTGGCAATTCAATATATCTCTCACACTTTGGGGGTATCATAGTGGTCATCATATGTGTCTTTCAATTTCAACTAAGAAACAATATTTCTCTGTGCCCCAAAGGTTATGGATTGTATGGGTGTTCACTTTTGTAATGTGTCTACACTTTATAGCCCAAGTTTATTGATCCATGAAGTAACATTTGTACGGGTACCATAGGATACAGGATTAATTTTCAACTAAGATTTTTACACTTATCAGGATCATTTAAATACAGTATGTGTGTTTCTCTTCCACAGGTGGTACGGTAATGCTCACCTGGTATCCACAGGGACGTCACTCAGCCTGTTCTGACCTCTTACAACCTCGAACCCTTCCCTGGAGTCTACTCGACTGGAGACTGGGCCTGAAACACAGGATTTGTAGAGTTTAACTCCCTATTGTCTTAGTGTGCTTGAACACCTTCTTCCCCGGGGTCCAACCCTTCCCTTTGATCCACAGCTCACCTTGTTTTCTTGGAAAGTGTGCTCTCCGTCCTGCTTTCAGCGCAGGGGCGCGTTGATAGATGCGGGCTCATTGCTGCCTAGTTACTTCACTGGCAAGAGTCCGACAGGTAAGTATAATGAGTCTTTTGAACAGTCCTCTAACTTTGTTCCTTTCCTTCCTTAGATGATGGCCGGCGTCCGGGGATGGCGACGTACTGCTGAGATGAGTAGCGCTGAAGGTGAGTGAGAGCGCGATGCTCTATGCGCGATGCAACCCTTTCGTATTTGTATTGAACTGAGTTCTTTTTCTGTGTCTTTTAGGTGCCGCAACATTTTCAGCGTGGATGCCCGTTATGAAGAAGAAATGCGGTGCGTATGCGCGGTATGTGGCGCCTCTAGATGTTTCCACGCTAACCTGGAATGTCTTTTCCCTCTTGCAGATGGATGAGAAGTTCCCGAGACAGAATTCCCCCAGAGCGGCTGGGATTCAGGTAAGCGTTTGAAGCTCGTACAGTCTTTAAAAATAAGCAAAGATTTGCTGAATACTTACTAATGCCTTTTTTCTGTTCTTTTCCCTTTTCCTCAGGAAGCAACGTGCCGGGATGGGCATGACACCGCCAAAGATGCCCCTAGAACAGAAGGAGCGATGAATGATGGGCAGAAGCGCCGCAAGTTAAGGCTGTTCCTAACAGTGTTCTTGTTCTTGCAGGAGTTGAGCGCAGAAGAAAGATGCAGGCCTACTGGAGAGCGATCCGAACACAGTGAGTGTCACACTGCAGGTGCAGAAAACACAAAGCATGTTTCTTAGCCTGGGCGTGGCTTAAATAGTCTCTGGGTATCCCAAGTGTCTGTGGGCTGAACCACACCCAAAAGACTAGACTGCACATGCAATTCTGGGAACTGAAATATGTGGGGTCATCCATCTTGTCTCATCATTGCACTACAAGTCCAATCCCCAATGTTATCCTATGGGAGTGAGTGAGTCTGGTGCCACAAGCGCCAAGTCTGACTCCAAGTGGGTCTTTGGAGGGATGGAGAGGCCCTTGAGGGCCATGTAGGAGATTGTGGCCCGGCTCCAGCCTGACATCTTGGAGGGCTGGGGACATGAGGGGCAGTAATCATGACAGGTACAGGCTGGTGGCATATTGTTTGTTTGCATGGCGGCTGCATGGGATGCTTGGATAACTTGTTCGACGAGTAATACCCGCCTGTGTCATTAGAGCCATTTGCGTCACATTTCTCAGTTACAGCGGACAATACAGGGGATTTTCCCACACTGTGCTGCAACCCGTGTGCCATCAAAAGCAACAAAATAAAATACAAAAGAGCTTTTATGAATAGTTGTTTCAATTTTTCAGTGAATCAAGGACACGCTCACATGTCTATGAGGGACATTAAATAATGGTTGGTGCCCTTTTACGCTCACCTCCTCTGCAACAATCCATCCCCCCTCCATTAGAAACAGTCAAGGTGCCAAACACCATGTCCACTTTAAAGGTATCTTCCGCACAGGGGCCATTGTTCACATGGCCTCCCCAGACCCAGTGTCTCTATGCTCCCCTGAAGCAGACAGCGCACCTGCAATCCACATGAGTGTGCCTCCCTTCAGCAATGTTCCAGCCCTTTTCTGCACACTTCTTGTCCATATAGCCCCCCTTTCACTATCAATGGCAGTTTGCACCTTTGGCTCTGCCCTCCCAAGGTGACTGGCAGGGATGGGAACAGTCAAGGGGCCAAACACCATGTGCACTTCAAAGGTATCTTCCACAAAAAGGGCCATTGTTCACATGGCCCCCCAGACCCAGTGTCTCCAGGCTCCCCTGGCTCCCCTGAAGCAGACCGCAACCCCTGTAATCCACATAAGTGTGTCTCCCTTCAGCAGTGTTCCGGCCCTTTTCTGCATGACTCTTGCCCATCCATCCCCCATCCAGTGTCAATGGCAGTTCACACCTTTGGCCGTGCCCTCCCAAGGGTACTGGCAGGGATGGGAACGGCTAGGGTGCCAAACACCATGTACACTTCAAAGGCATCTTCCGCACAGTCCCCAGACCCAGTGTCTCCAGGCTCCCCTGAAGTAGACCGCGCCAGAAACAAGTCACACATTCACATACACACCCACTTTTCTAAGTCTATATAAACCCCTTGATATTTATCCAGAGAAAATCTCTGAACACTGGAAGTCAACTTTTGATTGTGCTACCCGTGAACATCTGTTAGCACTGGAAGTCAAGTCTTCATTGTGCTACTTGTTCTCCTGCTACTAACTCCCCTGCTTGCTGAATCTAATTATTTGTTAGTCAAGGCTTCCATGTAATAATGTCGCCACAAAAATCTCGCCATGCAAAAATATCGCCGAAAAATTGTCGTTTTTTGTGGCAACATTATTGCATGGACACCCCCGCAACCCCCACATTAATTTTTTTTCTTTTTTGTTTTCTTTTTTTAAATTTGTTTTTTTTGCCCCTGTCGCCATATATATGGTCACCCAAATAATATCGCCACAACATGTTCCCGGCAATATTATTTACGGCGACCATATATATGGCGATATTATTACCTGATACCTAGTCAAGGTAATGGTATATCACCTTTTACCTTCACTAAATTCATCTCTTTCTGATCTAAAAATTTATTTCGACCAAATGTATCCAGTACTGTAATGTTCATTCATCTCATTGG
Source organism: Ambystoma mexicanum (assembly GCF_040938575.1). Classification (NCBI taxonomy): domain Eukaryota; kingdom Metazoa; phylum Chordata; class Amphibia; order Caudata; family Ambystomatidae; genus Ambystoma; species Ambystoma mexicanum. The sequence continues at coordinate 532,150,675 of NC_090937.1, forward strand.
CTTTGCCATTGTCTAATGTTTCAAGTGTTCTGATCTCGATATATAGTACATTTTATCATTGCCAATTGTAAAAGAATCACATCTTTCTCAGACCATGGGCCGCGGTAGGAGGTAGCCATGGTGCTATTAGCTACCCCCTTACTGCATTCCGGGTCCGGGTTCCCGAAATAGGGACTTACCGGGTCATTCCAACCTTGGAGGATCGGTAAATCCCCATTCTGGAAACCATTCCCCATTCCCATTCGAGCCCCCATAGGGGTCAATGGGAATGGGGATGGAGCTAACAACGGTACCACAATTTGTGGTACTGTTATTAGCTCTGCAGACCCTTAACGGGTCCCATCCATAACGCCTGGTAAAACCAGGTGTTAAGGAAGAGACCTGCCAAGGGACCTCGGAAAAGGGTGGTAAGGGATTACCGGCACCGGTGACCTTACCGGTGCCGGTAATCCCTTACCACCTACCTCTTAATGAGGCCCCATGTCTATGAGCATGTTTCCTTTTGATAAATGAAAGTACATTCAACGGACGAGTAACACATCACGATTAGAGTCATATCAATCAATTCTGTATGTATGTCAATTGTGTATGTATGTAGTATTCGACTACGCTACACAGGTTTTGCTTCTTTGAACAAAACAAACATGGAATAGAAAAATTTGATATATTCGATCAATCTCATGCATTCAGTAAAAAAAATGGTGTAATTGTTTATACTTTTTTTTATACAGATCTTATCGATTTTTCAAGAATGCCTGCTTGTATTGTTTTGGGTTGCAGTTCTAGGAGCCATGTCAAAAGTCAGGGCCCTATCCTGCATAGATTCACAAAGGATATTCATTTAATAAGAAGATGGGTTTGACATTGTGGATTTGCGGTGGACGAGATTGAACGTTGACCCTAGATTTTGGAGCAAGATTCTGCATCCATTTATTTTCACGAGTCAACTACAACTTCAAGCAAGTATCAGGTAATTTTATGTCACTTTTCCTTTACGAGAATGTATTATGCTTGGAATTTCCAATAATACGAAAACGTTTATGTATCTTGTTGGTTGTTTACACTAGGTGTCATTTATGGGCTTTTCTCTTCATATGTACCAGTGTCTGCATCCCATTGTCTCGGTTCCATTTCGTTTTTTCATCCGTACAAAAACAAGTACAGTGTTACAGGGGGATGCTGGTACTTTGACTACAATAACATTGTCCTTTGCAGCTGCTCCTAATGCAGAATACATTACAAAAAGTCTGAGGGCAACATTACAATCAGTATATTTTGCACTGTGATTTCTGATTCTGATCAAATACACTTGCCATCAATCAGGAGAAATTCAAAATGTATATTTTGACTAAATGACATGCACTGTTTGTGAGGTTATGTGTGTAGGCGATGTGTGCGATGAAAGATTTTAATTTCCAATACGATTGACTTTTGTTTTTTTTAATGAATATTCTATTCAAGAAATGTACACATGGTGTGGAATTAGAAGAGGAGGCACATGGTGGTGGATCAGCTCGCTGATGCGATCGTTACAGAGAAGTCCAAGTGTTTTGGGCTGGTGCTTTATCAGAACATGTTTTTGTATTTAAAGTGATATCTACTGTATGTGTGCTATACATTGAACATGTTTTACAACCCATCTCCTAGAGGCTCAGAAGGAAAAGAAGTATAAACACACAGACAACAAATGAAACCAAGATGTTGCTTGCCAAACCAATTTCACCATGTAGCAACTACTATTTGAGGCACAGTGAGGATACCTATGCACAATGGCCTGAAACTGAATTCAATATGACCAACAAAGGCAGCAAAGTGTTCATGGATCATTGCTACAATGTGTGAACTCTACTAGATGCAACTGAATATAATGAAAATGCTTTGGAATTCCTCGCAGACCACTTGACACAATCTACACCCGCAAAAAAAGATCCACCCATAAAACAATCGATGTTGATGGTTTCTCCAATTCGTCTGCTAATAACGCAAGCTGAACTAACAGAGAAAGAAGCTTCAATGCAATTGACCGAGGAACTTGCCAAAATCTCGACTACAGTTTGTCTAGTTTGGCTGATTTGTCCACCACAGTTGAGCCACAAACCACAATCATGCAGGATGATTGGCTAATAAAGGAGCAGAAATACATTGTATTCGACAGCTGCCTGGTAGAGATTATACTGATGCTTAAATGTGTCCATACATTGAGGGGGAAAATATGCAGGCAGCCATTGGTGTATGTGGTTTGTGTATTACAGGGCACTAACATGAAAATCCAAGTCAGCTGTGTCCACCTCCACCTACATGTTCATGGTCTGCTCAACCGATGCTAGGCAAAGTGCCAGCTGGGAACCTACTGTGTTCAGCAGCTTTACTTTTTAGTGGCTCGACTTTTAGTAAGTTGTCCAGTTTCTGTCAATTTGTGGGAGTTCAGTTCCTTGCTAAAACGCAGTACAACAAATATCAAAGAGAATTCTTATTACCTGCTATTAGTCAAGCCTGGAAAATTGAACAAATGTCAATTGAATGCACATTCTCAGGCAAACGGTTCAGGCTAGCTCGCGACAGACAGTGGGACAGCCCAGGATGTTCAGCAAAGTACTGGATATTCCACTTTCAAGACATGGAAACAAAATAAATTGTGAGTTCGGAGATCGTGCAGGTGTTCCAATGTAAATCCTCTGTGGCCATGGAGAAACATGGTTTCATAAAATCCCTGCAACATATTCAATCGAGGGGAATGCACAAATACCTCATAGCAACTGACAGACAGGTTTCAATAGCCAAGGCCATGCGAGAGCAGTTTCCAAACATTCATCATAAATTTGATGTATGGTACGTTGCCAAATAAGTCAATAAAAAAATTACAGCTGCTGTTAAAAAGAAGGGTTCAGAAAATATTTTACAGAGGTCTCATCTTTCAGCAACCATCTTAGGTAGAACTCCAAAACTTGTGATGGGTCTGTGGAAATTCCACTTGAAAAATGACACTCATTAATGCACCACTGTTCCACTGTTCACTCATGGACAGAAAACCAACATTTTCACCAATGTGCACATTGACCTTTATCGGAGGAGAAGCAACGCAAGAAGAAGTGGTTGGTTCCATCTTCACTTCCAAACAAAGCTCTTGAGAAGATTGTGTTTAGTAAAACTCTTTCAAGAGACCTAAAGGGACTCACAAAATTCTGTCATACTGGGGATTTGCAGGTGTTCCACAATATGTGCCTAAAGTACAGACCCAAAAAGTTGCATTCCGGCATTGACGGTATGCAAGCTCGGACATTATTAGTGGTATAAGCGCATAATGAGAACGTGGGAGAGAACAATCAAGAACTGCAGGAAACTTTGGGATGCTTCGTTATGCAATGGCCTTTGCAAAACAAAGCAAAAAATAAGTTGCCAAGCCAATATACCAGGAAATGGAATTTGATTTTGTGAAAGATCACACTTTGACTGTGTTGGACATGCATACTCATGGAATAGATCCTAATTTTGTTCGTAGGACACATACATTGCAACAAAACATTGCAAATGTGCCCTGTCCAACTAAAGCGGATCTCGTTGAACAGTTGAATTCTCGGTATAAATTATTTGCAGCAGTGTTCATACATGAACAACGGAATCCTATTAAACTCTAATTTTAAAGCTATTAAAAGTATTAAGAATGATTTAATTTATGCACATTTAATCTGGTTTATGATTCATTAATTTATATCTTGAACAATAACGTGCATGCCTGTGGTTGCATCTGTCTGTAAAGCTTGACATAGGTGGCCAAAGCGTCCAAATTGTCTTTTCAAATGTATCCTCTTTGTCAACTTTTTTTTGCAAGAAGCGCCTGTTGTAGGATTACTTACAGTGTAACTCTGTGTTTTGCCCCCTCACGCTTTCGCCCTGCTCTTGTGTGTCCTTGACTGATCAGGGCACAGGAGGGTCAGATGGATATCAGCATGAAAGGAACTGCGGGGTCTGAGCTGGTGGGCTCAGGCCTGGCGGGGTGTAGGTTGTTAGTAAACAGGAAGTTCAGTGGAGATGAATTAGCACTTGGATTTATGACTTGTCAGTGTCTCACGTTATCCGCAAAGCACAGTCCTCTGTGAGAACAGGGTGCGCTCAGACGTGGTGAGGACATGGGGTGGGCTGTCTGAGCTATGCGCCCGGGATGGGAGAGTTGCATTTGTACAAAGAGAGATGGATTTTCGGGCCTAGTAGAAAGATATCATTGGACCTATTTGAAAGCGGTTTCATTGTTATCTGTTTTACTTACCCTAACTGTAATTGATTTCCAAAACCTTTTTTCCAAAACTATTGATGGCTAAAATAGTATTCACGATAGTGCAGTATTGACGGATGCCAACAAACAATTTGTTTGTTTTTCAAACATATTTCAAATGCCACATTGGTCGGCCGGTGGGCTACTCGCCCCCATGAAGTGAAGGTTGCTTTGTTTGATGTAGCTTGTGTGCCGTTCCCACTGACGCATCTTGTACAGTATGTTTTTGATTTGTGGCTTTCCTTCACAAAAAATAATCTTACCATACACGCTGCTTAGGAGGTTCATTTGTTGTTTGACCTTGGACGAAAGGGAGGATTCACTATGGATTGAAGGACGGAAGTTGTGGAATACCTGAAAAAACAATAAGGTTCACTATTTTAAAACTTGACATTGGAACATTTATTTTAATTCTATGAAAACCGTTGTTCTGAGCGGACACTCTGCATTACACTGAGAGAATGGAAATACCAAATATCATGTAAGTTTGACTAAAGCTGAGTTTGTAGAGGAACGAGTCAAGGTTTCATTTTCTGGCCAGTATTGCTTGTTTACATTGCAATGGGTTGATGGTTGGGGCATTTTGTGACAACACGCAAACACAAACTGTATGCATGCTAGTGATATCTAAACCACTTCATCCTATGGCATATCAACTATCAACGTTGTATTATTGGGTAGCAGGCACAGCTCTCTAGAAAGAACATGGCATGATAAACTGTTGTGTGTTTGTTTGACACTTTGAGTGTCCACAGCCATCGCCTTTAGCTCAATGTACCTTTCACAGATGGGAAATATCCATTTGCATATTTGTCTTTATTACATGGGCAGTTGTGCACCCAAATGCTATGGCAATTCACTTCTCAACTAGAGTATCTACAGCAGCCCCATACATGTGTTTCAGCCTTGTTGTGCCTCATCAGTGAGGTGGAACTGTGCCTCTCTGAGCACAGTGAGCATGGTTCCACGTCTGGGGTCCCCCAGATTGCACCAACCCCAAGTTTGTTGCTAATATTCCGTTATAATGCCGTCTATTTGTTGTTCAAATTTTTCTGTCAGCTTCTGCATCCCATTGGGAGCTAAACAAACTCTGCAGCACTAACCTCTCAATCACATCGTAGACTCCAACTTTCCCTGATGTTTGCTGTGTCTTTCCATTGTTCCTGGTTTGCGTTGATTATTATGTTTCACCTGGCCCAGAATTATAGGGTAAATGGATACATTTGAATAAAGAACGGCTATTTAAATATATTTTTATTCTGTTTTCTACACAGATACATTCTTCCTTTCTGCGAATGTCATCGCCTAGACGCCGAGTGACGGTTTCTTCAACCAGCAGTGGCACATATGCCTATTTTGATGGGTAGCTATTTCGCTGATGTGGGATGGTCGTATGGGACCGATATGCCCTTTGGCGGTACCAGCTACAAGGAGCAACCTGTCATCGTTTACGGTGAGCTAGCAAGAAGCTGATGCCGAAGCCTTGCGAATTGAGGTGCGTCAAATGCACTTCTTCTCCCGATAGGAACACTGTGTGCTTCATGAGAAAGTTTTGATGCATGCTGTAACCCAAGGACATTCAAAACTTGGTGTTAAATGGAAATCTGCGGATGTTCTAGGAGTGTTTTTTGTGAAATAAATGAACATTATAAATTGCACAGTATTGATGTTTCCGTTATTGTATTTTCTATTCCGATTTGGGTCATGCTGTGCTGTGAGAGGATGTGATTGTTGAATTTCTGGGTTCTGCGTCAACTGATGTGAGCACGTAGGTGATGACTGGGCGCATTTGGCTACACTGCTCACTAACATCATGAAAGTAGGTGGAGAATATCACTAGGAATAGTGATGTCAGCTTCAGGGGCGGGTGATATGATTTAGTGCTGCAGGGGCACTCGAACTTAATACAATTGATCAACGGATAAGATTATGACAAGATGGCCGCACCCGACTCCTTGATTTCACATGTGTAAAAGTGAGGAAAACTAAGGTAAGGTGCATAGGAAGTTTTTTACGATCGATCACAGTTTGCATAAAACCACATACCCGAACGCTCGGGACAATAACATTTTTGAGTGCACTATTCCTTTAAATTCGAGAGATATGTGTGCATTCTGAAAGTAAGCAACAGAAAAGGAGCTGAATGGAGATAACTTTTCACACTGGAATATTAGCAAGGCTGCTTGGCGGGACGACTTTCCTTAACTCTACAAAGATGGCATGCACTCTACCTCTAACCAGTTTAGTACTTTTCTTCCAACTTTGTTGACTTTCTCTTTTACAATGAGTGAAGTAGCAGGGGCACTTACCACCTCTAAAAGTGGAAAAGCGACTATGGCCAGATCAAATTCCTGGAAACCTTTTTAAAGATGAGAGTGCGATATGAGCCCCAGTACTGTGTAAATACTTAAATGCTCTGTTGCTTCAAGGAGAAATCCCTGAATCTTGGCGTAGGGCAATCATAGTTCTATATATATAAGAAAGGGGTAAAGATAGACAAGCTAACTATCGGCCGATCTTGCTCCTTCATGGCACAGGGAAACTCTTTGGCAACCTTCTCTTGAAACATCTCCAACAATGGGCAGACCGTGAAATGGTAGTCACATACGTACAGACTGGTTGTAGACCTAAGAGGAGTACCCTGGATCAATGCCTTATTTGTTCACTGATCATGCCAAATACACCACATTAAAGAAAATATATTTATATGCTGTGTTCCTTGACTTGAAAACCGCTTTTGACACTGTGTGAAGGGCTACTTTATGGCAGATTTTGTTGAACTGAAGTAATGATTGACGTTCTGTTGAGTGGGTGCAAGGATCCCCCAAGCTCGAGGCGGATAAAACCCAGCACCTTTCTATGCTGATGTTGCTGATGTTGCTGTTCTGTTGGCTACTTCTCCCCAGGGATTGAGACATGCTTTGAAGATATGTGCCGCTAAATGCTCAGAACTACAATGAGTCTTAAATCTTGCCAAATGTAAATTTATGTTTTTTAGACCTCCAAATGCGAAAGCTAGACAGATAAAATTATCAGTAGATGATCTGATGTTGGATCAGGTCTTCCAATTTGATTTTTTAGGAGTGTGATACGAGGACTCCTTAGCTGTGGCCCCCGGTAGCTAAAGTTGCAACAACACTATCTAAATATTGTGGGGCCATAAAGTGCTCTTATGCAAACCACAGTAGAGGTGCAATATCCCCGGCACTTGAGTTATACCATAAACAAGCCATCCCTGCAGCAACTTATGGTGCTGAGTTGTGGGGACATGCAAACATCTCCAAGTTATAAGTCTGTGAGAATAAGTTTATAAAAATGTTGCTGCTGCTCCCCATGTCGGCACCCTCGGCCCTAACTCATCTGGGATTAGACAACTCACGGATCACGGCTGGAATCTCATTCAAACCACTGTGGTTTTGTGTCAGGATCTGTAAGGAGGAGGGCCTTCACAAACATTGAAACTCACTGATACATGTTATGGGTTTGGATGGGGGAACGTGTTACATGCTACTACGTTTCGTGGGGATTGGGCCCCTCAATTATCTTTTATACGGGTTCATAATTGCATTTCTGAATTACTGAAATCTGCTCCCATCTTGAATGGATAGAATTGTGCTCCACAACTGATTATTTTTCTGGGACCAGGAATAACAGCTCTCAGAATCATACCTTTCATTCGGAATTGTTCATTGTTGGATTTTGCCAATTTTCTAACAGGGGGATCCCACCACTCAAGGACTAGTTTGTCCGCTCAGAAATCTTCTTTTGGGATCAAGAGCCAGGCCTTGAAAATAACCAGTGTGTCAAAACATGTGTTGGCTGTTCGTGATTTGTAATAAATTACATAATTTTCTGAATTCAAGGATTTCAGCCATAATTTTATTCACAGTCATACCTCACTACCAAATTGAACCTTGTGCGTGAATCACCTTCCCACTCCTATAACCTTTAGCATTTTACATTGGCTTCTATACCTAAAGAAATGTTTGTTTCCAATTAATGCAATTGAATTGTGAAAAATCCCCCAGTCAATACAACTGCAGGATATTAACTCCCTGAACTCCAGAGCTTTCACGCTAGCAGAAGATCAATAGGTGGTAGATGCATGAACGCTTCATTTGGGTGCACCCTATCTAGAAAATGTGGTGGATCCAGGGTTTAAGAGATACCTAGATTATATATTTCCACCTTTTGAGAAGTTACTGTATCTGTGCTTTAGATTAGGTATTTTGCCCACTGCAATCCCTACCGCTAGGTGGCAGGGGTCAAAGAGTGGCCTCTTTCCCAATGTGTGGTATGGCTGAGGAAAATGTCATCAACTTCCTATTGTTCTTCCAAATAATTAAAGGGCTGAGAACTATGTATATCAAACCAATCATAAATAATGTGGGCATACAGCAGGTAGGCATTGCCATGATATTCTTAAGACAATGCCTGTATACACATGTGGTCTTTGGAACAGCTTGACTTATTCATAGGGCTTGACTACAGCGATTCTTGGCACTCAAGAGGGGATTCATTCTCGTAGGAAATATAGAGCCAATAATCAGGCATGCAAGTATTGACTCTCCCTGAGTATTACTTAGTTTTGTATTCTTCTTTTCATATGTATGTATTTGTTGCTATTGTATTATATTCTAATATCAGATTTTAATGCTAACCTTATGAACTGACATTTTAGGCCCTTGATGAAATCTCCTAAATTAATCTTTATACTCTGGTTGTTTTATTGTAATTTGTTTGAATAACTTGAAGGTGAACATCGAATAAAAGTTTGTTTGACTAACCTAATAGTCTGAGACCAACATTCCATTCCCAGCTCTGGTGTGCTGCTCAACCTGACATAATTAACTTGCTCTTTGCACTGGGCGTCCCCTTCTTCTCCCTTAACCTTGGCTGTCTGATCATTCGTTTGGGGAAGGATGCATACATTCTAATTAAAAAAAGAGCATATGTTCCACACAATAGCCCAATTCTCTAACTACCCAAGGCTAGAGTTTCCAACTGGGCCTACTCCAAAATGACAGCACTCTTGCACATAGCCTTCATGTTACTACAACACAACCCTTACCCTACAGCACTGCTGGACATTGCAGCTACCTTTTCAGCTGCTACCAAATGCTTTAATATACCATCTTTTACGATCTTCTTACTACAACTAAAACACAACACCAGTCACTACCATTAGCTACAAAACATATTACACACGTCCTAGCTCTAACCTCTATCTCTAATATACAACATTATTACATCGTTGTAAAGACCAGAGGGTGGTGTCTGTACTTTTGCTCTCTATATGGTTGAGGAGGACCCCAGCCAAGATTCTCTATTATTGGTACGTGGTTGAACAATCAAGGCCTAGCTTCTCAGGAGGTGATGCAGGCTGGTTCTTAAGTACAGTGTAGTCCCCAAGCCCCCACAAAGGAATGTCCGCACACTGTATTAGTTAAAACACAGTCTTTATATAATTAGTATTCAAGGTTATGTACAATATCACGATAACTCATTTTGTACTCGGTTATCTATAATGGCAAATACACAATTCTACGTGGTACCACTATTACTATTAGATCTCATTAAAGTGCATCAACTGTATGGTTAAATCTCACACAAATCAGTTTGTAAAGGAAACCAACAATAGATATGAGAGGAAAGCAGTTGGTTAAAACAATAGGCAAACTACTGGCCCGGTTTACCTAGACACAGTTCTGTGTGGAGATGTCCCCACCTAAGCAACCTGTAAAATAAAGATATATCACAAGCCCAGTCCATATATTGTTCATAAGAATCTTTCCAATAGTTCAGCAACCCAAAAGTACCTGGTGTTGTAGAGTTCCTCGTCAGGAAATCGACAGCCCTTCTTGAGTGCACTCCCTTTAAGGCAGGAGCCACGGGTCGTCGAACGTCCGGCGATGAACACGGTGAACTATGGCGGTAAAATTGCAACTTCGTTCCTAGCGATGCTCGTCAATGGGGAAGCGTAAACGCCCTGCAAGGAAGAGGCGTGAGGGGCACCTCGATGTCGATAGTTCTGGACCGCAAACAGTTTGAAGAACTGTGGCCCAGCAAGGGTGTCAAGTCGTCGGCGTCTCTGTCATCTTTAGGTGGCGGGAAGCCCACCAGAGGATGCTCGTTGGCACATCGACAGCCAGGCCTTCTCCGGCGGGATAAGGCGGGCCACCATGCGGACGAGCGCATCCGTGAATCAAAAGTTCTTAGGCAATGGGAGCACGCCGGCTCCAGTCGACAACGGCGGTCGTCGACGGTGGTGGACAACAGTCCGGGCACTTCTCTTTAGGATTCCGTGACAGTCCCCATCTCCGGTCGACAGCCTGTCGTAGGTCTATCTACCAGGGAGCTTTGCCAAAGATCATCTGTGCAGGATGGTCCCTCGTAGCTTGGGAAGAGGGCACCTTACCAGGTCCTCTGTGGGTCAGTCGTTGGAGACACACCAGCTTTCAGATTGACGAAGTAGAGCAACAGCAAGACTTCTCTTCCAGCAGGGCTTCAAGGTTAAGCTTCAGTTTTACTCCAGTTACTCTTTGTAGTGGACTTCAGCTTCTGAACATGAATTCTAGCGATGAGAGGCCCCCAGATATACTAGTTGATCTCCCATTCATTATGCTGGGTCACACTGAGGCAACCAATCGGTCAGAAGGGGATTCATGCAGGCAGGCAGCCAATCAGGTGCATAGTGCATTCAGGCCATTCACTTCTCTCCAGACACTCAGAACAAGTTATGTGTATTTGGACAAGTATCTAGCCATTCAACACTATACAATGCATTCATACCAGTTTTGAGCAGGGCTGTCTCAGTCATTGTGTCAAACACCAGAAGCTGGACATCCACAACAAGAAATGCATATTGGTCACACACTCCATTCACCCAAGTCCCACCCACAGGGTGTACTCACAACATACAGTCACTGGGAAGGCTCCAGCCAGTCTGTCCTGGACTTCACAACAACACCATATATGGAACTTCCACCCAACAGCCAGTCAGGGGGAAGGGACATAGTCAGGGCTTCCCAGGACGTTGGGAACACAAGGTAACAGGTAATATAAAGCAAGAGGCCAAAGGGGCCATCTTGTTTCCTATCAGTAATCAACTGATTCCAATGGCAGGGCCTGGGTATCCCAAAATGGAGGATACTCACAGAACCTGCCAAATTCAGCATGGAGCTGCCACCAGCCCATACCCTGCTCTTTGGGCCACACACAGGTGCCCAAAAACATACACTTGGGGTACAGGGTTATACCCCCACCCATGGGTGCCATAAGGGTATCCCATGGGCCTGTACACCAAACCAAAAGAGAGAGCTGCACCGCCAGGAGCCCTACATGGACTCCTGCGCGGAAAACACAACAGAACACACGATAAAAAGCAGTAAAGAACAAGGATACAGAGGCCCTGTCCCTCCGATGCATTTCCAGCATCACAATTGTTGCTTCTTCTTTCATTATGTAAGACTTTGTGATGCTTTCTAAAATGTGTCAAAGCTTAACTACAAATAACACGTGTGCAGAACTGTGACACCAAATAAAATACTAACACTTTGTGACCAGCTCTCTCTGCTAATACAATTTACTCAGCCTTAACCTCTTTCCATGGTTTGGACTTTGCACTTGCATCCCAAAATCACACAATCATCACTACACACCACACAGAACTCATCCATGAAATCAAAGATTCTGACCCTCACACTCACAGTGATTATTCACCAGGATCTTCTCTACCACAGAATGTGAACACTGATTAACTGATTTTCTGTAACTGTGCGGAGATAAACGTGAACGTGTTGATGTGTGGCATGCAACCAAACTATCAACAGAGCAATAAGTATGCTGAAGGCAAAGACAATTCACCACCAACAATGTCGCAGACCAAATGTAAAAACGTGTAGCTTGCAATTGACAGTCAGCTCAGAATTCATTCCTGCATTGGTCACTGAGTCCCCTACCTTGTTATGAAATGGTTGTACAAGTTTTCCCATACATTGGGTAAAATTGCCAATCGGCTCAGCTAGATTGCCAGAACCATGGCACTATATGAGATCTAGGCCCGGCACTTGCTCCAGAGCCCAAGAATGGAAACCATATCCATGGACTGTCTGTTGGATGCAAATGTCAGAGAGGTGCACTGTACACAGGTCAGCCAAGGTCAACACGTACCTCCCTAACACCTAGGTTCACAAACCCTTCATTCCCAACCCTACCTGACACTGCATGGTCTGCTCCTCACTGTTTCCTCCCCAGGTTGCTTGTAGACAAATTGCTGTCAATTGTCTGCCTTCCCTTGTTTTTAGCTCTCTGCTCCATTTCCTCTGCTTCCCTCACTGTGTTCTCTTACCCCTATGATTGTAAAGTGATCAGTTGCTTCCCAGTGCTAGGTCTGTGCTCAATAAATAGAATAATAATATGAATAATATGTATCAGCTAGGCTGAAGAAGGATTGGGGAATCGCTAGAGTGAATGGATCTCTCCTACTTCAGCTGGAGGTCAAAGGAACAGCAGTATCATCTCGACTTGTTCCAGAGAGGTCCACACGGTCTAACCCCAGCAACCTTGTGCCATTTAGTTAGAGTCTGTTGAGAATCTGGCCATCTTGGCTGCACTTTTGAGCACTTCTTGAAGAGGTGTCAGTGTTACGTTCGAGTTAACATTATGATAATTTGAAAATTATGAATAAGCATCTAACCAGTGAAATCTAAAGAAACGTTTTCTTGATGGAAATGTTCGAATAAAACAAAGTATAATCTTTCAAGCATAACAACTCGTTGTTTTTTTAAAAGAAGGCAACAATAACTTCAGAAACCAAAAAACAACCATCTTAAGAACATAACCGTGACATTTTACCAGCTCACCTGGTACTCATGAATACATCAGAATTATGCATGCATGCCGCATGCAAACTTGGCACGTGAATGACTCTTTCCAAGTATGGAAAACCACCAAATAAATACCTTTGGACGTTTATGCATTCATGTATATGCTGCTGAGATGACGTGTGTACTGCATGCTTGCTTGCATCTTGGTAAGATAGCACATTTTGCTAGGAAAATGGCTACTGAGATCCGTACACAACTATTGAACTTCCGGTAACAAAACCTGGCATCAGCCACTCAGACGTTCATCCTTCAGTGCTTGTTAAACATGTTAGCAGTATTGAGCTATGTAATATACGCCAATAATCCACAGTCCATTCAGATACCAGATTTTGACAACACATGGTATGCAGCGTTGTTGCTGCTATACAAAAAGTAATACATGTGCACATCTAAAATGAAAATATGCAATCACTAGTGTTCACATTGGCTTCATGCACTCATCCAATGCAGCCGTATACATATTCTGTCACACATACAACCATAATGAGTGACCTGCAGGGAAAAGTGCATTTTGTGAAAGGCCTTGCACTAAAGTGTCCTTGAAATGCTGGTATGGGTTGGGCAGAGATAGTTTCATGTGAGGTCAGTGCTCCAGAAAGGCATGTGGTTATGGAAGGTAAGTTCCTTTCATCGGGCACACTTATTCAATGTCGATATGATTTTGGAAGGTGGGGCATGCGTCAGACATAGGTATCTAGATGTCTGGTAGGACTGGGAAAGGGTTTGACGAACACATGTGTCTGGCAATATGATAATTCCTGAGCGGAGATTCACACGTGCATGTCTCCCATGAACTCCACACACGTTAATGCTGAACAGTTACACAGGAATATGATATTCGTTTTACTGGCCTTCAGACTCCAGTATGTCTAACGCACGACTACCGTTGTGTCAGACATACAGATCTGGAAGTCTTCTATGAATTCACTTACAGTGTACATCATATTGTATTATCTTCAGAAGAATGACAGGGTTAATAATTCCTACCTAGGTTCAAACCTCTGTCTTATGGGCCTAAGAAGGATCTATTCAGCAATTGCTTTAACCATTAATATATCTTACAGTGGAACTTAATGAACTATATTCGTAGAAAAACGTCCACACATTGGTATTCGCTTTCTATCGAGGCTCATTCTCAATCCCTACTTTTCATCTCTCCCCACCATTTTCTCCTTTCCTGCAATCTTTCCCTCATTCAATATGATCCTTTCCTTGCATTTATTATTATTATTATTATTATTATTATTATTATTATTATTATTTATTATTATTATTTTTTTAAACAAACTCGAACATCTCAAACTTCATTTGGGGACTCGTGGATCTATAATGAGAGCTAATCCTATAAATTGCGACAGGCACCCACATAACGGTTGCAATCACACTTGGGGATTTGTGGGAGGCCGCAAACAACCTTTTTAATAATGTCACTCAGGCCTACCAGCATGCAATTCCTTTCAGTGTGCCGCCCTGGCACACACAGTTTCTGCCCCATTACGTAAACCACAGACATGAACATGCGCACATTCTTCAAGCATCTCTCTTGTATCTTTACATGAGGGTCACACATTGGCTGGCTGTGTCCAGTTTACACGCTGTCCACCTACCGTCTTCTTTGATGGCATGCACCTGTAATGTCTTGTAGCTCATGAACTCAATTTGTAGGACTTTAACATGAAGCACACATGTATTAGTCATTCATTGTAATTCCCTTAAATTCCTGTGTGTGCAAACCAAGAGAATTGAAATGGTGCATTGGCATTTATTATTTATTCAGTGTGCCTCACATGCATTTCAATGATGCCACAATGTTAAAAGTAACATATATTCATCTGGTGATTCACAAGTGAAGTAATGGTGTATACACATTGACTGACACCTTCTGTTTCAAGTGTATGGTCTCAATCTTTTATCAACACAGGATCTGATTTAAAAAAAAAAAGTTTCAGTCAGGAGATCAGCAGGGGAGAGGAGGAGAGAAAGCAGAAGCAAAGAGGAAGGTCTTGAGGTGCTTCCGGAACCAGAGATGGTTCTCTTCAAGTTTCAAGGAGGCAGGGAGGCTGTTCCAGAGGCAGGCCCCAGCCAAAGAAAGAGATCTAGCAACAACTCGTTGCTTGGAGAAGTGACTGACCCTGAGGGAGTTGGAGGCGGATGAGTGAAGAGCTTGAGAAGGAAGATATTTAGGAAGAGAGAGTTGAAGGTATTGAGGCCCCAGCCCCCATAAGGCCTTGTGGACAATGCAGAGAGTTTTGAACTTAATCCTCGCGGCCACTGGGAGCCAGTGCAGAGAGTTCAATCCTAGAGAGATACAATCCCTGGGCTCGAGGCCAAGGACAAGTCTTGCAGTCCTGTTCTGGATGGAATACATATCTAAGAATACACCTGTGGGACTGGGTGCTGATGGTAGGGAATCTTTCACTGTTGACAGGTAATTTAACAACAACATTTGCACAGAGCTGAAAGTGAAAAATGTCGTCCTGCACTCGTCAGAGCAAGAGTGTAATGTCTGCAATGGTTTTTCAGTTCCATTCCACTTTTGCTCTAGTAAGTGGGTGGAAACATCAGTACACAACTGACCATCAAGTGGAAAAAAAGAACCAAAGTCAACTCCATGTTCCTGTTGGACCTTAAGAGATCTAAGGCCCACAATGCAGATTAGACAGGAATGTAACTAGCACAAATATACAAACCTTTGTACAGACCACTGAGAGGCTCTGTGGTTGTATCAGCTGACCTGTCAGATGAATGACCTATATTGCTTGGCAGCGCACAAAAAACGGACCAATGCAGTAGCATAGGCCTGAAGAATTGGACATCGCAGCTGTTAGCTGGACGTTGCAGCTAACAGTGATGTTGGGTGCTTGGGCGCATCTTCCCCGTAATAAATTGTCCATTTTTCCAGGTGAGGGATTACGTTTGTGTCCTTTGAACTAGCAAAACATGTGAACATGAGTGGAAGACCGTGAATATGTGAAGTGGCTCAGCCAATGGTTGGATGCCTGTCCAGCATGTAATATGTGAGGCATGGTTGAGGGTCTGAAACTCATAACACTGTGAACTGCAATATGCATTGTTAACTTGGAAAAAAACACCTGCGATTTTTACTATGTACTATTGCAGGTCATAAACTCTGAAAAAATAGCAGCATGCTCATCTGCACCTCTGATCCCACGTTTGCATACCTTGCTGATTGAGCACCCGCCTTACAACAACACGTGAGGTCTTCAATATCAGGCAGGATATCGCAGAAGATGATAACTGTTGCAACCAGCAATGATGAACCTACTACATACATGCTGCATAGGATCCCAGTCCTGTGGTCAGGCTACTTTCCTATTTAAAAAGTTAAAATATATCAATAACAACTTCAGGGTCTTATTCCTTGCATGAAAAGGATGCACTTCGTTCCGGATCATCCATGCACTTCGCCCTAGTTTCTCAAGTGCAGGAGTTTATATTATGTTTGTGTATGCTGGGCCCGTTTGTGTTCACCATCTGAGCATATTTCCTGGAAACCTAATGCTAAGTCTTCTTCCTTTGAAGATTCCGGTTTTGGATTTCCTTACAAATCCCCCCCCTCTCCCCCCGGAAATGTCACAATCTTATTTGTCCAAAAAGCCTTCACATGCCTTTGCCTTTGTTGATTAACTTTTTAACTGTATCTACAGATTTCAGTTAATTGAATCAAAATGCCTTGGGCAGGTTCCTTAAAATGTAACTCCTTTCACTGTCTCTTTACATTTTCATGCATTTGGCTTAGACCCCTTTTATATTTGTTAAATGCAAAGTAGCTTGAAATGCCCAATAGAGTTGAAGCCCAGCTAAAACATTTTGCATAAATAAGTAAAGAATTGTAGAATGCATTTTTAACTACAGCTGTTTCGGCAGACAGCTGTAAAATGCAGCCTCAGTTCACCTTCAATATAGGCCCAGAAATCCGTAAACCTTCTGGTTACTTCGAAGGATTGATAAAGATTGAATACACGGAAGGGAAAAGAAGAATACGGTTAAGTAAATGATGTAGATCACCGATGACAACATATACATATAGTCAAATCAGTTCACTTAACATAACGCCATTCATGTATCTGAAGTATGATATTAATCATTGGTATGACTGCATGCCTTAAGTTCAGTACCTGTAAGTAGTTATCGCACATAAAGAACAGGCACATCTGAGATAGCAGTGGTGGGATAACCACTCATGTTGGTGGAATCTGTGAAACTCTCCTTCCCATACAGACTCCTTATGTACGATGGGTAGAAGCAGTGAAAACTCCAATCACAACAAACAACATCACAGGTACCACAGTGCAAGATTCATATGCACATATCAAAGATGTTAGACGTGTTACAAGGGTTTTACTTAATTAGGAACATAACTGCACTCGCACAAGTGTGTCATTCATGAAGAACGAGCGCATTAACTACTACACCACCAAACACATTACAAGGCGAAAGCATGCTATTGACAGTTTTTTCACGGGGGCGTAAAATCAACCACTTGAGCACAGTGGTTTAAAATTCATCATTTGCTCACATAATTCAAAAGGAATGCTCACGTCTAATGCGTTTCATGTGTGCACATGTTCGAGAGTTGCAGCACTGTTTCTCATGTCAGATGGCATAGGCTGTTATATCCTAAATTGGAGCAGTGTGCCGGTTCGCGAACTTGCTGGAACAAAAGCATAGGTCATTAATGAAACTGGTGATTTGATTTTGAGTAAAACTAAATTGTATTCTACTAAGAGGGCCTAATTTACAAAAAGTCTGGCACAGAGAAAAGTGAGTTTGCATTGCGAAGTGCACTTTGCACAGCAAAATTACACTTTGCACTGGGCTAAATGTACAAACGTTTAGAGCACAGTGCAAAGCATTTCCACTGCAAATGTGCACTTTGCATGGTGCGTGGGTATAATTTACAAAATGTTTAGCAGAGAGCAAAGCAACTTTGCACTGCAAAAGTACACTTTGGACTGCATGGGGCCTAATTTACAAAAAAAGTGCTAGGTATGTGCTAAGTAGAACATTGCGAAAAATAAATGAACTGCATTGGGAGCCGATTAATGAATAAAAAGCATCCAGAAACTTGCAGCACAAAGGAAAATGACTAGCGCCTGGCATGCCCACAACACACCCCATGATAAACAGAACATAGTGTTGTCGAACAACCTTTGCCCCGGGGCCAGGGGAAATAAGCAATCAAGGATTATTTACCAGTAATCACCATTACTTCCAAATCTCTCCTGCAAAAAGTCCTCGACCCAATACTAATATTCTCCCCAGCCCCCTACATTAAGGCAACACCCACAAGTCTGTCCTCATCCTAGTAACACACTAATCTGCATCCCAACCCCAATGTTAAGGAAGAACCCACAAGTCCTCCCTCGTCCCAGTACCCTATTAATCTGTGCCTCCTTAACCACAGCACTCTATGCCCAGGCCTCGCCCCACAGTACTTGCTCCAACAAGGTGTCACATCACAATAATGCACCCCAAATATACATCCTCTGACCGCCCACTCTTCCTCTTTCAGTGCACAGTACTGACACCAGGAGTTGGATGAATTGTGAAATATGTGACTGAATATCCATTGAACCATCTTGTTTGCAGAGGTATATTATGAATCCCCAGTCCACCTAACTAGACCACATACACTCGCATGTAATTTGGCTATAACAATTGCCTGACAACAGCTCACTGGATGACCCTCCCATATCCCTTGAACATAGGCACACAACAATCAGAGTCTCACAGATGTACAAATTGTGCTGCCTGCTGAACAGACAAAACAGCATGCTGTCACACACACACTCATGATCCATTGGGAAAAGAGATCAGTCACATACCCAAAAGAAATGGAAACCCTCACACATTCACTGTCCCTACAGGGTGGCAAACAGTCTTGTGGGCCTTCTTTCTGTGCAATGATGGTGTTAGCCTTACAGTCATTGTAAAAATAAAACCACTTTCCAGCTATGCACCTTGAACACCCATGGCCCAGTTCACTGTGGAGCACTTATTATTTATTTATCTTTATATAATGCTCTTGAGCCCGCAGGCATCAGGGCGCAATACGATTTGCTAAGGCAAACAGATCATAGAAAGGGGGACAGATGTATTTAAGCAAAATCATCTTCAGATGCTTCCTGAAAGTGTGCAGATCTTCAGTCATTCTCAGTTCCACTGGCAGTTTGTTCCATGTTTCTGCGTCCAAGAAACTGAAATCTTGAAAAGTGAATGGGCAGAGTTGAATGAGTTATCAACCGATACCTCAAACATGTACTCCCTGCTCATTGTGCTCAGAGAGGCACAGCTCCACCTCACTGATGAGGCCCAACAGGCTGAAACATGTGTATGGGATTGCTGTTGCTACTCTTATTCAGAAGGTAATTGCCATCGCATTTTGGTGCTGGACTGCCCATGTGGGCGGGACAAAGACTGATATGCAAATGGTTATTTCCCATCTGTGAAAGGTATAGTGAGCAAAAAGTGAAGGCTGCAAACTCTCAAAGTGGGAAAAAAAAACACAGAACAGGTTATCATGCGATGTTCTTTCTGGAGAGGGGCGCCTGCTACCTTTTTTGAAAAATATTTGCAAGGAACTTGGGGTTTGTCACCCTGAGTTACCTGGGAGAACCCAAATGTGGACTCCCTGCTCACTGTGGTCAGAGAGGCACAGCTCCACTTCACTGATGAGGCCCAACAAGGCTGAAACACGTGTACGGGGTTGCAGTTGGTACTCAGACTGATATGCAAATGGTAATTTCCCATCTGTGAAAGGTACAGTTAGCAAAACGTGATGGCTGCAAACTCTCAAAGTGGGAAAAAAACAGAACAGGTTATCATGCCATGTTCTTTCTGAAGAGGGGTGCCTGCTACCTTTTTTGAAAGATACCTCAAACATACCTTCTCTGTGGAATATCTGCCAAGACACCTAAACAAAAGAGTATCCATCCTCAATAAGAGACCCTCCAAATGTCTCCCCACATCACCACCATTAGTCAAACAATCCATAACATACTCACCCAACACTGATACACCAACAGCAAATGTGCAATAGGATTGGCATCAGGCAACCATACCTTGCTATCCCAATCCTTCCGATGATCTCTTCCCTACTTGTGAAAAACATGTCCTCCGGGCCATATGGCCAAATCAATCACACATGTACGAAGGAAGTTCCATGCCATCCACAACATACATGTTTCACACATCCATGCACACCATGTACATTAATAACCAACATGCCTGTGCTGCAAATCACTGAAGTAGTCAAGCAGCAGATGTGAATAACAAAGACGTGAAACACATTCAACTCCAAACATGTAATCTCCCCACATCTACCATTGTCCATAAGTACATTGGCCATCAAAGCATCAAACTAAACATCACACTCGCATGAAGCATGCACATGTCACCAAGAAAATAGGCCAGTAACAATATGACCCACAATATGCTCTAATCACACATGAAAACCAAAGGACAAACTTAGTTGGATATCATGTTTGTTCAAAAGGAGCATATGGACAAAGAAGCACACACGCATGCATTCATGCTTTAGGGATCGACTAGGAAAATCAAAATGGCTACATGCTACTGATCCCCTGTGAAGTTGGCCCAAATAATCCTGGATCTCCCATATTATGAGTTATAACAGCTGGCAAATTCAATGGCAACATGTTTGAATGCAATTAAAGAAGAGATGAGAGCTTTGTGCTTGGAGGCCATTCAAAATTGTTTTGTGCTAGACCTCCTAAGAGCCATTGTTGGAGGTGTTTGCGCCAAACATGGGACAAGTTGCTGTAGGCCATTCCTGATGTTGATCCCTCAAATGGAACATTAACAGCAGCCATACAATAGATATCCACAAGCCAACAGTTTGGTAGAAAAGATGAATGGACTGCTTAAATTGTGACTGGTAAAGCTTACTTAACCGCTTGAAAAATCATAGGTGCACTGCTTGCGTCTTTCTTTTTTGGGCTGAGAAATATGCCTGGAGGAGATTACCACCTGACTCCTCATGAGATTGTTAAAGGGGGGATAATGCATGCACCTATTATGCCATTGCATACAATCTCTGATGCATAATCTTATTCTTCTAATCTCGGGGGAATTTGATAAATTCCTCAAAGAATTTACCAAATCCCTTCAATATATATACTTGCAGAGGAGGCCTAAAATCGAATTTGGACAATCAGGTCACCCAAATGGACACTTTCCACAAGCAGCACTTCTTTATCCAGGTAACCAAGTCCTTGTAAGAAACCACGTCCGAAAGTGGAAAGAGGAGCGCTTTACTGGCCCACATACCATCATCTATTCCACACCAACTACTGTCAAGATTGAAGGTCAACAAGGAGGGGTTGATATCACCGATGTACACATAGACAAGAGCACAGTCTCCTACAGCACAACATAATGGGGAGTATACTTTTTTTTTACAGCTATTAGTTTTTATAATAAAACAGCAAACAAGGGTGATCAAGAAGATTGTAATGGAAGATTTCTAGCAAATAAAATGAAAAAAATGTCAGTTTTTTGGAGCATGATGATGTTACCATGTTTTAGTATAGTATTAATGTTTTTGCTATGGTTGATTTTTATAGAAAAAAGAGAAACAATAATGAATGGAAAAAGGAACAGGGGGGAAAAGAAGTATGGTTAATGGGGAGGGCTTCCACCATGGCACTGAAGAGGAGCATAGTTAATTAACTGGAAATGTTTGATACAATGAGACAATGAGATGATGTGTGTAGGGCAAGAGAGAGTAAATGGCATATGCAATGTCTGTTCTCTCATTCCACACGTAGTAGGAGCGCCCATAGTTTTCTTGCCCCATGGAGTGTCTCATGAGTATGCTGGATGCCTAATGCACTTGCAAAACTAGATGTTTATTTCAAGGAACAAAGGTACTAGTTCAGTGGGTGGATGAAGGGGAGCAGGTATATAAAGATAATGTGGTTAAATTAACAAAAAAAGTATGGAAAGGAGGAGATGTAGCACACAAGGTAATAACATTGAAATAGCACTGCCATGAAGATTGCACTGCAGGTAAAAATGGTGAAACCAAATGACCAGCAAATAATAATGAGGAGAAGGAAACAAGAGAGTAATTATTTTTCAAGTGTTGTGAACCTGTGTGCTATCCCGGATGAGTTTTGTTTGTTTTCCACGGCTGCTACCTTCTTTACTTCATTTTTGCTTCAAGGAGTACAGGCTGCAGCAAATTCGAAATGGTTGTAGCTGACCCAGTCTGAGTTATAACATCTGGCAAATACAACAGTGAAAGGTTTAAATGCAATTAAAACATACATGAGGGCTTTGCTCTTGGTGGCCCTTCAGAATTGTTTTGTGCTAGACCTCCTAAGAGCCATCAAAGGAGGTGTTTGTGTCAAACTTGAGACAAGTTGCTCAAATGGAACATTAAAAGCAGCTATACAAGAGATATGGACACTCCAGGAAAAACATTACATGCAAGGTTAATGGAATGCAAGGAAACTACTAGCTGGGTAGCATCTTTACATGGGTACCCACCTGGCTTTCCGGATTGTTTCGAGGGACTGTCCCTGTATTGGTTCTCATTCTCATCATCTTCTGCGTCATTAAGAACATTCTTAGAATTCTTAGAATATATTTTAATAAGCAAAGGGGACGGTTGATGTTACCCTTGAGTATTGACAAAAAAGGTTTTGAAATAAAGAGTGGGAACAAAATAATGGGGAGGAATGAAGACGAGGATTCTAATGGATGGCTTTTTACACAGCCTGCTGACATAGAAAATCATAAAGGGTTCTGAATTCAATGTCTAAAGGATGGGACAGGGTGTCTATCGGTGGGGGAAGATTTGAATGGTTGGGAACAGATTGGGGGAGACATGACAAGATTGGAACAAATTTGGATACATAAAGATGAAGTTAATAAAAAGGAACAAGGGTTCCCAAAAAGATTTAGTTATTCATGAATTAATAAAATGGTGGAATAATATAATAACGATGCAAGTTCAAAGCGGTATAAAGGAACACACTTATCAGCTGTGAGAGTAGCACAGTAAAAAGGAGAGGGGTCTCATTTTGATGCTTGTGAAATAAAATCTAATAAAATCCATAATAAAGCTATTTCATAAATACATGGGCACAGGTAAGTATAATCAAACTTAGTAGTAGAACAAAATGCGGTAAATAGACCTTAATAGCTTGCTTTTTCAGAAAACATGTGTTAGCTTTTTGTGTGCGGAAAAAGCCGTTGTGGCTGACAACTCAGTGCAGAGTCTGCGATCCCAGGCCAGTACTGAAAGAAGTATACAATGGTTGTTATTTTTCGAGGTCATAGATTGGAGCTTGCAGGTTCCACCAACAAGTACCAAATGCATGACCATTCTATAATTCAAAAATCACTTCTAAAATATGATTTTGTAGTGGAGTCGAAAAGATCCACCGCAGTTTCAAATTGCCTGGTAGTACATTTTCGCTGGGGAAAAGGTTTGAGTGGACCTGATTGCAATATTTGCATAACAGTATGTCTGTGGTTCAAGGCTCTGATGCTGATATGGTGGTAAGTGCTTCTCATGTCAACAGAGATGAGGCGACCAGGGCAGATAACCTTCCACTAGTAGGTCTCAAATGTTTCAATGAGTTAACTTTGTGCAGTGGGACATGACAAGTTGTAATTGAGGGAGGTATGGGAAGCTCTGTGCCCCCAATTACAAATGACAATGTATGCCTTTCTATAAGGGTCTGATGTGCAAACACCAATCAACTTGGTGTGGGGATATTTTTTCATGTTGCAATGTTACTAATATCATTCGGCATGATTATAAAAGTCTTAGGTTTAGGGGTGTTTCTTTGACAGCGACGTTTCATGCAGTTCTGTCCCATGATCTGTTTGAATATAGCTGTCCCAGCTGTGTCTGGGACCAAAATAAAACTGTCTTACTTTTTGCAGCGGCATATACTCCTTTTTGACTTCTTTTCTGATTTTTATTGGCGACTTCCGAGGCGACCCTCGACACAACCTTCACCCTCAAGGAAGGACACGTTTTTGCTCTATGGTACTATCAATGGTGCAAAGGCTTTACAACTCTTTATCAAACTCAATGTTATTAGTTCAAATGAATGATTCATTAAAAGGTAATACTGACAGACAACCTTTGTGCCTGTTGGTATTTTAAACACCCTGAGATGAATGATTGGCAAAACCATATCAAAAGACTGTGCCCACTGTCAATTTTCTAAACATTTCTCTGAAGCTTAATATTATTTGCAAGTTAGCTTAACTTTCCTCATGTTCGTCAGATGACAGATGACACCGACTGCATGAATGCATGGCATAAATGGAAAACACAGAATAGACAATTCAAGTACATAAGACGAGTGTGGTGCATGAAAAATATAGTGAGCATGGAACGGATCCAGTGCGTATGACGAGTGACATGCCCTGAAATCGATAATGCATGGATGAATGAACGAAGTAAATGGAGCGGATGAAATCGTTAGAATGAATGAAGTGCGTGGAAGAGAGGAGTGCGCTGAGCGGATGAATACATTGAGCGGATGAGTGTGTTGACCAGATGAGAGTGTAGAATGCATGAGTATGTTGTGCGGATGAGTATGTTGTGCGGATGAGTATGTTGTGCCGATGAGTATGTTGTGCGGAGGAGTATGTTGTGCGGAGGAGTAAGTTGTGTGGAGGAGTATGTTGTGATGAGGATTATGTTGTGCGGATGTGTGTAGAACACAGGAGTGCATAGAGCAGATGAATTGTAGGACGGATGAGTGTGTAGGGCGGATGAGTGTGGAGAATGCAGGAGCGCATAGAACAGATGAATGTGCAGAGCAGTTGAGTATATAGAGCGGTTGAGTATATAGAGCGGTTGAGTGTATATAGAGCGGTTGAGTGTATAAAGAGTGGTTGAGTATATAGAGCGGTTGAGTGTATAGAGCAGTTGAGGGTGTGTGTGTTTGTGGTTATAGAGCGGATGTGTGTGTGTGTGTGTGTATAGAGCAGATGTGTGTGTGTGGGTATAGAGCGGATGTGTGTGTGTGGGTATAGAGCGGATGTGTGTGTGTGTGTGGGGGTATAGAGCGGATGTGTGTGTGTGTGGGTATAGAGCGGATGTGTGTATGTGTGTGGGTATAGAGCGGATGTGTGTGTGTGTGTGTGTGGATATAGAGCAGGTGTGTGTGTGTGTGTGTGTGTGTGTGTGTGTGTTTGTGTGGGGGGGTATAGAGCCGATGTGTGTGTGTGTGGGGGGGTATAGAGCCGATGTGTGTGTGTGGGTATAGAGCCAATGTGTGTGTGTGTGTGTGTGTGTGTGTGTGGGTATAGAGCAGATGTGTGTGTGTGTGTGCGTGGGGGGTATAGAGCGGATGTGTGTGTGTGGGTATAGAGCTGAGGAATGCGTATGATCGAATGACTTGGTAGAGCAGATGAGTGCATATAGCAGATGAGTGCGTGAAAGAACGAGTGCATAGAGCGAATGAGTGCCAGGAATGTATAGGTGCGCTGAACGGATAGGTGCCCAGACAGTGATAGGTGCGCAGAGCAGAAGAGTGCACAGAGCGGAAGAGTGTGCGGAGCAGAAGAGTGCACAGAGCAAAAGAGTGTGTAAGAACGGAGGAGTGTAAGAACGGAGGAGTGTGTAAGAACATAGGAGTGTGTAGAGTGGATGAATGCATAGGACAGATTAGTTGGTAGAGCACACGAGTGTATGGAGCAGACGCGTGCGTGAGAGCGAATGAATGCGTGAGGGCGGAGGGGTGTGTGAGAGCGGAGGGGTGCGTGAGAGCGGAGGGGTGCATGAGAGCGGAAGAATGCGTACAGCATGCAGGGTGGATGAGCACCTAGAGTGGATGAGTGCATAAAGCAGATGACTACTTAGAGCCGTGGAGCACCCAGAGCAGACGGAACGGGTGAAGCTCCTGGAAGGAATGGGCGACGTATGTAGACAGAACAAGTGATGTATGTTGATGGAACGGGTAACGTATGTTGATGGAACGGGCGACGTATGTGGATGGAATGGGTGACCTGTGTGGATGGAACGGGTGACATATGTGGATGGAATGATTGACGTATGTGGATCGAAGGGTGTAATATGTGGATAGAACAAATAAAATATGTGGAAGGAACTGGTGTAATATGTGAAAGGTACCGGGAAGTATGTGGATGGTACAGGTGAAATGAGGAGCGAGTGCATAAAAGAACTGGCGTGGAGCGGACTGGAGGGCGTGGAGCAGACTGGAGGGCATGGAGCGGACTGGAGGCATCGAATTGCACGACTTACATGGAATGGCTTGGAATGCATGAAACTTTGATGAGCATATAACCCACCATCTCACATCACCATGCTTACTCTCCTCTTTACACCACCACTCAACTAGAACACAGAGATACTATGACACCATTCGGTATAACTCTTCTCATACCAACATCTGCCTCATACTCCCCATCACTCTAACTAAACACTGCTGGCTACTCACCCTCCAGCCAGGCGTTCTCCTCAGGCCTAACTCAGCCACAATTTGTCTGGCTAAATCCTGCCAGAACTAACACATACTCTTGACGTCTCAACCACCACACCTACTGCTAAGAAGCAGCTACTACACAAATTCTGCACTAGCTGAACACATATCTGGTGCTCACACGCACCTTTGACTCTCTCTACTGACCTGACCTTCGGTTCCCGAGGGCGTTCAACCTACCAGCGCCTTCAGACCATACCAATGGTATATAAGGCGCTATATAAATGAAAAGTAACATAACATAACATAACATTAATACAATTCTATTTGGGGGACAAAATCATACACATGTTTAGCGTGCTCTGGATGGTCACGATTGTCTCCAGGATTTCATTACCAGCAAAGAAAATGAAAAATAATCATATTGAAAATCTGACCCTAATCAAGTGATAACAGTTCAGTTAATATCCTTTTTTTAAAATACAATACAAGCTAAACCTATTCTTGCCATCAACCATTTATAATTGGTTTCAAATGCACACTAATAAATCAGATACAACATGGTATCACCTTTCCACATCATAGAGCATCTGATAGGGGTATGCTAGGGAATTTTCAAAAAGCATGATACAGGATACTTTTATTTAAATAGCCCTTAAGAGCAAAGCACTTTAAACAATAAGACATTACACCATATGAGAAATATACACAAATCAATTAGCAAGCAGATTCTCCTTCAACATGTCTTGAAAATGGACAAAGAGGATAGCAAACTGATGCTCTCTCTTGGTGTCCTGTCTATGTCTCTGTTTTTGTACGCCCTGAGGCCTACGGGCATGCGCTGCGTTATAAGAAATACAATAAATAAATAATAAATAAATAGCAGTGGGAAGGGCATTCCAGTGCTTTGGGGCGAGAAGAGAGCAAGAACGGAATCAAGAAGAGCACAGGGTGGACATGGAACAGTTAGAAGAGAGACAGAGAACGTAAATCATGCTTCTCCTGTAAGCAAATATTGCCGGATCCCTGAGCATAGTGTGGACCTGTGTGTCATGCTGAAAAATGTTCCATTCATCCACCATCATTTTCTTTATGGTCTTCCATTCTTTTGAGAAAATGTCAATTGATGATGTTTAGGCTGTTTAAAGTCAATTTTCTTTCTGCTGAATGTTATTTACAGTGGTTGATAGAAATACATGTAGCTGGTCAGGAAACCTTTCTGTTCTCAATTGCAGTTTATTGGCAATCAGTTGGTCCTTGTAAATAGGTGAAAGGCAAACCATTTTGAAAGAGGATCAAAACAGTCAATGAAGCAAACTGTTTCTTCCCACGATCTTATGGAAATAATGTGGTAAGAAACTTGGTTTTGTGTACAATTACTTGTTCTTAGAAATATTCCATGTAAGGAGAACAACATTTCAATGCTCATTGGATATATTCTACAGTCTGGCTGAAAGAGGAAATCTTATATTTAGGTAAGGTCCTAAAATGGGAAATGATGATATGGAGATTGATGTGGCAATCAATATTCAGTTTCATTGTCATCATTCAATCTTTATCAGTGTGCAAAGAGCATTGATAATGTTCTATCACCATTGTTCTCATACTATTTTCCACACATGACACAGACTTCTGAATGTCTCTTACAAGCCAGCCTCCAACCTGGTTATGGCCTCCTTGTCTCATTGCTTTCTCCCTCCTAATGCACTTTGATCAGGGCTTGGACCACCTTCATCCAAACTGACCATTACAATTTTGAGGGGGGCTGGGTGCAACTACCAAGGTTTGCACTTCAAGGATCCTGTCATGTGCAAACTGCGGTTCACCAATTACTGAGGACCCACTATTCTCCCATATGGATAGCTTTACATTGCCAGCCATCTCTGTTTTACATCTGTTGTTTTGATGCCGACTCCAGCTTCAGTTCAATCTCACAATCTTGGGAGGTTCTTGTGGGCACTATGTCGGCTGGTTCCTCCTGTTGCCGTACACCCTAATCACTGAAAACCACAATTATGTCCCGACTCTAATGCCTAAGCATTTATATGAGTATTGTGTGCCTCACACTACCAGCTGACACTAATGCCTAATGCTCGAAATTCCCAACTAGCGCAGGCCAAACCCTCCACATTATTTGGGTCAAAATGTTTTTTTCTACTGATCCCCCACCTGTACCCACCTGCACAACCAGTCTCTGTTATGTATCATATGTTATGCCACCCTATTCTCTGCCTCTGACCTTGTCACTGGTAAGAACTCCAGTTACCTTTCCACTATGAGTGCACTTTCCTACATTATATGTATCTTTTCGTTTAAACAAACCCCTCATCATACTCCATATATTTCCGGCAGGCTATTGTGGAAATATGCTGAGCTTTTTAAAAAGTGGTTGTGACTTGTTTGCTTACTGTACTAGTCAATGCTGCGCTGCTGCTATTGCTCACCATATCATATGTTAAGCCCTGGTAGACATTGCCTCTGAGGCATTGATACTTGCATGTTCTGGGTGGGGTTGACATTTTGAATCACTTCTTCACAAGTCAACCCATATATATTAATTTTGCTTCGTGGATTGCTAACTTACGTGATGTTATGCTTGAATCATATTTATGCATTGAAGTAAATCATCCCTAATCCTTGTGTAGAAGATGTTAGATCCTATTTTAATTTTATAATTCCATATGTATACATTCGGCTTTACCCAGTTCATTCAAAAGCAGCGGTCAAAAAATGCAGAAACATCCTTATGCTGAAAATAGCTGTGACAAAAGATTTCTGCCCTGCAAGAGTACAATTATTGGTAGAGGTTAAAGCACTCGCTAAACCCTCACACTTCTACCAACCAAGAGCCAACACAATCATAAAGGATAAACAGTCACAGTTAAGAGATACACCTCCTTCACCTTTTTTGGTAACGTGGGCTGAGGGAAGGCTATAATCTCAAGAGAGATGCAGATGTGGTTCAGTAGCAGCCCAAACAGCGAAGCATTACAGTCCAAAGTTAAGGAATGTTCAATATAATCAAGATTCTATAAACAATGTGAATACTTTAATCAAAAACACATTGGACTGTATTAACTAGAAGACACTAAACAAAACCAACACTGTAGAATGAACACAGAATATTTAATGATGGCAGATACAGCACTCAGGGTAATGAGAGGGTGTAACATAAGGATATGTTCTTGAATGCAAAAGGGATTAAAGTGACATAACCATTCTCTAGTGCCCACAAATGGACCAAGTCGGAAGTTGGCCATCAACAGTACCTTGGCCCTGTGTGAGAAATTCGAAGATTGGGAGCATGCAAAAGGCAGCACCTGAGGTCCTGGTGGGTCAAATGTGTCGAACAGTTCTTGAAACATGGCTCCAAGCAGTTCAACACTGAAAGACACTAGGTTCCTGGCTGTCTTGGCACTCATGGTGCTGTAGTTCCCAATCCAGGGATTTATGGACAAGATGAGTCCTTTTGTAATTCTCCCAAACACGGGGAATGCTGGCAGACAATGGCAGGGGCACATCAACACAGTGAGCTCCTTGGTATTGTTGTGGTTGGCAGAGAGGCAGGTCTTGCTCTAGTACCAGGTCACTTCTTGGGTTGCTATGAATCCCACTACAGGGACTCAGGGAAAAGATGTGTCATTGTCCACGGGCTCCCAAATACAGGGTGGATGGCATGCAGGGGACCTTCAACATAGTGAACTCCTGGGAATAACTGTGGTTTGTATGGAGGCAGGTCTTGTTCCAGCAGCAGGTTCACTCCCAATGGTCCCTTGGGGTGGTTAGTTGACAGAGGTCGCCTTAGCCTTGGAATACTTGCCTTCGCCTAACAACTCAAGGACACTGGAAAGGACTGCTCTCCGAAGGAAAGCTTCTTAAAGATTTGATTTCCAAAAGATGACTTGGAGATTATTCAAAGAAGTGGAATGAGACCCCTTCTTTCAAAAGTAAAAGCCCACGGGTGATTGAACTAAAGCTATCCTGCCTTAGTCATCCAATCCCTGATTTTAGGGTGCATATTGACTTTTTGATGCATCACACTCAAATGATTTGCTCCAGTGGAATTGAAAGGGGCAGCAAGGAGAGTGAAAAGGTCAGTTAGAAACAAGATGGTGGAAGCCTTCCCCCATTTTACAGAGATCTCCTATCTAAACTAACCACACCCCCTTTCCTTCTCACTGGGATCAAAGGATTTTAGAAATACAGCAACCTGGCATGCGCTACTGCCGCTGAGTGGGTGTTGTCCTTTGATGCCTGGGCTCAGGACAGCTGCCTGTTGCATGGATTTCTCTGGAAGAGGGTGTTACCTACCCTCACAAAGAGATCAAAGAAGAGGCATAGCTATGTGGTTTCCTGTCCTTTTTATGGGGTAGGATCAGCCTGTCTGGCTAGAAAACGCAAAGCCTGCTACAGCAGAGCTGGCTCCCACAGGAGCTGACATATGTGTGATATTAAATTGGGTGTGGTTGCAATGAGTACTGCCATTAACCATTCCTTAAACAATCCATAGCTTATATTTAGAGGTCACCCTGCCACAAACATGGGCTACTTACGAGCATTACAGTTTTGGTGCAGGGGTTCATATCTTAAATGTCAATGTAGCTGTGAAAAGGGCACCTGTTACCTCTGAACCTGTTCTGTGTCATTGGTAAGAAAGACACTGCCGGTAAGGATACTGATGCAGCAGGTCACAGTTAAATACTATGCTTTTGACATGGAACTTATGCAAAGGGAATCTGAACATCAGATTATCCTTTCAGTGATGGAATTACCT
This sequence comes from Ambystoma mexicanum, assembly GCF_040938575.1. Classification (NCBI taxonomy): domain Eukaryota; kingdom Metazoa; phylum Chordata; class Amphibia; order Caudata; family Ambystomatidae; genus Ambystoma; species Ambystoma mexicanum. Next base: position 532,182,067 of record NC_090937.1, read on the forward strand.
GCATCAATGTATGAATTATTAAATATTAATTAGTACAAGTCAAAACAGCCAAGGATTTCACATGCTTGCCAGATGGAAATTTATTACAATACAATATTTTGTTTAATAGATTAAAACAAAAAGTGAGTAATGGTGTGCGGTATAGAGGGAGAAGGCAGGAGGTGGAAAAGATGGGTTGGGTCTGTATAGCAGGCATCCCTCTCTTCAACACCATAAGGGGCATCAAGAAGAGCAATTTGGTAAAAAATGCAACTGATTCAAATGTGTTCCAAAATTGTTTGGAATGCACATACCAATATAAAAGCCTAATCCCCCTAGCTTCAGCTATCAGAAAGAAAAGATATGTTTGCAATGTAAAGATATTCATACCCCAATCCAGTAAAGTGTGTGGAGTTCCTCCAACATCCACAGTAATTTTGTAGACTGTTATCCAAACAAAACAAAGAATCAGGCACACATTGAGGCAGCTATTCCACCTTCAGGTTTCAGAGCTGCCAATGTTCAGCATTTCAATCAGCTTTGACATCTAGTGAATTTGTTGTGTCTGTCAGCTATAAATACATTTCCTGCATAGAAGTCCTCATTTCTGGTTCTCATTTGCTTTGTGAAAGAAGGGCTGCATCTGACTTCTAATACTAGCCATTAGACACACCAACACTTTATTCCTGCATTTTTCTCCATCATATGAGTTGAACAAAAAGAATAAATGTATTAAGTAGTTTACACCAATTGGTCGCTCTATTTTACCCATGTGAGGTGTCTTCTTTTCAGCCCATTTTTCTATTTGTGTGTGAATACTTTTCAAAAAGGGAGTGCCATTGAGAGGTTTCAGTCCGAGTGACATTGTGGGCAATATTTTAGGCATGATCCTTTGGGAGCATCCCACAGTCAATTGGCAGGTGCAGAAAAGAATACAAATACACAGGACAACAAGGACATTCATTGGCCTGCACTTCTGGACCTATTTGCAAAAGCACCTTCATCATATCAAAATTATATCAACACATCATTCAACTATAAGAAATCTGGTCCATAAACTATACTATGCCACAAGTCCTGCTTTAGCACTAGCCAATTTAAATAACCATATTCTACATGGTCCAGCCAAACAACTACTCGAAGAAATAGAGCATATCAAAGAAAATATTTTGGAAGTGAAAGCCACTTACAAAAAGCAATAGCTAGCAACAACTATAGAAATGGCAAGTTTCTACTATACACACAGAAAAAAGAAATACTGAAGTTTAAAAGTACATCCGCTGAAGTACCAAACCATGTTTGTGTGTGTTGCTGCAGGACTTTTTATAAAAATAACACAAAAAATGTAGACATAACATACAAATTAGAAGACAATGAAGATTCCAAATGGTTCCAATTAGATCTCTTTCTTATAGCAGAAAACAAATACGAAATTACTGACCCCTTAATACTTTGCAGTTACTGCACTGCAAAACTTGACAACAACCAAACACCTTCACATGCTATCACAAATAACTTGGAATTATTGCCACTACCAAAACCCCTGCAACAACTTAACTTACATGAGACCATCATAATTTACACAGTGCACCCATTTCAAGCAATAATATGCCTTCAACCAAAAACAGCAAAATGACCTCCCTCTGAATTAGTGAAAGGCAAATCTGGCAAAGTAGTTTATTTGCCATTAGATCTCAAAGAAAATGTAAACACTCGGAATGCAACGTCCAATAGATCAATCTATAATTGTCTTAGTAAATGGCTTAACTACAAAAGACAAAACAATTTGGCAACAACTTCTGGAGTTACATAAAGTTAGACAAGCCCTGCAATATCTAAAAGACAACAATGAATACAACAAAGACATTACTATTGAAAAAAAAAACCTGAGGGACACAACTGAAATTATTCAAGAATCATCAGAAACTGTTCAATTTCAACTTCAAGATCCTGCTACAGAATTCAATATTTTAGACCATTATACAATTCATCCATTACACTCTAAAGACATCATAAATGATGCACTGGAAACGTACCGAATGCAGCAAGCCAAAGGATCTCCAATCAGCATATAGGAAAAAAGTATAGAAGCACGTGACTTTCCTCTACTCTTTCCTACTGGAAAAAGAGGAAGGTACGATGATAGACACACACAAATAATAGCATCAGAATACCTCTCTTTACGAATGTATTCTGAAGACCCCAGATTCAGACAAACTGTGGAATGCATATTTCACCTTCTCTTTGAAAGTAAACTAGCAACTCTATGCTACAGAGTTGAACACACATTAAAATCATGTACCCATTTTCAAAATATTTCAGCTACGCAATTACTAAAAAAAGTGCAAGAAAACGATGAGGTTTTACAGTCAAGCATTACAAATCTTTTAGCAAACATGGTGGTACAAAATAATACTGGTTCTGACTTTACAGAGATGTATGCTGTATGATAAGAAACCTTGACCCACCCACTGGTTTGTGACATTAAGTTGTGCAGAATATGCATGGGAATATTTACATGATTTCCTACGCATAGCAAACAAAAACAAAACGAACATAGATATAAAAACACCAGGAGAACTCTGCTCTCTAGATCCTGTAAATGTATAAAGATATTTCCATCATCGCTTCATTGCTATGCTACACTTCATTTGTAATAAAACTATTCCTACCCTCAGAGAAGTGCAACACTTCTTTTGGAGAAAAGAATACGAAGTCAGAGGAGCACCAGATTGCCACATGCTTTTGTGTATTAAAGATGCTCCTAAATTTGGTCAGGACAGTGATGCCACTCTTTTGCAGTTTATCCAAAAATATGTCACTTCTGAAATCTCTTCACAAAAAGCACATAGGGGCCGATTCATGGAACAAACGTGCGCCGAAAATCTTGGCGCAAACAGGCGCAAGCGTGAAAAAACAGGCGCACACGCACGTGTGCGATTCATGGAAGTCCCTGCGCGTGTTTCCCTCGGGATGTGTGCCAAACCCGTGCGTGGCGTACACAGGCGCACACGTCATTGCACAGCTCGAATGCGGTGCGCGACGTTCACAGGGAAAGTGCACAACGTCCGCACACACACCAAAAAGGGGGGGACACGGGGCGTAACACGCAGAATGGGGAACAACACGTGAAAAAGAAGGCGTAACAGGGGAAGTACTGCAGGGAAATACAAGGAACGCCCACACGCACACGAACAACCCGTATTCATGGATTCAAATACGGGAAACATGCGCACAGCAAAAAACACACACAGGCGTCAACACGTCCGCCACACTAAGGCAGGCGGAAGCGTCCCCGCGCACAGCATAAAAGTGCACGCAAACAACAAACACGTATATACCGCTACGATGAATGCCCCATTTGTCGCAGCACTGATCTCGGGACACCGCAGGAGGAGGAGAATAGCCAGGGCCCACATTTTTTTGCCACAGACCAGCCTTTTTGGGATGCATGACAACCACATCTATGGCAAGTATAGGTGTCCACCTCATATCATCCTAGACCTCGTCAGGAAGTGGGAAGATGACCTTACATCACCCACCCAAGCATTAAGCCCCTTGGAGAAGGTACTCAATGTCCTGCATTTTTTGGCCACTGGGTCATTTCAGCAGACAACTGCCATAGTGGGGGGGTCTCAAAGGCCACGCAGTCACGCTGCCTACACCAGGTTTTGGCAATCATCACTGCACGCCCCTCATTCCACAGGCACATATACATGCCCAGAATACCTGCAGATAGGCAGGCCGCGGTCTGGGACTTTTACAGGGTTGCACACTTCCCCAAAGTGCTCGGTGCCATAGATTGCATCCATGTGGCCCTACGTCCACGTAGGGCAACTGAGCACATCTATCGGAACCGCAAGCACTGGCATTCCAACAACGTGCAGGTTGTATGCGATGATAAAGGAATCATCACCTCTGTCTATGCAAACTACCCTGGCTCCACCCATGACAGTTTCATATACAGAATGTCTGCCCTGAGTCGGGTCATGGAAGCTGGGCAGCATGGTGACACATGGCTCCTAGGTGAGTACAAATGCCTGTGCACATGCATGCATGTCACACACAGACAAATACCAAAACCCCAATAATCACAACTATTATCACCTCCCCAGAGGACAGTGCCTACCTTCTGAGCAACCACATGATGATGCCAATCCGGAACCCCACCACACCACCCCAGGAAAGATACAACGATGCCCCTATTGCAACCAGGGGCATAGTGGAGCGCATATTCGGAGTGCTCAAGTCACGCTTCCGCTCCCTTGACCGCTCTGGTGGGAAGCTACTATATGCACCCCCAGTAGTGTGCAGGATCATTGTGGCAGCATGTGTCCTGCACAATGTTGCAACACGGCGGGTGGTACCGTTGGACATGGTGGTGCCCCCACATCCCCAACCACAGGCACAGGCGCTGCCCATGGGAGGGGACAGGGCACGTGTCGAGGCAGCCCGGACCCAGCTTGTGGCCACATTCTTCACCTAAACTCCCACCCCTGCAGAGTGCACACAGGCCTGGCACCTACCAAGTGACAATCGATAATGACAAAGAGACAGTCAACTGTCACAACCTTACCACCCTGAGAATGTTGCAATGGAAGTGCTACAATGTGTGCATCCCTAGCTACTTAAACATAACCAATCCTGTGTGACCAAAAAAGGAACACATGCAAGGTGTGTATCACACCCCCCAAACCCCCCAAACAGGCCATGACAATCCCTGGTATGTCAACCAAACCCTCCCAACCCACATCACCCTTGTCTGCCACACCATGACATGGCATGCAATAGCAAAAGCCCAACACATGACCATTAAGATACAAAGTGACATGTGATAAATGGAAAGTGTCCCGAGACAATGACGCCTGACATGGAATCAGATGAAATGACTGACCAACAGCCTCCCACACATACCAAGCCATACACAAATGCTATCCACCAGTCATACCATGAACACAACACTGAATGCCTGTTCACATGCACATTGGGCAAGCCAAAGTCCCTACTCCTGAACCCGTGTGCTGTGTGTGTCATCTGCACACACTGCTCACCACACAGCACTTTGAGCAGCCATTGTGTTGCAGAAACACCTTGAGCATCACATGAAAAAGACTAATCACATTCACAACCAAATGACACATGTACAGGAAACACAAATGGTAATAGATCATGTGCTGCATGGACACAGCGGGCCTGAGAATGCAATCTGTGTGCACCTGTGGCCAAGGAAGGGTGGTTGTACATGTGGTGGATCATTGAGCAACTGTGTGTGTCATTAGGGACATGCACTCAATATATGCATGCGAAATCAAGTGACCATCAGTGTCCTGTACACATCACATGTGAACATTGGCCATGTGAACCCCCCAGCATGTCAAACCACACCAATCCCCTGACACCTGAAAAGGAAACACAACACAGGGACAGGCATTGACCAGCACAACACATCAGGTACATAGTACCCCACAATTACAATGCCAGAGTGCCCAAAACACTGTAGCCCAAGCCAACTGCCCAACAACAAAAGTCCCTCCCTTACACATCACCTTGACCTTCAGAACATCTGTCTCTGGGGCATGTAGCCTTCTTCCCTCAAGTCTACCTGGCTACAGGATCACCCTACCCCTTGCTCTCCATGTTCCAGCTTGCATGTAAATAGGGTCAAGCCCCCTCAGAGGCCACCTTGTCTGGTAAAAATACTAAATCACAGAGAACTCCAAGGAGCCAAACCCCCAAACCAGGGAAAAAGCCTGTAGGCACCAAAAAACCCAGGAAGAGTCACCAGTAGATGACTCGAAGTAGCAGGAAATGTCAAAGCACATGTACAAGCACAATGATAGAACGACCAAGGTAGCACAGTTGAACAATGTTCCAACATGATGGGTCCCATTTACCGTACATAACATACAATGATGATGCAACAACTGATGGGTAGTGTCACGGCTTTGGTGTCCAGGCACTGGAGTTGCACGAACCAAACACCCCCTCTGTGGTCTGTGCGCCTGCAAGGTCAAACTTACACAGGCCTCTGAGACCCCGGCGGGGAAGGAGGGTCAGGGATATGTAGCATGGGCAGGCATTGGTAATCAGGAGAACCAGAAGGAGGGTCAGGAGAGTGGATGTGGATTTGCAAGGGAAAGTAGGCAAAATACAACTATTCACAAAAACACATACTCAATTAGAGAAAACATGTTCATCATGCACATTGCACCAAAACAGTCAAATGCAAGCCAAAAAGAGACTTATCTCTGGTGTGAGTGCTGGCCTCCTGCCTGTGCTGTCTCAGGTCCGGTAACAGGAGCACTTCAATGCTGCAAAGAGAGCGTGAGTTACTAGTCTGAATGTGTGATTACAACACACACACACAACCCCATTCATGCCCCAAAGTAAGTGAATTCTCCACAAACAAACACCCCTGTCTGCTGCTTTGTACCCATATGTTAGCTTGTCCCACCGATGGTTCATACACTGTCAATGCAGTAAGGCAGGCGCACGTGGCCGTGTGGGAAATGGAACACCAATGGGTCAAGAATCACACATGATACAATGGTCCCTGGGTGAGCTGCTAGACGCGTATAGCAAGGTGCAACTTCAGTACAAGTTGTGTTCTGTCAGCCGCATATTTCAAGTAGTGCACCTGGCAATTAGCACACGCAAATGGCATGCACTGGCCACGAGTCTGTGCCTCGCTGGGTGTTCCTGTGTGTCGTATCAGTATCTGGTTAGGAATGCTACTACCCTAATAACTATGCTTCAATGGAGCAGGGGGTACTCCAGGAAATGTTTGATGGCCCCTGCGTGTGCCCCTGACAACTTGTAAAGCCACTTGGCATTTGGCCCTCAATGCATGCCAGCTGTACTGTGTGCTTCTCCAACAATGCCTGGCAAAGCTCCCCAGCACTGGTGCCACTTAGCATGCATGTGCAAGTGGCCTGGTGGAAGGTTGGCTGCGTTGTTGGCCCTTGTGCTGCTCACCTTGGCTGGAGATCCTGGTAACACATCTGCTTCTGTTGGATGTCTTTGCACAAGCCCTGTGCCTGTGCTTGCATACACATCCCCACGTCTGCACCACCCAATGTGTCCAGTTCTCTGGATTTGTTGTCCCTGTGTCTGCTGGAAAAGGTAGTCTGGAGGCTCATCTTCCTGCAGAAAGGGCATTAAATAAATCAATAAAACATGAAAGTTCCCTGTGAGTGTGTCTTCATGCTGGTTGTCACTGGTCCAGGTCACAGAGCTACATCCAAACTCCTCCCACCATCATTGACAGGCCAAGGGTGCAGGCTACTGTCTACAGCTTGAAGTGCATCAAGCACATATACAGGCAAGAAAATGACATACATCACAATCCACATCAATTTATGCATAAATCAATCACATACTCACCCAAATACATTACAGACATCGGGTGGATGAAACACAACCAATCCCCATTAGGGGTGTTAACACAAGTACAACAGCAGCAGACAGGCCACAGTTATGAGGCAAGTCCAAAGCCCTTGTGTAATATTTTGTAATACCGAACCATCCTAGCGAGCCCATGGATAAGGGAAGCAGGAGTGGCATGTGTGAGTCAGGACCCCAAGCTGCAAACACATACACAAGACAAGCTTGAAGGGCCCAGCTGGAACAGACAGTGGATGTTTTCAAAAGCCACAAAGTACCACACCGTCACATGAATGCACAATAGACAAACAATATTAAACTATATTAACTAATTAAACTAACTATGAACAACATACATAACCTAATTAAAATAACTATCACATAGTCAATATCAACTAACTAACCTAAAAGGAAAAATCAAAAATGGCCACATACGACCCAGGGGGGGAGGTACCCAGGAGGGGGGAAGTACAGGGTGCACCTCAACACCCACATGCGATGAGACAAAAAAAAATCCTCCATGTGCTCAACGCCTGCACACCACGACCTGTGTGGAAGATAATTCATCGTCCGAGTCTACCTCTTCCTGTAAAGGACGACAAGGACCAGGAGCCTGGCCACGCCTAGGCACAGCTTGCCCCTCGTCGGCAGCAAGTCTGCCGGACAGGTGAGCTTGGTTCTGTGTGGCAATGACACGCAGGTCTGCATGCAGAACCTCCCGTGATACACATGCTTCCTCTTGCAAGGTCACACATGTAGCACAGAGTTCTTCCTGCGTGGTCTGGCTGGACAACCGATGCACCTCCCGGCAAGCATGTAGCTCAGCCGAGATGGTACGCTCAAGCTGCTCAAACCTCTCCTCTGAACGCACCCTCTGGGAGGTCAAGAGGGCATCCAGAGTGGATCTGAGGGACCGAGACCCAGCCCTCAGGGCCTCCATGTGTGCCTCTGCGTGAGCATCAATTGCTTGACGCAGAGACAACTTTCAGCCTGGCGTGCCCTGTCAGAGGCCGCCATGCCCAGCCTGAGCGAGCGGGCCGTGGACTGCGCCGCTTGCCGCTGGAGAAGCACCTGCCTACAGGGGGAGCACGGATTGGGCCACACGTTCCATGCTTGCAGCGATGTTATCAAGTGCTGCCCCCTGACATTCTGAATTGGTAGCCATGTCTTGCTCCCACTCAGTATACCTTGGTGGCGCGCCGCCACCGTGTTGCTGGGCTTGACACCTGCGGGACCCAAGGACCGGACGTCCTTGTTGGCTTGGCACCGCCCGCGGCTGCACGACTACATGCCCCCATCTATGTGATGCCCCAGGCACATCAGCGACTGGTGTGGAGGGTGACCCTGCGTCCCGATCCACCACAGGTGGAGGTCCCACCACTGACTGTCCCCTCAGTGCAGGTGTCGCGGACAGAGTAGTGTCCACATCAGAATCACTCACCCCTGACGTCTGGACCTGATGCTCATCCAAGTCGACATGCCTGTCAGAGTGGTCATCTGGGCTAGAATCATAGCCAAAGACAAGATGTTCTGAAGCACACATGGGTGTTCGTGGACTACCACCCCACGACCCCCACTTGTGCCAGGTTGTGGTTGTGATAACAACCCTGTGCCTGGCATGACAACACCATCCTCTGGCTCCATTGCGTCATCATCTGAAAAGTGGAGAGAAAAAATATATTAGTACACATGTCAGAAGCACATGACACACATACACATAGACATCACACAGACAGCCAACACTTGAAGCAGACATGTCACACAAAAGATAACCTGCCATGCATGCCTGGTCAATTTGAAATAGCATCAGTGAGTAGGCATGTAGAACAGTGTTACATGGCTCAGAAGCGGGTTGATGCAGTGCACAACATGTGTACATTACTCACTATCGACATGAACAAGTACTTCATGATGTGTATCAATAATCTTGAAGCCAGTGGAAGGGCTAGTTCAGGCATCATGTGCAATGGCCATGCAATGGGTTGCATGGCTACAAGCAAAGCCCCCCCCCCTCCCTCAGTGAAAATGCAGGGATGCCTTGCTTGGTAGCAAAAGGCTGAACAGAGACCTGTGTATTGGCAGACAGTGTTGACTGACATCTATGGCATCATCTGAGTCAACTGACAACACAGCAGATGATGATGGGACAGTAAGCAGGACCCATGACGAACCAACAGTAGTACACCCGAGTGTGCAAAAGCCACTACACAAGTTGGACAGAGTCAGTGGGCCTGAAACTAGGGGAGGACTGTTCTCCACAGAGACTGTGACACCCTAAACATGTGTGTGATGCAGGATAGGGCCAGAGTGGGCATGGGATGGCTGAAGAAATCCCATTAAATGTTGCTCATACAAGACACGTACTACAATGATCATCCAGGCAAGGACACATAGGGGCATGCATGTAATGCACATGGAGCATGAATGGGCACTCATGTCCCTGCGGATTGTCTGCCATCTGCACAGACCAAGTGAGACACCCTGCATGAAGTGCAGAGGATGTACCCCACTGCATGTGTCTGGCAGGTTGGCTGGTGGAAGTTAGCATGTACACAGGAGGCTTGAACAGGCCATTGCAGTAGCGCAAAATGTTGCACAACAGTGCAATGGTATAATTGGGGTGCAGGGGGGGTGGAGGGGCAAGGGGGCATGCCCACATGGAGTTCACACATGCAGGGAGAGGACACATGCACGTCAGTCATGCAATGACATAGTCCCAGTGCTGAGAGGAAATCCACCCCGGGCTACATGCAGAAGGGCCAGAGAGCAGGAACATGGACCGGAGGGACGTCTGTGTGACTAGCATGTGAGTAGGGTGCAAGTGTGGTGATGAGGACAGTTCCTGTCTGCTCTACATGTCCCCCAGGCTGCACAGCAAGCACGCATCAGTGAAGCATTGCATGACTAGCACATGTGAAACATGTACACATAGCATGTAGTGGCAGTCAAGCACAACACATCACATAGGCAAAACACACATGGGCTGGACATACACGCTACAACACTCACTGGACTGGGCATCAAAGTCCTGCATCTCTCCCACTGGCTCGATCATTTCTTCTGGTATGAACTCTGCAACGAGTGCCTCGTGCGGAGTGAGGTCATCCTCCTCAGGTGATAGCCCACCACCAGTCACCAGAGTCATGCTGTAATTAGTGGCACGCTTGGCCTTGGCGCTGCGTTTGAGGTCATTCCAACGCTTTTTGCACTCGGCACCTGTGCGCACCTCATGGTCGAATGCACTCACATTATCCGCAACATGCTTCCAGTGGGTATTCCAATGGGCAGCTGTAGTATGACAATTTGGCCCCACTATCATGTCACGGCTGTGGGCCTTCATGTAGTGCACAAGGCAGTCCAGTTCCTCATTGCAGAAAGGCTTCTTCCTTGACGTGAAGGAGGTCGTGGCTGTGTCTGGGGTCCCAGCCTGTTCTGCAGATGCAACCTTCCTCCTCTTGGATAGTGGCGCGGACCCTTGCTGGCAAATACCGCCCTGATCACGATGGCCAGTGGGACTGATGAATTGAACCAAGGGAGTGGCAGGTTGAAGGACGACGAAGGCCTGACTTGCGACAGGGGCTGCTGGGTGCCCTGGAATGGACCCTGCGCAGCAGCATTCGCTGTGCCAGGGTCATTGACCGCGACTGTCCTGGTTGGTAGTCTCACAACCAGGGTGTTGTTGGCTGCATCTGCCCCTGCACTTGCCAACACCCGTCTGGTCGGGGCAGCAGATGACATTGCTGCCCCAGGGACACGTCTCTCGGTCAGGGCAGCCCTGCATGCGCCTACGGTGTTCCTCCTGACCGGCTGGAAATCTTCCAGTGACTTTTCAAGTGACAAAGCAGCCTGCGCTGGCTGAGCCTGGGTGGTGGTGTCCACAGCTGCACCTGCAGCTACCACTCCCCTTGGGCCCGTGGCAGTCGATGAAATTGACTGCTGGGTCACACTGGCACCAGTGCCAGATGCAGAAGCTGCATCTCCCAGAACCACAGGGGGTAGTGGCATGACTGCACCAACACATGGCACATCATTGTGCTCAAGTGGCACACCCCTGCCTCTTCCCCCTCTGCGGCCACCCTGGACACCCTGGAGTCCCCCTACTCCCTGGTCACCCCGGCCACGTCCCTGACCACGCCCACCACGAGCTGTACACCCATCTGAGGCGCCCCTCACCTTTGGTGGCCTCCCAATCATGGCAAAGATGGAGTAGTGCCGGCACAGATGGAGTAGTGCCAATGGGAGGTGTACACCACAATTGTCCTGGGCAATTGGGGTGAAGGGGGTGGGATGCAAGATGTTAACAGCACTCCTGCACCTGCATGGCTGTATGTGACCCCGGTGATGTAGTGACGGGTCATGCAACGCTCAGGCTCCCCAAAACTGCAGTAAAACCATGCACGCAACCCCTGCAGCCTACGTGCATGGAATTTACCTCCCGCAGTACGCGGTGGTACCCAGGAACACAAAAAACATGTACGCGTGGGACACGCAGGCTACTGTGACCTCGAAAACGGGTGCGATACACAGGGGCACCCACAGTGAGAAAATAGCGTGCGCGACTCACCGTCTGACTAGCGGGATGCAGAAAAACACGCCTAGCCAATACCCCCGCCAACATAAGAGATACGTCCTTGATAGCTGTGAAGTTGTGATGGTGGCGAAACAACACAAAGTAGCAACACACACGTTGGTCTCCACGAAAGGCACGTACAGTGAACTGCCGGGACCCGCTCACCTTTAACCTGTGCTGAGGGAAACGCCTGCGTGCTTCACATCACTTACGCGTTTAGGCCCTTTCCTCAGAATACACGCATTCACACGCCGACGTGCAGTTTTTCCACGTGCTGAATTACTATGCACCCGTCACGAGGGAAACGTCTGCACGTAACGTCACAGGCGGGCTTACGCGCTAAGGGCCTTTCCTCAGATTTCACGTTGACGTGCACTTTTTTCACGTGCCAAATCACTCCGTATCAAGCTGGCCACGTGAAAACATGCAGAAGACCACGCTCCTGCCCTGAAGGCCATTTTTCTGCCCCCCAGAAACCCGAGCACGCTCCCACCTGCCATCTGCTGCTGCCTGACTGCCTGCTGCCCACATGCCCTGCTATTTGTTGCCTGCACGTCAGCCAGGGGTTCAGTTGATGTGACCACCCCTGCTGGAACTGAAGAATCCCGACTGGGATACCATCACTCCACAGCCCAGCCCCAGGACCCAGTTGCCCACCCACACCTGCCTCTGGGGTTGCCATGTTGGGCACAACACCATCTGACACTACTGGCAACCTCCAGCCAGAGAGGCAGAGGGCCACCAGCTTCAGTGCCAGGGAAGTTGGTGTCCTGATGGAGCAAGTCCTGGGGCAGTATGATGTGCTCTTTGGATGTTTGCGCGCCGACAATGAAGAATGGACCAGCATCTGGATGGACATCGTGACTGCCATCAACGAGGAGGGGGTGGCAGTCCGCGACTTCAAACATGTACGGAAGCGCTGGGAGGACTTCAGGTCCAGGACCCTCGACAAGGCCCAGCGCCTCTTGAAGGCAGCGGATGCCAAGGGGGGCCGTGGTCACCTGTCAGATCACCAAAAGAGGGTCCTGGAACGCATATGCCTAGTGCTCCACATCCAGGTCCTTGAGAGGCAGACATGTCTGGAGTCGAGCGGTAAGTGTACATGCATACTGATTGGACACTGTGCGTCTTGTGGTGTGCCAGAAGTGTGCAGGTTGCACATGTGTTTTTGTAGGGCCATGTATGGATGTGTATGTACAGGGGTTAGAGGCTGACACATGTGAGTCCTCTCATGTGTGAGACACATGGATGTTGTATGTGTTGGTAAGCATGCAGGCCAAATGCAGGTGTGGGAGCACACATGTTTGAATTACTGTGTATGTACATTGGCATGGTTGTGGAGTCACACATGGATGGTGGTTTCAGCTGCATGTATCTGCACTGTGTACATGTGCATGTGTGTGTATTTGACAGGTGTGCAACTGTGATGCAACATGGATGCATGTGACACTGACATGTAGAAGGCTGAATGCCAGATGTGACATGGATGGCGATCTCATCACTGCGACAGTTGTTGGAGATGTAATCATGCATGTAAGTGTGGTGGTCTGTGTGCATGTGTTGTGCACTCCCCATGTTTCATGTGACATCAGGCTCACCTTCGGCTGCTCGTGCTGTTGTTTGTGTATGGATGGTGCTGCCTGGTGCAATATTGCTGTTGAATTGCTCATGTGTGTGAGTTGAAATGACATGTGTGTTGGGGAGTGTGATGCCATGTCTAAAGTTTGACACTAACCCTCATGTACAACTGTCATGTGTGTATCAGTCCATTGTCCAGTGCTCTGATGCCTTTGTTCTATCTCTCCCTGTCTGCAGCGTCAACTGATGAAGAGGGCGGAGAGGGTGCTGTGGAGCAAAGCGGCAGGGATCACACCACCAGCCGGAGACACAAGCCCCGGCTCCCCTCCCAGGTTGCGATCTTGTTGGGGAGTGAGGAGTCTGGTGCCACGTCCCAGGCCGCAGCTGCCGAGGGTAGGTCCAAGAGGCGGAGGTTGGAGGTGGACTCCTCAGCAGCAGAAGGGGCAGCTGAGACCCCACAAAGTCCAAAGGAGGAAGATGGCACAGAGTCATCCAGGTTGGTGGGGGGTTTGGTGGAGGAGGAGGCCGTGGAAGGGACACACACGGGGTCTGGAGGTGGGGATTCCACTGGTGCTAGTGGTGCAGTGCAGGAGCAGGGACAGGAGGCAGCACAGGCCGCCACGGAGGTGCCTGTGTGTAATCCTGTCCCCGATCCTGCGACTGCATCATCCCGCACCAGCAGGGATGCCTACGTCCAGACCCGTTTTCAGGGAGGAGATCTGCTTACAACAAATGGCCTTCCTCTCCCTGTGAACATGGCTATCCGGGACCGGGTTGAGCCTGTCCTGAGTGGGATGGCGTTGCGTCAACGGGGCATGAGAGGTGACCTGCAGTGTTTTCGTGAAGACACTGCACGTTATCTCGAATGCCTCATTGACCGCGTTGACCTACTGGGACTGGTCACCAGGGCTGGATTCCTCTGTATGCTGGACCTTGTTCCGACCCCCTCCTCACCTGAACACCCTACGCACCAGTCGTCCTCCATGCCATCTTCCCACCCATGTATCACCTGGGTACCCTGTGAAGCTGCCTCTGACCCAGCGGCCAGGCTGGTGGAGGAAACATCCTTGCCACAGTCGGGAGTCAGACGTACAGCAGGGATGGCCACCACAACAACTGCACCCCAGCCAGAGGAGGATGTGCAGGCAGCAAGAGCAGGGGCACAGGCACAGGCACAGCAGCAGCAGCAACAAGGTGGGAGCCATGATGGCTCGGGGCCAACGTAATCGGAGGGGCAGGCATCGGCCAGAGGGCAGGAGGACCCAGGATTACAAGTGTCTTCCGTGTGGCAGCGGTTGGGCCATGCCATAGATGCAGAGCGGCGGCGGGCAGAAGAGGCATGGCTCACAATGGTCAGGGTGGATAACTCCATGTGGAGGGCACTGAGGTGGGCTGAGTGCCTCGAGGCAATTTGCAGGGAGTTGGAGGTCAACAGGTCATCGTCCCTGCGAACCCTCGGAGCCATGGAAGAGGGCCACCTCCAGGACATCGAGCAGGAGTTCGATGATGCCCTGGCCTGGGAAATCGGGAAGTGAGCCGTTGGACTAGCCGGCCGCCATTGTATATAGTTTGTAGTTTTAGGTTTCCTTTATCTTTTTCATTCATTTGGGGCGCTTGGACTAAGCCCCGCCTTTTTGTATATAGTTCTTTAATAGGTATTTTTTTGCTAGGTTTCATTTCATTTGTTGGGCTCATTGACCCTGGATTACTTCTTTGTACATAGTTGAACAGTGGATTTATCTATTATTATTTTTCTCACCATGGATCAATGGATTTTACTGTTTCCATTTGGATTTGATTTGTTGGCCGGAGACTTTGGACACATTTTCATTTTGATTGATTTGGATTCAGGCTTCATGTTTTTCTGTTTGTGTTTTGGACATGCTGCATTTCATCTTTTTTGATATTTTTTTTGTCATGTTTTCATTTGATTACATTATTTTTCTGTCCAATCCATTTTGTTTTATTACTTTGATGTGTGGTATTCTCTCATTGGTTTCATGCATGTCACGGTGTAGGTTTTCACAATCACCTGCACCCATTGTGGGTTTGTGACAGACATGTGTTGATGTACATTCTTGCCATTTGGGTTGTTTCATGTGATGGGCATTTCAATGTGGGGTGGATGGGAAACTTGGTTGGGTCTTTGCACAGGGGTGGTATGCGGTGGGATTTGGGAGGCCATGAGGCACATGATTGTAGATCATGATGACGTGTTGGGGGGACATGAGTCAGGGCCTGAGCCTCTCTGCTGGGGGGTGGGGGTGCTGGGGGACATGAGTCGAGGCCTGCTGGCAGGTGCCCATCAATGCTGGGTGGGTGGGGGTGCTGGGAAACATGAGTCCGTGCCTGCTGGCAGGTGCCCATCACTGCCGCATGGGTGGGGTGCTGGGGGACATGAGTCAGGGTCTGCTGGCAGGTGCCCATCAATGCTGGGTGGGTGGGTGTCCAGGGGGACATGAGTCGGGGCCTGCTGGCAGGTGCCCATTACTGCTGGGTGGATGGGGGTGCTGGGGGACATGAGTTGGTGATCACTAATGCAAGGTGACATGTGGGCTGGCTGGGGGGCATGCCCATGGTGGATGGGCTGTGTGTGGAACATGACCAGGGGTGCAGGGTAGTCCCCTGTGGTGTGGGCAGCCTGCAGGGGCTGTGGAGGGGGTAGGGGGCACACCTGGGAGGACCCACACTGCCAATTCACATGTGGGCCTCCACGCGCACCCCTCTGGATACACGTACCCCGCTCTGACAGCAAAATCGTGTGTGAAACTCCCTGCGAACCACAGTAATACATGTACCCCGCTCGCACAGGCCCAATCACGTGTGAAACTCCCCGCGAACTCCAGTTATACACATACCCCACTCGCAGAGGCTCAATCGTGTGTGAAACTCCCCACGAACCCCAGTAATACACGTACCCCGCTCGCACAGGCCCAATCGCGTGTGACACTCCCCGCGAACCCCTAGTAATACACGTACCCCACTCACACAGGCCCAATCGCGAGTGACACTGCCCGCGCAGGGGAGTACATGTATTCGGAGGGGTGAGTGGGGAGTTTTACAGGCTTTTTCGTGGCCTGTGCACCATGTACGGGATTTGTGCGCTGTGCATGGCGCACGGGAGGGGTTGGGGGCGTAACTGGCGCTGCTGCAGGGTCGCTGCGCCACTCTGTGCCAAGGCTGGTAATGGATGTTGAAATCCATGAATACGCTGTGTGCGGAAATGGATTGTTGGCGCACGCGGCTGGAGCAGACTGTCGCACGCGCACACTGTGCGCCAGCCGCGTGCGCCACTTGTGCGCTGAATTCTATGAATTACCCCCATAGTGATCTTCATGCACACATTTTTACAATTTCAAAGACACAAATGTGGGAAATATTGTCATCACAAATATAAAAACAAAGGGCAATACTATACCAAATGCCGCTTTGGTTTCCCTAGACCATTCTCAACAACAGGTCAAGTAAACAACTTCATGTCTTCAGTTAGACATAGTGTCAAAGGTAAATCACCTTTGAACACATATTACTAAAAAGAACAGAAAAATCAAAAAACATCAATGATTACATGCAATCATTGCCCTCCTATGGAATGCAAACATAGATGTGCAGTACATTGCAGACAATTCCACAGCAGTTGCACGATATGTCACAGCCTACTTAACCAAAGCAGAAAACAAACAGTGCTCCATGACCTCTGGGATGACATATCATCTAACAAAACACTATCACAGAAATTTGACAGCTTAGGCATAAAAATGCTGACCCGTAGAGAATGTTTAAATGGTAACGGCTTGTATGGAAAATCTGAAAATATAGTATGGCTAAGTCTTGGTCCTACTAAATCTAGAAAACAGAATTCTCAAATCAAATTAGTGTCAAACACGCAAAAAGACAAGCTCAATTACCCCTCTTTTAGTCCACCTCGGACTTGGGTCTGGGAAAAGGAGATGGGGATAGATTATCTATTTATACAATGAGCAGTTTAGCATGTTTCAAAAAGTAACAAAACAAATTGAACATGGTGTGCAACATGAAAGTAAAAACTGTACCTGCCAAGATTACAAACCTATACTACCCTACATGAGTGGTCAAGCTAGTTCAGGCAAAACATTCTTAATCAAAATCATCAGCAAGTTCCTCCAGCAAATGACAAACAACGAACTGTCAAATGTTGTAACTGCCCCACAGGTTTAGCTGCCTACAACATAGGCGGTGTCACTTTATACCGATTACTACTCCTTCCAGTAGAACACCAAAACCAATTAGACTACTACAAACTTTCTCCAGAAGCTGCAATGGAACTATGTACGGTTTTCAAACAAATCAAAATGCTGCTAATGGATGAGGTGAGCATGGTCTCCAACCTAATGTTGGCTTTGATTCACCTCAGATTACAAGAGGTCCTCAAAACAGACTACGAAAAGCTCTTTGGAGGAAAACACACTATTGTTTTAGGAGATCTTCTTCAATTAACACCAGTGAAAGGTGAACCTATTTCTAAAACCTTAGGGCACAAAGTGTGCCATAAAACTCTTGCCAGCATAGGAAATGTCAACCTTTGGCAACATTTCCAATACAGAAAATTAACTGAAAACATGTGCCAGTCTGCAGACCTCACATACTCCAACATTTGAAAAAGTGTTAGAGTTGATGTATTATCTCAAGCACAATCAATTTTAAAAACCAGGCACATTCATACACTCTATTGCCATAACACATGTGCTACTGATGTCATGCAACTATTAGCACATGCAAATGTGAATTGTATGTCCTTGATGCCAACTCTTGCAAGCTGTTCAAAATTTATTGGAACAATGTTAAAAAAAAGAAATGCAACAAATAGTTCAAATGGGCTCTACAGACAAACTGGACGTAAATGGTACGACACTACCCATGTGGCAACAAGCCACAACACGGCTAAACACCTTGGAAAACTCTATCTCTAATACAGCCAGTTTGGAGAAAATATTAAAATTATCTTTAAACTGTAGAGTAATGCTTAAGCGTAACCTTGATGTGGAGCAAGGACTAGTTAATGGAGCACTTGGTACAGTTGTTGGCTTTCAAACATACCCATGCGACAACAACATTCAATTTGTCAACATTCTCTTTAACAAACTATCCAAAGTTAAAAGGATAGGATGCTCAACAGCCCGTTTCCTTCTCTTCAAAGACATGTATGTACGCAGAGAACAATTTTCCCTAACTCTAGCATACGCAGCCACCATTCACCAATCACAAGGTCTTACCCTAGATAAAACATTGATATATATTGGTAGCACAGTCTTTAAAGAAGGCATGAGCTATGTAGAACTATCACGCTTATGTACACTTGACCAACTATTTCTAATCAACTTTGATGCAAGTAAAGTAAACTGATATTTGTTGCATTCTAGAATACAATAGACTATGTTCACTCTGTACCCCCATCTAAAAACCTATCCTGTTCTTCAAAAAGCAAAACATTGTCAAAGAAAACTACCTATGACTCAAACTATGCAGGATCTCACAGCAATTCCTACAAAGAAAGTGAAAGAAGCTAATACTTTAAAAGGACCACAAACAAAGAAGGATCTACTGCTCAAGGTAACTGAACTACCTCATCAAAGAAGCAACACACACTCCGAACAAATGACTTGGACACAGAACTGTCAGGTCCATTCAAATTTTCAAGTACAACTGGTGTAAATTGCTACACAAATGTAGCAATAAATATTCTATTTCAATTTCCACCAATTATTGACAACATTTACTCACACAGTACAGACCAATTGTGTTTGCAAATGTTCCAGGTGAAAGCACCTCAACACTGGAACTCCCTACCACCATCGCTCAGAACTCCCCAACCTTACTCACTTTTTAGACGCAACTACATCCATTGGTTAAAGAACACGAACCACTAACACCTCTAACACCACACGGCTGCTCTCCGCGTTGCATGCTTTAAGAGAATCTGTAAATTTGTAATACTAAACTTGTATATATTTGTAAATTCTTTAAATACATCTACTGCATTCTCTCCTGCCAAACTGTACACATGTTCCTTCATCGTCACACTGTAATTATGTAATGTAAAGTATAATTATGTAATGTAAAGTATAAGCATCCTGTAACCAAGCTTTGAATCACCTTGCTGCTCATGCGCCCTCATACCCTCGGGTCTGGTGCGCAATACAAATGAATAAACTAAACTAAACTAAACTTAGTCCTTCATAGAAATGAAACCAACAATCCTGACAACAAATACAGTGTCCTTGGAATAATATAGGAATCGGACTAATGTGCTGGAATGGTCAAATTCACTATAAACTCATAAGAAGATCCACAAGAATTTCTAATGTACTTGCTACAAGTACTAGAAAAAAAAAACATACCTATAAATGAAATCTTCCAGATTTCATACATGTGGAAACATACATGAACTATTTGCAACATGTAGTATAAGAAGACATTCCTAATGAATGCTTTGTATATGTATCCATACCTAACTGAGAATCCATTCAATTTCAGCAACTTGTACAAAATGCAAACCATAGCACATTATGTACCACCTGCAATTCAGATAATCGCCCCACCTTACAAATACAGTCACATAGTGAATACGTAGTAGTAATGCTTTTACATTACAATGCAGGTGATACCAAAAACAACTGCAAGCTGACTGGATTCACACATGATCAATTAAGACAACCTTCACAACAATAGGAATAATCTACCATGCAGGAGCCACAACCAATGCATGTCAATACATTGCATATATAAAAAGGAAATGTGGATGGTTTGAATTTAATGATACTACCATTACTCTAAAACAGAGATTACCAGCAAATCTTGTAAACACTTATTTAATATTCTTAAAACCAAAATATGATAACTAATCTGTACATGAACATTTTCAAAACTTCAACGTCAAAACTATGAACTGTTACAATACGCCAACAGGTATCTAACTGCCCCAAGATTCTGTAACAAGTAAACAGATATCTGAATACCACTAAAATGTGAATGGAATAAACAGTTAGAATACGCCAACAGGTATCTAACTGCCCTAAAATTCTGCAACAAGCAAACTGATAAATACCACTAAAATCAAACAAGAAATATACAGTTAGAATACGCCCTAAGAATCTGCAACAAGTCAACAGATAGATGAATAGCATGAAACAAAAAATAAAAAGTTAGAATATGCCAACCGGTATCTAACTGCCCCAGAAATCTGCAATAAAGCAACAGATAGATAAATACCACTAAAATGGAGAAAGAAATAAACTCATATAATACACCAACTACTATCTAATTGCAACAATACTATGACCACTTCCAAATCAAAACCATACACCTATTAAATTCCTCCTACTGAAATCAATTAAATAAATATATTGAACCACAATGTAGAAAGTTTTTTGTTTTTTTAATGCAGCATGGATTTTTTTTCCCTCAGACCCAATGATTTAATAAACAAACACAGGAACTGAGCAATTTGCACAGCACACTGGTTTGAACTATAGTACTTCTAAAGTACTAACTATGAGGGTCAACAAAATACAGACATTTCTATTATGCAATGCAATAACTCATTATGAACTACCTACACTAACATATGATCTTTTCTTTTATTACAGAGATTGAAAAATAATGTCTTCTCCAATTGCCCATGCCATGAAAGAACTGCATACAACCAGAAACAGTCAAACAGGAAGTATATCATGAATGGACTCACAAACACCACAACATAACACACCCATTCAAGCAAACATCTAACCATAGAACACAATCCAACATTTTTGCCTCCATGGGTATCTTATGCTGCAGTGCTTGTTGCCAAACCCTACAATCTTGACTGCATGGCCTGACCAAATCTACATGCAGCCTCAACAAATGAAACAGTACACAAACGTTTGAAAACATATATCCCCTAAGCAGCCTTCATACCACAGTCAAAATGTTTGGTAGCATGGGTGTGTTTTGCTGTGGTGGTTGTGACCAGGGCCTAGAGTCTTGGGGGCATGGCCGAAGGCTACAGCCTTCGGCCATGCCCCCAAGACTCCAATCCCTGGCCACAACCACCACAGCATAACACACCCATAGAATCAAACACCTACCAAATATCTACAACCCAAAAACATAACACATCCACCTCAAAACCTATCCACTTCAACTAACATTCTAAAAATAATTACAAACAATGCTCTACTAACAACCCAAAACCAGTATCATACTAAAGTAAAATAGCCAGTAGGGCGCCCAGTATTTATTATGTCTGTGGAAAACCGCAGTGACCGCGGACACCGCGACCACATCAAGACATCCTGCCACCTAAACAAACACAGCATTTGACCCATCTCTTACCCCACCACTCTCTCCAAGCATTCCTACACAACAACACACTCCACAAAATTGGATTTAGTCTCATTTGCACGCCGCACTGTCCGCGGATGTCCACAGGGATGTGAACAGGGAAGTATGTCTGCGGTGCGGACATAGATATCACTAATTTTTTTAGACCTACATTTTGGTTGTTTTGAAAAAAAATACTATTGGACCGATTTTCACAAAATTTACCAAAGCATGCTTTCGGGACCAAGCCGTTGCTCCTGTAGAAAAATTTGGGGAAAATCCATCCAGCGGTTTGGGCTGTAGGCGCGACTGAAATGTTTTCTCCTTTCAGTCTATGGGAAAAAAGAAATTTTGGGAGCCCCCCTATAACTTTGCCCCCCCCTCTGGACCAAACCTCACCAAACTTTACAATTCAGAGTAGGCCGTATACTTTTTTTGCAAGGTTTGATGAAGATTCGCCGAGGGGGAGCAAAGTTATAAGCCACCCAAAAATTGCTCTTCCTATGTGTTTAGCAACTTAACCATAACTACATGGCCGCTACCACAGGCCATGTAACATATAAACACATATACATCTATTTGTATTTATACTTTAAATTAACAAACCATCTGCAAAAGTAACTACATAAAAAATAAAACACTACACAAAACCCACCCCTGAGAAATGAACATACCAAATGCAAAGATATCAGGTTGCAGCACTCTGGATAAAGATTTAAAGCAATAATAACCACAATGTTTGTAAAAAAGATATATTCTGGTGCAACTAAGCCCAGCCCTTCCCTTATCAATAGGATCCAATTGTTTTAGTAAGCAACACCCTGGTGTGAAGCTACCCCTTTTATGAATGAGTGTGCCCTTTGATTCCGGGTAACAGGACAACTTTGTGTGAAGTGGCATTCTCTCTGGGGAGGGTGTTACTTGTACTAACAAAGAACCAAAGAGAGGCACTCCCCAGAGTTACAGTCTAGCTGGGACCCCCACTGAAGACAACTCACTTAGTCTTGGTGTGCCCTTCAGGCTTGAAATAACCCTGCACATCATCTTAGGTTTCTTTTCTATGCCAGTAGGCAACCCTGAGATCACTGAACCTGGTGCTAACACAATAGTCACTTCTTTGGCAACTGAGTCCCCTCTTGCAAGAGGAGACACCTCAAGGGATTTCGGGCTTGGACGGGTAGATATCGGTGAGACCGATCTTGTGCACCCTCTGACTGAGGAAGCCTCAGGATGACAGCCCTGACATCCTTCCTCCTTTGTCGAACCCAAAACATTTGCTCCAGTAACATTCATGACCATGTCTCAGTCAGGGAGGTAATTACCCAACATACAGCATACAGCAATGACGTTGTTGGCTGATATTGTGTACAGGGAGTGTGTTCCAATCCAACAAAGTCTTGCTATTTCCAAGGGACAGTAACCTTGACAGTCAAACCCAGTTTTTTTGATCTTGGGTATACTGCCCTAAGTTCACAGTTGCTTGACATCTGTGATGCTACAAACCCACACATGTGGAAAGAACACATAATATGCAAAGATAGCAAGATGCAGCACGGTGGGTGATGAATCAGGAATGTAAGGCAATAATAACCACAATGTTTGTAAAAAGGATATGTGTTGGTGCATAACGGGGTTTAAGCAAACTAACCAGTCTCTAAGGCTGAAGGAATAACCCAGGTGGAAGTTATCAGTCAATACTACTGTCTGTGGTGCTTGGAGGATCCATGACATTGATCTAGGTTTCTCAGTACTGTCTGTAGAGTTCAAATAAGGCTCTAATGCGTCATTCTCATTGCGCCAGACAGGGAGCAGAGTCAAGCCACAGTCGAGCTGATGTTTGTTGCAGTTCAAAGGAGTGCATATCATCAGGGCCATTAGTGTGATTGTCAGTTCGACTGTGAAGATGTTGGTGATGACTGGATGTACAGTTTGAGATGGGTTATTTGATGCATCCTTGGTTTGGAGATGTGCTAACACTCCTATGAAATCAGAGAATTCCTCCTGCCGTTCTTCCCAACGAGGACCCGGGAACACCAAGAGGGCAGCTGGAAAGAGCGGAGGAGGAGAATCGAGGCAGTTGCAAGAGGGAGAAATAAAGATAAGGTCAACTTTACTGCGGCTTTATGTTTCTGTGATATGCATGCTTGACCGAGTGTATCCCTGACAGAAGCCCCTAGTAGAGGACACAGCATTGGCCAACTATGAGTTGGACCAAAGCTGCCTGAAACTTCATTGTGCCACAAATGATAATTCCATCACCGATCGAGTAGATTGTTGATCAAGAAAGTGGAATCCGATTAAGACATGATCAAAAAACAGCTAATTTTACTATAGTGATTAAATAAAAATTGCCCCTGTACTGAACATCCTTAAACATAGAATGCAAATCCTGGATTAGGGACTTTTCCATACAAACAAATTACTCCTCACTTGTGTGACCATAGTCATGGAAGGATAAGACTTTTGTTTTTCACTATCCACCTTCTTATTAACTTAGTATATCTGGGGCGCCTCTTCTGATTAATCAAATGCATTGGTCCATTATCTTTGAATTTAGGGTGCCCACCAGTACCAATGATGGAAACACCTTGATTATTGCGGGGAGATACCTTTTTTCAAAATATCTCCTTTCGCTTTCAAACACCTTCTTGACCAGTTGTGGAAAGATAGACATTGCACTCTGGGATTGCGATATTGTGGAAAAAATTCCCTTTCTTCGAACACCCTAACAGATATAAATAAATACGTGAGTGTACATATTAAATAAATAAATACATGTTTATACGCAATTGATCCTCGACTTTTGAGGAGGGTGTCGAGGAATAAGTACACACAGCACACGTTTTGTCTGGGTGTGTTAACTCTTGAGTCTACCTAATTAGACGTGTAATGTGTGGTTGCAAATTCTGAGGAAACTGGCCTCTTTCTAGCATACTTTCGCTTCTAAAACATGTACTGAATTACATGTAATTCATCTGTACAGACTGTACTGCGCAATTGTTCACCAGTGAGGTGATGTCGTCCAATGATCTTTCCGTCGATTGACTAGGGATTAGATGGATTTTACCCTGCTGATCTTTGCGAAGATGACATTTTGTACGATTTGGAAGGAACACAACACACTATCAAATTAACCGCCACCGGTGCCCAGCACGAATGATTTATGTAATCTGACCCCTGGTTTTCAGTTGTCCTGCTTCTGCAGCATCACTCTGACAAATGTTAACTTCACCTTGCCTTCTGAAAGCAAAGAGCTGCCTTTTTGTGTTTGCATTATAGGGAAAGGGAAAGAAAAGCCTCCACATCTTGTTAGGTTTAAAGAGATTTGCTTTCTGGGGATGAAATACAGAAAAAAAGAAAACAGTTCACTCAAAATCAAATACAGCAGAATACATTTCACTGCTCTGAGTTGGTTTTTTTTTTGGTTTTTTGTGCAGATTAAATGATACACAACAGACAGTCCCATCTATAGCACTTGATTGCAGGAAACAGCAGCCAGAGAAGGGAATACAAAGTGTATGGCCTTTCTCTACCATTTAGCATTGAACAATAGGTTTTGCTGTTCAGAGAGGAAATTGCAAAGCTACCGACAAGCCACCACACACATTGAAGCAGCACAGAATATGATCACGTTTCCCCGCTTATTTTTTTTTTCCAATCTGCTTTTCTGCTCTTCTGAGTGATGCGGCTTGGGGGATTCTGCCAGAGGAGGTACTTAGCAACAGCTTCCACACGCAGTCTAGTGCTGACAGCCTCCACCACTTCTTTAAAAAAAAAAAAAAACAATTGAAGCAATGCGTGTAACAACCGCCCATGTATTTAATTCAAGGCATGGGTTCGTTTGCTGTTTCGTCCAATCTCATATTTCTGCTCATCCGTATGTTTCGCTTCATGTTCTCTCTTCTGAATTTCCTTTAATTTATAATTATTGCAGCGTGTAAGTGCGTACGCGAGAAGTGTGTCGCAAATAAGCCAGTACAGTATCCTTAACGTCCAAATTAAGTAATTACGAACTGCCAACATTGCACCGGTTTTATATCAACCCCAGACATGGTTCGGCCTTGTTGGGCCTCATCAGTGAGGGGCAGCGTGTTTCCCTATCTCGCAGCGAGCAAATCCTATATTGGTAAGGGTGCCTTGTGATAACATTGAATGTTTCGTTATTTCCGAAATTTAAATATATAGGAAATGAATGTACGAAATCAATGTCAATATTCAGGACATGAGTTAAATTATTTGCATTCGTCCATGTCTGTGAATAAGTTCACTGCCATTGCTAAACTGGAACTGGACAGCAGGGGGAGCCCGGAGATAGGGCAACCGCTGACGCTCCCAACAGGCTGGCTAGACGACAGACACAGACACACACACACACACACACACACCCCCCACCCCTCTGTGCCCCCGGAGAGTACAGACAGGTATTCTCTGTTAATGGGGAAACCCTCTGGTGTTCCCGAATGTCGGCTGGAGGAACCTACTACTTATTAATAATTGGGTGCAACCGTGCTGCGTGACAAGGAAGAGTACGATTAAAGAGATTCCTAAAACGTAGTTGTAAACGATGGCTCTTGTAAAGGGATGGAAGTTTAATAGTGAACCGTGCAATGCGACATAAGTCAAGGAAATGGGCAAAGGAATTGAACATATCGATTATACCAAATGGGGAGGGTGTTTAGGGAGGAACAAGATTTACAAAAAAAACACGGAAATAAAGTAATATTGGCTTTAGTTGAACGTAGGGCCAAACGGGTGCACAGCTCTCGCGTTCTAGTTGCATACAGTCACACCCAGTGAACATGCTAATAACTGAATTACCCTTTATGGACTTTCCATTCAAACTCTTCATCAAAAAGATTAAGCTCTGTAAAGGGTTGATGCTATGCTAAACACTCGTGGGCAGAATCTGTGGCCCGGCCCAGTCTTCGGCATGCACCTGCCTCCTGGCTGCGATAGCCAGGCTCATCATTGGCTGATCTCACACCATCATCAGAGAGATTGCACAGAAAGCTAATCTGAAGCAGCATACTTTCAACTACCTCCTTATAATCCTTGCCTTTATTGATCACTTCCAGCTTTACTTGAAAGTCGCCTAGGCGAACCTGAGCGGCATAGCAATGATGGAGATTTATTTGACTGGCCAGATGTGAACGAATGTCATTTTTGCCAAATGGCAGCACCACCTGCTTTTCCACCAGGTTTTTAACTTCTCCCTACTCTGGAGCCATGGGTGGCTGCCCAGTCAAAGACAACAGCAAACAATGCAGCCCATAGATGTAGGTAATGCGGTTTCCTTTCCTGCACAAAATATAGTTTTGCCATGAAGCACAGAATGGTGAAGCGGCCTGGAAAGTCTCATTCCCTTAAATTCTTGATTAGTGGGAGTCCTTTTTTTTTGCTCTTCACCAAAAACGCAACACATTAAGGGCCCGATTCATGGAAAAGTGCGCATTTCTCCTGCCATTGCTGCGCGCCGAAACCGACCCTGCATGAGCCTGGGTGCAGTATAAAAAATGCATGCACCGCATATTCATGGAATTTGCCAAGTACAGTAACCGTATTCGCAAGTCGCGCCCGGAACATCACCGATGAACACCCCCACGCAAAGCATAAACAGGCAGAACAGCTACCTTTGTGTGCTCCCCCGGTTGTTAATGCGCGCACCCTCAAGCAGTGTGTGGGGTTCCCTGCAAGCAGTCCTGCATCTCAGGGTCCCTGCGTAGAGTCCCCAGTAACTTTTGCTGGCATCCGTATGACACTTTTTAACTTGGGTAAAACTCAAAGAATTTTCATGCAAACCCACATAAATCATCCCTGCACCACCCTAAACTGAGTACACACACCCCTAAATCAGCTCGGAACCCCGGTTGAAATCAAGCACCCCTAAATTCGACATGTAAACCCACCTCTGTGCTCTGATTCCTATGCACACAAGCCTGTTCCTTCGGGTGGCATAGAGATTGAGAGATTTACATGGTGATTTCTCTGCCGAGAGGCTGCGTGGGTGGTTCCGTGAATTTGTGTCGTTTGGTGCAATTGTGGGCGTGCGAGGGACTGCCTGCGGCCGTCCCTGGTAATGCCCACTTTTTTACACGTTCTTCCCCATTTTCTGTATCTCGCCCCTCCCAGCCCTCTGCCCAACCCACGCCCACGCTCTGCATGGTATCTTGCGCAAGGCGCTCTACGGCTTGCAGAGATGTGCCGAGCCTGCGCGAACTTCACTCAAGTCTTGGAAAAGTACTGTGCATTTGATTCAATGAATTGACGCATAGGATTTTGCACGAAGTTTGGCACGTATGTTCCCTATTTCCTGCGCAAGTTATTCCATGAATCGGGACCTAAGGTTCTCCCGACAGCAGAGTCTGGCTCATAGAACTGCAACTTGTGGAACAGGTGTTAATACCACCTCCATCGCCTCTGTATCAAATATTTCCAATAGATTCCACCCAAATGCCCTGAGAGTTGGATTGTGAGGAGGCTGTAGATGAGGATGAAATCTACTTATCCACCCTCTCTCCTGTAAGCTTAGCTTTTTCCTCTCCTCCAGCATCACCTTTGTGATAGCTGCTTTAGGTGCTTCCCTGATTTTGACACACAATGTAGTCCCTTTCTTCTATTATTAGGAGGGGAATATAGTGAGGAGGATAAAGAAGAAGCAGGGCTGGCCGTCCAGTTCTTCCTCCTCTCATCATGTTGCCCTTCATCTATTGATATTGCAGGGAAGTGTGGGCACTGGCAAGGGCATGTTACCTAGACCATACCTGTCTTGTTCCCTTTCACTCAGAATGCTGAATGGTCTGCCCATCCCCGATGTCAATATTGCCAGGAAATGTAGTACACAAGTGTGCAATCAATAGTGCATTGCCTGATCAGCTTCACCTCTTGATCTGGCAATGGGTTACATCATTCTGTTTTACACGGTAAACTCCAGCCCTCCTTGGAGAAATGTGCCTGCTGGATCCACCCCGAGAGACTGCAGCTCCAGGCCCAGCTCTGTCTTCCACTGTCCCGCCTACTCATCTGGGGTATGCCGGGGAGACCTGCTACTACCATGGTCGCAGGCCAGAAAGATCTCATCATCCATTAATGTGTTTCGACGAGCATAAGCTAGAAAGTTGCCCAATAAGAGAAGGACTGCCTGGATTGACAGAAAACTAAACAGGACCAGTGGCTCTAGATGGTGGGTATTGTACCAGGACACAGGTGGTCCAAGAAAAATAGAAAGGATTGGGTGAAAGTGGAGTGAACATGGAACATCCACAGTTATGTAAGTACTGTGACAAGGAAATTGGACGTGGAGGAAAAGCACATACACGTGTGCCAGGGAATACGTGTTCTCTATCTAACTATTCCTCTCTTCAGCACCTATGCTAGAAGGTTGCCCATACCTCCAAAATCGTGAAAGAGTCATCTGTAGCGCAAATGAAGGAGTCACTACAGCTGTGCTGAAGTTTTACATTTATTTTTAATAAATAACAAATGTGCAATTCATCAGAAACAGAAACCAACGGGGATTCATCATAGGCAAACTATGTACATTGCAAACAATATTTTTAGGCACAGGGACACTGCCAGACAAGAACACGATTAGAATAATGTAAAAACAAATGCACACGTGCTTTTGTCGTTTTTTTAGAGTCAAATTTACAACAAAAAAATCAGGAATACCTTAAAAAATATATTGAATGGTACTCCTCAATCCAGCTCTCATACAGACTTGTGTTGCCATTCATGGCATGCTTTATAGTTTGGTTCCAATGGCTGCCTACTAGCTGTGTAATTGAAGACTGATGTTTCCCTCTGGGAAGGAAATCTTGATCAGAGAACAGCCTGCACTGCCACCTAAACAAATTATGTTTTAGCTGCCGCTGATGTCGGTGCTGTCATAATGAAAATGTATAATTAATGCCTTTGATTTAACTGCTTTCAAAATGAAACCACCAAGAACAATGATTTACCATGGTTCTTCGAAAAATGGGCCTATTTAAGCCCTGTTAAGATGCTGAAGAGCAGAAGAGAGCCCGTGTGCCAACAGTTCAGGATGAGCTCATGGATAGCAGCAACAGTGACTGTGGTTCAAAAGATGAACAATAACAACAGATCCTCTGGCTAAAGAGAATGCCGCCTAAGTGTCGCAAAGGGGAGGACGAGTGTGGTGGACAGAATGTGGGCTGCCAACTCTTACATTTAGGATGGTTGGGAGCAGGTTGCTATCCCTGATGGTGATCTTTGATCCAGGTGATGTCAGAAGAAGTGACTTCTCAGGAAGTGACATCACAGGCATGTGCCTGCGGGTGTGTGGGTGACTCACTGACTAGGCCTTGTTTTTTTATGGCATAATGCTTACCACCAATAGTTCAAAGTGCTGCATAGTTTGAAACTAATGGTTGTGGTCAGGATTAATTCAAAGACATGCATCCATCATTTTTGTAAGGGAAACAGTCCATCTAAATAGAAGAAGTCATGCTATAAAAACCAAGTTATATTACATTGTTTTACTTGTTTTTAATTAACTCCACTCCCCCTCCTCAAACTATTTTTCTCACATATCAACCCTTATTTTGTAACCATCCTTAAAATGGTAAATTCACAAAATTGATAATATGAAAATAATGTGCAAGGTACCTTAGTTGAATGATGCACCTGCTGCAGAGATCTGTGTGCAAGCTGAGGTTAACACATTTGTATCTTGTGTGTATCAACTGATAAAGAGTATGAGAATATGGGTATTACAACAGCATTGGGGAGTACATCCAGGGCCCTAAACGTGCATGAAAATACAAGCTGCAAAAGTCCTTGTAGACGGAGCACACAGCATGGAAGCCAGCAGTCGCACATGCACACAAACCCAAATGATATTCCATTGTGCAGGCCCAAGGAAGCATGAGCAGCCACACTTTAGTGAACCATAGCATAATTTGCCAATACCTGAACATAACCCTGTGCCATAGTGAAAACAGCTGCATTTACCATTAGCTAAGGAAATGTAAAGCATATTAACAGCAATAATACATGGCAGTAGACCTTGGTAGTACACTGAGAAGGCAGTGGATATAGTCCTCAAAATCTATTTAGCCACCTCACAAAGATGAAAACCTTCAACCCCACAGCAGAAAATGCCAACCAAACCTCTGCAAGGAAGCATACATACATACATCTCAACTATAACATTCCAGGGCAAACAGTTAAATGCTGCACAGTGGTTAGCTAAGACAAAGGAGGCAAACCTGAGATGAGGTAGTGAGGTCATGAGAGAGCAACCAAGAGATAGCAGACCCCAGTTCTAAAAGACCAAAGCATTATTAAAACCAAAGTCTTATTCTTTCCCGCCATCACAGTCTCCTCCCCCATTCATCTCCTTTCCTCCTTCGAGCCTATCCTTTTCCGCTACTGCCCATAATCTTGGCCTCTACTTTGATTTTAACCTTTCCTTTGCTCACCATATCTCTCTCACTTCCCGCGCCTGTTGATTTCACCTCTACAACATTTGCAGATTCCGTACCTTCCTTACTTTCCAAGCCTAAAAACTTATCATCTCATTGTTAATCTTTTCGCGACTTTTCTATTGTTCTGTCACCCTCTTTGGTCTTCCTCACTAGCGTCTTGCTCCCCTTAAATCTATCTATCATTTGGCTATTTGCTCACTTTGTGTTCTCTCTTATCATGTCTCGATCTCTTCTTCCCTTGCCTCACTTGGTTGGTTGTCTTTCCACTCTCAGCTTAAACATAATTTTATTTGCCTAGTGTTCAAATCTCTCTACAGACTGGTCCCTGACTATCTTGCATCTCTCCTTTCATTCTACTCTCCCTCTCAATATCTCTGCTCCTCAGATCTCTGTAGACTGACCGTTCCCCGTCCTCCTTGCACTCAATCCCACTTTCGCTCTTTTCAGCTCCTCGCCCCTTTTCACTGGAACTTGCTCCCTCTGTCCCTTTGCTCTATTACTTCTTACTCTTATTCCGTTCCTCCTTAAAAACTCACCTGCTTCAGTACCCTGATTGATTGTTACCTGCTGTACCTGATCCATATTTTGCTCGACTGTTCTTATGTACCATTGATTTCCTATGTAAAGCACTTTGGATAAAGGTTCTATATAAAGAACAATACAATTACAAAAAAATACTAAATAAAAGTACAGAACACTGCATATTTTTTGGTCAAAATGCATTGGTCTAGTTGTGTTCCCAGGCAAGCATTCAAAAGACATATAATAAATGATGTTCCGGAATGTAATACAATGAAGGTCATAAGCCTGTGAGGGCAGAGCAACACATGATGGAATATGTGTCTGTTAAGACAGGGTGAATAAAGCACAACACGGCCCTCTGCAGGATAACGCACACACATAAGGCTCCATTTGTTAAGGAGCAAGTAATGCAGAATGCCATTACATATGAAATATATTCATTAGGGATAATTGATGTGTTTTCCAGGATCTCACACATAACCCTTACTGCATGTATATAACAGAAATAAAGACACCTTCATGATGTCACAAATATATAAAAACACACACATATAAGCATGTATAGGTATACACATATTTATGTCATTATAAGAGAATGAAGTTTGCAAAGAAGCTAAATCTCAGCATGAAAAGGTCAAAGACAGGATGGATGAAATCATGAGAAAATGAAGTCAGGCAAGTAATGTAGCAGAAATAAATGGTTCACTATGATGGAAATGGTTAAGATGGTGTCAAACAGCTTAGATCAACGGGAAAGGGTGTCAAGTTACGATCTCAATGCCACACTGTTACACCTCACATAGTTATTGCTTCAAATATATGTAATCATTCACTCCACTCACAACACCTGTGGAGTAACCAACTGCAAGCTGTGTTTAGCTGATACATATTTAAATGAGAGCCATCTAAATAGAAAGTGTGAGAATGCTGATAACCTTTTAACAATCTAGCGTAGTCACGAGGACAGAGTAACCAAATAGAGTTAGGAAATGCATGGAAATACCTATAGTGCAACTGACGCAGGTGAATCAGAAGCCTGAAAAATGTATTTGATTTGTAAAAATTGTGTGTTAGACACTATAAAACCAGCCATTAATTGGAATAATGTTGAATGTCTTTTTTAGATGTTTCCGTGCATAGGCAGTTGAATTACATTTTTGTTCTTCTCATATCTTGTCCATCAATGTTTGGCTCTTTTTGATTGATTTTTGATACTTGCTTTGGGACATGCCATACATATTTGGTGGCCCGAGTACAGGGAGCCAGGTGTTTCCAGAAAGCTGTGAGCGCCTCCACCACACTTTGGGGACAAGCGAGGCCCACCTAGAGAGAGCAAGCAGCAGACTGCACAAAACCACAAGGAGGTAGCAGGTGTCGGGATTACATAGATGGCCTGTCTGATCACTCCTGGCCCCTGGCCCGCCCCTTTGAGTGCAGGCCATTGTGGGGAGAGGCGGTCCTGGAAGACTTTTTATGACCACAGTGAGCCAGTGCACCTGATCTGAGAACTACAGTGGGGAAGTGAGTATAAATTCGGAAGTTGAGTGAATGATGGTGTGAGCCACGTGTTTTTTTTTTCTTTTTCTTTTTAGTAGAAATTGAAGAGGACACCTGTAGCGAATAGCAGTGACGTCACATCAATTCAAAACTTGATAAGTGAGGTGTACACATCCCTCAGTAAAGGATGGAGGGGCAGAAATGCTTGAGAAATAAGAGTGGGCGGTCCTGCACTAACGAGGACTGTACCTTCAATCCACAGTAGAGGCAAGAGGCCGAAAACAGTATAAATTGTAGAACTGTGATTTTTTTCTTGAATTGTATATAATTTACATATTGGTGAATTATCAGAGGCACGTGTTGGTAAAATGTTGAATAGGGAAAATGGTTGGGGTGGAAACAGTTTTGGAGGTGGTGTGGTTTTTAGAAATGTTCATTAATGCACAGTAGAGCTCACTGTGATTTTTTTGTATTGACGTTTATGCGATATGGCTTATGAAGCAAGTTAGGGGGCACTGCAGTGGGGCGGCCATATGAGATATTGTTGAAGGCATTGTTTTAATTTCTTTTTTGTGCAAAGACCTATACAAATAAATTGTGTATGTCCGTTACTGTATAAAAGATACATAAATACTTCTTTAGAACACATGTATAAGGAGCTACCAACTTATAGTGAAAATATTACTGAATATAATCAGAAGTGGGTGATAGGAGCAGAAGGAAAGATGTTTGCAGCTCGGCCAGCCGAGGGAACGCATAACAAGAGTATCATAGAGCACATATACCCATCTTTTGTTTCACCTATAATGTAAGAAGCTGAAAAAGACGCAAAGTATATAAGAGCTCTGGAAGATGTATGAAGAAGATGAAAGCAATAATAAAGGAAAGGGGAATGCTGAGGGTCTACTCCTCCCCTGTCATGGAGAGCAAATACGGCACAAGCTTCAACACCAGTGCAGTCGATACCCCAGTTGAGTGCAGAGAAAGGGCCAGTAACACAGGCTCCAGCACCTGCAGAGCCGTCAGCTCTGCCAACAATGGCCATTATCACTTAAAATCAGCTGCAGGATATACAAACCCCTGAAATAAACCCTCAGCATATTCCGAAACAAACCCACTAAGGGGAACAAATGCCCCAAGTGACAGATGAGACCCAGCAATAGTGCAATTAGAAAATAAAGCATGCAACGATTTACAAGCAGCAATGTGAAAGACAGAGGAAGAATTACTAAGGGCGACAAGAAAAAGGGAGGGTCCCGGCCCTGCGGTAGAAGCAGAAACATGGGCAGCAGGAAAAATATTATTGAAAATGCCATGACAGATGTAAAAGTAGAAACCGAGGAGCCAGAGCAACAGGATGTAAACTATGAATCGGAGGTGATTGAAACTGAAGATGACCAAGAAGAAACTGAAGAGAATTGGAAAAGATGAGTAAGGCCATGTCCTAGAACCATGCCGCTATTTAAAGGAAGGACACAGTCTAGAAAACATTATAGCCCAGAAGAAGGAAGACAGTTTCCATTGATATAGAAGGAGTGAGAAGATCACGATATATACCGTGGCCACACATGGATAAGAATAATTGAATCAAGTTGTTGGCACCTCTTAGGTGGCCGCAGGTAAGTGGATCAGTGCAGTAGAAAAACATACAGCAAGGCCTACCGTAGCGATTGTGGACACGAAAAGCCTACTAGCAACCATAATAGGGGATCAGACAAACACAATTTGGGAATGAACCAGGTTCCCGGGAGTACGATTAAAAAGTGATGCGCATCACAGTGCTCCATTTAATCACTGCCGCACCCAAACCGTTGGACGGATTTTCAGCACATTTGCAGCAGGAGCAGCGGTTTGATCCTGAAAGTGTGCTTTTGTAAATGTGGTGCAAATCCATCCAGCATTTTTTTTAAAAACAGTCTAAAAGTAGGTAAATATTTTTTTTGTGATAGCTGGGTTTGGTCCGCAGACTCACTTCCCTGTTCATTCCACGGACGGGCATCCAATTGGCCTAGAGGGCGACATGATGTCTGCGGACATCGGACACGCCCAGTGATTTGATGGTGAAAAGTGCAAAGTGTGTCAGATTTTTGGAAAAGCCTGCTATGTTTAGTTCGCGGACATTCGCCGGTGTACGTGAACATCATGGTAAAGACATCACTAAATAACACAACATCGCACTTGTCAGACTAATCTCTGGCGAGATGAGGAGTGATGAGGGTGGGATGGGATAGGGCCATACGAAGCCAGAAAAATTGTGTTTTTCATGCCTGAAGTCCGCAAACATTCCGGATGTTCGGGTATAGTCATGTGATGTTCACGAAAACTTCAGATGTTCAGGGACATCTATGCCTATTTCTGCATTACAGGGTTGGTGAAAAGCAGTTTTTGGATGGCTTATGACTTTGGCACCACTCAATGAAACTGCATGAAATTTCAGAATTGTATTCTAGACCTTATTTTGAATGGTTCTGTAAAATGTGGTGCTGTTTTGTCGAGAGGGAGCATAATTAGATGGGGGCCCCAGAATATTGTAAAGGCTTATACATGTGGTGCCATGTGACAAATCTGTACAAAGGTTTGCAAAAAGATTTTACATGTAGATATAAATATTTTG
Organism: Ambystoma mexicanum; assembly: GCF_040938575.1. Classification (NCBI taxonomy): domain Eukaryota; kingdom Metazoa; phylum Chordata; class Amphibia; order Caudata; family Ambystomatidae; genus Ambystoma; species Ambystoma mexicanum. The sequence continues at coordinate 532,217,996 of NC_090937.1, forward strand.
CAAAGTTTGGTTTGATTTTGTCAAGAGCGGCTAAATTAGAGGGGGGCCTCAACCTTTTTAGATGGCTTATAACCTTGCTGCCATATGATGAATGTGGACAAAGGTGTTCAGAAAGACTATAGACACGACCTTGAAAGTTTGTGCAAAGTTTGAATGGATTGTCTCAAGTGGGGTAAAGTTATATGACTATTGTATCTACACACATTTTGACACTTTTGAAAAAATAAATCATGGGCGGATTTCCAGCAAACTGGTTTAAAGAGCATTGGCAAGGACCTTAAAGCATGGTTTTGCAAATGTGCACGCGTTTTTTTTGTGTGACAATTGTCATAATGTAGATACAAAAAATAGTGATATAACTTTTGGTGACTGAAGTATAGCCAGCAGCCATGGGCACTGGCCAGATTGTCCGGGTTCATGGTATAAGGTCATGACCTGGACAATCTGGCTACTGGCCATGACCACGAAGGACAACCAATGGGGTTAAAGTGGCCATGTCCACCAGAAACCGGCTATATGTTAAAGTTATTCGGAAGTGGGATAGGTTTGAAAGGAAAAATAATTTGCTTGTGGTAATATGGTGATAGGGTTCTCTCATTGCCTTCTGCAGGCCTCCATAGAAAGGGAATAGGGGCTCAGCACGGAGCCCTGTCTGCCCGTTCAATGGTGGCCATCTTAGAAAAGGACTCTCCTTCCAACAAATGGACACTGTGCTCGTCCCGTTGTAGCAAGAAAAATCCTTTTTTATCATCCCAGGTTAACGCTTTGGGAACTCGGGTGCTAATGGCCTTCATCCCCCTTCGCAGGGGTTGGAATGGAGGATAACCGTCCGAAGCACTGGTTATCCACCTTCGCTTCGCTTGTGCCGATAACTTGGGCTGCCGGGCCGTTATCCCCCGTTCAAATTCCTGGAATGGGGATGAATGCCACATTATTTCCATTAGCATACTACAAAATGCTAATGGGAATGTTGGAAAATCTTATTGAGTCTGTGTACTTTACTGAGAAATGTAAAATAGATGGGCGGATTTCCAGCAAACTTGTGCAAGGAGCATTGGCAAGGACCTAAAGCATGGTTTTGCAAATGTGCCCGTGTTTTATTTTTTGACACGTGTCATAATGTAGTTACAAAAAATAGTGATATACTTTTGGTGACTGAGTTTTAGCCTGTGGCCATGGGCAGTGGGCAGATTGTCCGGGTCATGGTATGCTTTGCTTTGAATGGCCTCTTTGAAAAATTGCGCAGCCGGTGGGGGCACAACGTCTGGTGAAGATCATTTATGTGCATTACTCTGCACATGTTTTTTGGCCCCTCCAAGATGGCCGACCTGGACTAACTTCTACTACCTCTCCCATTGGTTGCCAGGCCTAGATAGGCCAATAGCGGCAACCGGGAAGCAGGAGCCAACCCAGACCACTACGTCCCTCTGCAAGGGGTTCTCTTCTTTTCTGCTTCCTCATAGCTCAGCTATGAGCCTGGTCAGACAATTCCTGCCTTCGCCCTGTCTTCTTTTAAAGCCTTCTGATTTTATCTGTACCTGCACAGGTAAGTCCTGCAATTGCACTGATTTCACTGTGCCTGATTTGCTTTGAAAAGCAATCTTTGAAAAATTGCACAGCCAGTGGGGGCACAACGTCTGCTGAAGATCAGCCTTCAAATTGGACTTTGAACCCTTTCTCTTTTTTTTGCTGCATTTACCCATTTGTGTGCATCACTCTGCACATGTTTTTCAGCCCTTCCAAGATGGCTGTCCTGGACTAACTTGTACTACCTCAACATCTGGTATGGCCTGACTCTCTCTCCCCTTGGTTGCCAGGCCTAGATAGGCTAATAGCTACAACCGGGGCCCAGACCACTATGGCCCTCTCTGGGCTTCTCTTCATTTCTGCTTCCTCATAGCTCAGCTCTGAGTAGGTCTGACGCTTCCTGCCTTCACCCTTCCTTCTTTTTAAGCCTTCTGATTTCACTTGTACCTGCAGAGGTAAGGCCTGCAATTGTGCTGATTTGACTGTGCCTGTTTTGCTTTGAAAGGAAATCTTTGAAAAATGGCACAGCCAGTGGGGGCATAATGTCTGCTGAAGATCAGCCTTCAAATTGTATTTAGTTTTTTACAGCATTTCTCCATTTATGTGCATTACTCTGCATGTGTTTTTCGGCCCATCCAAGATGGCAGACCTGGACTAACTTGTACTACCTCTCACCTGGTCTGGCCTGACTCCCTCTCCCATTGGTTGCGAGGCCTAGATAGGCCAATAGCTGCAATCGGGAGCACTAAAGGCCCTCAACAAAAGGCCTTGTCTGCTCCTTGTCCGCTACCAGAATGCTACATGAGACTATTGCCACAACCCGACCCACCCTGGGGTTGCTACCTCATTCAGCCATGAAACTGGACTACCAAGACTCTATTACTTCACTCATCATGGGTTAGTTCCCTCCTTCTGATTGCCCTTTTTCCCTTCTTGGGTCCTTCACTCCCTTCTCTGCTTGTTCTCACAGTTCTACCTGTTATACTCTCTAATGCACTTGTTTCTGCACTCACCTCTAACTTCTGATTCGTACTGCTATTCTATACCTACTGTGCATTAGCATTTAACATTGAAAGTCAAACTTGGGTGTGTTTTGCATTTAACATTGAAAGTCAAATTTGGGTGTTTTTTGCATTTAACTTAAAAAGTCAAATGTGGTTGTGTTTTGCAATTAACACTGAAAGCCAAGCTTCAGTGTGTGTTTTGCATTTAACTTTGGCCTTGATTTTAACATGCTAGCCCAGTGACTGTTCCATATCGCTATACTTGCATACCCCTCCCACTGCCTCCTCTATCTACTCACCCATGGAGCTTTCTGTTTCTCCTATCTATTCCAACTGCTTCTCCATCAACTATCCTTCCCTTCTCACTAAGTCTGGGAAGAAGAAGTTTTAAAAGGATATCCTGGCGCCCAACCTGTAATGTCCTACTTTTATTATTATTGTTATTTGTTCAGAAAAGCAGTCCTCTGTTTATTGCAGTTGCTCGTGGGCTGCGTCCCACGTGATTAAGGAGGCGGGGTTACCGCCAATTAGGCAGTTCACGTTTGATTAAAGACCAGTTAACACGCACCTACCTCTGGTCCTGATTTATTGACTGCGTTTACTATTGACCACGATTACATGCGATTGTACGCTGCCCAACAAAGGCATGCAGTGAATATTCAACAATGGCGACGAGGTTTCCGTGAAATGGCGCCGGAGCCAGAAGGTCCTGCCAGTCACCCGACACTGACTCGGGGACTCCATCTGCCTAATTTGCAGCACCGGAGCCCGTTTACCACTCAAGCGGCACAAGCATCCGCACAAGTAAGAAGCCCCAATTTCATATGCAGCACTCGTTTGAGCAGACAGAATCCGGCGACTCATGTGTTACGCGCACCGCGTAATACACGTGGAGTCCAGCCACAGCAATACGCGCGCACCCGGCACGCAGTGAAGAAACCGTTACACAAGAAGTCATAACGGCTGCATTTCCAAGGACCAAACACGTGTGCAGGTATCAGAAAACGCACGCGTTCTCTTTCAAAGTTGAGACGACAAACAAGGCACTGCCAGCGGCAGTAAAAAGGCAAACATGTCTGAAGACAACACAGACAGTGGACTTCTGAGCCCCTCCTCCAGCTCCACACCTCGTCAAGCCGCTAACAAAGATGACAGCAGCTCAGAATCCTTACAACTACAAGCTGTGCCACCATTCGACATGTCAGACACCAGCAGCCTCGCCCCCAGGTGGGCCAGATGGCTCAAGGAACTGCATATCTACATAGTCGCATCAGGGGTAAGGGAGGAGCGTCGACTCACAGGTATACTACTCCATTCTCTAGGACCAGTAGTACGGGACATCATTTTTGAAATGCCTGAATCTACCACAGACACTTTTCAAGGCATCATTGATGCACTAAATGCCTACTTTTAATGTGTTTAAGGAAAAGAGCAAAATATTGTGATTTTGATAGATATTCAACGGATGAAGCGATAAAGTCCCAAACCATTGCTGGCTGTGCATCGCATGAGTTCAGAAAGAAATTACTTCAAAAAAGCAGGACACTGGAAGAGATATTGCAACTCGCTAAGGCAGACGCCGCCCTCATGCAACAAACAGAATCACTTGATAACATCAAAATCATGCAGTCTGCTTCCACGGCATCAGTATGCCCCATCAGAACATCGAGAGACTCATATCCTGCTGAACAAAAAAAATGTTACAGGTGCGGTTTCAAATTTCCACATGTAGGTCCATGTCCAGCCATCGGACACAACTGTGACAAATGCGGAGGCGAAAACAACTTCCAATCTGTGTGCAGAAACGTCAACTTCTTCCAGCCGACTGATATGAACAGGGACACGAGGAGACAAGACCGAACCTCAACAAGAGAAAGTTCGAGATTTCGCAGGAGGCAGTCACTTGCAGCATCCAAACACCAACCTCAAAGCTCATCTCGCGACACGCCACGAGAGGAGAGAAAGTGGGAAGACAGAAGAGATTACTCGAGCCGCACGAGCACCAGACATGATTCGCAAAGGAGACACTCCAGACAGAAGGTCAGATATCTAGAAAATTTGCCCCGCAGAAGACGGGAATCACACTAATCCTCATCCAGCGGGGACAGGAAAAGGGGATATGTACATGCAATCGGAAACAGCATGGCCGCAGAATAGTGTCCCACCCTGCTACTACAAATTAATGGGCAAAACAAAGAATTTCTAATTGACATGGGAGCAACGGTAAATGTCATAAATGATGAGACTTATAAACTACTCAACTACAAGAAGTCACTGAAAGAAGCAGACACATTAATATATCCATACGGCTCCAACAAGCCTCTCAACTGCCAAGGGATGTTCACGGCACACTGTCAGTACAAAGACAAAAATCAAAAGATCAAAATATTCGTCAGCATTCTGAGCTTCAAGTCTGCGATTCAAATGGGACTCATTCAAATCATGTATCAAATAATGTCGGCATACACGACCAGTCCGAAGGACATGATGAAAAAATGTTTCCCTCTCTATTCAAGGGGCTGGGAAAACTAAAGGACAAACAAGTAAAGTTGCACATCAATCCCCAGATACTTCCGACAGCACAACACTACAGGGGCATACCTCTCAACATAGAAAGACACGTGGAGGACGAGATTCAGTCATTATTACAGCAGGACATCATAGAGCCAGCATCGGGACCAACTCCCTGGGTGTCTCCCATTGTACCCGTACCGAAAAAGGACAACAAGAACAGCATTCGTATTTGTGTGGACATGAGGGCCCCAAATGTGGCCATAGAGCGGGAATGACACCTTGCCCCAAGAATGACTGATATGAAGCACCTACTGCACGGATCCAGGGTGTTCTCGAAATTAGACTTAAATAAGGGATATCACCAGCTAGAGCTACACCCTGCTTCAAGATACATAACCACCTTTTCAACCCACCTGGGTTTGTTCAGGTATAAAAGGCTCAGTTTTGGGGTATCTTCGGCTGCCGAAATTTTCCAAAATGAGATACATCAAGTGATAAAACACATCCTCAACTGTTTAAACTACTCGGACGACATATTAATTTTCTGCACCACACAAGACAGCCATGATGATACTCTGAGGAGAGTCTGCATGGCACTAGAAAATGCCCACCTCACACTCAACCCGGACAAATGTGAGATCAGTAAATCCACTCTTAAATTCTTCAGACATATTTTCTCAAAAGATGGCCTGAAGCCAGACCCGGAAAAGGTTCAAGCGCTAGTAGAGACTCCCACGCCCACATCAGTTTCAGCAGTACTCTCATTCCTGGGAATGGCGAGCTACTGTACTCGATATATACAAGATTTCGCTTCAGTGAGCACGCCTCTTCGATTGCTAACTGGTAAGCATCAAGAATTTCAGTGGTGAGATACTTGTGAAGAAGCATTTCAAGAAATCAAGAAATGAATCTCAACAACCTCATGCATGGCATACTACGTCCCTGACCTTGACACGGAACTCACAGTAGACGCTAGCCCAGTTGGACTAGGAGCAATCCTAGCACAATCCAGGCGTGGTGCATCACCTGACTCTCTGAAGAGAATTGTAGCTTATGCAAGCCGCAGTCTTTCCAACACAGAATGTGCATACTCCCAACCCGAAAAGGAGAGCTTAGCGGTAGTATGGGCGTGCAAGCACTATCATCTATTTCTGTATGGACGACCATTTACCATAGTTACTAATCACCAGGCTCTCACCACCATTTATGGAAAACCGACAGCCAAAATGCCACCACGAATCACCAGATGGGGTTTGAGGTTACAAGAATACTCATTCAAGATAATCCATCGACCAGGCAAAGACAACAATCCCGCAGATTTTCTATCACGCTATCCACTTCCAGCTCAAGATGAGCGCCAATCACACAAAGCAAACCAACATCTACGATACCTAGTCAGCAGTGTACTACCCAAATCCATCACCACAGCACAGCTGCTAGAAGCGACTCAAAAGGACATACTACTCCAGACAGTACAATCCTGCCTAAATTCGAACCAATGGCTGAACAGACCAAAAGGGGCACCTTCCCTGTCCATGGAGGAGGAACAACACTTTTGCACATTCAAACTCGTCTGACATACCCTGTCCACATCACCCGAAGGCCTGCTATTGAAAGAAAACAGAATAGTAATTCCGGCAACCCTGCAAGACCAGTACTAGATATCGCTCATGCAGGACACAGAGGAATAGTGTCAACCAAGAGACAACTAAGAACGAAGGTATGGTTCCCATTCATAGACGAGGAACAACTACTAGGAAAATGCTTACCCTGTCAGGCGGTGGCCCGCGCACATTCCCCGAGCCACTTAAAACATCTGAGATGCCTCTGCAGGTGTGGGATGAGGTAGCAATGGATAGGTTTGGGCCGCTGGCAAACGGCAAATATGTGCTAGTGATCATCGACGAAATGTCGCGATTCCCAGAAGTACATTTGATTCACTCGACCAGTGCTCAAGCTGTCATACCTGCGCTGGATAAAACTTTTGCTGACTACGGCAACCCCTCATGAGTCAAATCTGATAACGGGCCCCCCTTCATGAGCCATGACTTTGCTATGTTCGCAGAACACCTAGGTTTCCAACATCACAAGGTCACACCACTGTGGCCACAGGCAAATGGAATGGTGGAACGTTTCATGGGAAACCTTAAACGCACGCTCCAGATCTGTTCCATCACAAATGGGTCATTCATGCAAGCCATCTGTACGTTACTACGAGAATATCGGACTACACCGCATAGCTCAACCGACGAATGCCCATCAATGCTAATGTTCGAACGTGTCATCATAACAAGGCTTCCCCACTATGCCAGAACCAAGGATGATTCCACGCACGTACAGAATGCCAGAAGCAAAGACCAAGAAAGCAAGGACAAAATGAAGGAATACGCAGATGCCAGAAGACGGGCCAGACCTGTCACCATTCACATTGGTGACCAGGTATTAGTATGACAAAACCAAGTCACTAAGGACATGCCTGCCTTCAAGCCAGACCCCATGACAGTGACTCACATCCAAGGGTCAATGGTAATGGCTTCTAGCCCCCATGGAACAATCACCAGGAATTCATCCTTTTTCAAGGCTTTCAACAGCACGGACACCACTGTCAGCACCTCAATAACACGGACAGGTGATTCGTCAGATAAGGACTCTGAATATCATGAAGAGGAAAGAGACGCTGATGATAGTGGCAGTGAAAGTGACGGCACTCCAGTGAAACTGGCCCCACCGGCGCGCAACCCATCCAAGAGGGTCATCCGCAGACCCACGAGATTGATTGAAGAGTTCAATTGAACATTGTTGAAGTATTTGTTCAAGGAGAGGGGAGATGTAATATCCTACTTTTATTATTATTGTTATTTGTTCAGAGGAGCAGTCCTCTGTTTATTGCAGTTGCTCGTGGGCTGCATCCCACGTGATTAAGGAGGCGGGGTTACTGCCAATTAGGCAGTTCACGTTTGATTAAAGACCAGTTAACACGCACCTGCCTCCGGTCCCGATTTACTGACTGCATTTACTATTGACCACGATTACATGCGATTGTACGCTGCCCAACAAAGGTATGCAGTGAATGTTCAACACAACCCAGGTCTCCCTATCACTGATACCTATTCCAGCACCTCTTCCAGACAGACCCTTATCAACATCCTCTTTGTCGTTCCTTCGCCAGGTCTATGGACCCCTCACATGGTTTCTCTGCTCTGTCCTGTCTCCTCCTCCCCCGTTAATGGTGCCACTCGCTGGGAAGTCCTCATGGATTCCTTTGACTCCTACATAGTCATATTTATGTCTACCTAATTGGCAAAGTCATGGTCCAAATCCCTCAACCCAATCTACTTCTCTTCGATAGGCAGTTCCTTCAACTCATCAAATTCCTTTCATCTCTGGCTGTCCCCTCCTCTCCTCCCTTGGCTACCTTCCCTCTCTCCCCTCCTCCTCGGCCCCACTTCGGGCTCCTTCCACACCTCCGCAGGGTGTACCTCTTACTTGTACCCCTACCCGGAAGGTCTTTAAGGCTGGCAACCTTCTTCATCCTGCCACTCTCAAATCTTCTGACATCTGCCACCTCCTGGAAGAACTGGACCTGATGTCCTCGGTCTTACTGAGACATGGTTCACGGCCAGCTCTGACACAAGCTTTGACACTCTCCTCCTGATGGCTATTAGATCCTCTCCCCACCCAGAACCACCTGACCCGTAGGGTGTGTAGCTCTGATCTTTCCCAAGTGGATTCCTGCCACTATCATTCCCACTCAGATTTACTCCTCCTCTTTTGGATGCCTTGCCCTCTCTCTCCTAGCCACTCTCTTACTGTTGCTACTCTCTACCGGCCCCCTGGTAAAATCACCTCTTTTCTCTCTAGGTGGGAGGACTTCTCACCCTCCCTCTGACTTGTACCACTCTACTCCTCCTTCTTGGTGACATCACCATCCAATCCTATTCTCCCTGCTCCTCATCTGAGCTCTTTTGCAACCTCTGTGATTCCCTCTCCCTCTCTTTCCTCCCCTCTGACCTGGCTCACTCTGCAGGACACACACTTGATGTCTTGATCTCCTCTGGCCTCCCCCTCTTTATCCCTCTGATCACTCCTCTCTCCTGGAGTGACCACTGCCTCCTCTCCTCTCATCTCTCCCTTTCTTCCCCCCAAGCCAAGCAACCCCAAAATTGCCCCCCCTCCTCTGGCTGATTCACACCCTGACACAGCCCTGTCCCTTCTCTACTCTTCTATTTCTGATACTCTTGATGCTCTTGCCCCTGACATGAGGATCGTTAGAAGTCCAAAGCCAAGTGCAATTCCTGGTACCACTCTGACCTAGCTACACTTAAACAGAAGTGTAGGGCAGCTGAGAGGAAATGGGGGGCTTCTTGCTGAAACAATTGTGTACGAGCGCGATAGAAATAAAATATCAATCAAATTCAATCAATCCTCTGACAAATTGTCCTGTCGCCTGCTCCAAAGGCAATACAGACTCTTTGCCCTCACCAAGCCTGTGTTTCTGTGGCATCTAACAACTAGGCCTAACTCTTTAAAATCTGCAAGGAGCTGGCCAACCCTGTTGCAATCTCTATCTCTCCTCTTGCCCCCAGGCTCTTTGCAATGTCCTTGCCTCTCACTTTATCTCAAAAACCCAGGACATACTGTCCACCCTGTCCTCCCCTGCCCCTCCTCTCCCCTCTCCGTCTGCACTTGCTGACCCTCCTTCAACCGAACCTGCCACCCTCTTTCTCACACTTTCCTCTTTTCTCCCCCAACAAGGTCGCTAGACAAGTCCGATCTATGAAACCCTTGTCACAACAGGTTCATCCCTGTTGTTCTAAAACCAAAATAATTTATTTTCTCTGCAGTTTGGCAAGACAGTTCAATGCGGTTGATGAGACTTGCCTTCTCATGTCTCACTAGACAACCAGTAGAACGATTTATTTAAACCCTCCTCTGTTTGCTTCAATATTTCAATATGAATAGCGTTCTGCTACTTCATATAAACAAAGATCCTGCAACTCTACAGATCGATTTGGATAATATGTATCAATCATGTTAGTTTTCAGAATCCCTGTACTGCCAGGTACTGTTTCAGCTAACTGCTGAATTTCATTCAAAGGCTTCAGTACCCGATTTCTAGTACTAGCTAAACCAAGACTTAACCAAAGTACATTAATGCTACATCCATAAAGAAGCAAACTAGTAAGCCGATCTGCAGCTTTATAGCTCCCACACTCTCTTTGTGAGAGCATCTTCAGACCAAAACTTAGAAGTTTCTGTCTAGACTTGTATCTGCTGATAAATCTGCCCATAACTCAGCTGCATTGCTCTTATTAGCATGTTTCATGTATGCTGTGACATAACAAGCACAAGCTGTTACATCATCAGCAATATACTGTACATCAGTATTTGCATTCCAAAGCTGATCAATGACATGAATGTAATCATTAATGAATTGGCTTTCCTTTTCTCTTTTTAAATAATAGGTATTTCTTGGTGACTTACCAATAACATGGTGTCAAACAGATGACATCAAACTATTCACTCGATCAACTGGCATCACACTCCCTGGAAATCCAAATCTGCACACAGTGTAGTACTTGTCTTTACTTTTGCATTTTCTCTGACAGTACGTTCCACATGAGTGACTTTGAAATCTTTCCACCATGTTCCATAGATCAGCATTCACATACTGAGCAGGAATTTAACATATTTTTCTGTGAACTTCATCACACAGCCACCTCTTTCTTTCCCAAACTGAGGATCATCTTTAATTCACAACAGCACATGTATCTGTGGAGCCCCACATGCCTGGTACTCTTTCCTCCAAAATAAATTTTCCACAGTGGCTAATGGACCATTTTCTTTATTATATATAAAGTGTAACATGGCTAAACATCTGTGATGAAAGATCTGCAATACATTTACAGGGCCCATGGAAGACAATTTTCCTGGTGTCATGTGTTCTATATCTTTTTTCTGTGGATTACTTTCACAAATCCACTCTGCAAGATCATCCCAATCATACTCAGTGCAACTTAAAGTCACAAACCATGTTGGAGAGCCCAAGTTTCTTATCATGCATCTCACCTCAGAGTTTCTCCTATACCAATTATCATTGGTTCCTCTCATTGTAGCAAGAATATTGGTATTTACCTTCTAACAAATCATTTTTTTTCCTTTACCTGTTGTAGCATCCCACATGCAGAAAGATTCTGAAATCTAGTTCTGGTCTAAGTGTATGAGCATATGCATAACATAATGTTGAAAATTCACTTTCATATAATAAGTGAAAAATATATTCAACATTGGTGCAGAATCAGGATTCTTCAGAAAACATTCTTGCACAAAATATTGTGAAGAAGAAATTGGAACCTTCTGATCATCCAATCTACCACTTGTACCAATAGGAAAAAGCATAGGGAAACAACAAGCTTCTAATGTATTTTCTCAGGCACTGATCGGTGTACCGTTCATTGCTTTCATTTAATACAATTCTAAACTGTTGCCCATGAATTCACTTGAGTGTAGAGGATGAATAGCTTCATGTTCATTCAAACTATTCCTTCTGCAACAGATAGTCGTTAGAACCGACCTTCACTGTTTTTGTTTGTTGATTCAACAACGAGCATAGACAAGTCTGGTACAGTCATACTGCCTTTGTATAAATCATTGTACTCTTATTGAAACACCAATGCGTTTTTCACCTTCCCAATATCGATAAGCTGTTGTCAAATGTTATCTTTTGTAACAACACCATTTACTGACACCAACAAAGAATCTGCAATGTCACGCTTCACTCCTAGTGTGTTCACATTTTCTTCCAAATTGAGAGGTAAATGCACAACTTTGTCTCTCACAGCTTGCACTAATTATGTTTTAAGGCAAGTTTGACATATTTGTTTGCAATCTAACAATAACTTGAAAAGGATGAACCGTTTGCAATGCAATCACTTCAAACATGTTAAAATTTTGCAAGCACAACAGGGATGTTAGGCACTACCTTGTTGTTCATAACACTTCTTCCAGAATTAGTTGCTTGATTATAAAACCCAACCCAGTATCTACAACCATACAGTTCCTCAATTGTGTCAAATTGTTCTTCTACAAACAAATACAGATAAAGTTATTTCCAAACATCTTCTGCACTCTGTTTAATTTTATCCTCAATGTACACTAGTTGCACTTGGGACTTATGAAAAGTGCATTGACTACATATGCAAACAATGTCATGTCTTTCAGTAGAAGACAACTCAAACACTGCAGAACATGTTTTATACTGTTGAAAATTAGATCCTTTAAAAGCCTAGGGTCATAATTTCCACTTCCTAAATGTGTTTCATCTGCAAACACATAGGGCCTCATTACATGGAAGGCGGTAAGGGTTAATGGTCACCGGTAATGCTACCGGTGACCGTTAACCCTTACGGCCTTACTACAAGTTCCCTTTGCGGGACCCGACTTTAACAGCTGGTTTTACCAGCCGTTAAAGTAGGGTGCCGCAAAGGGACCTTGGTGCTAATTACGGTACTGCAATTTCCCCATTCCCCATTTCCAAAAATGGGAATGGGGAAGGGCCTTGGTGAATGGGGAAATACCACCCCCACTCACCTTGGAGTAGAGCGGTAATACCGCCATCCACCAAGGTGGACACAGTAAAATACCGGCGGCAACCATGGCACTAATAGCGCCATCGTTACCGCCTACCGTGTAATGAGGCCCATAATATTATAAATGCATTACATTTTTCCATTTCCAGTGCAGAAACTAAACTTTCTAAAATTCCAGTCAAAAGTGTTTGATTTAAAAGTGCAAGAGGTATACTTGTTATGTTGCTCTCGTATAGTTTAACTAGAAGGTATGTCATTTTAGTATGATGTGCAGACAACATCTGTATATGATGAAACTGACTGTTACATCTAGTTTTATCAAGAGAAGCTAGAGAGTGACCCATAAGTCCTTTTTTTCTGAGACTTCACAGGCATCTATTGTTTATAGCATCTTGATCTGTCTTTGAACATTATTATTTGTGTGCAAAACCTGGAAAAATCTCTTTAAGACTTTAAGAGAAATTGAATAAATATTGCACAAAAAATTGCATGTCCGTAGCTCACTTTGCTTTTTAGATTTTATACCAGACTGACCAAAACTTTCCATGTATGTATTATCAGACCTTAGCATTCCTTCTTTTTATAAATCACACCATTTCACACTTCATAGCTATGCCCACTCTCATCAATAGCAAGAACCACATCCTTTCCTTGAATGTAACTCTCCTCACTAAAACATCTTTATGTATGACAAGTGTGTTTCCACTCTCCAACAAACACATCCAAAAGTTATCACGTTTAAGTGCATGAACTGTTTCTATATTTCTATGGAATGGTGTAGTCACCTTAAGACATTTCCTAAGTGTATTCAATAAAAAATTTGCAATTTGCTTTTTATATAAAAAAACATTTTTTTAATTATTACTTCTACTTTCTTCTTTTGCAAAAAAATATTTACAACATATCCAGATTAACATTTTCTTACATACATATATCTTTATTCCTCTCTTTCGAATTGATAACACAGTTGCTATCTTTTCTTTAAAAAACATTTGTTTTTTAATTACTACTAATGGATTTGATACATTTTCTTCTTTAATAGCTTTCACTAAAAACATTCTGGTATCCAATTATTTGTTCAGTTGGCACATCTCCTATTTGAAATTGCACATTTTCAAAAGAAAAGTAGTATTGATGAAGGGTATTATATTATCTACAGTATTTTTATCTACAGATTTGAGAAAACTACTTTAAAAATAATGATATTGTAAAACTTTACATCCCTGCAAACTATTATTTTTTCAGGCACGTTGCTGTTGCTTGCTTGATGGCATCTTAGAAAAAAGCTGTAAAGAACACATTTGGGATGGTGAAGGTCAGTGATTGTGTGTTTTATATTTTCATATACTGTAAGTTGATGTTTATATAAAATGTATTCAGTATATTTAGGTTTGTAATTTAATACAGTTTATAGGTATCATCTGCAAAGTAGGGTTTTCCATATTTGATTTCAGTGTTTTCTGAAAACGGGTTGAAGCAGTAGTAGGTGATATGATGTGATTATTTGTGAGAAAAATACAAGTCCCATACCAAATGTCCTTGTTTCTTTTTCTAGAGGTATGACCTGGCAAATCCCATAGTTGCTGCATATCTTTCACTTCATATATGCATGCTTTAACATGCATTCTTAGTCTGCAAAACAAATGGTCACTATGATCTACACAATTAGGTCAGGTTTTATTCAGGCCTAGCATCTTGAAAATGTTCTATGCAAAACACAAATGTATCACAAACTGGGAAACTCAGTTACCACCCATTGAAACTATGATTTTCTCATCTTATTTACACTACATGCAATCCTTCACACACTTTTTCCAATCATATGAGGCAAATCTACAGTAGGTATGTCAGCCTATTAGACAAAAGGCATTCCTTCACCGGAAATGTGAAAGAAGGGCAAACAGTTTTCTCTCTCTACATTCATTGATCACTATAAACTGAAGGTACAAACTGGGTATCTTAGTCCTGAGCACAGTAAACATGGCATAAATTAGCATAATGTATTAATTCAAATTCATAAAGGTGTTGAAAGATGATCTGTTACACATCTTTGGTTTTATATACCAACATATCATTCATGCATCTCTGGTGTGTCCTCAATTCATGAGAAAGGTGATAAGGGAGGAGAGCTGCAAGGTAATGTACTGCCATTCATTTGCTCCACCCAGCTACAGTAGTCATTCCTTACAAGCCTAAACTTAGGGACTGTAGCCCAGCTCCAGGCAGACCGCATTGTGTAGACTGCTGGTCACGTGTCTGGGCCTGCCATACACTTGCCCCTCCCTTCAAACATGTACTCACTCCTCCTTAGGTGTCTTCATCAAAGGATGTGCAAAGACAAGCACCTCATTCAGGTGAATGCATTGTTTCTGAAACACAACCATTTGTTAATAAATCTAATCTGACAATCAGGAAGATATAAAGTGCATCATGCATCAAAACACAGTGGATCATGCATCAAATGACAGCACCAATATTTTGACACATTCAAGTGAATCCGTTCTTCCAGACACCAAACCATTTGTAGTTCTGCATTATCAGAACTGCAATAAAATTGGCATAAACAATGAAATAGGTAATAAAAACACCCTGCACTGGGGTTCATGATACATAGAATGATATCACGGCCATGACACCTATTGAACTTGATAATCATCCAGAGACCGAAACTTCCAGTACATAATCTGCACTACACATCACAGAAACATAAAGTGCATAGTGCAAATATATCACATGCATTGTGTACTGAATAATCGCATTCATAGTAAATATATGAAGACCAAGTGGTCTGGAAATTAGCCAAACAGGTGCACAGTGCAAAGCAAAACAATGCCTGAGGCAAGAAAGCAAGAGAAACCAATTACAGAAATGCATATAGTTTATTGTCGATGTTATGGACACGTGGCTGTACAGTGTTTAACAAGAGGATCAACTTAGTTTCTAATTGCCATAACTTCAGCTCACAGTTGCCTTTGCAAACATGCTCAGGTATATGGGCTAAGCCAAGAAAGGTAAGACTCTCTGGATCCCCCTATGTTTTTTCCAGGAAATGTTTGGGAAAGGGATAGGTTTGAACCTGATTTCTATTAGAACGATAATGCTGGAATAGACAAAGTTTTAAATTATACATTGTTGAACCAGCATAGGCCAGTTTGCACGGACATACTATTAGATACTCCACAAATATTGTTAGGCAGGTGATTTAATGTTTTACACTTCATTTGATGTTGTTGGTGTGCTCAATTTCCGAAGTGCAAATTGCCAATCCGCATAACTTGCATTTGTCATAGCTATAACACAATTTGTCCTCCTGTGCTATGTCAAACAATCCGTAGTATCTACGAAAGAGCTAATCATGCTTGGTGTCAGGATATTTTTCATACTGGGTGCCTCTCAGAATGTAACCTTTGGATGAGAACCAATAGTGTTAGCAATATCCTTATCAGATTGAAGCACAGACCATTGCCTTAACAGAATTGCTTTAACATTAGCCATCTGGGTACTATATTTAGTGATACATCTGACTGGTTCATTTGTCTATATTTATTTGAGTCCTGGAGTGTCAATTCAGGCAGAGGATTTAACACTGTATTATGCCCTGAGCCTCTCATATTGGGTATTAGGCAGGCAAATACTTGACTTCTGCAAACCAGGAAATAATTAACTATAGAGAAGAATCGGTGTGACTCCAGAACCCCTTACTCCATACCTGCATTGTTTTCTTCTTTATAAAGTATGGGTTGGCACATTTTCTCATCAATGACAAAAACAACATAAACACGACAACTAGTGCTTCAGAATTAAAATGGTTTTACCCCTCACTGTACGTGTTAATCATTTAATAACTATATGCAGGGATGGCATCAAGGCCTTTCAACTTTTTCCTAAGAAGGAGACCTTCTGCCTCAGAGAGGGCCCCAGAAACTACCACCATGTTGCCAGTCAGCAGTCTTATAACACAACAATACATTTCCTTCTACATTGCTTTTGTTTTGGGGCTTTAAATGTGTGCTTTGTAGCACTTGCCTAACAAGCTGTGTTTGCTGGAGCCCATCCGGCCGCCACGTCTCAGGGTACACAGACATGTTATCACCTTGTTACATTTTAACACTGGTTACAACACGTCAGCCACTTGCTGACAAAGAAGGATGTGTAGCTTATCAGTGGGCATTTAGTAGCCGGCTGTCTCGTTGTCTCGTGATAATCAGCGGCTATCAACTACCTTTGTCTCCAATATAACATGTGCACACCATGGGCGCATCTGACTGTTTTGGTCTCTAAGCAAAGGGGCACCAACCATCATGTTGAAATGGACCCCCACACATGTTCAGCCGGGATTGACTAAATGGTACAATTCTAGAGCCTACATGTATTATCAAGGTTCTCTTGGCACTAGGAAGGCCGGGGATCGAGGTGAAAAGAAATGTAATATGACCTATTAAAGCAAGGGGCCAGACTCCATCTTGTTACATATATGTATATTTATAAGTAATGCACACGCCAGAGTCCGATCACGCTGTTTCAAGTAACGTCGTGCTATCAGTCGAAGTCTCGCCTCGTTTCCTGATTACTATGTGTTATTAATGGATCCATAAGCCTCTTTCTTCTTATAAATAGCTAGAATAAATGTGCTGATGAAACAATAAAGCACGAAGGTTGTTTCATTTGGCTCTCTGCTGGGCACTAAAGCAAGGAGAACTATCCCAGTTCTATTTGCCGTACGTTTTTATAGCTTCCCTTCTACTCTCGATTAGACTATTATACTCCACTAATCCCTAGATGCGGGTGCATATGAGCACTTGCCAGAACGTGCCTCGAGTACCCGTGACACCCTTTATATAACAGCCTATATATAATACAACTGGATGAAATGTGCGCACTTCAAGCACAACTTGCCTCCCCCCAAGGACGCGCTTCCGTGGCTATCCCTGAGCTCCAATGCGCTCGTGCCGACTATCACGCCGAAAGCCCCCCTCCCGCCCCCCAAACTCCCTGGGGCCTCAGGTGGAAAATAGTGCACTTCAAAGACGCAGAGCTAGTTTCCAAGATGCCTGTCAGAGAGGACGTTCTTGACGAGGAGGCGATAGTTGCTCCGTATCCCCGTGCGTAGCCATCCTCTGGGGCATACGCCTTTCCCTGTCTATGTCCCAAAGCACGTGCTCTCTTTCCCACAATCCAGAATGCATTTCAAGTCTCTCTTTAAAATGAACAGTAATGTTCTAATGTTGAAAACAATCTGAGCATCCTGGGCTTGGCAGGTGCATACAGTATGTTTCAGCAGGTTACAGTACAAACGAACAGTTCGCGTAATAGTCAAATGCTTTCTACTTCAAGTGCGAAAAACCTAATGTGGTGTTTACAAAAGGTGTTTGTTTGTGTGGGTTTGCTGCAACAACACGCAGGAGGGAAGGATAAGAACAGCATAAACATGTATTGCTTCCAATACAAGCGGAGTCAACCAGGGAAAGCTCGGGGTTCTGACCTCTCTGCAGTGGCGCAGATGATAAATGCACAGAGCACATTACCCGCCAATGACTGTGCTTGTTGTCTCACAGAGCAATGGCATCAATTGAGGAGCACAAACATTTTCTCATAATGTGTGGCAACACATTCAGTTGCTCTTTATATATCAAGTTCTTTGGGCGAGTTTTTAAAATGTGTTCAACTGAAATGTCCCTGTAATGTAATGTGACAGGTTAAAACATGTTTTGTGATGGCTAGGAGAAAATATGGAGGTTGCTTTCTAAAGGCTCATTTGCTGTAAGCAAGAGGAGAGAAAAGATGTTCACATTTCACAAAATGATGACCAGGTGTTTAAAATGTAACGTTGAGCATTAGAGCACTCATCCATCGGGAGGAGCTACAGTGTGGCCAAAGTACGAGTGGCCACTCACTGAGCTGGTGTTATGCTACAGTGATGTGTATTGTGCAATTACAGACAGTGTCCTTGCCATTGTCTAGCCATCAGAGCATATGCCACCTGGTCCCTCGACTAGCAGAAACCTGGCAATGGGAAAGATGAGTATTAAGTGGCTTTTAGAAACTAAGGTAGTTATCCTTAACCTTGCTGCACGGGGGAAAGGTTTTTCAAGAATGACCTTCAGGGCTGGAGAAGGTCCTTCCACTAACTCTATGGGCCTCATTACGAGGTGGGCGGTAAGGGATTGCCGGTAATCCCTTACCACCCTACTACGAGTTCCCTTTGTGGGTCCTTCCTTTACGCCTGGTTTAACCAGGCGTTAAGGACGGGAACCGCAAAGGGATACTGTAGTCAATAACTGTACTGCAATTTGCGGTACCAAATGGGAATGGGGAATGACTCTGGAGAATGGGGAATTACCGGTCACGCCGACCTCGGAATGGACCGGTAATTGCTCCATCCACCAGACCGGAGTCGGAATGATTTTGGAGGCAGCCATGGAGCTAATAGCGCCATGGTTACCTCCAACCTCGTAATGAGGCCCTATATTGTATACCTACCGCAGATGTGCAGTTTAAAACAATAGGAGCATAGTGGCACTATCTCCAGAAAGCATTGGTGGGGTATTCTCACCTATCACGCGGCACAATGCAGAGTGTTTTACTGATTAATTGGAAGTTATATGATGGGATATATGACATGGCCTAAGTAGATGTTTGCCTGGCCCATTGGGAACTTCCATTTCTCATGGATGCTGTAATTTTATTAATCACATTTTGATCAAAAGTTTCTAAACGAAAACAGAGAATGTCGAGTCAGGTATTTGGAATGTGAGAGATGTGTGTTCCAAGGGCTGCACAACAAGACTAATCTTATTGTCTCAAAGGTTGAATTATGCGGTCGACATTTGTGTATCCAATATTTTGGAACAGGAAATACAATTTAAAAAAAGAAGTGAACATATTGTAGTAGTGCCAGCATAGGCTGTACAATCGTGCACTGGTATAATTTAACTGGAAGGCCCCATATTCAAAAATATATGTTTGCTTGTAAAAAGGACTTCATTTTAGGGCACACAGAAATGTGCATTTGCGTAGATGCTCTTAAAGATTACTTGACTGACCTCACCTAAACTTTACGTGGAGACTGTATTTTTCCTTGTCACTAGTAAGCCAGCATCGCCTCTCATGATGCAATAGCCAAACAAAGTAAAAGACGTTCAGGTGAAAACCCCAAATTGCAGGCCTGGGCCCATGGCATGATAGCCACATACTTGAGGCCAACACTAAGACTGCATTTGTTGCATGTACACCTGATTACCCAAAATATGACGACAAAATGTGGTGTGGCTGAGTAAAACTATATACCATACACATAGAAGTGGCTTACCAATGTCAGGCACCAAGAGCTATGACAAACATGACCTGCTTGAAAGAACTCAGAGCAGCGGACCAAGTCTATGCCGCACCAACACACATCACAAAGAGTCAGTAAGGAATACCGGACCTAAGCCATGACATAACACATTTAGGTGCCTCCCTAAAACCCTGCAGTTCAGTCACATATGTGTCATATAGGAAAGTGTCCACTGGATGGAAAGGTGCACCACACACTGATCATTGGCAACCTCTTGTGAACATGGAAATATGGACTGTAAACCTAACTGCACACCTCCCTGTGAACATGTAAAACAGAAACATGAAGATTAAATGTGAAAGTTCAGTACCACATGTCAGTCACATTAACAAATTAATCTGAGATACACACACGTGTCCACCTGCAAACCCTACATGAAACACTTGCTGATGTATGTGGCTGATAAAGAGCGAAAATCAATTGGAATCCTGTGGGCCACGGTGGCCATGGAGATATTGAAGAACCAGGGGGATAGGTTGGAGCCTGTGGAATCCTGCAAGTAGAGAGCGTGATAGCGGAAAGCAAGGGCTTGAGTTCCAATTGGGATAGCCGTTCAGAGAGAAAAGAGGTGAGCCACGCCAGGGCCTGATCAGTGATGCCCAGGGTATCACAGAGTCGATCAGTCAGGGTGTTGTGATTTACTGTGTAGAATGCGGAGGAGAGGTCAAGGAGAATGAGGACAGAAGGAGAGATTGTATAAAGATCTGAGATCAGGTCTTCACGGGTGTTCAGGAGAACGGTTTCCATGCCTCTGGATGCAGGTTCAGAATGTGGATTGGACCACAAATCCTCCTGCACTTCCACATGTAGGCCACGTATAGCAAGACAGAACAGGTGCGTGTTTATTTACACACAGCTGGTCTTGTGCATAGCAACATGCTACCCCTAAAATCAAGGGAACAGAAATATGAAGATAGCACAACACATGTGCATTCCATTGTGCTTCTGGTTTCAATGTGTGCAGTATTATTATGGTTTCTACAGTAGTTGAAGGATTCCAGACTGGTGTTAAATGAATGGTGACAATAGATATGCAATGTCCCCTGCAAATGAAAAGATACTAAAGAATGGATCAACTTCATGTTTGTGGATGGTACATTGTTTTCCTGTGTTTTCTTTTGTGTACCTTGGCATATGTATGGAATGAATCATGCACACCAACCAGCCACATGTTGCCAACGGTTTCGGATTCAGAACCTGATTAAGGTGTGACTGTCAGAGGATGAAACTGTCATATGTGAATCCAGGGTACTTTGCACTAACATGCGTAATGAGCCACTTGCTGTGGCAGACTATGCGTACATTTTTAAATGACAGTTATTCCAGTTGTTGTATAGGGGGTATAAGGAACTTAATGCTGGGCAGCTAGCACCTTCTCCTGGACGTATGGCATGTCAGTGCATGGTGTTGGATGTTATGTCTGGTTGCCATTCCATCCCAAATTCCAATGTCCAAAGAAATGTGTGGTGGGAACCTGTGTCATGCATGCACCTCTTCATCTGGTATTCTGAAGATGGCTGCCCTGATATGTCAGACCCTCATGCTCTTCCTCCATCTGAATTTGTGCTGGTGCAAGTACCAGCAGCATTGGATCTGTCATTGTGGGAAACTGTGCCTCTACTTGCATGCTGCACTTGTACTTTGACCCTACTCTGGATAGCTGCAAAGGGTTCAGTGCTACCCAGTTTGAGCGATGGCACCCTTTTGTAAACAGCCTGCTCACTAAACCGTATCCCTTCCTTTCTACTTAACTATATGAGGCTGTCCATAGTTCAACTCCCTTTTTATTTAAAACAAAATATAAAGCACATTATAACATTACAAAACGAACAACTGAAAACAGTTGGTTAAAAATGTGTTCGTTTTTTAACTGTTAACTGACACATCAAATATAACACACAATACAACTTCGTCCTGCCATCTCTTCTCTTACACCACTACACATAATATGTTCTTATCTTTTCGTATAACAGTTCAATACATAAATACTCCAGGGTTGTCTCCATAATCCCGATCCACCCCATGCCTCCCACTTCTTGTCCACCGACACTGTTCTAACAGAGTCATGTGTCTCCCTTTGTCAATTTTAGACTCTACATTTGAACAAAAATGGCAATCATAATGGATTCACTTGTACAAGGCTCACACAAAACTGTTAACAAAATATTTCACGTTAACCAATACTTTTAACACATCACTCCTCACTCCTCACATCACACTCCTCACTCAATTCACACCCACCCAATCTAATCTCCTGCACACATCCAACACAACCTAAATCAACCTTCACCACAAAAATAAATATCTATTTCTCCAGAAGCCCACACAATTCTTTCACAAACAAAAAACATTACCAAACAACTACCTGGCCCCTCCTCCTTGGCTCGAAACACTATTTACAACAAGAACCTTGCATCAGCCCTTCCACCGGGGCAACACGATATCAACACTCTACATCAAACTATCTATGGTATGCGACATCAATAACAAAATCTGACTTATTTACAAATGGTGTGCCACCGTTCCTCTATCATCCCCACACTTCCTTTATCAATTGCTGTTTCACCACACTCTCACTTTTTTCTTTCGTTTTCTCACCCCACTCCCTCACAAGTTTTACAGTATCAACACAATGACCACCCTAACTCACACCACAAATACTCAATCTCAATCTATGCCATCCTTACCTCCATACAATCAACTACTACTCTACCAACACACAAAACACCCCTAGAGTCCAAATATGTCCCAAAACAATATAAAAACAAACAATATCAAATAAAATCTATTCTACACAGCTGCCTTCCCTTTATACAGAAAAGGTGGGCTTTATGCCCTACTCAGTGGCCTTTCCTAACTACTGTCAGAAGCATCTATTTTTCTCTCTCTTCTTCGATATTCCTTTTCAACTGAAAACAATAACAATGCCCAACTATACCCTCGCCACAGGTCCCGTTAATTATTAGCCACAAGTCTCCCCGATGCTGGCTCTCCCCTGTCAAATGCATCCATCACACTCTGGGTCATGGAAGAGCCATGAGAACCAGGCAGCCCTTTGATAGATCAGGCAACTGCAAAATCTTTTCCTTCAGTGCAACATCTGGTCCGGGCAAGTCTGCCTTGTGCCTTCTATGTATGTGAAACGGGATATCCGAGCTTCTGTCCACGAAGACTGGGTTTCCCACATTCTCCACCAAATGTAAATTGGGGCTTCTTTGACATGTAATCCAAATAAAGTACAAAAAGTATTCCAAAAACAAGTATACACAGTGCAAGAAGGAACACTGCTTTAGTCCAGAAACAACCATGAGAAGACATTCATACATTCCCATGGAACTGAACTGGGTGAAAGGGCCTTCATAGAAAAACCTATAGTACGAACATTGAACAAAGCTACATTTTGGGGCAGGTTGAACAAGTTGATTGATGAAACAATAGGTGTATTGTGTTGCGTTACTGTGGCAATAAGACCTGAGGCGGCGGGCCAATACTGCCCCAGGTAATGCCTGGGGCCGTAGTTATAGGCCCAGCGTAGCGATGGCCTTAACCAAGCCCCCGGGCATTACCTGCGGCGGTATTGGCCCGCCGCCGAGGGTCTTATTGCCATTAGTACCCCGGCCCGTTGGATCGGGGTGCTAATGGCATTTTTTTCTGTTCCGAAACAAATAAATAAAAAATAAAAACACAGCAAAAAAACGTAGTCCGTTTTCCCTTTCCATGGTGGCCATCGGGAGCGTTCCGAGCGCGTTTGCTTCCAAGACCAGAAGTAAAAAGAAAGTAAGTGGGGTTGGGAGGGCGGAAGGGAGGGAATGGGGATGAAGAAAAAAAAAGAAAAAAACATACTGCAGTCTCCGGCGGGGGACGATGGAAGCCTCCAGCCGTGTGGAGACTTGGAGCAGGGATGGCCCTGCTACGAGTCTCCACACGGCTGGAGGTTTCTGTCGTCCCCCGCTGGAGACCGCAGGATAGAAGGTAAGTGGGGTGGGGAGGGAGGAGGGAGGAGGGAGGAAAGGCTTGGGAAAAAAAAAATCTTACCTGAGTCCCCGGCGGGGGACGAAGGAAGCCTCCAGCCACGGGGAGGCTCGGAGCAGGGATAGCCCCGTTTCAAGCCTCCTCATTGGCTGAGGGGCTGCCACGCCCCTCACCGGGTACAGAGCAGCAGGCACGCACGGCGTGGACGGGAATACCGTGTGGTATGGCTCGCAAATGAGCCAATCACCACACAGTATTCCTGTTCAGACGCGCGTGCCGGGTACTAATTTATTAAATCTTTAGCTTGTGCTTTTGCCCCCACCTTCACTGCATTGAATCTACCCCTTTACACTTGTGTTTGTGAATTAGGGTATGTTTGCACTTTGATGGGTGTGAATGTTCCTTTAACTGTTGCCTACCTAGTCACTGCCAGGGAATTTCCCTTTATAATGATGTACTGGGCCTTAATGCAAACCGTTCTCTTCCCTCCTTTGCCCTTCATTTGCACTGACACAGCTGGGTGTAGTTTGATTGCCCAGGGTGTTAAGAGCAATGTGTCAGGACTAAGTGGACTCTCTGAATCACAGATGTTCTATGAGACATGTATAACTCATGCAGTTTAGGCACATTGCCAATATGCACCATGCTATGCATCATGTTTTGTGAATCAAGAACACTGTATCCATCAAGAGAGCAGACCTTGCTTGTAAAACAGACCAAACATTTGGCAACACATACGGATGTATACGTTTTGGCCGTAGCACAATTGGTTGCGGCCGAATTGACCAGGGTCAATATTATGTCCTCATGAGCAAGCTGTTGGCATTTAATGACTCCCACCCGATTACCACTCCTGCCCACCCCCTATCAAGATAAACAATGCAGGATCGGGAACTGAGTATGAAGGTTGCATGATTGCACCTTCCACTGCCTAGCTCACCACTATTAGGGTATGGAATGCACAGTCACAGCAAACTGTAAATGCCCCTGGCTTTTTCCTCAATGCCTCTTTCTCTCCACTTTCTCTCACCCACCAGTGCTTTTCAGGCAGTTTGAAGGAAAGACAGTAGCACAGTCATGTTAGCCCCTTTCTTTATACTTAATTTGAGAAGAAAATTCTTTTCTGCATTGAGTATTTTTAACAGACAATGTGCCTAATCACGAGTAGAGTGATGTCCAGAGTTGGATACCTCCCAACTGTATGTGCGTTACCGCCCACCCGTCAAGTGGTATTATCGCCATATGACGGGTTGGCCGGTAAACATAATTCCCCATTGTGTCCCTAATAGCGCAGCGCTAATATCACCTATTTATTTATTTATTTACATTTATATAATGCACAAGCAGCCCAAGGGCATTGAGGTGCTGTTACTTGCATGAGCTTAGTTACAGAGGTACAGACGTGGTAGCAGTAAATGGCACAAGTCGGCACATTTACACCCAGCTTGGAGCTGGGGGTAAATGCTGCCAGACTCGTGATTGGGTGGACCTTTAAATGCAATGGTAATAGCATCACCACCGCATTTAAGGACTCCAGCTCGTGATGGGATTGAATGGGATTGAATGTGAGGATGCTGCAAGATTTTATTTTTAAAGTTTTGTTTTTAGTCTTAAATTGCAGTCCTGTGCACATTTAGTTATGCATCCTGCTATTCATTATCAATACTTGGTTAAGGACTGCTGCCTTGTTAAAATGATGTACAGTACAAATTAACATCACCATCTTTTTCACAGAGTCTAAAAGCAGATTGCTGAATATTGACAGTCTTTATGGGTAGGTTTGTATGTGAGAGTTTGTGGCAGAGGTGAGTTTCTAACTCTCAATCAACACTTGCTGCCTGTGACAGATGGCATGTTTTCTTCAGCTTGATAGACGCCTTTGAGGACCCTAATCCAGGAAAAAAAGGAAGAGCTCAATGATGCAAGCTCAAGATGGCAAGATGGTAAGTGCTGTGTACAGTATTTCTAAAGACATCCATCCCCTTTGGTGCAATTTGATATTTGCAGAAATGGTGGTGTTAAACCATTTCAAATACATTATGACTCATTGTGCATGTATTTCTTTAAGTGTTTGCCAAATAATCTAGCTAATACTCAAAAAGTGCTTGATAAAATACACAGCCCTCTATGAAGTTGCTTCTTTAAAAAGTGAAAAATGATAAAATCATAATCATTCATCACAGGTATGGAGAGGGCTCAAAGTCGGGAACTAACATAAGTCAAAACAAATACTTTGAAGCCTATTGCCTGCTAGAAAGAATAGACATTGTCAAAAAGAATAGTTTTGTACAGACGATATTTAGGCATTTTTGAGGCATATTCATTTGATGCTAGGTAACATATATCATATGCCACATACTGTCAAAATATGCAAAGGGACCGCCATTATTTTTCAGGTATTACCATCATACTACCTGTTCCCAGCGTAACTTATGTCATTCTAGCATATCTTATAGGTCATTATCGGTTGGTAATTCATAGGGTCACTTCTGTCCCCCTTCCTAATTATGGGAATTACCTCTGATCGCTTCCAGGAAGAAAGCGTAGGTCCCTTTGACATATTAATATTTATTCAAAAGGCTAAACGTTGAAAAGGCTAAAAGTATAGGAAACTGTCTTCTTTTGAATTTGAAAGGTATCACAGATGCCAAAGAGAAGAGGTACTCTGGCTTTGAAGCTGGCTATAAAACTGTATGACATTCCTGGATTCAGCAAAGGACCAAATGTTGTTCTTTGTTCTCAAGGAAAGGCCTAGCAGAGGAATATGAATACCCTATAAAAACAAGGTATAGATTTTGAGCAGTTCCCCCGTCCCCTTAAGTAATCAAACCTTCCCATTATCCAAGTCCTTGCTGGAGGATGTGATTCACACGTTTTGAAATATGTTATCTGGCATCCGGTATAATTACTTAAGCGGGAGAGGTTTTGTTCTATTCAGGCAACATTTGTAATGGCAATATCCTTCCCAGGAGTCGTACATGGCCAGCTCTGAGACCTGAAAGGAACAAATACCATCTGGCTATTATCAGGCCACGACTGGAGATGCCACTTAATATTTTGTAAATAAGGGGAAAAAACAGGCTCTTTTATTTTCACATATGCAATTATATGTTCTTCAATAGCCTTTGAATTTTGTTTTCGCAGAATCATTCATGTTTAAATTTGTTTTAAAACATTTTTTGATAATTGTTTAATTATTCAAATTAGACAAATGTAGACATGTTTTGTGCAGAAATGTCACATTAGTGGTTCACATGGTCTAGCATCTGTGATGGCTAGGCTATTATTATGAGATGGGAGTATGACTTTTGAGAAAAAGTATCAGGCAATAAAATCCAACAATCTGTCACACACATACATTGCATTCTTGCCTAAATCATCAGACTAGCATCACTGGATTCACCTATGTGAGAGCAATTTGACAAAATAATTAGTAACATGATCACATCTGAGAACCATGATGTTCATGATCTTACAAAAAAAACACAATTGTTTAATGCAGACATATCCAAGATGACATCATGTCAAAAGGGAGGGAAACTGGGTTCAGAAGTTACTCTCATTAGACTACCCTTTTCATTACTTTGCCCAATGCGTATGAAGGGGATTGTTTAGTTTGATGTTGCTTTTGGAACATTATCCAATCTCATACACTGTCCAATTAGGTTAGACATATGATATCAACATCTAATCTATAAAATATCATTCCCATCAAGTCTGGGGACTCCCTTGTTCACTCACTAACTGGGATGGACTTCATGACTGATGGGAAGAAGGAGAGAAGGGACAATTGTCAACAAAAAGGGGAATGGAATAGATTTCTTTCCTTTGGACCTATTTTTGATTACCAGCAACACATTGTAAGAGAGGACCACCTGGAGTTTGAATTCCAACCCTTCATCAGTGAAAAAAGAAGCATACAGGCCCAATAAAAGAGACGGGAAACCAGGCTGTGGAGGAACGTAGAACCCATCTTGCTGATTGATGCCCATCTGTCACGGAGGAGGAGAATTAAACCAGTCCTTAGGAAGGTGCCAAAAAGAAATGTGTATGTGAGCATAATGTTAAGGAGAAATTTAATGACTGGCCAGAAGAATAAGGGTAATATATTCAATCCTAGCCCTTTGTACTTGTAATTGTACTGGAGGAGTATACCATTTGATTGTACACACTGGGAAGTTAGTAAACATTTCAGAAGCGTATGCAATTCTGGAATTATCGATTTGATCAAATAGGTTCAATTATGTGCATATTGAAAGATCTCTGACTCTCCCTCTGTGCAATACCTAATCTCAGAATGGAAGCCACAATAATATCTCACTTTGTACATACACAGAAAAAAATGTCCTTGATGTCATTCGCTAGTACACTACCAAGCAGAATCCTATTACTAGTGCAAAACAACTCATGACAAAGGGGACAGGGTTGCCTGCTACCCATTTTCCCACCTTTAATTTGACAATTGAAACTGACAAATGTACCCGATTGCACATGACTACAATAAAAACACCATTGAATGGAATAAAGCACGCATACTCTTTACACATGAATTGTTCTGTTTTCAAGTGATCTACATGATGGAATATTAAGTAGCCTGTTTTTAAATTGTGTTTACCAAAATGCTGTTTGAGATGCTCACATGTCTGTTGGGTAGATACCCAGGGTGAATGTGCTCTGAGGGATATCAAATGTACATATGGAGAGGTGTGTGTTTACAAAAGTATATATTCAAGCAAATGTAGAATTGGCAATTGAATTGAACAGCGTATTAATCATTCTTCAATATGGTAACTGCTGACATTGGGATTTCAGAGATGTATAGTGTGTTTACATTTAAATTGATTTAATTATTTCTGTTGTTAACAGTCTTTCTGTGCAAACCTGTATGTTGCTTGCCCCGGAAGGGGCGGGAGACAGTAACAAATACGTACTTGTGAATTGGTCTATCTCAGGTTCATGAAAATAACTTTATTAAATGAATAAAAGTTGGGTGTGTCTGATTTTGGAGTGGGTGGACCATTCCCCCAAACTGGTTGTCGCCCGCCTGATTAGACCATCCTACAAAACCACTGCTGCATTGTTGGTGTGTAGAAATTACTGGTTGCTTCAGGTCCTGTGGGTAGGGCATAGACTTTGCAGCAGGCAATCATGCATGCTTCACTAACAGCATGACAATTGCCAGTTGTATTGGAACAGTGTGTGGAGAATTGTCTGTGAGGGTCGCTCTCTAGAGCAGGTGGCAGCAGCCAAAGTGTCGCCAACACAACCTGATGCAAGCACCAGCAATTCCAGCTCCTCCAGTCCTGACCATCAGCTGAAGAAATTGTTATCCATGGCAAAGTTGGAAAAAAGGATTCCTTTCTCTGATCTGCCTCACTCCCCTTCATACAAAAAGTGTTGAAGGCAAGCCCTTGAACGCTCACACCTGAGAGAATCCATCCCGCTTGGTAACAAAGGCCCCAGACGTTCTTGTGAGGATAACAAGTTTAACCTCACATGCAGATGAGAGCACCAACAAAGAACTCTGCTGCAAACAATGTTCTGCCAAAAAGAGGTACAAGCAGAAACTTTTAAAGGTACACATCGTCATAGTGATGCAACAACATACTGTAAAAACCTGTGTGGGTGATTGGGTGGACCCTATACAGGTACTGCCTTTATCCATATGGGATGGCAGTTTATTGGTCCCAGCCCAGTCCGTCCGTCTTCCCTCACGTGGGTGCTGCAGGGCTCACTTTCTTCTGACGTTGAAGGTCAGAAAACAAATTAATTATACTCCTACTATACAGCTTATCACTCATACTGTGCACATTGCAGGCTACAAGATAAACACACAGGAGGTTCTGGGGCACTCTAACCTTCACCCACACATTTCATTCACTCCAGCCGTGCCATCTGACTCCAAGGTATCCGCCCTTATTTTGAATTATAATGTATCCCTCCCAGAACCTCACAATACAAATCACATGATTGTCACTTCAACGATACACCTTGTCCATCCCCTTTGACCAATTCAGGACCTGTTACTTTGGGGTTGGTTGTCAAAGGGCACCTGGTGTCATGGAATTCAGATATCTAGGGTACAGTCAGTTATATGGGCTATAACTCGTGATCTCTCGGGAATGGCCCGGGTCATGGTTTGACCAATATGAGATAACATGCACACCAGGCGCCGGTCCCTTGGGTGAAAGGCACATCTTTGTAAAACTTTCAAGAACAATGAATAAACAGTGTGACGGGATGGGTACAAACTGCCCTCTTGGAGCTCGGGCATGACTGGAGATTTCCGTGACCTCATGGATTTGGGCTTAGTACGTGTAATGCCGCATTTACTGTGCAAGCCTTGTCTTCTACCTATGATTATTGATATCTGCGCCGAATAGCAATGCCATATGGTTACACTATAATTGGTTATATTAACATGGTGTCCTGTTGGGCGAGAAGGCATCCCTCTCACTGTCCCCCCTCCCACCTGGTTTATCACAGTGCCTCAAATACATTTCACCTTTCTTTAAAACACCTTGTGGGGGGTGGACTCGGCGGACCCCTTCCCAACAGCATGGCAGTGGATCTTGAATGTTAATCCCATGCACACCTTTCCTAATGTTTTAGAATTTGGATGTGTAGTGGATGGATGGACATTGAGGACAAGGGTTAGCAGGGGTTTTTTCCGGCCTCCCTCTGCTGTGTGCTTTCTGAGGCAATGGCCATGACACCTATGTTCTTCCACTGCTTTGTTATTTGGGCTGCTGTTCTATGGTGTTGTAGCGTTGGCCCTGTAAGAGCCCGATAAAGGCTACAACACTGATTAAATGGATGCAGTGTGGAAAAACATTCTCCTGCATTACCTGTTTGTAGTTTGGGCTAATAAGAACCCTGTAATCGGAAACAGAAGATCCGTACAAGTGAGATAACAATTGCTTTATTTGAAAAATTGAAGTTCCAATCCGACTACTTTCTTTCGAGACTACAGGTTGGTAGATATGAAATTGGTTTGAATAAATCAGGCATGGCTGCTATATACATAAGGTTTTAATGTGGTATTTTTATTTTTATTTGTAGTTAATGTGAGACGGCAACTTGAAAATCAAAAAAAAAAGTTGTCCTGAAGATGCCCAAAAACACCAAACAATGATGCTAGAGATGGCATCTGATACATTCTTTTTGATAAAACGCTGAAACATATGCACATATGTAGACCCATCTGATATGTTTATATCATAATTATATAAACTAGTGAACATTTGTTGATAAATAACTTGTGTCACGTACTTAATCTCACAAAAAGCACTAGATGCTTATGTCAAATTAAATCAAATTGCCAAAGTATGGCACTTCTTATGTTCTTAATATTTTTTTTTTTAGATTTGTAAATGAATAACAATTGTATTATTTAAAAAGTGCTGTAATCATGCCCTCTATTTTTAGATTTAATATAAAATAGAATATATACCATACACGTTACCTTGAATTAAGTGGATTGAGAAAGGGGTAGTTTATTTGACCAGTTCTGTTATATGTCATCTTGTCCCTATATCAGATCACCCCCCCTAAACAAAAAAAGAGGGAATAAACCCGTATAATATTATCGCAGTGTGGAAAGGACATGTAGTACCAAGCACCAGAGAGCTGTGTCCTTAATCAAATCCAGGAAAGTCAACTAACAGCATTATTTTACCAGATCTCAGACAAAACAAAACTTGGATTTTGAAGAAAATGCACAGATTTTGGAGAGATAGTCAAGACATAGCAAACAAATAATGGCAAATGTCTTGGATTATTACATCTGCTGTACATCCCATAATTTTAATAAATCAGAGATATTGGCCAGTGTGATTAAAGATGGAGTAGTTTGCTTAATTTTTCACAATGTAGGACACATCTAGAAAACACACATGGGGCCTCC
Source organism: Ambystoma mexicanum (assembly GCF_040938575.1). Taxonomy (NCBI): domain Eukaryota; kingdom Metazoa; phylum Chordata; class Amphibia; order Caudata; family Ambystomatidae; genus Ambystoma; species Ambystoma mexicanum. The sequence goes on from NC_090937.1 coordinate 532,249,844, forward strand.
TTTACCGGGTTCCCTGAATGGGGAATTACCGGGCCATTCCGAGTTCGGAGGGCCCGGTAATTCCTCCCTCAGGGAACCTGGGCCCGGACCTTCCCCATTCCAATTTGAGCCCCCATAGTGCTCAATTCGAATGGGAGAGGGAGCTAACAACGGACCGATTAAGACTGGCCCGTTGTTAGCTCCCTGGTCCCCTGGGGGGTAACAATGGCTGGTTTTGCCAGGCGTCCTTACCGGGTCCCACGAGGGGACCTCGTAATCGTGCGGAATGGTGTTAACCAGTCCGCATCCATTAGCGGAACCCGTTAACCCATTCCGCACGGGTCGTAATGAGGCCCATGGTATTGTTAAAAGGTGCAGACACTAATCAGATAGGAGCAGAACTATCCATTTTAAAAGATCCTTGTTTTCTTGGCAATGCTCGTATTGAGTATTTGTGCATTTACTTCTGTGGTTATAACTTTTCTTTTGACATCAGGCATGCTGTTTTAATAAAGATAAGTAGGAAGAAAATACAATTGCTGCACACAAAATAAACACAGAGTTCACTGCTTTGCATTTGTATTCATTTTGATTAATAAAGTCTACCAACCCGAAAACAAAACACCATCGGCAATGCAGCGCCTCGTGAACATGGGATCAGAGGATGTCATATCTATTGGTTCTAATGCAGCGCCTCGTGAACATGGGATCAGAGGATGTCATATCTATTGGTTCTAACCAAGTAAAAATAGAATGTTTGTGATGCGGCTGGTTCGTTTGAAAACAGGGTTACAGAAAGTGTGCCTCCCGTAATTCATTTTGGATTAGGCCCTTTAAATTCTCCACTGTGCCCAGCTCGGAATGCGCCCCTGGCTCGTGCACCCGAGCTTGATACGATTTCCTGCTCCGAGGCTGCAGCTGGCAGACTTGAAAACAAAACAATTACAATGAAATCAGGTCCTCCGTGCCATAACTTTAAAGGGAAGTTAAAAATAGTGCTAAGAGAGGGAGCCTAATGCGGAGACATATGTTTACCGTGATGAATGGCCCTCAAAGGGATAGTGGAACACGGCTCTCCCGCAGTAATGTGCACGAAACGGGTTCCCTGTACTGTAGGGAGCCCCAGGCACTAATCTGTGTATACAGAATGTAGAGTGTGAAGCAGGTAGGCGACACCCAGCAGTGATGCGATTCGGCCGCGGCCTGTGTTTTGGGTCTAGTTGTTCGAAAGTATAGAATCTCCACACAAATGGCCTAGGTTTTACCAGGTTGCCATCTACTAGTGTATTGTACATAAGCACGTATTGGCATTTTAGAAAACATGTTGATGCGTTTCCCAATGAGGTTATCTGCCCATTGTTTTACTATGTGTTAACGGTACATAGTTAGGAGCTGGTGTAGATTTACAGCTAAACACACTGAATTATATATACACACATTAAGGGCAGGATTGGGCAGAATGTTCACCCAATTGTGACACAGTAACACGGATGTCAGTTCTGGGGAAAACAAAAGCCCAAGCCCAGGACCTTGAGTCACCATATATGGCAGAGGCACTGTGACCAGTCCAGCACCCATTCGTCAAGAAGCAGAACATTTCTTCAGAGAGCTTGGAGAATAGTTTTCAAACTCAGGCTCGGGCTTGAAGAGCTCCCATTTGCCGTTTTTAAAATTATTATTATGTTTTTATTCCTGTATTTCAGGCACAAAAATAGAAACGGGACAGCATAGGCCACTTCCAAATTTCTGTCAACAATGTTAATATACAGAATAAAATAGGAGGATGCTCTGTGTCTGCAGACCTAGAAGTGAGGGCCTATCTGGGAATGACTCGTTGGCTTTTTTCTGTTGCATGTCCCTTCAGGAGCGTGACTTTTCAGTGATTATAAATGTGGTGCACTGCAAGTTGCATGCTCTTGAAAACATGGTGCAGACTCAGGTTTTTGCATCATGCATTTTATTTTACTGTGTGTCTCAGTCTTGATAGCCCCGTTATAAATCGCAGAGGCAGAGACGGCCTGAGGCAAAAAATCAGTCCAAGCACGAATGAAATAGTGGCCCACAATCACACATTGCAATTCATTAGAATCCACCACCGAATGGTTTAATTCTACCCCAAGGGGGAATTTGTTTTTGGTAACATGTGTTGCAAATTATACATTTGAAAACATGTATTAATTTGAATTTGAATTAACATTGGTTAATCTAGTTTAGTAATTTATGAAACCGTCCCACCCTGGCCAAGTTGGTCCATTCTGGCCTAAATACTGGCCAATAATCGAATCATGGACTGGCTCTTCGGGTATTGCCCTACTGCCCTATAGACCAATCTAAGCCTGCCCACAGTAGATTGTTGTAAGGGTCACATTACCTTGCCGGATGGGGGAAATAACTCTGCAATCATATACATTTGGAGCGGGATGTTTCTATAAGGATTGCTATATTGTCACGTGTGTTTATAATGCATTTTGTGCACTTTTCAACACATCTCTATAAAATGTGGTATTACTGTAGATCTTGCAATCTACCCCTAGACCCACTCCAATTACTCAGACCTCTACACCCACAAGACTAGGGTTCCCAAAATAATATGTTTCGATTACCAATTTTGCATACAGTTCGTCTGTACTCTTATCCCATCCCACAAGTTCTTGGAGCCCTGATATATGTGAATTGATCGTAGATCTCTGAGGATTGAGGGTTCATATGAAAGTTACATATCTAATCAATCAAAAAGACGTGACACATGGAGATTTGATTTCACAGCCGATAAAGTCAAATGTAATGGTTAAAAAAAAAAAAAAAGAAAATAGCCTTCAGCAAGGAAGCCTGACAGGGCCATATAACGTCCATTGTGATAAAAACAAGTAACCACGCTCAAAAATGTGAACCATGGTACAGCCATTAATACCAGCCCTTCCTATCATTCTGTGCTGTTCCAGTCATAATCTCAGTCAATTAAAATCCAACATGCCTGTTAAGATGATTTTCTGAACTCTGACCTGGTGGGCAGAGGTTCAGAAGGCCAGCTTAGTTTCTTGGAACAGGGCAACCTTCTGCCTTCTGGACAAGCCAGACCAATCAAGGTAGCATTGTCGGTGGTCAAGACTAGGTCTCAGGAGGGGTGAAGGTAACTGAAAGACCTCAATGAGCACACAGAGTAAAGGACACTACAAATCACTCCCAGTCAGGTGTGTGTGTATATATATATATATGTATATATATATATATATATATATATATATATATATATATATATATATATATATATTCAGTAAAAAACCTTGTTAAAGGGACGTTTTGGTTAAGTTGTGCTACTAAAAACCTATGAAATTCATTAAAAAAAACGTACTTAAAGGGTCGTTATGGTTCAAAGTAAAACCGAAAAACCCCTGAAATTCGCAAGTTATGGTAAGGTAAGCAACCGGAACTCATGCCACCACTCTGCACTGCTAAGACTAACAGCCAGGAAATCAAAGATGACATCACAAATTAATTTACTGAATTTCATAGCTTTTTAGTAGTGCAACTGAACCATAACGTCCCTTTAACAAAGATTTTTTACTGAATTTCATAGGTTTTTAGTAGTGCAACTTAACCATAACGTACCTTTAACAACGTTTTTTTACTGAATATACATAGGTTTTTGGTAGCGCAGCTTAACCATAACGTCCCTTTAACAAAGTTTTTTTTACTGAATATACATATACATACTGTGAAATTGATGCATGTTTACTAGGATTCCCTTACTTTATATACATATAACATAGAACATGCTGAACCCCCAGCTAGTGATTTTGACATCCACGGACTGTGCGTATGTCCGCAGACCGACGCTGAAATGGGGATGAAAGCCCCAAAGCGGAACCCAGGCTGCTAAAAAAGAGGATTTTGCTTCCTACAATGGGACGCCAATGGCATCCGAGAATAGGAAGGAAAATCCTTTTCCAAGATGGCCACCATGGAAAAGGAAGGCAAGGTTTCCATACAGGGCCCTCTTCGCTTTCCATGGCAGCATGCAAAAGGCAAAAAGAGAACCCTATGATCATATTACCACGAGCTAATTTTTCTTCCCTTTCAGATCTATCCTAATTTTGAATAACTTTACCACAAAGCCAGTCCCAGGTGGACATGGCCACTTTAATCCTATGTTTTCTCCCTTGTGGTCATAGCCAGTAGCCAGATTGTCTGGATCAAGACCTTATTCCATGAACCAGACAATCTGGCCACTGCCCATTGCCACAGGCTACCCCTCATTCACTAAAGGTATACCACATTTTTTTTATAGCTACATTATAACACTTGGCTAATAATAAAATACTGGCACATTGGCAAAACCATGCTTGTAGGTCCTTGCCAATGCTCCTTATGCAAGTTTGCTGCAAATCCACCCATGTTTTATTTTTTCAAAAGTGTCAAATGAAATCACACACAATCGTCATATAACCTAGCCCCTACTTGACAAAATCCATTCAGACTGTACAAAACATTTATATCTAGATCTATAATCTTTTTGCAAACCTTTGTGTAGATTTGTCAAATGGCACCACAATTATAAGCCTTTACATTATTTTGGCACCCCCCTCTAATTTTGCCCACTCTTGACAAAATCCCACCAAACTTCGCAAAAACAGTTATATCTAGAACGATTATCAGTTTGGCAAAATAAGTGTAGATTCATCAAATGTCACCTCATTAATAAGCCATTACATTATTTTGGGACCCCCCCCTCTAAAGTTCACCCCTCATGACAGAATCCCACCAAAGTTTGCAAACTCATTTGCAATTAAGTCACAAATATACCATCACATCCTCATCACCCCTCACCTCCTTAGAGATTATTTGATAAATTTGATAAGATCAATGCTCAGAAAATATTATTGTTCCGAGGGTTCAGGCATGTATTTTTATACATACATTGATCGATCGCACAAACATATCCAATGCACCTTACCTTAATTTTCTTCTTTTGTACACATGCAAAATCTGGCAACAGGGTGCGGCCATCTTGTGCTAATCTTACCCGTTGCTGCATCGGCCTAAGGCAGCGGTATTCAAACTGTGGGGTGCGACCCCCCAGGGTTACGCGGGTGCATCACTGGTGGGCCCTGCGAGCTCAGCATGAAATTAAAAAAAAAAAAGATATTACATGGCCACGGTAGTGGCCATGTAGTTATGGTTAAGTTGCTGTTTCCATAGGAAGAACACTTTTTGGGCGGCTTATAACTTTGCTCTCCCTGGACGGATCCTCACCAAACTTTGCAAAAACAGTATTTGGGTCACTCTGAATTATTTGCAAATTTTGATGAGGATTCATCCGGGGGGGCAAAGTTATAGGGGGGGGTCCCAAAACTTTTTTTTCCCCATGGACTGAATTGGAAAAAATGTTTGCTCGTGTCTACAGCCCAAACCGCTGGACGGATTTTCACCAAATTTGGACCAGGAGCAGTGGCTTGGTCCCGAAAGCGAAAATGCAAATTTGGTGAAAATCCGTCCAGTAGTTTTTTTTTAAAATGACCAAAAAGTGATATCTGTGTTCGGTCCGTGGACATACTTCCTTGTTCACTCCGCGGACAGTGTCCTGATTGGCCAATGGGCTTGCGTGATGTTCGCGGACATGCAACATGTAAGCTGATTGGACGGCGTGGAGCGTGAAGCGCGTCAGATTTTCGGTAGCGCCCGCCATCTTGGATTTGCGGTCGTCCGCGGACAGCGCAGTGAAACTTTGTTCAAAATTTGTTTTTAGTAGAGTGTGTTGGTGTGTAGGAGTGTTTGGGGAGGGTGGGAGTGTATGAGATAGGATGAACGTTGTGTTTTTTATGTGTTAGACGTTCTTTTTATGTTCGATTTGTCTGCGGACATCACAGGTGTTTTGAAATGTTCTAAATAAACTGAATGGGGGGTGTTCTGAGCACTCAATATGTGTCCGTTTTGTTCGCAGGCAAACTTAAACTGTTCTAACAACACTCGCAGTGTCCTGAAATGTTCGCAAATAAACAAAGTGGGGGTGTCCTGAGGACGCTGTCCGTATTGTTCCTTGTCAAGTTGAATATGTTCTAAGAACACTTGCGGTGTCCTGAATCGTTCGCAAATACACAAAATGGGGGTGTTCTGAAGACGTTGTCGAACACTCGCTGTGTCCTGAAATGTATGCAAATATGAATGGGGGTTGTGGCTGACAAGTTGAATGTGTTCTAAGAACACTCGCAGTGTCCTGAAATGTTCGCAAATAAACAAAATGGGGGTGTCCTGAGGACGCTGTCCGTATTGTTCTCTGTCAAGTTGAATGTGTTCTAAGAACACTTGCGGTGTCCTGAAATGTTCGCAAATAAACAAGATGGTGGTGTTCTGAAGACGGTTCTAAGAACACTTGCTGTGTCCGGGGAATGTTCGTAGGGGGTGTCCTGAAGACGCTGTCCGTATTGTTCTCTGTCAAGTTGAATGTGTTCTAAGAACACTCGCAGTGTCCTGTAATGTTCGCAAATAAACAAAATGGGGGTATCCTGAGGACGCTGTCCGTATTGTTCTCTGTCAAGTTGAATGTGTTCTTAGAACACTCATGGTGTCCTGAAATGTTCGCAAATAAACGAAATGGGGGTGTTCTGAGGACACTGTCCGTATTGTTCATTGTCAAGTTGAATGTGTTCTAAGAACACTCGCGGTGTCCTGAAATGTTCGCAAATAAACAAGATGGTGGTGTTCTGAAGATGCTTCTAAGAACACTCACGGTGTCCGGGGAATGTTCGTAGGGGGTGTCCTGAGGACGCTGTCCGTATTGTTCTCTGTCAAGTTGAATGTGTTCTAAGAACACTTGCGGTGTCCTGAAATGTTCGCAAATAAACAAAATGGGGGTGTTCTGAAGATGTTTCTAAGAACACTCCCGGTGTCCTGGAATGCTCGTAAGGGGTGTCCTGAAGGCATAGTCCGTATTGTTCGCTGGCAAGTTGAATGTGTTCTAAGAACACTCGCAGTGTCCTGAAATGTTCGCAAATAAACAAAATGAGGGTGTCCTGAGGACGCTGTCCGTATTGTTCTCTGTCAAGTTGAATGTGTTCTTAAAACACTCATGGTGTCCTGAAATGTTTGCAAATAAACGACGAAATGGGGGTGTTCTTAGGACACTGTCCGTATTGTTCGTTGTCAAGTTGAATGTGTTCTGAGAACACTTGTGGTGTCCTGAAATGTTCGCAAATAAACAAAATGGGGGTGTTCTGAAAACGTTTCTAAGAACACTCGTGGTGTCCTGGAATGTTCGTAAGGGGTGTCCTGAAGGCGTAGTCCGTATTGTTCACTGGCAAGTTGAATGTCTTCTAAGAACACTCGCAGTGTCCTGAAATGTTCGCAAATAAACAAAATGGGGGTGTCCTGAGGACACTGTCCGTATTGTTCGTTGTCAAGTTGAAAGTGTTCTAAGAACTATCGTGTTGTTCTGAAATGTTCGTAGGGGGTGTCCTGAAAACGCTGTCCGTATTGTTCGCTGGCAAGTTGAAAGTGTTCTAAGAACACTCATAACGTCCGCGGACATTAAAAGTTTCCATAGACCATTGTTGAAATGTTTGACTCTATGGATGTGATATGCTGCGGTGGTTGTTGCCAGGGCATAGAGTCTTGGGTGCATGGCCATTTGGCCATGCACCCAAGACTGTATGCACTGGCAACAACCACCGCAGCATATCACATTCATATTTGCTTATAACTTTGGGTGAAAAACAAATGTATAAGGAACAAAGGTATTAGATACTATGGATGTGATTTGCTGCTATGGGTCTCCTTATTATTGTATACTTACTGTTTGGTCTAGTAACGGGAGTTCATGTTTTTCTTGTTCATTTCTGTGATAAAAGAACATAGCATGTTAGTATTAGTATTTTGTAATGACTTATTACATTGTATAATCAATATACTTTTTTTTTTGGACCCTCATATTTAGTAGATTACAAATCAGAGTACTGTGCAATTTGCTCAGTTTCTGTATTTGTTGCTAAAATCATTGGGTTTGTGGGAGAAAAAAAAATCCATGTTGGATTAAAAAAAAAACTTTTTCTGTTAAGCTACAGTTTATTTGTTTGTTTGTTTGTTTTCAGTGTTCACTTGGTGTTTCTTGCTAATGCTTTATACTTTGGCTTGTTGTATTTTTTTGGAGCAGTAACATATCATTTATTTGTTTTGATATTATAACATTTTGGAGCAGTTAGATACCAATTTGCGTGTTCTAACTGTCTATTTTCTTGATATATTTTAGTGGTATTGATTTATCTATTTGGATATTGTTAAATTTTGGGACAGTTAGATACCAATTGGCGTATTCTAACTGTGTATTTTCTGGTCTAATTTAGTGGTACTCATTTATATGATTAGTTGTTTTAGAATCTTTGAGCAGTTAGACAGCTTTTGGAGTATTCTAACAGTTTATTTTTTTAACACAAGTTTACTTAGGGTTTAAATACAGTTTAGTTATCAAATTTGGTTTTAAGAACATCAAATAAGCATTTGTAAGATTTCCTGGTAATCTCTGATTTAGAGTAATGGTACTATCATTACATTCAAACCATCCACATATCATTTTTATATATGCAGTGTATTGCACTGAATTGGTTGTGGCTCCTGTGTGGTAGATTATACCTATTGTTGTGAAGGTTTTCTTACCAAGTGATATTGACCATGTGTGAATCCAGTCAGCTTGCAGTTGTTTTTGGTACCATCTGCATTGTAACGTAGAAGCATTAGTTGTGTTTGTATTACTAATGTGGAGCGATTATCTGAATTGCAGGTAGAGCATAATCTACCATGGTTTGCATTTTGTACAAGTCGCTGAAATAGAATGTATTCACAATTTGGTATTGATATATATATGAAGCGTTCATTGGGGATTTCTTCTTGTGTCACATTGTTGCAGAGAGTGTATGTATGTTTCCACATGTATGAAATCTGAAAGATTTCATTTATAGGTATGTTTTTGTTTTTCAGTACTTGTAGTAAGTACATTAGAAATTCTTGTGGATCTTCCTGTGAATTTATAGTGAATTACACCATTCCAGCACAGTAGTCCAATTGTTGTCTTATTCCAAAAACACTATACGTGTTGTCAGGATTGTTTGCTGCATTTCTGTGAAGTACTAACATTTGCAAAACAATGGGTCTGTACTGTGTAAGTAAATGTTGTCAACAATTGGTGGTAATTGAAATATAATATTCATTGCTACATTTGCGTAGCAACTTACACCAACTATATTTGAGAATTTAAATGGTCCAGGTAGTTCTGTATCTAATGCTTTTTTTGGAGTTTGTCTTCCTTCTTTAAAGAAGTACTTGGTTTACTTTCCCTAATTGATTCTTTTTTGCTTGTGGTACTTGATGAAGTATTAGTTTCTTTTACTCTCTTTGGAGGATTTGCAGTGACATCCTGTTGCATTTCTGTTTGATTTATTTTTCTTTTATAACGTTTTACTTTTTGTGGAACAGAATATGTGTTTAGGTGGGGGGTGTATAGTGAGCGAAGTCTATTGTATTCTAAAATGCAAGGAATATCAGCGTTTATTTTACTTGCATCAAAGTTGATTAGAAATAGACCGTCAAGTGTACGTAAGCATGATAGTGCTACATAGCTCATGCCTTCTTTAAAGACTGTGTTACCAATATCTATCATTGCTTTGTCTAGGGTAAGAACTTGTGATTTATGAATCGTGACTGCGTCTGCAAGAGTTAGAGAAAATTGTTCTCTGCGTACATACATATCGGTGAAGTGAAGTAATCTAGCTTTTGAGCGTCCTATCCTTTTTACTTCTGAAAGTTTGTCAAAGAGTATATTGACAAACTGAATTTTGTTGTCGTGTGGGTATGTTTGAAAGCCAACAACTGTACCCAGTGCTCCATTAACTAGTCCTTGGTCCACGTCAAGGTTACGTTTAAGCATTACTCTGCAATTTAAGGATAATATTAATATCTTTTCTAAGCCTGCTGTGTTTGAGATTGATTTTTCTAAACTATTTAGTCTTGTTGTGGCTTGGTCACACATGGGTAGTGTCATACCATGTACATCTAGTTTGTCTGTGGCGCTAATTTCCATGATTGGTTGCATTTCTTTACTTAGCATGATTTGATTGAATTTGAAACAGCTTGCAAGAGTTGCATTACGGCCATACAATTGACATTTTTGTGGGCTAATTGTTCCATAACATCTGTAGCAAATGCATTGTCACTATAAAGTGCATTAATGTGCCGGGTTTTCAATATTGCTTCTGCTTCTTTAGAAAGTATACCAACTCTGATACTTTTTAAAATGTTGGCATAAGTGAGATCTGCAGATTGCCGCATGTTTTCTGTTAATTCTCTGTATTGGAAATGTTGCCAAAGGTTCACATTTCCAATGCTACCAACAGTTTTACGCCAGAGTTTGTGTTCTAATGTTTTAAAAATAGGCTCACCTTTTACTGGTGTTAATTGAAGCAGATCTCCAAAAACAATAATGTGTTTTCCTGCAAAGAGTTCTTCATAGTCTGTTTTGAGTACTTCTTGTAATCTGAGGTGAATCAAAGCTAACATCAGGTTGGAGACCATGCTCACTTCATCTATTAGTAGCATTTTCGTTTGTTTCAATACTCTGCGTAATTCCATTGCAGCTTCTGCAGAAAGTTTGTAATAGTCTAATTTGTTCTGGTGTTCTACTGGTAATAGTAGTAATTGGTGTAATGTAACACCACCTATGCTGTAGGCAGCTAAACCTGTGGGGGCAGTGACAACAGCTGACAGTTTGTTGTTTGTCAATTGTTGAAGGAACTTAGTAATGATTTTGATTAGGAATGTTTTGCCAGAACCAGCTTCACCACTGACGTACAGTAGTATAGGTTTATAATTGTGGCAGGAACCTTCTTTATTTTCATGTTTTACACCATGTGCAATTTGTTTTGTTACTTCTTGAAAAATGCTACTTTGCTCATTGTTTAGTTTTGATTGTAGTATAGTTAAGTCTTCCTTATCTTCATACTGACACATGGTGTTTTCTACTTCTATCGTAGCTAATTCTGCCTCATTTATTATTAGTGGTTCTCCCAGTGGTTCTTGGCTTCCTGTTACAGAAGGTTGACTACTGTCAGGAGAGTCCTTATCTAGTTGGGCTTGGAGTTCTTCTTCGTGTTGCTGGTCATTGTGCAACATTTTTTTTTGTACTGTGTAAAGTTTACATCAGTTATAGTGCTTTCATTTGCTTTGAAATCATCCTCATATGAGTCATAGTTATCTAGTAATTGTTCTTCTTTTCTCCATGGTTTGAAGAGTTGTAGCAGGGACATGTAATATACTTCTTTATGTTGAGGAGTCTTTAATGACAATTTGAAATGATTAATTAAATTTGGTTTAGTGAGTTTAACTAAGCTGCCTTCACAGTTTGTCACTCTATATTTACTTTTTTTTCATCAGGTTTTATATTATTTTAGTATGTGTAGTTTTGGGCTATGTGGTATAGACACATGTTTTCCAAAGTATTACTTCTGTTTGGGTAGTATGTGTCTAATAAATAGTTTTTTAAAATGTCTTGGCTGTTGGGATCATGTTTGGCTATTGTTTCTATATCTTCATATGATTTTAGAACTCTTTTTCTAGATTTAGCTGGACCAAGACTTAGCCATACTATATTTTCAGATTTACCATACAATGCTGTACCAGTTAAACGATCAGCTGCTTCATATGGTCCACATACTCTATGGGTGAGCATTTTTATGCCCAAGCTGTATAATTTCTAAGATACTGTTTTATCTGATGACAGGTCATTCCAGAGGTCTTGGAGCTCTGTCTTTTCTGCTTTAGTTAAGTATGCAGTGACATATCGTGCAACTGCAGTAGAATTGTCTGCAATGTACTGCACATCTATGTTTGCATTCCATAAGTGGGCAATGATTGCATTATAATCATTGATGTAGTATTTCCCTTTGTTTTTGTATTTGCGATAACAATATTTTCCACATTTGTGTCTTTGAAATTGTAAAATTTGTGCATGAAGATCACTATTTGTGGCTTCTGATGGAATTTCACAAGTGACATATTTTTCAATAAACTGTAAAACAGTGGCATCACTGTCTTGACCAAATTTCGGAGCATCTTTAATCCATAAAATCATGTGGATATGTGGTGCTCCTCTGGCTTGGTATTCTTTTCTCCAAAAGAAGTGTTGACTTCTCCAAGGGGAGGAACAGTTTTATTACAAATAAAATGTAGCATGGCAATGAAGCGATGGTGAAAATATCTTTAAACATTAGCAGGATCCAAAGAACAAAGTTCTCCAGGTGTTAGTATATCTATGTTTGTTTTGTTTTTATTTGATATGCGTAGGAAATCATGTAAATCTTCCTATGCATATTCTGCACAACTTAATGTAACAAACCAAGTGGGTGGACCAAGGTTTCTGATCATACAACGTACATCTCCATGACGTTGAAACCAGCACTCTTTAGTTCCACGCATATTTGCTAATAGATTTGTAATATTTGATTGTAAAACCTCATACTTTTGTTGCACTTTTTCTAATAATTGTGTAGCTGTCATATTTTGAAAGTGTGATCCTGATTTTAATATGTGTGCAAATCCGTAACATAAAGTTGCTAGTTCACTTTCAAAGAGTAGGTGGAATATGTATTCCACATTTTGTCTAAATCTGGGATCTTCAGAATACATCCGTAATGAGCGGTATTCTGAAGCTGATATTTGAATAGGTCTATCATCATACCTTCCTCCTTTGCCAGTAGGAAAGAGTAGAGGAAAAGCACGTGCTTCTATACTTTTTTCCCATTTGCTGATTGGCGATCCTTTTGTTTGACACATTTGGTAAGTTTCCAGTACATATTCTACGGTGTCATTACAGTGCAAAGGTTGAATTGTATAATGGTCTAAAGTATTTGATATTGTAGCAGGATCTAGTAGCTCAAATTGACCAGCTTCTTGTGTTTCTTGAATTATTTCAGTTGTATCTTTCAAGTTTTCTTCAATATTAATTTCTTTGTAATATTCATTAATCTCTTTAAGATATTGGAAGGCTTGTCTAACTTTATATAAATCTACCAGCTGTTGCTATATTTTTTTGTCTTTTGTAGGTACTCCATTTACTAAGATAATTAAAGATTGCTGTATTGGACGTTGCACTCCTAGAGTATGCACATTTTCTTTTAGATCTAATGGTAAGTAAATTACTTTTCCACGAATGCCTTTTACCAATTCAGAGGGCGGTCATTTTGCTGTTTTTGGTTGAAGGTGTATTATTGCTTGAAATGGGTGTACTGTTTGAATTATGATGCTCTCATATAAATTAAGTTGTTGTAGGGGTTTTGGTACTGGGTATAATTCCAAATTATTTGTGATAGCACGTGAAGGAGTTTTGTTGTTGTCAAGTTTTGTAGTGCAGTAACTGCAAAGTATTAAGGGCTCAGTTATTTCGTATTTGTTTTCTGCTACAAGGTAGAGAGCTAATTCAAACCATTTAGAATCTTCATTGTCTTCTATTTTGTATGATAGGTCTACAGTTTTTGTGTTACTTTTATAAAAAGTTCTTCGGCAACATACACATACATGGTTTGGTACTTCAGCTGATGTACTTTCAAATTTTAGTATTTCTTTTTCGTATGTGTTTAGCAAAAGGTTGCCATATGTAGAAGTGTTGCTTAATTGGTTTAAAGCTATTTCATTCTGTAAATGGCTTTCACTTCCAAAATATTTTTTCTGGATATAGTGAATTTCTTCAAGTAGGTCTTTTGCTGTACCATGTAGAAGGATGTTATTTAACTTTGCTAGTGCTAAAGCAGGACTTTTAGCATAGTACAGTTTATAGACTAGATTTATTATAGTTGAATGATGTGTTGATATTCTTTGATATCATGGAAAGTGGTTTTACAAGTAGGTCCTGTAATGCAGGCCAATGAATGTCCTTGTAGTCCTGTGTACTTGCATACTGGACAGGTATCCATATTTTGCAGTAATTTAATTTTGATTTTGTCTTTGCTTTTTACATATTTATTGAGGAATTGGCGTAAAGATTTGAAACATTGTTTGGGAATGTTACACATTGACGTGCATGGCCATTTGTACACTAGACGTTCTGATTCAGTTGAATTGAGGGGTAATTCTAAGTGTTCAGGGCATATTTTTGTAAGGAGTACTTCTTGTTCCATTATGGTATTATTACCTTTTTCATAACCTCGACCACTGCTATGTATGGCAATTGTATTTGTTTGCTTTTGTTTGTACGCGTCTTCATTAAAATATGGTTCTGTGCTCACTTAAGAAGTTCTTTCTGTTGACATTTTGCTTATTGAGAAGTCTTTTTTGTAATTTAGTTATTAGTTTTGTTAGTGGTTTCATTTTGTTTAACAGTAAAAGAAATAACTTTCTTTTCAGAAGAATTGCACTGTCCATCAACGCTTCTAAGATTAATTTCCTACAATAGGTTTTAAGCATTGAACCTGATTTCTCTCCTGTTTTTATAAGATTTTGAAGGACTTTGTGACAGTACATTTTGGCTAAAATACTTTTCTTGGTATGCTTACTTTGCACTATATTAAAATTTGAAGAAGTTGTTTTATCTGTAGTGATAGCTGATTTTCTGTTAGTTGTTTTTTGGTTTGTTTTACATTTTGATAGAGGAGGCAAAGTTTTTGTACTTGAAACTTCTTGTGTTTCACTAAATGACTGTATTAGCTGTTTTGTTTCAACTTTTTTTATAAATTCTGCTAGATATGGATGCTTATGTTGGACGCTTTTATTTTCATTTGCTCTACTTTTGCATTGCTTTCTACGGACTTCACTTTTGGTAGGCATTCTTTAGGGTCTGTTGAAAAAAATAAAGAAGATATGGGTTGGGGCGTTCTGGAATGTATGTGTGCTGTGTGCATGAGTGTTAAGATGATAAAGATGTATGTAATGGTGTGTGATTGTGCATTGGGAACTACAACTAGTAGGGATAGGTATTCTTGAAATTATGTGTTACTAAACTGGGGTTCAGATGACAAAAAAAAGTAAGCTAGTAGTGTGGAAAAGTACAAATAGTAAATCTAATGTATACAATTGAAACAGTTGTATGTTCTATAATATGAAAATTGTAGTGGTTCAGTTGGGTAATTTGTGTGTCCAAAAATAGGAATTTGTGGGCCATTCTGGCTGTAAATCGCTGTTTAAGACATGGAGATTTTTGGACAAAATGGTACACAATCTCTATTTTAAGGCACCAAAATAGCTTGTATTAACGTTATAGTATGTTTGATTAATAATACAAATATTATGGTGATATTCTACTTACTTTTTCTCTTAAATTAACAGGTAACTTCTTAGTTCTTCTTTGTTCTTCGAATTCGGCTGCTTCTTTTCAGGAGACTGGTCTTCACTGCAATTGTAAAAGCTTCAAATTAGTAACTTTGTTTGTATGTAGCGCTCTTTTTAATTTAGATATTGATTTTTTTATTGAAATCCTCAGTGCCTTCTTTAAAACCATTAAACTAATTTATTTACATAAGATACATTGCATCAGTTCAGTACATATGATATGTTCTTAATTAACAAATTGTATTGAATGACTAACTGTAGCAAAAAAAAATATTTTTACTATGTCTTGTGAAATTTATAATATACCAGTGAATACCACTATTTCTGTAAGTAAGCTGTTCTAGGTAATAGCGCCTCCATGTCATGTCTAAATTAAAGTAATTAAGTAAATAAATAACTAAAAACAAAAAAATATGAAATTGTATAAGTATTTTTTTAAAGATTTAAACATAGATTTTGCTTGCATGCAATTTTGTTTGAATATATGTAGTCTATATATTTAATTTAAAAAAATGTTAGTTTAACATGATTTGAGTTTGTGTGTATAAAGAAAGCAAATAGTATAAAGGTTTATAAGTGATAGTTGATTTTAGGAAATTGAAAAAAAATACAGTAAATTCATTTTATAGATTACACAAGCTAAAAGTCTGTTTGAAAATGTGTTCATCTACTGTACAGAAAATATGCATACCTGAAGTTTGTGTTCATGCATATGGATATGCATGGAGCTGCAAGTAGAAATCTTGGAGACTTGTACAGTATTTCTGGTAGATGGTGCTTGCCAATGATGTGACACTTGTACTCAGAGAGATTCACAGTACATTTGCAGTGCTGATCTATGATGATGCAGTTAGAACTAGAGGTATTGAATGTGATTGGTGCATGGTCATGTGATTTTTTAGCTACATCCAATGAAGGAATGGCAGAGAGAGTGAAGTGGAAATGGTAGAAGGGCTGTTCATGTTACGATATGTCCGCAGACATGGCGGTAGTTCGCGGACATCGGGAGTTACATCTGGGGATTTTTGGGTTCAGAAGTCATTCAAATGAGAATAAGCACTGAAAGGGATTGGTCAGGAAAGTTTAGTGGGTGTGTTGTGCCAGGAGAGATTTTCTCAGATACTCTTTTTGCTGAGAGAACAAAAGTTAGCTATGGCTTTGTGTTTCAGAAAACAGATTGTTTGGATTTTGGGAGATTCGTGGATACATTGGTTGAAGGTGCATGCAGAAAGCTGTGGAGAAGCTGTAGATCTTGGATTCCCACATGTGGAAGTACACTGGCATGGAGTACGTGGAATGAAGTGGTTGGACTTGCTACCTCTCTGTGCTACTTTGGAGACAGAGCAACATCCAGACATAATTGTAATTCATTGTGGAGGGAACAGTTTAGGACATGTGACTGGAATTTTTTTGCAATTTGCTATGAAAGAAGGACTTGGGAGGGTTATGGACATTTTTCCTAATTCTCAAGTGATAATTTCATGGATTCCGCAGAGACAAATGTGGCTTTGTTCTTCTTCATTTGGTCCACAAATGGAAAAAGCAAGGCGCAATGTTAATAAGGCTGTTTGTGCCTTTCTAAGAGATTTTGGCATGTCCTCTTTTCACAATGAAATTATTATGTTTCGTAGGACATACATTTTTCGCAGAGATGGAGTCCATCTTACTTATGCTGGCAATCAGATTTGTCTGAGAAATGTACAAAATGCATTGCGACCTTTTTTGGAATTACAACAACCATTTTGAAGTAGGTGTTAAGCATTTATAATTTTTGACTTACAAACACCACCCAAAGGCTCTTTTCAAAGCCACCACTTCTTCCCAGAGAATATTGCAATGTTTGTGATGGGGTAGCAACCCAATTTTTTAAATGTTCGCAAACAGTCGGCAGACTTCTAAAAAATACAAAGGGCCCTGCTTCATTTATTTTCACTTCTATTTTTTAACTGTGAAAGGCGGCTCTGAAAAGAGCCTTATTTTTTTTTTGATTTTTGATATTTTGTATTTTTTTTGTTTTTTTATACAAGACACACTAGGAGAGGAGGGGAAGGAAGGTAAAGGGGGGACACCAACCACAGGGATAAGAAAGGGCGAGCTGAGAGAGGAAGATGTAGAGTGGTTTTTATTTGGGTAGTGAGCAGATCTTCTCGTGCTCGGAGACGATAGTCTCAAAAGCACTACGAAGTCGCTCCCCCCTGCAGAGTACTGTGTCACAGTACATACATACAACTGTGACCCTCAAAAGGTAAGGGTCATCAGCATTCTGTATGGCCTGTGAGGCAGCTTGAGGAAGACGCTGTCCCACAGAGGTGGTCCTTGTGGTGACAGGATCAGAAACAGAGGATGAAGTAGAGGAAATCAACCTGCTATGATCTTCGCAAGGTACAACCCTGCAAATAGACCCATGGTGAAATGACCTCAGGTGTCGCTTCATAGCAGTGGTCCCAAAGCTGTACTTACTGTTCTTCCCGCGACTGAGTATCATTTTGCACTCATTGCAGGTAACACGGTTCGCACTAACCTTAGGAATATTACAATGAATGGTAAATAACCGCCACACCCAAGACTCACGCCTAGTGCGGGTAGTAGGGTTTTCCTCTACCTCATTCTCATCATCCTCTTCTTCTACCTCCGCATCCTCACTCCTGTTCCCCTCTTCAGGCCCTTGGGGAGGTGGTGGTGGTGGAGGGGGTGGGGGTGGTGCTGAAGCAGGTGCAGCACCAGGTGGCAGTTCTGTAGCCAGGGATGCCATCTCGATGGTGTAATCAGCAAGTTGCTGGAGAAATAGCTGTGCTCTGAAGAATAGCCAGAAACACAATGAGAATAAGCTCTAGTGTGTGGTCTTTTATCGGGGTACTTGTGTGCAGTTCGCGGACATGCGCGCTGTCCGCGGACAGATCGAACACAAAAAAAAGTTTGAAAAGTTTCAAAAGGTATGTAGAAACTCAGGATTACTATGTGGGACTTGTGCCATGGTGAGATTTTATTGAAAAATATTATGGATTAATTGAAAATGTACTTTTAATTTGTTCGGGGACCCGAACAGTGTCTACATTCAGAACACGCGATCAGCATGGGCACGGTCATATGATCCGTTCGCGAACAAGTCCGTGAATGAAGCGGATGTCCACAGGACACCAAATGCACAGAGATTGGCTAGCGGAAGCGCGTTGATATTCTACGGACACTGTTCGGGTCCTGAATTAATTAAAATTGCATCACACGTGAAACGAACATTTCAGGACACTGCGTGTGTTCTTAGAACAGATTAAATTTGCTAGCGAACAGTAAGGACAGATATAGTGTTCTTCAGGACACGTTCAATTTCGTTTATGTACGAACATTTCAGGACACCAATTGTGTTCTTAGAACATTTTCAACTTGCTAGTGAACAGTACAGACAGGTAAAGTGTTCTTTAAGACACCTCCATTTTCGTTTAATTACAAACAATTCAGGACACCGCGTGTGTTCTTAGAACAGTTTGAACTTGCTAGCGAACAGTGCGGACAGATATAGTGTTCTTTAGGACACTTTAATTTTTTTTTAACAAACATTTCAGGACACCGCGTGTGTTCTTAGAATAGTTTCATCTTGCTAGCGAACAGTACGAACAGGTATAGTGTTCTTCAGGAAACCTCCATTTTCATTTATTTACGAACATTTCAGAACACCTGCACTGTCCGTGGACACCTACATGGTGAGGAGGGACAAGTACATGTGGGGCAATGGTACAAGGTTTTTGGTTTAAAATGATCTTTCACAAAAGTTTTCAAATTATTAAAATTACTCAACAATAAATCCATTTTCTCTTCTATACTGTGAAAAGTGTTATCCATAACAGGTTTTTCTGAAGTATTTTCTATTTTGGTATGCTTTGTACAAAAAAAAATACATATATGTTAAATGTATACAAAATAATAATAATTAAATGGTTTATATTATAAAGTGTTTACCATTAGTTTCACTATCTTGTGACATTTCTTCATGTGGGAAATGTTCCTCTAGCCATTTCAGAGTACTAGACATTTCTGTGAGAGAAAAAAAAAAAGATAATATTTTTTTTTTATCTAATACAGAAAGTTTATAAATATATGAATAAAATTAAGTACACTTACTATTTCAGGTAAGACATGTCCTATGTACTCAGTGGGTCTGCTCTTGTTCTCAGTTCTGCTGTGTTTGTGAGGTAATTATGTTGGAAGCCAATTTATTCTCTTGTGGTATATTCCATTTTAGAACATAGTGCATTTAAATGAATGGTTAGTGTGTTGTATATATGGGTTACATTTCTTATGTATTAGTAATATAATGTGTTTGTGTGCTTCTTTTTAATTTGTTAAATGTTCCTATGTTATGATATAACAATCAAACATACCCCCCCAGAGTTTTTTAGGTAGTGGTACTGTTCTTAGAACATGTCCGCGAACATTAAATGAGTTCGCGGACATCAAGTACAGTAGAAGAGATTCAGTCAGTTCCATATGATATGTATATAAAGTGAAAGTCATTATTGTTAAGTTGCGCTACTAAAAACCTATGAAATTCAGTGAAAAAACGTTGTTAAAGGGACGTTATGGTTAAGTTGTGCTACTAAAAACCTATGAAATTCAGTGAAAAAACTTTGTCAAAGGGACGTTATGGTTCCAAGTAAAACCGAAAAACCCTTGAAATTTGCCAATTATGGTAAGCTAAGCAACCATAACTCGCGCCACCATCGTGCACTGCTAAGACCAACACCCAGGACATGAAAGATGACATCACAAATGTCATTGATGACATCACTGATGACATCACATGTCTGGCTCACTCTTTTTTCTTTTGCGGACATAGCTAGGCCACATGGTTTTCTTCAGTAACAGTCAGAAACTAAAAATGTTATTTTATTTGTAGACGTACCCTTCAAGTAGGTTCTTACAGTAATTCCCTTAGAGACCAGTCACATCATATGAAACATATACATACGGGAAGACACAAGCTTGAAAGACAGCAATCCTTTTTGTGCATAAAGATAACCAATAGACTTATGAGCACTTTCTGATAGTTCTGTTTTTTTTTTTATGGCTGTACTTTCCCTGTGGGTCCAATCACATCAAGTGATGCATATACATAGGGTAAATAGCAGCTTTGAAACAGAGCAATTGTTTATTTGCATGAAAATAATCAGTTAAGTTATGAATTATGTCTGCTATTACTTGTGCTTTTTTGCTAACTTCACTTTCCCTGTATATACCCATATTGGTTTGTGTTCTTGTGTCTTTGTGTTTTGTCTATAGTAATGCAATTATGTAATACATGTGTTTTATTAGCTACGTACTACATATTTCACAGTAAACAAAAAACTATTAAGAAAACAATTTTCATTTCATTATTCAACATATTAACATTACAAATATTATACCTTCATCTTGTGCGCTGCACACAATGTTATGTTTCTGTATGAGTAGCTTAGTATACTAGATAGAACGCCATAATAGAATGCTATTTATATCAATGCATCGTTCAATGTACTAATTAGGGTATGATATTTATTGCAATGATCCTTGACACTTGTTTCGCAACATTATAATAAGAATCCCTTGTACACATGTTTCATGAAAAGTACATACACATGTGATGTCATAAGTGATGTCATCAATGACATTTGTGATGTCATCTTTGATGTCCTGGGTGTTAGTCTTAGCAGTGCACGGTGGTGGCGCGAGTTATGGTTGCTTAGCTTATCATAACTGGCGAATTTCAAGGGTTTTTCGGTTTTACTTGGAACCATAACGTTCCTTTGAAAAAGTTTTTTCACTGAATATATATATATATATATATATATATATATATATATATATATTACATGGCAACGGTAGTGGCCATGTAGTTATGGTTAAGTTGGTGTTTCCATAGGAAGAGCACTTTTTGAGCGGCTTATAAATTCGCTCTACCTGGACAAATCCTCCCCAAACTTTGCAAAAAAAGTGTTTGGGTCACTCTGAATTATTTTGCAAAGTTTGGGGAGGATTCGTCCAAAGGGGGCAAAGTTATAGTGGGGTCCCAAAACTTTTTTTCCCATAGACTGAATGGGAACAAAATTTTGCTCGCGTCTACAGCCCAAACCGCTGGACGGATTTTCACCAAATTTGGACCAGTAGTGGTGAAAATCCGTCCAGTAGTTTTTTTTAAAATGACCAAAAAGTAGGTAAAAAAAAATAGTGATATCTGTGTTCGGTCCGCTTACACACTTCCCTGTTTGCTGCGAGGACAGTGTCCTGATTGGCCAATCGGCTTGCCTGATGTTCGCGGACATGCAACGTGTTCGCTGATTGGACGGCGTAGAGCGTGAAGCGCGTCAGATTTTCGGTAGCGCCCGCCATCTTGGATTCGCGGACAGCGCGGTGAAACTTTGTTCAAAATTTGTATTTAGTAGAGTGTGTTGGTGTGTAGGAGTGTTTGGGGAGGGTGGGAGTGTATGAGATAGGATGAAACTTGTGTTTTTTATGTGTTAGACTTTTTTTTTGTGTTCGATTTGTCTGCGGACATCACGGGTGTTGTGAAATGTTCTAAATAAACTGAATGGGGGTGTTCTGAGGACTCAATATGTGTCTGTTTTGTTCGCAAGCAAACTGAAACTGTTCTAAGAACACTCGCAGTGTCCTGAAATGTTCGCAAATACACAAATTGGGGGTGTTCTGAAGACATTGTCGAACACTCGCTGTGTCCTGAAATGTTCATAAATATGAATGGGGGATTGTGGCTGGCAAGTTGAATGTGTTCTAAGAACACTTGCGGTGTCCTGAAATGTTTGCAAATAAACAAGATCGTGGTGTTCTGAAGACGCTTCTAAGAACACTTGCGGTGTCCGGGGAATGTTCGTAGGGGATGTCCTGAGGACGCTGTCCGTATTTTTCTCTGTCAAGTTGAATGTGTTCTAAGAACACTCGCAGTTTCCTGAAATGTTCACAAATACACAAATTGGGGGTGTTCTGAAGACATTGTCGAACACTCGCTGTGTCCTGAAATGTTCATAAATATGAATGGGGGATTGTGGCTGGCAAGTTGAATGTGTTCTAAGAACACTCGAGGTGTCCTGAAATGTTCGCAAATAAACAAAATGGGGGTGTTCTGAAGACATTTCTAAGAACACTCGCTGCGTCCGGGGAATGTTCGAAGGGGGTGTCCTGAGGACGCTGTCCGTATTGTTCTCTGTCAAGTTGAATGTGTTCTAAGAACACTCGCGGTGTCCTGAAATGTTCGCAAATACACAAAATGGGGGTGTTATGAAGACGTTGTTGAACACTCGCTGTGTGCTGAAATGTTCGCAAATATGAATGGGGGGTTGTGGCTGGCAAGTTGAATGTGTTTTAAGAACAGTTGCGGTGTCCTGAAATGTTCGCAAATAAACAAAATGGGGGTGTCCTGAGGACGCTGTCCTTATTGTTCTCTGTCAAGTTGAATGTGTTCTAAGAACACTTGCGGTGTCCTGAAATGTTTGCAAATAAACAAGATGGTGGTGTTCTGAAGACGCTTCTAAGAACACTTGCAGTTTCCGGGGAATATTCGTAGGGGGTGTCCTGAGGACGCTGTCCGTATTGCTCTCTGTCAAGTTGAATGTGTTCTAAGAACACTCTCTGTGTCCTGAAATGTTCGCAATACACAAAATGGGGGTGTTCTGAAGACGTTGTCGAACACTCGCTGTGTCCTAAAATGTTCGCAAATATGAATGGGGGTTGTGGCTGGCAAGTTGAATGTGTTCTAAGAACACTTGCGGTGTCCTGAAATGTTCGCAAATAAACAAAATGGGGGTGTTCTGAAGACGTTTCTAAGAACACTCGCGGCGTCCGGGGAATGTTCGTAGGGGGTGTCCTGAGGACGCTGTCCGTATTGTTCTCTGTCAAGTTGAATGTGTTCTAAGAACACTCGCGGTGACCTGAAATGTTCGCAAATACACAAAATGTGGGTGTTCTGAAGACGTTGTCGAACACTCGCTGAGTCTTGAAATGTTCGCAAATATGAATGGGGGTTGTGGCTGGCAAGTTGAATGTGTTCTAAGAACTCTCGCTGTGTCCTGAAATGTTCGCAAATAAACAAAATGGCGGTGTCCTGAGGACGCTGTCCGTATTGTTCTCTGTCAAGTTGAATGTGTTCTAAGAACTCTCGCGGTGTCCTGAAATGTTCGCAAATAAACAAGATGGTGGTGTTCTGAAGACACTTCTAAGAACACTTGCGGTGTCCTGGGAATGTTCGTAGGGGATGTCCTGAGGACGCTGTCCGTATTGTTCTCTGTCAAGTTGAATGTGTTCTAAGAACACTCGCAGTGTCCTGAAATGTTCGCAAATACACAAATTGGGGGTGTTCTGAAGACATTGTCGAACACTCGCTGTGTCCTGAAATGTTCATAAATATGAATGGGGGATTGTGGCTGGCAAGTTGAATGTGTTCTAAGAACACTCGCGGTGTCCTGAAATGTTCGCAAATAAACAAAATGGGGGTGTTCTGAAGACATTTCTAAGAACACTCGCTGCGTCCGGGGAATGTTCGTAGGGGGTGTCCTGAGGACGCTGTCTGTATTGTTCTCTGTCAAGTTGAATGTGTTCTAAGAACACTCGCGGTGTCCTGAAATGTTCGCAAATACACAAAATGGGGGTGTTATGAAGACGCTGTTGAACACTCGCTGTGTGCTGAAATGTTCGCAAATATGAATGGAGGGTTGTGGCTGGCAAGTTGAATGTGTTTTAAGAACAGTTGCGGTGTCCTGAAATGTTTGCAAATAAACAAGATGGTGGTGTTCTGAAGACGCTTCTAAGAACACTCGCAGTTTCCGGGGAATATTCGTAGGGGGTGTCCTGAGGACGCTGTCCGTATTGCTCTCTGTCAAGTTGAATGTGTTCTAAGAACACTCTCTGTGTCCTGAAATGTTCGCAATACACAAAATGGGGGTGTTCTGAAGACGTTGTCGAACACTCGCTGTGTCCTAAAATGTTCGCAAATATGAATGGGGGTTGTGGCTGGCAAGTTGAATGTGTTCTAAGAACACTTGCTGTGTCCTGAAATGTTCGCAAATAAACAAAATGGGGGTGTCCTGAGGACGCTGTCCGTATTGTTCTCTGTCAAGTTGAATGTGTTCTAAGAACACTCGCGGTGTCCTGAAATGTTCGCAAATACACAAAATGTGGGTGTTCTGAAGACGTTGTCGAACACTCGTTGAGTCTTGAAATGTTCGCAAATATGAATGGGGGTTGTGGCTGGCAAGTTGAATGTGTTCTAAGAACTCTCGCTGTGTCCTGAAATGTTCGCAAATAAACAAAATGGGGGTGTCCTGAGGACGCTGTCCGTATTGTTCTCTGTCAAGTTGAATGTGTTCTAAGAACTCTCGCGGTGTCCTGAAATGTTCGCAAATAAACAAGATGGTGGTGTTCTGAAAACGCTTCTAAGAACACTTGCGGTGTCCTGAAATGTTCGCAAATAAACAAAATGGGGGTGTCCTGAGGACGCTGTCCGTATTGTTCTCTGTCAAGTTGAATGTGTTTTAAGAACTCTCGCGGTGTCCTGAAATGTTCGCAAATAAACAAGATGGTGGTGTTCTGAAAACGCTTCTAAGAACACTTGCGGTGTCCTGAAATGTTCACAAATAAATAAAATGGGGGTGCTCTGAAGACGTTTCTAAGAACACTTGCAGTGTCCTGGAATGTTCGTAGGGGGTGTCCTGAAGGCGTAGTCTGTATTGTTCGCTGGCAAGTTGAATGTGTTCTAAGAACACTCGCAGTGTCCTGAAATGTTCACAAATAAACAAAATGGGGGTGTCCGGAGGACGCTGTCGGTATTGCTCTTTGTCAAGTTGAATGTGTTCTAAGAACTCTCGCGTTGTTCTGAAATGTTCGTAGGGGGTTTCCTGAAGATGCTGTTCGTATTGTTCGATGGCAAGTTGAATGTTTTCTTAGAACACTCATGGTGTCCTGAAATGTTTGCAAATAAACAAAATGGGGGTGTTCTGAGGACACTGTCCGTATTGCTCATTGTCAAGTTGAAAGTGTTCTAAGAACTATTGCGTTGTTCTGAAATGTTTGTAGGGGGTGTCCTGAAAACACTGTCCATATTGTTTGCTGGCAAGTTGAAAGTGTTCTAAGAACACTCATAATGTCCGCGGACATTAAAAGTTTCCATAGACCATAGTTGAAATGTTTGACTCTATGGATGTGATATGCTGCGGTGATTGTTGCCAGGGCATAGAGTCTTGGCCATTTGGCCATGCACCCAAGACTCTATGCCCTGGCAACAACCACCGCAGCATATCACATTCATATTTGCTTATAACTTTGGGTGAAAAACAAATGTATAAGGAACAAAGGTATTAGATACTATGGATGTGATATGCTGCTATGGTTCTCCTTATTATTGTATACTCACTGTTTGGTCTAGTAACCGGAGTACATGTATTTCTTGTTAATTTCTGTGATAAAAGAAAATAGCATGTTAGTATTAGTATTTTGTAATGACATATTACATTGTATAATCAACATGCTTAAGTTTATAAATATATGAATAAAATTAAGTACACTTACTATTTCAGGTAAGATATGTCCTATGTACTCAGTGGGTCTGCTCTTGTTCTCAGTTCTGTCGTGTTTGTGAGGTAATTATGTTGGAAGCCAATGTATTTTCTTGTAGTATATTCCATTTTAGAACATAGTGCATTTAAATGAATGGTTAGTGTGTTGTATATATGGGTTACATTTCTTATGTATTAGTACATGTACTGTGTTTGTGTGCTTCTTTTTGAATTTGTTAAATGTTCCTATGTTATGATATAACAATCAAACATACCCCCCCAGAGTTTTTAGGTAGTGGTACTGTTCTTCGAACATGTCCGTGAACATTAAATGAGTTCGCGGACATCAAGTACAGTAGAAGAGATTCAGTCAGTTCCATATGATATGTATATAAAGTCAAAGTCATTATTGTTAAGTTGCACTACTAAAAACCTATGAAATTCAGTGAACAAACGTTGTTAAATGGATGTTATGGTTAAGTTGCACTACTAAAAACCTATGAAATTCAGTGAAAAAACTTTGTTAAAGGGACGTTATGGTTAAGTTGCACTGCTAAAAACCAATGAAATTCAGTGAGAAAACTTTGTTAAAGGGACGTTATGGTTAAGTTGCGCTGCTAAAAACCTTTCAAATTCAGTGAAAAAACTTTGTTAAAGGGATGTTATGGTTAAGTTGCGCTGATAAAAACCTATGAAATTCAGTGCAAAAACTTTGTCAAAGGGACGTTATGGTTCCAAGTAAAACCGAAAAACCCTTGAACCCTTTATTGTAAGAAATGGGCAGAGTGCCTCACATGGTCGGGCTGAAGCATGAAACTGTCTCAGGCAACAATGAAAAAGTGGGCCGCGGTTGTAAATGGATATTCATTCCTTTAGTCACAGACTGGGCCTCATTACAACTATGGCGGTACGGTAACAACGTTAAAAGTTGTGCTCGCGGGTGCCTGACAGCCTGCCAGGTCTGACCTGCTAGGCCGGGCGGCACCCGCGAGCACAGCTCGTCAGATGCACCGGCACCATTATTAACGGTGCCGGTGCATCCGAGCTCCCGATTCCCATTGAGCCGTATGGGGCTCAAATGGGAATGGGGATCTACTGGTACCGGCACCCACGAAAGGGAGTTCATCAGGTCCACCTAACTCGGCATGACCCGGTAATTGCGCATTCGCGGGTGCCAGACCCGGATGCAACTCCGGAGACAGCCATGCCAGTTTTACCGGCACAGCTACCGCCAGGGTTATAATGAGTCCCACTGTTTCAATAGTACCCAAGGGGTTGCTTTGTGTTAACATGTATGTAAATTGTGATATATTCAGCAACAACGGTCGAAATTTCTAACTGTATAGTTAAGTAAATCATCAAACTGGCCCACAATGGCCAAAATGGTGGCCCATTTTGACTGGCCCACACTAGCATTTTACATTTTTGGTACAGGCATTTCCTGGTGGCTCATCCATTCTGGAGCAGGTATGGAGCCAGCCCAGTGAAACAGTGAGCACTCCCTCAGCTGCTTTTTCCAGCTGATGGAGTGCGCCTGGTCTGGCTGAACTGTCCAAGGGAAAACTGTTTCCCTTGGACAGTTCAGTTTAGTTCCCCAGCCGCAGATGCTCACTGAGCCATACAAGTGCTGGGGCGTTTTGCTTCACCAGCATTGCATAGCTCATTGAAAATGCTGGCTGGGGCATTGCATGTCTGTATGTCCGCGGAGGAGCTCCTGCGCCTCCTCGCACATACAGACAGAGCAGCCTGGAGCAGGGCGTTTCAGCACCCACATGCAGGTCAATGCAGAAGGTATGTTTATATTCATTGTTTTTATTTAAACATGTGTATGGATGCGTGTATGCTTATGTTATGAGTGAATGTATGGTCATCGATGCTCGTGTCAATGATAGAGTGATTGTTGTATAAATGTGCAGCGCCTTGCATACACACGTAATCATGTTGATTGTGTTATGCCCAGTGGGGTCAGGGGACAGGGATGGTATCTTTTTACTGGACATCTATTATAGATGTTCAGTAAAACATGTTATGCCTGCCCCCTGGACCCCCAGCACCAATTACAAACTGTTTGGCTATTTACCCATTTTTTTGTTAAAAGTATGCTCTACAATGCAACATTTTAAACCATTATTTAAAAAACATTCACAGGGGGACCCCCCGAAGCCCTCTTTATTGGTTCTGGCTCCCACTATCCCGGTCGCTATGGCATTTTTGGGGGAAATAGTTATGCCCCTCCACTTAAAAAAATCACCAGCCGCCACTGGCCCTCAGACTGTGTTGGAAACGGAATGGGCGAACCCACATACTATGGTGGGAGCACAATGGGCAGGAACCATGGGATAGTGGTGGGAGCAGAGTGGGGAGAGCCCAGGGTGTGTGAGGGGGTGCAGAGAGACCAGGGACTAAGTAGGAGTGGGATGAGGGAGCCCAGTGACTGTGATGGGAGCAGGTGACATAGTGCAATATATACTGTCCATTTGGCATTTCTTGGGTGCCCCGACCTGCCCAAATTTTGCTCAGGGGGGCTCCGGCTCAAAAAATTTGAAGACCACTGTCCTAAGGTGAATTTCCCTGACGGCACTAAATCATATGCCCCGACCCTGAGCCTCACATCACCAAACCTAGTGATATTGTCCGCCTTTCTCGGTGACGTTCCTGAGCAGTGTACCCAAACACGTCCAGTCATCATCTATGTGACGTGACAAGGAACCCGAAAATCAACACACAACTTCTCACAACACAGCACGGCACAATTCAGAATACTAAACCGTATTTTAAAAAGAAACAACAAGACTGTACAATTTGTAAAGTTCTTTTATTTCACAATAAACGCTCTGACAACATCCGACTATTGCCATATTCAATCAAATTTGAAATTTCTTTCTTCGCTCGCGATCCTAACTATTTATCATGAGTCAAGGGTTGTTCTTTTTGCGTACACAAGGTGTTCGTTTTGGATGAAAGAAGCGCATGGGTCGCACAGTGAAATCCAGGGCTTGTGCATCAACTTGAGGCTAGATCACCGTAAAGGATGTTATGTTGCTCCTAATCGCTAGTACAGCATAAGGGCATATCTGCCCTTGCCAATCGTCCCAAAAAACTGTCAAAAACATCCAGTTGTTCACAAGTAGCTGGAGCTACAGGTTAAAAAATCTGTCAGTTGGCATCTGGAATCTATGACAATGGCAAAATGGCAAAATATACCTATTTCAGAAACATAATAGAAATATGTCTCACTAGTCGATCTTTATCACAATTTGCTTCTGAGAACATTGCTATGTTGTATGATGAACTCTAAACAGGATACGAAAGCTGATGCTACAATTCTATGTGCTCATACACTGCACTTTAATGAAACATTAGCATTGAACCTAGGAGTACTGAGTAGTGGTCTACATGCATATCAATGCTGGCTTGCCCATCTGGACGGTAAAAAGAACATTACACACAAAGGTTATACTTGTGTTTCATTGTAATAAGCCACACAGAAAAAAACAAGTACAATGTAACCCACAAATAATGCTCAGATAATGATAAGTTAATGCTTGTTCGAGTATAAAATAATCCAAAATCAAATTTACATTACATTCACCATTTCCATTCTCTTGGCGTAACACAGACCGTAAGGCAGACTCCGTTCGCATCAACAATTTTTCATACACGTTCCTTAGTCCACTTTTTGAATACATAACATTATCATATCTTACATTATAACAACCCTCCTTCATTTAATTCCTTTCGGAATGGTCCCTTTCTCTCAAGGTCAAAAAACAATTGAACCTTAGACTGTGTGTCCGATGTGTGGGCTTCTTGAGCTCGCAAACAAAAATTCAAAGCTGGTGACCTTCACTCAGAATCAAAATACATTCTTACTTTGCAACAGCTTGCCACACCGCATCCATGAGAACTGTAATACTCATGTACGTGCAGGGTGGTCTTTGCATCAGGCAGTGCAGGTGGTTACCTGAGGTGCCGACTGTAGGGGGCCCCATTCTGACTCCTTTATTACTTTAATTACATTTTACCACAGACATGAATAGCCCTTTCTTTGCCGCGCTCTGGGTGTAGCACAAGCACATCAATTTATAAACATCAAGCGTTTTAATTAAGAGTGTAAAATAACCTGAAATTACTTCTATTTAATATTAATCCATATTGGGCAACCAATATAAACAATATAGAAGAACGGGCATTCAGAATGTATTATTACTCTGTAATACCACGAGGTAAGGTTGGCGTTGCAGACTGCAGAAGCAACAATCCCACATGGGGCTATTGCTAGAAACACTTTGGGGGTCATTCCAAGGTGGGCGGTAAGGGATACCGGGCATCGGTAAGGAGACCAGTGCCGGTAATCCCTTACCGCCCTACTGCAAGGTCCCTTAGCGAGTCCCACCAGGAACGGATGGTCTAACCAGCCGTTGTGGCCGGGACCCGTTAAGGGACCAGGGCGGAAATAACGGGCTTACCATTCGCAAGCCCATTATTTGTGCCCTCCCCATTCCCATTGAGCCTTATGGGGGCTCAAATGGGAATGGGGAATGGCATTTTCAAGGGGCACTTACCGGTCCCGCAAAGGTCTGACTACACAGGTAAGTCCCCATTGAACTATACCGGTGCCGGACCCGTTATTGGTGGCAGTCATGGCGCGAATAGAATCATGATTACCACCAAACTCGGAATGAGGGCCTTTGACTCTTTTTTGTGTACCCTTTACTTCAATGTTGGAGTAGGGCACATTCTGTCATTGCAAAGTTTCCTTACCCCTTAGCAGTGTGAACTGTATCACTACTCCGCACAGTGCTTTTAGCCTGCAACCTTCACTAATTTTCAAGTTGATTGCATTTCTTTAGTGACAACACAGATGGTGAGGCAGAAACATAAATGGTGGATTGTAAACATAGCTTGTAAATCAATCAACCACTTCTTCCGGTCCTGCACAGGACTGTTCATGAACATCCTAACTGTTTGCACTTTCGCAACAAAAAGAGCACACTTTTTTTGCTTCTTGCAGCCATATCCTATACCATCCTCATCACCCCTCACCTCCCCAGAGATAATTTGATAGTTTGACAAGTGCAATGTTGTGTTTTTTAATATGTTTATACCGCGATGTCCGCGATGTCCGCGGACACCAAGCACGGATCCAAGATGGCGGGCGTTTCCAAAATCTGACGCACTTCACACTCTTCACCATCCAATCAGGGGACACATTGCATGTCCGCGGACATGACATGAGCCGATTAGCCAGTCGGTGTCCTGATATCACAAATTATTTGTGACCTACTTTTTGGTCATTTTAAAAAAAACGACCAGAGGGATTTTCACCAAATTTACAAAAGCCCGCTTTTGGGACCAAGCCGCTGCTCCTGCCACAAATTCGGTGAAAATCCGTCCAGCGGTTTGGGCTGTAGGCATGAGCAAAGTTTTTCCCCATTCAGTCTATGGGAAAAAAAATACATTTTGGGACCCCCCCTATAACGTTCCCCCCCTGCACCAAACCTCATCAAACTTTGCAAAACAATTCAGAGTGGGACATATACTTTTTTTTCCCAGGGGGAGCAAAGCTATAAGCCACCCAAAAAGTGCTCTTTCTATGGGTTCAGCAACTTAACCATAACTAAACAGCCACCACCGTGGTTGTGTAATATATATAGATATAAAACTATATATTACTTATATTATATACATATATATATATATATATATATATATATATATATATATATATATATATATATATATATATATATTTAAAACATATAAGTACATTTATTCAAAGCCTTTAAACTCAAACACAAAGCAATACTCAACAGTAATACATCCAGCCAGTACAACACTTCTATAACACATTTATACAATACCAATTGGCCTAAATGCTTAAAGCACAGAATGAATGAGTCCACTACCTAAAAGGAAAGGGAGCAAGCAGTGCAAATAGATGTTAGGCAATTCTTTCTCAATCAATCCCTAACTGAGTGGCAGTCCAGTCGCAACGAAGAGTGGAGCCTAGTGTTCAAAAGTACTGTTAAACGCTGGTCCTGGCGATGGTGCATAAGGGCGAAAATGGAGTCTCTTGCAGGGGATGTAGAAGCTCAGGACGTTGGTTGAAGCAATGAAGAACGAGTTCTCACTATTCGTGGATGGTCTCCCCAAAAGGGCAGAATAGGTTTCAAGAGTTAGGAAAGGGACGTTAGCACAGGCTACCTGTGGAAAGGTGGCTGGCCCTCAGGGGACACTTGTGCATAAAAGTGGGTGGATACACTAGGGGCCACCAGTAAGGGTTGCAAGTACTCACCGACCGCCGGTGCACTCTGGACCAAGCTTCGTCAGTCTAGTTCACTTCGGTTTCAGGTTCAAATGCAGCAATTGAGCGGCTCTACGACTTTCAGCAGCAAATTTACAGCGATGATTCCCTGGTGGGACAGCAGCAATTTCTCTGCTCCTGGTAGATGTAGCAGCCTAGTTTCACTGTAGAAGGATTCAGGGCACATAGGGGCACAGTAGCAAGGCACCTGTGAAGTTTGTCACCACGGCTGGACGGCACAGTAACCACCTGTAATCCGGTTTGTGCCGCTCTCTCTTTATTTCATACCTGGAATGCCAAGTATACAAATTCCGGTGTGAGAGTACGTGAACACAGAGCTTTCAATGAACCAAGTTTTTAGGGTCTCCTCAAAACAGCTGTGGTTTCAGAGCAAAGGTCCTGAGTAAGTTGGTCAGCCCACTGGTTGGCCCAGGGAAACTTCCGAAGAGGCTTACTTGCAGGTTTAGTTGAATGTGCCACGAATAGTTGGCCCCACTATTCAAATGGGTTGAAGCGACTTTGCAGACCTTCTGTCTTCGATCAGATGTAGAGGGGTCCAGCGGGACAACAGCAGGCTCAGGGTGCCAAACCTAGCAACGGGTCGACTCAGCTTCTTATTTTCAGGATCCTTGGATCCTATCCTAGGTTCATTGAGAACTCAAGAGATCGACTGGGTGTGGGTGTTTGGGGCCTTCTCCTATACAGAATCTCCTTTGTGGCGGTCCCAGTCTTTCCCAGCAAACCAGACTCTGTGGCACCCAGGATGTGTATGGAAACTAGACAGTCCAGCCCGCTTCCTGGATGCATGCATACAAGGCACGCAGAAGCCTGCAAAAGCTTGGCATTTTGCAGGAGAATGCATCCCCAAATAAGCAGTGACCAAGGTTGGCTCGACCTGGGTAAGGCAAAGGGGCAAGATGGCAAACGACAGACAAAAAACCTTGTGGCATGACAATTTTGGAGCCAGCCACCTTCCTATGCCAACTGCGGTAAACACTGTTTGCATGGCAAGAAAGGGATACAACTAAACGAAAAGATAAGCTGCCACCAGCCTTGTACAAGGCACATCTGCACTTCTCCTGAAAAATCCTTTGAGAGAGTCTAGGGCCTTTGGAAATGAAAGTAAGACCCAAGTGCAAGTTACTGTTAGGCACATTGTGCACTTGTATCATGTTGCAGACAAGTTGCAAAATTGGAAAGGACTAAGGGAAAGTCTCCCAGTACTGACTGTCTTTAAGGGCATGTCAGTTTCCCCATAATAAAGTGAGCAAAAGCCCATTGGAGTGCATGTGAAGTCTGTGCTTCACTGGCAAAGTCAGACTATGATATTTAAACAGCAGCAAAAAGTTGGGGGGTACACAACAGGAGGGAAAATTACACATACATGGGAATCTTTCCTAACAGTACCTTCATGATTGCTTTGTTCACTGTACTATATCTTTCTGAGCGTAGAATGGACATGGTCGGGTAAGATAACCGGTGTGTTGATGACACCCTGGCTTGGAATTACAAAAGCACTGAGCAGAACAATGATACAAACACAAGCCAAACACACTTTACCAAGTTCAATAAGGAAGGTTCTCATGGCAGACTCACTGCCACTGATTTTTTAAAGTGATCTTTATATAGGGACATGCTTGGGAGAAGAGACACCTTAAAGGTTGGAAAACACACATACATGGATTGCATAGATTTAGGGGCTAGAGCTAATACTTTGCAAAATCACACATGCACTAGTCCTAATTTCTGTAGTATGGCCAGTATTTATGCAGTGTTGCCATTTGCCTATATCCAAATTGATCAAGCAGGATTTGTTTGAGGCTGTATTATGAATACATGTTTCAATCGGACAAAAATTAAACAAGTTGTCATTTTAACTATGTTTTTAGTATGGCATAAAACAAAATGTCACGAAACCATCTGTCTTTTTATGTTATTCATAAAACAAAGCTCACATCACACTCTGACTTGCTTTAGTCCTAGTGCAAACCTTTTTAGATAATAGAGATTGGGACAACACCTGTTTTTTCCATTTGGTATCATTTGTCATTTGTATTCATTTGTGTTTTATTGGTACTTATGTGGTGCTTTCAAAAAACGAGGCACATGAACAAATGTAAATAAACAGTACAACAACAAATGTAATGTTGAAGATATGGACAGAAGGAAACAGAATTAGGCAACAGAAAAGAAAGAAAGAACAAAGGTTTTAAGTTCAGTACAGAACATTTGAGCAGGTGAAGAACAAATATCTAGATGTAAAGAGTTCCAGTGTTTCGGCGCAGGAAGAGAAAAGGAATGGACAAGAGAGAGAGAGAGAGAGAGAGAGAGAGAGAAAGAGAGAGAGAGAGAGAGAGAGAGAGAGAGAGAGAGAGAGAGCACGCGCACAAGGAGTTTTAGGTATGGAACAGAGATGTAGATGTTAAGAGCAAAGGGATTGAGTAGAGAAGTGGAAAGAAATCAGATCAGCATGATGAGAAGGGCCAAGACCATGAAGACCATGAATACACTTTAACACAATACAAAGAAATTGGCAAGAAAGACAAGAGTCAAATATAAGAAGAGAGCTCACAATAAGAGATACATTGATAGACATGTGTGTGGAGAGAGAGTATAGAAGATGAATAGCAGAGTTAAAAATAGATTGAGGAGAACTCAAATGAGAAGTACAAAGCCCAAAAAGGAAAGCAATGCATTAATCAAGTCGAGTGAATACAGAGGAAATGATAAGAAGTTTAGAGGTTGGAAAGGGAAGAAAATAAAAGGATGCACGTGACCAATATTGAAAGAAGATGATGACAAATAGAATAGAAAAGAATCATAAGTAATGCCAAGGTTACGTGCAGAGGATCAAAATGGAAGGATAGAAGGGGGAAAGAATAAACCTACGCAGAGTGATGGAAGGAGAAGAGGGGGGTAGGTGTTCAATTTTAGTGTGGCATAAATGTAAAAATGGGATGACATCCAAGTTTGGAATTTTTGACTGCTAGCAGACAGGCACCAATAGCAGAGTGAATAGAATTAAATAAAAGACAGAGGGACAGATCTGAGAGCTGTGAGCATAAAAGTAGCATGAAAGTATAAAGGGGCCAATTAGTGTGAATTATGGACTAGTATACAGAAAGGTAGAGGGCAAGATCGAAACTTTGAATAAACCTAAGAAAATGGGCTCAGCAGGGGAAGTCTGACCATCCCAACAAACTGAGCAGGTGCAACCAGAGAGATAAGAGTGAATAACACTGCCAGATAAATTGAGAAGCAGAAAGGAGAGTGGGGTCATCGACTATTTAAAAGGCTGCAGAGAGATCCAAGAGAATCAGAATTGAGAAATGTTTATTTCGGCAATCTAACAGAAGGGAATTAGAGACTTGGAGCAAAGCAGTCTTGGTGAAGTGTCCTGAGTGGAAAC
This sequence comes from Ambystoma mexicanum, assembly GCF_040938575.1. Taxonomy (NCBI): domain Eukaryota; kingdom Metazoa; phylum Chordata; class Amphibia; order Caudata; family Ambystomatidae; genus Ambystoma; species Ambystoma mexicanum. Next base: position 532,285,371 of record NC_090937.1, read on the forward strand.
CAGCCTGAATGGAAGGAGTAAGGAATGAGAACAGTGAAAGACTGAGACTTGGGAGTACACAATTCTTTCAAGCGTTTTAGAAAGAAAAGTAGAGAATTAGAACGGAAATCAAATGGTGCCAAAGGGTGTGATGAAGCAATTTGGGCTGGCATGCCCCTTAAGGGCAATTGGTATACGTTAAACAACTTGGCACTGGGTTTAAATATATAATGAGGAGATTGGAGATTGGATCTGAATATAATGGCTGAGGATTCAAATATTACATTTCCCAGCTTTGATTTTACTGCACACTAGCAGAAGTACCTGTTCTTTGAATGGATTCTTTAGACAGACATGATATAACTGATTCTGTAGGTCGCTGTACCGATTGATTTATCGATTGATGTGCTTTGCACCATGAAGTAAACTGCCTGAGAATGGGCGCATGTGGCTGTCTGACATACCCCAGAGCAGACATTGGGGGAAGGCAAGAGTTGTTGTGCTGCTGCATACTGGGAATTCTGTGCTCGCTCCCCACCTGTCGCTTCAACTTGCCATTGTGCAGTTCAATGTGATGCATTGCGGCAGAAATATCTTTGAAAACGTGCATTCTAGGGCATGGATTTTGAGTTTTGTTTCTCGTGTCGGTACCAGACATTCTCCCACCACATTGATGTTTCACCGATTTCAGGCAACTCTCTCATGTGTTAAGGTGCTGAAATCAAGGAAAAGGCCAAATAACCTGTAGGTAGTAATGTCCAGAGGGTCCTAACAGGTAACTATGCAAAAGATTATGTAGATTTGTGAAACGTTGAGGAATTTTATAAGGAACAATGCTTTAGCAAGCCACAAACCCACAAACACATTTCGACTTGTGCTGATATCCAGGGAATGCGGTGGCTTTTCAAAATGTCATGTAACCAGTAATGTCCGGAGGTTATTAATTGGCAACTATGCAAATTTTGGAGCAGATTGGTGGAATGGTCTGGAATTGTATAAGGAAAAATGCTTTCCCAAGCCACAAACCCACAAACACATTTTGACTTGTGCTGAAATCCAGGGAGCAGGGTGGGGTGTCCAAATGTCATGTAGCCAGTAATGTCCGGAGGATCCTAAAAGGTAACTATACAAAAGTTGGTGCAGATTGGTGAAACGGTGTGGAATTGTATAAGGAATTACGCTTTTCCATAAATCCTGCCAAAAACAAACCTTTACATATATAGATTCAGTGAAAAAACTTTGTTAAAGGGACATTATGGTTCCAAGTAAAACCGAAAAACCCTTGAAATTTGCCAGTTATGGTAAGCTAAGCAACACATTTGTGATGTCATCTTTGATGTGCTGGGTGTTAGGCTTAGCAGTGCACTTGTGGTGGCGCGAGTTATGGTTGCATAACTTACCATAACTGGCAAATTTCAAGGGTTTTTTGGTTTTACTTGGAACCATAACGTCCCTTTAACAAATTTTTTTCACTGAATTTCATAGGTTTTTAGTAGCACAACTTAACCATAACGTCCCTTTAACAACGTTTTTTCACTGAATTTCATAGGTTTTTAGCAGCGCAACTTAACCATAACGTCCCTTTAACAACGTTTTTTCACTGAATTTCATAGGTTTCTATTAGTGCAACTTTACCATAAAGTCCCTTTAACAAAGTTCTTTCATTGAATTTCATAGTTTTTTATTAGTGCAACTTAACCATAACATCCCTTTAACACATATTTTTTATTGAATTTCATAGTTTTTTATTTGTGCAACATAACCATAACGTACTTTTCAATGGATGAAGACCACTAGCATCCTAGGTTCTCAAAGTGGGAACCCGGGGTGGTGAAAAAAAGATATTTCTTCCCAAACCGGAACGCCTGCATTGTCCCGGTGTAGGAAGGAAAATCTTTTACCAAGATGGACACCATGGAAAGGGAAGGTGGGGTGTATAAAGAGAACACAACAGGGCATGGGTAGGGGGGACCAAGAGGGAGACACGGGGCATGAGGGGGGGTGGTGGGGGGTAACAGGAGGGAGACATGGGGCATGACCAGGGGGTGGGGGGCAACAGGAGAGCGACATGGGGCATTACCGGGGGTGGGGGGCAACAGAAGAGAGACACAGGGCATGAGAGGGGGGTGGGGGTAAAAGGAAAGAGACACAGGGCATGAGCAGGGGGTGGGGGGCAACATGAGAGAGACATGGGGCATGAGCAGGGGGTGGGGGGCAACAGCAGGGAGACATGGGGCATGAGCGGGGGGTGGGGGAACACGAGGGAGACATGGGGCATGAGATGGGGTGGGGGTAACAGGAGAGAGACACAGGGCATGAGCGGGGGTGGGGGGCAACAGCTGGGAGACACAGGGCATGACCGGGGGGTGGGGGGCAACAAGAGAGGGACATGGGGCATGAGAGGGGGGTGGGGGTAACAGGAGAGAGACACCGGGCATGAGAGGGGGTGGGGGTAACAGGAGAGAGACACAGGGCATGAGCAGGGGGTGGGGGGCAACAGCAGGGAGACACGGGCATGACCGGGGGGTGGGGCAACAGGAGGGAGAGAGACATGGGGCATGAGAGGGGGTGGGGGTAACAGGAGAGAGACACGGGGCATGAGCAGGGGCTGGGGGGTAACAGGAGAGAGACACAGGGCATGAGCAGGGGGTGGGGGGCAACAGCAGGGAGACACGGGGCATGAGCGGAGGTGGGGGAACACGAGGGAGACACGGGGCATGAGAGGGGGGTGGGGGTAACAGAAGAGAGACACAGGACATGAGCGGGGGGTGGGGGGCAACAGGAGGGAGACACGGGGCATGACCAGGGGGTGGGGGGCAACAGGAGGGAGACACGGGGCATGACCGGGGAGTGGGGGGTGTTAGGGAGAATTCTCTGTTTAGGCTGAATATCCTAACCTAGTGAGTCCCCCAGCAGCTTTGCTGGATTTCTGGAGTTTGTTTTTGTCCATCCTGCCAAGAGTGAGACTCTTTTCTCCCACTCTTGGACATGAATGTGGTTGATTCCTGTGAATGTCAATGTGTTCCATGGGCTATGGGGTCTTTTACTCCATAGGGTCTCATGTGTTTTACTATGTGTGTTACACCGCACCCTCTGTGCCGTAACACTGGGACGTACTAGAGGATCCCCACCATAGACTCCATACCCTGGGACTGACTACTGTCTCCCAGGGCATGTAAAGTCACCATTGGCTTTACTAGACCTAAATTTACTAACATAACTAGTACAAACCATCCTATTGTGAACGTACTAGTAGGGGTAATTCGATTACCCCTGGGTCTGTTACTCGAGGGGGCACTGTCCCATCCCCCCTCGTCGAGTTTTGGCTGGTGGCAGTGGAAACTACTTGTTATATTCGACCCCAAATATAACTCTATGGGATTCTTCCCATTGTTGGAGGCTAATACTTTTTCCCATTAGTCTCTAACATACCGCCGGTTTATTTGTCTTAAATAAATCTACCGGTCGGTACTTTCTGCCAGAACTTGGTTTTTAAAATGGCGTCTGTGTTCACCCCTGTAACTCCGAACCAAAGGTTGAGCCCTTTGTTCCACTTTTGGCGGGTTTCTACACAGAAGCCCTCCAGAGTGGTGCCATTCTGTATGGGTACCACAGGGGGTGTGGGAGGGGGTTTAGACACCCTGGACTGAGTTGCCTTGCCAACTCAAGTCACACTCTGGTGTGATTGGCCCAAGTGGTGAGCCAACCCACTCACCACTTAGCGTGTTTTGATTGACAGCTAGGCTGAATGAATGGGGGTTTGCTGCATAAAAGCAGGGCTTTTGGGACTGGATCTTCAGAAGTCGCCACAGGACCTAAGAATCCGATGAGAGTAAAGCTGAGCCGACCTGCAACAACGACACCTCTGGTGGAGCCCTGCTGAACCGACTCACCTCTTCCCAACGACAGAGGAGATCTCCCTGTTGGAGAGTCTTCTCCCCCTGACTGGTGGGAACAACCAGTCCCTTTGCTTTTTCTTCGCTTCCAGGGCATAGTGGTCGAATTGCCCGTGCTGAGCACCCCGGCAACCGGATAGCCACTAGCCCATACCGTCACCAAAAGGTGGTGCCTTGTAACGGAGCACTCCACGGCTGGTCTCTTCCCTGGTGGTGCAACGATCTTCAACTTTCCTTAGACGACGAGATCATCTCATCTCTTGGCAAAGCCCCGACTTGCATCCACCACCAAGAACAACTGCCCCACCGGAGCTGTCTCTTCACTTACAAGGTACAGTGTCCGCCTGGCTTCCCTTGTGACGGTTAGCGTGAGGTGTCTTAAATCCTTACCTTTCCATTGGGTCGCCTCCAGACCTTCTTAACTTTTTGTTCTAAACTGGTCCAACCTTCCTGTGACAATTTGCTACAAAGACTCGAAGTGTATTTCCACTGTGATACTTTTTGGGACATATCGCCTTGCCTCTCTCCGAGTGGGCCTGGCCTCTGAACTTTGTGATCCACAGTAGACCCTGCCTTACTTGCCTTGCATTTGCTTCGTAAAATTGTTGGTACCGAGTTGCTTTCATACCCTTCCTTTTCTCTCCCGTTCTAACGTATATTAGAGTGCCATCTAGGTTAAAGCATTCACCTCTGTCTACAAATAAGTGGTGCCGTTGAACCTAGAATTGTCGAAATATTGTTAGGGGATTGATGTACTTATAGTAATTGTAATTGAAGTTGTTTGCCGTATTAGTGCCAGTGTGTTTTCATAGATGTGTCCTTTAAATAAATAATTATATATCTTTACACCCAAGCTCTGTTCCGTGTTTGCTTGTTCTACGGTGTAAATTGCCCTATCTTGTATACTCCACATACTGCCTAACTATTCTTGAGGGAAGTCTGACTGCTCAGCCACAGCTACCAGGTGAACCTGTGTGGTCCAGACTGCTACCAAGTGGGTTTACTGCCAAACACCTGTAAGCCTAAATCTTTTGCAGTAGTCCCAGAGGGAACTGCACAGGTTTCTGCTTAATAGGGGGCAACAGGAGAGAGACACAGGGCATGACCGGGTGGTGGGGGGGCAACAGAAGAGAGACACGGGGCATGAGAGGGGGGTGGAGGGTAACAGGACTGAGACAAGGGGCATGGTGTGGGGGGCAACATGAGAGAGACACGGGGCATGAGCAGGGGGTGGGGGAACACGAGGGAGGCACGGGGCATAAGAGGGGTGGTGGGGGGTAACAGGAGAGAAACACGGGGCATGAGCGGGGTGTGGGGGCAACAGCATGGAGACACGGGGCATGACCGGGGGGTGGCGGCAACAGAAGGCAGACACGGAGCATGACCGGGGGTGAGGGGGCAACAGGAGAGAGACACGGGCCATGAGAGGGGGGAGGGGGCAACAGGAGAGAGACACAGGGCATGAGAGGGGGGTGGGGGGTAACAGGAGAGAGACACGGGGCATGAGAGGTGTGTGGGGGTAACAGGAGAGAGACACAGGGCATGAGAGGGGAGTGGGGTGTAACAGGAGAGAGGCACGCGGCATGAGCGGGGGGTGGGGGCAACAGCCGGGAGACAAGGTGCATGAGCACAGGGTGGGGGAACACAAGGGAGACATAGGCATGAGAGGGGAGTGGGGTTAACAGGAGAGAGACACGGGCATGAGCGGGGGTTGGGGGGGCAACAGCAGGCAGGGAGACACCGGGCATGACTGGGGGATGGAGGACAACAGGAGAGAGACACAGGGCATGAGAGTGGGGTGGGGGTAACAGGAGAGTGACAACTGGCATGAGAGGGGGTGGGGGGCAACAAGAGGGAGACACGGGTTATGAGCGGGGGTGGGGGGAACACGAGGGAGACATGGGGCATGAGAGGGGTGTGGGGGGTAACAGGAGAGAGACACAGTGCATGAGCGGGAGGTGGGGGGCAACAGGAGAGAGACACAATGCATGAGCGGGGGGTGGGGGACAACAGGAGAGAGAGAGAGAGTGCATGAGCGGGGCTCGGGGGAAACAGCAGGGAGACACGGGGCATGAGCAGGGGGTTGGGGGCAACAGCAGGGAGACACGGGGCATGAGCGGGGGTGGGGGGTAACAGGAGAGAGACATGGGGCATGAGAGGGGGGTGGGGGTAACAGGAGAGAGACACAGGGCATGAGCGGTGGGTAGGGGCAAGAGCAGGGAGACATGGGGCATGAGAGGGGGGAGGGGGGTAACAGGAGAGAGACACGGGACATGATCAGCGGGTGGGGGCAACAGGAGAGAGACACAGGGCATGAGCGGGGGTTGGGGGTAACAGGAGAGAGACATAGGGCATGAGCGGGGGATGTGGGGCAACAGGAGACAGACATGGGGCATGAGCAGGGGAGGGGGGTAACAGGAGAGAGACATGGGGCATGAGCCTGGGGTGGGGGGCAACAGCAGGGAGACACGGGGCATGAGTGGGGGGTGAGGGGCAACAGCATGGAGACATGGGGCATGAGCGGGGGGGCCACAGAGAGAGACACGGGGCATGAGCGGGGGCTTGGGGTAACAGGAGATGGATACGGGGAATGAGCGGGGTGGGGGTAACAGGAGAGAGACACAGGGCATGAATGGGGGTGGGGGCAACAGCAGGGAGACACAGGGCATGACCTGGGTGGCTGGCAACAGGAGAGAGACACCAGGCATGAGAGTGGTGTGGGGGGTAACAGGAGAGAAACACAGGGCATGAGAGTGGGGCGGAGGGTAATAGGAGAGAGACACGGGCATGAGTGGGGGGTAAGAGCAGGGAGACACGGGGCATGAGCGGGGGTGGGGGGAACATGAGGAAGTCATGGGGCATGAGCAGGGGGTGGGGGTAACAGCAGGGAGACACGGGGCATGAGCGTGGGTGGGGGGCAACAGGAGAGAGACACGGGGCATGACTGGGGGTGGGGGCCAACAGCAGGGAGACACGGTGCATGACCGGGGGTGGGGGGCAACAGGAGAGAGACACGGGCATGAGCGGGGGGTGGGGGGGCAACAGCAGGGAGACATGGGGCATGAGCGGGGGTGGGGGGCAACAGCAGGGAGACACGGGGCATGAGCGGGGGTGGGGGGAACACGAGGGAGACACGGGGCATGAGCAGGTGGTGGGGGGTAACAGGAGAGAGACACAGGGAATGAGCAGGGGGTGGGGGGTAACTGGAGAGAGACACGGGGCATGAGCAGGTGGTGGGGGGGCAACAGGATGGAGACACAGGGCATGAGCGGGGGGGTGGAGGGCAACAGCAAGGAGACACGGGGCATGAGTGCGGTGTGGGGGGAATACAAGGGAGACACGGGGCATGAGCGGGGGGTGGGGGTACAGGAGAGAGACACGGGGCATAAGCGGGGGGTGGGAGGCAACAGCAGGGAAACACGGGGCATGAGTAGGGGGTGGGGGCAACAGCAGGTAGATACAGAGCATGAGCGGGGTGTGGGGGGAACACGAGGGAGACACGGGGCATGAGTGGGGGGTGGGGGGCAATAGCAGGGAGACACAGGACATGACCAGGGGAGGCGGAAACAGCAGGGAGACACGGGGCATGAGTGGGGGGTGGGGGGAACACGAGGGAGACGCAGGGCATGAGCGGGGGTGGGGGGCAACAGCAGGGAGACACGGGGCATGAGCAGTGGGTGGGGGGAGCACGAGGGAGACACAGGGCATACGAGGGGGGTGGGGGTTAACAGGAGAGAGACACAGGGCATGAGCGGGGGTGGGGGCAACAGCAGGGCTACACAGGGCATGATTGGGGTGTGGGGGGAACAGCAGGGAGACATGAGGCATGAGCAGGGGGTGGAGGGAACACAAGGGAGACACGGGGCATGAGAGTGGGGTGGGGGGTAACAGGAGAGAGACACGGGGCATGATCGGGGGTGGGGGGCAACAGCAGGGAGACACGGGGCATGACCGGGGTGTGGGGGCAAAAGAAGGGAGACACAGGGCATGACCAGGGGTGGGGGCAACAGGAGAGAGACAAAGGGCATGATAGGGGGTGTGGGGTAACAGGAGAGAGGTACAGGGCATGGGGGTGTGGGGGCAACAGCAGGGAGACACGGGGCATGAGCGGGGGGTGGGGTAACAGGAGAGAGACACAGGGCATGAGCGGGGGTTGGGGGCAATAGCAGGGAGACACAGGGCAGGATCGGGGTGTGGGGGGAAACAGCAGGGAGACACAGGGCATGAGCAGGGGGTGGGGGAACATGAGGGAGACACGGGGCATGAGAGGGGGGTGGGGGGTAAGAGGAGAGAGACACGGGGCATGAGCGGGGGTGGGGGGCAACAGCACGGAGACACAGGGCATGACCGGGGGGTGGGGGGCAACAGAAGGGAGCCACAGGGCATGAGAGGGTGTGGGAGGTAACAGGAGAGAGACACGGGTCATGAGCATGGGGTGGGGGCTAACAGGAGAGAGGCACGGGGCATGAGCGGGGGTGGGGGCAACAGCAGGGAGACACGGGGCATGAGCAGGGGGTGGGGGGAACAAGAGGGAGATACGGGGCATGAGCGGGGGGGGTGGGGGCTACAGCAGGGAGACACGGGGCATGACCGGGGGTTTGGGGGGAACAAGGGGGAGACACTGGGCATGAACAGGGGGTGGGGGGGACACAGGCGAGACACGGGGCATGAGCGTAGTTGTGGGGGCAACAAGAGGGAGACACGGGGCATGAGCAGGGGTGGTGGTAACAGGAGAAGGACACGGGGCATGAGCAGGGGGTGGGGGGCAACAGGAGGGAGACACAGTGCATGAGCGGGGGGTGGGGGGAACACGAGGGAGACACGGGGCATGAGCGGGGGGGTGGAGGCAACAGCAGGGAGACACGGGGCGGGAGTGGGGGGAACACGAGGGAGACATGGGGCATGAGCGTGGAGTGGGGGGTAACAGGAGAGAGACAAGGGGCATGAGCGGCAGGTGGGGGGCAACAGCAGGGATACACGGGGCATTAGCGGGGGATGGGAAACACGAGGGAGACATGGGACATGAGATGGGGGGGTAACAGGAGAGAGACATGGGGCATGAGCAGTGGGTGGGGGCAATTGCAGGGAGACACAGGGCATGACTGGGGTGGAGGGCAACAACAGGGAGACACGGGGCATGACCGGGGGTGGGGGGCAACAGGAGAGAGACACAGGACATGAGCGGGGGGTCGGGAGCAACAGCAGGGAGACACAGGGCATGAGCGGGGGTGTGGGGAACATGAGGGAGACATGAGGCATGAGCCGGGGGTTGGGGGCAACAAGAGGGAGACACGGGGCATGAGCGGGGGTGGGGAGTAACAGGAGAGAGACATGGGGCATGAGCAGGGGGTGGGGGGCAACAGCAGGGAGACACAGGGCATGATCGGAGGTTGGGGGGAAACAGCAGGGAGACACGAGGCATGAGCGGGGGGTGGGGGTAACAGGAGAGAGACATGGGGCATGAGCGGGGAGTGGGGGGCTACAGCAGGGAGACACAGGGCATGACCGGGGGCGTGGGGAAACAGGAGAGAGACACGGGGCATGAGAGGGGTTTGGCGGGTAACAGGAGAGAGACACGGGGCATGAGAGAGGGTTGGGGAGTAACAGGAGAGAGACATGTGGCATGAGTGGAGGGTGGGGGGCAACAGCAGGGAGACACGGGGCATGAGCGGAGGGTGGGGGACAACAGCAGGGAGACAGGAGGCATGAGCGGGGGGTGGGGGGAACGCGAAGGAGACACGGGGCATGAGCAGGGGGTTAACAGAAGAAAGACATGGGGCATGCGCGGGGGGTTGGGGCAACAGCATTGAGACACAGGGCATGCGCGGGGGGTGGGGGGCAACAGCAGGGAGACATTGGGCATGACTGGGGGTGGGGGACAACAGGAGAGAGACACGGGGGATGAGTGGGGGTGGGAGGCAACAGCAGGGGGACACGGGGCATGAGCAGGGGCTAGGGGGTACCAGCAGGGAGACAAGGGGCAGGAGCAGGGGTGGGGGGTAACAGGAGAGAGACACGGGGCATGAGCGTTGAGTGGGGGGCAACAGCACGGAGACAAGGGGCATGACCGGGGGGTGGGTCAACAGGAGAGAGACACGGGGCATGAGAGGGTGGTGCGGGGTAACATGAGAGAGACACAGGGCATGAGAGGGGGTTGAGGGGTAACAGGAGAGAGACACAGGGTATGAGTGGGTGGTGGGGGGCAACAGTAGGGAGACACAGGGCATGACCAGGGGCAACAGGAGAGAGACACAGGGCATGAGATGGGGCGGGGGTAACAGGAGAGAGACACAGGGCCTGAGCGGGGGCAACAGCAGGGAGACACAGGGCATGAACGGTGGGTGGGGGGAACATGAGGGAGTCATGGGGCATGAGTGGGGGGTGGGGGGCAACAGGAGAGAGACATGGGGCATGAGCAGGGGGTGGGGGGCAAAAGCAGTTAGACACAGGGCATGACCGGGGTTGGGGGGCAACAGGAAAGAGACAAGGGGCATGAGCAGGGGGTGGGGGGCTACAGCAGGGAGACATGGGGCATGAGCGGGAGTGGGGGTAACAGGAGAGAGACACGGGGCTTGAGCGGAGAGTGGGGGGCAACAGCAGGGAGACACGGGGCATGACCAGGGGATGGGGGGCAACAGAAGAGAGACATGGGGCATGAGCGGGTGGTGGGGGGCAACAGTAGGGAGACACAGGGCATGACCAGGGGCAACAGGAGAGAGACACAGGGCATGAGAGGGGGCGGGGGTAACAGGAGAGAGACACAGGGCCTGAGCGGGGGCAACAGCAGGGAGACACAGGGCATGAACGGTGGGTGGGGGGAACATGAGGGAGTCATGGGGCATGAGTGGGGGGTGGGGGGCAACAGGAGAGAGACATGGGGCATGAGCAGGGGGTGGGGGGCAAAAGCAGTTAGACACAGGGCATGACCGGGGTTGGGGGGCAACAGGAAAGAGACAAGGGGCATGAGCAGGGGGTGGGGGGCTACAGCAGGGAGACATGGGGCATGAGCGGGAGTGGGGGTAACAGGAGAGAGACACGGGGCTTGAGCGGAGAGTGGGGGGCAACAGCAGGGAGACACGGGGCATGACCAGGGGGTGGGGGGCAACAGAAGAGAGACATGGGGCATGAGCGGGGGGTGGGGGGCAACAGCAGGGAGACACGGGGCATGAGTGGAGGTGGGGGGCAACAGCAGGGAGACACGAGGCATGAACGGGGGTGGGGGGAACACGAGGGAGACATGGGGCATGAGCAGAGGGTAACGGAAGAGAGACACGGGGCATGAGCGGGGGGTGGGGGCAACAGCAGGGAGACACGGGGCATGAGTGGGAGATGGGGGGCAACAGAAGGGAGACACAGAGCATGACCGGGGTGGGGGGTAACAGGAGAGAGACATGGGGCATGAGAGGGGGTTGAGGGGTAACAGGAGAGAGACACAGGGTATGAGTGGGTGGTGGGGGGCAACAGTAGGGAGACATAGGGCATGACCGGGGCAACAGGAGAGAGACACGGGGCATGAGCAGGGGTGGGGGCAACAGCAGGGAGACACGGGGCATAACCGAGGGTGGGGGGCAACAAGAGAGAGACAAGGGGCATGAGAGGGTGTGCTGGGGGTTAACAGGAGAGAGGCATGGGGCATGAGCGGGGGGTGGGTGGCAACAGCAGGTAGACACGGGGCATGACCGAGGGGTGGGGTAACAGGAGAGAGACACGGGGCATGAACGGGGGTTGGTGGGCAACAGCAGGGAGACTCGGAGCATGACTTGGGAGGTGGGGGGCAACAGGAGAGAGACACAGAGCATGACCGGGGTGGGGGGTAACAGGAGAGAGACATGGGGCATGAGAGGGGGTTGAGGGGTAACAGGATAGAGACACAGGGTATGAGTGGGTGTTGGGGGGCAACATTAGGGAGACATAGGGCATGACCGGGGCAACAGGAGAGAGACACGGGGCATGAGCAGGGGTGGGGGCAACAGCAGGGAGACACGGGGCATAACCGAGGGTGGGGGGAAACAAGAGAGAGACAAGGGGCATGAGAGGGGGTGCTGGGGGTTAACAGGAGAGAGACATGGGGCATGAGCGGGGGGTGGGTGGCAACAGCAGGTAGACACGGGGCATGACCGAGGGGTGGGGTAACAGGAGAGAGACACGGGGCATGAGCGGGGGTTGGTGGGCAACAGCAGGGAGACTCGGAGCATGACTTGGGAGGTGGGGGCAACAGGAGAGAGACATGGGGCATGAGAGGGGGGCTGGGGGTAACAGGAGAGAGACAAGGGCATGAGAGGGGGTGCTGGGGGTTAACAGGAGAGAGACATGGGGCATGAGCGGGGGGTGGGGGGCAACAGCATGTAGACACGGGGCATGACCGAGGGGTGGGGTAACAGGAGAGAGACACGGGGCATGAGCGGGGGTTGGTGGGCAACAGCAGGGAGACTCGGAGCATGACTTGGGAGGTGGGGGGCAACAGGAGAGAGACACAGGGCATGAGAGGGGGGGTGGGGGTAACAGGAGAGAAACAAACTGGCATGAGAGGGGGTGGGGGCACCAGCAGGGAGATTCGGGTTATGAACGGGGGTGGGGGGAACACGAGGGAGACATGGGGCATGAGAGGGGGGTGGGGGGTAACAGGAGAGAGACACAGTGGCTGAGCGGGAGGTGGGGGGACACAGGAGAGAGAAACAATGCATGAGCGGGGGGTGGGGGGCAACAGGAGAGAGAGACAGTGCATGACCGGGGGGTCGGGGGAAACAGCAGGTAGACATGGGGCATGAGCGGGGGTGGGGGGCAACAGCAGGGAGACACGGGGCATGAGCGGGGGTGGGGGCAACAGCAGGGAGACTCGGGGCATAACCGGGGGTGGGGGTAACAGGAGAGAGACATGGGGCATGAGAGGGTGTTGGGGGGTAACAGGAGAGAGACCCATGGCATGAGCGGTGGGTAGGGGCAAGAGCAGGGAGACACGGGGCATGAGAGGGGGTGGGGGGTAACAGGAGAGAAACACGGGACATGAGCAGGGGGTGGGGGCAACAGGAGAGAGACACGGGGCATGAGCGGGGGTGTGGGGCAACAGGAGAGAGACACAGGGCATGAGCATGAGTGGGGGGTAACAGGAGAGAGACATGGGGCATGAGCCTGGGGTGGGGGACAACAGCAGGGAGACACAGGGCATTAGTGGGGGGTGAGGGGCAACAGCATGGATAATTGGGGCATGAGCGGGGGGGCAACGGAGAGAGACAAAGGGCATGAGCGGGGTGTTGGGGGTAACAGGAGAGAGACACGGGGAATGAACGGGGAGTGGGGGTAACAGGAGAGAGACGCGGGGCATGAGCGGGGGTGGGGGCAACAGCAGGGAGGCACGGGGCATGACCAGGGGTGGGGGGCAACAGGAGAGAGACACCGGGCATGAGAGCGGGGTGGTGGGTAACAGGAGAGAGACACAGGGCATGAGAGGGGTGGGGGTAACAGGAGAGAGACATGGGGCATGAACGGGGGGCAACAGCAGGGAGACACGGGGCATGAGCGGGGGTGGGGGGAACATGAGGGAGTCATGGGGCATGAGCGGGGGCTGAGGGTAATGGGAGAGAGGCATGGGGCATGAGCGGGGGGTGGAAGCAACAGCAGGGAGACACGGGGCATGAGCGGGGGTGGGGGGCAACAGGAGAGAGACATGGGGCATGAGCAGGGGGTGGGGGGCAACAGCAGGAAGACACGGGACATGACGGGGGGGTGAGGGGCAACAGCATGGAGACATGGGGCATGAGCGGGGGGGCAACAGAGAGAGACACGGGGCATGAGCGGGGGGTGGGGGCAACAGCAGGGAGACACGGGGCATGACCGGGGGTGGGGGCAACAGGAGAGAGACACCAGGCATGAGAGGGGGTGGGGGTAACAGGAGAGAGACACAGGGCATGAGAGGGGGCGGGGGTAACAGGAGAGAGACACAGGGCCTGAGCGGGGGCAAAAGCAGGGAGACACAAGGCATGAACGGCGGGTGGGGGGAACATGAGGGAGTCACGGGGCATGAAATGGGTGTGGGGGGCAACAGGAGAGAGACATGGGGCATGAGCGGGGGGTGGGGGGCAAAAGCAGGGAGACACAGGGCATGACCGGGGTGGGGGTCAACAGGAGAGAGACAAGGGGCATGAGCAGGGGGTGGGGGGCAACAGCAGGGATACATGGGGCATGAGCGGGAGTGGGGGTAACAGGAGAGAGACACGAGGCTTGAGCGGGAAGTGGGGGGCAACAGCAGGGAGACATGGGGCATGACCAGGGGGTGGGGGCAACAGGAGAGAGACATGGGGCATGAGCGGGGGGTGGGGGGCAACAGCAGGGAGACACGGGGCATGAGTGGAGGGTGGGGGGCAACAGCAGGGAGATACAAGGCATGAACGGGGGTGGGGGGAACACGAGGGAGACACGGGGCATGAGCAGGGGGTAACGGAAGAGAGACACGGGGCATGAGCGGGGGATGGGGGCAACAGCAGGGAGACACGGGGCATGAGTGGGAGATGAGGGCAAAAGAAGGGAGACAGAGAGCATGACCGGGGCGGGGGGTAACAGGAGAGAGACATGGGGCATGAGAGGGGGCTGGGGGTAACAGGAGAGAGACACAGGGCATGAGCAGGGGGCAACAGCAGGGAGACACGGGGCATGAGTGGGGGTGGGGGGAACAGGAGGGAGTCATTGGGCATGAGCGGGGGGTGGGGGTAACAGGAGAGAGACATGGGGCATGAGCGGGGGCTGGGAGCAACAGCAGGGAGAAACGGGGCATGAGCGGGGGGTGGATGGCAACAGGAGAGAGACATGGGGCATGAGCGGGTGTGGGGGCAACAGCAGGGAGACACGGGGTATGTCCGGGGGTGGGGGGCAACAGGAGAGAGACGGGGCATGAGCGGGTGACAACAGCAGGGAGACTTGAGGCATGAGCAGGGGTGGGGGGTAACAGGAGAGAGACACAGGGCATTAGCAGGGAGTGGGGGGCAACAGCAGGGAGACACGGGGCATGACCAGGGGTGGGGGGCAACAGGAGAGAGACACGGGGCATGAGATGGGCATGGGGGTAACAGAAGAGAGACATGGGGCATTAGTGGGGGGTGGGGGTAACAGCAGGGAGACACGGGGCATGAGTGGAGGGTGGGGGGCAACAGCAGGGAGACACGAGGCATGAGCGGGG
This sequence comes from Ambystoma mexicanum, assembly GCF_040938575.1. Taxonomy (NCBI): domain Eukaryota; kingdom Metazoa; phylum Chordata; class Amphibia; order Caudata; family Ambystomatidae; genus Ambystoma; species Ambystoma mexicanum. The sequence goes on from NC_090937.1 coordinate 532,300,416, forward strand.
GGTGGGGGAACACGAGGGAGACACGGGGCATGAGGAGGGGGTTAACGGAAGAGAGAAATGGGGCATGAGTGGGGGTGGGGGCAACAGCAGGGAGACACGGGGCATGCGCGGGGGGTGGGGGGAAACAGTAGAGACACGGAGCATGAGCGGGGGTGGGGGGCAACAGCAGGGAGACATGGGTCATGACCGGGGTGTGGGGGGCAACAGCAGGTAGACATTGGGCATGACCGGGGGGTGGGGGGCAACAGGAGAGAGACACGGGGCATGAGTGGGGGTCGGAGGCAACAGCAGGGGGACACGGGGCATGAGAGGGGGCTAGGGGGTACCAGCAGGGAGACAAGTGGCAGGAGCGGGGGTAACAGGAGAGAGACACGGGGCATGACCGGGGTGTGGGGGGCAACAGGAGAGATACACGGGGCATGAGAGGGTGGTGCGGGTTAACAGGAGAGAGACACAGGGTATGAGAGGGGGTTGGGGGGTAACAGGAGAGAGGCAACGTGCATGAGCGGGTGGTGGGGGCAACAGCAGGGAGACACGGGGCATGAGCGGAGGGTAGGGGGCAACAGCAGGGAGACACGGGACATGAGAGGGTGTGGGTGGAATACTAGGGAGACACGGGGCATGAGCAGGGGTTGGGGGGGTAACAGGAGAGAGACACGGGGCATGAGCAGGGGGTGGGGGCAACAGCGGGGAGACACAGGGCATGAGCGGGGGTCTGGGGCAACAGTAGAGAGATACGGGGAATGTTCGGGCGTGGGGAGCAACAGCAGGGAGACACGGGGCATGACCGGGGGGTGGGGGGCAACAGCAGGGAGACATGAGGCATGAGCGGGGGGTGGGGGAAACACGAGGGAGACACGGGGCAGGGGCTGGGAGCAACAGCAGGGAGAAACGGGCATGAGCGGGGGGTGGATGGCAACAGGAGAGAGACATGGGGCATGAGCGGGTGTGGGGGCAACAGCAGGGAGACACGGGGTATGTCCGGGGGTGGGGGGCAACATGAGAGAGACGGGGGCATGAGCGGGTGGCAACAGCAGGGAGACTTGAGGCATGAACAGGGGTGGGGGGTAACAGGAGAGAGACACAGGGCATTAGCAGGGAGTGGGGGCAACAGCAGGGAGACACGGGGCATGACCGGGGGTGGGGGGCAACAGGAGAGAGACACGGGGCATGAGATGGGCATGGGGGTAACAGAAGAGAGACATGGGGCATTAGTGGGGGGTGGGGATAACAGCAGGGAGACACGGGGCATGAGTGGAGAGTGGGGGGCAACAGCAGGGAGACACGAGGCATGAGCGGGGGCGTGGGGGAACACGAGGGAGACACGGGGCATGAGGAGGGGGTTAACGGAAGAGAGAAATGGGGCATGAGTGGGGGTGGGGGCAACAGCAGGGAGACACGGGGCATGCGCGGGGGGTGGGGGGAAACAGTAGAGACACGGAGCATGAGCGGGGGTGGGGGGCAACAGCAGGGAGACATGGGTCATGACCGGGGTGTGGGGGGCAACAGCAGGTAGACATTGGGCATGACCGGGGGGTGGGGGGCAACAGGAGAGAGACACGGGGCATGAGTGGGGGTCGGAGGCAACAGCAGGGGGACACGGGGCATGAGAGGGGGCTAGGGGGTACCAGCAGGGAGACAAGTGGCAGGAGCGGGGGTAACAGGAGAGAGACACGGGGCATGACCGGGGTGTGGGGGGCAACAGGAGAGATACACGGGGCATGAGAGGGTGGTGCGGGTTAACAGGAGAGAGACACAGGGTATGAGAGGGGGTTGGGGGGTAACAGGAGAGAGACAACGTGCATGAGCGGGTGGTGGGGGCAACAGCAGGGAGACACGGGGCATGAGCGGAGGGTAGGGGGCAACAGCAGGGAGACACGGGACATGAGAGGGTGTGGGTGGAATACTAGGGAGACACGGGGCATGAGCAGGGGTTGGGGGGGTAACAGGAGAGAGACACGGGGCATGAGCAGGGGGTGGGGGCAACAGCGGGGAGACACAGGGCAAGAGCGGGGGTCTGGGGCAACAGTAGAGAGATACGGGGAATGTTCGGGCGTGGGGAGCAACAGCAGGGAGACACGGGGCATGACCGGGGGGTGGGGGGCAACAGCAGGGAGACATGAGGCATGAGCGGGGGGTGGGGGAAACACGAGGGAGACACGGGGCATGAGCAGGGGGGTAACGGAAGAGAGACATGGGGAACAAGCAGGGGGTGGGGGCAACAGCAGGGAGACACGTGGCATGAGCGGGGGTGGGGGGCAACAGTAGAGACACAGAGCATGAGTGGGGGGTGGGGGGCAACAGCAGGGAGACATGGGTCATGACCGGGGGTGGGGGGAAACAGCAGGGAGGCATTGGGCATGACCGGGGGTGGGGGGCAACAGGAGAGAGACACGGGACATGAGTGGGGGGTAGTAGGCCACAGCAGGGGGACACAGGGCATGAGCGGGGGCTGGGTGGTACCAGCAGGGAGACAAGGGGCAGGAGCGGGGGTCGGGGGTAACAGGAGAGAGACACGGGGCATGAGTGTTGGTTGGGGGCAACAGCAGGGAGACACGGGGCATGAGTGGAGGGTGGGGGTCAACAGCAGGGAGACACGAGGCATGAGCGGTGGGATGGGGGAACACGAGGGAGACACGGGGCATGAGCAGGGGGGTAACGGAAGAGAGACATGGGGAACGAGCAGGGGGTGGGGGCAACAGCAGGGAGACACGTGGCATGAGCGGGGGTGGGGGGCAACAGTAGAGACACAGAGCATGAGTGGGGGGTGGGGGGCAACAGCAGGGAGACATGGGTCATGACCGGGGGTGGGGGGAAACAGCAGGGAGACATTGGGCATGACCGGGGGTGGGGGGCAACAGGAGAGATACATGGGACATGAGTGGGGGGTAGTAGGCAATAGCAGGGGGACACAGGGCATGAACGGGGGCTGGGTGGTACCAGCAGGGAGACAAGGGGCAGGAGCGGGGGTCGGGGGTAACAGGAGAGAGACACGGGGCATGAGCGTCGGGTGGGGGCAACAGCAGGGAGACACGGGGCATGAGTGGAGGGTGGGGGGCAACAGCAGGGAGACACGAGGCATGAGTGGTGGGGTGGGGGGAACACGAGGGAGACACGGGGCATGAGCAGGAGGGTAACGGAAGAGAGAAATGGGGCATGAGTGGGGGGTGGGGGCAACAGCAGGGAGACACAGGGCATGCACAGGGGGTGGGGGGCAACAGTAGAGGTACGGAGCATGAGCGGGGGTGGGGGGCAACAGCAGGGAGACATGGGTCATGACCGGGGTGTGGGGGGCAACAGCAGGTAGACATTAGGCATGACCGGGGGTAACAGGAGAGAGACACGGGGCATGACCGGGGTGTGGGGGGCAACAGGAGAGAGACACGGGGCATGAGAGGGTGGTGCGGGGTAACAGGAGAGAGACACAGGGCATGAGAGGGGGTTGGGGGTAACAGGAGAGAGACAACAGGCATGAGCGGGTGGTGGGGGGCAACAGCAGGGAGACACGGGGCATGAGCGTAGGGTAGGGGGCAACAGCAGGGAGACACGGGACATGAGAGGGTGTGGGGGGAACACTAGGGAGACACGGGGCATGAGCAGGGGTTGGGGGGGTAATAGGAGAGAGACACGGGGCATGAGCAGGGGGTGGGGGCAACAGTAGAGGATACGGGGAATGAGCGGGCGTGGGGAGCAACAGCAGGGAGACACAGGGCATGACCGGGCGTTGGGGGCAACAGCAGGGAGACATGAGGCATGAGTGGGGGGTGGGGGGAACACGAGGGAGTCACGGGGCATGAGCAGGGGGGTAATGGAAGAGAGACATTGGGAACAAGCAGGGGTGGGCACAACAGCAGGGAGACACGGGGCATGAGCGGGGGGTGGGGGGCAACAGTAGAGACACAGAGCATGAGCGGGGGGTGGGGGGCAACAGCAGGGAGACATGGGTCATGACCGGGGTTGGGGGGAAACAGCAGGGAGACATTGGGCGTGACCGGGGGGTGTGGGGCAACAGGAGAGAGACATGGGGCATGAGTGGGGGGTAGTAGGCAACAGCAGGGGGACACAGGGCATGAGCGGGGGCTGGGTGGTACCAGCAGGGAGACAAGGGTCAGGAGTGGGGGTCGGGGGTAACAGGATAAAGACACGGGGCATGAGCGTCGGGTGGGGGCAACAGCAGGGAGACATGGGGCATGACCGGGGGGTGGGGGCAACAGGAGAGAGACAGGGGGCATGAGAGGGTGGTGCGGGGTAACAGGAGAGAGACACAGGGCATGAGCGGGGGTGGTGGGCAACAGCAGGGAGAAACAGGGCATGACCGGGAGTTGGGGGCAACAGGAGAGAGACAAGGGGCATGAGCAGGGGGTGGGGGGAAACAGCAGGGAGACATGGGGCATGAGCGGGAGTGTGGGTAACAGGAGGGAGACACGGGGCTTGAGTGGGGAGTGGGGGGCAACAGCAGGGAGACACGGGGCATGACCGGGGGTGGGGGGTAACAGGAGAGAGACATGGGGCATGAGCGGGTGGGGCAACGGAGAGAGACACGGGGCATGAGCGGGGGGTTGGGGGTAATAGGAGAGAGACACAGGGAATGAGCGGGGGTGGGGGTAACAGGAGAGAGACACGAGGCATGAGCAGGGGGTGGGGGCAACAGCAGGGAGACACGGGGCATGACGGGGGTGGTGGGCAACAGGAGAGAGTCACCGGGCATGAGAGGGGGTGGGGGGTAACAGGAGAGAGACACAGGGCATGAGAGGGGGCGGGGGTAACAGGAGAGAGACACAGGGCCTGAGCGGGGGGCAACAGCAGGGAGACACAGGGCATGAACGGCGGGTGGGGAGAACATGAGGGAGTCACAGGGCATGAGCGGGAGTGGGGGTAACAGGAGTGAGACACGGGGCTTGAGCGGGGAGTGGGGGGCAACAGAGGGGAGACACAGGGCATGACCAGGGGGTGGGGGGCAACAGGAGAGAGACACGGGGCATGAGAGGGGGGTGAGGGGTAACATGAGAGAGACACAGGGCATGAGAGGGGGTGGGGGGCAACAGCAGGGAGACATGGGGCATGAGCGGAGGGTGGGGGGGCAACAGCAGGGAGACACGAGGCATGAACGGGGGTGGGGGGAACACGAGGGAGACACGGGGCATGAGCAGGGGGTAACGGAAGAGAGACACAGGGCATGAGCGGGGGGTGGGAGCAACAGCAGGGAGACACGGGGCATGAGTGGGAGATGTGGGGCAAAAGAAGGGAGACACAGAGCATGACCGGGGCGGGGGGTAACAGGAGAGAGACATGGGGCATGAGAGGGGGCTGGGGGGTAACAGGAGAGAGACACAGGGCATAAGCAGGGGGCAACAGCAGGGAGACACGGGGCATAAGTGGGGGTGGGGGGAACAGGAGGGAGTCATGGGGCATGAGCGGGGGGTGGGGGTAACAGCAGGGAGAAACGGGGCATGAGCGGGGGGTGGATGGCAACAGGAGAGAGACATGGGGCATGAGCGGGTGTGGGGGCAACAGCAGGGAGACACGGGGTATGTCCGGGGGTCGGGGGCAACAGGAGAGAGACGGGGGCATGAGCGGGTGGCAACAGCAGGGAGACTTGAGGCATGAGCAGGGGTGGGGGGTAACAGGAGAGAGACACAGGGCATGAGCGTCCGGTGGGTGCAACAGCAGGGAGACAAGGGGCATGACCGGGGGGTGGGGGGCAACTGGAGAGAGACAGGGGGCATGAGAGGGTGGTGCAGGGTAACAGGAGAGAGACACAGGGCATGAGAGGGGGATGGGGGTAACAGGAGAGAGACACAGGGCATGAGTGGGTGGTGGGGGGCAACAGAAGGGAGTCACGGGGCATGAGCGGAGGGTAGGGGGGTAACAGGAGAGAGACATGGGGCATGACAGGAGGGCTGGGGGGTAACAGGAGAGAGACACGGGGCATGAGCAGGGGGCAACAGCAGGGAGACTCGAGGCATGAGCGGGGGTGGAGGGAACAGGAGGGAGTCACGGGGCATTAGCGGGGGTGGGGTTAACAGGAGAGAGACACAGGGCATGAGCGGGGGCTGGGAGCAACAGCAGGGAGAAACAGGGCATGAGCGGGGGGTGGGGGGCAAAAGGAGAGAGACATGGGGCATGAGCGGGGTGTGGGGGCAACAGCAGTGAGACACGGGGCATGACCAGGGGTGGGGGCAACAGGAGAGAGACACGGGGCATGAGCGGGTGGCAACAGCAGGGAGACATGAGGCATGAGCTGGGGTGGGGGGTAACAGGAGAGAGACACAGGGCATTAGCAGGGAGTGGGGGGCAACAGCAGGGAGACACGGGGCTTGACCGGGGGTCGGGGGCAACAGAAGAGAGACACGGGGCAGGAGAGGGGCGTGGGGTAACAGAAGAGAGACAAGGGGCATGAGTGTGGTTGGGGAGTAACAGGAGAGAGACATGGGGCATGAGTGGGGGGTGGGGGGTAACAGCTGGGAGACATGGGGCATGAGTGGAGGGTGGGGGGCAACAGCAGGGAGACACGAGGCATGAGCGGGGGTGGGGGGAACACGAGGGAGACACGGGGCATGAGCAGGGGGGTAACGGAATAGAGAAATGGGGCATAAGTGGGGGCTGGGGGCAACAGCAGGGAGACACGGGGCATGCACGGGGGTGGGGGGCAACAGTAGATACACGGAGCATGAGCGGGGGTGGGGGGCAACAGCAGGGAGACATGGGTCATGACCGGGGTGTGGGGGGCAACAGCAGGTAGACATTGGGCATGACCGGGGGTGGGGGCAACAGGAGAGAGACACGGGGCATGAGTGGGGGTCGGAGGCAACAGCAGGGGGACACGGGGCATGAGCGGGGGCTAGGTGGTACCAGCAGGGAGACAAGGGGCAGGAGCGGGGGTAACAGGAGAGAGACACGGGGCATCACCGTGGTGTGGGGGGCAACAGGAGAGAGACACGGGGCATGAGAGGGTGGTGCGGGGTAACAGGAGAGAGACACAGGGCATGAGAGGGGGTTGGGGGGTAACAGGAGAGAGACACCAGGCATGAGCGGGTGGTGGGGGCAACAGCAGGGAGACACGGGGCATGATCGGAGGGTAGGGGGCAACAGCAGGGAGACACGGGACATTAGAGGGTGTGGGGGGAACACTAGGGAGACACGGGGCATGAGCAGGGGTTGGGGGGGTAACAGGAGAGAGACACGGGGCATGAGCAGGGGGTGGGGGCAACAGCAGGGAGACACAGGGCATGAGCGGGGGTCTGGGGCAACAGTAGAGAGATACGGGGAATGAGCGGGCGTGGGGAGCAACAGCAGGGAGACACGGGGCATGACCGGGGGTGAGGGGCAACAGCAGGGAGACACGAGGCATGAGTGGGAGGTGGGGGGAACATGAGGGAGACACGGGGCATGAGCAGGGGGGTAACGGAAGAGAGACATGGGGAACGAGCAGGGGGTGGGGGCAACAGCAGGGAGACAGGGGGCATGAGCGGGGGTGGGGGTAACAGGAGAGAGACATGGGGCATGAGCGTCGGGTGGGGGCAACAGCAGGGAGACATGGGGCAGGAGCGGGGGTCGGGGGTAACAGGAGAGAGACACGGGGCATGAGCGTCCGGTGGGTGCAACAGCAGGGAGACATGGGGCATGACCGGGGGGTGGGGGGCAACTGGAGAGAGACAGGGGGCATGAGAGGGTGGTGCAGGGTAACAGGAGAGAGACACAGGGCATGAGAGGGGGTTGGGGGTAACAGGAGAGAGACACAGGGCATGAGTGGGTGGTGGGGGGCAACAGAAGGGAGTCACGGGGCATGAGCGGAGGGTAGGGGGCAACAGCAGGGAGACACGGACATGAGAGGGTGTGGGGGGAACACGAGGGAGACACGAGGCATGAGCGGGGAGTGGGGGTAACAGGAGAGAGACACAGGGCATGAGCGGCGGGTGGGGGCAACAGCACGGAGACACGGGGCATGAGCGGGGGTTGGGGCAAATGCAGGGAGACACAGGGCATGACCGGGAGTTGGGGGCAACATGAGAGAGACAAGGGGCATGAGCAGGGGGTGGGGGGCAACAGCAGGGAGACATGGGGCATGAGCGGGAGTGTGGGTAACAGGAGAGAGACACGGGGCTTGAGTGGGGAGTGGGGGGCAACAGCAGGGAGACACGGGGCATGACCGGGGGGAGGGGGGCAACAGGAGAGAGAAACAGGGCATGAGAAGGGGGTGGGGGGTAACAGGAGAGAGACACGGGGCATGAGAGGGGGTGGGGAGTAACAGGAGAGAGACATGGGGCATGAGCGGGGGGTGGGGGCCAACAGCAGGGAGACACGGGTATGAGCGGAGGGTGGGGGGCAACAGCAGTGAGACACGGGGCATGACCAGGGGGTGGGGGGCAACAGGAGAGAGACACGGGGCATGAGAGGGGGGTGAGGGGTAACAGGAGAGAGACACGGGGCATGAGAGGGGGTGGGGGGCAACAGCAGGGAGATACGGGGCATGAGCAGAGGGTGGGGGGGCAACAGCAGGGAGACACGAGGCATGAACGGGGGTGGGGGGAACACGCGGGAGACACGGGGCATGAGCAGGGGGTAACGGAAGCGAGACACGGGGCATGAGCGGGGGGTGGGGGCAACAGCAGGGAGACACGGGGCATGAGTGGGAGATGGGGGGCAACAGAAGGGAGACACAGGGCATGACCGGGGCGGGGGGTAACAGGAGAGAGACATGGGGCATGAGAGGGGGGCTGGGGGGTAACAGGAGAGAGACACAGGGCATGAGCGGGGGGCAACAGCAGGGAGACACGGGGCATGAGCAGGGGGTAGGGGGCAACAGGAGAGCGACATGGGGCATGAGCGGGGTGTGGGGGCAACAGCAGGGAGACAAGGGGCATGACCCGGGGTGGGGGGCAACAGGAGAGAGACACGGGGCATGAGCGGGTGGCAATGGCAGGGAGACATGAGGCATGAGCAGGGGTGGGGGGTAACAGGAGAGAGACACAGGGCATTAGCAGGGAGTGGGGGGCAACAGCAGGGAGACACGGGGCTTGACCCGGGGGTGGGGGGCAACAGGAGAGAGACACGGGGCATGAGAGGGGCGTGGGGGGTAACAGAAGAGAGACACGGGGCATGAGTGGTGGGTGGGGAGTAACAGGAGAGAGACATGTGTCATGAGTGGGGGGTGGGGGTAACAGCTGGGAGACATGGGGCATGAGCGGAGGGTGGGGGGGCAACAGCAGGGAGACACGAGGCATGAACGGGGGTGGGGGGAACACGAGGGAGACACGGGGCATGAGCAGGGGGTAACGGAAGAGAGAAATGGGGCATGAGTGGGGGGTGGGGGCAACAGCAGGGAGACACGGGGCATGCGCGGTGGGTGGGGGGCAACAGTAGATACACGGAGCATGAGCGGGGGTGGGGGGCAACAGCAGGGAGATATGGGTCATGACCGGGGTGTGGGGGGCAACAGCAGGTAGACATTGGGCATGACCGGGGGTGGGGGGCAACAGGAGAGAGACACGGGCATGAGTGGGGGTCGGAGGCAACAGCAGGGGGACACGGGGCATGAGCGGGGGCTAGGGGGTACCAGCAGGGAGACAAGGGGCAGGAGCGGGGGTAACAGGAGAGAGACACGGGGCATCACCAGGGTGTGGGGGGCAACAGGAGAGAGACACGGGGCATGAGAGGGTGGTGCGGGGTAACAGGAGAGAGACACAGGGCATGAGTGTGGTTGGGGAGTAACAGGAGAGAGACATGGGGCATGAGTGGGGGGTGGGGGGTAACAGCTGGGAGACATGGGGCATGAGTGGAGGGTGGGGGGCAACAGCAGGGAGACACGGGACATTAGAGGGTGTGGGGGGAACACTAGGGAGACACGTGGCATGAGCAGGGGTTGGGGGGGGTAACAGGGGAGAGACACAGGGCATGAGCAGGGGGTGGGAAGCAACAGCAGGGAGACACGGGGCATGACCGGGGTGAGGGGCAACAGCAGGGAGACACGAGGCATGAGCGGGGTGTGGGGGGAACATGAGGGAGACACGGGGCATGAGCAGGGGGGTAACGGAAGAGAGACATGGGGAACGAGCAGGGGGTGGGGGCAACAGCAGGGAGACACGGGGCATGAGCGGGGGGTGGGGGGCAACAGTAGAGACACAGAGCATGAGCGGGGGGTGGCGGGCAACAGCAGGGAGACATGGGTCATGACCAGGGGGTGGGGGTCAACAGCAGTGGGACATTGGGCATGACCGGGGTGGGGGGCAACAGGAGAGAGACACGGGGCACATGAGTGGGGGGTAGTAGGCAACAGCAGGGGGACATAGGGCATGAGTGGGGGCTGGGGGGTACCAGCAGGGAGACAAGGGGCAGCAGCGGGGGTCGGGGGTAACAGGAGAGAGACACGGGGCATGAGCGTCGGGTGGAGGGCAACAGCAGGGAGACATGGGGCATGACTGGGGGGTGGGGGGCAACTGGAGAGAGACAGGGGGCATGAGAGGGTGGTGCAGGGTAACAGGAGAGAGACACAGGGCATGAGAGAGGGTTGGGGGTAACAGGAGAGAGACACAGGGCATGAGTGGGTGGTGGGGGGCAACAGAAGGGAGTCACGGGGCATGAGCGGAGGGTAGGGGGCAACAGCAGGGAGACACGGACATGAGAGGGTGTGGGGGGAACACGGGGAGACACGAGGCATGAGCGGGGAGTGGGGGTAACAGGAGAGAGACACAGGGCATGAGCGACGGGTGGGGGCAACAGCAGGGAGACACGGGGCATGAGCGGGGGTGGGGGCAAATGCAGGGAGACACAGGGCATGACCGGGAGTTGGGGGCAACAGGAGAGAGACAAGGGGCATGAGCAGGGGGTGGGGGGCAACAGCAGGGAGACATGGGGCATGAGCGGGAGTGTGGGTAACAGGAGAGAGACACGGGGCTTGAGTGGGAAGTGGTCGGGCAACAGAAGGGAGACACGGGGCATGACCGGGGGGAGGGGGGCAACAGGAGAGAGAAACAGGGCATGAGAAGGGAGTGGGGGGTAACAGGAGAGAGACACGGGGCATGAGAGGGGGTGGGGAGTAACAGGAGAGAGACATGGGGCATGAGCGGGGGGTGGGGGCCAACAGCAGGGAGACACGGGTATGAGCGGAGGGTGGGGGTCAACAGCAGGGAGACACGAGGCATGAGCGGGGGTGGGGGGAACACGAGGGAGACACGGGGCATGAGCAGGGGGTAACGGAAGAGAGAAACGGGGCATGAGCGGAGGGTGGGGGCAACAGCAGGGAGACACGGGGCATGAGTGGGAGATGGGGGGCAACAGAAGGGAGACACAGGGCATGACCGGGGGTGGGGGGTAACAGGAGAGAGACACTGGGCATGAGCGGGGGCAACAGCAGGGAGACACGGGGCATGAGCGGGGTGGGGGGAACAGGAGGGAGTCACGGGGCATGAGCGGGGGGTGGGGGTAACAGGAGAGAGACACGGGGCATGAGCGGGGACTGGGACCAACAGCAGGGAGAAACGGGGCATGAGCGGGGGGTGGGGGGCAACAGGAGAGAGACATGGGGCATGAGCAGGGTGTGGGGCAACAGCAGGGAGACCCGGGGCATGACCGGGGGTGGGGGGCAACAAGAGAGAGACACGGGGCATGAGCGGGTGGCAACAGCAGGGAGACATGAGGCATGAGCGGGGGTGGGGGTAACAGGAGAGACACACAGGGCATGAGCAGGGAGTGGGGGCAACAGCAGGGAGACACGGGGCATGACCGGGGGTGGGGGCAACAGGAGAGAGACACGGGGCATGAGAGGGGCGTGGGGGGTAACAGAAGAGAGACACGGTCCATGAGTGGTGGGTGGGGAGTAACAGGAGAGAGATATGGGTAATGAGTGGGGGGTGGGGGGTAACAGCAGGGAGACACAGGGCATGAGTGGAGGGTGGGGGGCAACAGCAGGGAGACACGAGGCATGAGCGGGGGTGGGGGAACACGAGGGAGATACAGGGCATGAGCAGGGGGGTGACGGAAGTGAGAAACTGGGCATGAGCGGAGGGTGGGGGCAACAGCAGGGAGACACGGGGCATGAGTGGGAGATGGGGGCAACAGAAGGGAGACACAGGGCATGACCGGGGGTGGGGGGTAACAGGAGAGAGACATGGGGCATGAGAGGAGGGCTTGGGGGTAACAGGAGAGAGACACGGGGCATGAGCGGGGGCAACAGCAGGGAGACACGGGGCATGAGCGGGGTGGGGGGAACAGGAGGGAGTCACGGGGCATGAGCGGGGGGTGGGGGTAACAGGAGAGAGACACGGGGCATGAGCGGGGGCTGGGACCAACAGCAGGGAGAAACGGGGCATGAGCGGGGGGTGGGGGGCAACAGGAGAGAGACATGGGGCATGAGCAGGGTGTGGGGCAACAGCAGGGAGACCCGGGGCATGACCGGGGGTGGGGGGCAACAAGAGAGAGACACGGGGCATGAGCGGGTGGCAACAGCAGGGAGACATGAGGCATGAGCGGGGGTGGGGGTAACAGGAGAGAGACACAGGGCATGAGCAGGGAGTGGGGGCAACAGCAGGGAGACACGGGGCATGACCGGGGGGTGGGGGCAACAGGAGAGAGACACGGGGCATGAGAGGGGCATGGGGGGTAACAGAAGAGAGACACGGTCCATGAGTGGTGGGTGGGGAGTAACAGGAGAGAGATATGGGTAATGAGTGGGGGGTGGGGGGTAACAGCAGGGAGACACAGGGCATGAGTGGAGGGTGGGGGGCAACAGCAGGGAGACACGAGGCATGAGCGGGGGTGGGGGAACACGAGGGAGATACAGGGCATGAGCAGGGGGATGACGGAAGAGAGATATGGGGCATGAGTGGGGGGTGGGGGCAACAGCAGGGATACACGGGGCATGCATGGGGTGTGGGGGCAACAGTAGAGACAAGGGGCATGAGTGGGGGTGGGGGGCAACAGCAGGGAGACATGGGTCATGTCCGGGGTGTGGGGGCAACAGCAGGTAGACATTGGGCATGACTGGGGGGTAGGGGGCAACAGGAGAGAGAAACGGGGCATGAGTGGGGGGTCGGAGGCAACAGAAGGGGGACACGGGGCATGAGCGGGGGCTAGGGGGTACCAGCAGGGAGACAAGGGGTAGGAGCGGGGGTGCGGGGTAACAGGAGAGAGACACGGGGCATGAGCGTCGGGTGGGGGCAACAGCAGGGAGACACGGGGCATGACCAGGGTGTGGGGGGGCAACAGGAGAGAGACAGGGGGATTGAGACGGTGGTGCGGGATAACAGGAGAGAGACACAGGGCATGAGAGGGGGTTGGGGGGTAACAGGACTGAGACACAGGGCATGAGCGGGTGGTGGGGGCAAAAGCAGGGAGACACGGGGCATGAGCGGAGGGTAGGGGGCAACAGCAGGGAGACACGGGACATGAGAGGGTGTGGGGGGAACACTAGGGAGACACGGGGCATGAGCAGGGGTTGGGGGTAACAGGAGAGAGACACTGGGCATGAGCAGGGGTGGGGGCAACAGCAGGGAGACACAGGGCATGAGCGGGGGTCTGGGGCAACAGGAGAGAGACACGGGGCATGAGCGGGCATGGGGGGCAACAGCAGGGAGACACGGGGCATGACCGGGGGGTGGGGGGCAACAGCAGGGAGACACGAGGCATGAGCGGGGGTGGGGGGAACACGAGGGAGACACGGGGCATGAGCAGGAGGGTAACAGAAGAGAGACACGGGGAACGAGCGGGGGGGTGGGGGCAACAGCAAGGAGACACGGGGCATGAGCGGGAGTGGGGGGCAACAGAAGGGAGACATTGGGCATGACCGGGGGTGGGGGGCAACAGGAGAGAGACACAGGGCATGAGTGGGGGGTAGTAGGCAACAGCAGGGGGACACAGGGCATGAGCGGGGGCTGGGGGGTAGCAGCAGGGAGACAAGGGGCAGGAGCGGGGGTCGGGGATAACAGTAGAGAGACACTGGACATGAGCGTCGGGTGGGGGCAACAGCAGGGAGACATGGGGCATGACCGGGGGGTGGGGGGCATCAGGAGAGAGACAGGGGTCATGAGAGGGTGTTGCGGGGTAACAGGAGAGAGACACAGGGCATGAGAGGGGGTTGGGGGGTAACATGAGAGAGACAAAGGGCATGAGTGGGTGGTGGGGGGCAACAGCAGTTAGACACGGACATGAGAGGGTGTGGGGGGAACACGAGGGAGACACAAGGCATGAGCGGGGGTGGGGGTAACAGGAGAGAGACACGGGGCATGAGCGGGGGGTGGGGGCAAAAGCAGGGTCACATTGGGCATGAGCGGGAGTGGGGCAACAGGAGAGAGACACGTGGCATGAGCGGACATGGGGGGCAACAGCAGGGAGACAAAGGGCATGTCTGTGGCGTGGGGGGCAACAGGAGAGAGACAAGGGACATAGGGTGGAGTGGGGGGGCAACAGCAGGGAGACACAGGGCATGAGCGGGGGGTGGGTGGCAACAGCAGGGAGACACAGGGCATGATCGGGGGTTGGGGGGAACACAAGGGAGAAACGGGGCATGATAGGGGGTGGGGAGTAACAGGAGAGAGACATGGGGCATGAGCAGGGGGTGAGGGCAACAGCAGGCAAACACGGGGCATGAGTGGAGGGTGGGGGGCAACATCACGGAGACAAGAGGCATGAGCGGGGGGTGGGTCAAACATGAGGAAGACACGGGGCATGAGCAGGGTGGTAACAGAAGAGAGATACGGGGCATGAGCGGGGTGTGGGGGCAACAGCAGGGAGAGACGGGGCATGCACGGGGGTGGGGGGCAACAGTAGAGACACGGGGCATGAGCGGGGGGAAGGGGGCAACAGCAGGGAGACATGGGTCATGACCGGGGGTGGCGGGCAACAGCACATAGACATTTGGCATGACCGGGGGGTGGGGGCAACAGTAGAGAGACACGGGGCATGAGTGGGGGGTGGGAGGCAACAGCAGGGGGACACAGGGCATGAGCGGGCGCTAGGGGGTACCAGCAGGGAGACAAGGGGCAGGAGCGGGGGTCGGGGTAACAGGAGAGAGACACGGGGCATAAGCAGGGGGGCAACAGCAGGGAGACATGGGGCATGAGCAGTGGGTAGGGGGCAACAGCAGGGAGACACGGGACATGAGAGGGTGTGGGGGGAACACAATGGAGACACGAGGCATGAGCAGGGGGTGGGGGCAACAGCAGGGAGACACGGGACATGAGAGGGTGTGGGGGGTACACTAGGGAGACACGGAGCATGAGCTGGGGTTGGGGTAACAGGAGAGAGACACGAGGCATGAGTGGGGGATCAGGGCAACAGCAGGGAGACACAGGGCATGAGCGGGGGTCTTGGGCAACAGGATAGAGACACGGGGCATGAGCGGGCGTGGGGGGCAACAGCATGGAGACACGGGGCATGACCGGGGGGGTGGGGGGCAACAGCAGGGAGACACGAGGCATGAGCGGGGGGTGGGGGGAACACGAGGGAAACACGGGGCATGAGCAGGGGGGTAACGGAAGAGAGACACGGGGAATGAGCGGGGGGTTTGAGCAACAGCAGGGAGACACGGGGCATGAGCGGGGTTGGGGGGCCACAGTAGAGACACAGAGCATGAGCGGGGGGTGGGGGGCAACAGCAGGGAGACATGGGTTGTGCCCGGAGGATGGGGGGCAACAGCAGGGAGACATTGGGAATGACTGGGGGGTAGGGGACAACAGGAGAGTGACATGGGGCAATAGTGGGGGTAGTAGGCAACAGCAGGGGGACACAGGGCATGAGCGGGGGCTGGGGGGTACCAGCATGGAGACAAGGGGCAGGAGCGGGGTCGGGGGTAACAGGAGAGAGACGGGTGCAGGACAACAGCAGGGAAACATGGGGCATGACCAGCGGGTGGGGGGCAACAGGAGAGAGACACAGGGCATGTGAGGGGATTGGGGGGGTAACAGGAGAGAGACACAGGGCATGAGCGGGTGGTGGGGGGCAACAGCAGGGAGACACGGGGCATGTGCAGAGGGTAGGGGGCAACAGCAGGGAGACACGGGACATGAGATGGTGTGGGGGAACACTAGGGAGACACGGGGTATGAACGGGGGTTGGGGGCCACAGCAGGGAGACACGGGGCATGAGCGGGGGTGGGGGGCAACAGGAGAGAGACACGGGGCATGAGCAGGCATGGGGGGCAACACCAGGGAGACACGGGCATGACCGGGGGTGGGGGGCAACAGGAGAGAAACACGGGGCATGAGCGGGGGTTGGGGGGCAACAGCAGGGAGACACGGGGCATGAGCAGGGAGTGGGGGGCAACAGCAGGGAGACACGGGCATGAGCGGGGGGTGGGGGGAACACGAGGGAGACACGGGGCATGAGCGGGGTTGGGGTGTAACAGGAGAGAGACACGGGGCATGAGCGGGGGATGAGGGCAACAGCAGGGAGACACGGTGGACATTGGTGGGGGTGGGGGGCAACAGAAGGGAGACACAGGGCATGACCAGGGGTGGGTGGCAACAGGAGAGAGACACGGGGCATGAGAGGGTGGTGCGGGGTAACAGGAGAGAGACACAGGGCATGAGAGGGGGTTGGGTGGTAACAGGAGAGAGACACAGGGCATGAATGGGTGGTGGGGGGCAACAGAAGGGAGACACGGGGCATGAGTGGAGGGTAGGGGGTAACAGCAGGGAGACATGGGACATGAGAGGGTGTGGCGGGAACATGACGGAGTCATGAGGCATGAGTTGTGGGTGGGGGGTAACAGGAGAGAGAGACAGTGCATGAGCGGGGGTGGGGGCCACAGCAGGGAGACACGCGCCATGAGCAGGCGTGGGGGGCAACAGGAGAGAGACACGGGGCATGAGCGGGCATGGGGGCAACAGCAGGGAGACACAGGGCATGACCGGGGGGTTGGGGGCAACAGGAGAGAGACACGGGGCATGAGCGGGGTGTGGGGGCAACAGCAGGGAGACACGGGGCATGAGCAGGGGGTGGGGGGCAACAACAGGGAGACACGGGGCATGAGTGGGGGGTGGGGGGAACACGAGGGAGACATGAGGCATGAGCGGGGGGTGGGATGCAACAGGAGAGAGACACGGGGCATGAGCCGGGGATGGGGGCAACAGCAGGGAGACACGGTGAACATTGGTGGGGGTGGGGGGCAACAGAATGGAGACAGAGGGCATGAGCGGGGTGGGGGGTAACTGGAGAGAGACACGGGGCATGAGCGGGGGGATGGAGGGCAACAGCAAGGAGACACGGGGCATGAGAGCGGTGTGGGGGAAAACAAGGGAGATACGGGGCATGGGTGGGGGTTGGGGGGTAACAGGAGAGAGACACGGGGCATAAGCGGGGGGTGGGAGGCAACAGCAGGGAAACACAGGGCATGAGCAGGGGGTGGGAGCAACAGCAGTTATACACAGGGCATGAGCGGGGTGTGGGGGGAACATGAGGGAGACACAGGGCATGAGCGGGGGGTGGGGGGCAACAGCAGGGAGACACGGGGCATGACCGGTGGAGGCGGAAACAGTAGGGAGACACGGGGCATGAGCGGGGGGTGGGGGAAACACGAGGGAGACACAGGGCATGAGCAGGGGGTGGGGGGCAACAGCAGGGAGACACAGGGCATGAGCAGTGGGTGGGGGGGAGCACGAGGGAGACACAGGGCATGAGAGGGGCGTGGGGTGTAACAGGAGAGACACTGGGCATGAGCAGGGGGTGGGTGGCAACAGCAGGGAGACACTGGGCATGATCGGGGTGTGGTGGGAAACAGCAGGGAGACATGGGGCATGAGCGGGTGTGGGGGGAACACGAGGGAGACACGGGGTATGAGAGAGGGGTGGGGGTAACAGGAGAGAGGCACGGGGCATGAGCGGGAGGTGGGGGGCAACAGCAGGGAGACACGGGGCATGACCGGGGGTGGGGGGCAACAGAAGGGAGACACAGGGCATGACCGGGGGTGGGGGGCAACAGGAGAGAGACACAGGGCTTGAGAGGGGGTGGGGGTAACAGCAGAGAGACACGGGTCATGATCATGGGTTGGGGGGTAACAGGAGAGACACACGGAGCATGAGCGGGGGTCTTGGGCAACAGGATAGAGACACGGGGCATGAGCGGGCGTGGGGGGCAACAGCATGGAGACACGGGGCATGACCGGGGGGGTGGGGGGCAACAGCAGGGAGACACGAGGCATGAGCGGGGGGTGGGGGGAACACGAGGGAAACACGGGGCATGAGCAGGGGGGTAACTGAAGAGAGACACGGGGAATGAGCGGGGGGTTTGAGCAACAGCAGGGAGACACGGGGCATGAGCGGGGTTGGGGGGCCACAGTAGAGACACAGAGCATGAGCGGGGGGTGGGGGGCAACAGCAGGGAGACATGGGTTGTGCCCGGAGGATGGGGGGCAACAGCAGGGAGACATTGGGAATGACTGGGGGGTAGGGGACAACAGGAGAGTGACATGGGGCAATAGTGGGGGTAGTAGGCAACAGCAGGGGGACACAGGGCATGAGCGGGGGCTGGTGGGTACCAGCATGGAGACAAGGGGCAGGAGCGGGGTCGGGGGTAACAGGAGAGAGACGGGTGCAGGACAACAGCAGGGAAACATGGGGCATGACCAGCGGGTGGGGGGCAACAGGAGAGAGACACAGGGCATGTGAGGGGATTGGGGGGGTAACAGGAGAGAGACACAGGGCATGAGCGGGTGGTGGGGGGCAACAGCAGGGAGACACGGGGCATGTGCAGAGGGTAGGGGGCAACAGCAGGGAAACACGGGACATGAGAGGATGGTGCGGGGTAACAGGAGAGAGACACAGGGCATGTGAGGGGATTGTGGGGGTAACAGGAGAGAGACACAGGGCATGAGCGGGTGGTGGGGGGCAACAGCAGGGAGACACGGGGCATGTGCAGAGGGTAGGGGGCAACAGCAGGGAGACACGGGACATGAGATGGTGTGGGGGAACACTAGGGAGACACGGGGTATGAACGGGGGTTGGGGGCCACAGCAGGGAGACACGGGGCATGAGCGGGGGTGGGGGGCAACAGGAGAGAGACACGGGGCATGAGCAGGCATGGGGGGCAACACCAGGGAGACACGGGCATGACCGGGGGTGGGGGGCAACAGGAGAGAAACACGGGGCATGAGCGGGGGTTGGGGGGCAACAGCAGGGAGACACGGGGCATGAGCAGGGAGTGGGGGGCAACAGCAGGGAGACACGGGCATGAGCGGGGGGTGGGGGGAACACGAGGGAGACACGGGGCATGAGCGGGGTTGGGGTGTAACAGGAGAGAGACACGGGGCATGAGCGGGGGATGAGGGCAACAGCAGGGAGACACGGTGGACATTGGTGGGGGTGGGGGGCAACAGAAGGGAGACACAGGGCATGACCAGGGGTGGGTGGCAACAGGAGAGAGACACGGGGCATGAGAGGGTGGTGCGGGGTAACAGGAGAGAGACACAGGGCATGAGAGGGGGTTGGGTGGTAACAGGAGAGAGACACAGGGCATGAATGGGTGGTGGGGGGCAACAGAAGGGAGACACGGGGCATGAGTGGAGGGTAGGGGGTAACAGCAGGGAGACATGGGACATGAGAGGGTGTGGCGGGAACATGACGGAGTCATGAGGCATGAGTTGTGGGTGGGGGGTAACAGGAGAGAGAGACAGTGCATGAGCGGGGGTGGGGGCCACAGCAGGGAGACACGCGCCATGAGCAGGCGTGGGGGGCAACAGGAGAGAGACACGGGGCATGAGCGGGCATGGGGGCAACAGCAGGGAGTCACAGGGCATGACCGGGGGGTTGGGGGCAACAGGAGAGAGACACGGGGCATGAGCGGGGTGTGGGGGCAACAGCAGGGAGACACGGGGCATGAGCAGGGGGTGGGGGGCAACAACAGGGAGACACGGGGCATGAGTGGGGGGTGGGGGGAACACGAGGGAGACATGAGGCATGAGCGGGGGGTGGGATGCAACAGGAGAGAGACACGGGGCATGAGCCGGGGATGGGGTCAACAGCAGGGAGACACGGTGAACATTGGTGGGGGTGGGGGGCAACAGAATGGAGACAGAGGGCATGAGCGGGGTGGGGGGTAACTGGAGAGAGACACGGGGCATGAGCGGGGGGATGGAGGGCAACAGCAAGGAGACACGGGGCATGAGAGCGGTGTGGGGGAAAACAAGGGAGATACGGGGCATGGGTGGGGGTTGGGGGGTAACAGGAGAGAGACACGGGGCATAAGCGGGGGGTGGGAGGCAACAGCAGGGAAACACAGGGCATGAGCAGGGGGTGGGAGCAACAGCAGTTATACACAGGGCATGAGCGGGGTGTGGGGGGAACATGAGGGAGACACAGGGCATGAGCGGGGGGTGGGGGGCAACAGCAGGGAGACACGGGGCATGACCGGTGGAGGCGGAAACAGTAGGGAGACACGGGGCATGAGCGGGGGGTGGGGGAAACACGAGGGAGACACAGGGCATGAGCAGGGGGTGGGGGGCAACAGCAGGGAGACACAGGGCATGAGCAGTGGGTGGGGGGGAGCACGAGGGAGACACAGGCATGAGAGGGCGTGGGGTGTAACAGGAGAGACACTGGGCATGAGCAGGGGGTGGGTGGCAACAGCAGGAGACACTGGGCATGATCGGGGTGTGGTGGGAAACAGCAGGGAGACACGGGGCATGAGCGGGTGTGGGGGAACACGAGGGAGACACGGGGTATGAGAGAGGGGTGGGGGTAACAGGAGAGAGGCACAGGGCATGAGCGGGAGGTGGGGGCAACAGCAGGGAGACACGGGGCATGAGCGGAGGGTAGGGGGCAACAGCAGGGAGACACGGGACATGAGAGGGTGTGGGGGGAACACTAGGGAGACACGGGCATGAGCAGGGGTTGGGGGTAACAGAGAGAGACACTGGGCATGAGCAGGGGTGGGGGCAACAGCAGGGAGACACAGGGCATGAGCGGGGGTCTGGGGCAACAGGAGAGAGACACGGGGCATGAGCGGGCATGGGGGCAACAGCAGGGAGACACGGGGCATGACCGGGGGTGGGGGGCAACAGCAGGGAGACACGAGGCATGAGCGGGGGTGGGGGAACACGAGGGAGACACGGGGCATGAGCAGGAGGGTAACAGAAGAGAGACACGGGGAACGAGCGGGGGGGTGGGGGCAACAGCAAGGAGACACGGGGCATGAGCGGGAGTGGGGGCAACAGAAGGGAGACATTGGGCATGACCGGGGGTGGGGGGCAACAGGAGAGAGACACAGGGCATGAGTGGGGGGTAGTAGGCAACAGCAGGGGGACACAGGGCATGAGCGGGGGCTGGGGGGTAGCAGCAGGGAGACAAGGGGCAGGAGCGGGGGTCGGGGATAACAGTAGAGAGACACTGGACATGAGCGTCGGGTGGGGGCAACAGCAGGGAGACATGGGGCATGACCGGGGGGTGGGGGGCATCAGGAGAGAGACAGGGGTCATGAGAGGGTGTTGCGGGGTAACAGGAGAGAGACACAGGGCATGAGAGGGGGTTGGGGGGTAACATGAGAGAGACAAAGGGCATGAGTGGGTGGTGGGGGGCAACAGCAGTTAGACACGGACATGAGAGGGTGTGGGGGGAACACGAGGGAGACACAAGGCATGAGCGGGGGTGGGGGAACAGGAGAGAGACACGGGGCATGAGCGGGGGGTGGGGGCAAAAGCAGGGTCACATTGGGCATGAGCGGGAGTGGGGCAACAGGAGAGAGACACGTGGCATGAGCGGACATGGGGGGCAACAGCAGGGAGACAAAGGGCATGTCTGTGGCGTGGGGGGCAACAGGAGAGAGACAAGGGACATAGGGTGGAGTGGGGGGGCAACAGCAGGGAGACACAGGGCATGAGCGGGGGTGGGTGGCAACGCAGGGAGACACAGGGCATGATCGGGGGTTGGGGGGAACACAAGGGAGAAACGGGGCATGATAGGGGGTGGGGAGTAACAGGAGAGAGACATGGGGCATGAGCAGGGGGCGAGGGCAACAGCAGGCAAACACGGGGCATGAGTGGAGGGTGGGGGGCAACATCATGGAGACAAGAGGCATGAGCGGGGGGTGGGTCAAACATGAGGAAGACACGGGGCATGAGCAGGGTGGTAACAGAAGAGAGATACGGGGCATGAGCGGGGTGTGGGGGGCAACAGCAGGGAGAGACGGGGCATGCACGGGGGTGGGGGGCAACAGTAGAGACACGGGGCATGAGCGGGGGAAGGGGGCAACAGCAGGGAGACATGGGTCATGACCGGGGGTGGCGGGCAACAGCACATAGACATTTGGCATGACCGGGGGTGGGGGCAACAGTAGAGAGACACGGGGCATGAGTGGGGGGTGGGAGGCAACAGCAGGGGACACAGGGCATGAGCGGGCGCTAGGGGGTACCAGCAGGGAGACAAGGGGCAGAGCGGGGGTCGGGGTAACAGGAGAGAGACACGGGGCATAAGCAGGGGGGCAACAGCAGGGAGACATGGGGCATGAGCAGTGGGTAGGGGGCAACAGCAGGGAGACACGGGACATGAGAGGGGTGTGGGGGGAACACAATGGAGACACGAGGCATGAGCAGGGGGTGGGGGCAACAGCAGGGAGACACGGGACATGAGAGGGTGTGGGGGGTACACTAGGGAGACACGGAGCATGAGCTGGGGTTGGGGTAACAGGAGAGAGACACGAGGCATGAGTGGGGGATCAGGGCAACAGCAGGGAGACACAGGGCATGAGCTGGGGGTCTTGGGCCACAGGATAGAGACACGGGGCATGAGCGGGCGTGGGGGGCAACAGCATGGAGACACGGGGCATGACCGGGGGGGTGGGGGGCAACAGCAGGGAGACACGAGGCATGAGCGGGGGGTGGGGGGAACACGAGGGAAACACGGGGCATGAGCAGGGGGGTAACGGAAGAGAGACACGGGGAATGAGCGGGGGGTTTGAGCAACAGCAGGGAGACACGGGGCATGAGCGGGGTTGGGGGGGCCACAGTAGAGACACAGAGCATGAGCGGGGGGTGGGGGGCAACAGCAGGGAGACATGGGTTGTGCCCGGAGGATGGGGGGCAACAGCAGGGAGACATTGGGAATGACTGGGGGGTAGGGGACAACAGGAGAGTGACATGGGGCAATAGTGGGGGTAGTAGGCAACAGCAGGGGGACACAGGGCATGAGCGGGGGCTGGGGGGTACCAGCATGGAGACAAGGGGCAGGAGCGGGGTCGGGGGTAACAGGAGAGAGACGGGTGCAGGACAACAGCAGGGAAACATGGGGCATGACCAGCGGGTGGGGGGCAACAGGAGAGAGACACAGGGCATGTGAGGGGATTGGGGGGGTAACAGGAGAGAGACACAGGGCATGAGCGGGTGGTGGGGGGCAACAGCAGGGAGACACGGGGCATGTGCAGAGGGTAGGGGGCAACAGCAGGGAGACACGGGACATGAGATGGTGTGGGGGAACACTAGGGAGACACGGGGTATGAACGGGGGTTGGGGGCCACAGCAGGGAGACACGGGGCATGACCAGGGGTGGGTGGCAACAGGAGAGAGACACGGGGCATGAGAGGGTGGTGCGGGGTAACAGGAGAGAGACACAGGGCATGAGAGGGGGTTGGGTGGTAACAGAGAGAGACACAGGGCATGAATGGGTGGTGGGGGGCAACAGAAGGGAGACACAGGGCATGAGTGGAGGGTAGGGGGTAACAGCAGGGAGACATGGACATGAGAGGGTGTGGCGGGAACATGACGGAGTCATGAGGCATGAGTTGTGGGTGGGGGGTAACAGGAGAGAGAGACAGTGCATGAGCGGGGGTGGGGGCCACAGCAGGGAGACACGCGCCATGAGCAGGCGTGGGGGGCAACAGGAGAGAGACACGGGGCATGAGCGGGCATGGGGGCAACAGCAGGGAGTCACAGGGCATGACCGGGGGGTTGGGGGCAACAGGAGAGAGACACGGGGCATGAGCGGGGTGTGGGGGCAACAGCAGGGAGACACGGGGCATGAGCAGGGGGTGGGGGGCAACAACAGGGAGACACGGGGCATGAGTGGGGGGTGGGGGGAACACGAGGGAGACATGAGGCATGAGCGGGGGGTGGGATGCAACAGGAGAGAGACACGGGGCATGAGCCGGGGATGGGGTCAACAGCAGGGAGACACGGTGAACATTGGTGGGGGTGGGGGGCAACAGAATGGAGACAGAGGGCATGAGCGGGTTGGGGGGTAACTGGAGAGAGACACGGGGCATGAGCGGGGGGATGGAGGGCAACAGCAAGGAGACACGGGGCATGAGAGCGGTGTGGGGGAAAACAAGGGAGATACGGGGCATGGGTGGGGGTTGGGGGGTAACAGGAGAGAGACACGGGGCATAAGCGGGGGGTGGAGGCAACAGCAGGGAAACACAGGGCATGAGCAGGGGGTGGGAGCAACAGCAGTTATACACAGGGCATGAGCGGGGTGTGGGGGGAACATGAGGGAGACACAGGGCATGAGCGGGGGGTGGGGGGCAACAGCAGGGAGACACGGGGCATGACCGGTGGAGGCGGAAACAGTAGGGAGACACGGGGCATGAGCGGGGGGTGGGGGAAACACGAGGGAGACACAGGGCATGAGCAGGGGGTGGGGGGCAACAGCAGGGAGACACAGGGCATGAGCAGTGGGTGGGGGGGAGCACGAGGGAGACACAGGGCATGGAGAGGGCGTGGGGTGTAACAGGAGAGACACTGGGCATGAGCAGGGTGGGTGGCAACAGCAGGGAGACACTGGGCATGATCGGGGTGTGGGTGGGAAACAGCAGGGAGACACGGGGCATGAGCGGGTGTGGGGGGAACACGAGGGAGACACGGGGTATGAGAGAGGGGTGGGGGTAACAGGAGAGAGGCACGGGGCATGAGCGGGAGGTGAGGGGCAACAGCAGGGAGACACGGGGCATGTCCGGGGGTGGGGGGCAACAGAAGGGAGACACAGGGCATGACCGGGGGTGGGGGGCAACAGGAGAGAGACACAGGGCTTGAGAGGGGTGGGGGTAACAGGAGAGAGACACGGGTCATGATCATGGGTTGGGGGGTAACAGGAGAGACACACGGAGCATGAGCGGGGGTCTTGGGCAACAGGATAGAGACACGGGGCATGAGCGGGCGTGGGGGCAACAGCATGGAGACACGGGGCATGACCGGGGGGGTGGGGGCAACAGCAGGGAGACACGAGGCATGAGCGGGGGGTGGGGGGAACACGAGGGAAACACGGGGCATGAGCAGGGGGGTAACGGAAGAGAGACACGGGGAATGAGCGGGGGGTTTGAGCAACAGCAGGGAGACACGGGGCATGAGCGGGGTTGGGGGGCCACAGTAGAGACACAGAGCATGAGCGGGGGTGGGGGGCAACAGCAGGGAGACATGGGTTGTGCCCGGAGGATGGGGGCAAAACAGCAGGGAGACATTGGGAATGACTGGGGGTAGGGACAACAGGAGAGTGACATGGGGCAATAGTGGGGGTAGTAGGCAACAGCAGGGGGACACAGGGCATGAGCGGGGGCTGGGGGGTACCAGCATGGAGACAAGGGGCAGGAGCGGGGTCGGGGGTAACAGGAGAGAGACGGGTGCAGGACAACAGCAGGGAAACATGGGGCATGACCAGCGGGTGGGGGGCAACAGGAGAGAGACACAGGCATGTGAGGGGATTGGGGGGGGTAACAGGAGAGAGACACAGGGCATGAGCGGGGTGGTGGGGGGCAACAGCAGGGAGACCCGGGGCATGTGCAGAGGGTAGGGGGCAACAGCAGGGAAACACGGGACATGAGAGGATGGTGCGGGGTAACAGGAGAGAGACACAGGGCATGTGAGGGGATTGTGGGGGTAACAGGAGAGAGACACAGGGCATGAGCGGGTGGTGGGGGGCAACAGCAGGGAGACACGGGGCATGTGCAGAGGGTAGGGGGCAACAGCAGGGAGACACGGGACATGAGATGGTGTGGGGGAACACTAGGGAGACACGGGGTATGAACGGGGGTTGGGGGCCACAGCAGGGAGACACGGGGCATGAGCGGGGGTGGGGGGCAACAGGAGAGAGACACGGGGCATGAGCAGGCATGGGGGGCAACACCAGGGAGACACGGGCATGACCGGGGGTGGGGGGCAACAGGAGAGAAACACGGGGCATGAGCGGGGGTTGGGGGGCAACAGCAGGGAGACACGGGGCATGAGCAGGGAGTGGGGGGCAACAGCAGGGAGACACGGGCATGAGCGGGGGGTAGGGGAACACGAGGAGACACGGGGCATGAGCGGGGTTGGGGTGTAACAGGAGAGAGACACGGGGCATGAGCGGGGGATGAGGGCAACAGCAGGGAGACACGGTGGACATTGGTGGGGGTGGGGGGCAACAGAAGGGAGACACAGGGCATGACCAGGGGTGGGTGGCAACAGGAGAGAGACACGGGGCATGAGAGGGTGGTGCGGGGTAACAGGAGAGAGACACAGGGCATGAGAGGGGGTTGGGTGGTAACAGGAGAGAGACACAGGGCATGAATGGGTGGTGGGGGGCAACAGAAGGGAGACACGGGGCATGAGTGGAGGGTAGGGGGTAACAGCAGGGAGACATGGGACATGAGAGGGTGTGGCGGGAACATGACGGAGTCATGAGGCATGAGTTGTGGGTGGGGGGTAACAGGAGAGAGAGACAGTGCATGAGCGGGGGTGGGGGCCACAGCAGGGAGACACGCGCCATGAGCAGGCGTGGGGGGCAACAGGAGAGAGACACGGGGCATGAGCGGGCATGGGGGCAACAGCAGGGAGACACAGGGCATGACCGGGGGGTTGGGGGCAACAGGAGAGAGACACGGGGCATGAGCGGGGTGTGGGGGCAACAGCAGGGAGACACGGGGCATGAGCAGGGGGTGGGGGGCAACAACAGGGAGACACGGGGCATGAGTGGGGGGTGGGGGAACACGAGGGAGACATGAGGCATGAGCGGGGGGTGGGATGCAACAGGAGAGAGACACGGGGCATGAGCCGGGGAATGGGGCAACAGCAGGGAGACACGGTGAACATTGGTGGGGGTGGAGGGCAACAGAATGGAGACAGAGGCATGAGCGGGGTGGGGGGTAACTGGAGAGAGACACGGGCATGAGCGGGGGGGATGGAGGGCAACAGCAAGGAGACACGGGGCATGAGAGCGGTGTGGGGGAAAACAAGGGAGATACGGGGCATGGGTGGGGGTTGGGGGGTAACAGGAGAGAGACACGGGGCATAAGCGGGGGGTGAGAGGCAACAGCAGGGAAACACAGGGCATGAGCAGGGGGTGGGAGCAACAGCAGTTATACACAGGGCATGAGCGGGGTGTGGGGGGAACATGAGGGAGACACAGGGCATGAGCGGGGGGTGGGGGGCAACAGCAGGGAGACACGGGGCATGACCGGTGGAGGCGGAAACAGTAGGGAGACACGGGGCATGAGCGGGGGGTGGGGGAAACACGAGGGAGACACAGGGCATGAGCAGGGGGTGGGGGGCAACAGCAGGGAGACACAGGGCATGAGCAGTGGGTGGGGGGGAGCACGAGGGAGACACAGGGCATGAGAGGGGCGTGGGGTGTAACAGGAGAGACACTGGGCATGAGCAGGGGGTGGGTGGCAACAGCAGGGAGACACTGGGCATGATCGGGGTGTGGTGGGAAACAGCAGGGAGACACGGGGCATGAGCGGGTGTGGGGGGAACACGAGGGAGACACGGGGTATGAGAGAGGGGTGGGGGTAACAGGAGAGAGGCACGGGGCATGAGCGGGAGGTGGGGGGCAACAGCAGGGAGACACGGGGCATGACCGGGGGTGGGGGGCAACAGAAGGGAGACACAGGGCATGACCGGGGGTGGGGGGCAACAGGAGAGAGACACAGGGCTTGAGAGGGGGTGGGGGTAACTGGAGAGAGACACGGGTCATGATCATGGGTTGGGGGGTAACAGGAGAGACACACGGAGCATGAGCGGGGGTGGGGGGAACAAGAGGGAGATACGGGGCCATAGTGGGGGGTGGGGGGGAACATGAGGGAGACATGTGGCATGAGCGAGGTGTGGGGGGCAACAAGAGGGAGACATAGGGCATGAGCTGGGGTGGGGGTAACAGGAGAGGGACACGGGGCATGAGCGGGGTAGGGGGCAACAGGAGCGAGACACGGGGCATGAGAGGGGGTGGGGGGTAACAGGAGAGAGATGTGGGGCATGAGCGGGGGGTGGGGGCTACAGCAGGGAGACACGGGGCATGACAGGGGGCATGGGGGGGAACAAGGGGGAGACACGGGGCATGAGCTGGGGGTGGGGGGAACATGAGGGAGACACAGAGCATGAGCAGGTGGCGGGGGGCAACAGCAGGGAGACACGGGGCATGAGCAGTGGGTGGGGGGAGCATGAGGGAGACACGGGGCATGAGAGGGGGGTGGCCGGTAACAGGAGAGAGACACGGGGCATGAGCGGGGGGTGGGGGGCAACAGAAGGGAGACATGGGGCTTGATCGGGGTGTGGGGGGAAACAGCAGGAAGACACAGGGCATGAGCGGGGGTGGGGGGAACACGAGGGAGACACGGGGCATGAGAGGAGGGTGGGGGGTAACAGGAGAGAGACACGGGGCATGAGCGGGGGTGGGGGGCAACAGCAGGGAGACATGGGGCATGATAGGGAGTGGGGGGGCAACAGAAGGGAGACACATGGCATGACTGGGGGTGGGGGGCAACAGGAGAGAGACACGGGGCGTGAGAGGGGGTGGGTGTAACAGGAGAGAGACACGGGTCATGAGCATGGGGTGGGGGGTAACAGTTAGAGGCACGGGGCATGAGCAGGGGTGGGGGCAACAGCAGGGAGACACGGGGAATGAGCGGGGGGTGGGGGGAACAAGAGGGAGATACGGGGCATGAGCGGGGGGTGTGGGGAGCACGAGAGAGACACATGGCATGATCGGGGTGTGGGGGTCAACAAGAGGGAGACATGGGCATGAGCAGGGGGTGGGGGTAACAGGAGAGGGACATGGGGCATGAGCAGGGGTGGGGCGGTAACAGTAGAGAGATGTGGGGCATGAGAGGGGGGTGGGGGCTACAGCAGGGAGACACGGGGCATGACCGGGGGTGTGGAGGGAACAAGGGGGAGACATGGGGCATGAGCGGGGCGTGGGGGGAACACGAGGGAGACAATGGGCATGAGCGTAGGGGTGGGGTGCAACAAGAAGGAGACATGGGGCATGAGCAGGGGTGGTGGTAACAGGAGAAGGACACGGGGCATGAGCAGGGGGTGGGGGCAACAGGAGGGAATCACGGTGCATGAGCGGGGGTGGGGGGAACACGAGGGAGACACAGGGCATGAGCGGGGGTGGGGGCAACAGCAGGGAGACACGGGGCATGAGCGGGGAGTGGGGGGAACACGAGAGAGACATGGGGCATGAGTGGGGCGTGGGGGGTAACAGGGGAGAGACACGGGCATGAGCGGCGGGTGGGGGCAACAGCAGGGAGACACGGGGCATGAGCGGGGGATGGGGAACACGAGGGAGACACGGGGCATGAGATGGGGGTGGGGTGTAACAAGAGAGAGCGGGGCATGAGCAGGGGGTGGGGGCAACATCAGGGAGACACAGGGCATGACCGGGGGGTGGAAGGCAACAGCTGGGAAACACAGGTCATGACCAGGTGTTGGGGGGCAACAGGAGAGAGACACGGGACATGAGCAGGGTGTGGGGGGCAACAGCAGGGAGACACAGGGCATCAGCCGAGGGTTTGGGGAACACAAGGGAGACATGGGGGATTAGCGGGGGGGTGGGGGGCAACAGCAGGGAGATACGGGGCATGAGCGGGGGTTCGGGGGAACATGAGGGAGACACAGGGCATGAGAGGGGGGTGGGGGGTTACAGGAGAGAGACACAGGGCATGAGCAGGGGGTGGGAGACAACAGCAGGGAGACACAGGGCATGACCGGGGGGTGGAGGGCAACAGCAACGAGACACGGGCATGACCCGGGGTGGGGGGCAACAGGAGAGAGACACAGGGCATAAGCGGGGGGTGGAGGGCTACAGCAGGGAGACACGAGGCATGACCAGGGGTTGGGGGGGGCAACAGGAGAGAGACACAGGACATGAGAGGGGGTGGGGGGTATCAGGAGAGAGACATGGGTCATGAGCATGGTGTGGGGGGTAACAGGAGAGAGAATCGGGGCATGAGCAGGGGGTGATGAGCAGGGGGTGGGGGTAACAGGAGAGGGACTCAGGGCATGAGCGGGAGTGGGGGGCAACAGGAGCGAGACACGGGGCATGAGAGGGGGTGGTGGGTAACAGGAGAGAGATGCGGGGCATGAGCGGGGGGTGGGGGCTACAGCAGGGAGACACGGGGCATGACCGGGGGTGTGGGGGGAACAAGGGGGAGACACGGGGCATGAGCAGGGGGTGGGGGGAACACGAGGGAGACACGGGGCATGAGCGAAGGGGTGGGGGGCAACAAGAGGGAGACACAGGGCATGAGCAGGGGGGTTGGGGGAACAGGAGGGAGACACGGGGCATAAGCGGGGGTGGGGGTGAACAGGGGAGACACGGTGCATGAGCAGGGGGTGGGGGGAACACGAGGGAGAAACCGGGCATGAGTGGGGGGTGGGGGCAACAGCAGGGAGACACAGGGCATGAGCGGGGAGTGGGGGGAACACGAGGGAGACATGGGGCATGATCGGGGGGTGGGGGTAACAGGAGAGAGACACGGGGCATGAGCAGGGGGTGGGGGTAACAGCAGGGAGACACAGGGCATGACCGGGGGGTTGAGGGCAACAGCAGGGAGACACGGGGCATGACCGGGGGTGGGGGGCAACAGGAGAGAGACATGGGACATGAGTGGGGGGTGGGGGGCAACAGCAGGGAGACACAGGGCATCAGTGGGGTGTGGGGAACACGAGGGAGGCATGGGGCATGAGCGGGGGTTGGGGGGCAATAAGAGGGAGACACAGAGCATGGGGAGTGGAGGGCAACAAGAGGGAGACACGGGGCATGAACGGGGGGTGGGGGTTAACAGGAGAGAGACACGGGGCATGAGGGGGGGTGGAGGCAACAGGAGGGAGACACAGGGAATGAGCGGGGGGTGGGGGGAACAGGAGGGAGACAAGGGGCATGACCGGGGGTGTGGGGGAACAGGAGGGAGACACGGGGCATGAGCAGGGGGTGGGGGTGAACAGGTGAGACACGGGGCATGAGTGGGGGGTGGGAGGGAACACAAGGGAGACACGGGGCATGACCGGGGGAGTGGGGGGCTGCAGCAGGGAGACATGGTGCATGACCGGGGGTCTAGGGGCAACAGGAGAGAGACACGGGGCATGAGAGGGGGTAGGGGGTAATAGGAGAGAGACACAGGGCATGAGCGGGCGGTGGGGGGTAACAGGAGAGAGACACAGGGCATCAGCGGGGGTGGGAGCAACAGCAGGGAGACACGGGGCATGAGCGGTGGGTGGGTGAACAAGAGCGAGACACAGGGCATGAGCGGGGGTGGGGAGAACATGAGGGAGACACGGGGCATGAGACGGGGGTGGGGGGCAACAGCTGGGAGACACAGGGCATGACCGGGGGTGGGGGGCAACAGCAGGTAGACACAGGGCATGACCGGGTGGTGGAGGGCAACAGCAGGGAGACACAGGGCATGACCGGGGGGTGGGGGGCAACAGCAGGCAGACACAGGGCATGAGCAAGGGGTGGGGGTTACACGAGGGAGACACAGGGCATGAGCTGGGGTGGGGGTACAGGAAGGGGACACGGGGCATGAGCGGGGGTGGGGGGTAGAGGAGGGAGACACGGGCAATGAACGGGGTTTGAGGGGATACAGGAGGGAGACACGGGGCATGAGCGGGGGTGGGTGGTACAGGAGGGAGACACGGGTAATGAGCGGGGGTGGGGGGATACAGGAGGGAGACACGGGGCATGAGCAGGTGTGGGGGGTTCATGAGGGAGACACGGGGCATGAGCTGGGGGTGGGGGGCAACAGCAAGGAGACACGGGGTATGAGCGGGGGTGGGGGGTACAGGAGGGAGACACGGGGCATGAGCGGGGGTGGGGGGTACAGGAGGGAGACACTGGTAATGAGCGGGGGGTGGGGGGATACAGGAGGGAGACACGGGGCATGAGCGGGGGTGGGGGGTACAGGAGGGAGACACGGGTAATGAGCAGGGGGTGGGGGGCAACAGCAGGGAGACACGGGGCATGAGCAGTGGATGGGGGGAGCACGAGGGAGACACGGGGCATGAGAGGGGGGTGGGGGTAACAGGAGAGAGACACAGGGCATGAGTGCGTGGTGGGGAGCAACAGCAGGGAGACACGGGGCATGATCAGGGTGTGGGGGAAACAGCAGGGAGACACGGGGCATGAGCAGGTGTGGGGGGAACGCTAGGAAGACACGGGGCATGAGAGGGGGTGGGGGTAACAGGAGAGAGACACAGGGCATGAGAGGGGGCGGGGGTAACAGCAGGGAGACACGGGGCATGACCGGGGGTGGGGGGCAACAGAAGGGAGACACAGGGCATGACCAGGGTTGAGTGGCAACAGGAGAGAGACACGAGGCATGAGAGGGTGGTGCGGGGTAACAGGAGATAGACACAGGGCATGAGAGGGGGTTGGGTGGTAACAGGAGAGAGACACAGGGCATGAGTGGGTGGTGGGGGCAACACAAGGGAGACACGGGGCATGAGCGGAGGGTAGGGGGTAACAGCAGGGAGACACGGGACATGAGAGGGTGTGGGGGGAACATGACGGAGACACGAGGCATGAGTTGGGGGTGGGGGGTAACAGGAGAGAGACACAGGGCATGAGCGGGGTTGGGGGCCACAGCAGGGAGACACGCGCCATGAGCAGGGGTGGGGGGCAACAGGAGAGAGACACGGGGCATGAGCGGGCATGGGGGGCAAGAGCAGGGAGACATGGGGCATGACCGGGGGGTGGGGGGCAACAGGAGTGAGACACGGGGCATGAGTGGGGTGTGGGGGCAACAGCAGGGAGACACGGGGCATGAGCAGGGGGTGGGGGCAACAGCAGGGAGACACGGGGCATGAGTGGGGGGTGGGGGGAACACGAGGGAGACATGAGGCATGAGCGGGGGGTGGGGTGCAACAGGAGAGAGACACGGGGCATGAACCGGGGATGGGGGCAACAGCAGGGAGACACGGTGGACATTGGTGGGGGTGGGGGGCAACAGAATGGAGACACAGGGCATGAGCGGGGTGGGGGGTAACTGGAGAGAGACACGGGGCATGAGCGGGGGGTGGGGGGCAACAGGATGGAGACACGGTGCATGAGCGGGGGGATGGAGGGCAACAGCAAGGAGACACGGGGCATGAGAGCGGTGTGGGGGGAATACAAGGGAGATACAGGGCATGGGTGGGGGGTGGTGGGTAACAGGAGAGAGACACGGGGCATAAGCGGGGGTGGGAGGCAACAGCAGGGAAACACGGGGCATGAGCGGGGTGTGGGGGGAACATGAGGGAGACACAGGGCATGAGCGGGGGGCAATAGCAGGGAGACAGGGGGCATGACCGGGGGAGGCGGAAACAGCAGGGAGACACGGGGCATGAGCGGGGGGTGGGGGAAACACGAGTGAGACACAGGGCATGAGCAGGGGGTGGGGGGCAACAGCAGGGAGACACAGGGCATGAGCAGTGGGTTGGGGGGAGCATGAGGGAGACACGGGGCATGAGAGGGGCATGGGGTGTAACAGGAGAGACACGGGGCATGAGCGGGGGCTGGGGGGCAACAGCAGGGAGACACTCTGCATGATCGGGGTGTGGTGGGAAACAGCAGGGAGACACGGGGCATGAGCGGGTGTGGGGGGAACACGAGGGAGACACGGGGTATGAGAGGGGGGTGGGGGTAACAGGAGAGAGGCACGGGGCATGAGCGGGAGGTGGGGGGCAACAGCAGGGAGACACGGGGCATGACCTGGGGTGGGGGGCAACAAAAGGGAGACACAGGGCATAACCGGGGGTGGGGGGCAACAGGAGAGAGACACAGGTCTTGAGAGGGGGTGGGGGTAACAGGAGAGAGACACGGGTCATGATCATGGGTTGGGGGTAACAGGAGAGACGCACGGAGCATGAGCGGGGGTGGGGGCAACAGCAGGGAGACACGGGGCATGAGCAGGGGGTGGGGGGAACAAGAGGGAGATAGGGGGCCATAGTGGGGGGCGGGGGGGAACATGAGAGAGACACGTGGCATGAGCGGGGTGTGGGGGGCAACAAGAGGGAGACATGGGGCATGAGCTGGGGGTGGGGGTAACAGGAGAGGGACACGGGGCATGAGCGGGGTAGGGGGCAACAGGAGCGAGACACGGGGCATGAGAGGGGGTGGGGGGTAACAGGAGAGAGATGTGGGGCATGAGCAGGGGGTGGGGGCTACAGCAGGGAGACAGGGGGCATGACAGGGGGCATGGGGGGAACAAGGGGGAGACACGGGGCATGAGCTGGGGGTGGGGGGAACACGAGGGAGACACAGAGCATGAGCAGGTGGCGGGGGGCAACAGCAGGGAGACACGGGGCATGAGCAGTGGGTGGGGGGAGCATGAGGGAGACACGGGGCATGAGAGGGGGGTGGCCGGTAACAGGAGAGAGACACGGGGCATGAGCGGGGGTTGGGGGGCAACAGAAGGAAGACACAGGGCATGAGCAGGGGTGAGGAGAACACGAGGGAGACACGGGGCATGAGTGGGGGCAACAGCAGGGAGACACGGGGCATGAGTGGGGGTGGAGGGAACAGGAGGGAGTCACGGGGCATTAGCGGGGGTGGGGTTAACAGGAGAGAGACACAGGGCATGAGCGGGGGCTGGGAGCAACAGCAGGGAGAAACAGGGCATGAGTGGGGGTGGGGGGCAACAGGAGAGAGACATGGGGCATGAGCGGGGTGTGGGGGCAACAGCAGGGAGACACGGGGCATGACCAGGGGTGGGGGCAACAGGAGAGAGACACGGGGCATGAGCGGGTGGCAACAGCAGGGAGACATGAGGCATGAGCTGGGGTGGGGGGTAACAGGAGAGAGACACAGGGCATTAGCAGGGAGTGGGGGGCAACAGCAGGGAGACACTGAGCTTAACCGGGGGGTCGGGGGCAACAGGAGAGAGACACGGGGCAGGAGAGGGGCGTGGGGGTAACAGAAGAGAGACACGGGGCATGAGTGTGGTTGGGGAGTAACAGGAGAGAGACATGGGGCATGAGTGGGGGGTGGGGGGTAACAGCTGGGAGACATGGGGCATGAGTGGAGGGTGGGGGGCAACAGCAGGGAGACACGAGGCATGAGCGGGGGTGGGGGGAACATGAGGGAGACACGGGGCATGAGCGGGGTGGGGGGTAACGGAATAGAGAAATGGGGCATGAGTGGGGGCTGGGGGCAACAGCAGGGAGACACGGGGCATGCACGGGGGGTGGGGGGCAACAGTAGATACACGGAGCATGAGCGGGGGTGGGGGGCAACAGCAGGGAGACATGGGTCATGACCGGGGTGTGGGGGGCAACAGCAGGTAGACATTGGGCATGACCGGGGGTGGGGGCAACAGGAGAGAGACACGGGGCATGAGTGGGGGTCGGAGGCAACAGCAGGGGGACACGGGGCATGAGCGGGGGCTAGGTGGTACCAGCAGGGAGACAAGGGGCAGGAGCGGGGGTAACAGGAGAGAGACACGGGGCATCACCGTGGTGTGGGGGGCAACAGGAGAGAGACACGGGGCATGAGAGGGTGGTGCGGGGTAACAGGAGAGAGACACAGGGCATGAGAGGGGGTTGGGGGGTAACAGGAGAGAGACACCAGGCATGAGCGGGTGGTGGGGGCAACAGCAGGGAGACACGGGGCATGATCGGAGGGTAGTGGGCAACAGCAGGGAGACACGGGACATTAGAGGGTGTGGGGGGAACACTAGGGAGACACGGGGCATGAGCAGGGGTTGGGGGGGTAACAGGAGAGAGACACGGGGCATGAGCAGGGGGTGGGGGCAACAGCAGGGAGACACGGGGCATGAGCGGGGGTCTGGGGCAACAGTAGAGAGATACGGGGAATGAGCGGGCGTGGGGAGCAACAGCAGGGAGACACGGGGCATGACCGGGGGTGAGGGGCAACAGCAGGGAGACACGAGGCATGAGCGGGAGGTGGGGGGAACATGAGGGAGACACGGGGCATGAGCAGGGGGGTAACGGAAGAGAGACATGGGGAACGAGCAGGAGGTGGGGACAACAGCAGGGAGACAGGGGGCATGAGCGGGGGTGGGGGTAACAGGAGAGAGACATGGGGCATGAGCGTCGGGTGGGGGCAACAGCAGGGAGACATGGGGCAGGAGCGGGGGTCGGGGGTAACAGGAGAGAGACACGGGGCATGAGCGTCCGGTGGGTGCAACAGCAGGGAGACATGGGGCATGACCGGGGGGTGGGGGGCAACTGGAAAGAGACAGGGGGCATGAGAGGGTGGTGCAGGGTAACAGGAGAGAGACACAGGGCATGAGAGGGGGTTGGGGGTAACAGGAGAGATACACAGGGCATGAGTGGGTGGTGGGGGGCAACAGCAGGGAGACACGGGGCATGACCGGGGGGAGGGGGGTAACAGGAGAGAGACACGGGGCATGAGAGGGGGTGGGGAGTAACAGGAGAGAGACATGGGGCATGAGCGGGGGGTGGGGGCCAACAGCAGGGAGACACGGGTATGAGCGGAGGGTGGGGGGCAACAGCAGTGAGACACGGGGCATGACCAGGGGGTGGGGGGCAACAGGAGAGAGACACGGGGCATGAGAGGGGGGTGAGGGGTAACAGGAGAGAGACACGGGGCATGAGAGGGGGTGGGGGGCAACAGCAGGGAGACACGGGGCATGAGCAGAGGGTGGGGGGGCAACAGCAGGGAGACACGAGGCATGAACGGGGGTGGGGGAACACGAGGGAGACACGGGGCATGAGCAGGGGGTAACGGAAGCGAGACACGGGGCATGAGCGGGGGGTGGGGGCAACAGCAGGGAGACACGGGGCATGAGTGGGAGATGGGGGGGCAACAGAAGGGAGACACAGGGCATGACCGGGGCGGGGGGTAACAGGAGAGAGACATGGGGCATGAGAGGGGGGCTGGGGGGTAACAGGAGAGAGACACGGGGCATGAGCGGGGGCAACAGCAGGGAGACACGGGGCATGAGCAGGGGGTGGGGGGCAACAGGAGAGAGACATGGGGCATGAGCGGGGTGTGGGGGCAACAGCAGGGAGACAAGGGGCATGACCCGGGGTGGGGGGCAACAGGAGAGAGACACGGGGCATGAGCGGGTGGCAATGGCAGGGAGACATGAGGCATGAGCAGGGGTGGGGGGTAACAGGAGAGAGACACAGGGCATTAGCAGGGAGTGGGGGGCAACAGCAGGGAGACACGGGGCTTGACCCGGGGGTGGGGGGCAACAGGAGAGAGACGCGGGGCATGAGAGGGGCGTGGGGGGTAACAGAAGAGAGACACGGGGCATGAGTGGTGGGTGGGGAGTAACAGGAGAGAGACATGTGTCATGAGTGGGGGTGGGGGGTAACAGCTGGGAGACATGGGGCATGAGTGGAGGGTGGGGGGCAACAGCAGGGAGACACGAGGCATGAGCGAGGGTGGGGGGAACACGAGGGAGACACGGGGCATGAGCAGGGGGTAACGGAAGAGAAAAATGGGGCATGAGTGGGGGGTGGGGGCAACAGCAGGGAGACACGGGGCATGTGCGGTGGGTGGGGGGCAACAGTAGATACACGGAGCATGAGCGGGGGTGGGGGGCAACAGCAGGGAGATATGGCTCATGACCGGGGTGTGGGGGGCAACAGCAGGTAGACATTGGGCATGACCGGGGGTGGGGGGCAACAGGAGAGAGACACGGGCATGAGTGGGGGTCGGAGGCAACAGCAGGGGGACACGGGGCATGAGCGGGGGCTAGGGGGTACCAGCAGGGAGACAAGGGGCAGGAACGGGGGTAACAGGAGAGAGACACGGGGCATCACCGGGGTGTGGGGGGCAACAGGAGAGAGACACGGGGCATGAGAGGGTGGTGCGGGGTAACAGGAGAGAGACACAGGGCATGAGAGGGGGTTGGGGGGTAACAGGAGAGAGACACCAGGCATGAGCGGGTGGTGGGGGCAACAGCAGGGGAGACACGGGGCATGAGCGGAGGGTAGGGGGCAACAGCAGGGATACACGGGACATTAGAGGGTGTGGGGGGAACACTAGGGAGACACGTGGCATGAGCAGGGGTTGGGGGGTAACAGGGGAGAGACACGGGGCATGAGCAGGGGGTGGGGGCAACAGCAGGGAGACCCAGGGCATGAGCGGGGGTCTGGGGCAACAGTAGAGAGATACGGGGAATGAGCGGGCGTGGGAAGCAACAGCAGGGAGACACGGGGCATGACCGGGGGTGAGGGGCAACAGCAGGGAGACACGAGGCATGAGCAGGGTGTGGGGGGAACATGAGGGAGACACGGGGCATGAGCAGGAGGGTAACAGAAGAGAGACACGGGCAACGAGCGGGGGGTGGGGGCAACAGCAGGGAGACACGGGGCATGAGCGGGAGTGGGGGGCAACAGCAGGGAGACATTGGGCATGACCGGGGGTGGGGGGGCAACAGGAGAGAGACACAGGGCATGAGTGGGGGGTAGTAGGCAACAGCAGGGGGACACAGGGCATGAGTGGGGGCTGGGGGGTAGCAGCAGGGAGACAAGGGGCAGGAGCGGGGGTCGGGGATAACAGTAGAGAGATACTGGACATGAGCGTCGGGTGGGGGCAACAGCAGGGAGACATGGGGCATGACCGGGGGGTGGGGGGCATCAGGAGAGAGACAGGGGTCATGAGAGGGTGGTGCGGGGTAACAGGAGAGAGACACAGGGCATGAGAGGGGGTTGGGGGGTAACATGAGAGAGACAAAGGGCATGAGTGGGTGGTGGGGGGCAACAGCAGTTAGACACGGAAATGAGAGGGTGTGGGGGGAACACGAGGGAGACACAAGGCATGAGCGGGCGTGGGGGTAACAGGAGAGAGACACGGGGCATGAGCGGGGGTTGGGGCAACAGCAGGGTCACATTGGGCATGAGCGGGAGTTGGGGCAACAGGAGAGAGACACGTGGCATGAGCGGACATGGGGGGCAACAGCAGGGAGACAAAGGGCATGTCTGTGGCGTGGGGGGCAACAGGAGAGAGACAAGGGACATAGGGTGGAGTGGGGGGGCAACAGCAGGGAGACACAGGGCATGAGCGGGGGGTGGGTGGCAACAGCTGGGAGACACAGGGCATGAGCGGGGGTTGGGGGGAACACAAGGGAGAAACGGGCCATGATAGGGGGTGGGGAGTAACAGGAGAGAGACATGGGGCATGAGCAGGGGGTGGGGACAACAGCAGGCAAACACGGGGCATGAGTGGAGAGTGGGGGGCAACATCACGGAGACAAGAGGCATGAGCGGGGGGTGGGTCAAACATGAGGAAGACACGGGGCATGAGCAGGGTGGTAACAGAAGAGAGATACGGGGCATGAGCGGGGTGTGGGGGCAACAGCAGGGAGAGACGGGGCATGCACGGGGGTGGGGGGCAACAGTAGAGACACGGGGCATGAGCGGGGGGAAGGGGGCAACAGCAGGGAGACATTGGTCATGACCGGGGGGTGGCGGGCAACAGCACATAGACATTTGGCATGACCGGGGGGTGGGGGCAACAGTAGAGAGACACGGGGCATGAGTGGGGGGTGGGAGGCAACAGCAGGGGGACACAGGGCATGAGCGGGCGCTAGGGGGTACCAGCAGGGAGACAAGGGGCAGGAGCGGGGGTCGGGGTAACAGGAGAGAGACACGGGGCATAAGCAGGGGGGCAACAGCAGGGAGACATGGGGCATGAGCAGTGGGTAGGGGGCAACAGCAGGGAGACACGGGACATGAGATGGTGTGGGGGGAACACAATGGAGACACGAGGCATGAGCAGGGGGTGGGGGCAACATCAGGGAGACACAGGACATGAGAGGGTGTGGGGGGAACACTAGGGAGACACGGAGCATGAGCTGGGGTTGGGGTAACAGGAGAGAGACACGAGGCATGAGTGAGGGATCAGGGCAACAGCAGGGAGAAACAGGGCATGAGCGGGGGTCTTGGGCAACAGGAGAGAGACACGGGGCATGAGCGGGCGTGGGGGGCAACAGCATGGAGACACGGGGCATGACCGGGGAGGTGGGGGGCAACAGCAGGGAGACACGAGGCATGAGCGGGGGGTGGGGGGCACACGAGGGAAACACGGGGCATGAGCAGGGGGGTAACGGAAGAGAGACACGGGGAATGAGCGGGGGGTTTGAGCAACAGCAGGGAGACACGGGGCATGAGCGGGGTTGGGGGGCCACAGTAGAGACACAGAGCATGAGCGGGGGGTGGGGGGCAACAGCAGGGAGACATGGGTTGTGCCCGGAGGATGGGGGGCAATAGCAGGGAGACATTGGGAATGACTGGGGGGTAGGGGACAACAGGAGAGTGACATGGGGCAATAGTGGGGGTAGTAGGCAACAGCAGGGGGACACAGGGCATGAGCGGGGGCTGGGGGGTACCAGCATGGAGACAAAGGGCAGGAGCGGGGTCGGGGGTAACAGGAGCGAGACGGGTGCAGGATAACAGCAGGGAAACATGGGGCATGACCAGCGGGTGGGGGGCAACAGGAGAGAGACACAGGGCATGTGAGGGGATTGGGGGGGTAACAGGAGAGAGACACAGGGCATGAGCGGGTGGTGGGGGGCAACAGCAGGGAGACACGGGGCATGTGCAGAGGGTAGGGGGCAACAGCAGGGAAACACGGGACATGAGAGGATGGTGCAGGGTAACAGGAGAGAGACACCAGGCATGTGAGGGGATTGGGGGGGTAACAGGAGAGAGACACAGGGCATGAGCGGGTGGTGGGGGGCAACAGCAGGGAGACATGGGGCATGTGCAGAGGGTAGGGGGCAACAGCAGGGAGACACGGGACATGAGAGGGTGTGGGGAACACTAGGGAGACACGGGGTATGAACGGGGGTTGGGGGCCACAGCAGGGAGACACGGGGCATGAGCGGGGGTGGGGGGCAACAGGAGAGAGACACAGGGCATGAGCAGGCATGGGGGGCAACACCAGGGAGACACGGGCATGACCGGGGGGTGGGGGGCAACAGGAGAGAGACACGGGGCATGAGCGGGGGTTGGGGGGCAACAGCAGGGAGACACGGGGCATGAGCAGGGAGTGGGGGGCAACAGCAGGGAGACACGGGCATGAGCGGGGGGTGGGGGGAACACGAGGGAGACACGGGGCATGAGCGGGGGTGGGGTGTAACAGGAGAGAGACACGGGGCATGAGCGGGGGTTGGGGGGCAACAGAAGGGAGACACAGGGCATGACCAGGGGTGGGTGGCAACAGGAGAGAGACACGGGGCATGAGAGGGTGGTGCGGGGTAACAGGAGAGAGACACAGGGCATGAGAGGGGGTTGGGTGGTAACAGGAGAGAGACACAGGGCATGAATGGGTGGTGGGGGGCAACAGAAGGGAGACACGGGGCATGAGTGGAGGGTAGGGGGTAACAGCAGGGAGACATGGGACATGAGAGGGTGTGGCGGGAACATGACTGAGTCACGAGGCATGAGTTGGGGGTGGGGGGTAACAGGAGAGAGAGACAGTGCATGAGCGGGGGTGGGGGCCACAGCAGGGAGACACGCTCCATGAGCAGGCGTGGGGGGCAACAGGAGAGAGACACGGGGCATGAGCGGGCATGGGGGGCAACAGCAGGGAGACACAGGGCATGACCGGGGGGTGGGGGGCAACAGGAGAGAGACACGGGGCATGAGCGGGGGGTGGGGGGCAACAGCAGGGAGACACGGGCCATGAGTGGGGGGTGGGGGGAACACGAGGGAGACATGAGGCATGAGCGGGGGGTGGGGTGCAACAGGAGAGAGACACGGGGCATGAGCCAGGGATGGGGGCAACAGCAGGGAGACACGGTGAACATTGGTGGGGGTGGAGGGCAACAGAATGGAGACACAGGGCATGAGCGGGGTGGGGGTAACTGGAGAGAGAGACGGGGCATGAGCGGGGGGTGGGGGGCAACAGGATGGAGACACGGGGCATGAGCGGGGGGATGGAGGGCAACAGCAAGGAGACACGGGGCATGAGAGCGGTGTGGGGGGGAAAACAAGGGAGATACGGGCATGGGTGGGGGTTGGGGGGTAACAGGAGAGAGACACGGGGCATAAGCGGGGGGTGGGAGGCAACAGCAGGGAAACACAGGGCATGAGCAGGGGGTGGGAGCAACAGCAGTTATACACAGGGCATGAGCGTGGTGTGGGGGGAACATGAGGGAGACACAGGGCATGAGCGGGGGGTGGGGGGCAACAGCAGGGAGACACGGGGCATGACCGGTGGAGGCGGAAACAGTAGGGAGACACGGGGCATGAGCGGGGGGTGGGGGAAACACGAGGGAGACACAGGGCATGAGCAGGGGGTGGGGGGCAACAGCAGGGAGACACAGGGCATGAGCAGTGGGTGGGGGGGAGCACGAGGGAGACACAGGGCATGAGAGGGGCGTGGGGTGTAACAGGAGAGACACTGGGCATGAGCAGGGGGTGGGGGGCAACAGCAGGGAGACACTGGGCATGATCGGGGTGTGGTGGGAAACAGCAGGGAGACACGGGGCATGAACGGGTGTGGGGGAACACGAGGGAGACACGGGGTATGAGAGAGGGGTGGGGGTAACAGGAGAGAGGCACGGGGCATGAGCGGGAGGTGGGGGGCAACAGCAGGGAGACACAGGGCATGACCGGGGGTGGGGAGCAACAGAAGTGAGACACAGGGCATGACCGGGGGTGGGGGGCAACAGGAGAGAGACACAGGGCTTGAGAGGGGGTGGGGGTAACAGGAGAGAGACACGGGTCATGATCATGGGTTGGGGGGTAACAGGAGAGACACACGGAGCATGAGCGGGGGTGGGGGGAACAAGAGGGAGATACGGGGCCATAGTGGGGGGTGGGGGGGAACATGAGGGAGACATGTGGCATGAGCGAGGTGTGGGGGGCAACAAGAGGGAGACATAGGGCATGAGCTGGGGTGGGGGTAACAGGAGAGGGACACGGGGCATGAGCGGGGTAGGGGGCAACAGGAGCGAGACACGGGGCATGAGAGGGGGTGGGGGGTAACAGGAGAGAGATGTGGGGCATGAGCGGGTGGTGGGGGCTACAGCAGGGAGACACGGGGCATGACAGGGGGCATGGGGGGGAACAAGGGGGAGACACGGGGCATGAGCTGGGGGTGGGGGGAACATGAGGGAGACACAGAGCATGAGCAGGTGGCGGGGGCAACAGCAGGGAGACACGGGGCATGAGCAGTGGGTGGGGGGAGCATGAGGGAGACACGGGGCATGAGAGGGGGGTGGCCGGTAACAGGAGAGAGACACGGGGCATGAGCGGGGGGTGGGGGGCAACAGAAGGGAGACATGGGGCATGATCGGGGTGTGGGGGGAAACAGCAGGAAGACACAGGGCATGAGCGGGGGTGGGGGGAACACGAGGGAGACACGGGGCATGAGAGGAGGGTGGGGGGTAACAGGAGAGAGACACGGGGCATGAGCGGGGGTGGGGGGCAACAGCAGGGAGACATGGGGCATGATAGGGAGTGGGGGGGCAACAGCAGGGAGACACGGGGAATGAGCGGGGGTGGGGGGAACAAGAGGGAGATACGGGGCATGAGCGGGGGGTGTGGGGAGAATGAGGGAGACACATGGCATGATCGGGGTGTGGGGGTCAACAAGAGGGAGACATGGGCATGAGCAGGGGGTGGGGGTAACAGGAGAGGGACATGGGGCATGAGCAGGGGTGGGGCGGTAACAGTAGGAGATGTGGGGTATGAGAGGGGGTGGGGGCTACAGCAGGGAGACACGGGGCATGACCGGGGGTCTGGGGGGAACAAGGGGGAGACATGGGGCATGAGCGGGGCGTGGGGGGAACACGAGGGAGACAAGGGGCATGAGCGTAGGGGTGGGGTGCAACAAGAGGGAGACATGGGGCATGAGCGGGGTGGTGGTAACAGGAGAAGGACACGGGGCATGAGCAGGGGGTGGGGGCAACAGGAGGGAATCACGGTGCATGAGCGGGGGTGGGGGGAACACGAGGGAGACACAGGGCATGAGCGGGGGTGGGGGCAACAGCAGGGAGACACGGGGCATGAGCG
Source organism: Ambystoma mexicanum (assembly GCF_040938575.1). Classification (NCBI taxonomy): domain Eukaryota; kingdom Metazoa; phylum Chordata; class Amphibia; order Caudata; family Ambystomatidae; genus Ambystoma; species Ambystoma mexicanum. The sequence continues at coordinate 532,344,517 of NC_090937.1, forward strand.
GGGAGTGGGGGGAAGACGAGAGAGACATGGGGCATTAGTGGGGCGTGGGGGGTAACAGGGGAGAGACACGGGCATGAGCGGCGGGTGGGGGGCAATGCAGGGATACACGGGGCATGAGCGGGGGATGGGGAACACGAGGGAGACACGGGGCATGAGATGGGGGTGGGGTGTAACAAGAGAGAGCGGGGCATGAGCAGGGGGTGGGGGCAAGATCAGGGAGACACAGGGCATGACCGGGGGGTGGAAGGCAACAGCTGGGAAACACGGGTCATGACCAGGTGTTAGGGGGCAACAGGAGAGAGACACGGGACATGAGCAGGGTGTGGGGGGCAACAGCAGGGAGACACAGGGCATCAGCCGAGGGTTTGGGGAACACGAGGGAGTCATGGGGGCATGAGCGGGGGGTGGGGGCAACAGCAGGGAGATACGGGGCATGGGGGGGGGTCGGGGGAACATGAGGGAGACACAGGGCATGAGAGGGGGTGGGGGGTTACAGGAGAGAGACACAGGGCATGAGCAGGGGGTGGGAGACAACAGCAGGGAGACACAGGGAATGACCGGGGGGTGGAGGGCAACAGCAACGAGACACGGCCATGACCTGGGGGTAGGGGGCAACAGGAGAGAGACACAGGGCATAAGCGGGGGGTGGAGGGCAACAGCAGGGAGACACGAGGCATGACCAGGGGTTGGGGGGGCAACAGGAGAGAGACACAGGACATGAGAGGGGGTGGGGGGTATCAGGAGAGAGACATGGGTCATGAGCATGGTGTGGGGGGTAACAGGAGAGAGAATCGGGGCATGAGCAGGGGGTGGGGGTAACAGGAGAGGGACTCAGGGCATGAGCGGGAGTGGGGGGCAACAGGAGCGAGACACGGGGCATGAGAGGGGGTGGTGGGTAACAGGAGAGAGATGCGGGGCATGAGCGGGGGTGGGGGCTACAGCAGGGAGACACGGGGCATGACCGGGGGTGTGGGGGAACAAGGGGAGACACGGGGCATGAGCAGGGGGTGGGGGGAACACGAGGGAGACACGGGGCATGAGCGAAGGGGTGGGGGGCAACAAGAGGGAGACACAGGGCATGAGCAGGGGGGTGGGGGAACAGGAGGGAGACACAGGGCATAAGCGGGGGTGGGGGTGAACAGGGGAGACACGGTGCATGAGCAGGGGGTGGGGGGAACACGAGGGAGAAACCGGGCATGAGTGGGGGGTGGGGGCAACAGCAGGGAGACACAGGGCATGAGCGGGGAGTGGGGGGAACACGAGGGAGACATGGGGCATGATCGGGGGGTGGGGGTAACAGGAGAGAGACACGGGGCATGAGCAGGGGGTGGGGGTAACAGCAGGGAGACACAGGGCATGACCGGGGGGTTGAGGGCAACAGCAGGGAGACACGGGGCATGACCGGGGGTGGGGGCAACAGGGAGAGAGACATGGGACATGAGTGGGGGGTGGGGGGCAACAGCAGGGAGACACAGGGCATCAGTGGGGTGTGGGGAACACGAGGGAGACATGGGGCATGAGCGGGGGTTGGGGGCAATATGAGGGAGACACAGAGCATGGGGAGTGGAGGGCAACAAGAGGGAGACACGAGGCATGAACGGGGGGTGGGGGTTAACAGGAGAGAGACACGGGGCATGAGGGGGGGGTGGAGGCAACAGGAGGGAGACACAGGGAATGAGCGGGGGGTGGGGGGAACAGGAGGGAGACAAGGGGCATGAACGGGGCTGTGGGGGAACAGGAGGGAGACACGGGGCATGAGCAGGGGGTGTGGGTGAACAGGTGAGACACGGGGCATGAGTGGGGGGTGGGAGGGAACACAAGGGAGACACGGGGCATGACCGGGGGGGTGGGGGGCTGCAGCAGGGAGACATGGTGCATGACCGGGGGTCTAGGGGCAACAGGAGAGAGACACGGGGCATGAGAGGGGGTAGGGGGTAACAGGAGAGAGACACAGGGCATGAGCGGGTGGTGGGGGGTACAGGAGAGAGACACAGGGCATCAGCGGGGGTGGGAGCAACAGCAGGGAGACACGGGGCATGAGCGGTGGGTGGGTGAACAAGAGCGAGACACAGGGCATGAGCGGGGGTGGGGAGAACATGAGGGAGACACGGGGCATGAGACGGGGGTGGGGGGCAACAGCAGGGAGACACAGGGCATGACCGGGGGTGGGGGGCAACAGCAGGGAGACACAGGGCATGACCGGGTGGTGGAGGGCAACAGCAGGGAGACACAGGGCATGACCGGGGGGTGGGGGGCAACAGCAGGCAGACACAGGGCATGAGCAAGGGGTGAAGGGGTACACGAGGGAGACACAGGGCATGAGCGGGGGGTGGGGGTACAGGAAGGGGACACGGTGCATGAGTGGGGGTGGGGGGTAGAGGAGGGAGACACGGGCAATGAACGGGGTGGGGGGATACAGGAGGGAGACACGGGGCATGAGCAGGTGTGGGGGGTTCATGAGGGAGACACGGGGCATGAGCTGGGGGTGGGGGGCAACAGCAAGGAGACACGGGGTATGAGCGGGGGTGGGGGGTACAGGAGGGAGACACGGGGCATGAGCGGGGGTGGAGGGTACAGGAGGGAGACACTGGTAATGAGCGGGGGGTGGGGGGATACAGGAGGGAGACACGGGGCATGAGCGGGGGTGGGGGGTACAGGAGGGAGACACGGGTAATGAGCAGGGGGTGGGGGGCAACAGCAGGGAGACACGGGGCATGAGCAGTTGGTGGGGGGAGCACGAGGGAGACACGGGGCATGAGAGGGGGGTGGGGGTAACAGGAGAGAGACACAGGGCATGAGTGCGTGGTGGGGAGCAACAGCAGGGAGACACGGGGCATGATCAGGGTGTGGGGGAAACAGCAGGGAGACACGGGGCATGAGCAGGTGTGGGGGGAACGCTAGGAAGACATGGGGCATGAGAGGGGGTGGGGGTAACAGGAGAGAGACACAGGGCATGAGAGGGGGCGGGGGTAACAGCAGGGAGACACGGGGCATGACCGGGGGTGGGGGGCAACAGAAGGGAGACACAGGGCATGACCAGGGGTGAGTGGCAACAGGAGAGAGACACGGGGCATGAGAGGGTGGTGCGGGGTAACAGGAGATAGACACAGGGCATGAGAGGGGGTTGGGTGGTAACAGGAGAGAGACACAGGGCATGAGTGGGTGGTGGGGGGCAACAGAAGGGAGACACAGGGCATGAGCGGAGGGTAGGGGGTAACAGCAGGGAGACACGGGACATGAGAGGGTGTGGGGGGAACATGACGGAGACACGAGGCATGAATTGGGGGTGGGGGGTAACAGGAGAGAGACACAGGGCATGAGCGGGGTTGGGGGCCACAGCAGGGAGACACGCGCCATGAGCAGGGGTGGGGGGCAACAGGAGAGAGACACGGGGGATGAGCGGGCATGGGGGGCAAGAGCAGGGAGACATGGGGCATGACCGGGGGGTGGGGGGCAACAGGAGAGAGACACGGGGCATGAGCGGGGTGTGGGGGCAACAGCAGGGAGACACGGGGCATGAGCAGGGGGTGGGGGCAACAGCAGGGAGACACGGGGCATGAGTAGGGGGTGGAGGGAACACGAGGGAGACATGAGGCATGAGCGGGGGGTGGGGTGCAACAGGAGAGAGACACGGGGCATGAACCGGGGATGGGGGCAACAGCAGGGAGACACGGTGGACATTGGTGGGGGTGGGGGGCAACAGAATGGAGACACAGGGCATGAGCGGGGGGTAGGGGGTAACAGCAGGGAGACACAGGACATGAGAGGGTGTGGGGGGAACATGACGGAGACACGAGGCATGAGTTGGGGGTGGGGGGTAACAGGAGAGAGACACAGGGCATGAGCGGGGTTGGGGGCCACAGCAGGGAGACACGCGCCATGAGCAGGGGTGGGGGGCAACAGGAGAGAGACACGGGGCATGAGCGGGCATGGGGGGCAAGAGCAGGGAGACATGGGGCATGACCGGGGGGTGGGGGGCAACAGGAGAGAGACACGGGGCATGAGCGGGGTGTGGGGGCAACAGCAGGGAGACACGGGGCATGAGCAGGGGGTGGGGGCAACAGCAGGGAGACACGGTGGACATTAGTGGGGGTGGGGGGCAACAGAATGGAGACACAGGGCATGAGCGGGGTGGGGGGTAACTGGAGAGAGACACGGGGCATGAGCAGGGGGTGGGGGGCAACAGGATGGAGACACGGTGCATGAGCGGGGGATGGAGGGCAACAGCAAGGAGACACGGGGCATGAGAGCGGTGTGGGGGGGAATACAAGGGAGATACGGGGCATGGCTGGGGGGTGGTGGGTAACAGGAGAGAGACACGGGGCATAAGCGGGGGTGGGAGGCAACAGCAGGGAAACACGGGGCATGAGCGGGGTGTGGGGGAACATGAGGGAGACACAGGGCATGAGCGGGGGGTGGGGGGCAATAGCAGGGTGACAGGGGGCATGACCGGGGGAGGCGGAAACAGCAGGGAGACACGGGGCATGAGCGGGGGGTGGGGGGCAACAGCAGGGAGACACAGGGCATGAGCAGTGGGTGGGGGGAGCATGAGGGAGACACGGGGCATGAGAGGGGCATGGGGTGTAACAGGAGAGACACGGGGCATGAGCGGGGGGTGGGGGGCAACAGCAGGGAGACACTCTGCATGATCGGGGTGTGGTGGGAAACAGCAGGGAGACACGGGGCATGAGCGGGTGTGGGGGGAACACGAGGGAGACACGGGGTATGAGAGGGGGGTGGGGGTAACAGGAGAGAGGCACGGGGCATGAGCGGGAGGTGGGGGGCAACAGCAGGGAGACACGGGGCATGACCTGGGGTGGGGGGCAACAAAAGGGAGACACAGGGCATAACCGGGGGTGGGGGGCAACAGGAGAGAGACACAGGTCTTGAGAGGGTGGGGGTAACAGGAGAGAGACACGGGTCATGATCATGGGTTGGGGGGTAACAGGAGAGACGCACGGAGCATGAGCGGGGGTGGGGGCAACAGCAGGGAGACACGGGGCATGAGCAGGGGGTGGGGGGAACAAGAGAGAGATAGGGGGCCATAGTGGGTGGCGGGGGGGAACATGAGGGAGACACGTGGCATGAGCGTGGTGTAGGGGCCAACAAGAGGGAGACATGGGGCATGAGCTGGGGGTGGGGGTAACAGGAGAGGGACACGGGGCATGAGCGGGGTAGGGGGCAACAGGAGCGAGACACGGGGCATGAGAGGGGGTGGGGGGTAACAGGAGAGAGATGTGGGGCATGAGCAGGGGGTGGGGGCTACAGCAGGGAGACACGGGGCATGACAGGGGGCATGGGGGGAACAAGGGGGAGACACGGGGCATGAGCTGGGGGTGGGGGGAACACGAGGGAGACACAGAGCATGAGCAGGTGGCGGGGGGCAACAGCAGGGAGACACGGGGCATGAGCAGTGGGTGGGGGGAGCATGAGGGAGACACGGGGCATGAGAGGGGGGTGGCCGGTAACAGGAGAGAGACACGGGGCATGAGCGGGGGTTGGGTGGCAACAGAAGGGAGACACGGGGCATGATCGGGGTGTGGGGGGAAACAGCAGGAAGACACAGGGCATGAGCGGGGGTGGGGAGAACACGAGGGAGACACGGGCATGAGAGGGGGGTGGGGGGTAACAGGAGAGAGACACGGGGCATGAGCGGGGGTGGGGGGCAACAGCAGGGAGACATGGGGCATGACCGGGAGTGGGGGGGCAACAGAAGGGAGACACAGGGCATGACCGGGGTGGGGGCAACAGGAGAGAGACACGGGGCATGAGAGGGAGTGGGGGTAACAGGAGAGAGACACGGGTCATGAGCATGGGGTGGGGGGTAACAGTTAGAGGCATGGGGCATGAGCAGGGGTGGGAGCAACAGCAGGGAGATACGGGGCATGAGCGGGGGGTGGGGGGAACAAAGGGAGATACGGAGCATGAGCGGGGGGTGGGGGGAACACGAGGGAGACACATGGCATGATCAGGGTGTGGGGGTCAACAAGAGGGAGACATGGGGCATGAGCAGGGGGTGGGGTAACAGGAGCGAAACACGGGGCATGAGAGGGGGTGGGCGGTAACAGCAGAGAGATGTGGGGCATGAGAGGGGCGTGGGGGCTACAGCAGGGAGACACGGGGCATGACCGGGGGTGTGGGGGGAACAAGGGGGAGACACGGGGCATGAGCGGGGCGTGGGGGGAACACGAGGGAGACACGGGGCATGAGCGTAGGGGTGGGGGGCAACAAGAGCGAGACACGGGGCATGAGCAGGGATGGTGGTTACAGGAGAAGGACACGGGGCATGAGCAGGGGGTGGGGGCAACAGGAGGGAGACACGGTGCATGAGCGGGGGGTGGGGGGAACACGAGGGAGACACACGGCATGAGCGGGGGTGGGGGCAACAGCAGGGAGACACGGGGCATGAGCGGGGAGTGGGGGGAACACGAGGGAGACATGGGGCATGAGTGGGGGGTGGGGGGTAACAGGAGAGAGACACGGGGCATGAGCGGCGGGTGGGGGGCAATGCAGTGATACACGGGGCATGAGCAGGGGATGGGGAACACGAGGGAGACACGGGGCATGAAAGGGGGGTGGGGTGTAACAAGAGAGAGCGGGGCATGAGCAGGGGGTGGGGGCAACAGCAGGGAGACACGGGGCATGACCAGGTGTTGGGGGGCAACAGGAGAGAGACACGGGACATGAGCGGGGTGTGGGGGGCAACAGCAGGGAGACACAGGGCATCAGCCGGGGGTTTTGGGAACACGAGGGAGACATGGGGCATGAGCGGGGGGTGGGGGGCAACAAGAGGGAGACACAGGGCATGAGCAAGGGGTGGGGGAACACGAGGGAGACACAGGGCATAGGGGGTGGAGGGCAACAAGAGGGAGACACAGGGTATGAGCGGGGGTAGGGGGAAAAGGAGGGAGACACGGGGCATGAATGGGGGTGGGGGGAACAGGGGAGACACAGGGCATGAGCAGGGGGGTGGGGGGAACAGGAGGGAGACAAGGGGCATGAGCGGGGGTGGGGGTGAACAGGGGAGACACGGGGTATGAGCGGGGGGTAGGGGGAAAAGGAGGGAGACACTGGGCATGAATGGGGGTGGGGGGAACAGGGGAGACACAGGGCATGAGCAGGGGGGTGGGGGGGAACAGGAGGGAGACAAGGGGCATGAGCGGGGGTTGGGGTGAACAGGGGAGACACGGGGCATGAGTGGGGGGTGGGAGGGAACACGAGGGAGACACGGGGCATGACCGGGGAGTGGGGGGCAACAGGAGAGAGGCACGGGGCATGAGAGGGGGGTGGGGGGTAACAGGACAGAGACACAGGGCATGAGCGGGCAGTGGGGGGTAACAGGAGAGAGACACAGGGCATTAGCGGGGGTGGGGGCAACAGCAGGGAGACACGGGGCATGAGCGTTGGGTGGGGTGAACAAGATGGAGACACAGGGCATGAGCGGGGGTGGGGGGAACACGAGGGAGACATGGGGCATGAGCGGGGGGTGGGGGGCAACAAGAAGGAGACACGGGGCATGAGCAGGGAGTGGGGGTAGCAGGAGAGGTACATGGGGCATGAGCAGGGGTGGGGGGCAACAGGAGGGTGACATGGTGCATGAGCGGGGGTGGAGGAACACGAGGGAGACACGGGGTATGAGCGGGTGGTGGGGGGCAACAGCAGGGAGACTCGGGCATGAGCAGGGGTGTCGGGAACACGAGGGAGACACAGGACATGAGCGGGGGGTGGGGAGTAACAGGAGAGAGACATGGGGCATGAGCAGGGGTGTGGGGGGCAACAGCAGGGAGATACGGGGCATGAGCGGGGGGTCGGGGGAACATGAGGGAGACACAGGGCATGAGAGGGGGCTGGGGGTTACAGGAGAGAGACACAGGGCATGAGCAGGGGGTGGGGGGAAACAGCAGGGAGACACAGGGCATGACTGGGGGGTGGAGGGCAACAGTAACGAGACAGGGGCATGACCTGGGGGTGGGGGGCAACAGGAGAGAGACACAGGGCATGAGCGGGGGTGGAGGGCAACAGCAGGGAGACACGGGGCATGACCAGGGGTTGGGGAGGCAACAGGAGAGAGACACGGGACATGAGAGGGGGTGGGGGGTAACAGGAGAGAGACATGGGTCATGAGCATGGTGTGGGGGTAACAGGAGAGAGAATCGGGGCATGAGCAGGGGGTGGGGGTAACAGGATAGGGACACAGGGCATGAGTGGGAGTGGGGGGCAACAGGAGCGAGACACGGGGCATGAGAGGGGGTGGTGGGTAACAGGAGAGAGATGTGGTTCATGAGCGGGGGGTGGGGGCTACAGCAGGGAGACACGGGGCATGACCGGGAGTGTGGGGGGAACAAGGGGGAGACACGGGGCATGAGCAGGGGGTGGGGGGAACACGAGGGAGACACGGGGCATGAGCGAAGGGGTGGGGGGCAACAAGAGGGAGAAACAGGGTATGAGCAGGGGGGTGGGGGGAACAGGAGGGAGACACAGGGCATGAGCGGGGTGGGGGTGAACAGGGGAGAAACAGTGCATGAGCAGGGGGTGGGGGGAACACGAGGGAGACACCAGGCATGAGCGGGGGGGTGGGGGCAACAGCAGGGAGACACAGGGCATGAGCGGGGAGTGGGGGGAACACGAGGGAGACATGGGGCATGATCGGGGGGTGGGGGTAACAGGAGAGAGACACGGGGCATCAGCGGCAGGTGGGGGGCAACAGTAGGGATACACGGGGAATGAGCGGGGGATGGGGGAACTCGAGGGAGACACTGGGCATGAGATGGGGGTGGGGGGTAACAGGAGAGAGATACGGGGCATGAGCAGGGGGTGGGGGTAACAGCAGGGAGACATAGGGCATGAATGGGGGGTTGAGGGCAACAGCAGGGAGACACGGGGCATGACCGGGGGCTGGGGGGCAACAGGAGAGAGACACGGGACATGAGCGGGGGGTGGGGGGCAACAGCAGGGAGACACAGGGCATCAGCGGGGTGTGGGGAACACGAGGGAGACATGGGGCATGAGCGGGGGGTGGGGGGGCAATAAGAGGCAGACACAGGGCATGACCGGGGTGGGGGGCAACAGGAGAGAGACACAGGGCATGAGAGGGAGTGGGGGTAACAGGAGAGAGACACGGGTCATGAGCATGGGGTGGGGGTAACAGTTAGAAGCATGGGGCATGAGCAGGGGTGGGGGCAACAGCAGGGAGATACGGGGCATGAGCGGGGGGTGGGGGGAACAAGAGGGAGATACGGAGCATGAGCGGGGGGTGGGGGCAACACGAGGGAGACACATGGCATGATCAGGGTGTGGGGGTCAACAAGAGGGAGACATGGGGCATGAGCAGGGGGTGGGGGTAACAGGAGTGAAACACGGGGCATGAGAGGGGGTGGGCGGTAACAGTAGAGAGATGTGGGGCATGAGAGGGGGGTGGGGGCTACAGCAGGGAGACACGGGGCATGACCGGGGGTGTGGGGGGAACAAGGGGGAGACACGGGGCATGAGCGGGGCGTGGGGGGAACACGAGGGAGACACGGGGCATGAGCGTAGGGGTGGGGGGCAACAAGAGCGAGACACGGGGCATGAGCAGGGGTGGTGGTTACAGGAGAAGGACACGGGGCATGAGCAGGGGGTGGGGGCAACAGGAGGGAGACACGGTGCATGAGCGGGGGGTGGGGGGAACACGAGGGAGACATGGGGCATGAGTGGGGGGTGGGGGGTAACAGGAGAGAGACAAGGGGCATGAGCGGCGGGTGGGGGGCAATGCAGGGATACACGGGGCATGAGCAGGGGATGGGGAACACGAGGGAGACACGGGGCATGAAATGGGGGTGGGGTGTAACAAGAGAGAGCGGGGCATGAGCAGGGGGTGGGGGCAACAGCAGGGAGACATGGGGCATGACCAGGTGTTGGGGGGCAACAGGAGAGAGACACGGGACATGAGCGGGGTGTGGGGGGCAACAGCAGGGAGACACAGGGCATCAGCCGGGGGTTTGGGGAACACGAGGGAGACATGGGGCATGAGTGGGGGGTGGGGGTTAACAGGAGAGAGACATGGGGCATGAGCAGGGGGTGGAGGCAACAGGAGGGAGACACAGGGTATGAGCGGGGGGTGGGGGGAACAGGAGGGAGACACGGGGCATGAATGGGGGTGGGGGGAACAGGGGAGACACAGGGCATGAGCAGGGGGGTGGGGGGGAACAGGAGGGAGACAAGGGGCATGAGCGGGGGTGGGGGTGAACAGGGGAGACACGGGGCATGAGCGGGGGTGGGGGTGAACAGGGGAGACACGGGGCATGAGTGGGGGGTGGGAGGGAACACGAGGGAGACACGGGACATGAGCGGGGTGTGGGGGGCAACAGCAGGGAGACACAGGGCATCAGCCGGGGGTTTGGGGAACACGAGGGAGACATGGGGCATGAGTGGGGGGTGGGGGGCAACAAGAGGGAGACACAGGGCATGAGCAAGGGGTGGGGGAACACGAGGGAGACACAGGGCATGGGGGGTGGAGGGCAACAAGAGGGAGACACGGTGCATGAGCGGGGGGTGGGGGTTAACAGGAGAGAGACATGGGGCATGAGCAGGGGGTGGAGGCAACAGGAGGGAGACACAGGGTATGAGCGGGGGGTGGGGGGAACAGGAGGGAGACACGGGGCATGAGTGGGGGGTGGGAGGGAACACGAGGGAGACACGGGGCATGACCGGGGGTGGGGGGCAACAGGAGAGAGACACGGGGCATGAGAGGGGGGTGGGGGGTAACAGGACGGAGACACAGGGCATGAGCAGGCAGTGGGGGGTAACAGGAGAGAGACACAGGGCATTAGCGGGGGTGGGGGCAACAGCAGGGAGACACAGGGCATGAGCGTTGGGTGGGGTGAACAAGATGGAGACACAGGGCATGAGAGGGGGTGGGGGAACACGAGGGAGACATGGGGCATGAGCGGGGGGTGGGGGGCAACAAGAAGGAGACACGGGGCATGAGCAGGGAGTGGGGGTAGCAGGAGAGGTACATGGGGCATGAGCAGGGGTGGGGGGCAACAGGAGGGTGACATGAGGCATGAGCGGGGGTGGGGAGAACACGAGGGAGACACGGGGTATGAGCGGGTGGTGGGGGGCAACAGCAGGGAGACACGGGCATGAGCAGGGGTGTCGGGAACACGAGGGAGACACAGGACATGAGCGGGGGTGGGGGTAACAGGAGAGAGACATGGGGCATGAGCGGGGGCGTTGGGGGCAACAGCAGGGAGATACGGGGCATGAGCGGGGGGTCGGGGGAACATGAGGGAGACACAGGGCATGAGAGGGGGCTGGGGGGTAACAGGAGAGAGACACAGGGCATGAGCAGGGGGTGGGGGGAAACAGCAGGGAGACACAGGGCATGAGCGGGGGGTGGGGGGAACACGAGGGAGACACACGGCATGAGCGGGGGTGGGGGCAACAGCAGGGAGACACGGGGCATGAGCGGGGAGTGGGGGGAACACGAGGGAGACATGGGGCATGAGTGGGGGGTGGGGGGTAACAGGAGAGAGACACGGGGCATGAGCGGTGGGTGGGGGCAATGCAGGGATACACGGGGCATGAGCAGGGGATGGGGAACACGAGGGAGACATGGGGCATGAAATGGGGGTGGGGTGTAACAAGAGAGAGCGGGGCATGAGCAGGGGGTGGGGGCAACAGCAGGGAGACATGGGGCATGACCAGGTGTTGGGGGGCAACAGGAGAGAGACACGGGACATGAGCGGGGTGTGGGGGGCAACAGCAGGGAGACACAGGGCATGAGCAAGGGGTGGGGGAACACGAGGGAGACACAGGGCATGGGGGGTGGAGGGCAACAAGAGGGAGACACGGGGCATGAGCGGGTGGTTGGGGTTAACAGGAGAGAGACATGGGGCATGAGCAGGGGGTGGAGGCAACAGGAGGGAGACACAGGGTATGAGCGGGGGGTGGGGGGAACAGGAGGGAGACTCGGGGCATGAATGGGGGTGGGGTGAACAGGGGAGACACGGGGCATGAGTGGGGGGTGGGAGGGAACACGAGGGAGACACGGGGCATGACCGGGGGGTGGGGGGCAACAGGAGAGAGACACGGGGCATGAGAGGGGGGTGGGGGGTAACAGGACGGAGACACAGGGCATGAGCAGGCAGTGGGGGGTAACAGGAGAGAGACACAGGGCATTAGCGGGGGTGGGGGCAACAGCAGGGAGACACGGGGCATGAGCGTTGGGTGGGGTGAACAAGATGGAGACACAGGGCATGAGAGGGGGTGGGGGGAACACGAGGGAGACATGGGGCATGAGCGGGGGGTGGGGGGCAACAAGAAGGAGACACGGGGCATGAGCAGGGAGTGGGGGTAGCAGGAGAGGTACATGGGGCATGAGCAGGGGTGGGGGGCAACAGGAGGGTGACATGAGGCATGAGCGGGGGTGGGGAGAACACGAGGGAGACACGGGGTATGAGCGGGTGGTGGGGAGTCAACAGCAGGGAGACACGGGCATGAGCAGGGGTGTCGGGAACACGAGGGAGACACAGGACATGAGCGGGGGTGGGGGGTAACAGGAGAGAGACATGGGGCATGAGCGGGGGCGTTGGGGGCAACAGCAGGGAGATACGGGGCATGAGCGGGGGGTCGGGGGAACATGAGGGAGACACAGGGCATGAGAGGGGGCTGGGGGGTAACAGGAGAGAGACACAGGGCATGAGCAGGGGGTGGGGGGAAACAGCAGGGAGACACAGGGCATGAGCGGGGGGTGGGGGGAACACGAGGGAGACACACGGCATGAGCGGGGGTGGGGGCAACAGCAGGGAGACACGGGGCATGAGCGGGGAGTGGGGGGAACACGAGGGAGACATGGGGCATGAGTGGGGGGTGGGGGGTAACAGGAGAGAGACACGGGGCATGAGCGGTGGGTGGGGGGCAATGCAGGGATACACGGGGCATGAGCAGGGGATGGGGAACACGAGGGAGACATGGGGCATGAAATGGGGGTGGGGTGTAACAAGAGAGAGCGGGGCATGAGCAGGGGGTGGGGGCAACAGCAGGGAGACATGGGGCATGACCAGGTGTTGGGGGGCAACAGGAGAGAGACACGGGACATGAGCGGGGTGTGGGGGGCAACAGCAGGGAGACACAGGGCATCAGCCGGGGGTTTGGGGAACACGAGGGAGACATGGGGCATGAGTGGGGGGTGGGGGGCAACAAGAGGGAGACACAGGGCATGAGCAAGGGGTGGGGGAACACGAGGGAGACACAGGGCATGGGGGGTGGAGGGCATCAAGAGGGAGACACGGGGCATGAGCGGGTGGTTGGGGTTAACAGGAGAGAGACATGGGGCATGAGCAGGGGGTGGAGGCAACAGGAGGGAGACACAGGGTATGAGCGGGGGGTGGGGGGAACAGGAGGGAGACACGGGGCATGAATGGGGGTGGGGGGAACAGGGGAGACACAGGGCATGAGCAGGGGGGTGGGGGGGAACAGGAGGGAGACAAGGGGCATGAGCGGGGGTGGGGGTGAACAGGGGAGACACGGGGCATGAGTGGGGGGTGGGAGGGAACACGAGGGAGACACGGGGCATGACCGGGGGGTGGGGGGCAACAGGAGAGAGACACGGGGCATGAGAGGGGGGTGGGGGTAACAGGACAGAGACACAGGGCATGAGCAGGCAGTGGGGGGTAACAGGAGAGAGACACAGGGCATTAGCGGGGTGGGGGCAACAGCAGGGAGACACGGGCATGAGCGTTGGGTGGGGTGAACAAGATGGAGACACAGGGCATGAGCGGGGGTGGGGGGAACACGAGGGAGACATGGGGCATGAGCGGGGGGTGGGGGGCAACAAGAAGGAGACACGGGGCATGAGCAGGGAGTGGGGGTAGCAGGAGAGGTACATGGGGCATGAGCAGGGGTGGGGGGCAACAGGAGGGTGAAATGAGGCATGAGCGGGGGTGGGGAGAACACGAGGGAGACACGGGGTATGAGCGGGTGGTGGGGGGCAACAGCAGGGAGACACGGGCATGAGCAGGGGTGTCGGGAACACGAGGGAGACACAGGACATGAGCGGGGGTGGGGGGTAACAGGAGAGAGACATGGGGCATGAGCGGGGGCGTTGGGGGCAACAGCAGGGAGATACGGGGCATGAGCGGGGGGTCGGGGGAACATGAGGGAGACACAGGGCATGAGAGGGGGCTGGGGGGTAACAGGAGAGAGACACAGGGCATGAGCAGGGGGGGGAAACAGCAGGGAGACACAGGGCATGACTGGGGGGTGGAGGGCAACAGCAACGAGACACGGGCATGACCTGGGGGTGGGGGGCAACAGGAGAGAGACACAGGGCATGAGCGGGGGGTGGAGGGCAACAGCAGGGAGACACGGGGCATGACCAGGGGTTGGGGAGGCAACAGGAGAGAGACACGGGACATGAGAGGGGGTGGGGGGTAACAGGAGAGAGACATGGGTCATGAGCATGGTGTGGGGGGTAACAGGAGAGAGAATCGGGGCATGAGCAGGGGGTGGGGGTAACAGGATAGGGACACAGGGCATGAGCGGGAGTGGGGGGCAACAGGAGCGAGACACGGGGCATGAGAGGGGGTGGTGGGTAACAGGAGAGAGATGTGGTTCATGAGGGGGGGTGGGGGCTACAGCAGGGAGACACGGGGCATGACCGGGGGTGTGGGGGGAACAAGGGGGAGACACGGGGCATGAGCAGGGGGTGGGGGGAACATGAGGGAGACACGGGGCATGAGCGAAGGGGTGGGGGGGAACAGGAGGGAGACACGGGGCATGAGCGGGGGAGGGGGTGAACAGGGGAGACACAGTGCATGAGCAGGGGGTGGGGGGAACACGAGGGAGACACCAGGCATGAGCGGGGGATGGGGGCAACAGCAGGGAGACACAGGGCATGAGCGGGGAGTGGGGGGAACACGAGGGAGACATGGGGCATGATCGGGGGTGGGGGTAACAGGAGAGAGACACGGGGCATGAGCGGCAGGTGGGGGGCAACAGTAGGGATACACGGGGAATGAGCGGGGGATGGGGGAACACGAGGGAGACACGGGGCATGAGATGGGGGTGGGGGGTAACAGGAGAGAGATACGGGGCATGAGCAGGGGGTGGGGGTAACAGCAGGGAGACACAGGGCATGAACGGGGGGTTGAGGGCAACAGCAGGGAGACACGGGGCATGACCGGGGGGTGGGAGGCAACAGGAGAGAGACATGGGACATGAGCGGGGGGTGGGGGGCAACAGCAGGGAGACACAGGGCATCAGCGGGGTGTGGGGAACACGAGGGAGACATGGGGCATGAGCGGGGGGTGGGGGGCCAATAAGAGGGAGACACAGGGCATGGGGAGTGGAGGGCAACAAGAGGTAGACACGGGGCATGAACGGGGGGTGGGGGTTAACAGGAGAGAGACACTGGGCATGAGCGGGGGGTGGAGGTAACAGGAGGGAGACACAGGGCATGAGCGGGGGGTGGGGGGAACAGGAGGGAGACAAGGGGCATGAACGGGGGTGGGGGGGAACAGGAGGGAGACACAGGGCATGAGCAGGGGGTGGGGGTGAACAGGTGAGACACGGGGCATGAGTGGGGGGTGGGAGGGAACATAAGGGAGACACGGGGCATGACCGGGGGGGTGGGAGGATACAGCAGGGAGACATGGTGCATGACCGGGGGTCTGGGGGGCAACAGGAGAGAGACACGGGGCATGAGAGGGGGTAGGTGGGTAACAGGAGAGAGACACAGGGCATGAGCAGGCGGTGGGGGGTAACAGGAGAGAGACACAGGGCATCAGCGGGGGTGGGAGCAACAGCAGGGAGACACGGGGCATGAGCGGTGGGTGGGTGAACAAAAGCGAGACACAGGGCATGAGCGGGGGGTGGGGAGAACATGAGGGAGACATGGGGCATGAGAGGGGGTGGGGGGCAACAGCAGGGAGACACAGGGCATGACCGGGGGTGGGGGGCAACAGCAGGGAGACACAAGGCATAACCAGGGGGTGGGGGTACAGGAGGGAGACACGGGGCATGAGCGGGGGGTGAGGGGGTACAGGAGGGAGACACGGTTAATGAGCGGAGGGTAGGGGGATACAGGAGGGAGACATGGGGCATGACTGGGGGGTGGGGTGTACAGGACGGAGACACAGGTAATGAGCGGTGGGTGGGGGGTACAGGAGGGAGACACGGGTAATGAGCGGGGGGTGGGGGGGACAGGAGGGAGACACAGGTAATGAGGTAATGAGCAGGGGTGGGGGGGACAGGAGGGAGACACAGGTAATGAGGTAATGAGAGGGGGTGGGGGGTACAGGAGGGAGGCACGGGCATGAGCAGGGGGTGGGGGGCTACTGGAGGGATACACTGGTAATGAGCGGGGGGTGGGGAGGTACAGGAGGGAGACACAGGCATGAGTGGGGGTGGGGGTGTACAGGAGGGAGACACGTGTAATGAGCGGGGGTCGGGGGTACAGGAGGGAGACACGGGGCATGAGGGCATGAGCAGGGGGTGGGGGGATACAGGAGGGTGACACGGGGCATGAGCGGGGGATGGGGGATACAGGAGGGAGACACGGGCATGAGCAGGGGTGTAGGGGGGTACAGGAGGGAGACACAGGTAATGAGCGGGGGCTGGGGGATACAGGAGGGAGACACAGGTAATGAGCGGTGGGTGGGGGATACAGGAGGGAGGCACGGGTATTGAGCGGGGGTGTGGGGAACAGGATATCTGCTCCTCGGGGTCCTCCGAAGGCCACCGTGTACCGATGGCGTGTCTCCTGCAAGTCTGCAGCAGCCTGGGATGTTCAGGAAGTTTAATCCACATGAGCCTCACACAGCCCCATTGCAGGCCCTGCTGTCCTCTGATCTTATTGCATCGGAATTTTCACTTGTTACTTGTGATAATCACTTGTGAAGTCTGAAGTCACCGCAGAGCTTGCCACAGATGCCAATATACGAACAATAAACTAAGATGGCGGGCGTCTCTGAAAATAAGACGCACTGCACGCTTTACTGCAGCCAATGGGAGAGCACGTCAGACATCACGCAAGTCGGTTGCCCAATCCCGGAGCAAACAGGGAAGTGTGTCCGCAAAGCGGACACCGATATCACACATTTTTTTCACTTACATTTTTGTCTTTTTTTAAAAGACTACTGGACGGATTTACACCAAATAAAAATAAGCATGCTTTCGGGACCAAGCCGCCGCTCCTGCTGCAAATTTGGTGTACATCCGTCCAGCAGTTTGGGCTTTAGGCGTCAGCAAAGTTTTTTCCCATTATGTCTATGTGAAAAAAAAAGTTTTGGGACCCCCCCTATAACTTTGCCCCCCCTGGACCAAACCTCAACAATCTTTGCAGAAAAATTCAGAGTGGGCCATATACTTTTTTTGCAAAGTTTGGTGAGGATTCGTCCAGGGGGAGAAAAGTTATAAGCCACACAAAAAGTGCTCTTCCTATGGAAACAGCAACTTAACCATAACTACCATGGCCATGTAATGTGAAACATCTGGACACTGACTGGAAAATACCTGATGCAGCATTATCAAAAACAGGATGTAAACTAAACAGCAATTTTGGAAATTTTAAATTGACAATAAGAACGCAGGAATGCTGAAACGTCATATGTAGTCATATGTAGAATAATATTTGATGGAAATATACTAGCATTTTAGATTCGGCATCAACTACTCTAGATTTATTTCTTAACAGTTCCAATAAATTTGAGCCACTGGAGTATAGAGTTGGAATCTGGAAATACAAAAGACCAATCTTGTATGCGAGTGAACATGAACTTCTATAATAGCCCTCATTAGGCTGTGGTAGACAAATTAGCCAGGGTTAAGGCATTTTCGGATGAGCTTCTCATTAATGGAAGGAATGGTAAAGAATATTGCATCTGGGGCGGTGTTTTTAACCTTAAAATGGGCCCAGGTGTGCCACATGATATACTGGACTGGTTGGAGATTTGGACCTAAGATGAAAGATGATCAGGTGCGTGTTAAGGGTCTCCAAATGTATTTTTGGCTACAAGCATTGGGTTTACGTATGGTGAATGGATGCATAGCCCCGGATTTTCCGGGTAATCACACTTTCCAATACCATCAGAGCTCTTCTACGATTGATTATTTTTGTATCTCCCTTGAATTGTGGAATAGTCATGTGGGTGTTGAGGTCCTGATGGAGGTTATTAGTGACAATCAACATATAAGCCTAAAATTGAAGTGTGTATTAAGGCGGTCGGGCCACAACGAGTTCCCAGTATGCTTGGTAACATCGGATCCAATTATGTCCAGGAGAATTAAATGGAAAAAAATCTGGGGAACACATTTACATTTACACATTTTGTCAGAAAATGTATTTCTTGTTTTTGATATTTTGGATAGTACTGTATCTGCTGGTCATGTAGTAGAACAGTTCACAAAGTAACAGGGGGCTTTGGCCAAGGGATTCACGATTAACTACAAGAAGAAGGTTTAGCCCTGTAACAGAGGGTGGTTTGATGAAGCATGCATTGCTGCCAAAGGAACTCTTTTAAGGGCTTTGAATGCACTGATGGGCACAAGTAAGGAGATTGCCCAGACCAGGGTGCATTATTTTAGGAAGTTAAAAAGAAGGAAGAGGGAACTTGAGGGGAAGCTTTGTGAGGCTTTCCTGGATGCCTCGTGGAGGAAAGACCAGAAGACGTTTTGGGAGTTTGTGAAGGGGGGGGGTGCACCTGACTCCAAAGGGGAGAGGCGGAGTGGAATGTTTGTGGAAGATATGGATGTGGTACTTTAGTGATCTGTTTGGTGGTGGGTCTCAAGCAGAAAGTCAAGGGAGTAGTAACCCTTCATTAGAGTTTGGGTTAGCCGAGGTGTCTCGGGTCATTATGCAACAGTACCACAATCGAGCATCAGGTCCCAATGCCATCCCATCAGTTCTCTTTGAGGATCATCCAGTCTTTGGGCTCCTTTGCTGACTAGGTTATTTAATGCCTGCATGGATAAGGGCCTATATCCATTGTCGTGGAAGGCAGCTACCATTTTCCCCATTTTTAAGAAGGGGGATCCATCTAGCCCTATGTCCTAGATACAAATCTCAGTATTGTATACCATGTTTAAAATCTTTGGAAGGGCATTGCTGGGGCATATTGAGTCCTGGCTGAGGGAAAGGTCAGTTTTGGCAGACATTCAGTTTGGATTTCTCCTAGGTGTGTTTACCATGGAACAAAGCTGCAATGTTTGTTTCTAATGCATTGTTCTGCACGGCGAAGGGAGTGTATATTGCCTTCATGGATCTGAGCACGGCCTTTGACGAAGTATGTAGATCAAGATTGCGGACCGTGTTCAGCTGCCTGAGCTGTCCAGAGAATATTGTGGTGGTATTGAAGGAACTGCACAGTGAGAATGAGGCGTGTGTGCACAGTGGTTTGAGGGGACACTGCATTGCATGGTTCTCAGTTGTGATGTCGCCAAGGGCCTGATATAGATCTGATCCTTTTTACCCTTTATATAAATGGCATTTAACGGCTTTGGGGGAGAGGTGGGAGGATTGTCCCTACCCGGGGGGTAGGGCTTTTCTGGCATATGCAGATGACACTGTGCTAATTGCCAGAACCCCAAGGGACATTCAGGTTTTGATCTCCGCTTATTCGGCCTTTATGGAAGATCTAGGGCTTACAATCAACACAAAGAATTCCGCAGTAATGGGATGTATGGGGCAAAGGAGGCCAGCGATGATGCTCCCAAAGATTTGTAGTGGAAATATCACGGAATGGCACATATTAAGCGACAATCTGCCAAGTTTAGCCAACAAGTGGGAGGGATTTCTCAATGTTTGTCCCACTATAAAGGACAACCTTTGGATGTTGAGATTCAGGTGAAAGAGAACTCATTTTTGAGAAGGCTATTTGGACTTCCTGGAGCGGGTCCCTGCATCTCTGTTTATAGGGAACTGGGAGTGGAATTTTGGGAGGACCAATTTGCTTTGGCACCTATAATGTTTTGGATCAGGCTTTGGGCAAACGAGTATGCATCTGTAGGTCATTTTATCATGAAGTCCCTAATGGTCAAAGACATTTGGAGGAAAATCTTGTGGCTCTCCTATATTGGTGGAGCATTGTCCAGTGGAAATATTCAGGCACTTTCATCATCAGTGAAGATGTTGACCAAAAGCCCAATGAGATCCTACAAAGGGAGCCTACGAGAAATGTTTAAGAAGAAAAGAAATCTCAGGGAATCTACAACTATTTCAGATAGAGCACATGCAGTGATCAGCCAGGTAGAAACAATCCAGTCCTATTTAATTTGGAGCTCTACTATGAGAGACGTCTGGCTGCTCACTCGTGCGGGATTTGGCTGTCTACAGCTGAGGAGTAACACAGCAAAATGGTGTGGGTTTCCCAACAATGCGGATTGCCCGGCATGTGGTATTGCTAGAGAGGAAATGGTACATCTCTTTTTGTTCTGTCTGGCCTATACCAACATCAGACAATGTACTATACTGCCGTTGCTTAGGTCAGCTAACATCTGCACCTATAGGCAGGCAGTTATCTCCAAACAGCAGATTCTGTTTTCACAGCATTGGCATTACTAACATTTCTGAAAACTAGCTATTTTCTGAAGAATTTGAAAGTACTGCACAAACTGTACTGGGAGCATCGTGTGGGTTTTTCTTTCCTTTTCATTAAAAATTCGCTATTGATATATGCAACGACTTGTTAAGTTGTATGGATCAAATCTGCACTGGTTGTATGTCTTTTATAACTTTTTTGTATGGTGTGTGATGCTGTCTCTTTTTACAGAGTGCTGTGTTTCGATTGGTTTCCATCTCTAGGGAACAGGTTTTATAGGTAATTATGAGTAGTAATTTTTAGTCACCACGTATTGTATCATTTTATATTGTATGTGTTTGATTGGTCCTTTTTTGATTTGAATAATTATGTTGACTGATTGAATATTGTAAAGACATTGGGGGTCATTATGAGTATGGTGGTAAGGGATTAACGGCACCGGTAAGGATGCTGGTGCCGTTAACCCCTTACTGCCGCATTATGAGTTCCCTTAGCGGGTCCCACTAAGACCGGCTGGTAAAACCAGCCCTACTTAGCGGGAGCCACCAAGGGACCAGGGAGCTAATAACGGGCACGTAACTAATGGGCCCGTTATTAGCTCCCTCCCCATTCCCATTGAGCCCTATGGGGGCTCGAATGGGAATTGGGATGGGTATTTTGAAAAAGGGACTTACCGGGTCCTCCAAGGTTGGAATGACCCGGTAAGTCCCCATTCAGGGAACCGGGACCCGGACACGACTTTGGAGGCAGCCATGGCGCTAATAGCACCATGGCTACTTCCAAACTCGTAATGAGGCCCATTGTAATTCCTGGTCTGAAAATAACCTGGTCCATATTAATTATAAAATATGGACACTTTGTTAACCAATGCATGGAAGAAGGTAATGCCTAGTTTGAGAGTATGCACAATGCCTAACTCTGTCTCTGGCATTTCTGTAAAGCAAGGTGAAAGACTACCTGGTACGGTTATATACAAGGTACCATGGGATCTTGTGTTTCCTAGAAAAAAGACAGACTGCATAGGGGATTTATAAATGTGTCCTTCACACTGAAACAGAAATCACTTATAATTCTAAATTGAATTTAAAAAAAATGAAGCAGCAGTACACGAAATAGTTCTTTCATCATAATACTGTTGTCCTTAAATGTTAAATGAAAAGATTTGCTTACTGTTCAAGCATGAAGACAAAACTGCTGGGATTTAGATAATAATCAACAGTTGCAATCAAATGTAGTCTAGATTGATCGCATACTGGCATATGCTTGGAAGGCTTATTTTAAATATACATAAGACACTACCCACAAAAGGAAATAATTAATTATTGTTGACTATAATCACATGTTAATGTTGTTAGGTGTTGGGCTTCAAACATCATAAAGGTTCATTAAAAGAATGGCTCTGAGACAGACAGTTTGAATAATGTAGTATTACATTCAAAACCTACTTTTGGGTTTTCGACCCTTCTCTTAAACAATTTGCTTCGTTTATGCATAAAAACGAGTGATGATGTGTCTTCAAGGAGGGAGAGTATTGTCATTCGAATAAACAAGAACGTCAATAAGAGAAGAACACAGGCACTTCAAATTAATCACCCTTGAAGATGTCCCTATCAATATACTTTCTAGCATCTTATTATCTCATCCAACTGCTTGGGCAACTAAAAAAGGATTCTCTTGGAGTGCCTCAAAGGGTTTCACCCAGAATACCTTACAATAAACAATTGCCTAATGTTTAGCTATCGTGGAGAAATGCATTGAGGAAAGGCGCCCCCTTCTTTTTGCAGCATATCCTGATGTATCTAGATTGCTCTGCTCCCTTGAACAGAGTGGGACATGTGGGGCATATCAAAAACTAGCTAAGTAAGGTGTTGATATCTGATTTTTTAATGTATACTAATACCATAGGTATGGTCTGATTAGATGCTGATGTCTTGGAACAAGTACACTACTAGAAGCTTAGATTAGGGGTGGGTAATGCAGTTCTATTTATTCGTTATGTAGCTCCCTTCGACCAAAGTTTATTGAATGTTAAATCATTCCCAGCAAAAGTAGGATAAATGCCCATTACCTGCTGGTGTCTGCTGATCAAGTTATGTGCTTGTGCTATTGGATTTAGGGTTTGGCTCCAGTAGCTTTGTAATGCAGTAGATACTACCCTTGCCTGAATGGCCTGGGTGTTACCTTTACTCAAACTAAGATGATGTGTTTCACACAAAAATAATATTTAGTGAAACACATGAAAAATACATATTTGAAGTTTTCAGGGAATTGTGTTACTTATGTATGTTGTGCGATGATAAATTAAGCTAAAACATATTTAAACTACAGCAATAAATACACTTATACAATTAAAATTTGTACTGATTAACTTCTTTGGTGGTTGCTATCTCATTGTACTGCTAAATATAGATTAACACACCATTTTAGATTTGTGAAATATGTTTATCGCAAATAAACTTACATTTAGATCCTGACCTGCAAATTCATGTACAGATACAATTATTGCATGTAAGACAAACAAATTGGAAAGGCAGGGTCATTACTTTAGTCTTGAGACAAAATTCTTGCTATGTGAATGTCTGAAATTATTTCCCACAAAGCCCAATAGTCAAACCAATCGTATGTGTTTACCAAATTGGGTTAAGTCAATGGCATTTAGGAAATTTTAATTCAATATTTTGGAAACGTTGGAGATTTTGGAGAGGAATGTTGAGAAAGGAAAGACTATGTTGTCTGCCGCTGGGAAATTAAGATTGCAACATGTGAACACCTGGTGGAAGAGAGAGAGACATATTTTGGAAGATGTGTGTGATGTATGGCATCAGATTTAAATGTAGCTTTCTGGTTGCAATGCCTATGTATGCAAGAAACATCTTCGAAATTAGCTGCTCTCTGATTTTGGGTATGTAATGCAATTAGATTTTGTAATGACGTTCAGTAGCTTGCTATTGTTAATGTATTAGCTGAACATATACAATGCTATTAAACATTCAATAACCCACGAAATTCCACAGGTCGCTTTTGGGGACATTCTTCTACTGCTACCTGAGATGCCTTCAGGGTCCTTTCATCAGACAGTTATCCTCATGAACATTCAAGTGACTTGGTCGTGACCTATTTACTTCCAGCACAAATTCTTGAATCAACTCCATTCCGGAAATTAGTTCTGTGTAGGTTCTTGTAAGCCCTTGCAATGTGAGAAGCCCTTCCATCTCCGGTTCCGGAAGCACCTCAAAACCTTCCTCTTTGCCTCTGCTTTCTCTTACCCTCTCCCCTGCTAATACTACTGAAACTGCACTGAATCTGCAACTGGGCCACTCACCGTTCTCGGTCCTTGGCCCAGCCACTCTCCCCTGCACTGCCTCCCTGGCAACCCCTGCACTACGGGACTGTGTCTGTATCCATACAGCCCCCCTTCCCAGCACTTTTCTGCACTTACCTTGCACTTGCCACCAGCTGGCCCTTGTTATTTATCCTGTATGCTAATAACCCTGTACTGCACTTTCCCCTCTCCCTTTCCCCCATGCACTTTTCCCTTCCCCTCTACCCTTGCGCGATCTGAATGACACCTGGCCTAGTAGGATCGTTGTCTGTCTCCCCTGGTTCCCCCCATGCCTCGTCGCGCCTTGAAACACTTGTGTATAGGCGCGTTACAAATGCCATATCATATCATAACCCATTGAACATCTGAATTCCCAAGGAAAGTCTTGGTTTTAGATTCCGCCTATCATGTTCCTGCATTGTAAAAGCACCTGGGCCAAGATTATCCAAACTTTGCCTCTGTGCAAACAAAAATGCTGAAAATAAATGTAGCACATATTCTACTGCTTGCATAATACAAAATGGATAAACAGGTTTTGACCCAAACCACATAACCTCAAATTGCATTAATGGGGGCAATAATAAATCAGACTGTTTGTTTTTATTTTACTAGGTTTGCTGTATAAAATAGGCCACACATGTATTACATATTGCCTTCTGTTACACAGCAAACAATGCACACAATTATATTTCATTATCATGACTTGCCACCAGCTAGCTGCACTTTATTTATTCTATTTATTGTCTATATGTTTTTCACTGTCATCCTATGCACTGCACTGCCCCCTCCCCTTACCCCTGCACTTTTCCCTTCCCCTCCTCCCCTGCACTTGCACGATCTCAATGTCACCTGGCCTAGTAGGATCGCTGTCTTTGTCGTCCCTCTGTTTCCCCTCCCATGCCTCGTCGAGCCATGAAACACTTATGTATAGGCGCTTTATAAATGCCATATCATATCATATCATCAGAGGTTAAATGTTAACGATTTTTAGATAATACAGATTGGGACCTGCTTGATCCATGTTTTAGTGCCCATGGTCTAAAATTGGTGCAGAATGCATTTGATAATTTGTTATACAAGTGCAAAGGTTAGATATCCTGGCCCATGTCTGTTGCCCATATACCTTACATATAAAGGGGCTGATTCATGGAATTATTTGCACCGAAAAACAGGGATTTGTGTGCCATTCTGCCCGCAAATCCCTGTTAATAAATGGGATTTGTGGGCAGAATGGCACACAAATCCCCGTTTTTCAGCGCAAATAATTCCATGAATCAGCCCCATTGTGCTGTCCTAAACTGCAGTATACAATCAGTTTCAGGTTTTGCATCCTTGAATTCTTTTAAACAATAAATAGAAGCAGAGACCATGTTTAAACAATGCAGTTTATTGGCTTGCAGCATGGACACATCTAAGTTGCTTTCAGCAGTGAGTCTGCCTTTATTTGGAGATTACATTTAGAGACAAGTGAATTGGCAACTGCCATTCCACCGAAACCCTGGTCACTGTGAACGATAGTGTGACACTGTTATGTTTCTTGCCTTTTGGCTGTACTCTTCCCTCAATCATTTTTTCTTGGCTTCTGTCCATCCCTAGTGCCTATACTGCAATTGCAATTTGGGCTCCCATTGGAATTTAGATATATTAGTTGTATGTGTATCTTCTCTGATTGTGCACTTCGATCTCCAGGTTACAGATGTCTCGAGTCATCTTCTCTATGGGGTATACTTTTGCAGTCCAATACAATATGCAGGTATTGTCCAGTTGTGTTACTACAAGCAGGGAGATTACTATCCAAATTTAAAGCCAGAAGTATCCCTAGTCTGGTAATTGCAAACCTATCTCTACTCTCCAATTCCCTTGTTTAAGCTCTGCCTGGAGGTAACTTTGACCTGGTTTCAGATGTGGGTCCTAACACCATCCATCCTTCTGAATATTTGGTATTATGGAAATGTCACTAATACTATACAGCAGCAAATGAAATATAAACACATTAGTACGCTGCATACTTTAAATGAAAAGTTAAATCAGAAAACATGTATGAATCATTGCCCTCTTCAACCTCCCTTTCAGACAGATTGACATTACTGTTACTGTGGAAGGCAGAGTTAATCACTCAACTATTTTTTTTTTTTTTAAAAAGAGATTTATTGAATGGGTCTCAATATTTTCTGAATATGTTGTCATGCATTTTCATTTCATAGAAATGAGGTTTAATTGTAATGTATAACAGCAATCATAACATATGCGTCAAACGCGTATCCAGTTAGCAAGACACCCTGCCAACTTTCAGCAAAACATGTTTACACCTGTCTCCTCAGTGCACATAGAATGATTCGTGAGACTTGAACTAAGTAACACTTCCTGTATGACTTTCTTTCGTCAATTATATATACATCAATCAGCTACCATAATTAGGCCAAATACCCTCAGGAGAAGGGCAATTGCTGTGGGCATATGAGCACATGTACATGTCATACATTCTGGAAATAGTCAAATTGATATTTTCCGCAGTGATTAGGTGTCCTGTAAACTCATGTTGAAAGCACAGCAGCCTATGGTCATCGTAGATTGAAAGAAGCATGGCATCATCAGAGAAAATAACTTTTCTGCACTAAATGCATGCTGCTGAAAGACAACATGAAAGTGATCCCTGTTCCCCACCTACAGGTTTAATCTGCCCCATGTTCAATGGATGAATCCTGCTGCCCATATTCACCCTATTGTTTGCAATCCTGGTCCGTTATATTGCAATGTTCTGGCTAAAGTCTATCTTTACATACACACAATGTTCTCTCCTAGTCCTATTGATTGTTGTCATATTGGAATGCTGTGCTTCCAGACCTTCTGAACGGCTGGTTGTTGTACCACTGTTTCTTTGTGTGGATCGAGTTAACAGTGTCTTTCATTAAGTTATATCTTCTGCTTATTCTGATTTCCATATTAGTGCAGCTTTGTGATTCGAGTGTACGCTGCCGTTCTCCAGTTTTTCTCTCATGCTGCATTTGAGTTACATTGTACAGTAGAGCACTGCAGTGACATCACGGGAAACTTGCACATGTACGACTTGAAGGACATGCTGTGTGGAGGGGGGACTTAAGAGGGAGATGTGTGCCACATGCGCATTCAGAAAAACAAACAGGAATTAGCAAAATGGAGTCCCCAGATCCCATCATAAATATATTCAAGGAAAACACGTGAGTTGCAGGGACGTTAAGATGAGCAATTAATGTAAGCCCCAAATAAAAAACAGCGAAATCCACCTTAACTTTGCGCCCCCTGGTGCGCTGCCTTTGACCATGATGATAACATCACAGATACCACCCCCGTACAACATCACTAATGACATCAACGGCGAAATCACTAATTGCATCATCTATGAGATTACTGATGATATCACAAATCACATTACAACACTAAGCGGTCATGACCAGTGGCCAGGCCCTTTAGCTGTGCCCACTGTATTTTAAAACATTAAGCAGCCATTTGACATGGCCTTTGTCTATGGCCATGGCCAGGGCCTTTGGCCATGCCTACTGTTTCTTTTAACACATTAGGGGTCCACTAACCATGGCTGAAGGCAATGGCGAGTGGCCATGGCCTTCAACCGTGTCCACTGTATATTTTAAAACACAAATGTACCACTACCCATGGCATTTGGCTATAGCCAGTGGCCAAGGCCGCCAGCCGTGCCCACTATATATTTTACACTACTGAGCCACTCACTATGGGCTTCATACATGTCCAGTGGCCTTTGGCTGTGTCCACTGTATATTTCACAACACTAACCAGCCAATAGCCATGGCCTTCAGCCGTACCCGCTGTATGTTTTAACACATTAAGGGGTAGTAGTCATGGCCTTCAGCCAACGTCAGTGGCTAGGGCCTTCGGCTGTGCTTACTGTACATTTTCAAACACTTAAGAACCCTTAGCCATGGCTTTTGTCCATGGTCAGTGGCCATGGCCTTCGGCTATGCCGACTGTATATTGTACAATACTAACTGGGCAGTTGCCATGGTCTTTACCCATATTCAGTGATCATGGCCTTTGTTCGAGCGCATATGTATATTTTAACATATTAAAGAGCCACTATCTATGGTCTCTAGCCTTGGGCAGTGACACAGCCTTCAGCCTCCGCAACTGTATATTATACAACACTAACTTGCCACTAGCCATAGCCAAGTCAAAGGCCATGGCGAAGTCCAATATATAAATAGTTGTTTAGTTTATCAAAGCTTTTATTAGCTTAGTCATACATTATGTCATGTCTGATGCATCACAAATGTAATCAGTGGTGTCATACATGATGTAATGTATGATGTCACTAGTGATGTCACAGATGATGTAATTAGTGATGTCACCAGTGATGTTATCACTGATGTCATCCAGGATGTCATCGGTGAGGTCATCAGAGTGGTCACAGGCTGTGCAACAGTGGGCGCAAAGTTAAGGTGGCTTTAGCTGAATTTCAGGGTTAGTTTTGCATCAGGTTCTCACTTTAACGTCCCAGCAACTAATGTTTTTTCCTTAAATTTCAAAGTAAAAAAAAATAATATTGCTCACCTTAACATCCTTGTAACAAAATGTGTTTTCATGGAATTTCAAGGGGTTTGTTATTCTATAGGTTTTGTCTATGCCACGTGCCATCGCCTTAAACCATGGCAAGTGGCCACGGCCTTCGGCCATGCCTCCTGTCTATTTTAGAACTCTACCAGACCACTAATCAATCAGCCTTTTCAGTATTATTAGTTAGGCCGTTAGGACCAGGTGCATGTGAGTTTTTGCATTTTGTTAGTGAAGAGTGAATAGTACTAATCTCTAAGGGGGGCTCCCACTTGGTGTTGTCAAGAGTGACAATAGTCTCCTGTTCACCTCACACAGATTGTCAGGCAAGATTGTATGCAGTACCCTGTGGGAGACTGCACCAGCCCTGTCCTCTTGGCAATAGGGAACCCAACCTTTGGTATAGGTCTGTACTACACAGGGTTGTAGTATGGCTGAGCAGCCAAGCTTATCTCAAGAGGGGTCAATGTGAGCTGTAAGGTTGTAACACAGAGTTTCACAATGACAATTATTCAAATAAACGCTTAGACTCAAGGTTTCTTGATATAACAATGATTAATTTATTTCACAGTCAGTTATATAAGCGTTCTTCAGAAAGAAGCAAAACATGTAATACTTAAAATATATACTTCAAACAGACTCTGTTTCTCACAATCAGATGATACCCATTGGGGATGGCACACAGACACTTTCTACACCCTCAGGTGACTTAAGTAGCTAGAACACTGTGGACATTGATTTATCACTGGTACATTTAAAGCAATACTGAGTTCGGTGCAAAGAATTAGGTATGGAAATAAAACAAAGGTTAACAAATAATTAATAAACTGGTAAGCACTTTTTTTGTTTACCCTCCAATGCAAAGTAAATTGACCCTTTCCAGGGGGAAAGGCAAAAAAAAACAAAGTCAGAGGTAAGAAGGTTTATGGTCATTCCATCAAATTTTTACCATCAAATGCATGTTTATTCCTTTTTTTTAAATGGGGGGTTCCGGGTCCCCCCCAGTCCCCTGTTTTTACCCTTTAAAACCCATTATAAATAACACTAAACACTTTACCTTGAAAAAACATGCATTAAATGCATATTTTTTCAATGCAATTTTGTTG